>NC_064638.1:611950265-616750265 GCF_023864345.2 Schistocerca serialis cubense | reverse complement strand
TTTGCCGTGGCATACGGAGCTCCATCGCAGTGTTTAACACTGGTAGCATGCCGCGACAGCGTGGACGTGAACCGTATGTGTAGTTGACGGACTTTGAGCGAGGGCGTATAGTGGGCATGCGGGAGGTCGGGTGGACGTACCGCCGAATTGCTCAACACGTGGGGCGTGAGGTCTCCACAGTACATCGATGTTGTCGCCAGTGGTCGGCGGAAGGTGCACGTGCCCGTCGACCTGGGACCGGACCGCAGCGACGCACGGATGGACGTCAAGACCGTAGGATCCTACGCAGTGCCGTAGGGGACCGCCCCGCCACTTCCCAGCAAATCAGGGACACTGTTGCTCCTGGGGTATCGGCGAGGACCATTCGCAACCGTCTCCATGAAGCTGGGCTACGGCCCCGCACACCGTTAGGCCGTCTTCCTCTCACGCCCCAACATCGTGCAGCCCGCCTCCAGTGGTGTCGCGACAGGCGTGAATGGAGGGACGAATGGAGACGTGTCGTCTTCAGCGATGAGAGTCGCTTCTGCCTTGGTGCCAATGATGGTCGTATGCGTGTTTGGCGCCGTGCAGGTGAGCGCCACAATCAGGACTGCATACGACCGAGGCACACAGGGCCAACACTCGGCATCATTGTGTGGGGAGCGATCTCCTACACTGGCCGTACACCACTGGTGATCGTCGAGGGGACACTGAATAGTTCACGGTACATCCAAACCGTCATCGAACCCATCGTTCTACCATTCCTAGACCGGCAAGGGAACTTGCTGTTCCAACAGGACAATGCACGTCCGCATGTATCCCGTGCCACCCAACGTGCTCTAGAAGGTGTAAGTCAACTACCCTGGCCAGCAAGATCTCCGGATCTGTCCCCCATTGAGCATGTTTGGGACTGGATGAAGCGTCGTCTCACGCGGTCTGCACGTCCAGCACGAACGCTGGTCCAACTGAGGCGCCAGGTGGAAATGGCATGGCAAGCCGTTCCACAGGACTACATCCAGCATCTCTACGATCGTCTCCATGGGAGAATAGCAGCCTGCATTGCTGCGAAAGGTGGATATACACTGTACTAGTGCCGACATTGTGCATGCTCTGTTGCCTGTGTCTATGTGCCTGTGGTTCTGTCAGTGTGATCATGTGATGTATCTGACCCCAGGAATGTGTCAATAAAGTTTCCCCTTCCTGGGACAATGAATGCACGGTGTTCTTATTTCAATTTCCAGGAGTGTATCAGTTTAATAAGTCACGGCTGCAAAATACTAACGCGAATTCTTTACAGACGAATGGAAAAACTGGTAGAAGCCGACCTCGGGAATCAGTTAGGATTCCGCAGAAATGTTGGAACACGTGAGTCAATACTCACCCTACGGCTTATCTTAGAAGCTAGATTAAGAAAAGGCAAACCTACGTTTCTTGCATTTGTAGACTTAGAGAAAGCTTATGACAATGTTGACTGGAATACTCTCTTTCAAATTCTGAAGGTGTTTGGGGTAAAATACAGGGAGCGAAAGGCTATTTACAATTTGTACAGAAACCAGGTGGCAGTTATAAGAGTCGAGGGACATGAAAGGGAAGCAGCGGTTGGGAAGAGAGTGAGACAGGGTTTTAGCCTTTCCCCGATGGTATTCAATCTGTATATTGAGCAAGCAGTAAAAGAAACAAAAGAAAAATTCGGAGTAGGTTTTAAAATATATGGAGGTGAAATAAAAACTTTGAGGTTGGCCGATGACACTGTAGTTCTGTCAGAGACAGCAAAGGAGTTGAAAGAGCAGTTGAACAGAATGGAGAGTGTCTTGAAAGGAGGATATAAGATGAACATCAACAAAAGCAAAACGAGGATAATGGAATGCAGTCGAGTTACCTCGGGTGATGCTGAGGGAATTAGATTAGGAAATGAGACACTTAAAGTAGTAAATGAGCTTTTCTCCCTGGGGAGCAAAATAACTGATGATGGTCGAAGTAGAGAGGATATAAAATGTAGACTGGCAATGGCAAGAAAAGCGTTTCTGAAGAAGAGTAATTTGTTAACATCGAGCATAGATTTAAGTGTCAGGAAGTCGTTTCTGAAAGTATTTCTATGGAGTGTAGCCATGTATGGAAGTGAAACATGGACGATAAATAGTTTGGACAAGAAGAAAATAGAAGCTTTCGAAATGTGGTGCTAAAGAAGAATGCTGAAGATTAGATGGGCTATGTCCCCTCCCACCAGTTCTTGAAAAGAAAATTTCTTTATAATGTGATTTACCAACATTACCAAGTGTTTAACAGCTTCTTCTTTGGAAAAATAAAGTTCTTGTAATTAAGTCTCTGATTATGATAACAGCTTTATAAACTTTTAATCAAGGTACAGTTCAATTGTTCTCACCGGGGGCACTGTGTTAACGTCGAAATTAGCATGGGCAATAAATATATTACAGCCTGTTTGAACTCTGTTTTCTTTCTTAAAACGTAATTAAGCTGTGGATAAAAACTAAATTTTTGCAACTTTGCGAGATATGCCACGGGTTAAATTTATCCAATACCAACAGACTTAAATAAAGGTAGTAAAGTTGAATTAATGCATTCGTTTGAACAAAAATGTCTTCAAGCAGCAGTAAACGCAAAGTGCTTGAAAATAGGTAACAGTCGCAGGTCGCTTATAGCACGGGCAAATATCTATTTCAGCCTGTTTGGACCATGTCATATTTCTTGAATCCTAGTAACCAGTTCATTTAACTTATACAACTAGCATGGACACCAAGACTACATAGGGCTCAAAGGGTTTCCACAAACACCACTTGTTAAGTTACCTTCTAAGACACATTTAATAATTGAAGTGCATCAAAGAATTTGATTTAATATACAGGTAAGATTAATCACCAGATAAGATTAATCAGCCATGTAGATGTTTTTTAAGATCCTGGTGAGCATACGACCCCTTAACTTTTGTCTTCCTTCATAAGGAGTCTGCCTATCTTATAGGGACCTGTATGAAGAAGCTGAACTTACAATTCCTTTCGTGCAGAAGTGAAGATTTCAAGTGAGTTTTCTTGTAATGATATCTTTGCATTTGAAGTATTTTTTTGGAAAATTAAGCATTTCTCATGTATGATTAAGATTTATCTTATCTTTTTCAGCCGTCGAGGCTTCCTTGAGGGCGCCAACGAGATCCTACTGGCGCCACTTGTGCACGCGTTCCGTTGATTCCGGTCCTCGTCGTATCATCTTCGCAGTGTTATAGGTTCCTTCTGGAGCTGTGTGGTGGCAAGTGGTGTGTCAGACACGGAGCGGAACGGGTGTGCCTCAGTACTCGGCGTCCTGGCGATTGCAGTGAGTTGAAACCGCTAACCGTTGGGCTATGGTGGCCCGCGTTTTCCTGCAGCATTGACCCCGTTGCTACCGGCGAATATAGTGGGCAAGAAGGGGCTTTTGTTGCGTGCAGCCTGCTTATGACGTGCACCAGTCAATTGTAGTGTGCTAAATACGCCGAGATGTATCGAACAATTTGTTGACATCCACTGGTAGCAGGGCAGTATTATCGTGAAGCTATTGGCCTCACTGGTACTTGTCTGAAATTATCTAAGAAGACTCTTTAGTAAGTACTGTACTTAAAGACTGTTAATTCTACCCGGTGTTAGGCCTCAGTAAAGGTACACCTCCATTTTTTAAAGTCTTACTGTTAGTATTCTTTTAAATGACCTTCTACATTGCTTCTTGTTGTTGCTGGGAAGGTTAACTTGCAATATTATCAGCGGGTTGCTCCCATACCAAAGTTTTAAGAGTTAAATTTCCAATTGCCTGTTTAAGTATTACTGTTTACGCAAATTTTTATCAAACTTGTTTTGCAGTTGGTTGTTTGGTAAGTGTTACGTTGGCAGCGGTTGATTCATTGCTGTTCTGCTGGTCCGGGGCAGGAACGTGTTTTCCTTTTCCTTCGGCGGCCTTCCCGTCATCGCACGATGCGATGGCAGGTCACACGTAGTTCCGCGGATCTCCAGCCTCAAGTTGAGTAGTTTGTTGTTATTCTCTTGGTATCATGCCATGACGGGGATGTCCCCGGATAAGGAAGTAATCTTCTCAGTATTTCTGTTATTGTAAGGCTCTTGTGGGCGTGTGGTAAGTCTTTGTGCAAAAAGCACTGAGTTTCTTGTTTTCTTTCCGAACTTAAGGGTTTAATTTTAATTATATTTTAACTGTGTTTTAGGGGCCGGGCAGTTTATTTAAGTACTTACCATGATTTATGTGGAACAGGCTTGTGGTCAATCAGTGAAGTACTACTGTTGTTTCGGTTTTACATATGGGTAGCCTTTGGGCAACTCGGCCGTATCTTGACTATATGAGAGCAGAATAACCAGTTTCTTATTTAATGTTTGTTGAACTTCTATTCCAATCCTGTTGTGAGACTAACCCACAGTTGTGATCTAGTTGTGGAGACAGAGTGCCGTCGCAGTTTATTAAAGTAATAAATTGTTTGTAGTCGGGCCAGCATTGTGTTGCGCAGTTGAAATTTTATGAGTACTATTTGTAATTTTATGTACAATGCAAATGTCCTTATACGCTGTGAATTCAGTTTAAGAATCTGAACTATTTGTATGTATTTCGCTATAATCTTGATATCTGTAAGTTGACTCATTATTAAATAGTTAATAAATAAAAGTATTTTTTAGGGAATTATAATTGACGCATCAAATTGGAGCACACTTCCACGTGTTTTCCTTAAATTAATACCGATCCTTGTTCTTGGCCTCACTTTTCTCTCCAGGAACCTTCTTCTCTCTGAATACGTAGAAGAGGGTCTATCTAGTTAATCTTCCCTTTCGCTCTGCATACTAATTCAGCTGGAGTGCAGTGTGTGGCGTACTGTGGTAACTTATTTACGCTACGTTCAAGGAACTCGCCATTATATAATCAGTGTGTCTGCTGATTGCGTGCATAAGTGCATATAAATCTGTCAAATTCACAATAAATTATTTTTGTGATGTTGCTTTTGCGGTGAAGTCTTGATATTAATATTTGTTTAATTTCATATCATGTAGTAATGTTTTCCATGCTCGTCAGGTGAAGTCACATGTCTTTTCTGACTGCAATGCGCCAAACATACCAACTGTAGACATAATGTAATGATTTATTATAGTTTTAAAGAGTGGGACAGCTGTCTTAGACTCTGTAGCACTTAGTTTGACAGGCTGTGAGAAAACATTTTACAATGCTACTATATATTTAACTCTGGCTCTAGCTAAGGTCAAAGGTCCTGCAATATGAAATGAAACGTGGCTCCGTAAACTTCCCCCGCGTAGTAATTGATGATACTCATGTCGCGTCTCCAGCTGAAAATAACGTCATCTTGACACAATATTTAGGCGGTCTACCTGGCCACCATCGTCAGATGAGTGAGCCGCTGCACCAACTCGCCGGAACTGACATGAATATCATCAGCTGAAAAGAACTGTAGTGGTTTCGTTGGCAAGATAGGATCTAGTAGTGTACGACAGGATTTGTTTGCAGGTTTTGTTTTCTGTCATACGAGATATGTTTTATGCAACTGTTGTATTTATCTGCTCGTGTTAAGGAAACAGCAACAGAAATCTGTCTTACTTATACATTTAGTTGCATTTCATTTTCATTGGATTTTGATTGGTTATTAATTGTTCAGCCTCTGATTTCGTCAGTGCTTAACTTATGACAAACTGCGTTCAGTTAGTCTGGTGTGTAGCTGACGGCTGGATTAACTTTCTTATTACGTGCTTCAGTTTCCATTGCAACTGACTTCCCTATTTTACCTATAACGTACAAGGTGGCTGGATCTATGTATGTGAAATCACATATTTTAATTGAAACTTAGCACACAAACAATTATATTTTGAGCATGAACATTTTGGAGAGACAACATTAATTTCTTGAAACTATGAAGAAGGTCTGCACCATTTTGTGTTACTGTAAAGAGAAATTAGCCACCTTGTACCAACTTTATTCACTATTGTTAACACAACTTAATACAAAATTATTAAAATATTCTAATACCAAAGAAAATTGGACATTGAATGTTGATAATTATTCAGTAGAATATACTCTATGCACAGGCAAAGGAGAGTGAACAAAGTTGCCCTTACCTTTTCCTTTACATAATAAAATACATGCTGTCCAATTTTTTTTTGAAAATTTTGTTTTTGAAAGTAAATATCCTGGATTGCTAGCAGTTGACTGCAATTTTTTATAATCAGCTTGTTCTGCAGTTGTTCAATTTTCAACCTATTTCTTGTGGTTTTGGCGTTACGTGAAACAGATACAAAAGAAGTTTGTAACATCGTAATAACAGTGAAAGCTTATACAAAGATGTACATCATGCGTTAGTCCTGCCATGGTCCTCAGTGCAATGCTGTCTCCATTTCGACCAGTGCGGACTTTTTAAAGTATTTCAAAATCAGAAGTAAAATGTTCTCAAAACAATGCCACATCACACTGACTATTTGCAAGAGAACGCCAAAGTCAAAAATTCACTTTAAAATTATTGCAGTTAAATGAAAGTACTCCCTCTGCATGTATTATATTCAGAGTTAATTACATACCTGCCACATATGTAATTCTGTACCATCAGGGACAAAAGTCGTTGTTGGGGAGCGGGAAAGATTGGTGACGCAAGACTGTGTTAACATTCAGTTTCAGTGCAACGAAATTATTTACATGGTAATAAGTGATAATCGGATTTCGTTAAGAGCACTGGATTGCAGGCTCGATTTGTAAAAGTGAAAATGCACAAATGATGTTGCGCTGAAGGCGCGCGATCTTTGTGTCACCAAATCAGTCATTGCCAACGTATTTAACAAACTGAAACATAAATGCAAGCTTTATGAATTGTCGACCGAAAATATCTTCACATCGCTAATGAATGAAAACATAGTTAAGCTCAAAAATATTATTATTTCATGTTAAACTACATAACGCAGAAGATACATGACTTCACATTATGGCAGTCGCAACAAGAAAGGTACTGAGAGACAGAAATATCGTATTACCTTTTTTACAAAACCATAGTTCGATGAAAAATCGGAAAAAAATTTTGACTGATGTATAGATATTAGTTCTCTTTTAAGTGTAATGGTTCCATCGCTAGCACAGCGAAACATAGGGGTTTGTTAAAATATACAGATTTTATTCAGGATGAGAGCACTTAGTGACTTGCAAGAAACTGTAGGCGTAATTCAAAGTTTTCTCGCTGGCAACCCACAAAAAATTACAAAAAAAGAAGTTTATCACTTCTACATTTTTGTTGTTCATGCAATCAAACTATCACATCAAGCACGACGTTTTAGTTACTAATTAAATAATAACTGTAATCGCGATGCACTGTGCAGATAGCATTCACATTTACCACTGAATGTGCCTCCAAAGTTATATTATTGTTTGGCATATAGTTCAGGAGATATGATGTCATAAACACTGATTTTCGTGAAAAACTGCTGCATAATTCAGGATGGTTAAACTTATTACTTCTTGGCTGCCAACTCTATTCGCAGCCCTTTTCGTGGGCAGTATCCACATATGCTGCTGAATGCATATACGAAATTGTAGCATTGTACTGAAGTCAGGAGACATGTCATAAATACTAATTTGCGTGAAAACGCAACTGCAAGGTGAAATTCACTGGAAATGCAGATGGACTGTGTGTACAGATATTTTAAATATCTGTGAAGCGCGAGTATGCCGGCAAAGCCGCAGATGGAAGACTCCTCCTCAACACATGCATCGATTTGAGCCAAAGACATACTGTGAGAGTAAGGACCAGCAACCTCCTATTGTAATGGAGAGAGGAGAAAAAAGGGGACAGACGGGCAGAGGGAGGGGGATAGAGGAGGAAGTGGACACAGATATGAGGGAGGTCGAAATGGACACAGAGAGGAGGGGGGAATGGACAGTGAAATGGAAAAGGAGGAGATGGAAAAAAAGAGAGGGGAATGAGATAGATGAAGTGAGAAGGAGATAGAAGGGGCAGGAAGAGAGGAGAGAGGAAGCCATGGACATAGCGGAAGGAGCAGATGAACAGGGGAGGAAGGAGGGAGGGGGGCGGGGAACAGATAGATAGAAAGTGTAGGCAAGAGCAGCCCAAGAGCAGTTGGACAGAAAAAGGTGGGAATAGCAGACGGAAAGAGTGGTAGGAGGATATGGACAGAGTATGGGGTGTAGGAGATTGGGAGAGATGGAAAGGGGAGGGGGGAAGAAGGGGGTGAGCTAATAGTCGGCTAGTTTTACACTTAACTAATCATACATTATGTGATACCTCATTTGTTCAGGAAGTTCTCTCATTGAAGAATAACACAAAATTTTATTCACAGCTGTTGGTTGCGCCTGGCTAATAGGAAACAGATCATGCATTAGTGTACTGCTGGTGCCATAACCGACAGAGTGGAGCGTGAGCTACCGGAGGTACACGCCGCCCAAGGGGCGGATCTAGCCTGGGCCACCGCTGGTAACCGCAGGAGTGAATTTGTGAAAGAACAACATTTGTTCATGTATCGTTCAGACAAGGAGATTATTAGGGCCTTACGCAACTGCTAATGTTCGTACTCTGATTCCAGTATTTTCATGCACTAAATCTAGCACACGATACTCCATCCCGGAGAGTACGGAGTAAAGTTGGCCGAACAGGTTATGAGATGGTGTTCTGCGGCGTAGTTTTTCAGCGCAGAGGGCCGGGATTCTTAAACAACAGTAGAAAGTCATATACGTCATGTTACTTGTGAAGTAGTAGGATTCCCATTGCTACTATGTAACGGTAAAGAGAAAAGGAAAGTTTAGTAAACCATTTGTAAGTACAAAAGCACAATAATATAGATAGTAAAATATGATTCTTCAGGCTACATCATATTCCTTTTCAAACTTCTTCAATATTCCACATTTTGATCGCTCCGGTGGGATGTTCTTCAGGATATCATTGTAATTCATGGATGGCTGAACACTGTCGAAAGACTGTAAGATCAAGTGATAGTAGCTAGATTTCCTAAGAGAAACATTGATGACTGAAGACTATGATGATCTTTCGGACGAAGCAGTAAAATCAATAACACCAACAAGAGGAGAGACTTTCCGCATAATCTGTAAGGTTACCATTTGTTACAAGAGTAATCGAGCGAATAGGTTGAGTTCTTCAGAAGAATGGTTTACAGGCTACGGTTTTTTGTCGACACAAGACAAAGGACTTCTGAGCTACAACTGATGAGCCTGACTGCCTACACTCGACACAAGTGTATGAAGTGATACGTGGTATTGGCAAAGTATATGTCGCAGAAACTCAGACACACCTATTTATGACGATATCTAAAATTTGCGGTAGTGAAAAACCAAGAAAATACTATCAGGTTGTTGTTTGTAAGAACATAAGAGTTCTAGCCAGAGAAAGTAATACTCGTAGAAAGAACGTCCTTGAAGCAGAGTTCGAAGAATGAGTGTTGTTTAAACAGATCGATGGCTATAAACTTCCGCCTTCGTTACTAACCGCTATTAAGCAAGTAAACAGACAGCCTCGGCGGATTAGGAACATAAATTGCTATTAGGAAGAACCGAGGCGGCACAACAATAATATTTTGAGTTCCCCTTCTCTTTAATATCTGCTTTCAGCATTTATGCCATGATGATGGTCTAGAAGCCAGAAGATATTTACTCAGTAACACCAGTCGTCCGGAACAGGGCAAGTAAATTAGCTCGTCACAAGTGAACGTAACGCTTTGTTTCGACGTATTTGGGCATCAGAATGCACCGACGGAATACTGGAGAGAATTCCACCAGAGAGATCGAAATGTCGAGAATCGAACTAGTTTGATGAGGAATATAAGTCAGACGATTTTACTTCCAATGACTACGCAACTGAAGACTGCAGAATTAAAAATGTGAAAAAGCAAAGTGGCTTGTAACTAAGACGCTACGATACATGCATGCATTTGCAGATAACATACGTTACAGTAACATAGTAACACATGTGGAATTGTAGTACTCATGCAGCACAACTCGAACCACATAAGTGACTGTAGACTACTTAATGGTCGGGCAAACGCGTACCTAGGTAATGAACACGGGAAGACCCTGTTGACGGAGCACAATGAAACGATTGTGCTCATATCCGCAAGCAGACATCTTTCAGCCCCTCTTACGGACAAAAATTTAGATCAGAGAAAGTTTGCCGTTCCAAACCCCTAATTAATGGTCTCGTTTCGGTGAATAGTACTACCTCTTAAAATATTCTAAACGTTTTTTTAAGACTCTGCATATGACAGGTCCGCAACATTAAAGTCTTCCAGATGACGATGACAGAGGCGAAATTAATTGCAGTATACACACACTGCCTGCTCGAAACCTAAGGCACGTAGAAGACATACCAATGATGCACACCACCAGTGGTCATGTAGACGACCAGAGCTGCAGTCTTCTGTGACACGTAGAACGGCAACCAGAAGGCATTAGCGCTATTCGTGTTTAGAGTTGTTACTAGCCCTTGTAGGGTATATGACCAGTGTCAGGCGTAGAGTCACCAGTGCGGAAGACGCGGAGGTGTCACTTCATAGTGTGAGATAGCGTTATTAGAACCTGACCGAATTTGAAAGTGGCCACATTGTGGTTCTCCATTTGGCAAGCTGATCCAGTCATGCTAATATCAAGATTTGTGTGCTGTTAGAACGTGACAGTTGCCTGATGTTGATTTGCCCTGGAAAGTGAGGGCACCGTCGAAGTTCTGATCGACCATGTCCGACCAGCACATGGAGGATCGCCTTATTATACACAAGCTCATGTTAGCCTCCTCACACCTACCCCTGCCATCCGAAGACAAATGATGGTCTGCCGCAACACCGCACCATACTTTGTCATCCCGCAACATTGGTCAGAGACTGGTAGCAGTCATAAGCAGATTGCATGAACTGCTGATGAATGCTATCGCATTGTGTTCAGCAGCGAATCGCCGATGACCTTTGTCGGTGACATGGGGAGATACCTCACCCTTCCAAAGATTTGGAGAAACGGTGTTACTCCTAGTGTCGTGGTGTGGGGAACCATCGGGTATGAGTTCAGGTCAGGGCTTGAAATGATTGAAGAATCTGTGGTAGGACAACCGTACGTTACAGACATCCTGCAACCTCATGTGCTACATCTCATGCAACAGTATCGTGGAGCACTTTTCTATGAACTGTCTGCTTGATGTTGAGGTACTTTGGACAACATGATCCTCTGCAGAAGTTTTGAGGATATCAATGACCAGTTACAACTGCTGTCGGCCTGCTTGACTCAGGAGAAGAAGGTACCAGTCCCAACCGAATTATTGCCAGACCGTAGAGAGGCAGAAAGGGATACTGATTAGTGGATTCATGTACTAAGTTTTTTGTAAGTTTACCTCGATTGTCTATTCATTGAAGCAACATCACAAAGCCCGTGGAGTTCATTTCGTGTCTGCCTCTTCTTCAGGACGCTTCTCACTTTTGTCAGGCTGTGTATGAAAATATCTTTTAACAAAGCTGTGGAGTGTAACTTAAAGGAAAGAAGGAAATATTAACTACACAAATGAAACGTCGATCCACCATTATACAGACTACATTTCCCTGTGGGTGTATTCTACCCCGTGCAAAACTAATTACCCGAAAATGCATTATTTTTACTTGTAAAGAAATGCCAGGTGTCAGTCCCAGTGGTGGTTTCCATCATCTCGGAAGGAAGTTGCGGAAGCTGGCGACTGCGGGTTGATAAGGGAGATCCAGTGGCAAATGCGTCAGGTCTCTGAGCGCGACTTCCCGGCCGCGTGCTGCTGCGGCCCGGCTCGCTATCTCCACAACAAATTAGTCGCCCGGCTAGCGCAACCCAGCCCAGCCCGTCCCAGCCCCGCACAAGCGGTTATCTGCGGCTCGCCCTGAGTGACGTGACACGCTGTAATTGGCCCAGAGCTCAACCACAGCACATATGCGCGCGGCGGCAGCGCGCTAGGATTTATGGCCGCAGGGCGAGAGACCACCAGCGCACTGTGCACGACTTAAATGGGGTTCTGAGGATCAGAACAGTTCCAGATCGCGTTGACGTCCTTACAGACGGCTCAAGCGAACTCGCCGAACCAACTATGGAACTTTTATACATATTTATTCCAGTTATGAACCAAAATTTTTTTACACATGCTTATTAATTTCGGTCAATCGAGAAACTCCCTCGCAGATTAAAAATGTACCGGGCAGAAAGTCGAACTCGGGGCCTTTGCCTTTCGTCCTCGAGTCTCGGTCTGGCACACAATTTCAATCTGCCATAAAGTTTCCTATCACCGCGCGCTCCCTCGCAGAGTGAAAATTTCAGTGTGAAAATAATGACCACCTTCAGGTCTACAAACTACAGAGTAATGTTGTCGTAAAAGGTACACAATATTTACAAAACGGGGCATTAGAAATCAATTTAAGCCCAAATAACACAATCATGTATCTGAGTACACATAATTTTCTAATCAAACCGACTCAACATATATAAAAATGGTAGAGTCAAAGTAATAAGAGAAATAAACTTCGGCTTATTTATAAAAAATATAAGGAAGACACACACAGTTCTAGCAGACATGTTGAGCCTATGAAGCATCTTGTTAGGCAGCTGTGCAGCGATGACTGAAATGCCTGCAGTACGGAGCGCTAGCAGTTTATCTCAACCTAACGGTAACCATTTATTGACTAAACCAATGCTCAAAACCGTTTCAATCGTACTTAATCCATACACATTACATAAACGTATACGTGTATTATATATATATATATATATATATATATATATATATATATATATGTGTGTGTGTGTGTGTGTGTGTGTGTGTGTGTGTGTGTATGTACGTTGTACATGTCCTCACATATCTCATGATCTACACACATCAAAAAAAGTTTTGCATCACTTCGGTTCCGAGAGGAAGCCAATTCCAACCAAATTTGGTATACATACCCCTTAATGTAAGGCAACAAAGTCTCCGGGGCGGGTGCACCGGAAGAGCTAAATTATTATCATGCACACATCAAAAATGTTTTGCATAAACCCGGTTCCCAAAACTCCTGAAGATAGACGTTGACTGTGGATATTGTATCACAGACACAGTCCTTTTGACTGTTCAGAGATGTCACTAAACCCGCCCAAAGATGTAAACAACCATCTATGTGCAGCGCCTATTAGACGGAGGAGTTCCGACAGCCGACCAGTAACAGTCATTCTACCAGGAAGGAGCTACACGGCTCGTGTTGTCTGTAGTTCAACCATGCCTAGACGGTCAATACTGCGGTTTGATCGCGTCCGCATTGTTCCTTTGTCCCAGGAAGGGCTCTCAAGAAGGGAAATGTCCAGGCGTCTCAGAGTGAACCAAAGCGACGTTTTTCGGACATGGAGGAGATACAGAGAGACAGGAATTGTCGATGACATGCATCGCTCAAGGCGCCCAGGGGCTACTAGTGAATGACCACTACCTATGGATTATGGCTAGGAGGAACCCTGACAGCAACGCCACCAAGTTGAATAACGCTTTTCGTGCAGAAACTCGATGTCGTCTTACGACTCAAATTGTGCACAATAGGCCGCATGAGCGCAACTTCACTCCCGAGGTCCATGGCGAGGTCCATCTTTGCAACCACGACACCATGCAGCACGCTACAGATTGGCATAACAGCATGCCGAATGGACCGCTGAGGATTGGCATCACGTTCTCTTCACCGATGAGTGTCGCATATGCCTTCAACCAGGCAATCGTCGGAGACGTGTTTGGAGGTAACCTGGTCAGGCTGAACGCCTTACACACACTGTCTAGAGAGCGCAGCAAGGTGGAGGTTCCCTGCTGTTTTGGGGTGGCATTATGTGGGGTGACGTAGGCCGCTGGTGGTCATGGAAGGCGCTATAATGGCCGTAAAATACATGAATGCTGTCTTCTGACCGCTAGTACAATCATATCGACAGCATATTAGCGAGGCATTCATCTTCATGGACGACAATTTGCACCCACATCGTGCACATCTTGTCAATGACGTCCTTTAGAATAACGACATCGCTTGACTAGAGTACCTAGCATGATCTCCAGACATGAACCCTATCGACCACATGCCTGGGATAAATTGAAAAGGGCTGTTTATGGAAGGGGCCCACCAACCACTCTGAGGTATCTACACCGAATCGCCATTGAGGAGTGGTACAATCTGGACCAACAGTGTCTTGATAGACTTGTGGATGTATGCCACGATGAAATCAGGCATGCATTAATGCAAGAGGATGTGGTGCTGTGTATTAAAGGTACCAGTGTGTACAGTAGTCTGTACCACCACCTCTGAAGGTCTCCCTGTATGGTGGTACAACATGCAATATGTTGTTTTCATGAGCAATATAAAGGGGGAAATTATGTTTATGTTTATCTCTATTCCAATACTCTGTACAGGTTCCAGAACTCTCCAAACCGAGGTGATGCCAAACTTTTTTTGATGTGTGTACATCATGAGATAAACAATGAGATGTGAGAAAAACTGCCTCATCATCCATGAAATTTAAATGTGTTATTTCTGTGCTACTACCTGTATTCAAAATAAACTTCACAGGCAATATCCACATGTGAACACTAAAAGACCTAACTCAAAACAATGCCCTAGGAGGAGACAACATTCCATTTGAACTACTGATAGCTTGGGAGTGACAGCCATGTGAAAACTCTTCCATCTGGTGAGCAAGATGTATGAGATAGGCCAAATATTGAAAGTTAACCCTATGGTGCTGTTATGTAAAATGACTGAAAAGTATGCAAAATTTAGTTTACTAATAACATTTCGTATACAACCAAGGCACCCTATGGATGTGGGTCACAGGCCTATTTGCAATATCGGCAAACACTAAAACTTGTGAATTTTTACTATGTGTGGCTCTGCACACAATGCCCAGTTTATGACTTCACTGTGGAGACCCATCCCTTAAGTCCGTCGCCCCCAGCCCAGGCTTCAGCTGGCGCCAATGCAGGTATCACGGCTTTGTCCTGCTGGAGACCTGTCTTGACAAGAGCCTGCTCCATCTGCCCTGTACAGGTCTGGGCCTGTCCAGCAAGATTTACTGAGGGATTTGCTCGCTGCCAATTGCTTCCAAGTCCCATCATGCCATTTCTACAAGCTAAGAACCATAAAAATAGCTCATGCCTTTAGTGTTGACAGGTGTGAAAATTACCAAACTATCCAATAGGTCATGGCTGTAAAATACTAAAACGTATTCTTTACATACAAACGGAAAAACTCCTTGAAGCTGACCCTGGAGGAGGTCAGTTATGAGTCCATAGAAATGTGAGGCAACACTGACCCTACGACATATCTTAGAAGATAGGTTAAGGAAAGGGAAACCTACATTTCTAACTTTTGATAATTTTGACTAGAATAGTGTATTTCGAATGCATAGGTGTGCAGGTGTAAAATACAGGAAGCGAAAAGCCATTTACAATTTGTACAGACGCCAGATGGTATGAAAGGGAATGAGTGATTGAGAAAGGAATGAGACAGGGTTGTAACCTATCCCCGATGTTTTTCAATCTGTATATTGAACAAGCAGCAGTAAAGAAAACAAAAGAAAAATTTGGAGTAGGAATTAAAACCCATGGGGAAGAAACAAAAATTTTGACGTTTGTCGAGACACTGTAATTCTGTCAGAGACAGCAGAGGACCTGAAAGAACAGTTGAACAGAATGGATAGTGTCTAGAAGGGAGGATATAAGAGGAACATCAACAAAAGCAAAACGTCGATAATGGAATGTAGTCAATTAAATCAAGTGATGCTGAGTGTATTAGATTGGGAGATGAGACAAAATTAGTAAATGAGTTTTGCTGTATGGGGAGGAAAATAACTGATGATGGTTGAAGTAGAGAGGATATAAAATGTAGACTGGCTACAGCAAGGAAATCATTTCTGAAAAAGAGAAATTTCTTGACATCGAGTATAGATTTGTCAGGAAGTCTTGTTCTGAAAATATTTGTATGGAGTGTAGCCATGTATGGAAGTGAAACGTGGATGATGAGCAGTGTAGACAAGAAGAGAATAGAAGCTTTCGAAATGTGGGGCCCCAGAAGAATGCTGAATGTTAGATGGGTAGCTCACGTAACTAGTGAGGAGGTATTGAATAGAATTGGGGTGAAGAGGAATTTGTGGCACAACTTTACTAGAAGAAGGAATCGATTGGTGGGGCACGTTCAGAGGCATCAAGGGGTCACATATTAAGTATTGCAGGAAAAAATCGTAGAAGGAGACCAAGAGATGAATACACTAAGGAAATTCAGAAGGATATAGGATGCAGTTTGGAGATGAAGAAGCTTGCACGGGATGGAGTAGCAGGGAGAGTTGCATCAAACCAGTCTCTGAACTGAACACCACAACAACAACGACGACGTCCACATGTACCGCTAAATGTAACTACAAAGCTGTATCATGGCACCAACATGCATTTCAGTAGATATGACATCATAAACACTGATATGCGTCAAAAACTGTTGCATTGTGCAATAAGTTTAAATTTACTACTTCTGTTCTACTAAATCTACATCCAACACATTCTGTAGACGCTATCCACATATGCCTGTGAAAATATCTGCAAAATTATATCATTGTATGACACACAGATCAGTAGATATGACGTCATAAACGCTGAGGTAAAGGAAAAAAAAAATGTCGCATAATGCATGAAGTTGTAATACATTTATTCTTTACTACTAAGACACTCCTACAGACGAGTCAATTTCAGAAAATAGCTCAACTTGTCAGCGCGTTTGACAGCTTTCAACTGCCAAGGGCTAACGGCTGTAGACGAAAACGATATTCGTCTATAGAACTATGAAGAGGCGGTGCCATAGAGACTTTCACAAAATCTCGTTGAAGACACGCGAAGCATCTGCGCCTGTTTGTTGATTTGGATACTGTACTTATACACTTGTAGACTATGCCTATTTCCTTGTATAACTGTCTCATAATTTCAAAGGTTTTTTCACGAATATAACGAAATGAAATTTCTTCGCTACTTCATTACAAACGTAGTTTTTTTTGTTCCGTTTTTAATAGAAAATTTGCAAAATCAATAGCTGCGCATTGCTGGGTTTCTCATCTGGCAATCTTAATGTACATGCGCTTATCAGAGTGGTAGCATTGTATAACATACACATATCAAGAACAGTTTTGCATTACCTCGGTTGCGAGAGTTCTGGAACTTGTACAGAATATTGGAATAGAGATCAACATAAACATCATTTACATCATTTTTATTGCTCATGGAAACCACACATTGCATGTTGTACCAACATACAGCGAGACCTTCAGAGGTGGTGGTCCAGACTGCTATACGCACCGGTACCTCTAATACCCTCTTGGACTGATGCATGCCTGTATTCGTCGCGACATACTATCCACAAGTTCATCAAGGTTCCAGATTGTCACATTACTCAACAGTGATTCGGCGTAGATCCCTCAGAGTGGTTTCGGTCACTTCATCCATAGACAGCCATTTTCAATCTGTCCCAGGCATGTTCGATAGGATTCATGTATGGAGAACATGCTGGCCATTCTAGTCGAGAGATATCGTTGCCTGAAGGAAGTCATTCACAAGATGTGCACGATGGGGGTGCGAATTGACGTCCCTGAAGACAAATGCCTCGACAATATGCTGCCGATATGGTTGCCGTATCAGCCGGAGGATGGCATTCACGTATCGTATAATCGTTACGGCACCTTCCAGCGGCGTATGTCGGCCCTACATAATGCCACCCTAAAACAGCAGGGAACCACTACCCTGCTGTAGTTGCTGGAGAGTGTCTAAGGCGTTCAGGCTGACCGGGTTGCCTCCAAACACGTCTCCGACGATTGTCTGGTTGAAGGCATACACCACACTCATCGGTAAAGAGAACGTGATGCCAATCGTGAGCGATCCATTCGGCATGTTGCTGGACCCATCTTTACCGCTACATGGTGCGAGGTTGTAAAGATGGATATCGGGAGTGAAGTTGCGCATCATGCAGCCTATTGTGCACAGTTTGAGAAGTAACACAAGGTTCTGTGGCTGCACGAAAAGCATTATTAAACAAGTTGATGTTGCTGTCAGGGTTCCTCCGAGCCATAATTCGTTGGTTGTGGTCATCCACTTCAGTAGGAGCCCTTGGGCGGCTTGAGCGAGGCTTGTCATCGACAATTCCTGTCTCTCTGTATCTCCTCCATGTCCAAACAACATCGCTTTGGTTTACTCCGAGACGCCTGGACACTTCAGTTGTTGAGACCCCTTCCTGGCACAAAGTAACATTGCGGACGCGATCGAACCACGGTATTGACCGTCTAGGCATGATTGAACTACATACAACATGAGCCGTGTACCTCCTTCCTGGTGGAATGACTGGAACTGATCGGCTGGCGGATCCCCTCCGTCTAACAGGTGCTGCTCATGCATGATTGTATATTACTTTGGGCGGATTTCGTGACATGTCTGAACAGTCAAAGGGAATGTGTCTGTGATACAGTATCCACAGTCAGCGTCTATCTTCGGAGTTCTGGGAACCTGGGTGATGCAAAAAAAACGGTAACTGAACTAAAACCTCTTTGAAAAAAGAACCTAATACTCGGTCAGCACCTATAGTGGCACGGATCTCAACATCCAGCCGATAGAAGAAACTTTCATGAAAGTACGCTGCAGAGGGGGAGTACAGAGCACTTATGTAGCTGGACTCATAAACTATGCAGAGTAACGCTACAAAATTTCGCTATTTCATAGCCTTGAAGAAAGGACCAATAAATTTAATGATATGCCGCAACTTTTTCTGTGGTACCGTCAAATCTTTTCTCATCGGAATGTTGAAATTTTATAACGAATGTTGTTGTTGGAAAATAGTAAGCTTGGTGACGCCTGACCGTGTAACTGTTACCGGCATTGCAAAAAGTCAGCTTTGCATAAAAATAGCAAAGATAATCAGACTTCGTAAGAAAATACTGACTTTAGTCTTGAGTTGTGTACAATCATGCTCTAAAGTATCCAAGCGACCTGAATTGTGTTTCCCTGATTCGCATGCAGCCCACATAATCTAGTCATCTTACAGGTCCCCGAAACTCTCTGCAGTACTGTCGTTTGACTATTCAAAAGGAACATAAGAGATCACTAGAGGACACTGTTATTTAAGGTAATCAATAAAGATGTAGATCAACACCACGATAGTGCAAATGCCATGAAACGAGTGATTAGAGGTGAGATAGTCCTTAATGCTTGCAAACTCAATTTTACTACAGTAAGCGACATTTCAAAATCGCTACCACACTCACTAGAATTTGAGTTAACTAACTCTATTACAAAAGTCATTCCAGTAAACGTCAGAAAAAATTAAATATTTTTATGAACAAGGGACTTTGAGACAATATGGACGCCTAAAGTTATTTGACAATTCTAAATATTTTTGTTCAGTGAAACCACGTTCTGATACGAGTGGTTTCTCACAAACTGAATGATGTACTAACCAATTAAAAGCAAGGCTATTAATAGCGGCAAGTGCTCCATGGCAACCTCGAAATTAGCAAAGTCTCACTAGTAATTTTTCTTTACTGATGACAGAGCATTTATTTTGCGCATGTTTGGCATTAGACGAGGTGACGAACTTTTTGTTCTGGGTCGGGATTGAAACAAAGCACATGAAACCACTGTAACTATGCACAGCTTCCGTGCCTGACCGAGACTCGACCACAGCAACGTTCTTCATTAGTGATAAGGCATTAAGAGTCGAGAGGTACGAAGTTATCGCCAGTGTCAGTTATCAAATAAGAATTTGAAAATTTTTTTGCTCTGTCTGGAATCCTGTGAAGACCCGTATCTTCCTGTTAACTAAACACCAACAACGTTTACTATGATTTCAAGTGACAAAGTTTGAACGTGTTTAAAAAGAAGCGCCATGATGTAAAGTTTCGTGACGTGTACTCGAACCCAGCATGTAATCAGATTAATAACTTAGTAATCTCACATTTTAGCTATCGAATATTTTCACCAGCAGCGAGATGTTTGAAACTGAAATGTGGATACTCTTACTGTTTTTTGCCTGACCGGGAATCGAACACGCGACCTACCTCATCAGTAGTGAAATGTGTACACGTTTGACAAGAAACGGTGGCACACATCGTTAATGTTGACAATACATGAAGAGATCATTAGTAGTTCGGTACACGTATGCTAGGGCTTAAAATGAAATCATGAAAATTTTTCTGTTAGACTAAGATTCGAATACATATATGCGCCATTCGTAGAGACCTAGAGGAGTTTGCAATCTTAGGGAAAACAACGAAATGTCGAACGATATGTTCCGAGTGGGTCATATGCCACAAAAAGGAGATCAGTTTTCAAATCCTAATCCAGCACCAAATTTTCAACGTCAGAAGTTCAAATAAAGTAAGAGCCCTGTGACCTTAAAAGAGCATTGGCTCATTAAGTAAAATGAACTATCTAGTGTGAGGAAGGTCACTGGCGGCAGAGTTTCTGGTCGACCCCCGCCAAGTCCCAACCTAAACAGGCTCAGCCCCAGTTGGTTGCGAAGGGATATGACATTTATAATGCACATTTTAACTACGCTGCGACCTTACGTTCTCCACCTGCATTACTTGATGTGAAGGAGATATGTTCGTGTGTGTTTGAAATACATGCTGGAAGTGCGGACCGAAGCCATACCTCGAACTCCGATGAATCTACCACACCATTGAAACCCACATGTAATACAGTCATGTTTGTATCTGTCATATGAGATGCTTAGCTTGCAAAATATACACGGTGAGACAAACTCAGTTCTCTGTTAACTGGTTAACTAATAGTGGGCTTGTGACATAGAAATTATGATAGTCTCACGTCAGTGGGATGTAAATATACCATTAACCATTATAGGCTCGATTTGAAGCCATTTTGAAATTTTCTTTATTTCAAGAAATTTCTATGATCGACAGATACTTCTTTTATTACTCCCATTAGCACTATTAACTTCTTAATTCTGCTGCTGATATCCTCATGCTTGAAGGAAGCATTTAATGCTTCTTCGTCATTTTTAGAAGCAGTTGTCCAAAAACAGATAAATATTAAGTTCAGAGCATATGGTTCCAGTATTCTGTGGTAACTGAACCGTACCAAGTTTTGTTTATTTCTTTCCGTGTCTAGTTAATATTTTTCAAGCTAACTCAGACATCTGTAGTTATTCGTAGATTACATGAGGACTAAATTAACTGATGAATGTATTACTACATAACATAAATAATTTACTTGACTTGCCCTCAGCATCGACGATTGTCAAATGCTAAAACTGGTGGTATACAACTGTTTCAAAGCCAGAGAATGTTAATGACATGTGTTAAATGTCACGATCATCATCTCCAGATGACTTGGTTGACGTCACCTATCTCAAGTGCAAGTGCAAAGTAGGCGTACCCCCGTGAGGGTAATATAATTATACCCTCAGATGTTACAGCTTAAAGCTGCGGAATGAAATGTATCGCCGAAAATCTTCAGTGTATCATTGCAATTCAAAAATATTTCCAAAAATGTTCCACGTAAAAAAGGTGATCATTCAAATGCGTGTCATGTAGCGCTAAACTATGCTTCTTGCTGCAAGGTAATTTCTGTCATTGCTTAACGGTAAAAATGTGCCAAGTGTCGTAGTTATCGTCGTTCATAAGCAAAGTTCTCCAAAACTCAATGTACTTCTCTTAGTCATATACAAAAGTAAAGTACTATGCATATAGATGTCGTAATTATTACGATCATTGCCGTGACTTTGAAAGTACTAAGCTGTAAAGTATTGTTGTGTTATGACAATATCTGTGTGACTGTAGCTATGCCACAAAAGTCATTACCAAAATATATTTTACTTTTCAGAAGACGTAGAGAAACTGTCCAGACATAAAACAGATACAGTGCAAAAGCAATATTGAAAACTGTGTCACTCAAAAGTAGCGTCACAATATAATCGTGTAGCTGTCAAGCAAACCAAATACTGTGTCATCTGAAATCTCTCAGAAAATACTTTAAATAAAAAATGTCTTTTCAAGTAAGCCAAAATGTTGCAGTAAAACCTCATTACCGGTATATGTTTCAAGAATGTGAGTTTTATAGTCGTAACGTAATCGCGTAACCAACAAGCAAAACGCACACACAATAAGACCGTGTCGGCTGTTCTCAATAAAAGTGGCGTCCTAAAATTACTGTCTTAATTCATATTCATGCCAGCTGCGCCGTCAGTTTCATAGGTTCTTGACTGGATAGATAACTTCAAAACATCGCTGCATGCGAAATGTGACAAAGCGCAATAGTAACGTGAAGTGAAAAAGTGTAATGACAGAGACTAAGTCAGAAAGTAAATTGTTTCTCAGTAATCGGTTTGACACGAGAAATGTGGTGTAATCTTTTGTAATCTTTTTTTTGTACTTTAATGGCCAATTATGAGAAAACAGTAAGAAAACTGACAAAGCCAAGCCTGTGGATGTATCATTACTAGAATTCTTGAATGTTCTGAATTTTCGCATAGTGATGATGAGCTTATAGTCAAAGTCATCTTGTCACCAATTTGCAAATCTGTCATTCTTATATCGTGTCGGCGGTTCCATCTCAAAGTTCGGTGCACCATGCCGACTCCTTTCAAGATCTCCGAATTACCAAGTATTATTGCTTTGTAACCTTTCCGTATTTTTAAATACTTCCTAACGTGTCGGAGCGTGAGTGACCTCTGAAATGTGTAACTCTTTTATCACGCGAGCCAACTGATCCTGTTCTTCCTGAGCTTCTCTTTTGTATTGTGTATTAATTTGATTTTGATTTTGTTTAAATTTTCTAATTCCCTTATACTACTCTGTGTCAGTGAAGGCTACCGGTCCTGTGTCATTCAGATCATCATCTCCCTTCGTAGCTAAATTTTTAATTGGTTTTAAGATTCGACTACTTTTTCCGATAACAATGTTAATTTCCTCCGTCTGTTTTTCTGAACCAAATTTTAGAGTGTCCATTTTTGTCGTAATCGTATCTTTTGTTGCATAGCAAACAACGTATTTACCTTAAGAATGTGACAACCAGTTCAAACATTATTTAATCATCAGTAATAAATCTCAATGACGGATATACATTCAGACCGTCCGCTCGCGCTAATACTGCAAAACTCCAACATTGCTGATTATTGATCTCTAATCTCCATCACTGCTTACTACTCACTCCCAACTTCCATCACTGCTGGCTGTTCAACTTCTATCACCGCTGACTGTCAACTTCCAACTGCTAGTGCGACCAGCCACAGAGTCTCTTACAGAGTGCGCACAGCGCTGTCAGAATTATTAATGCAGTCTATCACACTGCCAACATACAGACACATAAACAGCCTACTTAAAATGTCTTCAGAACGCCTGAAGTAAAGATGAGAACCGCTTTAAAAGATACATCTCAGAGGTCAGGGTTTAATTCTTGACCCCGGAACATATAACGACAAAAAACGTTCAAATGGCTCTGAGCACCATGGACTTAACATCGAAGGTCCTCAGTACCCTAGAACGTAGAACTACTTAAACCTAAATAACCTAAGGACATCACACACATACATGCCCGAGGCAGGATTCGAACCTGCGACCGTAGCATTCGTGCGGTTCCGGACTGAGCGCCACCGCGGCCGGCATATACCGACACGTGCACTTGCTGCGCATACTTTCTATCGACTACTTCAAATTAATTTTTCCTGCTCCTGACAAATTTCATTCCTATTAGTGCTGTTTATGCAACAAGAGATATTTTTTTCAAGGTCGGAAAACACAGAGAAAATAAAAAATGTTTTATTTGGAACATTTAGCTACACCTTCCAGCTACTTGTCTACATAGTGGCCTATCCAACTTACACGTTTATTGTAGCTTTGTACCAACTGTCCAATGCTGTCGTCATAAAAGGCAGCTAAGTGTGCTTTCCATCAATTTTCTCTCTGTGCCCAAGTGCTGTCGTCGTACCAGCGGTGCTTGTGAGTAAAGAGATGAAAATCAGAGAGAACCAAGACCGGGCTGTATGGTGGAAAATAAGACACTTCCCATAGCAAACGCTGCAGGAGCATCTTTGTTGCAGCTGCGGTCTGTAACCGATCATTTTTATGATGCAGGACCGTCTCTGACGCAACATTTCTCTTCAGTTCTTCTATGTGCTTCCTCAATGATATGGAATACAATATTCTCTTCCTAGACGATTTTCCGAATTGTCAAACCCACTCGCTGAGCGAGATAGTCGGTTAAAACTTGCTTCTTTCCCTGACCGCCTGCGCCCTGAATGTCTGTGCGTTAGTTTGAATGTTTCTGCGCAATTGCCACATTTTGATTTCACGCTTGACTGCTTCGTTATGTGTTCTGTACGAAATCAGGCGAAACCTCTCAGCATTAAAACACCAAAAGCAGGTAGGCACTTGAATCTAGGCATCTTTACGCACCCACTGTACGCTCCGAATAGAAAAAGTGCGACGTTATGGGATCGACGGGCATAATAGAGATACTGCGCAACACACCTGCGCCTAGCTCCATCGGGTTTTTGCGAAGTTTGTAATGTCACGATGTTTCGGTCCTTGGAAACAAAATATCTGTCTAATTTGAAAATCTTTGGAAAGTTGGTATTAAAACTCTTACTGGTCAGCGACATCTGAAGATATCCCGATGCAGTTGGCGAATATTATTGTTTGGATTGTCGCAAGTGAACATAATTATCTAGCCGATTCGCCTCGGGCCGATTGTAATTGCATTGTGTCCATATCGACGTTTTTTCTTCATCTTCGTCCGTTTGGTGTCAGCGGTTCATCGACTTCATTTATCATTTGTTTCCCCGTTATAACATTTTCTTGTTCTGTGTAAAATCCGTAGTCTTTATTTATGCTATATGTGCACTAAATGTCCACTGAAGACAATTTTTTACGTCCAAGCTACAGTTAACTGCATCATTAATGCATACATATCAGTAAATCAACCATGCACTAAAGGTATCTATACCTTACAGACGAAATACTATGTCAGCAGACCGAAGTCGTGAGTCTCACGGGAGAACTGTGGACTGTACAGAGGAACACAAAAAGTGGCATGAGGTGTTTCAGAAAGCTATGGCACTATGTGGTTCCTCAATGATTTGGAATACAATATTTGCAAAAAACAAGGGACATATTTTTACCTTATAGTTCATACGAAGATGGTGTGCTCTCTAACTGTGTAGTTATCATGTGTGATCATCACGCGGAGGATCCGGTATCGGTTCCTACGAATGAAAAGGATATTCCTTTGGTGACAGGTAAAGCAACTGCTATAGTCTGGAACAGGTGGGCTAGTGGTGTGCTAATTACACGGCCTTCGATACTGGTATCCATATACACCGTCAGTAGAGGAAGACGCAGCCGTCTTTAGTACGAGATCTATTTATGGAGTTGTTACGTTTATTCTGGAAACAGAGTTGTGAAACTGATGTCGGACCAGGAGTCATGAAAACAGAGCGTGACAGAAACCACTAGAAATGTTACCAGCTAAGAAATAAACGTTAAGTGTGTAGGTAGCAAATTATATTCGATTTAAATTCAAAGAATGCATAGTTCACAGACTCAGTCCCCAAAGTGAATAGGAGCTCTTCCATATATCATGGAGGCATTCCGTCCTTTAGTTGACGCTCGTCTCCAAATTTCAGCTTAAGTGACAACTTGAGAACGAAGATGCACGGCTCTCAGGAACGGTTTCACACTTGCCGGATAAACGACGCTAGTGCTGATCTGCAAATTCACCGTGCTGAATCCGGTGTTTCCATTCCTTTTAACAGTGAAGGCACTCAGGGGAGAAGAAAATGTTCTCGGAGCCGCTAAAGGACGATTAAGAGCCCCGTAGATCAGCAACAGGGGCCCCTCCCCCTGGGCGACGACGCACGCGCCCGCGGCTCTGACGCAGCCGGACGTAACCGGCTCTCCTCGTCGCTACAATTTGTTAAATGGCCGGAAGAAAGTAATTTATGTCCGACACCGCGGACGAGAATTCGTCGTTAAGCCGGCTGTGCGAGCTCTCAGAATTAGGATGGGCGAGATTAGAGGAGCCTGCAATTTGCCTGTCCCTCTCTGCAGGCGGCGACGTCTTCTGCTGTCACAGCGTGGAGGGGGTGGGGAAGAAGGGGAAAGGGGCTAACCTCGTTTAGCGCCCAGTCTGACGTGCCGAGTCGTGAGGACGCTAGACGTGAAGTCAGAGCGGCGGGTGTGCCTGGGATATGGTGGGGGGAAGGGTGAGGGGTAGGGTGGGAAGCAGGGAGGGGGGAGGGGGGAGGGGGGGAGGGGAGAAAGGAATGGAGGCAGTTGGAACGGTAAGAAGCCCTTTCGTGCGATTATCACTTCAGCCACTATTACTGTCCATAGTAGTGAAAAAAATGTTGTAAAATGAATCTCAACAAGATCATCGTAATTTGCAGGACATAGGTATGTATCAGTAAGCGAGTTTAATGCGCGAGCGTCGAATTCATTGTAGGTGGAATATGTGATTTATACACATTTAAACAAGAATGGAGTATTTAGAATTCCAGATAAGACAGGTGCTGACATGTGTAAATATTACGGAACCATCAGTTTGATGAGCTATGGCTGAAAAACGGTGACACGACTTATTTGTAGAAGAATGAAAGGCAGGCGCAGCTGACATCGAGGAAGATCCGCTTGGGGTTCGGACAAATGTTGGAAAATCCAAGATCGTACTGACGCTATGAGCTATCTTAGACAGACTGAAGGAAGGCAAACCTATGTCTACAGCTTCTGTAGATTTAGAGAAAGCTTTATACGATGTTGCTTGGAATACATTCATTGAACTGAATCTAACAGAGGGAAAATATACGGAGCGAAAGGTTATCCACTGCTTGCCGATAAACCAGACTTCAGATGTCAGAATCGAAATACAAGAAAGGAAAACAGTGGTTCAGAAGCTTGCAGCCTATCCTCAACCTTATTAAATCTTTTTACTGAGCTAGCAACAATATAAAACAAGCTTTCACAATAAATGTGAAGTGGTGGTGTGGGTGGCCCTCCTACTCAATGTTGCACTATTATAAGTTTTGGCTGGTTACATTGTCTAGGGGCTGGGATACGTAGTTGCCGCATTGCAGGCCAAATACTGCTGAGTCTACAGTATACGATAAGAATACACACATAAATCGAATGGTCGAAGGTTTCTATCACTCGGCAATTGCGAATTATGAATGTAACATATAAATTTATAAATGAAAGATTGCAATTGAAGAAAATCTGCAGGCACTATCTTAACGACTTTAAATGATGATTATGAGAGTAGAGGTACTTTTGAGAATGCGTTATATTTCTGCAAAGCACTTGGGGGTTTCCATCGTCCAGCAATTAAATATAATGTAAGGGAAACAGTAGATTCCTACGGCACGTAATTAGCCATGAACAACAACATAGCTTGCGAGATATTCACTTCCAAACGCACACTACGTCTTCACTGTAGTAGCTACAGAAATCTCACAAGTGCGCAAGTCGGCACTCCGAAGTATGTCTATCCGCCGCGATCACGCGCAAACCGCTCCACACTTTCCAAGTCTCTGCCGCGACTCCGCGTCCGTCGCCATCCTGTTCCCAACTGACCTTGTCCTGTGCCGTACCGTCCAGCACTTCCCGAGTCTCCCCATCCACGAGCGCTGTGATTGGCTAGAGCGCTCGCTCCATGTCTTCAATCCAACGTACACTCACAAACACATTTAAACACATACGAAATACTGGAGTTACATTTAAATAACTTGAAATCAAATAAATATTCCTATGGCAGGACCGTAAACACGCTCTAACGCACATTATTAGACACATAAAGAAATTAATTAGAAGAAAAGATAGGCCAGTAGCCTAATGTCTCTGTCCTTTCTAAAACACAGTAAGTATTTAACCAATTTCATAATGAATAGTATATATCGGATATAAACAAAGACATAGATGATTAAATATATTTATAAGCATGCTCCTACTGTTTCTTCGTGTCATTGTGGAGTACTTATGGCCTGACGCGATCGATAGTAATCGGCCACTTTGACCTCAAATAACTCATGTACTATTCAAGTTACATGCCTGTAATTCATACCAATTTAAGTTTACACTAACAGCTTACTAAAGACGTGGCGATCGACAAAATCGGATGAAGCATTTATATTTTGGAAATTCGTTGCTGCATGCTACTTGTATAATTTACAGTCAGATACTAAACTTTAAACTAATAAAGATACTGAAAATCTAATTACACCATCAGACTCGTCGTGCAAATAATAGTAATGTACATGTTTCTTTTTGAGGTATCATGATTCATCTGGCTACTATTAATTTCTATACGAACTGCGAAATGTCTGCCATTAAGGTTTCGCAAGGTCCGCCATATTTGGACTCCCGGCATGTCTCCTTCGTCAACACAGTGTCACAATGGAATTCCCAGCCACGTGGCTGGACCTTGCATTGGGGCTACCCCTCTCGCGTTCGCCACCGGGTGTTTGTTGCCGGGCCCCGACTGACCGAACGGCCCGTGCGGCCACGCCAATTTAGAATATTTTCAGGGCGCCACAATTCGCCCATTACCTCACACTAGCAACAACATAAAACAAAAAAATGAATCAAATTTCATGGAGAAGAAGCAGAAATTGCCGATAACATTTTAATTTTATAATGAATTCTTTAGTTTGAAAGTCAAGGCAGAAAAATGTTTGATTACAGTAAACAATTTAGATAGATGTTGGCTGTAGTAATGCCGAGATGAAAATGCTTGTATGAAATATGATAGTGTGGAAATCTGCTTCACAAAAGTCTTTGGACTAATGACGACAACAATAAAAAGAAGAGGAAACCGCCGTGTCCTTGGTTAAGGAGCATTCCGAGCATATCACTGACGTAATTTACTTTAAGCAAAAGCACCCTAAGTCAAGACATTTTTCTTTTTTCTTCCCATTTCGCTCTTGTAGTTAACTTATTATGTCTCCGCCTGCACATTGGGATTACCTCATTTTATAAAAAATATTTTTTTTGTTTAGTCTATAGTCGCAGGGGATGGACTGATGATAACACTTGATACCGAAATCGATAGTCATTAGGCGAAATAGAAGTCTAAGAATATGTCAGGAATATGTGCCTAATATTAGTGTGTATTAATTGATACTGTGATCACTAATCTGTTGAGGTGTCTTTCATTCAAACACACTCTGAGTGAACAAAACATACACTGAACAAGAATTTCTAAAGTAATAAATTGGTGTGGTTAGTTTATTGTAAAAGTTGAAAGGTGTCTGACTTCACTTGCCATATTCCATAATATTCTGTTTATTACGAGCCTGTTTCTCATGAGCAATGTTTCTCCTGTTATATGCGACTATCACATACGCATTGCTCCATCAGATACATCTATTTCCCTGCCCAAAAGTCTTTGACGCGAGAGTGCATTCGGCCAATGAGCAGCAATGGCGTGGTCGCCATGCGTGAGTTTGAAGGAAAACAAAGCGTTCTGTTTCAAGACGGTTCTTTTTGTCGCTGCTCTGGAGGGAAGAAGTGTTTTGTCTGTGGGTGATATGGTGCGCTTTTATACGAGGTTGCATTGAATTAGGTGAAGAGTGATACCTAAGAGCAGCTTATGGTTTTATTCAAGGAGTGGTACCGAGTATCGAACGTAATGTTTTGTAATCGACTCGAGAATGCAAGGTACTGTTTTTTAACGATCTAGCGAGCTTTATTGTAATAGTGGGTCTACTTAAGCACTGTCGGGGAATAAGTAACGGCGCGGCACTTGCGGTTGCCAACAGCGTGGGGCAAAGGGACAAATCCGGTTCTGTCCGAATCTTTTTCGGATTTAGCAAGCCGATATTTTTTCAGAAATATTTTTGTATCCTATACGTTTTTCAAATCTAGGTTATGAAGCAGGTCTTTGCTGTATTCAAGCAAAGTAGGTTGACGCTCGGCGCTGTGGCTGATGGGGGCAACTGTAAATGAGAAATGCCTTTATGATCGCTTCTATCACCCACTGCGCCGAGCGTCGACTTAGTTTGCACATATAACAATGTCCTGAAAGCATAGAGAGATTCATGTAACGGTAATCTGATTATTCTCTGTAAAATCTTTGTATTCTTAGGATACATTACTAAGTGGCAAATTAAAATCACAGATCTTGATTTCTATTTCATTGCTTCCATAAATTCAAATAAATGAAGTAAGATTTTAAGGATAGTAGTGTTGAATGACCATGATTCTTTGCCTAATGCCTGTTATACAGTAACTAGGGAAACGATTATATGCCTGCAGCTCAATTATTAGTTCGATGATGATCTTTATTCATCTCGTACGATTTGTAAAGATCGATGGTGTTTTATTCATTTGTAGAGAAGGTCCGTTAATCAGAACAGTTTAAAGAGGAACTTTAAAAGCCAGGGCCACAAGCGAAGACAAATCGAAATATACATACAGTATATAATGTGGCTCAATAAATTCAATGATGATGGTGCAAAGCTCGCCACTCCAGGCTCATTAAAACATGTGTAGACAAAACACTGAAAGAGGTGAATACTGATGTATGGGGTATTAGGCTTTATCATGGCTGGTATACGTACTGATCCATTGGACATAAATATAAAGAAGATGACTGAAATCAGTGTAAATACGAAAATGTCAGGTTAGGTCGTACCGTGACTGTTATTCACATCAAATGAAACAGCCAGTTTGCTGTGTATTTATCTCCTCGACAAGTTTCGATGGTTTAAACTTCCATCATCAGATGGATCTGCATTTGTTTGTATGACATGTATGTGTGTGTTGTGTTACGATTTTTTTGGAGGATTTGTGGCTCTGTCTAGTGGAGAAACAAAACACTATTTCAGAACATGGTTTTGGTTTTTTTTGACAAAATGTAAACGTATATGTAACGGTAAAAATAAAAAAAGTAAAACAGAGTATCTCCTGTGGCCACACGTTCCTTTCACTATCATAACACATCACACGTATCTTGTCATATTTTGTAAACAAAAATGGCGTCTGGGAACTGTTGGATGCAGGGATCATATAGCAAAAAAGAAACGTTACCATAAAGTACAAAGAATATACATCATAAGAACATTATTACAGAATGGGTGTTAAAGGGTTTTGGAGATGTTTGTTTTGAGGTGTTGAATACATGCTTTGGAGTACATATTTTCAGTGGTATATAAATCCAATTTTGTCAAGTATATATAGGTTGAACTTCATATTCGTTTATTTAATCAATTGACATGTTACAAACTTTAAGTGCAAGAGAAAGAGAGAGAGAGAGAGAGAGAGAGAGAGAGAGAGAGAGAGGGTGGAAGGAGTGATTGGATGAGAATAAACTTCCCAAAGCAGGGGGATTACATCTGTCACTTGTAATAACTACTTGAAGGGTGGGGTAATACGCTGGTTAATGCTTTAATTTGCAGACAGCCATACAATTTGTGTCATTAGTTGATGTACAAGGGCTACAAGCTGTTGGTGTGATAGTATATTTGTAAATAAGTTCAATCCATTGTACATTTAGGGGATGTCATGCTAACATAACTAAATATTTATGGTAGCTATTAAGGTACACACACACGCGCGCGCGCCCGCGCGCGCGTGTGTGTGTGTGTGTGTGTGTGTGTGTGTGTGTGTATGTGTGTGTGTTTGTGTGTGTGTGTGTGTGTGTGTGTGTGTGCGTGTGTGTGTGTGTGTGTGTGTGTGTGTGTGGGTGTGGGTGTGTACATTGCAAATTTAATGACGTAGGTAGTTTGTTGAAAACAGAGATGACTATTGTAAATATTGTCATTTTTCTCAGTTAAGATGGATTCAAGTTCCTTTATTTGTTGTTTGTTTATTTGAAGTATTGATGGATGTCTAGCTTTTGCTTTTAGGTTGGATGTGTGAGATGCTGATGTTGTGTTGTAACCATGATGTTTTGTTTCATGCAGGTGGGTGGCTATTTGTGATGTGTGGTAGTTTTTGTTTTTTTAGTGCTGCCATGTGTTCTTTGTATGTAATCTCAAATTAATTACCTGCCTTATCCATGTAGAAGCAATTACAGTCCAAACATTCCATTTTGTACATGACTGTGTGATGAAGTGGGTTTTGCGTGTTGATGTTGTGAGGTAACTTGTGTCCAATCTTGTTGTCTGTGGTAAATGATATGGTTCTGTCTTTTTGTTTGGAAACATTGGACCTGATATGAAATATTATCTAGAAAAGGTATTGTATGTAAATTGTTGTTTTCTTTTTGTTTCTGTGATGTGACTGCTTAGCCACTATCGAGTGTTTTGGGGTGTCTACTATGGTGGGGTTATGACCATCTGCAATAGCTGTTTATTTTAATATTTCAGAAAGTGGTAGTTGATTATCTACCATAATGCTGCCATTTTGTGAACTGTGGGGTCAAAAGAGGAGTTGTATATTGTAGTAAGTGTTGTGGTAGGCTTCTGATAAAATTCAAAAAGATGTCTGATTTTCTTTTTTTTAATGGCAAGGTCTAAAAAATTTATGCTGCCACCTACTTGGTGTTCAACTATGGATTTTATGTATTCATGGGAGTTATTGAGTAACTGTTTGACTTGATTGATGTCATCTTTTGTGCCATTGATTAAAATGATGGCATCATCTACACATCTGTTGTAGTATATGAAATTTTTGAAGAGGTTGTGATTGGAATTCAGGATTTTGTCTTCTAAATTACTTTTCATCTAACAATCTGGAATTGTTTGACCCCATTGCCAGTCCATCTGTTTGTGTATAGATTTTATTGGAAAAGTTGAAACAGTTATGTGAAAGTGTGAATTCAAGCAGGCCCATTAGTAGGTGAGTAGTAGTAAGGTCAGTTGAAAGGATTTTTTTTGTGGTTTTGTAGGTTTGCATTAATATTTGCAGTGTGTGATCTTTCTATCACAGAGGAATAAAGGTTTTGTGTGTCAAATGATGTAAGTGTGGCTCCATCAGGAACTTCTATGTTTTTGCCATATTGAGTGAATTCTCTGTTTTTAAGTATTCTCCCATTATCGAATATTTATGTTTCTTTGAGAACTTGAACATTTTGGTAAGCTTGAATGATGGGTTGTTCCTACAGTTCAGTATAGGTCTGATGGGGATCCCCTATTTGTGTGTCTTTGGTTGTGATCTAAAGCGAGGTGCTTGTGTTCTCATTGTTAAAATATTTCTTGCTTCTGGGATGGAGATTAGGAACTTTGTCTTATCTGAAATGTGTTTAATCTCTTTTCGTATTCTGGCTGTTTGATCTTTCAGTATTTCTGTTATGTCATTATATTGGAAAAAGTGTAAAGAGATGAAATCGATAGAGCTATCCAGATACGACCTTACGAAGATATATGTGAACAAGAAATAGAAATAATGAAACAAACAGCTACTGCAAATGATTATAACAGCTCCATAGCAGACACTCTAAAACACTCAGTAGTGGCAAAGTAATCACATCATAAAAAATCAAAAAGAAAACCTATCTAACTTACAATCCTCTTTCTAGGAAATATTTCATATCAGACTGCCAATGTCTTCAAACAAAAATGCATAAGCATATCCTTTTCCACTGACAACAAGATTTTACAGAAGTCATCGCACAACATCAACACATGAAACCCACTTCATTGCACAGGAGTGTACAAAATTGAATGTTTGGGCTGTGACTGCTTTCACATAGTCCAGACAGGTAGATGATTTGAGATTAGATTCGAAGAACGCATGGCAGAACTAAAAAACAAAAAATACCATGCATCAGTAATAGCCACCCACCTGCATGAAACAAAACACCATGTTAACAACACAACTATCAGCATCCCACATCCAACCTAAAAGCAGAAACCAGACATCTTTGAAACACTCCAAATATACAAACGACAAACAAAGCAACCTGGATAAATCTTAAATAACAAAAATGAAAGTATTTATAATAGTATCATCTCTGTTTTCAGCAACTGCCTACATTATTAAATTTTTAATGCACACACATATTCTCTCTTAGTTATGTTATCATGACATCTTGCAAACGTGCAAGGGATTGACCTTATTTACAAATATACCATCACGCCAACAGCTTGTACCCCCTGTCAGCTTGAAACTGCGTGTGCATCAACTAATGGCACAAATTGTACATCTGTCTCCATATTTAAGCATTAACCAGTGTATTAACCCATCCTTTAGGCAGTTATTACATGTGACAGATATAATCTTAAGATCCCCTTCTTTGGAATGTTTGCTCTCATCCAATCACCCCTTCCACTCCCCCCTCCCTCTCTGTTTCTGTTACTCATTATGTTTTTCTTTCTACTTCTCTCCCTTGGACTTCAGTCTTTCATTCCTGTCTGTGAATCACAACCAAAATTGTTATTTATGTTCACTTTTACCTCTGTATCCAACATAAGTTTGCAGTGTATCACCTGATTAAATGAACGAGTATGAAGTATAAACTATATAAACTTGAAAAAATGTAATTTATATACCACCTGAAATATGTACTCCAAAGCACGTATTCAACACCTCAAAAAAAAAAAAAGTCTGCAAAACGCTTTAAAACTCATTTGGTAATAGTTTTGTTATGATGTATATCTGTTTTACTTCGTGATAATATTTCTTTTCTGCTATATGACCCTTGCGCCTAATAGTTCCCAGACGCCATATTTGTTTACAGAATATGACAATATACATGCGGTGTATTACGATAGTAAAATGAACCTATGGCCACTGGAGATATTGTATTTCACGTTTTTATTTTTCTCGTTACTTAAACGTTTAGCTTTTTGTCAAAAAATTCAAAACCATGTTCTGAAATAGTGTTTTGTTTCGCCACTTGACAGAGCCATAAGTTCCTCCAAAAAAATCGTAACACAACACACACAAACATGTCATACTAACAAATGTAAATCAACCTGACAGTGGATGTTTAAGCCTTTGAAACGCATCTTGGAAATAAATAAACAATGACTGATAACAGTAAACTGGTTGTTTCATTAGCTGACAAAATTCAGAATGAATGGCCGATGCAGAGAAAAAAACATCTGTCTGTCGCTCAGGAAGCAAAGTTATCCTACATGGGACGCCTGTAACGCTGGGTGTAAAGTATCGAACGTAATGAGTCATGGCTTCCAGAAAGGGACCGAAAATTACTGCAACCACACTGATTAACAGTACCCTGTGGAGACAGGTGGGAACGAGTTATATGGTGGCTGCTGGAGCTCGAGAGCCTTGAATCATCTGCTGGATGCGGTGAATCTTATACCAGCTTGAGAGAAGACCTGTGACGTCAGGTGTCTTGGCAAGGCTACTATCTTAATGAGGCGTGTGACTCATGAATGAGTCATGAATGGCTCATGAATAGGTCCAACAGAATTGCCCTCTATCTGCCAAGTGTTCTTCTTCAGGACTCCAATGAAGCAGTTTTATGCTCTAAGTTATAATGTTCTCCAGCCACTACGCTTGTGTTATTGTAGTTAACTCTAATTAATTAATATTTTGTACGTACTTCAGCTAATGTGGTGTGTTGTTAGGAACTTACAGCTTTTGCTTGGTCGTCTGGGTACTCTTTATTTAAATCTCCAGCAACACTTCGCAGTTAAAATTTCCACTTTGCTGCCGCCACGCAGTTCTGGTCCTGGAAAATTTATGCTATGTAGTCAGTTTCCCATCGACTTGCTATTCTCTAGTGGTGTCATTATTATTCCAGGCTCTAGAGAGCAACGTTTATTTTGTGCAAGTGGACGGCCTAGGGATTACCTAGTAACTTCTTCTTGTAACGGTTTCATGACTTCCTTTACCAAAGACTGACGGTCTGACATTGATGGTTTAATCTTACATAGTTCTTGCACCATCGTATGAAATATCATCAGTAATAAGATGCTAACTTTTGAACATCAATCAATTCACTGTGCATATATTTAATATTTTAATATTGCTTTCTGCAGTTACTAGTGTCACTAGCACTCCATCTTCAGAGATGAAAAGGTGTATTAGAAATCAAATCAAGCAGACTTCCAGACTTCCGCCTCATCTTTGCGAGGAGGTTTGTGCATCCTGTTATAGCCCAGAGGGCTGTGCTGGTGGGAGCTGAAGTCCCTAACAGGGCCAGACAGATCTCTTGTGCAAAAGTCGGACAAAGAGCACTCTACAACCCACAGGGAAGGAGGAGGGACGTAGTCGATATTTCTAGAGGAGACAACATTGACGAAGAACAGATAAAGGAAGTTACAAGATATGGAGAGATAGATCCAAAGCCATAGTGCACACAACTATCCAAGAGAGACAATCCCAACACAAAAGATGGTTTGTTTGGATTCCTGTAGATGACAGCCCAACAAGACATTTGCCCTGGCTACAGGCATGTAGCCCTTAGTAGGTGAATTATAATATTACTCTCTATCTCCAGAAAAAAAAACATGCCCAATGGATATATTTACGGTGTTTGTGGCTTACAACAGGAACAAACGATTTGGAACAGACCGATTGTTATAAATTGCTGCTTGGAATGTCCGCAGTTCCAGATATAAAGCAGAAATGGAAAAGGAACAAAATTCACCAAACACTGACTTGGTCCTCAAGAAACCAAAAATATATGAAAAGTTTATTAGCCATACCATATAAGTCTCTGGTAGTCGATGGCAGGGAAATCTTGTTGCGACTGCTGTATGCCTTGTTGTCTGTAGCAAAAGAGAAAGTAAAGCAGCATCGGATAGTGCAGAGTTTAAGTAATCAGTCTGCTTGGGAACGAAGAAGTGAACACATGGTCGGCTGGAGAACATTGGGTAGCTGCAAGCCTGTCTACAGAAGCTACGAGGGCACGACTGAGGTTCAGGCATCGAGTCCAGGCAGTTTGTCTACCAGTTCTTGCTGTTGGATTGAATACATCGCCCGGATGGATGTCGCGGAATTACGGGAAATGACAGCAGGGTTTCTACCTGCATTGTTTTTGGTGCTGATTGTGGAATAAGACGTCCGAATAGAGTTTAAAATATCGAATACAGACTGTTAGTCATCCCTTCTCGCTGCTGTGTATGGAGTATGGCATTATTATATGTGATGTGCCAGCCAGGTTCCGAGAAATATGCATCGTACTCGATTTTCACATTAGCATGATGATCAGCTGTGGCTGCAAGAGGTCAGATATCTGCCACACCAGTTATCACCAGGATGAAGTTGTTGTCTGCTTGTTATGGTTCACCATGAGTTCTGTCCTGTTGGAGGCTTCTTCTCTTCGTTTTGCCTTTGTCCCGCATCTGCGAAAGGTCGTTAGGTTCAAATGGCTCTGAGCACTATGGGACTTAACATCTGAGGTCATCAGTCCCCTAGAACTTAGAACTACTTAAACCTAACTAACCTAAGGACATCACACACATCCATGCCCGCGGCAGGATTCGAACTTGCGACCGTAGCAGTATCGCGGTTCCAGACTGTAACGCCTAGAACCGGTTGGCCACGAAAGGTCGTTAGCGTTAATTATTTGAACTGATATGGTTAATTTAATGGGTAGCTGGATGACCTTCCTATCGCACTTCCATTACTCCTGGGGTGGAATATGTGTTCTCAGACTCTGTGGTATGTATGTGAAAGTGTATAAACATTTTCTAAATGTTTACGAATCATGAAAGTTAGCGAGGACATGGATACCAGCCTGGTATACACCTAGTAGGATGTGAGGAAGTGCCTAAAAGCCACATCCAGTCTGGCCAACACATTGGCGCTCGTCAGTAATCCGCTGATTGATTTTATTCAGGGCTGGCACAACCGCCTGAATCATCGAAGTGATACGTTAACACACTCAACTTTGAGGATGGGTTTCGTTCTGGTAGAGCCTATTTAGTATGTTTTCCCCTTTACTGCCAAGAAACGCACCAGACATTGTACCAAAACCCCAAGTGTTAAGACTACCTAAGAGTAGATCAAAAATTGTCCTTACAGAAAGATATATCTACGAAAGTACTGTGCGCAGAAGAAATTAAGTAGAGACAACAGGACCTACAACAAGTTCAGAAAGTCGGCTGGAAGTAACTCGAAGCAGTAAAAGTGAGATTATAGATTAACTTATCATCACGCAGTATACCCATTCAAGACATTATGCTATCTTGAAAAATAGCTAATGATGAATGAAGCAAGGATGTGCAAACTACCACAGTGGAAGAGATCACTCTTCGCCGAAAGAGATCCAGACGTTTCAAACATAACCATTATTATGAGGAAGAAATTCTGGGAATGAGCTTGTGGAATGCCACACTATATATATCGGGGGCTGTGAGAAAACCGGAACAGAGGAGAATCGAAGCATTTGGCGTACTACAGTAAAACGCTTGAAAATCAAGTGGACTAATATGAGATGTGGAGATCGTCTTCAGATAGGCGAGGAAATGAATACAGTACACGGAAACACCGAGCAGAAAAAGTAAAGAGATGACAGATTTGTTAAGTCATCAGGGAATCATATGGATTGTATTATAAGTAGCCGTAGTGGGCATAACCTGTAGGGGAAGGCAGAGATCGGGATTTGCCCGAAGGGAATGACGACTAATCAATTATTCAAGTTAGCATGTCGAATGTATGATACTGAACACATATTATTGGCCCTTAGGGACACAGTTCCGGCAATAACATGGACACATTAATCGAAGGATCATCTCATAATCAGTTTGACTGCTCAGACGCTCAAGTTTCTGCCAGCATAATACAAATAAGAATGAAAAAGGAAAATTACTGTATCTTAGATTATGATCTATTTGGCTTTAGAAAAAGTGAAGTCATGAAAGACTACTGCGTTTGATAGTGGAAGCTAGACTTTTTTCATACAGAAACATAGTTGGAGAAAGTAAAATGTTGCAAAACGATTGAAATCCCCAGAAAAACGCTGTAGGAACAGATTAGTAATTTATAATAGTTACAGTGTTCCAGAGGGGACACTAAGAATAGAAGACCAATGTTTGCAGTTGCGGAAAAAATTTAAGTTATGATGACACGTCGTTCTGCTCCAGGACACAGCTAAAACGACCAATCAAAATAATTGGTTTCCGCTGACCCACGTGCAGTTTTGCTGTCGAGCCCATGTAAAAGCTCCTCTTTACAACTTGCTTGATCATATTAGGAAGCGCGTACATGTTAGGCGTTTCATATTGTCTCGTAAGTAGTCATATGTACAGCTTCGGTGTGTCACCTTTTACAATACTGTCAGTTCCATATTTATGTCTGATACACTGGAGAGGTCCAGAGCTTCGTTCATGAAACTTGATTTATTTCAGTCACTTCAGCGTCATATATGTTACACCTTTGAAGGGTCCGTCATGTTTGTTTTCATACTGTCAAGACTATACCTGTTTGGAAATTATGGGTCAGTAGATAATATTTATTATTTATCCTTCATTCCACGAATAATAAGAAAGATGTAGTGATGTGAACTTTGATCATCCCAGTGGTGAGGTTACTCTCTTGTAGTTCATTGTGGCCTAAAATCCAACATTGCAACCTTTGTAAACGTTAACCAGTCTTGGATGTGAAAAGGCATAGTATGATTTCCTTCTAGTTAATTTCCCGCTTTTAATTGTAACGAGTTAATAAGTCGGCGTCATTAACTAGTGTAAACTGGTGATTCTCATGCAACTATTCATTATCACGACACAGTGCACGGAGCACAGGGCATCGAACAGGATGAGGGAGGATTTCAGCATAGAATTGATTTTTGTGAGTTTAATGGAATTCCAGTTTTCCCCCTGGTAGTGCTCACTCCCCACTCCGTCACCATTATATTAGTGCAGTGGACAATAAATATTATAGCATGCTTTCTATGACTGTTTTAAATTACATTAGTCCTTATTAAATGAAACAACAAGTTTACTGTTACCAGTCACCGTTTTATTTTTTTTCCACGTCGCGTTTCGAAGGTTTAAACCTCCATCATCAGGTGGATTTACATTAGTTAGTATTACATATGTGTGTATGTTGTGTTACAACATTTGGAGGAACTTGTGGCACTGCCTAGTGGAGAAACAAGACACTATTTCAGAATATGGTTTTGGATAACTTTTGACAAAAAATTAAACTGATATTTAATGGTAAACTTTAATAAGTAAACTAGAGTACCTCCAGTGGTCACAGGTTCCTTTTTCTGTCATAACACTTCACATGTATATTGCCACGTTTGTAAACAAATATGGCGTCTGGAATCAGCTGGGTGCAAGGTTCGTACAGCAGAAGAGAAGACATAATCGCAAAGTGCAAAGAATATACATTGTAACAACATTATTACAGAATAATCGTTTAAACCATTTGGAGGTGTTTGTTTTGAGGTGTCAAATATATGTGTGTGTACTTCAGGTGGTATATAAATCCAATTTTGAAAGGTTAAAACAGCTAAACATTCGTACTCATTTATGCAATCAGGTGAAATGTTAAAATGGCTTAAACTTCATTCTTGCTAATAACAATTAGGTAAAATGTTAAAGGCTTGAATTACAATGATCATATTGGCTACAGCAGTAAAATCATACATAGATGACACTCTTTGAAGAAAGAGAGAGAGAGAAAGAGAGAGAGAGAGAGAGAGAGAGGGAGGGAGGAGTGATTATATGAGAGCAAACAATTACATGACAAGGAGTCTTAAGATTACATGTTGCATATATTAGCTGCCTAAAGGTTGGGGTAATACACTGGTTAATGTTATAAAATATGCAGATAAATATACATTTGTGCCCCCTGTCAGCTTAAAACTGTATGTACATCAACTACTGGCACAAATGTATATCTATCTGTATATTTTGTAAAGTTAACCAGTGTATTACCCCAACCTTTAGGCAGCTAATATATGCAACATGTAATCTTAAGACTCCTTGCCATGTAAATGTTTGCTCTCATATAATCACTCCTCCCTCTCTCTCTCTCTCTCTCTCTTTCTTCAAAGAGTGTCATCTATGTATGATTTTACTGCTGTAGCCAATATGATCATTGTAATTCAAGCCTGTAACATTTTACCTAATTGTTATTAGCAAGTATGAAGTTCAAGCCATTTTAACATTTCACCTGATTGCATAAACGAGTACGAATGTTTAGCTGTTTTAACCTTTCAAAATTGGATTTATATACCACCTGAAGTACACACACATATATTTGACACCTCAAAACAAACACCTCCAAATGGTTTAAACGATTATTCTGTAATAATGTTGTTACAATGTATATTCTTTGCACTTTGCGATTATGTCTTCTCTTCTGCTGTACGAACCTTGCACCCAGCTGATTCCAGACGCCATATTTGTTTACAAACGTGGCAGTGTACATGTGATGTGTTACGACAGAAAAAGGTACCTGTGACCACTGGAGGTACTCTAGTTTACTTATTAAAGTTTACCATTAAATATCAGTTTAATTTTTTGTCAAAAGTTATCCAAAACCATATTCTGAAATAGTGTCTTGTTTCTCCACTAGGCAGTGCCACAAGTTCCTCCAAATGTTGTAACACAACATACACACATATGTAATACTAACTAATGTAAATCCACCCGATGATGGAGGTTTAAACCTTCGAAACGCGTCGTGGAAAAAATAAAACGGTGACTGGTAACAGTAAACTTGTTGTTTCATTTAATGTCAGTAACAGTCACGGTAAAGCCTAACCTAAAAATGTTCGCATTTAAAGTTACATTAGTCCCTCAGTGACGAGTGGATTTACTTTGTGTTAAGTTACTGCCCCAGTAAATTGACCAATGTGCGTTAGGGGACCACGTAATGTTACTGTAAATGTTGAGATGTTTAATCTGAAGATGACTTGAACCACTTGCTCTCGTTCTAAGAAAGGGAAATAAAGAAGTTTCATAGAAGAATGCAGAAGCATTTCACCATTTACATAAAAATGTCCCATCCATTCCCAAGGTTTTTCCCATACCACACCTTGTCTAGTAAGAGTAAGCAAGAGCATAGTGATGTCCATTCGGTGTCCAATCACTTCGAAAGTGGTTCATGTTGAATAGGTCCGAATCTTGTATCCAATCTGTTAGGTTATTTTCTATCCCCTGCTAGCTTATAAGATGTTATTCAACTGCGAAAAATTAGATTAACGGTTATTGGGCCTCTGTTTAGTTGTTATTTCATCATAATGACTAAAGCAACAGGAGAGGAAGTTGACGTGACGGAGCAAATCAAAAACTTGAGTAAGAGAGGGATAGCCTTTCAACATATTGCTCGGATGTTTGGATTTCTGTATTTGTCGAAACTCTGTTCACATTAATTGTATCCAAAATGAAGTAAGTGACATGTGTTATAATTCATTTGCTTTATACATCCTCAAACCAGTCAATTTGTTTGAGTTGTTTTGACAAATACATTATACTTATTGGTTCGTATGTGTCTGTTATCATTGGGCCTACCTGAAATTCTTTGTGTGTAACATACAGTTTAGGATTACCTACTTCTTTTTCCACTTTTTGTTTAGTATTCTTTTGGCCCAGTCTTCATATGTGCTGACACTTCCTTCCCCTGACTGTGTCATTGTTTTTTCATGGGGGTTACAGGTATCGTTTCAGACGTCCTGCCTTTTGCAAAGGAACTTCTGAAATTTCTGGTGATAATCTCCTCCCAAGGAACACCATCTTCTAGAAGGCACCTTCAGTGTTGCAGGGGAGGCTTTTGCGTGCTTTTATGCTGGCGTTAGCGATACGGTACGAGATTGCAGTTCCTGCGTTATTCCGAATCACGATGCAATGTTCACTCGGACATGCATGATGTCCGAAGGAACACTGCATCGTAATTCGGAATAACACAGGCTCTGCAATATCATATTTTTCTGCGGCTTTCATGTAAAATGTCACCCCTTGGGAGAATACACGTAATGGTTGTAGGAGTACAGGTTGTAGACAAATGGTTAACGGCATATGGAATTTTGTGTCTGGACATGAGTCGTGCTAGGATGGCCTAACGGTAAGGCGACCGCTCGCAATAAGTGGGAAACCTGGTTTCGAGTTCCGGTCAGGCACAGATTTTCACTGTCGTCATTTCATCACGCAGCTGATGATTGTTTATATCCCAGCTACGAATACATTTCATGTACCTAGGAGGAGGTACTCTGATTTGAAAGAATGTCCCCCAGGATGGCGGTTCTGCAACGGGGTGGTTAACCATATGTATAAAAAAATATCATCCATCCGTCTCTCAGAAATAACGTGATAGTTCGTAAAGACGACGACAAGGACATGATAAAGGAAAACGAGTTGGTGCTAAAGAAATTTTATAAATAGTTACCTGGAATATGAGAGTTGTTTTGAATACAATGGAATCAAAGCCTACATATAATTTGAAACCAAAAAGTATAAACATTGACATATAACAAAAACAGGGAAGAGCAACGGAAAATAACAAATTAATTTAGAGTGAATTCTAACAAATGGGTGACCATTAAATGGAGTTGATATTCTTGTAGATGAAAATGGATAGAAGATTTTTATGTGTACCAGGAGTATACACTCCTGAGGAAGGAAAACGCAATTATTCAAAATTATTTAATGAAGAACTGCTAAAACAAGTTAATAACTATAATAAAACAAATCACTCGTTAGTAAGAGAAGACATAAATTCAAGAACATGAAATGTACCAATAGTAGGCACATTTGGAGATATACCTTTAAATGAAAATGATAAGACATTAATACATAAATACACCTTGAACACAAGAGGTTCAAGCTCAGCGTCTAATTAGGTAATACTATTAAAAAAATAAGATGGAGATTTCAGGACACTTATTTATTAAGAGGTAATGATATATTGACTCTGATCGCTTCCTAGCTACTTCAAAGGTTCAAATATGGATGAGACGGAAGAAACAAACTAATTTAAAGACAACCCCAAACCAAAACTTAAAAATTTTAAGTTCGTCTTCTTCAGGAAAAAAGCGTAAGGAATTTACATCAACAAAGATTTACACGCGAAATGCAAATGACTGAGACTAAAAGAAATATGGAAGAAGAATGGGGAGATTAAAATAAATACAACTGAGACTAACTATTAACGTACTGGGGAAAAGTAAAGGATCAAACCGAAAGAAAAGCAAAACGTCCACAACAAATACTCCGTAACAAGGACGAACGAAGCTCAAAAGTTTATAAACAGAAGGGAAATAAAACAAAAAGATACCGTAGTGGCTCCCGGAGAGCTTCACTGATAGTGTTGAACATGACGTTCACGGAAGATGTAATAAAGGGATCAAACTTCTGATACATATTAATAAAACGGAGAAAGACGTTACAAACATTAATATAGTAACAGAAAATCAATGAATACAACATTGCAGCTCAGATCATCAACCGTTTTATTCCTCAACATACGTAAGCCCCGACGTTACCAATCTGTTTCCACCATATTTACGTGAATATACTTGCTGCCACAATCCATTCAGATAAATATTCTGCAAACTAATGGCGAACTTGTGATGGTACACTTTAAATATGTTAATTAATAGATGCTGAACGGGAAAGGCAATCGGTTAACCAAATTCAACGGTTGGAATCACACGTTCGTACAACTCCACGGCTATAGATCGTGTAAGCTCTATTGCTCATTTAGGATGCGTGGAAAACAAACGGACGAGAACTTCTGAAATTTCCACTTCTGAAATTACGAAAACAGTCGTAAAAAGGTAATAAATAAGTAAATGTTCGCCAGCTTGATTCGGCAATAACAGAACCGTATCACAATAAGCAACAGTTACAACAGTTACCTTTCGCACGGTAACGAAGCGTAAGGGAAATTCACAGCAAATTTACTGTAGTTTAGCCTGACAAGAAACTGTTCGGTATGAAAACGCACAATCTCTGTTGGATTAAATTAATTACTCAATTAAGTGAAATGCCTGATAGGTGGTACAATTCACAGATTGAAACCGGAAGTCATACCTTAGAGTTGTGCTCTCGTTATATTGCTGATGGTGAAATTGTACTGTTCCTAAATTTTAGATAAGACTTCATCCATTAAGCCGTACAATACTTTGAATGCAGTACAATGATGATGTAGCTTTTCACAACGTAGAAGGGATCTGACGCAAATCAGATATATGGAAGCATTTGACACAATAAGAAAATTAAAATAAAAACGGACTAAAGAAACTGAACTATATAAATCACAATTGACAGAATAGGTTTTCAGTTCGTGTTTGTATAAGAATCGATTTTTGCATTTCTCGCAATACAACCGTAAAATTTCTAACGAAATTAAATAAATTAAATTATCGCCTCATTTCTATAGTAATTCCATAGTCAGAACTTTAACTGTAACTCAAGTTAAGTTATACCGTAGCCCTTTATTCAAAACTCTGCATTAATGTTTAAATACAAATAATAATTAACATCGAAATAGTGCACACAAAAATTTATTGTTCGCTTAGTAAAACCTTTTTGGATCACAATTAGCACACTTACGCTCTATTCTCGTGAAACTGGATTTTGTAGTTAATACTATCGAGTTGCAACATACCGGGGGCGGTTTATTATAAGTAAGTTATGAAGTCAAATTAATTCACCAATGACACTAACTTGTTACTATACAACAACTGGCGGGCGAGCACAGGATCGTTTATTAATTTAGTTTCTTTGAGTGCTGTTCTAAGAGCTTTGTTTGGGTGCTGTTGCACTGTGGCATTATGAAAAAGTCTAATGGCTATTTGGGAGACCTAAAGAAACAGTCAGTGAATAATATTTGCGTAAAGCACATGGATGACGTAAGTGACTAAATAAAACTGGAATGAAGGTTATGACACCAGAGGATATCAATGTAGGCTAATCACACAATTAGATTTTACAGTTAATTTATTCACAGTAGACACAATGTTGCTTAGAATTTTGGCGCTGTACAGAATGATATTACACACAGAAATGTAAATGAAATCAGAAGTAACTATCCTAACAGAGCAAGCATAGCGCACGTAGGCAACGACTAATGTATACCAATAGCACTGTGCAGCGTATCAAATTGTTACTTTGAACAAATTTCTAACATTAAACTAGTTCATTCAAGTCTATTAGCAGTGAATGATTCTGTAAATCATACTATAGCAACAAATTTTTATACTGGCCCGAGGGAATACATGTTCCCAAAGTTGCAAATTGTTCCTCAAAATGACGAAGTACAAACTAGCTGCACACCATTCTATCACGATGAAGAGCCTCATAGACAGCACCAAAACTTACCACCTTACCCTACCCAGAATGTCGACCAAAAGACCTTTCTTCCAACCCGATTTGTTCCCTCTTCGACTCTCTCGCCTGACTGTCCTTGTGGTCATGTTAGCTCTTAGCTTATAGTCCACTGTTCAGTTTTACTTACAAAATGCTCAAGATATTCCAATCTGAACAATTGAAACGTATCTCCACCATCCATTTCCACAAAGATTAGTGTTATATACAGCTAAGATTATGTTTTTAAATATCTATTGTACGCTACAATTAGGAACTGCTGGAACGTAGCGAAGTTTACTTCATTCTTCATATCCCTGCGGTACCGCCCAGATCAACTAACATTCTTCAAGCGTTACATTACCAAATTTTCGCATTAAATACATAGAAATAAACTGTAGTAGTGTAGTACAGTTTCCATGCTTCTGCAAAATTTTCAATGTAAATGTGGGGAACTCGTTGTTTTGACATTCAGAAACAACGTATTCAATAATTCTTTGATAGAAATTGCTAAATCTGTTCTGTACTTTAACAAAAATATTCATTTATAGCTGACATCAAGTGCTATAAGATATTTTGTCGTACAGAATGAGTGTTTGTTTGTAGCCTTTTTCGCTGTTGTTATAAATAATTGTATATGTAAATGTTAATAACTTTGTTAATGTTCATCGTACAAATATTGTAATATTTTTACTGATCTCGACTCTTTATTGCGATTTTAACGCCATCATTAGATTTTTTGGAAGCTGTTCCATTATTTTTAGTGACCTTATATGCTTTAGTTTTGGACGCAGAATCTTGACACGCTGACCAGCTTCTACAGCCGTGGATTGGAAGAAGCGAATATGTACATGACTTACTGCCTGCAACGTCACAGACTCTCCGAAATTTCAGTAGCCACCATCAGTAACAAAAGGTTGTCAGTCATACGAAATTTTATGACTTTTCGGTGATGTTTTTCTGCTGGTTCAATGCTGTCCTTAACTTTTCACATCTCGTGCTGACCATCTCATCTCTACGCTCAGCAACATGCATAATACGTTTTCCATATTCTAGTCTTTGTCTGCGTTTACAATTTTTCCCCTCTACTGATACTTCCCGCACCGGCACTTTTAATGCATTCATTGTAAAAACTTGATGGGATAAATTGGCTCACAAAAATATTAATAGTTGGCCAGCTGACGAGGCGTGTATAATTTCGATATCAATGCGCCGGCCGGTGTGGCCGAGCGGCTCTAGGCGCTACAGTCTGGAACCGCGCGACCGCTACGGTCGAAGTTTCGAATCCTGCCTCGGGCATGGATGTGTGTGACGTCCTTAGGTTAGTTAGCTTTAAGTAGATTTAAGTTCTAGCGGACTGATCACCTCAGATGTTAAGTCCCATAGCGCTCAGAGCCATTTGAACCATTTGATATCAATGCGTTTGAAACAGATGACGGCAGTGGTTGCAGGTTGGCGAAAATTCCTCGCATCAGGCGTGCGAGATTTTTAATAAAAACTGCCGAGCGGAAGAACAGCGTCCACGTTGTGACAGAATGGGATTATATGAACCCTCTTGGTTGTCGACTTGTCCTTGTGTTGACGTCGCGCTTTCTGCTTCCATCCCATGACTTCGGCATGACGACTGTCTGCTTCAACGTGATGCGACAACAATTCTTTCTCTTCGACATTTGATAAAGGGATTCTTAAATCTCTTTAGTACTCTTACTGAAGCCACTTTACAGAGAAGATTATTACTTACATAAAGTATTTGCTGTTATTACAGCACAAAAATTAGTGTACAGTAATCTTAAAGTTTTAAACATGGCTCTATTGTCAGCGACTGTTACAAAGCAAAATTAAAGCAATAACAGCCCACGGTCGCAGAAATGAAGTCTTTTTGAGCTAGTTTTTGGCCTCTACTAAGAGTGCCTTCATCAGAAATAAAACATTTAAACTGGAATGTCACGTATAAAATAAATATGAAGCGATAAAGCTTTAGTCACAAAATTTTAAAATGGCTTGCCTTCTATGTTTTCTATTTAAAAATTTTGTGACTAAAGCTTTATCGCTTGATATTTATCTTATGTGTGACATACCAGTTTAAATGTTTTATTTCTGATGAAGGCACTTTTAGTAGTGGTCGAAATTTAGGTCAAAATGACTTCATTTTTGCGACCGAGGTCTGTTATTGCTTTAATTTTAGTGTACAGTAAATTAGTTCAACAAGACAGTACACTTTCATAATCCTCGCTGTAAAGATCAGGTTCTTCTGTTCGTCGTAAAAATTCTGACTATGCAATAAAGATGAACCCTCTGCCAGGTACTTAAATGTGACTTGCAGAGTATCCATGTAGATGTAGATGTAGATGTAGAACAAACTATCGGGTCTTTGCGCTGCCGTCATCGAGACGCTTACTGCTGAATGTTTCACTTACAAACCAACTGTCCTGAGTACTGGATACACAGTTTGTCGGGATACTGCAACTATCGTTCAGAAACAATAAAATTTTGTTGCGAGGTTGGGTCAGATATCGGTCACATCAGCGGCCATGCACAGATGAAGCGTCGAGTCTTTACAGATGGCGCAGTGGTCGATTCACGTGCTCAACCACACGCGCACTGCTTCCACGTGAGCATAAGACACTAGCGATTACTGAGACATTTATGGCAAAGAGTGAGAATCGTGTCTGGCCGTGCCCATGGCAATATGGTGTCCGTAGATGCTAGATCTGCTAGCGTTTCGTGGCGGGCTGTTCAACGAGTCTACAGGAAGTGGTACAATACACTCGGCCACGGAACACGACGTCAGAATTGTGGGCAAATAAAGTTCCTGACTGAGAGGGACTGGAGACGAGTCTCAGAGTTCGTTAATCAAAAAAGCTTCGAAACCCCACGGCACTTGCTGCGGACAGTGAACGAAGATCAGCCCTCAGCTGTTAGAGAACACTGCCACGGGAACTAGATTCAATGAACATTTGGAATCGGTCACCTGACAATAAGCCACTTATACCTCTGTTTTTCAAGATGACAGCAGCAAAGTCCATCAGGTTGGACGAGTATCTGATTGGCTTTCTGAACACCCCAGAGCCTGCTACACTTTGATTGGCCTGCAAAATTACCTGACTTTATCCCCATAACCCCATAAAAATCTGTGGCACATGTTGGAACAGCGAATAAAACGCCGACATCAGCATCCCGCAATTAGGTGGAACTGCGCCTACATATCCCTAGCGAGTGGCTTAACATGGATGAAACTTACCTGTGCAACTTCGTGAACTCTCTTCCTCACAGAATCCAGGTGTTATCGAGTTGATGGGTGGAGTGACACAGTATTAAATGATGCTTCTAATGATTTTTGTAGGGGTGCAAAAATTTTTGTCCGGCGTGTTTAAATGGTCAGCGGCAAACGGAGACATTTGATACATGTTGTACCGCCTTCAAAGCCTAGAAATAACAGTTAACAGCATCACTCGTGTGAGGCTGTTCTTAGGCTTCCCATGAACCCGTTCCAAAATTCTTCTCAGACAACCACGATATAAATGGTGTCTTTGTGGCATTATCGTACGGTGTTGCCTTCTCGGAAAGAGTAAATTCTGATTACAGACAGAGTAATGTGATCTTTGACTAGTAGTCAAAATCAAAATGCCCTCGGTCCCGGGTTCGAACCTGTCTACGACTTCCGGCGCAAGAAATCACATCCATTCTGCCAACGCCGTTGTAAAAGTGGACGCAGGAGCGGACTAGGGCTCAGGGCACTCTACTGCACTTGGGGTGGGAAACTGCCACTAAAAGGCGAAAGAATCAGCAGTGATCAACGGCATCAAGATGCAGGAGGAAATGGAAACTACTGCATTAAAGGTACATAAGTAATGTGTATCCACAGGCCATGTGCCATGTAAATGAAAAAGAAGTGTCAACAGTAACTCTGCATTGGGAAAAGATTCCGGACTAGTCCCCCACTCGGAACTCTGGGAGGGGATTCCCGGGGCGACCATGAGCAAAAGCACTGAATAACCAACGAGTCGAGGTGTGGAATGATATAAGTTTGAACATGGTAGGGGAGCTAGAAAATCTGAAAAAATGAATGCTAAGGGTCAATCTGGATGTAATGAGGGTCAGTGAAATGAAATGGAAGAAGGGCAAGAATGTGTGGTCAGAAGAGTATAGGGTAATATTAACAGCACCAGAAACTGTTTTGACCGGAACAGGATTCGTTATGAATAAACTGATAGGGCAAAGAGTGAGTTACTTTGAATAGTTCAGTAATACGGTTGTTCTCGTCAACACAGAAAGAAAAACCAACACCGACAGTAACAGTTCAGGTATACAAGCCGACGTCGCGAGCAGAAGATGAGGCTTAGAGAAAGTATATGACACTCAAGGGGTAATCCGGTACGTAAAGAGAGATGAAAATCTAGTAGTCGAGGGAGAGTGGAAAGCTATTGTAGTGGAAGGAGAAGAAAAATGGGTTACCGATGAATAAGGGCTTGGTAGTAGGAATGAGAGAGGAGAAAGACTGAATTCTGTAATAAATTTCAGATGGTAATAGTGAATCTCTGGTCAAGAAATCACAAGAGGAGGAGGTATACTTGAAAAAGGCAGGACCTAAAATTTAATTTGGATTAGATCATGGTCAATCAGAGATTCCGAAGACGTATATTGAATTGTGTCAATCAGCAGATATAGAATCAGATCACAATTTAGTAATGATGAAGAGTAGGCTGAAATTTAAGAGACTAGTTAGGAGGAATCAATGCGCAAAGAAGTGGGATACGGAAATTGTAAGGAATGAAGTTCTCTGAGGCTGTAGATACTGCGGTAATGAATACATCAGTACTAATTTCAGTTGAAGAGGAATGGGTGTTTTAAAAGAAGTCGCAAAGATAAACATATGTACTAGGTAGACTACTGGGAAGAGAACCACGTTTAACAGAAAAAATACTTCAGTTAATCGAAACAAGGAAGTCCCAAAATGTTCAGGAAAATCCAGGAATACGGAAATACAAGTCACTTAGCAATGAAATAAATAGGAAGAGCAGGGAAGCTAAGACGAAATGGCTTCATGAAAAATGTAAAGAAATCGAAAATGAAATGATTGTCTTGAAAACTGACTCAGCTTACAAAAAAGTCAAAACAATCTTCGGTGAAATTAATAGCAGAGGCGGTAACATCAATAGTGCAATGGGAATTCCTCCGTTAAATGCAGAGGAGAAAGCGGACAGGATGGGAAGAGTACATTGGAGGCTTGTATGAGGGAGAGAACTTGTCTGATGACGTGATAGAAGAAGGAACGTGAGTCGATGGGAAAAGATAGGGGATCCGGTACGAGAATCGTAATTTCAGAGAGCTTTGGAAGACTTGAGATCAAGTAAGGCAGAAGGGATGGATAACATTCCAGAGGAATTTCTAAAATCATTGTAGCAAGTGGCAACAAAACAACTACTCCGTCAGATTTTCGGAAAAGTATCACCCACATAACTCCGAAGATTGCAAGAGCCAAAAAGCGTGAGGATTTTCAACAACCAGCTTAACAGCTCATGCATCCATGGTTCCGACAAGAATAATATACAGAAAGCTGGAAAAGAGAATTGAGGGTCTGTTAGATGGCCACCAGGTGACTTTAGGAAAGATAAAGGCACCAGAGAGGTAGTTGTGACAATGCTGCTGATACTGGAAGCAAGACTGAAAAAAAAGTCAAGACACTTGCATAGGACATGTCGAGCTGGAAAAAGTGTTCGACAGTTTGAAATGGTGCAAGTGTCTTTGAATTTCTAAGGAAAGTAACGGTAAGACAGGTAATGAGCAATAAGTACAAGAACCAAGAGCGGACAATAAGACCAGAAGACCAGTGTTTGGATTAAGAAGGGTGTAAGACAAGGATGTGCTTTTTACACCTGCTGTTCAGTCTATACATCAAAGAAGCAAATAAAGAAAGGTTCAAGACTAGGTTTAAAATTCGAGATGAAAGGACATCAACGGTAAGAACTTATGATGACATTACTATCCTGAGTGAAAGTGAAGAAGAATAACAAGATGTGTTGAATGGAATGAACATTTTAATGGTACAGATTATGGCTTGTTGATTTGTTAGCACTGACGGAACATACATACGAGTCCAAAAAAAAAATAAATAAATAAATAAAAATAAAAATAAAATAAAATAAAAGTATTGTGCCCCTCTAGTGATTTTTGGGGGGGACGGGCTACGAGTTAAGTTCCGTATGGAACCCTGCACTATCACCTATACGCCGAGATCATATTGAGCGTTTCACTCTTCGAGACTGTGGGCAAGACTAGACTGAAGGCGCTCCCCTCCATCCCAACGGCCACCGCAGAGATAACAGATGGGGAGAGACGGCCAGCACTCGGCTGTATAGACGGGTCGCCGTGCATCATCGACACTTCGCCAGAAGGTGATGAGAGTGACACTCATCTAAATCTCGCGTGATTTGTACGCAGCCGCCAGGATGGAAGCCTGGGAAGGTTTTGTCAACATACACGTCGGGAAAGTCTATACTCTCCCCTCACATATTTGCACAAATAGTGAATCTTGTAGTGCAGTGCATTGCAGTGCCAGGCTTCCTCGTAGGTGATCACAGCATCTGCAACAGACATTTCATCCATTTTACATTCAACAGCGTGCATTAAGAATCATCTTGTCTTCTTAGACGATGACGTTGTTCTCGATGGCAGTACCACAGCACGTGCCACATGAGATGTTGTTATTGTTGTGACCTTCAGTCTAAACACTGGTTAGATGCAGTTCTCCATAACAGCCTACCTTTGGCAAGCAAGTGTTCTTCCAGTTTCATATTTGCAGCCTAGTTATAATTGCAGCCTGTTGTAGATAATATGTCGTTACTTGTATTTTCTCCTTACTACATTGAGAATTTCAAAACGTGCCTTCCAAACAAATCTGTCAGAAGCTTCCACTAAGTCTATAAACGCTATAAACGTAGGTTTTGCTTTATCCTATGTTTTAAGACAATTCGTACAGCCGGTTTGCCTCATGCATTCCTGTGTTTTTTCAGAACCCAACCTGATTTTCCTCGCAGATTGTTTCCACCAGTCTTTTCATTCCACTCTAAACAGTTCCAACCATTACTTTGCTGCCATGTCCTAGTACACTGATGGCTCTGTATTGTCTATACCCGTCCAAGATTATTTACATTGGAAATGGAATTACGGTATTATATTATTAATGAAGGTATCCGGCGGTACTTTGACTCGCTCACACATCTTGCACTTCAGGTGGAATAGTTTTGTCATCGCAGGCTGACTCATGAATCCCAATAATTCTGAGGGATTTTCGTCCACAACAGGGGCCTTGTTTCGATTTAGATCATTTAAAGGTGAGTTGCAATTCCTTAACCATCTCGACATTTTCTTTTAATGTCTATTCCGTTTACATAATGATTTTATGTTCATTTCCCTTGTGTAGTCCTTCTACAGGTTCTTTCCATCTTTCAATTTCCCCTTCATTACTTAGTATTGGCTTGCCATCTGAGCTCTTAATATTCACGCAATTTCTTCTCTTTTCTCCAAAGAACTTCTTAATTTTCCTGCAGACGGTCTCTATTTTTAAAATAGTCATGCTTCCATAGCTTTGCATTCTTCTCTAGACATTCACACGTGATCATTTTACTCTTTCAGACTATTCCTTTGTGTAGACTGTTTTTCGCTTCGCTCTGTTCTCTCTTTTTAATGCGCAATAACTTTATATTTTCTCTTTCCTCAGTTACGTTCAGTATCTTATGTTTTATCATTAATAGCTTTTTGCCAATTTGATGCTGAGCTGCCTTCTCCATTTCATTTGAGATGCTACCCATTTCCGTTTTGTTGTTTTCCAGTCTACTGTTTCAGTCAATCGTCGTCTAATTCTCCATTTAATTATACTAAAAACCTACAAACAATTCTGTTGGAAGAACATCCGCAACGGAGCATTTTATCATAGGTTGAAAATACCGCTTTAGTTGTAAATTTCTTTATTTGCACACGGTCGTGTGAAAATGAAGAAATTTACTACCTAAAACCTGTTTCTTTTAATTTATACAGGTCGAAGCTACTTAATTTCCTTTGTCTCAGTTTATAGATAGATAATCCCCTCAAAATATTTTTGAAATAATTTAGTAAGTAAGGGGATGGGAATCGTAAGATGCCCTGCCACAAAAACGTAACAATTGAACCAGATTACAATGTTACTTTTAGAATGGTATTCCGAATACATATTTATCATTTCTGTAATACACAAAGTCTGACAATCTGAAATGAATACAAGGAAATAACAACATCATTTCAAATTTAGAAATTGAACTGTTTACTTTGTAATATCAAACCGTTGAGAAACACCACATTCAGTTCTAACGTAGGTTTAATAAACCATGGTATGAACTAAAGGAGAGAGAAAGACATTTCAATAAAGTTCAAAACTAATAAAGACAATATAAATAAACATTTGGTCCCGCAACGAGCACAGACAATGAGTCACTATAGAAAAAAAACCTGTGAAAGAAATGGGCAACATTGAAATATGTATAAATAAAATTTAAAAAAACGATGTCCAACAGGATCCAAGGATTAGTAGTAAAATTAACCGCAAGTACCAAAGCCTTCCCACATAATACTGACAATTTATATACCAAGCTCAAACCCAATAGAAAGGAGTATCTGTAACCTTCAGCAAACTACATTGCTTTATTTTAAATTGAGACTACACGGACACATGGCTTCTACTAAGGCAGGAAATTTCAACTTCTGTTTTTGCGTAGTAAACAAGAGATTACAACACCAATCCATAAAATATCAAGAAATTTATCAACCATCTCAAAGCCAATACACGGAACTAACAGCGAGACAAAGTAATTTACCAACTTAAGTTAGCACGACCGGTAAACTACTATTAAATTGCAGGGTTAACTCGCCCCATAAAGACCCATACGACACAAAGCAGATATTAACTTTTCATAACTGGATTTCACAGTCATGTGAATGTTCTTGAAAAACATCATGTTTACGCCAGTGATAGTTAAACATTTTATTTCCACTATTGCAATTTCGGCCTTAGGCCATTATCAAGTGGAGATGTTTTGGCTTTAAGCCATGTCTACTTCTTACAAGCTGACACATTTATATGTAGTGGTCATTTGCTGTGAAATACATTCGTAACGCACTACTTAGCATCGTTACGAATGTGTATAACAGCCCACACCTGGGCAGCTATGTTATCTGTGGTCTATGTGTGGGTCGCACTAACAGTTTCGAGCATGCAGTAAGGAAGCGGAACCCAGCAGCAACAGTACAAGAAGTTGAAAAAGAGAGGGACAGAGGGTTGCGTGTGATAAACCTCATCCCTCGAAAATTTCTCTCCTCCATACCTCCTTTGCGTTAGCACAGATGGCGTGTCACTGATCTCACTTGTACTAACCGACTGCGTAATTGCTTCCATCGCCTTGAGTGGAATGCAAAAGTTCTAATTAATGTTCATTACGGCTGGCCCCTCCCTTCACCCTTACTGGCTGAAGTGGGACATGACGTCCAGTCTGCCGTGTGGTTCGGAGTCAGCACAATCCTCAAGAGTGGTCAAGTGCCATATGCTCTCACAATTGTCATTACGTTGATATAATCTATTTACATAAAAATAACATAATGATGAGTACAAGATTTTTTCTTTACTTAATGTATTTATTTATTTTATTACTAAGGACGCCAATCCGAAAATAAATTTAATGTCTGCAGGGCCCTGTTAACGTTGTATGGACGTAAATTACGTGGTGTGAGGCGTGTTTGTTTGTGTGTGCACGTGTTTTTGTTAGTTTTTGGTTAGTGCTACTCCTTTCATGCACACTAAATTTTTTTTTCTTTTTTTTATGGTGGTTCTATATCTCCACCAAACGTGCAGACTTCTCCAAATACTAAATACTAACTTATTTGCACTACCCTATGCCTTTGCTAATACTACCGAAGCGAATTTTCATGCATTTTATTCTTTGTAAACTCCTCTTTTATCTTTCGATGTCCTGAAGTGTCCAGGACGTCCGTCTACTCATTCAGGTGTTGGTGATTTGTCTGAAAACCTTCAAGTGACTGTGTACTCGTAATTGTACATATTACAATGATGCTTCCTGTCTCCTCTGCCAGGGTCGCTGCTGCTGAAATGAAACACGAGCATTATGAATTGTTTATCTGTATGTAGATATTTTATAATTTATCTCTCATCCATGGTCCATCATTTCGTTTCTGCTTCCTATATCCATGTCTGTGGTTCGCCACTCTACCACGACTTGCACTTGCCCATGCTAATTCTCCATACACAGTATCCCCAGACAGCGCTCACATGGCTCTGGCAAAATGCCACCACGAGACAGGCTTCATCGCGCGACAGGCGATGGCTCATATCACATCAAGTCTTAGCTTCGACACGCGCCTAAAGCGTGAACTGCTAACACCATACGAAACACATACGACAATCGAGACTAACATGCTCATAACACAAAGAGTCTTAGCGTTGACACGCGCCCAAAGCGTGGACTGCTAACACCATACGAAACACGAGACAGTAAAATATCTGGGAGTATGCGTGCGGAACGATTTGAAGTGGAATGATCATATAAAATTAATTGTTGGTAAGACGGGTACCAGGTTGAGATTCATTGGGAGAGTGCTTAGAAAATGTAGTCCATCAACAAAGGAGGTGGCTTACAAAACACTCGTTCGACCTATACTTGAGTATTGCTCATCAGTGTGGGATCCGTACCAGATCGGTTTGACGGAGGAGATAGAGAAGATCCAAAGAAGAGCGGCGCGTTTCGTCACAGGGTTATTTGGTAACCGTGATAGCGTTACGGAGATGTTTAATAAACTCAAGTGGCAGACTCTGCAAGAGAGGCGCTCTGCATCGCGGTGTAGCTTGCTCGCCAGGTTTCGAGAGGGTGCGTTTCTGGATGAGGTATCGAATATATTGCTTCCCCCTACTTATACCTCCCGAGGAGATCACGAATGTAAAATTAGAGAGATTAGAGCGCGCACGGAGGCTTTCAGACAGTCGTTCTTCCCGCGAACCATACGCGACTGGAACAGGAAAGGGAGGTAATGACAGTGGCACGTAAAGTGCCCTCCGCCACACACCGTTGGGTGGCTTGCGGAGTATAAATGTAGATGTAGAACACATCCGAAAAATCGAGACGCATCTGCTCTATGGCACGATTTACCGTCTAGACACTACGAAAAACATAAAGTGACGTACATCCATCCCTTGGACAGTGTACAAGAGACCACGGAACATGAACCGCGGTGATAATCGTGTTGGCTCTTGTAGGTGAATGCTATGACAGGGTACGACGCTCAGTTGCGGAAATCGGACAATTGTGAGGCCCAAAGAAATAATAGCAGTATTAAGTTGTTTGGAGCACTCAGTATAGCAACGTGCCTGGTTTGGTATGCAACAAAAAGTGTCAGCTGGTGATTATATATAACTGCCAACGGAATTTTAATTCGATTTGACACCTTACAGTAAATGTTGGTGTGAAGATGTCACAAATACGCAACTCATTCGACCACGTTCAACAAGGACTCATGCTGAAAACTAATGGAAATGACAAGCAAACAAAATAACACGAAATACAGCAAATGTAAAATAAAGCTAAGCAACACAATAGTAACATTAAATTACGTTAAACTGTTCATAAATACAGACTATTTACATACTGCACGTTCTCTGATCTATAGATCTACTACGTACACTTATTCTACGAATTGTATAATTTGTTGAATTGTATAATTTGTTGAATTTTCTCTGCGTGACCGCAGCAATGGGTTAGGTGGCCTCAATTCCACATATTCGCTACATTGGTCATTCCATTGAACTTGACCGTTGTAAGTCATGCTGTTGCTTTGCAGTTGGTCCCTAGAATCCCACTGATCCTGGTTCGAGTTCTGTTGTTTTCTCTAGTTTCCGTTTCGTCGGTAGTTGTTGTTGTGGTTATGATTATAATTTCTTCGTCTTCCTCTATTTTCCCATGACGGCTGGTTATTCTCAATGAAGTTTGAATTTTGGTTTCGATTCGATCGATGTTTTCCCCCATTTCGTCCATCGTCATTTATCTCTGTCAAATCTTGCCGGTTATGGTCATTATTTCTACTTCTTTCCCGCGAGTTGTATCATTCACGTACCCGAATTCGCACAGCACACTCTTGAAAGCTTCGATTGAATCATTGCATCTAACGATGGGCAGTTGCTGGTACCGTAAAGGTAAGTTAATGTACCAGTGGCTTGTAATTTCCTTGGGGCTGTACCGTTGGTCCGATAATCGGTTCTTCTTAACCAGGGATTCGAAGAATTTGACAGAACTGCGGAATCCTGACGCTTCTAAGTCCTTTCCTAAAATGACTTCCTGTTTATCCTCTCCTGTGTGTCTTGCGACCAATATGTGCTAAGGAATGCGTCCTTAAATTCTGGGTAGGAGCGACAACTCCCCGCAACTCCGCGCATGTGTTCTGCAATCGACCCTTCTAAGAAACCACAGTTAAACTGGAGCTAAACTTCAGTCGCCATAATTCTGGTAACACGGGATCGTACTGTGCCATCCATGTCTTTGGATGTAATGCTTTGTTTGCCTCCTTGTAGACTTGAAAATTTTGGAAGGTCGAAAAGTTCGACGTATCCGCCTACGAATTTTCCCTCTCGTCTACAGCGCGTGATTCCATGTATCCGTGTCCAAACGATATTTGTGCAATGTTATGGTGTCCGCTCGTGTTGTCAGGTTCACATAATAAAGTATCCGACCTCCGTAGGCGTGTACAATTGGTTTTCGGCTCTGTCTCTGACATGCTGCGTGTTACCGACAGAGCATTTTCTATTAAACGTTCCGCCGCAGCACGAGCATATTCCTGCTGCATTCGCCCATGTGCAGGGGATGTGTCCTCGTATAGCGGTTCGGAGAGTCACAAAACATATTCTTCACTTCTGTGATGCTTTCGATGGCGCTCTGCCGGACGAGATTGTGTTTGCAATTGCGCGACCCGCTCATGTGGCTGCCGAACGTCCAGAGCCAACTCGTTTTGTTGCGCGGCGACTCGGGTCTATTTGATTTCTGTCTGTTCAATTCGCTTTGAAGCCTCACTCATTTTTTCCTGTGTTTCTTGAACTACTTTTTTTTGCCTTGCTTTTGGAGATTTGCAAGTGTCTTTTTTGTCTTACGCACCTCAGTTCCTGCCAGTTTAACTTGTTCTTTGGCCACTGATGCGTCCTTTCGTGCTACTTGCGCTACCAATCGCGCTGCTTTGGCATCGCGACCTCACGCGTGTCTACTGTCGTTTTCTTAACATTCTCTAGCTCTTCTTGGATTCCTGCGATCTCTTTCTTGACTCCATATATACCATCTGTGACCATTCTTATGACTAAATTGTGTCTTTCCTCCTCTTCCTTCCGTCTCATTCTCTCTGCCCCTTGTCTCTTCCTTTCTGCCTCTTGCCTCATCCTTTCTGCCTCTTACATGAATTGCATGAGGGTCTCAAACTGAGATCCATCGCTACCACCTTCCGGACTAGATGAACGAGATTCCGTCATTCTGTGACGTTTCGTTCGTGATTCTGTTCTGCCAGTCTCACTGATAGTGCGTCTTGTACCAGCAGCGCCTACATTTCGTTCTGCTGCGGTCTCCTGTTAACTTTCGTCACCTGACTGAGACATGTCTCATACTCTGCAGGTTCTACGTTCGACATTTCTGCCTGGTCTGCAACTGCATTTACATGAGAATCCCGTGTAATATCTGCTTGTTCATCGCTAATAATCTGACATGGATCCATGGTTAACAAAACACAATTACTTCCGTTACTCTGTAGCAAACGTGGCTTGCTTCCTGTAAGCATGGTTCAAATGGCTCTGAGCACTATGGGACTTAACTTCTAAGGTAATCAGTCCCCTAGAACTTAGAACTACTTAAACATAACCAACCTAAGGACATCACACACATCCATGCCCGAGGCAGGATTCGAACCTGCGACCGTAGCGGTCGAGCGGCTCCAGACTAGCGCCTAGAACCGCTAGGCCACAGGGGCCGGCCTGTAAGCATGCACATTAATTCTGACCCAAACAAATTTAAACACTACACATTCCTATGCCACACAGATTCTACTCCATACTACGCTTCTGTGAGCTGCTGATTCCTAGTTCCTGACAACGAATTCAAATAACACCACGCTTGTCTATGCTAACAAATAAAAATCTCAATCCATCCTAACAAATTAGCACAATGCCCTTCGCCGTCAGAAACAAAACAATCAAGTGCCACAGAAGTCACAACCACAGCATAAAAATTCACACATACAATAATGTAATATTAGTACTATGTCTAGGCGCCAACAACGCAAATCTATTCTACCCAGTGCACCACATTAAATATGGGGAACAGAAACTTCACTGTGCAACACTATCTACGATCTGACGGTCACAGAAAGTGATATCAATTCAAAATTTTTCCCAGGGGTCATCAAATTGAGTGACTACGCTAATCAGCGCGATCCAACAGTCACAGAAGATGCCATCATTCCTAGATCCTGGCAGGGCACGACACAATGAAAGGTTAATATTGTTTGGACTATATAAAAATGGTGATTGAGAATCTATGCAAAATCTAGGTTACTGACAACTATTATTTTCCCAAAAACAAAGACAGATATAATTTATGCTAAAGACTTTGTGATAAAATATTCCAAACAACTAACATGTGGTTTAAGACCACAATGGACAAGGATCCTGGGTGGCAGAAGTGAGTCAAGTGCTGTGGCCCTAAAAATGTGGATGATGCAATCTGAACTGATCTGACGCTGAGCAGACTTTGATCGAAAATCTACATAAGTCTATATAGGTGCAGCTGAGAGCAAGTGGCGATTGGCATTTGTACACCCTGACAAGGCCGGAGCAACAGTACGTTACCCCGTTTGCTTCGTGCAGCGACGTAACTTACAGCTGGTGAGATGTGTACGGCGGAGGCGATGCGTAAGACGACACCTGTGAATCGATCGCGGCCACGAAAGAGATGCAAAATCTTACGGTCTAGCGATCAGGCAGACGGATCGCAATTTACTCTCTACCAGAGACCTGAAATCACTGTAGATTTCAGTGTGTGACACACCCATTCGCTCGTCGTACCACGGACCAATTTTGTTCACTTATACGACAGAGCGCACAAGGACTGGTAAACCAAAAACGAATTAGTGTGCCCTCGGTAAATGAGTAGTCTGAGACATTTGAAGTCACACTGTTGGAATAGTAAGAACTTCACTACATGCTCTCCAGTCTAACTAATTGCAAGGGAAGTCAGTCTCAGGACAGGTCCTATGCACCAACCTCGCATGCCAGAGTGTCAACCAGAAGACACTTCCAGACCGAAGGCCACAACCCCAGTCCTTCGCAAGTTTCCAGATAAAAAAAAATTCCGTTTCTCCGCAAAGTGCACGAACGAACCACCTTCACCCAGTCTTGAGGCAATCACAGGGCCTTAGTGGCGCAAAATCTGCTCTCCTACATGACAGTACAAACTCATGTCGAACCAGCGCAAGAGATAAGAACTCTGCGTCTCTGGAAAAAAGGACCGCCAATTACTGGATTTTTAAGTTTTTGCGGAGGGAGATGATGTTTTTCTCCGAAATCGCGTCGCTTCCCACAACAGCAAGCAAACTGATACAATCTTAAAGATCTTTATCTAAATCGCCTGTGCCTTGGAGCATGTTAGTCCTACCTATGAGGTGTAATAAAGTTTCTATCTCTAAACGTTTCTCAGATGCCAGAGTTTCTTATACGACTGAGGCGGCCCATAGAAGTGGGGTCACAGGCCTATTTGCAGTATCGGCGAACATGAAAACCTGTGAATTTTTATTAGACGTGGCACTGCACACATTGTCCGGTTTACGACTCCACTGTGTAGACGTGTCCCTTCAGTCGATCATCCCCAGCCCAGACATTGGCTGGCGCCAATGCAGGTATAGTGGCACTGTCCTGCTGGAGACCTGACTCATCTAGGGGGTGCTCTGTCTGCCCTGTACGACAGTAGGCCTATCCAGCAGGATTTACTGAGGGATGGGCTCGCTGCCACTTGCTTTCAACTTCCAACATGCCGTTTCTATGAACTACGAATCATAAAAATACCTCATGCTCTTAGCGCCCTACAAGACGCCATCGACATCTGCTTAGGCTGTTAACTTTCTAGAGTCACGCTCAAGTTGTGTAGATTGTAAGAAAATATTTACTTCTTTTTGGTACACGAAAAGTAGATGAGAGTATAACTTGTTCTCTTTCACCTTCTTTTTACCTATGTTATTCTTCCTAGACTTCCCTTTTCAGAGATGTCCATTCCTCATCAACTGGACTACTCTTTGTTGCTGTATTTACAGCCTTAGGAAACTTCAGTCGTATCTCGTCATTCTTTAGTACTTCTGTACCCCACTTCTTTGCATGTTGATTCTTCCTGACTAATCTCTTAAACTTAAGTCTTCTGTTCATCGCTACTACATTGTGATCTGAGTCTATATCTGCTCCTGGGTACGCCTTACAATCCAGAATTTGATTTCGAACCTCTCTGTCTGACCGTGACGTAATCTAACTGAAATCTTGTTGTATAACCCGGCCTTTTCCAAGTATACCTCCCCCTCTTGTGATTCTTGAACAGAGTATTCGCTATTAAAAGCTGAAATTTATTACAGAACTCAATTAGTCTTACCCCTCTCTGATTCCATGTCCCAAACCCATATTCTCCTGTAACCTTTAGTTAGTAGTTTGGTTAGCAACAGAGAAATAGGTTATATGCCTTTTTCTATTAGATATAGAAACAATGCTTGGCGAAATTTTGTAAGAATCAAGTTCGCTAATTCTATTTTTTTTCTCCAGACATCTGACTGATATGATGCGACCCACTGCGAATTGCTCTCCTGTGCCAGTCATCTCAGAGTAGCATATGCGCACAACGTCATTAAATATTTTTTCGATATATTCCAATCTCAATCTCGCCCTACGGTTTTGGCCCTCTGCAGCTAGTATCATGAATGTTATTCCCTGATGTCTTACCATATGTTCTGTCTTATCTTGTTGTCAATGTCCTTCAAAACTTCTTTCTCTGCGGTACTTCGGAGAATCTCCTTGCCTATTATCCTATCACTTACCAAATTTTCAACATTCTTCTAATGCATCAGATGTCAAACCCTTAGATCCTCTTTTTAACTTTTACCAGAGTCCATGAGCAACTTCCATGCAATGTTGTGCTCTAAACGTACAGTCTCATGGACTTATTTCTCAAATTAAGGCGGTTTTTTACAATGGTAGTCACCCTTAGGCCAGAATTAGCTATGCTGTTCTGGTATTTTTATGTCCTCCTTTCTTGGTCCTTCATGTATTATTTTGCTTACAAGGTAGCACTTCGGGATGACCAACTTTTGATATAAAGGTTACTGCTTCTCCTCATTAGTTTCGCTTTCGGTTTACTCTTAATCCATAGCGAGTGCTCATTAGAATGTTAATTAACACGCCCTGAAATTGTGCCTCACGTCGACTCTTTTTATTTTAAACCTTACTATGTCTCAAGGTTCTATTTTCTGCAAAATTCTACCAGGCATCCTCCCCTTTCATTCTTATGGGCAGTCCTTATTCTCACATCATTTTTCGTTCTCCTCCTTCTCCTATCGCCTAATTTAAGTTCCCCATGCACATAAACGTTTGTAAGATCAACAATGGTCATACTGTAAACGTTCTTGTACATTTTGGTCGCCTCTACACATTTTAGTTTTTCAGGCTTGGATAATCTGGCACATTCGTACGTCATGGAAGTACTACAGTTCATTCCGTTAACAGTTATTGTCATAATCAACTAATGGGAATTTCTCGTGTTTGCCAGCCTGTGTGTTGCTGACACAGTGGGAGTCAGGTGAATCTGTTAATAAAGCGCTGTTGTTACGATTCAAAAACGTCGCATGTGAAACAAAGCTGAAACTAAATGAGGTGATGTTAGTAAAAGATAATCAGTAATTAACTAATTATCCATGAAGGTTGCAATTTACTCGCCCAATAACGTAGCCCAGCTTAACTCACAGCACACTGACTCGCGTTACAGAGTGCTCTGAACTGAATTAAATTCAGTGAAATGAAATCAACTGAGTCAGTGGGAGTGAAATCAATAAATGTGCAACGATATGAAATAATATCACTGAAAATTGCTTAGACATGCTGAAACTGAAATAAAATGAGTAAGTTTTTTAAAAAAGTGCCAGTTAGGGACTCGAAACTGTATATTCTGCTTTTCATGAGAAATCGTCATACCTGCTATTATACAAAGCCAATTTCTTACGTAATTAAAACAGAAGTTTTGTGCAAATTCGTAGACACTTGCACGCTTCATTAATCATAACGCCAAAACTGCACATATTACTGAGAATGTCGGAACTGTCCGAAATTTGACAGCTGGATCTTCGTAAATAAACTAACGGAAAAAATCGAAACACAAAAAGTATTCAATATAGGTTCTTGACACTTCCGGACTACATTGGTCCAGCTAACATATTTGCGCTTTTAAGATTGCGAAATCGCACGTAAATGTAAGCACGAGACAAGCCGTTGCAAATGTGTAGTCGTGATGCATTAATAACCAATGTGACAATCGGAATGTCGACCCCAGACATGCAAACGTAAATTCATTATGTTGTACAGGTTGAAACACGTATGTATTCATTACCAGCGATGTTAAGGCATGACAGAATCATTTCACAAAATGTTGTAGCAGACGCACTATCTCGTTCTCTCGGCAACAATCAGCAAGACATTGCAACCAACTTCTGCAAAGCAAATTTCCGCGTCATGTACATTCAACAAGTTGCATTTGAAAAATTCATTTCGTCGTCATTACAGGACATAGCACAAAAGCAAAGTAAAGATAACGTGTGGAAAGAGATTAAACACCTTTGGTAAGATAGGAATAATGTTACGATTAGAAACCATAAAACTGTACGCAATGACATTCTGTTTCGCCGCTCTCATCCTGACAGCAACAATTGGTTATTATGCATTCCTGATGAGCTTGTTAACAAATTAATCTGGTATACTCATTTAAGTTACGCACATTACGGAGCTAGAAAATATTTTCTTATACTGAGACAGAACTGTTATTTTGCCAACATGGAGAAACGTATACGACGAGTTTTAGCGTCATGTAAAATCTGCCAGAAAGCTAAGTCAGACACAACTTCTCATATTCCTCCCTTATATCCCATTGTACCTGTTAAATTGAGACATATGGCCGCTGTAGACATTTTTGGTCCGATTCCCAGAACTAATAGAGGTTTTTGCTTCATCTTTGTCACTGTTGAACTCACGTCAAAATTTGTTACCTTCACTCTGTTACGCAAAGCTACTGCTAAAACAGTTTCAAAGGCATTTGTAAAACATTTTCTATTTCATGTAGGGCATGTGTTGAAAGTAATTTCCGACAATGGACCACAGTTTCGATCTGCTATACGGACACGTATGTTACGAGCTAGAAACATTTCTCCGATCTATATATCCAGGTACCATGCTTCTTCGAACCCTTGTGAACGATTAATGAAAGAAATTGGTAAACTGTGTAGAATATACTGCCATAAAAAACATATTGATTGGGACACACACATACTCTCATTCCAAGATGTAATTAATTCCATACCGAATGAATCTACTATGCTATCTCCGTCTGTTATACTGAAAAATGTTGAACCACATAACAAAATTAAAGAATTAGTAAACTTTCCTACATCTCGTCGACTACGACACCATGAAATAATTGACATTGCGCTGAACAACATCAAACGTGCCGCAGAGCGCCGGAGAAGACAACAAAAACAGGTTTGTATATGCCGTGACTTTCACGTTGAACAGAAGATATTAGTACGTACACACTATTTATCCAACAAAATAAAAGGTAGGTGTAGTAAATTTGAACTTCTATACGCAGGTCCATATCGGATTCGCAGCATTCCTCACCCCAATGTTGTACACGTCGAAACTTTGAGAACCAGAAAATCCAAAGGAAACCACCACATATCGAATATTAAACCTTTTATTGAATGAAGATACTTTATGATTTAACATGCTGTAGTGCCATTTCCTAATTTTTATGACCACTTATGCAATTATATTTATGTGACTACTTACTGATGACTGTCGTATTTTTCTTGGCAAGTGCCCGGCAAGGTAAGTTTAGCAGGTCGCTTTTCTTGTCGTTACACATCAGACCGTGCACATTTTTTCAGATAAACTTACGTATCTTATGAATAATTATGCAATTTTACCTAATGACATATTAATTTTATTAAATTGTCTCTCCATTAAAGTCTTTAATTCTCGCCTCTATTAACTACACAACATACAAGCTGGACACAAAGAAAGTAACATTTCTTGTCATCATTTTTTTATGTATGTACGATTGTTTTCCTGTTTTGTTTGTATGTACTATGAAATAGTTAAGATATAGCAAACACCAGTTGACTTTGACATTTTTGCCTTATGATATCTCAACATCGTGACTACTTTACTTTTTTTACTGCTACATTGTGATACACTAGGTACATTTTTGCCTCTGAACACTATCTATATTTTTGACATATTACGTTTTCTGTCATGCTATGCTGTATGCTCAATTATGTTACTATAAACCAGTTTTTATTTAGTGGGTATATGATTTAAATGCAAGACATTAATCTTTGTTCATCATTTTCATAAAGAAATAACGTGTAAAGGAAATAAATTAAACAGAAATGGAATTTCACCTTTGGAATAAACGAAAGAAGATGCAAAAAAAAAAAAACCTTATGAGGAAGAGTAAATGGATCAGGATTAACAAGCATTAACAAGAATATACTATACACATCGTAGAATAGCAGTCTCAACTAATTTTTTCTTTCAGAATACGAAGCGATTGATGCAGGCTGTCAGACAGAACTTCACATCTTAGTTTTAGTGATGAAATATGATACAAATAAGGAATAATTGTATAATGAATAATGAAGTGACTTTTTTGCAGATGATAATGAATGATGATGAATAATGATGAAGAATATGCTACTATGAATAATGAAGTTTTTCTTTACAGGTGATGATAATAATGGACTTTTGACAATATGGATAATGAAGTGATGGATAATGAAGTTTTTTTTTCTTTACAGATGAGGATGATGTTGAAGTTTATGTATTTATGCTATGTAGTTATTTAGGTATTTGTTGCAGTTCGTTTTGACAGTATGTGTTATATTGGATAGTAGGATGACTGAAGGTTTTGGAAAGGACAGCTAGGGAACACACATATTTTTTATACACATTTCACTACCTGTTAATGCGAAGTTCACTACTTTTCAGCATAAAATGCGTTTCTTCTTTCAGTTTCATAATCCATTTTTGTATATTTTGCAGGAGAAATTACTTATGAAATTAATGTGCAATAAGCAGTTGTTCATTAAACCCATGTCATTAAAGAATGTGATTACATATACTCTACTTGTTTCATAATCTTGCTACAGCTGACTCAAGACGAATGACGTTACACATCTTCATTTGCAGCAATAATTTAAAAGCAAATATTTTCCTTCCCCAGTAATTACCTAACGCAATGCATTGCTAGCAAAAACAAAAACAAAACAAAAAAAAGAAATGAGTGCTAATGTTCTCTGTACATGACTTCTGATGGTTTGCAGTTAGGCAATGAGTGCCGATGTTCTCTGTAAAAACAATTCATGAATATTATTATGTAGACATTATTCTGTAATACTATGATGACTTCTGAAGGTTTGTAATTAGGCAATGAGTGTCAATGTTCTCTGTAAATGACTTCTGATGGTTTGCAATTAGGCAATGAGTGCCAATGTTCTCTGTAAAAACAATTCATGAATATTATTATGTAATCATTATTCTGTAATACTATGATGACTTCTGATGATTTGTAATTAGACAATGAGTGCCAATGTTCTCTGTAAATGACTTCTGATGATTTGCAATTAGACAATGAGTGCCAATGTTCTCTGTAAAAACAATTCATGAATATTATTACATAAACATTATTCTGTAATACTATAATGACTTCTGATGATTTGTAATTAGACAATGAGTGCCAATGTTCTCTGTAGATGACTACTGATGGTTTGTAATTAGGCAATGAGTGCCAATGTTCTCTGTAAATGACTTCTGATGGTTTGCAATTAGGCAATGAGTGCCAATTTTCTCTGTAGATGACTTCTGATGGTTTGTAATTAGGCAATGAGTGCCAATGTTCTCTGTAAATGACTTCTGATGGTTTGCAATTAGGCAATGAGTGCCAATGTTCTCTGTAAAAACAATTCATGAGTATTATTATGTAAACATTATTTTGTAATACTATGATGACTTCTGATGGTTTGTAGTTAGACAATGAGTGCCAATGTTCTCTGTAAATGACTTCTGATGATTTGTAATTAGGCAATGAGTGCCATTGTTCTCTGTAAAAACAGTTCATGAATATTATTATGTAAACATTATTCTGTAATACTATGATGACTTCTGATGATTTGTAATTAGACAATGAGTGCCAATTTTCTCTGTAGATGACTTCTGATGGTTTGTAATTAGGCAATGAGTGCCAATGTTCTCTGTAAATGACTTCTGATGGTTTACAAAGGCAGTGAGTGCCAATGTTCTCTGTAAAGTTACTCATGAACATTATTCTGTAAAACTACATACATGGTGCAGAAATGTTCAATAACTGGGCAATGGGTGCAACCCATTACTAGTGTAATTCTCAATGAAGACTAGTATGTAACTTAATGTCCTTCACCTTCTAACCTAATTACCTGGAATTACTGCAATATCCGTTTGTCCTGTATATCCTCACGATCATGGAGCAATATATTTGGTTTTTGCACTAATTCTACGTTGGTGTACCAAACAAGAACGTGGTGTTGACACGACATGCTGTCCACCACCATGAGCGATGAAGATGCTATTATGGTCCCACTGTTTGGTGTACCCAATGTACTACCATAAGGATAACATGGAATATTACTACGGCATTTCAGTGTCTCGGCTACGCTGATTAATACTTCTGGGAAAAGAACTTTAGATTGCCTCACTTGGTGTTGTGCTTCTGTAGAAAGATATGGACTTTCAGTGCAGCTGCTTGCAACCTAAAGTGCTACAACCATGACGCAATCCTTCCCTTTCCTATCCTAATTCTTGTGACATAGTAAAAAAAAACATAATTTTGTTATCATGATTTGTATTTATGGCCTATACATTTTTTTTTCTTTGATTTGTAAATATGTTCTGTACTACAGTGCATGTGCACTTTTGTCATTTTGTTAACATGATTTCTACTCATTGCATATACATTTTTTGTGACTTGCTGATATGTTCTGTACTCATTGTATATATATTTTGTCATTACCTGATATGTTCTGTACTCAGTGCATGTGCACTATATTTACTTCATGTTCTTCACCTATATATCTGTATATTCTGTGATTGTAAAGTTAGTTAAGAAAAAATTTGTTGCTCATGGCAAGTCCAAATGACTCACCATCGCTGCCAAATTTTTGCCCCCCCCCCTCCCCCCCCCCCCCCCAGTGGAGGGTTATGAAACACGTATGTATTCATTATCAGCGATGGCGAGGCATGTCAGAATCTCTGCCCAGAGAGTTATTTATCGTTGCTAGTCTGCGCTTGACCGCGCGAGTGTTCAGTTGCGAGTTGCACTCTGTCTGCAGTAGTAGTCAGTCGGCAGTAGTTGTAGCGATTAGTCGGTGCTAGTCTGCGGGAGTCGGCATGCGTCGACGGCGTACTGTTCTTCCGAATCTGGTCAGGATTGTGGTGGACGATGTGTATTATTGTAGAAGGTAATGAAGCAGCATTGCGCTCAGCTAATAATGTATGGTAATTGTAATTAATTTGTTCAAGAAATGCCCCAATAATAATTTTTTATAAAGTAAATCTTTTAAAGAAAAGTAATCATTTCAATTTAAAGAATTTTTCCACTCTTTTGAAGAAAAAGCATTCATTTCAATTCAAAGAATATTTCCTATGCATTTCCTCCAAGAATCAAAATTAAATATACGCCAGCATTCCACGAAGCTGTGCCAAAAAATAAGAGCAGATATAGATGCAGTTTTACTGAGGTAAGAATTTATAAGGTTTAATTATTTGACAGGGCCGAAGGTCAGCGCTGCTGCCCTTATAAAATTTATCGGGTTTAATTGTTTCTGTTCAGATGTAACATTCAGTTCATGCTTCATTATTTAATTAATATTATTGTGTGGGTTTGTGATCAATCTTCATTTCTTAACGTTAATTTTGTGGGGAGTTTACATTTGGGCCATTATTATTCTTTAATTTTGCAAGGAGGTTACGCTTGGCTCATTTTTATTATTCACTTTTGTGGAAGACAACATTTGGCACATTTTTTTATAATCATTGTCATTCTAATATTTCTGAGGGGAGGTTACAAGGTATCGGATGTGAGTTCTTGCAATGGGATGGTTAATGCTCGTTGTGGATGAGGCTGGAGTTGTCATATGATGATGTCCCACATAGTTCGAATAGAGAAAGATCTCCGTAGAGCATGTTAGGCCACAACAGCGGTATGTGGGCGAGCGTTATCCTGTTGAAATGCTATTCATGTATGGGAGCACAACAGGTCGAATCACCAGGCTGACGAACAAATTCGCAGTCTGGTTGCGTGGGATAAACACGTAAGTGCTGCTACTGTCATTCGGAATCGCACCCCACACCATAGCTCGAGGTGGAGATCCAGTGTATGTCTAGCAGGCAGACATTCTGGTTGCAGGCCCTCAATTGGCCTCCATCTAACCAACAGACGGCCACCACTGGCACCGAGGCAGAGCCAGCTTTCATCAGAAAACACAACAGACGTCCATCCTGCCCTCCAATGAGCCGTCGCTTGACACCACTGAAGTCGCGAATGGCGGTTGTTTGGTGTCAGTGCCTCGGAGTTCTCCATGAAGTAATCGATTTGTAGCAGTTTGTTATGTTACTGTGTGACAACTGCTGCTCAGATACGCCAGAGCCGTACGCCAAGTACAATGCTGTTCCCTCTCCGTAGTGACACCTGGCCATCCGAAGCCCATTCGACTTGCCACCGTTCATTCCGGTGACCACCGCTGCCATCAATTATGTACAGTGGCTACATTCCTGTCAAGTTTTCCTGCAGTATTGCAGAAGAAGGATCCAGCTTATCGTAGCCCTATTAAACAATCCTGTTCCGTGAGGCGTTGACAATGGCATTCTTCATTAACATCAACGCACCACGTCCAGTCTCAAAGGTAACTAACACTCACCACCGTTACAGCGTGTATTTAAAGCAAAACATGATTTACTTCATTATAGTGGCGCTACTAGAGCTGCTCTTATGCGACTGGGGCAAAATTTGAATAGACATCATCTTTCTGGTGTAGAAACACGCCTAGCAACTTTGTTTTTGTAGCACAACTTCTCCTTGGTGTTGCTATTTTTTCCGTCAGTGTATGTTTACTTATAAAGTGGACAAATGAAATCCTAAAAAGAAGTGGAAAGTGTAGATTAATCGCATGGGAAGTTAGTATCAGTAGTAAGTACAGGTTAGTGAGCCATCTGCTACGCTACTTGGTTCTGAAAATGCACTAGAGGGGAAATAATAGGAATGTAGCAGTCAGGTCCTCTGTAGGGAGGAAAATGTTAGCATAAGATAAGAATAGATGGAGAACTCTGTCAAACCAGTGAGGATACTGATTGGTGGTAGAAATGAAATGAGAGTCAAAGTGAATTCCGTGGGTTACATACTGTGCTCCATGGGACAGGAGGCCCCCGCTGTGACGTGTAAGGCGGTAGTGTAAACCCCAATGTTCCCCTTACACTCCTTTCGTGTCTTAGTGACACTATACATACTTTAACATGTGACATCGTCTGTTCTCGTTGACTATATTAACTTTCTGTTTAAGTGACAGTTTGTTGAACATTGCTTGTGTTAATACACACATTTGAATTTATTACAGCTGTACTGTAAAATAGAGTAAGTGCAAATACTTTTGCCACGCCGACCCTTGGGGCACGCAGTCGTTTTCCATTTAGCCACTGTCAAAGTCAATCAGTTTCAAACAGTAGAAGTTGTACGGGGCAGTGAAAACCCGGCTACGAATAATACATTGGTTCCCATATAAGAATATGGAGGCCTTATAGCACTTCGCTCTAGAATCTGGTAGTTAAAGGCCAAATTTAACGTTGTGGAAAGCTAGGAGTTGGAAACTGGAGCATCGCTTACTTAGAACGGTCTAAAGAGGCCGAAATCATCTGAAGCTTTATTACGGTTTTCAACTGTAATGGAGGATCAGCTTTCTTTCATCTTGTTTGTCATATTTACAAACGACAATATATTTGATCATCAGACACCAAGGCAACACCTTGTAGATGTAGCAATCCTTCCTAGTTTCTCGCTATCTTTACCATTTGGTTGTAGTTGCTGCACTTTGCTGTACTCTCAATCAGTATTCCGTACCAACAGACTCTTTATTTCATTTCAGATTCCTTGAATTACTCCTAACTTTCTCTTTGAATAGCAATGTCATCAGCGAATCTTCCCATTAAATGTAAATTTATGTAGTCCTGACACTATAACAGCATGGAGGCGATTCTGTTATAGTGTGGACTCTGAAGAAACTTTCAAACGCCAATATCGCTACTAAAGCAGTTATAAGATTTAGATAAACAGTTTCAGCAAGATTATGTTGCCATCTTCGGATCTTATGCTTTATAGCATTACATCATCTTTTTCCTCAGTACTGTGAGTGGTGTTACACCGCGTATATGTACACTATGTGATCAAATGTATGCGGACACCTGGCTGAAAATGACTTACAAGTTCGTGTCGCCCTCAATCGATAATTCTGGAATTCAGTATGGCGTTGGCCCACCCTTAGTTTTGATGACAGCTTCCACTCTCGCAGACATACATTCAGTCAGGTGTTAGACGGTTTCTTGGGGAATGGCACCCAATTCTTCACGGAGTGCTTACTGAGGAGAGGTATCGATGTCAGTCGATGAGGCCTGGCACAAACTCGGCATTCCAAAACATCCCAAAGGTGTTCTACAGGATTCAGACCAGGACTCTGTGCAGGCCAGTCCATTGCAAAGATGTTATTGTCGTGTAACCACACCGCCGCAGTCCGTGCATTATGAACAGGGGCTCGATCGTGTTGAAAGGTGCAATCGCCCTGCCGAATTGCTATTTAACAGTGGGAAGCAAAAAGATGCTTAAAACATCAATGTAGGCTTGTACTGTGATAGAGCCACGCAGAACGACAAGGGGTACAAGCCCCCTCCATGAAAAATACGACTACACCATAACACCATCGCCGAATTTTACTGTTGGCACTACACACGCTGGCAGATGACGTTAACCGGGCATTCGCCATACCCATACGCTGCCATCGGATCGCCACGTTGTATACCGTAGTTCGTCATTCCATACAACGTTTTTCCACTGTTCAGTCGTCCAATGTTTACGTTCCTTCACCAAGTGAGGCGTCCTTTGGCATTTACCTGCGTGATGTGTGGCTTATGAAAAGCCGCTGGTCCATGAAATCCAAGTTGTCTCTCCTGCCGCCTAATTGTCATAGTACTTGCAGTGGATCCTGATGCAGTTTGGAATGCCTGTGTGATGGTCTGGATAGATGTCTGCCTATTACACATTACGACCCTCTTCGACTGTCGGCGATCTCTGTCAGTCAACAGACGAGGTCGGGCTGTACGCTTTTATGTTGTACGTGTCCCTTCATGTTTCCACTTCACTATCACATCGGGAACAGTGACCTAGGGATGTTTAGGAGTGTGGAAATCTCGCGTAGAGACGTACGACACAGGTGACATCAAATCACCTAACCACGTTCGAAGTCCGTGAGTTCCACGGAGCGCCCCATTCTGCTCTCTCACGATGTCTAATGACTAGTGAGGTCCTTGATATGGAATACCTGGAAGTAAGTGGCAGCACAATGCACCTAATATGAAAAACGTATGTTTTCGTGGGTGTCCACATACTTTTAATCATATAGTGTACGTAGGTCAGCGTCGTGAAATTCACTGGGAATCGGCATGTCAAGCACAAAAGAAGTATTACGGACAAACAGTATATGAATGCGACGACTAAAAGTGCTCATGCACCTCTCCAACTGATAATTGACTCAGCTAAATCAGTTGTCAGCTGTTGATGTGTGTAAGCACTCGCAGTCGGCGCTTTGGCATCATGTTTGTACATAGTACTTCCTTCATGTTTGACATACCGATTTCTAATGAAATTCACGACATTGATAAACCTATAAATATCTGTTGAAACAGCACGTATATCACTTATCTAACAGATTTCAGATTTTATTTCGTATGGTATTCTTATCAGCAACTACAATTCATGAAGGTGGATGATATTTTTCAGAATGTCTCCAATGTCATAGATACTGCACACTGATTTCCATAATTACGTAAGTAGAAGGTGGAGGGACGAGAAAGGTAAGGAAAGGGAAGGAACTAACAATATCAGCTGCATATGGACTTTACGCCAGATCAGCGGCGACGAGTGGAAATTTTTGCCGGATCAGGAGTCGAACCCAGGTTCTCCTGCTGAGTAGTCAGTTGCGTTAACCACTTCTCCACGCAGACACAGCGTTTACCGCAGATACGCGGACTGTCTCGGCACGCTCCCCACCTGATCCATACTCCCACCTAGCGCGACCTATCCGCATGTCTTCCATGCTCGCTAATCTTAGGTTCCCGCTGGAAGTCGAATGTAAATGTTCATCCGCACTGAAGATTGTGGAGTAATTGCCTACGTAGGTGATCAAATAAATAAATGCGTGGTGTCTGTTTTTCGGACATGTCGGGAAGAACAGACACCGCGTATTCATCTAAAAGACTTGTGTGATTGTTTGGTTGTCACTTTCCTCAATGATACTGGAATATTTTCTGTGCATTCCATCTTACTTGATCTTAAATTTTCAGGAACTGTTTCACAGTCTCCTACTGTGTTTAGGTGAATTTCGTTCGTGTATGTATTTGCGTTCTCATTAGTAAACAGTTGTCCTATTTTCTAATTTATCTAGTTGAAATGTAACACAATTTGAAATCAGATAGTCTCCTTTATCAACACATTTACCTGAGATGTTCCAAAACTTTTGTTAATTTTTACTTCAAAGTTTTTCGACAATATTTAAAACCTTAGAAATATTCCTGATCCATTAGAAAAATTCGGCATGAGGCCATACTGAGACTCCTACTGACCATTAGACTGCCTGAGCACGCCTGCAGACACGAGCACGAGACACAGACAGATAGATATCAGCTGCACTAAGGATTTCAGCATCAAATTCCATACTGCAAAGCTTATCCAGCTTCGAATTTAGATGCACATCATAACATTTTAAGCGAAGTGAGGCTGAATATTTGTGCAACTCTTTCCAGAACTTCATTATGGATAACTGTTTCATGTGAACAAATCTGAGGATACTATAATGTTAACTGCTACGTCATTAACATACAACATGAAGAGCAAGAGTGACAACACACTTCCTGGCCCATGACGAAAAATATGTCTGTAGATGACTTTCCATAACATATCTGACAGTGTATGGCCATTGGATTGGTATGTTACAACGAGTATGACCGTTCGACAACTCATCGTCTCAGGATATCGAAAGAATTTCTCTATAACTCGATAGAAAGCAATAAAACACAGAATATTGCCATTTAATAGTTTATTAGTACCACGTGAAATTGTATAGACAGTTACACGAAAGTGCGCATAGGTATATAAGTTGTGTTCATGCAACTTTTCTATTCATTTTATTAATTTCGTTATAAAAATTGTAATTTCAGCGGTTATTATTTAATTTTATAATTAACTACATATTACATGTTACATACTACTTCCACCTGTTTTATAGTGGGCTGCCGACACTTGGTACTTTCTTCACCTAAGCGCCTGTGCACTTAGTCTGCGTACGACCACCTCGTAGAAATTGTGAGCACCGCTATCACCAGGCATCATGGCTGTTGTATATGTCATTTTGTATGCTCGACAGCTCTGCTCGTCTGTACTTACGATGTACTCATGTTACAACTACGAGCTCGAAGATATGCTTTTAATATAATGTTCTCATGCAATTCATACTATTTATTGTCGTTTAGGGCGTATGTAGACCTACGTTACCACACTTCTGTGTCAGTTTTTACGTCATTTGTCAAAGAAGGTTTACGGGGCACAGGGCTCCTGGCGTGGAAGCATTGACTCCTGTTTGAGGATACACAGAATTAATGCTTATTTATTCATTAAAAACATGAAAAAATCCGGTACTGGTAACAGCATAGACACACTCTGATTTTCAACTGCAGTTCTATACAGAAATTCCTTTAAAATGTTCTGGCCTTACTGCCATTAAAAGTTAAGATACAACCAACGTGTGCCAAAATAAATAAACTTACAAGAAAGCAGCAAATTTAACTTAATTTGGGTGCCAAACCCTGTTTAAAAAATCTGGCAGGACTCAAACCTCAGTAGCATGAAAATTGAACTTCAAATATTTGGTTTTATTTTATTTAACAAGTTAACTAAAACCACTCAAATCTTCCTTCAGATTTACCGTACTCACCAAGACTTACTGGCAACATCTAGGTTAAAGAATTTACAGTTAAAACAGATTACAGAATTGTTGAGCTGGACAGGCCACAAACAGCTTTGGCCGCCCGCTCAGTTAACGTTCTGCCTTAGGCAGTACAGGCAGACCACAACAGCGATCTAAAACACACGAATATGATGTTAGCACAAAGCTCACTTTCAGAAGTTACCTGGCAGCCATGCTTTACCGTATAAGACAAGTAAATAACGTTTGGACATAAGCCTTACAGCCGGTCGGTGTGGCCGTGCGGTTCTAGGCGCTTCAGTCTGGAATCGCGTGACCGCTACGGTCGCAGATTCGAATCCTACCTTGGGCATGGATGTGTGTGATGTCCTTAGGTTAGTTACGTTTAAGTAGTTCTAAGTTCTAGGGGACTGATGACCACAGATGTTAAGTCCCATAGTGCTCAGAGCCATTTGACCCATTTTGAACAAGCTTTACAAACTGTCATGAACAGAGTGGCTTTTAACTAATTCCACTGGTTAATTTATTCATACATTATAATCAGCAACATATTTTTCAGACTCCCCCCTAAGTGAACAGAGAACCCCTAGTTTTACACATGATTTTAAAACTGTAATTGCTGCACATATATAAAATTACAATGCTTTTCACCTCACTTCAAACAACCACTAGTAATATTAATATTCAAACCAACTCTGAACCTTGAAGCAGCATCAAAAACTTTTTCCTTTAAAACATTGATACCAGATCCTTATACTGTAACTGAGTGTAAGTAATGGACTCAACTAACTTCATGGAGATCTCACAACCAAAGGAGTATGTGCCTTTATACATTATTGAAAGCTGACAGATTCCTACGAAAGCTTCGACGTCCCCACAAATTACATCACGGTCAAAAATTTTAAACAATACAAGCACAACATTCAAATAACGACCAGGACACTGCCAGAGCATTTCAGCTAGCCTGGTCGAGGGACTAAGATGTCAACAGCTAGTTTGGGGCAAAATGACTTCAACGCCGTAATCAACACGGAACCCGCTTGAAGGTCAGATCTGCAGGACCAAGGCAGTCGCCAACAACAAAATCACAGGAAGGTAGCATGCGATGCACCGTCTACAGGACAGGCTGCGGCGGAGGATGGCAGACAAAAACAGCCCACAAACAGCGACAGCGTCTGCTTCGTGACCGCTGCCAAACTGCAGTTCCGCTACAAGGATGACCCCACGCAGCACCGTCCAACACAGACACTGCTCTTCGGCAACGCTGTGTACCAATACGCACCCCGCGACCCATCACGCCCTCTCTTCAAGCGACGGCAAACTAAGCCCAGCGCTTCTCGCCAAACTTCAGCTCCCGGGCAGATAAACTCAAGGCTAGACAAGAACATCACAGGGTTTGTTTGCAGCCAATTTCAAAGTGTACTCTGCTGTTTATACTTAGGTAAGCACTGGCGAACAATGTGACTAAAATTATTCTCTAATGTCGAATGCGGTTCCTCTCTTGTAACCTTGCGTTTCAATGTCTTTCAGATCTGAAGATTGTGGCGGCGCGGTTCCTCCCGTCCCTTTTCGACGAACCTGCACCTACCTGTGAACATTGTCTCAGCATATCATCAGTAAGGAAGCCGAGCAACACCTACTGTACTCCGACATGAACCTGGCTGCAATTAAAGTCACTAATCTACGTTTCGGGAGAAAGTTTTCACACGAAATGAAAGGTTGGAAATGTTGTCCTTAATTAATATATTCTGAAACTTAGGTGAACAAGTATCACAGGCAAGCCCGTGCTAGTCTTAACACAGTCACTCACAATCTTTTTCACTCACGTTAGCAAGTTTATGGTGTTGCATTTCCCGAAAACGTAATAGCTACAAAAATACGGATTGTTTTTGATTGAGAATGCTCGCCAAATATTAAGTCTGTCAGTACCTAATGCACAGTTTTTAGCCACCGACCTGCTCAATACGTCACGCAGAATATATATCTCTTCTCATCACAAAATTCACTTAAAAATTGCGAAATTTATACGCACCCACCGGAATAATTATGCCGTCACTTTACAACATTTGTGATGTATGAAACACTGCTAGAACCGGTAACTTATTATTTCCATCGGAACTACTACTACACACGTCCTAACTGTTTAATGGCTAGGCTCTGACTCCTCCCTAGAATACTCTAAGTCTTCTCTACCAGCCGAGAAAGGCGCGTGAAGAATATTGCTTTACCATTGGTCAGTTTACTCAACAGCCAATAGCAAAACACCATTCTCCCGCGCCAGTCCGCGCTTTTCATCAATAACCAATCGCAAAATAGTAAACCTAACGACTGCACTTTTTACCGACGTAATTATCTAATATGCTGAAGTTTTGTTTATGCATAAAGTTATTTACTATTCTTGTTTATACCTGAATTAACTTTCCCTTTACCATAAACTTACTTTACAAATCTATTCTACAAAAATCCCCTTTGTCGACATCCATACTTCTTCGAAATGTTCCCACACTAAATCCCACTACATCACTCGTTAAACAGTTATCTTCATATTAACATTAAACCACACTCACGCCTCATTCATACTGCTAAAACACAGTTACAACATTTTACCTACACAAAAAGACATAATAACACTTTATGAAAATATTAGAACAGTTTATGAAAAACATTCTATTACTTTAGTGCACTCTAGTAGGCACAATCGAAACTAAATCAGTCCCCTATCCAATATTGTCCTCTATCGGCTGATACATAAACTACAGGGTTATTACAAATGATTGAAGCGATTTCACAGCTCTATAATAACTTTATTATTTGAGATATTTTCACAATGCTTTGCACACACATACAAAAACTCAAAAAGTTTTTTTAGGCATTCACAAATGTTCGATATGTGCCCCTTTAGTGATTCGGCAGACATCAAGCCGATAATCAAGTTCCTCCCACACTCGGCGCAGCACGTCCCCATCAATGAGTTCGAAAGCATCGCTGATGCGAGCTCGCAGTTCTGGCACGTTTCTTGGTAGAGGAGGCTTAAACACTGAATCTTTCACATAACCCCACAGAAAGAAATCGCATGAGGTTAAGTCGGGAGAGCGTGGAGGCCATGACATGAATTGCTGATCGTGATCTCCACCACGACCGATCCATCGGTTTTGCAATCTCCTGTTTAAGAAATGCCGAACATCGTGATGGAAGTGCGGTGGAGCACCATCCTGTTGAAAGATGAAGTCGGGGCTGTCGGTCTCCAGTTGTGGCATGAGCCAATTTTCCAGCATGTCCAGATACACGTGTCCTGTAACGTTTTTTTCGCAGAAGAAAAAGTGGCCGTAAACTTTAAACCGTAAGATTGCACAATTGCGAATTTGCTGCACGAATGCGTGAGGATTCTCTACCGCCCAGATTCGCACATTGTGTCTGTTTACTTCACCATTAAGAAAAAAATGTTGCTTCATCACTGAAAACAAGTTTCGCACTGAACGCATCCTTTTCCATGAGCTGTTGCAACCGCGCCGAAAATTCAAAGCGTTTGACTTTGTCATCGGGTGTCAGGGCTTGTAGCAATTGTAAACGGTAAGGCTTCTGCTTTAGCCTTTTCCGTAAGATTTTCCAAATCGTCGGCTGTGGTACGTTTAGCTCCCTGCTTGCTTTATTCGTCGACTTCCGCGGGCTACGCGTGAAACTTGCCCGCACGCGTTCGACCGTTTTTTCGCTCACTGCAGGCCGACCCGTTGATTTCCCCTTACAGAGGCATCCAGAAGCTTTAAACTGCGCATACCATCGCCGAATGGAGTTAGCAGTTGGTGGATCTTTGTTGAACTTCGTCCTGAAGTGTCGTAGCACTGTTATGACTGACTGATGTGAGTGCATTTCTAGCACGACATACGCTTTCTCGGCTCCTGTCGCCATTTTGTCTCACTGCGCTCTCGAGCGCTCTGGTGGCAGAAACCTGAGGTGCGGCTTCAGCCGAACAAAACTTTATGAGTTTTTCTACGTATCTGTAGTGTGTCGTGACCATATGTCAATGAATGGAGCTACAGTGAATTTATGAAATCGCTTCAATCATTTGTAATAGCCCTGTACGTGCGCGTCCAGTCTCTCGTTACCATCTGTCACTATCCAGCTCTGAGACACATCTCCCACTTAACCGCCTTCAAGGCAGGATCGGTATACGGCGCTACGCCTCAAGAAGACGAGTGACGGTTGAAATTATTTATCAGTTTTGCTACACGCGATCTTGTCTGATAAATACTTTACAAAAAAACAACGTTCATTTACAGGTGCATATAGCAGCTATGTAATGCGCATGCTCTTCGGTATAGCGTCGTGTAGGCCGTGAAAGATACTTGTCGACCATTGACTGTGAAGAAGAAGTGGACTCTGTAGAAAATTATATCAACAGCCCAGGGAAAAATAATGCTCGAGAGATTTAAATTTGCTGACTCAGCACGAAAAGTCCACAGAATGGGGTGGTAAATTTCATAATTTGAGCCTGAAATCGCAAACCTTATTAGCAATAAATTTTTTTCTGGAGAACAAAGCGGTGAAAAAAAAGCAGCACCGTTGTCGTAAATTTCGATTACGCAGTAACGAGAGCATTAATCTTGGGGAATTACGGCCGCGTGCCAAATTAAATTCTAATTAGGGGTCGGTTGTGCGGGCTTCCTGGCAATGGTCACGCCGTCGCTTCAGGGCGGTCGGGCAGCGCCGCGGGGACCCGCGTATTTTTATCTGCGTTCGGCACCGCTTCTAATGGCACATAATTGCGTCAGAAGGCGCAGCATTAATTTTTGTTATACGTACCGCCCTCCGGGTTGCTTCCGAGCGCTTCCTGTGTAGTTGAGAGCCCGGACGGGGATAATGCAAAACAATGTTGCCGGATATTGCAAGATTAATACTCGTAGCGGCGAAATCTAAGTTGTTTACTTCCGTTAATGTTGCTTTCATTAGTGGAACGAGTTGCTGTATTACGGGACGTTTTTTTCCTGCTCACATGGAGTTATAACGAATACATACTGTGAAGCAAAATTCAGAAATGAAGTTCAAAGCTAACCAACTGTGGTTGAAATTAAAATATCACCTGTCTTCGCACACCTCGAGTAGCTGTTTATTTACCCCTGAGGGCAACTAGTCTTATCACGTAACAAGGTGACCCTTTTATATTGAGCACCACAAATAATCTTTTGTCCAGAAGGAAAATAAAAAAAATTAAGCAAATTCTGTTTAGTCACCGAGGGGATATCAAGCATCATGACTGCCTGTCTTGTTAGCTTAGTTCGTTACGAAAATAACGGTAGCACTACATCTTAAACAGAGCCGTACATTTTTTATTCTGTATTCCACTTCCTCTCTTCAAGATCTTTGCAAAAACGTATTACAGTATACCATTCGCGTGAACAAGACGTCATTAAATACATGACAGAAAAATGAATTTGACTTTTCTGTACTAGAAAAAGCAAAAAAGTGCAGGGATTCGGGATAATGTAGCTCGTCCACTTGTTGGAGGTGACAGTAAACAAATGGAAACATAAGGAAAACGCACACAGGTCATTCAACCAATAAAATCGTCTTCAGCTGAAGGTTTCTTGAGAGTATAAGGCAGAAATGCTACTCTTCTGATTCAGTGACCAATGCGTATTTACACTGCGCTTCCATTAGTTTCCTGTCAACTGTAGCAAGTAGGAGAGTTACTTTACGTTACGTTGACTTAGTAATGACATACTCGTATTTATGTGAATGGTGCAGTATGATACACGTCTCCAGGATAATAATGTAAGGTGCTATTTAAGAAAGACGTGCTGCTGTTCTTAAGCTCAACAATTGAAGTCACAGGAACGGTAATCCTGCTGGTTAATGTGCTCCTTACAGCTAAACAATATTTGCTTCATAAGTAGGCTATTCTGCTACCAGGATATCGTGGTATTTCATCTTATTTCACAATGATGGTTTTCGACAGTATGTTGATGTCGTCATCGGATCTGTAAAAAATTCTTATTAACACGCGTACATGCCATCTCAACGATGACAACACTTTCCACTCATAAGAAAAGACATTAGGTTGGCTTGTCAAACAAGTAGAAAGAACAAATAAAACATACGAGGGATGTTCAATATAGAATGATAATAATATTTTTTGACTACATACCTTTATTAATCCTCATAATTTTGATGGTCCTTCTCAAAGTAGTCTCCCATAATGCGACACACTTGTCCCAGCGTTTCTGCCAGTCTTCAAATACCTGCTGGAAACCATTTTTAGAGAGGTCCTTCAGAATCGTCCCCGCAGTCTTCACCAGTGCTTCTGATGATTGATAATTCCTCCCACGAAGGCGCTTCTTCATGTTAGGGGATAGAAAAAAATCACATGGGGCTAAATCCGGACAATAGAGAGGGTGAGGGATGCACTTCACTTTGACTTTTGCAAGATATTCAGCAACAACATTGCCAATATGCGGCCGCGCATTATCAGCTTGCTTCACGGAAATGTGGTCTTGGACTTGCCATGTTTTCAGCACATCCCTATAGTATTGTCCAGCTTCTGACGTGTGTGCAGGTACAACATACTGATAAAAATTTTCCCAGGGAGAAATCGATTATCAGGAAATAAGTAAATGATCTATCACTAAGAACGAACATGCCATCACTCGATTTCCCAGCTTAATTTTCACAAAAACCTGTTTTTAATCCCAAGTGATTTAACGCTAACTGCGCTCACGATCTGGCATATGTCGACAGGAAAGTACGAAACTGTACGATACAGCACATATTATTGTCCCCATGACATTCCATATATTGTTCAGTTAACATGTCATGAATATCCATGTTTTCATTGTATCTCAGTAACAAAGCAGATCTGTTTGATTATTATCTTGTTTATTTTGGTTCTAGATATTAACTTGTGAAAGGATGTTGCCCCACTTATGATCTCAGTTAAAGCTTATGATGTGTTATACTGTACCTGTTTCGTGTTGTTTATTTGTTCGAAAAATGGTTCAAATGGCTCTGAGCACTATGGGACTTAACATCTGAGGTCATCAGTCCCCTAGAACTTAGAACTACTTAAACCTAACTAACCAAAGGACATCACACACATCCATGCCAGAGGCAGGATTTGAACCTGCGACCGTAGCGGTCGCACGGTTCCAGGCTGAAGCGACTAGAACCGTTCGGCCACAACGGCCGGCCTTTTATTTGTTACTAGCCGTAAACTGGACACTGTGCTTTCGGACTGTAGCGTGCTGTATCGTTTGGCTATTGTTTTTGTTTGCTCGTTATCTAAAACATGGATGTCATGATGCAAATTGGTTGGTTAGTTGTTTGGGGGAAGGGAACAAAACAACGAGGTCATCGGTTCCGTCGGATTAGGGAAGAGTGTGGAAGGAAGTCGGCCATGCCCTTTTCAAAGGGTCCGTCCAGGCATTTGTGTCAAGCGATTCAGGGAAAACAGGAAAACCTAAATCAGGATGGCTGGACGCGGGCTTGAACCGTCATCCTCACGAATGCGAGTCCAATGCATAATGCAAGTGGTAGTCTGGCTGATGAGGACTATTATTTCATTCTTTTCTTGCAGTTGCACGTGACTTGAGATAGCCCTCGTATGACTGCATGATCATCTAGCAATTAAAACTCTTTGAACATCATTTTGAATCTAAACAGTTAACTGTTTACGTTTGAACAAAATTTTACAGAAAATGGAAAGTTGTCAAAATTCCGTTAGTGGCCCAAGTTTATATGACATTAGGTGATAGAAAATTGCCTTATTATGTCTTTTGTTGTGCATGTTACTAGGCTGGTTGATCTCGTAGGTCGAAATTATAGAAGAAACAAGCGCTGTCCCCAGATAGCAGGGCAGTTTGTTAAAAGACATATTTGTGGGTAGCATTTTAAAACATTACTGACATTTAAATACGGATTGTAGTACTTAAGGCGTCAAACTTCAACTCATGTTGCATTGTGTTTATGATTCAAGTGAGATTGGATTGCCATTTCGGAAACATTTTTGGAAACGTTCTTTTAAATTTCTTCACAAAAGTGACACAATTCACATCCCTGACATGTTTACTTTGTGATAGTCCCTCACTTGCATTCCGTTTGGCTACAAATATTCAATAAATAACATTAACTGAAATTGAAAATATTAACACCGGAGCTGAATGACCACAATACTGACTGCATTCACTTCGATAGTGAGACGCGCCATTTCACGCAAGATGAGACAAGATCGTCCATCTAGGATCAGCTAACCTGCGTATTGTTAGACGTGTTACTGTTAACTGTATTGTATTGCGAAACTAATTGACTAACTGGCATACAAAAGTAATTTATTACTAAGGCATTAAAATTATAAGGTTGCGGCCTATTTCAAGCTGTAAAGCGCAGTAAGGAATTCTCTCTTACCTAAAATTTTCTCATTCTGCTTCGGCTTGTTAATTTTTCATTTACATTTCCACTTTCTGTAAACAAATCGTCGTCAGCTAATGGCAAGATGGTAAAGAAATTTTCAAATTTTTCTTTATTTTTGGAATTACATGTTAATTCTTGCCAGATCAGTGGAACAGAGATGTAATTTCTATTATTTTCTACTTTACATTGACCCAGTTGTTCAACGTTTGGAAAAGGTAATAAAGAGAAATCATTTATAGAGTTTTCTAACCATATATGTATATTTGAAATCTGTCTTGGGCTATTTTTAGTTGCTTCATGGAAATTAGAGGTCATGTAAAGGTTAGTACACTGAGTGTTCACAGTAATTAATATTTTTTGCAACATTGTCGATTACTGTGTTCACTAGAAACTCGCAGAGGCGGTTACGCAAGGTCGTCTGATACTCGAACCATTGTATTTGGGATCTGTCCATTACTGGCAGTTCACTGCGTATCTGATTGAAATGTATCACTTTCTGATTGCGTATTGGCTTCGCACACAACAGCATTAATAGCCTCCAAGTCAGAATTAGTTTCCACTACGCTACTTTTTCGTCAGAACAGATATTACCAGAATTTGCATATACGATTTTTTTATTTATTGCCAATTTTGACCATAATCTGGAGGATTAACACCTCGCAATGAAGAGTTTTTTTTCAATAAATAACATGAACTGACAATGGAAAATATTAACACCGCAGCTGAATGACCACAATACTGACTGCATTCACTTCGATAGTGAGACACGCCATTTCACGCGAGATGAGACAAAATCTTCCATCTAGGACCAGCTAACCTGCGTATTGTTAGATGTGTTGCTGTTAATTGTATTGTATTGCGAAAGTAAGTGACTGACTGGCATACAAAAGTAATTTATTACTAAGACATTAAAATTATAAGGTTGCGGCCTATTTCAAGCTGTAAAGAGCAGTAAGGAATTCTCTCTTACCTTAAATTTTCTCATTCTGCTTCATTTATAGGTTCCTTTGCCTTTTCGTTTCGTGATTCATTTCATTTAGTTTTTAGTTTCCCATTTACTTATGGTTACCATATAGCGGTGTTTTCAACGATGACTCGCTCATAAAAAAAACAACAAACACATTATTTGGTAATGTGAGTGTGAGTTGGCTTCCACCTCCCCCAATAAATATATGCCGAAGCTGCACTATTTAAATAGGATATGTTTTACCTTCAGGTCTAATATCATTCTGAGGTGTAGCAGTAATTACTGATTTATAATCAGCAATAAGATTGGTATTGGGAACAGCAGAACTGGAGATGTAGATCGATGGAGTTTTGAAATGTAAATCGCATATCACTATCTGGCAATCGCTCTATGTTACATAATTAGTTACAATTCTCGTTTTTTTTTCTTAATGACTGCTGATTCAGGTTGTGCAATCAGCGAAAAAAAAATATTGAAAACTCGTAACTCAGTCACGCCAATGGCGGATCGGTCCAAGGTCTTAAATGTTGCATCTTTCCCACAAAAAGCTGACAAATTAAACTGTTTATACATTGGTAGTTAGCATAAATACGAGGACTGGTATGACGAGGCAGTACTCGAATACATTTTCTTCGCGAGTTAAGTTAGTATATTACAGTTTATACATGCATAAATAAGAAATATCAAAAAGCTGGGCAATGGCGGATAGTTCCAAATGAAGTGGTATACAGAGAACTGGAGCCCATCACTGATACTATACGAAAGAAAAGGATCTCTTTTTGTGGTCACATTCTGAGGACACCAGAAACCAGATTATCAAGGAAAATTATTGACAAACTCTGGAATTTGAAACAACAAGGAGGATGGCTTAAGGAAATAAGAGAGGATATGGAAGAACTGGAAATAACTCTGGATGATTTGCAGAACAAAACGCCAAATTTAAAGAAGTTGAGGGACACAGAAATAAGATTTTAACCAAAAATTGACAAACGACATACAATGAAAAGGGTATTTACAGATAAGGAACGACGAAAAGCATCGGAACGAATGAAGAGATACTGGGCCACTCGGAAGGGGAAAATACCAAAGAAGAGGACCAGAAATGATTGACTGAAGTGGTCCAATGAGGCCGTAAAAGCAGAAGAAGAAGAAGATTACAGTTTATATAGCGCTACAGAGCACGAAGCTTACATGATGAGAGCAGGATGGCAAAAGACAAAGGCAAACAGTCACATTTCCTAGCTGCCTTCGAAAAAACTGAAGGTCAGCCTTCGTTTATTAATACAGGTAATGTATATGTTAAAATACCGACTCTTTGATCTCAAATCATTACACAGAATAATTTTTAGTAAAGGGTATTGCAAGAGGAAACGTCGTCCTCTTGTTTAAGGTATCCGAAACGAGATACCAGTGGAGACAGCCCACAGCCGTGCAACCTGTAGCCGCGCAATCTCAGCACCGGAAATTGAGTGTTACGCTTTTTTCTTGGCTGGCACATATTAATTGACTTGGCTAATACTGTCAGCTACAGGAACGGACTGATTTGTGACAGTTGAAACAAAAGCAGCGCTTTCTATTGTTTATAGCATACAATCTTTGATTACTACACCGTAGCGGTAATCTGAGACCGCGGAATGTCGACAGTTCCTTGTATTACACTATTTGATTGTTCGTGTATGGTGTCAGTTCAAGGTACGATGATGAAGAAGGATATAGAAATGCATTTACATGACTTGAAATGAAAAAATAAAAGAACACAAATAACACGGTTCAGTACGGCAATTGTTGAAGGAGACACAGGCGAAGATACAGATTGTGAGTACTTTCAGACGCGACTACAAGGTATTTTAGATCGTTTGAAAGTGCTTGATGATGGAATACAGATCTACTTTCTCTCATAGACGTCGTCGGTAAGTTTGAGGAACATTCAGACATCGCTAGAAAGGCAGTTTTGAAAGCAACAATAAGTTAGTTTGTCCTCGTCGGTTAGAAGCCTCACATCTACACCATCTCAGCTGCAACATCAACTCACGCATCTTTGACACTATGAAACGTCCCGTTTGCATGTAAAGAATGACTGTGCTGGTAAAACTTTTACGTTGCTTGAATTTCAAACTCCAGAGTGAAACTGAACGTAGTGACATTGTTTTCTCTTTACTTATTCTGATCATTACTAAACTGTCACACAATATTTTAGCGCAGCGCAATCTGACTTTCAAAAATCCCTACAAAAGAATAGCCCTGACTGACCTATGTCCTTCATGAATCACTTACCTCACAAAAATCTTCGTTACTCGAACTACTGCGATACAGCGAGCGCCAATACTGCCAGCTAAATAAAAGATTCTAACTACTGAAGGCACTAACTACCGATAAGCATATAGTTCGCAAATGAAAGATTTTGGTAGAGAGAAACAATGTATTTACCTTAATGGTGTGTTCAAAAGTCATATATACGTGGGGAGAGAGATGCCAGAGTTTATATATATACTCTGGCATCTCTCTCCCAACATCCACCAATGCTGGCGGCTCATCTCCAATTGCCCAACGCTACGGGCTGTTCACATCCAACTGCCCAACACTACACTGGCGAATAACTTCCAACAACGAGTCCAATCAGCCACAGACTGCACATTGCGCAGTCAGCGATTTTAATACAGAGCGCTACGTGGCGTTACCAACATAAAAACCTGAACAGCCTACTTACAACACATACCGTCAAACTCCCCAACATCAAACCAGAGTTATTTTCAGGAGAAATGGAGAAATTGGGAAATGTTTGAGTCATCCATAGACAGTAATTCTTCGATTTCTACTGTAGCCAAACAGGTCTTCCTCCGATGATATTTAGAAAGTGTAAAGGATGAGCCAATGAACAAGGTTGAAGGAATGCCCGTCACTGCGGATTCAAATGAGGGAACGAAACATGCATTAACGTCTCGCTATGGAGACAAAAATTGTTTATTTCAGGCTCATCTCTGGTACCTTGACACTACAAAACCGATACCACATGATTCAAACAGATCTCTTGAATGTTACGTGCATCAAATATAACAAACGCATACAAGTCGTATGAGCCCTAGGTTAAAATTTGGACGATTGTTGCCGCATGTAAGAACCCAAAATTGTGTGTGCGTTAACAGAATATGTAGTTCCATCCTGGGTAATTCACGTTAGAAGAGATAGGACTACAGAAAGCTGTCACAAAGTTAATGGAGACTCTGAACGATGAAGTAGAATGAGCTCTGATTATCCACAAATTATAGGTAGCAGCGGTTTTAGACACATTTACATATACAGCGGCGACGCTAAAAGTGAATACCAATGCGAAGAAGACAGGTAGAACCATGAAAAGAGATTACTCAAAATACTTCGTGTTTTGTGATTGACGTCTGCAGTGGGCACAAAGGTGTACGAAGACATCGGGTATCAAGGATACAATCGTCAAACTGAAAACCTCAATTCGATGTTTCCTGGGTCTAAGAAGGGGGCACAACATCAATGAAAGCAGCAAGAAAAATGATGTAGTTTCCTCAGCAAGAAAGAAGTCCCATCATGTAACTATCTGGAACAAAGAACCACAGGTCTCAGTGGGAAAGATTGATATTCATTTGTCTCTCTTCACGTCTCCTCAAGGTTTCTCATTTTTAATAACAGGTCGGACATGGCTGAAGAAACGTGAGCGCTGTTTACTCAACGCTGGAAATCAGAACGAATTTTATCAACACCTTGAGATTAGGAAACATCGCCCACCAACCATTAGCTGTTCGTACTCCAGATCAATAAATCACATATTCCTTCACTTCAAGTTGAGAGAGTCATAACAAAAAATACCTTGACTTTCTACACCTTAGAAACCGTAAAGGGCGGTCAACTGAAAACGAGACTGATGGAAAAAAGTAAGTTGACTATTATTTCAAAACTAATCACCCTGACTTAATACATTTATTTATCGCACTGTGAGGCAAGACGGTCAGTGCCTTCCTGTAAAAATTTTTGCGGTTGCCTGTGTAGCCATGATTGTACCAAGATGTGCTCCTCTTCGTCCGAAGACAATCGATAGCTACGAATGTCTTTCTTAGGCACTCCAGAAGTATGGAATTCATGGGGAGAGATCGGAACCTTGCTGATTCAGACGTCGTTCTTCCTTCCAGATTTATATGGATTTTTAGTATGCAGAGTTAGCGTATTATTGTCAGATACGTAATTGTTAGCCACGGGCGCCTCAACGAAGATTCTGTTTCCTTAGGCAATGACATGTATCGCTTCTAGGACCTATAATTCACGGAGATAAAAGAACAACAATAACTATCACTCTCACCACAACATGCCGCCGTTTTGCATAACTTCCATGATTCGTTCCAAATCGTAGAAGACCGAAGAACGCAGAAAGACATTTTATGTTGTCACAAAATTTTCTCTATTGACGTTCATTTTCGTGAGATGTATCATTCACAAACATGTTTTGCACTCAGAATGAGTACATTGGAAGGATGGATATGCAGGAAACTTCAAATAATGTGTCCTGACCACTTCATCACGTAAAAAAAGAAATACTATAAATTACAAAGTGGAAAATTGTCTTTGATAATTCATCATGAGAAAATGATTCGCCGTGACTTAACGCCGAGGGAAAGGACCCAATTTTTTGGCTAAAATACTGTCAAATTTAATTCGCATCAGGGTGTAACAGAAGTGATTGTTGAAGATGGCGCTCAAACTTTCTTACTACCATCACTGAATGAAAAGGATAAAAATTGAATGCGAATCTTCTAGTTTTGTATCGACAGAAACAAAGATGCAATGGACGAAGTCATGATTTACAGATTAACAGTTTACAGGTTTACGTTATGCAGCCCGTTTCTCCTTTCTGCAACGTTTCGTGAACTGGTCACAAGTTTTAGAAACAGGTAGCCAATTGCGGCAGAAATTATATATAAAGCTACTTTCATGGAAAACTTTGCTGCCAGATGCGAGGACGACAATAAGATCACATCCATATATGAGGTGTGTTTTTAATGTAATTAATGTTTTGAAATTCCACCACTGCAGCGTCACGGTCGATATTTGGCGTACACGCGCTGTGTACGCCACTCCCTTGGCAAGCTACAGACTCCATTAAGACTCATTTGGAGTGTTCACATTTGTTTGTATGTACTGAAAGGTCTCTCCGATTGAAATCCCGCTGAATGTGAAGTACACGCTATGATTCGTTTTCTTAGTGCTAAAGGTGTGAAAGTGGCTGAAGCTCATCGTCAGATCAATAAAGTGTATAGAGAAAACATTATGAGGGATGTAGTAGTACGGAAATGGGTGGGGGCTGTTAAAGATGGCCTTAAGAATGTACACGACGAGGACCGAAGCAGGCGACATTCAGTTTTTACTGGCGATTTGATGCAGAAAGCTGACAAAACGTGAAAGTGAACAGATACTTTACGATTTGGACGTATGTCATTATTTTCCTCAAGTGTCAAGAAGGTTGCTTTTTGCAGTTGCCACAAAACATTTAAATTATGTAAAGTTATGCTCACGTGGAGTACCGAAAATGCTGACTGAGGTTACCCAAATTAAACACTTAGTTAGTTCTCTGACTTTCCTAGAGTGGTACAGCGGAGGGTGACTAGTTTTTAAGATTAATTGTCACAGATGACGAGACTTGGGTGACTTACGATACACCTGAATCAAAGCAATATTCCATGGAATGGCAGTATTCAACACCACCCAACAAGTGGAGTTGAAGCTAACCGTTTCAGTCTAGAAAATCATGCGTACTGCTTTTTGTGCTTTATGGAACGGGAAGAAAGTGTTACTTGTGGAATTTCGCCCGGCAATTTAAAAAACAGACGTGGTTTGCTGAGGAGAGGATCAGTGAGCTTCATGACAATGTTTGTCCGCACGTGGTCAGTCGAGCTCAGGAGCTGATAAAATCATTTGATTGGGAACAACTTCACCAGCCTCTGTACAACCCCGATATATCGCCCAGTGACTACCACAAGCACCTGCATTTGGAGAAGCATCGGAGTCATGGCGACCATGAAGATGGCAAAACTATTTTGTTGCAGTGGTTGTCTAATCATGTGGCAGATTTTGATGAAGGTGGTAAAAGTTGATGAAGTGGAAGATTTCATGTAAAAATGAACTACTTTTTATTTTTATTTTAAAAACGCTACTTGCTTAAAAATATACATTGTGCTATCAGCTGACAGGCCTACTGCAACAAATAAAGCGTCCAATTGAAACAGGGCTCTGAATTCTACTAAACTAAAGTGCTTACGGAAAACAGGAGGGCAGATGGCTAAAGAACGTGTCAGTCTTAGACGTAGACTATGACACGAAATCAATCTTCTTTGATCACCGTCTCATTACGAATGAACTACAAGATGTACTTGCGAGTAAACGTCAGTTACTATACAAGACAGCGAAATTTCACGATTCGCTTGGCATCTTTCCAACGATATCCACAACAGAAAAGATATTTTTAAATGTATGGGGTGTAAAAGTTTGCATTGGGATGAGATCTTGATTTTAGACTTAGCACATCAATGGGAATTTTGAACATCACAACGCCCTCATCCGCAATAATCCAGATTACAAAGCGGGATAGGATTGCGTAGTCAGAAACAGCAAATATGAGTTCAAGTATTCCATGGCGCTTTAGGAAAGGTGTATTCAAGACTAAAAACACATTTTTTCGCTTGCTTGTCAGCAAAAACAACCAAAAAGAAAATGTTTTCATTACTTTAATAACTAGCTGCCGTACTGGGTTCATGACTTCTGAGCTATTTCTGTCAGTCTTCTGTATTTTACATCACGAACACATAACGTTGAGCGACTCCACGGTGGATATGAAGCAATTCAAATAGCTGAAATATATCTGTTACTAATAAAGTAACTGACATCTGTGAAATGTTAACACCGTTGCAGTGGCGACACTGCCCCACCACAACCAATCTGACAGACTTGCTATCACATAAAACATCGATAGAGGGATCAAAAAGTCTTCCATACAATGGTTGCAAGTGTCTTCATGGCTCCCTTAACACTGGAAACTTGGCCTCAACAACACACTTCTGATCAACCACTATGGGACAGAGAGATGATCTGTCCATCCACTTTCTGTCTATCGTCTATATATCTATATTTATAAAGCATAGTGTGTCTGTGTGTATGTCCAGGGTATCATTCCAAATCCCTGTACCGATTTCAACTAAATTTGGCACACAAAAATCAAACTTCAAGAATATAGGGACTGTGGGATTTGTAACCTCCAAGCTCCAATACTGGGAGAGACATGTGTTAATCTTTTTGAACTCTTACTATATAGGCTGTTCTGCATGGTGGGGTTGTTGTGAGGGAGAGGATCTATCAACCTGCTTCATCAATCTGTTTTGCTGGGGTTAAACATGCAGAAGATAATGGCTGGGGAGGGGGGTCGGGATGGGGGAGGAGATCGAAATGGATAGAAGGGCAGACAGCAACTCAGTGTAGGAGGTGATGGATAATGAGAGAGGGCAGGGGGGATGGACAGAGGTAGGGGGCAGGAGGGGATGGCCACAGAGCAGGGGAAATGACAGTGACAGCGAGTGGGAGAGAAGGAAATGGTGGAGTGGACAAGACAGAGAAGTTGCAGGATGAGATGGTTAAGAGAGAGATGGGGCAGGAGGAGTAGATGGACAGAAGAAGAAGAAGAAGTAGAAGATAATGGCCAGAGGAAGAGATGGTCACAGAGAGATGGGGGCTGGGTGAGGGGACAGGCAGAGAGAAAAGGAGGAGAAGTGGATGAACAGAGGAAATAGTGAGAGGAGAAGATAGACACACAGAGAGTGGAGTAGGAGTAGATGGACGTAGTGGGTAGGAAGAGAGGGGAGAAAGAAATGGACACAGAGACTTGTGAGGAGAAAATGGACAAAGAGATTGGGGTGAGGGTATCGGCAGAGAGGACTATGAGAAAAAGATGGAGAAAGAGGAGGAGGTGGCAGAGAGGGAAGTGAGGAGGAGAAGGACAGAGAGAAGAGGAGGAAGAGGTAATCAGAGAATGGGGTAAAGGAGGTGGCCAGAAAGTGCAGGAAGAGATGGAGCTAGAGAATGGTATGACGAAACAGAAAGAGGAAGGAAGGTATGGTTGAAGATTGGCTGTTGAGAGGGATAAAGAGAGAGTAAAAATGAAATCAAGGGACAGAGAGTATGATGCAGAGGATCTGGAAGAACAGAAACTGGGGGTTGAGATGGACATGGAGATGGGGGGGAGTAAGAGGTGGATACATGTAGGGAGGAGGAGAAAATGTGTGCAACATAAGTGATGAGCACATACATATGAAAAGCTGTGGGGAATAGGCAATGGAGCAAGCATGTTTATATATATGTATTTGTATAGGTCAGGATTTTCTCCAAAACTTCTGAAAAGATTTCAACCAAATTTGCCACACAAACAGCAAGCGTCATGAGTACCGGCACTGTGATAACCCTTTAGCTGCAATAGGAATGGAGCTACAGGCAAAAATAATTTTTAGCCCCTGATACACTATGTGATCAAAAGTATCCGGACACCTGGCTGAAAATGACTTACAAGTTCGTGACGCCCTCCCTCGGCAATGCTAGAATTCAGTATGGTGTTGACCCACCCTTAGCCTTGATGACAGCTTCCACTCTCGCAGGCAAATGTTCAATCAGTTGCTTGAATGTTTCTTGAGGAATGGCAACCCATTTCTCACCGAGTGCTGCTCTGAGAGGAGGTATTGACGTCAGTCGGAGAGGCCTGGCATGCACTAGGTGCTCATAAAAATCCCAAAAGTGTTCCATAGAATTCAGGTCAGGACTCCTTGCAGGCCAATCCATTACAGGGATGCAACTTCCGTGTAGCCACTCCACCAAAAAATGGTTCAAATGGCTCTGAGCACTATGGGACTTAACATCTGAAGTCATCAGTCCCCTAGAACTTAGAACTACTTAAACCTAACTAACCTAAGGACATCACACACATCCATGCCCAAGGCAGGATTCAAACCTGCGACCGTAGCAGTCGCGTGGTTCCGGACTGAAGCGCCTAGAACCGCACGGCCACCGCGGCCGTCCACTCCTCCATAAGCCGTGTATTATGGACAGGTGTTCGATCGTGTTGAAAGATGCAATTATCATTCCCGAATTGCTCTTCAACAGTGGGAAGCAAGAAGGTGCTTAAAACACCATTGTATGCCTGTGCTATAATAGTGCCACGCAAAACAACAAGGGGTGGATGTCCCCTCCATGAAAAACACGACCGCACGATAACACCACCACCTCCCAATTTTACTGTTGGCACTACACACGCTGGCAGATGACGTTCACCGAGCATTCGCCATATCCACACCCTGCCGTCGGATCGCCATACTGTGTACCGTGGTTCGTCACTTCGCACAACGTTTTCCCACTGCTCAGTCGTCCAATGTTTACGCTCCTTACAGCAAGCTAGGCGTCGTTTGGCATTTACCAGCGTGATATGTGGCTTATGAGCAGCTGCTAGACCATGTAATCCAAGTTTCCTCACCTCTCACCTAACTGTCATAGTACTTGCAGTGGATCCTGGGCAGTTTGGAATTCCTGTGTGATGGTGTGGACAGATGTCTGCCGATTACACATTACGACCCTCTTCAACTATCAGCAGAATCTGTCAGTCGACAGACGAGGTCGGCCTGTACACTTTTGTCCTCTACATGTCCCTTCACGTTTCCACTTCACTATCATATCGAAAACAGTGGACCTAGGTATGCTTAAGAGAATTGAAAGCTCGCGTACAGACTTATAACACAAGTGACACCCAATCACCTGACCACGTTCTAAGTCTGTGCGTTCCACGGAGCTCCCCATTCTGCTCTAACGACTACTGAGGTCGCTGACATGGAGTACCTGGCAGTGGGTGGTAGAACATTGCACCTAATATGAAAAACATATGTTTTTGTGGGTGTCCGGATACTTTTGATCACGTAGTGTACATAGGCTTTCTTGCATGACAAGCGCATTGTGCTTAAGTAGAGATGGATATGGGTGGAGGAAGGTTGAGATCAATAGAAGAAAGGTTGGACAGAGACACTCATGAGGCAATGGTCAGATGGGAAGTTGGGGATGGAGAGGATAGATAGAGATAGGGGATGAGACGGCAGACAGAGATAGGCAGAAAGAGGGAGAGTTGGAGATGGACTGAGAAAGCAGGGAGGCTGAGGAGGACAGATATACACACATCAAGAAATGTTTTGCATCACCCCAGTTCCCAGAACTCCTGAAGCTAGACGTTGACTGTGGGTATTGTATCACAGACACAGTCCCTTTGACTGTTCAGAGATGTCAGTAAACTCGTCCAAAGATGTAAACAACCATGCATGAGCAGCGCCTATTGGACGGAGGGGTCCAACAGCATCAGTTTCCGTCATTCCACCAGGAAAGAGGTACATGGCGCATTTTGTCTGTTGTTCAACCATGCCTAGACGGTCAATACCGCGACTCGATCGCGTCCGCATTGTTACTTTGGGCCAGGGAGGGCTCTCTACAAGGGAAGTGTCCAGCGGTCTTGGAATGAACCAAAGCGATGTTTTTCGGACATGGAGGAGATACAGAGAGACAGGAACTGTCGATGACATGCCTCTCTCAGGCCGCCGAAGGGCTACTACTGCATGTGATGACCGCTACCTATATATTATGGCTTGGAGGAACCCTGACAGCAAAGCAACAATGTTAAATAATGCTTTTCGTGCAGCCATAGGACGTCGTGTTTCAACTCAAACTGTGCACAATGGTCTGCGTGGTGCACAACTTCAATCCCGACGTCTATGGCGATGTCCATCTTTGCAACCACGACACTATGAGGGGCGGTACAGAAGGGCCCAACAACATGCAGAATGAACTGCTCACGATTGGTATCACGCTCTCATAACAGATGAGTGTCGCAATTGCCTTCAGCCAGACAATCGTCAGAGACATGTTTGGAGGCAACCCTGTCAGGCTGAACGCCTTAGACACACTGACCAGGGAGTGCATCAAGGTGGAGGTTGCCTGCTGTTTTGTCGTGGCATTATGTGGGGCCGACGTATGCCGCTGGTGGTCATGGTGGTCATAGAAGGCGCCATAACTGTTGTACGATACGTGAATTTCATCCTCCGACCGATAGTGCAACCATATCGGCAGCATACTGGCGAAGCATTCGTCTTCATGGACGACAATTCGGTCCCCCATCGTGCACATATTGTGAATGACTTCCTTCAGGATAACGACATCGCTCGACTAGAGTAGCCAACATGGTCTCCAGACATGAACCTTATCGAACATGCTTGGGATAGATTGAAAATAGCTGTTTATGGACGATGTGACCAACCAACCACTCGAGAGATGTACGCCGAATCGCCTTTGAGTAGTGGGACAATGTGGACCAACAGTCCGTTGATGAACTCGTGTACAGTATTTCACGACGAATACAGGCATGCATCATTGCAAGAGGACGTCCTACTTGGTGTTACAGGTACCGGTGTGTAGAGAAATCTGGACCACCACCTTTGAAGGTTGCTCTGTGTGGTGGTACAACATGCAATGTATGGTTTTCATGAGCAATAAAAAGGACGGAAATAATTTTTATGTTTATCTCTATTCCAATTTTGTCGACAGTTTCAGGAACTCTTGTAATCGAGGTGATGCAAAACTTTTTGATGTGTGTTTGTGAAGAAGGAGATGGACAGGGAGAGAGGCTGGAGGAGCAGATGGACACACAGATGTTCGAAGAGGACTGGGTAGAGGTAGATGGAGAAATATAAAGATAAGAAAAGGAGGCCTTGGTCAGAGAGTTGTGGGTAGGAAGAGTTGGAGGTGTAGGAGGAAGTTGGTATGAGGCATTGGAAGAGGGGGGAGGTAGAGAGAGGTTTGCTGCGGCGTTACCGCTGCCCTACCTACAGATCTGTTGTAGATACATATCAAAGGATACCTATCAGGAGACCCAAATCATCACACTCTTAACCTATGTTTTCTGGTTTCTTTCCTGCTCCACACAGGCATATTCTGAATAAATAAGTGGGGTGTGATCCGTCTCAAACAAAAAAAAAAAAAAATAATGCACAGTTAGTGCAACCGTAGCCAAAATTCGCATTTTGGTTTAATCCTGATGATGAAAGATGGGACTTGGTGTTCAGCACGTACTTTGCCCCATCATGACTGTTTAAAAAATAGACTCCTATCACTTGTAGATGCATCTTCACTGATGCGAAACCGTTCGTGACTTCTTAATAAAAGTGTTTTAGCGGCTAGGCTGAAAGCTTTGATTCACCAATCAAAAAATCTATAAACTCTCATAATAGCTTTATATGCTTTGTTTTGAGTCGCTCACCAACTTTCGGGAGATCATAAGTCATTCTACCCATCGCAGCACTGTTCTATTCAGATTGCCACAACCTACGGAGATACTCTTTTACCTCCGAGTTAATACCGAGAGTGCGTCCCTAGTCCGCCTCCGTAGCACAGTGCCAAGTTCGGTTCCCGGTACTGACAGGGATTTTTCCTTGAAGAGAGTGGTGGACCTGAGTCCATTTAGATAATTTTAAATCACGGGCAACCACAGGTAAAATACTTATACATAGTTTGAGGAATTTTCAGGCAGCTAAATCCAGATGTTACAATGGGTAAAGTGGACGAACATGTAACTGCATGAAAGGTGGTTAATCCACTATAGCTGTGTTTATTGAAGTTGTTGTAGACGTACAGTACAGATTTCGCAATATTTTTAGTTGAAAGTTTGTTTCCGTGGCTATGCTCCGCAGCAAGCACATAAGTATTTGTTTTGAAAATAAATTACGTCTTCTCTTGCTGCACTGTATTTTATTTCTCGCGGAGGTGTTCCACCTTTTTTCACTTTAAGGTATTATCAGTGGGATAGTTCTTCGCTTTTTAGTTGGCATCTGCGTTTTCTCTCAGCTGGTCACATGCGGGAGGTTGCACTACAGCTCTGTTTGGAAACATGAGCCTGTTTTTATGTTACGAAATTTTTTTTTCCCACTTCTCATCTTGTCTGACATTATTGTTACGATGCATTACCAGTCTTCTGTCTTTTATTATAGATACAGTATTTGATCGAAAATTGTGATTTCAAGGCGCAAGTACTTTGAGTTCACTATGTATCTCATACATAGCAAACGGGATTTAAGTAAAGCTCTGAAATTTGCACCCACATCAAAGATTTTACCAACTCCTGCGTTCATCAGTGCCGTTGAAGAAACTGTTCGACTTTACTCCACGGAATGAACAGACGAAATACGCTGCGAAACATGTCGAGTAGCTATGAAGGCTCGCCCAAAAACGAGTAATATTTCTGTGGCATAGAGGGCCGCACTATGTACGGGTCGCCAGGTTAACGAGACGGTGGTTCTTCTAGCTGATAAAGGTAATGCTACTGTTTTAATGTCCTGTCAAGACTGTTATGATAAAATGAACAGTTTATTGAGTGATAGCACATACCGGAAGATTACTAAAGACCCCACCAACCAGACTGAAAGGAAGACTACGTCACTTTCGAACGCCTTCCCCTTTCCATCAGAAATTATATGAAGATTGAAGCCAAATGGAACGGTTCCTCGAAGGCTTTATAGACTTCCAAAGATCCATAAGAAAGGTGTTCCTCTGCATTCGACAGTGAGTGACATCGACTCTTTCACCTATGACTGTGCCAATCACTTAGCGTCGTTATTAAGACCCCTTTTGGGAAAATGCGTTCATCACGTTCGTAACACTGTGGACTTCCCTGGCAAACTAAAATCACTCAAACTGAAGAGTTCTGGTATATTAGTTAGTTTCGATGTAGTGTCATTGTTCACAAATGTTCCTCTTTCAGAATTATTACTTCTCATTGGCAAAACCTTCGACAAGAAGACTTCAACATTGTTTGAACATATATTGACCTTGACTTATTTTTTTTTATTCGATAACGAATCTTATGAACAGTCTGACAGCGTCACCATGACTAGTCCTCTATCGCCCTTGATGGCCAACTTCGAGGAAAAGACGCTGGAATCTGCTAGCTTGAAAATCACAGTATTCTGGAGGTATGTTGACACGTTTGTAGTGTGGCCCCACGGTGAAGATAATGTAAAAGAACTTTTAAATCACCTTAATTCCATCCACAGACAAATTCAGTTCAGAATGGAGATCGAGAAAGGTGGATGCTTTCCATTTATGGATGTTTTGGTACGACGCAAAGATGATGGCACTTCGGAGTTTAAATTTACGTGCAAATAGCTGGCACCATCCTTCGCAGACGATGAGTGTTCTCAGAACTCTGGTACGCAGTGTGCACGATATTGCTGTCGAGACCAGCCTGGAGGACGAGCTTTTACACTTGAGAAGCGTTCTTGAAGCCAACGGGTAGTCTCCACAGCAAATACGTAAGGCACTAGGAATTAATCGAATAAAGGGCATAAGGAATGCAGAAGATGACATCGAAAGTTTTAATTCCATGGCCTTTTTGCCACACGTGGAAAGCCTATCGTCAAAAATAGGACGGATCCTCAGGAAACACAAAGTGAAAGTGATTTTTCGCTTTCCACCAAAGACAGCAGCACCCCTGGTTTCCGTTAAAGATGATTTGGTGCTTCGGAAGCGTGGGGTTTCCGTGGCCATTCATACATCGGACAGGCGACACCTACAGTCCATGAGAGATACACAGAACACCGCAGGTAAATTTTGTAAATTTGTAAATTTGTGGAACGATTTTATGGGGCCAAACTGCTTAGGTCATCGGTCCCGAAGGTGACACACTACTTAAACTAACTTACGCTATGGACAACACACACACCCATGATCGAGGGAGGACTCGAACCACCGACCGGGGGGGAGCCGCGCGGACTGTCACACGCGGTACATCCGGCTCTTACAGCCAAATAAATCGGCGGTAGCGGTGCACTGCTTTGACATCGGACACCCTATGGTGTACCGTAACGTCGAAATTTTAGCCTCGACTTCATCTTTCTGGGACTCAGTAGTGAAAGAAGCATATGAAATTCGATTGGTGAAGAATCTGATTATAGAGATAGTGGCTTTAGCTTGGACAAATCATGGAATCCGGCAATTACTGTCATAAACTCACAAAGACGTTGCAACGGTGCAGCTCGCAGTGATACATCGATATCACTGTGTGGATGGACCGTGCAGTCATAGATCTAATTTCTTTGAAATATTGTACCTCTTTGCCGCCGATCAACGTCTTTGGTGCCTTGCATACCTGTCGCCGCAGGAACAGAGGCGCGCTCCACGGGTTTAAAAGGACGGATCAAGTGCTGGAACGTCATTTACGTAGGCTCACTCTGGGGATGACTATACGGTATATAGCCAAAATATCAGAAGAAGTAGTGAAATTTGTGCGGCTGCACACCCGAAATTTTATGGAACACGACTTGCAGTGCCTGCATTATTTCAAATTACGACGAAACGTTCCTTCATACATGCATGCGTGTGAAATGATAAAGTGACCACTCACGATAAGCGGGAAATCCGGATTCGAGTCCCGGTGCGGCACAATTTTCATTTTCGTCATTCCATTCTACAGCTGAGACGTTTCATGTATTTTATAACGGCTGTAGTCGCCGCAGTGCCTGTTGCTTCATACACGCAAGCGTAGGAACCATGCATCGTACTTCAGAATAATATAGGCACTGCAATATCGTATAATTCCGCCAACAAAGGACAACCGACTTTCAAGTCAAATGTCTCGCCTGTATGGATACTACTTAATACATAATGTATGTACGAGTAATGGTTCAAGAGACATCGTTGACGACATATGGAAGTTTGGATCTGGCCGTGAGTCACCTTCAGGTAGCCGTACGGTAAGGCGACCGCTCGCGATAAGCGGGATATTCAAATCTGACTCCCGATCCGGCACAAATTTCTTGTCACTCCATTATGTAGCTGATGGTTCTCCGTATTCGCAGCTGTGAATAAATTTTATGTACAGCAAAGGGTGGTCACGCAAGTTTTAATTTTCACAGCCGCTGCGGATATTGTCGGTCGGTGTCGACCGTAACATCCTGTCAATCGTAAACAGTAGCTACACGTAACAGTAATGTATGCAAGTCCGCAACACGCCAATATATGTTCAAAATTAATACGCAATACTCGCCCCCTACAGAAGCTCATAGTGCAACCACTTTTTGTTTAGGGTTAAGAATATTGGTATTCTGGGCAACGGCCTTGCCAAAGTGGCTACACCGGTTTCCGTGAGGTCACCGAAGTTAAGCGCTTTCGGGCGTGGTCGCCACTTGGATGGGTGACCATCCAGGCCGCCATGCGGTGTTGCCATTTTTCGGGGTTCTCTCAGCCTCGTGATGCCAATTGAGAAGTTGCTCGACCGAATGGTAGCGGCTTCGGTCAAGAATACCATCATTACGACTGGGAGAGCGGTGTGCTGTCCACACGCCGCTCCTATCCGCATCCTCCCCTATGGATGACACGGCGGTCGGATGGTCCCGGTAGGCCCCTCGTAGTCTGAAGAAGGAGTGCTTATTGGTATTCTGGTTAATTTATTTACAGTTCCATATGTTTTAAATACTCAGTCCACAAATAATTTATTCCGACAGTGTAACTACTTATTCACTGCTATTGGTAACTTTTGTACAAAGATGCATCAGAAGATGCAATCAAAAATGTTGCGAAATCTGTAGTGCGAGTCTACAAGGACTTTATCAAATTCAACAATAATAGACTAATGAACTTTCATTCAGCTAGATGTGTGGTGTCACCGCCAGACACCACACTTGCTAGGTAGTAGCCTTTAAATCGGCCGCGGTCCGTTAGTACACGTCGGACCCGCGTGTCGCCACTATCAGTGATTGCAGACCGAGCACCGCCACACGGCAGGTCTAGAGAGACTTCCTAGCACTCGCCCCAGCTGTACAGCCGACTTTGCTAGTGATGGTTCACTGACAAATTACGCTCTCATTTGCCGAGACTATAGTTAGCATAGCCTTCAGCTACGTCATTTGCTACGACCTAGCAAGGCGCCATTACCAGTTACTATTGATGCTGTAAAACATGTACCGTCAAGAGCGATGTTCACCAATTATGGATTAAAGTTAAGTATTCCAGCAGCTACGTACGTTTTTTGTTAGTCTCATTTCCTTGACCTGTTCCAGACCACACGCCAGCCTGCGTGAGCTAAAACGCGTGCCTTTCGGCTTCCTCTCATAGTGGGTTGGCTGTCTTGCCAATCCACAACAAGATGTACATCAGTTTTGCTCATTTTAATACGTGGATTTTACTACTTGAACGCTCCATAAACTATACAGGGTGAGGCAGCTGTCATAACACCCCTTGTATCTCCCAAAACGTAATAGATACAAAGATGCTGTTTGCACAGTGAACTGCAGGGAATTGCTACTTGAGTACATTACATTCAATGTTTGTTCCATTTTTTATTACAGAGACATGAGGCCATCTTTCTTTTTTTTTTTTAACCCTATGTTAAATTTTAGCGTAACATGATGGGCTTAGAAGGACGGTTTCAAGTATGTGTATATCATAATATTAAGGCGAATAGTTTTTTAGACTCATATATGTTCTCGTATTGTGGTCGTCCTTCGAAGCGGCGTTGTCCAATGCGACCATTCCTGTTGTGTGGAGTACATGGTAAACGTCGCGAGTCCGTCCTTACACAAGCACGTCCATTCACCCGACGATAGTAATACATACTGCGATATTTTGAGCAAAAATTAATTGATGATGTCGCACAAATATTATCCAGTTATTTGACAGCAGTGATACCAAAATAGTAGACAACATACAGCATTAAAATACTACAAGATATTAATACATTTTAAGTAACAGAAATACAAATGTAAATGACGAGGACATTATTAGTCACAATTATTTCGTACGAATTTGTTTTTTATTTGAAAATATTTGCTATTGATCACAATAAGAAACAAATACACACAAAGATGCAAAATACATACTGTATATGATACAAAACTTTACTGAAGCATGTGCTCAAAATGCTTCCCCTCTGCTGCAATGCACATTTGTAGTCGCCGTTCGAATGATTTATGAACGGCTGCGAGGGTGGCACGTGAGATATCAGCGCACGCTTCGATGATACGTCGCTTCATATTGTCTGGCGTAGTTGGTATTTGAGCATACACTTTATGTTTGATTGCTCGCCACAGAAAAAAAATCAAGAGGGGTCAAATCAGTAGACCGTGCTAGCCACTTCAGTCCGGCACGTCGTCCTATCCAACAATCCGGGAACTTTTCATTTAACAGCTCTGTAGCCACACGGGAAGAGTGAACAGGACAGCCGTCATGTTGGAACCACACTCACTGACATGTTGTTAGTGGTACCTCTTCCAGCAAAATGGGCAGAACGTTTCGCAGGAACTGTGCATAGTTATAGCCACTTAGTATATCCGGAATGACGTACGGCCTGACAATGACATTTCTGACGATGCCGCACCACACGTTAACACTCCACGGTTGCTGATGTTGTACCTGACGAAGCCAATGAGGGTTCTCTTTGACCAGTAATGCATATTATGCAAATTCACATTACCGTGGTTGGTGAAAGTCGCTTCATCAGTAAAAAGCACACGTTGAAAAAATGTTGGCTCATCTTGTAGGCGCTGCAGAGCAAACCGGAAAAATTCCTGCAGCCGTTCTAAATCCACACCGGAGAGTGCTTGATGTAATGAAAGGTGAAACGTCTGAAATCTATGCCGGTGTAATATGCGTAGAACACTTCTCTGACTTATACCACATTCCGCGGCGATACGTCGCGACGAAACAGTAGGGTCGTTATGCACAGTAGGGTCGTTCTGCACCAACGTTAGAACGCCCCCTTTCAGGTACATCGCCAGTTGCAGTTTTCTGCTTTGTCCTCTGTATGGTGTTCCATGATCCCGATTCAAGTAGTTCCTTGCAAATGCGTGCAAGAAGCTGTCACATAGGACGCTCACGATCAGGATACAGCTCTCCATATCGCTTTATAGCTCTAAGAGCATTTTTTCTGCTTTCACCATACACTAGAAGCATACCTAATTTTTCTTCGTACATGTCTGCTCCAAGAAACTGTGAGGGAAATGCGATGTCTCATTACCCCAGGAATACGTTTATATCCTTCTCTCCAGCTACCTCGGTAGCGTTCTCGCTTCCCGCGCCCGGGTTCCCGGGTCCGATTCCCGGCGGCGTCAGGGATTTTCTCTGCCTCGTGATGACTGGGTGTTGTGTGCTGTCCTTAGGTTAGTTAGGTTTAAGTAGATCTAAGTTCTAGGGGACTGATGTTAAGTCCCATAGTGCTCAGAGCCATTTGAACCATTTGAACCAGTTACCTCGTGCGTCACCTTGCGGCCCTATCGAGAAACAGGAAAACAACGCCTTCCCTGTTAAGTTCCACAGTGGTCAACAGGAAAGGTCGCGTTGGACAACGCCCCTTCGAAGGACGAATACGATACGGGAACATATCTGTGTCTCAAAAACTATTCGCCTAAATATTATGATGTACACATATTTGAAACCGTCTTTTTAAGTCCATCATGTTACGCTAAAATTTAACGTAGGGTTCCATTAAAAAATGGCCTCTTATCTCTGTAATAAAAATAGCACAAACATGAAATTTAATTTATTCAAGTAGAGTAGACCCTGTCTCTGCAATTCACTGTCCAAACGGAATCGTTGTATCTATTCCGGTTGGGGAGATACAAGGGGTGTTATGGCTTTGCTGCCTCACCCTGCATATGGATCCACTCAGCGTCGTGATATCAATTAAGGAGCCACCTGAATGAGAAGTAGCGACCCTTTGGCCTCCAAAGCCAACAAAAGCAGTGATAGCGGTTTGCTGATCTCATGCCGCTCCATGATGCATCCTGCATTGGCAGAGGATACACGGCCATCGGTCGGTCACGACTGGTTCGTCTGAGGCCACGACGGCAGAGTTTTGCTTTCTGCTGTGTCCTGCAGTCAGCAGCAGTCTAGCAGTTTATCAGCTCCTGACGTAACGTCTTCTTTCGCACCAGATCGCTCTCGGGACTTGGGGTTTTGGGAGCGAGCCGTCACTGCTGGCTGAGCGTTTTATTAAATGCCGTGCAGACAGCCACCTGGGCCTGCCCGTAGCGCACGCCCGCGGGACGGGTCCGTCAGGGCTGCCAATCCCGGTGCCCGCCGGGGCTGCGCCTGGCAGCGCCTGCCAGATCTCTGACAGCCGCCGCGCCACACCACGCCGAGCTCCTCTGCCCTCCCACCCGGCCTCAATATGGCCCCATGCCCACTGTCAGTCACATCTGCGGCGCCTGAGGCCACGACTGGCGAAAATTTGCAGACAGTGTGTGGCAGCTGTTCTGCTGTAATTGTAAATGTATCCAAATACCATCCTGTCGCAAATACTGCCGCGATCGGAGAAACGTAAATCTGTAGTAACATTTCTACATCTACATACATGCTCCGCAAGCCGCCACACTGCTTTCCTTTCCTGCTCCACTTGCAAATGGAGCGAGGAAAAAACGACTGCTACCCGCTACCTCATGAGCTCTTACCTCTTACCTTTCTTCTAGGTCCTTACGCGAAATACACGTTGGCAGGAGCAGAGCCGTTCTGCAGTCAACCATAAATTCCGGTTCTCTGCGTTCAGTACGCCGTGTCTTTCATAAATGAGCTACAATTTCCTAAAATTCTCATAGTAAACGTAATTCAGATTTAGATTCCCTACTAGCGTCCTTGTGTGCTTGTTAAACTTTATATACTTTTGCAACTTTTCATCCTGATATTTAATCGCCATGATTGTGTCAAGCAACGCACCATCAATATTCTATTCATCATTATATGCTTGTTTTTCTATGGTTCTGGGCAAGATCACTAAGGTATGATAGTGGAAGTTGCTGTATCCTTCGCTTACCGATTTCTTTATAAGAACTCGGATTTCTACTCACTTCTGCTTGTTGACATTTCCGCATCTCTTTTTAACTGAGCTTGCAACAATCTCTACTTCCTCATCATTTTCCGAATTTTGTAATGATACCAGGTAAAACATTTCCACTTTTAATTCACATACTCGGCAAATACTTCTCCAGAGCGCCATTTGCAAACAGTTTAAACTTTACCTATAATTCCTCTACGGCCACGATATTTTAACTGAATGATGTCCATTCAGTGTCTAATAATAAAAACTGCTTATGTGTTCATTGTGGAATAAAATGTCTCCTAGTCAAGCTGATGCATTTACCAACTTTAATAATCATCGTCATTATGATGACATCATGATCGATCTTCCCTGTCTCTATACTGACACTATCGATAATGTCAGGCCTGTTTGAAACAGCAAGGTCTAAAATATGTCCATTGCTTGTAGGTTGCAGAAGTAGCTTCCCATCTACCTATTAACGAGTCACATTTGGAATGAATCTTGCCATAGAAATGGGCAGGGACTTCGGAAAGTAAGCTACATAAATCGTTCCAAGCTAACACCATTGAGCAACAGGAGCGGCACACGTCAAAAGGAAGTAAGTGTTTTGGGTCTGCTTGGCACTGAGTCCTGTTGCGGTGCAGGTAAGACCCGCGTTACAGTGAGCGAGTGAAATGGCGCGGCAGCCGCAAACGTATTCGAAAAGAAGACGTACGTGGTCAGTACTATTCTGGCGGTCAAAAGGTCCAAACTGCACAGAGGTTCATCATGAAATTTGTATTTGATCAATATAATGCCACGTGCAGCCTTAGTGAAATGGTGCCAAAAATTGGACCAAGGCCTCATAGAATTGGGTAATGCTGATCCGATGGAAGACTATTGATGTCGACAACAGACGACAAGGCCACGTTTGGACAGTGGTTATCGAATGGCTTCGTGGCCAAGGAACCGATGTTTACCTTCGAGAAATTGAAAGGACGGCGGAACGTCCCGGCTGTTGTTTGCAGAGACTTAGGGACCATGTTGAAAAACAGTGTCTGTTATCTGTGTCACTTTTAAGTGCCGAGAAGCATTCAATAAAAGTTGCTTGGCCTACCATAATAACGTTTAACTTACGTTTTTTAAGTGCCATCGTAAACAGTAATACTCTTTGATCGTAAGAAATAAAACAATCAGAGAAGCTCAGGTGGAGACGAAGAGGGCTGCTAAAACGATATTCGAAACGTCGATTTCGTTTTCTATCACTTTTTTAGTCTTACATAGTGGTGCGGTCTAAACTTAAAACTGTCACTGGCAGTTGTCATGCTTTTGTAACATTTCCTGTGCGACAGTTATTTAAAGGAATAAAGGACAATGTTTACATCTGTTAATAATACATTTTAGTTTGGTCTTCATCTCAAGACCTTCCTCATTCCTCTTGTACTAGTTACTGAAGCTATATCCTACTTCCAGGCAATAGTTACATGCTGCGAACGTCAGGTTATCGCAATAACACTGGAACCATGCTTGTAAAGGATCTCCCTTCTTGCACCAAACGTACAAACTACCTTTACAAGAACATAATAGGGTTTATGTACAAATTTAGTAACACTGAGTGGATGAACGAAGATAACAACAGAGAAATGATTGACACCTAGTCATGGTAAAAAGGAAGTACTCACTGGAAGTAAAGTTTGACTGAATAACAATAACACACACACACACACACACACACACACACACACACACACACACACGGCCACAGAGAGAGAGAGAGAGAGGGAAGGAGAGAGAGATGATCAATTTTACAGGGGAATAAATGCTTCAGAATACGTAGCTATCAGCCACCATCTATCACGATGTTAGACGGTGGAGTATACATCAAGTCGGGATTAGCTTTACATGGAAAAGTGGTTCACGTGTTCTTGGACAACCTGTAGCTGAGTGACGGTCTATAACTAAGTGGGAGTAAAAGATTATTCGTCCGCTGTATACAGCCTCTCTGCTCAAAATCTTCGTTGAGCGGTTGTCGGAGCATTCGACATTGCTTACCAACACAAACGAGCGTCTTCACAAGGACCTGTCCTTACAGTTACTCGGCATATACCAACCGTAGATTCAGCCCTAGTTTGGCAGGCGATGGCAACGTAATGCTCGAGATTACGAAAACGAAAAACCGTGCTGCGGTCTTAGAGCAAGTCTGTCTCAAATATTTTGTTATTTCCACTAACGTCCTTTTCTTGCGCATTTCCTTTCTTGCAGAAACACATGCAAGTTGATATCTCGGATTTGGTCGTTAAGTTATATTGAATCAAATCGTGACGTTATTAGCCTCAAAATTTATAGGATGCCGGTCGAGATACTGGGCAGCCTAGGGAGGTTACTGGTTGCACAATTAAATGCCTGAAAAAGAATAATTAAGTACTAAGAACTGTATCTAACATTTATAAACGTGAAACAATACAGTACTTCATTTAACGTTCACTGATTTCTATAATCGTAATTAACACACTGAGGAGCCAGTGCATCGGAGGGCCACTATAATCTCTCAACATATGTCTTATAAACGATGTGCTACAAAGTGGCGGAAGATAAGTGGAAGTGCTGTACAGGCTTCCGTTGTGATTCTATGACTTTGTAACATTCTTTTAATTATATTAAATTATTCGTGTTTGTTACTGGATATACAATGCGTCATTTTTGTCTTAGGGAAAGTTACTGTGTAATGTGTTGTTGAGCAAATGATGTGCTTAATCAGTTTTACTGTAATCCAAAGAAAAATTAAACAACTTAATCTGTAAAACCAGAAGGTAACGCCTATAATGAAATCAGTCCCTTTGAAATTTACTCAGTCTCGTGAGCGCGGAGTTCTATGGCCTTGTGCAAATAAACTGATAAAATTCCCTATGCAAATAAACAATGAAATAAATTTTTCTTAGCTCTTGAGTCGCAACGGATGTAATCTTAGTTTTCTGTTCTCTCCACAGTAGGCATACAAACCATTCAATCTTGGCTCAGCGAAGTGCAATGCCGGCCGTAAAATAGCTTCATACAAATAACGTCAGTAGATTAGTTGATAAGTGAATAACCTTGCAAATTTTCAGTGATACTTTTGGATATTGGCTCAGCTCTGTCCAATGCTGCCCGTAATGAAGCTTTTACAAGCATTCATGCTTTTCTGATTCTGGCACATTAAATTTTTCGGACTCTGATTGAAAATTCATTTCTTTTAAAATATATTGATTGGAATTTTTCTGACTCTGATTGAAAATTCATTTCTTTTAAAATATATTCATTGGATTTAAATAAACACGATGTGGAAGAGGATGAGGTACTGATAAGGGGATACGCTAAGACCGAATGGTTCAGTTAGAAACTTGTATTCGAAATAAATTTTCTCCTTCACAAAATCTGATATGAAACATTTTACGTTAACTTCAAAATCAGGGAACTTCTCAAGTGTTCGAAAATTCTCACTTACTGACGTATTAACAATACTTGAATTGTTACATGACAAAAGGTCTGACATCATTTGACAAAATATATTCCCAAATTTAACTTCCTTGTATCAGGTTTACAAAATACACAAAATATTACAAATCAGGTATACCTAATCAACCTATACATTAAATCTGATCGAATACACTTGGTTCCTACATTCAAGTGACGGTACTGTTAGAATTAGCAAAATCCACATTGTGTTGCTGCATACTTAAAACTAAATATACAAAACTTCATTACCTTACAGAACTGTATTATGCTGCCTCCATAGGCCAACAGCTGTATTCTCACACTAGTCACTAGCTTAAAGTCTTACATCCTACCTTTAGCAGAGTGCAACAGCAACTGCTGCTGCGCTCCGTACGTCCCTACTTACAATCGATTCTGCTACTCAGGCAACATCTTTGGGTCAGTGGTGTCATAGATACCATCTCTACTACATGTGATAACCATTTCATGTAATTTTTCGTGAAATATATTACAAAATTGGGCTCCATGTACAAGTGGACCCTACCCAACTCCTAGTAGAAAACAGCAAATACCGGTCACGTTGTGCTCTGAAGTTCTTGTAATTAAATAGCTGACGGTTGCACAGGGTGGCCATACTGAGTAAAATCAGACTGATTCACTGCATAACAGCTGTTATGAAGCAATGAAATCTTGAATCTGCTGAGAGGCATTAAAGAAATATTACCAGTCGTTGTAGCTACTAACAGATCTATCAACCATGAAAAATCAAAATACACGTACAGTTCATAAAGGCCTACACTATAAATCAGAAATCCCTCATAGCGACATATAATCCGTCTCTAGTTGTAATAACGGACACACCAATGCTGTAAACTCAGATTTAGTTCGGTCTCACGGCGTAGTCAGTCAGCGTCAAAATTCGCTCAGAAACTCACACTTCGGCGTTAGTTGGTCTTCTCGCCCAAGTAGACTGATGAATTCAGTTAGCCACTGCAACTACATCCATATAACCTACCTCTTTAATTAAGCGTGCCTTCACGATGGCTACTATTGGAATGTCGCGACTGCTATGTATGCGAGAGCACAATGAGTGCTTGACAATTCCTATTCTGGCACAAGAAGTCAGTTTTACAATTTTCTGCTTATAATAGACTAACAGAGAATATTTAACAACATTATTCCAAACGTTTAAATATATTCCTTTTGTCGTAGGCCTGGTGTAATTCTCCATGGTGGTCTATGCTATGTCAGTGACCTCAACAGTTCATAAGTATTACGACCTAGGTCCACTTGAACTTCCACCTATCGGTTATAATCTGTTTACAATTTTTCCCCTTTGCACTTTAATACAAAACTGACTATTTTTCGGTAATTAGGATCTCTCAAAGTTGTGGAATGAATTTATTTTAGACCCCATTCAGTACCTTTTAATTAGTTACTCATTCTACACATACAGTCTTCAGAATTTGTGTGTAGTACCACTTTTCAAATACGTCTACACTGCTTACTGTCGACGTGTCACTACAGTAGAAGGTTACACTCGGGTCAATAATTGCAAACCATAGTCACTGCGGCCGCATACTCCTGCTATCCTGACCACAGACGCAGTGCCACCAAAGATTATTTGTATCACATGTATAATATTACACACACACACACACACACACACACACACACACACACACATATATATATATATATATATATATATATATATATATATATATATATATATAATCACGAAATAAGCGTCAAACGAAAAAACTACAGAGAACGAAACTTGTCTAGCTTGAAGGGGGAAACCAGATGGCGATATGGTTGGACAGCTAGATAGCGCTGCCATAGGTCAAACGGGTATCAACTGCGCTTTTTAAACAGGAACCACCATTTTTTATTACATATTCGTGTAGTATGTAAAGAAGTATGAATATTTTAGTTGGACCACTTTTTTCGCTTTGTGATAGATGGCGCTGTAATAGTCAAAAACATATGGCTCACAATTGTAGACGAACAGTTGGTAACAGGTAGATTTTTTAAATTAAAATACAGAACGCAGGTACGTTTGAACATTTTATTTCGGTTGTTCCAACGTGATGCATGTATCTTTGTTAACTTATCATTCCTGAGAACACATGCTGTTACAACGTGATTAACTGTAAATACCACATTAAGGCAATAAATGCCCAAAATGATGTCTGTCAACCTCAATGCATTTGGCAATACGTGTAACGACATTCCTCTCAACAGCGAGAAGATCGCCTTCCGTAATGTTCGCACTGAACCATGGACCTTGCCGTTGGTGGGGAGGCTTGCGTGCCTCAGCGATACAAATAGCCGTACCGTAGGTGCAACCACAACGGAGGGGTATCTGTTGAGAGGCCAGACAAACGTGTGGTCCCTGAAGAGGGGCAGCAGCCTTTTCAGTAGTTGCAAGGGCAACAGTCTGGATGATTGACTGATCTGGCCTTGTAACAATAACCAAAACGGCCTTGCTGTGCTGGTACTGCGAACGGCTGAAAGCAAGGGGAAACTACAGCCGTAATTTTTCCCGAGGGCATGCAGCTTTACTGTATGATTAAATGATGATGGCGTTCTCTTGGGTAAAATATTCCGGAGGTAAAATAGTCCCCCATTCGGATCTCCGGGCGGGGACTACTCAAGAGGATGTCGTTATCAGGAGAAAGAAAACTGGCGTTCTACGGATCGGAGCGTGGAATGTCAGATCCCTTAATCGGGCAGGTAGGTTAGAAAATTTAAAAAGGGAAATGGATAGGTTGAAGTTAGATATAGTGGGAATTAGTGAAGTTCGGTGGCAGGAGGAACAAGACTTCTGGTCAGGTGACTACAGGGTTATAAACACAAAATCAAATAGGGGTAATGCAGGAGTAGGTTTAATAATGAATAGGAAAATAGGAATGCGGGTAAGCTACTACAAACAGCATAGTGAACGCATTATTGTGGCCAAGATAGACACGAAGCCCACACCTACTACAGTAGTACAAGTTTATATGCCAACTAGCTCTGCAGATGACGAAGAAATTGAAGAAATGTATGATGAAATAAAAGAAATTATTCAGATTGTGAAGGGAGACGAAAATTTAATAGTCATGGGCGACTGGAATTCGAGTGTAGGAAAAGGGAGAGAAGGAAACATAGTAGGTGAATATGGATTGGGGGACAGAAATGAAAGAGGAAGCCGCCTGGTAGAATTTTGCACAGAGCACAACATAATCATAACTAACACTTGGTTTAAGAATCATGAAAGAAGGTTGTATACATGGAAGAACCCTGGAGATACTAAAAGGTATCAGATAGATTATATAATGGTAAGACAGAGATTTAGGAACCAGGTTTTAAATTGTAAGACATTTCCAGGTGCAGATGTGGACTCTGACCACAATCTATTGGTTATGACCTGTAGATTAAAACTGAAGAAACTGCAAAAAGGTGGGAATTTAAGGAGATGGGACCTGGATAAACTAAAAGAACCAGAGGTTGTACAGAGATTCAGGGAGAGCATAAGGGAGCAACTGACGGGAATGGGGGAAATAAATACAGTAGAAGAAGAATGGGTAGCTTTGAGGGATGAAGTAGTGAAGACAGCAGAGGATCAAGTAGGTAAAAAGACGAGGGCTAGTAGAAATCCTTGGGTAACAGAAGAAATATTGAATTTAATTGATGAAAGGAGAAAATATAAAAATGCAGTAAGTGAAACAGGCAAAAAGGAATACAAACGTCTCAAAAATGAGATCGACAGGAAGTGCAAAATGGCTAAGCAGGGATGGCTAGAGGACAAATGTAAGGATGTAGAGGCCTATCTCACTAGGGGTAAGATAGATACTGCCTACAGGAAAATTAAAGAGACCTTTGGAGATAAGAGAACGACTTGTATGAATATCAAGAGCTCAGATGGAAACCCAGTTCTAAGCAAAGAAGGGAAAGCAGAAAGGTGGAAGGAGTATATAGAGGGTCTATACAAGGGCGATGTACTTGAGGACAATATTATGGAAATGGAAGAGGATGTAGATGAAGATGAAATGGGAGATACGGTACTGCGTGAAGAGTTTGACAGAGCACTGAAAGACCTGAGTCGAAATAAGGCCCCCGGAGTAGACAATATTCCATTGGAACTACTGACGGCCGTGGGAGAGCCAGTCCTGACAAAACTCTACCATCTGGTAAGCAAGATGTATGAAACAGGCGAAATACCCTCAGACTTCAAGAAGAATATAATAATTCCAATCCCAAAGAAAGCAGGTGTTGACAGATGTGAAAATTACCGAACTATCAGCTTAATAAGTCACAGCTGCAAAATACTAACACGAATTCTTTACAGACGAATGGAAAAACTAGTAGAAGCCAACCTCGGGGAAGATCAGTTTGGATTCCGTAGAAACACTGGAACACGTGAGGCAATACTGACCTTACGACTTATCTTAGAAGAAAGATTAAGGAAAGGCAAACCTACGTTTCTAGCATTTGTAGACTTAGAGAAAGCTTTTGACAATGTTGACTGGAATACTCTCTTTCAAATTCTAAAGGTGGCAGGGGTAAAATACAGGGAGCGAAAGGCTATTTACAATTTGTACAGAAACCAGATGGCAGTTATAAGAGTCGAGGGACATGAAAGGGAAGCAGTGGTTGGGAAGGGAGTAAGACAGGGTTGTAGCCTCTCCCCGATGTTGTTCAATCTGTATATTGAGCAAGCAGTAAAGGAAACAAAAGAAAAATTCGGGGTATGCATTAAAATTCATGGAGAAGAAATAAAAACTTTGAGGTTCGCCGATGACATTGTAATTCTGTCAGAGACAGCAAAGGACTTGGAAGAGCAGTTGAATGGAATGGACAGTGTCTTGAAAGGAGGATATAAGATGAACATCAACAAAAGCAAAACAAGGATAATGGAATGTAGTCTAATTAAGTCGGGTGATGCTGAGGGAATTAGATTAGGAAATGAGGCACTTAAAGTAGTAAAGGAGTTTTGCTATTTGGGGAGCAAAATAACTGATGATGGTCGAAGTAGAGAGGATATGAAATGTAGGCTGGCAGTGGCAAGGAAAGTGTTTCTGAAGAAGAGAAATTTGTTAACATCTAGTATTGATTTAAGTGTCAGGAAGTCATTTCTGAAAGTATTCGTATGGAGTGTAGCCATGTATGGAAGTGAAACATGGACGATAAATAGTTTGGACAAGAAGAGAATAGAAGCTTTCGAAATGTGGTGCTACAGAAGAATGCTGAAGATTAGATGGGTAGATCACATAACTAATGAGGAGGTATTGAATAGGATTGGGGAGGAGAGAAGTTTGTGGCACAACTTGACCAGAAGAAGGGATCGGTTGGTAGGACATGTTCTGAGGCATCAAGGGATCACCAATTTAGTATTGGAGGGCAGCGTGGAGGGTAAAAATCGTAGAGGGAGACCAACAGATGAATACACTAAGCAGATTCAGAAGGATGTAGGTTGCAGTAGGTACTGGGAGATGAAAAAGCTTGCACAGGATAGAGTAGCATGGAGAGCTGCATCAAACCAGTCCCAGGACTGAAGACCACAACAACAACAATGTTCGCACATGCATTGACAATGAGCTGACGCATGTTGTCAGGCGTTGTCGGTGGATCACGATAGCAAATATCCAATAACTTTCCCCACAGAAAGAAATCCGGGGACGTCAGAACCGGTGAACGTTCGGGCCATGGTATGGTGCTACGACGACCAATCCACGTGTCATGAAATATGCTATTCAATAGCGCTTCAACCGCAAGCGAGCTATGTGCCCGACATCCATCATGTTGGAAGTACATCGGCATTCTGTCATGCAGTGAAACATCTTGTGGTAACATCGGTAGAACATTACGTAGGAAATCAGCATACATTGCACTATTTAGAATGCCATTGATAAAATGTGGGCCAATTATCCTCCCTCCCATAGTGCCGCACCATACATTAACCCGAAAAGGTCGCTGATGTTCCACTTGTCGCAGGCATCGTTGAATTTCCGTTGCCCAATAGTGCATATTATGCCGGTTTACGTTACCGCTGTTGGTGAATGACGCTTCGTCGGTAAATAGAACGCGTGCAAAAAATCTGTCATCGTCCGTAATTTCTCTTGCACCCAGTGACAGAACTGTACACGACGTTCAAAGTCGTCGCCATGCAGTTCCTGGTGCATAGAAATGTGGTACGGGTGCAATCGATGGTGATGTAGCGTTCTCAACACCGAAGTTTTTGCGATTCCCGACTCTCGCGCAATTTGTCTGCTACTGATGTGCGGATTAACCGTGACAGCACCTAAAACACCTACTTGGGCATCACCATTTGTTGCAGGTCGTTGATGACGTTTCACATGTGGCTGTACACTTCCTGTTTCCTTAAATAACGTAACTATCCGGCGAACGGTCCGGACACTTGGATGATGTCGTCCAGGATACCGAGCAGCATACATAGCACACGCCCGTTGGGCATTTAGATTACAATAGCCATACATCAACACGATATCGACCTTTCCCGCAGTTGGTAAAGGGTCCATTTTAACAAGGGTAATGTATCACGAAGCAAATACCGTCCGCACTGGCGGAATGTTACGTGATACCACGTGCTTATATGTTTGTGACTATTACAGCGCCATCTATCACAAAGCGAAAAAAGTGGTCCGACTAAAACATTCATATTTATTTACTTACTACACGAATATGTAATAAAAATGGCGGTTCCTATTTTAAAAGAGCAGTTGATACCCGTTTGACCTATGGCAGCGCCATCTAGCGGGCCAACCATAGCGCCATCTGGTGTCCCCCTTCAAGCTAGGCGAGTTTCGTTGTAGTTTTTTCGTTTGATGCTTATATTTCGTGAGATATTTGGCCCGGTCACTATCAATGGACCACCCTGTTTATATATATATATCCTGCCTCGGGCATGGCTTTGTGTGTCTAAAATGAAAGAGAAAATATACGTAAGAGAAAATAACTAATGACTTCATACCAAAGAAGTCTAAGTCAAACGCTACATGTATCAAACTTTTTTGTGAAATATTATACATGTGATACAAATAATCTTTGGTGGCACTGCGTCTGTGGTCAGAATATCAGGAGGATGCGGCCGCTGTGAGCATGGTTTGCAATTATTGACCGGAGTGTAACCTTATATTGTAGTGACGCGTCGACAGTAAGCAGTATAGAGGTATTTTAAAAGTGGTACTACACACAAATGCCGAACACTGTACGTGTAGAACATATATATCGAGGACAATCTGTAGGGATTGATCAGTGAGAAGATACGGAACAGAAAAGGTCAATTAACTTTCGTCCGGAAATGCAAGATTTCCGTGCTAGAGACCATTTATTCAATCATTCACTGTTACAGGGACTGCAGTCTTATACGCGCTCTACCTTTCAGCCATAGTTACAGTGTTACTTGTAAATGGTTCCCATGTGCCTCAATGCTTATTAGGTCTCAGACGTTCACATCGGCGCCGCACGGAGTGGCCGCGCTGTTTGTTGCGCCATGTCACGGATTGCGCGGCCCTTCCTGCCGGAGGTTCGAATACTCCCTAGGGCATGGGTGTGTGCGTGTTGTTCTTAGTATAAGTTAGTTTAAGTACTGTGTAAGTCTAAGGACCGATAACCTCAACAGTTTGATCCCTTAGGAATTCACACACATTGGATTTCTCACATGGGCCAGGCTGCAACAGAACAGTGTTAAAACCAGCTCCAGTGTCTCCACATTTGGAACGGGCTCTGCATACACAATACTTTTGAGATGGTCCCATAACCGGAAATCGCATGGGTTCAGAGCTAGTAAACAAGCAGGCCATGCAACTGGTCCCCTCGTCCGATCCATCGACCAGGGAAGACACGACTAAAATCCGTCTGGATGTTAACGGCAAAGTGGGCTGGAGCAGCAGCACGTAGCGGCCTCATAAGCGTTCGAATCATCAGTGGCACTTCTTCCATCAGGTGAAGCAAAATAGCCGCAAGAAACGCCTATAGCTCCATCCTGTGGAAGGAAGACTGGTCCCAAAATACGTCGTTAATGATCCCGGACCATACATTCCGGCTGCACCGATGCTGCTGATTCGCTGTCATCATACCATGAGGGTCTGCATACTATCCCTCAGATGTCTGTTACGAAAGTCAAAGATACCACTCTGCGTAAAGGTGCCCTCATGTGTGAATAGGATGGATGACACGAATACTGCATTCGTGGTTGCCTGGTGAAGAAACATGTGACAAAACTGCTCCATATGTGGAAAGTCTGTCGCTAATAAGCTTTGTACATGCTATAAGTGATAAGGGTAGTAACAACTGTCTTGGGAAATGTTCCACACGGTTATCTGGTTTACTCTTTACTGGCGGGCCAACTGCCTTGTACTGACACGGCGGTCGGCTTCCGCAGTGTTAATCACATTTTCCTCCAAATCTGGTACCCAAACATTTCAGACACGTCCTTCATAATTTCCTGATTCCTGAAACGATCCTGCCTCAGACAAATGGTGAAACATTGGTGCAAACATTGAAAGCTGTGATTGTTGTTCGCGGGGATAGGTCTCCTGATACAACCTTGCTGCCCGCTGCCCGTTGCCATTTGCCTTTTTTAAAGTAAACACCATGTTGTCAATCGCCGGCTGGAGTGGCCGAGCGGTTCTAGGCACTACAGTCTGGAACCGCGCGACCGCTACGGCCGCAGGTTAGAATCCTGCCTCGGGCATGGCTTTGTGTGATGACCTTAGGTTAGTTATGTTTAATTAGTTCTACGTTCTAGGGGACTGATGACCTTAGAAGTTAAGTCCTATAGTGCTCAGAGCCATTTGAACCATTTTTTTGTTGTCAATCTCTCGATTCAAATTCAGAACCACTGCGCACAACGCTGTATTACAGCCGCTACAAGATAAGTCAGCAAGACAAGTGAATCGGATACGACATTCCCAATTATTATGGCAGGAGAGGGCGCTAGAAAATGATGTATGTGGCTGCATGGTACAGCGCATATTAGACCGCAGTGTCTGTAACGAAGTATGATTGAATAAATGGTCTCTAGCACGGAAACCATGCATTTCCGGAGATGAGTTCATTAGATCTTTTTGTTCCGTATCTACACATCGATCAATCCCTAGCCCTTGTACATGGTGGAAAAAATCACCCTTCATTTCTCAGAGTATATATCAGCACCGTACTGTCGAAAGAGACGAATATTTATGCAGTGATTGTTTGGTTATGGATGAATATCAGAATAATAGTAAGAGAGAGGGAATGAAACCCAGCACCAGTACATATTCCACTAGATTCAAACAGCAACAAGTGGGCCGTCGCACTCAAAATGTCAGGCCGGATCGCCATAAATACACACATCAAAAAAGTTTTGCATCACCCCGGTTGCCAGAACTCCTGAATATAGACGTGGATAGACTGGGGGTATTGTACTACAGACATAGTCACTTTGACTGTTCATAAATGTCACTAAACCCGCCCAAAGATGAAAACAACCATGCATGAGCAGCGCCTATTAGACGTAGGGGGTCCGACAGCGTATCAGTTCTAGTCATTCCAACACGAAGGAGGAACACGGCGCATGTTGTCTGTAGTTCAACCATGCCTATACTGTCAATACCGCGTTTCGATCGCGTCCGCATTGTTACTTTGTGACAGGAAGGGCTCTCAACCAGGAAAGTGCCCAGGCGTCTCGAAGTGAGCCAAAGCGTTGTTGGTCGGACACAGAGGAGATACAGAGAGACAGGAACTGTCGGTGACATGCCTCGCTCAGGCCAGCCCAGAGCTACTAATGCAATTGATGACCTCTACCTACGGATTATGGCTCGGAGGAAGCCTGACAGGAACGCCACCATGTTGAATAATGCTTTTCGTGCAGCCACACGACGTCGTGTTGCGACTCAAAACTATGCGCAATAGGCTGCATGATGCGCAACTTCACTCCCGACGTACATGGCGAGGTCCATCTTTGCAACAACGACACCATACAGCTCGGCGCAGATGCGCCCAACAACACGCCGAATGGACCGCTCAGGATGAGTATCGCATATGCCTTCAACCAGACATTCGTTGCAGACGTGTTTGGAGGCAACCCGGTCAGGCTCAACGCCTTAGACACGCTGTTCAGCGAGTGTAGCAAGGTGGAGGTTGCCTGCTGTTTTGTGGTGGCATTATGTGGGGACGACGTACGCCGCTGGTGGTCATGGAAGCCACCGTAACGGCTGTACGATACCTGAATGCCATCCGCCGACCGATAGTGTAATCATATCGGCAGCATATTGGCGAGACATTCGTCTTTATGGACGACAATTCGCGCCCACATCGTGCACATCTTGTAAATGACTTCCTTCAGGATAACGACATCGCTCGACTAGAGTGGCCAACAAGTTCTCCAGACATGAACCCTATCGAAGATGCCTGGGATAGATTGTAAATGCCTGTTTATCGACGACTTGACCCACCAACCACTCTGAGGGATCTACGCCGAATCGCCGTTGAGGAGTGGGACAATCTGGACCAACAGTGCGTTGATTAACTTGTGGATATGCCACGACGAATACAGGCATGCATCATTGCAAGAGGACGTGCTACTGGTTATTAGAGGTACCGATATCTACAGCAAGCTGGACCACCTTCTCTGAAGGTTGCGCTGTATGGTTTTCATGACCAGTAAAAAGGTCGGAAATGACGTTTATGTTGATCTCTATTCCAATTTTGTGTACAGGTTCCGGTTCTCTCGTAACCGAGTTGATGGAAAACTTTTTTTGATGTGTGTAGAATTACCTGTCCTCGTTCAACGGACGAGGATTCGAATGTGACTATGGAAAAAGACCGACCTTCTGACTGGAAAATATATGTAAAGAAAATTATTTCCATTGCCGGGATTTAGACCAGGCACCTCCGGGAGGAGTACTGCTACAGTGATCTCTACTGCTACAGTGATCTCGATTAACGACCGCAGCCACAGGGAGGGACTATATAGTAAATCCTGGGTAGTTTATTATTATGTTTATTTTCTCCAAGAACGTAAAAGTCCACTGTGTATACTGATATTGGTACATTCAAATAATCAATCATACTTAAAATACTGAAATAATATGGAATTGAGAGTTTAATCTACACTTTTACATACAGTGTAGTTTCAATGTGCAATAATAGTATGAAAAATAATTATCATTTTCCTGGTTTGGAACATTATCGGTAACTAATATTAGAGCAATTCGCTTATGGCCGGCCGAAGTGGCCGAGCGGTTCTAGGCGCTACAGTCTGGAACCGCGAACCGTGAGACCGCTACGGTCCCAGGTTCGAATCCTGCCTCGGGCACGGATGTGTGCGATGTCCTTAGGTTAGTTAGGTTTAAGTAGTTCTAGGTTCTAGGGGACTGATGACCTCAGAAGTTAAGTCCTATAGTGCTCAGAGCCATTTGAACCATTTGAGCCAATTCGCTGATAAAATTACTCCTATTAAAGGAATTTAGTTTTGACAATGGCTATGTGGTAATGAATACAGTTATCGGACTGTTTTTGGCTATCCAAAAAATTATGTTCTGTAGGCAGCAGTTGCTGGACTAGCAGGTATCGAACCACGGTTATAATAGTCGTAAAGAAAACCGTAACTACGTAGATGATACTGCGGCCAGCCTTATTAGAAAAAGTTGTACCAAGTGTCTCACTGTTAATTAAAAAGTTAACTGCTATAAATAGTTTAACCTGGTACAAACTTTCTTTTCAAATAGTACACGATACAACAACACAATTTAGCAAAGCAATGAACCAGTGGTTTGTCATGAGCAGTACAGATGGTAAGATGTTCTGGCAACAGACCATCTCTCAGTAATCTATATTTTTGGTATTCACTGCAAGAATGTTAATGCACGTTATGCATTGTCATTACATGAGGGAGAAGTACAAGTAAGTTGGACATAAGGAGCTTTTGTGAATAAAGTTTGGAAAAACACTGACATGCAATTCGTGTTTGAATGGTTACGGTAACTGATGTAATTGTGATTTGTTTTCTTAGGGGCATTCACTTCTTTGTACCAAATAGACCAAAAATGAAACCTGCACGAGTATAGGTAGTTAATTTGAGAAAGAAGAATAAAAAGCTGTTGAAATCATGACAGAACTTTGTGAATCCTTTTATTGTAATTTTTTTATCACTACTGTCACAACGCTTAGCATGGGTACCCAGGAAATATTCTAACATTTGACTGAAATATAGCCACAAACTGCTGACAAGGCACGATGAGGAAACACTTCTAAACACAAACACATGAATGTAAACACAGCAGGTACTCATTAAATCTGCCCTTAAAACGCACACATTTCAATTTAGATATATTTAACGCTCAATAGAGATTTTAGTAAGAGTGATTTTTAAGTAAAGTGATTATTTCTTTTCTTTGCATCTACACTTACGCAACACTTCGGCCTTCACTTTTGAAGATTTACATGGAGTATTTCGGAAACAAAACTAACTGAACACTTAGGGAACGTACTACTCCACAATAGTTAATGAGCACAGTTAAAGCAACTGTATTTTTGCAGTTCGTTTAAATAGGGCACTCGGATGTATTGCTTCACCGGGAAAAATATCGTGTCTGTGTAAATTTACTAAGAACTAATACCGATTCTCGACACAAAGCTGAACTAAATGCAGTTATTACTTTCAGATAAAACAGATGTCTTGTCCATCGACGATTTCAGTCCTCAGCTGAAATTGAGATGTAGGTGGTAGCTGTGATGATCATCTGTGGCCAAGATGTTGGCGGCAGACGTACTAATGGCTTCTAATGTATGAAAGGCAATCAAAATTATCTTCTTGGCGCCAGATTCTTGTGTTTCAGAGCCAATCGATAAATACTACGAATAATTAGCCAGTAATCTTCCACAACAGATACAATAATCTTCGGTATAAGGCTGCGTCATTGCAACTACTAAAACAGCTCAACTGCCGGCGTTTCGACTGAATTGCTGCGGTCGTCTTCAGGGCTAGCCATCGATTCGTTTTTCTGCCACAAAGATTACGTGCGGTACTATCGACAAAATTTCCATTCCCGCCAAGTGAGTTTCTTGCGGTTTTACTTCCCTCCAGGTTCTACATCAGTACAAATCTGTTTTCTCTATGCATGAACCAGTTCTATAGATGCGTTTTGAACATTTCAGTACTTTGGCAGAACATTACTTTTGAACTTACATACGTACATTAACTACAGTGATACCTATTCAAATGAAATATGAAGAAAACATTTACAAATAAGTTGCACCAAAGAACATGATGACACAGATACCACATTAAGAAGGTACTTGAAATAGGTTAGGTGATATCGAAATAAATGTTACAATTTATGCAGTCCAATATTGCTTAACCTAAAATGTATGAACTAACTAAGAAAATTAAGGTAATGTTACTAAGAGATAAAGATGGATAGAAGGTAGATAGAGATAAGGATAAGTTCCTAATGCAGCCAAAGCGACTGTGACGCTGGAATATGTGTCAAGCCCACACCACAGCATACTACCTTACTTCAGTGCGATCCTGCAGCCTCTGAAGAACTAAAGCCTTGGCTCACCTTCCAGGGCAGTTGTTAATATTAACTAAAAACCATTATGTGACATTATAAAGCTGCAACTGCGTTTTGAATCAAAAATATGCTGGAGCTTCGACACCATATCGCGCAGGTCCAACAACCGCCTGAGAAATGCGCCTAACCGTACTGCACAATTCGCAGGGCACACCCTGTGGGGGCGAACCCAAGAGACACAGCAGGGTACCTCACCCAGACACTACTGTATATGGAGAGAGTAAATGTACTTCGCGCCCTGCGAGTGGTCTGCGTGCTGCTGAGACGTCTGCGAGGGATACGGATTTGAGCACCTTGTCAGACTGCAGATAAGGTGTTTGCTATTACCCCACACGAAGGAACGCTTGCTATAAAAGCCTTTTATAGTGTTTGTATGTGCGCTCCTGCTGGGAGAGATGACGGGCCAAGATACACTATGCCAAAATGCAATGACAGCAGACATTAATAGTTGATGGGTGAGTCTACTGGACTAACGCCATCCACTATTAACTGGTGGCATGTAGTTTGCCCAGTGAATGAATTCCAGCTACAGTGACGGCTGCTGTGGTCTTCTTTTATTAACGTGGGAACTGCGGGCGGTACAAAATATTTCATAAGAATATTTCATAATGATATAGGACAATAAACTCATTGGCCATAAGAAGAACGTAAGCCGAAAAGAAAATTGAGGATGTGTTAGATGACGACCAATTTTGCTTTACAAAAAGGTAAAGGCATCAGAGAGGCAAATCTGACGTGGCGCTTGCTAATGGAAGAAAGACTAAAGAAAAATCAGGAAACGTCCATAGGATTAGTCAACCTGGAAAAATCATCTGAGAGCGTAAAGTGGTGCACGATGTACAAAAATAGGCGTTAACTTGTAACCTCCCCCTCACTTATCGACCTTAATGACAGTGAAAAATTAAACCGTGTGTACCTAATGGAAATTTGGGAAAAGCAATCGTCACCGAAGTTAATCTGTCGGTAAAGAGGGAGGAAAGGGTTACATCTAAATGAAAGGAAAAATGCAAATGAAACTGGCGGAAATTAATTTTGAAAAGGGGTAAAGTTAATACAGAAAGTAAATGTGCGGCCGTTAAGTTAACAATTAACTAGCGGTAATTAGATATTTGAGATTTGGGGGAAATCACGGTCGCCAGTCCTAAGGACAATTACTATAGTAACTGAAAAAGAAAGGTTATTACACATTTAATTAGCACTAGAAGCGTGGCAACTGAAGGTTGACACGTGTAGTGTGAAAACTGAAAGTTTGTCAGAAGTAATAAATTTCGCTACACTCTGACTTAATTTAGCAAAAGAATTAATAAAACCGGAAAATCGAAAGTTAATTTAGTGACTGAAGTTAATAGTGAGCTTTCTTTCTGAAGCACATCGAAATCCAGTAAAATACGGTTAGTCTTGGACTACCTCAACAATCATTTCAAAAGCAACTTGACTCTAGGCAATTTAGAAACAAGAGATTTAACTTTGAACTTGAATTAAATGATTCTGAACAATTAACAATAGTAAAATTTAGTACGTACCAAGCTGAGCTGCAGTCACAGGTAAGCTAAAATATGCTAACAAAACTCGCACTCTTAATTTGTGCTCGTGTAACCTAAATATTGTAGCCAGCTATGAATACTTTAACTGAACTTTGAAATTAAAGCAGTGAAATCTAATTATATTATTTTAATGCTGGCGTTTGAATTTCAACGACACTCGGGTTCATTTCGGAAAAGGAAGGGACCCTGCTTGGCAATGCAATTGGGACAATGAGCAACAAAGGTTCATGCTAAGTTGCTGTAATTTTGCGAGGTAAATGGAACAATTTGAAAAGCTGAGGTCTGCCATACAGTTCTGAAACTTTACGTGCTTTTAGTCTTCCTTGTTGGTTGATTGAAGGTTTGAAGCCGTCGATCGAGGAGGTGGCGACAGTCACTCATTGTCGGCCGTCGCTGTTGCAGAAGCTGGATGCTGGCGCGCCTTCTTCTCAACACGGTCACCAGACGAAACGGGCTCTTGATGTGCCCAGCTAATGCTTCCCGTCCGCGACACCATGTCAGAAACTATCATCGCAAGTCGAGCGCAATTACATGCTGCCAAACCCCGAAAGCGCGGCAACTCGCGGGAGCTACACACAACACACCTGCTCCACTCGCTACTCCAGCCGGACTCCCTCTTGTTCTGCCCGCGCTCCACGCGGCAGAGTTAACACTACCAAAGATCCTACACACTTTGATTCTTCACACGACCCATCGATGTAATCGTTCGATAGCAGTTTTCCCTAGGCAAGACCCAGCGTAAAAATACAAATAATATTTACGAAACAAACCAATTATACATCGACATAAGTGCATATATATATATATATATATATATATATATATATATATATATATACAAACAGTAAAACAATTACAATATGTAAAGGGACAGAAATGTCATATCTTGAGGTAACAAAACAAGGAAAAAAAATAATAGTACAATAGATGGAAATAGGAGGATATGCATTTCCGGCGTTACACGTGCCCCACATTGTCTGAGGATGTTCGTGTAACGTAAACAGACTCAGAAAATGTCCCAAAAAAGAAACAGCGGAAATGCATATGCTCAAAACATCAACAAAATTTAGCATTCGTCTAATTAACCATAAATCAATTTTTAGACCATAATAATTGAGTGGAGACACTCCTAATCTTATTCCACTCTGTCATCTTGCACAAAGTAAAACAGGTTGACGACATATTAAAATTCATAGAAAATATAGAAAATGGTTTAGCTATTCCAAAATCATTAAAATTCGTAACACTATGAGAAATGGAATTCTATTTGCAAAATTAATTAGAGTGCATGGTCATAAAAACAGGTAGATCAAAATATGTAAATAAATAATTAAATAGACTACACATTTTATATAACCTTTTCATAATTAATATTCTCGCCATGAGAGTCCACTTAGTGCTAAACAAGAAAATAATATTCAGCAGATCGAAGAAAACCATAAATATTGACAGTAGAATTCTTTCAGCTGTCCAGGAAGAAAAACAGTTCCGCCTTCCGTACTCGCAAGTACAAAGAATGCCGACAGCGGCACAAGAGCCGACAGCGGCACAAGAGCCGACAGCGGCTTCGCCTCGCAAGTATTGTTGCGCCCGCCTGTGCGGCACGCTTGAACTCACTCGCCTGTGGAACGGTATTTCCAGAATGTCCGTTTCACTGAATTCTTTAGGAAAAACTCACTCCCGAGTAATCTCAAGGAGTCCCTTAATACTATCACAGTGGATAACTCAACACTGTCCATCATCACACGCATGTAGTAGCCTGAAACTTAAAACAGCGTCTAAGTACATCGGCAGTGACTAATAAAACACACATTCATTAAATCTTACAGCAAGTTACAAAATCATATTTACATTCCTTAATCTACTGTGACTCAGCTGAAAACTTAAGCCAGCAGCTTGGTTTTTTCAGTTGATTAGATCATGATTACATTGATTAAAATTAAATTGATTAATCAAAATTAATTACTTATTAATTACAACTTCTTTAATGACGTTGGTCAGTCAAAAGCATGGAAATCTAGCAAATCGTTAAATCTTACACTCCATTTTACATACTGTATAAATTACCCATTGTGTGGTATTATTCGATCCTAGGTTGGTACAATTTCAAGTCTACAATGTTCCGTATACCTAATAGTTTTCCAGAGCTTGGATACTTTAAGCAATAAGCATTTGTGTGAGGTATACCAATGACTTTATATGGTCCATTATAAACAAATTAAATTTAGAGATTTCATGGTCTATCTCGCTCGATTTCTCATGAGCTTTTACAAGTACCAAGTCTCCGATTGCAAACTTAGCAAAACGCGCTTTAGCGTCATGACGACATATGCGAGCATCGGCTTTTAACTTCATTACTTTTCGCAAACAATCTTTTTTCACACCAATACTAATGTTAATCCGTGGAGGGAATTTGATTATCTCTTCCAATTCACTTTCTACACTTTTGTCAATGCCGAAATTCCTCATGTTACGGCAGTTGAAACTCATTCCTACGTCAATGTCATCCAGCCAGTTAACAATGTGTATAGGCTGGTATTGCCTATGCACACCGTCTCCTGCCTCGTCAAAACCAACTACCATTGTTTTATCTAGTGACATACATGTCAAAGTTTTGCTTTCGCAGTTAATCACTGCACGGTACTTTAATAGCCAATCTAACCCGATAATTACTTCCGTAGTTAAGTCTGGCACGACGACAAACTCTTGTTCAAATCATGCCCCACATATCTCGAAGTTGGCAAAAATCTGTTTTGTGACCGGTTTCTGGCCTTCCCAGTAGCACCGATAATTTTCACTCCTGTTACTGGCATAACTACGATGCCAGGTCTGTCTTTCAGTAACTCAAATATTTTCCCAGATACAGCACTCAATTCTGCACCGGTGTCAATCACAATCGTGCATATTAACAGACACTACTATCCGTCTACACTTGTCGTCGACTGTTTCTTTATTTTCCCATAAATCCTCGTCTATATCCATGTCATTCCAAAAACAACCATCCGGCTTTGATCCTAAATTCGGCTTATCAGGCGGCTTTTTCAGCCTCTGTTCACATACAGTTTTAATTTCAACACGTTTGTCCTGAGGCTTAGTCTGTAGCTTCGCCTCCAATACCGAAACCTTTTCCTGTAACTCGTCAACTAGTGAGTGTTGCTTTGCTATCAATTCACTAATTGTCACCTTCGTTGATTCCACTTTCGTCAGATTGATCTCATCTGCCAATCTACCTGGAAGAATGTGCCCAGTAGCATCTGAAATTACTTCCTCTGGATCTGCGCAACCCACACTGCTACCGTCTGACCGTATAACGTCAGTTCTAACCTCATACACGCTGTAATCTACGTGCTTTTCTACCAATCGTTTCCGGCTATCACTAAAATTTTCGTAATCTTTCTCCTTAATACTCTCGCAATGTTTAAACTGGATGTTCGCGTCGGATAGGTCGGCTACTTCTACCACTACAACTTTTGGTAAAGTCTGCCGGTTAGGGCCAGAACTTTCCGTTACTACTTCAACATTCAACTCCTGCGGGACGAAACACGACGCATCTTGCTCGTGCTCCCCCTTAACATCAACTATTTCTAGTAAAGTCTGCCGGTTAGGGCCAGAACTTTCTATCACTTCACAATCACTATCTTCCTGCGGGACGAGACGCGGCAAATCCTGCCCGCGCTCCCCATAAACTCTTCTCCCCTACAGGCCCCTATAATCTCTTAGTTCGTCGTATAAGCTACCGAACTGCCTTAACCAGACCTCATCCCTCTCTGCATCCCCTCGCTCGATGACGGACGTTTTATCCGACATCTGATCTTCTTTCAACACTTGCGAATCATTCTCAAACTCAGTCTCCAGTTCCACTGAGGGTGTTACAGCTGCCGCTTTATAATCGATTTCCGGAACACTACTTAAATTGTTCTCACTGACAGTGAATGTATTTTCTACTGCCGTGTCTACAGCTGATCTACTACTTGTGGGCGCACTCCTTTCTCCTAATACTGGCACTCTCTCCCGCCGTTGATTATTCCATACGGAATTTTCATAACGACGACACCTCGGTTTTCTACTGTTATTGGGCCGCCAAAATTTCTCCACGCCCGGTCGGCCCCTCACCGGCGCGGCTAATGGTTTCCCTGTCTCGTCCCAGCAGATACGCTGCCCGGATGCTGCTGAGGCGGCTGATCACACCCTCTGGCGTTATTACTATTCTGTGAAGCCCGTATCACGTTAGTGTGATACTGGTTTCCGTCATTCCTGTTATTATTTGCATTGTACCGATTGTTATTACGGTCCGAACCATTATTGTTATTGCTGCCATGGTTGCGGTATGCATTATTCCCATGGTTATCGTAGTTGTGGTACCCATTGTTGTTACCATGGCCTCTACCACTGTCGCGATTATTGCGCCAATTGTCCTCGTCCTCAACTCTTTCCAGGAAATCATTGATTGTCCTGTAATTGCTTCCTACGTAGCGTTTTGTATCATCTGGAAGCTTCTTGTAGAGTTCCCAGACTATTTCGGATTCCGTGCGGCGATCACGCAAATATTCCAACTTGCGGATCCAGCCTTCACAAAACTCCTTCATCGAGCCGCGTGAATTCGCATCGAAAGGGTTCGATACGACAAATTCGCGCCAGACACTTTGTTGTTTTTGCTCTGACCAGTATTCAGCCAGAAACAAATTTTTAAACTCTTCAAAAGTCAGGTTCGTAATGTTGAGGTTTAAGCCCCAACGCTTGGCATCACCAGCCAACACGTCAATAATCGCATTAATTTTTCTTTCAATAGTCCATGATCTGGGTAAAACTCTTTCACAATTTTTAATGAAATCCGTCGCGTGTATACCGCCTTTTTTCAAGGGGTCGAACCGCTCCTCTTTCGTCAACAATTCCGAACTGTGTGCACAGATTGGGACATACCTCTGTTTGTCGTCATGTTTGTTTTCTAATTCCGAAACTCTCGTAATTACTTGGCAAGTGGTTGTCGCAAGCGTTTCCACTTCCCTCTTTTTCTCTTCGCAGGTATTAGCCTGCTTCCTCACTTTGGTATCTACTTCGGATCCTAAAGACTTTAAAGTTTCCACCTTCTTTTGATCCTCTTTTTTCACTAATTGAATTTGTTCTGTCACCTTATTCTCGATGATCGGAGCAACTACTTCTCCTACTTTTCTCGATTCTGCTAATTTCGGAATAAAAACGAGTATTTATGCTCACAATTTCCGCCTGAACACCTATCATTTCATGTTTAAGATTACCGATTTCGGTATTAATCACAACAATATCTTCTTTGATTTTATCAACTTTTGCGTTAACAACTCCAACATCGTTTTTAACAACATTAATAGCTTTGTTCTGATTGTCTAGCTTCCGTCCAATTTTTTCATACTGAGCTTCTTCCTTGGCAGACTGAGTTTCTTGCTTGGCAGCCTGAGCTTTAATTTCTGCCGATTGACTCTTGATTTCGTTTAACAAAACATTCAATGAATCTGTCAAATTCACGGAAACTACCGGTTTTACTTCCGTAGCTGGTTCCTCCATATATGTTCCCCCGTATTCGTCATCAAGGGGTACAGATTTGATTTTCGCTTCCGATTCCGAAACATTTTCTAAAGTTAGGAATTCCATTTCTGCTCTTTGTTACGTTTCGGCGGTCGCGTATTTCACGCTAGCCGCCTGCCCCTGAACAATGGGTTCCACGGTGCGTGTTTCCCACTGTTCGACAGGTTGTTCCGTATCCAAGTCTACCAAATTTTGGTAATTGTTGCCTTCACTCATTTAATAATTTTCAATATAAATGCCAAATCTCAGATATAATTAGGATTACTCCCACTACTTATTCTCGCTGACGCAACGGCCTGTTCGTAACCAGTACTTTGTTACGAGATTTGCACAATGAAAAATTCGTGTCCACAACAACCTCAAATCTGAAGGTTGTCCTGTCACCAGGTCGCCACGTGTAACGTCCCCCTCACTTATCAACTTTAATGACAGTGAAAAATTAAACCGCGTGCACCTAATGAAAATTTGGGAAAAGCAATCGTCACCGATGTTAATCTGTCGGTAAAGAGGGAGGAAAGGGTTACATCTAAATAAAAGGAAAAATGCAAATGAAACTGGTGGAAATTAATTTTGAAAAGGGGTAAAGTTAATAAAGAAAGTAAATGTGCGGCCGTTACGTTAACAATTAACTAGCGGTAATTAGATATTTGAGATTTGGGGGAAATCACGGTCGCCAGTCCTAAGGACAATTACTATAGTAACTGAAAAAGAAAGGTTATTACACATTTAATTAGCACTAGAAGCGTGGCAACTGAAGGTTGACACGTGTAGTGTGAAAACTGAAAGTTTGTCAGAAGTAATAAATTTCGCTACACTCTGACTTAATTTAGCAAAAGAATTAATAAAACCAGAAAATCGAAAGTTAATTTAGTGACTGAAGTTAATAGTGAGCTTTCTTTCTGAAGCACATCGAAATCCAGTAAAATACGGTTAGTCTTGGACTACCTCAACAATCATTTCAAAAGCAACTTGACTCTACGCAATTTAGAAACAAGAGATTTAACTTTGAACTTGAATTAAATGATTCTGAACAATTAACAATAGTAAAATTTAGTACGTACCAAGCTGAGCTGCAGTCACAGGTAAGCTAAAATACGCTAACAAAACTCGCACTCTTAATTTGTGCTCGTGTAACCTAAATATTGTAGCCAGCTATGAATACTTTAACTGAACTTTGAAATTAAAGCAGTGAAATCTAATTATATTATTTTAATGCTGGCGTTTGAATTTCAACGACACTCGGGTTCATTTCGGAAAAGGAAGGGACCCTGCTTGGCAATGCAATTGGGACAATGAGCAACAAAGGTTCATGCTAAGTTGCTGTAATTTTGCGAGGCAAATGGAACAATTTGAAAAGCTGAGGTCTGCCATACAGTTCTGAAACTTTACGTGCTTTTAGTCTTCCTTGTTGGTTGATTGAAGGTTTGAAGCCGTCGATCGAGGAGGTGGCGACAGTCACTCATTGTCGGCCGTCGCTGTTGCAGAAGCTGGATGTTGGCGCGCCTTCTTCTCAACACGGTCACCAGACGAAACGGGCTCTTGATGTGCGCCAGCTAATGCTTCCCGTCCGCGACACCATGTCAGAAACTATCATCGCAAGTCGAGCGCAATTACATGCTGCCAAACCCCGAAAGCGCGGCAACTCGCGGGAGCTACACACAACACACCTGCTCCACTTGCTACTCCAGCCGGACTCCCTCTTGTTCTGCCCGCGCTCCACGCGGCAGAGTTAACACTACCAAAGATCCTACACACTTTGATTCTTCACACGACCCATCGATGTAATCGTTCGATAGCAGTTTTCCCTAGGCAAGACCCAGCGTAAAAATACAAATAATATTTACGAAACAAACCAATTATACATCGACATAAGTGCATAAATATATATATATATATATATATATATATATATATATATATATACAAACAGTAAAACAATTACAATATGTAAAGAGACAGAAATGTCATACTTTGAGGTAACAAAACAAGGAAAAAAAATAATAGTACAATAGATGGAAATAGGAGGATATGCATTTCCGGCGTTACACGTGCCCCACATTGTCTGAGGATGTTCGTGTAACGTAAACAGACTCAGAAAATGTCCCAAAAAAGAAACAGCGGAAATGCATATGCTCAAAACATCAACAAAATTTAGCATTCGTCTAATTAACCATAAATCAATTTTTAGACCATAATAATTGAGTGGAGACACTCCTAATCTTATTCCACTCTGTCATCTTGCACAAAATAAAACAGGTTGACAACATATTAAAATTCATAGAAAATATAGAAAATGGTTTAGCTATTCCAAAATCATTAAAATTCGTAACACTATGAGAAATGGAATTCTGTTTGCAAAATTAATTAGAGTGCATGGTCATAAAAACAGGTAGATCAAAATATGCAAATAAATAATTAAATAGACTACACATTTTATATAACCTTTTCGTAATTAATATTCTCGCCATGAGAGTCCACTTAGTCCTAAACAAGAAAATAATATTCTGCAGATCGAAAAAAACCATAAATATTGACAGTAGAATTCTTTCAGCTGTCCAGGAAGAAAAACAGTTCCGCCTTCCGTACTCGCAAGTACAAATAATGCCGACAGCGGCACAAGAGCCGACAGCGGCACAAGAGCCGACAGCGGCTTCGCCTCGCAAGTATTGTTGCGCCCGCCTGTGCGGCACGCTTGATCTCACTCGCCTGTGGAACGGCATTTCCAGAACGTCCGTTTCACTGAATTCTTTAGGAAAAACTCACTCCCAAGTAATCTCAAGGAGTCCCTTAATACTATCACAGTGGATAACTCAACACTGTCCATCATCACACGCATGTAGTAGCCTGAAACTTAAAACAGCGTCTAAGTACATCTGCAGTGACTAATAAAACACACATTCATTAAATCTTACAGCAAGTTACAAAATCATATTTACATTCCTTAATCTACTGTGACTCAGCTGAAAACTTAAGCCAGCAGCTTGGTTTTTTCAGTTGATTAGATCATGATTACATTGATTAAAATTAAATTGATTAATCAAAATTAATTACTTATTAATTACAACTTCTTTAATGACGTTGGTCAGTCAAAAGCATGGAAATCTAGCAAATCGTTAAATCTTACACTCCATTTTACATACTGTATAAATTACCCATTGTGTGGTATTATTCGATCCTAGGTTGGTACAATTTCAAGTCTACAATGTTCCGTATACCTAATAGTTTTCCAGAGCTTGGATACTTTAAGCAATAAGCATTTGTGTGAGGTATACCAATGACTTTATATGGTCCATTATAAACAAATTAAATTTAGAGATTTCATGGTCTATCTCGCTCGATTTCTCATGAGCTTTTACAAGTACCAAGTCTCCGATTGCAAACTTAGCAAAACGCGCTTTAGCGTCATGACGACATATGCGAGCATCGGCTTTTAACTTCATTACTTTTCGCAAACAATCTTTTTTCACACCAATACTAATGTTAATCCGTGGAGGGAATTTGATTATCTCTTCCAATTCACTTTCTACACTTTTGTCAATGCCGAAATTCCTCATGTTACGGCAGTTGAAACTCATTCCTACGTCAATGTCATCCAGCCAGTTAACAATGTGTATAGGCTGGTATTGCCTATGCACACCGTCTCCTGCCTCGTCAAAACCAACTACCATTGTTTTATCTAGTGACATACATGTCAAAGTTTTGCTTTCGCAGTTAATCACTGCACGGTACTTTAATAGCCAATCTAACCCGATAATTACTTCCGTAGTTAAGTCTGGCACGACGACAAACTCTTGTTCAAATCATGCCCCACATATCTCGAAGTTGGCAAAAATCTGTTTTGTGACCGGTTTCTGGCCTTCCCAGTAGCACCGATAATTTTCACTCCTGTTACTGGCATAACTACGATGCCAGGTCTGTCTTTCAGTAACTCAAATATTTTCCCAGATACAGCACTCAATTCTGCACCGGTGTCAATCACAATCGTGCATATTAACAGACACTACTATCCGTCTACACTTGTCGTCGACTGTTTCTTTATTTTCCCATAAATCCTCGTCTATATCCATGTCATTCCAAAAACAACCATCCGGCTTTGATCCTAAATTCGGCTTATCAGGCGGCTTTTTCAGCCTCTGTTCACATACAGTTTTAATTTCAACACGTTTGTCCTGAGGCTTAGTCTGTAGCTTCGCCTCCAATACCGAAACCTTTTCCTGTAACTCGTCAACTAGTGAGTGTTGCTTTGCTATCAATTCACTAATTGTCACCTTCGTTGATTCCACTTTCGTCAGATTGATCTCATCTGCCAATCTACCTGGAAGAATGTGCCCAGTAGCATCTGAAATTACTTCCTCTGGATCTGCGCAACCCACACTGCTACCGTCTGACCGTATAACGTCAGTTCTAACCTCATACACGCTGTAATCTACGTGCTTTTCTACCAATCGTTTCCGGCTATCACTAAAATTTTCGTAATCTTTCTCCTTAATACTCTCGCAATGTTTAAACTGGATGTTCGCGTCGGATAGGTCGGCTACTTCTACCACTACAACTTTTGGTAAAGTCTGCCGGTTAGGGCCAGAACTTTCCGTTACTACTTCAACATTCAACTCCTGCGGGACGAAACACGACGCATCTTGCTCGTGCTCCCCCTTAACATCAACTATTTCTAGTAAAGTCTGCCGGTTAGGGCCAGAACTTTCTATCACTTCACAATCACTATCTTCCTGCGGGACGAGACGCGGCAAATCCTGCCCGCGCTCCCCATAAACACTTCTCCCCTACAGGCCCCTATAATCTCTTAGTTCGTCGTATAAGCTACCGAACTGCCTTAACCAGACCTCATCCCTCTCTGCATCCCCTCGCTCGATGACGGACGTTTTATCCGACATCTGATCTTCTTTCAACACTTGCGAATCATTCTCAAACTCAGTCTCCAGTTCCACTGAGGGTGTTACAGCTGCCGCTTTATAATCGATTTCCGGAACACTACTTAAATTGTTCTCACTGACAGTGAATGTATTTTCTACTGCCGTGTCTACAGCTGATCTACTACTTGTGGGCGCACTCCTTTCTCCTAATACTGGCACACTCTCCCGCCGTTGATTATTCCATACGGAATTTTCATAACGACGACACCTCGGTTTTCTACTGTTATTGGGCCGCCAAAATTTCTCCACGCCCGGTCGGCCCCTCACCGGCGCGGCTAATGGTTTCCCTGTCTCGTCCCAGCAGATACGCTGCCCGGATGCTGCTGAGGCGGCTGATCACACCCTCTGGCGTTATTACTATTCTGTGAAGCCCGTATCACGTTAGTGTGATACTGGTTTCCGTCATTCCTGTTATTATTTGCATTGTACCGATTGTTATTACGGTCCGAACCATTATTTTTATTGCTGCCATGGTTGCGGTATGCATTATTCCCATGGTTATCGTAGTTGTGGTACCCATTGTTGTTACCACGGCCTCTACCACTGTCGCGATTATTGCGCCAATTGTCCTCGTCCTCAACTCTTTCCAGGAAATCATTGATTGTCCTGTAATTGCTTCCTACGTAGCGTTTTGTATCATCTGGAAGCTTCTTGTAGAGTTCCCAGACTATTTCGGATTCCGTGCGGCGATCACGCAAATATTCCAACTTGCGGATCCAGCCTTCACAAAACTCCTTCATCGAGCCGCGTGAATTCGCATCGAAAGGGTTCGATACGACAAATTCGCGCCAGACACTTTGTTGTTTTTGCTCTGACCAGTATTCAGCCAGAAACAAATTTTTAAACTCTTCAAAAGTCAGGTTCGTAATGTTGAGGTTTAAGCCCCAACGCTTGGCATCACCAGCCAACACGTCAATAATCGCATTAATTTTTCTTTCAATAGTCCATGATCTGGGTAAAACTCTTTCACAATTTTTAATGAAATCCGTCGCGTGTATACCGCCTTTTTTCAAGGGGTCGAACCGCTCCTCTTTCGTCAACAATTCCGAACTGTGTGCACAGATTGGGACATACCTCTGTTTGTCGTCATGTTTGTTTTCTAATTCCGAAACTCTCGTAATTACTTGGCAAGTGGTTGTCGCAAGCGTTTCCACTTCCCTCTTTTTCTCTTCGCAGGTATTAGCCTGCTTCCTCACTTTGGTATCTACTTCGGATCCTAAAGACTTTAAAGTTTCCACCTTCTTTTGATCCTCTTTTTTCACTAATTGAATTTGTTCTGTCACCTTATTCTCGATGATCGGAGCAACTACTTCTCCTACTTTTCTCGATTCTGCTAATTTCGGAATAAAAACGAGTATTTATGCTCGCAATTTCCGCCTGAACACCTATCATTTCATGTTTAAGATTACCGATTTCGGTATTAATCACAACAATATCTTCTTTGATTTTATCAACTTTTGCGTTAACAACTCCAACATCGTTTTTAACAACATTAATAGCTTTGTTCTGATTGTCTAGCTTCCGTCCAATTTTTTCATACTGAGCTTCTTCCTTGGCAGACTGAGTTTCTTGCTTGGCAGCCTGAGCTTTAATTTCTGCCGATTGACTCTTGATTTCGTTTAACAAAACATTCAATGAATCTGTCAAATTCACGGAAACTACCGGTTTTACTTCCGTAGCTGGTTCCTCCATATATGTTCCCCCGTATTCGTCATCAAGGGGTACAGATTTGATTTTCGCTTCCGATTCCGAAACATTTTCTAAAGTTAGGAATTCCATTTCTGCTCTTTGTTACGTTTCGGCGGTCGCGTATTTCACGCTAGCCGCCTGCCCCTGAACAATGGGTTCCACGGTGCGTGTTTCCCACTGTTCGACAGGTTGTTCCGTATCCAAGTCTACCAAATTTTGGTAATTGTTGCCTTCACTCATTTAATAATTTTCAATATAAATGCCAAATCTCAGATATAATTAGGATTACTCCCACTACTTATTCTCGCTGACGCAACGGCCTGTTCGTAACCAGTACTTTGTTACGAGATTTGCACAATGAAAAATTCGTGTCCACAACAACCTCAAATCTGAAGGTTGTCCTGTCACCAGGTCGCCACGTGTAACGTCCCCCTCACTTATCGACTTTAATGACAGTGAAAAATTAAACCGCGTGCACCTAATGAAAATTTGGGAAAAGCAATCGTCACCGATGTTAATCTGTCGGTAAAGAGGGAGGAAAGGGTTACATCTAAATAAAAGGAAAAATGCAAATGAAACTGGTGGAAATTAATTTTGAAAAGGGGTAAAGTTAATAAAGAAAGTAAATGTGCGGCCGTTACGTTAACAATTAACTAGCGGTAATTAGATATTTGAGATTTGGGGGAAATCACGGTCGCCAGTCCTAAGGACAATTACTATAGTAACTGAAAAAGAAAGGTTATTACACATTTAATTAGCACTAGAAGCGTGGCAACTGAAGGTTGACACGTGTAGTGTGAAAACTGAAAGTTTGTCAGAAGTAATAAATTTCGCTACACTCTGACTTAATTTAGCAAAAGAATTAATAAAACCAGAAAATCGAAAGTTAATTTAGTGACTGAAGTTAATAGTGAGCTTTCTTTCTGAAGCACATCGAAATCCAGTAAAATACGGTTAGTCTTGGACTACCTCAACAATCATTTCAAAAGCAACTTGACTCTACGCAATTTAGAAACAAGAGATTTAACTTTGAACTTGAATTAAATGATTCTGAACAATTAACAATAGTAAAATTTAGTACGTACCAAGCTGAGCTGCAGTCACAGGTAAGCTAAAATACGCTAACAAAACTCGCACTCTTAATTTGTGCTCGTGTAACCTAAATATTGTAGCCAGCTATGAATACTTTAACTGAACTTTGAAATTAAAGCAGTGAAATCTAATTATATTATTTTAATGCTGGCGTTTGAATTTCAACGACACTCGGGTTCATTTCGGAAAAGGAAGGGACCCTGCTTGGCAATGCAATTGGGACAATGAGCAACAAAGGTTCATGCTAAGTTGCTGTAATTTTGCGAGGCAAATGGAACAATTTGAAAAGCTGAGGTCTGCCATACAGTTCTGAAACTTTACGTGCTTTTAGTCTTCCTTGTTGGTTGATTGAAGGTTTGAAGCCGTCGATCGAGGAGGTGGCGACAGTCACTCATTGTCGGCCGTCGCTGTTGCAGAAGCTGGATGTTGGCGCGCCTTCTTCTCAACACGGTCACCAGACGAAACGGGCTCTTGATGTGCGCCAGCTAATGCTTCCCGTCCGCGACACCATGTCAGAAACTATCATCGCAAGTCGAGCGCAATTACATGCTGCCAAACCCCGAAAGCGCGGCAACTCGCGGGAGCTACACACAACACACCTGCTCCACTTGCTACTCCAGCCGGACTCCCTCTTGTTCTGCCCGCGCTCCACGCGGCAGAGTTAACACTACCAAAGATCCTACACACTTTGATTCTTCACACGACCCATCGATGTAATCGTTCGATAGCAGTTTTCCCTAGGCAAGACCCAGCGTAAAAATACAAATAATATTTACGAAACAAACCAATTATACATCGACATAAGTGCATAAATGTATATATATACATATATATATATATATATATATATATATATATATATATATACAAACAGTAAAACAATTACAATATGTAAAGAGACAGAAATGTCATACTTTGAGGTAACAAAACAAGGAAAAAAAATAATAGTACAATAGATGGAAATAGGAGGATATGCATTTCCGGCGTTACACGTGCCCCACATTGTCTGAGGATGTTCGTGTAACGTAAACAGACTCAGAAAATGTCCCAAAAAAGAAACAGCGGAAATGCATATGCTCAAAACATCAACAAAATTTAGCATTCGTCTAATTAACCATAAATCAATTTTTAGACCATAATAATTGAGTGGAGACACTCCTAATCTTATTCCACTCTGTCATCTTGCACAAAATAAAACAGGTTGACAACATATTAAAATTCATAGAAAATATAGAAAATGGTTTAGCTATTCCAAAATCATTAAAATTCGTAACACTATGAGAAATGGAATTCTATTTGCAAAATTAATTAGAGTGCATGGTCATAAAAACAGGTAGATCAAAATATGCAAATAAATAATTAAATAGACTACACATTTTATATAACCTTTTCGTAATTAATATTCTCGCCATGAGAGTCCACTTAGTCCTAAACAAGAAAATAATATTCTGCAGATCGAAAAAAACCATAAATATTGACAGTAGAATTCTTTCAGCTGTCCAGGAAGAAAAACAGTTCCGCCTTCCGTACTCGCAAGTACAAATAATGCCGACAGCGGCACAAGAGCCGACAGCGGCACAAGAGCCGACAGCGGCTTCGCCTCGCAAGTATTGTTGCGCCCGCCTGTGCGGCACGCTTGATCTCACTCGCCTGTGGAACGGCATTTCCAGAACGTCCGTTTCACTGAATTCTTTAGGAAAAACTCACTCCCGAGTAATCTCAAGGAGTCCCTTAATACTATCACAGTGGATAACTCAACACTGTCCATCATCACACGCATGTAGTAGCCTGAAACTTAAAACAGCGTCTAAGTACATCTGCAGTGACTAATAAAACACACATTCATTAAATCTTACAGCAAGTTACAAAATCATATTTACATTCCTTAACCTACTGTGACTCAGCTGAAAACTTAAGCCAGCAGCTTGGTTTTTTCAGTTGATTAGATCATGATTACATTGATTAAAATTAAATTGATTAATCAAAATTAATTACTTATTAATTACAACTTCTTTAATGACGTTGGTCAGTCAAAAGCATGGAAATCTAGCAAATCGTTAAATCTTACACTCCATTTTACATACTGTATAAATTACCCATTGTGTGGTATTAATCGATCCTAGGTTGGTACAATTTCAAGTCTACAATGTTCTGTATACCTAATAGTTTTCCAGAGCCTGGATACTCTAAGCAATAAGCATTTGTGTGAGGTATACCAATGACTTTATATGGTTCATTATAAACAAACTTAAATTTAGAGATTTCATGGTCTATCTCGCTCGATTTCTCATGAGCTTTTACAAGTACTAAGTCTCCGATTGCAAACTTAGCAAAACGCGCTTTAGCGTCATGACGACGTATGCGAGCATCGGCTTTTAACTTCATTACTTCTCGCAAACGATCTTTTTTCACACCAATACTAATGTTAATCCGTGGAGGGAATTTGATTATCTCGTCCAATTCACTTTCTACACTTTTGTCAATGCCGAAATTCCTCATGTTACGGCAGTTGAAACTCATTCCTACGTCAATGTCATCCAGCCAGTTAACAATGTGTATAGGCTGGTATTGCCTATGCACACCGTCTCCTGCCTCGTCAAAGCCAACTACCATTGTTTTATCTAGTGACATACATGTCAAAGTTTTGCTTTCGTAGTTAATCACTGCACAGTACTTTAATAGCCAATCTAACCCGATAATTACTTCCGTAGTTAAGTCTGGCACGACGACAAACTCTTGTTCAAATCGTGCCCCACATATCTCGAAGTTGGCAAAAATCTGTTTTGTGACCGGTTTCTGGCCTTCCCAGTAGCACCGATAATTTTCACTCCTGTTACTGGCATAACTACGATGCCAAGTCTGTCTTTCAGTAACTCAAATATTTTCCCAAATACAGCACTCCATTCTGCACCGGTGTCAATCAACACGTTTAGTTGTAGGTCGTGCATATTAACAGACACTACTATTCGTCTACACTTGTCCTCGACTGTTTCTTTATTTTCCCATAATAAATCCTCGTCTATATCCATGTCATTCCAAAAACAACCATCTGGCTTTGATCCTAAATTCGGCTTATCAGGCGGCTTTTTCAGCCTCTGTTCACATACAGTTTTAATTTCAACACGTTTGTCCTGAGGCTTAGTCTGTAGCTTCGCCTCCAATACCGAAACCTTTTCCTGTAACTCGTCAACTAGTGAGTGTTGCTTTGCTATCAATTCACTAATTGTCACCTTCGTTGATTCCACTTTGGTCAGATTGATCTCATCTGCCAATCTACCTGGAAGAATGTGCCCAGTAGCATCTGAAATTACTTCCTCTGGATCTGCGCAACCCACACTGCTACCGTCTGACCGTATAACGTCAGCTCTAACCTCATACACGCTGTAATCTACGTGCTTTTCTACCAATCGTTTCCGGCTATCACTAAAATTTTCGTAATCTTTCTCCTTAATACTCTCGCAATGTTTAAACTGGATGTTCGCGTCGGATAGGTCGGCTACTTCTACCACTACAACTTTCGGTAAAGTCTGCCGGTTAGGGCCAGAACTTTCCGTTACTACTTCAACATTCAACTCCTGCGGGACGAAACACGACGCATCTTGCTCGTGCTCCCCCTTAACATCAACTATTTCTAGTAAAGTCTGCCGGTTAGGGCCAGAACTTTCTATCACTTCACAATCACTATCTTCCTGCGGGACGAGACGCGGCAAATCCTGCCCGCGCTCCCCATAAACACTTCTCCCCTACAGGCCCCTATAATCTCTTAGTTCGTCGTATAAGCTACCGAACTGCCTTAACCAGACCTCATCCCTCTCTGCATCCCCTCGCTCGATGACGGACGTTTTATCCGACATCTGATCTTCTTTCAACACTTGCGAATCATTCTTAAACTCAGTCTCCAGTTCCACTGAGGGTGTTACAGCTGCCGCTTTATAATCGATTTCCGAATCACTACTTAAATTGTTCTCAGTGACAGTGAATGTATTTTCTACTGCCGTGTCTACAGCTGATCTACTACTTGTGGGCGTACTCCTTTCTCTTAATACTGGCACACTCTCCCGCCGTTGATTATTCCATACGGAATTTTCATAACGACGACACCTCGGTTTTCTATTGTTATTGGGCCGCCAAAATTTCTCCACGCCTGGTCGGCCCCTCACCGGCGCGGCTAATGGTTTCCCTGTCTCGTCCCAGCAGGTACGCTCCCCGGATGCTTCTGAGGCGGCTGATAACACCCTCTGGCGTTATTACTATTCTGTGAAGCCCGTATCACGTTAGTGTGATACTGGTTTCCGTCATTCCTGTTATTATTTGCATTGTACCGATTGTTATTACGGTCCGAACCATTATTGTTATTGCTGCCATGGTTGCGGTATGCTTTATTCCCATGGTTATCGTAGTTGTGGTACCCATTGTTGTTACCACGGCCTCTACCACTGTCGCGATTATTGCGGCAATTGTCCTCGTCCTCAACTCTTTCCAGGAAATCATTGATTGTCCTGTAATTGCTTCCTACGTAGCGTTTTGTATCATCTGTAAGCTTCTTGTAGAGTTCCCAGACTATTTCGGATTCCGTGCGGCGATCACGCAAATATTCCAACTTGCGGATCCAGCCTTCACAAAACTCCTTCATCGAGCCGCGCGAATTCGCATCGAAAGGGTTCGATACGACAAATTCGCGCCAGACACTTTGTTGTTTTTGCTCTGACCAGTATTCAGCCAGAAACAAATTTTTAAACTCGTCAAAAGTCAGGTTCGTAATGTTGAGGTTTAAGCCCCAACGCTTGGCATCACCAGCCAACACGTCAATAATCGCATTAATTTTTCTCTCATTAGTCCATGATCTGGGTAAAACTCTTTCACAATTTTTAATGAAATCCGTCGCGTGTATACCGCCTTTTTTCAAGGGGTCGAACCGCTCCTCTTTCGTCAACAATTCCGAACTGTGTGCACAGGTTGGGACATACCTCTGTTTGTCGTCATGTTTGTTTTCTAATTCCGAAACTCTCGTAATTACTTGGCAAGTGGTTGTCGCAAGCGTTTCCACTTCCCTCTTTTTCTCTTCGCAGGTATTAGCCTGCTTCCTCACTTTGGTATCTACTTCGGATCCTAAAGACTTTAAAGTTTCCACCTTCTTTTGATCCTCTTTTTTCACTAATTGAATTTGTTCTGTCACCTTATTCTCGATGATCGGAGCAACTGCTTCTCCTACTTTTCTCGATTCTGCTAATTTCGGAATAAAAACGAGTATTTATGCTCGCAATTTCCGCCTGAACGCCTATCATTTCATGTTTAAGATTGCCGATTTCGGTATTAATCACAACAATATCTTCTTTGATTTTATCAACTTTTGCGTTAACAACTCCAACATCGTTGTTAACAACATTAATAGCTTTGTTCTGATTGTCTAGCTTCCGTCCAATTTTTTCATACTGAGCTTCTTGCTTGGCAGACTGAGTTTCTTGCTTGGCAGCCTGAGCTTTAATTTCTGCCGATTGACTCTTGATTTCGTTAATCAAAACATTCAATAAATCAGTCAAATTCACGGAAACTACCGGTTTTACTTCCGTAGCTGGTTCCTCCATATATGTTCCCCCGTATTCGTCATCAAGGGGTACAGATTTGATTTTCGCTTCCGATTCCGAAACATTTTCTAAAGTTAGGAATTCCATTTCTGCTCTTTGTTACGTTTCGGCGGTCGCGTATTTCACGCTAGCCGCCTGCCCCTGAACAATGGGTTCCACGGTGCGTGTTTCCCAATGTTCGACAGGTTGTTCCGTATCCAAGTCTACCAAATTTTGGTAATTGTTGCCTTCACTCATTTAATAATTTTCAATATAAATGCCAAATCTCAGATATAATTAGGATTACTCCCACTACTTATTCTCGCTGACGCAACGGCCTGTTCGTAACCAGTACTTTGTTACGAGATTTGCACAATGAAAAATTCGTGTCCACAACAACCTCAAATCTGAATGTTGTCCTGTCACCAGGTCGCCACGTGTAACGTCCCCCTCACTTATCGACTTTAATGACAGTGAAAAATTAAACCGCGTGCACCTAATGGAAATTTGGGAAAAGCAATCGTCACCGATGTTAATCTGTCGGTAAAGAGGGAGGAAAGGGTTACATCTAAATGAAAGGAAAAATGCAAATGAAACTGGTGGAAATTAATTTTGAAAAGGGGTAAAGTTAATAAAGAAAGTAAATGTGCGGCCGTTACGTTAACAATTAACTAGCGGTAATTAGATATTTGAGATTTGGGGGAAATCAAGGTCGCCAGTCCTAAGGACAATTACTATAGTAACTGAAAAAGAAAGGTTATTACACATATAATTAGCACTAGAAGCGTGGCAACTGAAGGTTGACGCGTGTAGTGTGAAAACTGAAAGTTTGTCAGAAGTAATAAATTTCGCTACACTCTGACTTAATTTAGCAAAAGAATTAATAAAACCGGAAAATTGAAAGTTAATTTAGTGACTGAAGTTAATAGTGAGCTTTCTTTCTGAAGCACATCGAAATCCAGTAAAATACGGTTAGTCTTGGACTACCTCAACAATAATTTCAAAAGCAACTTGACTCTACGGAATTTAGAAACAAGAGATTTAACTTTGAACTTGAATTAAATGATTCTGAACAATTAACAATAGTAAAATTTAGTACGTACCAAGCTGAGCTGCAGTCACAGGTAAGCTAAAATACGCTAACAAAACTCGCACTCTTAATTTGTGCTCGTGTAACCTAAATATTGTAGGCAGCTATGAATACTTTAACTGAACTTTGACATTAAAGCAGTGAAATCTAATTATATTATTTTAATGCTGGCGTTTGAATTTCAACGACATTCGGGTTCATTTCGGAAAAGGAAGGGACCCTGCTTGGCAATGCAATTGGGACAATGAGCAACAAAGGTTCATGCTAAGTTGCTGTAATTTTGCGAGGCAAATGGAACAATTTGAAAAGCTGAGGTCTGCCATACAGTTCTGAAACTTTACGTGCTTTTAGTCTTCCTTGTTGGTTGATTGAAGGTTTGAAGCCGTCGATCGAGGAGGTGGCGACAGTCACTCATTGTCGGCCGTCGCTGTTGCAGAAGCTGGATGTTGGCGCGCCTTCTTCTCAACACGGTCACCAGACGAAACGGGCTCTTGATGTGCGCCAGCTAATGCTTCCCGTCCGCGACACCATGTCAGAAACTATCATCGCAAGTCGAGCGCAATTACATGCTGCCAAACCCCGAAAGCGCGGCAACTCGCGGGAGCTACACACAACACACCTGCTCCACTTGCTACTCCAGCCGGTCTCCCTCTTGTTCTGCCCGCGCTCCACGCGGCAGAGTTAACATTACCAAAGATCCTACACACTTTGATTCTTCACACGACCCATCGATGTAATCGTTCGATAGCAGTTTTCCCTAGGCAAGACCCAGCGTAAAAATACAAATAATATTTACGAAACAAACCAATTATACATCGACATAAGTGCATATATATATATATATATATATATATATATATATATATATATATATATATATACAAACAGTAAAACAATTACAATATATAAAGAGACAGAAATGTCATATCTTTAGGTAACAAAACAAGGAAAAAAATAATAGTACAATAGATGGAAATAGGAGGATATGCATTTCCGGCGTTACAAGCTGCAGGGAGAGGCGGGTAATTGCAATATGTAGAAGAACCAAGAGGGAATAATAAGAGTGTATGACCATGAACGAAGCGCTCGAATTAAAATAGGTATAAGACTGGAACGTAGTCCTTCGCCCCCACTGTTCAATGTGTACATGGAAGAAGCATTGATGTAAATAAAAGAAAGGTTCAGGAATGAGATCAAAATTCAATGTGACAAGGTTTCCTGGTGACATTTCTAGCCTGAGTGAAAGTTAAGAAGAAGTACAGGCTCTGCTGAGTGGAATGATCAATCTACTGAATAGAGGATATGGATTGAGAGTAAATCGAAGGAAGACGAAAGTAATGAGAAGTAGCAGAAATGAGAACAGCGAGAAATTTAACATCAGGATTGATTGTCACGAAGTAGATGAAGCTGCTACCTATGCAATAAAATAACCAATGGCAGACAGAGCTAGGAGGACTTCAAAAGCAGACTAGCACTGGAAAAGAGGGCATTCCTGGCCAAGAGAAGTATATTAGTATTAAATATCGTCCTTAACTTGAGGAATAAGTTTCTGAGAATGTACGTCTGGAGTACAGCTTTGTATGGTAGTGAAACATGGACTGTGGGAAAACAGGAACAGAAAAGAATCGAAGTATTTGAGATGTGGTGCTACAGACGAATGTTGAAAATTAGGTGGACTGATAAGGTAGGGAATGAGGAGGCTCTCTGCAGAATCGGAGAGGCAAGGAATATGTGGAAAACACTGACAAGGAGAAGGGACAGGATGATAGGGCATCTGTTAAGACATGATGGAATGACTTCCGTGGTACTAGAGGGAGCTGCGGAGGCAAAAACTGTAGAGGAAGACAGAGATTGGAATACATCCAGCAAATAATGGAGAACGTAGGCTGCAAGTGCTACTATGAGATGAAGAGGGTGGCACATGAGAGAAATTAGTGGTGGGCTGCAACAAACCAGTCAGAGGACTGGGTGGTTTAAAAAAAACAAAACAAAAGAAAGCTCACCAATCTGGAGAACGCAAGGAGATCGTCCTGGAGGATACTTATCGGCAAGACAGAGAAGAATAGACATTGAGGTGGCAGAGGGGCTGCCTCCTGTCGAGAGTGGAGGGAGGGTACTTGGTGTCTGGGCGTTGCTACCGCGGATGGGGCACTTGCAAGTGCGGTCGGCGTCGAAAGCCACGCCCTGTTGCTACATGAGGTAGGTCCGGTCGACCTCCTCGCGCCTGCTCTTTACTTTCAAACCGCCGGGAGATTTCGTTGGTTGGTTTCAGCGTGCTTGCAGCTACGCCACCATCATCTCGTCCACGGCCGCTAATTGGACTACAGCTTTCTCATCCAAGTGCGACTGCCAGTTCCGTCTGCTCATAGTAACTACGTTTTAAAACCTTGGTAACGATCCAGAGAATCCTGTTATTGCTAATGGGAGTATTACTTCCGTTTCACTTGTAATGTGGAAAGTCTTCTTTTAGAGGCGTGGTCAAGAAATACTTTCTTTGTGAAAATAAATGTTTGTGACTACTTCCTTTATGTTCTAGCGGCTAACACTTTTTTAAATAACTTGGAAATTCCGAAATCAAGACCAATTTAATAAGTTGTGATACCTGTATTTAATACTAGCTGACAAACCCGTTGTTTTCCAGGTATTCGTCATGCCAGTTTTCAGCTAGACACGTATAGCCACTGGGCGCAGTAGCTTCGTTCTCTTCAACGCGATTTTATTAACGTCTCTAGGGCAACACCTCTTCATAGCTGTTTGAACACCTATTGTTTTCATCTAAAGCTGTTTGCACTTCCCAGCTGAAAGCAACCAAAAGCGCTGCCAGGTGTCAGGGCTTTCCTCAAGTTGCCTCGACTCTATTAGTGTTATAGTAGTAACGAATAGATGTTTTAAAACTTCGTGTGTAATGCGCCATTTTTTCACGCATTCTGAACGATGTGTCGTACACTGATACATTCGTGTAGGTACATTCGAGGGCATAAGTTGATATTGTCTGCGAAATATGTTGCGAACAGAGTTATTAGGAGAGAAGTAATAAATTTAAACGCCATTCATGATACGTCACTTTTTCATGCATCTCAGTGTTTATGACGTCACTTCACCTGAACTATGATCGAAAGCGATTGTTGCCTGACAGCAACGCATATGTGTACTAAGTTTGGTGGAAATCGGTCCGTTGGTTTAAGAGGAGATGTTGACACACACACACACACACACACACACATTCTTGTAACATATATGGATGCAAATGCGGCACTCAACCACCATTTAATGTGTAAGGGGCAGTCAAATGAAAACCAGACGGATGGAAAACAGTAAGTAGGCTGTATTATTTCAAAAGTATTCACCTTAACTTTTAACACTGTGAGACAAGATTATGATAACCCGCCAGTGTAGCTGAGTGCGCTAACGCGCTGTTTCCTGGACTCGGGTAGGCGCGCCGGCCCCGGATCGAATCTGCCCAGAGTATTAACGACGAGGGCTGGTGTGCCGGCCAGCCGTGATGTGGTTTTTAGGCGGTTTTCCACATCCCGCTAGGTGAATATCGGCTGGTCCCCACGTTCCGCCTCAGTTACACGACTCGCAGACATTTGAACACGTTTTCAGTATTCCATGAATTACACTAGTCGCAGAAAGCAGGGGTACACTAATTCCATCCTGGGGCGTATAGGGTGGCGGCATGAATGGCATCCGGCCACTCCTTTCCACTAACCTTGTCAAATCCGTTCCTAACAATGCCGACTCTGCGTCAGCGCGAGACATGGCACCAGCGAAAGAAAGAAAGAAAGAAAGACAAGATGATGAAAGCCTACATGAAAAAATTGTTTGCGGTGGCCTACAGAACCGTGTTTGTTGCCAAGCGTGCACCTTTTAGTTTGAAGCAAATCACGGTCACGAATGTCTTTCTTCAGGGTTCCAAAAATATCGAAATCACGTGGGGAGACACCGAGACAGTATTGAGGATGTGTAAGGACTTCCCAGCGAAACTTCTAGTCTAGTCGAAACAACAGGTACGTCAAGTCCAGGAGAGTCACTGTGAACTTTTTCTCTGACAGCAAGTAAATAATGGTTCAAATGGCTCTGAGCACTACAGGACTTAATATCTGAGATCATCAGTCCCCTAGAACTTAGAACTACTCAAACCTAACTAACCTAAGGACATCACACACATCCATGCCCGAGGCAGGATTCGAAACTGCGATCGTATTGGTCGCGCAGTTCCAGACTGAAGCGCCTAGAACCCCTCGGCCGCACCGGCCGGCGACAGCAAGTACCCGTTGCTCGTTGTCTTTCAACAATTAATGGGATGTGGACACTTAGCGAAAACTCAAGCGTGCCGTTAAATCCAAACGCCCAGGAATGTTGACGGACGGCATCATTCCATTACTGGATAATGCCCGCCCCCATGGTGCCAAGGCTGGTACTTTTGAAATAATAAACAGTTCACTTACTTTTTCTCCGTACGTCTCGTTTTCATTTGACTGCATCATATATTAAAATAACCAAATGGAAAAGAAATCTCCACCTCAAGCATTCTAGCAGTTATCTGTACAACTGTTCTGTATGTGGGATCAGCTCTTCTTTTTATTTTGTCGTGTAGTGTTGTAAGTGATGTTACTAGCGTGGAGGTGGACACTTGTTAACGTCGTCACCGATCATTTCACTTTCGCTACCTGACACTCTATCTTCATTCACACTCTCTGAAGCATCCTACTCCCTCTATCACAGACGCGGCACCCTATGAACCCCCGAAGACACCTCTCCTTATGTTCCTCTATGTTTGAAATTTAGTTGTCTCGGCCATATAATATACACCGCTTCTCGGGGGCTCACACAGCCGCGTGGTAGTCAGATCTGTCTGGAGATACTAACATGAGGCGCCGGCTGCCGTGCGGCTGCTGCCGCCCTACCGTCAGTCTTTTGTCACCCAGACCTCGGAGGTCGCCCCACGCTGGCCACAAACGTGACAGATTTCCGCGCCCGCCACTGTTGCAGATACGACCAGCGCCGCTGCAGTTCACGCGGCGCCGCTGGAGCGATAAGCTGTGAAGCCGCACCACCACATGAATATGCATCTGCGCAAGAGTTCTGCATTCGGGAACAATCACCTGTGTTGCAATGTAAATTAGTGGCTATTGTGGCTGAACATTTCAAAATAGGCCTCCGACCGTGAATGTACATTCAGATATTTCCGTTTTGTCTTCTGTCCTGCTGAACATTCCTGAGCGAGCGGTCCCTTCTCAGGAAAGCAAAGCCCAGTGCATTCCGATTTTAACGGCGAATTTTTCTCGTTCACTCTGGCTGTCGACTAGCGGTCCGGCAGTGATGTGTAACGCGTTCAATGTAACTAGGGATCCTGACGTCCAGCTTCACATTTTTCGGCATTGTGAACCGGTACATATTCCCTTAAGTCGTTCAGTAGTTATACGTATAATTTTGTCGCATCATCTACATGGGAACACCTGCACAACACCTACAGTTTCTAGTACGCAGATGAACACAGTGGTGAGAATCTATGACTAGGTGTCATCGCCTCAGGATTGTCTCTTGGAATTCAGAAATGTCCTTGACCATATACCGTTCGGATAAACGAATATAGGTGTACGCAAATACCAATGCAATGAAAATTATGTGGATGGCCGTGACATATGGCCTAGACAATGCTTGCTGTTGTTCCAGTCTGCAATTCGTCACAGTCAAAACTGAAAATATACGTCACGTGTAGCTTCATCTTGCAATTAATTTTACAGAACGCTGCAAATTAATTGCTGAAACACAATTATGGACCTTAAAACTAATACACAAATGCACTCTCCCTTCTCCTCTGTTGCTATGATAATATCGCAAATAATGCACAATTTTGCAACCAAACAGAAAAGAGACCTCCTCGAAGTAGTAGTAATTGATGTAAGTCGAGCTCGCATTGTTGTACTGTACTAAAAAGGGAAGAAATAGAATGTTAACCCTGAATAGCTGACATCACTTAAGGAACGTTTCGATATTGAAAACAGCTCTGAATAGTAGTTTTGAACGGAAGTTGAACAGCCAGAAAGGTTGTCTAGATATTCTTCGTCGCCATGTTTTGAAACTTTTCAAATCAAAACAACTGTTTTTTTTTCTCTGTAACGTTGCTAAAACATTGTGGAGGTTAAAGGACTGTATCAAACATGTGTAACTGAAGGAAAAAAAAGGTAAGCTCAACTATAAAGGTAGTTGAGTCTATATTTTAGCATTCGTTTCATCATCAACACAACAACCGTACATCCATTTGGATTAAATTGACGATAAAATGACAGTGTACCACTGTGAACTTCTGCATTTTGAACCCTTGCGAGGCTCACTCATTTTGCAGGATAAATTACGCTGTCACTTTGATGTATTTGATATCAGACAAACCTTGGAATGCGAAATGTTCGAATTCACTTAGATTAAAACTGGTTCAGATCTGTTTCGTTTGTTAAGAGATCATGTATGTGTATATACTTGCGCACTCTCAAACCTTCCCCTCTACTTTTATTTCGCTCTTCAATTCGGTTAAAATTTATTTCCGGGTTTACATTTATTAGTGTGATTCGATTCTTCGTTAAGCTTTGCGAAATGCTATCTGACTACCTTACTCAAATGCAGTTAGAGAAAATTACAAGTGTCTCAACTACTTTCCAAAGCAAATAGAAACTCGCTTCTTCATCAACGAACAAAAAATTCTCCACGTATCTTTTTGTTGTAAGGCAAGTATCGTATTAATCTTTATTAAACTCTCAATATAAGTAACTGTGATCCTGGAACTAACCTCAGATGATAAGCAAAGTTTCAGGTTTAAATTTTACCCACGCACCTACTGAAAAAAGGAAATGTGCAACTTTCGTTAGCCATAAAACTCCTGGAGAAAAAGAGGATTACAGCTGAAAGATTCAAGTTTCCAAAAGTAAGTATACCGCTTGATAGAAAATAACATCAATTGTTAGTGAAATGATCCTTCTATATTAATTTATTCATATTTATTTCACACTTCATTGGGAATATTCTATGAAGTGCTTTGTTTTCTGTAGAGTAGCAGTGGCATGGTGTGGTTTCACATTTGGACACCGTCTGTAGTAACACGGCACTGAGTATAAAATATGAACAACCACTGTTAAATTTCGTAAACAAGGAGTAAAGTTTTAAAGTGCGGAAAACATGAAAAGTGCAAAAGTACTATAATAGAGCCTCATGAAAATCTTCGTTTTTAGGAGGTTCTGATGCAGCCATAGGAGTAGAGTTACACTACTGGCCATTAAAATTGCTACACCGCGAAGATGACGTGCTATGGGCGCGAAATTTAACCGACAGGAAGAAGATGCTGTGATATACAAATTATTGGCTTTTCAGAGCATTCACACAAGGTTGGCGCTGGTGGCGACGCCTACAACGTGCAGAATGAGCAAAGTTTCCAACCTATTTCTCATACACAAACAGCAGTTGACCGGCGTTGTCTGGTGAAACGTTGTTGTTATGCCTTGTATAAGGAGGAGAAATGTGCACCATCATGATTCCGACTTCGATAAAGGTCAGATTGTAGCCTATCGCGATTGTGGTTTATCGTATCGTGACATTGCTGCTCGCGTTGGTCGAGATCCAATGGCTGTTAGCAGAATATGGAATCGGTGTGTTCAGGAGGGTAATACGGAACGCCGTGCTGGATCCCAACGGCCTCGTATCACTAACAGTCGAGATGACAAGGCATATTATCCGCATGGCTGTAACGGATCGTGCAGCCACGTCTCGATCCCTGAGTCAACAGATGGGGACGTTTGCAAGACAACAACTATTTGCACGAACAGTTCGACGAAGTTTGCAGCAGCATGGACTATCAGCTCGGAGACCATGGCTGTGGTTACCCTTGACGCTGCATCACAGGAGCGCCTGCGATGGTGTACTCAACGACGAACCTGGGTGCACGAATGGAAAAACGTCATTTTTTCGGATGAATCCAGATTCTGTTTACAGCATCATGATGGTCGCATCCGTGTTTGGCGACATCGCGGTGAACGCACATTGGAAGCGTGTATTCGTCATCGCCATACTGGCATATCACCCGGCGTGATGGTATGGGGTGCCACTGGTTACACGACTCGGTCACCTCTTGTTCGCATTGACGGCACTTTGAACAGTGGACGTTACATTTCAGATGTGTTACGACCCGTGGCTCTACCCTTCATTCTATCCCTGCGAAACCCTATATTTCAGCAGTATAATGCACGACCGCATGTTGCGGGTGCTGTACGGGCCTTTCTGGATACAGAAAATGTTCGACTGCTGCCCTGGCCAGCACATTCTCCAGATCTCTCACCAATTGAAGACGTCTGGTCAATGGTGGCCGAGCAACTGGCTCGTCACAATACGCCAGACACTACTCTTGATGAACTGTGGTATCGTGTTGAAGCTGCATGGGGAGATGTACTGTACACGCCATCCAAGCTTTGTTGGACTAAATGCCCAGGCATATCAAGGCTGTTATTACGGCCAGAGGTGGTTGTTCGGGGTACTGATTTCTCAGGATCTATGCACCCAAATTGCGTGAAAATGTAATCACATGTCAGTTCTAGTATAATATATTTGTCCAATGAATACCCGTTTATCATCTGCATTTCTTCTTGGTGTAGCACTTTTATTGGCCAATAGTGTATTTATGGACTGCTGAAAATGACTGATCAATCGAAACTGGTGTAGTAGTTAAAGAAATCTTTCGAATACTTGACGGTGTAACTGTTCTGGTACTAAATGTAACTGGGTTCTCTCTTTTGATGCTAGTCAACTGTCAAGATGAGCATTACTGAAAAGGGCATTTGATTCTAAAGCATTATGCCAGGGTGAAAATACTAAATAAGTTAATTTTTCTCTCTTAACAACATGTGGGCAGGGTGGGTTCTTCCTTGGCTCGGGTATGAGGTAGAATGAAACAGCATTTTTACATAAGATAACTTTTATTGAAAGTTTCGTACAACTGTATCCTACTGGATGTTCTGGTTCGGAGAGCGGCAGCTGTGTCGTTTGCGAAGCCTTCTGCTGCGGCAGCGGCGGCGGCGGCGTCTGATTACGCGTAGCGGTGTGTATCTCGTGTCGCCGTCTCGCCCAGTTGATTGGAGACGCGCCTCGTGCGGTGGCCAGTTTAATTATCGAGAGCGAAGTCGTGCATCGGATGGTGATACCTTGGATGTGGCGTCCCAGTGTTTCTCTTCTCTTTCTCTTCTCTAAGCGGCCGCGTGTGTTGTGCGTCGGCCAGCGGAGCGGCGCGGTGGGGGAAGGCCAGTGTCCCGTACTCGAACAGCGGACTCCCGCTTGCCAGTCCTCGGCTGTCATATCATCATCCCAGCTCACAGGTGACTGCTGATGTGAGGCCGTCTCCTTCCCGTCCTCGCGAGTCACCCGGGTATGTAAAAATCAGACTTCAAATACCTTTTAACTTCTGTCTTCTGGCGCCGAGGCTGCTGCTTGCTATTCCATTACAGCGGCGGACTTGGTGCGTCTGTGCATGATGCAGTCTCTTCTTGCATGACGGTCTTCAGCACCAAAACTGACTGAAAACTACTGCTACGCTTCTTCACTTCTTCGTCTTCTTCGTCTCTCAGGCCCACTGCGTCTCGCGTATTTATTCACTTCAGTTTACTGGAGGTGAACGACTTCACGGTCATTGCCTCTTCTGTCACATTGAAAAGCTTCTCGAATAATCTTATTAACGTCGGTCATTGGCTCTTGGAATGTAGGCGAGGGCCTTTGCTCACATGTGACAACTGAGAAACACGTGAACCGGTCGGGCGATGCCCTGACGGCTGAATCGACAGCGTCTGCTTATGTGGAACTTGCTGACTTCATGGTCATTGTCTCTTCTTCTCTGCTGTTCTGCCCGCTGTTTGCCAGTGTGTAATTCTTCTAAACTAAACTAAGTTTTTCCTTTATTTTCTAATTTCTACTTCACTTTGATTTCACTAATTTATTTTCTTAAGTACCACTCAACAACGGTAATAAAGTTCATTGTTAAACGTAACTAGCTCACTGTTGCTCTTTGTGAATAACACGGGAAATGTAATAAATATAGTAATAATATTCAAACTGAATGAGTTCAGGAAATGTGGGTGGTTTTTTTTTTTGTACTATCATGACCCTAGCTGTTTGATTTCTGAATATTTTCGAGCTGTGTCTGTTGTTAGATGTTGTGATTTTGTGGTCGAGGCATTGTATTGTTTCGTCTGATTCCATTTCCATAATAAAGTGAAGGTTGTGGTGTTAAATATCTGCTTGTTTAAATTTCAGTTCGTCTGTGAGACACTCTATATATCTACATATATGTGCCGCTATAGCGTTTTATTTTTTTCTTTCTACTGTTTCTGCAAAGATCACTGTATCAGATTCGATTAGCGCCTCTGCAGTTCAGTTTTCAATGTGACTTAGGAAGATATTTGCTAATAAGTATGTCACTGGGTCTCCTGTTGTTTGGGCTTCCTTTGTATATAGATGAATTGTTAAACAAAATGTTGTTTTGCTGATTGAATACTTCTATAATTTGTATCATTTCACTTGTTGTATTGTTTGGGATTTCTGCTTTTTATGCTAGTTTTTCATTTTTGATTATATCACTGAATGGAATTGAAGTGTCCATATTTTGTGACTGTGTGAGTATTTTATTTTTTGGGGTAAAGATAAGTTTTTCACGTGCTATCATAACTTTTTAGTTTGTAATTTTCAGCTAAGTATTAGAGTGTGATACGTGGAAGCATTTTTGTAATTGATAACTGGTCTCGTGAGGCTATTATACACTGAAGCGCCAAAGCAACTGGTGTAGGCATGCGTATTCAGATACAGAGATATGTAACCAGGCAGATTACGGCGCTGCGGTCGGCAACGCCTGTGAAAGACAACATGCGTCTAGCGCAGTTGTTAGATCGGTTGCTGCTGCTACAATGGCAAGCTATCAAGATTTAACTAGGTTTGAATGTGATGTTATATTCGGCGCACGAGCGATGGAACACAGCATCTCCGAGGCAGCGATGAAGTGGAAATTTTCCTTAGGACCATTTCACGAGCGTACCGTGAATATCGGCAATCCGGCAGAACATGAGATCTCCGACATCGCTGTATACGGAAAAAGGTCCTACGAGAGCAACAACGACTGAAGAGAATTGTTTAGCGTGACAGAAGTGCAACCCTTCCGCAAATTGCTGCAGATTTCAGTGCTGGGCCATCAAAAAGTGTGAACGTGCGAACCTTTCAACGTGCTTTCGTAGCCGAAAGCCCACTCGTGTAAACTTGATGACTGCACGACACAAAGCTTTACGCCTCTTCTGGGCCTGTCAACACCGACACTGGACTGTTGATGACTGTAAACATGTAGCCTGGTCGCACGAGTCTCGTTTCAGATTGTATCGAGCGGAAGGACGTGTACGGGTATGGACACAGCCCAGTGAATCCGTGGACCCTGCATGTGAGCAGGGGACTGTTCAAGCTGGTGGAGGCTCTGTAATGGTGTGGGGCGTGTGCATTTGGAGTGATATGGGACCCCTGTCTAGAAATGACTCGGACAGGCGACACGTGTGTAAGCGTTACCTGTAATCGTTCGTGTCCATTGTGCGTTCGTACGGACTTGAACAATTCCAGCAGGAAATGCGACACCCTACACGTCCAGAATTGCTATAGAGTGGCTCCAGGCTTTGTCTGTCATGTGCCATGTGACAACAGGATATTTCTGGGAACTTGGTACTGGAAGCTGTAATTGTATAACCTTCTTTCCTTAATTCAAGTTTTTTTCGATACTGCAGACTTTATTGTTTATCCAATGTCTCTAGCTTACTTATATGCGTTGGTAGAGAATAACTGCTATTGGTAACGGATCTTGCTGAATTTTAAATTATTTGTTGTCCTTTGTTTTCATGAAGGTGTTCTTGTATGTGTTGTATGTTCACGATCGAAATGCTTGATAGGGAATATTAGTATAGTGAATCTCCACAATGTATTGAATCTTCATAACCACTCTTCCTCAGCTGCAGCTTCAATCATGTTTGTCATGCAGATAAGAACAAACGTTATCTGCATAAGTGCCTCAACCAGACCTAAAATCGAAAGAAAAAAAAACGCTACATTAACTAGTCAAATGCATTGTCAGCTGCTCCCTTAATCTGGTGTTTTGTGAAATGAATGGAAATGGAAAAGCCGTGTGGCTAGGGCCTCCCATCGGCTAGACCGTTCGCCTGGTGCAGGTCTTTCGAGTTGACGTCACTTCGCCGACTTGCGTGTCGATGAAATGATGATGATAAGGACACTTTTTTTTCACTAGCTGCTTATTTTTTATGACCCACCGTCAAATTTCTTATGGTGGGTCGTATGTTGCCACTTAGCCGCTGTGACTGGGTCCGGGGTCCGGTGTGACTGAAAGTAACACCACACCGGCTCCCGTCCCCACTCACACCGTTGCCTGTGTCCCGCCACGTGGAGGAGGATTCTATTTGTTTACGTCCATTTGATATCATTTTTTGGCAGCATTAGAAAAACTTATAACTAATACAAAATCAAGTGAGATATTAATAAACAAAACTAAATTAATATTTAGAAAGAAGGAAGGAAGAGAATTGAATAGAGAAGAGATAGGTATAATATTGCCCGTCACCTGGTTGTGGGCGGCGGCCCGGGTCGTGGAATGACCCTCAAGACGCTGGCCATCGCTCACCATGCTTTTAACATCTACCATCCTAAAAACTAACTTAACTAGAAGAGATTAGGGTACGTTAAAACTAGAAACTAAGACTAAGACGCCCATGTCCAGCGTGCTAAACTATTTACGCTATACAATAGAGAGGTAACTGATTTTGTGCTTGACTCAAACACAACACAACACCAAATCCCTGAACGGAGAAAATCTCCGACCCAGCCGGGAATCGAAACCAGGCCGTTAAGCATGACATGCTGTCGCGCTGACCACTCAGCTACCAGGGGCTAACGGTGAAGTGAATCATTACTGAGAAACCTGAATAGCTCAGGTGATGACAGCTCCTTTCCTGTGCCCGCTGTTCCTTGAACATTATTTGCAATAATGGAGGCAGTCTCCATACGTTAAAGAAAACTGTCATCAAAACTCAGTGCATCTCACTTGGAATATACTAGCTTAAAATCTCAAACTTTTAGAATAAAATAAATAAAATAAAAACTGGTTTACAATTTTCCTCACAAAAGTCTGAGACCTACTTTCAAGTATAGGAAAACATAAACAGATAATGATTTCTCTGTGGAACAGGATGTATGTTCAAATCCTTTTTCTCTCAAAACGTCAAAATGCAAAGTAGGACTGTCATATGTTTCCGACGTCTACAAAGTTAAACACATACACCGGTGAGCATTCTGACCACCGTTCTAGTATCGATATAAAACCGCCCAGGCGATAGCCGCGTCACCTCGCGAGGAATGACTGATAGTCAGACACGCGTACGGTGTATGTAGTACCAATGAGCCTGTGGTCCGTGTGTAGAATGGGGAAGGCGTGCGATCTATTTGAGTCTGGCGGAGGGTAGATTCTGATGGCCTGCAGGCACGAGTTGTCGGGTGTTCGAGGAATGCTGTGGTGAGTGTCTTCAACACGCGACGTGACCATCGCGAAACAACGTCCAAACGTCGAGGGGTTGGGCGGCCACCTATCATTACATATGTACTGCTGGGCGGAGTAAAAATGTGTCTGAACACACAGTGCACTGAACACTTATACTGATGGGCCTCCGCAGCCGTCGACCCATTAGCGTGCCACTGTTGACATCTCGACATCGGCAGCTATGACGGAAATGGACACGTGACTATTGTCTCTGGACGTTGGCACATTAACAGAGCATTTGCATGGTCTGATGAATCCAATCATATCCATGGGATACCGCGAATCGACCGTTTCCAGGGGAACAGCTTCTTAACACCGATACTGTGGGATGGAGACAAGCTGGCGGCGGCCACATTATATTCTGAGGCATCCATGGGTCCACTGGAGCTCGTGCAAGGCACTATGGCGGCCAAGAAGTATCGTACGCTGGTTGCAGACAACCAAGGTAATGCGCCATGTTAAAAGGCAAGGAGTGTGATGGAATGGTTCGAGGAATACAGGTGAGAGTTCCAGTTGATGTGCTGGCCCTCCCCAACTTGCCAGATGTGGACCTGATCGAGCACATCTGTTATGTGATTGGAAGTGCCGTCAGAGTTCATTGCCCCCGTCACCGGGATTTATGGGAATCAGGTGACTTTTATGCCCAGATCTGGTGCCAAATATTTCAGAGTAACCTACTATGGTCTCATTACTTCCATGCTACGAGCGTCGTCGTTGTTATCCGTGCCAAGGGTGGACCTATTAGGTAGGTAGTCATAATGTTCTAGCTCATCAGTCTGTGTTTAAGCGGATACTGTTCACAACAGCTATAGCGAAAATGGAGCAAAATAAACCAAACCGGCTTCGTTGGTTCACGGGCGTCACGTCGGGAAACGTTGCGGAAACTGCACAACGAGATGGCTGCTCGTCATCTACAGATACTTATTGACATGTTACTGCAGTGGCTCGCCAGTACATGCGTTGGCTTGTCAGAAAAGCATGGCGCCAATGGGTGGAACTATAACGTTATCTTAGACGAATCATAGAGTACGGCGACATCCAGTACCCCTGATGGAGAAGCGGGCCACGGTCTTCACACGCGCGACGAAGAAGAAGAGCGGCCGAAAACCGCGGCCTAGTGGGCCCGCGGGCGGAGTGTTTGCGCCCAGTTTCAGTGTGTGGACTCCGATTCCTCGTTGTTGTTGTTGTGGTCTTCAGTCCTGAGACTGGTTTGATGCAGCTCTCCATGCTACTCTATCCTGTGCAAGCTTTTTCATCTCCCAGTACCTACTGCAACCTACATCCTTCTGAATCTGCTTAGTGTATTCATCTCTTGGTCTCCCTCTACGATTTTTACACGCCACGCTGCCCTCCAATACTAAATTGGTGATCCCTTGATGCCTCAGAACATGTCCTACCAACCGATCCCTTGTTCTGGTCAAGTTGTGCCACAAACTTCTCTTCTCCCCAATCCTATTCAATACTTCCTCATTAGTTATGTGATCTACCCATCTAATCTTCAGCATTCTTCTGTAGCACCACATTTCGAAAGCTTCTATTCTCTTCCTGTCCAAAATATTTATCGTCCATGTTTCACTTCCATACATGGCTACACTCCATAGGAATACTTTCAGAAATGACTTCCTGACACTTAAATCTATACTCGATGTTAACAAATTTCTCTTCTTCAGAAACGCTTTCCTTGCCATTGCCAGCCTACATTTTATATCCTCTCTACTTCGACCATCATCAGTTATTTTGCTCCCCAAATAGCAAAACTCCTTTACTACTTTAAGTGCCTCATTTCCTAATCTAATTCCCTCAGCATCACCCGACTTAATTAGACTACATTCCATTATCCTTGTTTTGCTTTTGTTGATGTTCATCTTATATCCTCCTTTCAAGACCGTCAACACTGTCCATTCCATTCAACTGCTCTTCCAAGTCCTTTGCTGTCTCTGACAGAATTACGATGTCATCGGCGAACCTCAAAGTTTTTATTTCTCCTCCATGAATTTTAATACCTACTCCGAATTTTTCTTTTGTTTCCTTTACTGCTTGCTCAATATACAGATTGAACAACATCGGGGAGAGGCTACAACCCTGTCTTACTCCCTTCCCAACCACTGCTTCCCTTTCATGTCCGTCGACTCTTATAACTGCCATCTGTACAAATTGTAAATAGCCTTTCGCTCCCTGTATTTTGCCCCTGCCACCTTTAGAATTTGAAAGAGAGTATTCCAGTCAACATTGTCAAAAGCTTTCTCTAAGTCTACAAATGCTAGAAACGTAGGTTTGCCTTTCCTTAATCTTTCTTCTAAGATAAGTCGTAAGGTCAGTACTGCCTCACGTGTTCCAGTGTTTCTACGGAATCCAAACTGATCTTCCCCGAGGTTGGCTTCTACTAGTTTTTCCATTCGTCTGTAAAGAATACGTGTTAGTATTTTGCAGCTGTGACTTATTAAACTGATAGTTCGGTAACTTTCACATCTGTCAACACCTGCTTTCTTTGGGATTGGAATTACTATATTCTTCTTGAAGTCTGAGGGTATTTCGCCTGTTCATACATCTTGCTCACCAGATGGTAGAGTTTTGTCAGGACTGGCTCTCCCACGGCCGTCAGTAGTTCCAATGGAATATTGTCTACTCCGGGGGCCTTGTTTCGACTCAGGTCTTTCAGTGCTCTGTCAAACTCTTCACGCAGTATCATATCTCCCATTTCATCTTCATCTACATCCTCTTCCATTTCCATAATATTGTCCTCAAGTACATCGCCCTTGTACAGACCCTCTATATACTCCTTCCACCTTTCTGCTTTCCCTTCTTTGCTTAGAACTGGGTTTCCATCTGAGCTCTTGATATTTATACAAGTCGTTCTCTTATCTCCAAAGGTCTCTTTAATTTTCCTGTAGGCGGTATCTATCTTACCCCTAGTGAGATAGGCCTCTACATCCTTACATTTGTCCTCTAGCCATCCCTGCTTAGCCATTTTGCACTTCCTGTCGATCTCATTTTGAGACGTTTGTATTCCTTTTTGCCTGCTTCACTTACTGCATTTTTATATTTTCTCCTTTCATCAATTAAATTCAATATTTCTTCTGTTACCCAAGGATTTCTACTAGCCCTTGTCTTTTTACCTACTTGATCCTCTGCTGCCTTCACTACTTCATCCCTCAAAGCTACCCATTCTTCTTCTACTGTATTTATTTGCCCCATTCCTGTCAATTGCTCCCTTATGCTCTCCCTGAATCTCAGTACAACCTCTAGTTCTTTTAGTTTATCCAGGTCCCATCTCCTTAAATTCCCACCTTTTTGCAGTTTCTTCAGTTTTAATCTACAGGTCATAACCAATAGATTGTGGTCAGAGTCCACATCTGCCCCTGGAAATGTCTTACAATTTAAAACCTGGTTCCTAAATCTCTGTCTTACCATTATATAATCTATCTGATGCCTTTTAGTATCTCCAGGGTTCTTCCATGTATACAATCTTCTTTCATGATTCTTAAACCAAGTGTTAGTTATGACTATGTTGTGCTCTGTGCAAAATTCTACCAGGCGGCTTCCTCTTTCATTTCTTAGCCCCAATCCATATTCACCTACTATGTTTCCTTCTCTCCCTTTTCCTACACTCGAATTCCAGTCACCCATGACTATTAAATTTTCGTCTCCCTTTACAATCTGAATAATTTCTTTTATTTCATCATACATTTCTTCAATTTCTTCGTCATCTGCAGAGCTAGTTGGCATATAAACTTGTACTACTGTAGTAGGTGTGGGCTTCGTATCTATCTTGGCCACAATAATGCGTTCACTATGCTGTTTGTAGTAGCTTACCCGCATTCCTATTTTCCTATTCATTATTAAACCTACTCCTGCATTACCCCTATTTGATTTTGTGTTTATAACCCTGTAGTCACCTGACCAGAAGTCTTGTTCCTCCTGCCACCGAACTTCACTAATTCCCACTATATCTAACTTCAACCTATCATTTCCCTTTTTAAATTTTCTAACCTACCTGCCCGATTAAGGGATCCGACATTCCACGCTCCGATCCGTAGAACGCCAGTTTTCTTTCTCCTGATAACGACATCCTCTTGAGTAGTCCCCGCCCGGAGATCCGAATGGGGGACTATTTTACCTCCAGAATATTTTACCCAAGAGGACGCCATCATCATGTAATCATACAGTAAAGCTGCATGCCCTCGGGAAAAATTACGGCTGTAGTTTCCCCTTGTTTTCAGCCGTTCGCAGTACCAGCACAGCAAGGCCGTTTTGATTATTGTTACAAGGCCAGATCAGTCAATCATCCAGACTGTTGCCCTTGCAACTACTGAAAAGACTGCTGCCCCTCTTCAGGAACCACACGTTTGTCTGGCCTCTCAACAGATACCCCTCCGTTGTGGTTGCACCTACGGTACGGCTATCTGTATCGCTGAGGCACGCAAGCCTCCCCACCAACGGCAAGGTCCATGGTTCATGGGGGGGAACGGATTCCCCGTATATGCTGAATCTTATTTGTCCATCTCTGCGGCCGGCGATGGCTTAGTAACGCCAACACTGGTTCCCATGCCTTGATGAGATGAAATTTTCTGTCCCTCTTAATCAGGTAGTTACTTATTTCGACTGCTTCTAAAATGATGGATCCTCAGTATATGGAAGCAGGCGAAAAGACCTTTGTCTCTCAGTAGTTAATGCCCTGTCCCGTGTCAAAACAGTACTGAGCGGGACATGGCGTGAACTACGGAGAGACAAATATCCTTTCGTCCGCTAGCACGTACTGGAACCCCAACATTAAAGAAGCTCTCGAAATACGCATAAATGACGACCTGATTCATAGAGACACCGGATTTCAACTCAGCAAGGTATGGGAACCAGCGTTGGCGGTTCTAAGGCAGACGAAAGAATCAACACAGATGGGGAATCGGAGACCGCAAACTGGGTGCCAATACTGTCCGCGGGCGCGCCGAGCCTCAATTTTGACCGCGCTTCTTCCGATTGGGGTATGCGAAGACCGTGGCCCATTTCTCCAGCAGGAGGCACTGGATGTCGTCGTGATCTATGATTCGTCTGCGATTATGTTATGGTCTCACCTCTTGGCGCAATGCTTTTCTGGCAGGCCAACTTATGTATTAGCGAGCCACTGCAGCAACACGTCGGTAAGCATCTAAAGATGACGGGCAGCCGTCTCGTTGTGCAACTTCCACAACATTTTCCGACGCGACGCCCGTAAACCAATGAAACCAGGCGAGGTGCGCAGTGGTTAGTGCAGTTCACTCTCATTTGGGACGACGACTGTTCAAACCCGCTTCCGGCCATCCTGATTTCGGTTTTCGTGAAGTGAGATTCCAGGGTGATTCCTTTGAAAGGGCACGGCCGATTTCCTTCACATGCTTCCCTCATCTGAGCTTGTGCTCCATCTCTGATGACTTTGTCGATGGGACGTTATACACTAACCTCCTTCTCCTCTTCCCCTTGTGAACCAACGAAGTAGTTATTACTTAGGAAGATGTCAGACAGTACACCCTCCCACGCTGTTGATAATATAATGTTTCACTAATTTATGCTCCGGAAGTACGGAAACCGAAGTAATGTAGGCAGTGACGAGATTGTGTCCGATGTTATGCAGACATTAATAAGTTGCCACCCCTTCTGGACGAGAGTAAAATGATAACCTCTCCATGCTTGCAATTGGACGCTATCTGATTGGCCTATTTCCGGTCTTACATATGGTCGGGAGAGCAGTGTTCTAACCACATGCCCCCCCCCCCCCCCACCCGTGGGCATCCAGTGACGCCTGTGGGCAGAGGATGACACGGCGTCCGGTCGATATCGTTGGGCCTTCATGGCCCGTTCGGGCGGAGGATAGTTTTAGATGATTTAGATGGTCTTTTAGAGAGCTACCCTCAAGATGGTAGGGTGGAACCAAATGTAAACGTCCCTAGATACCGCGATATTTATATTGGTGTCTTAAGGTTTGGAATCGATTATCTGTTTGTTTACGCCTGCGCAAATACTTCTCTTTTCCCCCTCCATGCACTGTGCTGTACCAGCTCAAAATCAGTTACGAACATGAAGGCACCAAGGAGAGAGGTTACACCAATGAAGAGTGCGCTGACATGCACTTCATGTATGGCTGCACGATTGTATGAAAGAGGTTTTCCTCTCCAAAGGCCACCCGGCGCTTTCATTTATCCGGTTACATCAGCGTCTTAGAGAAAACGGGAGAAGGTCGACACAGATCCACAATGCCCGATGTTGAGGAAAAGATGTTACGCATTGTACTCGAATGTCCGAGTACTTCAGCAAGGAGGATTACTATGCAAGAGGGTGGCCTGAGTCATAGCAGTGTGTGGCGGATTTTACGCTGGTAAATACTCTGTCCATATCATCTCCGGCGACTGCAAGCCCTCACCAGTGGAGACCTCCTCCTAGAGAGGATTTCTGTCAATGGGTGCAACAACAGTGTACCCTGAATCCCCTGTTTGTAAGCAGTATTCTGTTCACCGATGAGACTGGATTTATCCATGATGGTGTTTTTAAATACCATTACTGTTACATTTGGGCCGATGTCAATCCTAATGCAACACATGTATCACGGCGTCAGCAGCATAATTCGTTGAATGTCTGGGCAGGACTGCTAGGAGAGTGCATAATTGGACCACACTTTCTATCACAGAGACTAACCGGACAGCGGTACATACGGTTTCTGTGGGCTGTACTTCCAGATGTACATGATGACGTCTACTGAACCAACGCCTGAACATGTGGTTAATGGATGACGGTGCTCCAGCAGATTTTCGTTTGCGAGCGCGCTGGCTTCTAACTCGGTCGTATGGTCAAGATTGGATAGGTAGAGGATGACCTGTGACATGGCCTCCAAGGTATCCAGGTTTAAGTCCCATAGATTTCTGTATATGAGGTCACGTCAAAAGTCTAGTCTACGCTACCAAGGTCAACTCTCTCATGGAATTACACCTGCGGATTGAAGCAGCCTTCCAACACTTACAGAATTCCCCAGGACTGCCTGAGAGGATTCACAACTCATCTCTGAGAGGAGTTCAATTTGCATTCAGAGACATGGACAACATTTCGAACATCTACTTTAACGTTTAGAGATGCCATGTGTTCCTAGACACTGATGAACTGCAACAGAAAGGTCTTGTACCTCGACAACGCTTGATTAATACGCCCATGTATATTGGAGCTTTTTAGCTACTTTTGGCCTATACTTTCCATGTGTGAGTTATTGACCAATACTTCTGAAACACCCTGTACTGGTAACTCAATTGGTTTAGAAAGTCACTGACGGACCATTTCTTTTCTTTATTTCCTCTATTTGGAAATGTGGCTTAGGAATGGTGAGTGTAGGGGAGAGGCACGGATTAAAGGGGGGTGGATAGTGGGAGGGGAGGGTGGAGGGGAGTTGTGAGGGGCGGCAGTGGCTTAGGGGAGGGTTGTTGCTTGAGAGAGTGTTAGGGAAAATGACGTGTGTTTTTCTTGTTCCGTGTTAGGGCATAATGTCGTGTGTTTTTCTTGTTCCTGCAGGTAGACAAGCAGACTGTCATAGGTCAAATTTGGTCCTTAATGCCATTTGCCTTCCTGCAGCGCTGAACATATGCAATGTACATTTTCTCTACATGCTGCGACATTGTCGTGAATAAAACAGTGACCCATATATACAATAAGTTTCCTTTAATTTACAGCTATGGTCACAAACTTTTTGTTAACAGACTACCGGTTTCGGTCTATAATGACTGTCATCATATCTGCAGCAAACAATGGGAAAAAACATAAATACACTCGCAGATTGTCAACAGCTTAAAAACAATAAATAGACCATAATGAAAAATGCTTACCCACCTCCTCCTGTTCCTCCAACATCTCCGCATCCTTTACATTGTCCTCAGGCTTGATCCCCCCCCACCCTCTGGTTTCCTCCTTCCTTTCCACCCCCCGCCCGTTGCCGCGCCTCTATCGCTGCATCCCTCCCTCTCTTCGCCTCCACACCCTCCATTTCCTTCATCAGGGCAATTTCCAACGCCTCCCCCTCCCAGATGACGAACTTCGCCGTGACATCTACCCTTCCTTCCAACTATAACCTGGCCTTCTTCCCCCCCCCTCCCCAGGGCCCCCTTTTTCCTCTTCCCTCCTTCTCCCAGAGCGGATTTTCCTCCTTCCCCCCCCCCCCCCCCCCGTCCCCAGAGACCCTGCACCCCATACTTGCCTCTTTCCTTCCCACATCCCTCCCTACCTGGCCCTCTTCAGCGCGCCCCCCGCTCATCTCCCCCATCTCTTCCCATTCCCTCCCTTCTTCAAGTCTCCCTCATCTCCTTGCGCCTGGCAGATCCTCTGTTTTGATCGTCATCAGTGTGCTACATCAGTGTTGTGTTTAGTGCTGTTTCTCCTGTGCGTCAAGAGGTGTGATTTTAATTGTGTACTGCCTTGAGGTTCGCCGTCACTGTTTGTTATGTGCTACGCCATCTGTCGATACCTTTTAAGCTCCAGTCATATTGTGCCTTGTGTTCTTTTAATTGTCGCAGTGTGTGGCTTTTTGTGTGTGTTACTTTTAAACAGTTTTAACAGTTTTTTATCTCCATTTTACGGTCACCCCGTTTTTTGTCAATTTCCTTCCATGATGTTCCCCCTTTTTTATATCTATGTTCACCATATTCTCTCCTTTGTTATTTTTAAATGTCTTCTATTGTTTGTTCTACGTCTTTCGGCTGAAGAGCAGCGCATATGCTGCAGCCAGCCCGCCCCGATGGGGAATTGAAATACAATAAAGAAAAAAAATGCTGACGTGTATATGCATATGTGCGTGCCTCAGATATTTACTTCGTTTTCGTACGTCTTACGCATGACTAGTATTTTCTTGTTCCTTCCTGTTAATTTCATATACTGCATTAACTAGATAATGTTGCTTATGCGCTGTTACGGAATTTTATCATTCTTTTCTTGCAACGGAGTGGCGCAGGGTGCGAAGAGCCCTCTGGCGGTCACGTTTCTCCAACAACTTCTCGCCTATGCGTAATTATGGCTTTAGACCTAACAGAGGGCGCTTATTATGTTTTCTTTCATTGTGGCTTCTTCAGCGATTTGTTTTATAGTTTTTAACATTATTCTGTGCACTATCAAAGGTGTTTATTACTTATGTCATTATCTAGAATATTTACACTTGAGCATATATCAATTACTGTCTCTTGACTCTTCCTCGTTTTAACGATCTGACTATTGTCGTGTTCTATTTCATCGATTTTTATTAGTGTAATGCCTTTTATACGTTATAAGCTCATTATAGACTTCAACTATCGTATCCTCGTTTATTTTATGCTGTTAAATTAATTATCGAAAACTGGTGTATGCCTACATTAGCGAAATTTTGTGAACTTACAACACAAACATCTTGTGGCTACCGTACAGCTGATTGTTTTGATCATTAGTGCTACTGACAACACGACTCGTGCGTATGATGTTATTTATATATATTTGACGATGCTGGTGCTGATTTTGCATTTAACATTTGACGATGCCACTATGGCTGCAGTACATTAGGGCTTAGTTATTATAAAACAGGTATGCGTCTTCATACTTAAAGCACGCAAATGCATATATACGTCAGTAGCACTTTCCATTATGGTCTATTTATTGTTTTTAAGCTATAGACAGTCTGCGAGTGATTTTATTTTTTTTCTCATTTTTTGCTGCAGATCTGATGATTGTCATTATAGACCGAAACCGGTAATCTGTTAACAAAACGTTTCTGACCATAGACGTACATTCAATGAAACTTATTGTACATTTTCTTTTTGTTTCGATTCTGAGTCTAAAAGAAAAACTAAATTCCAAAATAAAATATTCACGTTGCTTCAGTGGACTAGTTGGTAGAGCGCTTGCCCGGAAAAGAAAACGTTCCCTAACGCTAATCTCGGTCCGGCACACATTCTTAAGCTGTCAGGAAGGTTATCTTAAATAATAATTCTTAATATTCTTTGAAACGGTTTTCTGGTGAAACATCATTTGAGGAACGTTACGAATTTTCTCTACGTAGGCGCTCTGCAAGCGCCTGATCTCCTCGACGGGAACGTAGTCTCCTTCGTACAAGTACCGCCGCCGCTGCAGCCGTGATAGCAGGCCGCCTGAAAAACTTGCACGTCTCGATATAGCACTTAGGGCTCCTTCCAGCGTAAACTGATCCAAAGTTGGACTTGAAAGTGCCAGCGCTCTCGACTGCCAGGTGCTTCAGGTTCACGCTAATAGAGTAATAACTTCACGGTCTCTGGAACTTGTTACCGCTGGTTTCGCTGCTCCACTTACATACAAACTTCGTCCTCCGGCGTTGTGAAAGTCAGTCGTAATACTTTGGAGCCTACCTCTTCCATTGACGTCGGCGGATGTGTATAAAATATGTAGGTGCTTTGTGAACGAAGATATGTGTCCTCGCGTGGCTGTAAAACTGGTCCACAGCTGCGTATCCCGCAGCTTAGGAAAGCAATAATCTTGCTTAAACGGTACTGGAGATATGTTTAAACGATAATATGTTGTATTATTGTAACGATGTAGCAGCGAATGATTAGAGTTGGCAATAATAAACAAATTTCATTTCCATAGACGTATTTTCTTGAGGATGATGTTTTCTACGTTTTTTTCAGAGGGTAAGCTATGTAGCTTTTAAGTACACCTGGCAAAAAAACTCATAAACGTAATTTCAAATGCAAAATATTGTGTAGTAGTAGTAATGTGGTTAACTAGACAGTGCCCAACATAACCATTTAACTACCTGTGTAGCTTCTCGTATTTAGTCTGTGTAGTAGTGTTACAAAATATTTCGCACAATACTGATGATTCCATACAAACGACATGAACAAGCACTTCGCGTCTCTGCCACCGCTTACATCCGCAGCGAAGGGTCAGATGACCACATTATAAGCTGTTCTATACGATCTGTAGCGCTCCACAGCCACCATCACGCTCTTCAAGTGAGTGATTAATAGTCTGCCAGGTCTGCGATTACAGCCTCATGAATGTCGCTATTTATAGGGTGTATAAGACATCTTTCTGATTTCAACAAAGACGGTATAAACTCACTGGACTAAAGAAATGAGTACAGTTACGTAATACGAAATCTGCCAAAAGGCCTCAAACCTGCTCGAAATGCGGGCTTTGACACAAACATGCAGCTAACGAAACGTAGACCTACTCGTATTCCGTGTCACAACTAAGTTGGCCGACTGACAGTAACGATTGATGTATCGAAATTATCGGGCCTACGAAACAGACCGGAGATTATCGTATCGTATTGAGCCTCTTGGAATACCCATTACTCCGTGTCGAACACATAGGATATATAGCAGCCCTATCCATTATTCAACGCCAACCCTGCTGCATAGTGTGATTAAGATGATAGTTTTTCAGCGTTTAAATTTCCACCTAGTTCTTGGAAAACCGATGTTTCGTCTCTGGGTCTTGTTTTCATCTAGAAACAATAACACAACATGATTACAATCACAAACAGACTCGGTGATACGTTGGCAATCTTCAGTTTCTACAATAGGAAATAAAAGTTTGCATTAAAATCTTAAATGCGTAACATTTCTGCAATTATTTTTGTACCTAACGTAAGAGATACGATACTGCGGGAAACCTTCTCATTTCACACCTTACCAGTCCACCTGATTTTCAACGTTCTTCTGTAGCAACCTATCTCAAATGCTTCCAGCCTCTCCTGTTACAGTTTTCCCGCTGTCCATATTCCACTACCACATAATGCTGTGCTACAAACGTGCATTCTCACAAATTTCTTCCTGAAATTAAGACGAATGTTTGATAATAGCACATTTCTCTTTGCCAGGAATGTCTCTTTTTTGCCAGTGCTACTCTGCTTTTGATGTCCTTGCTCCGTCCGTCACAGGTTATTTTGCTCCCTAAGCAATTCCTTAAATTCGTCTACTTCATGATGCCCAATTCTGATGTTAAGTTCCTCGCTCTTCTCAGTTCTGCTACTTCGATTTACTCCGATCAGTATTCTGTACTCATTAGGCTGTTCATTCCATTCAACACATCTTCTAATTCTTCATCATTTTCATTGAGGACAGCAATGTTATCAGTGAATCTTATCACTGATATTCTCTCACCCTGAATTTTAATTTCACTCCTGAACCTTTATTTCATTTCTGTCATTGCGTCTTCGATGTGTAGATTGAACTGTGGGGGCGAAAGACAGCATCATTCTCTTACATCTTTTTTAATCGTAAAACTTCGTTCTTGATCTTCCAGTCTTATTATTCCCTCTTGTACATATTGCGTAGTAGCTGTCTTTTCTTGCAGCTTACCCCTATTTTTCTCAGAACTTCGAAAATCTAGCACCATTTTACATTGTCGAACGTTTTTTCTAGGTCAACAAATCCTATAAACGTGGCCTCGTTTTTCTTTAGTGTTGCTTCCATTCAACAACACCACAACCGCATTTCTGGTACCTTTACCTTTCCTAAAGTCAAACTGACCGTTATCTAACGCAGCCTGGATTTTCTTTTGTATTCTTGTATCAGCAACTTGGATGCAAGACCTGTTAAAGTGATTGTGCCATAATTCTCTCATTTTCTGCTCTTGCTATCTTCGGAATTGTGCGGGTGATGTTTTTTCGAAAGTCTGATGTTATGTCACCAGTCTCATACATTGTGCACACCGACGTGAATACTCGTTTTGTTGCAACAATCCGCAAAGATTTTAGAAATTTCTACGAAATGTTACTTATCACTTCTGCCGTATTTAATTGTAAATCTTATTTAATCGTAATTGTTCCAATGATCTTTAACATTCTGATACTTATTCTGGATCCTCTATGTCGACTTCTGTTTCTTCTTCCCCGTCGTAGATGCCTTTAATGTACTCTTTACACCTATCCGCTCCTCTTCTACGTTTAACAGTGGAATCCCTATTTCACTCGTAATGTTACCACCTTCGCTTTTAATTTCACTGAAGGCTGACTTGATTTTTCTATATTTTCCGTCAGTCGTTCCGACAATCTATTCTCTTTCGATTTCTTCACAGTTTTCATGCGGACATTTAGCCTTAGCGTCAATAAACTTCCAATTTATTTCATTTTTGTATTCCTGAATTTCCCTGAACATTTTTGTACTTCCTTCTTTCGTCAGCCAACTGAAGTCTTTCTTCTGTTATCCATGGTTTCTTTCCAGTTACGTTCCTTGTACCCACGGTTTTCTTTCCAACTTCCGTTGTTGCTCTTTTTATAGTTGTCTATTCCTCTTCAACTGAATTGTTTACTCAGCTATTCATTATGGCAGCATCAATAGTCTCAGAGAACTTCAAGGATGTTTCTTCACTCCTCAGTACTTCCGTATCACACTCTTAAACTTCAACCTACTCTTCATCAATACTAAATTCTTTTCTGTGTCTGTATATGCTCCTGGGTACACCTTACAATTCAGTATCTGACTTTGGAATCTCTGCCTAGCAGTGATATAATCTGAATGAAGTCTTCCATGTATCCCTTTTCTCCTGGTATCTTTCAAGTTTAAGTTCCCTATCTTCTGATGTTTGAACAAAGTATCTGCTATTACTACCTGATATTTATTGCGGAACTCAACCATTTTCCTGATTCGTTCCTTCTACCAAACCCATATTTTCCCGTAACCCTTTCTTCTGCTTCCTCCCCTACAACCAAATTCCAATTTCTAATGATTATTAGATTTTCATTCCCCTTTACGTTCTGAATTACCAGTTCAGTATCCTCATTTCCTTTTTATATCTCTTCATCTTCCGCTTACGAAATCGGCTTGTACACATGAACTATTGACATCGGCGTTAGTTTTTGATTCTGATGAGAACAACCCCACCATTGAACTGTTCAAGTAATACAGCGTCTGCTCTAATTTTCTATTCCTAATGAATATACTCATCTGACCAGAAATTCTTGTGTTCTTTCCATTTCACTTCAACGACCCCATTATACGAGGCCTGTTCAGAAAGTAAGCTCCGATTGATTGCCAAATTGAAACCACAGTGAACATCAGAAATGTTTTACTTGTAACAATTAGCTACACCTTTCAGCTACTTCTCTATGTAGTCGCCGTTCTGACTTAGACTTTTGTCATAGCGTTGTACCAACTTTTCAATAGCCTCATCATAGAAGGCAGCCGCCAGTGCTTTCCGCTAATTCTCCACGCTGGCTTACACCTCGTTGTCTGTGTCAAAATGTTGTCTTCAAAGATAGCGGTTCATGTGACCAGAGATGAAACTCAGGGGGAGACAATTGCGGACTGTATTGTGGGTAATCTAACATTTCCATTAGAAAACGATGCAGGGGCATCTTCATTGCCCCTGCAGAATGCGGCTGAGAATTGTCGTGAAGACGAAACAGCACGACAGTTATGTAATGTTAGTTTCAGGCGAAATTTCTCACCAGGCCCTCGCACTTGGCGGCGACACTATTTTCTAGACATCTTTACGCACTCACTGCGAGCTCAGAAATGAGAAGAGCGACGTGATGCTAACTGGGGTTATACTAGAGACACTACCCAACACATCTGTGCAAAGCTTTATCGGATTTTCATAGTCGTTTCCATTTCGCGACCGATCGGAGCTTACTTTCTGAACGCCCCTCGTATATAGATTGGAGCTTAGCATTTCCATTTTAGATTTTCTTCGCAACTTCGTTCAAACTTCGAACATATGTCGCCCTACCTCGCAAAACGTCACCCTTCCTTAGATATTCAGTCTTTTCGTCATGGTCACCTCGCCTTGGCATCTCCTCCCGAAGACCCGAATGAGAGATTAGTACAGGTTACATGCCTTGTGGATACGCCTTATATGTTATTAATGAAGTGGTTTCCATTACCTTATGCATTCCCATGCTGTTGATCACTGCTGATTCTTCTGCCTTTTAGGGTTGGTTTCCCGCTCCAAAGGCAAGAGAGTTGCCTGAACCTCTGTCCACACCTCCACCCTTTTTGACAAGGCCGTTGACAGATCGAGGGTGACTTCTTACGCCGGACGTCATCGGCGGCCATTGTTTATGATATTAATTCAAAATTTAGGCAGTGGTGAGATTCGAACCGAGGACAGAGGACGTTTTCGTTACTGTCTCTGTTGGTCCATCATGGACATCGGACATCGGCTGGTTAAGTAATTGTCCATGTGACTGAAACTCACCAACAGCCATATAACGTAAGATGTTATTTTATTTTAGTTTGAAGGCTACCAGTTTCAACATTTCACTATGTCATCTTCAGGCCCCTAAACAGTAAAAGAGTATACATGTAGGGTGCATTAGGGTGTACAAAGCAAGCTTACAGAAAGTGATGGGTAATCATAACAATGCTTAAAGCTACAAGTGAAAGTAGTGGCGTTAAACTAAATCTCTGTGTACATGCAGCACATTAGACTAAATCATGTATACATATTTGTTAGTCATAAAATTATTTAACATCACAGATATACAACAGAACATGCAAAAACGTTAAAAAGATCAAAATTAGATAGTGTACAATCGGGAGCTCTGTTGAAAGGAAGCTTGTCTTTTTTTTCTTTTTTAATATAAATCCTATAAAATTCTTATAGTTGAGGAAACCCCTAGTAGATATGAGGTCCTATCTTCATTTAAGTAAAATGTCACACAGTAATCTATGAAGTACAATAGTATGCATATTTATGGCCTAGGTACTATCACATCTGGTGATATAATTATTTGTCACAGCATCAAGAAGAACCTGACGAAAACCTAACGTCATTCGACACATTAAGAGAAAAACAGCATGAAAAGAGCACGCTGAGAATAGGCTCAAATACGTAGTTGGCCTAGGTTACAGCTCTAAATAAAAAGGTATGATTTGGTTTCCTTTATATCACTGAACAGGCTGGCATTACCACAGTGAAACAAACGAACGACGATCTCAAATCCTACTTAACCAAGGGGAGTCCTCCAAGTTCTCAGCCGACAATGTCATACTATTTCCCTGGGAATGTAAGGCAATACCCCAACAACCTATCTATAGACGGCGAACCCTCTTAAATAATAAGACATAGCAAGTTGTGTCACGATAGGTAACGTGGGTATGGAGAAAGATAAAAGGTATGCGAGTGTGCAAGGATCACCATATCATGAAAGTTGAATCCCACTAAGTGGGTAACATATTTACGCACTAAAGGGGTACCTACTGTGCTTAGAGTTTGTTACCTGGAACCGTATTACAATGTACTCGTGGAGTAACAAATATTACTCAAAACATTGCCGGTAACGGTTTAGTCCAAAGGCAATGAAAGCATTAATGTCAGTCCAAATACCTGTAGACCCTCGAGACGATTATGTACAATGGTGGTAGCCCATAGGTTCACAAATTTTATAACTAACATCAGATCAACATCAAACTCCATCAACACCAAAACGCGTATCTAGTAAGAACACCACAGCATTCCCCCTAAGCTGTATGGAGAAGTAATGAGACTGCTGACTTGCTGATAAACTATCCAGGTCCTAATCATAGTAGTAAGATGCAGTCAAGACGTACCGAATTCCCACAAGTGAACTGGGGAATGTGTCAACTCTGGTCTAGGAATGCAGCTAGCTAAAAGGTGGTAGCTGACAATATATAACACCAATTCTCACCATACGGAAGCGGTAAATACTTCATTGTCCTAAGCATAATGTTAGCGTACAAGATAACAAGAAACCGAAAACGTGGTCACTAATAAAAACAGACTGCCTACTAAGAGAGTAGACTGCTATAAAGCGGGATACGAAGAGTTTCAAAAACAAACATGGTCTACGAGTTCACGTGAAGGTGACAGAGTGTATGCCCAAGCCAAAAAAATCAGTGTGTTACAGTAATGGTGAAAAAATACATTTATACTAAAATTCTTAAGAAAATTATAGCTGAAGAAAAATGTATATTGTTGGAGACATAACTGTCAAACATATAAAGGCTTAAATTAATATGGAGGTATATAAATATAGGTGAACAAAAGTAACACAGATATCTAAAGAAAAATCCCAAAGTAACAAAATGAAATTTATTAAAATAAGTCCCAGAAATGACTTATGACTAGACTCTGACATGTCACTTCCATCACAGGTTATTCTAGCTAAATTAAAATGGTAATATACTTATGACACAGAACGCTCCAAGGGAATACAATGAGCCGCTGACAAATTACCTGTATCGCCCACATAACCAACTATATCACGCTGTAACTCCTCTTAAGCCCATTATCGGAAAATATGCATCGTCAAAGAAATGATGGAAGCCTAAATATAGCTTTTTCTCTATAAGGATTCCTCCAATCCACGGGAATTATTTCCTGGTCTCTTAATACATGTACCATCATATTGTCCTTCTGGCTACGGGCTTTCCGTTATTAGTTTCAAATCTGATTCTGTGGAGAATCCCTTTTTGTAGATACTGAGTCCACTTAATTTTTAGTATTCTTCTGGAGCACCATATGCCAAACATTTCGATTCACTTCTTTTTTGGTCTGTATGAAATCTATGATTGACTTCCATACAGTTTTGTGCTCCAGACGTACACTTTTAGAAATTTCTTCCTCGAATTAAAGCTTGTATTTGATACTAGTTTGGAAGGTACATAAAGAAGTGGTTAAACGATTAGACATTACAAAAAGCCGTGGCTGAGTGGATGATCTGTTTTGACGGATGAAAGGGCTCTGCAGCTAGTGTAAACAAGGAACCACAAAGTAGCGCAAGTAACAGAAGGGCATGCTTCAGCCAGTTGTGTTACTGCCACTGGGTAAAACCCAACTGCTTGCGCGTTAGAAAACCTACACACAATGAGGTCCCGCTACGACAGATACTCTCTCAGGGACTAAGAATTCATTTCGCAGTCCCAAAATCCATTAAATCTGAACCATTGTTGACCGAGAACTCGCAGGTTTCCAGAGGGGCGGCAGTGTTAAATTACCGTGATACTTTGAAGAGAGTGATACTCATCATAGCATCGAGAATTTATACTAACGGTATGCCCATTCCAACGGTATTCAGTGAGTTGAAAGACAACTTTGATACTGGTATTTGAGAGCATAGCAGCCCTGGGGTCTTACCTATATGAATGCATATTACTACTGTGCAACGCACTAAATCACCAAACTCTCATATGGTCTCCACTGTATGAGTGCAGAGGTTAGAATTATCGGCAGAAGGTACAAAAGTTTTGTTCTACAACATTATGAGAATACCCTAGCGTGAGGGTTAATGTAATATTTAACACTATCAGCAGACGATGAGAAACAGTTTGTGCTTCAAGATAAAGTTAATAAGCCAGCATGGAGCTGCTATAAATTTGGGTGACTTTGAAATCATAGCAACCCTTGTTCTTACCTATGCTGCGCTAGTGTCAGTCCTAGACGAGGGAAATTTTATCAAAATTCAATGAAGGCACTGTTGGGTGATGAAATCTGGGTCCACTGGCAGAGTGTGGTAACAGACGATAGCGAGCAGGACAGGTAAGGTAAACATGGTACTTTGCGGGCGCGGAGCTGTGACGGCGGTGTTGCACGCACGATTTGTTTTGAGTGGAGCAACAACGAGGCAGGAAACTGCAGCGTTGCTTAAAGTTATTGCAATGTATGAGGCTGGGCACTACCCCGGAGCCAAGAGTGGCGATTTGTAAGTGTCTGACGTGTGGGAATTTATCCCTGCCATAGTTTCTGCCTCTCTCTGACACAATTTTCTCTAGAGACAGATCAGTTGAGTGTGGGGACAGACCTGTGCTGGTATACGCCTATAGTGGCCAGTCTGGCAGCAATGTTATAAGTATTGGGCATAAACTTGTACTTTCTTTCTATGTACTTGTTTGGGCTATATTCCGCCCCCAGGGACACAACACCAGGGCGGGACGGAAAGGCAGATTGGTACTTGGAGATCGCAGGGTCTGCCTGAAACAGAGCAGTGGTCTGCAGCAGGTCCAGGAGGGGCTCGGTTTCACTCCAGTCTATGGTCCCCATTCGCTTCCCACCTGGCGTACCGGGGTCTCGGCGAGGTGTACGCTGCGGGAGGCGCAGCAGGGCTGTGACAGCGCCAGAGACGGTGGCTGGTGTTGCCATCCAGCAAGCACCACTAGCTGCAAGTTGTGGCACAGCGTAAAGGAGGGCGCGGGTTCGAATCCGGTCCTGTCCTGGGAGCAGTGGCGACCCGAGAGCCAGGGGTGACCAGTACATCCAACTTCATCCCATGGTGGGACAGAGCAGGCCAAACGGGGCGGAGGGTGGCGAGGACCAGAGACTGTAGCAGTTTCTGTAATCGCTGGAAGCTGTGTGGTGCCAGACGTGAAGCCTTGGGGGGCAGCGACGTGAGAGAGCACGGCCGACTTGCAGCTGAGTGGCCTTGATGACAGCAGCAGCGTTGGCATACCAGGAGTTGCTGAGCCGGTGGGACTCGCGGGGCAGCACTGCGGGCGGCGCGTCGAAACTACACTGCACCCATTGAATACTGTAAATTAGCTGAATAAAGAAATTTTAGCGAATACCGCTGTATCACTCTGCGCTGTCCCTTGACGCTCTTGAACTTGCTCAGCCTCCTGATGAAATACGGCGCAGTGGGTCCCGGCTTCAGCTCTGCCATTTGGAGTCCCAGGTTCGACCACCAACCCCTCGACAGTGGTGTCAGAAGTGGTGCCAGTTACAACGCTGGTACCGGATTTCCACTCCCGTATCTTACGTCGCGCAAATAGCATTGTGTGGTGCCTGTGTAGAGGGGTAATTGAGGCATTTGGTTGCGTTTGTGATGGGTGGTCGTACACTTCTTGTTACATCTTGTCTTTGGGCGGTGTTCGTCCATACCAGTTTAGGGAGGAAAGCAAGACTGTTCACCTGCACACGAGCACAATGTGGAGGGGTGAGTGAAGTTAGATTTATGGTTTATGTGTCATTCTTTTGTTAATTAGGATGGACTTTTTAAAGGTGTCTTTTGTAAGGACGGAGGAGCCTGTAGATTTATCTGGATTCAGGGAAAATGGGGGACATGAAAACACAGCGCCTAAGCGATGTTATTTTTGTAACCGATCAGGCCACTGATTACCGGGTACCAATTGTGTGCCAAAGAATTGTTTTATTTGTAAGAGATTTGGTCATTTGGCGCGCAATTGTTCAGATTATAGATGGGCGATGACTCACCACAAGAACTAAGTTTAAGGAGCAGCAGAATGAAATTAATGCCAACAGTAGAGCTATAAACAAGAATGTTGGAAACACAGCAAACATCGGAAGCTGTGGCAGTGACTACAGCGGCAGCTGTAGCAGCTCTAATGGAGCAAATTAGGATACTGTCAGAGGTGAGGATAAGCGACAAAGAAAAACATGCAGAATTAGCAGGGAAATTTGAGGCATTGCGAGTAGGGGAAGGGACATCAGGTGAAAGTAAATTACAGGTCATGGAGTGTCTAGACCGTTTGACCAGGCAATCGCGGCATTGATTCACCCCTTTTCGCGTAAAACAACAGAGGATGTGTCGGCATTCCTTAATGACATTATAGCTGTTGTGGCGTAGCAAGACAGCCACGCCACGGAAGTAGCCGAAAGGCACGCGTTTAGTTCACGCAGGCAAGAGATAGGTCTGTAACAGGATACGTAATGAATGCTATAAAGAAAAGTACGTAGCTTCTGGAATACTTAACTTTAATCCATCCCTGGTACATCGCTATTGACGATATAAGTGAGACTCCATAGATACATGCAATGTTACTAATGGCGCCTTGCTAGGTCGTAGCCATGGACTTAGCTGAAAGCTATTCTAACTATCTGCTCGGCAAAGGAGCGAGGCTTCGTCAGTGTAGTCGCTAGCTACGTCGTCCGTACAACTGCGGCGAGTGCTAGTCCGTATCTCGAGACCTGCCTTGTGGTGGCGCTCGGTCTGCGATCACACAGTGGCGACACGCGGGTCCGATATGTACTAATGGACCGCGGCCGATTTAAAACTACCACCTAGCAAGTGTGGTGTCTGGCGGTGACACCACAATAGCAGAGGCCAATGGGTGGTTGGACGTTGTAATGTTGAGAGTGGCGAAGTTACGCCTGACAGGGAATGCCAAGTACCATGAAATGATGAACAATGTGGGGACGTTTGCAGAACGAGGTTGGGTTACGCCAAAGGTACCAAAAACAGAATAGTACCAGATTTTTTCGTGAAAAATGAAGTGCGTTAGATATGAGGAGAAATGAGACTGGAGGTTTTCTCCGACAGGAGTCGAAAGGTGACTGTACAAACGTTCGAACTGTCACAGAATTGGGAGACTAATAAAGTGCTGTTACAAGAAGCTGAGAACAGGACGTTAGATGTGTTTTTGCGGGGAGTACCGCCGAAAATGTCACATCGGTTGAGAATGGAGAATCCCAGTGATCTTGTGGCGGCTCCAAGGATCGCCACGTACTTAGAGGAGGCAGATTATGCGACGAGGCAAAGGGTGGAGCATTGAGTCCTGGCAGCGGAAATTAAGTGTTTTGGTTGTGGCCAGGTGGGGCACATTAGGAGGCAATGTCAGAGTCAGTTGCGGTGTTACTCATGTGGGAAAGTGGGTCACCGAGCAGTGAGCTGCAGGCGTAAAAATAGGGGGGAACCTCGGTGGCAGCAACCGTTAGCCGAGAACGGTATTGCTTCAACCGTCGGAGAGCAGTCCCAGTGAAATTGGGTAATGCGCTTGTAGGTGCACAGACGGAATGCTGCTTAATAGGCTTGGTGCACGGAAGGGAACAGAGGTTTCTGGTTGACACGGGGGCACACGTGTCTGTTATTAGTTTAGACCTGGATAACAGGAGAAGGCTTGAACCACCACGTTATAGGTTACGTGGAGTGGGAGATAATAAAGTGGAGTTATTGGGTACGACGATACTTCAATTCGTGATCGCAGGAACTAAGTTTAGTGAGCAGACAGAGGTGTTACCATGTGTAGGTGAGAGGTATTCGGTGATTCTCGGACTGGACTTCCTTGACAAACATAGTGCGAAAATAGATCTTTGGCAAACAAATATTGGAACACGGTGGAACAATATTTCGCTCGGGGGAAACGGCTGCAAATGGACGAATGTCGCAAGACGCACTAACATGAAGGTGACCCCAGCTAAACTGCGAACGGATTCATTAAAGGTCGATCAGCAGGATAACATACCGGCAGGTACAGGGAAGGTAGTTTGGGTTTAGATAAATACGGACTTACCAAAGGCGACGTTGTACATTGCGGAGCCACTCTCGAGTAATGAGGAGTTGGATAATGCGCACTGTTTTGTGCGGAGGAGTTTAGCTCACGCAAGTTATGTGGAAGGAGATTACAGAGTTCCTGTAAGTATAGATAACTTCGGCAGAGCGGATTTTATCTTGTTGAAAGGGTTATTATTGGCCACGCTGGGGTTTTTTGATGAAGATGACCTCGATAGGAAGGATTTAGAGGTGAGACATAAGCAAAACGTCGATGCAGCGCAATTAAAGGAAAAATTACAGCATTTGCAGGGAGACGACAGGGTAGCATTGGAGGAATTGTGATTGAAATTTAGCGATTTATTTGGAACGGGGGGTAGGTTACCGGCAACACTGATTACGAAGCATCACATACCAACAGAGGATAATACACCAGTGCTTAGGAAACTATATAGGATAGCACGTCATATGCAACCACTAATAGAGGAGTTTATAGAACAACTACGGGATGGAATCAAAGGGCATATGGATAGTCCATATTCAGTGATTATAGGTTTCTGAATGCGAAAATCATTTTGGACGCATATCCGATTCCGAATATCACGGACACATTGGACAATCTGGGGCAATGTAAGCATTTTACAACCATCAATTTACGGGGTGGATACCATCAGTTGGAAATAGTGCCTGAGGATACGGAAAAGACAGCTTTTACTGTTCCTGGGGGGCAGTATCAGTATATACGGATGCCGTTCGGGTTGAAGAGTGGACTGGCAACTTTTCAGCGATTATTAGATGGGATTTTAAGGGGATTGAAACCATAAACATATATCATTTACCTAGATGACATTATAGTATTTTCGAAGGATATACCAGAACATGTATCGCGTTTAAGAGAAGTCTTCAGGAGGTTGCGGTCGGCACGGTTAACATTAAGTTTAGAAAAAAGTAATTTTGCGCAGACGCAGGTCAAATACATAGGTCACGTAATCAGTGAACAAGGGGTTCAAACCGATCCTCAGTTAACAGAGGCAATTTAGAATTTTCCGACCCCACGTACAACGAAGCAATTACAATCAGTAAATGGGTTATGTTCATATTATCGTAAATTTGTAAAATATTTTTCTAAAATAGGCGAGCCGTTAACAACACTTTTAAAGAAAGGGGTTAAATTTCAATGGACGGAGAAATGTCAGGAAGCTTTTGATGAATTAAAGATGAGATTATTATCTGGTCCAGTGTTGCTGTTTCCGAATTTTGAAGAAGAATTCATCTTATCATGACACTTCAAATGGTGCAGTAGGATGTGTTTTGGGGCAAATGGTGAATGGACAGGAGCGCCTGGTGGCGTATGCTTCTAGACAGTTAAATAGGGCAGAGCGCAATTATTCCACAATGGAAAAGGAGATATTGGCTGAAATATATGGTGTAACGTATTTTCGTTGTTACCTTTATGGTATGAAGTTTAAGGTCGTGATGGATCATGCAGCGTTGAGATACTTACTGGGACTCAAGGATCCTTCTAGTCGATTAACACGGTGGGCTCTAAAATTAAGTGAATTTGACTTTTAAGTAATTCATAAGCCAGGGAAGAATCACGGGAATGCAGATTCATTAATTCGCAAATTGGATGCATTAGAAGTAATGGGTAAGAGTGTTGCGGAATGGCAAAGGGCACAAGCAGAAGATGAGGAGTGCCAGAGTCTTAGAACTCCACCACATTTCATTATGGAGGGAAATTTGTTGTGTAGAGTTACCAGGTGAGGATCATGGGCAGTGGTACTAAAGAGTTTGAGAGAGGAAGTCTAAAAGCAGGCCCATGGTCATGTGCTCTCGGGGCATGGTCGTCGTCGAGCAGCAAGAAGACGAGTAGCAGAACGATTTTGGTGGTGCAATCGGAGAAGGGATGTGGGACAATACGTAGCAACTTGTGTGCCGTGTGCGCAGCGAGCGGATGTGACGTGCTCATTACGACATTTGTGTAAATTTTATTCTGTGCGCCCCCGCCCTCAGAGACTGTGGCCAATGGGCATGAGTTGCCTCTGGTCGGATAGGTCCGTGGTAGTGTGTCCATTTGAAATTTCTGAAGACCCGATACATTCTTGATTGTTACAGATCTAGCCCTCCATTTGATGCTCGGGTGTGATTTTATTCTGAAAACTGGATTAGTTCACGACTTCGCTACCCGCATCTTCTCTTTTAGGTTTTCGCGTAGTGACAAGATAGCCCTATGCTCCTGCCGTTGCGCAACTGATGGGGTTCGGTAAGTTGTAACTCTGGTGAATTTGATGTGGCCCATCTTGAACTGGGTCAGGCAGGACAGTTGTTGAATTTATTATGGGAGTTTCCCAAGATTTTCTCATTCCTAAAGCTCAGGGCTAGGATAACAGGCTGGCGGTTATTTATAGACTCATTAAAATAAAGAGGCCATATTAGAATTCGTCCTCTTGCATGATTTTTAAAACTGCTTTACCTGGTTTTTCGGGCTATTTGGTTCACGGTGCTTATTATTATTAAATTCCTCTTACCGAGGAGTCTAAACATGTCACCGCGTTCTGCGCTGATTGGAACTTTTGAGTTCATCCTGGTGGCGTTCAAGCTGTCCATAGGGGCGACGATTTTGTATCGTTTGTTAGGTCACATCATTGTTAAATAAAGATTTTTTCTATCTTTAATTACTTTGGTGATGTTTTCATTTATAGTAAGTCCACTCCCCTGAATAAGCTACGTAGGAAGGGGGAGAAATTTGTCTGATGTGAGAGCTAACATGCGGTTTTGAAGCTATCAAGACAACTATCACCAACCCGCCGGTCTTAGTCATCCTGGATTTCGGCAAAAGATTTATCGTTCAAACTGATGCCTCCAATGCCGGTATCGCTGCAGTGGGTCACGGTATAAGATGCCCACCAGCTTTCGCGTCTACAAGGTTGTCTGGTCCTGATGAGTGCGAGGCGCTAGCTGTGCTTTCCGCCGTAGAGATGTTTCAGATCTATTTTGAGCGTAGACAATTAGGCCCTAAGTTGGATGTTGGCTCGACCCAGGAAAACTGGTAGGATTGCCAGGTGCGTATTTTGCATCTCCGCTTTTCATTTCAAGAAGCGACACATAAAACGATCTGACCACCAAGTCGCCTACGCTCTCAGTTGCATGTTTCAGCTAGAGGGTTCCTCTATTGTTTGTGGACATTAAAACCAAACAGGATAAAGATCCGATGTGGGGTTCATTGAGGAAGCAGTTCTCATCCGTTGGTAAGGTTAGCGACTACTCCGTCAGGAATGGCATGCTATGTAAATGCGTTAAGGAAGCCAATGATTTTAAAATTTGTTTGCCTCCGGAGCTGGTGCCTCCCGTTTCCCATTTTTTCATAATTCTCTAGTGGGAGGGCGCCTTGGCATCTATAAAACCTTGGAAAGGTTAAGGCTCACCTCACCTGGCCCTCGATATGTAATGACATATGGCTTTTATTGGGTGAGTATGAAGCCTGTAAGAAGGCTAAACCTAGTAATAGTTCTTGGAAGGAGTTGTTACAATCCGAGAGTGAGGATAACCCCACGGCCAAACTCTTTATCGATTACGTAGTTCCTCTTCCTCGTACCAATATATTCTGGTGATTGTTCACGTGTTTTCCAGATTTGCGGGGTCACGGCCATTACCATTCCCACATCTGACCAACATCTTCAGCAGGTTTGGATCCGCTAATGCTCTTGTTAGCGATAACACTCTGGTGTATGTTTACGAACATTTCAAGCAATTTTGCTTTCGTAACTCTATTAATCACCTAACCACAGCGCCACATTATTCCCAGGCATCTTTTGAAGAGAGAGTGAGCTTTGATTATTTACCATCAAAAGTCTCTAATTGCCTTGTCTCAATTTTACATTTAACACTGCGTAGTGCGAAAAATTCAAGGCAGTTCCCTCTCTTGTTTTCGTATCCCATCAATTCCTCTATTCAACTTCGGGTTATCAAAGACCTGCTGCCTTCGTTCGTTACTCCTGAAGATCTTCAGGAAAATGGGGACCAGGCCACGAATAACATTAGGTTTGCAAGTAGCTGCCAGGCATGGCGATATAATAGGAATACACTACCCTTTCAGGACAAGGAAGGAGGTGAGGTTTTGGTGAGGAACTGTGCCAGTCGGGTAAGAGGTGGTGCCAAGCTCGGGAATTTCACTTCTCGTTTCTTAGACCCAAGCTCTATCATCAAAATTCCGAGTCCGGTTAACTTACTTGTCAGGCATATGGCCACTGGCAAGGTCCTCGGGGTTCACCGTTAAGTAACCTTCCCTTTCTTCTGTGGGCTGGACCGGGGTCAATTGGTTGAAGGGGAGGAGGTTGAGCCGTGGTGGTTTTCCTGGCGTCATCTTCGAATTCCTAGCGCCACTAGCTCTGTCTGTCATGTGATGTTCGTCTGGGTTGAGGTCACTAAGACCTTTGCTCGAGGTTGTTGATGGGATCGGGGCGCGAGTTGGAGAGTGGTAACGTAGCGAGGAGGACAGTGTTATAGGTCCGGCCAGCGAGACCTTGCACAAGCGTCTTGGGCACAGAGACACGCGGGTGGTTTCTGGGCATATTTTTGGGCCGATTTGAATCTGTGGTTGACTTCGAATGCCGTCTTCCTGCGTAGCCTGGCCAGCCACTCTGGGACGTGGCACACCGATGAGGAAATTGTAGCCAGTTTCGCTGTGCTGAATCCTGGGCCCCCTCTGGAACCGCCAAGCTTCGACTTCGATTTGTGAACTCCAGTTAGGTTTGGCTTTTGAGGTCTTAGCAGTTATTACCGAATGCCTGTCTGTTTTCTGTTTGGTTCTTACTTAAATCAAGGTGTTATTAAAGAAAACCTGGATATTTTCTCTTTGGTAATTTTACGTAACTGAAGTTATTATTAAGAAGGCCTGCCTGTTTTCTACTAGGTGATTTTATTTAATGAAGCTGTCGTTCTTGAAAGCCTGTCTGTTCCATTTCAATTAAATTAAAAGGCCTTATTAATAAACCTTCCTTTTTTATTGCCCTGTATAGAGATCTGGTATCTCTCTCAATCTTTGTTATAATTTATTAAAATTGTGATTGTCAAAGGGCTATCTGTTTAGAGGTATTTATGTCACTAAGGTAGTAACAGAAAGTGAAACATAATGGTACACGGGCCCTAAACTTTCGATTTACATCCATTTTTTCCATAATTGCAAGTTTCAGTGCCAACAAATAAGCCAAATGTATTTTAATAAGAAATACAGACAACGCAGATGCGTAAATACTTAATTTGTAGGGTCCATCGTGCTACCAGTGTACGGTAGAATGGTCAAACTTTGAACCTTAACAACTGCTGCTTAACCTATAAGCTTATTAATAGTTCCATTATGCAAGCCATGTATATTTTTTTAAATCGTATAGAGCAATTAATTTACTACAGAAGTGCAACATGTGTTTTGAGCTTGAAATCTTAGTTATTCCGAGAAATAATGGCATTTTATTTTCTACAAAGTCTGAAGTGACATTTTCAATCAGAGGTCTAAAATTATGCTTGCATAATACGATAAGCAACATGTATCTGTTTTGTACTGAATATCGTTACTTATTACGATAAAGCACTTTATTTTGGTGGCAACGACTGTATTTTCGGGATATTGATTTTCCATCTCCGTCTTGTTGCATCGTCATCTCTGAGTAAGTTTCATGTCTGTGTTCTTCCAATATTGTCTTGCTTCTGTTATATTGAATATAAATATTGCAAAGTTCTCCTCGTGTATTATAGAAATACGCAGTTTGAGTAATGTTTCAAAGTGAAACAATCTCATTAAAAAATCTTCTTCCTCCCTTCCTAAAAGAAAGTTCCGCGGAGTTCGTTTGTCTTTTGGCTATTTGTGTGTGTGTGTGGTTTTGCTGGTGTGTTTTACATGTGGGAATAGTGCAAGATAAATATATTACGTATTTTTTGGCTAAATAATTTTGAACGTGGCACAAAAATCCAAATTGACCTGGTACTTCGGAGCACAGCCTCGATGACTGTAATGCTGTTACACTGTGATTGGCTGTTTCATTTTAATGTACTTGGACGTGTTTTGAGAAGAAGATAAGGGCAGGGACATGGAGGGGGGAGGGCGAGAGCAATGGGAGAGGGAAGGGAGGGACGTGGAATGACACATAATAGATAAGGACAATGTGGCTTTTCGTATGACAGATAAGTGAGTCTGGTCAGTGATTTCATGGATAACACGTCTTAGACATTTCTAGCCCACTTGCAGTTCCCAAAATCATTTACGTGCAAAATGGGCTGGAGTCGTTATAGACATACAAAACAGGCTTTTTTCTGTCTCTCAATCAGTTTTTTATTTCCATATTTTGAGGTAAGAAACACTTGTTGACAGGCAAGAAAGCCTATTTTATTTCAATAAGGATTATAGATAACTCTCTTGTGATGAACAGTCCAGTTTTAAAAAAACTGTTGATGTACGGCTGACCTGTAAATGCAGGCAGTGAGTTGCCACTATCCATTGCAACAGCAGACAGTTCTAAACACCCTGGTACATAGGATGCATGTCATCTGCAACAACGAAAGTGTTCTATCTGAACTACAACACGTCAAGTATTATTGCTATTATTGATACTATAACATATCGATGGTCTACTCCTTACTTATCTCTGGCTTCTGAAATTACCGGAGCCAAACGTGCCGTTTTTCTGAGAAAGCGTTGTCTTAGCGTATAATGACAACAATGCCCCAGGGCTATCGTTCACAAGCCATCTTCGCGTGTGCAGTACAATGTGCATACAATGTGTGGAATGATGATTATTACAAAATTCTGACAGATTGCTTTAATGTTTGCACTGTATTTGACATTTGACGTTGCGTGGCTCACAGATAACCTTGGCTGTTAAATGTTGCTCGTTCACTCCTAGGGAGGCGCGGGCGGTGTTATATTATTTTTCACGTCTGACACGGTTGTGGCGCCGCAACGCAGGGCCGGTTAATGTAGAGTTAGAGATCATTTTAATTAAAGGTACTAATTTTCTCTAACGTCACATCTAAGCTATATTATACTTTTAATTCTGCTTGAGTAAATTTCTGTTTTCTTAAAAGTACCATGTGTCAGGCTTTTTCACGTTGTCTTTCTTGGCTCTGGTTAAACAATTCCTGGTTCTTAAGTGACATATCTCACGCTTGGCTGTTTGGTATCTTTGATTCTGTGTAGATAAAATCTTGTCTTTCTATTAGGTGACATAACGTTTTGATAAAGTTTACTCTCAGGCTTTTAAAGTAAATGCACATTTTGTTTAACGACTTTGATACTGTTAGAGTAAATGCCCATTTTGTTTAAGGGACACACGTGTCTGTCTTTGCTTTGGAATGTTTGAGTATAGAATTTCTTAATGGCTTTATGCCAATGACCTGTGTTAGTATGAGTAATATTTCGGTTAAAGACATCTTCTAATGGTTTTGTAAAAATATGCAAAGGAAGGCTTTAAGAAATTTCTGGAAATTGGTTAATTTAATATGTTCTTTTGTTAATTGTTTGTATTTACCATCACCCTCACTTGTTTCCCTGCCATTTCAAAAATAGTTTATTTAACTTTGACACACTTTTTTGCCATGAGCGTACTAGACAGTTTACAACTGTAACGAGCAAAGCATCACTTAATGCACTAATTAACAAACTGTTCTCTTGATGTACAATGTTCAACTTTTGCCAAAGTACAGTTCATCAGAAACTTTAACAACTAATTGGTCCTTCATATAATGTTGGCTCCTTCAATAAGGTCCCGAGTGCTCTTCATAGCAGTATTAGGGCACTGCGGTGCTGGGGAAGAGGTGTGGTCTCGAGAAGGGCATGCCATACGTCGTTGCGGATTCCAGCGAGACCTCGGTAACGTCTGAGGTGTCCATATGTGTTGCCGCCTTTGGTGTTGCGACGCGATCTCTGGACTGTACCACAGTCCATATTATATAGTCATTAGGCTGTTCATTACGTTCTAAAGGTCGTGAAATTATCCCTCAGTTTCACCAGATGTCATCAGCTAATCATTTCATTCGTATCCTCTCATTCTGAACGGTAATCACACTCCTGAAACTTCCTTTCACACCGATGAGCCAAAACATTATGACCATCTGTTTAATAGCTCGTTGTTCCTCCTCTGGAACGCAACGCACCAACAGCTTTGCATCTTTGCCTCGAATAAGTTCTTGGTCGTCCTGCGGACGTACGTACCATCAGATGTTTACAGGCATGGTGGTCAGTAAATTACAGGTGCCCATTAGCGTCCAACAAGAATTTATGTTAAAAACACGAGTTCATCATGAAGCTCCTAAATCCCCTATTGAATCATTCTGGTTTTGAAACACACAGTTATCCTGATGAACGATGTTATTGCCATCAGGAAGACATCAAGCATGAAGGGATACAGGTGGTCCATAATTATGTTCGCCTGGCTTCGATTATCACCACTGGTCCCACGGAAGTCCAAGATAACATCCCCCTTACCATGACACTGCGGCCATGGTCTCCGTCCTCGGTGCCTTATTTATTTCGAGTAGTCTTTTGTCTGGGTAAAAGCATATCCGGACATGAATATTGATTTAGTTTCACACGAAACATGACGCATTCGGCTAGGCGACGCACTTCATTGGTCCACGGCCCAGTTTCGATGATCCTATGCCAATGGTGACGAACGATTTCATCTTGGAGTCTACATAGGAACGCGTCTGCTGCGGTACCCCATGTTCAGAAATGCTTGCTGAAAGGTGTGCTCTGAAACGTGCGTGCATTGACATCGCACTGTGTAGTCAGAACCACCACAGATCGCCATCTGTCTTGCATTACAGAGCGGGTAAGTGTCTCATCTGCAAGGTCTGTAATGAAGCGTTGCCCAACACCTTGTGGTTACACCACACACACGCGCGCACACACACTCACACACACACACACACACACACACACACACACACACACACACACACACACACACATATTGAAAAGCGTCAAAGCTTCTCATGTTTATAATTAAAGGAGATAATTGCTTTTAAAATCAGTCATTAGTTTATTGCAATATATGAAGTGTGACGGAGGTGAATTATTGTGTCATTAAGCATCGGTAAAGGGCTATGATTCTTCTCGTTGCAAACATGGTACACTTTGTGCATGAAAGGAATTCTTGTGATGCGTTCCTAGCTGGGAAGCCCGGCGACCAGGTGGACATAGGTAGTGCCCACGGGCGAGCGGCGGTCGCGCGCATATGTCGGTACGATTCACAGAGGGCAGGCCCCCAGAAGATTAGCGACAGACGAAGACGCTTCATACATCAACAGGCTGCCAAGGGAAGCCGTGGACATTCGCACGTGTGCCCGAGGCAGCGGAAACTATAAGCTTAGAGCGAGAAACAGCTTTGCCACGATTCTAGGTAACGCGGACAGAGCGGAGAGTTGTATAGCAACAACACAACTTGGGTGTCCAAGAATCTTAAGTGGCCTGGGGAAATTTAGCCGTTTCCCGCGAACAGAACACCTGGGAACGTAGCGGCAGTACTCAAAGGAGAAGTCTTGGTTTATTTGTATACTCTGTCTCACACAGGGTATCGCTCTCTTTCCTCACGGAATGCGACAGCAAGGAGGGAGGAAATTTTGAGACGGACCTCTTCATTGGCAAGATTCTCATGTTCGCTTTGAGAAATAGTACGAGCTACGTAATCTGCGGAAGGGCTGAGACAAAACGCTGGAGGGGAGCGGCTCCCTCTCTACAGGTGCGAGGAGCGCACTAGTATTAGGGCATTCCGAATATCGCCTCTGAGGAGGCAGGAGTTCACTCTTGACTGCTTCCGATAAGTCGCAAGGATCTCTTAACACTTGTCATGAGACAATGCACTTTGCATTCGTTACAAACAGCGTAGAGAGAAAAGTTTGTTAGATCCAAGTAGGTGAGATTCACTCAGTGTGCGCGTTATCAACAGCTTAACTAAGGATCACATTTTGATTTACTACGTCCGATGACGGTAGTACCGTTAGAACAGTTTTTAGCTTTGTTTAATGCAGTTTCACGTAGGTTTGCACTTGCGGGTGGACGCATACCGTAGTCCAGTAATGATAACTTCCAGTAGCAGGTTTCGATCACTATTTTTAGCGTAGGGCATATTAGACGCTATCAACTACGGCGCCGCGCTGGATTAGCCGAGCGGTCAGGGGCGCTGCAGTCACGGACTGTGCGGCTGGTCCCGGCGGAGGTTCGAGTTCTCCCTCGGGCATGGGTGTGTCTGTGTTTGTCCTTAGGATAATTTATGTTAAGTAGTGTGTAAGCTTAGGGACTGATGACCTTAGGAGTTAAGTCCCATAAGATTTCACATACATTTGAACATTTTTTCAACTACGTCGCCGGCAGAGTCTTGATGCAGCCTCAAGCAATCAGCCGACTCCACCACCATGCCGACCACGCTATCAACATGGTAATACAGAAAACGCCCGCTTTCATAGCTGCGCATTCTTCTTTCACTGTCTTCAATTTCCTTGCAATGTGTTAGATGCTCACAAAGACGCAAGGCACAGTATTCATCGTTTGCCCGCTAAGAGACTCATATGTTCAGCTGTTCTTTTTTTCTTCCTTCCTCATTTATTACACCAGGTCAACCCGTCTCGTGCAATTTATTAATATGTTAAATTAGAATGAAGTCATACAATTCTCATGTTAAATGGCAAATACCAGGGCAGGCACCTTATATAATTCACTTGTTGTGAGCTCTTGGCGTCAATTCAATTCTATTTTTTCTTTTTTCTTTTTTCTACAGTATCTAGCGACTCAATTTTTTTATTTTTTTGTCATTATTTGAATAATTTGTGAGTGAATGTTCAATGAATTTGATAAAATTTCAATAATTATTGCATATGTAGTTTAATGCAGTTTCACTTATATGTTGAACAGCACTCCTTGCATTTCATTTAGAGAATCTAAATAAAATACACACTTCTTTCTCTCTCCCACACGAGGTATCATGCAATATATATATATTTCAACCTATCATCTACCCTGCGTCACATATCCCTTAATGTCAGATAACGATCGCTGTTGGGGTAGAGACTTGGTGTCACAGGCAATGAGATGCCTGAATAGCTGTCTCATCATGCATGACGTTTAAATGTATTACTTCACTGCTACTAAAAGTATTGGTAAAAAATTTCGTAGACAGTACACATGCCACTAAATGCACCACAAATGTCCATAAGACGGAGGACGTCCTGCTCGACGTCCATATGCTCAGGGGCTGGAGGCGGCAACGCAGCAGGGGCAGGTGTCGGTGGAGGCAGCGGTTGAGGCGGAGGCAGAAGCGGAGGTTCCATCATAGGGCGGCCGTCGACAGGCCCTGGCAGCTGCCCCAGGGCATCGTGTAGTACACCAGACGGGAGCGGAGCTGGTTGAGGTGTCAGTGGATGGTGGAACCATCGGCCTACCAGAGAGATGCCATCGCACAGCTGCAGAGCTTGGTGATGAAGGCAGCCAACCAAAGCGTCCGTGGATGAGAGAGGATCCATGCCCAGACCTCCTGCTGACGCAGAAGGAGGGTGCCAGAGTGCGGCGGGGGGGGGGGGGGGGGGGGGGGTGAGAAGTCTTGGGAACAAGGAGAGATAAGGGGCAGCAGAATGGTCGACCATTATCTCTGCTGGACTTTTGCCAGCATGCATGACATCCTCCAGTGGGTGATGGCTCAGCAGTTTATCGAGTTGGATCTTGAATGTTCACACAAAACTTTCTGTCTGGCCATTTGCTGCAGTGTGAAATGGGGTAGTGTGGACGAGGGAAATCCCATTGGCAGCACATAATTGCTTAAACTCCGTCGAAGCAAACTGTGGACCGTTATCCATAATGATCGTTTTGGGGACTCCGTCGACAGCAAAGAGGCGCTGGAGAAATTCGATAGTCTCAGCTGAAGTGGTGTTCATCATGTGGAGGACATAAGGGTATCCCGACCCCGAGTCGCTCAGGATGAGACACTGGGATCCATGAAACAGCCCTGCGAAATCCAAGTGGAGACGTTCCTGTGGAGCTGCTGAATCTGGCCACGAAATATACTGGCATGGGGGTGATGCCTGATGTGTTTGGCACGTGGTGCAAGCTGACTCAAGGAAGGCAATGTCTTTATCCAATCCGCGCCAGTAAAGTGTCGGCAGGCCAACTGTTTGGTGAGGACAATTCCTGAATGGAGGAGGTCGATGCCACGGCGCCACAGTTCATGTGGTATGACCATCCGGGTAACGTCCGAATCACTATGCAAAAGGATGACACCACCGCAGAGAAAGAGACTGTGCCGATGATCACAAAAATGCTGGCCTTCCGCATCGCGGACAGTACAATGGCTGTTCGGCCAACCCGTAGTGATTTGATGGCGGAGAGCTTGCAGTGTCTGATCCTGAGCAGTGGCCCGCTGGACCGCAATGGTATCCAACGGAAGCGCGTCCAGAGCTGCGTCGAAGTTCGGCTCCACATGGAAACAGACCAAGGGGGAGATGTCAAATGCACTGACTGTTCCGGAAGGCAGCTGGGGAAGGAGATCGGCGTTTGCGTGCCTTTCACAAGTGCGACAGACATTATCAAAGTCGAACATCGCCAGGAAGAGCGCTTAAATGCAAAAGGCGGCGCGCTGTCCAGGTGGGCACTGTTGCACACTGGTGAAACAAAGAAACTAAAGGTTTGTGTTGAGTCTGCACAGTGAAATGACGACCATAAACGTAGAATTTCGTTTAGGCGAAAACGACCGCCAAGGCTTCATTTCAGTTTGACTATATTTGGTTTCAGTCAGTTAATTTTTTGGATGTGAAGGCCACCGGCCTCTCAACGCCGTTTAGCACTTGCGAGAGAACTGCCCCCAGGCCATAGTCCGATGCATAATCGGCAACGATGAGGGGCAGGGAAGGGTCGTAAGCGTCCAGACAAGGAGGTTTGCTGACTTGAGACTTGTGAAAGCCTGCTCACACAACGTGTCCCAAGCCCAACGCACACCCTAGCGCAACAACCTGTTTAGAGGCTCCGAAATCTCGGTGACGTGGGGTATAAAACGCCGGTATATGTCAATTTGACCGAGGACGGTTTGCAGTTCCTTCACATTAGTGGAAGCAGGCGAGTTTTGAATCACCTTGACACACTACTTAGAAGCGTGTATGCTGCAGGCATCAATCGTGAACCCAAGATAACTTATCTCGCGCTCAAAAATGTTGCACTTTTTTCCGGCAATACAGGTTAGACTCAGAATAAACCTGAAATACCCTATCCAGCTTGTCCGCGAGGTCCACTGCGGCCGAGCCACCGACGATTGCATGGTCCAGGTAATTTGCTGCAGCGGGCACCTAACTTGTGATATGTTCCAAATAACGTTGGAAAATGGCGGGTGATCTGGAAATGTCAAATGGGAGGCGGTTGTACCGGAAAAGGCCACACGGAGTATTGATGACTAGGATCTGCTGCGATTCCCCGTCCTGCGGCAGCTGCCAATAAGGATCATGCAAATCAATTTTGGCGTAAATGGTTGATCCGGCAAGACGTGTGAGTATGTCATCCACAGATGAGACAGAATGTGCATCGATGACGGACTGAGAATTTACTGTGACCTTAAAATCGACAAACCTGCGTAAAGCACCGTTCGATTTCTCGACTAACACGACAGGCATCGCCCAGCGGCTGTGCGCGACGGGAGGAAAGATGCCTACGTCTTGTAAGCGGCGAAGTTCCGGCTGCAGCCTGTCTCAGAGAGCAAAGGGGACAGGATGGGCCTTAAAAAAAACGAAGGAAGAAGCTGAACATGTACAGTGAAATCCTTCATACCTGGTATCGAGGACGAGAACAAAGGTTTGTATTTGCTGAGCAACAGGGCGAGGAGGGTATCCATGGAGGTGATCTAAACCACCTGTATCTCGTCCTGCTGGCAAACCCAGATGACCAAAACTGTCCAAATCCGGAGGGTTAGTAGCGCGGTGGGAGCCAATCACCAAAAACTGAGCGGTGAAGGAACAACCTTCGTAGGCGATTTGCGTTGAAAAACGCCGTCGACTGATGTATAGTGATTACTGAAACAACGCAACTCGCGAGTGTACAGAGACAAAGCTGACGAGCCCAGGCGTTGGTATGTGGCACCATCAACAATAGAAACGGAAGATGCAATGTGAATTTGGAATATGTGCCACACCCAAGGTAAGGAGAAAACGGGCTCACGACTGGGGAATGATGGAAAAGACTTGTCCATCAGTGGAATGCGAGGCTTACGGGTCCTTTGGTGACAATTCGTGACGAGCCTGTGCGTCTACACGATGTTCCTGCGAATCCTGACACACAACAGCGATATGGCCCGTTCGGCTGCAAGTCTTGCACCTTGCTCGCCGGGGGGCACTCCGACCTTTGGTGAACCTGGAAACAGTCCGGACAAGATGGAAAATGTGCGAAAGACTTTTTCTCAGGAAATGTACCAACGGTCCGGCGAGACTCCTGCTCGGCGCTAGGCAACTGTCGAGCCGCGAAAACAGCCGGATCAAGACGCGGCAGTTGAAGCCGGTGAGACTATTCTAACGCACGAATGATCGGCAGACAGGTGTCGAGGGACAAGTCCTGTAACTTCAAAATGTCAGCCAAAGACCAACGTCTGGTGCGTAAAACAACACCATACCGCGTATCAACAAAATGGCATCGGACTGCTTGCAGGCAACGTTGGCGCACCGGAATCTGCAATCGCGAGAGAGACCCTGGAGCGTCGTAATTCATTCCCGATATGTCTGACCTGGTGACTTTCGACAAGAAAAGAAAGTCTGATGGGCGGAGACGACTTGTACTTGTGCGTCAAAGTACTAAGAAAGGCAGCCCTTAAAATGGGTGAAGGAGAGATCTTAAGGTGACTGCTCAGCGTCCAATTGTTGAATTAAACGATACACCTGTTGACCGATTGTTGCTAAAAAAAAAAAAAAAGCCCGACTTCGATTTTCGTTGGGGATCCAATGTGCCAGTAAATGTTGTTCTACCCATTCAGCATAACTTGACCATGGTTCACCAGACTTATCGAAAGCCGGAAACGTCGGTGGAGCCATGTTTCAAAGGGTTCAATTTACCCGCGATGATATCAACTCTATCAGCTACATCTTGCAACGCCAGGCAGTGAGGGCAGCGTTCTGACTTTGTGAGCGCTGTCTCAATATACTGTAGGGTTTCCGTCAAGGACTGAAGAAATTTCTCTATCGTAGCCTTTTCGACCGAAAATGAAAGTTTTATCCTCATCACCAATAACTGTAGTGTCCTGCGATCGTACAAGAACAAGAAATAATAACCCCCAAAATACTACGCTACACAATTCCAAAGTGGCGTTATGCCCAACAAGATGTCTTTCACATGGCTTTTCACCAAGTAGTGCCGTGCTTATGCGGAAAGTTTGTTGATGTTTACACTACTGGCGATGTTTTGATATGAGATCTTCGGCAGCCCACCTTGCTTGTCTGTTGTGCAGGCCCTCTATCTGCTAAGGGGCCGCTACGACACAAACAACTCTACCCAATGCTCAACAGGGAAAATAGTCTGAATAGGTAGGTGTCGAGCTCCACATACATGACACTGATTAGACCTCTGATCACGTACGCACCTCCCATCTGGGGACACGCAGCTCCTACACACCTGCGCTGCCTGCAGATCAAACAGAACAAAGTGCTACACATCATTAGTAAGGCTCCACGTTATACCCACACTGTAGATCTTCACAACGAATACCGTCGTGAAATCCTCAAGAAAGTATTCAAAAAACACGCTAGATGACTATTCACGAGCTCGAGACATTCAAACAACCCGTACTCTGGGAAACTATTATCACACCACAGGTGGAAGCATAAGTGGCCAAAGAGCTAGTAGCTAGGACATAACCACCTGTGGCAAGGTAACGTATGCCCACAAGCGACAACATCGGCAAGCCCCTGCGTATCAGCAACTTTTACTCGATATGCCACCTGCTATTAAAGCCAACCAACAGGCTAAGCAGGATAACCGACATGCTTGCAAACTAACGCACAAACAAACCGCCAACACTACCCTACACTGTAAATGCGATATACGACCTAGCGGACACAAAACGATGAACCTAACTGTTGAGATATGCTGACGCTGATCGAGAAGCCAACACCGGCACCCTAGCAGCAGCCGCCGAGTAATACTACCGCACATAAAAGGTATCGACCAGCATGGTACTCACTACTAACAAAGCTTACCAGGCAGCAAGAAAACCCATACTGCTCTTACAACCCGATCCAACTATCGCAGAGGTTTTTTCCCCTTGGCTCTTCCCTTGGCATTTGTTTCCTCTGCCCTTCAGACCGCTACCCTTCGTTCAACTTTCGACATAATCTCTCTCCAGATGAGCGCGCATTAATGGTTAATCACAATCAGACGTACGCAGACATCGCACTACTCACACCCTGCGAGACCTCACTTAGTGAGAACTGACCAATATGCAGAGATTGCAGTAGACCTTTAGTATTGGCCATCACGCCTGTTTGCGCATAGAGGGGCTCCACATACAGAGATTGACTTCATAAACACTGAGATGCGGTAAAAATAGCCGCATCATACTGATGTTTTGATACGTTTATTCTGTACTACTAAGTCACTCGTAGAGTCGAGTTAAAGTAAGGAAATCACTGACAGCTGACAGCGCTTTTCACAGCTTTCAACTGGGGAGCGACAACGGTTGTAGATTGGAACAGTAGCCAATTCTTGACCTGTGAGGAGGTATAATCATAGATGTTTACAAAATCGCGCTTTAGACACCTGAAGCAACAGCCCCCAGCATACAAAAATTGTTCGGGATCAAGTTTCTTAATTTGGATACTGCACTTATACGTTTGTACATTGTGCATATTTCTGTGAGTGACTGTATCATAATTTCAGAGGTGTTTTCGCGAATGTATGAAATGAAAATTTTTCGATACTTCACTACAAAGACTGTTCATTTCTTTTATTTCCGTATCTGATAGAAAATTGGCTAAATAAATGCTCGGGTTCAAAATGGTTCAAATGGCTCTGAGCACTATGGGACTTAACATCTATGGTCATCAGTCCCCTGGAACTTAGAAGTACTTAAACCTAACTAACCTAAGTACATCACACAACACCCAGCCATCGCGAGGCAGAGAAAATCCCCGACCCCGCCGGGAATCGAACCCGTGAACCCGGGCGTGGGAAGCGAGAACGCTAGCGCACGACCACGAGATGCGGGCAATGCTCGGGTAATACCGGGTTTGTCGGCTAGTATTGTGTAAGTGGTTACGACAGAGAAGCGATCATCCGATCGGCTTCGAAGAAATTATTGTTTCTAGGCGTTGAGACACAATAATTTGTCGTCAAAGCAGCTTATATCAGTGGGGTCCCCATTTTCGACAAGTATTGTCGCAAAAATGGTTCCCACTGCTCCACTTCGTGATTTTCTTAACGCGTCACGTGCGCGTAACGCCTGCAGGTGGCATTCATTCCCTCGCTGGGCAGTGCCCATTATGTTTTTATTCTTTTTTTTTTTGAGTCTATTTCCATCACTGTTTTTTCAATATACAGGGTGGACAGCAGGAAGAATGACTAAATCCCTATCCCTGCGTTCGACTGTTTTTAATTCGAGCACTTGGCTGCTCGTTTTCTTATTTTGCCCTCTTGTTTCTTACACGTAATTCATTCCTCTATTTCTCCATATAGCTCTAGCCATTTCCTAAGAATTTCAAACACCTTGCCCCATTTTACGATATCGAATATTTTATCTAGTTTTTGGTATCTTTACTTTTTCCCAAAGCCAAACGTATCCCCTACCTAAGAGACACACAGGTCTATATTTCGTCATCAGCTTAATTAAAGCGAATTGCACTATAGTTACCGGATTTATACGCCATCGCTATCTTCGGGATCATATGGCTAATATTCATCCGAAAGTCCGATGGTATGTTTACATTTTCATAGATTTCACACACTAATTTGAATAATGGTTTATTAACCATTTATCCCAATGGTCTGAGAAATCTCACTTAAATATCTCTTACATGCTCACATGTCACCCACAGTTCTGTCAAATACTCAATATAAGAGGGTAAGTCAATTATTATAACAACAAATAAGCAAATCGTGCGTCAGAACATAAAATGGCAGTACTACCAACACAAACAAAAATTTTACTGTAATCAAATAGGAAACATACAAGAACATCATTTTTCGACAGCGTTTCAACGCACTTGGTCCATCGTTATAGAAGCTTCCTGATGCCCTCATAAAGAAGATTCTCGGTTGAGCTGCGAGCCAGGAATGCACCGCTTCTTTCTCTGCTTCGTCCGAGACAAATCGACCACCCCTTATTGCCTGTGTGAGTGGACCAAACAAGTGATAGAAGGGGAAGATCGGGACTATATGGAGGACGATGCAATACTTCATATTTTAGTTTCTGTAGCGTTTCAGTAGTGGGGCAGCAGTATACGGACGGGCATTGTAGTGCGACAACACAACATCTTTTAACAGCGATCCTCGGCGTTTGCTTCGAATTGCAGTCTTTAGCCTGGCAGTAAGCATCTCACTGTAACGTACACTGCTTGTTGTTGTGACCCTTTCCCCATAATGTTCCAGTACTGGACCTTGTGCGTCCCAAAAAACAGTAAGCATCATTTTTCCTTCGGGTGGATGGGTCTTGAATTTTTTTTTGCAGGGCGAATTTGGATGTTTCCATTCCATTCTCTACCGTTTACTCTCCGGCTCGTAATGATGGATCCATGTTTCGTCACTAGCTGTTTAAGAAGTTGTCCCCTTCGTTACCATAGCGATCCAAATTGTTTTTTCAGATGTCCAAGCGCGTTTGTTTATGCAACTGTGTGAGTTGTTGGGGGCCCGTCTTGCACAAACTTTATGAAACGCAAGTCTGTTGTAGATGATTTCGTAGGTAGAGACGTGACTAATTTGCAGACGATGTGCCAATTCGTCAATTGTTAATCATCTGTGTAAGAGAATCATTTCAAGTGAACGCTCAATAGTTTCTTCATTTGTGGAGGTAAACGGTCATCCGGCTCCATCATCGTGCGACCATTTCGGAATTTTTTAATCCATTCGTAGAAACTCAGTTGTGGCAAAACACTGTTCCCGTACTGTAGCGAAAGTCTTCGATGAATTTCGGGCCCTAATACTCCTTCTGACCACAAAAAACGGATCTCTGAACGTTGCTCTTCTTTGTCACAAATAGACAGCGGAGCAGCCATGATTAACAGCATGGCAGCGATAACGAAACTACGAGGGTGAGTCAAATGAAAACCTTAAATTTGTAATAACAAATCGAAATTTCGCGCTGTTATTCTGTAAGTTGGTAAGCGTGCTACAAACAGCGTGCAGAATGGCCTGTAGGTGGCAGTATAGTGCAGATATACACATACCGTCGCAGTATCAGTAGAAAGATGGCCGCCCCACTTGCGACTTGCACCAGCGAAGAACAGCTTTCAGTTATTCGGTTTTTGAGTTGAGAAGGTGTGAAACCTATTGAAATTCATCGACGAATGAAGTTCAGTACGGTGATGCATGTTTGTCACAGCAGCAAGACTACGATTGGAGTAGGAAGTTCGCCGGCCGGTGTGGCCGAGCGGTTCTAGGCGCTTCAGTTTGGAAACGCGCGACTGCTACGGTCGCAGGTTCGAATCCTGCCTCGGGCATTGATGTGTGTGATGTCGTTAGGTTAGTTAGGTTTAAGTAGTTCTAAGTTCTAGGGGACTGATGACCTCAGATGTTAAGTCCCATAGTGCTCAGAGCGACTTTTTTTGTTTTGTTGTTGTTATAGGAAGTTCGCAAATTGTGTGACTTCAGTGGAAGATGCTCCACGTCCAGGTCACGCACAACGAGTTGTGACTCCACAGAACATTGGAGCAGTTGAAGCCATAGTGAAGGAAAACCGCCGAGTGACAATGAATAACATTGCAGCATATTTACAGATTAGTCATGGGTCAGCACACCACATTGTGCATGATGTGCTCCAGTTTCACAAAGTGTCTGCAAGATGGGTGCCACGACAGCTGATTCCCGAAATGAGAGAACGATGTGTTGATGCTTGTGAAGAACTTCTTCGGTGCTTTGAACGAGAAGGTGATGGCTTCCTTGCGAGAATAGTTACTGGGGACGAAACTTGGGTTCACTTCCACCAACCGGAAACGAAGAGAGCGAGCAAGGAATGGCGCCATTCCTCATCACCAATCAACAAAAACCATCAGCAGGGAAGGTTATGCTGACTCTCTTGTGGAACGAAAAAGACGTCATTTTGGAGCATTACAAGGCTAGAGGGACCACTGTCACCAGTGCATCATATATAGATTTCCTAAAAAATCATCTGCGGCCTGCAATCAAATCAAAGCGACATGGATTGCTGTCAGCAGGTGTCCTTTTGCAACATGACAGTGCAAGGCCCCACACTGTCCGTACAACAGTTGCAACACTCACATACCTGCATTTTGAGCGTCTTCCTCATCCACCATACTCGCCAGACCTTGCCCCAAGTGATTTCCGTATGTTTGGACCACTCAAAGACGCAATGGGAGGAAAGAAGTACCTTTCTGATGAAGAGGTACGCCACGCGGTGCATGAGTGGTTGCGCGGACGATCAAAAGAATTTTTTTCTAATGGAATTTATGCACTTTGTAAGCGCCGGAGGACTTGCATTGAGCGTGGGGGAGATTATGTTGAAAAGTGATACAGCTTTGTACCACTTCTGCACAATAAATAATATTTAAAAAAATATTTAAGGTTTTCGTTTGACTCACCCTCATAATACAGCAGCTTGAAAATTGCAAAGATATAACAGCAAATAAACAAAACATGCGTCATCAACGTAAAATGATAGTACTACCAAAATAAACAAAAATATAACTAAATAGTGGATAATAATTGACTTACTCTCGTAATATTGGACCTCTACATCGTACAAATCGGCAACCATTTCGTCTTCTGTTACGTAATCAAACAGTTTGTTCCCCTTGTAGTTACAACATACAGTTTCCAAGGATGAAATCAATCTTCTGCTTTTACAAGCGGAAATCATTTACAGTCTTAAAGTTGACATCCCTTTGATTTTGATTCTTACTTTTAATTGTGATGTCCTCCTGACGCTAAACCGAATGCATTCACTGGCAATCTAAAGAAGAAATTTTTATCATATTGGTAGCCCGCGTATGAGAACGTTTCGGTTATACAAGAACGTAAAGTACCGAATATATCTATTGAGAATCATATAGAGAGGTTCTGTTAAATATGAGCGTTAAAGAGTACGAGTAATTTTGCGTAACAGCAAAAGCTATCATGTTTGACTCCCTAGTTCGTTACATTTATTCATCTATGAGTCTTTTAAACATCGAGCCAATCGTAACTAGTTGGCGAACTATAGAGTCGTCGTTCGTAATTAGCGTGGATTTACCACACATTTGACATGACCCTCTATGATATGTGTTGATCGCCAGTCGCTCCACAGTCAATACTGGGCTCTGTCTGCATGAAGCTCTCACCGCAGTGTAAATACTGCATGTTTTTTGGATAGATCTGTGTGCAGCGGGATGGTTCCGTAATTTATCAGTTTGTGTTTACAGTGCCAACGATGGGTGGCTGTGTTTGAACACAGAATGTAATTACCAAGTGGCACTTTACGCTAATTTTTCCATTTCAGATGAATCTCGTTTAGGTATTGACAGTGGTAAAAACTAAAAAAAATATACTATCGAAAAAACATGTCGAGTTTTCCTTAATTTCTAAGTTATATACGTTGGTGATTGCTGCTAACTACGGAATAAAGCAGGTTTGTGATTTAAGTGAGGAAAAAATTAAAAAAGAAAAAGTTTTGTGAAATGGTCCATCTAAAAGCGAGAAGTAAAATACATTAGAGAAAACTTTGTCGCGACTTGGAATGGTGTTCGAACTCATGCACAGCAAATCGGATGCCGATTGAGAAAGCGCATTGCCTTTTTTGATATTTGAAAGATTTTCGAGATTGCAAAATTGTCGGAACCTTTTTTTACACGTTCGGACATAGATAACAGAAATATGTGTAGGTCACACAACAGCAGACTCTACAGTTAGTATAATCCATGAGACAAATACACTCTAGAACTCTTTAAAATTCTTTGTTTCTATGTTAAATATTGAACTGCAGATTCCCATTGTTTTCTGTACGCGATTTCGAGCATTAGACGACGGGCGCATCAAATGTTTGTCTGAATTGTTTTATGTCTTACTCTTGAACAATTATATATATGAAGAAGGTATCTGCTCTTTCGGACACGTCAGAAAGAACAGATACCATCTTCAAATATATAGTTAAGGCTCGCCGGCCATTTAACCATCATCTGTGCGAATGCACAAACCTTGCCCGAACTCTTACGGTAATCGGTAAAGCCGCAAATAATGAGTGCAATGGGCAGGTGCACTACGAATATTGTGCGGGACAATAAGTTGGGAATGTGGGTCTCACGGGAGGCGTGCCAGAGGTAAGTCCCTGCAGTCACACTATCTTCTGTGTCCTCGGTGGCTCAGATGGATAGAGTGTCTGCCATGTAAGCAGGAGATCCCGGGTTCAGCAATAGCATGTATAGCCTATGCTGTGCTAGGCATCTTTACTGAAGATCAGGAGGATATTGGACGACTAGAAACCATCATGAACACATTCCAAGAAGCGTCAGAAGCCCAAACCAACCCCAGAAAAACAGTACTACTGTCGATAGGGAATCAACGACTCAAAGCAGACAGGTAGTGGTACAAAATAGCAGAACGCCATAAAGATCTTGGAATGTTTATACAGTCTTGTACACTTAGAATGGCCGCATACAACTGGAGAGACGTGTTACACACCATAAGAGGTCTCTCCAGACAGCACGCGAACCAGAAGCTAACAATCCACCAGAAAACAGAACTGATAAACACGACGATCCTGTCGAAAGCATGGTACCTGGCGCAAATCTTAAGCATCCCGGCCGAAATTGCGCGAGCGCTAACGAGCGCAGTGTACTACCTGTTGTGGCGTCGAAATATATTCAAAGCGGCGCAAGCAACGTGCTCGCTGCCAACGAAAGAAGGGGGACTAGGTTTATTTAATATAAAGACCAAATGTGCAGCCCTCCTATTATAACGAACGCTCGCCATCCAGGAAAAAACCCTCACAGCGTCACAGCCAAGATGAATGCACGATACAATCCTGCATAAGAAGAAGCACCGGTCGACACAAGGCACATACCCTTCAGAATGCGACACGTCAGGCTGCACTACGTCAACAAAAGTTACGTTCTGGACACCGTGGCGAACCCCTGCCACAGAACAGCCAAGTGAATTACTGGGCCCTCAGGGGAAAGCCAGAAAAAAACAAAATTGAAAACAAACTCCTGCAATACAATTGGAAACAAATATGGGGAAATGTCTCGGAAAATGTGTCGCATAAAGATGCAAAGGAGACTTGGTACAAAATAGTTAACGGAACAGTACCAACCAATCAAAGACTCATCGCCAGCGACAGATGTGACGTATGTGCCATGACCGACACCCTCGAGCACCGTTTCACCTGCGGAAATGCCACCAACATTTGGGAAGTGTGTCAGCAGATGGTGGCGCACATCAACAGAACGGCGCCGGGAAGCATCACAGTGGAAGCAATCGCCCCAGACTGAGACCCATTTCCACGACCCATGTGACTGGCGACTCTCTCGATCCTCGCCATGACGGCACACGCCCTCGTAGCGAGGAGGCAGACCGACCAGCTGGCCTTCCTGATGGACCTCTGGGAGGAGAACATGATGGCCCAGCAGCACAGGCGCTACCGCGAGAATTTCAGAAACTTCCTGCAGATCCCACTGCAGACAGCGATCGCCATAGTCCTCCGCAGCCTGTGGCCCTCAGCATCGCCACCAGCCATCTCACCACACTCACCACAAGAAGATAATAGTGAAGAATAGTATTCTAAAGTGTTTCTTCTTAGTGAAATCAGTGATACAAAGTGCTTCTCACCAAACATCTGTCATACTCACAACCAAACCAGAGTCAAAAATATGCTCATTAGTGCTAACAGTGTTTTTGGTTATTTTTACTATATTTTCTAGGATACAAGCATTACTTAGTGAAAAGTGCCAACTACTCACAAATGTTTTTCGAATGATTTCCTTTTCTATGTGCTTTATAAAATTTATATTGTTTAATCACACTGTCCTCCCTGCTTCTCTTATATGACATGACATAATTCATCTTGCTTCTTACATTTATGTATAATTTGTGGTATGTGAAAAACTTCGCATCAAGCCTAATTCAATTCCTCTAGCACAAGTGAATGAGTTAAACATTTGAAGCGAAACTGTCGTAGAATGGAAACGGTACATTTCCGAACATGGGTTAGTAATCAGAACATTTTGTACTTGCTTCCCTCTGCTAGTCCTGGAAGTTTGTAATGGGAATTTCCAAACACCCTGTATACAGACTCATACATTTTAGAGTATAGACATCTCTCTTTCTGTTGTCAGATGTTTACTGTTATGGGTGAATACTTACGTGAATTACATTCACATCCCAACCCCATCCCCTCCCGCCACCGCCAAGCTAAATTTCAATCATTCATTGACAGTGTTTCACTTTTAGATAATATGCGTTCACTTCGAAACACAAAGCATGATACGGCATATTACGAAAGGAATTAACTAAATATGGGCGATACCATTGACATTCAGCAGTACGCGTTTGTCCTTATTCATTTGTGACTATTAAAATTGCAACAATAAGAGTAGCAAATAAGCAAAATTAGCTTGTTGTGTGCATACCGTATTTTAGGAAGAAAACATGAATTTGTACGTGATTTGGAGGTATAAAGATGGTGTCACATTTCGTGGCAACAACGGCTCTATCCCGAATGAGCGTCGGGTTGATCCCAGCTTAGTTACGTTTACGTCATTCATATGTCACTAGTGACTGGCGTGTGCTGGCATATTGCTCTCTCGGCAACCCATGAGCAGATGTTTTCAATGGGTTCAGATATGGAGAAAATGTTGTCCCGGGTGGCAATTGAACATCCTTATATCGAGATAGGACGTGGCAACACCGCCAATATGTGGTGGACCAGATGTTTTCAACGATGAACAGATCTGGAGAACCGACTCTCCCGAGTGATCGCTGAACACCCTCTTAGTCGAGGTAGGTTCTGAGAACACAGCAACATGCGATCTTGCATTATCTTGGAAAATAATATCAGGGTAACGAAAGTAGGCAGGGAGCAACCGGTTTCAACGTCAGAAATTTAACGTTTTATGTTCACCGGCGTTGCGAATCAAACGTGATCGGGTTCTCGGTGGCACCTCTTATCATTACACATTCTCGCCCCCCTTTCCCATGCCCCCCCCAGAAAAAGTCCAGATGATTACCAATGTAACACTCGTAGTATCCACACATGGAGATGTCCTTCATGATGTTCTGCACTTAACGAGGACTCACCTGAAAAGAGGACGAATTACCTATCTTTTACACTGATCAGTCAGAATATTATGATCACCTACCGAATCTACGGTATGTCCACCTTTGGTATGGATAACAGCGGGTCTTTGCATGGAAGTAATGAGACCTTCGTAAGAAGATAGAGGGAGCTGGCATCACAATTGCACACACAAGTCACCTAATTCCCCGTAATTTCGGGGAGGGGCCGATGAGCTTAGACGCTACATACAGTCATATCCCAGATGTTTTCAATCGGGTTCAGATATGGCGACTTGTGGAGGGGGCAGCAAATCAATTGGAACGCACTACTGTTTTCCTCGAACCATTATACTACACTCTGGCCTTGTGACATGGTGGATTATCTTGTATCAAGATGCCACTGCCGTAGGGAAGCATGATCGTCATGAAGGCGAGTAAATGGTCTGCAACCAGTTTACGATATTTCGTGGCCCATGGATGCCTACGTGAATGTTTCCCAGAGCATAATCGAGCCGCCACCAGTTCTTCTCCTTCTCAACGTACAGATGTCAATGAGCTGTTCCCCTGGAAGACTAAGGATTCGCGACCTCCACCGGAATTATGAAGAAGGTATCGGAATTTTTCAGCCCAAGCAACGCTCTTTCACTCGGCAACGTCCAGTGCCGATGGTCATGTGGTCATTTCAGTCGTAGTTGTCGATGCCCTGGTGCTAACATTGGCACCTGCACAGGTCGTCGGCTGCGGAGCCCCATCGTTAGGAGTGTTCGGTGCACTGTGTGTTCAGGCACACCTGCACTCTGCCCACCATTAAAGTCTGATGCTAGTTCCACCACAGTTCGTCGCCTTTTTAATTTTAGCAGTCTGCCCAGACTATGACGTCTGACGTCTGTAATGAAGCGTAGCCGCCAAACCCAACGACGTCTGGAAGTGGTTTCACCTTGGGTTCGCCACGTGTTGAAGACACTCACCAAAGAACTATTGGAAAACTCAACAAGTCGTGCAGTGTCCAAATTGTCTGTGGCCAGTCTCCGGGCCATCACAAATTGCCACCGCTCAAAGTCCAGCACTGGACTCAGTCAACCCTAGGAACATCTTCGGGTAGCATCTGAAGAAAACAGCGCGCTACGCCGTCGAAATATCGTGCGAGAACGACGCGAACATGTCAATAACAAATCTGCCTTGCGTGACATAATAGTGTGAGAACCTCATTGTGAATTGTGGAATTAGAATAATCAATTTCTGTACAGCAGGAGAAGAAAAACACTATATATTATATTCAAGGAGAACTTCCTGATATTTTTACATACGCTTTTGGCTCCTTCCCTCTACCTTTCACGAATGGCGGCGTGAGAATAATGACAATCGCTAAAGTTCCATATGACACGTAATTTCTGTAATTTTCTTGTCGTGATCACTTCGCAAGACATATATGGGAGAAATTAATGTGCTACCCGACTCTTCTTAGAACGCTCCGAGATCAACGCCTGGCTTGCGAAGTCTGCCATTAGAATTCCTTGAGCCTCTCCATAAAGCCCTGCCGCCGAATGAAAGATCCCGTGACGAAATGCGCCGCTCTTTTTTTGCCCTCCATTTGCAGATGAATTATATATTTTTACGATTCTTCAAATGAATATTGAATTACATTTTTTAAAGATATCAATGTGCCATCCGCTTTTCCTCCATTTTATTTCATTTCGTCATTCCACTTTAGGTATCTCTGGATGATTACTCCTCGGTCTTTTACGGGAGTTATTGTTTCCACTGTCGCTAATACTGCGATGGAACGGTAGTGGACTTCTTCACCTATTTATTTACGTTCAGGGTCACCTGCAAATTCCTATGCCAACTGTAGATTTTTTGTTGGTTTGAAGGTTTTCGCTACAGTCTTCCGGCATTACAATCTTCCTACAGAGTCTGCAAATAGCCTCACGGATCCTCCAAAAGTGTCCACAAGTTCACTAATATAAATTGTAATCTATAACGCGCTCTTAACGTACTCTCGCTCGGTTAAGAACTCTATCTGCAAGAGAGTTTCGTATCCATTCACAAATCTGGTTCGATACTCGGTAAGCTCGTATTTAATCCACTAAACGACGGTGGAGAACCGTGTCGAATGCCTTCCGGCTATCAAGGAGCCGGCGTCAACCTGAGTGTCTTTGTCCACGGCGCTCTGGAGCTCACGGACACACAGAGCGAGCACTGTCTCTCAAGTACTCCGTTTGTGGGATTCATGTAGACTTTTAAAGAAGAGTTTAACACTGTCCAAGAACGTCATAATTCGTGATCATATATCATTTTCCACAGTTCTAGGACAGACTGACGTCAGCCGGATTAGCCTGTAATTATGAGCGTTTGTGTGTGTGTTTGTGAATTCCTAAGGGACCAAACTGCTGAGGCCATCGGTTCCTAGACTTACACACTACTTAAACTAACTTATGCTAAGAACAACACACACACACCCATGCCATTTCAGCCATTCAGCATTCGTGCGATAATTGAAAGGAGATACGAAATTATGCAGCGAAACAACTTAATACCTAATTCAATAACTAGTCCTTGTTTCTCTCATAGTCGCTTTCGGTTCCAGTATGGTCACTGAGCAATTGGAGAGATAATTTTGATCCTCTTAGTGCCTTTACGTAAGCTTCTGTTTTCCAAACAAGCTTCCATTCCGCTTAAATCGGAGTTGAAGCTCTAATACAGCTACTGAACGTTAAGAATCTTTTCGACCCTCAGAAGCTTGCTAGGTACATACTTATACAATGCTACTGAGTTTTAACCACTTGTGACCGACACCTTCGTCCTCGGCCCTGAATATTTGATGACGACTACTTAGTCTGCAATTTGTTTCCTGTCACTTTTCTACCTTTGTTAAAATTCCTTGTTACACACGGCGTCATTGGTCAAATCATAGACTCATCACTGATTCTGAAACGGACGCTGAGTTAAAACGCATAGGCGACTTGAGCAGGTTGCTGAGGTAACAGGGTTCCCTTGGTGATTGCTGCTGAACCTCCTCTCGAGGTACTAGATTTATTAATACGACCTTTATTACAATAGAGCATTTCATTGCCTGGATAACAGTGGTCAAACCCACCCTTGACCGCTTGCAATCACAAACAATCATGTACTAGCATGGGAACCAATGCACATAATACAAGCAGTCTTCTACAACAAACAATAAGTGAAATTAGTTAATTGAAATGACGTACTGTCCCATACGTGCTCTTATTATGGACTGTAATGTGCTTAATGGACAATAAGGCAGGGTACCAGAATAGTATTACAACTTTTTTTCAAATTTAGACTTGGCGGCTAAATATGTCCACGCTGCTAAAATAGCTAATTCTGAATTTCAAAACTTAGCTATGAAATGTACCCTTGACGACCAGAACTCGCCGTAAGGTGGGACTAACACTATCAGTTGGAGCCTTGAATGTCGAGAAGGACAGCTGCAGCGAAGGCACTTTATAACATTTACAATGAGCTGCAACCCCAGCACAGTCCCCCACAGTTCACTCTTCCAGCTCACCACATTAATTGTCGTCCGAAGCTGCTACAGAAGGCCCCGCACCTCACAAGGGCGTTTTTATAGTCCGCCTCACCGAAAAAAAGTCTCATCTGGCGCGCTGTGCTCGCTTACACCCAAACCTACAGATGTTAAACACTCAGATCGGTGCCAAACGTTGTGTGTCGATTGAGTATCAACCAAAACACCGAGTTAGTTAGTGTTTTGTGCTGCCGCACTGTATAACATGCTTAAACGGTGATTAAAAGTAACACCAGAAGTACGGAGCATAGGAAAGGTGTGTTAATGTGAATATCATTGGTAGCTGAGTTGGTAATCTGCTTTAGGCGCTGGCGCGGCACGGACCTGCTGTCCCGGCCGCGGGAGCGCGTGGACGAGGAAGTGTTTACACCGCCGGTACTCGCGCGTGTTGTTGTCTGACTCGATCGCCGTGGCACACAATTTTCGAAAGACTACGCTCCAATTTACGTTCGACAACGAATTTGCCAGACCCAAAGCTTTCGAAATAGAGCGTTTTTTGAGGGAAGAAGTTCGTTTACCTGCTGCAGACATAATTGGAATACACCTGTCCATTGTAAGCAGTACAATGTACGTAAAGATGACCGATGAAGCTGCGTGTGAAAGAACTCTCTCCGCTGCTCAAAGAGGATTTAAATTTCGACACTCTGATGGCCATATCAGCGATGTAACAGTAGCTCCTTCAGGATTGGGTGTGAGGGTCATTCGGATCTTTGAATTGCCGTTTGAGGTGCCAGAATCGATGGTTACTGAATCGCTGCGACCATATGGAACGGTACTTAGTCATACGCCTGAACGATGGGCAAGTTTTAGTACCCATCCTGTGCTAAATGGCGTGCGACAGGTGCGGATCGTCCTTACTAAACATATCCCGTCTTATTTATACATTGGCGGATGTCGAGCTATTGTGATCTACGATGGCCAGCTACGCACCTGTTCTGGCTGTGGTGGAGAAGGCCATATCCGCTCGGAGTGCATACAACGCCGCTTCGTGCAACTGCCGCATGGAGAAGCGTCACAGCGAGAAGTTCCCACGAAACTGCCGATGACGTACGTGTCGGTGGCCCGCCGGGAGGTGTTGCCAAGTTCGGAGCGTGACAAGGACGTGTTTATGCAAGAGCAGACCGAGTTACGGGAGCAGGGAAGTGACTCGGAGAATGTCCCTACACCCACGTCACGTCAGTTGAGGGAGGAACATTCCGGAAACTCACGTGTAGCACGCGGCGTGGAAGTAGAGATCGAGACAGTGGCGCCGGCAACGGACCAACGAACGATCGACGAACACAGTGAGGCAGCAGAGGGCAGGACACGCAAACAGCGATCGCCGAAGCGTCGCAAAAAGGGTCGCCATAGTTCGGGTGATTCGTCACCCCCTAGCCTAGGGGACACGTAAGGTACCCTAGCCGAAGAACTGTCTGACACAGAACACGTGCCTTTAGAGGACGCTGACAGGATTCCGTCAGATGGTGACCGGATATCCTGCCTTTCAGATGGTCCCTCTTCATTGACACCGACTGACCCAGCGCTGCCGACGAAGGAGTCAGGGACACCAATGTCCCGGCAGCCACGTCGAAATACATCAGAGGAAGTTTCTCGGATGGACGGCCACTGCGACTGGACGGAACTAGTCAAAGACATACAGGAATTGCCACCCCCAAATGATGACCACTCACCTACAGGATGCACACCACGGAACGACAACAAAGGAGGGCAGCCCATTGGCGGGCATCCCTCTGAGCACGAATAGTGGACTACAGCCCTTGGAGTTCTCAATGACGTGACACGAGCATGACAACAACAACGAACCAAGCATAAAAGGTGGGCACAGTGAACATTAACACCGCACGTTCGCTTGCAAAGATGAAACTTCTCCGGGACATGATTTACGCCACAGACGTTGATATTCTGCTGATGCAGGAAACCTGCAATGCTGCTTTTCCCGACGTGCATGGATACAACACTTACCTAGCGCCGACTCCAGATGGAGGACGTGGCACAGCGATACTAGTCCGGGAAGGGATTCCGATGTGTGACCTCGATTACCTTCCTTCGGCTCGGGGTTTGGCTATGACCGTGAACGGCATTCGTATCGTCAACATCTATGCACCCTCCGGATCTGACAATCGACAGGCGCGTGCACGATTCTACTCGGAGGAGATTGCCCCCCTATTCCATGGGAGGTATGACCACATCTTGGAAGGGGGGGATTTTAACTGTGTACACACACCGAAGGATCAAACTCCTTATTTCAACTCCTGCCATGCAATGAACACGATCTGCCGGGACATGGCTCTTATGGACACGTGGGAAAACATCCATGGGCAGCGAGAGGGCTACACGTATTTTACTAGCCACTCGGCGAGCAGGCTGGATCGGATTTATGTTTCTGACGGATTAAAAGATCATGTGTTGGCTGCTGAACGCTGGCCCACAGCTTTTACGGATCACCTTGCATATTTATGCACGTTAACCCTCCCACGGCAGCGGGTATGGCGGAGTCGTAGTTCCTGGAAACTTAATTCATCCTTATTGGTGGATCTCGAATGTCGCCAGCGGATCGAAGAAACATGGCAGACTTGCACTCGCCGTCTGCCGCTGCACCGTACGGTTCATTCGTGGTGGCTGCAGTGTGCAAGACCGGCGATACGAAGAGCTCTCATAACGCATGGCAAGGAAAAAGCGAAATGGCTCCGAGATACACGTGATTATTACTACATGGTGCTCCGCGACCTGTCCTCCAGGGCCCCATCGCCCGAGCGTCAAGCGGAAGTCCATCGCATTCAGGCCTGCATTTTATCGATCACGAGACGTCGACAGGAGGGACTTTCGATCCGTGCTCGGTGCTTGGACAACGTCGATGGAGAACGTGTTGGCATGCATCATGTGTCCAAGGGACATGCGTGTAATCGCCGATCCCTAATCACAGTGCTCCATGATGACGATGGTCGGCCCTTGACGTCACAACAGGACATTGTTGCTGAGTTTCTGGAGCATTACCGCCTCCGTTTCACTGGAACGCCGACGGACAATTGGACAGGAGAACAAATTTTGCGACAGATGCAAACGGAGGTAGATGGCCCGGAAGCAGAGGCGCTATTGGAACCCCTAACGGAAGACGACATCCGGGGCGCACTCGCGAAGGGTGCGGTGCATAAATCCCCTGGGCCAGATGGGTTGACACTCGAATTTTATCGCGCATTTGCGGATTTAATGATGTCCCTGTTGGTATTGATGTATAATGAGTAATTGAGCCCTGACACGGACGTTCCGTCCCAGTTCATGGCGGGACTGCTCATACCAATACCGAAATCGACAGCGAGTGTCAGCGCCCATCAATTTAGACCGCTCACGATGCTCAATACTGACTATAAGATCTTTGCGCGAATGTTGGCGGCAAGGCTCAAGACTAATATCCAAGACAATACCTCCAGATCAGGTTTGTCTAGGGGTTCGGAGCAACATACATTCTATCCTCGGCGAATACCGTGACGTAATTTCCCTGACGGAAGCTTGTCGCATGCGAGCGGCGTTCGTATCGGTGGATTTTGATCGTGTCTTTGACAGGATCAACCATGGTTTCCTTGACTCGACCATGCGACGCATGGCGATACCACAGGATTTTATTACCGTCCTCATGCGCCTCCTTCGCGGCGCTTCTTCGACGGTGAGAGTCAATGGCAGGGAGGTAGGAACGGTTCCTGTTTGCAGCTCAGTTAGGCAAGGATGTCCCTTGTCGATGATACTGTTTACAATAGCGCTCGAACGATTGATGCAGACTCTTAGACGGACTCTAACAGGCGCCCGACTCCGTGCGAGCTCCTTCACGTGTCGTGCATATGCCGACGACTTGATGATACTCGTCCGGTCGGAGAACGAAGTAAGTCAGGTGGTTACCCCTCTTACTGCGAACGGAGTAGCTGCGGGAAGCAGGGTCAACATGAATAAAACCAAGATCGTGCACATCGGTCGAGGGCAGAAAGCTCTGCACAGTCCGTTTGCGACGGTGGACATCTTACGATGCTCAGGTGTCTTGTTCGCCCGATCGCTAAGGCAATCAGCGGCGGCGAGCTATCGACGTCTCCTCCAGAACGTCCGACTGCACATACGCAACGATTCACTCCGAACGCACGACCTGCTCCAAAGGGTGGACTACACTAATGTTCACCTGGCCTCGCGACTGCCGCACCTGGCACAGGTACTGCCAATGCCACATGGTATTGCTGACAGATTAATTGCGGCCTTTGGATACTATGTCAGCCAAGGAATGTTGTTTAAGATCAAATACGAGACTTTAACTCTCCCACACCATTCTGGAGGACTTAACCTCACGGATGTGCGGAACAAGGCTCTAGCTCTATACCTGCGAGCGACGCTACGCACTTGGAACCAACGGCAACACGCCATCACGTCGGCCATCCTGGATGTGCTTCTTCCCACGTCCTTTGAACCACCGGTGGCGGTAGGCGCAATCTCGCCCTCTTTTTCTCACGTCGCGCGATTTTTTGTTGATTTTAGTTATGTTCAGTTACAGATACCTTCTACCAGAATCCCCACTACCCGTGAGATATATCGATACTTGCGGCGTCATCATGGCAGCAATGTTGTCGAACTTACATACCCAACACGAAACTGGCGACAGATTTGGCGAGCTGTCCATACACCTCTCCTCACCACAGCAGCGCGATCGTCATGGTATACACTAATCAACCGCAAGACAGTCAACCGCCAACAATTGTACGACATTCGCATGGTAGATTCCCCGCTCTGCCTTACATGTGGCATGCAGGACACCGACGAACATTCTCTGCAGTGCGGTGGGGCAAAGGATGTTTGGCGGCTGACGCAACGCATCATGGCCCTCCTCCGACGCACCGACGAATCAACGGTCACGACGGACGCTTTATTTTTCCCTGACGCTGTATTTTTCCCCTCACAAAAAACTTCGGCAATCCGATGGATTGGAGGACACGCATCGCACTACGTGCTCTCGCGGACCTTGATATCGGGCATGGACTATTGGTATTATCTACTAGAACAACATGAAATCATCCGACGCCACTCTAAATATAAAACGCATTTTGCGAACTTTCAGGGCAGCATGTTTCACAACCCCCCGAAGCGGTGGGGGTCCCAGGTTTACGTTGTTTCGAGGGATAAGATGTACTCCCAGTGAAGTGACGAGGATGTCACTTCAGCCCTATATTTCTTTCCCTTCTCTTTTATATATGATTTTTCTTTTGGGACATTAAAATTAAATGAATAAATAAAATATTATTGTTACTAACACAGAAATTACAATGTACGATGTTTCCTTCCTGTTGCCTCTCCCTTATTTATCCTGTCAGGAGACGGGGACAGCGTGGCCAGGCCTCCAAGTACGACCCCTGCCCACTCTGCCCCCTGACTGTCATTCTGTCATTACCTTTAAAAAAAAAAAAAAGTTGGTAGAGCGTCAGATCATCGTACTAAATATCCCGTGTTCGAAGCGCACGATAGTGACTTTTTTTGATAGTTTTCGAGTGAAATTTTTGTATGGGAGAACATTTTCCTGGCATGTAAAGGGGTGTTTCGGAATTTGTAGCAATTTTCCTTTGGCAGCCTGCTTTCGCTTCCTTAGTTGAAAGTAACAAATCTATGTCGTACATTTGTATGTGTAACATCATACCTATCTACACAAATGTACTCTATAGGTTTGCTACAAAGTTAGAAAAGCAACACTAATTAAAACACAAATAACTAATAAAAGAAAATTTAAAATAAACATTAATAATTCATAACGTATCAGTACTATTTGTAGAAAAATTCTACATAAGTGAATTCTAAATTCAACACATTAATCTTTCAAAGTAGTAAATTAATTCATATGAATCAATGGTGATCTTTTTTCCCGGTCATTGATTATTTTTTTTGATAGCGTTGTTGCAAGGATAATAATAAATCTAATAAAAACTCTTGTAGATAGAATTAAGATTGTTTTTCTTGATTTATATCAATCTTCTTGATTGGAAGTCAAAAACTAACGAAGCGAAAGCAGGCTGTACTGACGCTCTAGGAACTCACCTAACAGGGGCCTTCACGTTAACAGCTCACAGACACGCTTTTCCTACACTCCGTAGTTCTGGTGTACTTTCAGTCATCGTTTGCGCATGTTCTACTCGACGACATCACACAGCACGAACTAAACAGGTGTTTTGGTTGATACTCAATCGACGTACAACGTTTGGCACCGATCTGAGTGTTTAACATCTGTAGGTTTGGGTGTAAGCGAGCACAGCGCGCCAGAGGAGACTTTTCTGAGTGCGTAGCATGTGGAGGTGTGGGTGTTAGTGGCCGTGTGTCACGCTTGCTCCTCACTGTCACAGAGCCACAGCCGGCACCACCGTCTTCCGTGTCACCTCTCACCTCGTTCCGCAACTTCTCTCGCTCTCTCTGTGGGACACTCCTTAAGAACCTCCGCCACGGGGCATGCGTCCACAGGTCACCTACCAGCTATGTCGCTGGAGTCGATCGTGGTCAAGCAAAATCGATTGGGACACATCAGATGCCCCCACGAAGTGAAGTGGTTCGAAAAGTTAATGTCTTTTGATTATTAGGAGACTTATGACATTGTACTCCCGCCTTGGTTCTTTAACTAAGTGCTAGAAGTAATTTTGAAGCAGGTCATTTACCGCAGTACCGTTGATGACATACATCCACTGAACTGAACTTGCAGGGGATCAAGAACGTGCGGCTTTAATTACATTTTATGTAAAATTATGGTCTTCCGCAGCGTCACTGCCGTAAGGAAAACGACTAAAACACGCTGGCCGTATCCTTTCTGAAGCAAGCCGGTAGGCTTCTGCTGGCAGAGTAAATTAACATTGATATTTTATACACTACTGGCCATTAAAATTGCTACACCAAGAAGAAATGCAGATAATAAACGGATATTCATTGGACAAATATTTTATACTAGAACTGACATTTGATTACATTTTAACACAATTTGGGTGCAGAGATCCTGAGCAATCAGTACCCAGAACAACCACCTCTGGCCGTAATAACGGCCTTGATACTCCTGGGCATTGAGTCAAACAGAGCTTGGATGGCGTGTACGGGTACAGCTGCCCATGCAGCTTCAACACGATACCACAGTTCATCAAGAGTAGTGACTGGCGTATTGAGCCAGTTGCTCGGCCACCATTGACCATACGTTTTCAATTGGTGACGGATCTGGAGAATGTGCTGGCTAGGGCAGCAGTCGGACATTTTCTGTATCCAGAAAGGCCCGTACAGGACCTGCAACATGCGGTCGTGCATTATCATGCTGAAATGTAGGGTTTCGCAGGGATAGAATGAAGGGTAGAGCCACGGGTTGTAACACGTCTGAAATGTAACGTCCACTGTACAAAGTGCAGCCAATGCGAACAAGAGGTGACCGAGACGTGTAACCAATGGCACCCAGCTTCCAATGTGCGTTCACCACGATGTTGCCAAACACGGATGCGACCATCATGATGCTGTAAACAGAACCGAGATTCGTCCGAAAAAATGACGTTTTGCCATTCGTGCATCCAGGTTCGTCGTTGAGTACACCATCGCAGGCGCTCCTGTCTGTGATGCAGCGTCAAGGTTAACCGCAGCCATGGTCTCCGAGCTGATACTTCATGCTGCTGCATACGTCGTCGAACTGTTGGTGCATATGGTTGTTGTCTTGCAAACATCCTCATCTGTTGACTCAGGGATCGAGACGCGGCTGCACGATCCGTTACAGCCATGCGGATAAGATGCCTGTCATCACGACTGCTAGTGATACGAGGCCGTTGGGATCCAGCACGGCGTTCCGTATTACCCTCCTGAACCCACCGATTCCATATTCTGCTAACAGTCATTGAATCTCGACCAACGCGAGCAGCAATGTCGCGATACGATAAACCGCAATCGCGATAGGCTACAATCCGACCTTTATCAAAGCCGGAAACGTGATGGTACGCATTTCTCCTCCTTACACGAGGCATCACAACAACGTTTCACCAGGCAACGCCGGTCAACTGCTGTTTGTGTATGAGAAATCGGTTGGAAACTTTCCTCATGTCAGCACGTTGTAGGTTCAAAAATGGTTCAAATGGCTCTGAGCACTATGGGACTTAACTTCTGAGGTCATCAGTCCCCTAGAACGTAGAACTACTTAAACCTAACTAACCTAAGGGCATCACACACATCCATGTCCGAGGTAGGATTCGAACCTGCGTCCGTATCGGTCGCGCAGCTCCAGACTGTAGCGCGTAGAACCGCTCGGCCACTCCGGCCGGCCACGTTGTAGGTGTCGCCACCGGCGCCGACCTTGTGTGAATGCTGTGAAAAGCTAATCATTTGCATATCACAGCATCTTCTTCCTTTCGGTTAGATTTCGTGTCTGTACCACGTCATCTCCGTGGTGTAGCAATTTTAATGGCCAGTAGTGTAGGTACGTATCTAGTACCACTAGAGAAATCACTACAATAGTAGCTGAAAAGTCATTTGTAGTCAGTGACTGTTGTGTTACGATATGACGCTGGAGTATGCTCAGAATTAATGTTAACTTTCTGTTTCAAACATATTGTTTACCTGACAGTTGCGCGTAGGTCATGACTGTACGCTGGACCGAGACTCGAAACCTGGACTTTCGCCTCTAGCGGGCAAGTGCTTGACCAACCGAGCAGCCCAAGCAAGAGCCACGGCCGATCCTCATAGCTTTACTTACGCCAGGCCTGATCCCATAGTTCCAAACTTCGTAGAAGTTTCATAGAAACTTTCGGAACTAGTTCTCCTGAGTTACGCTTGAATGGCTCACTTGGGAGAGCACTTTCCCGTGAAAGGCAAAGGTTCCGAGTTCGAGTGTTAGTACAGTACACAGTTTTAATCTGCCAGGAAGTTTCGTATCATCGCATACTTCGCTATAGGGTGAAAATTCGTTTTGACGACGTCGCCTACTTAGCTTTATAAACAATATGTGCTTTATTAACGATACCCCAAGACAATAGCTCCTCTCTTTATATCTTTTGATGTCCATCATTTGGCACAGTTGAATATTAGTGGTAAAATATTTCCACATGTGCAGCGTTGACTTTTATTACGGATTTGAAGTATTTCCTATTCTACACGGTGGGTTACGCTTTGAAACTATATATACTGCCTGCATTCCTCCTCGTGCTTCACAATATCGGATATACTTCTTTTATAGATTAGCTGAAGTATTTCTTTCGATTTCGTTCGCGCTATAGCCACACACCGTGCTACATTCATAGTGGTCTTTGCGACAAAAATTATTGCGTTTTTTATTTTACCCCAAAGCTTTCAATTAACTATCTCGGTCACTCTGACTTTTTTGTTCAGTTATTGCTACATCGGAGAATATCCACTGCGTATCACTAATAGGGAGTTGATAACTACTATTCACTATATCGTACTGTCCACGTATAATAGTGGAATATTGTTTCAGACGACAAAGTGTCCGGTGGATACATATTTTGAGTATTTAAAGCTATGGTTTGCTCTGCCTTGACAAACTGTTTCCTTCCGAATGGCAAGACGTTTCCTGTAATCTATTTTTATTACTACATCTTAGTTTCAACTGAATCGAACCAAATGTGGTCGACCGCTTCTACCACAAGAATTAGGCCACAATAGCAGAGATTTTCCTTATAATTTTTGACAGTGGCTCACACAGAAACCATGTTGTTAACACCCACCAGCGTCACGTTTCTGTGCAAGGAAAACACCTTAAAAATGGTTCAAATGGCTCTGAGCACTACGTGACTTAACATCTGAGGTCATCAGTCCCCTAGAACTTAGAACTAATTAAACCAAAGTAACCTAAGGACATCACACACAGCCATACCCGAGGCAGGATTCGAACCTGCGACCCAACACCTTATTTCGTAAAGTATATATACTTCACGAGAGCATTGTTTTCCTGTCAACTCTCTTTTGATATTTCTGTATTAATATGTTTCGTAATAGAAAGCACTTGCCTTCCCCTCAGACATCACTGGGCAAATAGCAAATTTCATATAGACTATTTTGTACCTTTCGTGAAATTTCTCACACCCAGGTCACATAAAAAAAGGGAGTAAAACGTAGCAGATCATGAGTTACGCCAAGTTATGATGAGCCTCTGTTTAAGCAGCCGTTGTGACATCATAATCCCATAACTCTATGCCAGTCTGGCCTACATGTGACATGCTTGTTTCATACGTAGGAGACGTGTGTTTATCGAAGAGAATTCCGTGCAGTTTCATATACAGTTAGTTTGGTCGTCATTTATTTGATGGTACCAGTTAATCAAAAGCAGACACCGTATCGTACGTCAAGTTTAAACTGATAAATACGATTGCAGTCTTCATTATCTTTTGAAATCCGATTTATACGTGAGCACCTACGGTCAGGAAAGGCTTGCAGTCATGTATTTCGAGCTCGCGGACCACAGGTGCTCGAGAAATTTGTGTGAGGTTTCAAATAAAAACATTCAAGTACTTTAAAACGTCGACTGTTTCATCCAGATTAGCTACTGTTAATTCAAGCTAACCATCATTTTGACCCATAACCTATAAATTCCGGCAGTATTATACCTGGTACTTTCTCCGGTATCATTACTTTCTGGACGAGGATATCTTTTATTTTCAATGGCAATGTCCCGTTCTTCACTGTAGGTTTTTCATGTAGAAACGCATTTACTTTCGCTCAACATCCTCTTGTTTCCTTGTACCACCCATCACAGTTCAGTTTCAGACTGATTGTTACCCTGTTGTACAGCTGCACAATTGCGCCTCCCAATTTATATATAATTCGCACCTTTTTAAGCTGAAATTTCTTATTGCTCCTGCCATAACTGCTTTAACTCGCCATTCTCGGTTCTAATCAGTGTGTGACCATTTTCCTTGCGTCTCTCCATTAATAGTTCACACACTCCGGTGGAGCGCAGCTGTCGGTCTCTGCTGTGATAGGGAGCGGATTTGGTGCGGTGGTAGGACTGTGGACTCAGATTCGGGAGGAGTGTGCTTAATCGCCCCATCCGGCCATCCAGATGTAGATTTGTAGTGCTTTATCTTTCCAAGATAAATGACGAAATGATTCCGTAGAAAAACATGCAGCCGCTTTCCTTATCTCTCCAAAGCTATTCCGAGATTATCATCGAGACGTTATTAACTCCTAATGTCCCTTACTTCTTTTGGAGCTCCGATAAGTAGTGGGCGAAACGACTGATCATGTTGTGAGACTTAACAGATTCAATTTTAAAAAGCATATTAGAAAGATCTCACTAAGCTCCACTGTGGCACCTAAAGAGCTGTTAGGAATTTTGATTCACCGATAACCAGGAGAGTGATGGAATAATCTTCTTCGCACTTCGTTCTTGGTTGACGTATAAATTACACTACAAAAACAGTGACTAAGAATTTCAGTGATCGGCCCAATGACATCTAAGAGGGGTGTTCGTAGGTAATGCAACACACATTTTTCTGAAAGAAGGCTGGTTTATTCAGGATTCCAATACACCGTACTATTCCCCTTTGTTTTGTCTGTAAGACTTCATTTTTCAACGTAATCTCTGTTCAATCCGACAGCCTTAAGGCACCTTACTGGGAAAGCTTCTAATCCCGCATGGTACCACTCTACTGTCGACGTAGGAGGCAGTGTCTTGCTTCATCGATTGCCTCCACATGGCCGACGTACTGCTTCCCGCGGAGTGCATCCTTCATAGGGCCAAACAGACGGAAATCGGAAGGAGTGATATCCGGGCAGTAGGGTTGATGAGGAAGAATAGTCAAATGAAGCTTTCCGAGATCCTCCCGGGTGCGCAAACTTGTGTGAGGTCTTGTGTTGTTATCGAGAAGGATAAGTTCGTTCGTATTTTTGTGGCATCTCCAATTATGAGTGTTCGCGCTTTCCAACAAAGCAGGTGTCACAGCTGTGTTTGGCCGGCAGGCACGCGCGTCGTCGGAGCGACTTGCGCGATCTTGTTGCGATGATGACAGACGCCTCGTCCGTCGACTCACCGTGCTTTTGTTCACTGCCACATCCTTGTAAACATTCTGCAAGTGCCTATGAATATCCGAGACGCTCTGGTTTACCGACAAAAGAAACACAGTGACAGCTCTCTTCTTGGAACGCACCGACATCACAAAAGGCAACATAAAGCGTTTCCAACTATCGGAACTTCATGAAACACAGGGGCTGAAGCAGGAATGTTCCACGATGTTCCAAATCAAATTCCGCAGTTTTTTAACCGGAACTGACGGAGAAAAGAATGGGTTACATTACTTACTGAACGCCCCTCGTACAATATTTGTTGTAATGTCATTTTCCAGTGTAGATCAATATAGTCAAATATGCTGTAACACACTGACATTAATGTAACGACAACGTCACATATCGGATAACAACACATAGGCTGTAAGCACCTGAAATGAGTGTTAGGAAAGAGAGCACTGTTAATTGCCCAGAATTACACGTTATCGATATCATTGCAGGGAAATAAGTTAACCAATGTCGATTGATGGTCACAACCGGTAACTTTTTTCAGAAGGATTAAATCCCCTTCTGACAAAGTCTGAAGCTTCCCATTCATCATGCAGTTGTACATCATCTTTGCGCTGTTCCAAAAGAAATATTTTGTTTATAATTTGTTGTGGAAGTTAAGCGAAGAAGGGGAACTTTCATTAGTAGTTCATCAACAAGTTTTGATTGTGATTGTAGGTGGTCAGTGTGGCGTACGGCACATAACGTGGTGAAAATGATATTGAATAACTTCGCAAATATACCAAAACTGACGTCGTAACGAAATAAATGCTATCGGAGAAAAATAACAAAGACTGTAATCAATTAATATGATCTGCGAATGTAATTGCAATCTCTGTTCTTTTGCAAAAGGATCACTCTCTCTTCCGTTTTGTTTCTGCTTAGTGTAAGATGCCATTTTGTGACGAAGCACGAAAACTTGTAAGTTTCATGTAATATTTAGCCTGAATATAACGAAATAGTACTTAAAAGTTATGTAAAATCTTATATGTACCAGCTCCTCTATTCATGAAGCGGCAAAATTAATGTCTTTGTGCAAATTTTGTAGGGAGAACATTGGTGCAGATGTCAGTGCCATTGTTCTAAATGATAACGACCCACAGTCGTAATAAATATCATAATATTTGCTAATGCTGACAATTAAAAATAAATCTAGATGTAGGAGAATTCTCTTGATTAGCGGTTCTTCCTTTGAAACAGTAAAAGTAATCAATTTATCCAATACTGAATCAAATTTAGGGAAAGTGAGTTCAGTAAACTTATTTCGAACCCCACTTAACGAAATTGCGAGAATCTCCTTAGTATTGCATTTTCACAAAAGTAGGGACTGATGACGTTGGCAGTTAAGTCCCATAAGATTTCACACACACAAAAGTAAGGAATAATTTACAAATTGCTCTAAGCACTATGGGACTTAACATCTGAGGTCATACCCCCATGGACTTAAAACTACTTAAACTCAACTAACCGCAGGACACCACACAAAGCCACGCCCGAGGCAGGATTCGAACCTGAGACTGTTCACACACACAAAAGTAAGAAATAATTTACAAATTGCTCTAAGCACTATGGGACTTAACATCTGAGGTCATACCCCCATGGACTTAAAACCACTTAAACTCAACTAACCGCAGGACACCACACAAAGCCATGCCCGAGGCAGGATTCGAACCTGAGACCGTAGCAGCGGCGCGGGTCCGGACTCGTGCGCTTAGAACCGCTCGTCCACAGCGGCCGGAAATAATTTACAAAAATAAATTAAAATTATAATAAAAACATCGTGTCGGGCAAACTAACTGCGAGAAGTACCACAACTGAATCACTGATTTTCTGGTTGTGAAGCAGCCAGAATAACACCAACTCCAACTTTTTATAACATATAAATACCAGATAATAAAAGAACCACAACATCAGGCTGTATCTAAGTCTCCAACGACAAAGACAATTCCGCTAACTGTTGTCCGTTATTTCTTCATCATTATGTTAATGTTTTAGAGTAGCCTTTCGTTACAGAAAGTACAGTCACCACACGATGCTGTTGTACCTGGAAGTAGCATTAAATTTATCACTGTACGTGAGTGGTGCTTCTTGTGTTACTGTAAGATTTAATGACACTTCATTCACTGCGTACAATCACAGCATGTCACTTATTCCGAGACAGTGACCGCACAAGTCTCCAACTACAAAACGTTCCTTTTGGATCAGAAGATTCGGCACTCGTCTATCACAAAACTTAGGTCTACCTAGCCCTGTTACCATAATTTCATTCAAGACTGTCCCATTTATTTGTCAAATGGATTCATATAGGTGCGATACCGTAACTAGAGTTTTGGTCTCAAAACGCATATTTTGGGTTTTAAAGTAGCTCACGGACCACTGTCATGTTCTGTTTGCAGAACCACGTAATGTCCAATTCCCTTGCTGCAATAATACGGCAGTGTGTTTCACGACCTTCTAAAATTTCGCCAACAAAAATCGTGATGTCGCCAACACAGAGCAATATGAATCAACAACTGAGGCAGAGATTTTCAGTGGTGTTCCTGGACTGGCCCTCGATTGAGTACGTGGTTCGATACTATCGACCACGAAACGGTGCACAAATGGTAGGCACCAGACATAAATTTGCACACAACACATAGCCGACAGATATCATAATGTGAACATATGATAACGGAATCCTAACTTTTTGTCGCCCTTAAAGGTCTAGCGCCGGCTTTCCTACAGATCGGTTGCAAGTAGTGGGCATATATGAAACGGAACCGGGTGGAAAAGTAATTTGACAAGACATGCGGGATATCTAGGTAATAAGCGTGTGTGTATGTGTGTGTGTGTGTGTGTGTGAGAGAGAGAGAGAGAGAGAGAGAGAGAGAGAGAGCAAGAGAGAGTGAGGAGGGTGGGGGGGAACGTGCAAGCGTGTCGAAATTATTTAATTATTCAAAAGGTGTCCATACGAAATCAGTGGATGGGGCAAGTGACACATGATATGGGCCACGAACAATGAAAAAATGATTAGTATCACTGTGTAACACGATCTCAGAATGAGGGGAGTGCAAATTCAGGGGAAAGGCACCCTGCAGCCAGCGTGGACTTGCGGCTGCTGCCGGGGAGGCCTAACGTGATTACCTGACAACCACCACCAGGGGCAGCAAGCGTCTCTATTGTTGGCAGGCCTGCCACCCGCGGATTTACAACGTTGGGATTCCCCTAGGCAAAAATCTGTAATTACACGTGCCCAGCCGCTCGGGGTAGCCGTACGGTTTAAGGCGCCTTGCCACGGTTCTCACGGCTCCCCACGTCGGAAGTTCGAGTCCTCCCTTGTGCTTGGGCGTGTGTGCTGTACTTAGAGTAAGTTAGTTTAAGTTAGATTAAGGAGTGGTGTAAGCAGGGACCGATGACGTCAGCAGTTTGGTCCCATAGAGCTTACCACAAATTCCCAAATTACACGTGCCCAACGGCATACGTTAGGACGGCTGAGGTTCTACTATTGTGACCCCATGCCGTAAATTTCCAAGACGTTAGCTGTGCACCGATAACCTGCTGTTGAGGCGTTTCAGGGTTGAAATGTTGATAAACTCCGGGGATGTACGTAATTGCTTATAATGAATCCTCCCATGGCAGCGAAACCAAAATTGCTGTCGAAAAGGAGTACAAGTAAATGCATGTTAACGGGCATGTTTGCGTGGCCATCCTCCGCAGCAAGAACAGAAATATTTGTTCCGTACATAAAAACGCCTTCTCTTGCTGTACGCTATTTTCCCATACGCGTTTCGCCTTTTTTTACTTTAAGACATCATCAGTGGGATCTTCAATGATACAGTTATGGTACAATTTTGTTTTTATTTGTGTTACCTGTAGATTAGAAAGTAGTTCACGTCTCACTTTTTATGTAAATAAGTGAATACCAACTGTTCTTCCTGGTTTTAGTTGGCATTAGTGTTTCCTCTCATCTGGTCTCGCCCTGTTTACGAAACATAAGCATGTTTTTTTGGATTTCGAACATTTTTCTTCCCACTTTTCGTTTTGTTTGCACGCCTTGTTTTGATCTACTATCAGTTTTCTGTCACTAGTATAGACATAACACTCGCATACACACATAATTATTTTGAGTTTATCAGAGCTCTTATGTTGCACACGCAAGTTTTAAAACATTTAATTATGTCGTCTTATTGCTTTTTCTTGTCTGTAGGCGTAAAACGAAAACTTTGTTGTTCCATCTACCTTTCATTTACCTGGTTCATTTTAAGTTTAATTGCAGTCATAATTATGTCTTTCACTCTAACAGTTCTTTGATAGATCATTTTTAATTCTCTCTTAGCAGTTCCCAACACGCATCTCCTCATTTGCTCGCTGGGCAATCCAAAGTTTACGTATGGTTTTAGTTTTAAATTTACATGTCTCATTGCTGTAAGAGAAAATTGGCAATGTGCATCTGAAACGTTCCGTTTACGACGTATGCGAAGTTTGACTTTGAATATCGTTTTTAGAGGCCACTCGTAGATCTATAGCTTTCATGTCTCCTTCATGACCATTACAACAGTTACCGCAGTATTCTAGGTTCTGGGTATTGTCTCCTATTTCACACATTATCAATACCATTTAAAGCGTTCCTTCTGTTGTTTTACCTCCAGCTTCAGTCATTTAACTGAAACATCATCTCTTCGTGCCTTCTCTTTCTTCATACTTCGTAAGGATGTGCTGTTAAATGTCATTTAGAATGGGAAATGGCATTGCACATCTTTTAGGAGTCTCGGTCCGGCACACAGTTTTAATCTGCCAGGAAGTTTCACATCAACAGCCGGCCGGAGTGGTTGAGCGGTTCTAGGGGCTACAGTCTGGAACCGCGCGACCACTACGGTCGCAGGTTCGAATCCTGCCTCGGGCATGGTTGTGTGTGATGTCCTTAGGTTAGCTAGGTTTAAGTAGTTCTAAGTTCTAGGGGACTGATGACCACAGAAGCTAAGTCCCATAGTGCTCAGAGCCATTTCACATCAACGCACACTCCACTGCAGAGTAAAAATCTCATTCTGTAAACATCCCCCAGGTTGTGGCTAAGCCATGTCTCTGTAATTGCTTTCTTCCAGGAGTGCTAGTTCTGCAAGTTTCGCAGGAGAGCTTCTGTGAAGTTTGGAAAGTAGGAGACGAGGTACTGGCAGAAGTAAAGAAAGCTGTGAGGACGGGGCGTGACTCGTGCTTGGGTAGCTCAGATGGTGCCGGCACGGTAGCTCTGCGTTTTCGGTCAGAGGGTTAGCTACTCTCTGTAATAAAAAAACTGGATTAACGGATCAACGAAGAACCTAAACGGGTGTCAGCGGACGTCCGCCCCAAACAAATTCAACGAACAATATAGAGCAACATGAGATCAACCAAAAAAAAAAAAAGATAATATGGTAGAACACATGCGCGCGAAAGGCAAAGGTATCGAGATCGCGTCTCTGTCCGGCCCACAGTTTTAATATGCCAGGAAGTTTCACACCAGCGCACACTCCGCTGCTGAGTGAAAATCTCATTCCAGCAGTTAACATTTTTACCAAGCTTGGTTGAAACCGGTCCACTGGTTTAGGAGGAGATGTGGAACGTACATACATATATACATACATACACTGAGGCGACGAAAGTCATGGAACAGCGGTATGCACATATATATAGGTGGCAGTAGTATCGCGTAAACAAGACATAAAAGGACAATGCATTAGTGGAGCTGTCATTTGCACTCGTGTGATTCATGTGAAAAGGTTTCCGACGCGATGACCGCCGCACGATAGGAATTAACAGACTTAGAACGTGGAATGGCAATTGGCGCTAGAAGCATGGGACACTCCATTTTGGAAATCGTTGTGGAATTCAATAATCCGAGATCCTCAGCGTCCAAAGTGTGGCAAGAATACCAAATTTCAAGCAATACGGTCAACGCAGTGGCCGACGGCCTTCCCTTATCGACTGATAGCAGCGGCGTTTGAGTAGAGTTGTGAGTGGTAACACACAAGCAACATTTCGTGAAATATTCGCAGAAATAAATGTGGGACGTATGACGGACTCATCGTTTGGACAGTGGGGCGAAATGTTGCGTTAATGGTCTATGTTAGCAGACGACTGACGTGAGTGCCTTTGCTGACTGCATTACGTCCTCTGCAGCGCCTCTCCTGAGCACCTGACAATATCGATTGGAGTCTAGACAACCGTGACCTGGTCAGATGAGTTTCAGTTGGTAAGGGCCGATGATAAGGATCAGGTGTGGCACAGAAGCCGCGAAGTCATGGACGCAAGTTGTCAGCAAGGCACTGTGCAAGCTCTTGGTGGCTTCGTAATGGTTGAGCTGTGTTTACATTCAGCGAATTGGGTTCTCTAGTCCAAGTGAACTGATCACTGGCTGGATATAGTTATCGTCGGCTACTTAGAGACAGTTTGCGGCCATTCATGGACTTCATGGTTCCATCAACGATGGTTTTATTGTGGAAGACAATATGCCGTGTCACCGGGCCTCAGTCCTTCGCGATTGGTTTGAATAACATTCTGGACAATTAGAACGAATGACTTGGTCACACAGATAATCCGACGCGAATGCCATCGAACATTTATGGGACACAAATGAGAGGTCATTTAGTGCACAAGATCCTGCACCGGCAACATTTCCGCAGTTATGGAGAATTACACAGACAGCGTCTCTTAATATTTATTCAGGGGCTTTCATCGACTTGTTGAGCCCGTATCACTTCGAATTACCACACGACGCCTGAATAAAGGAGGTACGACACGATATTAGGATGTATTTCATGTCGCCACAGCGTATATACACGCGTATGTACATCAGTTTTTATTATGTGCATGGATATCACTGACAAGCTGGGAAGGAAAAGCAAAATTTATCCAGGTAACAAAACCTTTCTTTTAGTGATATGTCGATATAAGGAACTATTAACTATTAACCACAACGTGCTAAACTGACAAAGAATACAGAGTGTTTTGAAGAGTATGTAACACGGAAATACACTTCATCTTTGAAATGGGTTATGATTCACACAAGAGAAAAAAATCACGATAAAGAGGTTTATAAATGTGTTAGCTGTAGTGGCCAGTGATAAAGGTTTACAATGTCGCTTTGGTATGTGAATGGTGATGGAATTTACGACCTTATACAGCAACCTGAAAATTATCGACATTAGTCTTCAACTTTGATGTGGTATTTATGTCATAATCCTGCAATGTAAACAAAAACAATCAGCGGCACTGTGACTACTGGGAAGGTACTACAGCAGCTGGAGTATAGCGGGGATCAGTGCAGTGTCTCGCTTCAGCCAGCTGGTCACTAGCAAGGGTTAACTGCTAGGCGTCTAAGCGCAAACACACTGTCGTTTGAAGAAAATGCAGATCCAGCGATATGGAAAACAAGGTGAACGCCGAGGAACAAACGCGCCTTTGGCACCACAGGAGGCGTGCGCGGGCTGAGCGTCGGCCCGGTATTACAAATAACCTATCGCAGGTCGAGAGAACTCCGCTGATGGGAAAAATACCTTTTCCTCGCGTTTCCGCCAGTGCTCCCGCGAGAGCTGAGAGCGTCATAAATCATCTTCAAACTTTGTACGACTTGGTAGCTTATTAGGCAGTTTCGGGTCGGAACTGAGGACCTGGAGCGGAATTTCAAGCAGCTGGCAGCAGGTAGGGGCGGCAGGGGTGTGCTACTGGGAGCGGCGAGGGAGCGCAGCGCCAGGTCGACACAGCAGCCGTGTGGCGGTTGGGTGGTGAGGGGGGAGGGGGAGGGGGCAGCGGCTCTGCGGCAACGAGAAAACCATTGTTTCGCCTCTACGTTCGACAGTTCATTATGACACCTAGATAAAATGATTTTTATTTCATGGAACTTTCGAATGTTATTCTCTTTTGTCTTACTTAAGACTACAAAAATTTCACAATATCTGGACTATTCGAGTTTTTGTGCCATCTAACGACGAAAATGAACATTTATACCGAACCTCAGGGTTACTTTCCGCTGGAAACGAGTGTAAATAGCTTCATTATTATTGAAGATTTATAATTCCAGTGCCATGTTACGATGATAAGTGTAAATTATACCTTATTTTTAACGAAATGACGTTAAGTACAGGCACGTGCCAACGTCCAGCAAACAAAGTTGTAGTGTGATCCCCTGACCCCACGAAGAGCAGACTGTAAACCCTCCAAACGTCTCTTAACTGCCGCAGATAATTACTTTAATTGGTCTTTTGTAACATAAGCGATCTCAGTTTCCAAACCGCAGTCCATCCTGGATAACATTATTTAATGTTTCATCGTCATTGAATACATTACAGCTGGGGCAATAACAAGCACGAGGAAAGAAACCACCTGCACTCTCGAAGAGACTATACGGTATCCACCTGGAATTATTTATTATAACTGACAGTAATTTCCAAATAAGGGTAGCAAAACTGAGAAAACTTCAACAATGTTCGTATATACTTCACATCAAGAATGTGTTTACCCGTTGCAGTTGTTAATTTCAGTGAATAATGTTGATCTCTATCACTCTCCTCTATACTATAAGCTGCCTGTTTCCGAAAACTATTCTTCCATCTTCAGACATTTGACCACGATCAGCTGTAGCTATATGGAATACGCATGCTCAAGCTGAAATGACTAAATATTGAATAATAATCTATCGATTTCGATAGTCATTTAAAAAGGGAAGTCAGTCATTTTCAGTTTCATTTAGTAGAATTAATAGTTGTCACAGACTGGTCACGAATAGATATTCCTGAGACAGTCCCATATAAAATTTATCCAATTTACCAGAGAGCTTCTCCCAAATACTCTACGCAATTGTAACACGCGCAAAAGAAAAATTATGGCACTACTTGACTAAAAGATGGAAACGGTTGATAGGGCATATCCCGAGGTATCAAGAATCGCTCTTGTGTGTGTGTGTGTGTGTGTGTGTGTGTGTGTGTGTATACGTGTCTGTTTTTTTTTGGGGGGGGGGAGCAGATACAATTGTAGAGGGAGACCAAGGCTTAAAATCGCCCCCATGTCCGAATAGGTATCGTGGCTACTTTCAATGCGGAAGGTCTCGGGTTCGATTCCAGGTACCTGCACAAGTCTTTCCGATGTAGGGGGGTCTGAAATATCGTGATGCCTAGTGAGAAGCTGCTTGAATAAAGAAGCAGGATTTATCTACCTAACGATAGCGGCTGGAGGGATTGGTGACATGCTGATCAACTGTCCCACGATAACAGATCGTTCTATGTAGGTAGCAGTCTGCCAGTCTGAAAGACGTATGGTCTAATCCGCGAGTGGCGTAAGGAACGCTTAACTGCAGTAAGCAGGTGAGTATGGACGTAGGTTGCAGTAACTATTCAGAGATGAGGAGTCTTTCACAGAACAGACTTTGTGGAGAGCTGCACTAAGCCTGTTATCGCCCGCATCTCGTGGTCGTGCGGTAGTGGTCTCACTTCCCACGCCCGGGTTCCCGGGTTCGATTCCCGGCGGGGTCAGGGATTTTCTCTGCCTCGTGATGGCTGGGTGTTGTGTGCTGTCCTTAGGTTAGTTAGGTTTAAGTAGTTCTAAGTTCTAGGGGACTGATGACCATAGATGTTAAGTCCCATAGTGCTCAGAGCCATTTGAACCATTTTTTTAAGCCTGTTATCGAGCTAAATCAAACGACAATAAACTTATATATTTTTGGTGGCACTGCTACTATTGCATCATGGACCAATTTGGAGACACGCTCACCTGACAGCTGTTACTTCTCATAACGCAATAGTAACGGCATACTACAATGACGTGCAAGACTTACGGACGAAAGTAACTTTAGTTGATCTGTCGCTGGCAAGTCACATCGCTCGATGATACTTGGACGATACATAGGAAGAGCTGCTACACGTGAAACATTGATGTCAGTAATACCACACTCCTGGGCTACACTCGCGACACTTCGTCCTTCTTCCAGATTGCTGCTGATTCTTCCTCATGTGAAGTCATACAGATATTGTTCAAAAATGGTTCAAATGGTTCTGAGCACCATGGGACTTAACATCTGTGGTCATCAGTCCCCTAGAACTTAGAACTACTTAAACCTAACTAACCTAAGGACATCACACACATCCATGCCCGAGGCAGGATTCGAACCTGCGACCGTAGCAGTCGCGCGGTTCCGGACTGCGTGCCTAGAACCGCTAGACCACCGCGGCCGGCTACAGATATTGTCTCCAGGCCCTGTTGAAATGAAGAACAACTGTAAAATGCACCGTAACTGCAATGACAGACCATGCTAAAGTTTTGTACTCGAGTGTATTATTAAGTAGCATATATTATGGGAATCCATCGTTGTGGTCGACGGTTGAAGGCTCAGAATCAAATGTGTTGCTGCAGCAAAATCTTTTCAACACGTGTAGCTGGTAAGTCATTGAAACTACTAGGAATCTGGAAAAATGGAATAATATGGAATAATAAGAAGCTAGAATGTCCGCAAGAACTGCATATCAACTGAACTATCGATCAACCGTTACGTAAATGACAATAAAATAGAATAGTACGTGATCGCAATCAAGTCACAAAGTTTTTGATATTAAGAACCGAATATTTTCCAGTATTTGGTAGAAGACATAGGCACACATACAAAAATAAATAGCGCTACTAAGTACGGAGTAATTACTGGACATTGCCCATAGCTCAGCTAGAAACTGGGTGAAGTGAGAATCTGTGGTTCCTCTCTTCGCGGAATACACGTTACTTATAGTTCAGTCCACACTTCTCTTGGGCACAACCTGCCCTCTAGATTAAACAAGCGCTCCGCTGGACTCAGCCGCAGCGTACATCCGCACGACATGGCCGACAAACACTGGCTGTTATTGTTTCTGCACTGCTTCGTAGCTTTACCTGCGACTTTCCAAACTTCACAGAAGTTTTCCTGCATACTTTGCTGTGAGGTCGGGTAGTGACATCCTACGTAGCGCAGTAGTTCGGCAATCTGCTCGCAGGAGGCAGAGGTACTGGGTCGACTCCTTGTCCGGCACAAGTTTTTAGGCTCCAAGTTTCAAATCAGAGCACAGTCCGCAGCAAAATGGAAATTCATTCTTGGAATCTCGACTACAATTCATTATCTTCCTTTTACCAACAATTTTTACTTATAAGCTGTAACTTTGGCTAAGTGTAGATTGCGGGCTAAGGAGTTTCGGAATAAAAGAGAGTACCTACGTTTTCTGTTACGTTGTTTGTCAGTAAACTTATTCTGAAGGTTTGATCACGATGAATCAGTCCCTAATGCTAAGCTCTTCATCTCATTGTAGCAGCTGTAGCCATATTATTTGCTGGAGATATTGGAATCTACTACCTATTGTCTGCGGTCTATGACTTTCTGTAATACCTAGAAAGATATTCTCTGATGTCTTAGGAATATCCCTCCTTCTTATCAATGTTTTCCAAATGTTCCTTTGTTTGCCATACTGCAGACAGCCTCTACAGTGGTTATCCTTTCACTAGTTTTACCCTCGTTCTACAGCACCACTTCCCAAACATTTGGATTCTCTTTCTTTTCTGTTTTCTAACTGTCCGTGATTCATTATAGTGCCGTGCTTCAAACCTATAGTCTCACAAATGTATTCCTCAAATTAAGGGCTGTGTTCGATACAATCAAACGTGTTTGGAAAAGAAGTTACCTCTATGACTTTGTTAGTCTGCTTTTTATTTCCTTGCTTCGTCCGTTATGTATTATTTTCTCTACATCTACGTGATTACTCTGTTATTCACAATAAAGTGCCTGGCAGAGGGTTCAATGAACCACCTTCATGCTGTCTCTCTACCGTTCCACTCTCGAACGGCACGCGGGAAAAACGAGCACTTAAGTTTTTCCATGCGAGCCCTGATTTCTCTTATTTTGTCGTGATGATCGTTTCTCCCTATGTAGGTGGGTGCCAACAGAATGTTTTCACAATCGGGGAAGAAAACTGGTGATTGAAATTTCATGAGAAGATCCCGTCGCAACGAAAAACGCCTATGTTTTAATGATTGCCACTCCAATTTACGTATCATGTCTGTGACACTATCTCCCCTATTTCGCGATAATACAAAACGAACTGCCCTTCTTTGTACTTTTTCGATGTCATCCGTCAGTCCCACCTGATGCGGATCCCACACCGCACAGCAGTACTCCAGAATAGGGCGGACAAGCGTAGTGTAAGCAGTCTCTTTGGTGGACTTGTTGCACCTTCTAGGTGTTCTGCCAATGAATCGCAGTCTTTGGTTTGCTCTACCCACAATATTATCTATGTGATCGTTCCGATTTAAGTTGTTTGTAATTGTAATCCCTAAGTATTTAGTTGAATTTACGGCCCTCAGATTTGTATGACTTATCGCGTAATCGAAATTTAGCTGATTTCTTTTAGTACTCATGTGAATAACTTCGCACTTTTCTTTATTCAGGGTCAATTGCCAATTTTCGCACCATACAGACATTTTATCTAAATCATTTTGCAAGTCATTTTGATCATCTGGTGACTTCACAAGACGATAAATGACAGCATCATCTGCAAACAATCTAAGACGGCTACTCAGATTGTCTCCTATGTCGTTAATATAGATCAGGAATAATAGAGGGCCTGTAACACTTCCTTGGGGAACACCTGATATTACTTCTGTTCTACTCGATGACTTTCCGTCTATTACTACGAACTGTGGCCTTTCTGACGGGAAATCACGAATCCAGTCGCCAAACTGAGGTTCAAATGGTTCAAATGGCTCTGAGCACTATGCGACTTAACTTCTGAGGTCATCAGTCGCCTAGAACTTAAACTAATTAAACCTAACTAACCTAAGGACATCACACACAATCATGCCCGAGGCAGGATTCGAACCTGCGACTGGAGCGGTCGCTCGGCTCCAGACTGTAGCGCCTGGAACCGCACGGCAACTCCGCCCGGCCGCACAACTGAGGCGAGACTCCGTAGGCACGCGGTTTGACTATAAGACGCTTGTGAGGAACGCTGTCGGAAGCCTCCTGGAAATCTAAAAATATGGAATCAATTTGACATCCACTGTCCATAGAACGTATTACTTCATGAGTATAAAGAGCTAGTTGTGTTTCATAAAAACGGTATTGCTTCCAAGATAGCATAAATGCTTCATTTCACCCACTTTCCGATCATAAGTTTTGGTGGTCGGTTTATGTGTATTCTTTTTTCTAATTCTCCGCATTACTTTCTTCTTTTTTCTGTACTCTAAATCAGTAACGTGTTTTCATTAAACTGTCCATTCCAGTCAATAGGACCTATAACTCTTCATTTTCACTGAGGATAGCTGTTGTGTGCTAGTCTCTAAACAGACGGTAGAGAGAGGTGAGATATAGAGTGGTGCAGTAGCTGTCGTCGCAGGGAAACTGGATAGGAGCAGATATGATCAGGGAAAGAAATTTTATTTAACTTAGATCTTTTTCCAGGATTTGCGAAGAAATTTTACAAAGAACAAACGGTAATAAAGTCCAGCCATTTTAATAAGCAAACTGTAGTATGATCCTCCAGCTAATAATGCAAGAACACACTGTAGAAGGCTTACTAAGAAGACTTCGACTGAGACTGTGCCGCGTAGCTGTCGCCGGCCTATAGGGCACTTGTAGTCAGAGCCACTGAAGGTGTGGCTCAGTGGACGCGCATAATTGGATCCGCCGTTGCCGGAGTGACTGCTGTGGGTTTGTGTCGGAAACACGTGTTTCCGTTGCCAACTGTCAGACGCCGGTGAAGGTGGTATCGATCTGTGATAACATAACAGCAACGTCATCAACCGAGTGTGATCAATGATAATCTTTCACCTTGAATTTTAATCCCACTTTTGTAACTTGCTTTTATTTCCGTCATTTCTTCCTAAATGTATAGTGTGAACAACAGGGGCGAAAGAGTGCACCCCTGCCCTACACCGTTCTTAATCCGAGCACTACATTTTCAGTCTCCCAGTCTTATAGCAGATGGTACGGCGGAGCAAAATGGCACACAACACGCCTTGCACAGACTTCCCAATGTGCAGAAGACCTCGCCTCGAGGGCGCTCCTCAGAAAGGTGCTGCCGGAAGGAGGTCAGCGGCTCCGCCCGCCCCGCCCTGCGGTCTTTGAAGTTTGAGCACGGATGCTGAGGGGTCACGTAGCGGCGCGGCGGCTTCATTCGGCCGGAGCGCTAAGTGAGACGCGCGTCTGCGCGATGAAACTTCAATGAACGCCCGCCGCCGCCGCCGCCGTCGCCCTGCAAGGAGCCGGGGCGCCGCTGCCGCTGCTGCATTATGGACGCGAGCAATTTGCCCGCCTCAATAATACACGCGGGTGCGCCGCGTCTCGTGGGGCGCAACAGGCCGCACTAAAACCCGCGGCCGCGGCCGCGCCTGTCCCTGGCGGGGTGGGGTGACTGGCCGGCCGCCGAGAGGTGTCGCCCTTGTCTGCAATTCCGTCTCACGGATCGGAATCTACTCTAAGAGCGGGTACTCCACTAGCCATTACACTTTCAGCGTCAGGAAGGATAGCAGTGTGGCTTATTGTGAGTACATCGTACAATAGGAAGAATATGACATTAAATTTGCAGATAACTTGGCGATATACAGAGTGAAGCAGTTAGGATATCACCACTGGCAGTAACATTGGTTCTAACCCTGTTGGGAGTTCTGTCGAACAGAGTTACGGTCGCACATACTGGTATGCAGTGCCACTCTGCTTCAACTGCACTGATAAAAAAATAAATAAATAAATAAAATTTAAAAAAATCGCAACACCAAGCAGCAGTTGTGCGACGTAAATGAAAATTGGTAGGCGTGTTCCTGCATGTTCAAATTTCGCTCCAGTGGCACAGAGTGGCGCTAGTAGCGCTACTATGAAGACACAAATCATGTTAGGCTTAACTACACGCTGTAACGTTCATGAACGGAAGTTACATTTGAGACTGGACGTGGTGAGTTGATGTTAGTCAAGAATGCCTTTAATGCGAAAAAGACCCCACTGTCAACAGCACACTGAGTTTGAACTCGTAATAGAATTACGAGAAGGTGAATGTTCTTCCTGCAATATTGCTGAAACACTTGGCAGCCACTGTACATGACTGCAGGCAGCGCTTGTCGCGAGAATGTACGGTCACAAGATGACCGGCTCCGGACAGCCACGTGGCATTAGGAGAGGGAAGAAAAAATGGTTCAAATGGCTCTGAGCACTATGGGACTTAACTGCTGAGGTCATCAGTCCCCTAAACCTAACTAACCTAAGGAAATCACACTCATCCATGCCCGAGGCAGGATTCGAACCTGCGACCGTAGCGATCGCGTGGTTCCAGACTGTAGCGCCTAGAACCGCTCGGCCACTCCGGCTGGCTCGAGAGGGAAGACCATCATGTTCGGCGTTTGGCTCTGGTACACCGTACTGAATCTGCAGCAGCAATATGAACAGCAGTTGGTACCTCAGTGGCACAAAGAACTGTTACAAATATGTTACTTCAAGGACAGACCGAGCCAGACGCCATGCAGCCTGCATTCCATTGACCCCAAACCACCGGCGTTTACGACTTCAGTGGTGTCAAACGAGAGCTCTTTGGAGACAGGGGTTTGTGATTACAGCTGGTTCTGCGTCGGTGTCGGTGATGGCCGACTGTTCGGTAGATTAGGCCCTGCAGCCAACCTGTCTGAGTGCTAGACGCACTGGACATATACCTGGAGTTAGCCTGGGTTGCAATTTCCTATGACAGCAGGAGCACGCTCGTGGTTATCCCACGCTGACTGCAAAACTGTACCTGAGTCTAGTGGGTCGACCTGTTGCGCTCCTGTTCATGAACAGCATTCAAGAGAATGTTATCCAAAAGGATAACACTCGCCCACATACTGCTGTTCTAACGCAATATCCTCTACAGAGAGTCGACGTGTTACCTTGGCCTGCTCCATCACCAGATCTGCCTCGAATCTGGCACATATGGGATGTTATAGGACAACTCCAGTGTCATCCACGACCAACATGTACTGACCGACCAACTGTAGGAGGCCTGGAACTTTATCCCAGAAACTGACATTCGGAATCTGCACAACACAATGCATGGAACTCTATCACACAAACTGACAGTCTGCATCTACGCAATACTCATGGAACAGTCTGCCGGTAACACTGGTTATTCATGTACCGGCATTCAACGTTTGCAGTGGCTTATCTCGCACTTACATTAACTGTGATGTTGCAACATAAATCACTTAAATACTTTACCTTGACCAGTGTGTTACGATTGTGAACGGGGTCGCAATCAGTTATATTGGTTGGCTTTTCTATTAATCACATAGAATTTATTTAAAATCAACAACAAATTAAAATAATGGCAATAATATAAGAATTGTTTCACAGCTGAAGGCTTTAATGTGAATAAATTAAGAATTGTTTAAAGTTCTTGTAACTTACAATTACAGTTATTAAAATATAAAAGACATATCACCAAAGATCTCAAAGCTCGCTGCAAAAATACAATTGCCAAATTAGACAAGTAATGACACTCACGGCTGAAGGCCTTATTGGCAGTAAATTAAGAATTGTTTCAAGGCTGAAGGCCTTAAACGCCAAGAATGGCAATTATAAAAAAAAATTAACAAACATATATAAAATACAGATGCAGCAAATAAAGTTTTGAAAACATGCCAGTGTGGTCGCAAAGCAAGTAACCACAGTCACAGCTAATGGCCTTTAACGCCAAGGACGGTAATTATTAAAAAATTTTAACAACATACAATAAAACAGAAAATATAATAACAAAGTTCAATTCAAAAGGAGGAGCAATTGATCACCAAAGCAGGTGAGACAAATGATGGTAACTTGGTAATACAATAATGAACTAATAACACAATAAAAGAACACAAGGGCCAGTCACAGACTGTGCTCCAGGAATCGGCCTCTGAGTAGGTCAGGCCTAAAACACTTCCGCGAGTGATGAGAAAGGCAGCCAAGGGTTGCATTCACTTTACAAGATGGTAACTCAGACTAGTGGCAGTCTAACGAATGACTAATGATAATCTGCTGAAGCTACCTAACGTCCGATAACCAATGCAACGATGGAATACCACGCCAAAGCCGGAACCGGCGGTCAGCACTACGTCTTCAGAATGCTGTGTTTAGAGCGTCCGAAAGGAGAAAGGAACCACTACTACCAGAGTAGAAGAAACACCAACCGACCTCCAGGGCGTCACTGGGGCATTAGCGGCCACCAGGAAGGAAAAAACTGCTGGTTGAACTTAACAAACACATAGACTGCAGCAATTAGTAACAAGAAGTAAAGGAAAGCTAATTAGATCCGCTTTCCCCAACCACTCCAGTCACTGCTTTTTGCATCAGCAACACTACGAGAAGCAACACGAACCAAAGTTACTGGAGAATCGAGAGATTTCACAATGGTGGAGGTTTGTCTATTCGAATCGAAATGCACTCAATTTAACTTGCAGGGCCCGGTTTCGATGAGGTCGTGCACCAAAGCCCTTCGATCCGGCAGTCTATGCGCTCCACCAGTGGTCCCAGTGTATTCTCTCTCTGTGCGGACATGGCTCCTCCTGCGTCCCCACCAGAACTGCTCACTCACACGACCCGGAAGAACAACGGCTCCCTACCAGAACTGCTCACTCACACAACCCGGAAGAACAACGGCATCACCCCAAAGATAGGTCCACAGTTACTACATATTGATAACACCGCTGCTGCCACTAGCGGAGAGGCAACGTTTGCGAAAGCAAGTGGCACCAGTCAACACAAGAAGAATACAAACAACCGCAATCATGTCAACTAAACGATACAGTCTGGCCTCCAACAGAGGACGGAAACCTAAAGCAGTACGAATGTGAGCCGCAGCATGGCTCAAAGTAATTTTTGGTGTTGCGATTTTTTTCCCGTCAGAGTATATTCGACAGTTCAGCAATCGTAGCGACTGACGAGTGATAGTGTGTCGAACTCTCAGCAACCCACAATAATATGATTTCATTCAGTGAGAGATCTAGGGATCGTTAGGGTTCAAATGGTTCAAATGGCTCTGAGCACTATGTGACTTAACATCTGAGGACATTAGTCCCCTAGAACTTAGAACTGCTTAAATCTAATTAACCTAAGGACGTCAAACACATCCATGCCCGAGGCAGGACTCGAACCTGCGACCGTAGCAGTAGCGCGGTTCCAGACTGAAGTGCCTAGAACCGCTCGGCCACACCGGCCGGCGATCGTTATGGCTAAGGCAGCAGCTGACCTCCCTTTACTTAAGGGTAAGTAGGGAGTGTGCGTGCTACATGTTATCTTGTGTCGTTGAGTGGTGACAATGGAGATTGGGCACAGCTATGTCATAATTGTTGTAGCTCCAGTGGCCGAACTACCGTCCTTGCGAACCAGAGTTGACAGTAGTGTGTCCGGTAGCATCCTATAGATTGACGCTAGATATTTGGTCCGTGTGATCACGACAAATGCAATCTGCCAAAGTTCTCTCTCCTCAGAATCTCTAAACACGGATACTCTAAACACGAATACGACCATAGTGATGCCTGTGCCCAATAATGTCGAACGCGCTACTGTAGGTGCACCTGTCTCTGCTGTAGCGTCAAGGCAAGCTGCTGCGATGATCTCCGACCTGACAGTCCTCGATGCACCAGAACTTGTCACACTGTTGATGTGGATACTAGTCTTTCCTGACCTACGGTACGTGATGTGACTTCACGGTTCTGCACGGTCGAGCTAAGAGTAGGTCTGCTCTCTCCGGCGCTAGTCATGTGGGATTGCTGACATACTGCATGCTGTTGAGTATGGCTCCCCTGAACCCGATTCTGCGCTTTCATGGCAGTGTTGGTTTCCTGACTTATGCGAACAGGGATATGACAGAGCAAAGGACTGCAGTCCCGGCAGGCCGGGATTCTGTGTCCTGGGGGACATTTTCCCTCTCATACGCGAGGTAACACGATCTTCCTACAAACAAACGACATTCAAATTCGATAACTGAATGGGAAACCCGCTTCAATAATCTTTCCTTCTGTGTAGAATGTAGATAGCGTAACTCCTTCATATTTTATGAGGTGGCACTGAAATGCTAATCATTTGCATAGACAAGCACGTTGTACTCCGCATTTCAATTTGACGTTTATTGCATATCGTCTTCATGGTGTTGCATGTTTAACAGCCAGCAGTCTATATCCACACAGCCCCATCCATAACGTTTTGTCATCAGTCTTCTGACTGGTTTAATGCGGACCGTCACGAATTCCTCTCCTGTGATAACCTCTTCATCTCAGAGTAGCACTTGCAACCTACGTCCTCAATAATTTGCTGGATGCATTGCAATCTCTGTCTTCATCCACAGTTTTTGCCCTCCGCAGCTCCATCTAGTACCATGGAAGTCCTTCCTTCATGTCTTAACCGATGTCCTATCTTCCTGTCCCTTCTCCTTATCAGTATTTCCCACATATTTCCTCTCCCATTCTGTGTAGAGCCTCCTCATTCCTTACCTTATCAGTCCACCTAATTTTCGTCTGCAGCACAATGGTAAGTGCTCATGAAATCATTACTGCTCTGGAGAGAATGTATTAAATTGAAACCAACTCCAATTGTACGCAATGATAATGTTAAGTACAAGCTTTTCGCTGTACTACGTATTTATTTACTCGTAGTGATGCAATTTATACGACGAACTCGTTTCGGAGATTTGCCATTCCAAGTGTACGCCTTAGCTGGTATGATGTGGTCCATTTGGCATCTCAGCGCATAAACGTCGGTTGTTAGGTTAGGTTAGGTTAATGTTTTTTAACGTCCCGTCGACAATGAGGTCATTAGAGACGGAGTAGAAGCTCGGGTTAGGGAAGGATGGGGAAGGAAATCGGCCGTGCCCTTTCAAAGGAACCATCCCGGCATTTGACTGAAACCATTTAGGGAAATCACGGAAAACCTAAATCAGGATGGCTGGAGACGGGATTGAACCGTCGTCCTAATGTCGGTTGTCTTTTTGACAATGGCAAATAGGCAAAACGAGCTCCTCGTGTAAAATGTATCACTATGAGTAAATAAATACATAGTGCAACAAAAAACTTGCACTTAAAATAAAATATGTCATTCTTCGACCTTACACAAGCTGTGGGCCCACTGCAAAGGAAACCGTTGCATACAAGACCAATGATAATTGGTACAAACAAGAGAACATCTTATCATAGACCAGAATAAGATACATAGAACTATACTGGAAAAAATTAGTTATGATAAACAAGTTCAGGAGAAAAAAGTAACATATATGTCTTGCTGATGCCGCAGTACGTATTTAAGCAACATCACATCAACCTATCTCATTACAAGACAAACTTTTATACAGGATGAGTAGTGAGGAAAGGTATATGCTTTGAAGGGAGATAAAAATGGTGATTCTGAAAAAAAAACTTGAAATGAACATATGCCCTTTCCTTAACCTATCCGACATAGAGTTGTCTGAAAATCACTGGCATTACTCGCGTGTCCTTCTTCACTAGAACTGACTTCAAATATGAACAAAGCGACTTTGAGTTTTTTAGATCTATCACATAGATGTGGATGCATGACTGTGGCTGGTCAATAACTCATAGAAAAAGGTACCAACAGCCGTAATCCTTTCTAAAAATTATTCTGTAAGCAACCTGTTTCAGTGCTTCGTAAGCGTCATCTTAAGGCCCCTACGCGTTTTTCGCTTGGATAATAAAATTTTTAGCGACAGTTATGGGTACACGTTTTGTACGAGAACTCGGCATTAGGCTAAGCAGTATTGTCCAAACTGACAATATCAATGCGCTCTTCACTTACACATGGTGCAGCGAAGAATCTTACAAGTATACACGTTATTTACCTCACATATCAGTACCGTATAAAGTCAAAAGAGTACGGGTCAGTACATTGAAAGCATCATAGATGTAGCGGCGTACGGTAAAATGATCTTTGTCTATGAGTTTTACAATGGTATTTCAGAGCCGCTGTTCGCAAAAAAGGAAGGAGGATTTCTTAATGGCAGAGTTACGGATAGCAGAGTATTAGCAGGTTGTTCGGCAGATTGCGTAGAAGTGCTATGCTTCCCAACATAACTGTTGTAACTGAAAGTCCTGTCCAACAAGACCTTAGTCAAGCTAAGAACCTTCTTGAAATGGCCGAACGCAGCCCAGCTACCAGTGCTACTAGAATTTCTGCACAGTTTGGTTTTCCATAAACACGAGTTATGCTCACAGCACATGAGCAGGGTCTGCATCCATAACATCGGCAGAGAGTACAACATCTGCATGTAGGAGATGATGCCAAACGAAAGGAATTCTGTCAATAGGTCATTGCCAATGATCGCTGTATTCCAAGTACTCTGTTTACTGATGAGTCAACAATTACTCGCCAAGGCATCAACAACACGCACAACTCCCACGGGCGGGTAAATGAAAATTTGCACGTTGCTGTGTGAACATATTTTCGGCGACGTTTCTCAATGAATGTGTGATGCGGTGCTGTTGATGACGAACTCAGCGGTCCAATTGTTTTAGATAACACTCTTAATGAAGTATGGTTCCTTGATTCCTTACCAGAATACTTGGAGGGTATTCCTTTGGCAACATGTACTTTCAGCACGACCGAGATTCTGAACATTCAGTACAGCCAGTGGGACAGTACCTCACTGAAAAGTATCCTGGGTTTTGAACCGGTCGCGGTTGAGTCATTTCTTGACAACCGAGATCACACGATCTTACTCCGTTAGCTTACTGTTTTGGCGGTTGGCTTAAGAGCGATATCTAGAAGAGCAGAGTGGACACAAAGGACGAACTCCTCGCCCATATTTTACATGCATATGCTCAAGTAAATTACTGTGATAATCACTCAGATCAGCAACACAGCAGCTGTCTACAATGGCTGCAAAATGCGCTGTAGTTGTCAGTAGACTTCCTGAACATCTTTTGTGAAGAAATGTGGACAATTAAACAAAACATTAGATCACAATCTTTCATTTAATATCATCTGCATTTGACCTCTTTCTCATTATTTTTATTAACTTCCTCTTAAACTGTTCATACACATTTTTTGTTCGGAATCACTATCAATCCTTAATCATTTACCTTTCCTTGTATTTCGTGAAAGAGGCGTGTGGGCTCGACTTTGTATAGATTTCGTCCCTCGTTGACGATCTTTGTGTAGACAACTCTGGAGGTATGCGGGTGGTGCCATCGGTGGCGACAAAAGCAGCGTGGCAGGAAAGTTTTGGGCAGTAAGTAAGGTGAGCGGAGCGAGTCGCCCTGGGGCGCGAGAGGCTAGGAATTCTGGATTGTACACAACAGAACGAATCAGCTCCTGTGAAAGCGCCGAGCCCGGTTCACACCATCGGTTATCCCCTGCCCTGCGAAGCGGTTTCCGTGAGGGGGTATGGTATTTCGGAAAACACATCAGCGACTTGCAGATTATTTGGCAGGTTCGACGCTAGTGAAGGTCATCTGGTCTCTTGCAGGCTTAAGAAATGGAAGCACATATGCATTTACCTCTGGTGGTGCAAACACTATTCATAATTAACAGCAGGTGTTTAAAAGTCATTTGCTTAAAAATCTGATCAGCGAATTTAGGTTAACGTAGCTTGTTATTCAGTAACTGTTAACTGTTTCTAAAATTCTGTATTTTACTGTGTATTGTATGTCAGTGGAATCACAATTAATGGTAGATTTTTGTAAGTCATTTGCTTAAAATCTGATCAGCGTATTTTGGCTCACTGTAGCTGCTTGTTCAGTGACTGATAATTGTTTTTAAAATTCTGTACCTTTGTCGTCTGCTGAGTGACAGTGAATTAACAATTACTACAACAGTGTTGAAAGTTCATTTAGTTAAAACAAGCTGCTCAGGGAATTTAGCTAACTACTGTTACTCGTTTTTAAAATTCTGTATTTTTGGTATGTAGTTAATGGCTAGAGGCTCATAACCAGCATCGGTCTTAAAGTCATTTTTCTAAAGTCTGCTCAGTCATTTTTATTCTGCTGATTGTTTTTAAAACTTGATTAACTTTAATAAAGGCAATTTATGTACTAAAGATGATGAGCGCTGAAGCTGTTACGTAGAGTCCCCAGCCCTTCCATTAGGGTAACCCAATCCCAAATCTTCCACCCGACTTCCTAGTTAGCAATCATATACCTCAACAGCGGAGATACAAAAAGTGGATACATAATATCCTAATGAATGTCTCATTATTGACAGTATATGTTTGGAAATTAAATATGCTTGCTACATAGTGAATCTAAAAATGTAATTGTACCACACAGCTATAGGACGTAATTCAGCACTGGAGGATTAGTTTTCCTTTCTTTTCCACGGAAAGAAGATTTAAATTATTGCTTCTGATCGTAGAAGTTTTCAATTATGAGAAATGTTCTTATTATTTCATTCGACAAAGAAAGATCGACATTTTTAATTTTCAAGGGGAAGTTTTTCTAAAGGCATGGATCTCGTATTTTCAATGACATTTTTAAAATTTTATGAATTTATTTATTATTAGAGACAGAAGTCGAATTCTGAAGAAGGTTTTCAGTAATGAAAAAGATAATAGTTGTCAACTCATTTTACTTCTGGAGAAATCCAGAATTTCAAATTAAGAGGGAATATTTTGTAACTTAAAAAGATTAGTTTAACGTAGGACATTTCATTTTTCTTTGCTATGGAAGCGTTATACAGGAGAAGGAAAGGAAAAGAGCTTAGAAGTTTGTTCTCAATGAGTAGAAGATACATATTCGAAGTCCGATAAAATAAATTTTTATATTCAAGACGAATTATTATTAATTTATACGTATAGCATTTATAAACGTATTGTACTTTATAATTTCATGTCGTTGGGTTTAACCGATTTCATCTCTCTTCGTTTCATTCGTTTGATTAATTTGGTACATTTATGTAAACTGTGGTCTCCGCACCATTCGCTTATCATCTGTGAATCTCCTTTACTTCCTAACAAATTTCTAACGATGTGAATAAAGTCGTACTATTTGATTCAGTCTCAGAGTTGTATCTGTTCATTTGTATAAAAAACGAACAGAGTCGCCTTATCTCACTATCGGCGTACGGGTCGGACACCAAATTCGCAGATGTCGTGGTCTGCCCATCATAAATGGGCTCTACATGCCAATAAGTATTGAATGTAAATCCGTCCTTGTTATGATATTCAATAAGCATCGGATATATTCGTTTTCTTGTTTGAAGTAAAAAATATCAAAGAGTACGACGTAAACGTAGATTCTGCTCTGAATGGAACAAAACAGCATTCCACACATTTACTGGGCAGGCATAACTCCCTGGATAACAAACAGCGCTTGATCATACTGAAGCCTAAAGAGTAATACAAATGTGGTGTTATTAAGTAAGATTTATGTTTCGGCATCAGTGTAATCATAAGTCTCATGATGATGATGATGATGATGTGTTTCGCCCATCAAGCATATCCACCACTGTCAGTCCAGCGTTCTTCAAGCCACCGATTTTTCCGTCATACTTTTTGATCATTTTCCGTGAAGCTTAACTCTCGATGTTAATTACTTGGTATCTTGTTCTTCCTCTGCCAGTCACCATTCCTTCTAGTGCTTTCTTTCTTATGCAATCTGTTGTGACTTGGCAAGACAGCCAAGTCACAATGAGAGGAAGCCGAAAGGCACGCGCTTAAGCTCACGCAGGCTGGCGCGAGGTCTGGAACAGTTAAGGGAATTAATAGTAGCAAATAAAGTACGTATTTGATATAATACTTAACTTTAATCCACAATTGGTGTACATCGCTCTTGACGGTACATGTTATAATGTCAATATCAAATGCTATGGCATAGTTAGCATAGCCTTCAGCTACGTCATTTGCTAGGTCGTAGCAAATGACGTAGCTGAAGGCTATGCTAACTATCGTCTCGGCAAATGAGAGCGTAGTTGTCAGTGATCCATCTCTGGCTAAGTCGGCTGTACAACTGGGGCGAGTGCTAGTAAGTCTCTCTAGACCTGCCGTGTGGCGGCGCTCGGTCTGCAATCACTGACAGTGGCGACACGTGTCCGACGTATACTAATGGACCGCGGCCGATTTAAAGGCTACCACCTAGCAAGTGTGGTGTCTGGCGGTGACACCACACAATCTCTTCTCGCCTAGTGTCATGAACAACTTCTTAGTTTACAGTATCGGTCTTTCCTCATTTACACTATGTAGCACAACCTCATTCTTTATTTTATCTGTCCATTTCACACCTTCGATTTTCTTTTTGGAATTCACGTTTCGTAACTCTCTCAAAAGTTCTTCTCTCCCCACATTAATGTCCACACTTGGGCTCCAAACTCGGCAGAACCCCATACGAAACTTTCTACTAATAATAATATATGTTTTTGGGCGCGGTCCACCCTTAGCAAAACACAGTTTTGTTTTTTCAAACTCAAGATGATTTCTACTAATAGTTTCCGTAATTGTTTGTTTAATAGATCAGAGAAAATACGGCGCCCACCGTAAAACATTTCCCTTGCAACAGCTACCCTATTTTCATATCTATATTACATGTCATATTAAAGATTATTTTGCATGCTAAGTACCTGAAGACATCAACATTTTCCATTAATTCATCATAAATTATCAGTGTTCCTGGCTTGCTATGTAAAAACATTGCCTCAGTCTTTTTCAGACTTACCTCCATTTCGTATTCTCACTCAACTGCAGGTGAGTTCTTTAATACAGTGTTAGTTTCTTTTTAAGTTTCACATAGGAACTCGTATCATCAACAAATTTCAAGCAATTAATTACCTTTCGTCCTACTGTCACACCACTATTGTGATGGAAGTAAACTAAACCATCTAAATACATATTAAACTGAGTAAGTAAAGAACAACAGCCATTTTGTCCTCTAACTCTTCTTCCATACAAAAATTAGGTCATAGTGTATTCCTCCTTCCGGCTATATAGGATGTATTTCCATGTTTTCTTTCGTCTTACCACACTTACTCTTCCAATTTGCTGCTTTTGGTACTCTTGTTTCACTCATACTTCCTAGATGGTCCTTCTAATTTTTTGTAGTGTTATTTTATTGTTTCAGCTATATATTTGTAACTCTTCTCTAATGCCTTCATTTCTAAACCTATCTCCTATCCCCCCATGAACCATGGACCTTGCCGTTGGTGGGGAGGCTTGCGTGCCTCAGCGATACAGATGGCCGAACCGTAGGTGCAACCACAACGGAGGGGTATCTGTTGAGAGGCCAGACAAACGTGTGGTTCCTGAAGAGGGGCAACAGCCTTTTCAGTAGTTGCAGGGGCAACAGTCTGGATGATTGACTGATCTGGCTTGTAACACTAACCAAAACGGCCTTGCTTTGCTGGTACTGCGAACGGCTGAAAGCAAGGAGAAACTACAGCCGTAATTTTTCCCGAGGGCATGCAGCTTTACTGTATGGTTAAATGATGATGGCGTCCTCTTGGGTAAAATATTCCGGGTGTAAAATAGTCCCCCATTCGGGTCTCCGGGTGGGGACTACTCAAGAGGATGAAGTTATCAGGAGAAAGAAAACTGGCGTTCTATGGATAGGAGCGTGGAATGTCAGATCCCTTAATCGGGCAGGTAGGTTAAAAAACTTAAAAAGGGAAATGGGCAGGTTTAATGTTAGATATAGGAATTAGTGAAGTTCGGTGGCAGGAGGAATAAGACTTTTGGTCAGGTGAATACAGGGTTATAAATACAAAATCAAATGGAGGTAATGCAGGAGTAGGTTTAATAATGAATAAAAAAAATAGGAGTGCGGGTAAGCTACTACAAACAGCATAGTGAACGCATTATTGTGGCCAAGATAGATACGAAGCCCACGCCTACTACAGTAGTACAAGTTTATACGCCAACTAGCTCTGCAGATGATGAATAAAATGATGAAATGTATGATGAGATAAAAGAAATTATTCAAGTATTGAAGGGAGACGAAAATTTAATAGTCATTGGTGACTGGAATGCGAGAGTAGGGAAAGGGAGAGAAGGAAACATAGTAGGTGAATATGGATTCGGGGAAAGAAATGAAAGAGGAAGCCGTCTGGTAGAATTTTGCACAGAGCATAACTTAATCATAGCTAACACTTGGTTCAAGAATCATAAAAGAAGGTTGTACACATGGAAGAATCCTGGAAATACTAGAAGGTATCAGATAGATTATATAATGGTAAGACAGAGATTTAGGAACCAGGTATTAAATTGTAAGACATTTCCAGGGGCAGATGTGGACTCTGACCACAATCTATTGGTTATGAGCTGTAGATTAAAACTGAAGAAACTGCAAAAAGGTGGGAATTTAAGGAGATGGGACCTGGACAAACTGATAAAACCAGAGGTTGTACAGAGTTTCAGGGAGAGCATAAGGGAACAATTGACAGATAAGGGGGGGGGGATACAGTAGAAGAGGAATGGGTAGCTTTGAGGGATGAAGTAGTGAAGGCAGCAGAGGATCAAGTGGGTTAAAAGACGAGGGCTAGTAGAAATCCTTGTGTAACAGAAGAAATATTGAATTTAATTGATGAAAGGAGAAAATATAAAAATGCAGTAAATGAAGCAGGCAAAAAGGAATACAAACGTCTAAAAAATGAGATCGACAGGAAGTGCAAAATGGCTAAGCAGGGATGGCTAGAGGACAAATGTAAAGATGTAGAGGCTTATCTCACTAGGGGTAAGATAGATACTGCCTACAGGAAAATTAAAGAGACCTTTGGAGAAAAGAGAATCACTTGTATGAATATCAAGAGCTCAGATGCAAACCCAGTTCTAAGCAAAGAAGGGAAAGCAGAAAGGTGGATGGAGTATATAGAGGGTCTATAGCTGGGCGATGTAGTTGAGGACAATATTATGGAAATTGAAGAGGATGTAGATGAAGATGAAATGGGAGATACGATACTGCATGAAGAGTTTGACAGAGCACTGAAAGACCTGAGTAGAAACAAGGTCCCGGGAGTAGACAACATTCCTTTAGAACTACTGACGGCCTTGGGAGAACCAGTCCTGTCAAAACTCCACCACCTGGTGAGCAAGATGTATGAGATAGGCGAAATACCCTCAGACTTCAAGAAGAATATAATAATTCCAAACCCAAAGAAAGCAGGTGTTGATAGATGTGAAAATTACCGAACAATCAGTTTAATAAGCCACAGCTGCAAAATATTAACGCGAATTCTTTACAGACGAATGGAAAAACTAGTAGAAGCAACCTTGGGGAAGATCAGTTTGGATTCCGTAGAAATATTGGAACACGTGAATCAATACTGACCCTACGACTTACCTTAGAAGAAAGATTAAGGAAAGGTAAACCTACATTTCTATCATTTGTAGACTTGGAGAAAGCTTTTGATAATGTTGACTGGAATACTAAAGGTGGCAGGGGTAAAATACAGGGAGCGAAAGGCTATTTACAATTTGTACAGAAACCAAATGGCAGTTATAAGAGTCGAGGGGCATGAAAGGGAAGCAGCGTTTGGGAAGGGTGTGAGACAGGGTTGTAGTCTGTCCCCGATGTTATTCAATCTGTATATTGAGCAAGCAGTAAAAGAAACAAAAGAAAATTTCGGAGTAGGTATTAAAATCCATGGAGAAGAAATAAAAACTTTGAGGTTCGCCGATGACATTGTAATTCTGTCAGAGACAGCAAAGGACTTGGAAGAGGAGTTGAACGGAATGGACAGTGTTTCGAAAGGAGGATATAAGATGAACATCAACAAAAGCAAAACGAGGATAATATAACGTAGTCGAATAAAATCAGGTGATGCTGAGGGAACTATATTAGGAAATAAGACACTTAAAGTAGTAAATGACTTTTGCTATTTAGGGAGCAAAATAACTGCTTGTGGTCGATGTAGAGAGGATATAAAATGTAGACTGGCAATTGCAAGGAATGGGTTTCTGAAGAAGAGAAATTTGTTAACATCGAGTATAGATTTAAGTGTCAGGAAGTCGTTTCTGAAAGTATTTGTATGGAGTGTAGCCATGTATGGAAGAGAAACATGGACGATAAATAGTTTGGGCAAGAAGAGAATCGGAGCTTTCGAAATGTGGTGTTACAGAAGAATGCTGAAGATTAGATGGGTAGATCACATAACTAATGAGGAGGTTCAAATAGAATTGGTGAGAAGAGGAGTTCGTGGCACAACTTGACAAGAAGAAGGGACCGGTTGGTAGGACATGTTCTGAGGCATCAAGGGATCACAAATTTAGCATTGGAGGGCAGCGTGGAGGGTAAAAATCGTAGAGGAAGACCAAGAGATGAATACATTAAGCAGATTCAGAAGGATGTAGGTTGCAGTAAGTACTGGGAGACGAAGAAGCTTGCACAGGATAGAGTAGCATGGAGAGCTGCATCAAACCAGTCTCAGGACTGAAGACCACAACAACAACAACAACAACATCTCCTTTGGAATATGCTTTTACAGACCATTTCCGCTGTCTGTACACAGCTTTTATCTCTCTCTCGTTCTCATTATCCACGGCTCACTTGCATAAAGCAGCACAGAACTTCCGTTACCATATAGAACCTGAGCTGAGTGTCCTTCTGGTTTTGGTTTTAAATGTCCTTCTTATGTTGCCGTATATCGTTTGGATCTTATTTGATTTAATATTACTTGGAAATTTTTAAATTTAACATCTTTGTGTCTATTGTTGACGAAAGGTACGTCATACCCTTGGAAGCTACAGTTAGCAGCTCTAAGGGGTCTCTTTCTAAGGAATCCATCACCTATGTATTTTTTTGGAAATATTTAGACTACATTGAGTTGAGCGGAGCAGCAGTTTACGCCATGCTCTTTGCCATCCATCTCGTGTTTTGCCTTAAAGCAGCAGGTCTTTAGCAAACTGCAGTATGTTAATAAATCCTCCTGTACTGCGTTAGCACCTGTGTTGGAGTTCTACATTGCCACATACATGTGGCGGCATCTAAATATATTAAGTAATGCCGAAGCAAGACTACAGCTTTGTCTTACTACTTGATTCGTAATTAGTACTTGCTAAACTCTCTTGACCTACGCAACTATCCATATGTTCGAATACAACTTCTGTATTATTGAAAGGAGATGTTTAAGATAATGGTATCCTTGTAAAATTTTACATAATATCTCCTTCCTGGTCGAAAGCCTTTGCAAAATCGAAAAACGGTATGTATGGTTCAAATGGTTCAAATGGCTCTGAGCACTATGGGACTCAACTGCTGTGGTCATAAGTCCCCTAGAACTTAGAACTACTTAACCCTAACTAACCTAAGGACATCACTCACATCCATGCCCGAGGCAGGATTCGAACCTGCGACCGTAGCGGTTGTGCGGTTCCAGACTGTAGCGCCTTTAACCGCTCGGCCACTCCGGCCGGCACGGTATGTATGTCGGAAGGTTAAATTCTGTCCGCTTGATCAATACTCTATTTATTACCTTCACATTATCTGATCAAGATCTTTCTTTCCAAAACTTATTTTGAACTTTGGGCAACTGGGCCTCTGCTATGGCTTGAAACAAATGAGCGTTAAGTATCTGGGTGCGTATATATACTCCTTTGCTGTCTTGCTTAGAAGCAAACATATATTTATAAAATGCTGAACGCGACATTTCAGTAGGATTCCTCCGTATTTTAGTAGTTCCACAGTAATTTCTTCTGAACCGGACCCTTTCGTTTTTCGCTTTTGTCAATACTTCTTATAACCCTTCTATAGTTATGGAATCCAAGCCTTTTGTGTCCTTTGCGTCCTCTTTTTCTATCATCTGATTGTCATTGCACCAAAAATTTTTATACTTTTCCACCCGTTCCTGAATTTCTGTTATATCCATCTTCATGTCCCAAATTATTCAGATTTCTCAAAAACATGTGTTTTTCTCATATTCCTTTCTTCTCCGATTCTGCGCAGAACCTCCTCATTCCCTACCATATCAGTCCACCTAATTTTCAACATTCGTCTATAGCACCGCATCTCAAGTGCTTCGATTTTCTTCTGTTGCAGTCTTCCCACAGTCTGTATTTCACTACTATACAACGCTGTGCTCCAAACGTACATGCTCAGGAATTTCTTCCTCAAATTAAGGCCGGTATTTGATATTAGTAGACTTCTCTTGGCCAGAAATGTCTTTTTTGCCATAGCGAGTCTGCTTTTGATGTCCTCCTTGCTCCGTCCGTCATTGGTAGCAACGCCAGAAGGCAGTAAAGATCTGCAGAATGACCCCCAGAAAACTGATGAGCAGAGCAGGCTCTGGCAGTTGACCGTGAACGTAAATAAATGTAACATATTGACCACATATAGGAAAAGATATAAACTACTGTACGGCTACACTACTGATCACAAATCGCTGGAAACAACATCTATCATAAAATATCTGGGAATGACTATCCAGAGCGCCCTTAAGTGGAATGAGAACATAAAAGAAATAGTGGAAGAAGCAGTCGCCAAACTCAGATTCATAGGAAGAATCTTAAGGGAATGTAACTCATCCACGAAGGAAGTGGCTTGTAAGTTGCTTCTTTGACAGATGCTTCAGCATTGTTCATCTATCCCTACCAGGTAGGACTGACAGAAGAAATAGAGAGAATCCAAGAAAGAGCGGCGCTTTTCGTCACGATATCGTTTAGCCGGCACGAGAAATTTATGGAGGTACTAAAAAAAAACTTCTTTGGCCGGCGTTACAAGAGGGGCGTTGTGCATCGCAGAGATATTTACTATTGAAATTTCTAGAGAGCACAGTCCGGGAAGAGTCGAACAACATATTACTTCCACCCACATACGTCTCCCGCAATAATCACGAGGAGAAAATTCGAGAAATTAGAACCGATGCAAACGCTTAGCGGCAATCATTCATCCCACGCACTATTCGCGCTTGGAACAGAATTGGAGGACTCAGTTAGTGGTACAAAAGGTGCCCTCCGCCACACACCATTAGGGGCTTTCGGAGTATGATGTAGATGTAGATGTAGTCTCCCTGGAAAAATGCCTTAAGTTGGTGATATATTATATATTTCAGATAAGATGAGGCTTATTACAAGGGAACAAATTTTTAGTACTCTATTGGAAACACCATCAAAACCAGATGAGCCTTTATTTTTGAGGGAATGTATAATTATCTTAATTTCCGAAGGAGAAGCTGGTGATACATTGATGTGATTGAATTTTATGAATGTTACATTCTCATCCTAAGGTTGTGATGTTGCTCTTGAGCTGTTTGTCCCTAGGCTTTCTACCATGTTTAAGAAATAATTATTAAATTCATTTGCTACCTGTGACTCATCATTTGCAGCACTTCTATTCAGTTGAATAGTAATATTGTCTTGTTCTGTGGCTGGCTGTCCTGACTTTCGTTTCAGTACATTCCACATAGCCTCAAATCTGTTGTCGGAAGCATTGATTTCTGACATTATTTGAATGTTCTTTGATTTTTTAATAACTTTTCATAGTAATTTTGAGTAATTTTTTTAGTGTGCAACTGCTGCAGGATCCCTTCTTGTTCTTGCCAAAAAATATATTTCCCTTTTCTTTTCACAAGATACGTTAATCCCTCTAGCGATCCATGATTTTTACATGGGTGTTTAGTGTCCTTCCTGATAAGTGTATGCAGAAATCTACTTCCAAATTATGATTTGAGTTTATCATGGAATATATTAAATTTTATGCTCACATTTGGTCCATTACGAATTACATCCCATGTCATCTCCTGTAAACTATTCTTAAAAACTGGTGTCCTGGAGTTTTTATTCTAACTGATTTTCACTGAGAGGCATCCATATTATGAGGCGCTGTGTTATTTACCATAACTAACTGTGCCCATGATGATAGAGAGCATTCATTACTGGCTACACCAAAGAAGACATTGTCAGGGTTCTACTGTTTTTATCCCTCTGTATTGGAAATTTAGTTACTGAGACCAAATTGTAAGATCCAAATAAGGTTTCCAGATCACTTTACCTAGCAGAGTCCTTTAGAAAATCTAGACTGAAGTCACCACAGATTATTAACTACTTGCTGATGTCTGACAGATACCACAGTAAGGAATACAAATTCCTCATAAATAGTTCACAAATTTCCATGTGGGGATCAGTACAGAGTTACGATTAAAAGTGAACTATTTTTTAGCATTCATTCACAAGCACACACATCTGGTGTTGATGACTACAAAATCTACTTGTCTCAATGTTTCTGAACTTGTGTCTTTTCTTATTGTATGTAACTACTCCTCCTTTTCCTATGTTATTTCTGCATATGTCAGCTGCGATAGTGGAATCTTTTATATGTAACTTCCCTAATTCTGTGATTATGTGATGCTCAGACAGGCAAAGGATATCTGTCTTTTTACAGTTATCTGTATTTTCAAACAGACAAGAAGCTCTTCTATCTTATTACTCAATCCTCCAACATTTTCATGAAATAACCCAACATTACTTTTGTGAGCATTATTAAGTATCTTGTGGAGCTCTTCTGTTATTTCCACTTCATTCAAAACGGAATGTCCGAATCCTATCCTAACATAAAACAGGTGCTCCTCTGACACCAGAAACAACTGATATCTTGCTATGTCTTTTGGTGCCCCTCCCTCCAGGTAACCTATTTGTCTCTCTCCTATTCAGGTGTAGGCAATGTCTAGTGTATTCCCATCCTCCAGTTGTACAAACTGGTACTGCACTCATATGAGATTCATTTCAGGCAGTAGCAGGGATAGAAAACCAATGTGCACTCCGTGTGCATACCGAGTGGAGTCATTCCAGATGTGAAACGGGTCCTCCCGAATGCTATGAAGAGCACAGAGTGCAGCCAACTGTTGGTGGCTGCTCACGTGAGTACCAGTGATGTGTGTCACTTTGGATCAGAAGAGGTTCTCTCTGGTTCCGATGGGCTAACAGAAGTGGTAAAGGCTGCCAGTCTTGCTTGCAAGATGAAAGCAGAGCTGACCATTTGAAGCATAGTCGACATGACCGATTGCTGACCTCTGGTACAAAGCCGAGTGGAGAGTTTGAATCACAAGCTCGGACGCTTTTGCGACCGTGTAGGCAGCAGATTCCTCGACTTGCGCCAAAGGTTGGTTGGGTTACAGGTTCCGCTAATAGATCAGATGTTCACTATACGCAGGAGGCGGCCATACGGCGTGGCGTGGACTGAAGCGCTAATAGAAAAGCCTGATGTTCAAATAGTTATAGGCACTGAAAGCAGGCTAAAGCCGGAGATAAGCTCAGACGAAATTTTTGCGAAGAATCTAACGGTGTTCCGAAAGGATTGGCTAAACACGGTTGGCTGTGGCGTGTTTGTGGCTGTTAGAAGTAGTTTACCTTGCCGCAAAATTGAAGTAGACAGTTCCTTTGAGTTAGTATGGGCAAAGGTCGTCGATGGCAACTGGAATAAAATAATAATTGGATTCTTTTACCGACCTCCCAGTTCAAATGATACAGTTGCTGAATGGCTCAAAGAAAAATTGTATTTGATTTCAAACACGTACCCGACTCATACGTCTATAGTTGGTGGTGACTTTAATTTACCCTCTATATGTTTGCGAAAATACATGTTTCATTCCGGAGGTACGCATAAAACATCATCCGAAACTGTGCTAAAGGAATTCTCTGAAAATTATCTCGAGCAGTTAATTCATGAGCCCACACGAATAGTAAACGGTTGAGAAAACACACTTGACCTCTTAGCAACGAATAATCCTGAGTTAATGACGAGCATCAAAACTGATACAGGGATTAGTGAACACAGGGTTGTCGTAGTGAGACTGAATATTGTGCCCCCAAATCCTCCAAAAATAAAAAAAGTTAACCTATTCTAAAAAGCAGATAAAAATTCACTTGGAGCCTTCCTGAGAGTCAATCTCCACGCCTTCATAATTAATGATATAAGTGTAGACCAGATGTGGCTTGAATTCCGAGAAATAATATCGGCAGCAATTGAGAGATTTATACCAAACAAATTCACAATTGACGGAGCTGATCCTCCATGATCCACAAAAAGGGTCAGAACACCTTTGCAGAAACAACGAAACAAACATGTCAAATTTAAACAGACGCAAAATCCTTAAGATTGGCGATCTTTTACAGAAGCTCGAAATTCAGCATGGACTTCAATGCGAAATGCTTATAACAGTTTCCACAACGAAACTTTGTCTCGAAACCTGGCAGAAAATCCAAAGATATTCTGGTCGTATGTGAAGTATATTAGCGGCAAGAAACAATCAATAGGCATTGCTATCTCTGCGCGATAGCAATGGAGATACTATCGAAGACAGAGCTGCCAAAGTAGAGTTACTAAACACAGCCTTCCGAAATGCCTTCACAAAATAAGACGAAGTAAATATTCCAGAATTCGAATCAAGAAAAGCTGCCAACATGAGTAACGTATAAATAAATATACTAGGAGTAGTGAAGCAACTTAGATCACTTACTAAAAGCAAGTCTTCTGGTCCAATTAGGTTCCTTTCAGAGTATGCTGATGCATTAGCTCCACACTTGACAATTATATACAACCATTCGCTCCACGAAAGAACCGTACCCAGAGACTGGAAAGGTCACACCAATATTCAAGGAAGGTACTAGGAATAATCCACTTAATTATAGGTCCATATCATTAACATCGATACGCAGCAGGATTCTGGAACATATATTGTGTTTTCGAACATTATGAATTATCTCGAAGAAAATGGTCTATTGAAACACAGTCAACATGAGTTTAGAAAACATCATTCTTGTGAAACACAACTAGCTCTTTATTCGCATGAAGTGTTCATCTACATATACATGGATATTCCGCGAATCACATTTAAGTGCCTGGCAGAGGGTTCATCGAACCACCTTCACAATTCCCTGTTATTCCAATCTCGTATAGCGCGCGGTAAGAATGAACACCCATATCTTTCCGTACGAGCTCTGATTTCCCTTGTTTTATCGTGGTGATCGTTCCTCCCTATGTAGATCGGTGTCAACAAAATATTTTCACATTCGGAGGAGAAAGTTGGTGATTGGATTTCGTGAGAAGATTCCGTCGCAACGAAAAATGCCTTTATGTAAATGATTTCCAGCCCAAATCCTGTATCATTTCTGTGGCACTCTCTCCCATATTTCACGATAATACAAAACGTGCTGTCCTTCATTGAACTTTTTCGGTGTACTCCGTCAGTTCTATCTGGTAGGGTCCCACCCTGCGCAGCAGTATTCTAAAAGAGGACGGAAAAGCGTAGTGTAGGCAGTCTCCTTCGTAGGTCTGTTACATTTTCTAAGTGTCCTGCCAATAAAACGCAATCTTTGGTTAGCCTTCCCCACATTATTTTCTATGTTTTCCGTCCAATTTAAGTTGTTCTTAATTATAATGCCTAGGTATTTAGTTGAATTTACGGCTTTTAGATTAGACTGATTATAGTGAAATTGCATGCTTATGGAATATCGTGTCAGTTAAGTGACTGGATTGGTGACTTCCTGTCAGAGACGTCACAGCCTGTAGTTACTGACGGAAAGTCATTGAGTAAAACAGAAGTGATTTCTGGCGTTCCCCAAGGCAGTGTTATAGGCCCTTTGCTGTTCCTTAACTATATTATATGTTTGGGAGACAATCTGAGCAGACGTCTTAGGTTGTTTGCAGATGACGTAGTCGTTTGTCGACTAATAAAGTAATTAGAAGATCGAAACAAACTGTAAAATGATTTAGAAAAGATATCTGAATGGTGTGAAAATTGGCAGTTGACCCTAAATAACGAAAAGTGTGAGGTCATCCACATGAGTGCTAAAAGGAATCCGTTAAACTTCGGTTACACGATAAATCAGTCAAATATAAAGGCCGTAAATTCCACTAAATACCTAGGGATTACAATTACGAACAATTTAAATTGGAAGAAACACATAGAAAATGTTGTGGGGGAGGCTAACAAAAGATGCGTTTTATTGGCAGGACACTTAGAAAATGTGACCCATATACTAAGGAAACAGCAAACACTACGCTTGTTCGTCCTCTTTTAGAATACTGCTGCGCGGTGTGGGAACCTTACCAGATAGGACTGACGGAGTACATCGAAAAAGTTCAAAGAAGGGCAGCACGTTTTGTATCATCCCGAAATATGGGAGAGAGTGTCACAGAAATGATACAGGATTTGGGCTGGACTTCATTAAAAGAAAGGCGTTTTTCGCTGCGAAGAAATCTTCTCACGAAATTTCAATCACCAAGTTTCTCCTCCGAATGCGAAAATATTTTGTTGACACCGACCTGCATAGAGAGAAACGATCACCACGATAAAACAAGGGAAATCAGAGCTCGTACGGAAAGATATAGGTGTTCATTCTTTCCGCGCGCTATACGACATGGAATAATAGAGAATTGTAAAGGTGGTTGGATGAACCCTCTGCCAGGCACTTATATGTGAATTGCAGAGTATCCATGTAGATGCAGATGCTCAACTCAGTGCTCACACGGCTGACAGCAGTGTTTACCCAGGGTTGGTCATGGCGCTGCAGGACGTCCACAAAATTCACATTTGTGTGTGTAGCTGCTACTCCCATTTCATCCTGGTCACCACGAATGCTATAATTGCTGTTGTTAGCTAAGCTCCTTTCGCCCATTGCTTGTTTCCTTTACTCAATTCCCATGATCTTTTTTTTTCCCTTCAACCTATCTAGTTCAAATTTCACGTGATCTAATTCGGCCTGAAAGGCACATATCTTTGCCTCTTGCTCAGCGATTCTCTTGTCATTCTTGCAAAACCTACAGCTTCATGGGTGAGCCTCGTTGAGCTCCCGAATCAGTTCCCCACTACAGTCACCCCAGTGAGATTCCAGCCCATAGTCTACACACGCTACTGTCTCTTTTACTATCTTAAGGCAGTTATCATGCATTGCAACACAGATTACACAATTAAAAATACAACTAGAACACTTAACACGCTTAACACTACAGGAAGTTTCGTTAGTTATGAGCAACAAAAATTAGGTCTACAGGTTAGCGCTGCAGGTGTAATATATGATTTCAAATTTATTTATTTCCGCTTAAATAAGAACTTAGCGCTCCCTCAATTACAGTATCCGTTTAAATTACGTTAATTACAACAGACTGTAACTTTATTGCACACAAACTGCACGTAAACAACCGACTAGTGCGAAGGATTCTAAATAAAAAAAATTAAGACTTACGATACTTTCCGGAAATATGAACTTAACAGTGAATGTAAACGCTCAGTTTAAATTTTTGGAAAGAAAAACAGGACAATTAAGCAGGATTCTCTAAGTTAGTAGCGCAAAATGCCAACAAATACATTATTACAACCCACCTTTACGGTCTGTTCGCGTTTTATGGACTAATACGTAAATAAAAGTGACTTAATAACTCACGGATAAACTTATTTAAGAAGTAATTTGTATTGAACTAACTGTTATTACAGTCTAAATAACTTATCTTTATGAGAGCGCAAAAGCTCGGATTTCGCGCTTGGAGCAGGGCTCCCAAAGAAATTTACATTCATAGACAAAACATTGTAAAACAATGGGAGCGCTCATGGAAATCTCTACTCTCAAGAGGCGGCTCCCTTATCACTTACAATGGAATCTGATGCAGAGTCCCAGCGAAACTATTGAAGGTTTCATGGAAAGGGTGGATGATGTCATGCGTTCTCGCAATAAGAGCGCTGGTAGTCAAAGAGGCTTTGGAAACACTATGGGACAGAACGTGGCATGACATTCGAAATGCTGATAGGAAGCTTTCCGAGCGTAGCATAATAAGAGAAATCGAAGAAATCAGTTTCATCGTGATAGACACGCTGATAATAGACAAGGAAGAAATGGGAGACAAGGAATCAGCAACGTTAGCAGTTGGAAAACTAAATGTTATCCAGAATGTTGTCATTGAAGAGTGGAGGTCGTATTCTAACATTCTGCGTGGTGTCTGTTTGTTCTATATCGTGTCTCCCTACCACTTTCGCGCAATGACGCTCTGAGCATGTTTTTTAAGGAATTGACTAGTTTGAACCTGGGACCTGTTGCTGGTAAGGAGACGCCAGACCACACATGACATGCACCGTTCAGAAGAGTTCAGTGAGACTAGCGATGATATAACCAAATACTTAATGATTTCAGCGTCAGCTCCTGTAAAAGAATCTTAATACTAACTAAATTTAGTGGAAGGGGTTCAAGGCTTTCCTATTTTTAGTTAGCTGGTAAAATAACGTCGAAAAAGCAGTTAAGTTTACCATTGGAAATTTTATTCTACTCACAAAACATTGTTTATAAATTGCACTATTGATAAAAGGAAATGTTTTAATACAGGATGATTAAAACCAACTGCATTCAACAAAAATGTGAACGAATATTCCCTTAGTGGGTTTCCAAGTTCTACAATGGATCGAAGGATGACCTATGCCATATCACATCTATAATCTAGGTTTAAATTAAGTTTCACAAGAGACAAAACTATCAAAATGGTCTACAGTGACCCTCAATTATCTTTAATTACTTATCTAACTTGTCGTAAATTACAGTGGCTGATGTGGCTTCTCAATAACTATATAACAGAGAAATCATCGCATTTCAGATTTTTACTTCAAGTGGCAAATGTGAACACCATGAGCTTTAATTGACGATCGACACTAGTATTACGCAAAAAGGGGGGGGGGGGGTGTAACAGATGAGACTTCTGCAGTTCTGAGTGAAGCTTTATGCGCTGTTATGTGGCACCACGTGCGTTCATTACCTTGTCGGTGTTCGTCAGGGGGCGGTGGACAGCACAGCTCCACTCACCTCGCCGTCTCGGAAGCAACTCTCCCCTAACTTCTCTTTACTACAATTTACCGAAATTGGTTTAAAAAAACTATCTGGCTGTGTTTTCATCTGACCAATCAGGGTCTCAATGTTAACCTTAAGCTCCACCTACAAAAATTCTGTCTATCCAATGAGAAACGTTATACTTTTCGTGGTGGGGCAATGTTTTTAAAGTTTGCAACATAACAGAGACGCGAAAAAGTCTCACGCTAAAATTTGCAGCTGGGGTGGTCCTTTTAGTGTTATCATAAGATCTATACTGTTCTTCTGGAGGGCTCTATCTTTTAACATGGGCTGGGGGGTGGTCCTGACTTAACAGAGCCGCGAAAAAGTCTCACTCTAAAACTTGCGGCTGGGGTGTGGCCCTTTTTGTGTTATCGTAAGATCTATACTGTTCTTCCGGAGGGCTCTTGCTTTTAACATGGGCTGGGGGGTGGGGGGTGGTCCTAGCGGTTAGCTGGAGACGTGGGTGTCCGTCCCTTATCGTATGGCCTTCAGCTTAACATGGTTCTGCTCTTGGCTTCTGTTCTCGTTTCTCCCCTCGGAACTGCATCTGTCTCACGGTGGGAAGGTATGACATTCATTTAGGCATTCTTGTGTTAGTCAGTGGTATTCCATTTGCTCACTCGTTACTCGTATTACTTTGGTTAATTTAATGTCACGATTTATTATTTATGTGAAATACTACAGGATTTGCTTATCATGTCAGGGTTTTCATGGAAGGTGTTGGATTTTCCTGACACCTTACAGTATTTTATGATGAATGTAGGATCGAAAAAGATTACGAAAGTTGGAGTCTGGAGTGTTTCACAGGGACGCTGTGCTCGGAAACGATGAGTTATGTAGAGGCTGGAGGCAGCATGAACGAAATCAGAGGGGGGAACGGACATAGTTCTATGGAGGTTAATTTAATTTTTTTGTTTGATCAAGAAGCTCGAGAGGAAGACAGTACCGGTTTGGTGGCACTACCATTGAACGATCAGACTCTAATATCGTGCTGGGCAGCAGACGGTGAAGACAATATTAATGTTTATGAGGAACGAGCTGAGACAGTTCAAGAAGAAATTTATACAGCTATCGCGCAGGAAAAGTCAGCCACACAATGTGCCTTTTATGTACCGACAAATCATTTACTAATTACCTGGAGGCTGTAGTAAGTTCTGATACAGACGTTGTGAGAGGCACAAAGGTGTGTGATCGACATTTGGGCGATTTAAACGTTACAAGTTGCCGAACGAGGTGAGAAAGTTCATCGTTGCTGATGATCAGCATCAAACTGCTGTCAAGAATTTAATTCTAACTGGCTTCGTTAAGTATTATGACGAGCAGGGCAGAATGATTAATTTGTCACCACAAAGGTGGGCAATAGGAAGACTTACGTTTGCAAGGAAGCTGTGCCGTTTGAACGAGAATCGCTTTGCGTTTTAGGCTGCTTTTAGCGGAATGTTTTGTAATGATAAAATTGCTGAACTTCCTTAGTGTCTCTTGCGTCTTTGTGTGTCGATAGTTTTGAGGAAATTGAAAGGGATTTGTTAGTTGAAACACAACTACAGAGAGGATGTATGGAGAAAGTTCAGCCCCTCAGAATCTCCTAAGTAATGACGCAGCGATTGTCTTGTAGATTCTGGGAACGACATATGTTGTGATTCGGAATCGTTTTTTTACTGTGTAAAAGATGAGGACACTGTAACGTATTCTCTGTGCAGTGAAAAAATTAAAACGGCTACTGAGAGCTGCAGTAGGTCAATCAAAAACAAAGTCATGTTCAACGTTAAAATTGATGGTACAATTTACGTAAATGAGTTCTTCGTAGTGCCTAATTCGTGAACAAATGAGAGAGAGAGGAAGAGAGAGATTAAAATTTTGTATGAGTGTATTCACTATTTTTATGTTCATTCACTGTTGGTAAATATAACGTAATGAATTCTCCAGATTACGTTTGGTGTAACGAAGTGACTTTGAATTTCTATTGGTGTTTTATCGGGTGTTAATTAGGTTTGTTTTGTTTTGATTTGTCTGGAAGGACAGCTGCTGTGTTGTTTCAGCCATTTGCACTTAGAAGGCATTGTCCACTATGAAGAGAAGTTTCTTACGTGTGCAGCGCTGTGGTAGGCGTTCTTTTGTAGTGAAGAAATATATCGCAGCTTTGAATGTAAAAAAAAAAGACCCTGCAATCGCGTGTCTTATTTTCGGCACCAGGGCTGAACTAGCGTCTGTTACTGTCTCGCAATGAATTTTCTGTTCTTTGGCTTCGATGTCCCAAGGATGGGTTTCAGTAACCTTACACACGGAGAACACGACTGGATTATTTGATCAAACGGCTCACTATGTTCGAATTATGTGGCTGACATGGTATGACGACACAGCAGCAGTGTTGTTTGCACTAAAACTGTCGCCGTTTAAAGCAGAATCGCACGAATGTCTACCACAGGGAGTTTTTTATGATATCAGGTACTTAAAACGTGAGGAGTGTCTCAACAAACGTATATAAATTGTTAATTACGATCAAGTTGTGTACAACTAAGACTATTTAAATACTTTAAAATGGCACATGATGCCATAAAAGTTCTTAAATTCGTTTCTATTTCGTTTTATTAGCACATTTGGAGCACTTACACTGAGTCCTAATTCTAATACAGTGTCCATTTACTGAAAAGTCATATTTTTGCATCAAATTATTTGATTATCACACACGAACGTACACCGGAGTGTAAATTATCTTCTTTCTGTATGAGAACTGTACGGTTGGCTTATAATGTGTAACTCGTGGAAAATTTACATATCTCAGTTTTAAGATGACAAGAATGCATCGCACATACTGACCTTGTCAATACACAAAATGTTACACTTTTATTTATTTTCATTACCTGAAATAGCACGAGTCTCTTCTGGTGGATCTAATAAATTTTGGTGCTACGTAAGAGGTCGTTCACCGAGTGAGAGATACGTTAAGTCGAGGTATTGTAACAGGTCAAGTGTTGGGACTCTATTAGTCTGAGTGCAGTGTTACAGTCCGCACGCAGTTGAGTGCGGGCAGAGTTCGCACCACTAGCCGGCCGGCGGCTGTGCTGAGCTGTGGCTCGCTTCTGGTGGAAGCGGCCTGGTTCCACGTATTTTTATCGTGGGCAGGCCGTGACGTCAGCATCCGGCAACCACTGAGTCTTCCAGATTACTTTGTATTTACCTGTGAATGTGCAGCGTGAACCGTGCAAATTACACGAGATCACAAGTAGCCAGGCGAACAAGTAATTTACTGAGTAATTTATAAACTTTAAGGTAACCATTCTAACAAAGCGATCGGGCACTCAGTATGTAGCTCTTGGTAAGAAGCGTCGACAAAACTGCTTACATGTTCAATAATTTTAAGCTGTAAGAGACATTTTAATTAGAAAAGTAATTAAAATCAGCATATCTTTTGAATATAAACAGATATACTAACATACAGGCAGTATGTGATGACAGCGATTACTACTCACACACACATCACTTACATGTAAAGGTCTCTTATTTTTACTGTCCATTTCTTGTTTTATGTTAAATTTGCTTAGTTTTGCCAACAATTCATATTTCACTCAAGATACAAGAATTCTAATAACAACAGTGAAAAGACGAGAGAAAATTCTACAAAAATGATGTACCACCCTAAATAATGAAGGTACGCAGAGAATAAACTGTTCTCACCACTGCAAGCACGAATTGCAAATATTTAAACTTTAATCTGTGGGCAAACAGTGGCACCTAAAAATCATTGTCGTATATCTTTATGGTATGAAATTTTATCGCGCAGCTAATGGGATAAACATAATTTTAATCAAACTTGTATATCAAATGTATAAAAGGACGTATGTGACGTCAATGTTTGCACATTTCGCAGGTGGGGATGCCGCGAGTTGAAGAAGGGGAATAGTTTTCTGGCGGGTGTGACCGAATATTTACATGTCGGCGGCCAAGCACCTCATGGTTACTCAGTACGGGAAACCAGCAGACACACTTTGGGATGACATTAATGGAACAATAAACGCAATCGTCAGTACTTCGGTACGCGATTTGCACCGGTACCGAAGTGCAGCCTAGTAGTTATCAGAATTCTGACTAATAGTAACTATTTTATTGTTTTTTTTTTATTAAATTTAATGTGACTAACTTAAGAAGCAGAAGACGGCCACTCCAAAGTAGACAAAATGTTTCAAATGGCTCTAAGCACTATGAGACTTAACATCTGAGGTCATCAGTCCCGTAGACTTAGAACTACTTAAACCCAACTAACTTAAGGACATCATACGCATCAATGCCCGAGGCAGGATTCTAACCTGTGACCTTAGCAGCAGGGCGGTTCCGGTGTGAAGCGCCTAGAACCGCTCGGTCATAGCGTCCGGTCAAAGTATACATTTTGTATAAATTGTGTTTGTAATAGTCTCTTCTGCTGCATTTTTTCTCCGTATTTCCTGATTTCATATGTGATTCAATCTTCATATAACACCACAGCACCTCCAGTTGTCCATTTCCATTACAAGAAGCATCTGTTTAACTCCTTGATTCACTTCCCAGGTTTCTGATCAATTCGTTGGAATACTTTCCAGAGTTATATCATACATTACGTTCTTTGTTGTGAAAGTTAGATTTTTAATTCGTAAAATCCGACTAGGGGAAGGTCAGTTTCAATTCTGGAGGAATGTAGGAACACGCGAGGCAGTACTGACTTACGATTTCTCAAAGAAGATAAGTTAAGGAAAGACAAATTTACATTTATAGCATTTGTAGACTTAGAGAAAGCTTTTTACAATGTCGACTGGAATATTCTCTTTCAAATTCTGAAGGTAGCAGGGGTAAAATACAGGGAGCGAAGCGCTATTTGCAACTTGTACAGAAGCCAGTTGGCAGTTATAACAATCGAAATGCATGGAAGGGAAGCAGTGGTTGAGAAGGGAGTGAGATAGGGTTGTAGCCTGCCCCCAATGTTACATAATCTGTACATTGAGCAAGACGTAAAGGTAGCAAAAGAACTTGGAGCAGGAATTAGTCCAGAGAGAAGAAATACACACTTTGAGGTTTGCCGATGACGTTGTAATTCTGTCAAAGACAGCAAAGGACTTGGAAGACCAGCCGAACGGAGCGGACCGTGTCTTCATAGGACGATATAAGACAAACGTCAACAGAAGCAAAACGAGATTAATGGAAAGTAATTGAATTAAATTAGGTAATGGTGACGGAGTCAGATTACGAAATGAGACACTTAAAGTAGTACATAAGTTTCGCTATTTGAACTGAAAAGTAACAGATGATGGCCGGAGTACAGAGGATATAGAATGGAGATGGCAATGACAAAAAGGACCGTTACTGAAAAGGAGAAATTTGTTAAGATCGAGTATTGATTTAAATGTCAGGTAGTCTTTTCTGAATGTATTTATATGTGTGGAAGTGAAATATGGACGATAAACAGTTTAGACAAGAAGAGAATAGAACATTTGGAAATGTGATGCTACAGACGAGTGTGGAAGATTAGATGGGTAGATAACGGAAGTAAAGGGAAGGTACTGTATAGAATTGGGGAGACAAGAAATTTGCGGTGCAACTTGAACAAAAGAAGTGATCGGTTTGTACGACACCTTATGAGACATCAAGGAATCACCAACTTAATACTGGAGGGAAGCGTGGAGGGAAAAAGTCGTAGAGGGAGGCCAAGAGAAGAATACAGTTAGCAGATTGCAAAGGTAGATAAACAGCTAGTTACTCGGGGATGAATAGGCTTGCACAGGATAGAGTAGCGTGGAGAGCTTTGTAAGTAGGCTGTTTATGTTTTCTCTATGTAAGTAGGCTGTTTATGTTTTCTCTATGTAAGTAGGCTGTTTAGGTTTTTTATTGGTAACGCCACCTCTGTATGAAAATCACTGGCTGTGTTGTGTGCAGTCTGTGGCTAGTTTGCATTGTTGTCTGCCATTGTAGTGTTGGGCAGCGGCAGCTGGGCTGTTAACAGCGCGTAGCGTTGCACAGTTGGAGGTGAGCCGCCAGCAGTGGTGGATGTGGGGAGAGAGATGGCGGAGGTTTCTAATTTGTCATGAACTGATATATATATTATGACTTGTGATGATATTAAGGTAAATACATTGTTTGCTCTCTATTAATATCTTTCATTTGCTAACTATCCCTATCAGTAGTTAGTGCCTTCAGTAGTTTGAATCTTCTATTTAGCTGGCAGTAGTGGCGCTCGCTGTATTGCAGTAGCTTGAGCAGCGAAGATTTTTGTGAGGTAAGTGATTTGTGAAAGGTATAGTTTAATGTTTGTCAGGCCCATTCTTTAGTAGGGAATTTTGAAAGTCAGATTGCGTTGCGCTAACAAAATATTGTGTGTCAGGTTAAGCACAGTCCTGTATAATTGTTCAAAGGGGAGTTTCATATGGCGACCCTGCCAGGATACCTCACTGGAATCTTCTGATTTTTCTTGTAGTTTGTGTATTTAGTGTAGCTTTTGTTTATTGCTAGCGCGTAATTGTAGAGAGAATCTCCTTTGTAGTTGTAGCCTTTCATTGTTGTACAGTAAAACAGTTGTGGCATGCATATAGATTTGCACCAAGTATTTCGCAGCTGAAATTAACTAGATATTATTTTCAGTGTTATGTTAATGTGTTCTCTTATTTTTGCTCTTCAAATTGTGTTTTTCTGTGTTGTCGTGTGAAATACTGTGACAATAATGGCGTGTGAAAAACGTAACACTAGGCTCCAAAGTAAACTGAGAAATGACAGTGAAAATGAAAGCAGTGTGTTAGCGCCACCGAGTAATGAATTAACTGATGTTCAAAGTAGTAATTTGGTAATCGTGCATAGGGAAATGGAGCGGGCTGCAAACAATGGTGTAGACAGTGAAACAGGTAGTGAACAGGGAAGCATTATCGATCGATCGGTCGGCAACAGCTCGCCTCAGGAATCCGAAATGACAGGACACAATTTCGCCAATACTGTAGATTCAGGTTTTGGGTCATCACCGTTTTCTCAAATAAGTCAAGACACATTTTCTGCTTGTCAAAATGTGAATGTTGCCGGTGCAAATGCACTGCCGAAAAGCGTAGAGAAACAGATTCCAGACACTAATACATTATTATTGCAATTAATGCAACAAATGGAACAAAATCAGAGACAAACACAGCAAAAGCTTGAAAAGTTAGACACAATGGAACAAAATCTTCAAAAGTTAGACACAATGGAACAACACCAGAGACAAACACAGCAACAGTTAGACACAATGGAACAAAATCTTCAAAAGTTAGACACCACACTTGAACAAACACGTGAAGATTTAACTATTGAGTTGCATAAAATCGAATCGAAATGTCAAAAAGTCTGTAACGACGTAAAAACACAAATTTGTGAGCATTTTCAACCTATTTTTTCGCGGCATGAAAATGCATTACAGAATCACGAAACAGCCATAAAAGAACTGCAAATTATTGTTCATGAAAATCATGAGACCTTGCAAGCTAAAATTGACTCAGTTGCATCTACCGATTCGGTTACGCAACTTGCAAAAACTCAGGAAAACTTAAAGGACACAGTAGAAAGACACATGGAGGAAATTAGTTCATTATCAGAGAAAGTAGTTGAACTTTCGGATCAGCTAAATAATTTATCTACGAAGGTAGATGATAATCTGAATGACACAAAACCGGTAGTCTTTAATAACACAGAAGAGAGCGAACAAATTAGGAAACTGAAACAAAATCTGAATCAAATTGATACGCAACACCAAAGAGAAATCCGGGAAGTACAAGATCAGCTAACACAGGTAATACAAGAATTACGTATTTCAGAGGACACTCGCGCTCCAACACGGGAAGAGGGACTTAGAAACACGGAAAAGCTGCAAAATAATAACACAGGGCATTTCGGAAGTAATGAAAGAAATTGGGAATGTGCACCGAATTTTGAGATGGAACCGCCGAAGCGACGTAACAATGACCGACATGCGACTCGCCGACATGATGATTTTGACTATAAGCTGTTCATTACTACACGTAAATTCAAAACGTTTAAGAATTCTGCCAACGACATTCATCCACAAGCATGGCTCCATCAATTCTCTCATTGTTTTCCTCCCAACTGGTCGTTGGAACACAGATTAGAATTTATGTGTGGCTACTTAGAGAATGAACCAGCTGTAAGAATGCGATCGGTAATTCACGATTGCCACAGTGAAGGAGAGTTTTACCATGCCTTCCTCTCAGCATATTGGTCTCAAGCCACACAAGACCGTGTAAAACATAGCATCATAATGATGAAACGTTTCGAACAATCTGAATTTTCCAGTCTTATGAAATATTTTGAAGACATGTTGCATAAGAATCAGTATCTTTCAAACCCATACAGCCCCTCAGAACTCATCCGCATTTGCTTAATCAAACTGCCTGAACATTTACGACATATTATTTTGGCAGGACGTTGCAAAGACGACATTGAAGCATTTCAGGGACTGTTACAAGAATTAGAAATTGACACTGACAATCGCGGAACGCGAAACCAGGAACACAGCAATTACAGGTCACATCCGTCGCAATTCCGCGATGAAAGAAGTAATAACTTTACACGACAAGGCTATTCTCACAACACAAATCGTGACCAAAACAGACACCACCCGTATGACAACCGTTGGCAGAGTAGTAATAACTACAGGGAAAGATCACCTCTCCGTGGTAATGACTATCACAGAGACAATAAGATAAACAGACAATACGGGAACCAAAATAAATACTATCAAGGGAGACAGAATAACTTTAGACGCAACGGACCAGCGCGCAGTTACGATTCAGGGAGAGATTCTCCACCATGTGACCGACAAGAAAGAAACTATGGAATCTACCGACATGACGACAGACGATATGATCGTAACGACAGACCTGAATTGCATCAGAACTGGCGGGATTCAAACAGAGCAGGGCCCTCTCGTCACGGTGAATTTGTAGACGTTAGGTCTCCAAATCCCAATAACGACGCGCGCCAACAAAGAGACAATAGGCAATGACTCATACCGCAGGCAGCCACAAAACGCACGTATGAAACTAACGACGCAGCTGCCGTAGCTAGTAATTACGTAAAAATGGAAGACATTAGGGACATTTTACTCCAAGAACACGACGTAAAACATAACAACATTGCATATCCTGTGATTCACATTACAGTAAATGACGTAAAATTTACGGCAGTACTTGACTCTGGCAGTCCCATTTCAGTAATCAGTGAAACAGCCTTTAGCAAATGCAACAAATCGAACGATTGCCCCACACTTCCGTTACGTAAGATTAAATTACAAGGTGCAATCTTTGGAAAAAGTGTAGATGTACGCCAACAAACCAATTTAGAATTCTTTTGTCAAAGCCACAGCTTCTCTATGAACTTTCTCATTGTTCCATTATTGTCGACGGAAATTATATTGGGAGTAGACTTTTTGAATGAATACAAAGCAATCTTAAACTTTCACGATGCTGAAATAAGTTTAGAGAAAGAAGGTAAGTCAATAGCTTTGAAATTTGAAGATTGGCTCTCAAACCATGACGAGGAAATTAATCGGCTTTACCTTCTGTTAGACAACAGTTCGGACTTTTCTACGGAACTAGACACTAACAATCACTCTGCAAGTACTGACAGGGACGATATCGACGGCGCATTTGACACTAATAAGTTAATTCAGAATAAAATTCAAACAATTGAGAATTGTAATGACAATGATAGGCAAGACCTTTTTGAGATTTTACAAGCACATTCCACAGTTTTTACTCACAAAACAGGAACAATCAAGGGATTTCAATACCAATTTCGTGTTCGTGAGCATACTAAATTTTGTGTTAGACCATACGTAATTCCGGCGCATTATAGGGACCGTGTTAGAACAGAAATACAATCTATGCTTAATGAGGGCATTATTGAGCCTGCAGTAAGCTCATACAACAATCCATTACATGTTGTTGAGAAGAAAAATGGATCGATCAGGCTTGTCTTAGATTCGAGACAAATCAATACGATCATTATTCCTGAAACAGACGGGCCGCAAACGTTAGAAGAACTTCTTCAAAATTTTAATGGTGTAAAAGTGTTGTCTTCCATTGATCTCAGATCCAGCTTTTATCAGATCGAACTTCATCCAGAATGTAGAAAATACACAGCTTTCCTTTGTTTCGGCGTTTGTTATCAGTTTCGGAAACTTCCCTTTGGTTTGCACATTTCTTCGGCAGCATTCATTCGCGGGCTAAATTCCATATTACCTGAGTTCTTAAAACGTCACATCACCTTATATGTAGACGATATTCTGATAGCAGAAGCCTCATGGGAACAACACAATCGCATCCTCAACAGCGTGTTACATATTTTTGCAGAATCTGGAATTACAGTTAACTTGGAAAAGTCTGAATTCGGTAGGTCAAAGGTGAGGTTTTTGGGACATATTATTTCTTCTGAAGGCATTCAGCCGGATCCTGAAAAGTTAGAAGCAATCAGAGCCATTCCAGTGCCATCCACAAAAAGACAAGTCCGCAGTTTTCTAGGTCTCGTAAATTTTTACCGTCGTTTTCTGAATATGCAAATTCTAGCTACACCAAAACTTTGTTCTCTCACTGGAAAAAATACTATTTGGAACTGGGACGAACAAGCACAGTTGGAATTCAATTCTTTGAAAGAAGCGTTACTTCACGCGCCAATCTTAGCTCATCCAGATCTGTCACAAGATTTCTGCCTTAGCACGGATTCTTCTAAAGTCGGTCTTGGTGCCCATTTATTTCAAGAAGCCATAGAAAATGACACTACCATTCAGAAAACCATTGCTTTTGCTAGCCGAGTGCTAACAAAATCTGAAAAAAATTATTCCGTTACTGAATTAGAAGCTTTAGCTATCGTTTGGGCATTTCACAAATTCCGTTTCTTTCTTTCTGGTAAGCACGTAAAAGTATACAGTGATCATCGTGCATTACAATTTCTTATGTCTTCAAAATTAAATCATGACAGGTTAAGAAGTGATCGGTTTGTACGACACCTTATGAGACATCAAGGAATCACCAACTTAATACTGGAGGGAAGCGTGGAGGGAAAAAGTCGTAGAGGGAGGCCAAGAGAAGAATACAGTTAGCAGATTGAAAAGGTAGATAAACAGCTAGTTACTCGGGGATGAATAGGCTTGCACAGGATAGAGTAGCGTGGAGAGCTTCATCAAACCAGTCTTCAGACTGAAGACAACAATAACATAACTGAATTTAACTGTTGAATTGCCTTCTTTCCTTGGCCACTTTATCTTTTATTTCTTTTGTGCTCTTTCCACTAACAGATATTTAAAAGCTTTTTCCTTCTATCTTGCCAACATCTGGAATGCTTTTATTTTTTTGGCTCCAGGATTTGCTGGATGGTGTCTTTCCACCAGGGTACAACTTTACATCAAATATATTGACTGTTTGTCCCGTAAGACCTCCTTAGCGACTTGGTGAATTGCTTCTTTACTTTCCTCACACTTATTATGTGCAGAGATGTCCTTTATACAGGGTGAGTCACCTAACATTACCGCTGGATATATTTCGTAAACCACATCAAATACTGACGAATCGATTCCACAGACCGAACGTGAGGAGAGGGGCTAGTGTAATTGGTTAATACAAACCATACAAAAATGCACGGAAGTATGTTTTTTAACACAAACCTACGTTTTTTAAAATGGAACCCCGTTAGTTTTGTTAGCACATCTGAACATATAAACACCGGAAGCAGCTACTAGGGTAGCAGAGTACGTGTGGCGTGCACACGGGGGTTTTTTAGGTTAGAGGGACCCCCCCTTGGGCGAAACGATAAAATACCTGACGGCTTACCAGAGAGGACATTATCATCGTTGATAAAGAACGTCCGTCCTCAGAGACCAAAAACAGGAAAAGTTAACGTAATATTGGTAAACTGCAGGAGTATCCAGGGCAAGGTTCCTGAATTAGTATCTCTTATTGAAGGAAATAGTGCGCACATAGTATTAGGAACGGAAAGTTGGTTAAAACCGGAAGTGAACAGTAACGAAATCCTAGACACAGAATGGAATATATACCGCAAGGATAGGATAAACGCCAATGGTGGAGGAGTATTTATAGCAGTAAAGAATTCAATAATATCCAGTGAAGTTATTAGCGAATGCGAATGTGAAATAATCTGGGTTAAGTTAAGTATCAAAGGTGGGTCAGATATGATAGTCGGATGCTTCTATAGACCACCTGCATCAGCAACCGTAGTAGTTGAGCGCCTCAGAGAGAACCTGCAGAACGTCGTGAAGAAGTTTCGTGATCATACTATTGTAATAGGGGGAGACTTCAATCTACCAGGTATAGAATGGGATAGTCACACAATCAGAACTGGAGCCAGGGACAGAGACTCTTGTGACATTATCCTGACTGCCTTGTCCGAGAATTACTTCGAGCAGATAGTTAGAGAACCAACTCGTGAAGCTAACGTTTTAGACCTCATAGCAACAAATAGACCGGAACTTTTCGACTCCGTGAATGTAGAAGAGGGTATCAGTGATCATAAGTCAGTGGTTGCATCAATGACTACAAGTGTAATAAGAAATTCCAAGAAAGGAAGGAAAATATATTTGCTTAAGAAGAGTGATAGGGCACAAATCACAGAATATCTGAGTGACCACCATCAAACGTTCATTTCTGAGGAAGAGGATGTGGAACAAAAATGGAAAAAATTCAGAAACATCGTCCAGTACGCCTTAGATAAGTTCGTACCGACTAAGGTCCAAAGCGAGGGGAAAGATCCACCGTGGTATAACAATCATGTACGAAAGGTACTACGGAAACAAAGAAAGCTTCATCATAGGTTTAAGAGTAGTCGAATCATAGCTGATAAGGAAAAGCTGAACGAAGCGAAAAAGAGCGTAAAGAGAGCAATGAGAGAAGCATTCAACGAATTCGAACATAAAACATTGGCAAACAATCTAAACAAGAACCCTAAAAAGTTTTGGTCATATGTAAAATCGGTAAGCGGATCTAAATCCCCTATTCAGTCACTCGTTGACCACGATGGCACCGAAACAGAGGACGACCGAAGAAAGGCAGAAATACTGAATTCAGTGTTCCGAAACTGTTTCACTGCGGAAAATCGTAACACGGTCCCTGACTTCAGCCGTCGCACGGACGCCAAAATGGAAAATATTGAAATAAACGATATCGGAATTGAAAAACAACTGCTATCACTTAGTAGCGGAAAAGCATCCGGACTAGATGAGATACCCTTAAGATTCTACAGTGATTATGCTAAAGAACTTGCCCCCTTTCTATCAGCAATTTATCGTAGATCGCTGGAAGAACGTAAAGTACCTAGCGACTGGAAGAAAGCGCAGGTCGTTCCCATTTTCAAGAAGGGTCATAAATCAGATGCGAATAATTATAGGCCTATTTCGCTTACGTCAATCTGTTGTAGAATAATGGAACATGTTTTGTGTTCTCGCATTATGACGTTCTTAGATAATACAAATCTCCTTCATCATAACCAACATGGATTCCGCAAACAGAGATCATGTGAAACTCAGCTCGCCCTATTTGCCCAAGAAATTCACAGTGCCGTAGACACTGGCGAGCAGATTGATGCCGTATTCCTGGACTTCAGGAAGGCATTTGATACGGTTCCGCACTTACGTTTAGTGAAAAAAATACGAGCTTACGGAATATCGGACCAGGTTTGTGATTGGATTCAGGATTTCCTAGAAGAAAGAACACAACATGTCATTCTTAACGGTTCAAAATCTGCAGATGTAGAGGTAATTTCGGGAGTACCGCAGGGAAGCGTGATAGGACCTTTATTGTTTACAATATACATAAATGACTTAGTTGACAACATCGGTAGCTCCGTGAGGCTATTTGCGGATGACACGGTTGTCTACAAGAAAGTAGCAACATCAGAAGACTCGTACGTACTCCAGGAGGACCTGCAGAGGATTAATGCATGGTGCGACAGCTGGCAGCTTTCCCTAAACGTAGATAAATGTAATATAATGCGCATACATAGGGGCAGAAATCCATTCCAGTACGATTATGCCATAGGTGGTAAATCATTGGAAGCGGTAACGACCGTAAAATACTTAGGAGTTACTATCCGGAGCGATCTGAAGTGGAATGATCACATAAAACAAATAGTGGGAAAAGCAGGCGCCAGGTTGAGATTCATAGGAAGAATTCTAAGAAAATGTGACTCATCGACGAAAGAAGTAGCTTACAAAACGCTTGTTCGTCCGATTCTTGAGTATTGCTCATCAGTATGGGACCCTTACCAGGTTGGATTAATAGAAGAGATAGACATGATCCAGCGAAAAGCAGCGCGATTCGTCATGGGGACATTTAGTCAGCGCGAGAGCGTTACGGAGATGCTGAACAAGCTCCAGTGGCGGACACTTCAAGAAAGGCGTTACGCAATACGGAGAGGTTTATTATCGAAATTACGAGAGAGCACATTCCGGGAAGAGATGGGCAACATATTACTACCGCCCACATATATCTCGCGTAATGATCACAACGAAAAGATCCGAGAAATTAGAGCAAATACGGAGACTTACAAGCAGTCGTTCTTTCCACGCACAATTCGTGAATGGAACAGGGAAGGGGGGATCAGATAGTGGTACAATAAGTACCCTCCGCCACACACCGTAAGGTGGCTCGCGGAGTATAGATGTAGATGTAGATGTAGATACGTAATCAGTGACGTTTGTTGCGTTGTAAAATGTTAATTACATCCGGACCTAAAGTTGACGTTTGAGTACCACTCCTCCGCTGTTCGATCATGTGTATCGGAGAGCACCGACTTACGTAGGGATCCAAAGGGAACGGTGATGGACCTTAGGTACAGAAGAGACTGGAACAGCACATTACGTCCACATGCTAACACCTTTTTATTGGTCTTTTTCACTGACGCACATGTACATTACCATGAGGTACACGTACACACGTGGTTTCCGTTTTCAATTACGGAGTGGAATAGAGTGTGTCCTGACATGTCAGGCCTATAGATGTTCAGTGTGGTGGCCATCATTTGCTGCACACAATGGCAATCTCTGGCGTAATGAATGTCGTACACGCCGCAGTACATCTGGTGTAATGTCGCCGCAGGCTGCCACAATACGTTGTTTCATATCCTCTGGGGTTGTAGGCACATCACGGTACACATTCTCCTTTAACGTACCCCACAGAAAGAAGTCCAGAGGTGTAAGATCAGGAGAACGGGCTGGCCAATTTATGCGTCCTCCACGTCCTATGAAACGCCCGTCGAACATCCTGTCAAGGGTCAGCCAGTGTTAATTGCGGAATGTGCAGGTGCACCATCATGCTGATACCACATACGTCGACGCGTTTCCAGTGGGACATTTTCGAGCAACGTTGGCAGATCATTCTGTAGAAACGCGATGTATGTTGCAACTGTTTGGGCCCCTGCAATGAAGTGAGGACCAATGAGGTGGTCGCCAATGATTCCGCACCATACATTTACAGTCCACGGTCGCTGTCGCTCTATCTGTCTGAGCCAGCGAGGATTGTCCACGGACCAGTAATGCACGTTCCGTAGATTCACTGCCCCGTGGTTTGTGAAACCCGCTTCATCGGTATGCAGGTAGAACTGCAACGCATTCTCTGTTAATGCCCATTGACAGAATTGCACTCGATGATTAAAGTCATCACCATGTAATTGCTGATGTAGCGACACATGAAACAGGTGAAAGCGGTGACGATGCAGTATGCGCATGACACTACTTTGACTCAGTCCACTGGCTCTCGCAATGTCCCGTGTACTCATGTGTGGGTTCATGGCAACAGCAGCTAACACATCAACTGCACCCGCTTCTCCTGTGACGGTGCTGTTACGGACCCGTTTGCGTGCTACGACCATACCTGTTGCGTACAGTTGGCGGTAGATGTTTTGCAATGTGCGGCACGTTGGATGCTCTCTGTCCGGGTACCGTTCTGCACACACCCTGCAGGCTTCAGCTGCATTTCGTCGACACTCACCATAGATGAGTATCATCTCCGCCTTTTCAGAGTTCGAATACACCATGGTCACAGTTCCTACAACACTACACTATCACAGACGTCGAGTAACACGGTGTACTACAGTTGGTCTGCGTGCGGAGACGAATGCAGAATAACAATAGCAGCAAGCGCTACGTGCGGACACTGCGACAGCTAGACCAAACCACAACAGTGCACTACAGCCACACTCGTAAACACGGTCGTCATCGTAAACACGTTCCTGCAGATGCTGCTCGCCGACCGTGGCCCGTGTTTGTTATAACACGCAACTGAACGTCGGAGGTTTCAAGCGACAACTTTAGGTTACAAAATCTCCGGATGTAATTAACATTTTACAATGCAACAAACGGCACTGATTACGTATTTGTTTATATGTTCAGATGTGCTAACAAAACTAACGTGGTTCCATTTAAAAAAACGTAGGTTTGTGTTAAAAAACATACTTCCGTGCATTTTTGTATGGTTTGTATTAAACAATTACACTAGCCCCTCTCCTCACGTTCGGTCCGTGGAATCGATTCGTCAGTATTTGATGTGGTTTACGAAATATATCCAGCGGTAACGTTAGGTGACTCACCCTGTAATGTTCAAATTGTGAGTCTGATCTGATAAAGGTATCTGGTAGAATCATCTCGTAGGCTGTTCAAATTATATTGAGTCTGACTTAATTGCTGTTCTGTATTACTTCATAATGCCACAGTTTCCTAAACTGCTGGACATCTCATAAGTCTTTCGGCATTTACTCTTAGACGAGTGTCTTGTTTTATTATAACATAATAAGTTATAGGTTTTAATCGACGTTGGTTTCGTTCACGTGTATTTATGGATATTTTTGCGTCCTTTTCTGCCACAACGGCTTCGTCATTAGTGGAATAAACAACAAATAATACAATATGATGACCTTTCACTTCCAGCCTGGCCTGATGTATTCGATCATTCATTTCCACGATGTTGTGAACTGCTTATACTTGCTTCTACAGGCTATCGATTGTCCACTACGGACTCTTTCTCCTTGGCTGATTCCTGAATTTATGTGGATGTGTACGTCTCTCTGCTCCTCCTCTTATCTTTCTTTTCGGTTTTTGTTAGGCCAGCAATGCCTACATTTAACTACATAAGTTCTCTGAACACTTTATTTCATTTAGTAGAGATCCCCTGCATATTCCATCTTCTTTCCCGTGCCCGATTCCATCTTCTTTTTAATTCGTCCGTTTGTGAGGCTTTTCCAGACTATGAAGTGCGTATCCGACACTCCAGCAACCAACTGGAGGATGAGGTCTTTTTGTATCCGTGGTTTCCATCCACTAGATTGATTGTCTTCCTGGACTGAAGGATTTAGTCTGTCCTCTATCCTGAAACCAAAACGTGTCGCCGTATCGGCGTCCATTCCCTTAGCCGAAACTGCCACTGAGCCTTCATCAGGGCCTCTTTATCCTCCATCTTTATGGGGTTCCTGCAACTACTACTCTACTACTCTAGCTGCCTTGGACCAACGAAGTCCCCGCTGTGATACTCCCCTATTTCGATGATGCTGGCCGTATACTGCGAAAGTGGACGACAGTTGGAATTGATTGTTGGACTCCTTCCTTTAAAATTAACTCATACCTGCTTGAGATTATCAAAAAGTTTAGTCCACCGATTTTATATGCTGTGTGTGTGTGTGTGTGTGTGTGTGTGTGTGTGTGTTCTGTATGTGTGTATGTGAATATGTGCAGTCAATTAGACAGACCTGTACCGAGCGAGGTGGCGCAGTGGTTAGCACACTGGACTCGCATTCGGGAGGACGGCGGTTCAATCCCGTCCCCGGCCATCCTGATTTAGGTTTTCCGTGATTTCCCTAAATCGTTTCAGGCAAATGCCGGGATGGTTCCTTTGAAAGGGCACGGCCGATTTCCTTCCCAATCCTTCCCTACCCCGAGCTTGCGCTCCGTCTCTAATGACCTCGTTGTCGACGGGACGTTAACCACTAACCACCACCACCACCACCTAGACAGACCTGTAACAGTGCAATGTGCCCGTCAGCGTTCTATTACAAATCAGTAAACTACGAGGATAAAACATTTGTCACACTGACACGGCAAAAACCGCACCGCGGTCGCTGGAATATTCAAAATCGCAGGTGAATTTTGAAACACAAACTGTCTAATGGGTGTGCCAATACAGACGCGGTTACCCGCTGAGTGGTGGTGCGGCGTGGCAGTTTTTTCTACCGCGCAGCTAAAAACATAGCACGGTATTTGTGTTGAGTTGTGTTGTGTTGTGTGTCCTTTACGCGTACATGGAAACTAAATTTTGGCAACGGAATTCAAGAGAAATGTGTCGTCAAAAATGTTGATAATTTTATGTTGCTCACAGTGGACTAGTCATCTTTCGATTACTAACGACAGTGTTTCTAATGCACTGAAAACTGTAATGAATGATTGCACTTAAGATCATACGTTGCTGCATAAGAAATGTGGATAACATATCGAAATTATTTTTAAAGCTAAACCTCGTACCTATGTTCGAGTGTAGACCAAACAGATTTTAAGTACTGGATCATAGTTGACATTAATTTGAAGAAACTGTAAGTACAGATTAGTTTCATAATGTTCGAAACATTCACTGCCTAGTATGAGAAGGAAAAAGTATTTTCTCTTTCTTTCATTGATGTAGGAGAGCTTGTTTCTTTTATTAACGTTGTTTTCACGGAATCAAGTCAGCGTGCGACTAAGTGAGGGATTAAAAACTTAAGGCGTTCAAGATAATGGTCAGTGAGTTTTCGTTGGCTGTACATTTGTAGTAGTACGTATTGTATTTGAAATGTCATTAACGAGATTCCAAGTGGAAGTAAAAATCTACAGTCCATTCCGAAATAAATATAAAACTCTATCCAATCTGGGTAAACCTGCCGAGTGAACATACTTCTTCAGCACAGGTACCTTTCTGAACTCATATGATGCATCCACCTGCCTTGGGCATGGATGTGTTTGATGTCCTTAGGTTAGTTAGGTTTAGGAAGTTATAAGTTCTAGGGGACTGATGACCTCAGATGTTAAGTCCCATAGTGCTCAAAGCCATTTTGATGCATCCACCAAGTTCTTTTCTGAAAATGTCTTCAACATTAATTGATAATCTCATACGTATACCACTACTGTTTCTGATATAATACGTAAACATCTTTCATATCAATGTATCCACTTCTCCTCCTCTCTTCCTTTTCTGATGCTGGTAAAAATCTTACTCATTTGTTCAGACGGTACTAGGATGGTCTGCCTGTCTTGGTCGTATCATTGTCTGTGGACAATACCGGTTTTGAAATGTTTAGACAATACGCAGTTAGTCATCTCTGTCTTCTGCATGACTTCACAGTATTCACCTTCACTCACTATCATCTTCTTAGGAGAAGTTGCTACTGGACATTATTGTACAATTTTTGTTCCTTTTTTTTTTTTTCGTGGGTGATTCAGTCGAAAATAATAATCTGTTGCGTGATACGTTGGTTCTCTCCAGATCATGGAAACAACAAAGAGTTGGTTGGGGGAGGGGGGGGGGGGTACTTTTAACCAGCCTGTCAGTAGTGTAACACATGTGAAGAACCAAGACCATTTGTGGAAAAACATTTCGTCTCTTGGTCGCAATCTTACACCCAAAACAAAGTTTGAAGCATTTCTTTACAAGCAGATTAAGTTTTCATCTATGAATTAACCCTCAACAGATTTAAAAAAAGAGCTTGTCATGTTTACACAAGCACAACGCATTTCAACGTGACTGATTAGAAATGTAACTCAACCTCCATTTACTGGAGATCGTTTTCCAAACTGGAAATTTCTAGCACACAATGAGACAGTTTTCTAGGAGTTAGATCTGCTGAAAAGTTAAACTAAGCCCCATCAGGTTAATCAGGCTTTCTACAGAAAGATGGTAACTGAACACAAGAAAGTTACGCTCCCTAAACAGAAACTCATTTCATCTGTGCATACAGGACTCATAAACGTTCTGAAAAATTTCATTTGTGTTCATAGTAACAAACATATTGTCGAACAGTGTCACAGAATAACCTAGTCATTGTCATACCCGTATGATTACGACTGACTGTTAGAGAAATTTCGCTTCTCCGTCCACAAGTCCTCAAACAAGCTACTACTGTCGTGGTGAATTTTTATGTGGTGGTCCACCAGATAATGAGCCACATTATGAAACAATGCGGCCGTGGTACCGATTTGGAAAATAATGTCACCCGCCAAGGAACAACGTCAGTATAGGGAACGCATAATAGTCTCAATAAAATTATCCCACTGAAACCTACACTATCTTTATCAGTGGATGAAGCCCTTATTAATACTATTATTAATACAGGATTAATTAATATGCAGATCGATTAATAACAACACTTTCCTGTATTTCTGTTATCTTCTACCAAGCATTTCTATTCAGGCGAAACTTTTTTGCATAGAAGTGGCTAGCAATCACAGTTTAGTCAACAGTCAGCCGCCTTTAGTGAATTAGCAGTCTAGTTAAAAATTGAGTAACTCTCTTCAGTAAATTGATTCCTTAGGATGGATAGGATGTGTGACTGCTGTGTACGGACGCAGGAGGAGCTGGCCACTGTTCGTGAACAGCTGAACGTGTTGATGGCCGCGGTCAGCCGTCTTCAGGCTGCTGCCTCGGAGTGTAGCGGCAGTGGGGAGACTGGTGCGTCGCAAGGTACACCGCAGGTATTACATTCTTCACCCACTGTCCCTGCTGTCGAGACATCTTCGCGGGTACCGGGCGCGGTTGGGCCACCCTCTCCCTAAGGGGAGTGGCGGGTTCAGCGGCGTTCGCGGCGCACGAGGCGGAGGGTAAATGTGGAGGCTGGCTGTGTGGCATCGCCCGCTCTGCCTGTGAGTGGACATGTGGCTGCTCCTTCAGCAAGGTCCGAGCAGGCACACGGCGGGAGGGGTTTATTAGTTATTGGGAGCTCCAACGTTAGGCGGGTGATGGAGCCCCTTAGGGAAATAGCGAAAAGGTCGGGGAAGAAGGCCAGTGTTCACTCTGTCTGCTTGCCGGGGGGCCTCATCCGAGATGTTGAGGAGGCCCTACCGGCGGCGCTAGAGAGCACTGGGTGCACCCGACTGCAAATTGTTGCTCATGTCGGCATCAATGACTCCTGCCGTCCGGGTTCAGAGGTCATCCTCAGTTCGTACAAGCGGTTGGCGGAATTGGTGAAGGCGGAAAGCCTCGCTCGCGGGGTGGAATCAGAGCTGACTATTTGTAGTATCGTTCCGAGAACCGATGGCAGTCCTCTGGTTTGGAGCCGAGTGGAAGGCTTAAACCAGAGGCTCAGACGATTCTGCGGAGATCTGGGGTGCAAATTTCTCGACCTCCGCTATCGGGTGGAGAAATGTAGGGTCCCCCTGAATAGGTCAGGCGTGCACTACACGCCGGAAGCGGCTACAAGGGTAGCGGAGTACGTGTAGAGTGCACATGTGGGTTTTTTAGGTTAGAGAATTCCCTCCCTAGGCCCGACAAGACGCCTCCTGAGACGCGGCAAGGTACGAGTAAGCAAAATGCAACATGGAATAACAATATTAATGTGCTAATAGTAAACTGCAGGAGCGTCTATAGAAAGGTCCCAGAACTGCTCTCATTAATAAACGGTCATAACGCCCATGTAGTACTAGGGCCAGAAAGTCGGCTGAAACCAGACGTAAACGGTAGTGAAATCCTAAACTCAGATTGGAATGTATACCGCAGAGACACGCTGGACAGGGAAGTGGGAGGCGTGTTTATAGCGATAAGAAGTGCAATAGCATCGAAGGAAATTGACGGAGATCCGAAATGTGAAATGATTTGGGTGAAGGTAATGGTTAAAGCAGGCTCAGACATGGTAATTGGATGTCTGTATAGGCCCCCTGGCTCAGCAACTGAAGGATAATTTGGAAAATATTTCGAGTATATTTCCCCACCATGTTATAGTTCTGGGTGGAGATTTTAATTTGCCGGATATAGACTGGGAGACTCAAACGTTCATAACGGGTGGCAGGGACAAATAAGAATCCAGTGAAATTTTTTTAAGTGCTTTATCTGAAAACTACCTTGAGCAGTTAAACAGAGAACCGACACGTGGCGGTAACATATTAGACCTTCTGGTGACAAACAGACCCGAGCTATTTGAAACAGTAAACGCAGAACAGGGAGTCAGCGATCATAAAGCGATTACGGCATCGATGATTTCAGCCGTAAATAGAAATATTAAAAAAGGTAGGAAGATTTTTCTGTTTAGCAAAAGTGACAAAAAGCAGATTACAGAGTACCTGACGGCTCAACACAAAAGTTTTGTCTCAAGTACAGATAGTGTTGAGGATAAGTGGACAAAGGTCAAAACCATCGTACAATATGCGTTAGATGAGTATGTGCCAAGCAAGATCGTAAGAGATGGAAAAGAGCCGCCGTGGTACAATAACCGAGTTCGAAAACTGCTGCGGAAGCAAAGGGAACTTCACAGCAAACATAAACATAGCCAAAGCCTTGCAGACAAACAAAAATTACGCGAAGCGAAATTTAGTGTGAGGAGGGCTATGCGAGAGGCGTTCAATGAATTCGAAAGTAAAGTTCTATGTACTGACTTGGCAGAAAATCCTAAGAAATTCTGGTCTTATGTCAAAGCGGTAGGTGGATCAAAACAAAATGTCCAGACACTCTGTGACCAAAATGGTACTGAAACAGAGGATGACAGACTAAAGGCCGAAATACTAAATGTCTTTTGCCAAAGCTGTTTCACAGAGGAAGACTGCACTGTAGTTCCTTCTCTAGATTGTCGCACAGATGACAAAATGGTAGATATCGAAATAGACGACAGAGGGATAGAGAAACAGTTAAAATCGCTCAAAAGAGGGAAGGCCGCTGGACCTGATGGGATACCAGATCTATTTTACACAGAGTAAGCGAAGGAACTTACCCCCCTTCTTGCAGCGGTGTACCGTAGGTCTCTAGAAGAGCGTAGCGTTCGAAAGGATTGGAAAAGGGCGGAGGTCATCCCCGTTTTCAAGAAGGGACGTCGAACAGATGTGCAGAACTATAGACCTATATCTCTAACGTCTATCAGTTGTAGAATTTTGGAACACGTATTATGTTCGAGTATAATGACTTTTCTGGAGACTAGAAATCTACTCTGTAGGAATGAGCATTGGTTTCGAAAAAGACGGTCGTGTGAAACCCAGCTCGCGCTATTCGTCCACGAGACTCAGAGGGCCATAGACACGGGTTCCCAGGTAGATGCCGTGTTTCTTGACTTCCGCAAGGCGTTCGATACAGTTCCCCACAGTCGTTTAATGAACAAAGTAAGAACATGTGGACTATCAGACAAATTGTGTGATTGGATTGAGAAGTTCCTAGCTAACAGAACGCAGCATGTCATTCTCAATGGAGAGAAGTCTTCCGAAGTAAGAGTGATTTCAGGTGTGCCACAGGGGAGTGTCATGGGACCGTTGCTGTTCACAATATACATAAATGACCTGGTGGATGTCATCGGAAGTTCACTGAGGCTTTTTGCAGATGATGCTGTGGTGTATCGAGAAGTTGTAACAATGGAAAATTGTACTGAAATGCAGGAGGATCTGCAGCGAATTGACGCATGGTGCAGGGAATGGCAATTGAATCTCAATGTAGACAAGTGTAATGTGCTGCGAATACATAGAAAGATAGATCCCTTATCATTTAAAATGGATGATTTAAAATGGAATGAGCATATAAAGTTGATCGTCGGTAAAGCAGATGCCAGACTGAGAGTCATTGGAAGAATCCTAAGGAAATGCAATCCGAAAAGAAAGGAAGTAGCAGAGATAGAGAAGATCTAACGGAGAGCAGCGCGCTTCGTTACAGGATCATTTAGTAGTCGCGAAAGCGTTACGGAGATGATAGATAAACTCCAGTGGAAGACTCTGCAGGAGAGACGCTCAGTAGCTCGGTACGGGCTTTTGTTAAAGTTTCGAGAACATACCTTCACCGAGGAGTTCAGCAGTATATTGCTCCCCCCTACGCATATCTCGCGAAGGATAAAATCAGAGAGATTAGAGCCCACACAGAAGCATACAGACAATCCTTCTTTCCACGAACAATACGTGACTGGAATAGAAGGGAGAACCGATAGAGGTACTCAGGGTACCCTCCGCCACACACCGTCAGGTGGCTTGCGGAGTATGGATGTAGATGTAGATGTAGACTGCGACGTTTCATTATTTCGTTGGTGTGGTCTTTCACTAAATCTGATTCGAAACCATCAAAGAATAAGCACATATGAAAATGTATACTCCCTGGTTGCTTAAAAATTCTCGTTGTTTTACTGTTGCTCTTTGAATAATATTACAGATATAATATGAAACACTCGCCCTCACACCTTATATAGGCATGTAGTTACAATCTTAGGAACGGCGGAGGTTATAAAAAATCCGCTAGCACTTGATACAGTAAAAGCAGCACATGCAGCAGAAACCAGAGAACAAACGATAAAGGTAAAACAAACGTTAACGACAGTGGGAATAAAGGTACTAAGACAGTTAATTAAGGATTATTTACCGATATGAGATTAGAGGCCTTATTCATGGATAAGAACAATAACTTCACCAGGACACTGCAACACCACTAGAAGAGGAGACGTACGTGACCTGAATAATTGTTTCCTTCACTATACAACGAATGTCACAATCGCCCCCCCCCTCCACCTCTCTCTCTCTCTCTCTCTCTCTCTCTCTCTCTCTCTCTCTCTCCCTCTCTCTGTCTCTCTGTTTCTCTCTCTCTCTCTCCCTCTCTCTGTCTCTCTGTCTCTGTCTCTCTCTCTCTCTCTCTCTCTCTCTCTCTCTTAGTTGCGTTCCTTTAAATGGTAACAGTGAATTTTGCCCCAAAAGTATTTCTTATGACTTGTATCATAACTGTTTATGTCATGCAGGAAACAAGTATTTACAAGACCATTACATAAATGTAATCCTGTACATGTATTTGTGCTGTCAAAATGGACCACATGTAGCACCCAGGAGTGCAGATAATTCTCCTAAAAACTTGACATTTAAGCCCTTTGAGGGAAATGTGTTGCAGCATTTACAGTGCGTGTCTCTACGATGTTGGGTAGAGATGCTAGCAGGCAATGCGTCACTTCAGGTACCAATCATGTAACATTTTATTTCGTATTCGACTGAGTTGTAGGTAACATTATCTATTTTAAAATCAGACGACATTTCATAAATACTTGCTTCAGTCGTACGGAATATTTGTCAGTAGAGGCACATCTGAGCATATGATGTTCAGTGGGCGTCTGCACTATTCACAACACTTAATCTTACTAATTAATGATTTCTGGCCGGCCGGAGTGGCCGAGCGGTTAAAGGCGCTACAGTCTGGAACCGCACGACCGCTACGGTCGCAGGTTCGAGTCCTGCCTCGAGCATGGATGTGTGTGATGTCCTTAGGTTAGTTAGGTTTAAGTAGTTCTAAGTTCTAGGGGACGTATGACCACAGCAGTTGAGTCCCAAAGTGCTCAGAGCCATTTTGAACCCAATGATTTCTGCTTCGACTGTCTTCGTTGTTTTGCATGCCAGTGAATGGATGAGTAAACCTTTATGTACCATAAAGGATCCTGTCAATGCCAGAATCACAGGAAATTTTTGAAATGTTACAGCAGAATTATCCCCGATTTCTTGCGCTGGTCTGGAGACATTCCGTCTTGTTCTTCATCAGAAATCTCGAACTTGCGATGTAATGGGTTCACGTACACGCGGAATTGGATAGTATTTTGTTCTGTGTTATAGTTTCACTTAGTGACCATCATCGAGCAAGATGCACATATAAGGGTCTTTGGCCGGCACACTAGGACAGCTAGAGTTCCAGATCAGAGAATTTACGCAGACATTGATATGCTTACATCGTAGAGCAACGAGATATCCATATAGATGTTGTTAATCTTTCACTACGCGGCAATCAGAGCGATCAAAGCACATACAGTCGTCATTCGACTTCCCCATCTTTCTCTAGGTATCTTTTCAAAATATTGTAACATACAGAGGAAGAAGATCAAAGCCAATTGAAAAATAACTTATGTTTTTCGTTACGTACTTCCTAGTTAGTGACAGCTAGAATTGACAGCTTTAAATTTGCGTGATTTATCGTGTAATTGAAATTTAACGGATTTCTTCTTGTACTCGTGTGTATGAGCTCTCACTTTCCCTCACTGAAGGACGATTGCCATTTTTCGCGCCATTCAGGTATCGTGTCTAAGTTGAAAAGATCGTTTGGATAATGCTGGGGTGACGGCAAATCAAACACTACCTTTTATTGGCAGAATGCTTAAAAGATGCAACAGGTCTACTAAAGAGACTGCCTACGCTACGCTTCTTCGTCCTCTGCTAGAGTGCTGATCCGCTGTATGGGATACTTGCCAGCTAGGATTGACGGAGGGCACCGAAAAAGTTCAAAGAATGGACACTCGTTTTGTATCATCGTGAAATAGGGATATGATAAGCGAGCTGGGATGATAATCATTAAACATAGGCGGTTTTAATTCCGGCGAGATCTTTTCACGAAATTTCATTCACCAACATCCTTCTCTGAAGGTGAAAATATTTTACTGTCACCAACCTAAAGTGGGAGAAATGATCATCATATTGAAGTAAGAGAAATCAGAACTCGCACGGAAAGTGTGCATTTTCTCCTCACACTGTTAGAGAATCAAACGGTAGAGAGATAGTCAAAAGGTAGTTCGGAGAACCCACTGCCAGGCACTTAAATGCGAACTGCAGAGTAGTCGTGTAGATGTAGTGTAGTAAATAGGTCTAATGTAAATAGCGCAAGTGAGATTCACTTAGAGCTACAAATTCATGTGTGGTAGAGTGAAGGTTATGTAGCCTCATACACGGGATGTTGATAAACCGGCCAGCGTTCTCGTCGCCTGTCCGCGGCCGTCCCGCCGGCGTGTACGCCCGATTGAATCCGGCGAGCCGTGTGCTGCTGGGCTGCCTATCCGGCAGGCGCCCCTGCCGCACCTGCGTCCTGCGCTGCGCGCTGTCCGCTGTCTGGGGAGACGGTGTCCGGCTGACAGGGCGTGATTTAGCGCGATCGCTGTGCCATCACAGGTCGGTGCCCGCCGCCTCCCTGTGGCCCCCTGGTCGCCTGATTTACTGCCCCAGCGGAGCCAGACACGCCACGCGAGGCCGACTACCGTTTAGCTCCACTTCCCCCTTGCCCTACACACACACGCACACACACACACACATACACACACACACACACACACACACACACACACACACACACATAGCTCATTACGTGGTGTCGCTGGATTTCGGTCAGAAAATTGACCAAGTTTACCTTTGGAAGTGGAATAATAGCGCACTACAGTTTTACAGAGAAACAGCGAGGAAAATATCTGAAAATTTGTGTCAAACGAAAAATACGAGCAGCAGCTATAAAGATTTACCACCTCGCAAAAGTCACGCTGCAGCCATGGGATTTAGTGACGTTGTCAGTTCCCATACACATCATTACCTGCCCCAAGTTGAACACAAATTTCCGTAGTTTGGCCAGCCTTAGTGGCCGTGCGGTTCTAGGCGCTACAGTCTGGAGCCAAGCGACCGCTCCGGTCGCAGGTTCGAATCATGCCTCGGGCATGGATGTGTGTGATGTCCTTAGGTTAGTTAGGTTTAATTAGTTCTAAGTTCTAGGCGACTGATGACCTCAGGAGTTAAGTCGCATAGTGCTCAGAGCCATTTGAAGCCAATAGTTTGCTTGACTCGATTTCCACGGGTTCACAGTCGTCCATGATGATTAGGCTGTCAACGAAATGACCTCGATTGGTCTGATAGCAGCTCTGCTTTCCACTATCCCCTCGATCCCGTCGATTTTGATACACCAGTCTTCGAATATCACGGCCTCTACCCTTGCTATTCCCAGCTCAGAGACGGCCCGACACTTCATTGTTCTCCATGCATATTTATCTGACCACGGTAGAAGCTCTTTCCGCCATCCAACTACTGTGTCATACGATTGTTCATTGTTTCTATTAACTTACGTCGACTCGCATGAATTTTTGTAGCGTTGTTCCTCTTGACCCTCTGCTTACCAGAAAACCTGTATAGTGTTTCCTAGCAGTCGCGTCTCTCAGGTCCTTGACTTGACTTGATACTGTTTTGACTACTTATAATGTGAACGGCGTTGAGGTATAACACTTTTAAAACACTTTTATTAACTTAAAGTTTACACTTTAAAAAACACCATTTTCATACTGTAACTGGTGGCTTCTGTACTTACTGCAAATTTGCCCAGGCTCAACAGATAATAGCAGAATGTTCCGAGCAGGTATAGTGCCATTACAACATGTAATTTGACTTTCTCTGCCTTTCTCCTCTACAAAATATGCGCATCTTTATCCTTTTCGCAGCTGGTGATTTCACTGCCCTTCCTGCATTAGGTGCTACTAATGGCTTCATCGACTTCTTTTACCCCTGCTAGTTGCTTTCCCAAATTAATGATGAAAGTCTGGCGTCTCGTTTTTGTATTGGTAGCCAGCGTCATCAAATGGTTCAAATGGCTCTGAGCACTATGGGACTTCTGAGGTCATCAGTCCCCTAGAACTTAGAACTACTTAGATCTAACTAAGGACATCACACACATCCATGCCCGAGGCAGGATTCGAAACTGCGACTGTAGCGGTCGTGCGGTTCCAGACTGAAGCGCCTAGAACAGCTCGGCCACACCGGCCGGCAGCATCATCAAAATTATGTATGCATTCCTTACGCTTACATCGATCATGTTGAATATAACCACCAATGGCCAGCGCCTTGTTGTTCTTTTCATACTGTAGCATTGCGTGTTCTGGTCGATGGGGTCAAGCCACCGTTTGTGGCATAGCATTTCATTACAATTTCAGGCTTCTCTATTTGTGATTAAGACACCACTGGTTGGTCACGAAGAGAGATAAGGACGGTAAAAAATTTGTTTTTCTCAGAGGATGTTGTCACTTCTGGTTGAAAACCAAGTAATGTAGTGCTTGCTTCACGCCTTTAAGTTACAACATGTAATTTGACTTTCTCTGCCTTTCTCCTCTACAAAATATGCGCATCTTTATCCTTTTCGCAGCTGGTGATTTCACTGCCCTTCCTGCATTAGGTGCTACTAATGGCTTCATCGACTTCTTTTACCCCTGCTAGTTGCTTTCCCAAATTAATGATGAAAGTCTGGCGTCTCGTTTTTGTATTGGTAGCCAGCGTCATCAAATGGTTCAAATGGCTCTGAGCACTATGGGACTTCTGAGGTCATCAGTCCCCTAGAACTTAGAACTACTTAGATCTAACTAAGGACATCACACACATCCATGCCCGAGGCAGGATTCGAAACTGCGACTGTAGCGGTCGTGCGGTTCCAGACTGAAGCGCCTAGAACAGCTCGGCCACACCGGCCGGCAGCATCATCAAAATTATGTATGCATTCCTTACGCTTACATCGATCATGTTGAATATAACCACCAATGGCCAGCGCCTTGTTGTTCTTTTCATACTGTAGCATTGCGTGTTCTGGTCGATGGGGTCAAGCCACCGTTTGTGGCATAGCATTTCATTACAATTTCAGGCTTCTCTATTTGTGATTAAGACACCACTGGTTGGTCACGAAGAGAGATAAGGACGGTAAAAAATTTGTTTTTCTCAGAGGATGTTGTCACTTCTGGTTGAAAACCAAGTAATGTAGTGCTTGCTTCACGCCTTTAAGTGAAATAAAATCAGCGGACAATTCCCCTTTGTTTTTTGGATAATACCGACTAGTGTCAGATCTTTTAACTACAAATAATGAGCTAAATCTAAAGATGAAAAAAGAATTATTAGGAGTGGTATTACGTCCAGACTTTTCAAGTTCAATCGCCAGTGTTTTCACAACATTCTCTCAAAGTGACGCGGCTCTGGTTTCTTCCTCCTTCCCTAGACACCTTTCCATCTTCCAGCACTGTCAGAAATTGACCAGTGCTTGATCCCGTATCTACCAGGTTTCGATGGGATGTATTGTCGAAACCGACAGCGACTTCGAAATCTGACCAACTGTTCCATCCTGGAACTTAGGCATCCCTAAGGATAATTTTCCACATCGCAAAAACTTGTCTGATTGGTTCCAATTCGTCAAATGACCTTTGCTCACGTCAGGCTGCTGCACTGTTAAAGCGCAGCAGCCTCAGAATAAGAACGGAAGCGGTTGCGATACATAGTATCATTGAACGGTTGTCGCTCATTCTCAACACTCCAAAGCTGACTGGCATCTTTATTTCTTTTCTTGTAAACTCCAGTTAGGATCAGAACACCAAGAACCTTTTTCATTCATGCAGATCTATATCCACCTAGGCCTACTAAACGATTCTTTGTAGGCCCACACATACAATTAATCAATGAGGGGTACACGAAAGAACAATATAAAACAAGATTCTTCATTATCACAGTTCGTAATCGAATAACTTGTAGGTCCCTGGTCTTCTTTCAGTATATCAGTTTTGCTCCACCTAGAAGAATTTCCAGTTTGAAGAGCTGTAGCCTATATTTCATTCTCATTATGAGAGAACAATAAGTCACACTCAACGTAATTGGCACTAAATTGTTCTTCTCTAGCTTCGAAGGGATGCTTCATGTTCATCATCTTCGTGTCGTTTTGAGTTTTCAGCGACATCTGCCTTATTATCACCATCACTGGGAGATTGAAATTCATTAGATGGGTTTTCAGAATCAGAAGCCTGCTTGAACAATTCCCTTATCCCGTCATTTAACAATTCTCTTCGCCGTAACGTTTTCAGTTTGTAGAATAGAAAAATGTTATGAAATAATGCATCAAAGCAACCATGTGCTTAACAAGGAGGACTATTGTGGACTGAAAGAATAAAAGCGCCAGTCAACGATGCCAAATGACTTAACAACGCTGGGCGGACAGGCGTCTAGTTGTTAAAATGTGCCAGCGACGCCCTTTCGGGAGGACAGATGCACCAACATTTTAAGAGACATCTATAGGTAACTTTTATAATTTTTTCCAAAATTGCAACTAACTTGAAAAATTAGGAAAAATTATAAAATTTCATTGAAATAAAATGTATAGTTAGTAACAGAGAAGGTATTAAACATCAGCAACTTCCCTCTGAGGCCTGACGGTAGCTAAAAGGTTAAAATGCAGAAAACGAACTTCAACGGTATACTCGAATTTATCAATGGGCTGCACCACGTTTTTTTTCCTTTTTTTTCTTTTTTTTCATACCGTTAGCACTGTGGCAGTTGTGACACTGGGATTTCAGTGAGCACGAAGACGCCTATCCGGAAGACTAGTTGCTGAAGAAGTGCACAGTCACGAACTGTATCCTTACCAGCTCAACACAACACCAGTGACCTGAAGACCACATTCGACGAGTAGTGTTTTTTGAATGTCTTTGACACCAAGTGGAAGATAATGACCATTTTATCAATAACTCGCTATGGACTAATGAATCTCCTCAACAGCCATTCTTAGTCGTAACACATGTCACTTGTGAATGTGGCTTACAAGAACGATTTTGGCATAAATCTGTGAACTGGAATCGTGAGAGTAGTTATAAAGTTTTAAATATGGGTGCGTTATCACCGACCGTTACGTCGCAAAAATTAAAGCAATAACAGTCCTCGGTAGCAAAAATGAAGTCTTTTTGACCTCTTTTAAGAGTGCCTTAATCAGAAATACAAAATTTATAGTGGCCTGTTAACATAATTACAAAGTTTTAGAACTTTTTTTGTCTTTGTATGTACTGACTATCGGTATAAAAAGAAAATGCATAGTACTTATATGTCACGTATAAAATAAATATAAAGCAATAAAGTTTAGTCTCAAAATTTTAAAATAGGAAACAAAGAAGGCAAGCCACTATTGGCTGCTGACTCACGTTGAGCTGCGGTAGCGTCAGACTGAGGCGCCCGCGTTAGCAACTGCGGGCAGGTGAACATTACACCAAAAGCTCCATCTGTTAAGTAGCCTGAAGTGTTTTTAGGGACATGGAATGGGCGTAGAGGTCCAATGCTCTGGCCACAGTGTTCCCTGGACCTTAATCCACTTGATTTTTAATTGTGGGGACACTTAAAGGAACAAGTTTGTGGTACTCCACCCATGGATGTACACGGCCTAATAGCTCGCGGGCGTGCCGCTTCAGGAATGGTGGATGCAAGTGAGCTGCGTAGCGTCCGCGAAGTATGATCCAGTGAATGGCGAAGTCTTTGCGTAATTATACAAAGTGGTCACTTTGAACGTTTTCTCTAAAGTGAACGTTACTTATACGTGTACATGCTGACCTTTTGAAGATAAGCTTGGACGTCATATGTACAAAATGGAATTATTGCGCGTAGCATAACGTGCAATACAGTTTAGCCTACTTATTGTGGTTTTTGTACCTCACTGGATGCAGACGATGTTATTGTATACACTATTACTTGCTGTTGGCTTAATTTGTGTCATGGACGTTGCAGAATGGTTGTTTACATCTGTACGAAGTTCATGTTATGTCTTAATGTTTAAATAAACATAATATCAACAGAAAGAAATACACAACATACCGTATTGTGGAGATGTAAATTGGATACAATTTGATTCTTTAACAGAAAGAAAAAAGAAGTTGGAGCGAACGTGACTCGAAGATGAACATCAGTGAGTCTTCATATCCGTCCCCCAAGGCATTGCCTCCTCTCGCTCAGCTAGTAGGACAGCTCCAAAACAGCGCAGGGTTCACACTATCTATTCTTCTACACTCTGTATGCAATTACAGCTCTGCCAGAGCCTCGGTTTTTAAATCGCATTTCTATTAAAGTGACTGGTGGCACTAGGTTCAGCTAGATACACTTGGCCGGCCGCTGTGGTCGAGCGGTTTTAGGCGCTTCAGTCCGGAACCACGCTGCTGCTACGGTCGCAGGTTCGAATCCTGCCTAGGGCTTGGATGTGTGTGATGTACTTAGGTTAGTTGGGTTTAAGTAGTTCTAAGCCTAGGGGACTGACGACCGCAGATGTTCAGTCCCATAGTGCTTAGAGCCATTTAGATACTCTTGAATTGGGATGAGCAATCACATGCCGATGGCCAAGTGTGGTGGTTTTTCTTTACCCTGCATAACAAGCAAGCCGTACATTTTTCTTTTTGAGTCATCAGCCTCCCATCTGGTTTGAAGTGGCCCACCACGACTTCCTATCCCACACTAACCACTTCATGTCAGAGTAGCGCTTGCTCCCTACATCCTCAATTATTTGTTGGATGGAACCCAATCTCCGTCATTCCCTAGAGATTTTCCCTCTACAGCTCCCTCCAGTGCAATGGAGGTTATTTCTTGATTTCTCAACACGTGTTCTATCATCCTGTCCCTTCTTGTCTGTGTTTTCCATTAACATAAATAATACTTTCATTTTAAGTCAGCAACTACACTGGACAAATAGCGGTTTCTGATGGTTTCCTGGACATTACAGGAGATGAGACATGTTCATAATATGGTGTGATTACTACACATGGCAGTGTGTGTTCTGCAACGTGCTCCCACGCTGGATACAAGGTTGGTAAGGAGTTGTTGTGGTAGGTCGTTTCATTCCCCAGCCAGTGTGATTGACAGCTGCTGAATGGTCGTTGGTGCATATGTTCATGTTCTCCAACTTAACCCACATGTGCTCTATGAGACGACTGGATGTACCGTCGTGTGGAGAGAGGCGAGAGCGCTTAGTGCACGGAGGACGACTGTCGAACACAATAGTTGTGGTGGACCATGTGTTATGATGTGGGGAGGCACAACGATACATGTCCGTACTCACCTCCAAAACTTTGAACACGGTACACTGACCGAGCAGAGTTATTATTGTGACAGTGTACTGCTTCCTCTTGTGCGTCTCTTCAGGGGTTCATTCGGCCCTCACTTCATTTTTATGGACGACAATGCGCGACCGCATCCAACAGCGCAGGTGAAGCAGCTCTGGGAACGAGGGAATGTGCGGCGAGTGGACTGGCCTACCCGTTTCCCTGACTTAAATCCAATCGAGCCCGTGTGGGACGCGTTGGGGAGACATAATAGTATTGCAGCACATCCACATTCATCAAATACCATGCTCCAGTTGTCAACAGCTCTGATGGAGGAACGAAACAACCTACCACAAGAACTCCTCACCAATCTTGTATCCAGCATGCAATCAAATTGCAGAGCATGCATTGACGCAAGCGCTGATCACACACAACAACGTGGCGAATTATACCACGTTAGTGTAGCGAATTATTCCACTTAAGTTTTACTTGCGCTCAGGTCATTGGATCAGCCTAGAGTACAACCAAAACGTATATTCACATTCTTTATGAATCTAAAGAAATATTGTTATTTCTTCTGCGTTTATTTCATCCAGTACGTACAATCCTGCTAAGAAGTTATATTCTTAAAACTTAATATATTATCTTCTTTCAGAGAGGCAAAAGTTTGCCTAAAAGCGCCAGTCACTTTTCTTGTAACGCGAAGCAGTGTTACCAGTCATATCATTTTTACTTACAACCTTGTCTACGGCTATGATTAAAATATGAGTTTGTATAATTGCTTACCTAGGATTTTTTATTTTCCACTACAATAGCTTACTGATGCAAAAGTAATTGTTTCAAAATAATTAATTGACTAACTTTGGTTGCTTGAGTGTTTTGGAAAGAGTGAGAGAATGTGTTGAGGGATAATGCGAAGTGTGAATTTTTATTTTAATTAAAATTTCATAGCCGGCCGGAGTAGCAGTGCGGTTCTAGGCGCTACAGTCTGGAGCCGAGCGACAGCTACGGTCGCAGATTCGAATCCTCCCTCGGGCATGGATGTGTGTGATGTCCTTAGGTTAGTTAGGTTTAATTAGTTCTAAGTTCTAGGCGACTGATGACCTCAGAATTCGAGTCGCGTAGTGCTCAGAGCCATTTGAACCATTTTGAAAATTTCGTAAAAATAAGAGTGGGAAAATCTCTTGAATCTAGAAGTGTGTATCACGATCTCCTGTGTTAATGCTTTTGTATAAAAGCAGACAGAATAAGTGGAAGGAACCAAACCGTATAATTTTTTTTCCGGGCTCAAAATGGTTCAAATGGCTCTGAGCACTATGGGACTTAACTTCTGAGGTCATCAGCCCCCTACACCTTAGAATTACTTAAACCTAACTAACCTAAGGACATCACACACATCCATGCCCGAGGCTCGATTAGAACCTGCGACCGTAGCGGTCGCGCGGTTCCACACTGTAGCACCTAGAACCGCTCGGCCGTCTTTTTTTTCCGGGCATAATTTTGACTTTGTATTGCGCTTTTGTTTAAATTTTCAACAACAGATGGCGCTGCAAGTGATGTGAAAGATATAGAAGACAACGCAGTCTGTGGGTGCGCCATTCTTTACGTCGTCTTTCTGCTGTAAGCGTGTGCTGTTCACAACGTGCAAGTGTGCTGTAGACAACATGGTTTATTCCTTAGAACAGAGGATTTTTCTGGTGTTGGAATTCCACCGCCTAGAACACAGTGTTGTTGCAACAAGACGAAGGTTTCAACGGAGGTTTAATGTAACCAAAGGACCGAAAAGCGATACAATAAAGGATCTGTTTGAAAAATTTCAACGGACTGGGAACGTGACGGATGAACGTGCTGGAAAGGTAGGGCGACCACGTACGGCAACCACAGAGGGCAACGCGCAGCTAGTGCAGCAGGTGATCCAACAGCGGCCTCGGGTTTCCATTCGCCGTGTTGCAGCTGCGGTCCAAATGACGCCAACGTCCACGTATCGTCTCATGCGCCAGAGTTTACACCTCTATCCATACAAAATTCAAACGCGGCAACCCCTCAGCGCCGCTACCATTGCTGCACGAGAGACAATCGCTAACGATATAGTGCACAGGATTGATGACGGCGATATGCATGTGGGCAGCATTTGGTTTACTGACGAAGCTTATTTTTACCTGGACGGCTTCGACAATAAACAGAACTGGCGCATATGGGGAACAGAAAAGCCCCATGTTGCAGTCGCATCGTCCCTGCATCCTCAAAAAGTACTGGTCTGGGCCGCCATTTCTTTCAAAGGAATCATTGGCCCATTTTTCAGATCCGAAACGATTACTGCATCACGCTATCTGGACATTCTTCGTGAATTTGTGGCGGTACAAACTGCCTTAGACGACACTGCGAACACCTCGTGGTTTATGCAAGATGGTGCCCGGCCACATATTTCGATGATCGTGTGATTGCTTTGGGCTATCCGAAACATACAGGAGACGGCGTGGATTGGCCTCCCTATTCGCCAGACATGAACCCCTGTGACTTCTTTCTGTGGGGACACTTGAAAGACCAGGTGTACCGCCAGAATCCAGAAACAATTGAACAGCTGAAGCAGCACATCTCACCTGCATGTGAAGCCATTCCGCCAGACACGTTGTCAAAGGTTTCGGGTAATTTGCTCGTTTAGTTTTTGTTGCCGTTTCAAATATACCGGTCATTTTTGAAACACCCTGTAGGTAGAAATTTATCCATTGTTTCGATTATTTTACTCTAAATTGGAAGCAACTTAATCTTGAAATAATATGGTGAATTTTTGGGATTTTTAAATGAAATAGTTATTTGGATGTTAAATTTCCGACCGTTAACAATTACACGTGGCACGTTATGGAAGATTGTGGTGAGCAGTTCTTTTCAAGAAGACCACTAAAGAATTGGATGTAGTAACTCGCCATTAGTTGTGGGTTAGTAAGTGTTCAGATCGTGCAATATACACTCCTGGAAATTGAAATAAGAACACCGTGAATTCATTGTCCCAGGAAGGGGAAACTTTATTGACACATTCCTGGGGTCAGATACATCACATGATCACACTGACAGAACCACAGGCACATAGACACAGGCAACAGAGCATGCACAATGTCGGCACTAGTACAGTGTATATCCACCTCTCGCAGCAATGCAGGCTGCTATTCTCCCATGGAGACGATCGTAGAGATGCTGGATGTAGTCCTGTGGAACGGCTTGCCATGCCATTTCCACCTGGCGCCTCAGTTGGACCAGCGTTCGTGCTGGACGTGCAGACCGCGTGAGACGACGCTTCATTCAGTCCCAAACATGCTCAATGGGGGACAGATCCGGAGATCTTGCTGGCCAGGGTAGTTGACTTACATTCTAGAGCACGTTGGGTGGCACGGGATACATGCGGACGTGCATTGTCCTGTTGGAACAGCAAGTTCCCTTGCCGGTCTAGGAATGATAGAACGATGGGTTCGATGACGGTTTGGATGTACCGTGCACTATTCAGTGTCCCCTCGACGATCACCAGTGGTGTACGGCCAGTGTAGGAGATCGCTCCCCACACCATGATGCCGGGTGTTGGCCCTGTGTGCCTCGGTCGTATGCAGTCCTGATTGTGGCGCTCACCTGCACGGCGCCAAACACGCATACGACCATCATTGGCACCAAGGCAGAAGCGACTCTCATCGCTGAAGACGACACATCTCCATTCGTCCCTCCATTCACGCCTGTCGCGACACCACTGGAGGCGGGCTGCGCGATGTTGGGGCGTGAGCGGAAGACGGCCTAACGGTGTGCGGGACCGTAGCCCAGCTTCATGGAGACGGTTGCGAATGGTCCTCGCCGATACCCCAGGAGCAACAGTGTCCCTAATCTGCTGGGAAGTGGCGGTGCGGTCCCCTACGGCACTGCGTAGGATCCTACGGTCTTGGCGTGCATCCGTGCGTCGCTGCGGTCCGGTCCCAGGTCGACGGGCACGTGCACCTTCCGCCGACCACTGGCGACAACATCGATGTACTGTGGAGACCTCACGCCCCACGTGTTGAGCAATTCGGCGGTACGTCCACCCGGCCTCCCGCATGCCCACTATACGCCCTCGCTCAAAATCCGTCAACTGCACATACGGTTCACGTCCACGCTGTCGCGGCATGCTACCAGTGTTAAAGACTGCGATGGAGCTCCGTATCCCACGGCAAACTGGCTGACACTGACGGCGGCGGTGCACAAATGCTGCGCAGCTAGCGCCATTCGACGGCCAACACCGCGGTTCCTGGTGTGTCCGCTGTGCCATGCGTGTGATCATTGCTTGTACAGCCCTCTCGCAGTGTCCGGAGCAAGTATGGTGGGTCTGACACACCGGTGTCAATGTGTTCTTTTTTCCATTTCCAGGAGTGTATTACAATTGACTGTGTAATTCTGGGTGACTTACGAGTGAAGCTCTGTAGCAGAACAGTATAAAAGGCAACTTAGGTTGATAATAGTTCTCGATATTGCTTGAGAAATTGATCGGTACTTAATTTCTGACACGAAATTAAGAAGACCATTTATGGAAACAGATAGACTCCCGGACTTCCCCTATTTTCTTAGGAACGGGCGATACTGTGCTTGGTTTGGAAAGTATTAGCCAGTGTTTCTTCAAAGCTGCTTTTCATTGACTGAAATAGAATGTATTCTCAGCGAGTGAACTGAGTGGTCTTTAAGAAGCCTATCGACGTAAGTGGTATGATTTTCCTGCACCAAAACTGAAACATGGACTTTCTAGCTGAACTGTTATTTGGAATAGGTGTAGGAAGTAGGGAAAGGAACCGACAACGCCGCATTATGAGTCATGGGTCACCTTCTGTAATGTCCACGGGACCACCACCAATTGTAGTGACTTGAGTGTAATTATTGTCTTTGAATATAATTGTTAGTTCTGTTCGTCTCATTGCGTATTTCTTTCAGTCACCTTTTACATCTACATCTACATGGATACTGTGCAAATCACATTTAAGCGCCTGGCAGAGGGTTCATCGAACCACCTTCACAAGTCTCTATTATTCCAATCTCGTATAGCGCGCGGAAAGAATGAACACCTATATCTTTCTGTACAAGCTCTGATTTCCCTTATTTTATCTTGGTGATCGTTCCTCCCTATGTAAGTCGGTGTCAACAAAATATTTTCGCATTCGGAGCAGAAACTTGGTAATTGGAATTTCGTGAGAATATTTCGTCGCAACGAAAAACGCCTTTCTTTTAATAATGTCCATCCCAAATCCTGTATCATTTCTGTGACACTGTCCCATATTTCGCGATAGTACAAAACGTGCTGCCTTTCTTTGAACTTTTTCGATGTACTCCGTAAGTCCTATCTCGTAAGGATCCCACACCTCGCTGCAGTATTCTAAAAGCGGACGGACAAGCATAGTGTAGGCAGTCTCCTTAGTAGGTCTGTTACATTTTCTAAATGTCGTGCCAATAAAACACAGTCATTGGTCAGTCTTCCCCACAACATTTTCTATGTGTTCCTTCCAAATTAAGTCGTTCGTAATTGCCATACCTAGGTATTTAGTTGAATTTACAGCTTTTAGATTAGACTGATTTATCGTGTAACCGAAGTTTAACGAGTTCCTTTTAGCACTCATGTGGATGGCCTCACACATTTCGTTATTTAAGGTCAACTGCCACTTTTCGCATCGTTCCGATATTTCTTCTAAATCGTTTTGCAGTTTGTTTTGATCTTCTTATGACTTTATTAGTCAATAAACGACAGCGTCATCTGCAAACAACCGAAGACGGCAGCTCAGGTTGTCTCCCAAATCTTTTATATAAACAGAGACTACATTGCAGCAGCTGTTTCGTCGAGTTACGTTACTTGGCTGTGACACATCATGCGAAAGTTACTTTCATTATGAAATTTTGGCCATTAGCGTGACACATGAGCCGTGCAAATGTTACGCAGTTTTGTGGTGCAATGACTGTGTTATAAAAATAAGAAACCTTATTTTTAAAGCGATAGTCTTTGTATTGATTGACGTTACGGTCATATCTTTGACAACTAAAATCATAAAACACACGTCTTAGATTTCTGGCGCGCAGAAGCTCGTCACGGGTCGGTGAGCTGTGCCTGGATGGTGCCTCCGCAGCGGTGTGACCGCCTCGAGGCCGCTCGCCGGCAGCTTCCGGTAATGGCTGCGCGGATGGCGGGGCGCCTACCGGGGAATCCCCGGAGCTCTCTAGTGGCGGTGCGGTGCGGCGACTCTGTTAGGATAATTTCCAGCGGGGCCGTGGACATTCAAGATTCCCTGTGGCCGGCGCTTTGGCCATCAGCGCCATATACGTTCATTAATAAAACATGCGCCAGAGTGTGAAGTCTCCTCGGAGCGGCGCGGTGGGGAGGGCCGCCTCTAAGAGAATGAAGTGCCTCGCCCAGCCGCTGCGGCCGACGCCACCGCAGGCTGCAGTCCGCGCCGCCACCAATTTGCATCCGGTTTTCGCGGAGCCCCTCGCAGCAGCGCCGGGACTGTCCAGAAAGTATACGCGCTAATTGTTCCGCATTTGCATTTCTATTGGCTGCGAGAGACGACACCGCGCCGCTCATTTCCTGGGCGCTTAATTCTTTATGCATACTAGGGGAACTACTTTTGTTTCCTTTAAATGGCGGATCGTCAGCGCCAGGGCTTCGTTAATTTCGAGCTGTGCGATTTTTAAGTACCGCGCTGCGAGAGAGACAGCCGATGGAGAAGTATGCACACTTTTTTTCCTACCATCTTGCGCAGTTCACCGAGTCCGCTTGTCGATCATGTTTTCCTTTCGCAGATAATCGTATACGAAAAGAAACCTTAATTCTCTTTTGTTCCAGTTAATTAATTTTTTGCGCCATTGAATCCACACCTTAATCGACTGTGCCATTGCTTCATCGTCTTTTGAGTAATACCACAGTTTTTTGTTTATTTGCTTAGGGTCGATACGCCAGCCTCTTCCAGGTCGCTCTCTCACATTTTTATTCCTAATTCATAATGATTTTTATATGTCTTGCCTCTTTAGATTCAGACGATATCTGGTGCCTCGACAAAATTGTTTTCTCACGTAAATACACGAGTGGTCAGGGACAGCAATGCATTTTATTTCAACTTACATCTGATACTTGGGAAATCTGTCATTACTTGATTTTACGAGACCATCTGTATCTTGTTAGCTTCGGCTGACGGGAACGTCGAACTTCAAGGAAGAATCAGCCTTTCCCGCGGGCCACACATGCTAACGGCAACTCAGAGTTCACAAAACCGGCAGGAGCAAACACGACTCGGCCCTGCCAGCCTAATGTGAGATTTCGGAAGGACAAAAGCGTTCCGCCGGGTAGGTGGACTGAGCGTCCAGTTCAAATAATAGAACCGACAGGCTTAGGAAGGGTGGAAGCCTTTTGAGGAAGCAGTGGTTGGAAAGGGAGTGAGACAGGGTTGTAGCCTGTCCCAGATGTTATTCAATCTGTATATTGAGCAAGCAGTAAAGGAAACAAAAGAAAAATATGGAGTAGATATTAAAGTCCATGGAGAATAAATAAATACGTTGAGGTTCGCCGATGACATTGTAATTCTGTCAGAGACAGCAAAGGACTTGGAAGAGCAGTTGAACGGAATGGACAGTGTCTTGAAAGGAGGATATAAGATGAACATCAACAAAAGCAAAACGAGGATAACGTAGTCGAATAAAATCAGGTGATATTGAGGGGACTATATTAGGAAATAAGACACTTAAAGTAGTAAATGACTTTTGCTATTTAGGGAGCAAAATAACTGTTTGTGGTCGATGTAGAGAGGATATAAAATGTAGACTGGCAATGGCAAGGAATGGGTTTCTGAAGAAGAGAAATTTGTTAACATCGAGTATAGATTTAAGTGTCAGGAAGTCGTTTCTGAAAGTATTTGTATGGAGTGTAGCCATGTATGGAAGAGAAACATGGACGATAACTAGTTTGGACAAGAAGAGAATAGAAGCTTTCGAAATGTGGTGTTTCAGAAGAATGCTGAAGATTAGATGGGTAGATCACATAACTAATGAGGAGGTATTGAATAGAACTGGGGAGAAGAGGAGTTTGTGGCACAACTTGTCTAGAAGAAGGGACCGATTGGTAGGACATGTTCTGAGGCATCAAGGGATCACAAAGTTAGCATTGGAGGGCAGCGTGGAGGGTATAAATCGTAGAGGGAGACCAAGAGATGAATATACTAAGCAGATTCAGAAGGATGTAGGTTGCAGTAAGTACTGGGAGACGAAGAAGCTTGCACAGGATAGAGTAGCATGGAGATCTGCATCAAACCAGTCTCAGGACTGAAGACAACAACAACAACAACCCTTTCCCAGAGGGTCGGAGCGACCACTTCCTGAAATTACTTCCGGGATGCACTGTAAATTCTGATATGTAGCCACAGGTACACATGAGAAAATTTCCACTTAAGTTTCCCGTGGGAAGGACAGTCCGAAAATACAGAAATTGACGAGAAATACCAGAATATTTGGCTTAACGTGAGAATGTTGTTTCGGTCCTTTCCCGGGTGAAAAAGCACGTTTCTGAAAGGCTTTCTGCCATCTAAGTTGTGCTGGGAGGTAGCGGGTTCGATTCCAGTCCCCTCATTCGAGGGACAGTTAGGCTTTCCGCTGACTGGCCGTATAATATGCCCCGAGCAGAGACACCGATGTTTGAACGAAAATGGCGGCTTTTTTCTGAGGGACGCTTCGCCTTGGGCCCTAATATCAGGATCGCTGCAACTTAAATAAGCAGGTTTGGACTTCGGTCTTATGCTAAGTCGCTGGAGTTTGATTTGTCAGTTTTCGGGACTGCCATCTTGTCTCAGAAGATGAGTACATCCTGCGGGCTCTGCCACAACGGCCTGCCGTACGCCGGCCAGCTCTAGCGCTTGCAACTGCGCGGCATACCGTGAAATCGCGCAGATTCACTGCAGACACGGTGAGTTAACACTGCACTGCGATCGATAGACGACAGGAATTACTGTTTGACGAAAGAGGGTTTCATTTCAGTGTTTTAGCTACTCCATTTCTGTAACATGTGATTCACGATACGATACTGTTTGCATATTTCTTTCTTTTGCTGTGATGTTAAATTTGGGGCAAAACTTAACGGCTCAGGTATCGTTTTCGAAATGATGAATAATTTCTTTTATATCGTGCTGGTATGATGGTTTCTATCGTCTTATGTTCATAGAGATGTTGTGTACTCAGTTCACGTTCTTAATTTATTTTATTATTTTGATGAAACAACAGCTGAAATTAATTGCCAGCTCTGACAGTAGTTTAACATTAATTCAGCCAGTAGTGTACGGAAATGCGTTGGTGATGACACTAGTCTGCTATTGCTAAATAAACTCTAAGACAAACGTTAAAAAAACGACGCATCAGGAAGGAATTATCCGAATGGGTCAGAATTCGAAAGATGTTATGTATGTCTACAAACAAACAAATGTTTACAGTTTCAGAAAAATTGGATAATCTACTAAAGAGAGAGAGCTTCACAAATTGGGAAAGCCAATAATGTCTTGGTCAACTTCCGGCTGTTATTCAAACAGTTATTCGGCTTGGCATTGATTGATAGAATTGTTGGATGTCCTCCTGAAGGATATCGTAGCAAATTCCGTGCAACTGGCGGGTTGCATCGTCAAAATCTCGAGCTGGATGAAGGCCTTGCCCATAATACTCCAACGTCCTCAATTGGCAGAGATCCGGGGTTCTCTCTGCCAATGAAAAGGCTTGACAAGCACGAAGACAAGTAGTAGTGTCCCTGCCGAGGATGACAATCAAATAGGACGCGCTATGAAATGAAGTAGCACCCCAGACCTTGAGTGTCGCCCGCCATAAGGCGCGACAGCCAAGATGGATGGCCTGGTGTGCTCCTTCATTTCATAGTAGGACCCCTTTGGTTATCATCCATGCAATGCTTACAGAAAAGCGGAACGACGACGAAAGACTACGCTCAGTTTTGTTGCCCTTCATGACAAACTGCCATGGATTTCCTTTCAGCAAGATAGTGCATTCCATCCCCACGCACACAGCGAGTTTCTACGGCTTTTCTTTATGCTTGCCAAAACCTATTTGGAGCAAGGGTGCCGGAAGTTTCGAGCAGGGCCTCCAACCATTTCGGAATTAGGCGATATAATGCGCCAGAATCTGTCACGATAGCCCTCAGGAGGACGTCCAATAAATCAATTCAGAGTATCTACTTGCATGAGGACCAAAGGTGGACCAGCCCTTTACTGAATTGCTCATTTTGTGAAGCTCTTTTCTCGAATAAATCTCCCATTTTTTTCTGAAATTTCAATCATTTATCTAAAAATATACATAATGTCCACCGGTTTCCGTCCCATTTGGATAATTCCTTCTTAGTGCGATTTTTCTTTTTTTATGGTCTTAGAGTGTAATTTGTTCATTGATTTCTGTTATTACACCTGTGTCTACAGTGTCTAAAGAAATATAATTTTCGTGGGTTATTCATTGATTAATAAATGAACGTTATTTGCAGATAATACTCCGATTCAACTATTTACACCACATTTAAAATTAAACTGACAACGCCCTCCAGGCATAAATACAATACTGGACATTAAAATTGTTACACCAAGAAGATATGCAGATGTTAAAGGGGTATTCATTGGAGAAATATATTATACTAGAACTGACACGTGATTACATTTTCACGCCATCTGTGTGCATAGATCCTGAGAAATCATTACCCAGAACAACCACCTCTGGCCGTAATAACGGCCTTGATACGCCTGGGCATTGAGTCAAACAGAGCGTAGATGGCGTGTACAGGTACAGCTGCCCATACAGCTTCAACACGATAGCACAGTTCATCACGAGTAGTGACTGGCGTATTGTGACGAGCCAGTTGCTCGGCCACCATTGACCAGACTTTTAAGTTGGGGACAGATCTGAGAATGTGCTGGCCAGGGCAGCAGTCGGACATTTTCTGTATCCTGAAAGGCCCGTACGGGACCTGCAACGTGCGGTCGTGCATTATCCTGTTGAAATGTAGGATTTCGCAGGGATCGAATGGAGGGTACAGCCACGGGCCGTAACACATCTGAAATGTAACGTCCACTGTTCAAAGTGTCGTCAATGCGAACAAGAGGAGACCGAGACGTGTAACGAATGGCACCCCATACCTCGGTGATACACCAGTAGGGCGATGACGAATACACGTTTCCAATGTGCGTTCACTGCGATGTCGCCAAACAAGGATGCGACCATCATGATGGTGTAAACAGAACCCGGTTTCGTCCGAAAAGATGACGTTTTGCCATTCGTGCACCCAGGATCGTCGTTGAGTACACCATCGCATGCGCTCCTGTCTGTGATGCAGCGTCAAGGGTAACCGCAGCTATGGCCTCCGAGCTGATAGTCCATGCTGCTGCAAACGTCGTCGAACTGTTCGTGCAGATGGTTGTTGTCTTGCAAACGTCCCCATCTGTTGATTCAGGGATCGATACGTGGCTCCACGATACGTTACAGCCATGCGGATAAGATGCCTGTAATCTCGACTGCTAGTGATACGAGGCCGTTGGGATGGAGCACGGCGTTCCGTGTTACCCTCCTGAACCCACCTATTCCATATTCTGCAAACAGTCACTGGATCTCGACCAACGCGAACAGCAATATCGCGATACGATAAACCGCAATCGCGATAGGCTACAATCCGACCTTTATCAAAGTCGGAAACGTGATGGTACGCATTTCTCCTCCGTAGACGATGCATCACAACAACGTTTCACCAGGAATCGCCGGTCAACTGCTGTTTGTGTATGAGAAATCGGTTGGAACCTTTCCTCATGTCATCCGTTGTAGGTCTCGCCAGCTGCGCCAACCCTGTGTGAATGCCCTGAAAAGCTAATCATTCCATATCACAGCATCTTCTTCGTGTCGGTTAAATTTCGCGTCTGTAGCACGTCATCTTCGTGGTGTAGCAATTTTAGTGGCCAGTAGTGTATTACAGCGAGGCCGCCTGATAATATCAGGATTTACGTTTCCGTTTCCTACAGGCGCCAGAATTTCATTGACAAGTCTTGATGTTTCATGGGAAGATGCTACGGCTTACTGACCTGCCAAGGTAGTATTGGCAACTGAATGTATTTGACTATCCACAGAGGTTCGTATTAAGTTGCCGATTGTATATACGGAACCGCCCGACTTCCGACGATATACAGGGTGAACCACACCTCCGTCGACCAAATTTCGAAGGTTATACAGGGATATTTCCTGAGAGTCTTAGGGGTAATTGGAAGGACACACAGTCTCAGGTGCCTCGCTACAGTGTAATTATATTTCGTTTGATTTCGTCACCGTTTTTACGGTTCCGTATCTCTATTGGTAAAAACGGAATCCTTACACGACATGATTAACTTTTTGCCTGTTAGTCTCTTTCTCTTAAAATCTATTTTTGTCAGGAACTGGTAGAAGTATCAAGTTGAAGTTTATCACACTAAATAAGGTCTACGATCTCTTGGCGGTGCGAAAAATTTAAGCTTCTAAGACAATGTAGTCAATTGATACGGCTATTTATGTCACATATTTTGATACTCGCAAACTCACGCAACAAAACAGCTACTTTATGTCTAAATAATTTTACTTGCATTTATATTTTGACATTTTCTGCTTTCTGAGTGCATAATTACGTAGTATTATCATAGACGATAAGAGCTTGGCCCACTAAACGCGTTGCTGAGGATTATGCTCTTAACATTAGTAGCTGTATACAATATTAGAACAAATGCGCGCATGTTACGCCTGGTGGTCTTGCGATAAAGCGTGGGAATGGAAATGGCAGGTCTCAGAATCAAATACTGATTGGATCACGGGTTTTGCAGTCTTCATTTTAATCTAGTCTGCGCTTGTCAACGATGTTGGGAGTCGTTGACCTATAATCATGAAATGTGACAAGAACAAATATTTCACGGTAAAAAAAACTAAAGAAATGTTAATTCGGATTAGTATCAGGTAACAGAGTTTTTTTTTCTTTTTTTGGTTTGTCATTTTTTGTTGTTTGTCTGTATAACAGGCACCTTTTTCTAAGCAACGGGCAGAAGTGTCCCGTTGAAATTTATGTCAGATACTATTGTCTATGATTCCCTGGCGGGGAATGCAATCAAAAGAAAGGACCATTGACGTCGCATATTTTGATACTCGCAAACACACCCAAGGAAACCTATAGCGTACTTTCTGTTGACTTACAATCATACAATTTAGTAAGAAGCAATATTTCACAGAAGAAGTAAAGGAAAAACTCAGAAAATCGTTCATTTGTAATTATATCACGTAAAACATGTTTTTGCCATTTGTTGTCCGTCTGCCTGCCAATCCGCCTATGAAGACCCCTTCACAGTTATCAAGCTGAAATTTATGACAAATACTAAAACCCACGGTGCCTTTGCAGTGTAAACAATTTAAGCTTGTAAGTCCATGCAATAAAAAGATGCAGCCATATATCGCAAACTAACGCATTAAAACCTATTGGTGTACTATCTTTACAATCTTCGAAATTGGTCTAGTGGTAAGGCGCTACCCTCTAAACTGAGAAGTCGTAGGATCAAATCTTGGCCAGAGCACGAATTTTTCAGTCTTAGTTTTCCGTTTTAAACTGGCTTTCATCTCTCAACGATGTGAGGAGTCGCCATAGAAACAACACATGGTTCGAATTGCACGTTAAATAGACACAGTGCAGTTGAAACTGACTGATTGGTTTGTGGGCACACTAATAATGACGTCTTTCTGAAATTTTGCTAAATGACTCCTCTGGAATGTCCGCAACGAGTATTAGTAAAATTTTTTACGTTAATTTATTCATTACTTGTTGCAAAAAACATAAACAAGAAACATATTTGTTTCAAACGTCCACCATTTTATTGTTTTCCAGAATTTAAAAAAAAGTGCTATTATTCCGAGCACAATATGCAATACATTAAGTAAATTGTTTCTTTTTTGATTTCAGATAAGATTTGCAGACTGTATGACTTCCGTCATGGACACACCAAATTTTGGACAGAGAATCGTTAACTCCTTGGTGGAAAAGTGGGGTTAATTTGTTGAAAAAGTCTGTAAATGTTTTCCAGGAATCAATAAATAGTGTGCAACAAGATAACTTCATTTATTTCTAAAAAAAACTATAAAAATGCTTATTTTACAGGACGCTTGAGAAGAATGGACCCTTACGAATTTCAGCAACTCATTTATCTGGAAACGTATTCTGCATGCCCTTACCTTTGTTAACAGTCTGCAATGGGACCCCATGTCAAAGGGTTTCCGGATATCTAGGAATGTGGAGTCTTCCCCTTGTTCTTCATCCGCGGTTCGCAAGATACTGTGTGAGAAAATGGCAAGCTGAATTTTGCACAACCATGCTGCATGCAAGCCGTGCTTATTTGTGGACAGAAGCTTCTCCATCTCGAGAAATTTATTATTTCAGTCTGAGAATATGTTCAAGAATTCTCCAGCAAACGTATATTAAGGATAGAGGGCCGCAATTTTGTGGGTCCTTTCCCTATCTTTCTTGTATTCAGGAGGCTTCTGCGCTTTTTCCAATCGATTGCCGCAGAGTACTCTTTGGGATTTCATCGGGTCCAGGCGTGTTATTTGTTTTTCAGTTGCTTCTCTGCGCCACGCCATGTATTTCACACGGGGGTATGTAAGACGGTCAGACGACGGTATGTTTGTACGATCCTCCTGTTTTTCCATTTTTGTCTTCTATTACCACACCAGACTAGTATGGCTTGCAGGATGCAAGCAGAGTTCACAATTTGCAACATGTTCCACAGAACTGATCAGATTCCTTACGTTTGAAACCAAGTGGAGTGTCGCAACCAAAGGCTCCTCCTATTGTGTGTAGGCTGCAGATTTTAGGACGTGAGTTGAGGGGTTGATAACCATAGCTCCCTGTGTTAGGTCAGGGGTGCACCGCTCAAATAAATCAGCTACGTGGTTATCAGAGTACTTGTGGAATGCACATGGGTTATTTTTAGCCGAGGCGATAGTTTCATGTCCTCAAATTAACGCTTGCTGGTCGATACACAGCGATCAAATTCAGACCACATACAGACCACACTTGGTTTGTCAAGCTTTTAACAGTAAATGCTCGACATATTGTAACGAAGTTCTTGAATTTACTGCCACATAAGAAAGTTGTCGCATTCAAATTATTCTCCGAACCGAGAGCTGGTTTAAACACAAGGTAAAATGCTCTGAAAAAATGGTTCTGAGCACTATGGGACTTAACTGCTGTGGTCATCTGTCCCCTATAACTTAGAACTACTTAAACCTAACTAACCTAAGGACATCACACACATCCATGCCCGAGGCAGGATTCGAACCTGCGACCGTAGCGGTCGCGCGGTTCCAGACTGTAGCGCCTAGAACCGCTCGGCCACTACGGCCGGCCAAAATGCTCTGAAGTACTCGTATTTAGCGAGTTATGGAATGTATATGGGCAGGTTATAGGACAAAGGCAGTGTGTTTGTCAATGTCGAAATTGAGTTTGATTGTGAATTTAACTGGACGCGTGGGAAACTACTAGGAGAACCCACGTTAATCACCAGTTTTTTTTTCTGGCCTCACGATTCCGTTTTGACAGTTTAAGAATCATTCAAAGGAAGTCTACGGTCAATAGCACGCAAATACCCACATGGAAGACTATTAGATGGGGGCGACTTTAACTTAACAAGTTTAGTCTGGGACGTCTGCAGATTCATCGCATTTAGTATTGTGAAGAGCTTTTGAATACGTTTTCCGGAAACAGTCTCCAGCAGGTACTTCGACGACACACAAAACAGATATATTTTAGACCTTGTAGCCACAAAGATGCCTGGCCATGTAGACGATGCTAGAACAGGAAAGGGATTACTGATCATGTCATCAAAACATCGATGATTACTGAAATTAATAGATCCATCAAGAAGGGTAGGGGAGTAGTTTTGCTAGAAAGAGCAGTTGTTAGCATCCCACTTAGATAATGAATGGACATCATAAATTCCAATATGACGGTAGTAGTGGAATTAAGAATAAAGTTTAAACGAATCGTAAATCGCGTTTTTGAGGAGTATGTTACGGACGGTAATGATTTACCGTGGGTTAATAAAAAAATCTGAAAAATTATGAGGAAGCAGACAATGGTGCGCTCTCGGTTCAAAAACGAGCAGCCAAATAACGACAGGCAAAAACTAGCAGAAATCCGTGAGTCTAGGAAAAGGTCGATGCAGAAGTATACTACTACCACTACAAAGCAAAATATCTTTCCGAGAACCCAGAGAAACCTGACCTTGCGTAAAATCGATAGTTGGTCAAAGGCTTCTATCCAGTCATTCGTTGACCAGTCTGGTGAGGCAATAGAAAGCAGTAAAAGGAAAGCTGTTGGTATATATTTAAAATAAAAGAAATCGTTCACGCAGAAGGCTCGTACAAATATACTGTGTGGAGGACATCCCCAGTGTAGAGAAAACCTGGGTCCGCATGGACTCCCAACAAGGATTTACAGAAAGAGGTCCGTATGGAACCCCAATACGGTTTTACAGAAAGTACTCCGTGACAAACGAGTGGAAATAAAGCGCAGGTGCCTTCTGCAAATCAGATAGCTAAGGGAAAGGACCCGTAAAATTACTGTCCTGTATTCCTAACATCCGTTTGCTGCAGAATTCTTAAACACATTCTTATCCTGAATATAATAAAGTCTCTCGAGACGGAAAAGCTTCTGTCCATAGATCAGCGCGGATCTAGGAAGGTCCTGCGAATATCAGTTTGCCATTTTCTCGCACAGTATTCTGTGAACTATGGATGAAGGGCGACGGGCAGACACCATATTCCTAGATATTCGGAAGGCATTTGACAATGGGCCCCACTGCAAGCTTATGTAGGTTAGTTTCCCAGGTATGTTAGTTTCTCGGTGACTTCTGAGGTAATAGAACACAATTCGTTCTCCTCGGCGGTGACTGTTCATCAGAGACAACGGTACCGGTGGGGAGCGTGGGTGGGGGGGGGGGGGGGAGAGGAGGTGGCCCACAGAGATGTGATAGGACCGCTATTATTCTGTATACATAAACGATCTGACAGACAGATGAGCATGAATCTGCAGCTGTTTGCTAATGACGCTGCGGTGTACGGAAAGCTGTTGACTTAGACAGAATTTTTAATTGCTGTGATGAATGGCAGGTAGCTCTAAATGTAGATGCAAATGAGTAGGAAAGAATCCCGTAATATTCGAATATAGAGGAATAGCATGCTGCTTGACGTATCACGTCGATTAAATAAGTGGGCATAAACTTTGACGCTGATATGAAATGGAACGAGCACATTAGGATGGTTGTGGGGAAGGCCAATGGTGGATTTAAGAGAATTATGGGACTGCTTGGTTTATCTGTTGAAACAGACCATGAATAGACCACTAATGTGGCCCATTCTTGAGTACTGGTAATGTATACGGGATCCGCATCATGTCGGATTAGAGGAAGACATCGAAGCGAATCGCAGGCGGGGAGTTAGATTTGCTATGGGAAAATTCGAGGAACGATGCTTCATGAAATCAAATGGGAATCCCTGAAGGACTGACGACATTCCTGTCCTGAAACACTACTTAGCAATTTTAGAGAAGCGGCATTTGAGGATAAATGCAGAACGATTCTGCGGCTAACATACATTTCGCTTAAGGAAGACGAAGATTACATAAATTAGGGCTCATACAGAGATATATATAGATAGCCGTTTGTCCTCATCTATTTGGGTGCGGAAGAGGAAAGAAAATAGCTACATGATAAGATTACTTGCGGAGTGTGTAGATGTAGGTGTACTAACAATTTCTTCGACATTCACCTATTGCCAATAGGTACCCACTGTAATGACGAAAGCTTGTGAATTTCCAGTTAGCATCGCCGTTTCTACTGGATTATTTCCTAACCGCCTTGATTATCTTCGAAGCAATTAGACGCACTAAATTACGACAATTCGTGGGATAACTTATTTGAAACATTGTGCGAATATTGTGGTGTGTGAGCGTCGTTTTTTCATGTAGTGTAATTATTCTCAAGCGAATTGGCTCAAATGGCTCTGAGCACTATGCGACTTAACTTCTGAGGTCATCAGTCGCCTAGAACTTAGAACTAATTAAACCTAACTAACCTAAGGACATCACACACATCCATGCCCGAGGCAGGATTCGAACCTACGACCGGAGTGGTCGCTCGGTTCCAGACTGTAGCGCCTAGAAACGCACGGCCACTCCGACCGGCCTCAAGCGAATTTAGCCTGTTAGCACTTAATGGAATTGAATTAAATGTTTCACACTGAGAATACACTCCATTAAGTTCATGGAGCAGTCCTCGGATTAGACAACAGCGAGTGTCTTAATTCGACGGCCACGGTGAGCTGGTTATCCTTAGCGTTAGACGTATCGTGGACGTTTATTTTGAGTTGTAGGGACTGTAGCACAAAAGCAATTAGATCTTATTACGCTGGGGTTCTAAAAGTTCCGCCTCTGTGATCCAAACCGTCCTCCTCATACAAATTGTCTACGCCTCTACTCGTCACCCACTCCACTGCGAACCTTCCCCCGATGCAAAGAAAGACCTCATCGTCCGTGTAAATTACTTAGTTCGGTGTATAGCGCCGGCATCCTGAGCCAGTGCTTAATAATTCACCATTTATTTCCTTCTGGTCGTTAATGGAACAAGCAGGAGGAAGGCGGGAGCAAGTAGCTCGTCTTAAATAACTTATCGATTCATCACCTGCCGCCCCCCAGCTGCCGGGCGTGCATAAGGAATGAAGGAACCGGTCCGTGGCGATCAGGTAGTCGGAGGGCCTGCGCTGTCTAGTAAGACCAGTTGCGCGTGCCTGAGGAGGGGTGCACGGAGGGGGGGGGGAGGGGGAGGGGAGGGGCGGTCACATTCTTCTTCTCACTACGGGCGTATAAAGGTTAGATGAAGCGAGAATTGCTAGTTAACTCCTATCAGCAGGATAGTTGTCTAAGATTTGGACAGAGCCGTAGTTGATAAAATATGCTGACTACATTGGGAGTTTAAGGTCCGAAAGACAGAGATGAATTAATGTAAGGACTGCGATTTTAGAGGAGGCGATCTAATTTTTACACGCAAAACTTAACAACTGTAATGAGAGCTGTGGTATTGCCTGTGTTTGCTGTCGGAGCTTCAGGCACATTGTGATGCGTATTTGGTGTCAGAACCTCTATTAAAACTAAGTTCAGTCCACTGTGAGAGAAACAGAAGAAAAACAACAGGTCGCTTACTTCCTCCATATCGATCCAGCGCGCCTAAAAATCGCTGTATCTTCAGGAAATATGGCGAGCCAAGTTTGTATGAGAAATCGAGTGATAGTTAAGCAAGTCGATTAACAGGTTACGGAAAAATAATAAATTTTGACGTCTGCACCAAAGTATAGTGATTGTTCTATAATTAGTAGAATATTCAGAAACAGAGGAACCAAGCACGAACAAAGTTATTTAAAAGTGTTTCCACTTCATGACGCTTTGCCACAGCAACCAGTATGCAGAATGTGGCGGAAACAGCAGTCCAGCACGTTTTGCAACCAAGGCAGTTGTTTCCACCACGAAGTTGTGTGTTTGATAAAGCTACCTCTGAATTGTTTTCTCCTTTACTGAATAGAGTACACTGATACAAATCTAACCTTTTACACTTAAGTACAAACGTCACAGCATTTTAAGCCCACAGCCACGCCTGTTAGGTACGGAAGAGCCGGGCAAAGCAGCCGTTGGGGTCCTGGGGCTTTAAGGTGCTGGCATCACGTTGGAAATGCTCTAACGTATTCTCCCTGAAGGGCCAGTCATCTCACGAAATGTAATCTTGGCACAACTTAGAAATTTAGAAAGGTCTTGATAACACATTTTTTTAATCAAGCGTCATGCGTTTGAAAATTGTGTCATCGGACTGAATATATGGACTCAGGTGTACAAGAAAATTAACCATGGCAAATACGTACATAAGTAAGCATCTAAGTATTCTAAGGTTCAAATAGTTCAAATGGTTCTGAGCACTATGGGACTTAGCTTCTGAGGTCACCAGTCCCCTAGAGCTCAGAACTACTTAAACCTAACTAACCTAAGGACATCACACACATCCATGCCCGAGGCAGGATTAGAACTTGCCACCGTAGCGGTCGCGCGGTTCCAGACTGTAGCGCCTAGAACCGCTCGGCCACTCCGACCGGCTATTCTAATGTATAGAAATTGCAGTTAGATCGTACCTACATTAAAATCAAACTTTAGTGTTTTGAAGAGAGAATGTCACGTACGTCATTTTAATTGCGTTTAATTGCCCCATGATCCTGCTTAGTTACCGAAATCTCAGTCATAATATTAGAGGCTATACAGCTTTTGTGTAATGGCGTCAACGCGAGTAATGTGGCTCCTGGCTACTTTCTGTAGGGCCAAAACGTAAGAAAAGCGACTGAAAGAAGAGCTCCACGATGATACTGATGGCAAACCGTTACAACTGTGCTCTAGGAGCGCCAAATAAAGAAAGAGAAAAAAAGAAAATAAAAAGAAGAGCAGAAAGGCAGCGAAAAGAAACTGCCGAAGAGCACTAAACCCAAACCTACAACACCTTTTTTGACGACAATGATGAAGACTGCGAGTGCATGCACTACAAAGAAAAATTTTCGCACTTAAGGTCTGAAGAGCAATGGATTTAGTGCCAGTTGTGCTCCCTCAGTGCCTACGAATTCTGAAGAGGAAACGTTTAAATAACTTTATTCGAATCACGGTTTACAATAAAATCTATGTAGTTCTATCTTAAAATAACTTTCACTCCTTATTTTTGAGTTTAAGAATAATGGCCACTTTGCCGTCTCGTGTTGAGCAAAGCGGCTATTTTGTGACTTTGTGAAAATAAAACTATCGAAATTGTTTCATTCGATCCTAAGGTAATTAAATTATGTGACATGATAATTCAGTAGTTGTAGATCGTGATCCCTTTTTATATGCATTTCTGTCTATAGCTACTCAGCTCAGAAATATTAATAGCACAGCCTGGTCACTTGGTTCTAAGCTGCATCTTGTGCGGAGAAACAAAGTAATTCCAATCCAGCCGTACTGAGTGCGTAATCTGGTGACTTCTAGCTAATATAGCAAGACACTTGTCACTCTAACACTGTATCAGTTTTACCAAATATTCTCTCCACTTCATTGCGCTGATTATCTTGGAAGATTACATTCCATACTGCACTGATATGTAAAATAATATCTATACATTAAAAGACGCCATTGTATCCAACAAAGCAGATGTTGTCCGAGACAACATAGTTCAGCAACAGACTAGAAATCACTCAGAATAAAAATACATACATACACCGTTTCCCGTTGTACTTTCAACATAACGTAGTAGTATTATACTAAAATGACATTAAATCGAACAGCACTTTCAGTGCACATTACTGAGACGACCACTTCATGCAGCGTCGTAAAATTCAATGTTAAAATTAGTACGAAATCTGCAGTTTTTAATGCAAAAATAACAAAGCAAGCGACTGAGACGCCTGCTGATACGTGCAACAAATAGTAATGCCAATTATCAATAGAGATAGCAATAAACTATGTTATTTAAAACCGCAAACTGGGACTGTGAAGCAACGAACACGTCTCGGCATAAAGCTGCTGGAATCTAGTTTCAAATCTGAACACTAAATTACTCCAAGGAAACACAGATTTGAGCTGCTCCATCGGCAGAGTTCTTGAAAACTGGAAGACCAATGTTCATCGTGTTCTACCGACGGCGGGATCAACAGAATCGATGCATACTCTCGTTCTTCACCTTATCAGCCCACTTAATTCTGTAGCACTAAATCTCAAATGCTTCGGATTTCTTCTGTCCCGGTTTTCCAAAGTCCATGTCTCATAACCATACAATGGTGCGCGCCAAACGCACATTCTCAGAAATTTCTTCCACAAATTAAGACCTGGTTTGATACTAGCAAACTTCTCTTGGCCAGGAATGCCCTTTCTGCCAGTGCTACTCTATTTTTATGTTCTCCTTGTTCCGTCTGTCATATTTTGCTACCAATGTAGCAGAATTCCTTAACTTCATCTACTTCGTGATCACCAATCGCAATGTTAAGTTTCTCTCTGCCCTCATTTCTGCCACTTCCCTTTACCTTCGTCTTTCTTCAATTTATTTTCAATCCATATTCTGTACTCATTAGACTGTTCATTCCATTCAACAGATGCTGTAATTCTCCTCCACTTTCACCGTGGATGGCAATGTCATAAGCGAATCTTATCATCGATACCTTTTTACCTTGAATTTTAATCCTGCTCCTGAACGTTTCTATTTCTCTCATTGCTTCTTCGATGTATAGGTTGAATAGCAGGGACGAAAGACTTGCATCCTTCTCTTACATCTTTTTTAATCCGAGCACTTCGTTCTTGGTTCTCAACCCATATTATTTCCTCTTGGCTCTTGTACATACTGTATTCATATTTTCCGTCTTCCCCTACAGCTTGCCCCCATTTTTTTTTAAGAATTTCGAATTCTAAATATTAAAACGCTTTTTCCAGGTCCACAGATCCTATGAAGGTGACTTCATTTTTCTTCAGTCAGAGCTGCCTCCAATTCTGGTGTCTTCCCGAAAGCCAGACAGTCATCTAACACATCCTCCATATTCTTTTCTATTATTCTGTATATTACTCTTATTCGCAACTTCGATGTACTAGCTGTTAAGCTGATTATGCGACAATTCTCGCACTTGTCGGCTCCTGCAGTCTTCGGAAGAGTGTGGATGATATTTCTCCAAAAGTCAATGTGCATGACGGGTGCCTCATACATTCTATTCACCAACGTCAATAGTCATTTTGTTGCCACTACCCCAGTGATTTTGGAAATTCTGATTAATGTCATCTATCCCTTCTGCCTTATGTGGAATCGTCGAAAGCTGTTTTAAATTCTGATTCTAATACTGGATCCCCTATCTCTTCTCTGTCGACTCCTGTTTCTTCTTCTATCACAGCATCAAACAAGTCCTCCCTCTCATAGAGGTCTTCAGTGTACTCTTTCCACTTATCCGCTCATCACCCTGCATTTAAAAAAGGAATTCCATTTGCACTCTTAATGTTACCACCCTTGCTTTTAACTGCACCGAAGTTTCTTTCGCCTTTTCTATAAGTTGGGTCAGTTCTTCCAACAACCATTTCTTTTTCGATACCTTCACATAATTCACGCAGCCTTTTTGATATTGTATCCCAGCGTTTGCTATTTTTTTTTGTATGTGACTCGTATTTTTGTATTCTTCAGTTTCCCTTAACATTTTTTTATTTCTTTGTTCCGTCGATCAACTGAAGTATTTTTCCAGTTACCCATGGTTTCTTCGCAGTTATCTTCCTTGTACTTATGTTTTCCTTCAGTGATTGCCCTTTTTAGGTATGTCCATTTCTCTTCAAGTGAACTGCTACTGACATCCAATCCTCCAAATGTCAGGCACTCAGATCAGTACCAAACGCTGTATACCGATAGAGTATGAACCAAAACATCGATTTATCTCTTGCTATGCTCTGTTTTCCAGTAGAATGTGAGCAAACGGCAATTAAAAGTAGGACAAGAGCTAAAGAGCACACGAAAAGTTTATCTGTGACTCCTAGAGAAGGAGATTTCTTGTGGGTCAGAAGGTAGAGAGTTTGGTCGTCATACCGAAAGTCCCGCGTTCAAACTCCTCTGACGTCAATATTTTTTAACTGTTTACACGTGAAACTGTTATATGGGAGAACATTTTCCTGACATGTAAAATGACTTTTCGGAGTTGGTAGCAATGTTCTCTTGGCAGTCTGCTTTCCCTTCATTAGTGAAATTTTATGTAATTATTATTAATCTTATTAATTTGTTTATTATTAATTATTATTACTCCTATTACTATTACTTCCACGCGACAGGTTAGCCGCGGGTGCTAAATGCGCTGCTTCCTGGACTCGGGAATGGCGCGCCGGCCCCAGATCGAATTCGCCCGGCGGGTTAATGACGACGGCCGATGTGCTGGCCATCCTGGAGGTGGTTTTCCACATCCCCCTAGGTGAATACCGTGCTGATCCCCCACATTCCGCCTCAGTTACCCGCCTCGCAGACATTGAACACGTTCGCACTATTTCGTGGCTTACACCACATGCATACAGCTGGGGTACACTAATTCCGTCCCAGGGGATGCGGGGTGGAGACAGGAAGGGCATCTGACCACCCACTGACACTAACATTGCCAAATCCATAGTAACTAGGCCGACCCCGCGTTGACGTGGGACAAAGGCCCAAAGAAAATGATGATGATTATTATTAATATTGCTTTCACACGTGTGATGCAGTTGTTTATTTTTCTGTTCTGATTGTATATTCTGTGAAATTAAAAATGTACTCTATAGGTTTACTACTGTCAAAGAAACGAAGTGGAAGGATACTGCCAAGAGAAAATTGCTGTAAACTCCCAATAGCCCTTTTACAGCCGGCTGGTGTGGCCGAAAGGTTCTAGGCGCTTCAGTCCGGAACCACGCTGCTACTACGGTCGCAGGCTCGCATCCAGCCTCGGGCATTGATGTGTGTGATGTCCTTAGGTTAGTTAGGTTTAAGTAGTTCTAAGTCTAGGGGTCAGATGACCACAGATGTTAAGTCCCATAGTGCTTAGAGCCATTTTAACCATTTGAACCCTTTTCCATGCCATAAACACTTTGTCCCACATAACACTTTCATGCACAATACAGAAAAAAAATTTTGTCGTCGTTGGGGGTTTGAAACTGGGAACGTTGATAAACAAATCTAACGCTCTACCAACTTCCCGACGGAAGCGACATGTGTTACATACACACAGGTATGTTTTTGATTGGCTTTATAGTCCTGGTGCTACTTTTAATTAAGGTTTAAACCGGTTCTGCTCAACGAAAGCACGTAGTTCGAACTAAATCGATGGTTTGGTTGATGCTCTGTTGACATACAACGTTTGGTATCGATCTGAGTGTCTGACATCTGGAGGTTTAAGTGTGAGCTGTTCGTTACCGCAGTACCTGTAGCTTCCGAGAAATGCAAGCGGCTCTCATCATGCTTGAGTATCAGATGACTTTGCTAATTTATTCTTCCTGGCCGGTCTCTTAAGCTCCTGGGAACATCATAAATCCATTACCGGATTTCGGAATTTCTGCCAGACCATGATGTAATCTAACTGTAATCTTCTGATATCTCTCGGTGCTTTCCAAGTATACCTCCTCCTTTCGTGATTCTGGAACAGAGCATTCGCTATTAATAGCTGATATTTATTGCAGAACTCAATTATTTTCCTCTTCCATTCCTACTACGAAGCCCATATTTTCCCCTAATCGTTTCTTCTAAAGGCCTGGGTCTACGGTGGGGAGAAAGGGGGGAGGGGGTGCAAACCGAAGTATCGTATCGGCCCCCGGTGACAAATTTCAGAGTGCTCCAGATTCATATCCTTGAAGAAAAAATCTTTGTTCCACAAAGCGCTTAGCAATCAGCGCACGTTGGTCTATCGATAATTCATATAATTTGAGAAGCATTCTTGTTGCTTATGAACGTTTAAGAGCTCATTCAAAGTCGATTTCTGAACGATGTTTGAACACGTGCATAGTATAACTGATGTCTGTGTCCGGGGGATCCCCGTTGCCTCTGGAAATAAAAACCTTTCCCGAAGACGGGGTTATACGAGCTGAGCCGAATAAACCCGAATGCGAGTCGCTGTTTGTTTACGTGGTTGCGAATGATCAGCATTGTTTTAATTATTAGCGAAATCCATAGATTCGGACTAGCAGAGAGGAAATAAACGACTAAGAAGAATAACAGTTCAGAAAGATTAATATGTAATCTTTTTATCCAAGAAAGTGAAATTTTTCCGAAAATTTTTGCCTGATCGATACACTACTAAAGACCAGTTATTCAGTACCCGGTTAGCTGCCGCGTAAGTTCTATCCTCGGAATAATGCGGAAAACGTGGTGTACGAATACTTAACAATGCGGGATAACTAAACTGGTGGTTGTGGCAGGATTAACCAGAGAATAAGTCTGGACAGTGGCAGGCATAGTTCAGAATTAGTGATGACTAGATTGTTTGTTAGAATCAGAAAGGGGGAGAAACGCTGACATCATACAAATTATATGGATGGATACGTCGATTTCAAATTTATATAAAAATTTCGTACTACTACTTTTCGATCTCATGCTTGAGTAACTGGAGCGTTCGAATGAAATGTGAAACTATTTCGTAACATAAAACTTTTTCCTTATAGTTGGTCTAATAGGCATTTGGTATTTGTACTTCGAGAATTACATTCTGTCGTGTTATTTACGTAAATGAGATAGTTAAAAATCACCATTTGTGCCAAAAAGGTCTCGCTTATTTGATGTGAAACTGCTGAAAAACTAGAAAGGCCTATTTCGTTTTATCTAGCACATAGTGACGAAATAGACATAATCATATCGGGAAACCGCACCGTTCTTCTGTGCTGTTCGTAGTACCAGCTATCTCAGTACTGGACTGCGACATTTTGATTTTTCATATAGCAAAAGTTTGAGGAACTTTGATAAGGTAATAGATTGTTTCGCAGAAAGGAAAGTACGTCATGTAAAGCAGTAGCAAGATTAGAGAGAAAAAAATGCTGGGACATAAGGATTGAAGAAACGTGTACTGCTTTGCTTGTCTCTTATCTTCGCTGGATTTATGTGTCCTATATTTAATTTTATGTCACACAAAACAGAAAGTTATTAGCTAATAGGCAATAAAGAGTGCGTATTTCCTGAAGAGTTTTTATTCTCCCAGTTACAAATAATCCCGCTCAATATTAATTGTGAGTTTTTTTTTCTTTTTCTTTTTTATGTCGAACCGGCTGTCTGGGTGCAGGAGATTAATCACAGGCCATTTTAATTTTCACTGTCGTGAATGTAAACATCTTCAGATAGATGTGCGTTACTAAATGAAAATATTTTAGGAAAACCAATTTTTTTAAAAAATTATTGGCGTTTTCTGGGAACGCTGGAGTGAGAGAGAGGGGGGCGGGGAGGGGCGGACGCCACTATAAAGTTTTTTCCCCCGATTCAGAAATATCTTAGATCCGGTGCTGTTCCACTCTTCCCGCCTACCGCTTTACAATTCCCTATGGCTATTTGATTTTCATCTCCCTTTACGCACTGAATTATCCTTCAATGTCCTCATACACTTCCTTTATCTCTTCATCCTGTACCTGTCGGTGTATACTTATCTGAACTATCGTTGTCTCTGTTGGCTTGCTGTAGAATCTGATGGGAACTACTCTATCACTCAACTGTTCACAATAACTTACTCTCCCCCGCCTTCCTATTCACAACGAATCCTATTTGCGCCACAACAGTTTCTGTCGCATTTGATATTACCCCGTACACGTCTAACGAGAAATCTTTGTCTTCTTTCCATTTCACTTCACTGATCCACCCCACATGTAGATTGAGCCTTAGCATTTCCCTTTTCAGATTTTATAGTTTCCATGCCACGTTGAAACTGCTGACATTCCGCACCCCGACTCATAGAACGCTACCATTTCGCTGGTTATTCAATCTTTTTCTCATAGCCACCCCATGGCCCCTCCCTAAGTTCCGAATGGGAGAGTATTCGGACTCTTTTGGCAATAGAGAGATCATCTTGACACTTTTACAATTACAGACGTGTCTTTAATGCAGTGATTTCCGTTGAATTCTGCATCCTCATGCCGTTAAACTTGGCTCACTCTTTCACTTTTTAGAACAGTTTCCCATTCTCTATCCGTTTCTCCACCCCTCTTCGACAAGGCCTTTGGCAGAACGAGGGGTACTTCTTATGCTGGAAGTCTCCGGCCGCCATTGCTGATGATTTTATTCAGAATTGAAGCAGTGTCGAGGTTCGAATCCGGGACCGACGACGTTTTGATTACTAGTCAAAGAAGCTACCCCCTTTTTTTCCTAATTTCTCGTCATTGTTGTCAATCCTTAGTCTAGGCGGATGTCATATGACATCCCTTATGTTCATCGTTTAATACTGCACTCCGTTTTTTAATTACAGAGGGCTGTCACCCCAGTGACCGAACAAACTGAGCTACCGTTCCATCTCCCCAAGACCGTGCCTTGCATGTATATGTATTAAAAGTGGGCACCTCGCTTATTCCAACAGCGCATTTATAAAGTGCCTGAATTAAAACCGGCCAACAACTTGTTTAGAAGCCTATCATGAAACAAGCTATCGTAGTGAATTAACGGAAGAATCGCTCTTTACTCCAGTGTCTTTCTTGAGTTTCATGATCTCTTATCACTTCAAATTATGTTGTTGTCTATTGCGGAAACGGCGGTGTTGTATTATCTTTGGATCCTCTCACTGGGTTCCCTTTAGAAGGCGGGGCAAGTACCGCTCTGAATCGCTCAGTTTACCTCTGTTTGCGAATGAGGAAAAAGAGGGACCTGTGCTGCGGTTGGCGAGTTGGTGTTCGTGAGAGGCGGCGGGAGGGGACCAGTCTATTGACGTGGTGGCCGTTGAAGCCGCTTCCTGTATTCCGAGCCGTATGCTCGATGGCATCCACTGTGACTGATTGCTGGGTTTTGGAGAGAAAGCGCACCAGCAATTTGCCTTCTTGACTGTTCTCGCCGTGTGCAGGTCGGATGTTGGTGGTGGGAATATTGCTTTGAATGATGGCATACGTGTTTATTCCCTTAGTTAACCTCGCCTGAAGAGTCTGAAAGAAGAGATTTCCTGCAATTACTGTAACCTACAATCCTGGAAATTGAAATAATAACACCGTGAATTCATTGTCCCAGGAAGGGGAAACCTTATTGACACATTCCTGGGGTCAGATACATCACATGATCACACTGACAGAACCACAGGCACATAGACACAGGCAACAGAGCATGCACAATGTCGGCACTAGTACAGTGTATATCCACCTTTCGCAGCAATGCAGGCTGCTATTCTCCCATGGAGACGACCGTAGAGATGCTGGATGTAGTCCTGTGGAACGGCTTGCCATGCCATTTCCACCTGGCGCCTCAGTTGGACCAGCGTTCGTGCTGGACGTGCAGACCGCGTGAGACGACGCTTCATCCAGTCCCAAACATGCTCAATGGGGGACAGATCCGGAGATCTTGCTGGCCAGGGTAGCTGACGTACACCTTCTAGAGCACGTTGGGTGGCACGGGATACATGCGGACGTGCTTTGTCCTGTTGGAACAGCAAGTTCCCTTCCCGGTCTAGGAATGGTAGAACGATGGGTTCGATGACGGTTCGGATGTACCGTGCACTGTTCAGTGTCCCCTCGACGATCACCAGTGGTGTACGGCCAGTGTAGGAGATCGCTCCCCACACCATGATGCCGGGTGTTGGCCCTGTGTGCCTCGGTCGTATGCAGTCCTGATTGTGGTGCTCACCTGCACGGCGCCAAACACGCATACGACCATCATTGGCACCAAGGCAGAAGCGACTCTCATCGCTGAAGACGACACGTCTCCATTCGTCCCTCCATTCACGCCTGTCGCGACACCACTGGAGGCGGGCTGCACGATGTTGGGGCGTGAGCGGAAGACGGCCTAACGGTGTGCGGGACCGTAGCCCAGCTTCATGGAGACGGTTGCGAATGGTCCTCGCCGATACCCTAGGAGCAACAGTGTCCCTAATTTGCTGGGAAGTGGCGGTGCGGTCCCCTACGGCACTGCGTAGGATCCTACGGTCTTGGCGTGCATCCGTGCGTCGCTGCGGTCCGGTCCCAGGTCGACGGGCACGTGCACCTTCCGCCGACCACTGGCGACAACATCGATGTACTGTGGAGACCTCACGTCCCACGTGTTGAGCAATTCGGCGGTACGTCCACCCGGCCTCCCGCATGCCCACTATACGCCCTCGCTCAAAGTCCGTCAACTGCACATACGGTTCACGTCCACGCTGTCGCGGCATGCTACCAGTGTTAAAGACTGCGATGGAGCTCCGTATGCCAAGGCAAACTGGCTGACATTGACGGCGGCGGTGCACAAATGCTGCGCAGCTAGCGCCATTCGACGGCCAACACCGCGGTTCCTGGTGTGTCCGCTGTGCCGTGCGTGTGATCATTGCTTGTACAGCCCTCTCGCAGTGTCCGGAGCACGTATGGTGGGTCTGACACCCCGGTGTCAATGTGTTCTTTTTTCCATTTCCAGGAGTGTATTTGAAGGTGCGAGTGTAGCTTTGCTGATTTGCTTATCGATTTCGGTTTATGTGCGTGTAAGAAGTGTTGTACGGGCAGTTGGTCTGTTAGAATCTCAGAGTAGTCTCGGGTTACATGGATGTTTGCTCAGATGGGACACCGACTCAAGTGGTAAATTTGTCTCTGAACTACTCTGCTCTGATTCTGCCGGCGGTACTTAATTTTCAGTGGTGTTTCCATTTGTTGTTCCTCAGCTTTAAGTAACTGCTTTTTTCTTGTAAGTTTTCAAAAATGTAGAATCGGCTTTAGATATTTTAAACTAATGGTCTTTTAAATTTGTTTTGGATGGGTTTAAATGTTGAGGGTTTTCAACTGTATCTCTAAATATTGAGCCTAAAGTCCGTGCCATGCGGGTAAGCTTGCATCTGCTATTCTGTAGTTTCAAAAGAACATTCGATATCTGATGGTAAATCTGCTATCAGTTATCAAAAGTGTTTTATCCTTTTGTATTAGCAACTGTATTACAATAATTGAAATTTCTGCTTATAATTAAGCTGTTTAAGCCTTATTCAATGAACTTAGAATTAAGTAATTGCTTAACGAACGTTACATTACTTTAAGGGCTTCATGTGGTTTTGAAATACCTGAAGACCTTATTACCGGAGCTCTTTAGTGCTGTAACATGTATGCTGTTTGACAGCCTTGGCTTCTGAATCGAGTCGTAGTTGACGCGCTTAAGTACTCCTGTATTTCGTCCAGTGAATGTACCCGGACGACATCCTGATGGCCGTTGGCTTTCGCTGCTGTTTTGATTCCATCTGCAGCTATTAAATAAGTTAAGTTATTCGGACATTCTATTTGATAGATGGTTATAAGTAACTGCCTTTTCGAAATTGCCATATCTTGTGATCTAACGTAACGAAAACAAGAATCTATTTTCTGTACTTCAATTTCCAAACATTTACTGTACTTAAGTTTTTCAATGTTTAAATTCCGTCTGTAATTCACTGCTCTTGATGGCTTGGCGTAACTTGGGTGCACACTCCTTGTAACTCATTGAAAGATTACTGGACTTAAAGTTTTAAATTTTCCCTCTCTCGGATGACTCGTTCTTGTTCTTGGTTGTTGAGTAATTTAAATGAGGTTGTGAATTATTAAAATGACTACCATAAAACTGGAAAATGTCACCTTCTTTTAATAAACTCATTGCTGTGGTATCCGCTACGAAGGAAACAGTTTCTAAATGTTGCATTGTACATTATACGTAACTGATAACATGTTCTTAGTAATATATGTATTGTGAAATATATAGATGCTGGGTTAGATGTAATACAGACTTGATGGCACTGATTTTTACGGATTAAATTAATAACATCCTCCCGTCTCAATTACTTATGGTACTACTATTAGGTTCTTTTATGTTAATGACTGTTGAATTTCTCACATTATTGTATTAGGAACAATTATGTTATTTATTATGCAGTATATTGAAGATACAGGGCATTGTCTATCTACTGCTTATCGAAATAGCTTTTGACAGCATTGGTTGTAATACACTGCTCGGACTTCCTAAGCTGTCAGGGAGAAAACAGACGGAGCGAAAGGTTATCTACAACTTGGACAGGATCTAGACTGCAATTATAAGAAATTAAGGACACAAAGGGAGACAGTATTTGACAAATTAGTTAAACAATCTGCACATAATCAGTAAAGGAAATCAACGAGAAATTGAGACAAGGAGTTAGTGTGCAGAAGGAAGAACTAAAATTCTTAGGGTTTATCGATAGTACCATAATTGTCTGAGACAACAATGATTTGGAAGAATTATTGAAGTAAAAGAAAATTTTCATCTAAAGAATTTGTTATAATGTGATCAATAAAAGCAAAACGTAAGTAATGACGTGTGGTGGAGCAAAGTCAGGCGATGCTGAAGGAAGTAAACAGACTACAAGCCTCTCTCCCTCTCTTCAGCCACTGCTTCCTTTTAATGCCCCTAGACTCAAAACTGTTGCCTTTCAACTGTTTCATTGGCAACAGTTTTTGTATTTTTCCTTTCCATCACTTAAATTCAATATATTCTGTGTTATCCGAGGATTTGTACTAGATCTTGTCTTTTTGCCTATGTGATCCTCTGCTGCCTTCATTGTTTCATCTCTGACAGCTATCCATTCGCCCTCTACTGCATTCCTTTTCCTTGCTTCATTCAATTGTTGCCTAATGCTCCCTCTGAAGTTCAACATCCTCTCGTTCTTCCAACTTATCCAGGTCCCAATTTTCTGCCTTTTTGCAATTTCTTCCGTTTTAATGTGTATTGGTTAGACTCCACATCTGCACCTGTTTCCGAAATCTCTACCTTACCGTTATATAGACAACCCGAAACCTACTGTTGTCTCCAGCTTTCCTCTACGATACAATCTCCTTTTACAATTCCTAAAGTGTTAGCGATGATTAAATTATGCTCTGAACAAAATTCTACTAAATGGATTCCACTTTCATTTCTTTTCCCCCTTCCATATTAACCTACTGTTTTTCCTTGTTTTTTGTCTCCTGCAATCGAATTCCTAATCCCCATCACTATTAAATTTTCCTCTCCCTTAACTATCTGAATAGTTTATTTAATTTCGCAATGTAATTTTTCTGTCTTTTCATCATCTGTACAGCTAGTTGGCATATAAACTTGTACTATTGTGGTGGGTATTCGCTTCGTGTCTATCTTGGCTACAGCAATGTTTCACTATGCTACTCATTGTCTCTTACTCGCATTTCTATTTTCTTGCCCAGAAGTCCTGTTCGTCGTGCTACTGAACTTCACTTAACCACACTATACCTAACTTCAACTTATGTCTATCTAACTTCTGAGCTACATGCCCGAGTAAGCTATCTAGCGACTCGTAGGTTGCCAGTTTTGTTTTTGCTGATGACGATATCCTCCTGTATAGTCCACGCTCGCAGACCCCGATGGGAGATTCTTTTACCTCCGTTATAATTTACCCACGAGAATGCTATCATCATTTAACCACACAATAGAACTACAGCCACTGTTAGTGGCTATAGTTTCCACTTGCTTTCAGCCGCTGGCAGCAGGAGCACAGCAGGCCCATGTTGGTTAAAGTTTCAAGGCCTGATCACCCAACCATCGACAATACTGAAAAGACAGATGCCCCTCCTCAGGAGCCATAGGTTGGTCTGATCTCTCAACGAATACCCCTTTTGATTGTTTCATTGTTGTTGTCGTTAGTCCGAAGACACTTTATCCGGCTATTCAAGCTAGTCCATTTTCACTAGTTACTCGATCAGCCTATCGAGTCTTCGTGATTCCTGCAGCAGCACATTTCCAAAGGTTTGTCTTTCAGAACAACTCTCTCGCTGTTGCTTGCACACATTTCATATACTGTTTACATATACATTTTTCAGTTAGCATTTTTCTGTTACTTTGCTGCCAAAATGGCAAAACTCGGCTGCTGCTTATAGCACCTGAATTCTCTGTTCAATCTTTAAATCGAGCAAATAGTGAAGGAAATCAAAGAGAAATTTTCAGAAGGAATGAAATTTCAGGGAGGACAAATAAAAAAAGAAACAAACTTTGAGGTTAGCTGATGACATTGAAATTCTATCAGAGATAGCAAAGTAATTGGAAAAGCGAGCAGAACGGATAGCGTCTTGAAAGCAGGATGTAAGATGAACATTAATAAAATCAAAACAAGGGTAATGGAATGTAGCCGAATTAGATTCGGCGATGCTGAGGGAATTAAATTAGGAAACGAAGCACTAAAAGGAGTAGATAAGTTTTGCTACTTTTGGTAATAAAAAAAACTGATGATGGCTGAAAAGAGAGGATATGAGGTGTAGACTGACAATGGCAAGAAAAGCGTTTCTAAAGAACGTATGTTTTTTAACATCGAATGTGGATTGAAGTGTGCGCAGCTCCATGTTCAAAAATGCATGGTAAACGGTGTGCCTCGGAACACCTGTGCGTGCACCGGCATTACGCTATTTCGGAAGGGATGCAACATATCACCATCTATCCTACTTTGCAGAGCAGACAAGTCTCCAGACCCCACGTTCTGTGAGGATTCGTGAACGTACAACCATTAAATTTTAGCACCAAGTGGTAGTTTCACTGCCGTCTATCGTTCTCTGTGAATGCTCAAGACAGTAGTATGTGAATATTCGACCAGCTTCGCCGTTTTCGAGATACTCATTCACCAGGCTCTGCGTAATAATAATGCGACCTTTGCCAAAGTCGCTTGTATCAGTGGATTTCCTCATTTGCGGTTTATATCTTTGCTTGGGTGATACCCAGTCCGTGTCTGTCAGGCTGCATAACTTTGTTACTGTGTCAAGTGCTCGCAAAGCCACCAGGTGGCATCCAACGTCGCGGTGGGCAGTGCTCATACTGTTTTGGCGTATCAGTGTACATTAGCAGGAGCGTGACGTTTGCATAGTCTCCTTACAATACAAGTTCTCCAAATTATTCCATCTATGTTTCGTGTGAACCATCTCGTCTTTCCTGCAAGAGTTTAAGTTTTCGATGGCCTTCTGTTAAGATTTCGTTTGAGCTGTACTGACCTGTTATAGAGCGTGAGCCGTGGCGACTGGCGCTAGTTATGTTCCACTTGCGTCGCTGATATCTATGCTCGTCTGATCTTGTATTTCTGACTGTTCCATCTTTGGTTTTATGGCTTGGCGTGTGGCCGGATTCTCTCTCCGGTAGGCGTTCAACGAGGCAACATTGTTTTGAAAGGAAGCCTTCGTCTCAGTCCGCGGTGCCTGGACCTCGCCATCCTCGCCATCCTCGTCGTTTGGCCGCGCGCAGCGTGTACGGTGTTGATTAGTCGGTGCTTTTGCGTGCGAAACGGTGACGGGTTCGTCGTCTCCTGCCCGACATCTTCTCATTGCCTAGCTGGAACCATTAAGTTACGTATGATTCATATTCTGATGTTAACCGGTGAGGATGTGTGAGACTTATGGTGGCATGTGGTATCTGCCGGAGATTAGTTAAGGATAGTTCTGAACTTGGTTCCACAGTGTTTTATTCACTGAGGCTAATGTAATGCTTAATCTGCTTCAGGGTGTGTACAGCGCTATTTATTTTAAGGCGTTTATAAGGACATTTTAGTCTGCTTTAGGACACACTGTCGGGTCTGAGCTTGGCCGTGGCTGTGTACGTGTCAAGCAGCCGTAGAATTCAACACAGTTGGCTCGGGGTTGATTTAATTACATGTTCCAGCAGGATTTGGTATAATTATTTAATGCGGGAATTTCCTTAACCCTACTGTAAGTGGTATCTTAAATTGTTGCTAACTTCTCAGAAGACTGTTGATCTTTCAGGATCGCTCCGTGAGAATTTGCATTAACTCTTGAGAGCGTAATTATTATTGATTATAATCTTGGCTGTGACTGGAGCTTGCACTTAGTGGAACTTATTTGTGCTGCAGGGAATTTTGTTAAGACTTCTTGTGAGCCGGGATTGGTGCTGTTTACAAATCGTTTGTCAGGGCTACTTTATGTTGGGCCCAGTCGGATTACACATCCGCCAGTTTATGCGATCCTGTACACAAGTTTTGGGCAGCGAAAGCTCGCGCTGTCTGTCTTCCACAGTGTTATTTTATCAAAGCGCCGCTATGATCTTTAATGCTGTTGTTTAAACTTAAGTTGAATTTTAGAACGATTTTGAACCATCCCATTTGTTAAATTAAGAGAGGCTACCCGTTTGTAACCTTATTTCTTCTGGAAGTTATTTAAACATTATACTAGTGGTTCAGATAACAACCGTCATTCTTATTTGCTTGCTGTTGGGGAACGCTGTAACCCTTGCTATCATATCTGGTTGGTGAGGTTTTCAACTCCAGCTTCTCCTTTTTTGGCCACCCTGTGTTTTAGCATAAGAATTTTTGGACTGTGGACTACTATGTGGCCGGTTCAGTTTTTCTAAAATTTTATTCTCTCTTGTGTCCTTAAAGTTTTGCGAATTTTATGACTGTTTAAATCTGGCTTGAAGGTTGAATAATTAGTATCTTATCTTGTGGTCACGCAAAGAATGATTGAGTGCGAGCTATAATTGACATTTCCTGCCATCGCTGATTATGGTTCAGTATTCAAATTATTTGATTAAAATCTTAATTGTGTTTAGTCTAATTCAGTCTGTGAAAAATAAATTTGTGTGTTGTACCAGTAAAAAAAAGTGGGGACAAAGGTCCGAATTAAATTTTTATATTGGCTTTTTTGATTCTGTAACTTCTAATAATGAAAGTTGTTCTCTAGTCAAAATTAAAATTATGTACTAGCCACAAGTTTGTCAATCATAAAAAATGCCTAGCTTCCTATTTCCTTGCGTAACTGTGCAATTTGAGCAGTAAACAGCTCAGAGAGCATCATTAGTTTTGCTCGATGTCTGTTTCACGCCTCCTCGGTAAGGACTCCAAACCCGAGAAACATTTGGAAACTGCACACATTTGCATCCTGTATGCGATTTCCTTTACACGTGAACTGCATTTTACCAGGAACTATTCAGAAAACCAAATTCTTCCATTCGCTTTTCGTAATGCTGAGGTTACTTGATCGTCCTATTTCATATTGTCTCTTAATAGTACATCTAAATACTTATAGTCTGTAACATGCTCAGGATGTTCACCACTAAACGTGTAATCAGTTGCTAAACGGTTCTTTCAATTTACTTTACATTTGCTCGCATTTAAACAGAACTGACATTCACTACGGCAAGTAGAACATTTTCGCAGGTGTGTCTGCAGTGCTTTCAGAACGTGCAACGAGGGCTCTTTTGTGTACACGATAGCATCAGCATTCAATCTACCAGTGCTGTTATCACATCTGACGAATAGTTTATTTACAAGGTGTAAAAACAACGTATACAGTATTTTAAACGTTTAGAGGAGATAATATGAGGCACTTTTAATGTGACAGTAATGTGACAGGTGCACTATTTTCCTGCCAGGAGTCCATGGCTGGCCGCTGTGGCCGAGCGGTTCTAGGCACTTCACTCCGGAACCGCGCTGCTGCTACGGTCACAGGTTCGAATCCTGCCTCTGACGTGGATGTGTGTGATGTCCTTAGGTTAGTTAGGTTTAAGTAGTTCTAAGTCTAGGGGACTGATGACCTCAGATGTTAAGTCCCATAGTGCTTAGAGTCTTTTGAACCATTTTTGATTTGAAATCTATGAAGTTTCTGACGCAAGTTATGTTTAGGGGAAACAGATGCGAGGAGATCGATCGATGTACGTGGGGCACAAAAATGGCGGCAACATGGAAAGTGCTTGCAAGGCTGAGGGAAGAAAGAAAAGACGCAAACCTGCCAGTTATCAGTCCAGTAGAGCGATAGAAAAATTTTAAGACTGCTAATAGAAGAAAGTACGCAGCACAAAGAAATAAGGCAGCAGATACCGGAGCAGCAGAATGTGAAGTTGCAGATAAAATAACGACGAAAGAGTTACAGAAGGCTGCTACATAAGTGAAATTTGGGACATCACAATGGTTTGGAAATGAATGAGTAGAATTAGTGAAGTATGGCCCAAGCGTTTGGTATGAATGTTTAAGCAAGTTATTTAATGAATATACGTGGAATGGGAAGGAAATTCCGACAGAGAGGAACTTAATGTAGCTAAGTCCTATACATAGAAAAGGTAGCGAGAAAGAGTATATCAATTAGAGTGGTATACGTGTAAGAAGCCGAATTAGCAGGCTGTACGGTAAGATTTTATAACCAAAAATGGAGAAGTCTGCAAATGAAGTGGAAGAACAAAAAAGCTTTAGAAGAGGCAGTTCATTGTGTAGATAAAATGTTTACCGTAAAACAAATCATGGAGAAGAGTTTGGAAAGTAATATAGGCAGTGAGTTGGTCTTCTATATCTTGAGAAAGCATACGATATAGTGCCACTAAAACTATTTTTCGATGTGCCGTGATCGGAGAAATTGAAGAACTTTATTAAGAAGTGGTAATAAGTCAGCAGAATGCGTCATTAAGATGAGAATCGAAATTTCTAGAGACGCCTGACAGAATAACTAAGGAACTTGAGGGAAGGAAATTGGACATGCAGACATCTTGTTAAAGTCTGGACAGAGTTTAAGCACCTGGGTAGTATCCTATTATGTGATGGAAGATGTGACATAGATATCCAACAACGGATGATGTGGGGGAGGATGGCTGTCCCAAAATTAAGTCCTGTACTTTGGTCCTGAAAAATTATGTCATTGCTTGACAATTTGCAGCAGGAGATGCAACTTAGAAGTTGCGAAACCGATCGTGTGTGTTCATGACATGAACAAATACAGCTACAGCGGACCACTGGACATTTCATTCAATTTAACTTTAGTAGTTTCAATACCTTTACGTGACAAAACTCTTCACTGTATGAGTTGTCTTGACAGCCAGAGCGAGAGCACCAGCAGCAGCGAGTACTGTTTGTATAAAGCGTTTATTTTGCATTTTGTTTACGACCTTCCACTAAGGAAGGGATTCTATTTGTGTTTATCTGCTCTGAATAGTAACTAACAGTTCTTGATAAAACTTTACGTAGTTTTAGTGTTAGATTTCTTAGTGTTTTCTTGGTCGTTTAGAACAGAAAGCGCCCTAAAACCGTCTTTTGTTCGTTTCGCGGCCGTTAGCCACTAGTCACTTGAATCAGCAGTTGTCTTGTGACAGCCAGAGCGAGAGCACCAGCAGCAGCGAGTACTGTTTGTATAAAGCGTTTATTTTGCATTTTGTTTACGACCTTCCACTAAGGAAGGGATTCTATTTGTGTTTATCTGCTCTGCATAGTAACTAACAGTTCTTGATAAAACTTTACGTAGTTTTCGTGTTAGATTTCTTAGTGTTTTCTTGATCGTTTAGAACAGAAAGCGCCCTAAAACCGTCTTTTGTTTGTTTCGCGGCCGTTAGCCACTAGTCACTTGAATCAGCAGTTGTCTTGTGACAGCCAGAGCGAGAGCACCAGCAGCAGCGAGTACTGTTTGTATAAAGCGTTTATTTTGCATTTTGTTTACGACCTTCCACTAAGGAAGGGATTCTATTTGTGTTTATCTGCTCTGCATAGTAACTAACAGTTCTTGATAAAACTTTACGTAGTTTTCGTGTTAGATTTCTTAGTGTTTTCTTGATCGTTTAGAACAGAAAGCGCCCTAAAACCGTCTTTTGTTTGTTTCGCGGCCGTTAGCCACTAGTCACTTGAATCAGCAGTTGTCTTGTGACAGCCAGAGCGAGAGCACCAGCAGCAGCGAGTACTGTTTGTATAAAGCGTTTTTGTACTTATTTGCTGCGCTTAGCTTTTAAATAGTTTTTCTGGGAAAACCTAGCGTAGTTTTCGCGTCTCGTATTTCAGTGAGTGTTTCTTGATTATCAGAGTAGCTCATCAGAAGATTATCTTGGGAATTTGTCACCGTATAGAGTAGGGTAAACATAGTCATGTGTAGGGACTGTGGTTGTTGTGAGCGGACGCAAGGAGAATTGGCCACTCTTCGGGGGCAGGTGGAGGCTTTGTCTGTTAGGCTCATCGAGCTCGAGGCGCAGGCGTCGGCTCGTAGTGGCGTTGGGGCAACTGTGGTGAGACCTATGCCTACTTCGGTGGCCTTGGAATCACATGGAACCCCTGATGTCGCTGCGTCTTCCGGTAGTGAGCATCTTACCGGTCAGCCATCACTCCAGGGTGAATGGCGGACAGTGGTGGGCTCGCGCGTGCCTGGCCGAAAGGCGAAGGTGGGATCTGGCCGCGTGGCAGCTGCCTTACCCCTTTCCAACAGGTACGGGGTGCTTCCTAGTGGTGATGACATCGTTTCCGAGCCACCACAGGATGCCTCGCCTGTTGGGCCAGTGGCCGATTCTCCGGCAAGGTCCCGACAGTCACAGAGGGCGGGCCTATTAGTTATAGGGAGCTCCAACGTTAGGCGGGTTATGGAGCCCCTCAGGAAAATAGCGGGTAGGTCGGGGAAGAATGCCAGTGTGCACTCGGTGTGCTTGCCGGGGGGTCTCGTCCGTAATGTGGAGGAGGCCCTTCCGGCAGCTATTGAACGCACTGGGTGTGACCGGCTGCAGATAGTAGCACATGTCGGAACGAATGACGCCTGCCGCTTGGGTTCTGAGGCCATCCTTGGTTCCTTCCGGCGGCTGGCTGATTTGGTGAAGACAACCAGCATCGCACGCGGAGTGCAAGCTGAGCTTAATATCTGCAGCATAGTGCCCAGAGTCGATCGCGGTCCTCTGGTTTGGAGCCGTGTGGAGGGTCTAAACCAGAGGCTCAGACGACTCTGCGACTATAATGGTTGCAAATTCATCGACCTCCGTTATTGGGTGGAGAACTGTAGGGCCCCCCTAGACAGGTCAGGCGTGCACTACACACCGGAAGCAGCTGCTAGGGTAGCAGAGTACGTGTGGCGTGCACACGGGGGTTTTTTAGGTTAGAGGGACCCCCCCTTGGGCGAAACGGTAAAATACCTGACGGCTTACCAGAGAGGACATTATCATCGTTGATAAAGAACGTCCGTCCTCAGAGACCAAAAACAGGAAAAGTTAACGTAATATTGGTAAACTGCAGGAGTATCCAGGGCAAGGTTCCTGAATTAGTATCTCTTATTGAAGGAAATAGTGCGCATATAGTATTAGGAACGGAAAGTTGGTTAAAACCGGAAGTGAACAGTAACGAAATCCTAGACACAGAATGGAATATATATCGCAAGGATAGGATAAACGCCAATGGTGGAGGAGTATTTATAGCAGTAAAGAATTCAATAATATCCAGTGAAGTTATTAGCGAATGCGAATGTGAAATAATCTGGGTTATGTTAAGTATCAAAGGTGGGTCAGATATGATAGTCGGATGCTTCTATAGACCACCTGCATCAGCAACCGTAGTAGTTGAGCGCCTCAGAGAGAACCTGCAGAACGTCGTGAAGAAGTTTCGTGATCATACTATTGTAATAGGGGGAGACTTCAATCTACCAGGTATAGAATGGGATAGTCACACAATCAGAACTGGAGCCAGGGACAGAGACTCTTGTGACATTATCCTGACTGCCTTGTCCGAGAATTACTTCGAGCAGATAGTTAGAGAACCAACTCGTGAAGCTAACGTTTTAGACCTCATAGCAACAAATAGACCGGAACTTTTCGACTCCGTGAATGTAGAAGAGGGTATCAGTGATCATAAGTCAGTGGTTGCATCAATGACTACAAGTGTAATAAGAAATGCCAAGAAAGGAAGGAAAATATATTTTCTTAACAAGAGTGATAGGGCACAAATCGCAGAATATCTGAGTGACCACCATCAAACGTTAATTTCTGAGGAAGAGGATGTGGAACAAAAATGGAAAAAAATTCAGAAACATCGTCCAGTACGCCTTAGATAAGTTCGTACCGACTAAGGTCCAAAGCGAGGGGAAAGATCCACCGTGGTATAACAATCATGTACGAAAGGTACTACGGAAACAAAGAAAGCTTCATCATAGGTTTAAGAGTAGTCGAATCATAGCTGATAAGGAAAAGCTGAACGAAGCGAAAAAGAGCGTAAAGAGAGCAATGAGAGAAGCATTCAACGAATTCGAACATAAAACATTGACAAACAATCTAAACACGAACCCTAAAAAGGTTTGGTCATATGTAAAATCGGTAATCGGATCTAAATCCCCTATTCAGTCACTCGTTGACCACGACGGCACCGAAACAGAGGACGACCGAAGAAAGGCAGAAATACTGAATTCAGTGTTCCGAAACTGTTTCACTGCGGAAAATCGTAACACGGTCCCTGACTTCAGCTGTCGCACGGACGCCAAAATGGAAAATATTGAAATAAACGATATCGGAATTGAAAAACAACTGCTATCACTTAGTAGCGGAAAAGCATCCGGACCAGACGAGATACCCTTAAGATTCTACAGTGATTATGCTAAAGAACTTGCCCCCTTTCTATCAGCAATTTATCGTAGATCGCTGGAAGAACGTAAAGTACCTAGCGACTGGAAGAAAGCGCAGGTCGTTCCCATTTTCAAGAAGGGCCATAAATCAGATGCGAATAATTATAGGCCTATTTCGCTTACGTCAATCTGTTGTAGAATAATGGAACATGTTTTGTGTTCTCGTATTATGACGTTCTTAGATAATACAAATCTCCTTCATCATAACCAACATGGATTCCGCAAACAGAGATCATGTGAAACTCAGCTCGCCCTATTTGCCCAAGAAATTCACAGTGCCGTAGACACTGGCGAGCAGATTGATGCCGTATTCCTGGACTTCAGGAAGGCATTTGATACGGTTCCGCACTTACGTTTAGTGAAAAAAATACGAGCTTACGGAATATCGGACCAGGTTTGTGATTGGATTCAGGATTTCCTAGAAGAAAGAACACAACATGTCATTCTTAACGGTTCAAAATCTGCAGATGTAGAGGTAATTTCGGGAGTACCGCAGGGAAGCGTGATAGGACCTTTATTGTTTACAATATACATAAATGACTTAGTTGACAACATCGGTAGCTCCGTGAGGCTATTTGCGGATGACACGGTTGTCTACAAGAAAGTAGCAACATCAGAAGACTCGTACGTACTCCAGGAGGACCTGCAGAGGATTAATGCATGGTGCGACAGCTGGCAGCTTTCCCTAAACGTAGATAAATGTAATATAATGCGCATACATAGGGGCAGAAATCCATTCCAGTACGATTATGCCATAGGTGGTAAATCATTGGAAGCGGTAACGACCGTAAAATACTTAGGAGTTACTATCCGGAGCGATCTGAAGTGGAATGATCACATAAAACAAATAGTGGGAAAAGCAGGCGCCAGGTTGAGATTCATAGGAAGAATTCTAAGAAAATGTGACTCATCGACGAAAGAAGTAGCTTACAAAACGCTTGTTCGTCCGATTCTTGAGTATTGCTCATCAGTATGGGACCCTTACCAGGTTGGATTAATAGAAGAGATAGACATGATCCAGCGAAAAGCAGCGCGATTCGTCATGGGGACATTTAGTCAGCGCGAGAGCGTTACGGAGATGCTGAACAAGCTCCAGTGGCGGACACTTCAAGAAAGGCGTTACGCAATACGGAGAGGTTTATTATCGAAAGTACGAGAGAGCACATTCCGGGAAGAGATGGGCAACATATTACTACCGCCCACATATATCTCGCGTAATGATCACAACGAAAAGATCCGAGAAATTAGAGCAAATACGGAGACTTACAAGCAGTCGTTCTTCCCACGCACAATTCGTGAATGGAACAGGGAAGAGGGGATCAGATAGTGGTACAATAAGTACCCTCCGCCACACACCGTAAGGTGGCTCGCGGAGTATAGATGTAGATGCAGATGTAGATAACTTATAACTGTTTTAGCTGCGGATTCCCTAACTTTAAAATTACCTGAGGAATTAGTTTAAAAGTATAAAATTTGTTTCTACAAACCCATCGTGGAACCAATAACAGGATATGAGAGTGAGTGCTGGGAACTCACAGAAAGAAATAGGATTTCAGAAATTGACCACTTGAGAAGAGCATATAGATTTTTCGACTAAGCCACGTAGAAAATGAGGAAATGAGAAATTGCCGTACTACGGATAGAATAGAAGAAAACTGCTAGGATTTTTTGGACATGTCAAAAGAATTCAAGAAAACAGTTGGCCCAAAAGAGTACTTTCATGGCAACTTCTTAGAAGGAGAAGAGAAAGACCACGGAAAGGGTGGCTAAGGGACGTCGAAGGAGCGCTGGAGAGAAGAGAAGTAGACGAGGGTGTAAAATATCGAGATGTAGGCGTCAGGCGCCAAAGGTGTGGGATGCAGCGACAGCTGTAGGACCCTCGAAATAAGATGATGCTCATGAACAGTTTTCAAACTTCCTTGTGATGAACATTGTTGTAGGGATGTTGTAGAAAATGTCGTCCGTTGACTGACGTCCAGTTGTTATTTATTAATATATAAAAGCGGGTGTTTCACCAATAATGGCTGCGGCCTGAGTCAAACGGGCAACCAGCACTTCTGGAGTAAATCGGCGTCTCGCACGTCATTAGCATGCAGATGCCAGTTGCGCACTCACATAAACGGACAGCATTTTGAGCAAGTCTCTGAATATTGTTGTTGTTGTTGTTATGGTTTTCAGTCCGAAGACTGGTTTGATGCCGCTCGCCATGCTAGTCTATCCTCTGAAAGCCTTTCCATCTCTTTCGACTAACTCCTGCAACCTACATCGTTCTGAACCTGCTTACTTTATTCATCTGTTGGTCTCCCCAACATTTCCCTCCAATACTAAATTGGTGAATCCTTGATATCTCAGAATGTGTCCTTTCAATCGATACCTTCTTATAGTCAAGTTGTGCCACAAATTTATTTTCAGTACCTCATTGGTTACGTGATCGACCCGTCTAATCTTCAGCATTCTTCTGCAGCACCACATTTCTAAAGCTTCTATTTTCTTCTTGTCTAAAGTGTTTATCGTCCACGTTTCATTTCCATTCTTGGCTGTGCTCCAGACAAATACCTTCAGGATAGAGGTCCTAACACTTAAGTCTATATTCAATGCTAACAAATTTCTCTTCTTTGGAAAAGCTTTCCTAGCCATTGCCATTCTAGATTTTACATTCTCCCTATTTCAGTCATGATCTGTTACTTTGCCTCATTTCCTAATGTAGTTTCCTTCAGCATCAGTGATTTAATTTGACTACATTCCATTATAATTTTTCTGTTTTTGTTGACGTTCGGATGAGTATTACTAGTGTGGAAACCTACACTGACCCCTTGCACGGAAATGGTGGAACCGTGACATATTCATCAAATAAAGAATTTTTCTTTTATGAACTCCAGAAACTTTAAAATTTTATGTAGGTAGCTTTTTCAGAATATACAGGGTGATTCAAAAAGAATACCACAACTTTAAAAATGTGTATTTAATGAAAGAAACATAATATAACCTTCTGTTATACATCATTACAAAGAGTATTTAAAAAGGTTTGTTTTTCACTCAAAAACAAGTTCATAGATGTTCAATATGGCCCCCTCCAGACACTCGAGCAATATCAACCCGATACTCCAACTCGTTCCACACTCTCTGTAGCATATCAGGCGTAACAGTTTGGATAGCTGCTGTTATTTCTCGTTTCAAATCATCAATGGTGGCTGGGAGAGGTGGCCGAAACACCATATCCTTAACATACCCCCATAAGAAAAAATCGCAGGGGGTAAGATCAGGGCTTCTTGGAGGCCAGTGATGAAGTACTCTGTCACGGGCTGCCTGGCAGCCAATCCATCGCCTCGGGTAGTTGACGTTCAGGTTGTTACGGACAGATAAGTGCCAATGTGGACTCTCCATACAGTTGATTGTGGAATTTGCAGCTCTCTGCTAGCTCTGCGAGTCGATTTTCCTGGGCTGCGAACAAATGCTTGCTGGATGCGTGCTACGTTTTCATCACTCGTTCTCGGCCGTCCAGAACTTTTCCCTTTGCACAAACACCCATTCTCTGTAAACTGTTTATACCAACGTTTAATACACCACCTATCAGGAGGTTTAACACCATACTTCGTTCGAAATGCACGCTGAACAACTGTCGTCGATTCACTTCTGCCGTACTCAATAACACAAAAAGCTTTCTGTTGAGCGGTCGCCATCTTAGCATCAACTGACGCTGACGCCTAGTCAACAGCGCCTCATGCGAACAAATGTACAACTAAATGAAACTTTATAGCTCCCTTAATTCGCCGACAGATAGTGCTTAGCTCTGCCTTTTGTCGTTGCAGAGTTTTAAATTCCTAAAGTTGTGGTATTCTTTTTGAATCACCCAGTATTAGTGATCATCTTTTCCTTACGGCACACCTGCTGGTACTTCAGTTTCTGTGGAACATTCGCCATCCAGTATAACGTACTGGGTTCTATTAGTGAAATATTCGTGCGGAAAATCACACATTTATAAAGATATTGCGTATTATCTTGGTTGATAGTAAATGACGTGTTGTCGAAAGCATTACGGAAATCTAGGGAAACGGAATCTACCTATTCATAAGCATCTATTGTTTGCAAGTTGTCGTGTATGAATAAAGCAAATTTTTTTTTCCTGAATCCGCAAAGCGATGGAAATCGATGGAGTTGCACAGAAGACGGAGTGACTTGCATCAATGCGTGTGCACCATGCGCCTGGGGAGCTAATGAAGCAATCAGTTGGTGTGGGGGCGCGGGTCGGGGGAAGAGGGGAGGGGGGTGGGTAGGCAGGGCTGCCTGGCGCCTCCGGGTCTCGCCAGCAAAGTGGCACAGGTCGGCCAACTTGGCAACTTTCTTTGATTGTGTGTCGGCGCGGACCCAGACCGCCCGGAGCTGCCGGCTAATTGGGAATGCAATCAAGCAGCCCGGGATTTCTGCAGCCCGCGAGGGGCAAACACGGGCCGGCTGCGACGCGACGCCGGGGTGTAGAGGCGCAGTCGGCCGGGCGGTCGCACGGCCGCCCAGAAGAAAGGCGAGAGCGGGATGAATTTTAATAAGACTTTCTGACGGCGTATTTCCCGCGGGTGGTATCGGCGAGATAGTTGTTGGGTGCAACGAGGAGGTCAGTTTTCCTCTGCTTCTTCCACTGCCCCGCTGACATTTCTCTGACGGTCACGGTGCTGAGTCGTAGGAATCGCTTCAGGCCTCAATTGGATTCCGTGCTGCTAAGTGAGAGAGGAAAAAATCACAGTATTATAGTACATTTGTTACTTCTTACTCTGTGGAGCGAAAATATGTCGATGCATTACGTTGTGACAGAGGGAGGTGACGATGTAGTAAAACATAGTAAAACACTGGATTCGTGTTCCAGCCGTTCACATTGAGGGTTTCCGTAATTCCGCTGAATCAATTAAGGCTTAAAAAGTCCATAATCACATCGTTCCTCATTTCTATATAAGGCTTCGTCTGTTATGACGTTATCAGAAGGGAAGTTACAACCCTAATAATCCACCGTTTCATAGCAATGTGGAACATATATGTGTGTCACAAACGTTATTTTATCAGATATATCTGCTATGTGATTCCTATGCTTGTATACCTTATGTCTATAAAAATGGTTGAAATGGCTCTGAGCACTATGGGACTCAACATCTGAGGTCATCAGTCCCATAGAACTTAGAGCTACTTAAACCTAACTAACCTAAGGACATCACACACATCCATGCCCGAGGCAGGATTCGAAACTGCGACCGTAGCGGTCACGCTGTTCCAGACGGAAGCCCCTAGAACCGCTCGGCCACACCGACCGGCTTATGTCTATAGGAAATGAATTTAATTCCAGCTTTAGCCTTGCAGAAGGAGGTTTCGTTGCGTGTAACATCTCGAATTTAAATTTCAATTTAAGTTAGTTTTATTACTTGGATAGCTTGCTTCCTTAGCTGAGTGGCCAGCACTGCTGACGGCCATACACAGAACCCGGATTCAATTCCCAATAGGGATTTGTGGGAGGAATGCTACGGAGTGCAATCAGCCATGTGAGGCCAACTTAGAACCCACTGCACCGATTAGCAGTGGGTCCAAGGAACCCACTGGACCAAATAGTAGTGGGTCCAAGGTCAGGAAAAGCGATAACGACCGGAAGAGCGGTGAACTAACCACATGTCCCTCCATATTGCAGCCGATGCTGCCATTGTTAGAGGTCGACACGGCAGTCGACCGGACACGACTGGCCCATCTAGGCCAGAGCGCTAATGGAGATTATCTTTACATCGGATGAGGCTGTTTGAAAGGAGAAAAAATCTTTTGGCCTGTGTTTCTTCTTCGCCAGATACAGGATGCAATCATCTTCCTGGGAACTTCCTCACTAATTGTTTGATTGACACTATTAACCGATCTGACGAGCTCCCCGCGTGTAATAACACAGTAGTCAAGAACGGAGACGGAAATATGGCGCTGCTTGACATCCAAGAAGATTTAGCTCTGATTGGAAATGACAACGGTACTTCGCAAAATCATTTCAAGCCCATTATGACAAAGTAAATCATCGCTTTCTTCTTAATTTGCATGTTGTCATTTCAATAATTTCATCCAGTAACTACACTACTGGCAATTAAAACTACTACATCACGAAGATGACGTGCTACAGACGCGAAATTTAACCGACAGGAAGAAGATGCTGTGATATGCAAATGATTAGCATTTCAGAGCCGCACGGGATTAGCCGAACGGTCTCGGGCCCTGCAGTCATGGACTGCGCGGCTGGTCCCGGCGGAGGTTCGAGTCCCCTCGGGCATGGGTGTGTGTGTTTGTCCTTAGGATAATTTAGGTTAAGTAGTGTGTAAGCTGAGGGACTTGTAACGCCGGAAATGCATATCCTCCTATTTCCATCTATTGTACTATTATTTTTTTCCTTGTTTTGTTACCTCAAGATATGACATTTCTGTCTCTTTATATATTGTAATTGTTTTACTGTTTGTATATATATATTTATGCACTTATGTCGATGTATAATTGGTTTGTTGTGTAAATATTATTTGTATTTTTACGCTGGGTCTTGCCTAGGGAAAACTGCTATCGAACGATTACGTCGATAGGTCGTGTGACGAATCAAAGTGTGTAGGATCTTTGGTAGTGTTAACTCTGCCGCGTGGAGCGCAGGCAGAACAGAGCAGTGAGAGTCTGGCGGGAGTAGCGGGTGGAGCAGGTGTGTTGTGTGACGCTCCCGCGAGTTGCCGCGCTTTCGGGGTTTGGCAGCATGTAATTGCGCTCGACTCGCGATGATAGTTTCCGACATGGTGTCGCGGACGGGAAGCATTAGCTGGCGCACATCAAGAGCCCGTTTCGCCTGGTGACCGTGTCGAGAAGAAGGCGCGCCAACATCCAGCTTCTGCAACAGCGACGGCCGACAATGAGTGACTGTCGCCACCTCCTCGACCGACGGCTTCGAACCTTCAATCAACCAACAAGGAAGACTGGAAGCACGTAAAGTTTTAGAACTGTATGGCAGACCTCAGCTTTTAATCTTGTTCCATTTGCCTCGCAAAATTACAGCAACTTAGCATGAACCTTTGTTGCTCATTGTCCCAATTGCATTGCCAAGCAGGGTCCCTTCCTTTTCCGAAATGAACCCGAGTGTCGTTGAAATTCAAACGCCAGCATCATTCGATTTCACTGCTTTAATTTCAAAGTTCAGCTGGCTACAATATTTAGATTGCACAAGCACGAATTAAGAGTGCGAGTTTTGTTACCGTATTTTAGTTACCTGTGACTGCAGCTCAGCTTGGTACGTACTACATTTTACTATTGTTAATTGTTCAGAATCGTTTAATTCAAGTTCAAAGTTAAATCTCTTATTTCTAAATTGCGTAGATTCAAGTAGTTTTTGAAATGATTGTTGAGGTAGTCCAAGACTAACCGTATTTTACTGAATTTCGATGTGCTTCAGAAAGAAAGCTCACTATTAACTTCAGTCACTAAATTAACTTTTGATTTTCCGGTTTTATTAATTCTTTTGCTAAGTTAAGTCAGAGTGTAGCGAAATTTATTACTTCTGACAAACTTTCAGTTTTCACACTACACGTGTCAACCTTCAGTTGCCACGCTTCGAGTGTTAATTAAATGTGTAATAACCTTTCTTTTTCAGTTACTATAGTAATTGTCCTTAGGACTGGCGACCGTGATTTCCCCCAAATCTCAAATATCTAATTACCGCTAGTTAATTGTTAACGTAACGGCCGCACATTTACTTTCTTTATTAACTTTACCCCTTTTCAAAATTAATTTCCACCAGTTTCATTTGCATTTTTCCTTTCATTTAGATGTAACCCTTTCCTCCCTCTTTACCGATAGATTAACTTCGGTGACGATTGCTTTTCCCAAATTTCCATTAGGTACACGCGGTTTAATTTTTCACTGACATTAAGGTCGATAAGTGAGGGGGGAGGTTACACGTGGCGACCTGGTGACAGGACAATCTTCAAATTTGAGGTTGTTCTGGACACGAATTTTGCATTGTGCAAATCTCGTAACAAAGTACTGGTTACGAAATGGTCGATACGTCAGCGAGAATATTCGTGTGAGGAATCCTAATTAGAGTTGAGATTTTGCATTTATATTGAAAATTATTAAAATGAGTGAAGGCAACAATTACCAAAATTTGGTAGACTTAGATACGGAACAATCGGTCGAACAGTGGGAAACGCGCACAGCGGTACCCATTGTTCCGGGGCAGGCGGCTAGCATGAAAGATGCGACCGCCGAAACGCAACAAAGAGCAGAAATGGAATTCCAGACTTTAGAAAATGTTTCGGAATCGGAAGTGAAAATCAAATCTGAATCCCTTGATAACGAATACGGGGGGACAATGAAAGAGGAAGCCGCTACGGAAGTAAAACCGGTGGTTTCCGGGAATTTAACTGATTTATTGAATGTTTTGATTAACGAAATCAAGAGTCAATCGGCAGAAATTAAAGCTCAGGCTGCCAAGCAAGAAGCTCAGGCTGCCGAGCAAGCAGCTCAGGCTGCCAAGCAAGTAGCTCAGTCTGAAAAAATTGAACGAATGCTAGACAATCAGAACAAAGCTATTAATGTTGTTAACAACAATGTTGAAGTTGTTAACACAAAAGTTGATAAAATCAAAGACGATATTGTCGTGATTAATACCGAAATCGGTAACCTTAAACAGGAAATGATAGGCGTTCAGGCGGAAATTGCGAGCATAAATACTCGTTTTGATTCCGAAATTAGCAGAATCGAGAAAAGTGTAGGAGACACAGTTGCTCCGATCATCGAGAATAAGGTGACGGAACAAATTCAATTAGTGAGAAAAGAGGATCAACAGAAGGTGGAAACTTTAAAGGCTTTAGTATCCGAAGTAGATACCAAAGTGACGAAGCAGGCTAACACCTGCGAAGAGAAAAGGAGGGAAGTGGAAACGCTTGCGACAACCACTTGCCGAGTGATTACGAGGGTGTCGGAATTAGAAAGGAAACTTGACGAAAAACAGAGCTATGTGCCAATCTGTGCACATAGTTCGGAGTTGTTGACGAAAGAGGAGCGGTTCGACCCCTTGAAAAAAGGCGGTATACACCCGACGGATTTCACTAAAAATTGTGAAAGAGTTTTACCCAGATCATGGACTAATGAGAGAAAAATTAATGCGGTTATTGATGTGTTGGCTGGTGATGCCAAGCGTTGGGGCCTAAACCTTAACATTACGAACCTGACTTTTGACGAGTTTAAAAATTTGTTTCTGGCTGAATACTGGTCAGAGCAAAAACAGCAAAGTGTCTGGCGCGAATTTGTCGTATCGAGGCCTTTCGATGCGAATTCGCGCGGCTCGATGAAGGAGTTTTGTGAGGGCTGGATCCGCAAGTTGGAATATTTGCGTGATCGCCGCACGGAATCCGAAATAGTCTGGGAACTCTACAAAAAGCTTCCAGATGATACAAAACGCTACGTAGGAAGCAATTACAGGACAATAAATGATTTCCTGGAAAGAGTGGAGGACGAGGACAATTGGCGCAATAATCGCGACAGTGGTAGAGGCCGTGGTAACAACGACGGGTACCACAGCAACCACAACAACGATAACCATGGGAATAATGCATACCGCAACCATGGCAGCAATAACAATAATGGTTCGGACCGTAATAACAATCGGTACAATGCAAATAATAACCGGAATGACGGAAACCAATATCATACTAGCGTGATACGGGCTGCGCAGAATAGTAATAACGCCAGAGGGTGTGACCAGCCGCCTCAGCAGTATCCGGGGAGCGTATCTGCTGGGACGAGACAGGGAAACCATTAGCCGCGCCGGTGAGGGGCCGACCGGGCGTGGAGAAGTTTTGGCGGCCCAATAACAGCAGAAAACCGAGGTGTCGTCGTTATGAAAATTCCGTATGGAATAATCAACGGCGGGAGAGTGTGCCAGTATTAGGAGAAAGGAGTGCGCCCACAAGTAGTAGATCGGCTGTAGACACGGCAGTAGGAAGTACATTCACTGTCAGTGAGAACAATTTAAGTAGTGTTCCGGAAATCGATTATAAAGTGGCAGCTGTAATACCCACAGCGGAACTGGAGATTGAGTTTAAGAATGATTCGCAAGTGTTGAAAGAAGATCAGATGTCGGATAAAACGTCCGTCATCGAGCGAGGGGATGCAGAGAGGGATGAGGTCTGGTTAAGGCAGTTCGGTCGCTTATACGACGAACTAAGAGATTATAGGGGCCTGTACGGGAGAAGCATTTATGGAGAGCGCGGGCAGAATTTGCCGCGTCTCGTCCCACAGGAAGATAGTATTTGTGAAGTGATGGAAAGTTCTGGCCCTAACCGGCAGACTTTACCAGAAATAGTTGATGTTAATGGGGAGCACGAGCAAGATTCGTCGTGTTTCGTCCCGCAGGAGTTAGATGTTGAAGTAGTAACGGAAAGTTCTGGCCCTAACCGGCAGACTTTACCGAAAGTTATAGTGATAGAAGTAGCCGACCCATCCGACGCAAACCTCCAGTTTAAACATTGCGAAAGTATTAAGGAGAAAGATAGCGAAAATTTTAGTGATAGCCGGACACGATTGGTAGAAAAGCACGTAGATTACAGCGTGTATGAGGTTAGAGCTGACGTTATACGGTCAGACGGTAGCAGTGTGGGTTGCGCAGATCCAGAGGAAGTAATTTCAGATGCTACTGGGCACATTCTTCCAGGTAGATTGGCAGATGAGATCAATCTGACCAAAGTGGAATCAACGCAGGTGACAATTAGTGAAGTGATAGCAAAGCAGCACTCACTAGTTGACGAGTTACAGGAAAAGGTTTCGGTATTGGAGGCGAAGCTACAGACTAAGCCTCAGGACAAACGTGTTGAAATTAAAACTGTATGTGAACAGAGGCTGAAAAAGCCGCCAGATAAACCGGATTTAGGATCAAAGCCGGATGGTTTTTTCTGGAATGACCTGGATATAGACGAGGATTTACTGTGGGAAAATAAAGAAACAGTCGAGGACAAGTGTAGACAGATAGTAGTGTCTGTTAATATGCACGACCTACAACTAAACGTGTTGATTGACACCGGTGCAGAATTGAGTGCTGTATCTGGGAAAATATTTGAGTTACTGAAAGACAGACCTGGCATCGTAGTTATGCCAGTAACAGGAGTGAAAATTATCGGTGCTACTGGGAAGGCCAGTAAACCGGTCACAAAACAGATTTTTGTCAACTTCGAGATATGTGGGGCACGATTTGAACAAGAGTTTGTCGTCGTGCCAGACTTAACTACGGAAGTAATTATCGGGTTAGATTGGCTATTAAAGTACCGTGCAGTGATTAACTGCGAAAGCAAAACTTTGACATGTACGTCCCAAGATAAAACAATGGTAGTTGGTTTTGACGAGGCAGGAGACGGTGTGCATAGGCAATACCAGCCTATACACATTGTTAACTGGCCGGATGACATTGACGTAGGAATGAGTTTGAACTGCCATAACATGAGGAATTTCGGCATTGACAAAAGTGTAGAAAGTGAATTGGAAGAGATAATCAAATTCCCTCAACGGATTAACATTAGTATTGGTGTGAAAAAAGATCGTTTGCGAGAAGTAATGAAGCTAAAAGCCGATGCTCGCATACGTCGTCATGACGCTAAAGCGCGTTTTGCTAAGTTTGCAATCGGAGACTTAGTACTTGTAAAAGCTCATGAGAAATCGAGCGAGATAGACCATGAAAACTCTAAATTTAAGTTTGTTTATAATGGACCATATAAAGTCATTGGTATGCCTCACACAAATGCTTACGGAATATAATAGATTTGAAATTGTACCAACCTAGGATCGATTAATACCACACAATGGGTAATTTGTACAATATGTAAATATAGAGTGTAAGATTTAACGATTTGCTAGATTGCCATGCTTTTGACTGACCAAGGTCATTAAAGAAGTTGTAATTAATAAGTAATTAATTTTGATTAATCAATTTAATTTTAATCAATTTAATCATGATCTAATCAACTGAAAAATCCAAGATGCTAGTTTAAGTTTTCAGCTGAGTCACAGTAGATTAAGCAATGTAAATATGATTTTGTAACTAGCTGTAAGATTTCATGAATATGTGTTTTACTAGTCATTGCCGATGTACTTAGACGCTGTTTTAAGTTTCAGGCTTGTACATGTGTGATGATGGACAGTGTTGAGTTATCCACTGTGATAGTGTTTATGGACTCCTTGAGATTACTCGGGAGTGAGTTTTTCCGAAAGAATTCAGTGGAACGGACGTTCTGGAAACGCCGTCACAAGGGCGAGTGAGATCAAGCGTGCCGCACACGCGGGCGCAACAATACTGGCGAGGCGAGCCGCTGTCGGCTCTTGTGCCGCTGTTGGCTCTTGGGCCGCTGTCGGCATTCTTTGTACTTGCGAGTACGGAAGGCGGAATTGTTTTTCTTCCTGGACAGCTGAAAGAATTCTACTGTCAATATTTATGTTTTTTTCGATCTGATGTGTGTTATTTTCTTGTTTAGCGTTTAATGGACTCCCATGACGAGAATATTAATTATGAAAGGGTTATGTAAAAATGTGTATTCTATGTAATTAATTATTAATTTGCGTATTTTGATCTACCTGTTTTTATGACCATGTACTCTGATTAATTTTGTAAATAGTATTCCATTTCATGATAGTGTTACGGATTTTGACGATTTTGGAATAGCTAAACCATTTTCTATATCTTCTATGAATTTTAATATGTTGTCAATTTGTTTTATTTCGTGTAAGATGACAGAGTGGAATAAGATTAGGAGTGTCTCCACTCAATTATTATGGTCTAAAAATTGATTTATGATTAATTAGACGAATGCTAAATTTTGTTGATGTTTTGAGCATATGCATTTCCGCTGTTTCTTTTTTGGGACATTTTCTGAGTCTGTTTACGTTACACGAACATCCTCAGACAATGTGGGGCACGTGTAACGCCGGAAATGCATATCCTCCTATTTCCATCTATTGTACTATTATTTTTTTCCTTGTTTTGTTACCTCAAGATATGACATTTCTGTCTCTTTATATATTGTAATTGTTTTACTGTTTGTATATATATATTTATGCACTTATGTCGATGTATAATTGGTTTGTTGTGTAAATATTATTTGTATTTTTACGCTGGGTCTTGCCTAGGGAAAACTGCTATCGAACGATTACGTCGATAGGTCGTGTGACGAATCAAAGTGTGTAGGATCTTTGGTAGTGTTAACTCTGCCGCGTGGAGCGCAGGCAGAACAGAGCAGTGAGAGTCTGGCGGGAGTAGCGGGTGGAGCAGGTGTGTTGTGTGACGCTCCCGCGAGTTGCCGCGCTTTCGGGGTTTGGCAGCATGTAATTGCGCTCGACTCGCGATGATAGTTTCCGACATGGTGTCGCGGACGGGAAGCATTAGCTGGCGCACATCAAGAGCCCGTTTCGCCTGGTGACCGTGTCGAGAAGAAGGCGCGCCAACATCCAGCTTCTGCAACAGCGACGGCCGACAATGAGTGACTGTCGCCACCTCCTCGACCGACGGCTTCGAACCTTCAATCAACCAACAAGGAAGACTGGAAGCACGTAAAGTTTTAGAACTGTATGGCAGACCTCAGCTTTTAATCTTGTTCCATTTGCCTCGCAAAATTACAGCAACTTAGCATGAACCTTTGTTGCTCATTGTCCCAATTGCATTGCCAAGCAGGGTCCCTTCCTTTTCCGAAATGAACCCGAGTGTCGTTGAAATTCAAACGCCAGCATCATTCGATTTCACTGCTTTAATTTCAAAGTTCAGCTGGCTACAATATTTAGATTGCACAAGCACGAATTAAGAGTGCGAGTTTTGTTACCGTATTGTAGTTACCTGTGACTGCAGCTCAGCTTGGTACGTACTACATTTTACTATTGTTAATTGTTCAGAATCGTTTAATTCAAGTTCAAAGTTAAATCTCTTATTTCTAAATTGCGTAGATTCAAGTAGTTTTTGAAATGATTGTTGAGGTAGTCCAAGACTAACCGTATTTTACTGAATTTCGATGTGCTTCAGAAAGAAAGCTCACTATTAACTTCAGTCACTAAATTAACTTTTGATTTTCCGGTTTTATTAATTCTTTTGCTAAGTTAAGTCAGAGTGTAGCGAAATTTATTACTTCTGACAAACTTTCAGTTTTCACACTACACGTGTCAACCTTCAGTTGCCACGCTTCGAGTGTTAATTAAATGTGTAATAACCTTTCTTTTTCAGTTACTATAGTAATTGTCCTTAGGACTGGCGACCGTGATTTCCCCCAAATCTCAAATATCTAATTACCGCTAGTTAATTGTTAACGTAACGGCCGCACATTTACTTTCTTTATTAACTTTACCCCTTTTCAAAATTAATTTCCACCAGTTTCATTTGCATTTTTCCTTTCATTTAGATGTAACCCTTTCCTCCCTCTTTACCGATAGATTAACTTCGGTGACGATTGCTTTTCCCAAATTTCCATTAGGTACACGCGGTTTAATTTTTCACTGACATTAAGGTCGATAAGTGAGGGGGGAGGTTACAGACTGATGACCTTAGCAGTTAAGTCCCACATTTGAACAAGCTTTTCAGAGCATTCACACAAGGTTGGCGCCGGTAACGACATCTACAACGTGTTGACATGAAGAAAGTTTCCTACCGATTTCTCATACATAAACAGCAGTTGACTGGCGTTGACTGGTGAAACGTTATTGTGATGCCTCGTGTAAGGAGGAGAAATGCGTACTATCACGTTTCCGACTTTGATAAAGGTCTGATTGTAGCTTATCGCGATTGCTGTTTATCGTATCGCGACATTGCTGCTCGCGTTGGTCGAGATCCAATAACTGTTAGCGGAATATGGAATGGATGGGTTCAGGAGAGTAATACGGAACGCCGTGCTGGTTCCCAACGGCCTCGTATCACTAGCAATCGAGATGACAGGCATCTTATCCGCACGGCTGTAACGGCTGGTGCAGCCACGTCTCGATCCCTGAGTCAACGTATGGGGACGTTTGCAAGACAGTTCGACGACGTTCGCAGCAGCATAGACTATCAGCTCGGGGACCATGGCTGCGGTTACCCTTAACGCTGCAACAAAGACAGGAGCGCCTGCGATGGAGTACTCAACGACGAACCTGGGTGCACGAATGGCAAAACGTCATTTTTTCGGATGAATCCAGGTTCTGTTTACAGAATCATGATGGTCGCATCCGTGTTTGGCGACATCGTGGTGAAAGCACATTGGAAGCCTATATTCGTCATCGCCATACTGGCGTATCACCCGGCGTGATGGTATGGGGTACCATTGGTTACACGTCTAGGTCACCTCTTGTTCGCATTGATGGAACTTTGAACAATGGACGTTACATTTCAGATGTGTTACGACCCTTGTCTGCACCTTTCATTCGATCCCTGTGAAACCCTACATTTCAGCGGGATAATGCACCACCGCATGTTGCAGGTCTTGTATGGGCCTTTCTGGATACAGAAAATGTTCGACTGCTGCCCTGGCCAGCAAATTCTCCAGATCTCTAACCAACTGAAAACGTCTGGTCAATGGTGGCCGAGCAACTGGTTCGTCACAATACGCCAGTCACTACTCTTGATGAACTGTGGTATCGTGTTGAAGCTGCATGGGCAGCTGTACCTGTACACGCCATCCAAGGTCTGTTTGACTCAATGCCCAGGCGTATCAAGGCCGTTCTTACGGCCAGAGGTGGTTGTTCAGGATACTGACTTCTTAGGATCTATGCACCCAAACTGCGTGAAAATGTAATCAAATGTCAGTTCTAGTGTAATATATTTGTCCAATGAATACCCGTTTATCATCTGTATTTCTTCTTGGTGTAGCAATTTGAATGGCCAGTAGTGTATTTGAAACAGTCACTTTACCGTTAATTCGTTAAATACTAATATAAGATTATGTACTAACTACATTTGTTAGTTCATTAACTGCTCAATTGCTTTGATAGTTCAGTTTCTGAATCTCTGCTTGTTAAGTTTTTACTAAAATTAGTTCTTGCGTTTTCGTTAGTGTCTACTGTAGATTTCCGTAGCGGAGACAAAACATCATGACCACCTGCTTAATGAGAGTTTGTCCGGCTTTGGATGTAAATAAATCACTGATAGTTCGTTGGTGGGTTTATATAAGGATGTGGTATTAAATGTTCACGCACAGCTCATGTAATTCGCCTAAATAACGGCTCGCTAATTTCCGTTCGTGGTGATGGAGCTCGATGACAATCCGGTTGGGATTACCGAGGCATCAACGTGATTTCACTATAATGTTCCTCAAACCACTGTAGCACGGTTCCCGCTCCGAGACACTGACAGCTATACTGCTGAAATATGATATCGTCGTCGGGGAGGATATAAAAAGTGAAGGGATACAGCTGGTTTGCAGCTCTCGGTGTCTTCGATTACTGTCACAGCTCCCAAGCAAGCCCAGAGCCTACACGTTTCGATTGGTCGGCGGTCGAATCCTGATGGTCGCGTATTCACTGCAGTCGTAATTGGGTCAACATGTGAACACTTAGAGGTGGTCTGCTGCGGAGTTCCGTGTTCAACAATGTACAATGAATGGTGTAGTCCGAAATACATGCACGTGCGCCAGCATTGTGCTCTTTCGGCAGAGATGCTACAGATCACCATCTATCCTATGTTACAGAGCAAACACGACCCCGAACCCCACCTTCTGTGGACAGTTGTGGACTTCCAACCATTTAGCGCCTAGTGGTAGTTTCACTGTCACCTTACCTCTTTGCGTAGATGCTCATGACAGTAGCACGTGAACATTCGACCAGCTTCGCCGTTTTAGAGATACTCATGTCTTCTCCGCTGACATACTTATGTTACCGTGTCACGTTCCCGGAACGCCACCAGGCGCCATCCAAAGTCGCGGTGGGTAGTGGTGAGAGTGTCTTGGCTGATCAGCGTACATAGTTCAACCGTGTGCTTTGTAGCTTACTTTTTGAATCTCTGCGTGTTCATCTAATTTACTTGGCACTATTCTTGGTTTTCGTTAGTGTCTACAGTAGAGTTCCACAGCGCATATCGATAGTCGTTTGTTGTTCAGTGTAGTATAGATTTGCACCATCTTTAGTGTGGATACGAACTGTGTGCGAATGTGAGCTCAGTTGGTGACACTTCGCTCTTAGCTCCACGATGAGTTTGCTTCAGTTACAGTTTGAGGCTGCAGTAGATGGGCATCAACGTTGTGGACCGGCAGCGGTGACCCACGGACATCCACCACGACCCACGGATCCGCCCATTGGTCTGCACTGGTGGTTAGTCCAGTTATTTCTCGCATTGGAGTTGCCCCCTCTCCTGTGGTTGAGTTGGAGGTCGCCTAGTCACTTAGCAGTCTGCGAAAGACTTCTCCGGGGGCGGCGGGGGGGGGGGGGGGGCCGAACGTAAGATCTCCACGGTTAGTCTGACAAGCAGCTTCCAGATCCTACCTGTGGCCGACAACGTCCCTCAGCCAGATGTTCGTCCTGTTTCAGAGGATACCTCTCACCCCTCAGTATAAGGGCAACCACAGAGGTTGAGATTATTGGGCGTTGGGAGTTCCAATGTTAGGCGCATTGTAGGGCCGTTACAGACATCGATGCAAAGCAGAGAAGGAAAGGCAGTGTGCACTCCATTTGCATATCGAGTAGAATCATTCCAGGCGTGGAACAGGTTTTTCCAGATGCTATTAAGAGCATAGGCTGCAGACAACTGCAGATAGTGGCTCACTTCAGTAACAATGATGTGCGTTGCTTTGAATCGGAAGAGATTTTCTCTGGCTTCGTACGGCTGTGTGAAGCGGTAAAAGCTGCTACTCGTGTTTGCGAGATTAAAGCGGAGTTCACTATTTGCAGCATAGTCGACAGGACCGATTGCGGACTACCAGTACAGAGCCGAGTGGAGGGTCTACCTCAGAGGCTCAGATATGGTGCGGTCGTTTTCGCCGCAGATTCCTCAACTTGTGCCATGGGGTTGTGGGGTTTTGGGTTCCGTTAAACTCGTCAGGAGTCCAACACGCAAGGAGCGGCTACACGGTTAGCGGTGGCTGGAGTAGCGTGTACTGGTCGGCTTTTTAGGTTAGAGGGTCTCGGGGAAACGCAAAACTGGCTTCAGCCTCAAAGAGTATAGGTCGAAAACAGGAAGATATAAAAGCCATCGGTATAACAGTTTCAATTTTCGTAGCTGTGTTGGGAAAGTAAGAAATCACTAATGCTCAAATCGTTATAGGCACTGCAAGCTGGCATAAACTGGAGGAGTTCAACCAAAATTTTTGCCAAGGAACTAACGATGTTCAGAAAGGATAGGATAAATACATTTGGCGGTGAGTTACTTGTTGCTGTTAGTAATAGTTTATCTTGCAATGAAATTGAAGTTCCTACTTTCTGTGAGTTAGCGTGGACAGAGGTCATTCTTGGCAACCGAAACAAAATAATAATTGGATGCTTTTACCGATCTCCCACCTCAGATGATACAAATGATGAAAGGGTCAAGGAAAACTTGAGTTCAGTTTCAAACACGTACGCGTCTCATACAATTATAGTTGGTAATGACTTTAATTTGCTCCCGATTTGCTGGCGAAAATATATGTTTACATCCGGAGGTGTGCATAAAAAATCATCCGAAACTGTGTTAGATTCATTCTCAGAAAATTAGTTCGAGTAATTAGTTCATAAGCCCACTCGAATAGAAAACAGTTGTGAAAACACACTTGACCTCTTAGCAACAAATAATAGTGAGCCCAATACGAACATTAAAACAGATGCAAGGGTAAGTGAACACAAGGTTGACGTAGAGAGACTGAATACCTAAACTCCGAAGTCCATTAAAAACAAACAAAAAATATATATCTATTAAAAAAAAATTTCTTGACGCCTTCCTGTGAGACAATCTCCACTCCTTCCAAATTAAAGACGTAAGTGCAGACCGATGTGAATTAAACTCAAAGAAATAGTATCGACAGCAAACGAGAGATTTATACCAAATAAATTAACAAAACACAGAGCTGATCCCCATGGTATATAAAACAGGTCAGAACACTGTTGCAGAAACAGCAAAATAAAAATAAAAAATACAAATCCAAACGAATGCAAAATTCTCAAGATTAGCGATCTTTTACAGAAGCTCGAAATTTAGCGCGGACTTCAGTGCGAGGTGATTATAACAGTTTCCACAATTAAACTTTGTCTCGAAGCCTGGTATAAAATCCAAAGAGATACTGGTTGTATGCGAAGTATGGTAGCAGCAAGATACAATCATTGCCTTCTCTGCGCGATAGCAATGGGAATACTATCGGTGACAGTGGTGCTGATGAAGAGTTACTAAACGCAGTCTTCTGAAATTCGTTTACGAAAGAAGACAGAGTAAATATTCCGGAATTCGAATCAAGAAAAGCTGTCAACATGAGTAAGTCAGAAGTACATATCCTCGGTGTCACGAAGTAGCTTGAATCAGTTTATAAAAGCAAGTATTCCGGTCCAGATTACATATCTATTAGGTTTCTTTCAGAGAACGTTGATGCATTAACTCCATACTTAACGATCATATATAACAGCTCACTCGGCGAAGGATCCCTACTCAAAGACTGGAATGTCGCGCGCACTGTTCGGGAGTGGAATATTAGAGAATGAATGTGAATGTGGATCTATCAAACCTCTGCCAGTACTGAAGAAGAGCAATGGGAGTAATGGACTAAATTACAGGCTCATATCATTGAACTCGATAGGAAGTAGGATTTTGTTACGTAATATGCTCGAACGTTATGAATTACCTCGAGGGTAACGGTCTGTTGACACACAGAGATCACGTATTTACAAAACATCGTTGTTGTGAAACACAACTAGCTGTGTACGCACACGAAGCGGTGAGTGCTGTCGACAAGGAATTTCAAATTAATTCCATATTTTTGGATTTCCAGAAAGCTTTTGACACCGCACCTCAGAAGCGGCTTGTAATCAAATTGCGTGCGTATAGGGGTGGCGTGTTTGATTCACAATCAAAACGTCTTCGGTCCCGGGTTCGATCCCCGCCACTGCCTAAATTTTGATAAATAATCAGCATTGGCGGCCGAAGACTTCCGGTATAAGAAGTCTGCCTCATTCTGCCAACGGCCTTGTCAAAGAGGGCGGAGGAGGGGGTAGAGGTTCAGGGCACTCTCTTGTCCTAGGGGTGGGAAATTGCCCCTAAAGGCGGAAGAATCAGCAATGATCAACGACATGAGGATGCAGAAAGCAATGGAAACCACTGCACTAAGGACACATAACGTGTATCCACAGGGCATGTGGCCTGTAATTGAAGAAGTGTCATGATGATCTCTCCATTGGCAAAAGATTCCGGAATAGTCCCCCATTCGGATCTCCGGGAGGGGACTGCCAAGGGGGAGGTTACCATGACAAAAAGATTGAATAATCAACGAAAGGATAACGTTCTACGAGTCGTGGCGTGGAATGTCAGAAGCTTGAACGTGGTAGGGAAACTAGAAAATCTGAAAAGGGAAATGCAAAGGCTCAATCTAGATATAGTAGGGGTCAGTGAAGTGAAGTGGAAGGAAGACAAGGATTTCTGGTCAGATGAGTATCGGGTAATATCAACAGCAGCAGAAAATTGTATAACAGGTGTAGGATTCGTTATGAATAGGAAGGTAGGGCAGAGGGTGTGTTACTGTGAACAGTTCAGTGACCGGGATGATCAGAATCGACAGCAGACCAACACAGACAACGATAGTTCAGGTATACATAACGACGTCGCAAGCTGAAGATGAACAGATAGAGAAAGTGTATGAGGATATTGAAAGGGTAATGCAGTATGTAAAGAGGGACGAAAATCTAATAGTCATGGGCGACTGGAATGCAGTTGTAGGGGAAGGAGTAGAAGAAAAGGTTACAGGAGAATATGGGCTTGGGACAAGGAATGAAAGAGGAGAAAGACTAATTGAGTTCTGTAACAAGTTTCAGCTAGTAATAGCGAATACCCTGTTCAAGAATCACAAGAGGAGGAGGTATACTTGGAAAAGGCCGGGAGATACGGGAAGATTTCAATTAGATTACATCATGGTCAGACAGAGATTCCGAAATCAGATACTGGATTGTAAGGCGTACCCAAGAGCAGATATAGACTCAGATCACAATATAGTAGTATGAAGAGTAGGCTGAAGTTCAAGACATTAGTCAGGAAGAATCAATACGCAAAGAAGTGGGATACGGAAGTACTAAGGAATGACGAGATACGTTTGAAGTTCTCTAACGCTATAGATACAGCAATAAGGAATAGCGCAGTAGGCAGTACAGTTGAAGAGGAATGGACATCTCTAAAAAGGGCCATCACAGAAGTTGGGAAGGAAAACATAGGTACAAAGAAGGTAGCTGCGAAGAAACCATGGCTAACAGAAGAAATACTTTAGTTGATTGATGAAAGGAGGAAGTACAAACATATTCTGGGAAAATCAGGAATACAGAAATACAAGTTGCTGAGGAATGAAATAAATAGGAAGTGCAGGGAAGCTAAGACGAAATGCTGCAGGAAAAAAGTGAAGACATCGAAAAAGATATGATTGTCAGAAGGACAGACTCAGCATACAGGAAAGTCAAAACAACCTTTGGTGACATTAAAAGCAACGGTGGTAACAATAAGAGTGCAACGGGAATTCCACTGTTAAATGCAGAGGAGAGAGCAGATAGGTGGAAAGAATACACTGAAAGCCTCTATGAGGGTGAAGATTTGTCTGATGTCATAGATGAAGAAACATGAGTCGATTTAGAAGAGATAGGGGATCCAGTATTAGAATCGGAATTTAAAAGAGCTTTGGAGGACTTCCGGTCAAGAGCTGACAAGTGCGAGAATTATCGCACAATCAGCTTAACAGCTCATGCATCGAAGCTGCTTACAAGAATAGAATACAGAAGAATGGAAAAGAAAATTGAGAATGCGCTAGGTGACGATCAGTTTGGCTTTAGGAAAAGTAAAGGGACGAGAGAGGCAATTCTGACGTTACGGCTAATAATGGAAGCAAGGCTAAAGAAAAATCAAGACACTTTCATAGGATTTGTCGACCTGGAAAAAGCGTTCGACAATATAAAATAGTGCAAGCTGTTCGAGATTCTGAAAAAAGTAGTGATAAGCTATAGGAAGAGACGGGTCATATACAATACGTACAACAACCAAGAGGGAATAATAAGAGTGGACGACCAAGAACGAAGTCCTCGTATTAAGGTGGGTGTAAGACAAGGCTGTAGCCTTTCGCCCCTACTCTTCAATCTGTACATCGAGGAAACAATGATGGAAATAAAAGAAAGGTTCAGGAGTGGAATTAAAATACAAGGTGAAAGGATATCAATGATACGATTCGCTGATGACATTGCTATCCTGAGTGAAAGTGAAGAAGAATTAAATGATCTGCTGAACGGAATGAACAGTCTAATGAGTACACAGTATGGTTTGAGAGTAAATCGGAGAAAGACGAAGGTAAAGAGAAGTAGTAGAAGTGAGAACAGCGAGAAACTTAACATCAGGATTGATGGTCACGAAGTCAATGAAGTTAAGGAATTCTGTTACCTGGGCAGTAAAATAACCAATGACGGACGGAGCAAGGAGGACAGCAAAAGCAGACTCGCTATGGCAAAAAAGGCATTTCTGGCCAAGAGAAGTCTACTAATATCAGAGGGAATGATGACCTTCGCTGTTTAGTCCTCCTTAAACATCCCGACAATATCAAATACCGGCCTTAATTTGAGGAAGAAATTTCTGAGGATGTACGTCTGGAGTACAGCATTGTATGGTAGTGAAACATGGACTGTGGGAAAACCGGAACAGAAGAGAATCGAAGCATTTGAGATGTGGTGCTATAGACGAATGTTGAAAATTAGGTGGACTGATAAGGTAAGGAATGAGGAGGTTCTACGCAGAATCGGACAGGAAAGGAATATGTGGAAAACACTGATAAGGAGAAGGGACAGGATTGGAATACGTCAAGCAAATAATTGAGGACGTAGGTTGCAAGTGCTACTCTGAGATGAAGAGGTTACCACAGCAAAGGAATTCGTGGCGGGCCGCATCAAACTACAAACCAGTCAGTAGACTGATGGCAAAAAAAAAAAAAAAAAAAAAAAAAAAAAGTCTCAATTATGCAACTGAATTCGTGATTCCCTGTCATAGACGTCCGGTTCGTAGTAATTGTCTGAAAGTCGTCGAGTAAAACATTTGATTTCTGGCGTTGTGCTAAAAGGGATCCGTTAAACTCCGGTTACACGATAAATTAATCAAATCTAAAGGCCGTAAATTGAACCAAATGCCGCCGGGTGTGACCAAGCGGTTCTAGGCGCTTCTGTCTGGAACCGCGTGACCGCTACGGTCGCATGTTCGAATCCTACCTCGGGCATGTATATGATGCCCTTAGGTTAGTTAGGTTTAAGTAGTTCTAAGTTCTAGGGGACTGATGACCTTAGATGTTAAGTCCCATAGTGCTCAGAGCCATTTTTTTTAACTAAATACTTAGGAACTACAATAGCGATCAACTTCAATTGGAAAAAAAAAATACAGAAAATGTTGAGGGGAAGGCGAACCAAAGACTACGTTATATTGGCAGAACACTTAGAAGATGCAACACATCTACTAAAGAGACTGCCTACACTACGGTTTTCCGTCCTCTTTTGGGGTACTGCTGTACAGTATGGGATTCTTACCAGGAAGAGTGCATCGAGAAAGTTGAAAGGTACCACGTTTTCTACTATCGAAAAGTAGGGGTGAGAGGGTGACGGACATGATACAGGATTTGTGGTGGAAATCAGTAAAACAAACACTTTTTTCGTTGCGGCGGGATCTTCTCACGAAATTTCAATCACGGCTTTCTCCTCCGAATGCGAAAATATTTTGTTGGCGCCTGCCTCCATACGGAGAAATGATCATCGTAACAAAATAAGCGAAATCAGAGCTCGCACGGAAAAAAGTGTTGATTTTTAGCGCGCGCTGTTCGGGAGTGGAATATTAGAGAATTAATGTGAATGTGGATCTATCAAACCTCTGCGAGGCACTTAATTGTGATTTGCAGAGTAGCCATGTAGATGGAGATGTAGATTACTAAGCAAGATCTCAGTGCTTCCTCTACTGCACTCACTTCGAAAACCGATTCCCCCAGGTTTGTGGCCTCGTCCACTAGCAACGTTTTTCTGGCATCGGGAAGGCCATAATTAAGCTGACTAATTGAAATCCGATAAATTCCGCAGTTCTTTAAAAGTTTCCACAGCCGTTTTGTGTCGCTGAATGCCACAATCAGCATCATACGTCCACTGGCTTTGATGTTGTGTTTTTCTTACTTGTCACTTCTTTTTCCGTGTGTTTTTGCTTTTAGGAAGCCTTAATTTTCGAGTACTAGTAATAGCGTTCCACGGATTTCGTGTTTGTTTTCAATACATCCAGAGACAGTGCTTGTTTTCATTGTCTCCAACAAGAAGTGTCTAGTAATCACAGTTTAGTCAGTTATCAGCAGCCTTTAGTGTATTAGCAGTCTATTTAAAAGTTGATTAATTAACTCTCTACAGTAAATTGTGGATTCCATAGGATGGATAGGATGTGTGACTGCTGCGTACGGACGCAGGAGGAGCTGGCCACTGTTCGCGAACAGCTGAACGTGCTGGTGGCCGCGGTCAGCCGTCTTCAGGCTGCTGCCTCGGAGTGTAGCGGCAGTGGGGAGTCTGGTGCATCGCATGGTACACCCCAGGTGTTACATGCTTCACCCACTGTCCCTGCTGTCGAGACATCTTCGCGGGTACCGGGCGCGGTTGGGCCACCCTCTCCACAAGGGGAGTGGCGGGTTCAGCGGCGTTCGCGGCGCACGAGGCGGAGGGTAAATGTGGGGCTGGCTGTGTGGCATCGCCCGCTCTACCTGTGAGTGGACATGTGGCTGCTCCTTCAGCAAGGTCCGAGCAGGCACACGGAGGGAGGGGTTTATTAGTGATTGGGAGCTCCAACGTTAGGCGGGTGATGGAGCCCCTTAGGGAAATAGCGAAAATGTCGGGGAAGAAGGCCAGTGTTCACTCTGTCTGCTTGCCGGGGGGTCTCATCCGAGATATTGAGGAGGCTCTGCTGGCGGCAATAGAGAGCACTGGATGCACACGACTGCAAATTGTTGGTCATGTCGGCAATAATGACTTCTGCCGTCTGGGGTCAGAGGTCATCCATAGTTCATACAGGTGGTTGGCAGAGTTGGTGAAGGCGGAAAGCCTCGCTCGAGGGGTGAAATCTGAGCTAACTATTTGTAGTGTCGTTCCCAGAACCGATTGCGGTCCTCTGGTTTGGAGCCGAGTGGAAGGCTTACACTAGAGGCTCAAACGATTCTGCGGAGATCTGGGGTGCAAATTTCTCTACCTCCGCTATCGAGTGGAGAAATGTAGGGTCCCCCTGTATGGGTCAGGCGTACGCTACACGCAGGAAGCGGCGACAAGGGTAGCGGAGTACATGTGGAGTGCACATGTGGGTTTTTTAGATTAGAGAATTCCCTCCTTAGGCCTGATCAGACGCCTCCTGAGACGCGACAAGGTAGCAGTAGGCAATACGCAACAGGGAATTACAATATTAATGTGGAAATAGTAAACTGCAGGAGCGACTATAGAAAGGTCCGAGAACTGCTCTCATTAATAAACGGTCACAATGCCCACATAGTACTATGGACGGAAAGTTGGCTGAAACCAGATGTAAACAGTAATGAAATTATAAACTCATATTGGAATGTATACCGCAGATACAGGCTAGACAGTGAAGGGGGAGGCATGTTTATAGCGATAAAAAGTGCAATATTATCGAAGGAAACTGACGGAAATCCGAAATGTGAAATAATTAAGGTGAAGGTCACGGTTAAAGCAGGCTCAAGGATGGTAATTGGATGTCTCTATAGGCCCCCTGCTCAGCAACTGTTGTGACAGAACACCTGAAGAAGAATTTCGAAAATATTTAGATTAGATTTCCTGACCATGTTATAGTTTTGATTGGAGATTTTACCAGATATAGACTGGGGGTCTCAAACGTTTATAACGGGTGGCAGGGACAAAGAATCCAGTGAAACTGTTTTGAGTACATTATCTGAAAACTACCTTGAGCAGTTAAACAGAGAACCGACTCGTGGCGATAACATATTAGACCGTCTGGTGACAAACAGGCCCGAACTATTTGAAACAGTTAATGCAGAACAGGGAATCAGCGATTATAAAGCGGTTACGGTATCGGTGATTACAGCCGTAAATAGAAATGTCAAAAAGGTTGGAAGATTCTTCTGTTTAACAAAAGTGACAAAAAGCAGCTTTCAGAGTACTAGACGGCTCAGCACAAAAGTTTTATCTCAAGTACAGTTAGTGTTGAGGATCAGCGGACAAAGTTCAAAACCATCGTACAATATCCATTAGATGAGTATCTGCCAAACAAGATCGTAAGAGATGGAAAAGAGCCACCGTGGTACAACAACCGGGTTAGAAAACTGCTATGGAAACAAAGGGAACTTCACAACAAACATAAACATAGCCAAAGCCTTGCTGACAAACAAAAATTACACGAAGCGAAATTTAGTGCGAGGAAGGCTATGCGAGAGGCGTTCAACGAATTCGAAAGTAAAGTTCTATGTACTGACTTGGCAGAAAATAGTAAGAAATTTTGGTCTTATGTCAAAGCGGTAGGTGGATCAACACAAAATGTCCAGACACTCTGTGACCAAAATGGTACTGAAACAGAGGATGACAGACTAAAGGCCGAAATATTAAATGTCTTTTTCCAAAGCTGTTTCACAGAGGAAGACTGCACTGTAGTTCCTTCGGCCGGTCGGGGTGGCCAAGCGGTTCTAGGCGTTTCAGTCTGGAACCGCGCGACCGCTACGGTCGCAGGTACGAATCCTGACTCGGGCATGGATGTGTGTGATGTCCTTAGGTTAGTTAGGTTTAAGTAGTTCTAAGTTCTAGGGGACTGATGACCTCAGAAGTTAGGTCCCATAGTGCTCAGAGCCATTTGAACCATTTGAACTGTAGTTCCTTCTCTAGATTGTCGCACGGATGACAAGATGGTAGATATCGAAATAGGTGACAGAAGGATAGAAAAACAATTAAAATCGCTCAAAAGAGGAAAGGCCGCTGGACCTGATCGGATACCAGTATGATTTTACATAGAGTACGCGAAGGAACTTCCCCACTTCTTGCAGCGGTATACCGAAAGTCTCTAGAAGAGCGTAGCGTTCCAATAGATTGGAAAAGAGCACAGGTCATACCCGTTTTCAAGAAGGTACGTAGAACAGATGTGCAGAACTATAGACCTATAGCTCTAACGTCGATCAGTTCTAGAATTTTGGAACACGTATTATGTTCGAGTATAACGACTTTTCTGGAGACTTTTCGAAAAAGACGATCGTGTGAAACCCACCTCGCGCTGTTTGTCCGCGAGACTCAGAGGGCCATAGACATGGGTTCCCACGTAGATGCCGTGTTTCTTGACTTCCGCAAGGCGTTTGATGCAGTTCCTCACAGTCGTTTATTCAACAAAGTAGGAGCGTATGGACTATCAGACCGATTGTGTGATTGGATTGAAGAGTTCCTAGACAACAGAACGCAGTATGTCATTCTCAATGGAGAGAAGTCTTTTGAAGTAGAAGTGATTTCAGTTGTGCCGCTGGGGAGTGTCGTAGGACCTTTGCTATACACAATATATACACTCCTGGAAATTGAAATAAGAACACCGTGAATTCATTGTCCCAGGAAGGGGAAACTTTATTGACACATTCCTGGGGTCAGATACATCACATGATCACACTGACAGAACCACAGGCACATAGACACAGGCAACAGAGCATGCACAATGTCGGCACTAGTACAGTGTATATCCACCTTTCGCAGTAATGCAGGCTGCTATTCTCCCATGGAGACGATCGTAGAGATGCTGGATGTAGTCCTGTGGAACGGCTTGCCATGCCATTTCCACCTGGCGCCTCAGTTGGACCAGCGTTCGTGCTGGACGTGCAGACCGCGTGAGACGACGCTTCATCCAGTACCAAACATGCTCAATGGGGGACAGATCCGGAGATCTTGCTGGCCAGGGTAGTTGACTTACACCTTCTAGAGCACGTTGGGTGGCACGGGATACATGCGGACGTGCATTGTCCTGTTGGAACAGCAAGTTCCCTTGCCAGTCTAGGAATGGTAGAACGATGGGTTCGACGACGGTTTGGATGTACCGTGCACTATTCAGTGTCCCCTCGACGATCACCAGTGGTGTATGGCCAGTTTAGGAGATCGCTCCCCACACCATGATGCCGGGTGTTGGCCCTGTGTGCCTAGGTCGTATGCTGCCCTGATTGTGGCGCTCACCTGCACGGCGCCAAACACGCATACGACCATCATTGGCACCAAGGCAGAAGCGACTCTCATCGCTGAAGACGACACGTCTCCATTCGTCCCTCCATTCACGCCTGTCGCGACACCACTGGAGGCGGGCTGCACGATGTTGGGGCGTGAGCGGAAGACGGCCTAACGGTGTGCGGGACCGTAGCCCAGCTTCATGAAGACGGTTGCGAATGGTCCTCGCCGATACCCCAGGAGCAACAGTGTCCCTAATTTGCTGGGAAGTGGCGGTGCGGTCCCCTACGGCACTGCGTAGGATCCTACGGTCTTGGCGTGCATCCGTGCGTCGCTGCGGTCCGGTCCCAGGCCGACGGGCACGTGCACCTTCCGCCGACCACTGGCGACAACATCGATGTACTGTTGAGACCTCACGCCCCACGTGTTGAGCAATTCGGCGGTACGTCCACCCGGCCTCCCGCATGCCCACTATACGCCCTCGCTCAATGTCCGTCAACTGCACATACGGTTCACGTCCACGCTGTCGCGGCATGCTACCAGTGTTAAAGACTGCGATGGAGCTCCGTATGCCACGGCAAACTGGCTGACACTGACGGCGGCGGTGCACAAATGCTGCGCAGCTAGCGCCATTCGACGGCCAACACCGCGGTTCCTGGTGTGTCCGCTGTGCCGTGCGTGTGAGCATTGCTTGTACAGCCCTCTCGCAGTGTCCGGAGCAAGTATGGTGGGTCTGACACACCGGTGTCAATGTGTTCTTTTTTCCATTTCCAGGAGTGTGTAAATGACCTTGTGGACAACATCGGAAGTTCACTGAGGCTTTTTGCGGATGATGCTGTAGTATATCGAGAAGCTGTAACAATGGAAATTTTTACTGAAATGCAGGAGGATCTGCAGCGAATTGAAGCATGGTGCATGGAATGGCAACTGAATCTCAATTTAGACAAGTGTAATGTGCTGCGAATACATTGAAAGAAAGATCCTTTATCATTTAGCTACAATATTCAGATCAGCAACTGGAAGCAGTTAAATCCATAAATTATCTGGGAGTAGGCATGAGAAGTGATATAAAATGGAATGACCATATAAAATTAGTCGTCGGTAAAGCGGATGCTAGAATGAGATTCATTGAAAGAATCCTAAGGAAATACAGTCCGAAAACGAAAGAAGTGGGTTACAGTACACTTGTTCGCCCACTGCTTGAATACTGCTCACCGGTGTGGGATCCGCACGAGATAGGGTTGATAGAAGAGATAGAGAAGGTCCAACGGAGAGCAGCGCGCTTCTTTACAGGATCACATAGTAATCGCGAAAGCGCTACGGAGAAGACAGATAAACTCCAGTGGAAGATTCCGCAAGAGAGACGCTCAGTAGCTCGGTACGGGCTTTTGTTGCAGTTTTGAGAACATACCTTCACCGAGGAGTTCAGCAGTAAATTGCTCCCTCCTACGTATATCTCGCGAAGAGACCATGAGGATAAAATCAGAGAAATTAGAGCCCACACAGAGACATACCGACAATCTTTCTTTCCACGAACAATACGAGACTGGAATAGAAGAGAGAACCGATAGAGGTACTCAAAGTACCCTCGCAACACACCGTCAGGTCGCTTGCGGAGTATGGATGTAGATGTAGATCAGTCTTCTGACTGGTTTGACTCGGCACGCCACGAACTCCTCTCCTGTGCCAACCTCTTCATCTCAGAGTAGCACTTGCAACCTATGTCCTCAATTATTTGCTGGATGTATTCCAGTGTTTGTCTTTCTCTACAGTTTTTGCCCTCTACAGCTCTCTCAAGTGCCATAGAAGTCACTCCCTCATGTCTTAACGGGTGTCCTGTCATCCTGTGCCTGCTCCTTGTCAGTTTTTTTCCACGTATTCCTTTCCTCTTTGATTCTGTGCAGAACCCCCTTACTCCTTGCCTCATCTGTCCACCTAATTTTCAACATTCGTCTGTAACACTCTTCTGTTCCGGTTTTCCTACAGCCCATGTTTCACTATCACACAATGCTGTTTCCAGATGTACACACAATGCTCTTTCCAGAAGTCCATTCTGAGAAATTTCTTTCTCAAATTAAGGCCTATGATTGATACTAGTAGACTTTCGTGGTCAGGAATGCCCTTTTTTACATTGCTAGTATGCTTTTGATGTCCTTACTCAGTCCGCCATTGGTTATTTTACTGCCCAGGTAGCAGAATTCCTTAACTTCTTCTACTTCGTGACCATTAATCCTGATGTTGAGTTTCTCAACGTTCTCATTTCTGCTACGTCTGATTACTCTCGTCTTTCCTCGATTTACTGCCAATCCATATTGTGTGCTCATTAGATTTTTCATTCCATTCAGCAGATCATGTAATTCTTGTTCACTTTCACTCAGGATAGCAATATCATCAGCGAATCGAATCAGTGATATCCTTCCACTCCTAAACCTTTATTTTACTTCCATCATTGCTTCTTCGATGTACAGATTGAACAGTAGGGGCGAAAGACTACATCCCTATCTACACCCTTTTTAATTCGAGCACTTCGTTCTTGGTCGTCCATTCTTGGCTTTGAGCACTTAACTTCTGAGGTAGGTCATCAGTCCCCTAGAACTTAGAACTACTTAAACCTAACTAACCTAAGGACATCACACACATCCATGCAAGGGCAGGATTCGAACCTGCGACCGTAGCGGTCCCGCGGTTCCCGACTGCAGTGCCTAGAACCGCTCGGCTACCCCGGCCGGCCGTCCATTCTTATTATTACCTCTTGGCTATTGCACACATTGTTATTACCCGTCTCTCCCTATAGCTTATCCCTATTTTTCTCAGAATTTAGAACATCTTGCACCATTTAACATTGTCGAAGAACGTGTTTTGATTTTTCTTTAGTCTTGCTTCCATTATCGATCGCAACGTCATAATTGTCTCTCTCGTGCCATTACCTTTTCTCAAGGCAAAGTGATCGTCATCTATCACATGCTCATTTCCTTTTCCATTCTTCTGTTTATTATTCTTGTCAGGAACTTGGATGCATCAGCTGTTAAGCTGATTGGGTGATAATTCTCGCATTTGTCAGCTCTCGCAGTCTTCGCAATTGTGTGGATGATATTTTTCCGAAAGTCAGATGGTATATCGCCAGAGTCATACATTCTACACACCAACGTGAATATTTGTTTTGTTGCCACTTTTCCAAATGATTTTAGAAATTCTGATACACTGTTATCTATCCCTTTTGCCTTTTTTGACTTTAAGTACTCCAAAGCTCTTTTAAGTTATGATTCTAATACTGGGTCTCCTATCTCTTCTAAATCGACTTCTGTTTCTTCTTCTCTCACATCAGACGAATATTTCCCCCCCCCCCCTTTCCATAGAAGCTTTCAGTGTATTCTTTCCACCTATCCGTTGTCTCCTCTGCATTTATCAGTGGAATTCCCATTGCACTCTTAATGTTACCACCCTTGCTTTTAATGTCACCGAATGTTGTTTCGACTTTATTATGTACTGAATCTGTCCTTCAGATAATCGTTTTTCTCGATTAATTCACATTTTTCTTACAGTCATATCGTTTTAGCTTCCCTGAGCTTCCTAATTATTTCATTCCACAGAGACCTGTATTTCTCTATTCCTGAATTTCCCAGAACGTTTTCTATTTCTTCCTTTCGTCGTTCAACTGAAGTATTTCTTCTTTTACCTTGGTTTATCAGCAGTTACCTTCTTTTTACCTACGATTTCCTTTCGCACTCGTGTGATGGCTCTTTTTAGAGTTGTCCATTTCTCTTTAACCGTACTGCCTACTGAGCTACTCCTTATTGCTGTATCAATGGCCTTAGAGATTTTCAAGCGTATCTAGTCATTACCCAGTGCTTCCGTATCCCAATTCTTTCCATATTGTTTCCCCAGTTTACCGCAAACAAATACTCAAGCCGGAAGATTCAGTCCTATACACTTGACGCCTCTTGAGAGAGTAGATTCTCCCCAAAACATAGGATTCCTTCCACTGTGTCACTTGAAAAGGGAAACAGAATCCGCAGATTTTTGACGTAATGCAAACTTCCGATTCGTAACAGCAACAAACTGTCGAGTAGAGAGCGGAGGAGACCGAGCGAGACGAAAAATAGTAGTAACAGACAGGAAAGTAAATAGTAATCTAAATCAGATTACGTATTAGGTTCCCCGATCCTCATTCAAAGCACTTTCGAATACTTCGATTGTAAGATTTTATACAGTTATGTTCTCGATTCCAGCTAATAAATAAATTGTATTGCACATCAACTTTAAGTAATTCTCCCTATTCATGTGCCTACGAACCCCTCGAACTGAGACACCGCAACACTTTTGGCTTTGGGCGTTGGTAAATTTGCGTGAAACAATTACTATGCCTGGAGAACTTGATATTACAATCCATCAACTATGTTTTCGATAGCATTTATACTTCACCGATGTACATGTAGTGGTCATAGCGCCATCGTCAGGGCTTTAGTTGTCTTGTGACAATCTTCGTTGCGTGGTCAACGATCCAGAAACATTACTGTGAACGACCTGGAGCACACATTGTTTCTACTATTAAAATACGAACACTGGTTCATAGTCATATACCACATTAATCAATAGAATTCATAAATACTTTCCTTGTGTACTTACATATGGAAATTTCTCATTTAGGAGCGTAGTTCCAATGATATTGTAGCTTTGAAATGTACTTGGCTAAGTAAGACACCATTGAAAAGACAATAGCAATTTCATTGAGTTTTTCTTGATTTCACTATCTTACTTTTGCCAAAAATGGTCGCTGTTCCCACCATGAAGTTTTTATGATACTTACTGTTCTTTTTATGATCCATCAGACATTCCGCAAGACACATCCGATCCGTTCAGCCTCGTGATGTCAATCGGGAAATTGCTTGAATGAGAATTAGCAGCTCCAAGGACTGCACAACCTACAACGACCTGGATCTTGCCGTGCAGACTCTCATGGCCATCCTTACCGCATCCAAATGACGCCATTTCCCGAGGATGACATGGCGGTCGGTAAGTCCCCACCAATCTGCCTATGATCAAAGTGCTGGAGCTTTGCTTTTTTTGCATTTATTTGTGTTTAGAGCCAGCTGCGAGTATTGTCAACAGCCGCTGATTATCTTCAGCTAACTCTGCTTGTCGTAGGATCTTCCCAAGTACATCACAGCACAACTGAGAACAGCCCTCTCTAGATATATAATCAACTAGCTTCTGTATACATGGTAAAGTCTAACTCCACCGACAGCATTTTAGACATTATTCAGGTGTATTTCCCGAGTATTTTGTTACAAGCGACCCGCGGTCTGCGGTGGATAGTTACAGCCTAACAGTAAGTCGTTTGATTTCTTACCCTAATTCCTCTTTAGATCTGTGTTAAACGGAAAATATGTGTACAACAGTGAAAAACATCGACTGTAAATGCTATGTTTTGTTTGGCAACTGTGACTTGATCCAGTTACCCTCGACACTGTTTGTTGGCAACAGTAATTCTAAGTTTACTTATAGTTCTCAAGGTTACAAGCATGACTGTACTGTTCTGTATTGTCTGGTTTTTGGCAGTATTACCAGGTGTAGATGAATGAAACCGGAATTTGGTTACAATAATTACACGTCTTCTGTGTGAAACTGATAAACAATATTTTGTTCAAAATAATCTACATTGCTATTTATATATATACCTCTCCGGCAGGCTATGAATGCCACGCCAAAAAAGAAAAAAAAAAAAAAAAAAAAAAAAAAAGAGGTTCTTCTTTTGAAGCGAACCAGTCAGCGAGTCATTTTGGTAATTCGTACATTTTGAAAAGAACTGAAGCGTTTTTCAGCGAGAGCATGTCCCAGTGATAGAAACAGACGATAATCGGATGGAGCCAAGTCTGGAGAATAAACCGCATGCCCCAGCAGTTTCCAATTGAATGCCTCGATCGTTTTCTGTCCTGTTTTGCTGTGTGTGATGGGAGCGTTACCATGGAGCAATATGACTTTGTTTTTCCTTTACCCACATTCCGGTCCTTTCGAATAAAACTGATTATTTGCTATTGGTAGCGAACTGAGTTAACGGTCTGACCAGGTTTTAGCAGCTCATAATAGAGGACACCCTTCTGATCACCCGATTGCATTTTCTTTTTTGCCAAGCAATTTGGTCATGCAGAAGATGTCGATGGTTTTCCTGGATTCACACATGATGTACGACGTTTACGATTCTCAAAATATATCCATTTTTCAATACCTGTCACTATTCGATGGAGAAGCAACTTTCTTTTGTATCTGGCGAGCAGAATTTCACAAGTGGTCTGTCGATTTGTTTGCCGTCTTTCATTCAATTCATGCGGAACCCATTTCCCCACTTTCTGCACCTTTCCCATAGCTCTCAACCTAAGAGAAACGGCTTTCTGCATCACATTCAATTATTTCGCGAGTTCCTGTTTGAGTATCGTCTTCATCCAATAAAACCTGCAGTTTGCTGTCTTGGAACATTTTTGGTAGCTTCCAACGCTCGTCGTTTCTCACATCAAGACCATTATTTCCGAACTTTTGGACCACTAGAAACACTATGTGTTCCCTAGAGCATGTTCACCGAAAGCTTCGATAAGCATTCGATGCGATTCTGCAGCAGTTTTCTTCAAATGATGACAGAAAACCAATGCTGTCCGCGAATCGTAGTTCATAGGGACAAAACTCGACTTCCTCACGGGTTTTAAACAGATACCGATATTTGGACCTCGCGTTACGGTGTGCTGACATTCGTCGTCAGTCGTTACAGGGAACAGATGTCGCTGCAGAGGCAGTCTCACGGGCCCTACACTGACGGCTAGCACACCATCTATAGGGAAATTCCGGTTTCATACTTCTAAACTTGGTAGTTGCTCGTTAACAATTGTATATAGTAGGTTTTGTGCTGTCTAATGATGAAGATTTAGCCGTCCATGAGCTCACTGACTGCACTGGATCATCAATACGACGTTGTGCCTAATTGTTCCTGCAGTGACAAATACCACATCACAGCACTTATGCATGTGAATCTTGTTGCATTACTCTCTGTTTATGTTATTTGGCTGTAGCATATTGCAGGCATTCATTGTTGTGAAGATTTTTTCACAGAAACAAAGGTGACCAAACTACTAAAAATACGTTACTACTTTATAAGGAGCAAATGATGACTACTGTACCCTTGTACCAAAACAGTGTGAAATTATCTGTAATAACCTCAGATATTTCGTCACTATGGTTTGGGATCTCCTTTTATATTGCATGAACAACAGCGGCCCCGTCACAGTACCTTGAGGTACACCAGGTGTTACCTCTCCTTTTGACGACACCTATTCTTTAAGAGAGATGTACTGAGCTATGTTTTTATAGTCCAGTCTTATACCTCCTTGGATAATCCGTAAGGATGTTTTTGTTTACTAGTTGATGACACGGTGCTATCGAAAGCTTTCCGGAAGTTCTGCTACGGAACAATAACTTATCACTGCACGTCGTGCAATGGTTTGTTCACGAGGGCGTGGTAGACGGGTGCTGGCGTGCTCTGGCTGTGATTTGGGGAGGCTAAAAGTTAGGCCCCGTCACGATGAAGAGGAGAGTTATCAATTGGCACGGAGGGGAAGGGGCTCGCTTCGAGGTTGAGAGAAGAGAGAGAGAAAGTGGGAGTGGCTTGCTTGCCGTGAGTCCGGCAGGGTAGCTTGTGCGGTTGGCATCCTACATCACTGAAGGTCCGCTGTTGATTTCGATGAGATTACCACGTGTGGAACCGAAGTCATACGCCTATATGATGGCAATTGCTTCTGTTTCTACTGACATATGTTCTCGTCTCCGTACGTAGAACTGCAGTGGACTTGTCTAACATAATAGCAGCATTATCATTAGCTGTATCTTGCGAGCAGTAAAGGAAATGATTCGTTCGTCAGCCTCTTCCCGAGCAGTGACGTCGAGTAATTTGTCACGATATTAAATTTCTGATGTCATATGCTGCCATTTGTGTGTTATGTTTTAGGAATTTGTTTGTTACAGTATTTTTTTCCCTAAAGACTTGATTTAATATGTTGGAGGCCATTTGTGTATCGGGAAGCAGATGATATATTTGTTGACCTGTTTATACAGCTCAGAAGCTTAAAATATTTGCCTATGGTCTCAAACCTTGCGGACAAGTATCGTGTGTAACGTTTGATATAGCGGTTTAAGTGCTGTAAGCATTCAGTTACTCCAAATTCATAAGTTTTGGTATCTTTTTTGGCTCTGCAGTAAGCCTGCATAATAATCAATTCTGCTCTTTTAAGTGTGTTTGAAGTTTGGTTTTAGGTTTATATTTGTATTTTTGTATGATTGCTAATTTATACTGTACTAGATCAAGTAGTCTCGCCCAGGCTATATTTAATGCTTTATTCAGCTCGCGCTAGCGCGGCGGAAGTCCTTATTACTAATCACAATATGGTTCTTCTGTGTTCATGTGTAAGCACATATTGATTCTCAGGTTTCAGTTTGAATTTGTAATCAGTTATAAGTTAGTGCTTCAGGATATCAGAGAGTGCTGAATCCTATGATAAATTGTCAAGTGGCCTCTTGTTTGTTACATCTGATCTTTGTATGCTGTCTTCAACCTTTTTTTTTTCAATGTACTGATCTGTGGTTCACATCCGAGGTAGCCACCTCACGATAAGTCCTAGCCCGGACTGATGGTTTTGCATTACGTGACGAACCTTCTCTATGCATGTCCTTTCCTGTTCGGTCTTTCGTGGCACGTTAGTAGTAAATTGTCTATGAATTCAGGGTAATGGTATCCTATGCGTGCTCTATAAGTTGCTTAGTTGGACCAAGATACAGACTACTTCGAATGTTTCCAATATACTAAAATAGTAGACACTGTCTCCTATAAAAAATGTATGCCCCTTGTATGTATCTCAGTTCCAAGAGTCTTTATACTACAATAATAATAATTATTATTATTATTAAACACGACGACACAAGTTTATAGAGGCGAAAAAATGTTATTCAAACTTTTCCAGTACCTCCACAGCTAATATAGCTGAGGAACAGATTCTCACAGTTGATAACATGCTTCTGCAGGAAACATTTCCATTACAGACTGAGAATATCAATCATAACATGATAGTCTGTTGTTTCTGTAATCATGAAGAAGCAAAGCTAGTTCTTTTTGTTTATGATACAAATACAGTAATCACACCCATAAAAAAAGAATCAGCTGAGGAAATTGTAAATAATGTGTTTCAGAAAATTAATAAGTGGCTCTCTGCAAATGGACTCTCAATAAATTTTGGGAAAACACAGTATACACAATTCTGAACAGCACATGGCATAAAACCGTTGATAAATATAGACTCTCTACAAAAGTCTGTTGCTAAGGCAGAATATTTCTGGATGTTTGCATTGATGAGAAGCTGAACTGGAAGAAACACTTTAATGATCTGCTGATACGGTTAGATTCAGCTACTTATGCTTTTAGAGTTATTGCAAATTTATATATCAGTAAATTAGCCTACTAAGACTGTTTTCATTCACTGTTTTCATGTGACATCATATTTTGTCGTAATTCATCATTAAGAGAAAAAGTATGGATTGCACAAAAGCATGTAATGAGAATAACAGCCGGAGCCCACCCAAGGTCACCTTGCAGACATTTATCTGAGAAACTCGAGATATTCACAGTACCTTTGCAATACATATATTCGCTTACGAAATTTGTTATTAATAACCCATCCCAATTCAAAAGTAATAGCGAAGTTCATAACTGGAACACTAGAAGAAAGGTCGATCTTCGATATCACTTGCCAAATAGCATTAAAAGCCTAACACATAGCCATCCAACATTTAAAAAGAAATTAAAGGAATTTCTTAATGATAACTCCTTATACTCAGTAGATAAATGTTTAGATCCGAAGTAGTAACTGTAAAAAAAAAGTTTAAAAAATAAAAATTTTTATTTTGTGTAAAAAAACTTACGTTCAAATGACACGTTCCACATCATTAAGAAATGTTGTATTCATGGTGTACGGAACAAGTAGTAATGTAATGTTTCTTTCAAAATAGTTTATGTAAGACAAAAGGAACACGGTGCGAATGTGTTAACAAGATTTTAAAAAGAACACACCTCCAACAAAGTGTATGCTCAACAAAACATTTCTCTTGTGTTAATGTGGCCAACGCTTTTAGGAATAATGATGTTGAGGAGACAAAAGAAGTTTCTTACATCTGAGAACATTCATTGTTCACGCTCTCATACCGATTCTGTGCACGACCATGAAAACATTTCTTTATTAACTGTCACATCTCTGAAAACTGGCTTTATAAGGTCTATGTCAGCTACTGGTAAACTGTGGTTATGTGTATAAATAAGGTTTGATTCTTCGTATCTCTTTTGTTTGCAGCAAACGTCCGACCCCTTTGGAGGAAACTTATGTAAAATTTCAACATCTGTAGACAGTATAACTGATAGAAAAGAAATAGCAACACCAAAAACGAGTTGTGCCACATAACGAAAGTTCGTAGGCGTGTTTTTACATGTGAAAGATGATATCATTTTATATTTCGCACAAGTCGCATACGAGTGCCCCTAGTAACGCCAATGTGATGATACATATCACGTTTGCTTTAAATACGCGCTGCAATGTTCGTGTACGTTAGTTACCTTTCAGGTTGGACGTGGTGAGTTGATTTTAGTCAAGAATGCCTTTAAGTCGACAAAGACGCCATTACCAACACCTTACTAAGGTTGAAAGAGCTCACGTAAAGGACTACGAGAAGCTCGATTCTCCTTCTGAGATACTGCAGGACGTAGCCATTGTACGTTGAACCGTGATTTATTTTCAAAGAATATTCTTAAGAATATATTTTATTTACTAGCGATTCATCAAGAACATTAACACATTTAATCACACTATGTAAGCATGGAAGTAGTTGCCAGGGAGTAACTGATGAAATCATAACGAAATTCCTTTTAACAAATGAGAATTTTATTCATTTTAATAGTGCCTAAAAGCATCTTTTTCAAAAGAAACAGATTTAAATTTATAATCAGAAAGCACCCTCTAAATATCAAAGTTACAATTTATTCAGAGGCAGAAAGAAACAAGTTTTGACTGTATGAGCTTTGGGGCAGAGAACCTTGCAGCTCCCTTGTGACATGGCTGTAGTTACGACCGCTCACAACAGCCTCTGAAAGGCTACGCTGGTGCAAATCTGCAACGCTCCAGATAACTTTAAACTAAGAGTTTTAACGATTTACACAAGTACACAAGCTATGCACCCCCGTTGGAAGGATGGAAATGGTACAAAACACTAACAATTAAAATATGAACCTTGCCACCGAAGGTGCAACTTAATTTTAACTTCTAAGAAAAGTCTTACGGTGAATGGGTGGTAACTTTATATACTAAAATGATCATTTAAATAAAAGCCCATGAAATGCAATCTTATATAAAATTCTACAAGGTTGGCCAAACAATAGTTAAGATGCTCTACAGTACACAGATACCGCCTCTCAAGATCAAAGTCAATAATATCAAAGTTTTCAAAGATCAAAACATATTTCAGGTACTAGGCCGTTACACTCCAAGCAATAAATTCGTTAACACACCAAATCCGACAAACACGACAGAGGCAGCTACTAACGTACGGTAGATTGATAGGGAGATTACCGAACAACCCGAACCGCAGGTTGCTCTAACCCGACCCTACTCCACAAGGGAAAAACGGACCACCCAATTTATAAACAACCACCTTATCGCGGGTGGGCAAACGGAGAAGAATGGTGGGACGACCCCAAAGCAAAACGTATGGTGACCTCTACAAGAAAACAAGTAGTATTTAACAAGAGTAAGACAAACGACATATCACCAATCACTTAACTTCTAATAAACTGCGATTTCTCGAGAAGACCTGGCGCAGCACTCCCAAATCGCTCTCCCGAACCGTCCGCTGCCAGCCGCTTCAACGAACGCTGCGATTGCCACAGCGGCGCCACCACCAGAAACGGAGGGCGACTGCTTCACACTACGCGCTGCGGCGCGCTCTTCAGAACAACAATTTGTACCAAGGCTCATACGTGAATGATGGTTCGGTGGTGTAAGGGGTCCGTAGGCCCTTACTATAAGTTTTGCGACAGCACAGGTCGACAGGACAAACAATCGATAGTGTGTGTCGGGTTGCGAGAGCGAGAGCGAGTGTTGAGACAGTAGAGTGGGACCCAGGCTGCGGGCCGGGCCTTGGGGCGGCCGGTGGCCGTAATGCAAGGCCGTACCGACAAAGGGGGTGGCCATCGCCGCGGTTTAACCCCTTTTGTGTTAGAAATATACGGGAAAGTGAACAAGTACAATTACTAGTGTGATTCAGTGATATTTCAGTGCCGATATTTGTATTTTCGCGTCTACCGCGCCGGCATTATTTGGATGCAGTGTTGGATTGCAGTGTTGGATTACAGTGATTGAAATTACGTGTGACGATAATAAATAACGAAGAGGCCTGTGCTGTGATTAGCCGTTATTAATTCTGAACGACGAAGTCAGTGGCTGTCTCCTTACGTTGTGTTTTTGGTGATAAATATACGTTGTTGATTAATGAAGCTGTGTTGCTGTTCTTCTTGGCACCAGACATTCATTATTGCAGCATTCGAGAAGGACAAAATGGAATGTAACAACTCCGTAGCAGTCCAATCCGATTGCCAGCCCCATTAGGTACACGGTCACATTAATTATTATCTATTTGGGCTGCTATCAGATCTCGATCGAGCGGGATAAGTCAGTAGATTAAACCGGAGTGTTACAGTGGTCACGAGAATATACGGTCGTAGGTGACCGGGATCCGGACTGCCGCATGGCATTACCGAGAGGGAAGACCATCGTGCTCGGCGTATGGCTCTGATGGCTCTGGGGCATCGCCCTGCGTCTGCAGCAGTAGTTTTAGCAGCAGTTGGCACCACAGTGATGCCACGATCTTTTGCAAATCGGTCATCTCAAGGACAACTCCGAGCCGGACACCCTGTTACATGTATTCCATTGACCCCAAACCACCGCCATATGCGACTTGTGGTGTCAAGCGAGAGCTCACTGAACGGCAGAGTACAGGCCTGTTGTATTCCGATGAAAACTGGTTCTGCCTCGCTGCCAGTGGTGGCACTGTGTTGCTTAGGAGGAGGCCAGAATAGGGTCTCTGACCAACCTGTCTGCGTGCACACTGGACATACGCCTGGACTTATGATCTGGAGTGCAATTTTGTATGACAGCAGGAGCACTCTCGTGGTTATCCCGCATACTCTCTCTGCGAATTTATACTAAAATCTAGTGGTTTGACGTGCTGTGCTGCCGTTCATGAACAGCATGCTTGGGGGTGTTTTCCAGCAGGATTACGCTTACCCACATACCACTGTCGTAACCCAGCATGCTCTACGGAAAGTCAACATGCTACCTTGGTCTGCTCGACCACCACATCCGTCTCCAATTGAGCACATATGGGACATCATTGGATGACAGATCCAGTGTCATCAACTACTAGTATTAACGGTCCCTGTATTGACAGAAAAAGTGCAATAGGCATGGAACTCTAACTCACAATCTACATCTGGCATCTGTACAACTAAATACATGCTATTTTACATGCTTGCGTTCAACATTTTCGCGGTTAGAACGGTTATAGATTTACCAGCAGTTCGCATTTTATATGGCTTATCTCGCCCTTTTATTGTACATCTACATCTACATGCATACCCTGCAAATCACATTTAAGTGTCTGGCAGAGGGTTCACCGAACTACCTTCACAATCTCTATTACTCCAAGCTCGTATAGCTCGCGAACACCTATATGTTTCCGTACGAGCTCTGATTTCCCTTATTGTAACGTCGTGATCGTTTCTCCCTACGTAGGTCGGTGTCAACAAAATATTTCCGCATTCGAGGGAGAAAGTTGGTGATTGGAATTTTCGTGAGAAGAAAAACGCCTTTCTTTTAGTGATGTCCAGTCAAAATCCTGTATCATTTCAGTAACACTCTCGTCCATATTTCGCGTAATACAAAACGTGCTGCCCTTCTTTCAACTTTTTCGCTGTACTCCGTCAATCCTACTGGTAAGGATCCCACAGCGAGTAGCAGTATTCTAAAAGAGGATGTACAAGCGTAGTGTAGGCAGTGTCCTTAGTAGATCTGTTACATTTTCTAAGTATCCTGCCAATAAAACGCAGTCTTCTGTTAGCCTTCCCCACAACCTGCGATCTCACAGTGTTAATCACTTAAATGTGTTACTAGACTACTTAATGACTTTTGGCTTTACGATTTTTTCCGTCAGTGTACTTGACCCACACATTGGAGTATATTACAATATTGGCTGATGTTAAAAAGGAACTATTATTAAGTGTCACGTGCTCTGGAAAACCCATAGTCTTTGATTTCCATGTCATTCACAGGCAATGAGTGGAAGATGAAACATGAGAGGAGACGCATTTGGAGAGGTAAACTATACAAAGCACAAAAGCTGATAAAAGAAACATAGATCAAAACTTGTGTAATGTCTCAGAAAACTATTACTACGTTCCGCCACTTCATTAAAATGTCTAAGAAGTTCAGACACTATTCCTCGTAAATATAATTTTTTAGGAACACTTGAAGTAACAAAGAACAAAATTTAAACTTTCAATGTTTGTACAGGAAATAAAATTTACGCAACTCAGTCACAGAATAGGATATCATAGCATGTAACAAAAAATTGAGGACATGGGGTCCAAGTGCTACTGTGACAAGAAGAGGTTGCCACACAAGCGGATTTCGTGGCTGTCTACGTTACTGTCCACGTTAAGTCAGTCAGATGACCCAGAAATGCGATCATGTTATATTATGCAACAAAAAAAAAAAAAAAAAAAAAAAAAAAAAATCAGCACCAACCGAAGCTGAAAAAAATGATCTGAGGAATAATTACCATTGTACTGAAACAGCATTGTTATTGGTGTTAATAATGCCAGTAATTCTACTGCAATAAAAGAAAATAACACTTTACAAGTATAGTGTATGGTATATGACAAAGTGTTCCTTAAGTTTAAAATGACAGGTATAAGTGTGTTCGGTTCCCCATAATATCTTCGTTTATGTAAGATAACAACCAATTAATACCATGTTTTACGGACAAGAAGGGAGCAAAGGGTAATGAGTCCTAGTTTTCTGCCTTACAGTCGAAGTAAATGAGTAGAACAATCTGCGTTAGTCTGCTACATGGCAGTGCACCAGATTTTTGCTGCGTACATAACTGCAAAAAATCTAAAATTGCCAATGATGGCTCTCTAAAAACAATAAAACATTCCTCTCTGGGCTACTAATATACGGTGCAAATAATAATGTATCGTTATTTGCAGATATTTTTATTGATGACACATTGGAGTTTTGTATCTGTTATTATATGAAATGTAACCATATGACAGAGACGAAAAGAATAAAACTGTTACAGCGTATATGCAATTAAAGCCCTTGGGAGGCCGATATTAAATGCATTTCTGCGTGATGGAGATCAGCATAGATGTTTATTCGTGAACAGAAAAATGTTAAAATGCATACTTACCCAGTCTGGTAGCACCGCAATAAATATTTTTTTACCTAATTCAATTCTGGATAATACACAACTACATTTTTATCACCACAAGTAGAATGGTTTAACAACTCCTTCTTCGACGTCTCATACGTTAAATTACCGCTATGAACTTACACTTGATTAAGAAGGGAAACGATGTTAAGATAACACCCTGATTAATTGTTTTTGTGTGTTGACAGAAGGCTGCAAGTGTGAGATTGGCGAGAAAGGTAGATATACGAGAATACTATGAAAGAAGTGAATTCATTGAGAGACGCCATGGATATAAAGGACTCTGTCGGCCGTCATATGAAAGTAGTCAGAACTAAGAAAGAAAAAAAAGTTGTCCTTCTGTTCCTTGAAGTCCCTGTATATAAAATGACCCAACTAACTGACTCACTCACTGGCTCATCATCGCCCAGCCCAAACTACTAAGGACAGAAACTTGAAATTTGTGAAATTTACAGAGGTTTTTGATCTTATACTGTAAGCATCGTTTAAGAAGGGATTTTTTCGAAATTCCATACCAAAGGGGGTAAAAGAGGAAGAAATGTTTTTGAAACTAGACCTACGAAAATTGGTATTTGGTTTATCAGTCAGAAAATTTGACTCATAAGGAGGTGAGATAGGAAATGTAATGTTTTATGAAATTATTTCATTGCGAAAGCATTTTTAAAGCTAGGAACACGAAAATTTGACTTGGGCTCCTCGGTTATAAGTAAACAAAATACGCGTTTCAGTGTTTTTGAAAATTCCATCCCTATGGGGGTGAAACAGGGATGAAAAGCTTTCGAAAATATGTCGCTATTAAAGCAATTTTGAAGACGGAACTACGAAAATTGGTACTTGGTTTCTCAGTGAGAAATAAAACCATACACGTTTCAATATTTTTGGAAATTCAACCACTAGCTTGTAAAAATGTGGGTAAATGTGTTTTTGAAAACTACTAAAGCAATTTTAAAGCTTCATCCACGAAAATTGGTATTTTAATTCTCAGTTAGAAAGAAAAAAAACAGTGTGCCTATATTTTTGGAAATTCAATCCCAAAAGGGAGTGAAATAGGGGATGATAAGTGTTATGAAATTATTTAATTATGAAAGAATTCACATAGCTAAATCTATGAACATTTGTATTCGGCTTTTCTGTTTAAAATTTTAAAAAAGTGTGTTTCACTGGTCCTGGAAATTCAACATCATAATCCAGGGGATGAAAATTTAACAGAAAATATCGTTACGTCAAAAAAGATAAAGTTAAATCCATGAAAACAGATATTTCACTTCTCGGTTACATATAAAGACATATGCGTTAGGGTATGAAAATTTCTATAGAAATTTCACCACTGGAACGCAAAAGGCATGATTAACAAAAACTTTTCATTTCAACCACCATAATAGCTTTTTGTTCGGAAGTACATTCGGGAAGGACCGTGTTTTTATGACTTTAATTAGCGTGAAAAGTTTAGAAGACATTGCAATTTGTAAACAACATAAAAAGTCGATTACAGAAAAAAAGAAACCCGTGCAGCGAGCGATAAGCCAGTAAGAAATAAAAAAATAATACCTTTCCTTCTTCTAGACACTCTCAGCTGACTGTCGTTGTTCCTTACATAGTCATTTATTATAGCTGATATTAAACAATCACTTCACCATTCTCCAATATCTTCGATGGATTGTACCCATAGATATCCAAAGTTTATCGATGAAGTCTTTCTCTACGTCCAGATTTATTAGCAAGGTGTCCTAGTATTTCTTCACTCTCCCTTCCATTATTAAGCTTTCTTAATTAAATTTAAGTGCGTTTTCGCAGTATCCATATATACAGTATGCTACAACAGGAAAAGAGGGTAAGTGTAGTTCTGAGGGGTGACCGAGCGGTTCTATGCGCTACAGTCTGGAAAAGCGCGACCGCTACAGTCGCAGGTTCGAATCCTGCCTCGGGCATGGATCTGTGTGATGTCCTTAGGTTAGTTAGGTTTAAGTAGTTCTACGTTCTAGGGGACTGATGGCCTCAGCAGTGAAGTTCGATAGTACTCAGAGCCATCTTTTTATAGTTCTGATTGTAATCTAGTGCAGTTCTATGCAGAGTTAATCGCTCACGTATTCTTAGTTACAAAATGTTCTTGAGTGAAGAGAGTTCTCCAGACTCGCGTGCTCACAGAAACTCTCCATTGTCAGTGTCATTTCAGTGTGCGATTCGGCATTCACACTCATGAGTTTATGGGAGTCTGGTTGTAAGTAGGCTGTTTCTGTTTTCTTATTGGTAACGGCACGTAGCGCTCTGTATGAAAATCACTGGCTGTGCTGTGTGCAGTCTGTGGCTAGTTTGCATTGTTGTCTGCCATTGTAGTGCTGGACAGCTGGATGTTAACAGCGCGTAGCGTTGCGCAGTTGGAGGTGAGCCGCCAGCAGTGGTGGATATGGGGAGAGAAATGGCGGAGTTTTGAAATTTGTAAGACTGGATGTCATGAACTGCTATGTATATTATGATTTTTCAACACTATTAAGGTAAATACATTGTTTGTTCTCTATCAAAATCTTTCATTTGCCAACTATGCCTATCAGTAGTTAGTGCCTTCCGTAGTTTGAATCTTTTATTTAGCTGGCAGTAGTGGCGCTCGCTGTATTGTAGTAGTTCGAGTAACGAAGATTTTTGTGAGGTAAGTGATTTGTGAAAGGTATAGGTTAATGTTAGTCAGGGCCATTCTTTTGTAGGGATTTTTGAAAGTGAGATTGCGTTGCGCTAAAAATATTGTGTTTCAGTTTAAGCACAGTCATGTTTAATTTTTCTAAGGGGACGTTTCATATGTCGACCCTTAGCCGAGGATACCTCACTGGAATCTTCTGATTTTGTTCTTGTAGTTTGTGTAGTTAGTGTAGCTATTGTTTATTGCTAGTGCGTAATTGTAGAGAGAATCTGCTTTATAGTTGCAGTCTTTCATTATTGTACAGTAAAACAGGTGTGACATGCGTGTAGATTTGCACCAAGTATTTCGCAGCAGAGCTTGCAATTAACTAGATATTATTTTCAGTGCTATGTTAATGTGTTTTCTTATTTTACTCTTCCAATTGTGTTTTTCTGTGTTATTGTGACAATAATGGCGTGTGAAAAACGTAATACTAGGCTCCAAAGTAAACTGAGAAATGACAGTGAAGACGAAAGCAGTGTGTTAGCGCCACCGAGTAATGAATTAACTGATGTTCAAAGTAGTAATTTGGTAATTGTGCATAGAGAAATGGAGCGGGCGGCAAATAATGGTGTGTACAGTGAAACAATTAGTGAACAGGGAAGCATTATTGATTGATTGGTCAGCAACAGTCACCTCAGGAATCCGAAAGGACAGGACACAATCTTGAAAAATACTGAAGATTCAGGTTTTGGGTCCTCACCGTTTTCTCAAATAAGTCAAGACACATTTTCTGCTTGTCAAAATGTGAATGTTGCCGGTGCAACTTCACTGCCGAAAAGCACTGAGGAACATGTTTCAGACACCAGCGCATTGTTATTACAGTTAATGCAACAAATAGGACAAAGGCTACAAAAGTTAGACACAACGCTTGAACAAAATCAGAAACAAATGGGACAAAATCTTCAAAAGTTAGACACAATGGAACAACACCAGAGATAAACACAGCAACAGTTAGTCGCAATGGAACAAAATCTTCACACCACGCTTGAACAAACACGTGAAGATTTAACTACTGAGTTACATAACATTGAATCGAAATGTCAAAAAATCTGTAATGACGAAAAATCACAAATTTGTGAGAATTTTCAACCTATTTTTTCACGGCATGAAAATGCATTACAGAATCACGAAGCAGCCATAAAAGAACTGAAAACAATTGTTCATGAAAATCATGAGACCTTGCAAGCTAAAATTGACTCAGTTGCATCTACCGATTCGGTTACGCAACTTGCAAAAACTCAGGAAAACTTAAAGGACACAGTAGATACTCTGAAAATTGGTTCAGAAAGACACATGGAGGAAATTAGTTCATTGTCAGAGAAAGTAGTTGAACTTTCGGATCAGCTAAATAATTTATCTACGAAGGTAGATGATAATCTGAATGACACAAAGCTGGTAGTCTTTAATGACACAGAAGAGTGCGAACAAATTAGGAAATTCAAACAAAATCAGAATCAAATTAATACGCAACACCAAAGAGAAATCCAGGAAGTACAAAATCAGCTAACACAGGTAATACAAGAATTACGTATTTCAGAGGACACACGCGCCCCAATACGGGAAGAGGGACATAGAAATACGGAACAGCTACAAAATAATAACACAACGCATTTCGGAAATTATGAAAGAAATTGGCAAGGTGCACCGAATTTTGAAATGGAACCGCCGAAACGACGTAACAATGACCGACATGCGACTCGCCGACATGATGATTTTGACTATAAGCTGTTCATTACTACACGTAAATTTAAAACATTTAAGAATTCTGGCAACGACATTCATCCACAAGCGTGGCTCCATCAATTCTCTCATTGTTTTCCTCCCAACTGGTCACTAGAGCACAGATTAGAATTTATGTGTGGCTATTTAGAGAATGAACCAGCTGTAAGAATGCGATCAGTCATTCACGATTGTCACAGTGAAGGAGAATTTTACCATGCCTTCCTCTCAGCATATTGGTCTCAAGTTACACAAGACCGAGTAAAACATAGCATCATAATGATGAAGCATTTCGAACAATCTGAATTTTGAGACCTGAGTTTCTCCTGGCGTATACAACTTTCAAATAACTTCCGGGAATTCAGCCAGGTAACACTCTCAGCGACCGCCGATATTTCGGCGGGAGAACACCCCGCCATTTTCAAGGCAAACTGCAACGGACAGGCGACGTACATGCAAATTTAATACCTCGGTTCTCGGACCCAAGCAGGAAAGATAACACACACACACTGAACACTAGTGCCACCAAAGATGGCCAAAGTCAGAGCTATCGATAGTGAGACTATGAATTCGCAGGTGAGGTAGCATTGAGTCTGTCCCTCTGTTTCTTGACAAGGGAGAGAGCCGGATTCCAAACAGAGTTTAAACAGAAACCTCCATCCCTGTTAACAAGGTTGCTCGCTAATTTAATCTCAACTGCCTCCCGAATCACACTGTCCCAATAGCTGGACGTGCATGCCAATATCTCGGTGTTATTATATAACATGGAGTGACCAGTATCCAAGCAATGTTCGGCAATAGCAGATCTATTTGGCTGCTGTAATCGTGTGTGCCGTTTATGCTCAGTACATCTGTCCTCCACGGTCCTGATAGTTTGACCAATATATGCCATGCCGCAGCTACAAGGGACACGATATACACCCGCCTTACGCAGTCCAAGATCATCCTTAACGGAACTCAAAAGTGCTCTAATTTTAGATGGAGGTCGGAAAACACATTTCACATCGAATTTCCGTAAAATACGACCGATCTTATTGGACGTGTTTCCTACGTAAGGCAAGAAGGCAGTAGACTTAGGTGTTGACTCAGAATTATCATCAATCACCTGATGTACAGTTGGTCGATAGCGCAACGCACGTTCAATCTGTCTATCACTGTAACCATTTTGACGAAATGTAACTTCAAGATGGGACAGCTCAGCTGGCAAAGTCTCAGCGTCAGAAACGATATGTGCCCTGTGTACCAAGGTACGAAGTACCCCTTCACGCTGAGCCGAATGGTGACAACTATTAGCTTGTAAGTACAAGTCGGTGTGAGTACGTTTCCTGTAGACTGCATGTCCCAATGATCCATCATCCTTCCTCCTAACCAACACGTCGAGAAAGGGAAGGCAACCATCCTTTTCCACCTCCATCGTAAAACGAATGTTCGGGTGGATCGAGTTCAGATGTTCTAGAAAGACATTCAAATTCTCCCTACCGTGAGGCCAAACAACGAAGGTATCGTCAACGTATCTATAGAAACAGGCGGGTTTTAAAGGCGCCGACTCCAATGCACGTTCCTCGAAGTCTTCCATAAACAAATTTGCGATCACAGGAGACAACGGACTACCCATCGCAACTCCATCTGTCTGCTCGTAATACTGGTCATTAAATAAAAAGTAAGTGGATGTCAACACATGCCTAAAGAGATTAGTTAAATCAGCACCAAACCTGGCTTCAATTAACCGCAACGAATCAGACAGAGGAACACGAGTGAAGAGAGAGACCACATCGAAACTCACTAAAATATCAGAGTCATTCAGCCTCAGTCCCTCCAAACGACGTAAAAAATCAGCTGAGTTCCTGATATGATGTTCACACCGTCCTACTTGTGGACTCAACAGAGATGCAAGATGCTTGGAAACACGATATGTCGGGGCGCCGATGTTACTCACTATAGGACGGAAAGGAACCCCTTCCTTATGAACCTTTGGAAGGCCATATAACCTAGGGGGAACCGCACTATAGGTGTTAAGCCTCTTGATTGTGTCCTGCGACAAACCACTTTTCTTCAGGAGGCTGTTGGTCTTTCTCTCAACACTTTTCGTGGGGTCAGCATCGATTTCGTTTTCATTTAATGGTTGCATCTGAAGTGTCTGATTTCACTTGGGATTGGTTGGACGGTGCCTCACGGACCCAAGCTGACTGGGAGTACAACTCCGTTACTGCCCGGCATTTGGCAAAGTTTGAACGTTTTCATCGCGCGGAGTCGGATGTTATATCTCGACGTTCTGTGATAAATCTCACAGAGAAATCTTTTGACGACGCAACCTTATCCGTGCTAGGGAAAGGATTAATTTTTGCACCCACTCCGAAGAATTTGCCGGTAGTTGATTTTATTAGTTCAATTGAACAGGCAGTTTGCAAACTACCTACTGACGCTGCAGAGGAAGTTAGGAGGGAGGCATGCCGTGTTTTGACTAGGGCTCGTCCACCTAAGAGTAATGTAACAGCAGCAGAGAGGGCTGCTTTACGCTCTCTCAAGGTTGATCCCAGTATTGTTATTCTACCTGCTGACAAGGGCAATGCCACCGTTGTTTTAAATAAACATGATTATGTACAAAAGATGCAACGTTTACTATCTGATTCAACGTATCGCAGAATCGATGCTGACCCCACGAAAAGTGTTGAGAGAAAGACCAACAGCCTCCTGAAGAAAAGTGGTTTGTCGCAGGACACAATCAAGAGGCTTAACACCTATAGTGCGGTTCCCCCTAGGTTATATGGCCTTCCAAAGGTTCATAAGGAAGGGGTTCCTTTCCGTCCTATAGTGAGTAACATCGGCGCCCCGACATATCGTGTTTCCAAGCATCTTGCATCTCTGTTGAGTCCACAAGTAGGACGGTGTGAACATCATATCAGGAACTCAGCTGATTTTTTACGTCGTTTGGAGGGACTGAGGCTGAATGACTCTGATATTTTAGTGAGTTTCGATGTGGTCTCTCTCTTCACTCGTGTTCCTCTGTCTGATTCGTTGCGGTTAATTGAAGCCAGGTTTGGTGCTGATTTAACTAATCTCTTTAGGCATGTGTTGACATCCACTTACTTTTTATTTAATGACCAGTATTACGAGCAGACAGATGGAGTTGCGATGGGTAGTACGTTGTCTCCTGTGATCGCAAATTTGTTTATGGAAGACTTCGAGGAACGTGCATTGGAGTCGGCGCCTTTAAAACCCGCCTGTTTCTATAGATACGTTGACGATACCTTCGTTGTTTGGCCTCACGGTAGGGAGAATTTGAATGTCTTTCTAGAACATCTGAACTCGATCCACCCGAACATTCGTTTTACGATGGAGGTGGAAAAGGATGGTTGCCTTCCCTTTCTCGACGTGTTGGTTAGGAGGAAGGATGATGGATCATTGGGACATGCAGTCTACAGGAAACGTACTCACACCGACTTGTACTTACAAGCTAATAGTTGTCACCATTCGGCTCAGCGTGAAGGGGTACTTCGTACCTTGGTACACAGGGCACATATCGTTTCTGACGCTGAGACTTTGCCAGCTGAGCTGTCCCATCTTGAAGTTACATTTCGTCAAAATGGTTACAGTGATAGACAGATTGAACGTGCGTTGCGCTATCGACCAACTGTACATCAAGTGATTGATGATAATTCTGAGTCAACACCTAAGTCTACTGCCTTCTTGCCTTACGTAGGAAACACGTCCAATAAGATCGGTCGTATTTTACGGAAATTCGATGTGAAATGTGTTTTCCGACCTCCATCTAAAATTAGAGCACTTTTGAGTTCCGTTAAGGATGATCTTGGACTGCGTAAGGCGGGTGTATATCGTGTCCCTTGTAGCTGCGGCATGGCATATATTGGTCAAACTATCAGGACCGTGGAGGACAGATGTACTGAGCATAAACGGCACACACGATTACAGCAGCCAAATAGATCTGCTATTGCCGAACATTGCTTGGATACTGGTCACTCCATGTTATATAATAACACCGAGATATTGGCATGCACGTCCAGCTATTGGGACAGTGTGATTCGGGAGGCAGTTGAGATTAAATTAGCGAGCAACCTTGTTAACAGGGATGGAGGTTTCTGTTTAAACTCTGTTTGGAATCCGGCTCTCTCCCTTGTCAAGAAACAGAGGGACAGACTCAATGCTACCTCACCTGCGAATTCATAGTCTCACTATCGATAGCTCTGACTTTGGCCATCTTTGGTGGCACTAGTGTTCAGTGTGTGTGTGTTATCTTTCCTGCTTGGGTCCGAGAACCGAGGTATTAAATTTGCATGTACGTCGCCTGTCCGTTGCAGTTTGCCTTGAAAATGGCGGGGTGTTCTCCCGCCGAAATATCGGCGGTCGCTGAAAGTGTTACCTGGCTGAATTCCCGGAAGTTATTTGAAAAAAATCTGAATTTTCCAGTCTTGTGAAATATTTTGAAGACATGTTGCACAAAAATCAGTACCTGTCAAACCCATACAGCCCCTCAGAACTCATCCGCATTTGCTTAACCAAATTACCTGAACATTTACGACATATTATTTTGGCAGGACGTTGCAAAGACGACATTGAAGCTTTTCAGGGACTCTTACAAGAATTAGAAATTGACACTGACAATCGCGGAACGCGAAAACAGGAACACAACAATTACAAGTCACATCCGTCGCAATTCCGCGATGAAAGAAATAATAACTGGACACGACAAAGCTATTCTCGCAACACAAATCGTGACCAAAACAGACACCACCCGTATGACAACCGTTGGCAGAGTAGTAATAATTACAGGGAAAGATTACCTCTCCGCCATAGTGACTATCACAGAGACAATCAGGGAAACAGACAATCTGGGAACCGAAATAATTATTATCAAGGGAGACAGAATAACTTTAGATGCAACGGTCCAGCGTGCAGTTACGATTCAGGGAGAAATTCTCCACCACGTGACCGACAAGAAAGAAACTATGGAATCTACCGACATGATGACAGACGATATGATCGTAACGACAGAGCTGAATTGCATCAGAACTGGCAGGATTCAAACAGAGCAGAGCCCTCTCGACAAGGTGAATTTGTAGAAGTTTGGTCTCCTAATCCTAATAACGACGCGCGCCGACAAAGAGACAATGACTCGCAACACAGGCAGCCACGTGCGCCGGCTGGCTCAGAGAAAAATAACATAAACGCTAACCTTGAGACAAATTTTAGCATTCTTTACCGACGTATACCGCATGATTATTGCGTTCAAGTTAATTTGCTGCGTACTGAGAAAAGGTAAAGGATTGACCTACATTTCTCATGTAAAACCGTTTACTGAAGGATAATCTGTTTTTTTACTTCACAGTCTTTGCTATAAAAATTTTCACTTACGTTACTAGTACAATTTGTCACACTGAGAAATGTTAACACGCGTCAATGTTTTGAAGTTAAATATCCAATCAAGAACCAAGAGGACTTATTTAAACAGAAATTACGAATGCATTGTTATAGTGAACAGACGTCACAGTATTAATGTGTGTGTACATTCTCGCTTGTTAGTTGCACGATTAAGTAACGACTATAAGGCTTACATACTTAGAACATATACAGGTACTGCTAATGAGATTTTAATGCAACATTTTGGTTTACTTGAAAATACATTCTGGATTTAAAGTACTTTCTACGAGATACCAGATGACACAGTGGTTGGTTTATGTGACAGCTACACGATTGTATCACAACGCTACTAATGAGTGACAATTTACAATGTTGCTTCTGCGGTGTTTGTTTCATATCCGCACAGTTTTTCTGTATTATTCTGGAAAGTAAAACATGTTTTAGTAGTAACTTTTGTGGTATACCTACAATGAGACAGCCTTTTCCGTAGCACAACAATACGTTACAGCACAGTGCTTTCTTCATCACGGCAATAAGCGTAATAACTAAGATATCTATACGCAAAGCATTTCACTTTTGTTTATCATGAGGTAAGTACATTGACTTTTGCGGAACTTAGCTTTCGGAAGACGATAACTACGACACTTCCACAGAGATTACCTTACAACAAGACGCACAGTTTAGCGTTGCAGTACACGTATTTGAGTGATTAATTTTGCACTTAAATCATTTATTTTTAAAGATATTTGAAGTACAATGATACAAAGGTTTTCCGTGAAACATTTCAATCCATTGCTGTAATCTGTAACACCTGAGGGTATAATTACATTAATCCTCAGGGGGTACACGCCTACTTTGTGTACCATGTGTTTGGCAAGCACAAGGAGACCTAGCTAATATGGTATTTGCTTATACAACTTTACACATCGGTATCATATTTCTCTAACACATAAATTACACAGCTATCCGATTATTTAACAGAGAAACAAACATTTTTTTACTACATCAGTGACACATGTTTACGCAATTACACAGATGGATAACTTCACACTTATGAAAATGTATTTTGTCTGTACTTTGTGAACTGTTCATATTTTTTCGGAACCATTGTGATACTATGAGAGCTCTGAATAGTGTATTTGGTATGGGATCATGATTTTTAAAGTACGTTGGAGGTAGATGACACTGTTGAAATGAGCAGAGGTTTTTTTATTTAGGTTTTGACATTATTGCAGAAAGCTACGACGTTTTTGGGATTTGACTGAGGTGTTATGATATTATTATTACGATGACTATGTGTATTATGCTGTTGCGGTATGTTTATGATCAATAAGCTGATGCTATATGAGTTATTTGATTATGCCACGTATCTGTTATGATGAAATATTGAAGAAGTGTCGACGAATAAGGTAAGGAATAATGAGTAGTGGTTAGGGACTCTGGTTTGTGTAAAAGGTTGTTGGAAACCAAGAATCGTACTTTAAGAGTTATGAAATGTATGTAAATGCGTGAATGTATTACAATGCCGACGAAAATTTTCTGGACACTGTTATATTAATAGGATTTTGTTTCTACAGATTTGTAACGCAAATGCTTGACCTGTGAAATATTTTTATATGAGACTGTCACTGTATCGGAAACTGCTGTCGTAAATGTTTCGGTAAGAAAGTTAATTGACCACCTTCACGTAACGTGTCATGGGCACCCAGCTGCGTGACAGATGTCTGGAAAAAAGCCATTAGTGTGTGCCTTTCAGAGGCACAGGTGGAGAAAAAAAAAGAGGCAATTATCCTCGCTATTGACATTCCTTTGTAGAAAGCATCGTAAATACGACACCCTCAAACTTGAAAACATGATTACACTGTAGAGCTCTTAATTTATTATATTTACTGAAATGAAATGATGAGAAACATTTCATGTCTATTGTCTTGCTAGTTGAAAGATTGTTTACTGCATTATGAAATGCCATATGGCTAGTGAATGATGTTTCACGCCTTGCTTTGCCTATTTTGTTTAATATCTAGTTTCTAGCTGCACTGCAGCATTGGTTAAAATTAAATTTTATAGATGTACTAATATAGATATTAACTGTCTACAGATCCAGTAAATAATAATTTTGTGATACTTCCAATAAAAATGAGGGAGGGCAAAAAGACATTTCCCTTCACAGGAACTACATACATAATTTTCTTTTCAAGTATTTGGTAATTTATTTCATAGAATAAGTTTTTGTAGTGCACCACTTTAATGACAGACATTAAGATGTGAATAGACATTTCCCTTATCTGCATTGTTGTCTTTACTGTAATATTTTTCTGCTTGAGCTTTGTCATGTTTACATATGGTTCAAATGGCTCTGAGCACTATGCGACTCAACTGCTGAGGTCATCAGTCGCCTAGAACTTAGAACTAATTAAACCTAACTAACCTAAGGACAGCACACAACACCCAGCCATCACGAGGCAGAGAAAATCCCTGACCCCGCCGGGAATCAAACCCGGGAACCCGGGCGTGGGAAGCGAGAACGCTACCGCACGACCACGAGATGCGGGCATGTTTAGATATAAGTTATTGCATTTGCTGCTGCTGTTTGCCAGGCATAGTGCTACTAAATTTCACTTTGTATTACTCTGTTAAGCCAGTTTTACTACTGATTTATTTTCCTTGTTGCTGGACATTGGCTCATATTAGTTGTAATGTTGCATTTGCTTATTGTTTTGCACTGCTGCATTGCCTCGTAATTTAGTTTAGCATCTAAGCTCAGTAGATTTAAGTTAGCTTAAGAGGGGGTAGACTATATAAGAGAATGAGTTGCGATGCATTGGAAGAAATGCATTGAGAAGTTATACGAAAAAAGTATAGAAAGTGGGTATAGATGGGACATTTTGGAAATAATGAAGAACGAAGGGAGATCTCCGAGAAGTAAAGAAAGATTTGTTTGCAAAATACTGCACTAAAAGAAACCCTGTCATTTCCTTGTGTTATCCCACTATGTGTTTGTGTTCCCTTGTGTATTTGTGTTTTTCCTGTCTTGATGTGTTTAGCTGATGTTGAAATGTTGTAGAATTTTTCTAATACCATGTTATTTACTTTGTAAAGATGTTTAAACTTTATTTGTTCTGTTTTGTTTTAATGCTCATGTGTGAAGTTGATGTTTCGAAAGTTATTCTGATCTTTTATTTATGTACTCATGTCATAATTCCTGTATCACTGATGTATATGTTATTTCGATTCTTTTGTAAAGCCTGTACTACAAGTGTTATCTGTATTGTTATGTTCTTTAATGATGTATTTTGTACCTTTGTAATTGTATTCTTATGTTATAAAATTGTAATTGACACCAGTTCATCATATTATTAACTTATAAGTTCCATTTCACTGCATACGTTTCTGTTGGTCATAGTATATGGACAATATGTGAGAAGTAGGAACTGATAGTGTTTGCACGTGTGTTAATAATTCAGCAAGGGACTGGATAACAGCATTGCTGGTTCTAAGGACAATTCCAGAAACTTTGTGAGTTCACAAGTGGTGGTTATGGACTTGCTATATTATCCGCAAGACTCTTCAATGGTGATTGTGCACCTGCACAGTCACAACAGATGGCTGCTGGCCAACTCTACAAGGACTACAGTGGGTCTGCATCTTTGATGACCCACCAATACCATTATTTCTACAAGGACTACAGTGGGTCTTCATCTTTGATGACCCACCAATACCATTATTTCTACAAGGACTGCAGTGGGTCTGCGACTCTGGTGGCCCACCAATACCGTAATCTCTACCAGGACTACAGTGGGTCTGCTCTGTGATGACCTACCTACCAATATTCTTCAAAACGTCGAATGACTCTGCTGTGGGTTTGCTCTGTTGTGGCCCATTACCTGTCAGCATGTCAAGAGTCAGCACTGTCTTTCCGTTGGAAGGACAACACTACTTCTTCAAGACTGCATGGAAATCCACTACTTCCGTGTGCATTGTCTTTTACTGCTGAGACTTTGAGAAAAGAAACGGCAGTTTTACTGTGATAAATGATCAGGACTGTCTTTATGGACTATGAGAAAATTTTAGCATTTGACCAACATTGTATCAATAAGTGTGTGCATTTGATTTCTTTGTTACTGTAATTGTGAAAAACTATTTGACAAATATGTATTGGTCAGTGCCCAAAACAATTTGTAAAATTTTTTGTGGGGAGCATGGGGGCTATGTAAGTAGGCTGTTTCTGTTTTCTTATTGGTAACGCCACGTAGCGCTCTGTATGGAAATCACTGGCTGTGCTGTGTGCAGTCTGTGGCTAGTTTGCATTGTTGTCTGCCATTGTAGTGTTGGGCAGCTGGATGTTAACAGCGCGTAGCGTTGCGCAGTTGGAGGTGAGCCGCCAGCAGTGGCGGATGTGGGGAGAGAAATGGCGGAGTTTTGAAATTTGTAAGACAGGATGTCATGAACTGCTATGTATATTATGATTTTTCAACACTATTAAGGTAAATACATTGTTTGTTCTCTATCAAAATCTTTCATTTGCTAACTATGCCTATCAGTAGTTAGTGCCTTCCGTAATTAGAATCTTTTATTTAGCTGGCAGTAGTGGCGCTCGCTGTATTGCAGTAGTTCGAGTAACGAAGATTTTTGTGAGGTAAGTGATTTGTGAAAGGTATAGGTTAATGTTAGCCAGGGCCATTCTTTTGTAGGGATTTTTGAAAGTGAGATTGCGTTGCACTAAAAATATTGTGTGTCAGTTTAAGCACAGTCATGTGTAAATAGTTCTAAGGGGACGTTTCATGGTTTCCACGAATGTCTGTCACTCCGTACCGACATACTCCTTCATTTTTCAGAACCCAACCGAGCAATACTGTCACCACACCAACGCTGCAGCACGTGCACAATGTGCTGAAGTATCGCGCACTTCCGCTTCGTATGTACAGAAGCAAATATTTTGAATATGGGTGACTATCACGTCAGGATGGCAAAGTGTGGGTTATGGCTTTGTCGACGACGCTGTCCGTTGAGGTGGATCATAAACTACCACTGGACATAGATCAAGGAGTTAATCACTCGTGTTCGTTTCAGACGAACCACCGGTGGCATTCGCATCGACCAGTGAAGGAAAAAGACAGGAAATGTAAATAAGATGACGAAAAGGTTTTCCAATGTTGCTTCTTCTGATAGCAACATAAGTGTATTAACCACTGCCCCATCTCACTTGGTGCAATCTTGCCAACTCCATGAATCCTGAATTGTCTGTTCATTTAAGTAAGTGACAGGCTACATTCCCACAGCTGAACAGGTACCATTGTCTCACAAAGATAATTTCCAGCTGCACAGATATGACTACGATCTATGCGTGCAACGTTAAACGTAGTGATATGTAAATTTGAAATTGTGAGTTAAGATACATAGTCCATAATCAGCGACAGCACATAACAGTGGAAAGCAGATTACAGGAAAGCTATAAACGAAATCAAAGGATTACAATGGATAATAGTATGAGAACAGGTACAACGCGACAGCATGAGCTCAGTTAATCCCACTCAGAAAGGCTGAAAAATATCTGGATGGATGCAAAGAGGCACACAGAGAATACGAAGCTGCGCAGGAAAGTAATGTCTCCAAATTATTATGTGAAAAATTTTAAAGCGTTTTAAATAAAACGAACATTATCAATATTCTACATCTTTATTCTTTATGTATACCTATTATTCAGTCCTCTGCAGCTAGAGGGTTCCGAACTGTAGCGCGTAACATGGCGTTGTGTAACGTCTCCGAGTCGGTAGGAGAGAAACAGCGGGCTTTAATCGAATTTCGAATTCGAAGAGTTCGTCCACACTTAGAGCACCCTCTCCTTCAGTAAGACAATGCCAGGCCACTCACAGGCGCAACAACATCTCCAACAATGCGAGGCCTTGGGACCAGAGTCATCGATAGTCCTCCGACAGTCCCGATTTATTCCATCCGATTTTCATCTGTTTCGGAAACTTCACTTTGATAGTGATGAAGTGGTGCAAGCAGAGGTGACGTTGTGGCTCCTTCATAAAGTCAATGACGGTATCAACAAAATGTTCTCTCATTGGGAGAACTGTGTTCCCCTCTAGGGTGACTATTTTGAGAAATAAACATGAAGAATGAAGATTTAGAATGTCAATAACGTTTCTTTAGTAACAAGCTTAAAGAAGTTTCACATCAAAAATGCAGAGTCGTTATTTTTCAGCATGCCCTAGTATATGATACTCAGTGACCAATAATCCACACAATACAAACCAAGAAGAAGTAGTACATGAATTTATTTACTTCTTTACACTGAGTCACAATTTATCGATGGGAGTCACACTGGCGATTAATCTGCAGCACCTGGAAGGACAGCAGATAATGAAATTCTACTTATTGTGTGTATACAGCGTAGAGGAAGGAAATGTGATTTCATTTGTGAGTGATTTGGGGCTACGCATGGTGCAAGAGCTCGTGCAAAGGCGAGCATTTCTGACTGCAACGAAGTCTCTAACACCACTGGGCATCGAGTCGGGGAATGCGTGGGTGGCGTGTACTAGTACATAATTCCACGTCACTTGAAATCTGTGCTAAAGTGCATAAGTCGTACTGCCTGGCATGACAGTATCTCGTCAAACCTCGGACAGAAGTTTCCAGTGTCTGACTCATCCGGAGAACGTGCTAGCCAGGGTAACATTCGGACAGTGTCTGCCTCGGTAACAGAGCAGGACAGCAAATGCCACATGCATTCTTGCGTTTTCTTAATGAAACATGTCACAGAGATCTCAAAGCTACAGCTGAGCCCCCTATCTTAACATGCCAGAAATGGGAAGCCGGCAATCCAGATTATTGGATGCGCTAACTGGGGGCTAAGGAGTTGCATACCCAACAGCATCTCATAGCTTTATATCAGGCACTGGTCCCGTATGACGATGAGAAATAAAATTTGGCAATTTTCCTTCCTCTCCGAGACTCCGCGCATGTATATGTCCATAAAGATGTTGTACATGCAATCAAGGCTGGCTTGAAAAGATGGTGTGTCATTCTTGTGTCCAGATTTTTCCCTGAGCGCACTACTATTGGCACGCTTCTCTGCTACCGCAGTATGTATGGAAGCAAGCCGACGATAGTACTGCAAGTAAGGTATTGATTTTTCTACCCGTCACTTGGTCAAGGTCAGTCTAACAAAGCGCCAGAGCAGATACTGTGACTGTGATAACATCAAAGACTTGTGTAAAACTTAAATGTTTAAATATAGTTTCAAAACTTGGTCAGATTAAGTATGACCATAAAAACGTTGAACATTGAATCTCAACGTGACTCACTTACTAGTTAAATCTAGTTCCCGCAAATTCTAAGAAGTTCGCAGCATTAAAGCTAGAAACTTACAGTACTGGAATCAGGTGCAGATGGTCATGTATACACGTGGTAGAAATTAACAGAGAGCTACCTCTTTTACTTTATGTATTGCCACACTTTTTCGAAATATTAGAATAGCGTAATATTAAAGTTACAACGTTCAACTTCTGCAATTAAGTTCAATTTATCATAAAAACACATGGTAGACATTTCCGTGACGATACCACATTTACGCATTGAATTATTAAAGATAAACCAGTTTCCATACTAAAAATTTGGTTAGTTTAACTAAATTTGGTTGGGTTAAGTAACCTTTGTTATTAAGCTACAAAGTCAAAAAGACAGCACTGTATTTGAAACACGTAATAATGAAGCTGTACGAAATTTGAAGGTAACGTAATAATTTTTAAAAAGGCACATAAATGCAAGAAGAGACTGTTCAACGGCGACCATCAAGCGTATTTTGCGTTTGGCAAATTCTAGAGTTCACAGTTTAAGAGCTATCGCGGCTAAGAATTTTTTACAACATAAATAAAGTACAGAGATACTGACAGAAAAACTAGGGTCGCTGTTAGTCATTAACGAACAACGGTATAAAATAATTTTGTAGTCATAAAGGGTGCTAGCTGAGCACTGCCAACACTAGAAGCAGTTTTGCAGCAAATGTTATCTTCGTCGTGCGCACAGAGCACATGTAAATAACGAGGCCCCTGCACATGAAGAGGTTCTTCGCTCGTTGTCAGTTTTACGGGAATGTGCTCCGCACCGCTGTGGACTTGTTTCGTGCCCGTTTAAGCCTCGTCTGGCGTTAATAATGGCTGACATTATTGTGTTTCGGTCGAATGATATATCATGTACAACTGATGAAACTGTGTAAAAGTATACTTACTTGCAACATCAGCTTATCTTGAAAATCCGTCCATCATTCTCCGTGTACTGTGTGCCCCCTGGTATGTTATGGAAAATTGCGTGGCAAGTGTCCTAGATTGTTCCATTATTTTCCACTTTCAAGGAGAGCAACTAATTTCTCTGAAATGGGAACAAAGAGTAGAAATTGGCTGTGAACTGTTTCGTGTGCTGAGAACGGTAGGACAAGCTGTAATGATTTTCCTACTGATTCTTGTGCATGTGGATGTTGAGCATGATATACTCTTTCGTTAAATGACAGTAGTCTTTTATTTATCGTCGCAGCTCCTGGCTCCTCTGCATTAGTATTTGAGAGTTAGAAAATTTTATGTTAGTTCAGGCGAGATGAGAAGTGGACCTGTGGAATGAAGACCATGGACGATAAGTTCTCCATCGCTTTCTAGCTGTTTGCAAAAATAGTTTTAGGCCATTGTGTACGGCTGTGGTATCTGAAAACCGCACAGGACTACCAAACATTTCAACTTATAGAGGACAGACCACCAAACACCAAAATATTTTACCCGTCGCCCCACAAGTGGTTCCGGTGCTGACAGCCCATGGTGCTTCAGACGTCGCCGCAGTGTTTGGGAAGATATTTGTTTGCTTGCTACGAGCAAAATATTTAGGGGACCGGACAAAAATATGAAAACACCTCTATAAACGCATGCCCTAACATTAATGCAGCTGCTAGTCAAGCCTGCAAGTTGCACTGTAGTATTTGACAATTAACGGCACCTGTACGCTGAACTCACCACCTTACAACTGTCAATAGTGGGCAGAACAGTGTTCGCTGTGGTTTTGATTGTATTACGTCGGAGTTAAGTGAACTCGAACGCGGACAAATTTTTGGTGCTCGTACGATGGGTGTTTCCGTAATCAAGGTAGCCGAAGTGTTTGGTGTGTCGACAGGTATCGTAAACCACATGCAGGGAAAGTAGAAAAAATCTTCCCATAAGTCACAATGCGGTCGAAAGTGTGTTGAGTGCTCGTGGCGGATGGTCATTGACGAGGAATGTGACGTAAAATAAAAGGACAACGAAAAAGTTACTGCAGAAGTGAATGTCGCACTCGCGAACTCTGTCAGTACCAAAACAACATCAACCCTACGATGCAGACTGTTTGCTGCTAAGAGTGGAACGTAACGCGGGTTTGATGATGATCTCGACAGCTATATCGTAGTAACACATGGGCTCCATGATTACTCGGCAAGCTCGCGTTACTGCCAAGAATTATATGACCATTTTGGATGATTAGGCCCATCCTATGGTATAGTGTTTGTTCCTCAATGGTGACGCTGTCGTTCAAGACGACATGGTCCTTGCTCACACAGGTCGCACGGTCAAGGAGGTTGTATGAGCAGAAGAATGAACTGGCCCACCTCTCCTGGCTACCACAGTCCGCAGATGTCAATATTATTTATGTGGTGTCACCGCCAGACACCACACATGCTAGGTGGTAGCCTTTAAATCGGCCGCGGTCCGTTAGTATACGTCGGACCCGCGTGTCGCCACTGTCAGTGATTGCAGACCGAGCGTCACCACACGGCAGGTCTAGAGAGACTTACTAGCACTCGCCCCAGTTGTACAGCCGACGTTCATAGCAATGGTTCACTGACAAATACGCTCTCATTTGCCGAGACGATAGTTAGCGTAGCCTTCAGCTAAGTCATTTGCTACGACCTAGCAAGGCGCCATAGCATTGGATATTATTTTATATTGTGGTTATAACATGTACCGTCAAGAGAGATGTTCTACAATTGTGGATTAAAGTTAAGTATTACATCAACTACGTACTTTATTTGCTACTATTAATTCCTTTAACTGTTCCAAACCTCACGCCAATCTGCGTGAGCTTAACGCGTGCCTTTCGGCTTCCTCCCATTGTGACTTGGCTGTCTTGCCAAGTCACAACAATTTACACTGCGTGGTATATTTTGGAGAGAAATGTCTATCATTGTTACCTGTATTAACCTATTTTTCAAGAAGAATGGTATCATGTGCCCTTGAAAATCACGCAGGACGACCACTATCCATTCCGAGACGACTCCAAGCTGTTTTAAAAGCCTACGGGATTAATACACCGTATTTGGCATGGTCGTGAGTTTTTGTTACCTTCATATTTTGTCCACCCTCTGTATGTGCCATGGGTTAATGATTTCCCTTGACTGCGTGTATAACGTCTGTCCACTTTGGCACTAGTCACTTAGGGTCAATTAGATTCCGCATAGTGCTGAGGATGGCCCCTCCGACTCCATTAATTCCATATTTGCATGACAGTCGTGGGATTCCAACACAACTGAGCAGCCATTTAATGAAAGGAGGAACTGTGATTTTTCATGGACAGCAGTCATGCCACTTTCAAATTTCATCTTGCGCTGATGGACGTTTCTCGTTATTAATCGCGGCTAGCACGACCTTCTCACAAAGGAATAATTAATGAATGAGGTTTATGGATAATTTGTGGATAATTTGTGAATGTACTATCTCTCTGTACACAGAATGTAGATGGTGTTCTCGTATGTACCTTGTGCGGTTCCACTGAAATATTAATCGTTTCTTTTTCCTAGCATGTACTACACTTCACGTCAATTTTATGTCTCTTCCCGCGGCCTTCACGCTGTTACAGTTTTAATGGTCAGCAGTTTATTTCCACATAAGACAATCAAGTGGACATAAGAAGACTGGAAGGAAATAACCTTACGAACTTAATGTTTGTAACTCCGTAGTTTTTTTGCAGACAGCTGAGCCATGGTCGGCTCGCGCTAATGCGTTTTCCCTTTCGGTCATTTTGTCACCATCGAGTGGCGCCTTATTCCACCCTCAGTTATTATTTGAACGGGTTGCTCACTTGCTTTCGTCAGTGGCAGCAGCAGCGTTTATCGATACTAGTACTATGAATCGTCCCCTTATAAAATTAATGAATTTCTGTGCTGATAAACCTCTAACATTCTGCGTGGTGTATGTTTGTTCTAAGTCGTGTCTCCCTACCACTTTCGCGGAACGACGCTCTGAGCGTGTTTTTTAGGGAATTGACTAGTTTGAACCTGGGACCTATTGCTGGTAAGGAGACGCCAGACCACACATGACATGTAGAGTTCAGAAGAGTTCAGTGAGACTAGGGATGATATAATCAAATACTTAATGATTTCAGCGTCAGCTCCACTGCACTCCCTGTAAAACAATCTTAGTACTAACTAAATTTAGTGGAAGGGGTTCAAGGCTTTCCTATTTTTAGTTAGCTGGTAAAATAACGTCGAAAAAGCAGTTAAGTTTACCATTGGAAATTTGATTCTACTCACAAAACATTGTTTATAAATTGCAGTATTGATAAAAGGAAATATTTTAATACAGGATGATAAAAACCAACTGTGTTCAACAAAAATGTGAACGAATATTCCCTGAATGGGTTTCCAAGTTCTACAATGGATCGAAGGATGTCTATGCCATATCACATCTATAATCTAGATTTAAGTTAAGTTTCATAAAAGAGAAAACTATCAAAATGGTCTACAGTGACCCGCAATTATCTTTAATTACTTATTTAACTTGTCGTAAATTACAGTGGCTGATGTGGCTTCTGAATAATTATATAACAGAAAAATCATTGCGTTTCAGATTTTAACTTCTAGTAGCAAATGTGAATACCACGAAGTTTAATTGACGATCGACACAAGTATTATGTAAAAAGGGGATGTAACAGATGAGAGACTTCTGCAGTTCTGAGTGAAGCCTTATGGCGGCACCAAGTGCGTTCATTACCTTGTCGGTGTTTAGGCAGCGTCAGGGGGCGGGGGGGCGGCGCTGCTCCACACACCTCGCCGTCTCGGAAGCAATTCTTTCTAACCTCTCCTTAGTACAATTTACCGAATTTGGTTTAAGAAAAGCTATCTGGCTGTGTTTTCAACTGAACAATCAGGGTTTCAATGTTAAACTTAAGATCTGCCTACAAAAATTATGTCTATCCAATGAGAAACGTTATACTTTTCGTGGTGGGGCAATGTTTTTAACGTTTGCAACGTAACAGAAACGCGTATAGTCTCAAGCTAAAACTTTCAGCTGCTGTCGTCCTTTTAGTGTAACTGTAAGATCTATACTGTTCTTCTGGAAGGCTCTATCTATTAACATGGGCTGGGGGATGGTCCTGGAGGTCGGCTGGCGACGTGGGTGTCCGTCCCTTATCGTAGGGCCTCCTAGCCTACACGACTCTACTCTCGGCTTCTGTTCTCGTTTCTTCCCCCGGAACTGCGTCTGTTTCACGGTGGGAAGGTATGACACGCATTTAGGCGTTCTTGTGTTAGTCTGTGGTATTCCATTTGCTCACTCGTTGATCGTATTACTTTGGTTAATTTAATGTCACGATTTATTCGAAGCTATGTGACATACTGCCGGATTTGCTATCATGTCAGGGTTTTCATGGAAGGTGTTGGATTTGCCTGACAACTTACAAACGTCTTACATTATTTGCTTTTCAAACAGCTGAGCAAAACTGAACGTACTCAGACCTTACTCTCTTTACTTATTCTGATCAACACTAAACTGACACACAATATTTTTAGCGCAATGCAATCTGACTTTCAAAAATCCCTACAAAAGAATGGGCCTGACTAACAATAACCTATACCTTTCATGAATGACTTACCTCACAAAAATCTTCGTTACTCAAGCTACTGCAATACAGCGAGCGCCAATACTGCGAGCTAAATAAAATATTCTAACTACTGAAGGCACTAACTACTGATAGGCATAGTTAGCAAATGAAAGATTTTGATAAAGAACAAACAATGTATTTACCTTAATAGTGTTCAAAAGTCGTAATATATATATATATCAGTTCATGACATCCAGTTTTACAAATTTACTGTCTGTGATAGACACACGTCCAGATCGTCTGCTCTCAAAACTCTGCCATCTCGCTCCCCACATCCACCACTGCTGGCGGCTCACCTCCAACTGCACAATGCTACGCACAGTTCACATCCATCTGCCCAACACTACAATAGCAAACAACAATGCAAACTAGGCACAGACTGTACACAGCACAGCCAGTGATTTTCATACTGAGCGCTACGTGGCGTTACCAATAAAAGAACCTAAACAGCTTACTTACAGTACTGCTGTAAGTTCTTTGGTGTGGCAGGTATATTTCCGTGTCATGGTGTGTGTGTGTGTGTGTGTGTGTGTGTGTGTGTGTGTGTGCATGTGTGTGTGTCTGTGGCAGTTGGTCGGTTGCGGCGGAGCAGCGTGGAAGTCTATGCGGCGTGTCATCAGGCTGGGGCCGCTGGCGGTGTGCACGCGCGGTCAGAGTTGTGTGGCACTAACTGCAAAAACTGCTAAGTTCGTCGCACCTGCATACTCGAGTTGAGCAATCAGTGAACCTGAAATGAAACCTCAACCGATGTGACATCTCTTTGTTGATTGCTGGTTGTTGCATTCTGGATTGTTCCCGCAAGCAACAATGTGATGGTGTGTTGGAGTCAGCAAAATTTTGCAGCCGTGTCCCTTCTGGTGTTTAATCTTTGAAATGATTATAATTCACTGGCGAAGTACACCAGCGGTATCTTCTGTCTTGTGGCCGTTTACATTCCAGTTACCTGCCCTGGTCGTTAGCGTAGTTTTGCGGCAGTGTATTTTCCTCGCCGTGTTGATGCTGTCTGGTACGGCGTGTAGTTCGACAGCTTGGTGTTGTTCTCCTCTTCTCTATGAGTGTTTATTGTGCCTTGACTGTGTTTATACGCCAATTATTAAGACATAATCCTGCTGCGATCCTCATCTTTCCTGGTATTTTTGGTTGTCGTGCTGTTGGTCAGGTTGAAGTGGATTGATTAGGCGGTTGGTTGGTTCGTCAGCCGTCTGTAGGTCGTGCTGCAACCCAACTGTTTAGTGTTATGCTTGGCTGTCTGACTCACCTAAACTGTGGTTAGTTTCCTCCCCCAGCCGACCCTTCGAACTCTTCTGAGCACCAATTTTTGTTGTTTGTGATTGTCATTTTATTTACTGTGCCAGGCCTTCCGCCACGTATTAATATTGTCTGTTTTATGTTTAGTATATGGCCATCAGCCGTGTTTCATTTAAAATTCTTGTTGCTCTGCATTTAGGCCTTCAGCTGCGTTTGTTTCAGAATCTCTGGCTTTAATATGTAAATCCTTGTTTGTAAGGTTTCTTTAATTATCTTGAATTCTTGAAACGGCCTTCAGCCATGTTCTGTAATTCTTAATCTAAAGGTTGTCTTTAATTATTCTGGAGTAATTGCTTGGGCCTTCAGCCGACAAGATACTTCAAGCTTTCTGAAGATGTTTTTCTGTTGTACTGTGTAAAGGCTTGTCTTTAAAGTCTCTCTTTTATTATGTAAAGAAAATTTTTTAATTGAGCTTTCAGCCGAAAAATTAACTTGAATTTTCCTTAATATGGCCTTTAGCCAGAATTCGTAAATGCTTGGCTTTTAAAGAATTTCCTTAGCGGATCTGAAATATTATTTCGGCCTTTAGCCGAGAAGATATTTTAATTTTACTTAAGTACTCTAAATCTTCGTGTTTTAAAAACAATCATTTAAACTTCTTCCGGAGAAGTTACTTGGGTCCAAATGGTCCAAATGGCTCTGAGCACTATGGGACTTAACATCCGTGGTCATAAGTCCTCTAGAACTTAGAACTACTTAAACCTAACTAACCTAAGGACATCACACACATCCATGCCCGAGGCAGGATTCGAACCCGCGACCGTAGCAGTCGTGCGGTTCCCGACTGAGCGCCCAGAACCGCTAGACCACTGCGGCCGGCAGTTAATTGGGCCTACAGCCGAGAATTGATTTTTGTTGATTTAAAGAGAAAACTGTGCATTGGTTTGAGGAATAAAGTTGTGTGTGTTCTTGTATAACTAACAATAATTGGCCTCGGCCCCTCTCCACAACCTGATCTGCTTTGGCCTGCGAAACCAGATTCTTACGAGTCTACTGAAATAGTGAGTTGCGGGGATGTGCTCATGTTGTTATACACTAGAATATGCGTGCAAGCGCTGTCTGGCACGCTTCTGCGAATTTATCAAAATGGTCGACATTGGATCGATAACTATAAACTGAAAAACGCGGTCAACTCCTCAGAGAATACTTGGCTGGTGATTGTGAGTTACTGTTGAAACAAGTACCCCTGCCGTCAAAGCGACTGTTGTTTGTTTGAAACAATGTAAAAACTAGCGGCTGGCATGCGAGGATAATTCGAGAACGTGCTCGTCTGAAATTTTCTTGTCCAATCGTTGGTTCTTGATCTTAACACTTCCACACCGGCTGGTACCACTCAGGACTGACGCTAGGTCCTCCAATCGGCCGGCGTATGCTTCCGGTGGCGCATGCTCTACTCTACCAATTATACTAATTGCAATACACTGATGTTTGATACCTGAGTTGAAAACAGTCTTGGTTGTAAGTTATTCTGTAGCTAAAAACGCGTTTCGCGCACGTGGGACGTCTTCGGATTAAGTTAAAATTTTCCCTTTAGTACATACTGAAAACCATAAAATAAATGAATCCACAGAGATCCTTTCCTTTCCGAACCTTTTAAACCACAAAATGGCACTGTGCGCGATTGAAGCACGAGTGGAATCAGAGATTTCTGCAGGTTCATCTGATTAGACATCTGCTTCATTCTAGCACAGAGCGGATTTTTGTTTTTTTATATGCTCTAAAAGAAAAATTTCTAGATAGTCTGAAGATGCCCCACGAAGGCGAAACGCGTTGTTGATAAAAGAATAAGTTGCTACCAAGATTGTTTTTAATTCAAATATTCTACATAGGACTGCTGTACCAGACGGCCTAACATTGTGGAAGAAATTTTACTAACGTATAAGTCAACAAAATTTTTTTTTTTTTCCTTTGACTCTTCGACGAGAGAGCTTTCTGAACAATAGAGATCTTATATAATTTGTGATTAATTCAGGATAAGATGGTTTTTGTGATCTCTCGTTGGATTGAAGGAATGGACTTTCAAAATAAAATGTCAGTATATTGAAATAGTGAGCTAGGGGTTTTGAATACGACCATCGCCCCACGGCGAGAAACAGGAAAAGCTGGGTCGCCAGATGAATGAAAGCGTGAATACGCGCGCCGCCCCGCAGCGAGAAACCCAATTCTCAACGCCGGCGTGAAAGTTTATGGCGCCAAGGGTTTGCAATAATTTCTGTTCGGAATGTATCATAACAGTGACAAATGTCACGGATAAAAGCAGAAGAGAGTAGAAGCAAAAGCGTTCAAGTGAAAAGGAGTCCACAACTAAACCGTTTGCGAGAAATCTGCGAATGTGCGGTAACGTTTCCTTGGTTAATATTACACAGTATTGCGACCACTGGAGATGTAATTCGACTAAGGAATCAACAAAGGCTTTTATTGTCACGGCAATTCCCAAGCACAATATCTCGATAACGAATGAAATTGTCGCACTGGTAATGCTATTCAACGAAACAGACTCACTGATGCTGTACTTCTCTATTATCCAAAGCTTAATTTGCTGCGAGGAAATGATCTCGCAGCCATTGTCAGCGCACTAGGTCTACGGCCCCGCGCGGCTGGGATTTGCTGTTAGGCTGTACATTGCAGTTCGGCCTTTATTGCCGGCGGCAGTGGTCGGCGTAACCGGCGCGGCTTAACGGCTCCTCGCACACAATGGCGGCACTCGCAGAGTCCGCGGACTCGGTTAACGCCGACCCCTCCTCCTCCACTCATCTCCGAGCGGCGCGTAGTCCGGCCGCTCTTCGCGCAAATCGCAAACCGATCCGGCGAGTTCCGGCGAACCGAGTTATGCGACCGCGCTCGCTGTAATTGATGTTAATATCGCATGCGGCGCCGGCCACACGCTCGCCCTCCGCGCGCACACACACACACACACACTCCCGGCGCCACCATCAAATTCAACTGTCTCATTCGCAAGTAATTCACTGCGGACCGCACATATACGTCCATGAAAATTTCTGTGAATTGTCGGAACACGTCCGTCTGTGAATATTTACAGATAATTATCGCGGGCCGCGCTGACACGTATTGCGTGCTCCAGCCGCCCTCCGGCACGCCATGCATTACGCACGGAGGCGCGCCGAGCCGCACCGGACCCCACGCACGGCCCCGGCCTGCAGCTGCCACGCCGCTAATACAGTGGACGCGGCCGCGGCTAACAGATTGCTTCCCTGCTCCGTACCAGCCCTGCTGGAGGCGTCCGTTCTGCAGGGGACGATCAAAGCAGTGCTTGTACTTCAACATTAATTTGTGCGTCACTTATTCATTAAGGAGGGCATCGTATCTGAAGAATTCCCCTCCCCCACGCGGATCCTGTGTGACCTTATTCCATTCCCGCACCTTCTCCTTTTGCTCGAACGGATGCGGATCCTCTACACGTCCCGTAAACTTGATCCCCCTCACCCGCTTGTCCCTCCCATCCTCTCCCACCCCCCGTCCTCTGCCGCGCCTGTATTCCCATGTCCCACCTGCTCTCCATCTCTCCACTCCGTACCCTCTCCCAAGGTGGCTTCCACCAACTCCCCCTCCCTGATGATGCCCTCATCCCCTCCATCTACCCCTCCTATCAACTTTGATCCTCCGTATCGCCTCCCTGTGTTTCCTTAGGGCATCATCTCTCCCTTCTCTCTCTCCTCTCTTCCTCCCTCCCTCCTCCCCCCCGGGCTTCCCCTACCCCTATACCTTCTTTCCTCCCCCTCCCATCTCCACTGCCATTGGCATCTCCACTTTCCCCTCTCCCTCCTCCCCCACCTGTTCCCCTTTTGGCAGGTCCCCGGACTCGCACACGTCAAGTGAACATTCGCGCGCCGGACACCATCGCCAGTGGTTCTGTGTGTGTGCCGTCGTGTTAGTGCTTCAGTGTTTTCACCGCACCACGCTCCATCGTTCACGTATGTTATCTCAGCCATTAGTGTTCGTGTGCAGTGCTGACCGTTTTTTATTTTTTACTACACCGGTGAACGGCTCCATGTTTTTTACTCATGTGTCTACTGCATTTTTTTTTTCACCATTATGTTACGTTTTCCTGTGCCTTTATTGTTTCTATTTGTACTGACTGTGGCCGAAGAGCGGCGTAATATTGCCGCTGCCGGCCCACCTTTTGTATGAGGTGTCAAAATAACAATAAAGAAAAAAAATCTGAAGAATAATGTCTACTTGGAATAAAACAGGAATCAGCCAGAACATTATGACCACCGACCTACTATCGATATAAACCCGTCCAGGCGATAGCAGACTCTTCTGACTAAGAATGACAGCTAGTCAGACACAAGCATGGTACATGTAGTACCAGTGAGCGTGCCGTCCATGGGTAGAACACAGCATGTTGTTATCAATGGAGAGACGTCTACAGACGTTAAAGTAACCTCTGGCGTGCCACAGGGGAGTGTTATGGGACCATTGCTTTTCACAATATATATAAATGACCTAGTAGATAGTGTCGGAAGTTCCATGCGGCTTTTCGCGGATGATGCTGTAGTATACAGAGAAGTTGCAGCATTAGAAAATTGTAGCGAAATGCAGGAAGATCTGCAGCGGATAGGCACTTGGCGCAGGGAGTGGCAACTGACCCTTAACATAGACAAATGTAATGTATTGCGAATACATAGAAAGAAGGATCCTTTATTGTATGATTATATGATAGCGGAACAAACACTGGTAGCAGTTACTTCTGTAAAATATCTGGGAGTATGCGTGCGGAACGATTTGAAGTGGAATGATCATATAAAATTAATTGTTGGTAAGGCGGGTACCAGGTTGAGATTCATTGGGAGAGTGCTTAGAAAATGTAGTCCATCAACAAAGGAGGTGGCTTACAAAACACTCGTTCGACCTATACTTGAGTATTGCTCATCAGTGTGGGATCCGTACCAGATCGGTTTGACGGAGGAGATAGAGAAGATCCAAAGAAGAGCGGCGCGTTTCGTCACAGGGTTATTTGGTAACCGTGATAGCGTTACAGAGATGTTTAATAAACTCAAGTGGCAGACTCTGCAAGAGAGGCGCTCTGCATCGCGGTGTAGCTTGCTCGCCAGGTTTCGAGAGGGTGCGTTGCTGGATGAGGTATCGAATATATTGCTTCCCCCTACTTATACCTCCCGAGGAGATCACGAATGTAAAATTAGAGAGATTAGAGCGCGCACGGAGGCTTTCAGACAGTCGTTCTTCCCGCGAACCATACGCGACTGGAACAGGAAAGGGAGGTAATGACAGTGGCACGTAAAGTGCCCTCCGCCACACACCGTTGGGTGGCTTGCGGAGTATCAATGTAGATGTAGATGTAGAATGGGTAAGAAGCGCGATCTGTCTTAGTTTGACCGTGGGCAGGTTGTGATGGCCCGGAGGCTCGGTACGAGCATTTCGCAAACTGCACGACTTGTCAGGTGATCGAGGAGTGCTATGGCTTGTATCTTCAACACGTGGTGGAACTGAGGTAAAACCACTTCCAGACGTTGTAGAGTTGGAAGGCCACACCCTGTTACAAATGTTGGACGTCGTAGGCTGGGAAGACTGGTAAAAAAGGACAGCCAGCGAAATGTGAAGGAACTAACATTAGACTTCAATGCTGTCTAGAGCACAAATGTGACAGAATACACAGTGCACCGAACACTCCCAACGATGGACCTCCGTAGCTGACGACCCATGCATGTCCCAATGTTAGCACCACGATATTGGTAACTACGAATGATATGCTCATTTGACCATCGATGCTAGACGTTGGTGCTGTGGCAGAGTGTTTGAGGAACGCAATGGCGGATTCCAACTGGTGTTCTCCCCCCCCCCCCCCCCCCCTAACCTCGCCAGAGTTGACCCGTTGAAATGCGTCTGGAATGCGACTGAAAGTAGCTTCAGAGCTCATCGCTCTCTCCCCAGAATTTACGGCAGTTAGGAAATTGGTGTGTGCAGATGTGGTGACAACTCTCTCCAGTGACCTAACAAGGCCTCATAGCTTCCATGCCTTCGACGCGTCGCCACTGTTACCTGTGCCAGAGGTGGACAAACCGACTGCTAGGTAGGTGGCCATAACGTTCTGGATAATCACTGTACACATGGTAAACATAAATAAAACCGACAAACTTCAAGGACGGATCCCTAACTGCAAATGTAGTAAAAAAGATCCTATGAACATGTGTCCAGGTATGCTTGATTGCTACTTTGAATGGCGCTAACGAATGAAAGTTTCTCTGACCACTTGCCGTGTGTTCCTTGTGTGTTTTGCTATACAGATTGATGAGGCCGGTATCGGTAAAGGTTGCTTCGTCTTTAAGGAGGACTGGTGACAGAACTGTCATAATTGTGATAGTCTGGTGCTGAACAACTGACAAAATCCTACCCTTAGAGCGATATCCGCTGCTGTTTATCCTTGCACTCGTTACAGGTGATAGGGATAGTAGCGGTTGTCATGCAAGACACACATAATCATACTTGGCTTACACCATATTGGCGGGTTACGTGTCTGGAGCTTGTACGAGGCTTCGTCTGAATACAACCAGGTCCTCCAAATCTGATGTACGAACCGTCCGACACCTCTCTGCATGTTCATATGTCTGAAAGGGCCCATGAACTCACAAACTCTCTAAAAGGGCTTCATATGTTGTATGATGTGGTTGGTCTGTGTGAAGGTCTTGTTCTGATACAGCCGTGCTACCTCTCGATCTTTTCCATCTTAGCCGGCCGCTGTGACCCAGTGGTTCTAAGCGCTTTAGTCCGGCACCGCGCTGCTGCTACGGTCGCAGGTTCGAATCCTGCCTCGGGCATGGATTTTGTGATATCCTTAGGTTAGTTAGGTTTAAGTAGTTCTAAGTCTAGGGGACTGATGACCTCAGAAGTTAAGTCCCATAGTGCTTAGAGCCATTTGAAACATTTTTCCATTGTGTGGTAACACCAATCTTGGTTCTTCCCGTCATGAAAAACGGAACGTTCAGTTGCTTACAGTACGGTGCGTCAATGATACAACCCGAAACACACATGAAACGCGTGGCACGTGGGCATTCGTCAGCTCGTTCTACTGTGGCAACGAGGCGTTTCTGGACACATGTTCGCGGGACCTTTTTCCCTTCATTTCCAGTCAGGAATCACTTCCTGTTGTTTCTCGGTTTATTACTTTTCACCTTATTTTATATAAAGGGTGTAAATTTTAAGTTGACAAACCAGAATAATTCGAAAAATAAGCTTCACACGAAAAAATGTGTGGAATCCAAAGTTGGTTATTTTCGAGCGGGACATCTGCTGGTGTCAAATGTTGACCCAAATACTAATTTATTCCGCAGATTCGGATTGGGTCAACATCTGTCAAACTCTAATTCCTCTCTCTCAAACCCCACCCTATGGGGAGAGAGGGAGAGTTTTAGTTTTAGCGCCGACCATGGTGGCCGAGCGGTTCTAGGCGCTTCAGTCCGGTACCGCGCGACTGCTACGGTCGCAGGTTCGGTCCTGCCTCGGGCATGTATGTATGTGATGTGCTTAGGTTAGTTAGGTTTAAGTAGTTCTAAGTTCTAGGGGACTGATGACCTCAGATGTTAAGTTCCATAGTGCTCAGAGCCATTTGACCCAAATTTTTTTAGTTTTAGCGAATCAAAATTTACGAAGTAAATAAGTATTTTTTATTTATCCGTAAACATTTTCCACGCAGAAATGAGAACTTGGATTTTCTTGAATTACGGTGCCAACTACCAAGAATCAAAACAAATGTTTAAGACAAAATGTACGTAGTTTTTTATATAGAATCTTACTCTGCAATAAAAAAAGTGGGGGGGGGGGGTGTTCCCATTTGAAATTTTAAAATTGTCTCCCACCCCACCACAAAGGGGCTAGGATGGCGAGCTAATTATAGAACCAGCAGATGTCCCCCTCGAAAGTAATCAACTTTGGATTCTACATAGTTTTTCGTTTGAAGCTTATTTTTCGAGTTATTCTGGTTTCAACTTAAAAATTTACGCCCTATATATATCAATGGGGGAAATTGAAGATTTTTGCCTGGCCGGGATTCGAACACGGTTCTCCTGTTTATTAGGCAGAGGCGTTGACCACTGCGCCATCCGGACAGACTGCTCATCACAGCTGCACTGACTACGCTAGTACACTTTCCGTCAGGCCCATGCTATCAACTTACCTACACAATACTACTGTAGTGCCGCTTGCCCATTATCCTCAATACTCGCGGCGATTCACCGATTCCCGTAAGAGTTCGAGCGTGGTGATCATCTACACTGAAGAGATCATTGACCGTCTAGCCTTAATTACACACACACCTTCTTCATCACTTTGACTATTGGCTTCTATAACTTGATATGTCACAGGGGGTGGCTACGTGTTATTGCGTTCATGACACATGAAGTTATCCGTCAGTCTAATAATTTATTGGCACATATCCCGCGGTCACAGGCTACAATTTTATAGGCAGGTTAGGTAATAACTGATGCTAAAAAATAGATGTAGAAATCCCGTAGAATTAATCATGAGAATTGTAATACGAATGAGAAAAGTTTAATCAGAAATCAGCGAATGTTGGCCTCACATTAGTGGAGATTCAAGAAAAATTAACTACCAAACAGAAAATTAAGGAAGTGCAGCAACAGAACATAAACATGGAACATATGCGGGTAGAGCTCGTTCCGCAAGGTACTAACAACTAAAACGATGAGCAACCATTTGAAGTCCAGAAGTACTGTTCCTTCACTATTCACAACGTAAAGTATTGTTCCACTCCTGATAGTCTGTGCAAAAGAAGCTGTCAGGTGTACTATGAATAACCTCTAAAATAGTCTGCAGCAAAATATTGTAGATTCACTGCGGTCTCGACTCTCATAAGTGTAAAGTTGAAATTCCCAAAAGCGCTTCAGAATCAACAACTGAGAAAGCGTTCAGAATATTTAAATCCCACACAAAGTTAAACCAACAACCCGAGGTTCAACGTTTTACACGCGAACAAAGTAAGCTCGCGCGGCCATCTCGTCACTCAGAGACCAAATACCACCAAATACTATAGTGTATAAGACTGGGGAACAAAGAACGGTACCTCCAGCGTATTTACTATGTGGCGTACTATGCACAGCCTGATCCTGTCTTGTATCAACTGTATCCACTATGCTACACAGACTTCCAAGGTTATCGAGTGTTATGCTATTAATATATGGCCTGAGCATGTACTTACTTAGATTTACTTCTCTATATAGGACGAATGCAGTATATTTTTTCTATGCCCTAATCGTGCCACCCAAAACCAGCTTACCAGCACCATACTGGTCGACCTGAAGATACGATGTATTAGGCGAAACGATCCTCATAAATAAGTAAAGCAATATAATCAGTTCTGCAATCAAGACTTGTTTTCACAACTGGTTGCTTTTTGCTTTGAAACACTACCTCTTCCTCCGGTGAACTCAGTAGACGACTCACCACAAAAGACAGAAAACGGCCAAAGGACTACGCGTCCACTGACACAGGTGGTTAAATACCCTTTGTAACGTCACTTGCTAGTGAATTCAAGTGTAATAATGACCACCATTCAAAATTAAGATCATTTACACATATATACATAATATTAAAATAATCTTATATGCATCGCGGGATAGCCGTGTTGTCTAGGGCGCCGTGTCACGGTCCGTCCGGCTCACCCGTCGGAGGTTCGACTCCTCCCTCGAACATGGGTGTGTGTGTTGTCCATACCGTAAGTTAGATTGAGTTAGATTAAGTAGTTTGTCGGCTTAGGGACCGATGACCTCAGCAGTTTGGTCCCATAAGATCTTATCATAAATTTCCAAAATTTAACGTTGTGTTTACCACGTTTATTTTGCGACCTCTCGCGATATCAACAATTCCATGTCATTAAAACATTAATGAAGTGGCAAATATAGAATAAATGTGACCATCTTAAAAGGAACGTCCTTCTGCCTTTTATTCATTGGAGCCTGTAAATTTCTGTGGAGTACATAACAGTCATTAATTAATCAGAATTTCACTAATTACTATTTGCATAAACAGTAACATTTAATTAAATTTCCGCTTTAAGTGTTCAGCATTTAGATTAATTAGGGTTTGAAATGGGTATATATCAACTGGGTAACTCATGCTGCTTTCATACTACATGCAGTATGAGAATAATGGCATGAACAGTGTTAGAAAATCGACTGTAACTTCTGATACAAGTAAAAGTCAAGAAATATGACTTTTTGTGGTGATTACTAACACATTAAGTTGTTGAAAGTTACCGCATATGTTATGATATCTCCGTCTATTTCTTAGATATTAATTTTCTTTTGCCTTTCGTAACCTATATCTACGTCCACAACCACAGTCTGCAAACAACTATGAATTGAAAGGCAGAGGGCGTGTCACACTGCAAGAATTATTTTCCATTCATGTATGGCTTGCAGGAAGAACGACTGAGTAAAAGCCTCTGTGAGTGTTACAACTAATTTATTCTTGCCTCCACTAACCCAAGTGTACAATATGTATGATGTTGCAGTACGTTCCCAAAGTCATCATTTAAAGCAGATTCTTAGCACTTTCCGAGTTTGCGTCTGTCTTCAAGGGTCTGCCCTTTCAGATCTTTTAATATCTCTATGACACTTTCCTGTGGGTCAAACAAATCTGCAAAAATTTGCGCTACTTTATTTTTGGTACGTTCAATATTCCCTGTTACTGTTTGGTACAAGTTCTACACACTTGAACAATATTATATGATAGGTCACGTGAATGATTTTTAATCTCTCTCCTTTGTAGAATCATTGTATTTCCGCACTATTCTACCAATAAATCCAAGTCTGCCGCCAGCTTTACCCATGATTAAACCATTTCATGTCCCTATAAAGTGATATTCCGAGGTACTCGTATGACCTTAACGTTTCCAGCTGCGACTCACTGATATCTTAGCCAATAGAATACTACACTTTTTTGCGCTTTGTGAAGGATAAAATTTTACAATGCTGTTCATTTAAAGAAAGTTGCCAGTCTTTGCACCGCTTTCAAATCTTATCAAAGTCTGACTGAATATTTATGGAACTTTCTTTTTCATTACAGGTAACTGCACCATCTGCGAAAAGTTTGAGGTTACAACTAATATGGCCGCAGGTTCATCAATACACAGCATGAACAGCGAGGGACCCCACTCACATCCCCGGGTGCATCCGTAGTTACTTCTACACCTCTCAATGACTCTAAATCCAACGTTGCTTTCTGCAGCCCCACAACCAAAATATTCCCAGTTCATTGTCAAATTCGCCACTATCCTCCCTCCACGAGGTGGCTACTGTTGTAACCGGACCAGCCCGCTGCTACTGACAAGACACAACCCATTTCTTTTCTCCCTCTGCTTGATATGTCAGCTCGTAATGTTGTTGTTGTGGTCTATAATCCTGAGACTGGTTTGATGCAGCTCTCCATGCTACTCTATCCTGTGCAAGCGGCTTCATCTCCAAGTACGTACTGCAACCTACATCCTTCTGAATCTGCTTAGTGTATTCATCTCTAGGTCTCCATCTACAATTTTTACACGCCACGCTGCCCTCCAATACTAAATTGCTGATCCCTTGATGCCTTAGAACCTGCCCTACCAATCGATCCGTTCTTCTAGTCAAGTTGTGCCACAGACTCCTCTTCTCCCCAATTCTCTTCAATACCTCCACATTAGTTATGTGATCTACCCATCTAATCTTCATCATTCTTCTGTAGCACCACATTTCGAAAGCTTCTATTCTCTTCTTGTCCAAACTATTTACCGTCCATGCTTCACTTCCATACATGGCTACACTCCATACAAATACTTTCAGAAACGACTTCATCCTCTTAAATCTATACACAATGTTAACAAATTTCTCTTCTTCAGAAACGTTTTCCTTGCCATTGCCAGTCTACATTTTGTATCCTCTCTACTTCGACCATCATCAGTTAGTTTGCTTCCCAATGGCAAAACTCCTTTACTGCTTTAAGTGTCTAATTTCCTAATCTAATTCCCTCAGCATCACCTGAGTTAATTCGACTACATTCCATTATCCTCGTTTTGCTTTTGTTGATGTTCATCTTATATCCTCCCTTCAAGACACTGTCCATTCCGTACAACTGCTCTTCCAAGTCCTTTGCTGTCTCTGACAGAATTACAATATCATCGGCGAACCTTAAAGTTTTTATTTCTTCTCCATGGATTTTAATACCTATTCCGAATTTGTCTTTTGTTTCCTTTACTGCTTGCTCTATATATAGGTTGAATAACATCGGGGAGAGGTTACATCCCTATCTCACTCCCTTCCCAACCACTGCTTCTCTTTCATGTCCCTCGACTATTATAACTGCCATCTGGTTTCTGTACAAATTGTAAGTAGCCTTTCGCTCCCTGTATTTTACCCCTGCCACCTTCACAATTTGAAAGAGAGTATTACAGCCAACATTGTCAAAAGCTTTCTCTAAGTCGACAAATGCTAGAAACGTAGGTTTGCCTTTCCTTAATCTATTTTCTAAGATTGGTCGTAGGGTCAGTATTACCTCAGGTGTTCCAACATTCCTACGGAATCGAAACTGATCTTCCCCGAGGTCGGCTTCTACCAGTTTTTCCATTCGTCTGTAAAGAATTCGCGTTAGTATTTTGCAGCCGTGACTTATTAAACTGATAGTTCGGTAATTTTCATATCTTACAACACCTGATTTCTTTGGGATTGGAATTATTATATTCTTCTTGAAGTCTGAGGGTATTTCGCCTTTCTCATACATTCTGCTCACCAGATGGTAGAGTTTTGTCAGGACTGGCTCTCCCAAGGCTGTCAGTAGTTCTAACGGATTGTTGTCTCCTCCTGGGGCCTTGCTTCGACTTACGTCTTTTAGTGCCCTGTCAAACTCTTCACGCAGTATCATATGTCCCATTTCATCTTCATCTACATCCTCTTCCATTTCCATAATATTGCCCTGAAGTACATCGCCCTTGCAGAGACACTCTATTTACTCCTTCCACCTTTCTGCTTTCCCTTCTTTGCTTAGAACTGGGTTTCAATCAGAGCTCTTGATATTCATGCAAGTGGTTCTCTTTTCTCCAAAGGTCTCTTTAATTTTCCTGTAGGCGGTATCTATCATACCCCTAGTGAGATAAATCGATAACAGGATCTGTGGGCAATACGAAGGGGCAGTAAATTGAATATACAGGATGTTTCAAAAATGACCGGTATATTTGAAACGGCAATAAAAACTAAACGAGCAGTGATAGAAATACACCGTTTGTTGCAATATGCTTGGGACAACAGTACATTTTCAGGCAGACAAACATTCGAAATTACAGTAGTTACAATTTTCAACAACAGATGGCGCTGCGGTCTGGGAAACTCTATACTACGATATTTTCCACATATCCACCATGCGTAGCAATAATATGGCGTAGTCTCTGAATGAAATTACCCGAAACCTTTGACAACGTGTCTGGCGGAATGGCTTCACATGCAGATGAGATGTACTGCTTCAGCTGTTCAATTGTTTCTGGATTCTGGCGGTACACCTGGTCTTTCAAGTCACAGGGGTTCATGTCTGGCGAATAGGGAGGCCAATCCACGCCGCCTCCTGTATGTTTCGGATAGCCCAAAGCAATCACACGATCATCGAAATATTCATTCAGGAAATTAAAGAAGTCGGCCGTGCGATGTGGCCGGGCACCATCTTGCATAAACCACGAGGTGTTCGCAGTGTCGTCTAAGGCAGTTTGTACCGCCACAAATTCACGAAGAATGTCCAGATAGCGTGATGCAGTAATCGTTTCGGATCTGAAAAATGGGCCAATGATTCCTTTGGAAGAAATGGCGGCCCAGACCAGTACTTTTTGAGGATGCAGGGACGATGGGACTGCAACATGGGGCTTTTCGGTTCCCCATATGCGCCAGTTCTGTTTATTGACGAAGCCGTCCAGGTAAAAATAAGCTTCGTCAGTTAACCAAATGCTGCCCACATGCATATCGCCGTCATCAATCCTGTGCACTATATCGTTAGCGAATGTCTCTCGTGCAGCAATGGTAGTGGCGCTGAGGGGTTGCCGCGTTTGAATTTTGTATGGATAGAGGTGTAAACTCTGGCGCATGAGACGATACGTGGACGTTGGCGTCATTTGGACCGCAGCTGCAACACGGCGAACGGAAACCCGAGGCCGCTGTTGGATCACCTTCTGCACTAGCTGCGCGTTGCCCTCTGTGGTTGCCGTAAGTGGTCGCCCTACCTTTCCAGCACGTTCATCCGTCACGTTCCCAGTCCGTTGAAATTTTTCAAACAGATCCTTTATTGTATCGCTTTTCGGTCCTTTGGTTACATTAAACCTCCGTTGAAAACTTCGTCTTGTTGCAACAACACTGTGTTCTAGGCGGTGGAATTCCAACACCAGAAAAATCCTCTGTTCTAAGGAATAAACCATGTTGTCTACAGCACACTTGCACGTTGTGAACAGCGCACGCTTACAGCAGAAAGACGACGTACAGAATGGCGCACCCACAGACTGTGTTGTCTTCTATATCTTTCACATCACTTGCAGCGCCATCTGTTGTTGAAAATTGTAACTACTGTAATTTCGAAAGTTTGTCCGCCTGAAAATGTACTGTTGTCCCAAGCATATTGCAACAAACGGTGTATTTCTATCGCTACTCGTTTAGTTTTTATTGCCGTTTCAAATATACCGGTCATTTTTGAAACACCCTATAAGAGCGGAGCTGGACACTTAGCTTTGTGAAAGTCAAAGCGTACGAAGTTTGAATGACTGTATCGAAGTATAGTAATGGACTATAGTCTTTTCTATAATATCTTCAAGTGACGAAGTATAAAAATGAGATTCTAACAAGAGCTAACAAAAATGATGATTCTACGAATTTGCCCCTTCCCATACAACTACTGCCATTTCAAGCACCCCATATTGGTAAGACACTTCAAAGCTGGTTATCAGACGACAGAAAATAGCTCATCACCGCTCCTGCATGCTTAAGACAATATTTCGCACAAAGACGAAGAACAGCTTACCTACATCAGCTAAAGTTGAAGGTGGAGGATGTAGCCTCCATCTGTCGATTTGCTGTCGTCGACCTCTCTGACGTAAGATATTGATGTTGTTTTCGTTATATCTACACGTCAGGTGGAGCAGCCACAATCATCTTCACTGTAATGGTGAATAAATGTCGGATTTTCATAATAATAATTGATTTTGACATTTTGGGCACTCGATCAGTGTTCATTTCACTAATTGCTCTAAGCACTGCAGAGCTAAACTCTCACCACACATTCTTTAATTATGAATGATTGGAACCGATATAGTAACTTGACAAGCAAACAAGGGGGACGAGAGCACGCAATACAAGTCATAACCACTTTGAAACAGCAACATACACTGCACACGGACAATATGGATCTTACCCATATTTTACTTTCTTTACCACAGCAAAAGACACTTTCATCATCTGAGAATATTTTAAACTTGAAACACTTTTATGTGAAATAACACTGCAACGTTGAGTGAAAATCCTGCTAAGCACTGAAGATGCACAGCTACTGTGGTGGTGTTATTTGTAATTTTTGTAATTAATAAACAACTTTCTTTAACATTATCTTTACATAGAACTGATCTCTGACAGAAAATGACATTTTGAACTGGTGTTTACTGATAATTTTCAACGTGGGAAATTTTTGAACTGATAATATTTCAATGCAACATGACAAAAACACGTTCCTGCAGTGTTGTTGCAACATACGTTTAGTTTGTAAAACGCCATGGATCAGTAAAATCCTATGTTCTGAACACCATAGTAACAATCTTTTTTGTACTAAAGAAAATGTGCACAACACCATTTGTTGTCTTCTTCTGCAACTGCTTTTAGTATGCTTGTCAGTGTAATAAAATAACTGGTACTTTGTACACAATCTGATGCTTTTCTTAATATGGCAATAATAATTTTAAGCACTTCATGTAGGACTACTTATAACCAGCTTATGATCTGAAAATGCTGCTAATTAAATATCGCAGTGTGTGAAAACGACACACCAAACATCTACTGAAATAACAACACTGTGATAAAGCTGGTTGCTTTTAAATACTTAATTTGTGTTACTAGTACAAGAGGACCACGAATCCTGACTTTTACAAAATGTCCGTCCCTATGAACAATAGAACGTACTGAACTTCAACACAAAAATAAATTCTTCAGTTTTTTGTGGTGTTGAGCAACGTATCGCAGCCTCTGACGAGATTTTGCAACCGATGGATGATTTAGCAGCTTTTACATAGTGACTTCCAAGTCTTACTTCCTCTGGGCAGTATTGTGGGTAATGCAGCAACATAACGTCTGCCTCTTTTACAGCAAACAACGACTTCCCACTGGTCCTCATAATAACATTGACGCTTTGGTTGAGTGACAAATAGTTGCTTAAAATTGTAGAATTAACAATTTCCCGTTCATCCGAGGCCGTTTGACAATGACTGTGCTCATTTTAATCACCACACATTACAGTACATGGGCAACGCACCACACGCTACTTCGCAACCCTTCCGACTCGCGAAGAGAACTGTTCTGGAACTTCCTGTTGTAACGTTTCTCCCGCTCTACCCTTCCACGGTGAGGTCCCTTTAGATTTTAACTTAATCATAAAGCCATTACTCGTTACAGCTTTAATTACAAAGGTTTATAATACTTTTAAAACTAGGTTCTACTTAACAATATATAGAGATTAATACAAAAAACATTATTTACAGCAATACATTTAAAACACTCTTACAGATTATTTGTTCTGTACTGCGGGCTTTTGCTGCACCTTACAATGGCGAACGCCTTACTTCACATTGCTTTACTTTACCCGGCTGCAGTTAGATGGCATATGCGCTCTCAGCACTCTATCACCTCACTGCTTTCTTTATACAGATTTTTACAACTGTCCAGCTACTAATCGCATTTTTGAAGTTTTGACAGAGAACAACAAAATAACTTCTACAGAATGAAATGTAAAAAATTCTTACACTTTGTGACCGAGCGAGGTGGCGCAGTGGTTAGCACACTGGACTCGCATTCGGGAGGACGACGTTTCAATCCCGCGTCCGGCCATCCTGATTTAGGTTTTCCGTGATTTCCCTAAATCGCTCCAGGCAAATGCCGGGATGGTTTCTTTGAAAGGGCACGGCCGACTTCCTTGCCTAATCCGATGAGACCGATGACCTCGTTGTTTGGTCTCTTCCCCCAAACAAACAAACCAACCAACCTACACTTTGTGACGCACACTTTCGTCGTTACAGTGTTGATACCTTGGTAAATGTATTAAAAAATTATTTGCAACTTGCTGGCTGTGTTATTTCTCCATTGAAAGACAGCCGTATTCAAAACTACCTTTCTATGTGCATTCTTGATGCTCTGTCCCAGTTGCTATAGGGGTCCATCAGTTTTCGGCAAGCTTGTCACTGTCCGCCAGGCTCTTCGCAACATATCCATTCTTAAGCAAGGCGAGGCCATCTGCCGAGCTACCTCCTGGCCTTTACTGAATGGTTGCGATGTACGCGTCACGGGCGCTCGGCGTATGGGGTCCACCTCTCTCCTTGTCCTGGGTCGCCGACACTTTGAGTCAGCGAAAGTGGCCACCGGCAGAGGTATCACGCAGTTCCTTCTCATGAATATTCAGCTTTTGATACTGAAGATTGAGAGGCATGGCAAATTGGCCCATCTATATTCTTTTCGCCCATCACACAGGCACTTCACAAAGAAAAAAGAATCTTCACTCACTAATAGTAACATTAACACTTCACTAATATGGTTTTTTTTTGGAGGGGGGGGGGGTGATATTAGATTTGCTGTTATGTCCTTGTATGTGAGACTTAGTTGAATATTCACCCAAATGTTTGCCCTTGATAAATAGAGTCAAGACAGACACAAATAAACAAGGCTCGAAACATGTAAACAGTATTTGAGGAACACAAATCACATTAAAATTGGTGATAACGTTACACACGTACATAAAACATACACAACATAAACATACAATTAAGACTTGTAAAAATCAAAAATAAAGCACACACTGTCACGGACATATAAGTCAGAATTGAAAATACTATACATGTACAAGACAGAGAGGTCAAACATGTGCAACAAAGATGAACTTCGCACCACAAGTATGTTCACCAAAGAATTATATTTCACAAATCCCAGCATGAGCAACGCACAAGACTTTTAGAATTTATCTATGTAATACAAAAGTTAACGTCACTCCACAGTAATGTTTATGAAAGTGTTATATGCTAGAAATACCAACATGTAAAACACACAAGAGACATAGAATTAAGGCATGTATCACAAAAGTTGACCTTACAGAGAGGTAATATTCATCAATAAACTCTATAAAGTGGGTACAAAGTGGGTGTCAGTTCATTATTTTTACCAACAGTACACTATGTTCTTTCTCAGAGAGTTTGTTTCCTACCTTAAAACACATTCAAAAATCTTTTCTACCAAAGAACCTGCAATCATCATGTATAGTATATGCATCACCGATCCTTGGGAGGCCTCCTTCTTTCTTACTTGATTGCGTAGTGTCATCTGTCCATGCCACGTGAACGAACTGTAAAATTAAATGATTCTATGAAAGTTTGTGTACTCTTAACTTCATACATGCAAAATGACTCACAAAGTTCAATAGTGTCAGCTGTGCGAATGTCAACAAGGAAAAAAAAGAAAAAAAAGTCTTGCGTATACCTTACTTTGTACACTCGACTAATTTTAATCTACCTTTAAATGCTAGGATACAAATAACCCTACTATGACTCACTTTGTATACTCGACTAATTTTAACTTACCCTTAAATACAAAATAACCCTAATATGACTCATTCAAAGTTACATGCACTAATTTGTAAAGATAAAATGTCTTCTCCGCCGACAGCGAGGTACCCCTGGCTCCTCTGTCCACTGCAACAGAAATCTCATCAAGTATTGGTGCTTGTGTGGCTCTCACCATCCACGTTAGTTTCTCTCAGTTCGAAACATCGTATGATATTACAGTAAAACATGGAATATAATACTTTGTTGCAGATAAAAACACAAATCAACAACAACAAAAATAACGGGTATGGAAATGGCAGTGCGAAACGGGAAGTCTCACTTTATCCATTGTGGGCGGCTCCTCTCTGCCTCGCGGGCCGCGTTGCGGCTTCACACGGCTGCCATGCTCAAAACATGCGACGATCATACCAAGTGTCCCACCCTCCAGACACACAAAAAAATGACTATCTAAGCACAACAAATGCGTATTAATTATTACGACAGTAAATCACTGCACAAAATACAAAGTTTTGTTAACAGTCATCTACAATTGTTTATACGGCTACTGCTGTACGCTATTGAGCCACATATGTTCTCAGACTGCGTGCTTTACATTTCCTAACCTCACGCTCGTCTTCATAAATTGCACAGGCATTCAGCGTTGTCTGCACTGTCTCTTGCATTCGGGTGAGACATTGATTTTTTCCGTCATTTCGATTCATGCAGACATTTGCAGTCCTCCGAAAACCGACTGACTTTCGCCTATTTTTCGACTGCTAACGGAACAACATTTTCTTCCACTGCTGGAGGGTTGACCTTTACTGCACTCATACTTCCGTGGCGCATCTCACAATGCTTTTCAACCACCCTCAAACTCCTTCGCGTTCTCCGTTTCACATGAAGTTCTGAGTTGCTGTGGTGGCTTCGCCTTCAGCCTTTGTCATTGTCCCGGAGAGCTTGTCATTGCGGCAATTGACAGCGGTCTCTCTCTGCATATTATTATGTTTTGAAACGTGTCTTCCACACTAGTACGGGTGGCTTGGCGTGTCACAAGAGCATACTCGTAAGGGGTCTTCAAATGGTTCAAATGGCTCTGAGCACTATGGGACTTAACATGTGAGTTCATCAGTCTCCTAGAACTTAGAACTACTTAAACATAACTAACCTAAGGACATCACACACATCCATGCCCGAGGTAGGATTCGAACCTGCGACTATAGCAGTTGTGCGGTTCCGGGCTAGAGCGCGTAGAACAGATCGGCCACCGCGGCCTGGATTAACGGCCTCTGGACTTCTTGAATCTAATGGTACATATACGAGGGTCTCTGACCCAAGACCAGTCGCATCGTGTCCATGAGATTCTCTTTTTTTGGCTGTGTACGTGGAATTCTCATCCGATTTCCGGACGGCAAACTGATTTCATCTTAAACCCACGATCCCTCTAATAAATCATATATTAGCTCACGTGGCCAATCAATGAAAAGTTCCCTGTCCAGCTTACACGCTTCTAAATCAGTTGTGCCCTTAGTGCTTTCTGAACTCCATACAACCAAATAATTGAACAAACTGTTCTCGGTTTTAGTTGTCCAACCCACGATCACCGCTTTACTAGAGAGTACGTCATTACCGATTATAAAATCGAGCGACACTCCACTGATGACAGTTTGTTTCACCTGGAAGCCACCTATTCCGACGCTTAGTGCCACCAAGACCTGTTTTCCTCCTTCTGCTTTTTCGCTCCAAAAGCAGAAATTAGTGCGGTTCTCTTACGGGTATCTCAGCTAATTTCTACCACTTTCCACCAATTTTGCGTAAAAAGACGTCGAAAATGCTGTCACCTCCGCCCAGAATCCAGACACAATCTCGTCGTAATTTCTTCCACGGTAATGTCAGTGCGTGGACACCTGTTGTCGGCTTTTGTTGTTGTGCACGTTGTACACAAGTAGGAAATCCCTCATCTGTCATTTTGTCCTCCAATTATCCTGCCATAAGGACAAAGTGAGCAGCGTATGTTGGCGAGGACTGGCATGACTGTGGTGTATTCTGTCTCCGATATATGTTCGTCCGTGCACGGGCCTATGATGCCAAGTTCCAGCACGTTATCAGAAACTTAGTGCAGAAATAATTGTAAAGACTGTTCTCCCAAATTATTACGTCAAACCAGGCAGCCTCTATCTGGTCGAGAGCCTGCCGCGCAGCGAGGAAAGCATTAAATTCCGCCGCTACTTTCTTAGTCAGATGTGCGTTTAAGCTCTTCGGGTGGGTAATGCACTTTCGACCGAACTTAGTAGTACGACCACCCAGTGCGTCGGAAATGCAGCTGTTAAATTCTTTGACGTGACCTGCGTTACAAAGACACTACCTTGTCGTATTGCAGACACTTCTTGCTCGATGACACTCTAGTCTGTGTTTCCTTGGGCGCTTTACTTTTCTCATCTACGCGCGCGGTGATGTCAGTTACCTTCTCGCTTACCCTCGTTTCAGAGTTGTCAACCTTCGTTGCACACTCGTTTCGCACTTCGTCCAGGTTGTTGGTGAAATGAAATGACGTGTGGCTAGGGCATCCCGTCGGTTAGACCGGTCGCCTGGTGCGAGTCTTCTCAGTTGACGTCACTTCGGCGACGCAGGCCGTGGTGGCCGAGCGGTTCTAGGCGCTTCAGTCCAGAACCGCGTGGCTGCTACGGTCGCAGGTTCGAATCCTGCCTCGGGCATGGATTTGTGTGATGTCCGTAAGTTAGTTAGGTTTAAGTCGTTCTAAGTTCTAGGGGACTGATGACCTCAGATGTTAAGTCCCATAGTGCTCAGAGCCATTTGAACCTTTTGAATTTCGGTGACTTGCGTGTCGATGGGGATGAGATGATGATGATGAAGACAACACAACACCCAGTCCATGAGCGGAGAAAATCTCCGACCCAGCCGGGAATCGAACCCGGCATTCCGTCGCCCTGACCACTCAGCTATCGAGGCGGACAGGCTGTTTGTGACCTCCGTTCATATCTTTCTGGTTTCGTTGCCCAATTCACGCCTAACTTTAGCGATATGCTCTTCAATGTCTTGACTACAAGTTTTAGCTGGGATTGAAATCTTCCAAATCGTGTTTTATTATCTTCCCTTATGTTGCTTAACTCATATGTGAGATTTTCTAATATCGCGAGAATTCGATCCAGTGCACTCTGGCTTTGCGTACCACCTACAGATATCGCCTACAGACTTACCTGGTGTTTCCTTGCTCCTGAATTGGCCTGTCCGTTTCAAGTGCATTCTATGTTTATGTACGCTCCACAGACGTGCCAGGCATTTTCACAATCACACCCAAAATTTTTTCCATTTTTCAGGCGGTTTCCATATCTCTCAACCTCCCAGATCTCAGTTGCATAGAAACGACGTATCCTCAAATCAAAAGTGCTGCGGAGAACGGACTTACTCAGAGAAACAGTGAAAACGTGCGACAGAATATTCACAGCAACAAACTACACGTTCTAAAACTACTTCACAAAATACAGGGGAGCCTGTGGAAACCGAAACTATATACAAAAGCTATCGTTATGTCTTCTTCATACTCCTCATTTACAACACACACACACGCGCGCGAGCACACACACACACACACACACACACACACACACACACACACACACACACACACACACACACGGCATTAGTGTACCTGACATCACATACAAAGAGGACAGCATAATCTAACTCAGGAATCGGAAGTTAATTCTTCCTGAGTCACGTCTGAAAATATAGAAGTTCTCATACTCCAAAGAACGAGAGATCGCATTGAAGCCCCACACTAAGTGCCAAAATGTAGTGAATTAAGAACTGTTTGTGATATCATATAGCCTGCAAAATACCAATACAATCACCACATGCTGGGCGCCAATATTTAATGAACTGAGAAGTCTTCTCTGCCCGCTGACACGAAATGACATGTAGATGACTAAAGAGGTTGACCAACGCTGGAAGCCAGTAATGAAGTGACATCAGTAATTAAGTGGAATTAAAGATAAAAGTGAGTAGGGGACTGATAAGCGAATGGAAAAGACTGTTTAGATGAACAAAACATGAGCCGGCCGGTGTGACCGTGCGGTTCTACGCGCTTCAGTCTGGAACCGCGTGACCGCTACGGTCGCAGGTTCGAATCCTGCTTCGGGCATGGATGTGTGTGATGTCCTTAGGTTAGTTAGGTGTAAATAGTTCTGGGACTGATGACGACAGAAGTTAAGTCCCATAGTGCTTAGAGCCAATAAAACATGAAATGACTGCATATATTTTGAACTGAGTGTAGTTAGTGAACAGCAGTTTAACACGTATTGAGCAGTAGCTCTGGGCCAGAAGACAAGAAAAGAGCGTTCATAGTTAAAAACATGCATAATCTTTTATTTACATAAAACTCAACAACTTTATGACATCAGTGAAATAGCTTTTGAAAACAAGTAGGAAATTAAACTACTTGTTGAACGTTAAGGTGAAAATTTGACTAGCAATTGACGTCAGCAAAATAGTTTTTAAGCAATTAAAAAATCAAGCAGTTTGCCCGACATTAACAGATATCTGAATTCAGCCAGGCTGCATATTAATAATCAAAACCTTAACATTTACAAAATTTTTCAGTTAGCTTTTAAATAATATATCTGAAATGATTGCAAGTAGTTTGGTAACAACAGTAGCAACACAAGCAACTTGTCACGTCCGTTGGCGACATAAGTTCAAAACCAGGAGAAAGTTATATACATAGAATTCAGCCCAGCGATTGGCAAGATAATCAAACGGGCAAGGTGGGCGGTGTGAAATCGCCACCCTAGCAACTGTGCATTGCTTTACAAAGGTTGGCACATACTTCATTATGTTACCATTTAAGAAAAAGAAAATAAATAAGAATCCAACATCTACCCAGTCACCGAAAATGGTGATAAGCAACAAAGCACTCAAGAACTGGATAGCACTCTGGTTACAGGAATGAGAAAATCATTAGGGCTCACATTGTCCCAAATTAATTGGCAAACAGTTGCCGTAATAATTATGTAGCTGGAATAGTCATTACACACTATTTTGAATAGAAGGAAATTCAATGTCACTGACTTCCGACATATTTTGTGTTAAGACACTAGCCATGAGTAGCGAATCTGACAGCTCTTCCTAATGTTAAACTCCACTGTTTCAGATAGCAAAGCAACCAAATCTCAGATGTCAAACTTTGTTTACCAGGCTTCCCGTAACAACTACAGTGGAAAAGTACATTCTTATTTTAGCAGTATTTATCGTAGAAAATTTCAGGGCGCGTCAACTACCAAAGCCACCAAAATATTTTACAAATACTTACCTAAAATGATTATTGTGAAAGGCACTCTGATTAAACTAGACTCACCCCACTAAAATGTTATACAAATGCTTACCTGAAATGGTTACAATGAAAAGGCAATCTGTTTAAATTAGACTTCACGGTATTTTAAAGGAAGAACAACACACATTTCAGCCCTCAAAATGGTCCACGGTAAGCCACTCAAAATATGACTAGTTTAAACATACAGTTCTGATTAACATAACTCAACTACCTTTGTAAGACAGACCACTTAACTTTGAAGCATTCCACAAACAGTTGCGATTAACGTCTGCTATAAAACAGAGTTGCTTCCATCAAAGTAAACTTCAGTTCTCTTGGAGCGAATCCCCATAAACAGCAAACACGCAGACCCTCCATGGAGGAGAAATTGGTCGCAACACTACGACTTTAGCAAAACAAGGCACAGAAGCCAGCCGGCCGAAGTGACCTTGCGGTTCTAGGCGCTACAGTCTGGAACCGGGAGACCGCTACGGTCTCAGTTTCGAATCCTGCCTCGGGCATGGATGTGTGTGATGTCCTTAGTTTAGTTAGGTTTAAGTAGTTCTAAGTTCTAAGGGACTGATGACCTCAGATGTTAACTCCCATAGTGATCAGAGCCATTTGAACCATCTGTTCTCGCTTTTTTAAGGCAGATGGAAACGGCTGCTGCCAGGCCAGAAGAATTAGTCCCAATGGCTACATGAGTCCATAGTTTCAGGCTCGATTCTCATTGTCTACCAGGTCTTCACAAAGCGTCCATTCTACGTCTTTGCTGAATTGCTCCGATGTCCGCACGTCGGTAACTCGCCGCATAGAGTCTTGGGCCGTTGGCGTTTGAGTCGGTGAAAGTGGGCCTCGAGGGGGTATCATAGAGAGAAAGAGAGAGAGACAGAGAGAGGGAGAGAGAGAGAGAGAAAGGGAGGGAGAGAGGAGCGCGCTCGCTCTTGGGTGTTTGTTTGTTTCACATTTTCACCTTCCAACCAAACTTGCATGTACCCCTTACCGTGTGGCAACAATCACTGTCGGGAAAAAAACCAGCTACCTATCATAGTTTGACATATGATGTCATAAACAATGAAATACTTGAAAAAGTGAAGCATTGTGCATGACGTTTAATTTTATTACTTCTTTGGTACTAACTCTATTCACTACACATTTTGAAGACAGTATCCACACGTACTGCTGAATATACATACACAAACCTATCGTTGTAAGACCCGAGGTTTAAGAGATACAAATACTGAGACGCGTGAAAAAATGCCGTAGTATGAATGAAGTTTTAATACATTTATTTTGTAAGTAGGCTGTTTATGTTTTCTTATTGGAAACGTTACGTAGCGCTCTGTATGAAAATCACTGGCTGTGCTGTGTGCAGTCTGTGGCTAGTTTGCATTGTTGTCTGCCATTGTAGTGTTGGGCAGCGGCAGCTGGATGTTAACAGCGCGTAGCGTTGCGCAGTTGGAGGTGAGCCGCCAGCAGTGGTGGATGTGGGGAGAGAGATGGCGGAGTTTTGAAATTTGTAAGACTGTCATGAACTGCTATATATATTATGACTTTTAAGGTAAATACATTGTTTGTTCTCTATTAAAATCTTTCATTTGCTAACTATGCCTATCAGTAGTTAGTGCCTTCCGTAGTTTGAATCTTTTATTTAGCTGGCAGTAGTGGCGCTCGCTGTATTGCAGTAGTTCTAGTAACGAAGATTTTTGTGAGGTAAGTGATTTGTGAAAGGTATAGGTTAATGTTAGTCAGGGCCATTCTTTTGTAGGGATTTTTTGAAAGTCAGGTTGCGTTGCGCTAAAAATATTGTGTGTCAGGATAAGCACAGTCATGTATAATTCTTCAAAAAGGGGACGTTTCAATTTTTTACTACAGACTCTCCGACAACCGAGTCATCTCAAGGAAAACCCTAACACCGGGCAACGCTTTTGATAGCTTTCAACTGCAAAGCGCAAACGGCTGCAGGCGAAAACAACCGTCATGTACGAAGAGATGTTGCCATAGAGATGTTTACAAAATCACATTGTAGAGAAACGCAGCACCTGCGCTCAGCGTACAGAAACTGTCCGGGATATTACACTACAAACACAGTTCATTATTTCGTTTCGAATAGGGAGCTGGTGTAATGAATACCGGGGTAATGCCAGTTTTATCAGCTAGTAGATTATATAAATTTATAGGCTCGTCAGATCACAAAAAGCCACCACAATTACAATGGACATACTCACGGTAAAATTTAATCCTGTGGTAGCTAATAGAAAATGTATGCATAAACTGATAAATAAAGTTGTTGTGCCCGGAGCTAATGACACGTGAAATGTTTTGATACTAACTAAACCTATTTATGACTCTGATTTACTAGGATAGACGTAGTATAGCAACATGTATTAGGCAGCAAAAAATTTAATATTTAACATTAGAAATCATCACTATTCCATGATTACTACATAGCTATTCGAATTCGCTACCTTCCAAACTTGTTATGAGTAATGTGCATACATTGTTTACCAATCTAACTTCAAAAATTCTATTCCCAGATAAAGTTGAATTTAATCATGCAGATTAAGCGAAGTTTCGCCACTAAGAAATCTTTCTGTTCTCGCTAAATCTTACTGAACTTTCGGTAAAGTAAAGTTTCTTTCTACTATCTCTCTTTCAATAATTAACTCTACTGCTAATAATTTAAATAATCGCTTTCACTATGATAATTAACAGTAATGTTTGTGTCAGTACATAAACTCGTTATTCTTCATACGTGATGAATTTGTCATTCTTTGGCTCTTGTTACCAGTTATGTATGTTCTTACCTTGCTGATGTCACCAGTGTCTGCGGCGGGAAGCCCCGTGACCTCGTAGTCCTAGTAGTTGAATGCTTTTGTTACTACTATTGGCGGACCTCGGCAAACGGTTTAGAACAAACTACACTGAAAATTGTTCGATCTAAATTTTTTCTACTCGCAGGCGCTAAACACGAATAACTTTTTCAGCAGCTGAGAGTATGTCCCCTGGATGGGATTTGATGAGACAGTTTATGTGAAATGTCAGATTGCCGTAATACAGATTATATGCTCCTTTTAATACATTTGTTGGGAGTTGTGAACATTTATTTATACATCAACATCGCTGAAAGTTCGTGTTACACCTGTATTGTTGATTATTGTTTTGCTTTTTTTCCAAAGCTCTGATGTTGTATGTAATGTTTCGCATTTATAATTACACAGCTGAATCACATTCCATGGTCAGTACACCCGATGTTCTTTCTCTGACAATAATACCAATGTTTGATGTTAACAGTTTCTTCACACTTCTCTTACTCGTCCGTTTTACTGCTACATCCATCAGCTTCGAAGCTTCCAGAATTTTACGTAGATGCTATCCGTCATTGAAATTGTCCCACAAATCTGTTACTTTTCCTTTCTTGCCCGTCAATCTTCACCAGGAAAGCACCTCTGTCTAATATTCAGTATCAGTTGCTCTACTCTAGTTGCCTTTATAACGTCAACCATCCTTGTCTAAAATTCTTACCCGAAAATTCCATATAGCAAGCACAGCTATTAAGTGCCAACAATACGACAGTTTCAAGTGCGGCGTTTTCTTCAAAAACCATCTTAATTCTGTGCAGGATCGGAATACAAATACCAGACACTCATTGCGTGTTGCAGGATGCGTATCTAAGAGCTTTCAAGGGCAATAACAATTTCATTTTCAATATTTCGCGTGGTTATTGAAAAAATTTAAATTTTAAAATAATGCCAGAATGTGATCATTATGAGATATAATCTTATGTTAAAAGTATAACACAATGAGAGAAATATTACGGTTAGAAAGCGTGTGTTTTGTCTGAGGCAGAGTAAGTGATGGCGTGCAATCACGCGATCTGTATTATACAGTATTTAACAATGACAGCACTTAGCAACTTCCACTAAACATTACACACAATTTCAAGCCTTTAAAAAACTTTTTCATGCTGACACCTCCTACAAAACGGCGAAAGGGAAAAAGTTTGACCATTACCGCACTTAAACTGTTCATGCAGTCAAACTTCAGACCACCTGCACCACCAAATGTACCTGCAAAATTATTTCATTGCACGACACGTAGTTCAGGAGAGGTGACGTTATGAATATTTAGGTGTCAGAAAAAGTTACTTTTGCTTAAAATGGGGCACAGTAAACTTCAGCATAATGCGTCGCATTACATCTTTTTTACTACTAATTCTATTCGCAACCCACTTTGGTGGCAGTATCTACACACATGACTGAATGTATCTACTATTCTGCATTTAGTTCAGACATTGAGATGCGTGGGAAACTAGCATTTGATAAAAAGGAAGGGAAAATAACCAAGATTATACTGGTCCAGTGTCATAATAAGAGCAGTTAGTAACTTCCAAGAAACTTAAAGCATAATTTCAAATCTTTGCTAAACTCTTCATCACTTACATGCTTGAAGATAAATATTTAGATAATTAACCGATTTATACTGTTATGAGGCGTGTGAAGCTATTTTATTGGTAGGAGTTTCCTGGTGTAATCAGAACAGATAATAACGGTTTAACAAAATGTTCGTTTCAAGATCATGAAACACCATCTTATAAATAAAGGTGTAAGCAACCTTACAGCTTTGTTAGCTGGACATTGAAACAATCCGATGACTACGGACCTGTTTATATAGACAGCAGTTCATACCTTGCAGATGAAGGAAGAAATTTATCGTGAACCCGTTGGTCAAAAGACATTCGATGAATTATTTATCACACAGTTGGAATGCAGACTGGCTGTCAAACTGCAGCAACAGGTGAGGTTCATTGTCTCGCGTCACTCCTTATCACGTTGTTCTATTCACTGGTTCCACACACACACACACACACACACACACACACACACACACACGTTGTTGTCGCAGCTTCATGCAATATTTAACGTAAATGTGTAAGTGTCGAGTTCGCGTACGCAGTAACTGATGTAACTGATTCAGAGAAATGTCTTTATGTCTTTAATTGACTAGCAAGAACTCTCACGTCTCAGTTTCCAGTGTATTGTTGACAGCAGGAGAATTTATTCGTAAGTAAACAAACCACTAACAGAATTTCGTGAGACCCTTTCAAAATTTCCACAATCTTCTCAGTATTTTGTGAATGTGCTTAGTGCCTGTTGGAGGTCACAGGATACTGTGCCACTATCGAGCCATACCTATGCGGACCAACTACTGTTTCCCTACAGCTCCTGCGAAGACGTCAATCAAGCACTGACGGAAATGGGCTGCTGTAGCTCCGATGTCCGCGCCTTCATTTTGGCATTGAAATCCACACGCGCTGGAACAGGGCGGATAGTTGGGCGAAAGGGGTTGGGGCGAAGGAGGGGATGAGTGGAACGAAAAAGAACGCAAAGTAGCGTAGCGCTACTTGCCGCCTGTTGTGGTATTGTCTCTCGGGTGGCAGAGGCGCGGTGTTGCGGGCAGCAGCTCTATCGACTGAGAAACGGCGGGGGGGGGGGGGGGGGGGGGGCGGTAAGTGTGTGGCCGAATGGCCTCGCGTGGGCGGCGCAGGATGGCGATGGGCGGCGGCCGGGCGGGCTGCCTCGATAAAAGGGGCACAGCCGGCGGTCGGAGCGCAGCCAGCCACAGACCCCCGCTATCAGCCCGACCACACACTGTGCGGCGGCAGCGTGTGTGTGTGTGTGTGTGTGTGTGTGTGTGTGTGTGTGGATAGGTAGGGGGCGGGGGGGAGTGTCAGGGCAACGGCCGGGTGTTTCCGACGCCCCGCAAATATCTCCGCCTGCGATCGGCTTCTTTGCGGGCGTGCCAGCTGTTTCCTCCGCGTTAACAAGGCAGTCGGCCATTGTGGCTCCAGTTCCATATACGCAAGCGAAGGTGTACGTTGGAAGAAGCTGCACTGCTCTTTCCAAATAGATAAGGACTCCGTGTTGCGGATATTGGAGATGGTGGTTGACTTTTTCCCAAATGTTCGCTCAATACGAAGATAATGACGTCTCATTTGCGTTAATTTCACAAAGTATAGTCGGTGTTCTTTTATTGTTGTTCTCTAGTTCTGCTGATGGCCATTGGTGGCATGTATCAGTTCATGACATAAAACATTTTCTGTGATTACTCAAAAGAAAATATGTCTACATGGTATGGTTTCGTTAAACGAGTAAGAAGCTTGGTTGTTAAATATCCTAGAAACATGATAAAATATGATATTGCATCAAAGTAACGCAAGGGAAGACGTGAAATTCACCCATGTTTCGGATTTAGTAAATTTTCGGTTTTGCTAACTAGTCTCCAGCCTGCACAAGCAGTCGAACGAAGTTCCCTGTCTGAGATTTGTACACTTATCTAGGCAAACCAGTCACTCAGCCCTTTCGTATTTACCCACCACCCACTCCTCTCTCTGTCTCTCTCTCTCTCTCTCTCTCTCTCTTTCTTTCTATTTCTTTATGTGCTCTTTACAGCTATAAGTAAATAGTGTCGGAAGTTCCATGCGGCTTTTCGCCGATGATGCTGTGGTATACAGAGAAGTTGCAGCATTAGAAAATTGAAGTGAAATGCAGGAAGATCTGCAGCGGATAGGCACTTGGTGCAGGGAGTGGCAACTGACCCTTAACATAGACAAATGTAACGTATTGCGAATACATAGAAAGAAGGATCCTTTATTGTATGTTTATATGATAGCGGAACAAACACTGGTAGCAGTTACTTCTGTAAAATATCTGGGAGTATGCGTGCGGAACGATTTGAAGTGGAATGATCATATAAAATTAACTGTTGGTAAGCGAGTACCAGGTTGAGATTCATTGGGAGAGTCCTTAGAAAATGTAGTCCATCAACAAAGGAGGTGGCTTACAAAACACTCGTTCGACCTATACTTGAGTATTGCTCATCAGTGTGGGATCCGTACCAGGTCGGGTTGACGGATGAGATAGAGAAGATCCAAAGAAGAGCTGTGCGTTTCGTCACAGGGTTATTTGGTAAGCGTGATACCGTTACGGAGATGTTTAGCAAACTCAAGTGGCAGACTCTGCAAGAGAGTCGCTCTGCATCGCGGTGTAGCTTGCTGTCCAGGTTTCGAGAGGGTGCGTTTCTGGATGAGGTACGAATATATTGCTCCCCCCTACTTATACCTCCCGAGGAGATCACGAATGTAAAATTAGAGATATTCGAGCGCGCACGGAGGTTTACCGGCAGTCGTTCTTCCCGCGAACCATACGCGACTGGAACCGGAAAGGGAGGTAATGACAGTGGCACGTAAATTGCCCTCCGCCACACACCGTTGGGTGGCTTGCGGAGTATAAATGTAGATGTAGATGTAGATGAAGATACAACGTGTATTTCAATTGTCATTCGTGTTACCAGCTTACACGGCTTTTAGTACCGTTTTCGCTTTATACTTCTGTGTTTGAGTTTTAGTTTCTTTTCCATTCAGTCCGTTATTTTCTTCGAACGCTTGCCCAAAACGGTGAAGTAATACCATACAATGAAGGTAACGCAAATATCAAGTAACAGTAAACTTGTTGTAGCCTGATTTTATTAGTTATTATTGTTGTCTGATTTTATTAGTTGTTGTTATTGTCTTCGTTGTGGGTCTGATGCACGGCACTGTTTGATGCATTCCTCCCTGCTCGTCTGTTACGTGCAAGCCACTCCATCTCTGCATACTACTGCAACCTACGACTACTTGAACCTGGCCTGTCTTTACAATTATTACCTCTTGATACCAGCCCTTCTGTTACCAAATTAACTATTTTTTGATGTCTCAGGATCAGTTCTTTTAGTGATGTTTTACTATAAATTTCTTTTCCCTCTATGGACTCAACGGATGCACCAGACTTACCTCCTCATTCGTTACTCGATCTCCTACTTGTCAGCTTCCTACTGTATCGCCACATTCGAAAATCTTGTATTCTCTACATGTCTGTTGTCTCCACCCTCCACGTTTCACTTCCACACAAGACAACAGTCACAAAAAATACTTTCAGATTAGTTTTCCTAACATCTACCCTGATATTCGGTGTTAATATATATTACTTTTTCAGAAAACCTTTCCTTGCTATTAGCAGTTTACATTCTATATCTCCCTAATTTTTGGCAGGGTCAATTATATTTCTGTCTGAATAAAAAACTCATCTACTATCCTTGTGTTGTCACCGGTAGAAGCACTGAAACTCATTTCCAGATTTCAGCACTTTCATGCGTTACATCATTTTTTGCATGCACTGCTACTTTACTGTTTTATGTGGCAAGACTCGTTAATTTCAATTGTTTATTTTCCCTACGAGGTTTTGTCCGTTGTAGAGCACATGTATGACAGTTATACGAGACCAATCGGGGAAGTATTGATTTGCAATCGGGATTTGCCATAGGAGAAGAGTGGGAGGATCGGAAAAGCGCGACGTTTAAAGTTTCCGGCTCATTTGTTTTAAATTGTTGATTCCATAGCGTTTCACCAGGCGATGTTAAACTTCTCGTTCCACCTTGGTTCCCAAAGCTCACGTAGCTAGGCCACGAGAGACCACAATCGATTTTCGCTCTTAGAAGTGTTTATGAATCAGCAAATGTAATTTGGTAACTTTGTACATTATGTTTTTGATTGTTATGTATTAGAGTGTTCCTAAGGGAGAAATGAGACATCCAATCTTTGGAGGAGTAGGACATTGGGACGTCCCACAAGTGGCTCAAGAAGGTCTATGGCTGGGTTGGTCCAGCTAAGAGTGTCAATTTAGAGGTACAACGCACGTCAACAAGGGATATAGCCTAGGACAGCCGGCAAAGGTAGCTGGGTTCTCCATGTTAGATCTTCAGCGAGATCTTCAGAAATATTCCCAAGCAGACGACAAGGAGAGCATCGTCTTTCAACGTAATTTGGTATGTGGTTTGGTGTTTTCTAAAGATCAGGAGTCAGTACTAATAGAGCACCTTTGCCTGCCGGTAGAACGCATTATGGGTTGATAGAAATCCAGGTGAGAAATTTTGATTACCATTAAACTTGTGCTGTACATTGCAAAATCTCTAAATCTTGGGAAGTAACAAAAAAAAAATCGCAGGATATGATTAGTTCAAAGGCCGTATGGGACGACAAAAGGACCAGTCGTTGAGGTCCCCAGAAGAAATCAGTTTGCAGCGAGCAACTAGCCTTTACAAACCAAATATTGATATTATCTTAAATGATTTGAAATCTATTTATGAAAAATACGAACTTACACAATACTGCATTTTCAACTGCGATTAAACAGGAATATCTACAGTCAATAATAAAGTTGTTGCACAGCGTGGTGAATAACAAGTAGGTCAGGTAACATCTGCAAAAGACGGGAGCAAATTACCGCAGTATTTACTGGAAATGCCATTGGGAATGCTTTGCCACCAGTTTTTGTTTCTCCGAGAATCACATTTATTTCTTAAAGAAGCTCCTCCAGATAGTCTTGCATTAACTAGCAGGACAGGACAGATGTCAAGTGAACTTTTCAAACAGTGTTTAGAACTCCTAATCGATCACGCCAAATGCAACAAGAACTAACAAGTACTACTAATTTTGGGTAATTACGAGATCCATGTGGGTATAGGTACTATAATTACAGCTACGGAAAAGGGAATTATTTTGTTTATCTGTACGCCGCATTGTAGCCATCGACTGCAGCCCCTTGACCCACCAGTGTTTGTTCCATTTGAAAGAAGTTATAATAGAATTTTTAACAGGAAAATCTATTCCCATCTATTGGATAGGTGAGATGGTTGGACAAGCACATACTTCGGCGAAATATTATTCTTTCTGGCTTTAGGAAATGTGGCATTTCTCCCTGTAACAATAAGCCCTTCACTGAAGTAAAATTTCTTATGTATTCTGTAACTGATCTCCCTCTTCGATCTTCACAAATTCTGACTGCATAAGTTGGACGAGAACCTGCTACAACTAAAGAAACAATTCAATACAACGTGCCTTAACATGCTGCTACTGTTGTAGACGAAGAAGACTGCAAAGTGACCAGTTCTTCAATTATGCGAACAGTAATTCCTGAACAGGTTCGTTCTTTTCCGAAAGCAGAACTACGAAAAGATGATCAAAGTGAAAGGAAGAGGGTTTTAGGTCAGATTTTAGCATGCACACCGGAAAACGCAGAGGCAGAAAGTATAGCACTTGAACAGTAAATCAAGCACTCAGACAAATCAAGTAGACGTAGGACTAAAGTCGTCAGAAACCTTTCTAAAACGAAAGCACTTGATGAAGTTTCTGAATCATCAGGGAATCTCAAGTACGAGCACAGTGGTGATCTTGACATGTTCCGGATGTCCGAAGAAGATGAAACGGAAGAAAGAGACTGAGAAGGCAATCCGATAAAGATTAAGAAAAATGATTTTGTTCTTGTAAGGTTTTCTACGAAAAAATTCTGTGTTCCATTATGGTGGAAGAACAATTACGTGGACCGGTGGCCTTTTTAGTCTGGTCCCTTCAACCCCTACAGACATTAATTGCGTGTGATCCAAAAGATGAAGTCGAAATTAGATATACGCTAAAAAAGTGGAGCTTCTAAATTCTATTTTTCCAGCTGAAAAAAGATTTGAGCATTGCGGAAAAATCAGACATGTTAATCAAGCCCCATTATATTATCGATGTACTGAAAGTGTCTTTGTGCACATTTTCTGTAAATATTTCAATGTATAATGTACAGTACTCTTGTAGGAGACATATGAATATTATGTTTTCAACTGAGGTTTGATGAACTACCACGTTTCATATCTCCGTAGTTGTGCCCTAGTCCTCTATAAGGTCTGGAAGGTGTGCGTCATTTGTATCAACATATGGGAAACTTAATATATCATTGTTGGAGTGAATTATGCTAGCCATTTTCTTGAACTGATACGCATCAACAATGTATGTTGTAGAGTGTCCCACAGTTCCCCTACAGGGGGGAGGGCAGGGAGGTAAACCGCGCTCTGGTTGATCCAGATACTGGATTGACGACCGTTGGTGTGCTACACCTGCCAGAATGACGGTGATTTTTAGTTATTTTCCACGTTTGTTAGGCAAATGCTGGTTTGCTAATCAATCATCAGCTCTAAACGCACTATACATTGAGAGTTAAGATACGATAACACACGAAACTTCCCATCCTTAGAGAGCCTATACGGACTGAGAATGACCAGAGATAATGTTGACACTGATCGTCTGAGAGCTCAGCACGATAAACTTTTATCATTTTTGCGTTAGTGATGTAGCACCAAATACCGATTACGTCTGGAAATGCATACATCCATCTAAGTCAGAAGTGTGTATACGTTCTTAAGTTTTAGTTGTTCGGAAAATAAGTACAGGGCAACGATTTTTTGAACACCCCTAGTACAATAGAAAGTTATTAGAGTCACAGTGATACGTCCAACTTGCTGTCTGCGAAGACTATAGAATATTTTCAAACCACAGACGCTGCTGCCTTCAACGATAAATCTCTAAGCAGAGGAAATCTGAAATCACTTCTTTCTGAATTGATACAAATCAAATTTGTTGCTTCTGGTCCCTGTCGTCCCAAATCTTCGAATGTTTGACTTATCTCTCTCTATGCAAATGGGAAATGGAAGAGGAGTATTTGTCGCAGTAGACAAGAATCTCAGATTCATCGAGTCAGAAATTGAAGCTGTATGTGAGGTTGTTTGGGCAAGACTGAGTATCAAGTGTGGACATAAAACGATAATTGAATTCTTCTATCGCCGACCGGTCTCATCTCCTGAAGTAACCGAAAACCATAGAGAAAACCTCAGTTCACTACTACGTAAGTTCCTGAGTCACACTGTAATCGCCGGTGGAGACTTTAATCATCCAAAAATTAATTGGGAAAATTAGAGGTTTGTTGGTGGTGGGCATGACAAGACATCCTTTGAAACTTTACTAAATGGCTTTTCTGAATACTACCTAGAACAGATAGTTAGGAACCCCACTCATGATGGAAATGTATTTGATCTAACGGCAACAAATCACCTGACCTATCTGAGGATGTTCACATTGAACTTAGTATCAGTGACCATGACGCGGTTGTGGCAACAATGACTACCAAAGCACTAAGGACAACTATAACAAGCGGAATGATAGAACAGTTCATAATGGGAAGTAACCCCCACAGTATACAGTCACTGTAAAGCAACTTCTAAAGGAACAGAGATTACTGCTTAATAGGTGTAAAACAAAGCGTAGGGCTATAGATGGAGAAACGCATTGGGCCGTCAAGAGAGAAATGGGTGATGCCTTCAGTGACGACCGTAGCAGAATATGGTCAAGTCATCTTTCATCGAATCTAAAGTAATTCTGGTCGTATGTAACGCTGTTAGTGGTACCAAAGTTAGTGTGCTGTCCCTAATAAACGAAATAGGAACTGAAATTAAGGGTAGTACAGCAAAAGCTGAAATGCTTAACTCCATTTCAAATGTTCATTTACAAAGGAGAATTGTCGCAATTTAATTCTCGCACTACTAGAAAGACGAATGAAATACGAATTAGTACCAGCGGTGTTGACAAACAGCTGAAATCGTTAAAATGGAACAAAGCTCCAGGGCGCAATGGAATCTCTGACAGATTCTGTAACGAATTTGCGGCTGAGTTATCTCCTCTTCTAACTATAATCTATCGTAGATCCCTCGTCTATAAAGAGGGTAGCAGAAGTGATCCACAAAACTACCGCCCAATATGCTTGACATCGCTTTCTTATAGAATCTTAGAACATATTCTGAGCTCAGGAATAATCAGGTAGCTTGAGCAGAATGACCTCCTCAATGCCAACCAGTTTGGATACCGAAAACATCGATCATGTGAGACCCAACTCGCATTTTTCTCGCATGACATACTGAAAGCCTTGGTTCAAGGAAATCAGGTACATGCTGTATTTCTTGATTTCCGAAAAGTACGCTGGTGTCCAAAATTAAAGCAACGAAGGGAAATTTTGCCAGGTTGCGTTTATTTCGCCACAGAACAGTATAAACAGGTGACAGGAAAGCAGAAAAAAGTAAATAATACAGAAAGTAAACAACTGCAACATGCATAACTGTAGGCGAAAATGTTTTTCTTTCTTTTCCAACTTAACAGATTTGATCACGCCTTCCAACAACTGGTTAATGTGCTCACTTTGGTGTGTGACCACCTCTGTTAGTAATACAGACCTGACAACGGCGGAGCACACTATGAATAACGTTATCAATGTCATGTTAAGGCAATAATGCCCATTCTTCCTGCGGAGCTCCTGGCAAGTCTTGCACAGGGGTTGGTGGACGCTGACGCGATGAAACCCGTCTTCCTAGCGCATCCGAGACAGGCTCTATTGGATTCAAATAAGGAGAGTGAGCAGGCCACGCCATGGGTGCAATATCTTTCGTTTCCAAGAAAACATCAACCACTCAATGAGGTCGCAACAACCGTACATGAGCTCCCAAGATCTCGTCACAATGCCTGACAGTAATTTAACGTTTCCGATTCACCCATACAATTTCATTAAGAGGTGTTCAAGGGGTTAACACAATCCCTGCCCACACCGTCAGCAATCCTCGATATCAGTCTCTTTCCACAATATATGCGAATCCGTCCAGAATCATTCTGCAGACCAAATCGAGGCTCATCTGCGAAAATAACATTGGCCCACTGTTCGCTTGTCCAGGTGGTATGTTGACGGCTACACTCTAGATGTTCCCTTCTGCGAAGACGCGTCAAAGGCACACATACAGAAAGTTTCCGACAACAAAGGCCACTCTGTTGAAACCTCCTCTACACCGTTTGCCTCGATACAACACGTCCAGTGGATGCTGCGAGGTCAGATGCCAGTTGTTGCACAGTACAAAGCTGGTACCGTCGTGCCGTTACAGCCAAATAATGGTTCTCAGTCCGCCTCCTTAGCTTGGTGGAAACGCGCTTGCCTCCCGCGCAGCGGGCCCAGGTTCGATTCCCGGCTGGGTTGGAGATTTTCTTCGCTCGTGGAATGGATGTTGTGTTTTCTCCATCATCATTTAATCCTCATCACCGGAAAGTCGCCCAATGTGGCGTCGACTGAAATAAGACTTGCACACGGCGGCCAAACTTCCCCGTATGGGGCCTATCGGCCAACAATGCCATGTGCTCATTTCAGTTTTTAACTGTCTTCTCTTTCTGATGACACTCGTTGTCGGCTCTAACCTGGCCTTCGGGATACAGTTTCGGTCTCTATAAACTGACACCACATCCGAGAAACAACGGAACGATGCACGTTTAGCCATCCGGCCACATGAGTTTGCGACTGTCCTGCTTCCATTGTTCCTATGGCCCTCTACTACAGAGACTCTGGTAGGTGTCTTCTCTATGCCATACTGCACCGTCTGCGACTGTGTACACAGCGGTTGTGGATGCGGGACTAGGCTGCAAACGCTAACCATTTTGATAGGTGTCCTAACGTTGGCATGGTTTTCCGTTGACCGATATGCCTTCTTGCCTATAGAAAACGATCCTACGGACATATGTAGACAGTTTGGATGATTATTGTCAAACCTACGATCATATGGGGTATTAAGTGAAATTTGTGGCTGGATTGAGGACTTTGCGCTAGGGAGGATGCAACATGTTATCTTTGATGGTGAGTCATTGTCAGATATAGAAGTAACTTCACGTGAAGTGTGTCGGGACCCTCGCCGTTCACTGTATGTCCATCTTTTCAGAGATGTTTGAGGGACTGGGCTGTTTGCTAGAGAATGTCAAATCAAACACCTTTCAGCCGTCTAATTTCCAAATTTATTTTATTTGGCTACCAGTTTCGGTGATTTACTACGTCATCTTCAGGCCCCTCACAGACGTGTAGGAAGATTCCACTTCGGTTCTGGTCAAAGTAGGAGCCAGCATTTAAATACTGATATCTGTAGATTTGTGCTTACTGTAGAGATCACTTCAACCATCAACTGCAGATTGAACTGGAATTTTCCTACAAGTCGGTCAGCGGCACGAAGGTGGCGTAGTAAATCGCCGAAACTGGTGGCCAAATAAAATAAATCTAGAAGTTAGTCGGCTGAAAGGTTTTTGATTTGATATCCTTGTCGTTCATGTTCTATATTAATGATCTTGCATATGATACAGTTATCTATGATGAATTACAATTCGAAAGAATCTGCATGAATATTCATCAGATCTTGATAAAATTTCAAAGTGGTGCAGAAATTGGCAACTTGCTTTAAATAACCAGAAACATAAAATTTTGCACTTCACAGAACGAAAAAACATAGTATCCTATGACTATAATATCCTCGAGTCACTGTTGGAATCAGTCAACTCATACAAATACTTGGGTGTAACACTTCGTAGGGATAAGAAATGGAATGATCACACAGGCTCAGTCGTGGGTAAAGCAGGTGGTAGACTTCGATTTATTGGTAGAATACTGGGGAAGTTCAATCAATCTATTCAGTCAATCTACAGAGCAGATTGCTTGCAAATCACTCGTGCTACCGGTTCTAGAATATTGCTCAAACATGTGGGACCCGTACCACATAGGAGTTACAAGGGATGTTGAACGTGTACAAAGAAGGGTGGCACGAATGGTCACAGGTTTGTTTAATCCGTGGGACAGTGTCACGAATTGAACTGGAATATTCATGAAGATACCCGTAAAATAACCCGAGAACAACTATTAACAGAGTTTCAAGAACTGTCTTTAAATGATAACTCTAGGAATATACTAGAATCCCCTACTCACTGCTCACATATGGATCGTCAAGATAAGGTTAGAAAAATTAATGCACGCACAGAAGCATTCAAACAATCATTCTTCCCGTGCTCCATAAGTGAATGTAACAGGAAGAATCCCTAATATATGGTACAATGCGGCGTAGTCTCCATCATGCAACTCACGGTGGTTCGCAGAGTATAGATGTAGATGTAGATACTCCTGAGCACGTCGTGCATATACACTGATCAGCCAAAACATTCTGACCACTGCGGCACCGGACGCGTGACGTCGGAAGAAAAGTGTACTGTGCTTTTCAGGACGGACAGAACATCTTTAAGAGGTTGTAGTATAGTCAAATTCAAAGAAAGCAGTCAGAATAACGCACGTCCACTTCCATTTGCACCAAAAGCACATCTGATACAGATAAAATATTCAATTTTTTATGTTGGTACATCCGTGGTCTAGAGATAGCGTATTTCACTCGTAACCAGAGTGTCCTGGATTCCGGGTTCGAACCTCTGCAGCGCTTAAATATTGAATAAAAAATCATCAACAATGGCGGCCGTAGACTTTCGGCATTAGAAGTCACAATAATCCTGCCAACGGCCTCGTCAAAGAGGGTGGAGGAACGGACAGAGATTCATGGTACTCATTTGTCTTTGGGGTGGGAAACTGCCTTTCAAACGTGGAAGAATCAGCAGTGATCAACGCCATGAATTTGCAGAAAGCGATGGAAATCTCTGCATTCAACACACGTAATGCGTATCCACTGGACATGTGGAACGTAATTGGCCGGCCGGAGTGGCCGTGCGGTTCTAGGCGCTACAGTCTGGAGCCGAGCGACCGCTACGGTCGTAGGTTCGAATCCTGCCTCGGGCATGGATGTGTGTGATGTCCTTAGGTTAGTTAGGTTTAATTAGTTCTAAGTTCTAGGCGACTGATGACCTCAGAAGTCGCATAGTGCTCAGAGCCATTTGAACCATTTGGAACGTAATTGAAAAAGTGTCATGATGAACTCTCCATTGTCATCTCCGAGAGGGACTGCCGAGGGGGAGGTGACCATGAGAAAAAGACTGAGAACCAACGAAAAGATAACGTTCTACGAGTCGAGGCGTGGAATGTAAGAAGTTTGAACGTAGTAGGAAAGCTAGAAAAATTGAAAAGGGAAATTTTCATACTCACTCCAGATATTGCGAGGGTCAGGGGAGAGAAATGTAAAGACGACAGTATTTCTGGTCATTTAAGTGTAAGGTAATATCAACAGCAACAGAAAATGATATTACGGGAGAAGGAAACGTTATGCATAGGAAGCCAGGCCAGAGAGTGAGTTACTGTCAGTTGTTCAGTGATAAGGTCGTTCTCATCAGAATCGGCAGCAAATCTACACCAACAACGTTAGTTCAGGTATAAATGCCGACGTGGTAAGCAGAAGATGAAGAGATAGAGAAAATATACGAGGATACTGTAACAGGTAACTCAGTATGGAAAGGGAAACAAAAAGTTAATAGGCTCAGGTGTTTGGAATGCAGTTGTAGGGGTAGAAGGAAAGGTTGTGGGAGAATATGGGCTAAGTCTTAGTAATGACAGAGGAGAAAGACTAACTGACTTCTGCAGCAAATTTCAGCTAGTAACAGCGAATAATTTGTCGAAGAATCACAAGAGGAGGAGGGATACCGGAAGATCCCAGTTAGGTTACATCATGTTCAGGAATAGATTCCGAAACTAGATGCTGGATCCAAAAGCATACCCTCTCTCATATCACAATTTACTAATAATGAAGGGTAGGCTGAAGTTCAAGAGACTAGTTAGGAAGAAGCATAGAGCAAAGAAGTACGTAATATGCATGAAGTTCTCTGAGGCTACAGAAACTGCGATAATGAATAGGACCATAGGCATTTCAGTTGAAGCGGAATGAGCATGTCTTCTTAGGCAAAATGGCGGCATGAAAAATGCGGAGAGATCGAAAGGAATGTCGGAAGTAGTGACTCAGCATATAGAATAGTCGGAAGAACCTTCGGTGAAATTAAAAGCAAGGGCGGTAATATTGAGAGTGCAATGGGAATTCCACTATTAAATGAAGAAGAGACAGCGGATAAATGGAAAGATTACATTGCAGACATGTATGAAGGGAGAAGACCTTTCTGGTGACGTGATGGAGGAAGAAACAGAAGTCGACAGGAAACAGATAGTATTAGAATCAGAACATAAAACAGCTTTGAGCGACTTAGGCTCAAATAAGGCAGAAGGGATAGAAAACATTGCATCGTAATTTCTAAAATCGTTGGGGGAGGTTACAATACAACGGATATTCAATTTGGTGTATGGAATGTATGAGACTGGCGATGTACCGTCAGACTTTACGAATAAAGTCATCGACACAATTCCGAAGATAGCAAAAGCCGATAATTATGAGAATTGTCGAACAATCAGCTTAACAGCTAATGCATCCAAGCTGACGACACGACTAATGTACAGAATAATGGAAAAGAAACATGAGAATCTGTTACACGACAATCAGTTTGGCTTCAGGAAAGGACTGAAGAAGAATTTTTACGGTTTATAGGATTTACCGACCTGTAAAAATGCTTTTGATTGAAATGAAATAAGATATTCTAAATTGTGAGAAAAATAGCAATAAGCTCTAGGGAAAGACGGGTAATATACAACACGTAGAAGAACCAAGAGGGAACAATAAGACTGGAAGACCAAAAGGGAAGCACTCGGATTAAAAATTGTGTAAGGAAGGACGTAATTTTTCGCCCCTACTCTTCTATCTACACATCGAAGAAGCAATGGCGGAGGTTAAAGAAAGGTTCAAGAGCGTGATTAAAATTAAATGTGGAATGATATGCCATTGCTACCCTCAGAGTGGGATTAAAATTCAAGGGGTAAAACTGGATATGAATGATAAGATTCGGTGATGATATTGCCCTATCCTGCGAAATTGAGGAATTCTGGCACGGAAACAACAAATTTACCCATGATAGGCGGAGAAGGAAGACATAAAAAGCAGATTAGAACTGACAAAACAGGGCATTCCTGGTCAACAGAAGCCTACGAGTAACAAACATAGGCCTTGAGTTGAGAAAGAATTTTCTGAGAATGTACGTAAGAAGAACAGCGTAGTATGGTAGTGAAATATGGACTACGGAAATACTGTAGCAAAGGAACATCGAAGCATTTCAGATGTGGTACTACAAACAATGGCTAAATATATGTGGACTGATAAGGTACGGATTGAGGAGGTTCTCCGCAGAATCGGCGAAAAGAAGAGCATTGGGAAAACACTGAAAGAGAAGTAGGGACAGGGTGATAGTACCCCCACTACATCTATACTAAGACTAAGAATTACCATTTTCATATGTTCTTGGTTTCGTACCACGTTACGACTCCTTACATCAAGGAATAACTTCCATGGTTCTAGAGGGAGCTGCAGACCGTAATAATTGTAGAGGATCGCGAGACTGAGAACTTAGGTTGCATTTGCTCTGAAATGAAAAGGTTGGCACAGGAGAAAAAACAACATAAGGACTGATACAGCTGTTGTTATGGGTTCATTTATCGACTATTATTTTCATTCTGAAGTTCAAATTTTGAAATTGTTATTGAGTTTGTGTAACTTCATTTTTCAATTGTGCTTGTGATTCGCTGACCAATTTTACAGTATCATATAAACACTCTGCACGCACCTACAAGTGCTCAGCGTGCCAGTATGGTACTTGTGATCAGGTTTTGTAATGGAAATGCTGCTGCTGTCGCTTTTGGAGAATACTGTAAACGATATCCTAACGGCAGAGTACCATATTCAGTAGGATTTACTGATGTTTTCACTAAACTGTGTGAGACTGGTGGTGGGCCCGACATGACAGTCATTTTCACCTAACACGCAGAAGAATGTGGTGCGATAGAAGGAGAAGACAAGAACCAGTTTGTAGAATGCAGCCGTAGCTAGCGTAATTTATGCACATATCGGCGATTCATACGAGAAAATGGCGGATATTATGTATGGACGGTCTCAGTTCTTGTCACTTACACCTTCGATAAGCAATTGAAGTAACACACTTGCAATTTTGTCGTTAATTTTCTGATTAATTATAAATCATCGAGTAATCCCATTAATACTTTTACTGTTGAAACCACTTTCACTAGTGACGGTATCAACAGCAATCGCAACCCACATCGGTGTTCCGACGATACCAGAAATATCTTTGTGAAGACACGTTGCGAACAACGTTTTTCTTTTGATCTGTTTTGTTGTATGATAGACAATCAGTTGGGCGTACAGCGTCATGGCGGACTTATCCCTGTGTGCAAACTCACAGGAGATCGCGTTCGTCCTCTTTATACGGGCCAGCAACTGGTGTGCCTCTGTGGTCGCCATTGGTTCGCATAGTTGGTAATACGGTCCGCAGATTTTACCTTTCTGGTTTATCTTCGCGGTTTCCGTCAGGTTGCTTTGCGACAGAGATCGCATGTTTGTTGCTGAAACAGTAGGGAGCTTGTATCTTGGAGTGGTAAGTTGCTGAGCAAAAATAAAGAAAAAATAAATAGAAAGAAAAAAGTCTTTTAATAATATCTTTTTGCCTGTATGCCATTTTTCCACTGAAAAAATAAACGACTCAGAACAGGCGCTATGACAGCCACTACAAAATAGCAAACAATTGAAACGGAAATGTCAACATTTATCAAATACTTTGAAGTTAGTACACATGTCTTTCAGAAAAGAAAGACAGCAATAGAATCATTGTTAACAAATTCACAAGTTTCCAAACAGTCACTTACAAAAGAGCGGCAAACAAATGGTCCGTTAACGCTAGACTTATACCCTGAGCTTACTCAGGGATCGTCCGGCCCCTTCATATCTAAAAGAGACTCAGAATAATATTCAAACCAGGTAACCACAAACGCCCTTTGAACTGTAATTAAACAACTGAAATTTACTTTTATCACCTCAGTAATTTTGAATTAAAGAAATTACTGTAGCCATTTAAAGGAAGAAAAAGTCCAAACGGTTCGTGGTTTTAACACTTTAACGAGCACCAAATAAAGGTAAATGGGGTTATACGCGAGAACCGAAACTGAATTTCGCTCAACAGACGTACGATTTCACGAATGCTAACAACCCTTTAGGTCCATTAGCTACACGTAACAGAGGTCCTCACTATATTGTTGGTAAGGCCGTGTTTGGCTGTAAGTTGATTCCGACAGTACAGCATTCACAACAAAGGGAACAGAGATCAAAATTGTGCTGACTCCGAAGATGCAAACCTGCGACCACTAAGATAGAGAGAAGCAATGATTGTTCAACTGAGGTATGCTCACCGTTTCTTTTGAACGTCTAGCCTTGGTTGCAGGTATATACAGGCACTGCGGCATCCTGAAGCAAAGCAGCCAAAATTAGAAACGTGCCGATTCCGAAGACAAAAACCCGCGATCGTCCAAGATGAGGGAAGCAGCAGATCTTCAGCTGTCGTATGCACACCGTTTGCACAGTCATCAATTAAACAACGAACCAGAGCTACGTCCTTGGTGAGAGACCCAAGGCAGTAATTAATATCAGGACGTGAGCTTGGTGAGCGACTGTACGCCCTCTCCCGAAATGTTGACCAACCTGTCACTTGGAAGTTCCAACCGAAGAAGTTCTGCTGAAGAAGTTCTTCACTTGTCCTCGCTGATTCCACGTAATGTCTCAATGTAAGTGACAGCAGTGATCCCCTCCTTTTCCTTTCCTTTCTTTCCCTCTCGACATTCAGTTTACATATCATATACAGGATCTCTACCTTCGCGTAGACTACCTTAAAAAAAAATGGGATGGGGCCCCTCCACGCCCGCACCAACGCGGTGACCAAACCAAAAGTTTTACTGTCACCTCCGTAAACATGTTAGTTATCTAGTAAGTGGATCACAGGATGCTGGGCTGTGGTGTTGTCCGTGCGTCTGGGTAAGACTACGCATTAACACAGTCCATCAGGTGATAGATAGTGGACGAAACGCGAGTGAGGGTAGCAATTTGAAGAGCAGAGGGAAAAAAGTGCCATGGCTCGTGCCGTGGGAAAAAAACCTCTGCGGCAGTGGGATGGGTAGTAAGAGCAGTAGTGGCTTACTAGCTGCGATAGCTCATGCAAGGTTGGATTTGTTAGTATAGGTATCATGCATCATTATCGTGACAAGCGATGGCGATGTGTCCCAGTTGCTACAGCTGCTACATTCCTGTAACAATCAAGATCGTTATACAGTAGTGGGAGATAGGCCATAGATCATCTCACTGTGTGGGGGATGTGTGGAGCTTCTTTGCATGCAGTGTACGGTACAGCTTCCCTGTGTGATGCCAGTTATTCGGCAGTGTATTTCAGCTGGTTATCCAGTAATGGCGTCTGATTAACTGGGGCTCGCCTGTGCCGTTATGTTTGCGTATGCTTGGCCATAGATGTTCTGTCCTTACAAGTATGTCTTTTGGTCTCTTATGTTTCCATCTATGGTTGTGGTCGTAGTTCCCCAGATTCGGAATAAACGGGTTCTGCGAATGTCTGGATTTTCTGTATAATCTTGTGGTGAGTTTGTGGAGTACCTCCGAGAGAGTCTCAAGTCGGTATTCCCGGTGAAGGTCCGCGATGCGTGTGTATCGTGGAGCATTGCTTATAATTTTGAGTACTTTGTTTTGTATGAGCTGCAGACGGCGTAGGCGTGTAGGCGCAGCGTATCCCCAGACAGGAGCTGCGTACGTCATCAGGGGTCGGATAAGTGTCATGTACATGGACCTCGACACCCTTCTGTTCAGTGTGCTACGCCTGCCGAGCATAGGATAGAGCTGTTTGAGCCTCGCGCTAGCTCGGTTGGTCATGTGTTGTATGTGGTGCCCCCAGAGTAATTTCCGGTCCAAAAATGGTTCAAATGGCTCTGAGCACTATGGGACTCAACTGCTGAGGTCATTAGTCCCCTAGAACTTAGAACTAGTTAAACCTAACTAACCTAAGGACATCACAAACATCCATGCCCGAGGCAGGATTCGAACCTGCGACCATAGTGGTCTTGCGGTTCCAGACTGCAGCGCCTTTAAGCGCACGGCCACTTCGGCCGGCTAATTTCCGGTCCAGCCAGACACCGAGGTATTTGACTTTCTCGCGGAAACATATTGGACGTGCATGTAGAGTTATTGGTCTGCAGTAGCGGTGTTTGCGCAGTTGCTTCGGTCTTCTAGTGAACAGAACGTCTTCGCACTTGTCGACGTTTTCTCTAACACGCCATTTCTCCAACCAAGGCTCGGCCACTCTGAGTGCAGTCTGTAGGTGTGACGTAATGTTTGATGGTTTCCAATCTTGCGCAAGGATGGCTGTGTCATCCGCGTAGATTGCCATCATTGTGTTGTGTGTGGTTGGGAGATCGTTTATGTAGAGGTTAAACAGTAGGGGCCCTAGGATGCTTCCCTGGAGTACTCCCGCGTGTACACCGTGTCGTGTTGATTGTTTTCCCTGCACGTCAGTGTTGAAACTCCTGTCTGTGAGGTATGAGTGTATTAGACGCAGCAGCCGTCGGGAAATCCCGCGTCGCTGAGTTTGCGGATGAGGCCGTTGTGCCATAGACGGTCGAAAGCCTTTTCGATGTCCAGGAACACTGCCCCTGTAGCTTTGTTTATGTTGAAGCCATGTGTTATATGTTCAACGACCCGTAGGAGTTGTTGTGTTGTGGAGTGGTGATTCCTGAAGCCGAATTGCTCCGGTCTCAGGATGTCATTTGTTATGCAGTGCCTAGTGATGCGTTTGAGAATCACCTTCTCAACAATCTTACTGAGCGAGCTCAGAAGGCTGATGGGTCGGTAATTTTGTGGGAGGCTGTGGTCTTTTCCCGGCTTCCTGAACATCAGGACCTTGGCCGTCTTCCAAAAGGCGGGGAAGTGTTGGTGTTTTAGCATGGCATTCGTTATGTGTGTTAGGTACTCAGTTGCTTTATCCGTGAACTCCTGGAGGACACGGTTTTGAATGCCATCATGACCAGGGGCTTTCCTAGCAGCGGAATGCATATAGCCCAGGAGACTTCGGCTGTGCTAGCATGTCGAATGTCGTCGCGCGATGGTTGGGCTAGATGCGTGTAACCTCTTGGTCAGTAGCAAGTGTGAACACTGGATCTGATGGTACCAGGTTCGGTGTGAATGACGCTGCGAGTGTTCGGGCCATTTGTTCTGCTTTCTGTTCTGCTGAGTATGCAGGTCCGTCAGGCCCTTGAAGCGTTGGGGTGTATATTTTCTCCCTGGTGAAGTGTCGGGCTAGTTGCCACACGCCAGGTCGTGCGGTGTCCAGCCCTTCGAGTTTTTGGTTCCACTGTTGTGTTTTATGTGTTTGTATTTTGTCGTGTATGATGCCCTGTAGTCTGTTAATGTGCCGTCTGAAGTACGGACGCCTGGTGCGCTGCCATTGTCTCCTGAGGCGATTCGTCATTGAGATTAGGCCCAGGATTTCCTGGGGCAGGGCCGCACTGCGTTGTTGTGAGGTGCGATCAGGTATGGTGCCAGCCATTGCGTCCTGGACGGCGTTAGTGAGGGTTTCTACTGCCTCGTCAATTTGTGCTGTTTCATTAATTTCGTGTATAGGTGGGATGTGGCTATCGAGAGTTTGCTTGAACAATGTCCAATTCGCACGCCCGTTGCGTTGTTCCGTGTGCTGCAGTGTTTCCTCAATGTATAGTATTACAGGTTGGTGGTTTGAGGGCAGATCGTTTTCAACGGCAACGTTGAGTGTCGCTGTAATGCCCTTGATGAGGGCCATGTCTAACACGTCTGGCCTGTGTCCCCTCTGATAGAGAATATGCGTCGGTTCAGTCGGCGCTAGTATAATGTAGTTTCTGCCTAGTGAATGTTCGTACAGTTTTTTGCCGTTGGGATTTCGTATGCGTGAATTCCATTCTGGGTGTTTTGCGTTCAGATCTCCAGCGACTATTACCCGCGGTGAAATGTTAAGTAATGTGCTGATATCACGTGCTGAAATGCCTACAGGGCTATTGTATACCGATATCAGTGTGGTGTAGGCTCCGTTGAACACCTGATAACTGTTGCAACGGGAAGGAAAGGGTAGTAGATGAGAAAAATGAAGAAAATAAATTTTTCATATCATTAAAACACCGGATGCTAAGATTAATTTGAAAGTTTCGCATCAACAGTCACTAAGAGCCTCATGGAATTTTATGAACGACATTCAGTGAATGCATACATGCGGTGCGCATAAAACGTCTGTATTTCATTGGGCCTCAACATTTCGGTCTTCTTGGACATTATCCAATGCCTAGATACAGAGAAATATACACGAATAGAGTAGTTCGTTTTAGATATTTGTACGAAATCAATTAATATATCAAACTACTGACAGAGCAAAGGACAGCCATATTACAAATCACCAAATGTAAAATATTCACATAAGCGAATAATTGTCATCGACAAACTGCTCGAACCAGAAAAAAATGTATAGCTGTATAACATGCAAGCACACATCGTATTTAGTAAGATGGTTTGCATGTGGCCGTTGGGTGAAAACAAAACTCGTATGTGTGAGCTGAACAAACAAAATACTTTCCAAATTGTTACCAGTGTCCGAAAGTGTTGAACAGCACACGACTTAACGACGTTTAAATCTCCCTGTCGCATTTGTACTGCCGCATTTGTGTTATGTGTGAGAGAAGACAAAGCCGCAGTCGTGAATTCCATTAGTGTTGGAAACAACTGCTTTCTGTCACCAAAAAGATATCACGTGGATGCAAAGATTCTAGTCTATACGTTACATGATAAATGACTCGAATCTAGAGGTTGTCGATGTGAATACCTAGGGATTACAGTTACGAAAAACATGAACTGTAACCATCACAAGGGAAACGTCGTAGGTACTAAAATAAATGTCTGCTGTTTCTTTGGTACAGCACATAGAATTAGAAACAAATCTACTAAGGATACTCTCTGTGTTACAACGCACTGACAAAAAAGAATTTCGCAACCCAAGAAGGAGTTATATGACATAACGGAAGTTGTGAGGCGTCTTTCATCATCTGGAAGATGACGTCTATTGAAATTTCGCACCGGTCGTGAAAGAGTGGCTCTAATAGCGCCACTACGTGAATGAAAATCTCGTTTTCTTTAAATATACGCTGTAACGACAAAGAAGCCGTTATCAACATCTGACTGAGTTTGAACGAGATCGTGGATAGGGCTACAAGAAGCTGCGATACTGCACAAGGACTTGGTAGGAATGTAGTCACTTTACATGGTTGCTGGCAGCGGTGATCACGGGAAAGTACGGTCGCAAGAAGGCGGGTTCCGGACGGCCAGGTGACACTGCCTGGAGGGAAGATCATTATCTTCGGCGTATGGCTGTGGCGTATTGTATGCTTCTGCAGCAGCAATTTAAGCAGTAGCTGCAACCAGCCTGTGCTAGACACACTGGATCTACAACTGGAGTAATGTTGTGCTGCCTTTCATGAACAGCATCCCACGGGGTGTTTTCCAACAGGATAACCTCCCCCCCCCCTTCCCCCATATTCCGCTGTTGCAACTCAGCATGCTCTACAGAGTGTCGACAAGTTGCTTTTCCTGTTCGATCACTAGACCTGTCTCTAAACGAGCATATTTAAGACATCATCGGAAGGTAACTTCAGTGTCAGTACTAACCGACCAACGCAATAGACATGGAACTCCATCCACCAACTGACATCCGACATACAGTGCATTACAGAGCATACATGTTTGCGTGCTTGCATTTAATATTCTGGCAGCTACACTGGTTATTAATGTATCAACATTTCACATTTGCAGTGGCTTATCTCGCTCATACAAGAACCTGTGATCTTCCAGTGATAATCACTTAAATATGTTAGTCAAATGCAAAACAATCGTTCGATAAACTTAATGAACAATGTATTGAAATTGTTTTTGAGAGTGATACATAGAAAAATATGTATAGTTTGTGAGGAACAGACAGCCTGTAATAGGTTTGGGTTTGTTAATGTTGTGGGTATGGGAGAAGCCTTGTTCAGTGTACAAGTATTGTTTCATAGACGTGTAGATGTAAATAAAAATGTAATTGCTTGCCTAATAGACTACCAGAAGGCTTTAGATAGAATAAAATGTAATTGCTCGCCTAATAGACTACCAGAAGGCTTTAGATAGAATAAAATACAACAAATTGATGAAGAATTTGAGAAATGTAGGAAATGAGGAGGCAACAGATCTGCGAATCACAAGAATCTGTATTGGAATCAAACAGAGGTGTTGCGTATTGATGGAGAACACACTGAAGCAGTCAAATTTCTCAGAGGAGTAAGACAGTCATGTGTCTTGTCGCCCATACTATGTAACACAGATTCATAATTCATATTTAAAGAAGCCCTGGAAGAAATAGGAGAAAGAATTTTAATAAATGGTATAAGATTAAACAACAATGGTATGCTGATGATAACATTGTATTTGCTGACACTATTCAAGCGTAACATTTATTAATGGATGGAAGTGTAAGAGTTAGCAGTCAGTATGGGCTAGAAATGAATACCACAAAGACAAAACTCGTGGTAGTAAGCAAGGGAAACCAAAGAACTATGGGAAGGGTAAAACAATATATATATACTTTGGAACCGTAATAAATGAAAATTGGGATAATTCACAAGAAATCAAGTTTCGGGCAGGGAAATCAAGAAGTGTGTTTCAGAAAGTGAGTGCTATCTTCAAAGGTCATAACCTAAGAACGAAAATCAGACTTTGCATTGCTATGTATTTACTGTCCTCCTGCAACAGATAGAGACATGGACCTTAAACAAAAACACGGAGAAAAAGCTGTCCTTTGAATTGTGGCTTTACAGGCGGATCCTGAGAATACTTTGGACTCAGAGAGTGACAAACGTAGATGTTCTGAGAAGAATGAACACAACACCCAAATTAATCAAGATAGTGAAATGCCGAAAGTCGCGGTGTGTAGGGCGTACCATGCGTAATAAAATAGGTATGGTTTGCTACAAAAAATACTTCGACAGAAAATAAACCACAGAAGAGGTGCTGGAAGAAGGGAACTATGTTGGTTTGACAACCTTACATGCTGGGTCAATTCGTCTTCAACAGAACTGTTCCATGTTGTTACCGCTCACGGTTATATAGGTCAGGGATCACACTTTATTCATAATTGTTGTACAAGTAATATCTCCAGTTACAGTTACATTTTCTGCAAGTACACCAAGTCCTTTCATCCATATATGTATCTTTTCATCATTACTAACTTTTCTACAAGAACGTGTATACAATGTATATGTCATATTACTATAAGCATAGCTAGGTCTACTTTGGGTCTTCGGGTCAATATCATAGTGCCAAGTTTTATAGGCGATAACATCTCGATCGGCGAAATATTCCAGTCCAGGAAGCGATGCGTTTTCACAACGAACAATGGCCAGTGTAAACTAAGCACTACCGGAATTTCCCATGGCTGCATGTAGGGTGAAATTTAGCCTACAACCACGGAAAAAATTGGTCCATTCAATATCACAGTTTGAACTGTGCCACTTCCTCCAAGTTTACTCTCGAGACTAATAATATGTTTATAGACAGGCACGCGGTGGCGGCGTTAGCGATACACACGTCGACGAGGCATAGTCTAAGTCCGACCCTAGATGTAACCATGGGAAATTCCAGTAGTGGTTGGTTTACACTGGCCATTGTTCATTGTGAAAACGCATCGCTTCCTGGACTGAAATCTTTCGCCGATCGAGATGTTATCGCGTATAAAACTTGGCATTGTGGTATTGACCCGGAGAGCCGAAGTACACCTAGCTACGATAAAAGTAATATGCCATTTACATTGTATACAAGTTCTTGTAGAAAAGTTAGTAATGATGAAAAGATACATGTATGGATGAAAGGACTTGGTGTACTTACAGAAAATGTGACTGTAACTGGAGATATTACTTTGCTCTAGAATTATTAATCCCGACTTGGCTCGGGGCGCCAGTGGACTTGGCTCGGCGCACCAGGGTACGAGTGCTGCTAGTGTTAACTACAGCACGCGTACGTGACAACGCTTGCCTGAGTGTGCCCGCCGAGTCTAAGTCCGTTATCAGCACGTGACGTAACCAAGGTCACACGCTATATAAGCGGACAGTGCAGACCAGCGAAATCTCACCGTCCCTGTCCGTCCTGTTGATGACCCCATCCACCCCAACAACTCGCTCCGCCCTCCCCCTACTGCTGAGGACATCATCCGTTTCACCACCATTGTGCTCCAACACATCCACCCCTTCCAGCGCTCCCACACTCTTTCCCAAATCGCCCTCGCTGCCCGATCCATCTTCCATCTTACCACCTATGCCACTTACTCCCACAACCAGGCCCACTTCACCTTCACCCCCCTCACCACCCTCGTCTAACTCTCCACTCCCATGGTACAACAACCGTACCGTATCCTGTACCACAACATTCGCTCCCTGCCCACCCACAAACTCCTCTTCCTCCACACCCTACATCAGCACCGCGTGGATGCCTTCGTCCTCAATGAAACCTTCCTTCAGCCCCGTATCTCCGTCTCCACTGCCCCTTACACCCTACATCGCACCGATAACCCGTACCCTCTGGCACGTGGCGGAGTTGCTATAGGCCACCTCAAGCACCTCCCAGTCCGGCCCCAACCTCTCCTTAACAATCCTGCTGAGCATCTCACCCTCAGCCTCTTCTTCCCCGCCCTTACCATCACCTGTGCCACCATTTATGTCCGCCCTCGCACCCCCATCCTGTACGATTTCCTGGCCCACATTGACCGCACCTTCTCCACCTACGTGATTGCCGCCGACCTCAATATCCACAGCCGTGATCCTGCCGACCTCCGGCGGTGGCATCAGTTTCTCACCACTCTCCAGGGAGACCTGGTTCCCCTGCCCCAGCACACCCGGCCCGAATCTAAACCACTCCTGATGTAGTCCTTGCCTCTCCCAACCTTCTTGGGCGCATCACCGCGGATGTCCTTGACCTCATTGGCAGTGACTATGCTCCTGTCCTCCTCACTATCTCTAACGGTCGCCATCCCCGCCACACTCCTCGCCCTGACGTCCCTCCTAAACTTGTCCATGATTACTCCCGTGCCAACTGGGATGCCTACCAGGATTCCATTCACACCCAGGTTGACAGCCACGACCTTACCCTCCAGTCTCCTGATGACATCTCTCGCACTGCTGCCTTCCTGCACCAGACCTTGTCTGACGCCGTCGCCACCCATATCCCCACCAAAGCCATCCACCCTCACCGCCCTGCCCTGCCTCCACAGGCTGTCCTTCTCCTTCGGGAGTCCCGCCGCCTCTACCGCTCTTTTCTCCGCACTCGTGACCGGGATACACTTACCCGCCACCGGCAATTACAGCGACACATCCGCAACCTGCTTGTTGCGAAGAAACGCCGAGCCTGGCGCCAGACATGTACACACCTCAACACCACGCTCCCCATCAACTCTTCCAAGTATTGGTCTGCTTTCCACCGCCTTACTGGGAACCGCCCCACCCCCCAGTACCCTCTCCTCCTTAATGACCGTCCCTTTCCTGACAACCTCAGTAAGGCCAACCACTTTGCCTCCCACCTCTCTGATGTTTTTTCCATCCCAGATGATCCCCACTTTGATTATTCCCTCTTCCCTGATGTTGTGGACCGTACGGATACCTCTGTTCCTCCCCTTGCTCCTAGCTTCCACACCCCACCATCTGCACTTAACACTCCCATCACTACACAGGACATCAGCCTCACACTCCGCACTAAACGCAACACTGCTCCCGGCCACGACTGCATTACCTACCGCCACCTCAAACACTGCCCTCCCTCCTTCCTTTCCCTCCTTGCCGCCCTCTACAATGTCATCCTTGCCACTGGCTTCTATCCCAACCTGTGGAAAACCTCCCGTATCCTGATGTTCTCCAAACCCAATAAGCCTCCATCTGATGCCTCTTCCTATCGTCCTATCTGTCTCACGTCGGTGTTCAGCAAGCTCTTGGAATCCATCCTTTCCCGGCGCATCCATCTCCACCTCCACCAAAACCACCTCCTCCCAAACACCCAATGTGGCTTTCGACCTTCCTTCTCTGCTGATGACCAACTCCTCCGCCTCACTCATCTCCTCTCCCTCCAGCTTAACTCCCGTCGCTCCGCCATTTTTGTCTCACTTGACCTTGAAAAGGCCTACGACCGTGTCTGGCATCCCGGTCTCCTGTTTAAACTCCAAACCTACGCCCTTCCTATCAACTACATCCGTCTGGTGGCCTCCTTCCTCTCCCGCCGCCCCACCTACGTTACCATCCATCATGCCAATTCCCGCACCTTCTACCCCTCTGCCGGTGTGCCCCAGGGCTCTGTCCTCTCCCCTCTCCTCTACCTCCTGTACACGGCCGATATGCCCCAACCCCCCCCTCCAGTGCACCTCTTGCAATATGCTGATGACACCGCATTCCTCGCCCTCGCTCCTACCCTCCAACGGTCCCAACGCCTTCTCCAGAATCACCTTGACCTTTTTTCTGCATGGTGTAACCAATGGCTCCTGAAACTAAATCCTTCCAAGACCCAGGCAATCATCGTAGGTCGTACCACTCGCTCCTTCCGGCTCCTGGATTTCTCCCTTACTGTCTGCGCACGTCCTGTCCGTCTCACCCCCACCCTCACCTACCTTGGCCTCACCATTGACCGTCGCCTCACCTGGATCCCTCATCTCCGATCCATCCAATCCAAAGCCCACAACCGCCTCCGCCTCCTCAAACTCCTCTCTGGCCGGACATGGGGGTTGCACCCCTCCACCATCCTCCACACCTACAAATCCTTAATCTGTCCCATCCTCTGTTATGCCAGTCCTGCCTGGATATCTGCCCCCCCCCAAATTCTATCAGTCCCTCCAGATCCTTGAGCGTCATGCACTCCGCCTCGCCTTCCGTATCCGCCTCCCGTCCCCCACGCGGATCCTCTATGATCTCATTCCTTTCCCCCATCTGCTCCTCTTCCTCGAACATATCCGCATCCTCTACACCTCCCGCCGTCTTGAACCCCCTCACCCCCTGGTTGCTCCTCTCCTCTCCCATCCCCGCCCCCTGCCACGTCTTCACCGTTGTGTCCCCCCTACCCTCCATCTCTACACCCTCCATCTCCTTTCCCAAGGTGGCTTCCGTCAGCTCCCCCTCCCGGATGATGCCCTCTCTCCCTCCATTTATCCTTCCTATCAACTCTGATCCTCCCTCCCCCTCCTTTCCTCTGTCCTCTCCCTGGGCTCCCTCTTCCCCCCCCCCTTCCGTCCTGTTTCCTCCCCACTACGGCTCTCCCTACCTCCCTTCTCCCCCCCAGTCCTTTTGTATTCCCCTCCTCTACCTACCCCCCTCCCTGTCGCGTCTGCCCCCTACCCCTCTTATGGGTCCTCATCCTCCATCAGCTCCTTTCCCGGTTCCCCCCCCCCCTTCGCTTTTACTCTCCTTTCCCCCCTTTTGTTTTCCCATCTCCTGTCCAGTTTCCCCCCACCTGCTCTCGACTGTGGTGCCACCTTTGCCGACTTTTTCGTGCTGTGTTCTAGTGCCTATTCAGTGTTGTGTTGCGAACAGAAACCATGCTGTCGCTGGGTGTGAATTTTATATACTTTGCGAACAGAATCCAGACTGTCGCCGTGTTTTTTTTTTTTTTTTTTTTTTTTTTTTTTTTCCTGTCTGCTCCGTATGTATTTTTATTCGCTTCATCATCCCTCTGTTGCTTGTTTAATTTCCCCATTTTCTTTTCACCTTGTTACTCACTAAGTCCCCGATTTTATCGCCTGTTTTTTATTATTATTTATTCTCCTGCTCTTTGTCAGAAAATCTGTAGGCTGCAGAGCGGCGTCCTAAGCTGCTGCCAGCCCGCCCCCCTTTGGGGGGAATTGAAATTCAATAAAGAAAAAAAAAAAAAAAACCAGCGAAATCATTCCGCTGTGAGACTATCCGCAACAGCATTGAAGCACTATGCCTCGTCGACTTGTGTATCGTCAACGCCGCCACCGCATGCCTGTCTCGAGAGTAAACTTGGAGGAAATGGCGCAGATCAAACTGTGATATTGAATTGACCTATTTTTTCCCATGGTTGTAGGGTAAATTTCACGCTAGATGCAGCCATAATCGCCTTGATCGCCAACATCCTAACTGGATAGGCACCGATAGAAGAAGAGGATGTTAGCTAGATTACTGTATTGCCAAAATATCTTTGTTCTACATTATTTTTTGGCGTTGCGATTTTTTTGCCACTGTAACTCATGAAGATAGCACCCTCTGTCTCACTTGCGAAAAAATACATAATATTAAGTTAATATAGTACAGGTCAGTTATAGGAAAGAGAGTAAAAGGGAAAGAAATACACTAGCAAAGAGAAACAGACCGACGGACGGAGAGAAGGAGTTGAGTGAATAGAGACGACGTGATGGCAGGTTTCTAGGACACGCTGCACCGTAGCAGCCTCGCAAGGCGGCTTCTCTCACCACGACGGGTCAATGCTGGTGTCCGGGTCCCGTTGGGAACAGTCCGGTGCGGTGCCGTGTGGCACGGCGCCGGTTGTTTCGCCGGCGAGATTACGAGGTCCGTCCGCGGCGGCGGCGGTGGCGGCCGCTCCTAAGGAGATTAGGCGAGGACCCGGGCTCCTTGCGCCGCTATCACGGCCTAATCCCGCGCTGGCGCTGCGGCGGGGTTAGCAGCCCGGCGTCCCGGCCACCAGCCGGCGAGGGGACCAAGCCAGGCGGCGGCGCGCTGCTCCGCCGTGTGGCCCGGCTTCGCTGCCGGCAGCTCATTCTTGACGGAGCTGCCGGAGGCATCCGCTCAATATGTAGGGTCCGAGGTCATTCACCTCAGTGGGACGAGGAAGTACTAATTCTTTCCACTTTTTGCAGACAGTACTCGACAGCTTTCTGCTGATTCAAGACTTACGAGCTGCCATGGTGATGGGGACAAACTACTGCCGACGTTCCACGGGTTTCATTCCAGGACAATAGCACAAAAAATATCTAAAAACAAAAATACGTAACACATTGCCTTGCCTCATCTACATCTAAATCTATACCCATACTCCGCAAGCCACCTGACGGTGTATGGCGGAGGGTACCACCTCTATCGGTTCTCCCTTCTATTCCAGTCTGGTATTGTTCGTGGAAAGAATGATTGTCGGTATGCCTCTGTGTGGGCTCTAATCTCTCTGAGTTTATCCTCATGGTCTCTTTGCGAGATATACGTAGGAGGGAGCAATATACTGCTTGACTCCTCGGTGAAGGTATGTTCTCGAAACTTCAACAAAAGCCCGTACCGAGCTACTGAGCGTCTCTCCTGCAGAGTCTTCCACTGGAGTTTATCTATCATCTCTGTAACGCTTTCGCGATTACTAAATGATCCTGTAACGAAGCGCGCTGCTCTCCGTTGGATCTTCTCTATCTCTTCTATCAAACCTATCTGGTACGGATCCCACACCGGTGAACAATATTCAAGCAGTGGGCGAACAAGTGTACTTTAACCTACTTCCTTTGTTGTCGGACTGCATTTCCTTAGGGTTCTTCCAATGAATTTCAGTCTGGCATCAACTTTACCGATGATTAATTTTATATGATCGTTCCATTTTAAATCACTCCTAATGCGTACTCCCATATAATTTATGGAATTAACTGCTTCCAGTTGCTGACCTGCTATATTGTAGCTAAATGATATAGGATCTTTCTTTCTATATATTCGCAGCGCATCACACTTGTCTACATTGAGATTCAATTCCCATTCCCTGCACCATGCGTCAATTCGTTGCAGATCTTCCAGCATTTCAGCAAAATTTTCCATTGTTACAACCCCTCAATATACTACAACATCATCCGCAAGAAGCCTCAGTGAACTTCCGATATGATCCCCAAGGTCATTTATATATACAGTGAATAGCAACGGTTCTACGACATTCCCCTGCGGCACACCTGAAATCACTCTTACTTCGGAAGACTTCTCTCCATCAAATGATATGCTGCGTTCTGTAATCTAGGAACTCTTCAATCCAATAACACAATTGGTCTGATAGTCCATGTGCTCTTACTTTGTTTATTAAATGACTGTGGGGAACTGTATCAAAAGCCTTGCGGAAGTCAAGAAGGACGGCATCTAAGGTGTCTATAGCCCTCTGAGCCTCGCGGACGAATAGCGCGAGCTCGGTTTGACACGATCGTGTTTTTCACCTAATAAGACGTAAGAAAATCGTTTGCATTCAGAACAGTCTCAAAATGGATAAGCACAGATTCTGTATGGTTTTCAAGGGTTCAAATGGTTCAAATGGCTCTGAGCACTACGGGACTTAACATCTTAGGTCATCAATCCCCTAGAACTTAGAACTACTTAAACCTAACTAGCCTAAGGACATCACACACATCCATGCCCGAGGCAGGATTCGAACTTGCGACCGTAGCAGTCCCGCGGTTCCGGACTGCAGCGCCTAGAACCGCACGGCCACCACGGCCGGCGTTTTCAAGGCAAACAGTGACAAGTTGAGGTAACGATGATGGTGATGGGGAGCATAAACGCACATTCTCTCTAAAATAGACCACAATGGGTCAGTAATATAGAGATATGGTGACTGGTGGTCCTGTCGCCTTGGAACACAGCGTCATCACAGGAGAACACACATTGTTACAGTTGGACGCACGAAAGATGACGGCCGATTTGAAGCTTTTTCTAAGCATCTACGTCACACATTCTCCGACAGCCGATGAGTGATCAGTGATGTTCTGAGCGCTTTACTGTGATGGTCGTGGCCAATGCGAGCATTAAACGTGATAGTAGCGAGTTATGTAGTGCATTTTCGTTCCGTTTGTTGCGGGTTATCATCGCAGATGGTAGTGGTAAGCGACCAATTCTACATAATCAAGCGAGAGATGTAATTTGCAGGATACACGCTTTCTTCAGCAGCAAAGCACGTGCACGCACGTACCACAGCTATCGGCTGGAACTAGCAACAATGCAAACCCGTCTGTGCCTCGACCTGCGCGAACTGCCATCGTTCGTGAATCCGACTATAGCTGTGGCCATGTTGCTACGTTGGCGACCCGTACCTGTGGGGAATAATTACGTCTCTGCATTTTCTGCTATCTGTCACTTATTGCAACGCGTTTCGAGCCTATTCTACCAGTCTTCAGATATTCATACCTACAGAAATTTGTTATTTAAAAATAAAATGCCTTAAAGTAAGCCGGCCGGTGTGGCCAAGCGGTTCTAGGCGTTTCAGTCTGGAACCGCGCGACCGCTACGGTCGCAGGTTCGAATCCTGCCTCGGGCATGGATGTGTGTGATGTCTTTAGGTTAGTTAGGTTTAAGTAGTTCTAAGTTCTAGGGGACTAATGACCTCAGATGTTAAGTCCCATAGTGCTCAGAGCCATTTGAACTATATTAACGTAGGACTGTTTATTTTTCGCTGCTGGCGTGGCTTTTGGGATATTTGGAGGTAGAGTGGGCAGTACTTGGCTAGAAGTTCATGTCCAGTGATGTCTCTTGCTGGTGTTGAGTTGTGTCTCGTTGTTCACCACTATTGACGCTATATCGATTTTAGCGTACCAAAGCTTCATTTGCATCATTTGTGCACTAGTGAAGCTATTGTGAGACATTGCACTATTTCTCTATTTATTTCAGTAGTGATTTTAGTCGTAATTCGCCGCACAATTGTTTCAGCGAGCATGTAAACGCAGTATTGTTTTTCTTTAGCTATCTGGGCATTGAAATCAATCACCCAAAAAGATTTCGATTTCCTGGGAATTTTAGCCATTACTTTCTCAAGATCGGTCCAGTATTTCTTCACAGTCTGTGGATCCTTTCTGTAAGCAATGTTGGTGGGAGCATGAATATTAATGAAGGTATATTTTTTGTTACCGCACTGCATGCGTGTTGTCATAAGGCGGTTGCTCGTGGGGCACGCGTCTCATATGGAGTCTGTTATATTTTTATGTATGACAAAAGTCATTCCCAGGAGCGGAACACCTTTCTGTTTTACACTTTAAAGATACGTTAATTTCTATATTCAACTGTTGCTTCATCTGTGAATTGTGTTTCTTGAAGGGCTAAAATCTGAATTGTTTTGTTGATCAAACTCCTGTGCTAGGTTGTATAATTATCTTCCGTTGAATTAGAGTGCTGATGTTAAATGTGCCTATATAAGTGACAGTTTCGGATGGAAGTCTGCCAGAGAACTCCGACTTTTTCTGTGTTCGTGACTGCCCAGATCCCCCAGAGTCCGAAGCCCCGCTTGTCGCCTATTGGCGGGTGGATTGGGCACCAAATGGGATAATAATTATTACTTGATAGCCTATAATAGTTTCTCCAGTGTTTCCATTGGGTTTTTAGAACCATGGATTGTTAGTTCCTGAAGCAATTGATGCAGTAGGCGCTAACATGGGTAACAGACACTGAGAAGGATTCCGCCCATTATGGGTTCAGACACATCTGTGTTTGCCATAGTTAGCTTTCATATTAGCCCTAAAAGCAGCTCCGCCGTACTGATGATGATCTCCGTCTTCACTGCCGTTAAGGTCTTCACCGTTACCCAGGCAAGTGACCCTCTCAGGGTACTATCACCTGGGCCAGGTGAACCAAGGTTTTTTTACGAGATGTGAATCCTCACCCTCCTCCTTTCTCAACCGGGCTTGGGACCTGCTATTCATTATACGAGGGCGGTCTGAAAAGTTCTCGGAACTGAATAGAAAAAAAGTACTTACATCACTGAAACTTTTTTTTTATTTTTCAATGTAGTCTCCTTATAGATTAATGCACTTGGTCCAACGATGTTCCACATCTCGAAAAGAGTTTCCTCCAGGCCTGCAAAATAGTTGTCAACTCCGGCTATCAATTCCTCCTTTGAAGTGAATCTTCGTCCACCACGAAAAATTTCCAGTTTTGGGAAGAGACGGAATATCAGGTGAATAAGGTGGGTTTGGAAACAATTCATACCTTAGTTCGTGTAATTTTGCAATGGCGACGGCACGAGTGTACGGGCGCGCGTCAGGAATCACGGCACCCATCTTGCAGATAATTTTTTTCATTTCTAATTATTCAGTTAAAATGTGATCGACCCTTTCAGATGACATCTCGCAAGCATGAGCAATTTCAAGCACTTTTAATCGGCGATCCTCTATGACTATTTTGTGAAATTTACAATGATTTCTGGAGTAGTGACACATCTTGGCCGACGACTACGCGGATCATCATCTAAGCTCTCTTGACCAATTTAAATGCATTTGTCCACTTGGCAACAGTTGAATATGAAGAAGCAAAGTTCCCAAGTGTATTCTGGAACTCGGCATGAATGTCGTTAACTTTCATACCTTTCTTTACAAAGTACTTAATCACTGTTCGAATCTCGATTTTTTCTTTCTTCGCAAATCACTACGCAGGAACAACAACAGAGCCACGTCACCACCACAGCTCTCTTGGTGGCACGTGTTTACGGGAAACAGTCCAATGAATATAACGCGACCAACTTGCATTAGTGCTGACCTCTTATGGTGATTCCGAGAACTTTACAAACCACCCTCGTAACATAAGATCGTCATTATTTCTACCCTTGAGCCTGAGCGTGAATCACATTGTGTATGTGTGATGATTTAATGACTTTTCTACCGGTTTCAGATATCTCCCTTTTTTCCATTGTCTGTACTTTTGTAACTGCGTATTAGTTTTTAAGAATTGAGAACAATATATGTTGATTAATCTTTCCCACCACATTCTCTGTTCGCCTTCCAGCTTAGAGATTCTGCAACGAGTCAATGGCAAGTAAGCAGAGATGGACAGATTTTACTACAATTATTAAAATTTTTATTTTTAAACACCGTTATCGCTCAATCGTGCTGTCGTCAGGCTCGAATTTCAGCACTTTTTTTTTTCATAATGAAAGATTGTACCATGTTGCTGACTGCTGTCCTGCGTTCGAACACCTGCAAAAAGTTTACTGTCGAAATAGGTACTATAGCACAGAGTGCGTATTTAATTAGTGCAAAAAGCGCGCTTTCAGATGGAACAGAACATCCTGCCTTTGTGTGAGCGGCGAGTAATAACAGTAATCGAGTACTGCGTGTGTACAACTCTTTCAAGCATGTCTTGACATGAGACTAAGTCGTACTGGTAAGAGACCTCGACAAACGAAAAATGGAAGTTTAATCATTCATAGCTCTACTTCGTACGCGTGAAACAGAGTTGGCTGACTACAGAAGCAATCCACAACACCGTGTCGATAATTCGTCGGTCCAAGGCTTCAGACTAGTATACCAGAGTACGAAATTCGCACGCTGGCGAATAATGGCACGTTATCGCTTTATATAACAGAAATACATTTTCCAGACGTGCCTTGTTCCAGCAGCCTCTCTTCCCAGAGACCCGCAGTGAACGTCTTGTCGATTATCTGCCTTATAACCAAGTTAGCGCAGCGAAATTGTGTTCTGTCGGTGACGGCAGTCAGATATCAGCGCAAAGTAGCTGCGCGAGTTAGAGAACAGGCACTTCGAGAGATAAGAAAATGGAACGACGAGGCTGTAATTAGTCAAGTTCACTGCTACTTACCTGATTAAACAGAAGCCTTTCTCGAGACTTCGACGGTAAGGTACAGCACGGCAAGGACGAGGCAGCAGGACGGAAGAGCATATCGCCATCAGTGACAAATTTGTCGCATTTAAAGACAGCTTTAATCGATAGCTTCGAAATTTTCAACATTCTGTAAAGGACGAATGTACCTTATTCATGAACATTGATTATACCTGGAAGGTTTTGCACGTTCTTTGTACTACTTTGAAATATTATCATGATGTAAGTGTATATTTCTGCAGTTTTCATTTCAGGCGGTACTTCAGTATAAATAACTGCATATTGTAAAGAAATTCTGAGATTGCAATTAATATTTGCAGACAGGTCATTAACATATAAATGAACAACGACGGTCCCAGCACGCTTCTCTGGGCACTTCTGCATCTGTTGATGACGCTCCTTCAGATATCATATATTGAGTTTTCGGTAGCAAAATCTACAGTCACAAATTTTATTTGACATCTCACACTGTCGTAGTTTTGTTAATAATCGTTGGCGTGGTACTGAGCGAAATGCCATTCGGAATTACGGCATCAACGTGACTGTTTTGATCCGTGGTTTCACGATGTCACGTGAAGAAAGCGCAAGTTGGTTATCGTATGACCTACTTCGTCAGATACTGTTTGGCGTGGAGGACGTCATTGTGTGTAGGAACCTCATTGTGTTTGAGCTCGGAAAACGAGATATGTGAGAAAAGTAATGAGACTGACACTAACAAGGCTGCTAGTGATCTGGCAACGCTGTGTTGTTCTGCTTGTGTTCATTCCATCCAGACGCTCAGTCCGAGTTTCAGTTCCGAACTGCGATCACGTGATTTCTAAGAGCGCCTTCAGTGAAGTTGTGTTTTTTTGTGTGTTATGAAAATGGAAAAGCGGAATTTAGAGCGACATTATGCCAATAAAGTTTTGTGTCAGACTTGGCGAAGTCGCAAGTGTGACCTTTGAAAAATCGAAACAGACCTGTAGGGAACATTCCTTATCAAGAGCACAAGTTTTTCATTGGCTGAAATCATTCTGGAAGGCCGAGAAAGCGTTGAAGATGAACCTCGCTTAGGGTGGCCTTCATCTTCAAAAATCGGTGAAAACATCGAACATGCGCGTGCTCTTTAACAATAAAGATGATGGGTGATCGTTGAAAATATCAAGTTTTGACCGAAGTTTTGCACAGGCGAAAAATTTGTGCCAAAACGGTGCCGAAAACAATACAACTCAGCAGAAGGACAATCGAATAACGTGTGCGTTGAACTTGAGAAGACTGCCAATGACCGTGAATGGTTCAGTCGTGTTACCGCAGATGATGAATTCTGCATTTTTGAGTGCGATTCTGAGACAAAACGGCAAAATGAGTAGTGGCGAATGAGCAAATAAAAGATCAAAACAATGCAAATTTTATTTTTTGACAGTAGAGGTATCGTGCATAAGGAATTTGTTCCTCCAGGACGAACTGTCATTCAAGTTTTTGCCAAAGATGACCTTGAAATGCTCAGGAGAAAGGGGAATCGAAAGAGACCTGAAATTTCAGACAAGTGGAGGCTGCATCATGGTAACGCGTCATGTCACTTGGCCACTACCATCAAGGAACTTCTGACCTCGAAAGGCATTGATGTCGTTCCACAGACCCCCCCTCTATTCACCTGACCTGAGTTCTTGTGACTTTTCATACAGAAATTAAAAAATATTTTCAAAGGACGTCACTTTAAGGCCTCAAGATAACATACAAAAGAAGGTGACCTACCAGTTGAAGACTTCCAGAGCCGCTACCAAGGCCTGGAACAACTATTCAGCTGGTCTGTAATTTCCAATGGGAACTACTTTCAAGGGGACAGCACTGCTGTTTGAAAATTAAAAAAAAAAACTTTGGTCGATAAAGGTTTCGCTATTTTTCTCACACACCTAATATTCTAAGATTCTGAAATATCCAGATGTAAAGAACATCTTTTCGGTATGATGCAAGTGTCATTGCACCACACGTATAGTTGCGTTATCATGACGTTGCATATTGATTGGCTTAGTCACAGGTACACCGCCAACGGATACTTTGGAATACGGAAAAAGAACATTTTCACCAATGATTATCCGTCGAAAACACATGCGTCGCATGGGTCTGACAAATGGACCACCTTCGAGACAGGTAGTTTCTCTGGTGAGAAATGTTAACATGAGACGAAAATAGGTCGTACATGCACCATCAACTCCCACTGGTGAACAATACAGGAACTTAATTGCAATCATACGCTGTCATTTGTTCGCCTGTCCTATAGGTGTACGGTTAGGAGCATACACAAACCCGAAATCACATGCTGAATTAAGTAATTGCAGTATATGAAATCAATTAAAATTGCTCAACAGTTTATATAAATTTTGACCTAATGGGAGAACGTGAAGATGCTATACAGCGTGTGTAAAAGAAGCGTCCCATATTCTTACGGGAGACTCTAATGGAGAAAACTCGAAAGGACCAATGTCCCCTTAAAGCAATGTGCACATAAACAAATGTTCGGAAAAAATAGCGTGTTGATGTACAGACCATTCCGTTCTGCACTGAAGAGCCAGAGAAACTGGTACACCTGCCTAATATCGTGTAGGGCACCCGCGAGCACGCAGAAGTGTTTCAACATGACTTGGCGTGGACTCGACTAATGTCTGAAGTAGTGCTGGAGGGAATTGACACCATGAATCCTATAGGGCTGTCCGTAAGGCCGTAAGAGTACGAGGGGTTCGTGATCTCCTCTGAACAGCATCCCAGATATGCTCAATAATGCTCACGTCTGGGGAGTTTGGTAAAGTGTTTAAACTCAGGAGAGTGTTCCTGAGGCCACTCTGTACAAATTCTGGGCGTTTGGAGTGTCTCTTTGCCCTGCTGGGATTGCCCAAGTCCGTCGGAACGCACAATGGACATGAATGGATGCAGGTGAACAGACCGGATGCTTACGTACTTAACACCTGTCAGAGTCGTATCTAGACGTATCAGGATTCCCACATCACTCCAAAAGAACACGCCCCCCCCTCCCCTTTCAGAGTCTCCACCAGCTTGAACAGTCCCCTGGTGACATGCAAGGTCCATGGTTTCATGAGCCATACCCGTACAAGTCCATCCGCTCGATAAAATTTGAAACGAGACTCGTCCGACCAGGCAGCATGTTTCCAGTCATCAACAGCCCAATGTCGGTACTGACGGTCCAAGGCGAGACGTCAAGCTTTGTGTGGTGCTCTCATCAATGGTACACGAGTGGCCTTCGGCTCCGAAAGCCCATATTCATGATTTTTCGTTGAATGGTTCGCACGGTGACACATGTTGATGCCCCAACACTGAAATCTGCAGCAGTTTGTGGAAGGGTTGCACTTCTGTCACGTTGAATGATTCTCTTCAGTCGTCGTTGGTCCGTTCTTGCAGGATCTTCTTCCGGCCGCAGCGACGTCGGAGATTTGATGTTTTACCAGGTTCCTGATATTCACACTACACTATTCAAATGGTCGTACGAGAAAACCCCCCCTCTTTGCTACCTCTAAGGTGCTGTGTCCTATCGCTCGTGCGCCGACTGCAACACCACGTTTAAACTCACTTTAATCTTGATAACCTGCCATTGTGGCAGCAGTAACCGATCTCACAACTGCACCAGACGCTTGTTGTCTTACATAGGCGTTGCCGACAACAGCGCCGTATTCTGCCTGTTTATATATCATGTGTCTGAATATGCATGCCTATACCAGATTGTTTGGCACTTCCGTGTATAATAAGCAACGTTAGACTTGACGTGCTCTTCTCATACCTCTTTGAGCTTTCCATCTCGATATCGTGCGACCGCACCTGACTGCCGAAGATCTGTGTTCATGCATGTGTCACACACTCTCGTAATGTATATAAGTATGTTGTCAGTGGGTATGGAATACATCTATGTTTTTAGTGTCCGTATAGGGATAAATAAAACGGACTGGTGTCAGAATATGGGGGGGGGGGGGGGGGGGGGCACCCTACTAGACTAATCCGTCAATAAAACATTCATGTTGTTGTTGTTGTGGTCTTCAGTCCTGAGACTGGTTTGATGCAGCTCTCCATGCTACTCTATCCTGTGCAAGCTCCTTCATCTCCCAGTACTTACTGCAACCTACGTCCTTCTGAATCTGCTTAGTGTATTCATCTTTTGGTCTCCCTCTACGATTTTTACCCTCCACACTGCCCTCCAATGCTAAATTTGTGGTCCCTTGATGCCTCAGAACATGTCCTACCAACCGATCCCTTCTTCTAGTCAAGTTGTGCCACAAATTTCTCTTCTCCCCAATTCTATTCAATACCTTCTCATTAGTTATGTGATCTACCCATCTAATCTTCAGCATTCTTCTGTAGCACCACATTTCGAAAGCTTCTATCCTCTTCTTGTCCAAACTAGTTATCGTCCATGTTTCACTTCCATACATGGCTACACTCCATACAAATACTTTCAGAAACGACTTCCTGACACTTAAATCTATACTCGATGTTAACAAATTTCTCTTCTTCAGAAACGCGTTTCTTGCCATTGCCAGTCTACATTTTATATCCTATCAACTTCGACCATCATCAGTTCTTTTGCTCCCCAAATAGCAAAACTCCTTTACTACTTTAAGTGTCTCATTTCCTAATCTAATCCCCTCAGCATCACCCGACTTAATTAGACTACATTCCATTATCCTCGTTTTGCTTTTGTTGATGTTCATCTTATATCCTCCTTTCAAGACACTGTCCATTCCATTCAACTGCTCTTCCAAGTCCTTTGCTGTCTTTGACAGAATTACAATGTCATCGGTGAACCTCAAAGTTTTTATTTATTCTCCATGGATTTTAATACCTACTCCGAATTTATCTTTTGTTTCCTTTACTGCTTGCTCAGTATACAGATTGAATAACATTGGAGAGAGGATACAACCCTGTCTCACTCCCTTCCCAACCACTGCTTCCCTTTCATGTCCCTCAAGTCTTATAACTGTCATCTGGTTTCTGTACAAATTGTAAATAGCCTTTCGCTCCCTGTATTTTACCCCTCCCACCCTGAGAATTTGAAAGAGAGTATTCCAGTCAACACTGCCAAAAGCTTTCTCCAAGTCTACAAATGCTAGAAATGTAGGTTTGCCTTTCCTTAATCTTTCTTCTAAGATAAGTCGTAAGGTCAGTATTGCCTCAGGTGTTCCAACATTTCTACGGAATCGGAACTGATCTTCCCCGAGGTCGGCTTCTACTAGTTTTTCCATTCGTCTGTAAAGAATTCGTGTTAGTATTTTGCAGCTGTGGCTTATTAAACTGATTGTTCGGTAATTTTCACATCTGTCAACACCTGCTTTCTTTGGGATTGGAAATATTATATTCTTCTTCAAGTCTGAGGGTATTTAGCCTGTCTCATACGTCTTGCTCACCAGATGGTAGAGTTTTGTCAGGTCTGGCTCTCCCAAGGCCGTCAGTAGTTCTAATGGAATGTTATCTACTCCCGGGGCCTTGTTTCGACTTAGGTCTTTCAGTGCTCTGTCGAACTCTTCACGCAGTATTGTATCTCCCGTTTCGTCTTCATCTACATTGTCTTCCATTTCCAGAATATTGTCCTCAAGTACGTCGCCCTTGTATAGACCCTCTATATACTCCTTCCACCTTTCTGCTTCCCTTCTTTCCTTAGAACTGGGTTTCCATCTGAGCTCTTGATATTCATACAAGTGGTTCTCTTTTCTCCAAAGGTCTCTTTAATTTTCCTGTAGGCAGTATCTCTCTTACCCCTATTGAGGTAAGCCTCTACATCCTTACATTTGTCCTGTAGCCATCCCTGCTTAGCCATTTTGCACTTCCTGTCGATCTCATTTTTGAGACGTTTGTATTCCTTTTTGCCTGCTTCATTTACTGCATTTTTATATTTTCTCCTTTCATCAATTAAATTCAATATTTCTTCTGTTACCCAAGGAATTCTACTAGCCCTCGTCTATTTACCTACTTGATCCTCTGCTGCCTTCACTACTTCATCCTCAGAGCTACCCATTCTTCTTGTACTGTATTTCTTTCCCCCATTTGTGACAACTGTTCCCTTATGCTCTCCCTGAAACTCTGTACAACCTCTGGTTTAATCAGTTTGTCCAGATCCCATCTCCTTAAATTCCTACCTTTTTGCTGTCTTCAGTTTTAATCTACAGCTCATAACCAATAGATTGTGGTCAGAGTCCACATCTGTCCCTGGAAATGTCTTACAATTTAATACCTGGTTCGTAAATCTCTGTCTTATTATTATATAATTTATCTGATACCTTCTAGTATATCCACGATTCTTCCATGTGTACAGCCTTCTTTTATGATTCTTGAACCAAGTGTTAGCTATGATTAAGTTATTCTCTGTTCAAAATTCTACCAGACGGCTTCCTCTTTCATTTCTTTCCCCCAATCCATATTCACCTACTATGTTTCCCTCTCTCCGTTTTCCTACTCTCGAATTCCAGTTACCCATGACTATTATATTTTCGTCTCCCTTCACTACCTAAATAATTTCTTTTATCTCATCATACATTTCATCAATTTCTTCATCATCTGCAGAGCTAGTAGGCATATAAACTTGTACTATTGTAGTAGGTTTGGGCTTCGTGTCTATCGTGGCCACAATAATGCGTTCACAATGCTGTTTGTAGTAGCTTACCCGCACTCCTATTTTTTTATTCATTATTAAACCTACTCCTGCATTACCGCTATTTGATTTTGTATTTATAACCCTGTATTCACCTGACCAACCCGCCACATTCATGTTAGGTCTAGAAAATGGGATCGTGTTCTACCGTACATAAACAATATCCGTTGTCTTACTGCAAGGTTCAGGTTCTCCAGTAGTGCGAGCAATTTGAACTAACAGGAACTGGTGAGAAACAGCCCCTATTAATACTACTGGTAAACGGCGTGACCCTATGCATCTGTTGCCAATTAACTCGGCATACACATTGATACTAAAGTGAACATGATGCCTCCCTTTCATGATCGATTGAGGACTTGTGTTTGTCCGTATGTGGCTTATTGTAATTTATTATCTCGCTATATATGAACCCCGAATCATGCAAAATACAAAGTGAACGCTGTGAACGTCGGATGTTTAGCGATACGTCTTAGATTCAAGTGTCAAGTGGTTGAACGGTAAGGTAGCATTGAGGTCTTCTGACACGAGAGCTTGCACACGCTGCGAGAGGTATGAATAAGGCAATTGCTGGTGCTAAATTATTCGCTAATTGGTGAGAGTCTTGCCTTGAGCAGCTCCAGTCATTCACACTCTTACTTCAGGGTCAACTTCTACCCGTCGTAACACTTGCTCCACCATATCAGGCGTTTAAAATGCATGCCTATAGCTACACTTTGTCTTTCTTGCGAATCATCATGTGTTTGCATGTCGTTGGTTCAACCTGAAACTGCACCATTAAGGATGTACGATGTACCTTGAATGATAAATGCCAGTCGAGGAAAATACTGTTTGCTGCCATTTTCAGCTTGTAATAATTGTTTAGACTCTACAGAATCAACAATTTGGTCCTGATGGCAGCACAATGTCAAACAAATACGTACGGAGTAGTTAATGTAGGAGGCATGTCCGACAACAAGATCACAGTTAGGTAAGGTTTTTAAATCGGTTCGCCCGTTAACGGAAGTTCGGATATGCCTTGAGGAAAAAAGGATGCCGTCTCATCTACTGTGTTTAGACTCATGACGCAAGTTAGAAACAAAATTTAATAATTTGTAGAATAATACCTAGACAGTGACAGCACACTCTGCGCAAACATTTACAATGGGCACAGTAAAATGAAATTCATTTTATATGAATCCGAGTAACCGTGAGAGACAGCTCACCTTGTATGAAAATGTGTACAACATTGTGAATTATAGCCTAGTGATGTGTTATGGGCATGTGGACACAGTCTGTTATAATAGATCATAATGACAAGATATCATGTAATCATACTTTATATAGAACGCTGGACTGTAACTGTTAGCTGTCTCATCTACAACAACTATCTTTGACGCTGTAAGATGTTGCATAATCTATGCATAGAATCACGAAGTGTAATATTCACAGTGAGTGATTCTAATTTTGATACTAATTACAGTAAGAAATTCACAAAAATTCCACCAACTGATGAAGTCTTGTTGTACGTTTCTCTTCCGTTGTTCGTAAATTAACAGCTGAATGCAAGTCGGCATACTAGTCTAACTAATAGAGTCAGTGGTAAGAATAAAGCGATTTGAAACAATGTTCGAATATAAATTTATATAACTATCTTCAAAGGTGATTAAACCATCAGATCAGGTGTTAAATTATGTTCAGGTAACACGTGGCACACAAAGTTTCAACGTGGGAGAAAAACAAACAACTCCAAAAACATCGATAAACACTCATTGATAGGAACTGTGACGAAATTAAATTTTCTGCCTTCAAAATGAATTAATATCAAGCAGATTATAAAAAATCTGTTGGAAGTTGCTACACATGGAAGACACGATACGTAGCTGTGAAACCTCTATCGGATTATTATGATGTTTGATTTGTGTGGCGCTTAAGTGCGCGGTCGTCAGTGTCCGAGCAAAGTTCCAATTTTTACAAATTTTACACAGTCTAAATTGTACTAAATCCAATGTAGCCACTGTCACGAATGATGATGATGATGAAATGATGAGGACAACACAAACACCCAGTCCCCCGGGCAGAGAAAATCCCCATCCCGCCCGGGGCCCTATTGGAGTTCTCTAGTTTAAATTTCACGATGCGAACGTAAAAAATAATTAAGCATGAACTATACGATTTTCATGAACGAATAGCAAACTCACACTGCAAATGTGCTCATGCTACACACCGCCAATCTACACTTACCACTCTGTAAAGCTGCAGACAGGCAGTCTTCCATCGACAACTAAAATAAGAACTTCCACTACGCTGCCCAAAACGCGAGTCCTCATTTTCAAACCTCCAGACCAGAATCCGCAGCGCGACGGGCGGTAATCTGGTTGGTCAGCTCAGTCAGCACTCAAAAGATACTTCATGAACACCTCACAGGCTGACCCAAAGACAAATATTCTCTTCACAATGTATAATTATTTATAAAATTGGTAAAATTCTCTCGAGCTTCCAGCCGCGTCAAGTGGTTTAAAGTCGACGAGCTTTCGGCCGAGTATCTTCGGGCATTTTCAAGTGGTGATTGTCCTTGCTTGCGGCTACCGTCCTTATATGGCATTATACTGCCGCACAGTCTTCTGTGATGTCACTGGTGCTCGCTCCAATGCCGTATAATGAAGTGTTATCGTTGCGCGCCGACTGCAACCGCTTCAACTTTCCAATGGTCGGGTCCCAAGTCGAGCTTAGCTGGAGACCTCCATCTTTATTTGGGCTCTTGTCACAAATTTTTATCTCGATAACTTGTTTTATAGTACAATCCCAGAAACTAACAGTATCTCGACGAACGTCTGTCTTCTAGAAGAAGCTCCGCTACCGCTGATTTCCCTGGATATCGAAGGTGAAAAGATCTCTCATGTTCTACACAGCTCTGTTCAATAGTACAAACAGTCCGCCCCACACAAAGCTGTCCACAAACATATGGTTTTTATATATTCCTGTCGTTCTGAGTTTTGAGGCCTTTATCCTCTTTCACAGATATTATGAGTTTTCGGATTTTTTGTGGAGGACTGAAGACTGAATCGATTTTATGCCTCTTTATGAGGCGTTTAATCTTCCCCGTTACCGAACCACAGAAAGGCAAAAATGCAAGATTCTTTATGACTACGAAGTCTTTCGCGACGGAGTCCTTGCATAAAAAGTTCTCGGTTTACTTGCCGCGTCAAATTTGGATAAAATCCCAAGCTTTCGATGACTACCTTCGTCATCTTCGTCAGGGGTAAAACTGACTGTCGTGGACCGGTGAGGCTTCCGCTTTTATAAGCAGTGGACGGCTTCTCATTGGCTGGATGACGTCACGGTGAAACCGATGCGTACTGAGGTGGCGGCCTCTATATCCATAGATTTTGTTGCGCGCTTTATCCAGCGTTGCTTGCAGCGCCATCCATTGCAGCAGGCGGAGAACTGCGAGGAATGTAAGAAGTCTCCCTCTGTGCTCTTTCTATATCAATTGCGCGCTTCCATGCATTGCTGAGTGCATAACCGGAATCTCTGTTGAAATTATTTTCACAGAGTCTAATTTCAACTGCTTCCCTGATGACAGAGTCCCAATAGTTTGAAGCGTGAGCAAGTAGTCTTGTTTCATCGAATAAAATCTTATGTTTATTTAACAAACTGTGCTCAGCCACCGCTGACTATTCTAGATACCTGTATTTCAGGTGACGCTGATGTTCCACACAGCGATCGGCGACAGTTCTTATAGACTGGCCCACATAACTATTGCCACACTCGCAAGGAATGCTGTAAATTCCCGGTACTCTCAGGCCAAGATTATCTTTCACGGGTCGCAGCATTTCCTTAATCTTCCTGGGTGGCCGGAAGACTGGTCTGATTCCTTGCCGGCTCAGGACTCTGCCGATCTTGCTGGTCGTTGCACCGCAGAATGGTAGCCGCGCGATGTGTTGGTCCTCTTGATCTGTTCGAACAGCGTCCTTTCTTGGTTTCTTCGCCAGAGTAGATCTGATATCACGAACAGAATAACCATTTTTTATGAATACCGTCGTCAGATGGTTAATCTCGGAGCCGAGATGATCCTTGTCCGAAATAGTCCTTGCTCTGTGTACCAAGGAGTTCAGCATAGCTCTCTTCTGAGCTGGGTGGTGAAAACTACGCGCGTTTAGATATAAATCTGTATGCGTCGGTTTTCTGTGCACAGAATGTCCGAGACGTCCATCTGATTTTCGCTCCACCAGTACATCTAAGAAGGGTAACTTTCCATCCTTCTCCACCTCCACTGTAAATCTTATGTTCTGATGTATACCATTCAAATGTTCAACAAACTGCTGCAGTGCCTCATTGCCATGTGAACATTTGAATGGTATACATCAGAACATAAGATTTACAGTGGAGGTGGAGAAGGATGGAAAGTTACCCTTCTTAGATGTACTGGTGGAGCGAAAATCAGATGGACGTCTCGGACATTCTGTGCACAGAAAACCGACGCATACAGATTTATATCTAAACGCGCGTAGTTTTCACCACCCAGCTCAGAAGAGAGCTATGCTGAACTCCTTGGTACACAGAGCAAGGACTATTTCGGACAAGGATCATCTCGGCTCCGAGATTAACCATCTGACGACGGTATTCATAAAAAATGGTTATTCTGTTCGTGATATCAGATCTACTCTGGCGAAGAAACCAAGAAAGGACGCTGTTCGAACAGATCAAGAGGACCAACACATCGCGCGGCTACCATTCTGCGGTGCAACGACCAGCAAGATCGGCAGAGTCCTGAGCCGGCAAGGAATCAGACCAGTCTTCCGGCCACCCAGGAAGATTAAGGAAATGCTGCGACCCGTGAAAGATAATCTTGGCCTGAGAGTACCGGGAATTTACAGCATTCCTTGCGAGTGTGGAAATAGTTATGTGGGCCAGTCTATAAGAACTGTCGCCGATCGCTGTGTGGAACATCAGCGTCACCTGAAATACAGGTATCTAGAATAGTCAGCGGTGGCTGAGCACAGTTTGTTAAATAAACATAAGATTTTATTCGATGAAACAAGACTACTTGCTCACGCTTCAAACTATTGGGACTCTGTCATCAGGGAAGCAGTTGAAATTAGACTCTGTGAAAATAATTTCAACAGAGATTCCGGTTATGCACTCAGCAATGCATAGAAGCGCGCAATTGATATAGAAAGAGCACAGAGGGAGACTTCTTACATTCCTCGCAGTTCTCCGCCTGCTGCAATGGATGGCGCTGCCAGCAACGCTGGATAAAGCGCGCAACAAAATCTATGGATATAGAGGCCGCCACCTCAGTACGCATCGGTTTCACCGTGACGTCATCCAGCCAATGAGAAGCCGTCCACTGCTTATAAAAGCGGAAGCCTCACCGGTCCACGACAGTCAGTTTTACCCCTGACGAAGATGACGGAGGTAGTCATCGATAGCTTGGGATTTTATCCAAATTTGACGCGGCAAGTAAACCGAGAACTCTTTATGCAAGATTCTTTATGTTCTTCTCAGGGTCCCTCTGCTTCCGTGTTTTCAGGAAGATGACTTGCGAATTGGTTCAAAATTGTTCAAATGGCTCTGAGCACTATGGGACTTAACATCTGAGGTCATCAGTCCCCTAGAACTTAGAACTACTTAAACCTAACTAACCTAATTACAACATACACATCCATGCCTGAGGCAGGATTCGAACCTGCGACCGTAGCAGTCACGCGGTTCCGGGCTGAAGCGCCTAGAACCGCTTGGCCACCACGGCCGGCACTTGCGAATTCTGGCTCCTGTTGTGGCAATATTTATAGAATTGTATCTTTGCAATTAAATAATAAGTTAAATAACTGGTGAGTGAAAGTTGCTAAAAAAAACGTCAATTGTCAAACTAACCACACAGATAAACACGACGAATACGAAACGACGAATGAACATAAAGAGGAAGACAGCCAGAAACCCCGAGAATTTAGTGGAGTCGACGCAATGAACGTAGCCAAGATGTTACCGTCAGTCTTACTCCGTAATCTTTCACTTCCAGAAAATATCCCATGTGGCTGTGCACGATCATTTTCGGACCAAAATACAGTTTTTTGGAATGTCTGATCATTTTTTCCTAGTAGATATAATTCTGCCCGTCGTTCTTAACTATCAGATACCGTCAAATGCGAAAGTACTATCTGGCGTGCCCTAGATGAAATGGTTACTGTTCACGATCAAGTGTAGGAGATAAAATCGGAAATTCCGTGAGGCTGTTGACGCTGTTAAATGCAGGAAAGTTCCAACGAGAGATAAGTGTATCGGAACGCTGGAATACATGCAGATGATCTGCGCTTCGTTCAAGGTCTCACGGTTGTGTGTGTGTGTGTGTGTGTGTGTGTGTGTGTGTGTGTGTGTGTGTGTGTCCTTACGGCACTGTGCTAAACTGCATATTACACACCTCTGTCTGACAGGCAGCTCTACTGGTATCTGAGAGAAACTTTCAGTCGATCAACATTTCATAAATCGTGATAAAGTGTAAATTTGGAAGTATAATATTTCGCAAACAGCGACACAGTGTGTGCTTACGAGAACAGTTTCATAGAGTCATAGCAATGTGGAACCATAATAATTACAGATGACAAACTATGCAGATATATCGAACAGCATAAGACAGACCGCTACACGAAGATCAGTTAATGCGTGCGGATATATACTTGCATTTCTATCTTCATAAGATGATGGTGTACCAAATGCTCCGCTCTATCTTCTTCACTGTTATTTATTCTTCGTTGGAATGCTGGGTTCATTTATCAGGACATCTCCAATGTCGTTTAATTATTCCGTGGCGTTGAATATAGAAATTAGGAATAGCATGGGGACATGGGCCCACACGAATTAGGAGAGATGATCAAGACGTCCAGTCTTCCACAGATTTGTTAATTTGCCATGAAAAAATTTATATATCAAAGGTATGGAAATGAAATGGAAATGAGCGTTTGGCGTCATTGGCCGGGAGGCCCCTCGCGGGGCAGGTCCGGCCGCCATATCGCAGGTCTTATTACATTCGGCGCCACATTGGGCGACCTGCACGCCGGATGGGGATGAAATGATGATGAACACAACACAACACCCAGTCCCTGAGCGGAGAAAATCTCCGACCCAGCCGGGAATCGAACCCGGGCCCAGAGGACGGCAATCCGTCACGCTGACCACTCAGCTACTGGGGCGGACATATCAAAGGTGATTGTGTCCAAATGCTTTGTCACGGCGTCAAAGAGCGGAGTCACTTGCCACACGTCTATGGGCGAAATTTCTTTGTCTAAAGTTGTCGAGGATGGGATGGGATTTTCTTGTGGCTGTAACCATCAACGCCAAAAATCAAGATTTGAGTGTAACAGTACATCCATTGGTGCTCTTCCATTGCATGTGTGGTGCGAAAATGACTGAAAGTGAATTTGAAAAAAATATAGCTCTTTCCTTTCCTGTTTTCACTTTTCTGAGAGAACGTCATGTGTAAAGGAATGGAGTCTGCCTTTTGTTCACCTTTCAGTCCACTACCAAACGACTCAGAATTGTAAGCGGCGAAATATACAGTATGTAGTTGATGAAAGATACCTGCTACTCTAAGTAATACAAGGTCGTGTTACAGCCTTTTGCTCTCATTTTCAGCAATACGTCAAGCACGATAAAGCACTTATGGTGCCAATACATACAGTATCGAACTACAGACAGTCCTATTCTTCGCTGTACTTCTGGATTCATTTATCAGCACATTTGCGAAGGCGTATAATTATTCTGTGGGGTTGAATCTATGATGACTATCCATATTCGGTAGAAAACAAAAGCACTAAGAGAGTGGAAAGGAAACGGTGTTGCAGAGATACGCTCCTGGTGAAGTTTTGTGTTCTGAGATGAGGCAAACACAGATACCACTCGAAATTTTCTGCGAAATCGGTAGAACAAGTCTCAGTTTACTTCCCTACTGAGATCCGCATTTTAACGATCATAAACGGCTACAACTTAAGCAGAAGAAGATGGTGATATTTTATTACACGGACCGCTCTCAATAACATAAACACTGGTCAAAAGCCTTAAGAACATTTTGCAGCGCTGACGTGCAGGAAGAGAGATAGTGAGGTTCTGAAAGATACCTACAGTGATGTGGAGCCATGCTGGCTCAAGTGCCATGGGTAGATGCACCAGGTTTCTCAGCTGGAGCCATGACGAAATAGCCCGATGAAGGTGTTCCCATATATCCTCGATTGGGCTTTAATCAGGGGAGCCTGGCGGCTAGAAAAGTACAGTTAGTCTGCACTGATATGAAACTTAACTGGCAGACTAAAACTGTGTGCGGGACCTAGACTCGAACTCTGGGCCTTTGCCTTTTGCGCAAAACTGCTCTATCGACTGAGCTACCCAAGCAAGAATCTCGCCTTCACAGCATTATTTCCGCCAGTACCTCGTCTCCTAACTTCCAAATTTCACAATAGTACAGGCGGAAGTAAAAGTGTGAGACCGAGTCGTGCGTCGTGCTTGGATAGCTCAGTCGGAAGAGCTCTTGCCTGTGAAAGGCAAAGGTCCCGACTTCCAATCTCCTTCTGACACACAGTTTTAATCTGCCAGGAAGTTTCAGAACGGCGATGTCACCCAGATTGTGCCACAAAAGCGTTCTACAGGCCGTAATGCACCCTCCTCCGGCCTGGACCCTTCGGCCGATTGTTGCAGGGACGTACACGCCAACGGCCGTCTGTCCGATGGAGCACAAGACGAGATTCATCTGAAAAGGTCACCTGTCCGCACACGGTGGACGTCCAGTTGTGATATCGACCCGTCAATTACAGCCTTTGTCGCTAATGAACAGCAGTCATGATGGATGCATAAACCACGCGCCTGATGCCGAGGCCCATACGCAGCAATGTTTGCTGAACGCTAGTTGAGGAGACACTGTCGGTATTCCCTTGGGGTCAGCTGTTCAACAGTTGCACGTCTATCCGTCCTTATACATCTCCGCAGCCGTCGTTCACATCTATAGCCGTGGGCCATAATGCACCACTGTTGCCTCGGCGACGGTTTTGCAGTACACGATATACTTCCACTTCGGCGACAAGCGAACATTTTACAAATTTAGCCGATCCGGAAATGGTTCCACCCTTGGCCCAAAAGCCAGTGATCACCCTCTTTAGTGCATCAGGTGCTCAATTCCAAGCGAGACTCATCACAAAAAAGAGGTCTACTCCAGTTAACGACATTCCGGATGGAAGACGTGTCCGACGATGCCTGGGGCAGCGATGGGATATCCATCTGATTGCCGCCCACCATACGGCCAGACAGCCAGGAGTGATTGTCTGGAGTGCCATAGTAGGATCCGTATGGTTGTCGTCCATGCCATCCTTACAGTACAGCGGTACGCCGACGATACGAAAAAAATGGCTCTGAGCACTATGGGACTTAAGTTCTGAGGTCATCAGTCCCCTAGACCTTAGAACTACTTAAACCTAACTAACCTAAGGACATCACACACATCCACGCCCGAGGCACGATTCGAACCTGCGACCGTAGTAGTCGTGCGGTCCCAGACTATAGCGCCTAGAACCGCTCGGCCACCCCGGCTGGCTCGACGATACGCCCCGTTTCGTTGTCTTTCATGGAAAGCCATCCTGAGTTTAAGCTTCAGCAAAATACTGATCGCCCGCAAACAGAGAGAGTTTCTACTGTTGGTCTTCGTGCTTGCCGAACCTTCTCTTGGGCAGCAAGATCGCCGGATCTCTCCGCAATTGAGAATGTTTGGAACATTATAGAGAGGGTCCTACAACCAGCTCGAAATTTTGAAGATCTAAGGTACCAATTGGACAGCATTTGGCGCGATATCTCTCAGGAGGACATCCAAACTCTCCGTCAGTCAGTGCCAAGCCGAATAACTGCACGGGCAATGGCCAGAGATAGACCACTGTATTACTGACTTAATGAAGCTCTTTCTTTTGAACAAATCATCAAATTTTCCTGGAATTGTAATCATTTGTTCATCTGTACATGCACATTACATCTATCGATTTTCTTCCCGTTTGGATAATTCATTTTTTGTTAACATTTGTTTTGTGATGGTGTATAGATGTGATGTAAATGTACAGATGAGCAGATGATTGCAATTTCAGAAAAGAGAGAGCTTCACAAACTGAGCAATTTACAGTGTACGTAACTTAAACGTGTTATATGAAATTTTATACCCTACTAGGTTGTTGTTAGTTAATTTTTGTCAAAATTTCACTAGAAATTAGGTACTCACAGAAAATAAAATACAGTAATGTATTTTACTTATTTTCTGCTGTCCGAGATTTTCTTTTTGGGACATTAGTTTCGTTTGAATGGGTTTGGGTGGACCAAACCCAAACTCAGGCTATTCACAATTTTCGTCCTCCTAGAACTGAAATCGTAGTACTCTCGTTCGTTGGTGCTCTTAACCCTTTTTACAAATTTCGTGCCCAAATTCGCCAAGCCCCTTTGAGTTTATTGCCAAGGAGGGGATAAGAGTTCAGGTGGACTGAAGGTCAACCGGCAGTCGTCGATGCCCTGAAGGCTGTGCTTAGTGATGTCCCCGTTCTAGAAGCCCCTCATTTTGATTTTCCTTTTATCTTGCAAACGAACGCATCAAACTCTGGGGTAGCGGCCGTATTGTTGTATGAACAGTATGGGGACGTCGACCCATTGCTTAAGCTTCAAGCGCTTTAACAGCTACTGAGACCAAGTACTCCACCTATGAGCTTGAGGCCCTCACTGTTCCCCATGCTACAAGCAAGTTCAAATTCTACTTAGAACGCTAAGAGTTCATCTTGGATACTGACAATCAGACACTCCCGTGGTTCCTAGCACGATCCCACAAAACAGGGCGTATTGCGAGGCGGGCGGAGAGCACTTCGATGAAACGGACCAATTTGTCTGACTCCCAAGAAAGCTGATCAGTGTTAGGGCCGAGGGTGTAAGGATTCCCCAAACGGCTAAGTTCGCAAACTATTCGCGTGTGACCGCGGTTGAGGTATATAGTGTATAGCAAAATGGTGCTGTTCAAAATCAGCGCCAAGGCAACTGTGGTGAACCATGTTCTGAACGACCACTGTAGACGTGTGTACGGGCGTGTAGATGGACAACTGTTGAGCAACGTACCGCCCAGATGAAACAAGGTGCTACCAACAGCGTCTCTTCAAAGACTTTTCAGCAATCGTTGCTGTGTATGGGCCCCCGCAGCAGGTGCCTGGTTCATACTCCCATACTGACTGCTATTCATCGGCGACGAACGCTAGAAGTCCACTGAGTAGCGACAGATGGCCTTTTATGCTCCATATGACAGATGGCTGCCGGTATCTACGGCATGAAGTGTTAGAAAGCAAACACGCTGCAACCAAGAGGGTGGTCTATGGTCTGGCGAATATTTTCGTGGCATCCCCTGGGTGATCTCGTCGTTCTCGAAGGCGCAATGGATCAACACAAGCACCTTGGGCACCATGGCAACCCCCATAAGCAGTTCGGTTTTCCTCGGCCCAATGGCATCTACGAGCAGGACCTTGAAACGTGTCAAACAGCTCACACGATACTTGGGTGATTAGAAGAGCACAGCCCTGGCTACCAAACTCACCATGTTTACGCCCAATCGATAAACTGAGAGGCTACATCGATCGAGCTGTTCGCGGCGCTGGTGTCAGCGTGGCTCCGTAGCCCTCTCGGTGCTTTCCAAAACCTTATCGGCTCTGTTCCTGTACCTCTCACACTGCAAAAGGTCGTTATTCAAACTTTTGACCGATGATCACAGTCACATGACAGGACAGTGTAGTTGAAAGCAATCGTGTGTTACGAAGGAGTACTAGTTCTCATTAACTGTCTCACGTATCCACTTTACTGCACCTGCGATCGTTACAGAACATATAACACAACGTAAACATCGGCTTTGGGTCGATATAAAGTTTTTATGGAAATAATTTGAAGCATCGAGACCTAGAGTTATGGGTGTTGCCCATAAAAGGAATTACTGGATGAAGTCTTCATCGCATGGTCAACTAATGGAAAATTTAAAACTTAGCTGATAGTGGTCTCTGCTATCCCTGTTTATGTATCAACGATAAAATCATAATTGCATTTCGACTGTTTACTCTTGAAACACGCTATTCTTTTATTTTGTGGCTAAAGAGAAATATGAGCCTTTTCGTGTGGAAGACGTTATACAAGAATCCTCTTTAAAAAAAATATTTTTTACTCTACAGAAACGTATACTCAGGGGAGGTTTAATGCCCAAGCGGTGCAAACGGCCGCTTGTGTAAAATATGTATGCAGGATGTATCATAATTGGTAGCAAAAACTGAAACCTTCCTGTGAACATGGGTGTGCAAATTAGCCATCAGCGAGATAATTGCGAATGTATGATTATGAGCCTCCAGTGACTTCATTATCAAATATTGTTCTAGTTAATATAAATGTATTTGACAAGTAAACTTTTCGAGTAAGTCCCCATGTCACTTAACCCACATACAAAGCCTTGTTTAACAAGAATATCAACACTACTTCAGCATGTTACAAGTTACAATTTATGTTCTACGAGTCTTCGTCAAGCAATTTTATAAACAGAATATTTCTTGTATTACACAGAAATTAGTTGGCCTTTTCTGTTGTACATGTAAACAATTTCACAACTTTTATGAATTTTCAGCTACTTTCACGCCAAATTTTCTGATATTTAACTAGATACTGGTGAGTTTTCTTCACGTGTAACATACAACTTAGGCAGTTGATCAGTGTTTTACGTTTATCGCGTCAAATAAAACTACATGACATTGTTAACATTCCTGTTCTAAATTTTCCGACGGAAAATTAAATAATTTGTAAGTTATTGAATTATAATTTTCATTATAACTACAAAAATAAAGGTAATGTTGTATTTTTATTCTTTCCGTCCAGTTTGACTAATAAAACATTTTGATTGAAGCTAGAATTCGCAAAGATGCAGTTACTTCTGGTGTCGCTGAAAGCATTTTATGAACACAGTAATTACCATAAGTACTTTGCACAACACAATTAAAGTGTCACTTGTCGAAACGATGTAACTATCTTCCAATCCGATACACAAGTCTGAGATGCCTACATGTTTCCTCTGACCAGATGCAGAAGCGTGGCGCCCTGCAGCGTCAACCTCGGCTTGGCAATGCTTCAAACAAAAAGTTGTCGACACATGCGGAAAGAAACGCCAGAGCTTAAAAGTTCTTGCGAAATGGGTTAATTATGTTACAGTACACCAAATTTCACGAACACCACCGTGGGCGTGATATACGATGAGTAAGCCGTCATACTCGCTCTTACCCACATTTCACCCCTTCTTTCGACGCCTTTGCGATGGAGGAAAGGACCGACATGCCCAGCGTTGAAATCAAGCAATTTGCTTACGGGTGGCCGAGAAAAGCATTTCAGGCACCGCCTCTCAGCTCCGTCACAAGGCCTCAGATCGAGGTATATATGGCGGCAATGAAAACATACCTTCCTTCTTGTTGTTGTTGTGGTCTCCAGTCCTCAGACTGGTTTGATGCAGCTCTCCATGCTACTCTACCCTGTGCAAGCTTCTTCATCTCCCAGTAACTACTGCAGCCTGCATCCTTCTGAATCTGCTTCACGTATTCATCTCTTGGTCTCTCTCTACTATTTTAACCCTCCACGCTGCCCTCCAATACTAAATTGGTGATCCCTTGATGCCTCAGAACATGTCCTACCAACCGATCCCTTCTTCTAGTCAAGTTGTGCCACAAATTTCTCTTCTCCCCAATCCTATTCAATACCTCCTCATTAGTTATGTGATCTACCCATCTAATCTTCAGCATTCTTCTGTAGACCACATTTCTAAAGCTTCTATTCTCTTCTTGTCCAAACGGTTTATCGTCCATGTTTCACTTCCATTCATGGCTGCACTCCATACAAATACTTTCAGAAACGATTTCCCGACACTTAAATCTATACAAATTTCTCTTCTTCAGAAACTCTTTCCTTGCCATTGCCAGTCTACATTTTATATCCTCTCTACTTCGACCATCATCAGTTGTTTTGCTCCCCAAATAGCAAAACTCGTTTACTACTTTAAGTGTCTCATTTCCTAATCTAATTCGCTCAGCATCACCCGACTTAATTGGACTACATTCCATTATCCTCGTTTTGCTTTTGTTGATGTTCATCTTATATCCTCCTTTCAAGACACTATCTATTCCTTTCAGCTGCTCTTCCAAGTCCTTTGCTGTCTCTGACAAAATTACAATGTCATCGGCGAACCTCAAAGTTTTTATTTCTTCTCCGAATTTTTCTGACTGCTTGCTCAATATACAGATTGAATAACATCGGTGATGGGCTACAACCCTGTCTCACTTCCTTCTCAACCACTGCTTCCCTTTCATGGCCCTCGACTCTTATAACTGCCATCTGGTTTCTGTACAAATTGCAAATAGCCTTTCACTCCCTGTATTTTACCCCTGCCACCTTCTGAATTTGAAAGAGAGTATTCCACACTCTGTGTGGCCATAGTTTACACAAGTAATGTTCAGCTTTCTGTGATAGCCAATGAATCGGTATCTGTTATTGTCTGTTTAGTACCTGATAAAGATCTCGATGTCTTGGTAGGAAAAACAAAGTGTATGGCAGTGTACAAAGCTGTAGTCATACACCGCTTGGAATTGTTAGAGTAGGAAAACAATGTATTAAACTGCTTAGGAAAGAACTACACAGGAGCTTTCTCTTGTGTTTGATAGTCCGTTGGGTATGGTGTTGGTCCAGTACAGGTGACAGCGACTTTGATCACTAGCACCTACTCCAATGGAGCATTATGTTTATATGTAATATGCATGATGTCAACATGCAGGCAGTATTTGTTTTTCGATATATCAGAAGAGAGGGATGGGGTAAAATGTTAGGGAAGGGTCTATTACAAGGATTGGTATGAGTGGTAAAATTTTTGATGCAGATAGTTCACAGTTTTTTACCTATTCTGGATGTTACAAAATTACAATGAGGAGTGCTCTTGAATATGATAAATGACTGTATATCTGTATAAATATTTCACATTTCTGAACTGAATGTAATGTCATCATGCATGACTATTTGTAATTTGAACAAGCAGAATGCTCCCCAACTACACCGATTTTGCTCATAAAGCTAAAAGAAACTAACTGTATTTGTTCTCATGGAATCATGACTGTTTTTATTATTATCATCATAACAGCATCTTTAAAAACAGATATTAGCCCAAATCTATGTTATTTCATACTTGAATACATCTAATTATAAAGTAGACACCACTTGAATTATAGTTTATTATGACACCTGGAAATTATAGTGTTTTTCCCGACATGTGAGTAGACTACCTGAAACATGCTGTTCTGTGATGATCAAACCAGAATGGAAGACTCTTCTGCTATTGCAGATGATTGTCTGCTATATGACAGAAACTTTACATACAGGTCACTAGAGGTGAGTTATGGGGGACAAAAAAGTTAGAAGTCATTACCGATATGGTATCTGTTTTAGATGATTTGGGGGAATGGTATAGGGTTCTCTACCAGGTAACATAAGGAGACAGGCTCTCGCGATTTTTTTCATAAGTGTCAGTGCGATACAGCATTGCTCTGATAAAATGTGTCCTGCTGTAGTATACAGACAGCAATGTCCTGTTGAGTTATACCTTCTTGTTGTCAAGTATCAAACGATTGTGTCCTTTCTAACATGTGAGCAAATGGTGTGAAAGGCTGTATTCTATAACGTTATTTCACATGTCTAATATGTTTATAATACACTCAAGCATGACAGATTATTCACAGACAGTGATTTGAATTTGAGAGACAATTCAGGCCGTGTACTTTTGTCCAGTAAACTAAAATAAACCACTCCGACCTCTGCAGTTTTGGCGCATGTAATCGGTGCCAGTGCTGTAGCTTTTTCTTCTCTGTTTTTCACTTCGGTGATGGCGCAAAGTAACGAGATTCCGGGGGAAGAGAGACGAGAATTGTACCTTGCGGTACAGGGTAGAAACTATACTGAGTCTGCTCACAAAACTAAAAGAAAATTAGCTGCGCCTACACTCCTGGAAATGGAAAAAAGAACACATTGACACCGGTGTGTCAGACCCACCATACTTGCTCCGGACACTGTGAGAGGGCTGTACAAGCAATGATCACACGCACGGCACAGCGGACACACCAGGAACTGCGGTGTTGGCCGTCGAATGGCGCTAGCTGCGCAGCATTTGTGCACCGCCGCCGTCAGTGTCAGCCAGTTTGCCGTGGCATACGGAGCTCCATCGCAGTCTTTAACACTGTTAGCATGCCGCGACAGCGTGGACGTGAACCGTATGTGTAGTTGACGGACTTTGAGCGAGGGCGTATAGTGGGCATGCGGGAGGCCGGGTGGACGTACCGCCGAATTGCTCAACACGTGGGGCGTTAGGTCTCCACAGTACATCGATGTTGTCGCCAGTGGTCGGCGGAAGGTGCACGTGCCCGTCGACCTGGGACCGGACCGCAGCGACGCACGGATGCACGCCAAGACCGTAGGATCCTACGCAGTGCCGTAGGGGACCGCACCGCCACTTCCCAGCAAATTAGGGACACTGTTGCTCCTGAGGTATCGGCGAGGACCATTCGCAACCGTCTCCATGAAGCTGGGCTACGGTCCCGCACACCGTTAGGCCGTCTTCCGCTCACGCGCCAACATCGTGCAGCCCGCCTCCAGTGGTGTCGCGACAGGCGTGAATGGAGGGACGAATGGAGACGTGTCGTCTTCAGCGATGAGAGTCGCTTCTGCCTTGGTGTCAATGATGGTCGTATGCGTGTTTGGCGCCGTGCAGGTGAGCGCCACAATCAGGACTGCATACCACCGAGGCACACAGGGCCAACACCCGGCATCATGGTGTGGGGAGCGATCTCCTACACTGGCCGTACACCACTGGTGATCGTCGAGGGGACACTGAATAGTGCACGGTACATCCAAACCGTCATCGAACCCATCGTTCTACCATTCCTAGACCGGCAAGGGAACTTGCTGTTCCAACAGCACAATGCACGTCCGCATGTATCCCGTGCCACCCAACGTGCTCTAGAAGGTGTAAGTCAACTACCCTGGCCAGCAAGATCTCCGGATCTGTCCCCCATTGAGCATGTTTGGGACTGGATGAAGCGTCGTCTAACGCGGTCTGCACGTCCAGCACGATCGTCTCCATGGGAGAATAGCAGCCTGCATTGCTGCGAAAGGTAGATATACACTGTACTAGTGCCGACATTGTGCATGCTCTGTTGCCTGTGTCTATGTGCCTGTGGTTCTGTCAGTGTGATCATGTGATGTATCTGAGCCCAGGAATGTGTCAATAAAGTTTCCCCTTCCTGGGACAATGAATTCACGGTGTTCTTATTTCAATTTCCAGGAGTGTATTTTCGTGGAAAGAGGATTGTGTTTTCTTTTCTTTTTTTTTTTTTAGCAAATTCTCAATTGATGTTAAAGACAACTGTAACAGTTACGTGTTGCCTGTACTTGCTGTTGAAGCCGCTGGAGGCACGGTGGTATGTTGCACATGTTTCACGGGAGATAGTAGCTGCGCTTTTTGACTAGCAACCTGTGGTGTGGATAGCCGTCATTTATCCTGCTTTGTTCTGAGGCACGCCAGCATCATGGCCTCTTGTGTATATGTAGTTTTGTCAGCATCAATAGTCATCAGTGGTGCCCACAGCCAGGCCATGTGCTTTTCGGGGACAGATTTTACCAGACAGGCAAGAGTATGGTCCAAGTGCAGTTGGTCAAAGACTGTGCTCCCAGATACAGGAGGGGACTGTAGTCAGCTTAGTTGGTGGCAGCTGCCTGTTTTCCAAGCATTGGAAACTTGAGAAAGCCATCTGAAGAGTTCTTCAGAATTTCGTTTTTGTTCCACAGGGTTGTACTCTTTGCAAGAAAAACTTTTAACAGAATGTATCAAGCATCCTGTTCTTGTCATCTGCCTATCCGTTACTGATTTCTGCAGACTGGAGCCGTTATATCAATTCAACCAGAAGTATCTCTTTGTGGACCATCAGCGACAAGATAGAAAAGGAGGACGAGGGGTGGTAGGGGGAGAGGGTAAGACTGGCTCTAATTTGGTTAGTCTGTGACAGCCCGTCGAGGTGGACACACCTCTAACTACCGCTCCTCTCTCTTGATACAGTCTCTCGCTGTCCAGTTTTTATTGCAGTTGTGTTATTACGACGATTTTCCCCAATTCTGAATACATGTGTTGCATTATGGTAAATTATTTATGACTGTGATGTGCAATTAGAACAGTGAAGCATTATCCATTAGTTACGGTAGAGTGTATTGGCCTTCCTGAATTTCGAGCACCTGGGTTGCATAGTGATCGTTGAGCCACGCAGCAGGAAGTAATTGATTGATCAATTTAGGTGATTTGCATATCAAATTAATATCAGAAGTGGGCTCATTCCGCCATCTCTCTACTATTTGAAATATAGCTTATGGGTTTCCTTCTCTCTTGACAGGAGTGACAATTCACCATTTGAAGTCACTGACTCTCCTGACATCTGTTCTATTGTTACTGCTCTTGTATTGATAGTACAATGTTCTTTGTTATTCTTTTATACTTTCAGGCCCACATCTCTTGACTTTCAAAAGTAAATTCTGCATTTCATAGAGGTGTCTGGATACTATTAATCCTAAGAAGTATTCGTTTGCTTCAAGCATTAAGAGCCATCTCCTTGAATGAAATCCTACTCAGTATTGCGACAAATGTAGAGTACTTGATTGTGAACACGTTCAACAAATGTGGACATAGTAAACTTTTTCTAGGAACTTATAAACCAAGAGGGAACAGTAAGAATGAAATTCCAAGAATGATGTACTCAATTTAAAAAGGGTGTAAGACAAGTGTGTAGTCTTTCATCACTACTGTTTGTTCAATCTATATATCTAAGAAGCAATTAGAGAAATAGAAGAAAGGTTCAAGAGTAGAATAAGAATGCAGGGTGAAAGCATATCAATGGTACGTTTCGCTGATGACATTGTTATCCTCAGTGAAAGTGAAGATGAATTACAATATGTGTTGTATCGAATGAACAGTATAATGAACGCAGAATATGGACTAAGAGTAAATGGAAGAAAGACAAAAGTAATGAGAAATAGGAGGGAATGAAATCAGTGAGAAAACATTGAGGCTGGTGAGCACAAAGTAGATGAATTTAAGAGAGTCTGTTACTTAGACAGCAAAATAACCCATGATGGATGGTGCAAGAAGGATATAAGAAGCAGACAAACAATGGCAAAAAGGGCATTCCTGGCCAAAAATAGTCTACTTGTATCAATCTGGGGAAGAAATTTCTCAGAAAATATGTATGTGGAGCATAGCATTGTATCGTAGTGAAACATAAACTATGGGAAAACTGGAATGGGAGAGAATCAAAACATCTGAGGTAGTCCTAAAGAGAAATGTTGAAAATTAGTTAGACTGATTCAGTAAGGAATGAGGAGCTTCTGCACAGAATCAGCGAGGAAAGGAAAATATGGAAAACTCTGAGGAGAAGAAGAAGGTACAAGACGATAGGACATCTGTTAAGACATCAGCGAATAACTTTCATGGTTGAGTTGCCACAGGATATGGCGTCCGACGCCCAGTGAGCAATTTTCGTCCAAGGCGCTCAGCGAGTTCGTTAGTTTGTTCAGAATGTGAGCCCAACAGTGTTTGCTGGTCGACACTGTTCAATATTTCTCAAACTTTCTTACAGAAACCATTCGGTAGAGAAATTTCATTTTTGCGTTAGTTATAGCTTCATATCTCAGGTTCACCGTGGTGTGCCTGTCATTTCTTTAATGGTCATAGTTATTGTGATATTTACACAGACATTGGCGAAATTCGAAATGGTCTTGCAATGAAAACTACGTGTCTCTTTGATTTTGCGTTCAGTTCTTATCACATAATAAGATTCCCCTTGAAACTTAGCTAACATACCGAATTTTTCTGTAGACCTATGTCGAGGTCTCTGTCACCAATCTCGAGAAAACTGACCTGATGTAGCACACTCATTTGCGATCGCGCAGCGCCAGCTATAAAACCAGAGTGAAATGTCCACAACATTCTTCAAGTTTCATAAACGATTTGAGATATGGAAATAATATTTTGGCAAATGGTAGCACGCAAAGAGGAGAGTATTTTTCCATTGGTTGTCATACAAAAATTAATGATCTATCGCATTATTCCACTAATTACTGGCTTCCGTAATTTTTCGGGACCATTGCTAGATGGTGAAACGAGAAATGGTATGGGTTTTGGGACAACATAAGTGAAACCACTACATGTTTATTTTGTACCCAAGTGGTTCAAATGGCTCTGAGCACTATGGGACTCAACATCTGAGGTCATCAGTCCCCTAGAACTTAGAACTACTTAAACCTAACTAACTTAATGACATCACACACATCCATGCCCGACGCAGGATTCGAACCTGCGACCGTAGCGGTCGCGCGGTTCCAGACTGAACCGCCTAGAACCGCTCGGGCACAGCGGGCAGCTATTTTGAACCGAAGTTGTGCTTTATCATAAGCTACTGGCCTAACTTTTCCTCAGTTCGTCTCTTAATAAATTTAATAATCCACTGTTTCAGAATTTTTCGCAGTTGTGTCTGCACAACATGTTAGTAAGGTGACACTGCGTAAATTCCGCTGTGTTTTAGCAAAGAGAAAAGAAAATTTTAACACGGTACAACAGAAATGTGTAGGTTTCACTCAAAATTCGCCACTCATGACACTTCTCTGAGAGTTACCTATCGCCAACAGGCTAAGCGAAAATAATCGCCTCATTTTCAGTGGAATTCTTTTTAGATACTAAACAAAGCAGAGATGACAGATCTTTTTGAATGGTCATCATGGAAGTATGGGCGTGGAGGGGCTCCACGTAATATTTACAAAAATATGTGAGTGTAGATTTCAGTATAGAATGGCAATACCCCACCAGCGGCGTTCCCCGTACATCGTCCGCCCGTAGTTCTCATCACTAACTACCGCTCTCTTCCTGAGTGCCCCGCCGACTGCGCATCTACAGGGCTATTACAAATGATTGAAGCGATTTCATAAATTCACTGTAGCTCCATTCATTGACATATGGTCACGACACACTACAGATACGTAGAAAAACTCATAAAGTTTTGTTCGGCCGAAGCCGCACTTCAGGTTTCTGCCGCCAGAGCGCTCCAGAGCGCAGTGAGACAAAACGGCGACAGGAGCCGAGAAAGCGTATGTCGTGCTTGAAATGCACTCACATCAGTCAGTCATAACAGTGCAACGACACTTCAGGACGAAGTTCAACAAAGATCCACCAACTGCTAACTCCATTCGGTGATGGTATGCGCAGTTTAAAGTTTCTGGATGCCTCTGTAAGGGGAAATCAACGGGTCGGCCTGCAGTGAGCGAAGAAACTGTTGAACGCGTGCGGGCAAGTTTCACGCGTAGCCCGCGGAAGACGACGAATAAAGCAAGCAGGGAGCTAAACGTACCACAGCCGACGGTTTGGAAAATCTTACGAAAAAGGCTAAAGCAGAAGCCTTACCGTTTACAATTGCTACAAGCCCTGACAACCGATGACTAAGTCAAACGCTTTGAATTTTCGGCGCGGTTGCAACAGCTCATGGAAGAGGATGCGTTCAGTGCGAAACTTGTTTTCAGTGATGAAGCAACATTTTTTCTTAATGGTGAAGTGAATAGACACAATGTGCGAATCTGGGCGGTAGAGAATCCTCACGCATTCGTGCAGCAAATTCGCAATTCACGAAAAGTTAACGTGTTTTGTGCAATCTCACGGTTTAAAGTTTACGGCCCCTTTTTCTTCTGCGAAAAAAAGGTTACAGGACATGTGTATCTGGACATGCTTGAACATTGGCTCATGCCACAACTGGAGACCGACAGCGCCGACTTCAAATTTCAACAGGATGGTGCTCCACTGCACTTCCATCATGATGTTCGGCATTTCTTAAACAGGAGATTGGAAAACCGATGGATCAGTCGTGGTGGAGATCATGATCAGCAAATCATGTCATGGCCTCCACGCTCTCCCGACTTAACCCCATGCGATTTCTTTCTGTGGGGTTATGTGAAAGATTCAGTGTTTAAACCTCCTCTACCAAGAAACGTGCCAGAACTGCGAGCTCGCATCAACGATGCTTTCGAACTCATTGATGGGGACATGCTGCGCCGAGTGTGGGAGGAACTTGATTATCGGCTTGATATCTGCCGAATCACTAAAGGGGAATATATCGAACATTTGTGAATGCCTAAAAAACTTTTTGAGTTTTTGTATGTGTGTGCAAAGCATTGTGAAAATATCTCAAATAATAAAGTTATTGTAGAGCTGTGAAATCGCTTCAATCATTTGTAATAACCCTGTACCTGCTACAATATTGTGTGCGGGCTTTGGTAGAGGGAGCTGTAGAGCGTAAAAACTGTAGAAGAAGAGAGAGACTAGAATACATCCAGAAAATTAAAGGGGGTTGCAAGTGCAACTCCGAAATGAAAAGGTTGAACAGGAGCGGAATTCGTTTCGGGCCGCATCAAACTAGTCACAAGGCGTTCAAATTTTACAAAATTTTTGCTAGTAACAATTTTGTAGGAAGTTACATGTTGGAGAACAATAGAAACAGTGAGTTATACTATGTGTGGATATAGCAGGTGTACCGGTATGAAATGAGCGTTCAGGTACAAATGAGTCGATAGGGAGCATTTGTTGTCAACGAGCCTTAATTTTTTGTTTCTTTGGTTGGTATGACATCTGTCAAAGATATTTAGTATACATCAAGTCATGGGACAAACAACATCATATGTTTTCATCGTGTTAACAATGTCGAATTTTGTACCAGAAAGTGATGATTTGCTGAAAGCATTAAATTTTTGTTTTCATTTGAAAAAAAGTGCTACAGAGTCACATCGAATGCTTGTCGAGGCACATGGTGATCATGCTCTATCAGAAGCAACATGCAAAAGATGGTTTCAACGGTTCAGAAATAATGATTTTGATGTAAGAAATGAAGTACGTGGAAGACCACCAAAAAAGTTCGAAGACTCCGAATTGGAAGCAATATTGGATGAATATGATACTTTGAGTCAGAAGCAAATGGCAGCAGTGCTGAATGTTGCACAACAAACAATTTCTGACCGTTTGAAAGCTACGGGAAAGATCCAAAAGTGTGGAAAATTGGTGCCACATGAATTGAATGAAAGACTGATGGAAAACCGAAAAACCATTTGTCAAATTTTGCTTCAAAGACATGAAAGAAAATCAATTTTGCATCGAATTGTTACTGGCGATGAAAAATGGATTTATTTTAAAATCCTAAACTGGAATAATCATGGGTTAATCCGGGACAACCATCAATATCGACTGCAAAACCAGATCGATTGGGCAAGATAGTGCTCTGTGTTTGGTGGGATCAGAAAGGTGTGGTGTATCATAAGCTTCTAAAACCCGGTGGAACTGTGAACACTAATCGCTACAGACAACAAATGATCAATTTGAACTATGCGTTGATCGAAAAAAGACCATAATGGGCCAGAAGACATGGCAAAGTATTTTTTTTACACGACAATGCACCTGCACACAAAGCAAAACTGGTTCAGGATACAATCAAAACACTTGGCTGGGAGCTGCTACCCCACCCGCCGTATTCAAGAGACTTGGCCCCTTCCGACAACCATTTGTTTTCATCAATAGGACACGCTTTGGCTGAGGAACACTTCGATTCCTACGAAGAAGTCGAACATTGGATGTCTGATTGGTTTGCTTCAAAAGACGAACATTTCTTATTGGTGTGGTGCCCACAAATTGCCAGAAAGGTGGTCAAAAATGTATAGAATGCAATGGCCAGTACTTTGAATAAAATGTTTTTAAATTCAAAATTAGTGTTTCATTTTCCCAAAAAAAGTTCATTTCATACCGGTACACCTGGTAAGAAGAGACATTTTTAAGTCACTAACGTAACAGATGGTTGCGCTCCCGTGATTGATCGGAAACTTGACGCATTCAGCTATTCAGAGTAGAATGTGAACATGAATTGTTGGTCGAATGGAGGCCTGCATTGATTGAACTTATACCGTTTCTTTTATAAAACCACCTTTCGCTCTTACGCAAAGAGCCCATACACTATTTGTACGCAGTAACAGCGTGCATTCGGGTCGTCGTTCTTTTTACGCTTCTCGTAGGCATGCCTGCCTTTCAGCGATGTAGGCAAACCGGCCGACACCGGAGGCAGCGCGCTCGTCCAGACGATGCCCCTCCCCTCTGGGGCTACTGGAGCCCGTGGAGCGTGCTCGCTGAATGGCCGACCCCGCGGCTGATTCGCTTTTTGCTGCGCCCCCCCCCCCCCCCCCACCCCCCGACTGCCGCCGTATAAATCAGCGGCGTGCGGGGCGCAACACGTGAGCCGAGCTGGCGCGCCGCCCCTCATCTCACTTTCAAACGCCGCGGCCGTCCGACACGGCGCAATTAGCGGCGGAACCCGGTCTCCCCTGCAAAGACCATCTAGCCGCCTCTGATATCCCTCTTTCCAATCTTGTGGACACAGCTGACGCATGCCTCTATTGTTTTACAACAAACTGTGATATACACTGCGGTGACCGAAGTCTGCGTGACATAACCCCCAATATCGATTGGGGCGTACGGCGAAGGCGTACACGTCTTGGCAATGAGGCGAAATTTGGCATTAAAGGGCTATAGCAGCAGATGATCGATGAGATTGTCTTTGCTAATAGAACGACATTGCCCGTAGCGCGTCTCCTGGGCTCGTGACCATATCGGTTGGACCCTAGACGGTTGGAAATTGTGGCCTGGTCAGCTGAATCCCGATTTCAGTTGGTAACAGCTGATGGAAGGGTTCGACTGAGGCGCACACCCCACGAAGCCGTGGACCCAAGTTGTCAACAAAGCACTGTACAAGCTGCTAGCGCCCCCATAATGGTGTATTCTGTGTTTACATGGAATGAACTGAGTCCTCTGGCCCACCTGAACCCATTATTCAGCAGAAACAATTATGTTCGGTTATTTGGAGATTGTCTGCAGCCACTCTTAAACTTCATGTTCCCAAAGGACGATGTTATGCCATCGGGCATCAGTTGTTCCCGATTGGTCTGGAGAACATTCAGGACAATTCTAAAGAATTATGTGGCCACCCATGGGACGTTTGTGGGACGTAACTAAATCGTGCACAAAATACCCCGTCGACAACACTTTCACAATTATGGACGGCTATAGAGCAGCAAGGGTCACTATTTTTGCAGAAGACTTTCAACGTTTTTTTGACTCCATGCTACTCCGGGTAAAAGGAGGCCCGACATGAATGGAAGTACGTATCGCAGGAGTTTTGTCAGCTCATTGTATATAAGTGTGCAGGCGTCTTCTGACATTGTCGTTGAGCATAAAATCGGAATCGTTTTGCAATAACATGTTCAAACATCTTCAATGATAGACGTTTCGATCCCTATCGTTGGACCTTAGGATTCATCCGATGTCACTGGGTGGCTGAATATTGAAAGACATTGTCACGTTCAATTATAGAAGGTCTTCTTCGTGCGCTTTCGAGAACAAATGGAATTGCTGGATGAAAATCTACGGGCTCCTATTGGTAGGTTTCGTCGTTGAGTAAAGACTAAAACCAGACACTGATAATAGTGGGAATCTTTCAAACGTTAACTGGATTAGTGATGCAGATATTGCGTACTGATGACACATGGAATTCTGTGCCGTACCAGAACTCGAACCCTATTTCCCGCTTGTCGTGAGTCGTCACCTTAGCCGCTTTGCATATTCTCAGCATATTGACTGTGGAATAGCGACCACTACAACACCGAAAAAGTATGTGTTTGTGTCTGCAATCATAATATTTATTTCACCTACTGGCTACCGGTTTCGGTACACACTAGCATCCTCTGGCCATTACCTGGCACGCATTCGTCACGCTTGCTTCCCAAGGAGGTCCTATCCGAGCAGGTTTCCAGGATCGACACAAAATCCCATATTTCATACTGCCTACGACCCCATCGATCTCAGCTTGACTTGGATTCTTGCCACAGCGTTTCAGGAAGACAAACTTATTTTCCATCTGTGAATATTGCTTTATTTGTCTATCAAGCGTTTGATCTCAGAATGCTTACACTCTTCTTAATGCTCTGCTACCGCTGATTTTACATTTAGTCTTATAAATTGTTTGTTTCTCCAGACATTGTTAGAAGGAAGTACCGCAAGTGTCGACGACCAAAATGGCGATCGAAATACTAACGTTGAATACGTTTGTCTTCTTCAAATCCTGTGACGGGAAGCCAGGTAATTGCGCGTGATATGGCCGCAGCCGGTATGAATGTGGAAATTTGGAGTCCGTCCTGGAAGCGCGCTCGGAAAGCCGTAATTGTTAAGGCGACCGCTCACGACAAGCAGCAAATCCGGGTTCGAATCCCGGACGAGCACGAATTATCTTGTGTCACCACTAGGTAGTATCTTCATGCTTGGAGCCGTTAATGTCAGAAAGATTCTACAATTGCGATTAATTTTCTTAAATTTAGTACAGGTTCAAGATCGTCACCAATGTCCGCTTCTTCAGACAGTGTCAGAAATATTCAAGTATTATCATTGTTGTGCAGTCTCCGTTGTTTCCTGGCAGCTGTGGTTGGATGTTTACCTCCGTGATAGCGGAAGTCTGTAGCCGCCATCTCTACGGAAAATGTACAAACTCTTCGATATTTCGACTGCTTTGTGGATTTTTCTTTTATACGTAAATATTAAGCGTACGTTCTTAAAATTTATAAAGTGCTCACATTATTCTTGGTGCCCTGCTATCACTGACTTTACACTGAGTCTTAAACAAAGTGGAGGTTGTGCTTTTTAACACAATCTTTTATTTTTGTTCTCGTCTCAGCGATCCAACCACATGGTTTTTCAAATGCTCATGCGTCACGAGGCGGTAGGACACGTTTGTTGTACCATAAGGTCCTGAAGTTCTGTCACTCCTCTTTTTTTTTTTTGGTCGTGATATATATTTATGCTCCATGTTTCTTATTCTTTCTTTTCAGATGGCGGACACAAGCATCCACAGCGTGGAAGAAGTGTTCTGGTAAGTGCTTGGGCTCCCGGTGAAGCACACACCGGATAAACAATAAGAGATGCGGGATTCTTCGGAACGATTCCATAAAGAAGCGCCATCAAAGCGAACGATACTGGGATGGCAACATAAGCTCTTGAGAACTGAATACATTTTGGAGGGAAAGAGGACAGGTGGGCTGTCAACACGACAGCAAAAATGTGCAACAGTAGAGGATTATCTATCTAAATCTCCAACAAAATAATTGGGGAAAAGATCTGCTGAACTTAGAATTCCCAAAACGACTATACTGACACACACGATAAAAGATCTGGAATTAAAATTTTTTTGGCCAACATTCTTACAAGAGTAGGATGATAAAGATTAATCGATGGTGTTGTGAAGCTGCCACAGCGAGGCAAAGTTTTCTTCTCAGGCGAATGTGCAGTTCATCGGTCTTGTCTGAATAGGGGGTTTTCTTTGGAGCAAGGAAAACCCATAGTATTGTGAAAAACTAGAGAATAACCACACATTTTATAATCAGAGCTGCAATGTCCAGTAGGAACCTCGTAGGACTGTATTGGCGTGAAGATGCACTGAATTAACATTGTAACTTGCAAATGTTGTGGGAATGGTTTATTTCAGAGCTCCAGAGACTGAACAGCCTTGGTGACAGTTGACTTCAAGAAGATGGAGTTCCTGCCCACTACGCTCTCCGTGTTCAAGAATTCTTTGATGAAGTGTTAACCCAGAAGAGGATCAGTGCATCTTCCAGCGCCGATCGAGTGGCCACCGAGAAGTCCAGATGGGACATCATGCGGCAGTTTCCTGTCGGAAATAAATAAGCAGCCTGACGCAAAATAGCGATACCATACAATCGACGAATTGAAGCAACCTGTTAGGGATGTATTCGAGGAAATCACATTGCCTTTGCTTCGGAGAATTTCACACAGGACCTGGCGTCACACCATTTTGTACCGCGACAATGATGGTGCCCCTACTAATATGCTGGATCACTGAACAAACTGGAACGTAAAGTATCAACGTTTGACACACATTTGCTTTGGCATGTTCGAAATAAATAAATAGATGATGACAAAAAGAGGGGCGTGACAGGAATCTCGGACCGGCCTGCATGTTGGAGAAGTCGTTTCGTGCTAACTAAAAGTGTAGTCCGTACACCATTCTTCCAAAATTTTGCTTACGCGGTCTGTTACTCTCGTCACATATTATAACCTAACATAACATGCAATAGGCTCCGTGTTCTTCTTGTTTCCATTACTATCATTATTACGTGTTCTCTCAGGATCTCTCGGCGCGATTGATTAATGGTGTGCTTCCGGGTGTTCTGCCGAGTTGTTCTTTCCCTTTTATGCGCAATATTTCGACGATCGACTCACCCGTCTTCTTCAGGGGCTGTTACGTCATTCAGTGAAACGCAAATTTTCACAACGTTTGCCAAGTCCGGTCGATGTTGCGTCCGGCGAGAGTTTACAAAATTGATTGCAGCACTCCAAGCGTTATTTAAACTGAAACCGCCGTCACTGTTTATAACGTTTTTCTCTGAATCCTTTATTTCGCTTGACCTCTTAATTACTATGACCGTGAAACTTGCTGCTTTGGTCACGATACTGCTCCCATTGTATTTCATTTTATGATTATATTGGAGCAGTGCTCTCTTGCCCATTTCTATTTATTTGTTCTTCTTTTGATCATTATTCCAGTGTTTCCCGATTGTCCATTTTCCTGCACAGTGCACGCACGTGGAGTTTGCTGCCACCACAAATTTATCACAGCTCTTGCCCGTCAGGTCAGTTCCACGCTGAACTACGGTATGTTCACGTCGCCACAGGCAGTGGGCGGCTCCTGCTATTGGAATTAAAAATACCTTGTAAGTAGCCTGTTTATGTGTTTGTATGTTGGTAACGCTATTACGCTGTAGACAATATTAAAATCTTTGACAGCGCTGTGCACACTCTGAATTAAAAACCGTGATCGTGTACTAATTGTTAAAGTATCGAACAATGTTTCGCTTTCCAAAAGATTGTGATTTCATAGGCAGTGCAGCTGAACTAGTGTGAAACGTACCAAGATTCTGATAGTTACAAAATGCCCTGTAATTAAAGGACCACCAATCTAATTAGCAAAAGTGGTATCAAGAATTTATACTGTTCATTAAGGAAAGTAATATTGTGTACGATTTTGCTTGGTACTAAACTCCGTTTTACAAATAGGACAAGAAATAGTAGCACAATCTATAAAGCCTTAGAACAGCAATTTGTCATGAGCTACGCAGATGTAAACTTCAAACTGATGCTGAAATTATCATTAAAGAGCTATATTTGCTGATCTGATTACTATATCTTTCCTTAGGGCGCATTTACTTTTTTTCATTAAATAGAGAAGAAATGAAACAAGTGGTTTCTGAACCTGTCATTTTCTGAGTAGTTGTTGCCACTTACTCTTTAAATAACATAAAGCGATTAAAAAGGTTGCTGCACTTCATAAGAACTTTTCAGTAATAATGATTGTAACACTAGTTCAATATTTAGCGTGGGGAAGCAGCAGGATATGGTGACTGATGCACAGTGAACAGTTTTCGTCCAAACCGCTGGGCGAGTTCATTCGTTTGTTCAGAAGAGGAGGCCGATAAGTGTTTTCCGCCTCTCGGCCGTAAGCGATGACAGAGTCGAGGAATGCACCCTGCAATCTTTCTCAAACAATTTTGCAGAAACTATTCGGTACGAAAACTTCATTTTTGCATTACTTATAACTTTATATGTCAGGTGGTCACAGTTATTGCGATATTTATTTGGAAGTAAGACACTACGCTAAATTTGGAAAAGTGTGCAATGAAAAATAGATGTCACTATGATTTTGGTGCATATTGCGTGATAAGTTGTTGCATATGAAATTTAGTGAACATATTGATTTTTCTTTACACTTGGGTAGAGGTATCAATCTGTTACCAATCTCGACAAAACTGATCTGATGTAGCACACTCATTTATGATTTTGGCAAATAGTAACACGCAAAGAGGGAAATATTTTACCATATCGTTATTATGTAAAACTTCATTATCTAGTGTGTTATTCCAATAACTGCATAACTGCAGACTCTTATGGTGAAAGAATGTAATTTTTAACGGCCATTGATACCTGGTGAAACGAGAACTGCTACGGGTTTCGTAACAACGTATGTGGTTTTTTTTCTGACTTTACTTTTCCCCAGTTCCTCACTTAATAAACCGGTTTCACAATTCTCTCGCAGTTGTATCTGCACAATACTTTAGTGAGATGAGACAGCGAATACTCCAATGTGTTTTCGCAAAAGAAGAAAATTTTGACATGGTAACCAGAGAAATGTGTAGGCCTTACTCAAAATTCGCCGGTCATTACGCTTCTCTGAAAGTAGCAAATGGTGAACAAATTAGTCGAAAATAAATCTCTGCATATTCAGAGGAATTCCTTTTAGCAGAGGTGACAGTAGATCTTTATGAATTGTCACCATGTAAGTGGAGGGGCTCCACTTAATAATTACTAAAAATGTGAGCACAGGTTTCAGTTTAGAACGGAACTTCTTCTCTAGTGCTCAGAATTTCCCCTACAGCGCTATGAGCGATCCCCACCCTCATCTCACTGCGGCCGCTCTCCACACGCTTCCCCAGCCTAATGCGCATCTAGCGGCCACGGCATTTTACGCGTACTATATACAACTGTACCTAGCGACAAGCCTACTAATTCTATGTCTGTGATGAGGCATGGACGTCCAACACCGAGTTGTCTATTCATGGTTTCACGTTACTTATCATAGATGGCAATGATAGTAATATGTGAATAGATCCTCCTTCCCAGACGACAACCATTACAATCTTGTTGTAGTCGCTTCTGCCAGTAGATTTCCCCATTTGATTCCCTATCGTCGCAAGAATGATTCCCTGTTAGAGCATCTGCTCCTTTTAAAAACTCCTCTTACGTGTACGTAACGCCTCTAGGAGATATTAGATCTCAAGATTGGTCATAATTTGCAACTCAATAGGATATTTTGACTGGTAGGTGGCCCAGACCTTAAAACTGAATTATATTACTTGCATTGACATAGATTAAAAAATACTGACATTTGTACCTCCAATATAATGGTTTGCTTATGCATTCTGTTACGCTGTATTCTATCATATACAGATTTATTTTAATATTAACATTCAGCTTCACGCCATTGGTCTTCATACAAGATGACAATTTTTGGATTATATGAAAAGAAACGTAAATTAGTCACTAACTATGTCGTGCACACATTTTATCCAACATGTAAAGGTCACTAAAGATATTTGGATTTAGGTTATGACATGTCCGATACGCCTGCCATCATTGGCGATGACGTGGCGTAGACGAATAGCGAAGCTCGGCATATCCCGCCGAAGTGTCGGAACACCGATGCTGACGGTAACCTCCTGTATGGCTGTTTTCAGCTCAGCAATGAATTTGGGGATATTGCTGTCACCTTGTTCTTAATATAGCCCCACTAAAAGGAGTTGCATGTGTTCAGATCCAGAGAATATGGCGGCCGATCGAGGCGCATGCCAGTGGCCTCTGGGTACCTCAGAATGCGGTCCCCAAAGTGATCCTCTAGGACGTCAAACACTCTCCTGCTTCGATGGAGTCGAGCTCCGTCTTGCATGAACCATATATTGTCGAAATCAGGGTCACCTTAGATAATAGGGATGAAATCATCTTACGAAATCTTCACGTACCGTCCGGTAGTCAACGTCCCATCAAGGAATATCGCAAAGATTATTCCGTGACTAGACGTTGCACACCAAACAGTCATCTGTTGAGGGTCAAGAGACTTCTCGATCACGAAACGCGTATTCTCAGTCCCTCAAAAGCATCAATTTTGCTTATTGACGAACCCATACAAATGAAGTGGACTTCGTCGCTAATCTAAACCACACCGTGTGCATACTACTTCCCATCACGCCCTGCGGCGAACCGCGCAGGTTGGACGTCCTAACGCAAACCCTTCAGAATTTATGACGATTTTATTTCGTATAGTTCAATGATCTGTATTTCTGACAGGGATCCCTCTAAAGAGTACTGTCTATGTCAATATGCTTATTTCCTTGTAGAGCACTGTTCAGCATTTGAGAATTTCCTGCGTACTCCTTAGCTTGTAACGCTTAAATGTAGTGTCTGTGGATATACTTGGCAGTTTGTGACACTTATCAATCGTGTTCAAACTAAAATTGCACCTACATTTATGTCTCTGTAAATTTGTAAATTGGTAGATCTAGACAGACCAAAAAAGCTACAAACTGCACATAGGTACAGTACGTTAGAAGTTTTGAAGTACCTACATAGGTTATGAAAAAAGGGATAATAACAGACAACCATAGTGGATTTGGGATGTTGTACCATGTTATATTAATAACTACAACTTTTCCGCATTGACTCTGCAGATGTGAGTGAGCTAAATCGAAATTTGCAGCTTTTTTTTACATTTGTCTTATGTTTAGCAAGAACCTTCCATAAATGAACTTCATAAGTTACTCAGACAGGCATGTCCTAATTCAAAAGCATGGAAGAAGTGCCATAGTGGTTACTCACTACACGTAAGCAGGAGAAATTTTTATTTAGGAATAGATTTCGAATCTTCCGGTTCCACCATAAGATCTGCTTGTACATAATAAAACAACATCAGAAAATAAAAACAATCTACATTCATAACTATGAACAAGGGACTGCAACACTTACCACCGATAAAATAATGATAATGACTTCCAGTAACATCCCCGACATAAGAGAGATGGAGGTTTCTGTCTACTTTGACGCAGCGGATGATTTAAGGTACAGAACACACTAAATCTCGTTGTTTTTCTGTTATGACCAATTTCACACGAACTGAGCCATATCCAGGTTTAACACTAAAGTACGTTAGTAATGACACACACCAGCTGACGTAGGTGGTATCAGCATACCAGTATTGTACTGTTAAATCTGAAGATCGTTTTATACGATTGATCATGGCAATTTATAAACGTAAAATACATTGTTTTGTTCATAAAATAATATCTCTGCTGCCTTTCTGTAGCGCACAAGTCAAAAACAACGACATCCGAGGTAGTGACACTAATGCCTCTTTTCCAAGTAGACGGCAGTACACAGGACCGAACGGTCGCCACGAAAAATTTCATAACAGTTATCTCACTCTAGCGTCGATCCAAAGCCGGAGAGTGTGTTCTACTATCCGCTAAAGTCATCTAAATGCATATCGCCCCCAAAACGCGTTATGAGAAACGCAATGCGTGTAAACTGAGCATACTGCTCCCTATGACGAGGCTTACTGCTACTTGATTTCGTGCTACCGCTTCGTTTGACCGATTAGGTGAGCGTAACATCAGAAAAGATCACATAACACACAGCACCTTTTGCAGTCTCAGTCGCTTACAACTGCAAAAGCTCTTCTGCAAATCCTCCGAAAATGAAGTGATTAGGTCCAGCAGAACCAGGTATCGAAAATTTCACAGCTACCGTATACGTAAATGCTGCGTGACCTGTTTCACCTTTCCTATTACTGTTTATGCATCAGTTTTTAACAGAGAGGTGGAAAGTGCAAAAGCATGCAACGTCCCTCTGTGGAAAAGAGCTTTCTACAGCTGGAAGGAGAGTAATAAGCGAGCGATCTAGCGCTGCAGCGAAGCGCCTGATAATTTCCACAGCTCCGTCAATACCAGCGATTCTGCAACCGTATACCCGAGGCCATGAATTCTGCAATTAGGACAGTGTACATCAATACCAATTTCAAATCGAAGCTAAGCATGCATCACATATGAAATCACAAAGCCCTCACAGAAGCCATAAATTCAAAATAATCGTCTTCCCAACGTAACTATGACTAACCAGCAATCCCAGTATGATATAAAACTAGTAATGTTGCCACATTGGACAGAGAAAACGCTGGGATGCTTCTGTTACAGTTTAGCACCATGACCCACTGCTACTAAATTTCCACGTTCAATTACAACCAGATGGTCGACTGCCATTATCTGTCACAACACTGAGTAGGTACACAGTAATATAAAAAGCGTAGCGCTGCTTTCCAGTACAAATGTGAGATAGAGCATCACTCCGTATGCAACTGTAGGTAGACATACCTCACGAACATCAGATGAACTAACAATAAAGCTTAATGCACATCTGAAATTGAGCTGCTGCCACCTATGTTGTCTGACTCCAGCCGACAGCTTTCACTATCAGCCCTGAACATTTCAGCAGACAGTGACGGCAGACGCCTCACTTTTTCTAATACTTACAATTAAGCTACTTTTCGGAACCACACAAGTTACCCCGCGCTTATACTCACTCTGAGCATTTCTTGCAATAATTTTACAACAGCTCTGTCTATTACAAATGGCGCTGAGCACCATGTGACTTAACATCTGAGGTCATCAGTCCGCTAGAACTTAGAACTACTTAAACCTAACTAACCTAGGGACATCACACACATCCATGCCCGAGGCAGGATTCGAACCTGCGACCGTAGCGGCCGCACGGTTACAGACTAAAGCGCTAGAGCCGCTCAGCCACATCGGCCGGCTGTCTATTACAAAATCTCTTTTTAAGGAAGGACTATTTTGTTTCTCCCAATCTTCACGGCCAAGGAAGAGTCCATCCTCCTTTTGCCAAGGCGTGTTTTGCCTCCCAACTGTGTCCTACTTTCTTGTTTCGACCGAAGCATTCCTGTGCCAAGCATCCACAGCATTCAAGATGCCTTGCTTACACAACTCTGTGGAACCTCACTTTCGTTCGCTTAGCACACTCACGTCTCCTGCAGACACGCCTCTTCACTTTGCGTGACAATCGTCGAATATGGCTACCGCTTGCCTCCATGAATTCTGATGCGTTGTTCCAGAGATCATCAAACATTTTTCAGAGCTGGACGGATAGCTGACAAAATGAAGAACGCAGGCCGAATCATAATTCTCTACAAAACTTGAAATACAGGAGGAAATCTCTGGAAAAAATACTAAAACCTAAGTCAGCATTCCGTGTTAATCAAGGGAGATTAGCAAGCAACGCACAAAAAACAAGGGTAACCAACACATATTTACCACAGAAGTTGTCGAAGAAAGCGTCGCTGGCAAAATTATAGGTTTGTAAGACCTAGTAGGCACATATCGTAAACTCACAAACTAAGCAGCAGAGAACCGTTGATGAGATTTGTCAAACTTCTGTTTGGTTTTCAAGATATCATCAGTGTCTGGCTTGGTACTGTTACATCCGATCAAGAAAGTTCTTTACAATCTCATTGAATGTACTAGCTTCACGTATCTCTTTTCTGAAAATGTTTGCTCACTGATGTAAGATTTAAAAATACTATTGTCATACCAGCGGCAAATTTCTTCGATTTCGGAAACTCAACATGTGGTAAGCTGCGGTAAATTTCAAGTTTTCCATCTTCGTGCTTTTCTCTCGTCAAATCATTTGTATGCAAATCAATGGGCACCGACAGTAGCTGGCACATCGTAAAGGATACAATTAATCAGATTCTGGAGCACGAGAACCTCACTCTCAAATTCGTCAAAACGGGAAAGTCTCTCTGAAAAAATGACTCTTAGAGCCATGAATAGGTTTTTTCGGAAACCAGGGACGACGTCTTGGATGATTGCAGCACAAAAATCTTTAAACACTGAAAATAACAAAATACATTTGCTTCCAGATGTGCTTCAAATAATGACAGATTTCACCGAAATCCCTTGAAAATACTGTGGAGATCACAAACGAGTTTATCCTTTCCCTGAAATTTCAAGCGAAGTTCGTTCATGTGTGACGTGATGTCGACCAAAAATGAAAATTTTGATAGGCACGTAGGATCCGACAACTGTGGATCAGCTCTATCTGTTTCAGTTCTGAGCCTGTAATACGAAACAGAACTTTACCGCAGCTGAGACACCTCTATGCTGTTTGGTAAGGCAAGCCACAGAATTCAGAATCAGTTTCTTCAAGTAAAGCCTGGAACTAGCGATGGCTGAATGCATGTTCTCGAGTAAAGTTCACAGATGAAACGACTGGTTTCAGTACACAAAAAATGTAAGTCTTTCCTGCAGATGGCATGCTGATGATTGTTACAGTGTACGAACATCCGGAATTTAACAATCTTTCAACTGAGCCGTGATCTGCCCTCCAGACCCTTTCTCATTCCAGCTATGATTTTTCACCTATCAACTGTAACACTTCAACACTGATTCCATTGAAGATTACAGTCTAACAAAATTTTCAGCACTTCCATGATTGTGTCTTTTGCAATAGTTGATCTATGCATTTTACAGACACATGCCAACCCTCAAGTTATCTGAAAATCTAAATTGAGGCCATGAACGCAAGACGTTGTACTCAAGAGAGCAGTAGACTCTTCTAAGGACAGAAAACAGCACAATAAGCTGTTAGTTTTCTTTTGTAATTATATCAGTACGTTGTCTTGCAAGTCCTCTCTTGTCCGCGCAACTGAACTTGCCGAATGGCTGATTCAAATCTGCATTTTTAGTACACAAGTCATTTGCTGCTTCCATCATACATTCTTCTATGGAGTTGCCATTGGTAAACGGTTTCCTCTTTCTGCCATCTCCCTTGTAAGAAGAAAAATGAGACAGTGAGTGAGTGAGAGAGAGAGAGAGAGAGAGAGAGAGAGAGAGAGAGAGAGAGAGAGAGTGCGTGTTTGTGTGTACATAAACACGAAAGTACCAACAAAGTCTCAGCTTCCTTCATATTGATTTTCTTATCATTATTACCAGGCTGCAACGGCTACCCCCACTGCTAGTATGCAAGCTGATGGTTACTTGGTTTATTAACAACACGAAACGAACTATACTAAAACTTTTCAGCTTTCCTTAAATAATAAACTGACAGTGACAGTATTTACTCAGGTCTGAAGATTATCAGAGTTGACCGAGATTAATAGGATGACTGAAAAACAGTTGGTGTCCGTGACTGGATTTGTTTATTTATTTATTTTTTTTTTTTTGAGTCATCAGTCTTATGACTGGTTAAGTGTGGCCCACCACGAATTCCCTCCTTTGTCAACCTCTTCATCTCAGAGTAGCACTTGCAATTTAAGTCCTCACTTACTTCCTCGATGTATTCCTATCTCTGCCTTCCTCTACAATTTTTGCCCTCTACATCTCCCTCTAGTACCACGGAATAAATCCCTGATGTCTTAACAGATGTCCTACCATCCTGTCCCTTCTCCTTGTCAATGTTTTCCACATATTCTTTTTCTTTCCGATTCTGTTCAGAGCCTCCTAATTTCTTACCAACAAGTCCATGTGATTTTTAGCTCAATGCTTCGATTCTCTTCTGCTCCGATTTTTCTGTAGTCCATTTTTCATTACCACACAATGCTGTGCTCCAAACGCACATTCTCAGAAATTTCTTCCTCAAATTAAGGACTGACTATATTTGATACTAGTACCGTTCTCTTGGTCAGAATGCCCTTTTTGCAAGAGCTAGTCTGCTTTTGATGTCTTCCTTTCTCCGTCGATCGTTGGTTACTTGTCTGCGTAGGTAGCAGAGTTCCTTAAGTCGTCTACTTCGTGACCATCAATCCTGATGTTAAGTTTCTCGCTGTTCTCATTTCTGCTACTTCTCTTTAGTTTCGTCTTTCTTCGATTCACTCTCAGTCCACATTCCATATTTTGTATCCCGCCTGGAAGGTGGCGCGTATGTCTGCTCTTGTAAAATGAAGGGTAGGCCGAATGTAGGAAGCGAGAAGGAGCAGGAAAAGGTGAAAATCTCTCGGTACTGCTCTTAGAAATGGTTTTACTATATCACAATATTAAATGAATACGTAATAACGTGAGTACCTAACTACCCACTGAGGAGTACGTAGGTACGAAGCCTTAGACCCGCCGTAAGAAGTGCAAAGTCTCTATAAGAAGCGAAGCTGAATCGAAGTGTCCCGGCCGTCTGCTCTTGATCAAAAGGGTGAATCCGGAGCGACGCTCGTAGAGCTTCACAGCGCCGTCTAGAGGGCGCTGTCGTCGGTGTCTGTCGTAGTGCCAACCTAAGAACTTGCAAAAAATGGTTAAAATGGCTCTGAGCACTATGGGACTTAACATCTGAGGTCATCAGTCCCCTAGAACTTAGAACCACTTAAACCTAACTAACCTAAGGACATCACACACACCCATGCCCTAGGCAGGATTCGAACCTGCCACCGTAGTGGTCGCGCGCTCGGCCACAACGGCCGGCTAAGAACTTACACTTACGCCGTGGCATCGTAGCTATCGATACCACACTGTACTCATTAGACTGTTCATTCCATTCAGAAGATCCTATAATTCTTCGTCACTTTCAGTCAGAATAGCAATGTCTTCAGTGAATCGTATCATTGATATCTTTTCACCCTGAATTTTAATCCCACTCTTGAATTTTTCTTTTATTTCCATATTTCCTTCTTCGATGGATAGATTGAACATAGGGGCGATAGACTGCATCCCTGTCTTACACCCTCTTTAATCTGAGCACTTCGTTCTTGGTCGTCCACTCTTATTATTCCCTCTTGGCTCTTTTACATTGTTGCGAGACTAGGTGTACTCACTTAATTGCAACATAAAAACACACTGCAACTCATACAATTGCTTTACTAACAAAATAACACCGAAGAACATCCATCATAGAGAAAAAACATAGAAGAGGAAATATAGGTCAGAGACTGCGCCAAAGATAATAATTACAAATGGCAATCACTCGCACATAGGATTACACTGCACGTAACACTGCACTTCACTACTCCCCCCCTTAGTGTCAACGGTACTTTGTGTTGAAACGTACATGTCGTCCAGACCAGGTTACAACGGGTCGTGCACAGGCTGCTGATGGTGCATTAGAGGCAGACTCAGACGTCCGTGGAGGCTGACCTGTTATGTGCAGTGGAGTGGCTGGGGCTTCGGACATGTCCGTAGTGTGTGTAGATGCGTCCGTACCGGTGTAGGGAGAGCGGAAAGCTGGTTTGAGCCTGTCGACGGAGACGGTGGTTGGTGTACCCGTCACATCGACATTAACTGTCTTGTTCTCCCTACTGATGACACGATAAAGTCCGTCATAGGGTAGCTGCAGCGGCTTGCGCACTGCGTCAGGCCGAAAGAAGACATATTGGCAATCCCGTAGCTCGTCAAACACAAATGGGCGACGGGTCTGCTGATCCCTTGGAGCAAGGGGGCGTAGTTGCCGGATTTATGTGCTCAGCTTTTGTGCAAAATCTGAAGTGTCAGTGCCGTCGTCTGGCATATTAGCAAAGAACTCGCCGGGAAGTCGTATCGGCTCGCCATAAACAAGTTCTGCAGTCCTGGCGTTCAGGTCTACTTTCAGCGACGCACGGAGACCCAGGAGGACAATCTGCAACGTCTCTGTATATCGCTGTGAGTAGTGACAACGAAGAGACACTTTCAGTTAACGGTGCATGCGTTCAATTAAACCATTTGCTGACGAGTGGTAGGCTGTAGTTCTAATGCGCCTTGTACCCAGTAGGATAGAGAGTGCTTTGAACAAATACGACTCAAACTGTCTTCCTTGGTCTGTTGAGATTCGTAACGGCACTCCGAAATTGGCGATCCATCCCCTGAAAAATGCAGTCGCAACAGTTTCGGCGGTAATGTCGGCGATCGGGAACACATCTGTCCAACGTGTAAAACAGGCAGTAGGTGTATCCATCCGATAGTTGGGGAGGTCTGGGTGGACATGATCAAATCTCTGATTTGTAGGAAGAAATGTGCCATGTGGTGACCTAACGTGCCGGCTAACTTTATTCTGTTGACAGTCCAACCATTGTCGCGCATATTGCTTGCAATCTTTGTCCATGTGTGGCCAGACAAAAGCTCGCTTCACAATGTTGGTAGTGGCTCGAATCCAGGGTGCGACAAGTTATGTAAAGAGGCGATTACCTGTTGGCGGAAGTCAATAGTCACAAAAGGTCTCCGTTTGTTGGTGGCGACATCACAATACAGCAGCACAATTGACAGTGGATGTGTAATACAGCGAAGTTATAGGCCCGATTGTTGCGCCAAGAAATCTCGGAGGTCACTATCAGATTGTTGAGCTACGGTGAGAGCTTCAAAATCAACTGCTTGAGTGATTGCTTCAATCCTGGAGAGAGCATCAGCTGGCACATTTAGTTCTCCTTCAACGTGGACGATATTGGTGGTGAACTGTCCGATATAGTCGAGGTGTCGCAGCTGACGTGGCGATGCCTTCTCAGGACGCAGGCGGATAGCATACTTTAGTGGCTTATGGTCTGTAATGAGAATGAACTGCTGTCCTAACAACATGTGACGAAATTTGTTAATAGCAGCATATGCAGCATACAGTTCGCGATCATATGTGGACCAATTCTGCTGAGATGGCGATAGATTTTTACTGAAATAGCTAAGGGCTGCCAGTGTCCGTCTATTTGCTGTTGCAGTGCAGCACCGAATGCAGTTGCAGATGCGTCGACCATCAGGGTGAGAGGCACCTGCGGAGCAGGGTGCGCTAACACCGTAGCTTCTGCCACGGCAGTCTTCAGCTTGTTAAATGCCAACTCGGCCTCACTGTCACACTAGAGTTTGTCTTTCGGCTTCGGTGAACCTTGCAAGAACTTATGCAGTGGTGCAGCTAGGAAGGTATGATTGCGAACAAATCGACGGCAAAGATTGGTGATGCCAAGAAATCTACGTAGTTCTTTAACCGTCGTAGGCTGGGGAAAATTCAGTATGGCGTCTACTTTCTCCTGTGGTGGCCGTATGCCTTGAGCGTTGATGGTGTAGCCTAGGAACTGTATTTCAGCTGCTCCAAAAATTCACTTCGACATGTTGATGAGCAGGCCATGTGCACGTAAACGAGTGAAGATCTGTCGAAAGTGTTCTGGCTCTGAATTTGACATGACCAAAACGTCGTCAGTACACACATAACAGAAGTCTAAGTCACGTGTCACTTCATCCATGAACCGTTGAAACGTTTGGGAAGCATTACAAAGGCCAAAAGGCTTTCCAGTAAGTTGAAAGAGTCCAAACGGCATGCAGTCAGGTGCCACAGGTATCTGGTAAAACGCACGAACTAAGTTCATTGTAGAAAAGATTCGCTTACTGTGGACATTGAAAGTAAAATCTTCGATATGCGGGACTGGATAACGATCTGGAATGGTTCTGTCGTTGAGCTGTCTGTAGTCGCCACATGGACGCCACCCGTTATTGGAACGTTATTTATATTTTGAATACAATTTCCTTAATCTTTAATATAAAGGGAGTGGAAGGACTTGACCCATACAGTGACCATTTCATTTCAACATATTTATTTGCATCATTGATAAATCATTAAGAGAATTACAAGAATAAATCAGATAATAATTTCTTTAAGAAACGCCATTCAGGCAAACTTTACAAACTGCTTGTTATATAAAACAAAAAATGAATTAATTTCATTAAAAACATTTAAAAACCCGCCGCTCAGGTCAATTTTACAAACTGATTGTTATATGAAACCACAAGCGAATTAATCTGTTTGCAAACATTTAAAAAACCGGCACTCGGGCCAAGTAAATCATTTAAAATAAAGTTTATATCAAATAACGAGGAAATCAATTATTATTTCCACATAGACTAAAAACCGCCCCTCCCGGGCGAGATATTACCAAACAACCCAGTTATTTCCCCATCAAAATTAACATACGCCAGTAAGGCTGAATTGCATCACAATTTTAGAAAATGGTTTCAATTAAGACACCTTCTTCTAGAAATCTCTCAAAATTCTTAAGACAAATACTTAAAACATTTAACCTGGGCAACCTTGCAGAGCCACCACAAGTTTTAGAAAACTGCAGCTAGTACAATAAACAATAACTGAGGCCCGAGATTGTGAGGATACGACTTGGCCGTGAACGGTGGAGGCGACTGAGTACTTATCTTCGAATTAAGATGTGGACTCCGTTTGTACTTCCACCCCGTTCAGAACACCGAAATCGGAACCAAACAGCACACGCGAGCTCAGGCGAAGTCCACCGCCCGTACGCCCGCTAGTAATTTAAGAGGGGAGGCTCTGCACTTCGGTGGCCCACTGCTTCCGATCTCTGAAATATAAATCACTAGCGACAACAGGGAACCAAACAACCCTTCCTTCACCTTAATACTCAAACTTATACAGTTAACTACTTCGATAAAATTGACAATAATAAAACTGATTTCATTCCCTTAAGCAGAACCGCATACACGAATGATGCAAACGGAACTGGCTCATTAAAACCCAAGCATCACATGGAGCACCTTATGTGGGCATGTAAGGTAGCACACGGCAATCTTTAGACACGGAATATGGATCGTTCGGTAAGGCTGCGCACACGTATCAGTGTTTTAGACATTTGCCAGCTGAAGTAAGAACAATACTATTAAGGAGTGAAGCACTTAAAGAGAGGCATGAAATATCACATCACAGTCCTTGCAAAGCTTTGCTGCCTCAAGAGCAATCATCATTATATTTCACTAATCGCTGGTAGGACTTGAATTACTTAACTTGATGCCAGCTGCTGGATCCATGTGACGAAGACACCAGACGTTGCTTAGTCCAATAGTAACAGCGTGTTCCTTCAAGGAAGGGAGGTTGCCAAGAAGCCACAGCGTCGGCCCGCTGTTACTGACCCCTGTAGGATCAAGCGATAACTGCCGCAAGTACTGAGGCACACCGTGCTCGCTGTCGTCTCTCCAACGTCTCGCTAATACGCGCACTTCCGCGTGCCGTGCCCAACGTTGTTGTCCCTTTCTCCTCCTTACTGCCCGCTATATCCTGAGCCGGCCCAGGCTCCAAAGACAAACTTCTGCCAGAGGGAATCGATGGTGCCTAACCAAAGATAGCCCTGGCACCAGTCCCGCCACGGCTCAGTTATTCTTCTTTGGTACCACGTGTAGAGGAGATGACCAACTACTGCTCGATGGGCGGCAAATTCCTTGTGCTAACATGTACGAGAATTCCTGCTTAACTATCTTCATTTTCTGGGGTGTCAAGCGGCGCGGTCGAGCATGAAGTGGTGGCCCAGGTGTAGTCAAAATATAGTGCACTGTTGAGAGCTGCACAGGTGCTAGGGTGGGCATCTGGCATGTGTTCTCTGGGAACTGTCTGAGGAGCTCTGTAAATGGAGAATCACCAGTATCACTCGTACTGCTGTGTCTTCCACACAACGCACTCGACCTTGGCTTGGTGGGTTGGTAGTAGTGTCAAGAAGGCATCGGTGACGGAGGTCAGGCAGGAGTATATAAAATGATAAAAAATCCGCTGCAAGTAGGGGGTGCGTTACATCTGCTACGACAAATTACCATGCAAGTTTGTGCTGCAGGTCCAAGTACAAAACTAATGTGACACGACCATAGGCTGTTATTGTGGAACCATTGGCGGCCGAAAGGTGGCAGTCATCACATTTGCGACGTGACAGACAGGCAGATGGATAGACTGACACGTCAGCACCCGTGTCTACCAAATACTGCAACTTTTTGCCATGTTACGTTACAAACAGTCGACGGCTGCCGTCTGGAGAGCCAATGGCCGTCGTCACAGACTTCCTGCTAAGTTTCCCTGTTCACACAGTAGTTTACACTTGTGCGCCTCGGAACCGTACCGTCGGTGATACCAACAGATTCTTGCTGACGAAGGTGAGCGTCTGCGCTTACCTGGTGAGCTGTGGCGACGAGAACAGCGGATGGTAGTCTGGGTCCGTAACGCAGCTACTTGCGCGGTGAGCTCAGCAACCTGCGCTTGTAGCGCGGTGAGAGTGTTATCTGCCTGAGGCTGTGAGCGAACTGTTGCGACGCATGCCGATGAATACATTTCCCTTATGCGATCTGCGGTTTACGCGAGTGCATCCAGATCGCCGACACACACTGTCATATTTTCTCAGCGCCGGGTCGCAGGCGCGATAGCCAAATATTCATGTCATCACTGACCACGTTGCTCGCTAATGTACGCAATCGGCGTAGTAGTTGCGATGGCGTACGATCACCTAGCTCTTCTGTGCGGAGTAGCTTCTCCAACCTTTTCGTCTCGGACTGCGAGAGCCGGGTTATCAGAGCGTTGTTGATGGTTGTGTAACGATCAGTATTCGGTGGTGACTCCAGACTATCTTGTACTTCTGTGGCCATATCTTGCTTTCGTCTGGGGTTATGTGCGTTAGCACGAATTGACTTTCTAGATGAGCAAACCACTGCATGGGATTCTGTTGCCAAAACAGTGGCGGTTTTACTGTCGCGCTATTAATTGCTGCCCCAGTAAGCACTTCTGCAGTTGGTGGTGGGTCTGCCATCGCGAGTTACTGCGAAATGGAACACGGAAGATAACGACGCGGCTGACGCGAATGTTCGTATTTAACACGACGCGGCACGATACGGAGTGTTAGTGATAGTCGAATTTCATGTTAATGACCGTCGGAGATCACGTCGGGTTCAACAACGTTGCGAGGCTAGGTGTACTCACTTAATTGCGACATAATAACACACCGGAACTCATACAACTGTTTTACTACGAAAATAACTCCAAAGAACATCCATGATAGAGAAAAACATAGAAGAGAAAACATAGGCCAGAGACTGCGCCAAAGAAAATTCCAAATGGCATTACACTGCACGTAACATTGCACTTCAACATGTTGTATATTAATCGTCTCTCCCTATGGCTTATCCCTATTTTTGTCAGAATTTTGAACATCTTGCACCATTTTACATTCTCGAACGCTTTTTCCAGGTCTCGAATCCTATGAATGTGCCTTGATTTTTCTTTAGTCTTGCTTTCATTATCAACAGCAACCTGCCTTTGCCTTTCCTGAAGCCAAACTGACCGTCATCTAACACGACCTCAGTTTTCTTTTCCATTCTTCTGTACATTATTCTTGTCAAAAACTTGCATACATGAGGTGTTGACCTGATTGTGCGATAATTCTCGCACTTATCACTCTTGCAATTTTCGGAATTGTGTGGATGATATTTTTCCGAAAGTCAGATGGTATGAAACCAGACTCATACATTCTACACACCAACGTGAAGAGTCGTTTTGTTGACACTTTCCCCATTTGCCTTATTTGGTCTTAAGAAAAGGAAAATAGCATGTCAGTGTCACATCCGATGTTTTCAATTAGTATGTTACTAGTAGACGGTTACAGAATTCAAAGCAATCTCATGGTGTGAAAATCTGCTCAATGGTTCCGGAACGATTTCTTTGGTACAGTATATTCTGAACGTTTGTCCTCACGAAATTTTCGTTCTTGCATCACAGGATGTCATTGAATAACACATTTGAAGTTCCCACCTTTGGTGATGCCTCCCCAAGAAACACTTTAGACTGCATTTTGAATTGAAGTCTTACGGTGATTTATCAACCAGTTATTTTACGAAAACATTTATCCTAACTCAAAAAATACAAAGGCCTTCTCGAAAAAAAAAATAGCTCCACCATTGTAATTTTAAGAAAATCTAATTCAAGTTACATACCGTAGCCTGAGCGTGCAGGGGTTTTTCAACGAAGAACATTTACTTGAACCATGTTGTGTAAGAGCGATAGAAAAGGTTGTACACAAACTGCAGTAGCCGCTGGAGGAGTCGCGCTAAAACAACTTGGGACTGGGAAGGTGAGGGCTTGGATATAATCCTGAGCCAGTGAAAGCTTTGGAATGTCTGCAATTATAAGGTCCGTCAACACACACGCGCCTTGAGATCAGCGAAGGTAATTTACGGTTTGCTACACTAATGGCCATTAAAGTTGCTACACCACAAAGATGTGCTACAGACGCGAATTTTAAGCGACAGGAAGTAGATGCTGTGATATGCTAATGATTAGCTCTTCAGAGCATTCACACAAGGTTGGCGCCGATAGCGACACCTGCAACGCGCTGACATGAGCAAAGTTTCCTACAGATTTCTCATACACAAACAGCAGTTGACCGGCGTTGCCTGGTAAAACGTAGTTGTGATGCCTCGTGTAAGGAGGAGAAAGGCGTACCATCACGTTTCCGACTTTGATAAAGGTCTGATTGTAGCCTACCGCGATTGCGGTTTATCGTATCGCGACATTGCTGCTCCCGTTGGTCGAGATCCAATGACTGTTAGCAGAATATGGAATCGGTGGGTTTAGGAGGGTAATACGCAACGCCGTGCTGGAACCCAACAGCCTCGTATCACTAGCAGTCGAGATGACAGGCATCTTATCCGCATGGCTGTAACGAATCGTGCAGCCATAGCTCGATCCCTGAGTCAACAGATGGGGACGTTTGCAAGACAACTATCTGCGTGAACAGTTCGACGACGTTTGCAGCAGCATGGACTATCAGTTCGGAGACCATGGCTGCGGTTACCCTTGACGCTGAATCACAGACAGGAGCATGTGCGATGGTGTACTCAACGACGAAACTGGGTGCACGAATAGCAAAACGTCATTTTTTCGGATGAATCCAGGCTCTGTTTACAGCATCATGATGGTCGCATCCGTGTTTGGCGACATCGCGGTGAACGCACGTTGGAAGCGCGTATTCGTCATCGCCATGCTGGCGTATCGCCCGGCGTGATGGTATGGGGTGCCATTTGTTACACGTCTCGGTCACCTCTTGTTCGCATGGACGGCACTTTGAACAGTGGACGTTACATTTCAGATGTGTTACGACCCGTGGCTCTACCCTTCATTCGACCCCTGCGAAACCCTACATTTCAGCAGGATAATGCACGACCGTATGTTGCAGGTCCTGTACGGGCCTTTCTGGATAAGGAAAATGTTCGACTGCTGCTCTGGCCAGCACATTCTCCAGATCTCTCACCAATTGAAAACGACTGGTCAATGGTGGCCGAGCAACTGGCTCGTCACAATACGCCAGTCACTACTCTTGATGAACTGTGGTATCGTGTTGAAGTTGCATGGGCAGCTGTACCTGTACACGCCATGCAAGCTCTGTTTGACTCAGTGGCTAGGTGCATCAAGGCCGTTATTACGGCCAGAGGTGGTTGTTCTGGGTACTGATTTCTCAGGATCTATGCACCCAAATTGCGTGAAACTGTAATCACAAGTCAGTTCTAGTATAATATATTTGTCCAATTAATACCCGTTTATTATTTGCGTTTCTTCTTGGTGTAGCAATTGTAATGGCCAGTCGTGTAAATACTAGTGTACATTACGGTAGGTGTTCGAGATGGCGACCACAATATTCAGCAAAGGCATAACATCTTGGTAGATTCTGGCGCAATGTACCAAGTACAGTAAACATTGAATGAACCTCATCGCACACTACAAGTATCCGGTTTCTTCGCCGGGAACAGGTGCAACGCAAATGATGCTTAAATGATGCTTTGATGTAGCACGACAAAAACGGATCAAGAGGTGTCAGACCAGGACAGCGAGGTGATCATGAAATTGGACCTTCCCTACCTATCTAATGCCGTGGATACGTAGCACTGAATACGTCACGTTATTACACAGAAAAGAGCGCCGTTGGTGCATCTAGTTGTATGCATACTTGAGGACGCATTTTAAGTGGTACATCAGCTATCATGGAGTTACATACGCAGGATTGTTCTCGTTGTTCTTATGATTATAAAGTTCTGAATGGCTCAGAATTATTTCCAAGGCAGTAAGTTTCTATTTCTAACTTGTATTTCGACTCATCTTCCAGTTCCTTGAAGCTGTGTACAACTTTTCTAATCAAACAATGTGTAATTATACGTTTGCGTTTTCGACAAATGTGGAGCGTCTACTGAAGTAAAGTACTGGTCTTGTAATGTAAAAAGCTGATTCATTGGCTACTAGAATTGATTAAGAAGTTGCCAAGACAACAAAATTGTAATATTTATCGCGAGACTGATGAAAAATATCTACAACAGTGATCACTGGACTGTTTTGCATCACGTCGTTGCCATCCAACCAGAAGAATCTTGTTGTAAATTACAGAAGATCAAAAGAAAAATGTCTTTTCCATGCTGCACATTAAGGTTTTTTTCTTTTTTATTTATTTTTTATTTAACGTGTGCACCTAGACGCGTCACGCCTTAGTTAGAAGGCATCTTCAGTCAGTTATGTGATTTTCTTCTTTTGCACACACAGTTTATCGTTTGCATATATAGTTGACAAATTTAAAACATTTCATTGATAAAATGAAGAAATACTTACACATCAGCATCTAGTTCATTATTTGTAAGCCAAACAGTTTTCTCTAACGTGGCAAACTGGTTGAAAGTTTGCAATTTTCCTTGTGGTCACTGTTTTCGAAAAACAGCACTGTATCTGCCATTTTGTGTGTAGAGCGTAATTCGTTTCTGTATTGCCAATGTTATCGGGTTTTGCTTTCATTTTTTTATCTTGTTGTGTGCTACCCAGAAACTCTGTTCACAGACAACTGATGTGTGTTTCGATAACAATTACAGTTAATTGGTTCAACAGGTGTGCACGCTTTAGCTTATGCGAGACGAGATTCACCTTGTCTTTTCCGCTCCACGCTACAAAATTTTTAATGTGTAGGTACGAAACGCGTTGCGACAGAATTCTCTTGTTACTTCTCCGGAAGCTGCTTAGCATTATGATATTTCGAAGACGGAATTTAAATGACTTGTAATAAAGCCGCACGCGGGCACGTGGCGGTCCGTGATTTCCCCTGGCGGGCCGTTATTGGATCGGGCGGAACCTCTGTAATAACACGCGGGCCACGAAACAAAGCAAAAAGGGAGCGCACGGCTGCGGCGGCGGCGGCGGCGGCGGCAGTCTTGATCTGAAACGCGACGCCCTTTGAGCACGCATTATTGTATCGGTTACTAATCAAAGCGCGCCGCCGCTTTGAGTGCTGCAGCGCCTGCCCCGCCCAGCCGCGTTATTGCTGTGTGCGGCGCGCGGGCGCGGACTGCTCGTAACTCGCTGCAGTTCATATGCGTTACGTGCGTCGGATTAGATCGCACCTGGAAGGTAAAGGTAACACTCATACAAAACATTAGGTATAGCCGGATAGGCAGAACGTCAAGTAAAACTGTAAATGGCTCCTAATTTTCTCAGATTGCCGTGCAAAGTCACATAATTACGACACACCCCGAAGATCCTAGGAACTCAGTAAGCGACACTGAGGCAACCACTCATCTTAGAAGAGAGACTGAAAATACGTAAACTTTCATTTACAGTACTTGCAGATTTCGAAAAATCTTTGAAAACGTTCATTAGAATACACGTTTCCAAATTCTGGCGTTATTGGGGACAAAGTCGCCCCCCCTTTTACCCTCCCCACCCCTCCTAGCTCCCTGGGAAAGGAAAAAATAAATATGTGGTCAGAAAATGATTGAATAATTGATATTATGCAGGTTTTTAACAGGGTCACAATTGGAACTTTCTATGGCTATTCCCAAGTCGCCAGTTGTGTTCCAGAGCATAAAAAATACTTCAAAATCTTAAACATAGCTGTGAAACAGCAACTGCGTAATTCAGAATAGATTGAAAAATCAGCCAACCAGTTGCAAATAAAGGTTTGCTATACCTTGTCCATGTTTTCGATATTTGTAAAAATATCTTTTCAGAGGTATTGGATTTGAAACTGTATACACCCATTACAATATATACAGTATAACCCGGTTAGCGCGAACTCGCATAAGACGAACTCGCGGTTAACGCGAAAAAAATATTGGTCCCTCCAGGGATACATTAGTTCTTATGGTATGTTTTATCGGTTAACACGAATTTCGGTTAAGGCGAGTTACGAACTCTGTTTCAGTTCCTAGCGTAATTAAATTTCACTGTAACACAAACTTCCGACCTTAGAGTTTTCAAAAGCGTAATTTTTTTCCGAAATGAATGTAGGAAATGTAGCTACAAAGCTAATTATACTTATTGATGACTCGTTTTTAACGTATTGTAGATCGGTAGCCACGATTATCACCTCAACAATCAGCGTACGCTGTACAATGTAAGACATTCAGTAATGTGTGCAGCAGCATTTAGGAATGTACTCAGTGCCAGATTTGACAGGTGTTCTGTTAGTCGTAGCCGTATCGAGTTGGAATACTGAATAAAAACTACTGTTACAACCGGTACCGTAGCACGCGAAAATGGTAAAGAGGAAACAGACAGCTCTAAATGTACAGTTAAAGTTTAAGATTCTAGATGAAGTGGACCGTGGTACCAAGAAAACAGCAGTTGCAGAGCAGTTTGGAATACCTGTTGTTGTTGTGGTCTTCAGTCCTGAGACTGGTTTGATGCAGCTCTCCATGCTACTCTATCCTGTGCAAGCTTCTTCATCTCCCAGTACCTACTGCAGCCTACATCCTTCTGAATCTGCTTAGTGTATTCATCTCTTGGCCTCCCTCTACGATTTTTACCCTCCAATACTAAACTGGTGATCCCTCGATGTCTCAGAACATGTCCTACCAACCGATCCCTTCTTCTAGTCAAGTTGTGCCACAAGCTCCTCTTCTCCCCAATTGTATTCAATACCTCCCCATTAGTTATGTGATCTACCCATACAATCTTCAGCATTCGTCTGTAGCGCCACATTTCGAAAGCTTCTATTCTCTTCTTGTCTAAAGTATTTATCGTCCACGTTTCACTTCCATACATGGCTACACTCCATACAAATACTTTCAGAAACGACTTCCTGACATATAATCTATACTCGATGTTGACAAATTTTTCTTCTTCAGAAACGCTTTCCTTGCCTTTGCCAGTCTACATTTTATATCCTCTCTACTTCGACCATCGTCAGTTATTTTGCTCCCCAAATAGAAAAACTCCTTTACTACTTTACGTGTCTCATTTCCTAATCTAATTCCCTCAGCATCACCCGACATAATTCGACTACATTCCACTATCCTCGTTTTGCTTTTGTTGATGTTCATCTTGTACCCTCCTTTCAAGACACTGGCCATTCCGTTCAACTGCTCTTCCAAGTCCTTTGCTGTCTCCGACAGAATTACAATGTCATCGGCGAACCTCAAAGTTTTTATTTCTTCTCCATTGATTTTAATATCTACTCCGAACTTTTCTTTGTTTCCTTTATTGCTTGCTCAATATACAGACTGAATAACATCGGGGATAGGCTACAACCCCGTCACACTGCTTTGGCAACCACTGCTTCCGTTTCATACCCCTCAACTCTTACAACTGCCATCTGGTTTCTGTACAAATTGTAAATAGCCTTTCGCTCCCTGTATTTTACCCCTGCCACCTTCACAATTTGAAAGAGAGTATTCCAGTCAACATTGTCAAAAGCTTTCTCTAAGTCTACAAATGCTGGAAACGTAGGTTTGCCTTTCCTTAATCTTTCTTCTAATATAAGTCGTAGGGTCAGTATTGCATCACGTGTCCCAGCATTTGTACAGAATCCAAATTGATCTTCCCCGAGGTCGGTTTCTATCAGTTTTTCCATTCGTCTGTAAAGAATTCGCGTTAGTATTTTGCAGCTGTGATTTATTAAACTGATAGTTCGGTAATTTTCATATCTGTCAACACCTGCTTTCTTTGGGATTGGAATTATTATATTCTTCTTGAAGTCTGAGGGTATTTCGCCTGTCTCATACATTTTGCTCACCAGATGGTAGAGTTTTGCCAGGACTGGCTCTCCCAAGCCTGTCAGTAGTTCTAATGGAATGTTGTCTAGTCCTGGGGCCTTGTTTCGACTCAGGTCTTTCAGTGCTCTGTCAAACTCTTCACGCAGTATCATATCTCCCATTTCATCTTCATCTAAATCCTCTTCCATTTGCATAATATTGTCCTCAAGTACGTCGCCCTTGTATAGTCCCTCTATATACTCCTTCCACCTTTCTGCTTTCCCTTCTTTGCTTTAGAGCTGAGTTTCCATCAAAGCTCTTGATATTCATGCAAGTGGTTCTCCTTTCTCCAAAGGTCTCTTTAATTTTCCTGTAAGCAGTATATATCTTACCCTTTGTCCTCTAGCCATCCCTGCTTAGCCATTTTGCACTTCCTGTCGATCTCATGTTTGAGACGTTTGTATTCCTTTTAGCCTGCTTCATTTACTGCAATTTTATATTTTCCCCTTTCATCAATTAAATTCAATATTTCTTCTGTTACCCAAGGGTTTCTACTAGCCCTCGTCTTTTTACCTACTTGATCCTCTGCTGCCTTCACTACTTCATCCCTCAAAGCTACCCATTCTTCTTCTACTGAATTTCTTTCCCCCATTACTTTCAATGTTCCCTTATGCTCTCCCTGAAACTCTGTACAACCTTTGGTTCTTTCAGTTTATCTAGGTCCCATCTCCTTAAATTCCAACCGTTTTGCAGTTTCTTCAGATTTAATCTACAGTTCATAACCAACAGATTGTGGTCAGAGTCCACATCTGCCCCTGGAAATGTCTTACAATTTAAAATCTGGTTCCTAAATCTCTGTCTTACCATTATACAATCTATCTGATACCTTTTAGTATCTCCAGGGTTCTTCCATGGATACAAATTTCTTTCATGATTCTTGAACCAAGTGTTAGCTATGATTAAGTTATGCTCTGCGGAAAATTCTAGCAGGCGGCTTCCTCTTTCATTTCGTAGCCCCAATCCATATTCATCTACTATGTTTCCTTCTCTCCCTTTTCCTACTGACGAATTCCAGTCACCCATGACTATTAAATTTTCGTCTCTCTTCACTACCTGATTAATTTCTTTTATTTCATCATACATTTCATCAATTTCTTCGTCATCTGCAGAGCTAGTTGGCATATAAACTTGTACTACTGTAGTAGGCATGGGCTTCGTATCTATCTTGGCCACAATAATGCGTTCACTATGCTGCTTGCAGTAGCTTACCCGTACTTCCATTTTTTTATTCATTATTAGTCCGCCCCCGGTAGCTGAGTGGTCAGCGCGACAGACTGTCTATCCTAAGGGCCTGGGTTCGATTCCCGGCTGGGTCGGAGATTTTCTCCGCTCAGGGACTGGGTGTTGTGTTGTCATCATCATCATATCATCCCCATCGACGCGCAAGTCGCCGAAGTGGCGTCAAATCGAAAGACTTGCACCAGGCGACCGGTCTACCCGGCGGGAGGCCCTCGTCACACGACATTTCATTTTTCATTCATTATTAAACCAACACCTGCAATACCCTTATTTGATTTTGTATTTATAACCCTGTATTCCCCTGACAAAATGTCTTGTTCCTCCTTCCACCGAACTTCACTAATTCCCACTATATCTAACTTTAACCTATCCATTTCCCTTTTTAAATTTTCTAACCTACCTGCCCGATTAAGGGATCTGACATTCCACGCTCCGATCCGTAGAATGCCAGTTTTCTTTCTCCTGATAATGACGTCCTCTTGAGTAGTCCCCGCCCGGAGATCCGAATGGGGGACTATTTTACCTCCATAATATTTTACCCAAGAGGACGCCATCATCATTTAATCATACAGTAAAGCTGCATGCCCTCGGGAAAAATTACGGCTGTAGTTTCCCCTTGCTTTCAGCCGTTCGCTGTACCAGAACAGCAAGGCCATTTTGGTTAGTGTTACAAGGCCAGATCAGTCAATAATCCAGACTGTTGCCCCTGCAACTACTGAAAAGGCTGCTGCCCCTCTTCAGGAACCACACGTTTGTCTGGCCTCTCGACAGATACCCCTCCGTTGTGATTGCACCTACGGTACGGCTATCTGTATCGTTGAGGCACGCAAGCCTCCCCACCAACGGCAAGATCCATGGTTCATGGTTAACTACGATTATTAAGAATCGAGAAAAAATTGTTAATGCTGCGGCATCAGGTTTTGGAAACAAATCTAAACGACTTCGTACCGCCAAGTATGAAGGCATCGACACGCTACTGCTAGAATGGTGCAAACATATGCGTGCATCTAACATACCTTTGACTGGCCCTTTGATTCAGTCAAAAGCAAATGATATTGCTAAAGATATGGGCATCGAAGACTTCCGTTGTCCTGCTGGTTGGTTCTATCGGCTCCAAAAGAGACATTCAGTTTCATCTGTACAAATTTGTGGTGAAGCAAATAAAGTTGATGAAGAAAGTGCGAACAGCTGGTTGCATGAATTAAACCGAGTAATCTTTATCCAAATCACACCCTGGGGATAAAAGGTGATAAGTGTCACGGAGGAGCACGAAGCAAACAACGTGTGACTGTTGTACTGTGCTGTAATGCTGACGGCAGTGAGAAGTTTTGCCCCTGGGTGATCAGTAAATCCGAGAAACCACGTTGTTTTAAAAACATGAATATGTACACTTTACCTTGCATCTACTCTCACCACAAGAAAGCTTGGATCGATGGCACATCATTTCGCAAGTGGCTTCTTCGTTTCAACAGACGAATGGTTGCTCAAAATAGACATGTTCTTCTTACATTGAACAGGTGTACTGCCCATAACGTTCATGATCTGAACCTATCCAACATAAAGGTTCGCCGGCTGAAGTGGCTGAGCGGTTCTAGGGGCTACAGTCTGGAACCGTGCGACCGCTACGGTCGCAGGTTCGAATCTTGCCTCGGGCATGGATGTATGTGATCTCCTTAGGTTAGTTAGGTTTAAGTAGTTCTAGTTCTGGGGGACTGATGACCTCAGAAGTTAAGTCCCGTAGTGCTCAGAGCCATTTGAACCACAAAGGTTCAGTTTTTTCCACCCAGTGCCACAAGCCGCCTTCAGCCTTTGGACCAAGGCATAATCTCTCTCATAAAGAGAGCTTATCGTAAGCGACTTGTAAGAGCTGCAATTCGTGCTGCTGAAAACAATAGTGCAACCGCAAATTGGAATCTGCTTGACGCAATAAAAGCCATCGCAGCAGCCTGGAATTCAGTATCGCCACATCATGTAGGGAAGTGCTTTAACAGAGCTTGGAGACATAGCGACTCTGAAGCTGTCCACGAGTTAGAAGATGCCATTTCACCTTATGAATGGTCGGTTCTGCAGGACGTTGTGAACCCTGGGGTTGGTTTCGAAGAATTTATTAGTCTAGACGACGATGTTGCTGTATGTGCTTCTGTGAAATCAGATGTGCCAAGAGCTGTGAACGAGGTACAAGAAGGGCCATCAAAAGAAAGTGAAGAGGGAGAGAATACAGATACCATTCCACCTACCCGTCAGGAGATGTTTACAGCCTTGGACTGTCTAAAACGGCTCTCTTCAACATACGACATCACTGCTGGGTTTATGGACACTAACATTACTATTGGTTGTGAAATTACAAAACATTATCGTTCCCGTGAACGTCAGCAGACCATGACCGAATTTTTTCCAAGAAAGTAACGTACATAATTTGTGAGTGCTTGAAATTTTACAATCACTTTATAGTGTTATAAGTCTACAATAACGTGATTGATAGTGTAGTGTATTACACATTAGTGTACTGCTGTACATGTATACTTAATAAAATCTGTATTTTTTACTGGACACGAATTTTTTTTAACACAAACTCCTGGTTTTACGGTCCCTTCGGTTTCGTGTTAACGAAGTTTTACTGTGTATATATATATTTGCAACTGTTTGGCTAATTTATCAATCTGTTTCAAAAAATACTCGATGCTCCCAGGTCTTGCACCACCCCTCCTTACAATCTAACGTATGGGGAAAAAATGCAGGTAACGAAAAGCTGTCTACAGTTTGAAATGAATGAAGTTATTCGAAGTACATTAAACAGAGGTACTAATTGACAAACAGTGAGACAGAATTGTTCGGTGTGTACATAGAGCAAGCAGCAAGAGAAGGGCTAAAGGTAAAAAACCTTTAAGTTGTGCGGAAGACATTGTAATCCTGGTTGGAAGGAAAAGTTTTGGTAAGATCAGTGGAACTGAATAAGCTGTGTCTTGAAACATCGTAGAAGAAGATTAGTAACAAAAATAAAGCAATATAGTCAGGGTACGAGACACTAAACTTAGTGAAAGAGTTTTTTATGTGAGCAGCAAAAGACCTGGATATAGTAGACGTAAAACAGCATCTAAAATGCAGCCTGGCAACAGCAAAAGATGTTTCCTGAAAAAGAGAAATTTCAACATCGGCTAAAAATTTTAGTGTTAGAAAACCTTTTCTGAAGTTTTTGTATCGAGTGTGGTTTTGTAGGGAAACATATAGTGAACATTAAGTAAAACAGGCAAGAAGAGAATAAAAATTTTCGGAGGGCGCGTTGTTGAGTAATAGAACACTACAGGTCAGATGGGCACATGCACTAACTAATGAAAGATTTTGAATTGAACTGATGATAAATGAGCTTTATGCCAAAAGTTGCCTGAAAGAAGGGATAGGGGGATAAGATACATTCTGAAGCAGGAATGAATGGTTAATTGAATAATGAGGAGTGATTTTTAAAAGTTATAGACGGAGGCTAAGACTTGGCAATAGTAACCAGATGTAAATGGCTGTAGGTTGGAGTGGTTGTTTCTTGAGAAAGAGGGCTCCGCATCGTAGAATAACGGGCAGAGCTATAGCAAACTACCCGGCGGACTGAAAGCCGCAACAGTGTTCAGAGAAAGCGCTAGTAGCGGTTTGCGCAACGGTTAGACCATCTTGTGCTGATCATATAGTAAAAATATCGCATACAGGTATCGTAATAGAATCAGCTGTCTTCTGAACGTGCCAAGAAGCCGGTTGAATAATGTACGGGTACTGTGATTAGCTATGGTGCCCTGACTTCCAAGGGTCGAATATGCACCTACAAAATATGTTCCTGAAGTCAACTATCTGCAGTAACCGCGTCTGCATTTAAAAATTGTAGACGAGTAAAGCATTCTTGTGTTTAAGTGAGGTATTTACAAACCGAAAATTTGAAAATACATAAATATATGTGCGTGTCTGAGTGTGTGCGCGTGTGTTTGTGTGTATGTCTGTGTTTCTGTATGTGTCCGCCTATGCAATATGTTTAGACTTAGAAGTTTGCACGTTGCCTACAAGTTACAAGTACAGTTTCTCTTGTGCGGGTAGGCAATATGTTTATAGTTACATTTGCGGGTTTCCACATTGTCCTCAAGCGCAGTTTCACATTGTCTTGAAATAACAACCGCAATTTGCAAATTGTCTTCCAGTTATAAGAACACCTTCACCGTGAAGACACTGTGGAAACCGGCAAAAGTAACTATAAGCATATTGCATACTCACTCAATACACACCCACCCACCCACCCACACACACATACACACACACACACACACACACACACACACACACAGACACACACACACACACACACACACACACTCACACACACACGCTTTCACACAGAGAGAAATGATGTTAAGTACAACAGTTTAACATTCCAGCCGTAATTCTTAATGTAAATAAATATTCTGTATGAAGTTCTTTCTGGTTGTAGGTGACAAAGCTAGAGAAAGCACTTGAGTTAACAAGTTATAAAAAAATTTCTGTTTTAAAATTTGTCATTACTTTAGTTAAAAACTGAAACTCTGTATGTACGGACAGTAAAAAATATTTTTTCCTGTTATTTGACAGAAATGAAATAAAGAACACTGAAAAAGATGTTGTAACTTCAGTGATACATATGGCTGAAGTAAGCTTTCCTCGCTCAGTTTGCGTCTGGCATCAAGTGACCGCCAGTTGAGGTAGCTCAGGATTTCCATAACGCTTTCCAATCGGTCAAGATCTGCCATGCTGCTGCTTCCTTGCGTACATTCCGTATTTCTTGTTGGTCCTATCTCATACAGGACCCGCCCAAATCAGCATTGCTAATATTCTAGGATGAGTCGAACGGGCAATTTTCTTTGTGGACCCACTACATTTTATCAATATCGTATCAATGAAACGAAGCCCGTGATCTTTTTCATCTACGACTGAATCAACGTGATTATTCCGTTTCATATCCCCACAGGTTGTTACACACAAGTTTACTTTTTCCTGTTGTGACTCATAAAAACTATAATTATACGATATAAATTTCTTTCAATTTTAATAATATTTTCATACTTTTGGGTCATAATCATTAAATAATGTTCGAATGATATTTTCGCCATTTCACTGCAAAAACTTGCTCATTTTATATTAGTATCATGAGTTCGGCCTTACGTCGTTGACAAGTACAACAACATTAGATATAATTAGACTTCCTTAAGAGACTGCATTTAACTAAGTCTATTAATAACCAACATTGAGTATTTGATAATAGCGTATAATGATGACTGTAGTATCAAAATAAAAGTTCTGTGCAGTCAGACGACGGAAATATCATTCAAACCTTGTGTGAAGAACACATTGTTACATCTTCAAAATGTCTTGGGCTACTATCAATGTTTTCGGCCAGGTCATTATACAACACTAACAGTAAGGCATCCTACACTGTAAGGATTACATTAACATGTAGTTTTCTACTTCTATTGCAGGCTACGATCACGTTGCTTTTCAAATTGTCTGTGTAAAGTTACATTTCCCATTCTCCCGCCCCCATCTTGCCTCCCTCCCAATTCTAGGTCAAAAACTGGTTCTAATGGCTCTGAGCACTATGGGACTTAACTTCTGAGGTCATCGGTCCCCTAGAAGTTAGAACTACTCAAACGTAACTAAGCTAAGAACATCACACACATTCATGCCCGAGGCAGGATTCGAACCTGCGACCTTAGCGGTGCCGCGGTTCCAGACTGTAGCGCCTAGAACCGCTCGCCCACTCCGACCGGCAATTCTAGATCATCAGTTGCTATTTTGCTGCTCTTTAAGAAATATAATTTTACGAAATACGGACATACATTTTTACTGTTACAACTATTAAAATAATAGATATTAAAAAAATAACAGTGATCTCTTGTGACTAGTTACTACAGAAAAAACGCAGAAGACAACGGTGTTGGTGGCGGCGCCATACATTGGGGTACTGCTTCAGGAATTCTTTGAACCTCCGCTCTCCGTAAACATTCCAATGGTAAGAGGAAAAGACGGTTTGATAGGCAGCCATACAGATGGATGTATCGTTGTGTCATCGGACGATGACATGAACGTTATTTTCGACGCAACTTTATATTAGTCACGGTTCAAATGTCAACAGACCAATGCAAATGATTTGATTACATTGAACAATAGTTTATGCTTTATGTTGTCACTTGTTGCTACCATTGGCAGCGCACCGGATATATATTAACACTGATTAAAGGGCAGACGTGTAAACGGAAATTATGTAACTGTCAAAATTTGTGTTCAATGTTCGTACTCGAATAGCATTGCGGCCATTGTCTACGGGTAGCTTCTTCGATCAACAAACACAATACCTTCGGTTCCGCGTTCGAAACCCACCACTGCTTAAACTTTGATTAACAATTAGCACTAGCGGCTGAAGGTTCTGCCATACGATGTCACCCTCATTCTGCCAACGGCCTTGTGAAAGAGGGCGGAGGAGCAGTCAGAGGTTCAGGGCACTCTCTTGTCCTTGGGGTGGGAAACTGCCCTAAAGGCGGAAGAATCAGCAATGTTCAACAGCATATGGGTGCAGAAGGCAATGGAAACCACTGCATTACACACACATAACGTGTATCAACAGGATATGTGGTCTGTAATCAAAAAAGTGTCATGAAGATCTCTCAATTCGCGAAAGATGCCGGAATAGTCCCCCATTCGGATCTCTGGGAGAGGACTGCCAAGGGGGACTTGAACATGAGAAAAAGACTAAATAACCAACGACAGGATAACTTTCTACGAGTAGGGGCATGGAATGTCAGAAGCTTGAACGTGGTTGATAGAAAATATGAAGCAGAGGCTCAGTCTAAATATAGTACGGGTCAGTGAAGTGAAATGGAAAGAAGACAAGGATTTCTGGTCAGACGAGTGTGGGGTAACATCAAAAGCAGCTGGAAGTGGTATAACGGGAGTAGGATTCGTTATGAATAGGAAGGTAGGGTAGACAGTATGTTATGTCAGTATTTCAGTGACAATGTTGTCCTGTCAAAACTGACAGCAAACCAACACCGACAACGACGGTGTAGATATACATGCTGACGTCCCAAGCTGAAGATGAGGAGATAGAGAAAATATATAAAATATTGAAAGTTGTGATACAGTGCGTAAAGGGAGACGAAAATCTATTAATCATGGGGGATTGGAATGCATTAGTAAGGGAAGCAGCAGAAGAAATGTATAAAGGAGACTATGGGAGTGTACAAGGAATGAGAGAGGAGAAAGACTAATTGAGTACCGTATAAATTTCAGCTAGTAATAGCGAATACTCTGTTCAAGAATGATAAGAGAAGGAGGCGTACTTGGAAAAGGCCGGTTGATAGGAGAAGATTTCAGTTAGATTACATCACGGTCACACAGTCATTCCGAAATCAGATACGGGATTGTAAGACATTCCCAGCACAGATATAGACTCGGGTCATAATGCAGTAATGATGAAGAATAGGCTGCAGTTTAAGAGATTAGTTAGGAAGAATCAGTATTCAAGGAAATGGGATACAGAAGCACTAAGGAATCACGAGGTACGCTTGAAGATCTCTGAGGCTATAGGTACAGTGTACAGTGGGGGGCCGTTACTGAATGGATGTAATATCATAAAAATTTAATTTTTCAATTGATATTCGCCGGTGCCTGGCGGCTAGTTTCAGTTCGTAAGTCACGTTGCATTATACCGGACAGAAAGACTTCGAAACTCACGTGTTGAACCATCAACAGATAAACTCACGTGTTGCTGACGAGGTAACGCTACCAAACCGCAGGTCTAAAATTTGGCTGTCCAATAGGTATGTTTGCAGGTGGTCACCATGGGTGGAGCCGCGGCCAGCCGCCGGGAGCGGACACCCCGTCCGCTCTCTATTGCTGGCAGCTTCCGACCCGAGCAGACACTCTCCTCCCTGTTCTCTTGGGCAGCAGCCTATTCAGTTTCGGCGGCTTCTCTAGGCCTGCCTTCAACCACTTTTTACTGAATTAAATCATCATTCCTCTTATGAAATGCTCATCACCTGAACGGGTGCCTACTGTTTTCCCTTCCTCGCCAATCCTGACAGACTAACAACAGCAATAAGGAATAGCTCAGTAGGCAGTACAGTTGAAGACGAATGGATATCTCTAACAAGGACAATCACAGAAGATGGAAAGAAAACTTACGTACAAAGAAGGTAACAGCGAAGAAACCGTGGGTAACAGAAGAAATACTTCATCTCATCGATGAAAGAAGGAAATAGAAAAATGTTCAGGGAAATTCAGCAATACAGAAATACAAGTCACTGTGGTATGAAATAAATAGGAAGCGCAGAGAAGCTAAGACGTAATGGCTGCATGAAAAATGGAAGAAATTGTCGGAAGGAATGATTCAGCATGTGTTAATGTCAAAACAAACTTCGGAGAATTTAAAAGCGTGGGTGGCAACATTAAGAGAGCAACGGGAATTCCATCATTAAATGCAGAGGAGAGGGTGGATAGGTGGAAAGAGTACATAGAAGACCTGTACGAGGAGGAAATTTTTACTGATTCGACAGAAGAAGAAATAGGAATCGATTTAGAAGACATGGGGCATCCAGTAATAGAATCAGAATTTAAAAGAGCTTTGGAGGACTTAAGATCAAATAAAGCAGAATGGGGAGAGAACAGTCTCTCAGAATTTCTAATATCATTTGGGAAAGGGGCAACAAAACAACTATTCGCATTGATGTGTAGAATGTATGAGTCTGCCGACGTAACACCTGACTTTCGGAAAAATATAATCCACACATTTCCGAAGACTGCAAGAGCTGACAAGTGCGAGAATTATCGTACAATCAGCTTAGCAGCTCACACAGCCAAGTTGCTGACAAGAATAATATACAGAAGAATGGAAAAGGAAACTGAGGATGTGTTAGATGCCGATCAGTTTGGGTTTAGGAAAGGTAAAGGCACCAGAGAGGCAATTCTGACTTTGGGGTTTATAATGGAAGCAACACTGAAGAAAAATCAAGATACGTTCGTAGGTTCTGTCGGCCTCGAAAAAGCATTCGACAATGTAAAATGATGCAAGATGTTCGAAATTCTAACAAAAATAGGGGTAAGCTGTAGGGATGAGCAGATAATATACAGTAAGTACGAGCGAAGAAGGAATAATGAGAACTGACGACCACTCGGATTAAAAAAGGTGTTAGACAGGGATGTAGTCTTTCACCCCTTCTGTTCAATCTATATATCCAAGAAGCAATAAAGAAAATAAAAGAAAGGATATCAATGATACGATTCGCTGATGACATTACACTGAGTGAAAGTGAAGGAGAAATACAGTATCTGCTGAATGGTCTGACCAATCTAATGGGAGCACAGTATTCACTGAGAGTAAATCGCAGAAAGACGAAAGTAATGAGCAGTAGCAGAAAGGAGAACAGCAAGAATATATCAGGGATTAATGGACACAAAGTATATGAAGTGAATAATTGCTACCACCTAGGCAGCGAAATAATCAATGTCGCACGGAGCTGACAGGACATCAAAAGCACATTAGTACTGGCAAAAAGGGCATTCCTGGCCAAAAAAAGTCTAATAATATCAAACATAGGTCTTCATCTGGGGAAGAAATTTCTGAGAATATAGGTTTGGGGCGCAGCATTGTATCGTAGTGAAACGTTAGAGGTATTGTTCTATAGGCGAATGTTGAAAATTAGGTGGACTGGTATGGTAAGCAATGGGAAGATTCTGCACCGAATCGGAGAGGAGAGGAATATGTGGAAAACATTGACAACAAGAAGGGACAAGATGATAGGACACCTTTTAAGATATCAGGGAATGATTCCATGGAGCTAGAGGGAATTGTAGAGAGTAAAAACTGTAGTGGAAGACAGAGATTGGAAAACATTCAACAAATAATTGAGGACGTATGTTGCTAGTGCTACTCTGAGATGAAGAGGTTAGCACAGGAAAGGAATTCATGCCGGGCCTCATTAAAACAGTCAGAAGACTGATGGCTGAAAAAAAGTGTTGTGAAACTACATTTATTTGCTGAGTCCTTTGTTTCACAGCAGTTATGCCGTTCTCCATCGAATTGATTGCTACTTGCTAGTGGTTTGTTTACAGAATTAATCCCAGTAAGAGCTCCTTCTCAGTAAATAAAATTTGCAGGCAAAGCTGCATGAGCGAAATGTCCGTGGAGCAGTATACGATTCGAATTGAGGAATCACTTAATTTTCTAACGTGCACTGAAACGTTTGTCATCACACTGCTTTTCTACGTTTGGTGCGTCATGAATAACTGCTGTTCCTTAAGTAGTGTGCGATATCTTACGCCAAAGGGAAGAGAGATCCCTCGCCATAGGTGGACACAGCGTTGAGCGCCCCATAGGAGAATTCAGTTGCCTTGTATCGGAAGGATACTTCTCTTTATCTGAATAAAAACACTTGTTAGGAGTTTGGTACACGTTGAGAGCTCGGCTGGCTATGGTTATGCAAAGAATGAACGCTCTGAAATACCTTAAGCCCCTGAATAAAGCCCAAAGCCATTGTACCGCTACGAAAAGTCAAGTCAAAGTGGAAGCTTACAGTGTAGGTCGCCAACAAGTGGGCAGCAGGATCTTGTCTACAAAAGCAGATTTAGTTACCACCAAACTGAAGAAGTTAAGGAATTCTGCTACACATGATGGGCGAAGGAAGGAGGACATACATAATAGACTAGTAGAGAGCATTCTCATCAGCAGAAGTCTAATAGTATCAAACACAGACTTTTTAATTCAGAGCAAAATCTGACAATGGACTATTATCTTCTTGTTCTTCTTCTTCTTCCCACTATCTAGGATTAGGTATTTTGTCCTTTTCTGGCCTCATCATCTCTTCCTCAGCCTTCCCACTTTCCTTCTTACAATTGTCGAGCGATTGTCTGAGGTGACATACGCAATACATGCTCTTTCCAATCCGGCTTTCGGTGGATTACTTTCCCAGTTAATGGCTGAATTCCCAGTTATTTTCTTATTTTCTCATTTCTTTTCTTATCTCGTGAAACCTTCCTCTGATCCAAGGAGCTCCACTTTCAATAGTCAAGTCGGCTTAGGTCGTTGGATCTGTGTCCAATTTTCTGCTCCGTAGCGTACTGTGGTTAGTACCACGACTTTATAAAATTTGATTTGGGTTTCCCTTCTCCTGTTACCTTTCTATGTTCTTCTTATCGTGTCACATACCTACTCTTCAAAAGTTGTGGCAGATCCTAGATACTGGAAAATTAGTCATCTATCCTGTTATTATGTTACTGACGTTTGTCTTAGTCGTTGTTTTCGTTTCAGTTGTTAATGTTTTAGTTGTTAATATCTTCACATTATAATTTAGGCTTTTATTGTTTAAGCTATGTACCGCTATTTATAGTTTGTCTTCACTGTCCTGTATCATTAACCAGTCGTTGACAAAAAGAATTGTATTTAGAAATTTATCTGCCCCAGTTCTTACATCTCGACTTGTACTGTCCTTCATCCATTCCCAGACCTGGCTGTCGATGAAGATGTCGAAGAGTGTAGGTTACATACTGCAGCCATGCGATACTCCCTGGTTTGTCTACGTTTCTGGTGCCAGCTCTTTGCTGGTGTCTATTCTTATTTTGGCGTTTTTATATCAACCGTGTCATAATTTTATCGAGTGTCTGGGGAAACTCTATCTCTGCGTTATTGACCAGAGCCTTTTTCTATAGATGCGTTGAAATGGTTTTTCATAATCTAAAAATGTTGGGTGTGTTTCCAAACTGAAGCCCGCCTTTTTTATACAATATGTTTCCTTTACGGAAGTCTCCCTGCTGTTATAAAAATGAAGAATCAGATTCGTTTCGAAGCCTTTCATCAATTATTTTGTTGCAGATATTACAAGGAGAATTCAGAAGACTGATTGAACCGTGATTACTTGTGTTATTTCTGTCTCCTTTTCTAAACAATGAAATAATTTCAGCACACCTCCATCCTTCTGTTATATCACCTATACGCCAACACATTTTATAGAGACGGAGCAATCTGAATTCTAGACGTACTATTAATTGTCACTTTAGCACAGCATTATATGATACTGAATCACGGGCTATGGGAAAAACCGAAATCTTTAATCTAAGCGCTTTAGATGCGGTGCGAAAATAGATGAAAATTAGTGATAAGGAATGAGGAGTTTCTCCACACAATCGTTGAGGAAAGTATTGACAAGAGTAAGGGACAGTATTATAGCATATGTCTAGAGACATCAAGGAATAACAAACATGATGCACAAGGGAACTGGAGAGAGTAAAAACTGTATGGACGGGAAGATGAAGATTGAAATACGTGCAACAGATAAATCAGGACGGAAAGTCAAAGCGCTATTCTGAGATGAAAAGGTTGGTACGAGAGGACTACTCGGCGGACAGCATCAAATCAGTCAGAAAAGTGATGGTTATAAAAAGAAAAAAAAAGTACTAAATCAATCGGTCGTATGCATGTTAGAGACATCACACTCGAAACCACAGTAATTCCGCTATGAAATTTTGTTCTGTTTAAAAAATATATATATTTATTTTAGGTATGTATTTGAAGGTGTGCAGTAATGTAGTTTTTGGATAACAAATCACACTCTCAGGTGACAAAAGTCATGGGTTAGCGATATGCACATATACAGATGGCTGCAGTATCGCGTTCGCAAGGTATAAAAAGTCAGTGCATTGACACATTCATCTGAAAAGATTTCCGACGTGGTTATGACCACACGACGGGAATACAGTATCAATAGTCTATCGAGGATACCAATTTTCAGGCATTACCTCTCACCACGGACGACACTGCGGCCGAGGACCTTTAGTTAACGACCGAGAGCAATGGTGTTTGCTTCCTGTTGTCAATGCTAACAGACAAGCAACACTGTACGAAATAACCGGAGAAATCAATGTGGGACTTGCGACGAACGTATCCGATAGGACACTGTAGTGAAGTTTGGCGTTAATGTGGTATGTTAATAGATGAACGACGTGAGTGCCTTTGCTAACACCACAACTTCGCCTGCAGTGCCTCTCCTGGGCTCTCTAGCATATCAGTCGGATGCTACAGGACTGGGAAGCCATGACCTGATCAGATGAGTCCCCATTTCATTTGGTAAGAGCTGATAGCAGGGTTCGAATGTGTTGCAGACCCTACGAAGCCTTGGACGCAAATTGTCAACAAGATACTGTGCAAGCGGTATTTACAGGGAATGGACTGGGTGCTAGTTACGTTCGGCAACTTGGCGTATATGGTCCCAAACAACCGTGGAATTTTTTTGGATGTCGGTGCGACATGTCAACGGGTCACACTTATTCGTGATTGATTTGAACATTCTGGACAATTTGAGGGGTTCATTTGGCCACCAAAATAGCCCGACATGAATCCGATCGAAAGTTTATGGGAAATAATACGGAAGTCAGTTCGTGCACAACGTCACGGACCGGCAACACTTTCGCAGTTATAGACGGCTATAGATGCGGTATTAAGGCTCAGTATTTCTGCATGGAACTTCCAACAACTTAAGAGCCCGTGCAAAATGGTTCAAATGGCTCTGAGCACCATGGGACTTAACAGCTGTGGTCATCAGTCCCCTAGAACTTAGAACTACTTAAACCTAACTAACCTAAGGACATCACACACATCCATGCCCGAGGCAGGATTCGAACCTGCGACCGTAGCAGCCGCGCGGTTCCGGACTGCGCGCCTAGAACCGCGAGACCACCGCGGCCGGCGAGCCCGTGCACATCGAGCTGCTGCACTGCGCTGGAAGAAGGTCAGACACGATATTAGAAAGTATACCATGACTTCTGTCACCTCATTGTACAACTGCAAAGGTCCTATATCATTCCGTACTAAGAGGAGTTGTAAGGAAAAATGGTAGACAAAGAGATGAAAGATGTTCCACTCTTTGTCATCGGTAGAGTTAGTATGTGTATGTGTGTGTGTGTGTGTGTGTGTGTGTGTGTGTGTGTGTGTGTGAGAGAGAGAGAGAGAGAGAGAGAGAGAGAGAGAGAGAGAGAGAGAGAAAGAGAGGGAGAGAGAGAGAGAGAGAACTGAATTACGATTGAGCGCATCCGGCGCAGTCGTGTTTGCCACCAACTATTCACACGAAGTTCTCTTATTTTTCGCAGCAGTGCTGTCGAATCAGTGACGTCACCTAGGCATTGACAGGGACGACACTGGAGGTTCGGAGCGTCGAAGAACCGGCCAGGCGGCTCGATGGGCGTTTCCTCGCTGCCTGGCGCGTGCCAGCGGGTCTTAAAGGAATAGCCCGGCCCGGGCTGTGTATAAAGTTCAACGTCTGCACAAAAACGGCACTTGGCATGCGTTGTGGCGGCGCGCGCGGCCCATATAACAAGTTGTCCCGAAACGGGCTGGCCGTTTGTCTGCCAGACAAAGACGCATTGCGCCGTGCCGGCCTGTGGTCGGCCTTATACAGTGCGGCGCGGCGCACAGGCGCGCAGGCGCCGCTGTGGTCGCCGGCGAGATTAAGCGGCCGCGCCGGCACCGGCAGAGGCGACGCCCCAGATGCTCCTCTTCCCCGCACGTACCGTCACCAAACTTTCTCCATCACTCCCTCTCATATAACACAGCGAAAGCTTGAAACGAACTAAAACCATTAAATGCGAAGATATATTTGGTTCAAATGGTTCAAATGGCTCTGAGCACTATGGGACTCAACTGCTGAGGTCATTAGTCCCCTAGAACTTAGAACTAGTTAAACCTAACTAACCTAAGGACATCACAAACATCCATGCCCGAGGCAGGATTCGAACCTGCGACCGTAGCGGTCTTGCGGTTCCAGACTGCAGCGCCTTTAACCGCACGGCCACTTCGGCCGGCCGATATATTTGGACTTATAAGGAGTTAGACTAGGCGCGCACAGGCGATTTTTCAGCCGGCGCGACTTAACAATCGCTGTCGCGGAACTACATTGTGGTGCGCACACAGCGGCAGGAAAATCGCAACTACTCTCAATAGCATGGATTTAATCGAAACAGTTTGTTTGGTGGCGCTTATACTACGAAGAAGAGCGAGAAAACAGCGCAAATGTCGTTACTGGGTGCATCCGATTGTAACTCAAAGACTAGCGAAAGGGCAGTTTTACAAATTACACGAAGAGTTACAAAATCACCCAAATAACTTCTTCTATCGAATGAGTAAGAATAGTTTTGATACACTGCTTCAGACAGTAGGACCGAATATAACAAAACAAGATACGACATGGAGGAAGTGTATACCATCTGAGGAGCGCTTATCAGTGACTTTGAGGTGGGCACACATTATTTCATTCAATAGTTTTTATATCCCTTTTACATTATTGATTAGATACATCAAGAGAATCATTTCATTCAACAATTGTTGCTCGTAGAACGGTGGAATGTACTTTGGGGATTTTGGCTAACAAATGGAGAATATTTCATCGACCTACGGGTGTGGATGTTGGTTTTTCAGACATAATCATAAAAGCATGTTGCATTCTGCATAATTTCGTAAGACGAAATGACGGTGTACGAACTGAGGACGAGTCGTACGAATGCCTTCTTCAAGGCTGTGAGCCTGTAGGAATAAGAGCTGATGCGTGTGGTATGCAGATAAGGGATTATTTTGCAAACTACTTCGTGACTCCACAAGGATCAGTATCTTGGCAATACGAAAAAATTTAAACTGTTGTAACTGCGATGTCTACATGAATGAATAAAATAAGTGAACCATAAAATACCTTTGTTAGTCTTTTCTGTTCCAGTCAGTTCACTCCAGTTCGGAATTAGGCAGCAGCATACTTCTCCCCATAGTTTCTCTTTCAAATTGCGATCACGGTATTCTTTTAATTTCCTGTTGTAGAGAGCTGGTGGCTTTTCTACTTCTGCAATTAGTCTTACTGAATCGACAACACAACTTACAATATCATCCGTAGCACAACTCCCGTTACCAGACACGCTGCTGGCGCACTGAACTTGTGTGTATGCAACACAGAGCGAGAGCGACTGACAGAGAAATCGCGTCGCCAGTGCGCGCGGGCCCATGCCACTGCCTGTGAATCACTACACACCTGCGACAATCGCGTCGCGCGTGAAGTAGGGCCGGTTGCGTCTTTTAAATCGCCGCAACTTTTTTGTCGCACGTGCCTGCGCTCCTATTCGAGCCGCTGTGTTTCATTCTTGCGACAAATACATCGCTCGACGGAAAATCGCCAGTGCGCGCCTAGCCTTATCCCGGGATTTCAGATGACGGCTGCGACAACAAGACATGTAGACAACCCTACAGAGCGTAGTGATTTTCACCAGTTTCGATTCGTAATTCACTCGCTGATAAATAAGGATCTGGACACTTGTTAATGGACGTTATTATAGGGTGTGCCCACCCTTCTGCTTAATGACAGCCTGTTCTTTGCTGGGGATACTTTCAGTGATGTGTCTGAATGTCTGTGAAGGAGTGACAGCCCATCATTGCTCAAGCGCCGAAACCAGAGAAGGTAGTGATCTCGGACGGTCTGGGACATTAGGCTCCCCTAAGGTTACGAAATTTGCTTGTCAACAGCGAATTACTTCATATCAGTATAGAAACGTACCTGTCGATGACACATGAAAATTGTGTCGGACCTGGACTCAAACCCGGGGCTTCTACTTACCGCGAGCGGTCGCCTTATCGGCTACCTGTGCATGCTTTCCGGACACAGCCAAACCTCCCAAGCCAATACTGTCTACGCCCATATTGCTCGCACCATTGTATTGTGTATGTATTAAACCAGGGACCTAGAAACGACGGAGAGGCTTCATCCCGCCGTAGCCCTCAGCTGTTAACAACCCCACAACAGGCCACAGCAGTCCACCCACCCCACCGCCGTCTCACTTCGAACCCAGGGGCTATTGTGCGGTTCGGCCCCCAGGATACGGGAGAAATGCCACCTTAGCATAGGACGCGCAGATGACACATGAAAATTGTGTCGGACCTGGACAGAAAACGACTTCGGCGTAAATATTATTCCTGTGCCTAGGCAAATGAAGTTCTTTGTACGTTTCAGCTTAACGTTGAGACAAACGCAGCGGATAAGATACCATGGTTCTAGGAAACAAGGCAATAAAAACCCTTCGCTATGACCGAACACTGTTGTGATGCAACTCTCATTCATTATCCAGGTTAAATTTCCTAATTTTAATAACCCGGAATATCAGATTGCCACAGCCGAGTCTACATTAACGTTCACATTCTCGATTTCAAGACTCCAGCCTACCGTATCCACATATCAAATTACAGGAAGCTGCCGAATCGACAAGAATATGCAGCTGTCCCTGCAAGCCGATACGAGCGAGGGAACAAAACAAACATACGCACTCCCTTAACAGCATTACGTTTCTGCTTTTATCGACAAATATAACGAGAGGCAATACAGAAATACGGCCGTATTTCTGTTTCTGCGTCTGCAAGCAATTTCCTACTGGACCATCACCTTTCAGAAAATGGAAACAAAAAGCTACAGGATTGACTATATAAGGTAATACAAGAGATACTTCCACCGCCTGTCTGTATAATCAGAGAATAAATCCTATTACACAAAGGCTGGCAAACCCCTCGTAACTAAATTTTCGTACTGTACGTTCACGGGCTCTCGTTCTCAACAGCGTATCTGCAGCGGCGGTAACTCGTATCGATTTCTACAGATCGTATTTAACGCTGAAAAAGTCTGTAGAGGCGTTTGCGAGTCTTTCGGGCATCTGAATGAATAATCAAACTCTGGGTACGTTCAGTGCTGCTAATAATTTGGAATTGGGTCCGTTCGCAGATACTGAATCATAAGTGAACGGAAAAATCAAGAACAGAAATTTTATTTCTACTGTATGGCTCCATATTTGTTACTGCAGTTGGTAGAAAACGCGTCAGGTTTCTGCATGCTTCAGGGACAGACGTGGCACAACATAAAACGCTTTGCCGGCTGATATCCAAAGCAGTAACTAAATTTATCCTTTCCGTCCTCTCTAATCCTGATTTCCTTAGTACAACTTTGATAACAGAATTAATTAAGTAATTAAGAAAATATACTGTTCTGTAAGATTTGGTGATAAGTTGTGCACATGCCTTTCGCATATAGAAATAGACAGTCAACTTCATCGTTACAAAGTGGGTTCGATGTATTATTGTCTAGATAAGTGTTACTGTTGTACATGAAGTATGTTAGCTGAACTGTTATGAGAACAGTTAAAAATAACACGTAGTTTAAAATGTTTTCCCTATTAGTAATCGGCTCACTAGACTGTTGAACAACCCCATTAGTTCATATTGTATGAAAATTGATGCCATACACTTTTTTCTAAGAATGATGGATATACGAGGGTTGGAACTTTAATTGTGGCAACTATTTATTCACAACCAATACAAAAAAATTACATGTTTGCACCTGTTACTGCCGGCCGATGTGGCCAAGCGGTTCTAGGCGCTTCAGTCTAGAACCGCGCGATCGCTATGGTCGCAGGTTCGAATCCTGCCTTGGGCATGGATGTGTGGGACGTCCTTAGGTTAGTTAGGTTTAAGTAGTTCTAAGTTCTAGGGGACTGATGACCTCAGATGTTAAGTCCCATAGTGCTCAGAGCCATTGAACCATATTTTTGCACCTGTTACTGTTTTTCTAAGTAATCACCAACGTTGTGCAGAACCCGTTGAAGGCGTAGTATACCGTTAGGAGAGCCTGTTCTGTTGATTGTCCGAATGGAGCGGTCTACAAGTTATGGTGATCCTCGTGTACGACTGTGATGGTGTTATCCTACCGCATTACGTTCCTCGGCGGCAGACCGTCAATGCACAGTGTTACTGTTCGTTTTTGGAGTATCACCTGTGACCAGCTTTGCGGGACTCATACAGCGCAAGCTGTGGCTGCTCTGTTCGGTCGATGGGACTGGGAACTACTGTACCATGCAACACACTTCAGACCTTGTGACTTTGGTTGGATTCCGAAGATGAACTGTTCCAGAGATTCGACAGGCATTAGACCGCTCCATTCGCACCATCAACAGAACAGGCTTTGTTAGCGGTATACTACCCCTTCCACATCGCTGGCAACGGGTTCTATACAACACTGGTGACTACTTTGAAGGACAGTAACAGGTGCAAACAAGTAATACTTTTGTATCGGTTGTGAATAAGTAGTTGCCACTATTTAAGTTCTAACAAGGGAACCTCCCCATCGCACCCCCTTCAGATTTAGTTATAAGTTGGCACGGTGGATAGGCTTTGAAAAACTGAACTCAGATCAATTGAGAAAACAGGAAGAAGTTGTGTGGAACTGTGAAAAAATAAGCAAAATATACAAACTGAGTAGTCCATGGGCAAGATAGGCAACATCATGGGTAATGGAAGCTCACGAGTGCCGTGGTCCCGTGGTAGCGTGAGCAGCTGCAGAACGAGAGGTCCTTGGTTCAAGTCTTCCCTCGAGTGAAAAATTTACTTTCTTTATTTTTGGATAGTTATGATCTGTCCGTTCGTTCATTGACGTCTCTGTTCACTGTAATAAGTTTAGTGTCTGTGTTTTGCGACCGCATCGCAAAACCGTGCGATTAGTAGACGAAAGGACGTGCCTCTTCAATAGGAACCGAAAACATTTGATCGCAAGGTCATAGGTCAACCGATTCCTCCACAGGAAAACACATCTGATATGTTCTATACGACACTGGTGACGGCATGTGCGTCGCATGACAGGAATATATTGTCGACCCACCTATCTTGTACACTTGGCGAATGGGTAAAAAGATTCTTCTACCTTGCCCGATTTAGGTTTTCTTGAGAATGTGATAATCACTCCCAAAAAAGAGATGAAAACATAAGAGTTTGTCACATAAACTGAAAATAAAGAATTAAAGTTTTTACTCGATGGAAGATTTAAACCAAGGACCTCTCATTCCGCAGCTGCTCACGTTACCACGAGACCACGGCACCCGGGAGTTCAGAGTGTCCTAAATGTTGTCTATGTTGTCCATGGACTACTCAGTTTGTATATTTTGCTTATTTTTTCACAGTTCCATACAACTTCTTCCTGTTTTCTCAATTGATCTGTGTTCAGTTTTTCAAGGCCTATCCACTGTGCCAACTTATAACTAAACCTAAGGGGGGTGCGATGGGGAGGTTCCCTTGTAAGCCTCGTAAATACCATCAGTGCTCCATACACGTGGATTGTGAGGAGCTTCTGGGTAAGCTCCTAAGTTGCAGTCGATAACATTCTGCATACAAATGCTATTTTTTTATATCTGCTGAAAGTGACAATACATTATACCAACTGTAATTCAGTGTGGTGAGTAGGAGTGCTGGAATGGAGACCAAAGACGGGGCATTTTGTTAGTTGTGATTGGTGTAACTGTTGATTTGTTACTAGTTGACCACCCCTCCTCCTCCTCCTCCTCCTCCTCCTCCTCATACTGGTACACGCCGGTCAAATTTGCCAAATTGGCCAAATTGGTAGCAGCTCCTATCACAGCACGTGCACTTAGTTAGTGCCATGTGAGACAGGACGTGTGGCAGTGGGCAAAGTCTTTTTCTTAATTTTAATGAATATATTTATTTTTAAATTGAAATTTTTCCCATTTTTTGTCGGAAGTATGAAGCATGACTCTTGAATGTGATGCTGATGAGTGATGCGGGACACACTATTTTTATGCTTACAGTAAAGCTTTTCTGGCGTTTTCTTCTGTTTATGCGCAGTGCATTACGCTGCTCGTTGTAATTCAGGTAAAATGTGTGTGTGCATTTATGTTCTCCGGCAGCCATAATGATTCTTGCATCGAAGAACGAAGTTTATGACATCTGAAGGCATTAAATACAAAGTAAGTGCTGCAAGATTTCGTCTCCCTGTTTCCTCATTACAGTTCGTCAGAACTGAGTGTATGAACGAAGAGTTTGGCATTTTCGTGCGGATCTCCAAGAAGTTCGAATGTGAAGTTGTTCTCCCTCTCTCCCTCCTTCTCTCTCCTTCTCTGTCTATCTCCCTCTCTTTCTCTCTATCTCTGTCTGTTCAAATGGCTCTGAGCACTATGGGACTTAACATCTGAGGTCATCAGTCCCACAGAACTTAGAACTACTTAAACCTAACTAGCCTAAGGACATCACACACATCCATGCCCAAGGCAGGATTCGAACCTGCGACCGTAGCGGTCGTGCGGTTCCAGACTGTAGCGCCTAGAACCGCTCGGACACACCGGGGGGCCTCTCTGTCTGTCTCTTTCTGTGACTCTAGTGGGTGGAGCTTAGTTAAAGATAAAGGAAAGTGAGTGTAGAACACGAACAGAAATTTTACTGGTTGATTCGTCTAGATGTATTTTCTGTGCCGGGAAGTAGTACCCAGTACACAACATGATACGTTGTTACAACGTGGGAAGGAGATTTAAATATACATGTAACCCTCAAGACTGCAATGAAATATGTGAGCTAAGATAATCTGCCATTAACAATGTGATTCGTGGTTTACATACTTATGAGACTAAGAAATCTTAGCAAAATCAGCTTTGTTAACTTTTCATACTTCTTATACACCAACAACTCTTCTTTATGGTTACAACTAATTCCACACAGCTCAATTGTAAACACCGTGCTATCGTTATACGGGGCTGTTTACCCAGCATGCACTACTGGGCCTTAACTTGAAATAGATGAGAAGTCACTCTCCTACAGCAGTTTTATACTGAGTGCTCCGTTGATAAGACGAGCACCACTTTGCTATTTATCGCCAGTTGCTCGTGCATGTCATTCAGTGTCATGTGTTCACTCATGTTTTCAAGTTGTAATACTTTAACTTACGTGTATTAATATAAGCACTTACAAATTATTCCAAGAGGCATGAATACCTAATTACATTAAAAGACGTTGAAGAGCATCTATTGTGGTTTTGTAAATGATCTGTTTTTAAATGATAAGTAAGTGAATAATATGTCTTTTGTGATTCAGTGGCATAGAAATAACAAGCTGTTAGGCGCAACTTTCGTGATAACCTTCAAGAAGAAATGTTGTAAATTTGTTTCCTCTTTAATGTTTTTCTTAGTGTTTATCTGACAATGGCCATTAAAGTTATTGGTAAACGCTGCATTCTCATGTGCCAAGTAACAGAAGTAGTTACCCAGCGATGAAAATTACTTTCATAAAGTAAAAAGTAATTGCAACACGAGCCTGTCTCAAACTTCACTAATCAGTAATGTATCGTGTGCTTTTGAGCTCAAAATATGCCTTCCTGCAGTCTTGTATCAGGACTATCCCAAAAATATAGAAATTGGGCAGAGAGATTAGATGCATCGAGAAGTCCAGTTAACAAATTATCCATTGGGACATAGGACAGAATATAACTGTGTACGCTATAAAATACCTACGTTAACAATACACAGATAGACCACTAACTACTACACAGTATCTTAGCCCTCTGATACAGTGGAGTTGCAAACAACGCCTAGCAACAACATCTGCGGATGTGAATTTGACTTTGAAAATAGACAGGAATGTTCTGGAATGGGTGGAAACTAGCTAGATGATGCTGATCAACGATATAAAACTACCAGAACGTTTTTATAGCTGTCCCCGGAAACGGGGTTATAACCTAGATAACGTGCTAATGAAGCAATACGAGAAGAACATTAGTACCCCTATACTATTCTGGCAGAAAAGACCTATTATACGCGAAATATCTGATGTAGTATTGTTTACGTCTTCATCTTTCCAAAGAAAATTTTATTTTTGAAAGCAAAATTGAGTTCACTGCAAATCCGGAAGATACTGTACAATTTATTGGTACTTATGCAGCTTAAATTCCTTGTTTTTCTTGATAGTAAAGAAGAATTCGGGACCGTAATATCTCCGCCCCCTGTTTTGATCTTTCTTTTCAACATCAATTATTTTCTTGGATTTAACACTACGTTTGTGAAGCGGTAGAGAATGCTTATCTGCAGTATTGACTAAATAATTTCATACCTTGAAAACATTCAAGACGTTTGGAAAACACTGTAAATTACATGAAGATAGCTCCTGACCTTGGTGTTGTTCATGAGATCCTGCTTGAATTACAAGGAAAGACGAATAATATACATTGTGTTGAAAAACTAAGAGGTATCAGTAATAAGACCCAAGCAAAAGCTCTCGGATTAAAACGGGCTGAAGGCATTGATGCAACCTTTCTTCTCTGCTGTTCAACCTGTATACTTAAACAGTAATAAAGGAAATTGTATTAATTTCGATACGGACTCCCAGATTAATCCAGACCTGTTTATGTGAAAACAAATATATTCGTCAATAGACAATGGGTTCAAATGGGTTCAAATGGCTCGGAGCACTATGGGACTCAACTGCTGAGGTCATTAGTCCCCTAGAACTTAGAACTAGTTAAACCTAACTAACCTAAGGACATCACAAACATCCATGCCCGAGGCAGGATTCGAACCTGCGACCGTAGCGGTCTTGCGGTTCCAGACTGCAGCGCCTATAACCGCACGGCCACTTCTGCCGGCTGATAGACAATGACTGGTCACCATTTAATCACCGGTTAGTGTGACTTCAAGGTGTGACAGAAAGGCACTAGCTTGTACGAAATGCACCTTTTTCAGAATCCATGGCAATACAGTCGTCTTACAGTAACGAGAGGCTTCCATCTTGCTGTAAACGAGACTTTTGGAGAGAAAAGGCAGCTTGAAAGTGGCTTATAATATGCCGGGACTAGGGCTGATGAAAGAGTTATACAGTGTCCTACTTAGCTTAAACTAGCCCGTTATAGCCGCTTACCTTTATCGTTCCACTTACAAAATCAGTTGGGGATCAAAAATATTTCGAGGCGAGAAACCAATTGCTGGAAATGAGTATTTCATACTCTTCAATGAGCATTGCATGTGAGGCTTGTTTGATAACAAAAGACTGCTTACGGTAGCGAAGCTGACGGCGCTACAGTAGAAATTAGTACTAAGACTTGTGTGATATGCCCGCGTTAGATTCCATCACTACATCCGGTTCATGATTGGTTGCCTCTGAGACATTTATTATTATAGGAATTAGAGACCATGTATTTAATATGCTGCAAGACATAGTGCCTAGAAAATGAATTTCTACACAGAAAAGATGGACATCCCTAAGAAATTTTCGTATAATTCAGAAAGCGTTCATAATATGCTCTAGAATATCAGAACAATCCTTCTCTTTTGCAAAGAAATATGGTGGGTACGTATTTGCCGGTAGAGACTGCCATAACTTGCTATTAAGGTAAGTGCTATCGGGACTCTGTTTATCAGAACTGAAACAGGACGTGAAATTATTGTTAAAACATTGTTTTTACTATCGTTTAATTCTCTTTACCGTCTACGCTATTACGCCAGTAAGCAGTGAACGTAATAGTTAAGTAAATAAATTGGTATGGAAATGGAAATGAGCGTTTGGCGTCATTGGCCGGGAGGCCCCTCGCGGGGCAGGTCCGGCCGCCATATCGCAGGTCTTATTGCATTCGGCGCCACATTGGGCGACCTGCACGCCGGATGGGGATGAAATGATGATGAACACAACACAACACCCAGTCCCTGAGCGGAGAAAATCTCCGACCCAGCCGGGAATCGAACCCGGGCCCAGAGGACTGCAATCCGTCACGCTGACCACTCAGCTACTGGGGCGGACAATAAATTGGTGATTCATGGGTTTTAGTACGGAACTTTCGACTTTTGTCCTGTTAATCGTTTGCGTACTTGACAGTTAAGTCCATTTCGTCTTACGTCCACTACAGATAAGCCCAACACGTCCTGCCACCAATTTTATTGAAAAGTTTTCTAAAATACCTACACTTATTTATATGGTATGTAGGCTCATTAGTTGAAAATACTCATGTGGTAAATGATACATTTCATGTTACTCATCACTTCCTAAGGGTGTGTAGGATGCTACGAAATTTATGATTTTCAGAAATGGTTTTCTTACTACTGCCGGTGTGAATCTTATAATCTCTCTGCTTCGGCCACCATTTGCTATTTTCGTGCTCAATTAGCAATCCTTCACAACTACTTTTAGAGTCTCTTTTACTAATCTAATACCCTCGGCATCTTCTAACTTAATTCGACTACATTCCATTACCATAGTTTTACTTTTATTGATTTTCATCTTGCAACCTGTTGCCAATACATCCGTTCTATTCAACTGATCTACCGAGACCTTTATACAAGTTCTTGTATTTAATACGCGACTACTTTTGAAATAATGCTGTGTTCCTAAGTGAGTGTTAAAAATGTTGATCAAGATGACGTTATATGTGCTCAATAGGAACAAAAAGTACTTTTCGAAATTGTGAAGCCATTTTCATTTGCACGTAACTCCTAGTACTTCAAGAAAGCGTTAGAATATAAACCAGAATGAGTCAGATAAACCTGTTACGATGTAAGATATCGGTTCAGAGGTGAACTATTGCAAACCCCTCTACCACATTGTTGTTGTTGTTGTGGTCTTCAGTCCTGAGACTGGCTTGATGCAGCTCTCCATGCTACTCTATCCTGTGCAGGCTTCTACCACATTATTCTTTGCAAAAGTTCTTGAGTTGTCAAATCGAGGTAAAAGCAACATCGCACCGTCTGCAAGACCTATTCGGTTACTGGTTGGATGTTGTGGTAAATAAGATGAAACTATCCGCAGTGTGATTTCGAAACTCAGATTCTTTCATGAGCTCTTTTCACTTCCTCTGGTGAATACAGGGTGATAGGGGTGGGGGGGGGGGGGGAGGTGCTCCGATGCCGCTGCTTGGCAGCGGGCTTGCTGCATTATTGAAGGCGGCCCGAGTCTTCATTTAAGATTCTTTTCGTAGAACTCTTGAGCACGCGACAGAGTTGTGGACAAAGCAGCGCATGAATGGCGGGAAGAAGCGTATAATGGTGCTGAAATAATAAAAATCTTTGCGTAGACCGAACGAAACTTTGAATAAAAGAAGTTCCGGAAGATAATTAAAAAATGTGGTTGCCGATAAGAGAGCGCCATTAGTACCCCAGCAGAGAGGAAGTTTCACATCGCTCCACTTTTTCGCATGAATCATTTCCAGCAGCGGCAAGAAAATTTCCTGAAGATGTTTTGTACAGAACGGAAGTCCTTCATCGGCATCGAACAAACAGGTCCCCACTGTGAATGGTAGAGATAATCACCGGCGACGCATCGACAGAACGACGAATAATCGGTTCCCAAGTCAGTATACACTTTCAAAAATATTTGTTATTTGAAATCAGGATGAAGTATCGCATTTGTATTAATTTTCGCTTTCACATTTATTATTTAATTCAAGAAACGAGATCGGCAATCTAAGAACACTAATAATTTTAAATAAAAAAGCATCTATGCAACTTCAATGACTGATTATCGAAAACTGGAAATGTCGGCCTTGTCTGTACATTATGCAGAGGAGAAAAATCTTTATATTTATCAAGAAAAGTATAATTTTACAGTGTCATATGATTTCCGTAACCCATTTATGTCTATTTTCGATCATAAAGAGTAATCATTTCTGGAAATAAAAATATAACAAGAAGTGGTATTTACATAGAGAAACAAAATGTGATACCTAGAACACCAAAATTCGAATTTCATCTGAGTGTTTCTAATACCACGATAGCACCAAATCTTTCTACCTTACGTATTAGCACGCAGTACACACCCTGACGCAGAGAGAAAAAGAAAAAAAAAAAAAAAGAAACAGAAGCGATGGACTACGAAGAAATTATCCGAATTGGACGAAAAAGATCGGTAGATGCGATGTACACATACAGGCAAACAAATAATTACAATTTCAGAAAAATTAGTGATTTATTGAAGGTAAAGGTTTTCAAAAACTGAGGAAGTCAGTAACGCATTGGTCCACCTCTGGCCCTTATGCAAGCAATTATTCGGCTTCTCATTACTTGACAGAATTTTTGGATGTACTTCTAAGGGATATTTCTCCAAATGCTCTCCAACTGGCGCGGGGCAGATCCGGAGACCTTGTTGGCCAAATCTTAAAAATATATTGCAGATTTTTTAAAACCTTTTAACGTTTTGGATTCAACGTCAGAGCAGACAACTGATGCCAATGGTCCTGCATGAAATTAAGTGACCCGATTTCTTCTGCTCCAGATGTTACGACTAACGTTTTATGAGAAAAGTAACTGATTTCTCTTGTTGCATACCTTGCAAATTGTTAATTAATAACCATCGAGTGCTTCGCAAGTCTGCTTGACTAATTAAAAGATACTTTCTGGGTTATAAAAAAAGAAATACGGGCGTTGTAGGTGCCCAAAAAGGCATGTATGTAACAGTAGTAATACGAATTACTGCTTCTATATTATTCAGCATATTTTTCCCTCTGGTCTATCCATACGTAAGACATTTGTGCACGAAGATCGTATTCGATCCAGCGAAGAGGTTGCACCAGGAATCTTCGAATTTTTCCTGGCTTAGGTGACGCACAACGTAGCGATGGGATTTACTCACTTCCGAAGTTATACCGAGTCACACAGCAACCCGAAATTTAATTATAATTATAAATTTAAATATAGTGTAGATGTACTGTACAGCGTGAAAATGGATTATGTATAAAAGCTACACGGAGTTCTCCTGATTCAGATGAACCAAAGAGTTATTTAAACCAAGAACACCGGTTCTGTTATTTGGTGATAATGTATCTGGAATATATAAATATTCCTCTCAAAGCAGGAAAGAATCCAACATAGGAGAAAAGATGAAAACCAACTTGACACCTTAATTTTCTCTTTGCCCCATTAATTATTTTCATTAGAATTTTTCCTAATGATTAAGAATTTTTATATACTTAATGATATATTATATAATTTATTAAAGTTTAGAAAGTAGCATGACGTTATGTAGAGTATGTGTATGGAAATATCAAAAGAAACAGACTAATTTACATATCAATGAGAAGTCCTCCATCTTAATGGAGTGGCAAAATAAGCCACCACAGGAATCTTAAGAAATATGGACTTAGCATTCCATGTAATTATAGACGTCTGTAATAAAAAGGTTGTCCAAAATGAATATTACATCATTAAAAGATAGATGTCGATCACAATGCACATATAAGAAATACTGATATTACTGTGAATAGAAGAAAATGAAGAAATCATAGAAATGGAAGGAAAGAATTGCTGAATAATATAGAAGCAGTAATTCGTATTACTACTGTTACATACATGCCTTTTTGGGCAGCTACAACGCCCGTATTTCTTTTTTTATAACCCAGAAAGTATTTTTGAGGAGGAGAAGTAGGCTATACACTCCTGGAAATGGAAAAACGAACACATTGACACCGGTGTGTCAGACCCACCATACTTGCTCCGGACACTGCGAGAGGGCTGTACAAGCAATGATCACACGCACGGCACAGCGGCCACACCAGGAACCGCGGTGTTGGCCGTCGAATGGCGCTAGCTGCGCAGCATTTGTGCACCGCCGCCGTCAGTGTCAGCCAGTTTGCCGTGGCATACGGAGCTCCATCGCAGTCTTTAACACTGGTAGCATGCCGCGACAGCGTGGACGTGAACCGTATGTGCAGTTGACGGACTTTGAGCGAGGGCGTATAGTGGGCATGCGGGAGGCCGGGTGGGCGTACCGCCGAATTGCTCAACACGTGGGGCGTGAGGTCTCCACAGTACATCGATGTTGTCGCCAGTGGTCGGCGGAAGGTGCACGTGCCCGTCGACCTGGGACCGGACCGCAGCGACGCACGGATGCACGCCAAGACCGTAGGATCCTACGCAGTGCCGTAGGGGACCGCACCGCCACTTCCCAGCAAATTAGGGACACTGTTGCTCCTGGGGTATCGGCGAGGACCATTCGCAACCGTCTCCATGAAGCTGGGCTACGGTCCCGCACACTGTTAGGCCGTCTTCCGTTCACGCCCCAACATCGTGCAGCCCGCCTCCAGTGGTGTCGCGACAGGCGTGAATGGAGGGACGAATGGAGACGTGTCGTCTTCAGCGATGAGAGTCGCTTCTGCCTTGGTGCCAATGATGGTCGTAGGCGTGTTTGGCGCCGTGCAGGTGAGCGCCACAATCAGGACTGCATACGACCGAGGCACACAGGGCCAACACCCGGCATCATGGTGTGGGGAGCGATCTCCTACACTGGCCGTACACCACTGGTGATCGTCGAGGGGACACTGAATAGTGCACGGTACATCCAAACCGTCATCGAACCCATCGTTCTACCATTCCTAGACCGGCAAGGGAACTTGCTGTTCCAACAGGACAATGCACGTCCGTATGTATCCCGTGCCACCCAACGTGCTCTAGAAGGTGTAAGTCAACTACCCTGGCCAGCAAGATCTCCGGATCTGTCCCCCATTGAGCATGTTTGGGACTGGATGAAGCGTCGTCTCACGCGGTCTGCACGTCCAGCACGAACGCTGGTCCAACTGAGGCGCCAGGTGGAAATGGCATGGCAAGCCGTTCTACAGGACTACATCCAGCATCTCTACGATCGTCTCCATGGGAGAATACCAGCCTGCATTGCTGCGAAAGGTGGATATACACTGTACTAGTGCCGACATTGTGCATGCTCTGTTGCCTGTGTCTATGTGCCTGTGGTTCTGTCAGTGTGATCATGTGATGTATCTGACCCCAGGAATGTGTCAATAAAGTTTCCCCTTCCTGGGACAATGAATTCACGGTGTTCTTATTTCAATTTCCATGAGTATATATATATATATATATATATATATATATATATATATATATATATATATATATAGCGAAAATTTGGGTAAGGAGACTACTATTCAATGAGCATATGCAAAGAATGAATCCCAGCAGACTGATAAGAAAAATTGTAGGGCATTTTTGAAAAATTAAAGACAAATCCAATTTGTTTGAGGAAATGCGTGAGGACTTATAATAAAATGGTACAAATAAGCAAGTAATTGAAGGCAGAATAAAATACATAAACTAATTACAAGGTGGGAAGGATTCCAAGTCAACACTCTTCGGAAAAAAAACAGAGATGAAATGGACAAAAGAAGAGAGGAAAGATAAGAGCGAATAGACGAAGGAATATGGGTGAATGCTTAAAGCCAACTTAGCGTCTTAAGTGCAAGTAGAATTCAGGAACGTTCATTATATACAATCTCTTGTAAGATCTGCAGCACAGGTTTTCAGAAAGCAATAAATAATTAAACGGATTAATAATCCACCAACTACCCTGAACAAATTGCACTGTCGCAAACGAGGACTGAGACAAAAAAATAACTTTTTCGATGTCGACCCTTCCGATTTCTGGCCTGCGGGACTTCGGCCATTCACTTATGTAATAAAATGAAACACCTGCAGCCGTCGTTTCGAAGTTGTTCGTTATATTGCAAACACTTTCTGTGACTCAGTACTCCATCTTTAGGCCTTCACTGGTGCTGAGTGGTTGAACTCAAATCGTATACACGGTCCCACCAGTGGCCAATATTTGTGAACTGGTTTCTGTAGAATACCGTAAGAGCGATATTGTGTTTGCAGCCAAAAAAAAAAAAAAAAGGTTCAAATGGCTCTGAACACTATGGGACTCAACTGCTGAGGTCATTAGTCCCCTAGAACTGAGAACTAGTTGAACCTAAATAACCTAAGGACATCACAAACATCCATGCCCGAGGCAGGATTCGAACTTACGACCGTAGTGGTCTTGCGGTTCCAGACTGCAGCGCCTTTAACCGCACGGCCACTTCGGCCGGCGTTTGCAGCCATCAGCTACCACTCTGCCTCAAGTATGGCCTGAGAATGGTGTACTAAGTCACCGAAACTGATTAACATAGATAGAATAACATCGAAACGAGAAAAAGTAACTAACCTCTTCTACGTAACATACAAAAATTTTCTGGTTTTGCTGGTACTCCAGAGAAATTGTAGTCAAAGTTGTGATCTAAAATTCGAACAGTATCTTCAACAAAACGGTAGTACACCCTCTGTTGGAAACCGGAAATGGAAGCGTTGGCGGCAGGCCCCTCCAAGCGGGCAGCGCGCGCTAAGATGTTGGCAAGGGAGCAGGGGGGAAGAACCGGCTCTGCTTTGTTTGCTTGGCGCGCCCTTTGTTTGCCGGACTCCCATAAATACGAGCACGCAACTTTTAAAAAGTCATTAAACGGGACTGCTGCGCGCTCAAGTTGCGTGCGCCATTGCCGGCCGGGGAAGAAGTTTTCCGCTGCATCGCGTGTTTGCGTGCCGGCCGCCGATGAGATCAACTTTCGGGCAGTTAGCGGGCAGCCTCGTCAACGCGCCCCCTGAACTGAAAATTATTCCGACTTTTATTTATTCAGCGGAAAGAGATAAGCGGATAGCTGTGGCATTAGCAAGTTTCTTTATTCTTGATGTTTATATAAAAATAATTTTAACTTTTGCTTCGAGCAGCTCGTTTAGCGAGTAGTCCAGCGTCTTTCCCCAAAGAGAAAGTTATTGCGAGTGTTTGTTAAATATAAAAAATGGATTTTGGTCCCATAGCCAAGATTCACAGAATGTTTGTGGGTGTTTCAGATTTAGTTCTCATGGGAATGTGAACACCAGTCGTATATTGGTTAGACTGCCTGTGTCAATTGCTTATTTATTTATTTTAGTTTGAGTATTATACTCAGAAAACATCTCTAACTGGGTCTACGACCGAGCTAATTTTGTTGCTGTTCAGAAGCGTCGGGATGTTTCCTGCGTTACCGTTAGTGTGTTGCTGCAGATGGTGGGGCGAAGTTGTGCAAGGGATGGCGGTTATCACTGAAACAAAGGGTTTCCGCTTACATCGTTGTTTTTCTACGCCAGTTTATTCGGACTGTTTAAACCGCTCAGAATAACCGGTTTGTGAAAAAACTTAATTTCGGTTTTTTATTCCTGTTATTTCCTTTGACAGACACAGAAGTCGAACGAAGAATGAAAAACTTTGATTGCTTCAGTTTCAAGGTAAGTAGAACCAAAACATTAAATTAAATAGGCAAATAAATCAAAACATAGTCTATCCACCGTTCGCTGCTTTTCTTGGAAAGTGAAAAGTGGTTGACTACTACAGAAAAAATCAGCAGTTTCCCTAGTAGCTCTAATTTTTTGAAATTCTAATAAAAAGTCGTACTGTCTTCAGTAATCAAACCACTATTTGGACTTTATGAATAGTCAATACTGAAGGGAGAAGATTTCGTTAAAGAACTCTATTTAGAAGGTTTTAAGGGATACGTGCAGGTAAAGGTATGTTATGTAGACAGAGGCAGCAGATCAGCAGCTTTCTATTTTTATTGTAACTATGAATGAACAGTTAACTTTCAAAAAAAAAAAAAAATGGTTCAAATGGCTGTGAGCACTAAGGGACTTAACTTCTGAGGTCATCAGTCCCCTAGAACTTAGAATTACTTAAACCTAACTAACCTAAGGACATCACACATATCCATGCCCGAGGCAGGATTCGAACCTGCGACCGTAGCGGTCGCGCGGTTCCAGACTGTAGCGCCTAGAACCGCTTGGCCACACCGGCCGGCAGTTAACTTTCAAGTTTTTGCCTTACATTATGTCATAAGTTTGTTGTTTCTTCTCCCATTTTTAATCTTTTAAAGCTAATGAAGTATTGTACTTCACTGATATCACTTTACCTTAATCGCTTCCACATTACAATGGTGTTATTCTACAATGCAACTGATATTCAGATCAGATGGTACAAGTCTTGCACATTGAATGTACCACCTAACAGGCCACGCCACGTGGTAACACGTACATCATTATGCCAGCAGTGCTGTACCAATTCTTATGCCAAGTGTTTGTTGGTCGTTTTTGTCGGCACTATTATTGAAAAAGCGCTGATCGCTTTTCGCATTTTTTATAATAACCCAATATTTCAAAACATTGAAAATTTTGCTAATAGAAATTACTCATTCTTTAAAAATGTTTATTTGCAAACGAAAACTTTTAGCACTGCTGCTAAGGCTAACTGACTTTTTTTAAAAACCGAGTTATTAGCAAAGAATAAAAACACCTGTTATAACCTAGACCAAACGAATACCGGAAACTACCAGTTATTCAGAAATTCAGAACTAAAATAACGGTATCCGCTTTAATCGATCGGTATTTCCGATCCCAACATTCTATTACCTTGTACACTTGTAGTGACCATAGGACGAGCGTGCAGGTTGGTAGTCGCCGTGTCATACTGTACGTCGAATTAAACCAGTGCCAGTTCGACAACAGTGGACGGTATTCAGCCTAGATATTAGAAGATGAAGTTGGATTTATGCGGCTGCACGCCCAAAATTTAATGGAACAACAATTTTCTGCACAAATGATAACTTGGCGCCCCCCTTCGCTCTGCACGCTTCCCCCCTCCCCCCTGCCCCCCCTACCCCCCCCCCCCCGCCCGTTTCCTCTCGTACACTTTCAGCCGTGTCAGTTGTCAAATGGTTAAAATGGTTCAAATGGTTCAAATGGCTCTGAGCACTATGGGACTCAACTGCTGTGGTCATAAGTCCCCTAGAACTTAGAACTACTTAAACCTAACTAACCTAAGGACATCACACACATTCATGCCCGAGGCAGGATTCGAACCTGCGACCGTGGCGGTCGCGCGGTTCCAGACTAAAGCGCCTAGAACCGCTCGGCCACTTCGGCTGGCCCGTCAGTTGTCAGTTTCGTTTGCTAATTGTGATAAGCGCTCCACGTAATCTTGTACTTGGGAGCTCCACTCAGCTTGGCGTTCTAAGCGGCCGCTTCTAATTGTGATACGTCCTGTACAGTAAGACTTACAGTTATGGTATCACTGGAACCATCTCAGTTTGGCGACCCTAAACCGGTTCTGCATTAAAGCTGTGTATCTGACTTTTTTTTTTTTTTTAATTATCAGTCTTCTCACTGATTTGATTCGGTCAGCCAGAAATTCCGCTGTGCCAACCTTCTCATTTCAGACAGCACTTGCATCCTACATTCTCAATTATTTGCTGGACGTGTTGCAACCTGTGTCTTCCTCAGCAGCGTTTGCCCTTTACATCTCCGTCAGATGTCTTGTCCTCGCCAATTCTGCGGAGAAACTCCTCATATCTTATCTTGTCAATCCACCAAAGTTTTAACATTTTTCTGCAGCACTACACCGGAAACGATTGTATTGTCTTCAGTTCCGGTTTTCCTACCGTCCATGTCTCACTACCATACAATGCTGTGCTCCAAAAGTATGTTCTCAGAATTTCCTTCCTCAAGGCCCATGTCTGATACTATTAGACTTCTTTTGAGCAGGAGCGCCATTTCTGCCAGTGCGAGTCTGCTTATCAGGTCCCTCTTACTATGTCCGTCGTGAGTTATTCAGCTATTTAGATAGTAGAATTCGTTATCTTCATTTACTGCGTGATTACCACGTCTGACAGTTTCTCGCTGTTCTAATTTTTGCTTCTTCTCATTACTTTCGTTTTTCTTCGATTTATTCTCAGTCCTTATTATAGATATCCCTTCACCTTGAATTTTAATCCCACTCTTCAACCTTCGTTTCATTTCCATCATTACTTTTCGATGTGTACATTGAACAGCAAGGGCGAAAGTCTGCAGTGTTGTCTTTCATCCTTTCTTAATCCTACCACTTCATTCTTGGTCTTCCAGCCTTATTGTTCCTTCTTGGTTCTGGTAAATATCGTATATTATCCGTCTTTCCCTGTAACTAACCTCTATTTCTCTCAGAACTGCGCATATCTTGCACCATTTTACATTGTCGAATGCTTTTTCCAGGTCGACAAATCCTATGAATGTGTCTTGATTCCTTTTCAGTCTTGCTTCCATTACTAACCACAACATAAAAACAGACTCTCTGTCGCCTTTACGTTTCCTGAAGCCAAAATGATCCTTATCTAAGAGGTCCTTAGTTTCCTTTTCCATCCTTCTGCGTATTATTCTTGTCATCAATTTGGATGCGTGAGCAGTTAACCTGAATTTACGAAAATTCTCGCACTTGTCAGCTCTTGCAATATTCTGGCCGGTACGCGAACCCTGAATCTAGCCCTTCATGGGAAATGCTAAGAGAAGAACATGAGACTGTTACTTGTAGAAACGAAGCTGTGAAGGCGGATCGTGTGTCGACACCTGAGTCTGTAGGAGCATTGCCGGCAATGGGCAGGGATCGTGCGACTGACGGTATTGATATGGTAGGGAGTTTCAAAACTTCACAACTTCACGCTGAATAGTGAATGAATCATTCTGGAAACAACCCCATTCTTCCAAGCGTGCTAGTGCAGCAAGAAGAATTTGAGAGCTTCTGTGAAGTTTTGAATGTGGGAAAGAGCTACTGGCGGACGTAAGGTGGTGGGGGCGGATAGCGACTCTCGCCTGCATACGTCACACTGTAAGAGACGAGGTTTCATGTGCAAAATTTCTCAGATATATAGTTTTAACTGGGCTAGATAATGTTACAATACAGCGCACACACCCCTAACAGAGTAAAAGATTAAGAAGTACCAAATTGTATGAACTGTGAAATGAAGAACTTGGCCCTGTCTGCGGCAATCAACCAGTTGTAGAGCCCCTGGCAGAAGCATTTAAGGCATTACTTTTTAACTTTTATAATCGTTATTAATAGACATGCGTAAAAGATAGTATCACTGAAGATGGGGGCCATAATATTATTGTAGTATACCTTATAGTGCAGTACGAAAGATTTAGATAACATTCATTGAAAGGTTTTTATCTCGAAGGCTCCGTCTTCACACGCTTGTATATCAGACTAGTGAGCAAACTGTTTGCGCCCTTGTTAGACGGCGGACCTCGGATCAACTTATCACAGTTCTTATGAAAAATTATACTAAGCTGTTGAACACTGATCGCTATGAAGTATTTCAGCAACGAGAGAACTCGACTGGCGTTCGGACGTTCGCCATGCAACGATTCGTCACCAACCTTTGTTATATGAAGACTGAAACAAAAATCTAAAAACACAACGAAACGTTATTTGCTTGAGAAGGATTCGGATAGGTGATAGAACTGAAATAACTCACCGCAATACCTCAGATATTAATAGTAATTATGCTACTAAATTAGTTTGACCTGGCAGAGGATATCAAAACAGCACACACTCCGCTGAATAGTGAATGAATCATTCTGCAAACTTACCGCGAAACTTACATGTTGCGTAAGAAATGTCAGTAAAGAGAGTCAGTCAGCAAGCTGCAGACAGCAGAATAGCGGTTCTTCTTTTTTTCTGCCCGATATTACATATCTTTAGAAAGTTCACACAGAAGAATACTAACGTGACTCCATAACATGTTAGAGATATATCTTTTCCCCATCAAGGTGAAAACTTTAAATCATTTACCGTTATAATACGGGATCATTTTAAGATGGTACAGTACTCTATTGATTTAAAATTATTAGTTTACGTTTTCTCACCAGTTGTCTACGAAGCCTTATATTCAACAAAACAATAAAAATTGCAAAACAGTGGCGAAAAAGGTCAATACTACGTAAGAACCTGTAAGCTGAGCTGTTCCACTTCAGTACTACGACAGGACTGGTCTAATAGGTCATATGCGAGTATTTGAATCTGCATCTTCGTCCATGTACATAATTTGAAAATCACTGTGTAGAGCACTGCGGAGTGTACTTAGCGTTGCATACAAGCTTTCGAAAAATAAATGGTGTCTTTCCTCATGCCCTTGCAGTTTAAGTGTTTCAGCATTTCAAGACCCACTTGTATGAATCAAACAAACCAGTGAGCTTTCGCACCATTATCATTTATGTAAGTTCAGGATCTAATTTTTTTTTTTTTTTTTTTTTTTTTTGCGCAGGTCTCACACACTTGAGGAATATTCTAAATGGGAAACAACAGTGGTACCTAAACAGTCTCATATGACTGCATTTTCCGAATACCCTGCCAACGAGCCGCAGTCTCCCACCTATCTTACCTACAGCTGATCCTATGTAGTCATTCTATTTCAGTCATTGTTCAATTCACTGCCTGTTGTAAACTTCATATAGCAACACTCTTAGCACTAATAGTCACTATCACTAACATTCTTTCTTCTACGATATCAGCTACATAGATGTATTCTGAAAAACAATGCGGAGGCTGCTGATTTCATGTGGTTATAGACTGCTCACACTCCAGTGTCTCGGTAGTCATAACACACCATACGGTAGCTCTCGTTTAGATTATCTGCCGAAAGTTTCCTCAGAATCTATCAATCTACTAAGAAAATCATAGTACACGACGTGGTTGAGTGTAATTCTCGTCTATCCCTTAAATCATGTCTCTTGCAAAACGAGAACAGTTTCTAAGCTTACAGCTGTCAAAAGCCTCTTATATGGACTCCAATGCCGACTGTGACGAACCAATTGTTCACAACAAGATAATCTTTTGAAATTGCGTGGAATAGAAAAATTTTACAACCAATTGGACGGATAAATGGTTCAAATGGCTCTGAGCACTATGGGACTTAACATCTGAGGTCATCAGACCTCTAGACTTAGAACTACTTAAACCGAACTAACCTAAGGACACTACACACATCCAAGCCCGAGGCAGGATTCGAACCTGAGACTGTATCAGCAGCGCGGTCCCGGACTGAAGCGCCTAGAACCGCTCGGCAACAATGGCCGGTAGGACGGATATTATGCAAAATGAAGGCATAGGGGAATTAATATGCAAGAAACTGTATATGGAAAACCTTGATGAGGAAAAGGGCTGTGCAGATGCGACGCATTTTGTATTGACTGGAAAGACAAGAAGAGGAATAAATTTTAGTGGTCAAGCAAATTTATATTATTTTAATATTTCGAATGACATTTTATGCAGCCCTACGCCGAATTGATATATACAGATTGTCCCATTTAGCTTGCTCTCACAAAATAACTTCTTTCTAGTGTGTCAAATGAAAAACTGGTTCAACCAGTGTATTTCAATATCACTGGTAGTTCTTGTTGAGGGTACACGTTTTACGTATCCCCATAGATGTGTGCGATACGGGGGTAGGAGATATGGGAGTTAAATTTTTAAATGAAACCATGTGTATTTTATTCAAGAATACACTCCTCCTCAAAGAGCTATTCAAAAATTTATCACACTATCATTTTATCCATGAAACTAGTAGCTAGGGAAATGATAAACAATGCATAACTTCTCTAATTTAAATATCACTTCAGTACATTTTATTAACTAAATTGTTCAACCTCTTCAAGGAGCATCTAAACATTTTACAAATTACTAATAACCATTGGATGCAACAGTACTGCACTGTACAACAATTGGATCTTGTTGTTGCGCAGTACCTTACTACAGTACTTATGAACTTATGACAATGAAGAATAACATGGTCCTCTGTCGGAACATTGATACTACCACTGCTTGGAAAACAGAGCGTGTACAGCACAAGTTCAAGTTACATACCACTGGAATTGATACATGGGATCAATCTGTGGATGAAGAACGCCATACATCGTGCTATTACTTCCTCTGTGAAGGCTGTACAAGCATCAATAATGCGCTGCTGCATGTTCTCTGGTGTTGTTGGTATATTTTGATAGACAGCACCCTTCACTGACCCCTACAGAAAAAAAATCCAGTGGTTTAAGGTCCGGAGATCGAACAAGCCCACAAACTGACTCTCAAAGTTCTATGCACCTACCAGGGGATTTACGGTCCAGAATTCGTCGCACTCGTAAGGCGTTGTGTGCAGGGGGATCCTTCATCTGATACAGAAGTATGGTGTCAAAAAGAACAGAAAAAGTGTGTGTTAAAAATTGGGCATATTGTTTTCAATTTTGGTTGCCATTTACAAAGATAGATCTGATAATGGTACGTCCAATAATTCCGCACTAAACATTAACGTTCCATGGACGTTGATGCTCTATCTGTCGAAGACATCGTGGATTTTTGATGGGCCAGTAATATATATTTCTCATACTGAGAATTCATTTGTTGAAGAATGACGCCTCGATAGTAAAAAGAACATCTGACAAGAAAATAGGATTAATCAGAAGTTACTGCCGAGCCAACAGACATAATTGAACCCTGTTCTTGAAGTCGTTTCCATGTAGTTCTTGGTGTATATAAACATGGTAAGAATGGGATTTATGGCATTGCAGAATGCGATGTGCACTCGCTTTCGAGACACCTACTTCATGTTGAATTCGTCGTGTGCTGACCTGAGGACTCACGGCTATGGCAGTTAGCACGGTGACCTCAGCAGCCTCGTCTGTTCGTGTTCCACGACGATTTAGAGGTGCTGCATTTAAACTCCCAGTTTCACATAGGCGAGAAATGAGACGACCAAACATCCAGCGAGGAGGCGATGGCGTGTCAGGGAATGGTACTGTGTACAGTAGTTGTGCCTGAACAGAATTTCGCACACCTACAGCAAATTACAGAACAGATATGCACAGTAGAGTTGAAGATATATATAACAACATAATAATCATGACGTACTGCACATAAAAGTGGGCGTTGCTGAATCATTTCCTGTCAACATAATTTCATCGCAAATCAGCAGCATTTCTACCCTATTGTCATTTGTGTACATCATACACCTATAGATAGCAAAAATTATATTCACAATGTGTACTACCGCCATATAGCTACTAACAAGGGAACCTCCCCATCGCACCCCCCTCAGATTTAGTTATAAGTTGGCACAGTGGATAGTCCTTGAAAAACTGAACACAGATCAATTGAGAAAACAGGAAGAAGTTGTGTGGAACTGTGAAAAAATAAGCAAAATATACAAACTGAGTAGTTCATGGGAACATATGCAACATCAAGGACATTAGAATCGCAGCAGTGCCATGGTCTCGTGGTAACGTGGGCAGCTGCGGAACGAAAGGTCCTTGGTTCAAATCTTCCATTGAGTGAAAATTTTTATTTTTTATTTTCAGTTTATGTGACAAACTCTTATGTTTTCATCACTTTTTTGGGAGTGATTATCACATCCACAAGAAAACCTAAATCGGGCAAGGTAGAAGAATCGCCAAGTGTACAAGTTAGGTGGGTCGACAACATATTCCTGTCATGTGGTGCACATGCCATCACCAGTGTCGTATAGAATATATCAGATGTGTTTTCCTGTGGAGGAATCGGTTGACCTATGACCTTGCGATCAAATGTTTTCGGTTCCCATTGGAGAGGCACGTGCTTTCGTCTACTAATCGCACGGTTTTGCGATGCGGTCGCAAAACACAGACACTAAACTTATTACAGTGAACAGAGACGTCAATGAACGAACGGACAGATAATAACTATGCAAAAATAAATAAAGTAAAATTTTCACTCCAGGGAAGACTTGAACTAAGGACCTCTCGTTCTGCACCTGCTCACGCTACCACGGGACCACGGCGCTCCTGAAATTACATTGTGCATGATGTTGCCTATGTAGCCCATGGACTACTCAGTTTGTATATTTTGCTTATTTTTTCACAGTTCCACACAACTTCTTCCTGTTTTCTCAATTGATCTGTGTTCAGTTTATCAAGGCCTATCCACTGTGCCAACTTATAACTAAATCTGAGGGGGTGCGATGGGGAGGTTCCCTTGTAAGTTACTCTGATGCACGATAACTCTGGTACGCAGTGTACTGTACGCTAAACCAACAACAAATGAGGTGCATGGGGGAGGAAAGGCGTATTTGTGTTTACATGAGCCGGAAATTATAAACAAAACCCGCTCCTCTACGAAAGCACTACATTCGGTACGTAAGGTATACAATCAAGACAGTAAACAGCTCGGTTTCTTCACAACGTGTTTGCTGTTAATCGTTTACACATCTACGTATTACTGACATAAACGATACAGTTTTTGAACATCTCTTGGAGAGGGTAAGAGAATGCTTGGTTCCATTTAAAAAATTTAACCTCTACCCTGTATCTCCGACATCTGTGTGGATAAATAAAACTTATACCCTCAGCAAAAACTTCACACTCATGTGAAAAAATAATTGGGTGAAACAACTTTTCATTTAACTCACCACAAAGAAGTTATTTTGGGTGAGCAAGATAAATGGGACATATCAACATCTCTCTGAGCTTAAACGAGAGCATCTAATAAGGAATACGAGCAGCTCGGTGTTGCTTCCGTTATATTGTAGAAGGACTAGGCGGAATGGAGCTACTGTATATGATTGCTGGCCACGTCGCGCTACCGAGAGGGAAGACTGCTGTATTGAAAGCATGCCTCTGGCGTATCGTACTATATCTGCAGCAGCAGTGACACAACGAAATGTTACAAGTCGATTTCTTCAAGGATAGCTCCGAGCCAGACGCCCTGCAGTCTACATTCCACTGACCCCGAACCACCGCCATATGAACCTTCTATCATGTCAAACAGGATCTCATAGGAGGGCATGGTGGAGGTTTGTTGTGTTTTCTGATGAAAGGTGGTTCGGCCTCGGAGCCAGTGAAGGCCGTTTGTAGGTTAGAAGAGGCCAGTTGAGTGTCTGCAGCCAACCTGTCTACGTGCTACACTCTGGACCCACACCTCGAATTATGGTCTGGGATGCGATTTCGTATGACAGCAGAAGCACTGTCGTAGTTATCCCACTCACTCTCAAACTGTATGTCGGTTTGGTGATTTGACTTGTTGTGATGAACAGCATTTCAGGGGGTGTTTTCCAACGGGATAACGCTCGCTCACATAGCGCTGTTGTAGCCCAACATGATTTGCAGGGCGTCGGCATGTTGCATTGGCTCGCTCGATCACCAGATCTCTCTCCAGACGAGCACATATGGGATATAATCGGACGACAACTCCAGTGTTATTCGCAACCAACACTACCGTCACTGTATTGACCGACGAAGTAAATCAGGCATGGAACTCCATCCCACAAACTGAAATTTGGCAGCTGAACAACAAAATGCATGCACGTTTGCATGCTTCCATTCAACATTATAATGGTAACTCTGGTCACTAATGTACCAGAACTTCGAATTTACAATGACTTATCTCGCGCTTACATTAACCAACGAACATTCAATGTTAGTCATTTAAATTGTCAGCTAGACCAATTTATTCTCAAAATTTCATTAACCTACTTTAAATATTTTTGGGTGTTGCGATTTTCTTCCGTAAGTGTATAATATACAGGTCATCGAAAGACCAATAAACGTCTGTTCTGCATAGGCATTCATAAAATTTTACAAATAGTTGTGTCTGCTATATAATCCATCAAGTTTAATTGCCTATAAAGCTCTACTAAAAGCTAAACTTCTCCCGAACAGCCGGCCGGAGTGGCCGTGCGGTTCTAGGCGCTACAGTCTGGAACCGAGCGACCGCTACGGTCGCAGGTTCGAATCCTGCCTCGGGCATGGATGTGTGTGATGTCCTTAGGTTAGTTAGGTTTAATTAGTTCTAAGTTCTAGGCGACTGATGACCTCAGAAGTTAAGTCGCATAGTGCTCAGAGCCATTTTTTTCTCCCGAACAGGCCATGAAAGCCCAACGGTATCGACCAGCCGCCGTGTCATTCTCAGCCCACAGGCGTCACTGGATGCGGATGTGAAGGGGCATGTGGTCAGCACACCGCTTTCCCAGCCGTATGCCAGTTTCCGAGACCGCAGCCGTTACTTCTCAATTAAGTAGCTCCTCAGTTTCCTTCGCAAAGGCTGAGTGCACCCCGCTTGCCAACAGCGCTCGGCAGACCGGATGGTCACCGATCCAAATGATAGCCCAACCCGGCATCCCTTAACTGCGGTGTTCTGATGGAAACAGGTGTCTGAGGTCGACAAAGAATGTATATGGGTATAATCTTCTGAAAATTTCTCAGTAGTAATATCATTTCTTCCTTATATTTAATTACACAAGAAGCAAAAAATTTTCGCAAGCTGTGACGCATGCAGTGGGGTGTGGGTGTTAGCGTCATTGACTGGCGTGCTGCCGGTCGCCGGTTCGAAGCCAACCACCAACAATTGTTTATTAATTAGAATTTACCATTTCTGGAAGTTAAATGCGATATGCTAGTTATGCTTGTATGTTCTGAAGAAAAAAAGATGCTTGTATAAATAACATTAGTCCCGTCTAGATCAGTTCTGTTCTGGCTATTCGCTGGTATCAGCATTAAATGTGCTTTCAGTTCTGTGTGTTGTGGTTCATTGACAATCCTTCCTTGTTTCCGGGTTCGACGTGACACTGGTGGAGACGCCGTATATTTCAAAACAGCAACGCGGCTCTAACTAGACGATGTAGAATCCCTGTACTTCAATACAAGCAGTACATCGTTCCTAAGACCAGTATATTCAGGAGACAAGTGTAGTCCAAAAAAGTTTTAAGTCAAAATTTTGGAAATTTGTCGTATGGTCTTATTAGACCAAATTCGTGAGGTCATCGGTCCCTAAGCTTACGCACTACTTAAGCTAAATTTAACTAACTTACGCTAAGGACAACACACACACCCATGCCCGAGGGAGGACTCGAACCTCCGAAGGGGGGAGCCGCGTGGACTGTGACAAGGCGCTCCAGACCGCGCTGCTACCCCGCGCAGCCAGCATTAAGTCAGCTACACATCATGCCTCCATTAGGGTTGTCATGAAACGCTCACACCAATAAGGAATAGCGCAGTAGGCAGTACAGTTGAAGAGGAATGGACATCTCTAAAAAGGGCCATCACAGAAGTTGGGAAGGAAAACATACGTACAAAGAAGGTAGCTGCGAAGAAACCATGGGTAACCGAAGAAATACTTCAGTTGATTGATGAAAGGAGGAAGTACAAACATGTTCCGGGAAAATCAGGAATACAGAAATACAAGTCGCTGAGGAATGAAAGAAATAGGAAGTGCAGGGAAGCTAAGACGAAATGGCTGCAGGAAAAATGTGAAGACATCGAAAAAGATATGATTGTCGGAAGGACAGACACAGGAAAGTCAAAACAACCTTTGGTGACATTAAAAGCAACGGTGGTAACATTAAGAGTGCAACGGGAATTCCACTGATAAATGCAGAGCAGATAGGTGGAAAGAATACATTGAAAGCCTCTATGAGGGTGAAGATTTGTCCGATGTGATAGAAGAAGAAGCAGGAGTCGATTTAGAAGACATAGGGGATCCAGTATTAGAATCGGATTTTAAAAGAGCTTTGGAGGACTTACGGTCAAATAAGGCAGAAGGGATAGATAACATTCCATCAGAATTTTTAAAATCATTGGGGGAAGTGGCAACAAAACGACTATTCACGTTGGTGTGTAGAATATATGAGTCTGGTGATATACCATCTGACTTTCGGAAAAGCATCATTCACACAATTCTGAAGACGGCAAGAGCTGACAAGTGCGAGAATTATCGCACAATCAGCTTAACAGCTCATGCATCGGAGCTGCTTACAAGAATAATATACAGAAGAATGGAAAAGAAAATTGAGAATGCACTAGGTGACGATCAGTTAGGCTTTAGGAAAAGTAAAGGGACGAGAGAGGCAATTCTGACGTTACGGCTAATAATGGAAGCAAGGCTAAAGAAAAATCAAGACATTTTCATAGGAGTTGTCGACCTGGAAAAAGCGTCCGACAATATAAAATTGTGCAAGCTGTTCGAGATTCTGAAAAAAGTAGGGGTAAGCTATAGGGAGTGACGGGTCATATACAATATGTACAACAACCAAGAGGGAATAATAAGAGTGGACGATCAAGAACGAAGTGTTCGTATTAAGAAGAGTGTAAGACAAGGCTATAGCCTTTCGCCCCTACTCTTAAATCTGTACATCGAGGAAGCAATGATGGAAATAAAAGAAAGGTTCAGGAGTGGAATTAAAATACAAGGTGAAAGGATATCAATGATACGATTCGCTGATGACATTGCTATCCTGAGTGAAAGTGAAGAAGAATTAAATGATCTGCTGAACGGAATGAACAGTCTAATGAGTACACAGTATGGTTTGGGAGTAAATCGGAGAAAGACGAAGGTAATGAGAAGTAGTAGAAATGAGAACAGCGAGAAACTTAACATCAGGATTGATGGTCACGAAGTCAATGAAGTTAAGGAATTCTGCTACCTAGGCAGTAAAATAACCAATGACGGACGGAGCAAGGAGGACATCAAAAGCAGACTCGCTATGGCAAAAAGGCATTTCTGGCCAAGAGAAGTCTACTAATATCAAATACCGGCCTTAATTTGAGGAAGAAATTTCTGAGGATGTACGTCTGGAGTACAGCATTGTATGGTAGTGAAACATGGACAGTGGGAAAACCGGAACAGAAGAGAATCGAAGCATTTGAGATGTGGTGCTATAGACGAATGTTGAAAATTAGGTGGACTGATAAGGTAAGGAATGAGGAGGTTCTACGCAGAATCGGAGAGGAAAGGAATATGTGGAAAACACTGATAAGGAGAAGGGACAGGATGATAGGACATCTGCTAAGACATGAGGGAATGACTTCCATGGTACTAGAGGGAGCTGTAGAGGGCAAAAACTGTAGAGGAAGACAGAGATTGGAATACGTCAAGCAAATAATTGAGGACGTAGGTTGCAACTGCTACTCTGAGATGAAGAGGTTAGCACAGGAAAGGAATTCGTGACGGGCCGCATCAAACCAGTCAGTAGACTGATGGAAAAAAAAAAAAAAAAAAAAGAGAGAGACGCTCGTGAGGATCCCATGAAATGGCTGAAAGGATTCGATCGAATCTCCGAATGCGCCTGGTGGGATGACATCGTGTCTTTGGCAGATCTGTAATTTTACGTGGGTAGCACATCCCATCAATGGTTTGAGAAAAACGAAGAGAAGATTAGTAGCTGGGAGACATTTTAGTCAGAAGTAAATAAAACATTTCGTGACAGTCAACATGAAGACCGCTTAAGAGAAAAATAATTGAAGAACAGGGCTCAACGGCAGGCGAAACGACACATCATACGTACAAATTGTTATGGCCCTAAGGAAATTGTCAATCTCAGTAAGACAGCAGCCGACAAAGTCTCACATTTGGACATGATGATGATGATAATGATGTTTGATTTGTGGGGCGTTCAACTGTGTTGTCATCAGCGCCTGTACGAAGTGCCAATTTTTACATAGTCCAGTTTTTTACACAGTAATCTAGCCATTCAAAAATGATGATGAAATGATGCGGGCAACACAATACCCAGTCCCCAGGCAGAGAAAATCCCCCACCCGGCCGGGAATCGAATCTGGGAACCCGTGATCCAGAGGCAGCAACGCTAGCCGCTAGACCACGGGCTGCGGACTCACGTTTGAAGAAAAGAGTCGCACAAAACAGTTACAGATCTCTTCTGGAAAATGATTTCATAATGAAAGAAGAATTCATAATCTCATGCGAGCGCTTTGTGTAAATGCAACAGCCAAGATTCGGGGAAAAAAGGTATAATTGATTCGCGAATGTTCTTCCTGTGGCAGGTGTAAAAGAAGACAGTATTTCTCTCATAGTATTTTATGTCAGCTGGAACTGTCGCACCAAGTACACAAGATGCAGAGGCAATGAACATCGAGCTTAAACGTCCGGTGATAACTGAGAACGATGAAGAAGAGGTGTATCGATCTTTGGCACCACGAAATATGTCCAACGCAGTGTAGTGTATCGTGCAAAAAGAAGAAAACATGAGTATAAAATTTCAGTTCCGGAAGATCTCCATAATATTATCTAAATAATAATATTTTATTTTTCCTGAGAGCAGAGCTTTTTAACAGATGACATACTCCGACCCGGTTTGAGTACATATCATACTTTTGAAACGTTACACAAGAATAATATAGGAATGAGTGCGTAAATAATGATCAAGGTTACTACGACTAAGTACACTAAACAGTAGATCTCTTCACCTTGGAAACACTATTTCTTTTCGAAAGAAAAGGATGCACCAGCCTGTGCCACTTTTTGATAATGTATTATTAAATTCAGTTTTTTTTACTTTCGAGTCATCAGTCATCTGACTGGTTTGATGCAGCCCGACACGAAATCCTTTGCCAAACCTCTTCATCTCAGAGTAGCATTTGAAGTTATTTGCTGGATGTAGACCAATGTCTGTCTTCCTCTAAAGTATTTATCCTCCACAGGTCCCTCTAGTATCATGGAAGTTATTACCTGATAACAAATATCCCATCACCCTGTCCCTTCTTCTTGTCAGTATTTTCCGTTAGGTTCGCGTCTTGTCCCAACAAGTAATTATCATACAGTTTATGCGCAGGCGCAAGGTATTGTGTCCGCCTAGGCGTGCCTCATGACGCTACGGTCAGTTGCAGTACAGCACTCGTGACTGCCCCATCGCTGTCGCGAAGTGGGGCCTAGGCAGTTTCTGATAAGTTTTTATAGTCTGGCGATAATTTGTGGATTTGTAGTTTTAGCCTGACGATGTCCACTATGGACAAACGGTATTTACTTTTATTCTGAAGAAGATTGGGTTATCCCGACTGAAACCTAGGTAAATCTAGGTAAACATTGCAACTGAAGCTGTTAGTTATTACGAGGGTCGGTCAAAAAGTAATGCCTCCCATTTTTTTTCTACTTAAAGAAATTAAGTTAAGTGAAAAATTTGAATTTGGCGCCATTCCTCAAACCTTCTTCTGCAATCCACTGCAGTAGTAACTTTCTGTGTCAACAGGTGGCAGCACAGCAGAAGTTTGTAAGATGGCCGACATCGATGTTCGTTTGAGACAGCGTTGTGTGATTGAATTCTTGAATGCAGAAGGTGAAACGCCCATACGCATTCATGAAAGACTGAAGAAGGTGTATGGTGTTGTGACAGTGGATGTCAGCACTGTTAGACGATGGGTTCGTCGTTGTAAGGAAGCTGAAGGGCAAACACCGTTGACTGACGAAAAGCGGAGCGGCAGGCCGGTGAGTGCAGTGACTCCACACAACATTCAGCAAGTTGATGACATCATTCGTGGTGACCGTCGGGTGACTGCAGATGAAGTGTGTCGCATTATTTCTCTTAGTAAAGGCAGTGTGATCACGATTATTAAAAAATTGGGGTACTCAAAAGTTTGTGCACGGTGGGTTCCAAGAATGTTAACCGATCAGAATAAAGAGGCAAGGAAAACAATAGCCTCCCAACACTTGCAGCGCTTCCGTTTGGAGGGAGATGAGTTTCTGAAAAAAATTGTGACCGGGGACGAAACATGGGTGCATTTTTTTGAACCCGAATCAAAGAGGCAGTCAATGGAGTGGCGTCACACAAGCTCGCCGAGGAAGAAAAAATTCAAAACTGTGCGATCGGCAGGGAAAGTTATGGCAACAGTTTTCTGGGATACAGAGGGTGTGATTCTGGTTGATTTTTTGGAGCAGGGATGCACAATAAATTCTGTTCAATACGTCACAACCCTCAACAAACTTAAAGCACGTCTTCAGCGAGTTCGCCCAACAAAATCAATGGCAGATGTTCTTCTTTTGCATGACAATGCAAGACCACACACCAGTCGTCACACCTCTGACGAGATTGTCAAAATTGGATGGGAAGTTTTGCCTCATCCCCCATACAGCCCTGACCTGGCACCATCAGACTTCCATCTGTTCGGGCCACTAAAAGAAGTTCATCGTGGGATTCATTTTGAAGATGAGGAGGCCGTCAAAACATCCGTGCGTCAATGGCTTAGGAAGCAGAGCTGTGATTTTTACCGTGCTGGGATACATGCCCTTGTTCAAAGATGGACCAAAACTGTAGAGATGGGCGGAGATTACATTGAAAAATGACAAAATGATCCTCAATGTTGTGGTTTTCAACCTATGTAATTGCATTTAAATTTCCTGACAATTAAACGTAGAAAAAAAATAGGAGGCATTACTTTTTGACTGACCCTCGTAAAATTAAAATTTTTATACAGTTGGTGACAGGGCCGCGACATGTTGAAAAAATTTAGGTTTCGTATATTTTTTTCCTCTCCGATTCTGTGGAGTACTTGCTAAATCCTTACCTTATCAATCCATCTAATTTTCAATATTCTTCCGTAGCACCATATCTCAAATCCTTCTATTGTCTTCTGATCTGGTTTTCCCATTGCCCTTGTCTCACTGCCATACAATGCTGTGCTCCAAACGTACATTCCCAGAAATTTCTTCCTCAACTTAAGACCCATGTTCAGTACTTGTGGACTTCTCTTGAACAGTACTAGTCTGATTTTTATGTCCTTCTTCCTCCGTCCATCATGGATTATTTTGCTGCCAAGTTAGCAGAATTCCTTAACTTCAAGTTCTTCGTGATCACCAACGGCAAGTCAAGTTCATTCCATTCAACATGTCATGTAATTCTTCTTCAGATTCACTGCGGGTTGCAATGTCATCAGTGAATCTTAGCATTGATAATCTTTCACCCAGAATTTTAATCTCACTACTGAACTTTTCCATTACTGCTTCTTCGACGTGTATTTGAACAGCCGGTGCAAAAGACTACATCCTTGTCTTACACCCTTTCTAATTCGTGCACTTCGTTCTTGGACTTACATTTTTATTGTTCCCTCTTGGTTCTTGTACATATTGTATATTACTCCTCTTTCCCTATAGGTGACGCCTAATTTTCTCTGAATTTCGAACATCTTGCACCATTTTATTTTGCTGCATGCTTTTTCCTGGTTGACAAATGCCATGAGTGTTTTCAATTTTCTTCAGTCTTGCTTCCATTATGAAACGCAACGTCAAATCTGCCTCTCTGGTGCCTTCACTTTTTCTAAAGCCAAACTGGTCGTCATCTAACAGATCCTCAATTTTCTTTTCCATTTCATATATATGTTGCTTGTCAGCAACTTGGACTCATTAGCTGTAAAGGCGACTGTGCGATAATTCTCGCACTTCTGCGCTGTTACAATCTTTGGAATTGTGTAGACGATGTTTTTCTGAAGTCTGATGGTACATCGGCAGTATAATACACACTACACGCCATCTTCAAAATATTACGTATATTATAAGTTTCTAAACATTAAGCACATAGATATTTCAGCGTATTTTCGGCAAGGAAGTATGTGTGAAAGGATCATGAAGGAATTGAGAAGGTTATATTGCCATATAAAACTCTCTAAATGCAACTCGGAATGATGATTCCAATAAATGTAAAGAATGCACCAGGCTGCATACAACTTAACTATTCTAAGAATCGGGAAAAATTCTTAATTTTGAATGAAAGTGGAAATACTGGCAAAATTTCGGTATATATTGAACCTTGAGATGTACACGTTCACTGCCAAGCCCATGCTAATCTTAACACAGTCATACATAAACCCTTTCATTCTCGTTAGCAAGTTTATGGTAACGTGTTTCCCGAAATCCGAACAGCTACTAAACACGGATTGTTCTTAAATCAAAATGCTTGCCATACTGACGAAATAATCTTTGAACAACTCAGTGCACCTTTAACCCATACGGACATAGACTCTGATTCATTTACTTTACGACGATTCCTTGCCGTAAGAGCCAACGGTGCCTAACAGTGTGTAAAGCTATCGATAATATATCTATTACTACGAAGAGCGGAGTAGGTGCTCAATTTATTCTGAATGGTCCTTCAGTGCTGTTGTGGATGCGTACTGATTTTACACTTACTAATGCTGATGCTAGTGCACATGGTAATGTTTGCGGTACTGTGGCTTTACTACATGGTGGTAAAATGGAGACTGTATGGGGACTGGAGACTTTTAACAGCCGAGAAGTTATTGCTTATCGTACATTTCAGACATGTGAGGTGTATAACAGAGATCGTGGTAAATCTTATTATATGTATACAATGCCGTTGTGTTAACGTACCTCTGCAAAGTCTTTGCGGCCAAGACTTCCATGTCTTTGGGCCTGTGAAAGATGGGCTACGTCGGGAACATTATCAAGAAGAAGCTTAAGCTGGTTCCGATTCTTAGAAGCACTGCAAGCAGGCTCTGGTTCATCGTTGGACTATGTGGAAAAATGACAGACTGTATCTGATATATTGCTCTATTTAGCCATGCTGTTGTGATTTATGTATTTCCTGACGTTTCTATGAATGAACGTAGGAGGCGTTAGTTTCGGAACGACCCTTGTATGTACAAGGTAAAAACTGAAACGTTACGCCTTCTATGACATGATGAGGAAGATGAATGACGCAATGAAAGTGCCGGCAGCCGATGATGTTGACACAAGACGAACAACCGTGACTTGGAGGACGCGCAGTGGCGCCAGCAAGTGGCCTCTCTGGCCGTAGACCTCCTTTCGGCTCTTCCTGCAGCAGGCAGCAGGACCCCAGTTCTTCAGAGAATTGCCGGAGGGAACGGTTCCGCGGTACCGGGTGATATGTGTCATCCAGACAGGAAACATTTATTGCACAGCCGGTTATTCTGCCAGATTTATCTCCTCGCCTAGTGCATATTTCACATTTATGCTCTCTTTTCAAATAGCGCGTTCATAATGCACGTTTTATGATGTATGTTGTAATATTCTCTGCTCTCCCACATTATTTTGAATTATTTGTTAGCGAAAGGAGACCCATTTAATGCTGCTGTACAATTATAAATGTTAACGGAAGATTATACAGTGTATTCAGTCAACAAAACATTTAATAATAATGCGTTCATCAGGGATTTGCGGTACCAGTCTACAAGTAATAAACGTTTCAGTGAGGGTAATGCTTCTGAGCTCTTTCATTGCGCCAAAACGTATATTTTAACCAGTGTTCACATAGTTTATTTACATAACAGTATAAAAAAGATTACATAAGCACACATTGCACATTAGAATAACGTAACATAACAATTGACTACCGACGGCGCTACAGGGTAAGCCTAGATATCAATTTTTCTTTGAGTTCGAAGTACTCTTAATTGAAGAATACTAAATAAAATTTCATATAGCTTATTCGAGTGTTTAATGCCGACCACTAAGTTGGCAAATTCGTGTACTTTATATTATTTCATTGGCTAATTTCTCGTTTTTAAATCAGAATGGTAATGCTACCGAAACCGGAAACCTCTCGTAGAGAATCACATCGTCTGTTTTTCGTTCATGATGATAATTTGTGTCATTAACAGAGTCTAATTATCTACTTTCATTAGTTACTTACAAAGCGAAGCTAATATATTTTGGAAATAAAACTCTTAGAGAAGGAATTTATGTAAATCTTTGAAATATTTTTCACTATAACGAGCTAGGATAGGATTGGTTTGGTTGTTATTTTGATGTTCTACAGTAAAATATACCAAAAAGTCAAGAACAAAACTTTATAAGTAGACTTATTTATGCAGTTCTGAATTTCCTTATCCCAGATTAGTGTATAGTGTCAGCAGACGATAGTTGTCGACCTCTGAAGTTCGTATCACTAATTCACTTGAGTAACCATTTCTATATCTACATCTACGTGAATACCCTACAAATCAAATTCAAGTGCCTGGCAGAACCACCTTCATAAGTCTCTATTACTCCAATCTCGTATAGCTCGCGGAAGGAACGAACGCCTATATCTTTCCGTACGAGCTCCGATTCCACTTATTTTATCGTGGTGATCGTTTCTCCCTATGTAGATCGGTGTCAACAATATGTTATCGCATTCGGAGGAGAAAGTTGGTTATTGGAATTTCGTGAGAAGATTCCGTCGTAACGAGAAACGCCTTTCTTTTAATGATGTCCAGCCCAAATCCTGTATCATTTCTGTGACACTCTATCCCATATTTAGCGATAATACAAAACGTTCTGCCCTTCTTTCAACTTTTTCGATGTCCTCCGTCAGTCATATCTGGTAAGGATCCCACACCACGCAGCAGTATTCTAAAAGAGGATGGACAAGCGTAGAGTAGGCAGTCTCCTTAGTAGATCTGTTACATTTTCTAAGTGTCTTGCCAATAAAACGCAGTCTTTGCTTAGCCTTCCCCACAACGTTTTCTATGTGTTCCTTCCAATTTAAATTGTTCGTAATTGTAATTAGATTTTTGTAGAAGGCAAGTGTTGATCTCTGCAGGCTGGCAAACAGCAATCATTGCCGCAGCCTCTGTCTTTCGTATTTTATAAGTATACTGAATAATTGATTTATAACTTCAAACAACAGCACAAGTAAAGATTTACTGGAGATGTGTATCTACTACTGCAACACAACCTTTATAGTCGTAATGTTGTCAAGTAAAGTTATAAAACTTTGCAGCAGATATTATATATTTCAGTTTGACATTTTAGTCCATACTTTGTTGGAAAGTAGTTTCCAAATGCATCACATTTTCTTCCGCAGCGTTGTTTCTTGTGGTGAAATTCACAGGATTATTGTGCCTACTTTATTTACGTCTAAATAGGTGCTATCACAGGGCAGCAGAAATTAATTGCAATTATGCTCAGTTTTTTCTGCATTGAAAATATATCTGTTCCACGTATTTCACTTCAGAAATAGCTATTGAGAAGCAATACTTGAGATTCTCCAGAATTTTCGTGAGGTCAGCATCTGACGGTGTGAAATGAGTCTTTATCAAAGATTCTTAGTGCCAGCAGAAAGTTTTCTTTTGTGTTAATGCTTCACTGCCTAAAAAACATAAGCTGAAGAAGTGTCTTTCCCACTTCCATGAGACTTACAATATCATCAGTATATCTTCAAGGTTAAATTATTTTCTTCCTGAACTTTCATTCAGTTCCCAAATTTTTTCTTGGTTTCATCTACTGTCTACTATATGTGCGGATTAAGTAACACTAGTTTAGGGTAAACCACGTCTAGTTTGCTTCTCAACTACTGCCACCTCGCCATATCCTCTGACTTTCATAACCACGGTCTGGTTTCTGTACATGTGGTCTAACATTCTGCGTGGTTTCTGTTTGTTCTATATCGTGTCTCCCTACCACTTTCGCGTAACGACGCTCTGAGCATGTTTTTTAGGGAATTGACTAGGTTGAACCTGGGACCTGTTGCTGGTAAGGAGACGCCAGACCTCACATGACATCTACTGCTCAGAAGAGTTCAGTGAGACTAGCGAAGATATAACCAAATACTTAACGATTTCAGCGTCAGCCCCGCTGCACTCCCTGTAAAAGAATCTTAATACTAACTAAATTTAGTGGAAGGGGTTCAAGGGTTTCCTATTTTTAGTTAGCTGGTAAAATAACGTCGAAAAAGCAGTTAAGTTTACCATTGGTTATAAATTGCACTATTGATAAAAGGAAGTGTTTTAATACAGGATGATAAAAACCAACTGCGTTCAACAAAAATGTGAACGAATATTCCCTAAGTGGGTTTCCAAGTTCTACAATGGATCGAAGGATGACCTATGCCATATCACATCTATAATCTAGGTTTAAATTAAGTTTCACAAGAGAGAAAACTATCAAAATGGTCTACAGTGACCCTCAATTATCTTTAATTACTTATCTAACTTGTCGTAAATTACAGCGGCTGATGTGGCTTCTCAATAACTATATAACAGAAAAATCATCGCGTTTCAGATTTTTACTTCTAGTTGCAAATGTGAACACCATGAGCTTAAATTGACGATCGACACTAGTATTACGCAAAAAGGGGGTGTAACAGATGAGACTTCTGCAGTTCTGAGTGAAGCTTTATGCGCTGTTATGCGGCATCGCGTGCGTTCATTACCTTGTCGTTGGTTAGGCAGCGTCAGGGAGCGGCGGGCAGCACAGCTCCGCTCACCTCTCCGTCTCGGAAGCAACTCTCTCCTAACTTCTCCTTACTACAATTTACCGAAGTTGGTTTAAAAAAAAACTATCGGGCTGTCTTTTCATCTGACCAATCAGGGTCCACAATGTTAACCTTAAGCTCCGCCTACAAAAATTCTGTCTATCCAATGAGAAACGTTATACTTTTCGTGGTGGGGCAATGTTTTTTAAAGTTTGCAACGTAACAGAGACGCGAAAAAGTCTCACGCTAAAACTTGCAGCTGGTGTGGCCCTTTAGCGTTATCGTAAGATCTATACTGTTCTTCTGGATGTTGTTGTTGTTGTGGTCTTCAGTCCTGAGACTGGTTAGATGCAGCTCTCCATGCTACTCTCTCCTGTGCAAGCTTCTTCATCTTCCAGTACTTACTGCAACCTACATCCTTCTGAATCTGCTTAGTGTATTCATCTCTTGGTCTCCCTCTACGATTTTTACCCTCCACGCTGCCCTCCAATGCTAAATTTGTGATTCCTTGTTGCCTCAAAACATGTCCTACCAACCGATCCCTTCTTCTAGTCAAGTTGTGCCACAAACTTCTCTTCTCCCCAATCCTATTCAATACCTCCTCATTAGTTAGTGATCTACCCACCTTATCTTCAGCATTCTTCTGTAGCACCACATTTCGAAAGCTTCTATTCTCTTCTTGTCCAAACTAGTTATCGTCCATGTTTCACTTCCATACATGGCTACACTCCATACAAATACTTTCAGAAACGACTTCCAGACACTTAAATCTATACTCGATGTTAACAAATTTCTCTTCTTCAGAAACGATTTCCTTGCCATTGACAGTCTACATTTTATATCCTCTCTACTTCGATCATCATCAGTTATTTTACTCCCTAAATAGCAAAACTCCTTTACTACTTTAAGTGTCTCATTTCCTAATCTAATTCCCTCAGCATCACCCGATTTAATTTGACTACATTCCATTATCCTCGTTTTGCTTTTGTTGATGTTCATCTTATATCCTCCTTTCAAGACACTGTCCATTCCGTTCAACTGCTCTTCCAAGTCCTTTGCTGTCTCTGACAGAATTACAATATCATCGGCGAACCTCAAAGTTTTTGCTTCTTCTCCATGAATTTTAATACCTACTCCGAATTTTTCTTTTGTTTCCTTTATTGCTTGCTCAATATACAGATTGAATAACATCGGGGAGAGTCTTCACCCTGTCTCACTCCTTTCCCAACCACTGCTTCCCTTTCATGCCCCTCGACTCTTACAACTGCCATCTGGTTTCTGTACAAATTGTAAATAGCCTTTCGCTCCCTGTATTTTACCCCAGCCACCTTCAGAATTTGAAAGAGAGTATTCCAGTTAACATTGTCAAAAGCTTTCTCTAAGTCTACAAATGCTAGAAACGTAGGTTTGCCTTTCCTTAATCTTTCTTCTAAGATAAGTCGTAAGGTTAGTATTGCCTCACGTGTTCCAACATTTCTACGGAATCCAAACTGATCTTCCCCGAGGTCCGCTTCTACCAGTTTTTCCATTCGTCTGTAAGGAATTCGCGTTAGTATTTTGCAGCTGTGACTTATTAAACTGATAGTTCGCTAATTTTCACATCTGTCAACACCTGCTTTCTTTGGGATTGGAATTATTATATTCATCTTGAAGTCTGAGGGCATTTCGCCTGTCTCATACATCTTGCTCACCAGATGGTAGAGTTTTGTTATGACTGGCTCTCCCAAGGCCATCAGTAGTTCTAATGGAATGTTGTCTACCCCCGGGGCCTTGTTTCGACTCAGGTCTTTCAGTGCTCTGTCAAACTCTTCACGCAGTATCTTATTTCCCATTTCGTCTTCATCTACATCCTCTTCCATTTCCATAATATTGTCCTGAAGTACATCGCCCTTGTATAGACCCTCTATATACTCCTTCCACCTTTCTGCCTTCCCTTCTTTGCTTAGAACTGGGTTGCCATCTGAGCTCTTGATATTCATACAAGTGGTTCTCTTCTCTCCAAAGGTCTCTTTAATTTTCCTGTAAGCAGTATCTATCTTACCCCTAGTGAGACAAGCCTCTACATCCTTAAATTTGTCCTCTAGCCATCCCTGCTTAGCCATTTTGCACTTCCTGTCTATCTCATTTTTGAGACGTTTGTATTCCTTTCTGCCTGCTTCATTTACTGCATTTTTATATTTTCTCCTTTCATCAATTAAATTCAATATTTCTTCTGTTACCCAAGGATTTCTATTAGCCCTCGTCTTTTTACCTACTTGATCGTCTGCTGCCTTCACTACTTCATCCCTCAGAGCTACCCATTCTTCTTCTACTGTATTTCTTTCCCCCATTCCTGTCAATTGTTCCCTTATGCTCTCCCTGAAACTCTCTACAACCTCTGGTTCTTTCAGTTTATCCAGGTCCCAATTCCTTAAATTCCCACCTTTTTGCAGTTTCTTCAGTTTCAATCTGCAGTTCATAATCAATGGATGGCTCTATCTTTTAACATGGGCTGGGGGGTGGTCCTGACGTAACAGAGACGCGAAAAAGTCTCACGCTAAAACTTGCGGGTGGTGTGGTCCTACGGTTAGCTGGCGACGTGGGTGTCTGTCCGTACCTTATCGTAGGGCCTTCCAGCTTAACACGGTTCTGCTCTCGGCGTCTGTTCTCGTTTCTCCCCTCGGAACTGCGTCTGTCTGACGGTGGGAAGGTATGACATGCATTTAGGCATTCTTGTGTTAGTCTGTGGTATTCCATTTGCTCACTCGTTACTCGTATTACTTTGGTTAATTTAAAGTCACGATTTATTCGGAGCTATGTGACATACTACTGGATTTGATTATCATGTCAGGGTTTTCATGGAAGGTGTTGGATTTGCCTGACACCTTACAGTGGTAAATACGACAGTTAATCATAAGGTTTTAATTATCAACTCTGAAAGTAAGGAGTGACTTTTTGTTGTTTGGCAGGTGCATATCTGCAGTCCCGAAACACAATGAAAGAATGTGCGGCAGTACCGTAGCATGCCACTAGTGGAGCATAAAATATAAGGCAGAACCTGTCAATTGAAACATCGTTCTGTAATACATTTTTTCGCATTTCTTAGGGAACAGAACTGAAGCACATATATAACCGCCCGCTGATTTTTGTGATTTCGGCTTAGATACAAGCATAACTCCAGCGCTCGGCCCAGAGCATGAGATACCAACACACCCGATTTTTGAACCTTTCCCATTGCATGATCATGTTGTGCGATGGTAGAAAGTGCTTAAATCATCTTCATGAAACCACGAAGGCCTTCTTGAATGTGGAGAATCAGTAATGTCAAAACGATCCTTCTTAAAACGAGAAACCATTTTCTTTCTGTGCTCTGTCCAATGGCATTATCCCCATTATCTCTACGAATTTACGCACCAACCTAACATGTTCAGGTGAGCCTACGGATCCAAAGAACTCTGGATATCTGAGAATACTTAGTGGAACTGTTTGGTGTCGGAACATTTATTTCATCTATAAAAGTACTTTCATGACACGTAGATTGGAAATATAATAATATAAAATGCATATGACGAAACAAATGCTTTTAACATATTGAATGTCAGGCAAACTTTCAAGAAATATTAAATTATTATTCGAACTTACAATATATTTGGCAAAGACTTTCTTTGACTTTGGTGAACTGTGCCGTGGTGTTAAGTAATATGAGGATTTGAAGTTAGAAATTTTTCTTTTTACGAAAAACTTTGCTATTCTCTTTGCACTGGCATAAGAAACTTGTATCAAGGTAACTGTTAACGGAAATGTAAAAATGCAAATCATGCAAATTACCGTAAGAAAGGGTATGTTATGTCGTTTGTCGTGTTACTATTCGCTACGCGGTAATTAGATTAAAGAGAAATCGTTAAACTGAACCTTATCCATTGCAACGAAATGGAAAATTACTACAGAATTCTATTGAAAATTTCCAACGACGACAATTAACAATCACATGAGATACTGGTTAGAGGATATAAACGCTTCCAGTGTGGTTAAACAAGTAAGAATAGAGAAAAATTCGTCTCGGACTATATATGTAACGAAACGGGAATAGCAAAAGAAACGGGGATCATTCTTCTCGAAGATCAGGGTATGAAAATCTAGGCTCTAGTGGGAAAAGTGGAAAGCAGTGTAGTTTCAGTTTTCGACATTCTTGCATGATGTTTTGGAAATAACAAATAGTTCACGTCTGTTCACAACAATTCACATGTTGTAGCTATGTCTAGTCGATTCATCTGCCTAATCACGAGTGCCAGCTGTATCAGATTGTCTCAAAGGAAGCAAATGATCTGTGATTAACGTAAAATTGTTGAAAACACTCTTGATCGCACCGTCATTTATTAAAAATATGACCGGATTCGGGCTCCAGTTGTAGGCCATCTTGAGATAATGCACCATCCAACTGAAGATGTTTTCTGTATGTCTGTGTACATGCACGCCTCGCGGAAGGCTCCCAAGACTCAGTCCCATCGGCTGGTGGACAAAACTTAGAGCATAGATTACTGAACACAGACATACAGAAAACAGAGCAAACGCTCTCAGAATGTGGAAGTGACTGGATACGCCTGGGTTACATTTACAGGCAATTTTAGAACACAGAACGATAGGTTATGCCGCGGTCGCATGGATGGATCTGACATAAAATCGAAAGAAATGCGAAAATTGATTAGCGCATAGGGATAAACTAACTTAATATACACCGAAATGCGGTGAAAATGAGGACGCACTTGCTTATCTTCTGGTTTGCTTTGCAACTAGGGTCAGCACAGCAGTTCCAAGATTCAACATCATCAGCCGGATGATGAATTGTCTGACGATAGTCTGCAACTAGAAGCCGAAAGTGGTTATATTTATATCAAATGACTGTAGTGATCGAGACCATGTTTTACCAAACATATGGGTTCGCTAATGATAGAAAATGTCGAACCATATCGGGAAAGGTGATTCTGTCTTTTTAGAGTGGCATGGTGCAGTGATAACAGATTATGCTCGTAAGGGGCATACTACCAAATCGTCCAGACGAAGCTACCGGAGGCTGTCAACATGAAGCCGTCCAAGAGGCTGCGTTAGCTACACGACGACAGCCGGCTCACTCTGCACACTCACACATGCTGCTTTTTGGGATACCAAATTCTGCCTCAACCCCTGTATTCTCCTAACATGGCACCAAGTACTTCCTTAACTGTTGCCTAGTACATAAATATCTTATTTAGGTCACAGTTGAAATATTCCGTGCTAAATAACAAGGGCCGCTGCGAATGTTAAAAACTTTATTCAAAGACATTGCGTAGGAGGTATTTCCAGAAGGAAGATGAGGTGATTTTCGACATGGAATGTTTCCTGAACAGCAAAAATGTGGACTCCTACAACCATTGTCTCCGGAAAGTCACCCAACGTTCGGAAATATGTGTCACATTGAAGGGTGAATATGTGGATAAGACTAAAATCATCAGATTTCATTGTAGCAGCTTCGTTTAGCCGAAGAGAAAATTATGAATTGACTGACCACCGCGCTATTGTACATTTCACTTAGGCCAACTGAATACTTTGTCTCGTGGCAGTCCATGAGCCATCTCTGAGGTTCGTTTGAAACTAGCCTCCAAACCCGTCACATTTTCTTCTGTCGCACTATTACTTCTGTTAAAATTCTCGGAATTAACAGGAATTTCGATCAGACTTCCTCCCTTGAAAATACGGCTATTCCACGTATTCTTATTACAGAAACCTCCACTGTCCTAACGCTAGTTATTGAGATTTCTACGACATGTAACAAAGGACAACTCACAGAATTGCTCGTGAAGCATGTGAACGGAGTCTTCATCAGTGACGTAGAGTGTTTGTCCTAATTCTTTTGCATTCTCAAAAACGTAGGCTAGAAAAGCGTCCTTTGCCACTTCTTCAGAATTATAATATCATCGGCAAAAGTTAACGATTTTATTTTCTATTCGCTCTGCGTATGTACTGAACAGCAAGTGGGGAAAGGATACAGCCCTCTCTCACACATTTCTCAACTCTACTTCACATCCTCTAACATTCATAACTTCGCTGTGGCCTCTGCATAGTTTCCGCACACAGCAGATCTAGTCAGCTCAGGTTATTGCAGTGAAAAGTCTCTAGAGAGACGTTGTGCATCCAAATTTTGACATGCAGTTACTACAAAATTTCTGAAGTATATATTGACCTGTAATTTGGTTCGACAGTGTGCTATTATCTGACAGAGTGTAGAATCTTTACCACAACTTTTGCTGGGAGCTAGGTATGTCATGCCACATTTACACACCTTCAAAGTACTAAATATATATAAAACGTATTTTAAAATTATGAACATGTGATATACGCAGTTTGAACATTCTAAAGTCTTCCAGATGATGACATGTCGATACTAATTGCATTATAACAATGATTTTGGTAGCTTTGTGAAGGTTAAACAGAAAACTCCCATTTACGATGTGTATTCGAGAAGTATAGAACCTTTTTTTACCGTAAATATATTTATTGATTTGGAGATACAGAACACGAATCCCCTTCAAAGTTGTGTCATTGGTAATGTACACACATACATCCCCCAACGCTCCCCCCATTCTTAGGAATACTTCTGGAACATATATTTTAAGCCATCAGCCAGGCTGTCGCAGTCTGCATGACATCTTCTCTTGATCCAAATTCTGTTCCTTTAAGAGAATTACTAGCTTCAGTAATAGCCATATCTGGGGAGTAGATCCGACAACACGAATGTCGTGCTCCGAGAAAAAACTCTTAACCATCTCCGAAGAATGAGAGGGCGCGTAGTCATGATAGGGCTGCCAAGCTTTTGCTGTTTCCACATCCGTTAGTTTGCAAGACACAGCATCACAAAGGCGACGAAGGATCCCATTATAGAAAATCGTTAACGTTACGTGTCGTTGTTCAGTGATGTGTGGCCATCTTTGAAGCTGTCTTACTACTCCTTTTTCCGTCAGTTGCTCATGGTAGTCGTCACCGAAAGCCCGTTGAGTGTAACGAGAGGTGTTCATTGGGGTATCACCAAGCTTTTGTTGACATTTATTTCAATATCGCTGCTCAACGTTTACCGTCATTTTACAACTAACTGGAATCCGACAGGCAGTCAATACACATCCTCACCCATAGGCCGCCTTTCAGCGATGACGCTTTATAATGACGGGAAAAATCATTACTGTGCGTGATTGGCCTCTCCACATCTCCACCGAATAATATCTCCCATGCTTCACTACTTTCCTCTGGTAAGAAAGAGGATCCATACTTTTTTCGAAATGCGACCAGAAGAAGAGTTACATTTCACAATTATTATCTTCAGTTTCTGTCGACGAACACAAGAATTGTCGTCGGACTATCGGTTCCAGTCCATAGCTCTTCAGATCTGATGAAAGCTTATGAAGTCCTATATTATCCTAATATTAATAAGCCAAAGTGGTGTCCTTAAGAGATGTAAACAAACTTTAGCTAGGTACAGTCGAAATGGTATAGTTACACAGAGCAAACCACTACACAGTGTGGGTAGGATCATAATACGAATCACATATCTTGATAATTCTACTCTGGCTTGTCTAAATTGAGATAATATAAGACATCGTATGCTTTAATCAGATCTAATGACAGACACTATTGACTGAACTCAATAGAGTGACGCCAACTCTTGGAGTTAAACTTCTGTGCTGCCAGGATCACCGTCTTTATTCGTGACAGTGTCGTAGCTTGTCGGAGATGTGATTCCGATCTTCTCAGATGCATTGCTCCACTTAAAGCATGCCCATTCTCTATTTGAGATGTTTCATTCTGGTACACAGCGGGGTGCTGTTTCCCAGATCTCGCTTCAGCTGTCGGGCCGCTTCGGCTGCGCTGCGGGCTGCCTAGTCCGCGCCTGTGCCTCCTGGGCCTGCTGCGCCTCTAGCGGCCTTTGTCGGCGGCGCGGCTATTACTCTCCGCCGGGGATTTGCCGAAGAGCCGGCCAATATCTCGGCGGCCGCGGCAGAGCCAGAGGCCGGCGATTTATCGGGTGCGCTGCAGCCGGCCGCCGCCCTCTTACAGCCCTCCAGCCGCTTATAAGCCACGCCATACCACGCCGCAGCACACTTGTCACTGTTGCTACTGTGCTTGTAACTTCAGGCAGTCAGGTGTGCAAGCAACAGCTGAAATGACACAGACCGTTTCTCAGTTATTCGCCAGGAACCATGATACGGAGCCTGAGGACATGCTGTAGTGTTCCTTCCCTCCGATCTCTTACTGACTTCGGTATTCTAAGAATGGACAGTAAAAGCTAAATTTGGAGCAAAAGTCACTTTACAACTAAAAAACACATTACTTTGGAGATGCTTTTGTCATCCACTCCTACTGAAGGTGTCCTGAGGGCTGCACAAGTGTAACTTAACCAGCGTAGTCAAAGAGAACTAGGACGTACTACCGCTTGGTCACATTAACTTCGCAATCCTATTGAACAGAAGGTGTCCGACCCGTCTCATCTTATTTGGTTTTCTGGATTGACTGACCAATAAAAAGTGTATAAAAAGTGTCTAAATATGCCTACCTTCTATGAACACGACAACATTCGGCAATCGAACTTCTTTTTATGTGACTACTTAACATCCACTACATATGTGATAAAAATCTTGTCGAGTATCTGTGTCAATACGTTTTGCCAACCAATTCTAAGCCTATCGTTTTAAGGGTTTGTACATCAATCGGCAACTACTAAGCCTTCATAGGAAGATTTAGCTGTCCGTCCGTCTTTCTGTCCTACTGTTGAGACCCATTTTTCTCAGCAACGGGTAATAGTATCAATTTGAAAATTATTTCAGACTCTAAGATCTGCGATGCCTTGGCGCTGTAAAATATTTAAGCTGCTAAGTCAATGCAGTCAAAAGATTAGGGGCATATATGTCACAAATTTTGATACAAATTCACTCGTCATAAACCTATAGATGATCTATCTGCATATATGTTGTGCCCGATGGTCTAACACAAAAACGTTGCAGTTCCGTCGTGTGCGCCGAGTGAACGGGAAGTTGTTTACTTATACGGTCTGCCGCAGTGTCGCGTGTGTTTGGGAGTTTATAACTTCAATGGTTTTTGTGCCTTCGTGTGTGTGACATCATTGTCGTATCGTCTCGTCCTTCGTTGGGTGTATGTCTCACAGCGGCTAGTCCGCCTCTGCTATTCCTCATAGCTTCCAACAGTATTCCACGTGAAAGTACTGTGAGTTTTTAATTTCATAAGTGGACGCGTAACTTGCAGCCCGGATCTTTAGAAACCCATGACTGGTTAGTTGAACCTTTTCGTGTTACCGTGGACCAAGTGCAAGTTGCGTATGTTTGCAATGATATTTATGTGCTCTTTGTCAAACTCGTGGGTCCCCCTCAAGTAGACAGGTTCCTATTAAAACATGGTAACCAGATTTCCTTCCGGCATAGAGATGGTTCAGTCAGTATAGTGCTGCTTGCGAATGCGGACACTGAATATACCAGTGTTTGAATACTCAGTCTTCCTTCAGAGATAGAGGATGTTTATCACAACGAAGTTTTGACGCGATATGGCAACGTGAGGCGTATTCGCCGTGAACGATTGTCAAGCCAACACAGGCTCCAATGTCATAGTCACATATGTTCTCTGGAAATACCGATCAAAGAGAACGTCACATATTATTTGCCACTGTATGGATATCGTATTCATGTCATGTACAGCGGACAGGTAGGATCGTGTTCCCTGTGGAACGAATGGAGCCATCTTTGAACCAACAGCCCGCGGAAAGTTTTTTTCTTTTTTTTTACGATATTCCTTGCAGCAACGCCGTAAATTCACGGTCTCTGACTGCCCCCCTGGTACCGAACTTGGAGGTACATCTTCCCTCGTTCCCGGTTATCATCCGACAGTTTCTACTAACTCTGCGAGAATTTTTTCCGCCGCCACGAGCAAAGCCTGACCTCTTTTCTGCTACTGATTGGACAGCAGAGTGTGCTATTCATAATAAGTAGCGCCGCACTCGGGATGGTAATGAATTAATTGTAACTTCCTTGAGGCGTGCTTGTCTGTTACTCCATAAGTAGTGTGGTACCATATGGTCCAGGTGAGGTGGAAATCGAGGAGACAGTCCCTGGTGTTCTTGACGCTGTGGAGTGGTTCCAATGGAAGGATTCAAATTGCGCAAATTGTTATCTCAGGGTTGTCTCCCGTTGTCTCGGAGATTCACTCTGACCGCCCTCTGTTAAGAGGTTGGCATGCCTTGCAAAGTGACCTTTCCGTGAGGCAGGTCTCTAACCCTGGGAAGCCACAGGTCGATACAGAAGTGGTACGAGATCCGCCTATACCGCCAACTGCAGAGTATGTTATGCCTCACAGCCAGTTTAACACCGCTGCTCGCTAAACAAACAAGCGTAAAGATTCAGTTGGGGCCGGAAACAGTCCCCCGATTCCGGATTCGTCAAATACTGTGACGAGTAACTGGTGGAATAATCAAGCTGCTCTGTTGTTATTTCTGTGTTTCTTTTCTTTTGACTGATGGCTCAAGCATAAACATTGGTAGCACTAAACGTTATCGAGTGGTATCAGAGCTGCACCTAGCTTCGCTGCTTCAGTTTATATATGTCTCCTCTGCGGATATCGTGCTTCTTCCTTCTCCCTGGATATCGAACTATTTTTAATGTGACAAAAATTTTGTGCACGAATTGTCTCAATGTTTCGGGAAGACATTTACATTATTGAGGTAGAGATGACAGTTTGGCAATGGGATAGGCTGTAGACTTATTTTATTTTTACTATAATATAAAACAGGATTCGACATTTTAATTAAAGGGCAGTCCTTGTCTGTGTTTATAACGTTACCTATGAGTGTAATTAATAGCAAATCATTCTTAATACCAGTTTTCATTACCGGGAAGTTGTGTCTACACTTCACATTAAAGGACAGCACCGACAATTTCCAGCGCACGTACTGTTGGCTTCCGCGGCGTATAAAACAGTCATCGTTCACAATACGAATCAGACTAGTTAGCAGGTTTCTCACCTGAAGATGGCGGCCAGCTGGAGCACTGCCAGCCGGAGTGGCCGGGCGGTTCTAGGCGCTTCAGTCTGGAACTGCGCGACCGCTACGGCCGCAGGTTCGAATCCTGCCTCTGGCATGGATGTGTGTGATGTCCTTAGGTTAGTTACGTTTAAGTAGCTCTAAGTTCTAGGGGACTGATGACCTCAGATGTTGCGTCCCATAGTGCTCAGAGCCATTTGAACCATTAACGGCCTACTGTTGTCACATTTTCTTGCCGGTGTTAATCAATCTATAACCATTCAATCCATAATGGCTAAGATTATTAGTGTACAAATTACGTAAACACCGATTTATTGTTCTTCAGTGTCCCGTCCTCAGTCAGCAACAGAAATATCTGCGCTTATACACGTTACACCCTATATACGTATGTGTGTCTGTGTGGGTAGTTATCAGTATGAAAACCACCAACCATGCTGCATAATAAATAAAGATGCCACGATCTAGAGCCAATTGCACATGGCCAAAATGTGATTGCGGCGTTTTTATTTATTAGGCCGTGCAGTTGCCGGTTTTCTTACTGATGACTATACGAGGGGTGCTGGATAAGTAGTGCCACAAATTTATTTTTTCTGCCAATTTCGGCTGAAGAATATCTTATGCGATATCGTGGACTATTCCCCATTCAGCCCTTTTAGTTCAATGAAGTTCTGATAGGTCGCGGCGCTATATGTAGCCTTCAAAATGGCGTCTGTAACAGAGGTGCCTTCCAAGCAGAGAGCTGTCACTGAGTTTATTTTGGCGGAAATCTTGAGCAACGCAGATATTCATAGGCGCTTGCAGAATATCTACGGATACCTGAATTGAACAAAAGCGCAGTGAGTCGTTGGGCAAGGCGGCTGTCATCATCGCAAGAAGGTTGCGCACACCTGTCCAATCTCCCGCTCTCCCGTCGGCCGTACACAACTGTTGTAAGTAGCCTGTTTAGGTTTTTATCTTGGTAACGTCACCTAGCGCTCTGTATGAAAATCACTGGCTGTGCTGTGTGCAGTCTGTGGCTGGTGGGCATTGTTGAAATAGTCGCCATTGTAGTGTTGGGCAGTTGGTTGTTAACAGCGCGTAGCGTTGCGCAGTTGGAGGTGAGCCGCCAGCAGTGGTGGATGTGGGGAGAGAGATGGCGGAGTTTTGAGAGCGGATGATCTGGACGTGTGTCCATCAGAGACAGTAAATTTGTATGACTGGATGTTATGAACTGATATATACATATATATTATGACTTTTGAACACTATTAAGATAAATACATTGTTTGTTTCTATCGAAATCTTTCATTTGCTAACAATGCCTATCAGTAGATAGTGCCTTCAGTAGTTAGAATCTTCTATTTAGCTGGCAGTATTGGCGCTCGCTGTATTGCAGTAGTTCGAGTAACGAAGATTTTTGTGAGGTAAGTGATCTGTGAAACGTATCGGTTAATTTAGTCAGGGCCATTCTCTTGTAGGGATTATTGAAAGTCAGATTGCGTTGCGCTAAAAATATTGTGTGTCAGTTAAGTGATGATTAGAATAAGTAAAGAGAGAAATGTCTGAGTACGTTCGGTTTTGCTCAGCTGTTTGAAAAGTAAATAACATAAGCGGTTTTCCAGCACAGTATTTCATAAATTTTTCTAAGGGGACGTTTCACTGTGACTCCTGCGAAGATGGAAAGTTCTGACACCATCATTCAGGGTGATCGATGGATCACATTCAAACACCTCAGTGCTCAACGTGACGTATCTGGTGGTAGTGCTGGTAGTAGTTGGGGTGGTCAAACATGTTTGCCCGCTGGGATCCATCCTACAGCCCTGACCTCGACCGTTCCGGCTTGTATCTGTTTGGCCCAATGAAGGATGCACTCTGCGGGAAGTAGTACGTGAGTGATGGCAAAATTATTGTTGCAGCAGGACGTTGACTCCGACGTCAACCAGTGGAGTGTTACCAAGCAGGCAAACAGGTTCTCAGTACGGTAGCGTAAGACCGTCGCATTGAACGGACAATATGCTGAAAAATAGCGTTTCATATCCAGAAGAGTGTGGAAAAATATGGTGTACTGAATCCTGAATAAAATCAACCTTCATTTAGAAAAAGATACGTTCCATTTCTCACTGAAGTCCTATCATATTTTTTGGAATTAGGTGATCTACTGTTTTATTCGTGACATTAGATTGGATACAGTAATCCTATGTAGTAATTCTAACTTCAGCAAATACTAGTTCACATTCTAAATATGTTTCACATTGAGCGACTTTTCGTCATTCTTATTAAGCTGTGGTGGTAGTTTTGTACAGTAGTTACATTATTACTTTAATTAACTATGGTCGATATCCACTATTCTTCTTTAAGAGCGAAGGTCTCCTGTACATGCTCCGTTATTACTTTGGGCTGTGCATCTATAGCCGTTTTAAATTTTCTTTGTCCGTTTGATCCTTATCCTCAATACACTTTAGCTCTTTAGCCTGTGATGTGTACTTCTTACGATGCGTTTACAACGGGATAGCCATAGCGCCAATGCTCACTTCGCTTCCGTTGGCGTGATGCTCTTTACGAATATTTGATGTAAGCTGTGTAGTAGCAGTATGGTGTTTTAGTTGTTTTGGTTCCTCAGTTAAAGATACGTGAACAGCATTTCAGTTGTTCTAGCTACATGTTACATGTGCACTGCCTTACTTTGACAGATCTACATAAACATTTCATCGTATGGTCCTTTCGTAAGTGTAACTACACGTTACATAGACTATTGTCTAATCTGGCTTTATTTGGTTTATTTAAGCTCTGTGGCATCTCTTCAGCGCTTTCAAGATAAGGGTGACTTACTTCGGTTACAGTTCAAAGGTGGTTGTTGTGCGGACACATTTGTGTGTTCAGTCTGACGAGCCATGTGCATTAGATGTATACTTTTGTAAGTTAGCATTGACATGGACGGTTCGACCTACTGTGGTACTCTCAATCGATTGGATTTGTGTAAATTCAATTATCGTTTTTCTCTGATATTGTTAGCTAGTTTACGGATCTGGCAGTTAGTTACATTGTTTTATTTTAACTTACAAATGCACCTGAAGGTAAGGTGGCACTGAGATGCCGAAAGCTGATAGCATAATGACTTCCACAAATACTCCTGAAGATTTTGCTGAGCCCCTAACAACTGGTCGTGTAAAGACTTCAATCAATAAATAACTGTACAACTGCAGAGGATGTTTTAATCACGAAGATTTCGGTAATAGGTTACAAGTAGTTGACAGTGATTCATTTCAAATTTGTAAATTGGAACACGTTTACGATTAACCAATATCCGTAGCAAAAGTAACGGAATATTCGTAAACTGTTGCTTACCTAATGTGAAGGGGTCACTAGAATTATGAAAAATAAAATAGGCCTACTTTGCATTGTGATATAATCCGCTGGCTAACTTTAGGCGGAACTGTATGACGATACGTAGTGATTTGGCTGCGGGACGCCGATAGGCAAGGACCGCGAGACCAGTCGTGGCACTTTTGATTTCAGAGCCTTCTGGATTGTTTCAGGAGTCTGACATTCCCTCTGTACACAGTGGAGAGATGTATAATAGTACTACTGTGCCGTGGTTGATAGTCATATTAATTCCTCTTGATTAATCTATATCTGACCGTGAAATGATGTGATAGAAAGTTACGTTCATGTTTTGAAACTTGTACAAATTGGAATACTTCCTTATTGCTGCAAATAAATGTATTTAATCATACAGACGTGTCTTACGTTCATTAACAGGGCATCATCAGAGAGTGTCCTGAAATGTTACATTATGTTTGTTTGCACATGTTAATTTTAAATTTAAAATACGTAATGTACAAGTTTTAACGTAAAATGTCAGCGTACTTCCAGTTAAAACTGTGACTTATTTCCTGACGCCTACACAGCCTTGATTCATGTAGTAACAGATTTAAACTAATAGTGTTGCTTTGTGTGTTCTTACACATTCAAGTCCAAACTTACATATATCACCAAACTAGTTGCATATAGTCTGGTTGAAAATATAGAGACATTGTAATTAGCGTCACTTTAGCAGTAAACACATCTTCATTCGTTATTCTTTGTGGCTTCAGGACCTCTCTTACATCTGTCCTATCTGACCTTTATTAGTAAACATCACAATTTCGACAGTACTTGATAAATATAATAATAATAGCAACATTTATAGCAACGAATTTGTCCAAGTTAAGAAATGTCTGTCTTATTATCATAAATTTATGTCCTCATTATTATACTTGTCAAATGTGAGTTTAACAGAAAATATGACAACTGTATGTCAGGAATCAGTGTGAAAAAGAAGTTTATCAATAACACAAAAAGCGAGAAATGATGGGATGAGATTATCAGTCGAGATGGAAAGAAGAAAACGGAAACTCAAAGTATTTTTCCATTATGAGAATATTGAAGGGCGATCTGTTTTAATTGTTAAGAACCATTCAAAGGCCAAGATAGCACAAAACATTTCCTTTTATTCAAGACAACGGGTTTCAACAGTCTTAGTTGTCATCTTCAGGTCTTAAACATCGTTTTTTGGGGCATGACGTCGGCGTAAAATGAATGTTTTACAAAAAAAAAAAAATATTGAAGCCCTGAAGATGACAGCTAAGACTGTTGAAATTGGATGTCTTGAATTAAAAAAATAATTTGTCTGAACTTGACTTTTGAATGGTTTTTATAAATGGAAAGGGATAAGAGGAACGTAGATAGGAAAGCTACGCCAATGATAAAGAATAAAGCCTTAGTGTCCTGTGGAATGCAGAGTAGTCTTCGGTCTTGCAGGATAGCTTTTCCGAATTCGTATGGATGAAAGATGTGGAGAGAAACTTAGTAGTATCGCAGTTGTGGAAGTTTTGTAGGTGTTTGTAATTTGACGAGAGTATTAAGACTTACATCGAAAAGAATTAACTGCTAATATTTTGAATAGAATTTTTTATGGTAGTAATCTTCAATAGGTGAGAGTGGAGTTAGCTGGCATAGCGGGCTAGTTGGCACACAGGTTCTCGTTCCTGCCACCGAGTGCTGTCATCGAGATAGTAAGGAGTGTAAGTAAAGGTGCACCATCCACCGAAACTTATGTCAGTTTGCAAGCGTCACGATGAAAGTACCCCTATTTTATCTTTTTTTCTGAATGTTGAGAAAATTTTTTCATAGTAATTTCGCTCGTTCAGGTACGTCTGTAAACTGAGGGGCTACTGATAGTGGTTTTGGAAAGATTGGTTAACTGTGGTTGCAAGTATAAATCATTGTCTTCTTATCTGATGTTTGGAACTGTGTGGTATCAATTTTGATTTGATGTTACCATGGGCCTAGTTGGCATAGTATGGGGTCAGTTGGCATAGCTATGACACTGGCCCGACATCTATATGCACTAAGCTCTCTATTACTGTTCATTAAAAATAAACACTTTTAGAAAAAGTGAACACATACAAACTACCACAGAAGAAATTGGCAATTCAACAATGGCCAAATAACTAATTTCACTGATACTGTAAAAAACAGTCTTATCAAAGATAGATACGCGGCTAAGAGGGCCAATAAGAAGAAAAAACCCATGTACGACTAAAAGGGGAACATGGCTAAGGTTAATAAGTCGAAAAAGGAAAAAAACTTCCTAGAAACGTGTATTTGAATTTTATTCTACATATTGTGATGACAGTGTCCCAGACGTGAACTACGCCGAAATTAGCAACAGGTGCAAAGATGTATCAGAGGCTAAAGCAATTTTCTATGGCGCATAATCTTCACCGTCAGCCTCCTGCCAAGGGAATGATTAGAATTTAATTCAAAAATTCCCACTAACCGTAGAAAGCCTCAGAAAGACGCCCACAGGTCACATCGAACGACACAAGCAACTAATTCCACACAATTTGTTTTAGTGAAGTAGCATGCTCATCAGCCATTACCCTGCGAAGTTGGTCGAAACAGATGACAATGAGATTCATGTGCCCACAATGTCCAAAAAGAGGAAAATTGGAGATGGCCGAAAGAGGATTATTCTGTCTGACGGGACAAAAGTAAAACTGTGCAAAATTTGAAACCAGTTACTCAAAGAAACGAGTGCTAACATCTACATTCATTGGTGATTGAAAACTTTGAATTTGTTCTATTGCAATAACTATAGGAAGCTATTACAATAAGCAGAATTGTTTGTCTTGAGAATTTATGGCTTGTTCATACATTGAAGTTCACACTGTTCTTTATACATTTAAGCAGAATTAATTTTAAATTGAGTGTTATTTTTTAATTAGGAACTTTTTCAAGAATTTCTTCTTTGGAAAGGAACTTACTTCAAGCTCTGGCAAAATAATTGGTTTTCATAGGAAACTTCTAGGTTCTACCTAAGTACCGAGATCAGTATCAGGTCATGTCAACTCACCCCGCGCCTGAGGCTGGTTAACATAGCTGCAAGCTTTTAGGAAAACTGATTTTGGGGTGACCTAAACACGCAGTTAATTAATAAGTCCTACGTGATTTTTTACTCAGAAAGTTTAGCTGTCCGCCACATTCACCAGATTCTCTTCAATTACTGTACAAAAAAAAGAAACAACAGGAAGACCAACAACAAATTCCATGCCAACTTGGCCCAGTCTCCCCTAACGTCTAATTTTTAGATACTTGGTTCATTAATAGTTCACATACAACCATCGCTACCTCCGAAAAGCAAAACAAAAGAAAAGAACATGAGGTTGCAGGGGATCTAAAATCACCGTCTGTAAAAGGAAGGGGACATTGTAATAGGTATCAGTAACGAAAATATTTTCAGATTATAATTTTGTTAAACAATATTAGTAACACGATAAACAAGGTTACACAACAGAAGCAATGGCTCTGAGCACTACGCGACTTAACTTCTGAGGTCATCAATCGCCTATAACTTACAACTAATTAAACCTAACTAACCTAAGAACATCACACACATCCATGCCCGAGGCAGGATTCGAACCTGCGACCGTAGCGGTCGCTCGGCTCCAGACTGTAGCGCCTAGAACTGCACGGCCACTCTGGCCGGCCACAATAGAAGACGAGATCGCCTTAGTGTGGACACAAACGTTAAGTATTACATCATATTATCAATGAAAGTAACCACATAAGGTTGTCTAAGTTTCCTCGAGACCAGCGCAGCATCGATGGGAATGGAAACTATTCATGCCTCTCATTACGATCATTTGGAGCTTTCTTATGCTTATTTGAAAATGCCAAAGAAAGTAATGTGTGAATTACGGGTATTTCGAAAGCGATCTATTTCAACGGAACAACTTATCTTCTACCAAGAGTGGAAAGAGGCTTACATCCTTGGATCGTGTTTGACAGAGCTAGGGGTAATCGTTAAACTGACACCATCCTTTTTGTCACAGCCGTAGAAGATCTCCCAACAGGTGAACGTCCATCGGATTCCCCTGGCTCACGGCAAACAAGCAACATTCCGCCATAAAAAGCGCGCCGCTGATCTGTGACACCAATACTTTTCATCCGAGCGCGCGCATAATTCACGATTTATTGGATGCTCGTAAAATTTCCGACAATGGGACAACAAGTGGCACAATAACAGAAACGCATTAGATACTGTACGCGCGAGCGATGGCCGACAATGCGGCGAGAGCGCAGTGAGGGAAATCCATTTGGCGACAATGGGTCTGCGCGCACAATGGCCGCAGCCGGCGGGCACGGGTGTGGTGAGTGGGCGGTGGGAGGGGACCGGCGGTGGAAGGCAGCTCGGGCGCAGCAGCACAGGGCCTGGACAGCGGGCGGCGTTTACCGCCGCGTCCGCCTGTTTTGTTCCGACTTTCACACGGGTCAAATTCGCGTTGAGAGGACAGTTGGCCTCTGAATCGTTGCAAACGTCCACCGTAAATTCTGCTCAGTTGTCATCCTCTAACGGCGCATCTGTCTGGACGTAAAAAGCCTACGGTGGGTACGCGTAGCGTACCTCACAGCCAAGGGGCTAGACAAGGGTGACATTCGATTCTCGAAACGATATTCATGATTTTTTTTTCAATAAAATGACAAACAAATTACAAAAAGTTCAAATGGTTCAAATGGCTCTGAGTACTATGGGACTTAACTACTAAGGTCATCAGTCCCCTAGAACTTAGAACTACTTAAATCTAACTAACCTAAGGACATCACACACATCCATGCCCGAGGCAGGATTCGAACCTGCGACCGTAGCGGTCACGCGGTTCCAAACTGACGCGCGTAGAACCGCACGGCCACATCGGCCGGCGCAAACAAATTACAAAACTGTCTTCAGATCGTTACTGTACAAGTTAAGGTTCTGTTTCGTATATTTAAGTAAAAAACTTGCACCCTGATGACACTGAACGACATCTACCAAACGCCTGCACAGAGTGCGAGGACGGTTAGTGGGAGCTCTGAACGCCACAATTTTCAACCTAGGGAAAAATTTCAAAAACTGCTGTGATATTTATGATACTGTTCAATGTAGTACGCAGTTAAAGATGGTTATAAAAATTCTCTGAAATAAAAGTCCCTCCTTTTATGAAAAAGTCATAAAAACGTGTACCAAAATCAGAAATTAAAATATATCGCAAAGATTTCACTTACTATAGAAGAAAAAGCCCAGGCGAACCTTTTCTATGCGTGTAAATACATTTATTTGTAATTTTCAGCACACACGTTTTACATCGTACAAAAACAAGCTTAATGGCCAGTTAAGCAAACGAGAGAAATCACGTATTTTCAGGTTGTTTACCGTGAACGAATCATGGTACAAAGAGAAATCCTGTTGAGAACAGTATTTTAGTTGATATTAATCCTCTCTGTGATACTGTTCGAAGCTAACATGACCACTAATCCGTCGGTAACAATTACTGAGTTGAATCAGTTGGACTCCAGCATTCGGATGTGACAGACCCCTTCCACTAAATCACGGCTTTAACATACTTCGACACCCTTTTATGGAAGTCTAGCTAAGAACATTTTGCACCAATAAAAAAGATTTGGCAAAATATTTTCTACCCTGGTCTACCCGTTAAGAGTAGCCTCAGGCCTTATGGAAAAAGGTGTTATATTTATGGAGTAAATTAATTATTTTACCTTCACAAGGAAAAGCAAAATTCATTTATTCTCTTTACATCTGTATCCAAACAGCTGGCTTTCCACAAAGCCAAAAAACGTTCAGGCACATTATATGGGAGCTGTACACTTAGGAAAGCAATGGACGTTAACAGGCGGTCATTAACCCGATGTAGCATATCTTGTCATATTTTATATATATGATTACAAGACCGCTTTTAAATAATTTAGATGCGAAAGTAATGACTTTTCAAATGTAATAGTGTAATAAGGGTAAGTAAATCACTGTAAAAATGTTTGTAAAGTGCCACTACAGAGAGGCATAAGTTCTATGATATAAATTTTAGCATAACAACAGTAGTTTGTTAAGTAAGCTGCTGTAATGCATATATTTTTCCCTGCTTTATTTACTTTGCTTGCTTCGCTACCTTTTTGTCCGGACTGTCATGTAGATCAGTGTTCAGGTTGTTAGTAGTAGTGGATGATAGTACTGATTACGTTAGTGATGCTATGAGATTGGCGAGCATATTCTTACAGCTATCTATTGTATATGAATGACGGGTCAGCCGATGGATACGAATTATTAAAACTGTGTGACTTGTGTTAAATGAAAATACGTAGTATATGTGTAACGGTTTTACATACACTCATTTTAGTAGCGAATAGAAAGAGTATTCCTAGTGATAGGGAGAAATTGACTTTGATAAATAACAGACTGAAGACGCTGTTGAGATACAATCAGTGGTTTGTTAATAACAATAACATGAATGTACTTAACTATTTTTTCAAAGTAACTGCGAATACTAAATTATTTTACTATTGTTTATCTGAAGAACTAAGTTTCAAAGTGATATCGCATACTAATCAGACTGTTTATGAATTATAATTAAAGTCGTTATTGTGGTGCCCGTAAAAAAACTGTGGCGTGATTCTGCGGAGATAACGAAACATATTCTACGTGTAGCAGTTAACATAATTTGGTTATATTAAGGTTCAAATTACTGAATGAGTAACTATTTCACTATTAAAACATCGTATCTTTTACCAGATAGAGCAATGCCGATAATTAAACAGTTTATTTCCATCGCCTTCGTAGTTCCGATGTATAAGGAAATATGAAATCTAACCGCGGGCTATAGCATCTTAATATACGTAAGATTTAGGGAGACAGCATGCCCTCCCCCTCCCGCCTTTTGGGTGTTTCTCTGTGCTAGACCGTTTTATGGAATCGATGCAGTAAAATATTTTGACATGGTGACATCACGGAATGACACAATTACGCTATCGTGTTTGGATGTAGCCATGACCACATCGCTTATGAGGTGGCCAGATACGTAGGTTTTAACGCGGATTGTCCAACGTGTCTACAAAGAATGGTCAATGACGCTGATCTATACAGCATGAGTAAACAACAATTCTCCCATAAAGATCGTTAATGACAGTGATCAGATATGAGTGCACACCTTGCCAGTGCCAATCAGTTTTGTCAGTGAATGCATACCCATCCCAATCAATTTGAATGAACATCGATAGGGGAACTGAATGCAATGGTCATTTGTTATCGGGTACCTCGAATATGACCATTGCTGAAAGCGAAACATAGACCTACTTGCCCTCAGTGGGCCAAACAACACGGGAACAGAATGTTAGCAGATTAGAAGTATACAATGTGGCCTGACGAAATGCGATTTCGCAATTCTTTTAAATGTTGTAAAATGTCGAATGCAATGACTGCCTCACGAGGTGATAGAGCTCGGACGTGTGGATGTGGTGGAAGTGGTTCTGTGGTGTTTTGAAGTGGTTTTTCGTAACGTCAGTTGGGCGTTATCATTCATGTTACGGCAATGATGAAGTACTTAGTTCACTTCAGAATTCTCGGGTAAGAAATTATAGCTTTTCTTCTAAAACTTCATGATGAGTAGGCTACGAAAGCTACCGTCTACTAAAGATCGGACCACCCGTTTAATTCTGTCTGTGAAACAGCCTGTGATTTCGAAAAGAGGACAAAAAATTTTAACATCTTCATCCCAGTATTCGGCGGCAAATGCCTGAGAAGTGTTACTTGAAACAGAAACTGATAGATGAGTACTTCTCACGTTGTTTCGCAAAGTCTTTGTAACTGGGCCTGTATTAAAGGAAAACAGCAATATATGTGGAATCACATTCAGTGCATCACATTTTAGCAACAACATACGCGAGCAGCCAAGAAGGTGCGTCACAAACTTGGTTACAGCCATACCCTTTGCTGTAGGCAAGTCAATGACAAAGTCAAATGCATCTTACAGGTTTGTGTTACTATGTATCGTACACTTAAAACTGTGGAAAAATAAGTGGTATATCTCTTGACTGTTTCAAATTCTTCAGTGAGCTATTTGAATATTTTGTTTTGTTTTTGTATTAGGAATTTGGTTGTATAACCGCATTTAAATTACACACATCAAAAAAAGTCTTGCATCACCTCGAGTCCAAGAGTTCCGGAAACTGTACAGAAAACTGGGATAGAGATCAACATAAACAACATTTCCACCCTTTTTATTGCTCATGAAAAAACAGACATTGCATGTTGTACCATTATAAAGAGAGAACTTCAAGAGGTGGTGGTCCAGATTGCTGTACACAGCAGTACCTCTAATACCCAATAGCACGTCCTCTTGCATTGATGCACCTCTGTATTCGTCGTGGCATACTATCCACAAGTTCATCACGGCACTGCTAGTCTAGATTGTCCCACTCCTCAATGGCGATTCGGAGTAAATACTTCAGAATGGTCGGTGGCTCACGCCGTCCATAAACAGCGCTTTACAATCTATCCCAGGCATGTTCCGTAGGATTCATATCTGGAGAATATGCTGGCCATTCTAGTAGAGCGATGTCGTTATCTTGAAGGAAGTCATTCATAAGATATGCACGTTAGGGGCGCGAACTGTCGTCCATGGAGGCGAATGCCTCGCCGGTATGCTACCGATATGATTGCACTATGGGTCGCAAGATGGCATTCACGTATCGTACAGCCGTTGCGGCGTCTTCCATGACCACTAGCGACGTACGTCGGCTCCACATAATGCCACCCCAAAACAGCAAGGAACTTCCACCTTGCTGTACTCGCTGGACAGTGTTTCTAAGGGTTCAGCCAGATCGAGTTGCATCCAGACAGGTCTCCTACGATTGTCTGGTTGAAGGCACATGCGACACTCATCGGTGAAGAGAACGTGATGCCAGTCCTGGGCGTCCATTCGGCTTGTTGTTGGACCCAGCTGTACCGCGCTGCATGCTGTCGTGGTTGCAAAGATGGACCTCGCCATGAACGTCGGGAGTGAAGTTACGCTTAAAAAATGGTTCAAATGGCTCTGAGCACTATGGGACTTGACTGCGGTGGTCATCAGTCCCCTAGAACTTAGAACTATTTAAACCTAACTAACCTAAGGACATCACACACATCCATGCCCGAGGCAGGATTCGAGCCTGCGACGTAGCGGTCACCCGGTTCCAGACTGTAGCGCCTAGAACCGCACGGCCACTTCGGCCGGCATTTACGCTTCATGCAGTCTATTATGCACAATTTGAGTCGTAACACGACGTTCTGTGTTTGCACGAAAAGCATTATTCAACATGGTGGCGTTGCTGTCAACGTTCCTCCGATCCATAATCCGTAGGTAGCGGTAATCCACTGCAGTAATAGCCCTTGGGCGGCCTGAGCGAGGCATATCATCGACAGTTCCTGTGTCTCTGTGTCTCCTCCAAGTCCGAAAAACATCGCATAGGAGACGGCTGGACAGTTCCCTTGTTGAGAGCTCTTCCTATCATAAAGTAACAATGCGGACGCGATCGAACCGCGGTATTAACCGTATAGGCATGGTTGAACTACAGACAACACGAGCCGTGTACCTCCATTCTATTGGAATGACTGAAACTGACCCCCTCCGTATAATAGGCGCTGCTCGTGTATGGTTGTTTACATCTTTCGGCGGGTTTAGTGACATCTCTGAACATTCAAAGGGACTGTGTTTGTGATACAACACAGTCAACGTCTATCTTTAGGAGTTCTGGGAACCGGGGTGATGCAAAACCTTTTTTGATGTGCGTATTTCACATGTGTTTCATTATTTAAAGAGTCAGTGAAGTGGTTGAAGTAGTACTTAAGTCGTTCGGTACCAGACCGTGTAGTTGCTTAAGCCTGACAGTAACAACGATGAAGATAACGATGACGACAATGTTCATTAAATTGATAACAGGCAACGGTGAGATTTCATTTTTGAGAGCAATAAACAATTTCGCGCCACTTGTAGTTCTTTTATTTAGTGAACGGTTGAAGATATCGAACCGAAGTCTTCGGCAAATTTTAACACACTGGGAGAACGTAATTTTATTGCTTGAGCAGTGTGCTTATCTCTTTTGTAACACATAGGAGTACTGCAGTAAGTATGATAATTTAAATGAAACTGGATACGTTTTTAACTATATTGGAAAGATCTTGAATAGATGAGTGGAGTAAAGAAACGCTCTTTACTTTGGCCTCGGAACTTTTCGCTAGTGTTTGATAAATGTTCTATTATTGAAAGGTAACGTAGCTCGAATAGGTCTGAACATCATTAAGTGTTATGCGACGCTCCGACGTCGTACTACGCCTTTCAACCGTTTTCTTGTTTGCTCATAAGTAGCACCCTTAACCATGAACATGTATACATTTCTAAAACGTCTTCTGATAGATTAGGGGTTTAGAACAATCCTTAATGATCCTTGGTATACGTATATATGTCATTAGAGTAGGCACATCTTCTTTCTGCCTATAACGTCGGAGCCTGTTACGACTTTCTTTCTTAACAGAATTTACAACGCAGTAGTCGACTTCGTCCTCCTTGGTTTTCAAGTTCAGCACTACCTTCCGATACCGTTCACACAAATCATCGGTTGAATAGAATTATGTGCTCCGATATATTTCTATGCGAGGTAACGCTCATGCAAATACAGAATCATTCAAACTGCAGTAACGTTTTGTTATTTACCTCAGAGGAGCATTGGGACAAGCTAACAGGACAGTTTGCATGTACAGCAGAGCTACAGCGGCAAAAGAGCGGCAGTCGCAAAGCTTGGACTGCGGGTTGCAAACCAGCGCCACCGCAGGGGAGGGCGGCGAAAGCAGCGAAATAGCAGGGCAGGCATAGGGCGCGCAGACTTTACGACACTTTTCAGGCGGGGTGCCGGCAGCAATCCGGCCAGAAACATTTTCCCGCTTAAATCCCTTTTTACTACCGACTTAAATGATTGGAATTCAGTGCGCCACTATACTTCAGCAACCCATTAGGTAATTGAATTTAACCTCCATGAATAACGCCGCTAATCCCTTGGTATATAGAGAACAATCGCGGATATTTAACTCCACATGTTCCTGCATTAAGGCTGTTCCGCGTTGTGAAATATATCGCGACCGCTGTTCCATTCTAGCCTTTCTCTTCCACATCCGCGTGCGCCAGAAACAGGCTCGTTAGTGGAGGCGCAACTGCACACACCCCTGTCTCCTTTCTACGCACGCAGAAGTAACGACGCCATAGGAAATAGAATATGTTGCTAACTGGAGGATAATGGAACAGAAGTGCTATGAAGAACACAAACATCTGTTAAACAGATCTGTTAAGTGCCGTGTCTTCCACGAGCCGGCCTACAGGCACGTCTGTTAACTACAATTACTACAACCGGTCTCCGGTTGCCGTGTCAATAAGCGAGGAAGAGTGACGGTAAGGCACTGGACTTGTACTCAGCAGTCAATCTGATTGTATTAATAGAAGAGATAGACAAGACCCAACAAAGAGCGGCGCATTATGTCATGAGACCGTGTGGATGATGATGACGTTTGGTGTGTATGAGGGTCAACTGCGCGATCATCACAGTCCATTTTCTTTTTGCAAATAAGACCGGGTAGCAGGCGCGACAATGTTACGGAGACATTCAACAGAAGGCTGTGGCAGACGCAACAAGGGAGGCATTGTGCATCATGATGAGATTTGCTATTGAAATTCTGAGAGGAAGAGTCGGGTAATATACTACTTCTAGCACAATGACCATAATGAGAAAATACGAGAAAGCACAGCTAATAGGGAAGTTTATCGTCAATCATTCTCTCCACACACCATTCACCAATGTAACAGTAAATGATGGAACAGATAATTGTGTCGGAAGTTACCCCAGGCATATTCTGTATAGGGACTTGCAAACTGTAGGGATGTTTAAGTTTACTATTGTTCTTCTAAGTCAATTTAAGTGCATGCCAGGCTGTTACTTAAGAAACGTTACTGCAAAATTCCGTTCCGTTACGAAGTTGTGTCTGTGCTGAACCCATTTTTGTAACAAGCCTTCCATGCCTTCTTTAAATTTGTTGAACGAACTTAATCTGTGCACTGGCTGTCGTATATTGGGTACAATATTATATTATCTTGAATTTCACCACTGCGTAATTTCAGATGGGTAGTCATTTTCAAATGGATAGCATGACACGTGAAATGAACGTATTAAAGTTACAATCAAACCATTAATTTCATGGGTCATAAACATCTTGTTTGAAGCGGCGAGCGGGGTATGCTACCACCCACCACAAATTCCATTCTTATCTCAACATCTTCATCTCAAAGCAGCACTTGTACTCTACATCTTAATTTATCTGTTGCGCGTATTCCATTATCTGCCTTGTCCCATAGAGCTTAATATAGCCTGCTTCTTCTAGTACGATGCATGTTAGTACCTGATGTGTTAACACATGTCCTACCATATTACAGACAACCGTCTAAGTTACAGCCTGATCAATCCATGTAAATCATCAACATATTTCTGTAGCACATTAGCTATAATTTGCTAAAACAGGTTCTTAACATGCCTTCAAGTGATTCTTCAATAGCTGTTATGTAACATACCAGTTGCAAGTACAACAACGTTCCTTACATCAACCAGATTAGCTATGTTGCCTGCAAACCATTGAACTGGTACTTGTTCGCATTGCGTTTTTATTCCTCTTTGGAGGTGAACTCGATTAATTTTTTTTTATTTTATTTTTTTATTTTTTTTTTGCGTACATGTTGAACAGAGACGACGATAAGCTACAGCTCTGCTTTCCACCCTTAATACTACAATCTTGTGTCTCTTTGTACGTGTAAAACATTCACCTTTCTCTTTCCTTTAGCAGCATCTTATTCCACATCTTAGTACACCTTAGTTGTCGAAGGCTTTCCCTTAGCCTAAAACTCCTGGGAAAACACCACGATTTTTCTTCAGTCGTGTATCGATTATTACTCTAGTCTGATACACCTTCAGTTTTTCATTCTGCTGTATTGTACATTATTCTGGACATTTTCCAATAATGGTTTGTCAGACCAATAGTCCAATAAATGTTACATTTACACGTGGCATTTGTGGTAATGTCACGATAATCTCTTTTCTGTAAACCTGATGGTAAGTGATCCATACTGTAGACTTTTGACAGAAACTTAAATAATTGTCTAGTCTCTAAACTTCCCACAGATTTCAGTAATGCCGAAAATGTGTAGTAGACTCTCGCTGGCTTGTTTGAGTTGAGTTGCTTCTGACCCCGTGAAATTGTTACCATGTTATTGGATCACCTATTCTTCCACAGCAGCATCTTCATCCCCTTCCATCAGTCTTCGGGTCAATTTTTCTCCGTCGATGTACGTCTTTCATTTGTCTTCGCTTTCTTCTGCTGTGAGCAGTTTTCCTTCTACATCTCGAAGATTAACATCCTAAAACTTAATTTTTCCTAAGTTAAGTTTGATTTTCCTGCACATCGTCTCGATATATATTTACATGTTTTTACTGTCCATTGTAAATCATCATATTTGCATTTCTTGTTCACTGAAATCCACAGTCACCTTTACTATTGAGTTGTTACCTCAGTCTTAAGATCTTGTACTTTCCAAAAATGCGAGTACTCTTACATCGTTCGTAGCATTTTTCAGCTCTCCTTTCGCCACCACTGTCTCGTTCCTTAATTACTTCCTTCATTATTATATTCCTTTCTCCTTTACGGAAATACTCTCCATGCTTTTACTTAGATGTCCCAGAACTCTTACCTCACCTCTTTCTGTCATGAACTTACAGTTATTTTCATTCTGTTTAGTTTCATGCCTTAAATTGATGGTTTATGGCTGAACTCGGATATCTTAAGCTGTTCAGGATATGTTTATGAATCATTCTCTAACGAATGTGTAGTCGAGTTGTTTCTGTCACACGCGGACTTTTGTAAGTATAGCATCTAATGATTTTGGAAGCTTTACTTGCTACAATTGAAAAGTACCCGTGGTCTAGGGGTAGCGTCTTTGATTCACAATCAAAACGTCTTCGGTCCCGGGTTCGATCCCCGCCACTGTCTAAATTTTGATAAATAATCAGCATTGGCGGCCGAAGACTTCCGGCATAAGAAGTCTGCCTCATTCTGCCAACGGCCTTGTCAAAGAGGGCGGAGAGCGGATAGAGGTTCAGGGCACTCTCTTGTCCTAGGGGAGGGAAATTGCACCTAAAGGCAGAAGAATCAGCAATGATCAACGACATGAGGATGCAGAAGGCAATGGAAACCACTGCATTAAAGACACGTAACGTGTATCCACAGGACATGTGGCCTGTAATTGAAGAAGTGTCATGATGATCTCTCCATTGGCAAAAGATTCCGGAATAGTCCCCCATTCGGATCTCCGGAAGGGGACTGCCGAGGTGGAGGTTACCATGAGAAAAAGATTGAATAATCAACGGAAGGATAACGTTCTACGAGTCGGGGCGTGGAATGTCAGAAGCTTGACGTGGTAGGGAAACTAGAAAATCTGAAAAGGGAAATGCAAAGGCTAAATCTAGATATAGTAGGGGTCAGTGAAGTGAAGTGGAAGGAAGACAAGGATTTCTGGTCAGATGAGTATCGGGTAATATCAACAGCAGCAGAAAATGGTATAACAGGTGTAGGATTCGTTATGAATAGGAAGTTAGGGCAGAGGGTGTGTTACTGTGAACAGTTCAGTGACCGGGTTGTTCTAATCACAATCGACAGCAGATCAACACCGACAACGATAGTTCAGGTGTACATGCCGACGTCGCAAGCTGAAGATGAACAGATAGAGAAAGTGTATGAGGATATTGAAAGGGTAATGCAGTATGTAAAGGGGGACGAAAATCTAATAGTCATGGGCGACTGGAATGCAGTTGTAGGGGAAGGAGTAGAAGAAAAGGTTACAGGAGAATATCGGCTTTGGACAAGGAATGAAAGAGGAGAAAGACTAATTGAGTTCTGTAACAAGTTTCAGCTAGTAATAGCGAATACCTTGTTCAAGAATCACAAGAGGAGGAGGTATACTTGGAAAAGGCCGGGAGATACGGGGAGATTTCAGTTAGATTACATCATGGTCAGACGGAGATTCCGAAATCAGATACTGGACTGTAAGGCGTACCCAGAAGCAGATATAGATTCAGATCACAATATAGTAGTGATGAAGAGTAGGCTGACGTTCAAGACATTAGTCAGGAAGAATCAATACGCAAAGAAGTGGGATACGGAAGTACTAAGGATGACGAGATACGTTTGAAGTTCTCTAACGCTATAGATACAGCAATAAGGAATAGCGCAGTAGGCAGTACAGTTGAAGAGGAATGGACATCTCTAACAACGGCCATCACAGAAGTTGGGAAGGAAAACATAGGTACAAAGAAGGTAGCTGCGAGGAAACCATGGGTAACAGAAGAAATACTTCAGTTGATTGATGAAAGGAGGAAGTACAAACATGTTCCGGGAAAATCAGGAATACAGAAATACAAGTCGCTGAGGAATGAAAGAAATGGGAAGTGCAGGGAAGCTAAGACGAAATGGCTGCAGGAAAAATGTGAAGACATCGAAAAAGATATGATTGTTGGAAGGACAGACTCAGCATACAGGAAAGTCAAAACAACCTTTGGTGACATTAAAAGCAACGGTGGTAACATTAAGAGTGCAACGGGAATTCCACTGTTAAATGCAGAGGAGAGAGCAGATAGGTGGAAAGAATACATTGAAAGCCTCTATGAGGGTGAGGACTTGTCTGATGTGATAGAAGAAGAAACAGGAGTCGATTTAGAAGAGATAGGGGATCCAGTATTAGAATCGGAATTTAAAAGAGCTTTGAAGGACTTACGGTCAAATAAGGCAGAAGGGATAGATAACATTCCATCAGAATTTCTAAAATCATTGGGGGAAGTGGCAACAAATGACTATTCATGTTGGTGTGTACAATGTATGAGTCTGGCGACATACCATCTGACTTTCGGAAAAGCATCATCCTTACAATTCTGAAGACGGCAAGAGCTGACAAGTGCGAGAATTATCGCACAATCAGCTTAACAGCTCATGCATCGAAGCTGCTTAGGTGGTGGTGGTTAGTGTTTAACGTCCCGTCGACAACGAGGTCATTAGAGACGGAGCGCAAGCTCGGGTTAGGGAAGGATTGGAAAGGAAATCGGCCGTGCCCTTTCAAAGGAACCATCCCGGCATTTGCCTGAAACGATTTAGGGAAATCACGGAAAACCTAAATCAGGATGGCCGGAGACGGGATTGAACCGTCGTCCTCCCGAATGCGAGTCCTGTGTGCTAACCACTGCACCACCTCGCTCGGTGAAGCTGCTTACAAGAATAATATATAGAAGAATGGAAAAGAAAATTGAGAATGCGCTAGGTGACGATCAGTTTGGCTTTAGGAAATATAAAGGGACGAGAGAGGCAATTCTGACGTTACGACTAATAATGGAAGCAAGGCTAAAGAAAAATCAAGACACTTTCTTAGGAATTGTCGACCTGGAAAAAGCGTTCGACAATATAAAATTGTGCAAGCTGTTCGAAATTCTTAAAAAAGTAGGGGTAAGCTACAGGGAGAGACGGGTCATATACAATATGTACAACAACCAAGAGGGAATAATAAGAATGGACGATCAAGAACGAAGTGTTCGTATTACGAAGGGTGTAAGACAAGGCTGTAGCCTTTCGCCCCTACTCTTAAATCTGTACATCGAGGAAGCAATGATGGAAATAAAAGAAAGGTTCAGGAGTGGAATTAAAATACAAGGTGAAAGGATATCAATGATACGATTCGCTGATGACATTGCTACCCTGAGTGAAAGTGAAGAAGAATTAAATGATCTGCTGAACGGAATGAACAGTCTAATGAGTACACAGTATGGTTTTGGAGTAAACCGGAGAAAGACGAAGGTAATGAGAAGTAGTAGAAATGAGAACAGCGAGAAACTTAACATCAGGATTGATGGTCACGAAGTCAATGAAGTTAAGGAATTCTGCTACCTAGGCAGGAAAATAACCAATGACGGACGGAGCAAGGAGGACATCAAAAGCAGACTCGCTATGGCAAAAAAGGCATTTCTGGCCAAGAGAAGTCTACTAATATCAAATACCGGCCTTAATTTGAGGAAGAAATTTCTGAGGATGTACGTCTGGAGTACAGCATTGTATGGTAGTGAAACATGGACTGTGGGAAAACCGGAACAGAAGAGAATCTAAGCATTTGAGATGTGGTGCTATAGACGAACGTTGAAAATAAGGGGACTGATAAGGTAAGGAATGAGGAGGTTCTATGCAGAATCGGAGAGGAAAGAAATATGTGGAAAACACTGATAACGAGAAGGGACAGGATGATAGGACATCTGCTAAGACATGAGGGAATGACTTCCATGGTACTAGAGGGAGCTGTAGAGGGCAAAAACTGTAGAGGAAGACAGAGATAGGAATACGTCAAGCAAATAATTGAGGACGTAGCTTGCAAGTGCTACTCTGAGATGAAGAGGTTAGCACAGGAAAGTAATTCGTGGCGAGCCGCATCAAACCAGTCAGTAGACTGATGCTGATGACAAAAAAAACCCGGAACAAAACCTAGATCTACAACCTGTCGTTCCTTTTTACAGTCCATACCTGGAGTAACACCACTTCCATTTCTTCAATTAAATACCTTTTATATAATGTAGGTCTGTCAAATGTTTATCCCCTTGCACATATTTTATGAATTCATCCACATCTTCATATAGTCTCGCGTGTGCCAAAATGAGGAATCGGCGAGGAAAGAAAGATATGGAAAACACTGACAAATAGAAGAGACGATAGGACTTGGGCATGTGTTATAAGGGAATAACTTCCGTGGTTCTAAAGGGAGCTGTAGAGGGTGAAAATTGTAGAGGCAGACAGAGATTGGAATAAATTCAGCAAATCAGTGAGGACTTAAGTGCAACTGCTACGCCGAGATGAAAAGGTTTACGCAGGAAAGAAATTCATGGCGGGCCGCATCAAATCAATCAGATCTAAAAACAGTTAAAATCACGCATATACAATAATTGGAACTGTAGACTATAAGCATCGTCGAGTTTTACATTTCGAATTATTTATTATGACAACAGCAAAGGTCAGTTACCTCACGACTGTAGGAGAACACGCAAGGACAGAGTTAGTAGTTCTTCAAACGAATAACATATCTGTAATGTCCGATATGAACGATATTTTTAGATGTGACATGTAATGTTGGCAGCAGATTCATTGTTTGACGACGGTGAACATGGTTTATGACCAAAACCGGTCGGAATAAAATATAAAGTCAGCGTTTGTGCGTCATCCACTTTATAGAGTATATTGTTCCGTAATTCAAATATGAAACATTCCGGAACGTAACGGAAATACAGATTAGACGACGTATTCGGTGGAGTGTCAACCGCAGATTGCAAAAACATTGGGTTTATAGAGGTCGTTATACGACTGTGACTGTGAAGTTATTTTAACGCGTACACCGGATCTAGATGAAATCAAGTTAATTGTTGGATACTTTAATAGCCTCCCGATTCCAACGTGACAGTTTTAGAGTTTTCTAAAGAAACCCTACGCTAAATAGCGCGGAAGTACCAACATCGCGCAGTTTTAGTTTGAGGCGACTTTAAAATATCGAGTATAGACTTGGACATTTATAGATTCATTGGAGAAGTTACGGACAGGTAGTTTCGTGAAGTATTTTGAACATGTTTTACGAAAACTGCCTTGAGCAGCTAGTTCGAGAGCCTATCCGCAGTAAAAATACACATTTTAGCTAGAAACAGAAATGACTTTATCGACAGCGTCAGTATAGAGACATGGATTAGTGATCATGATGTCATCATAGCGACGATGGTTAATGAAGTTAATCAATCAATCAAGAAAGCTAGGAGAGTTTTTTTGGTAGAAAGAGCAGATAATCGGTCGTTAGCATCCCACTTAAACAGTGAATGGACGTCATTTAGCTCCAGTGAAACGGTCGTTGAAGAATTATGAGCAAATTTTAAACTGAGTGTAATTAACTTTCTGGAGAAGTGAATGCCGAGTAAGTGTATGAAGGATAGGTGGTTTAATAACAAAATTCAGAAAATGCTGAAGAACCAAAGACTGTTGCGCTCTCGGCTCTAAAGAAAACGCGCAAGTGACCACAGGCAAAAGTTAGTAGAGATTCGTGTGTCTGTAAACCTGTAAAATGATAGATGCGAGAAACACGCAACAACTACCACCGTCATAACTTAGCAAAAGAACTCGCCGAGAATCCTAGATCACTCGGGTGCTACATTAAATCGCTTAGCGGGTCAAACTTTCTATACCGTCACTCGCTGACAATTCTGGTGTATTAGTAGAAAATAGCAAAAGCAAAGCCGAAGTTTTAAATTTCACGTTTAACGAATCGAACAAGCAAAATGCTCGAAAAAGCATAACCTTGTTTCTCCATCACACAGACTCCTGTAATTAGAACATGGTGATAGGCACACGCGACACAGAGATGCAACTGGAAGAACTGATAACACACAAGTCTCCAGGTCCGAACGGATTCCAATTTCGGTTTTACAGAGAGTACTATAGGATATTGTTCACTTACTTAGCTTGGCTTTATTTTTAATATCTCGCCAAGAGGAATGTCCCAAGTGAAAGGAAAGAAGAACAGGTGACTCCTGTATACAAGAAGAGTGAAAGAACGACCAGCAAATTGCTGATCAATTTCCTCAACTTCGTTTTGCTACAGAATTGTTGAGCATATTCTTAGTTGGAATATAATAAATTGTTTCTGTCCACAAATCAGCATGATTGTAGAATCGATCGTTCCCGTGAAATTCAGCCTTTTTCTGACAAAATATGCTGCGAAACATGGATGGATAGCAGCAGGCAGATTCTGTATTCCTACACTACAGGCAATTAACATTGCTACACCAAGAAGAAATGCAGACGATAAACGGGTATTCATTAGACAAATATATTATACTAGAACTGACATGTGATTACATTTTCACGCAATTTGGGTGCGTAGATCCTGAGAAATCAGTACCCAGAAAAACCACCTCTGGCCGTAATTGACCAGACGTTTTCAGCTGGTGAGAGATCTGGAGAATATGTGGCCAGGGCAGCAGTCGAACATTTTCTGTATCCAGAAAGGCCAGTACAGGACCTGCATCATGCGGTCGTGCATTATCCTGCTGAAATGTATGGTTTCGCAGGGATCGAATGGAGGGTACAGCCTCGGGTCGTAACGTCCACTGTTCAAAGTGGCGTCAATGCGAACAAGAGGTGACCGAGACGTGTAAGCAATGGCACCCCATACCATCGCGCCAGGTGATACGCCAGTATGGCGATGACGAATACACGCTTCCATTGTGCGTTCATCGCGATGTCGCCAAACACTGATGCGACCATCATGATGCTGTAAACAGAACCTGGATTCATCCGAAAAAATGACGTTTTACCATTCGTGCATCCAGGTTCGTCGTTGAGTACACCACCGCAAGCGCTCCTGTCTGTGATGCAGCGTCAAGGGTAACCGCAGCCATGGTCTCCGAGCTGATAGTCCATGCTGCTGCAAACGTCGTCGAACTGTTCGTGCAGATGGTTGATGTCTTGCAAACGTCCCCATCTGTTGACCCAGGGATCGAGACGTGGATGCACGATCCGTTGCAGCCATGCGATATGATGCCTGTCATCTTGAGTGCTAGTGATACGAGGCTGTTGGGATCCAGCACGGCGTTCCGTAACACCCTCCTGAACCCACCGATTCCATATTCTGCTAAGTCATTGGATCTCGACCAACGCGAGCAGCAATGTCGCGATACGCTAAACCGCAATCGCGATAGGCTACAATCCGACATTTATCAAAGTCGGAAACGATATGGTACGCATTTCTGCTCCTTACACGAGGCATCACAACAACGTTTCACCAGGCAACGCCGGTGAACTGCTGTTTGTGTATGAGAAATCGGTTGGGAACTTTCCTCATGTAAGCACGGTGTAGGTGTCGCCACCGGGTCCAACCTTGTGTGAATGCTCTGAAAAGCTAATTATTTGCATATCACAGCATCTTCTTCCAGTCGGTTAAATTTCGCGTGTGTGGCACTTCATCTTCGTCGTGTAGCAATATTAATGGCCAGTTGTGTAGGTTTCTGAAAAGCTTTTGAGACGGTACCTCGTGGCAGATCGTTAACGAAGTTTGCAACATGCGAAATAAGTTCCCAGAAATGTGAGTTGCTCGAAGATTTCTTGAGTAATAGAACGCAGTACTTTGCCTTCGACTGCAAACTTTTATCAGAGACAAGGATATAATCATGTCTGCCCCAGGGAAGTGTGATAAGACCTGTCTCTATCTCTAAATACATATATGAGTTGGCGAAAAGGATGAGCAGCAGTCTACAGCTGTTTGCTGATGACGCTGTGGTGTACGGGATCGTGTCGTCGTTGAGTGACTGTAGGAGGATACAAGACGACTTACGATAATAGCTAGCTGGCACTAAGTACCGATAAATGATAAGTTAATGCAGATACGTAGGAAGCACAACCCTGTAACTTTTGAATACAGCACTATTAGTGTGTCACGTCAGTTAAATACATGGGCGTAATGTGACAAAGCGATATGAAGCGGAACGAATATGTTAACGCGAATGTCGAGTTCATTTTATAGTTTTAGGAAAGCATGGTTCACCTATAAAGGAGACCGGCGTCAATGCGATCCTTTCTAGAGTGTTTGGGATCCCCACAAGAGGTGGTCTGGTGGTCGATTTGTCATCAATAAATTTCATCAACAAGCAAGTATTGCAGAGATGGTTCTGGAACTCAAAAGGTGTCTACTGGAGTGAAGGCGACGTTCTTTCCGAGGAACACAGTTGACAAAATTTAGAAAACCGGTATTTGAAGCTCACTGCAGAACGATTCTACTACCGGCAATGTACATTTCGCGTAAGACCCGCTAGGGTTAGATAAGATACATTAGGACTCATAGGAAGGTATATAGATAATCGTTCTTCCCTTGTTGTATCTGAAAGTGGAACATGGCAGGAATAGCTGGTAGCGGTACAGAGTATCCTCCGCCACGCATCATACGGTGGCTTGCGGAGTATGTATGTAGATGTAAATGGAGATGAATATCTTTTGTTATCCTTCCATCGACTCGCATTATTCAAGACGAAAATCTTTAAGCAAGTATCTCGACTCAAGGCTGAATATTAATATAAGTCAACTATAGAGCCAAATGTAAAGACTGCAACTCTGAGCTATCGTCTCTTCCAAACCGACAGGAAATATTCCAGGAGTAAAATTCGCGATTTTTTTTTGGTCGAAGAAGTTTGAGGGCTGCAAATGTACTGAATTTATTTCACTGACCAAGAACGGGACTCTGATTAAGCAAGATCATCACAAATATTCGTAGAAAAGACATCTGGCTGTAAATAAACGCAATGAAGACAATATAGTGACACAGAAAGACCCAAGTGTAGTGGCGTAAATTTTGATCAAAGAGCCCTGGGGCCTTGCGGCCAATTAATCTGAGAAAACTGGCACTTTTCATGTGCCCACATAAAGTCAAGATGGTACTTGTTTGTTACTTGTGTAATGAGGTAGACAGCAAAAGAGGATCGACTCAAATTGCAACCTACGACTGTGACTCTACATTTGTATCTGTATCCCTCGGTGCGATAACCATTCAAACTGACAAGCAATTTATCATGCATTTTTACGGCATTTTATACGTAAACGCAGAGTGACTCTAACATGCCAAGATGTAGACGGAAAGTAGGTGCCCCCCTAAAGTATGAGCGCAGATCGTTCGAATTTGCAGGAGAAAGCCTCGCCATTCGTCATCCGTATTACGCTGTACGACTGTTTTCTAAACGTTAAAAATGAGCAGAGGAGCATCCCAAAATTACTGTGCACCATGTATGACTACTCCACTATCAAAGGAACAAACCTCATTAGGTAAGTTATGACACACATTATGAAGGCGCATTTGGTGAAGCAACCTTAGAACGAAAGGGCCGGCAACTACGTATGTTCAATAGTATACATGAAAAAACTTTGGATAGCAACAGACAAACTTAAGGATTTGCTCATAACGATTGAGAAACATGTAATTGCAGGGGAATATTAACCATATTAAGGCAATCTGTTGAGCGACGAGGGTCTGCGTGAATTGCCTGAATCAGATACCGAAAAGGACTCTGATGTAGACTGAATATATCTGTGGAGTTTGATTCAGTTTCTGGTTTTATCTTGTTTTTAGTTGTGTTAGTTTCTCTTGGTTCTTTGAAGCAAAGAAACCAGAATTTGCGTCAGATGCTCTCTTTCCGTACACATGCGACAATTCAGTAAGTCTTAATTATTCCACAAAACCGACTGTGCAATTCCTTGGCACCTCTCCTCCCCCTCCTGCAACTCTCCTCCCTCCACCCACCGGAAGGGAGTTATAGTTAAGAATTTCATTTTGTAACATTTGTGAATATTATATCAATAGATGAGGAGCAGATAGATTCCCTAAATTACCAAAGTTGTTTTGAGACTCTCTGGAACAGTTAGTCAACAGTATCTCAAAAGTTCCATAATGCACATTCATTGTTTTGGCATGAAGCGGACGATATTATTTCTGGTTTCACATCAACATCTCATGGTGTGGACATGTGAAACTAAACAACATTGGTTGGCGTTGTCGTAGTTTCAAGCCTCACAGTGCCAAATCCCTCACCTCACGGCTCGTAGTAACTTATTCCCTGGCATGCTTATTTATAACCTTGTGAGAACATTTTACAACGTTCATTGAAGCTGCAAGGAGAGGGAGTAAATGGAATGATAGAGTATGGTGTGGAAGAGGTGGAGAGTGAAACTAGGGAGAAGAAAATGTACAGAAAGAGTTGGAAGGGGGAAACTGACAAATAGAAGATTAGAATAAATACATACCCGAACAACACCGGGTACTCACCTAGTGTCCTATAAAGGTTAATCAGTTACTGGAACTTCGAAATACGACAATACTTCGTATATCTCTTATCTGTGAAGAAATGCTTCGTGACTGAACAAAAGAACTATCTCCTCAGTCCTCTTGCCTCATCAGTATTGAAAATATCTCATCATAATATTCCGTCGCTGATGCAGCAAAACGTATACTCCAAGAAAACTCAGGATCCAACTTTTACAATTTCACATATTCTTTGCCAAAAGAAACGAATGTCCTTAGCAAGGTTATGTGGCTCGAGGCAAGTTGTGTCGAGGAACTACTCAGTTGACAGGGGGCACTCATCGGCCATCTCACAGTGAAGGCCACCGCGACCGGACGACTGAGAGCCTGATTTGGGCAACCAAATAACTAGGCTCGATACTACAAGAAAATCACTTACGGAACTCTTCAAGACTTCCATATTTCTTCTAGCAGGGACAAGTATCTTCAGATTTCTTTTCTCTTCAGAAGAACATCAATTTCTGCCCCTAACAATCGAGATATTCTCAGTGAACTGGGGATTGCTTCTTAGTCTAGCTGAATGGCTATTATTTCTCGAAGGCTTCAACATACTACCTCGAATGCACTCTCCTACACAGCGAGAAAGTTCACGGAGCCGTTACACTTATTCATTCACTATATCTTCTGTAATGATATAAAGGTAATGAGTGAGTCACTAAAACTTCGAGGGGAGAAATTAATCGGATGGATAGGAAAACTGTTAGCCTTCTGATTGGACAATAAAAAGTATCACAAAATTTACACGCTGTCTGTGAATACACATAGCTTAATTCGCGAGAAGCACTGGATGCTGAAGATTTGGCTCAAGAGAAAGTATTTGAGAATTGGTAACAAATCAATCCGTAGATGAGACAGGATTATTCCGTTTCCTATCAAGTTTGTTCTCATGAAGGCCATTTAATTCTGCAAGCGATTGTTTCTATTATTTTTACTTTGTTTCTGAGACGATCAACACAGGAGTTATGAAAGCACCCGTATTCATTTACTTACATAATAAAGACTGCATAAGAAAGATGTTGAAGAAGGTGGAGTGACATAAGAGAATTATGTACCTTGAGCATTAAATGAAAACCGTCACAAACCCAACAGTCACAAAGCCCATTTTTGCCTGAAGAGAACATTTACGAACACTGCACATTGGTCATATGTATTTTCTCATCACTGACTTCATTGATATATAAAATACTGGTTTCGTCACATTTTTTAATTTTGCTGTGTTTTCTGAGTAACACATATTTTAACAGAACTGCACTTGTTATTTTAATGGAGAAAAATAGTTTTGACATGGATCCCTAAATATTCCAGAAGTTGAAATATCGTACAGTTCTTACGAAAATTACTCTACCTGTTATATTACGAGCTGCAGCTTAGAGAGAGAAATAAACATCAGATCTGTAATGAGTATACCAAAGTGACATCACAACAAATGTTGGCCACCACGTAATAAAATTTGCCCACTTCGATTCGAGCGCCGATTGCAAGACAAAATTGATGATATTTCGGAATTTTAACCCAAAGAACCAAGAACTGCCATGTAACACACGCTATGTTTATGTGTACTGTGTCCGTGTTTCTTTCTGTTTTTCGTATTAAGAGATTTGTTTCTCACAAGTGTTTCATTACCTGTCGGTAACTAGTTACATTGCAAGTATTATTTTAGTATGTGCTTTCATTGCCCCTGAGTGTCCAACCAAAGAGCGTCGTTTACGAAACGCAATGTTTTGACAGCGTATCCTGACACGCCTTCAGGTGATACGTGCAGAAATGTAATCGGGACATTTCTTCTTTGCGTATAGCTAGTCCTTATGCTTCGCGTGGCTTATTTTCCTCAAAGTTTTCTGTTTTCCTTTTTGTACTCTAAATTTCCTGAAAAGGCCTGTCTGTCGCATTGTAGAAACACAAACCTGCACAATCCTTTTACACAGTAAAGTTTGAGAATTTCTTCAGGAGTATGAATAAAATGAGTAATTAAAAATGAAAGAGGCCTCTCGGGCGGCTCTTAGTGCTGTGTTTTTGTTGTCTTGTTGCAAGGAGCGACTCTGATGCAGACTGGTGACCAGATAGCACGAGGCAGACACTGAGCACCACATTCTAATAGCAGTATTGGCCTCCTACTGTGGTCCTGGTGTGCTCACGAGTACAGTACAGCGAACAAAAGAGTTTTCTCCGAAACAGGAACGGAAATTCCCGAGCGCCCCGCGGTGACACTCGTGCTCGACGACTCCCATTGTGTGCATGTGTTTGCTGCGTGACGACAAACCACTCCTAATCGCTGCTATCACACTGGCATACCCGCAGCGCGGGACTGCCATTACGGGAATTACGCGTGTAGTTTAGTCCGGTTTACATTGGACCGATTGGGATTAGTCGTTGCCACGGGGCTGCCGAGATTTTGAACATTGCTGGTCCTTTTCCTATACGAGTACGTCTTTCTCTCTATTCCTCTATCTGCATTTCTTCATCCTTCTCACCGAACTTCCGTCCAATAATTCCAACGCTCTGTCTTTCTCATCTCTCTCTCTCCCTCTCTATGCCTCTCTCCCTCTCTCTTTCTCTCTCTCTCCCTCCCTCCCACCCTTTATCTCTCTGTCTGTCTGTCTCTCTCTCTCTCTCTCTCTCTCTCTCTCTCTCTCTCACACACACACACACACACACACACACACACACAACTGCGCGAGCACGAGTGCCGGCATACCCACCTGGTCGTACATGCTGCTTTATATCAATGCTCTCGTATGCTTGGCGTCGTTGTCCACTGAAAGGATCACACACACACAAACGCACACACACACACACACATACGCACAGCCCCCCCCTCCCCCCCCCCCCACACACACACACGTACACGCACACACAAACATGTGTTTCAAACGACGCGTGAGAGTGTTGGTGCTGCAGAACACGATGAATACCTGATGGGAAACTCTCGGGTTGGCCTCCAGTGGAACCTTTTCATCGCCGGTCCGCGCGGTTACGTGGAAGGCGGCGTTTGTGAAGCACGGCGTCTTTTCAGGCATCTCCGCCAATGCACCAGCGATCGCCCACTCCGCATTCAATGCCGGAATATTTTATGCTCTCAGAAAGTACTCTTTGCGTTTTACTTGTGTTAATATTTTCTACACGCAACCAACAGCTGCTGCAATACGAAAAAAAAAGCATCGTTAAATGTGATTCAAAGGCTGACGAATAGGTGCTTACCGTGAATAAAGCCACATTTTTAATAACTGCAGTGATGACTTGTCTGTGTACTCTGCGAGATTCTTCCTTCAGTGATTATTGTCTAAATGAAAGAAGGGAGCGAGGAAGAACTTCAATATTGTTTTTTTTTCATATAGGTATCAGTTTATTTTCGTGTGAAACCTTCTCTCCCGCCGGCCGGTGGGCCCGAGTGGTTCTAGGCAATTCATTCTGGAACCGCGCGACCGCTACGGTCGCAGGTTCGAATCCTGCCTCGGGCATGGATGTGTGGGATGTCCTTAGGTTATGTATGTTTAAGTGGTTCTAAGTTCTAGGGGACTGATGACCTCAGATGTTAAGTCCCATAGTGCTCAGAACCATTTGAACTTTCTCTCCTCTCTCTCTCTCCATCTCTTCCACTATTTCTCTCTAGCTGGTATTGTTTCTTTCTGTCTCTGTTCATGTTCTACGCAATGACATAGACATCTTTCCCGCCCTTGCTAACAAGTGTTTGACACAGGACTGCTGCCTCTCTTGTTTCATCGCGTTATGCGATCCTGCTTTCTAAACACAAAGTTAAACAACATTGATGATATGCTTACAGCCGGCATTACTTAACATTAAGCACTAATTTTCCCCATTTTATGGCACTTCTCTTCACCAGATGTTTTTTCTGGTTTTATTGAAAGTAAACCCGCGCTGTAGGAAGTTATAGTAATAGTGGACAGCTCTGTAGTTACCTTAAAACGGTCTCTGACTGACACCTCTTTTAATTACAGCAATTTGATTAGTTAAGACAAGATTCACTATACTGTCGTGAATTTTAGCATATTAACTCACAATATCGCCACAATAGCAAATTCCTGATCAACATCAGTTGGAAGTGCAACAAGCCTTTGATGGATTCCGTTGAAGATTTTTCATATCCAACTACATAAATCTCTGAAATCGACAAATGGCTGCCTAAACATTTATACCTGAATGAGATAAGCGAGGCAATACACTTATGTATTCACATTCACCCTTATAAAACAATGAACACAAACATATACCCTACTGATATAAATATATATGCTTCAGAAGATCTACTGTATAACTATTGATGGTTAACTGTTTGCTGTTGAAAGCTAGTATCTCGAAAAGCATCTCAGTTTTGTTGGATGTAATTTCTGTACAAAGAAGGCATGAATTTACTGACTTGTATTAGCAATTCCGTGATCCTTATGATACTGAACATAATAGCAAAATGTTGATTAATGTAAATATCGGTTTTGGAGGTGTGTGAAGTTTGACGACAGTTTGGTAAAGCTGTATTCAGATGACCCCTAGTACACTGAAAGATTGAACTTCTGAACAAGATCTGAGGAAAGAACAGCGTTACGTTGGATCCTACATGGAATCTAATGTTACACACTGCTCATTAAAGATTACTCCACAAATTACAGCTGCAAAAGAGAGAATGTTACCCCTATTAATAAAATTAATTTGCTGTGGGTAGCAGTTAACTGTTTCTTAAAGTAATGTTATCACTGAAGGCGTGGTGCAGTTATTGCCTGAATACCGCTGGGTCTCGGAAAGATGTCAAAGGCCCTCTCTTTAATTAGATAGTACTCGCCAAACCTGAAATAAAACTTCGTGGCTGCTCCAGGGTGCCATTTGCTAGCAGAACACAAAAAAAAACTTTATACTGTTTTCAAATGGATGCGGAATAGGCTAGGTTTGGTTAGTACATCCAGAAGATACCACGTTTTTGCTTGCAACAATGATATTTGTGCGGCTGTATTTTAAATGGCAGATCTTCTTTTATAACTTCACAAAAGTAAAAAGTGGCGCTCACACTGTTTAGTATAATCTTTGAAAGCAATTCACATTTCGATGCACAGAACAATATCGGCTATTTTCCACCAGTTAATCCGTTGAACAGTAAAATACACAGTCTCTGTATTGTCTAAAATACCACAGAAATAGTTCGTTTTGCATCTCAAATAGATGCTGGTGTAAAGTGGTTTCGTAATACAGTTGTTTCAGAGTTTTGACTGTTACACGTATTTCTGCTTCTTCTTCTCAATGTCTTCTGTGATGATCTAGAAATATCTTCTCTCTTGTGTTTCTTGGTTCTTTTCAGACATCGTTACCATTTGCGCTTTACTCTCCTTTATCCATCTTAGAAATAAAATCTTCTTTCCCAACTATTAGTAACTTACAGCAAGAACAATGAAACACCCGTTCCCCAGAGGTTTCTGTCTGCTGCACATCTCTCCACGTAAAGTTACAACAACGTTCTCAATTTCGAAACTCTGTCCCTGAGATCAAAGCGTCTTCTCCTTACACGGTTACTAAAACTGTTCTACTTTCCACAAAGTAATCGAAGTCTTACAAATTTCTTCTGCACTCACGCCAGACCATTTCAAGCTATTCAGGCCCACCCTGAAGTGCAAAATCGCACGAAAAACATCCAGGTAGCAATATTTCCCCTTGAAAATTCCAACTTCCACTCTTTACTATTACGACAAAATTTATGCCTACAAAATGCAACTGCTTTTCCCCAATAATCGGAGATGCAACCTCTCTCCATCTTAACACATCCTAGTCACACTGTTAGAATCCATCGCACATCAACTGTCACTCTCTCGCTCACATTTTTTTGTCACACAGGTTAGATATATCCTACCAAGCAGATACTTCGGAAATACACCGATAGTGTGTATGATTATACTGAATATAGTATCACATATCAAATAACATTTTTTGTTGGTGTACCAGCCACAAATTGATTTAAGGTTTCTTTATTCAAAAAGTACCGTTACCGGTTTCGACCTTTTTTTTGTAGTTCATCATCAGACTGTTTTTTTTTTCATTCTTTCATCAATACAAATTATACATTGGCTTCTTGGGAGCTGCCCTAGGATAAACAACCATTTACAAATTATATACAATTAACCAAAAGGATTGTGCGACGTTGGAATGCTGCGTTGGAATGCAGCTTCGGTGAAATGTCCATCTGACGCATTTGTATTTGCTGTTATCTTGCAATGAAATACACTCTCAAGGATTTTTGTATTTTCAGTCACAAACGTAGTACTGCTTTGTAAACCACTTGGCGTGCGGTCACAAAATGAATTTTCATTGTGCACCACATTTTTTATTTATAGAGTACGAAAACAAAGACACAGTTTGCAATGTACATGAGTATCAAAGATGCCACAGTGCAATGATACAAAGAGATGGCGTTTTTTTGGAGGGCGGGAGAAGAAACGTAAATTACTGTTATGTAGGACTGAAATAATGTTTTACATTAAATCTGGGGCATTAAATGAAGACGGAAGCGATAAATACATGCGATTACAAACTTATTTTATATAAAGATAGAGATAGGAGTGTGGGCAAGAAGTGTTTGAAAGCCTTGTGTGCTATTTGGATATCTGTGATGTTAATACAATAGAATAGATTAGTATTTAGCGTCATAAATAGCACTGACCATTGGGGGTACATACAGTATTGTAAGCTTTGATACTTGAGCTGCTGATACATGTATAAATGGTATTTATATTGGAGCATAGAAAGTATTTTCTGAAAGATTTTCGGGAAAGGAATGTTTCAGTCAGGTAATTAAGAATATTGTCAGGGGAAGTACTTTTGTGTATACGTATTCCTGTTTCCTCTAATATACTCATAGTGGCTCCTTGTTCTGCTAAACGTAATATTTTCATATTGCTTTCAGTGTTTGTCACTGAGTGGTTTTCTTCTGCAATGTGGGCTGCAAATGTGGATGTATTCGAGTTTCCTAGGCTCAAGGTGTTCTTTGTACCCAATCCCAAAACTTCTACCTGTCTGACCAATGTAGAATTTTAGGCGTGAATCACATTGGAGCTTGTATATTCCTAATTTACTGAAGGAGGCTTAGGGAAGATTTACATCATGGACCATTTTTTGTTGTAATTTATTATTAGTAGAGAAACTGGTATTAATACTCTTCCTTTTAAATAAGTTTCCAATTTGATGTGATATTGGGCCTACCTGTAGAATAGCAACGTATTTATGTTTGGCTTCTGATGGAGGCCAGTTTATTTTGGATTGAATTTTGTGTGAACTTCTGTTCTGTGGATCATAGCCATTATTGTTAGCAGTTCTTTTATTTGAACAGATTTCATTTTGTTGATCTGTGTGATTCATACGTACATTTTGCATTCGGTGTACCATGGCTCTTAAATATGACGTTTTGTGTTGGCTTGGGTGACATGTGGAGTTGTCAATGTTGACATCTGTGGTGGTGGGCTTCCTGAAGATGCTAAACTGATGTTTATGGTTAACATTACAGATTTTAAGGGAAGAACATTAATTCTCTTGTGTTTTTCATGCAAAACAGCGAATATTAATATTTGTACACCCATCCGCAGAACAAATTACAAATCTTATAGTATTGTATGTACCTACAATAGTCAGTATTATTTATGCCACTAGATACTAATAATTTCTAATGTATTGTCATTATCAATGTTCAAATAGCACATAAGGGTTTCACACACTTCTTGCCCACACTTGTATCTCTATCTTTATATAAAATAAGTTTGTAGTGCTACAGTGCACAAAATCCCACGTATTCATCGTTTCTGTCTGCATTTATTGCACTATATTTAATGTCAGACACTATTCTAATCCAACATTACAGTAATTAACGTTTTCTTCCCCCTCCCCCCCCCCCAAAGAAATACCAAATCTGTGTATCATTGCATTGTAGCATGTACAACACTCATATATTTTTGGAAACTGTGTATTTGTTTTCGTATGCAGTGAACTAAAACATGTGGTCCACAATGAAAATTCGTTTTGTGGCCAAATGAAAGTGACTTACGAAGCATTGCAACTTATGTGGCTGTGAAAATACAAAAATCCTTGAGAATGCATTTTCCTGTGAGAAAACTGCTAATACAAATGCGTCAGAAGAACATTTCACCTAAGTTGCATTCCAACAGAAATATGTGGGGCAACCATTTTGGTTACACGTTTGTAATTTGTAAACGATTGTTTATCCTAGGGCAACTAACAGGAAACAAATGCATAATTTGTATACATGAGAGCATGAAAAAATGTCTGATGAGGAAGCGAAAAAAAAAAGAAACTGCTAGCGCTACTTTTTAAATAAAGTAACCTAAAGCCAATTTGCGGATGGTTGATGTTCACCATCAACAGTTTATTTTATGTAACAGCCACGGTCTCCAACCATGTCTACATATGACAAAATAACATTTTTTCCTTTGTACATGTCCATATACAGCGTATTTCCTTAAGAGCGTGCAAAAAATGTAACAGGGCATAGAGAATGCTCTATCGAACTATTTGGGGTAGGGAAGCTGGGGTAGGAGAAGCCACCTTAAGGAGAGGTAAACAAGTCCATCACTTTGTCTAGCAATACTGTTTTGCAGCTTACTTACAACTAATATGAGTACAAATTTACAGATACTGTGTTGTTTATTTACTTTTAAGTTTTTTATTCCCAGCAAGGAAACGAGGAGAATGAGTCTGATTACTAGGAAGTATTTCCTGGTCGCTAGATTGTAACGGGAGGTGCTGTTCCTTGGCCTGCAAGACCACCTGACCTGAACCCCCTTGATTATTTGCCGGCCGCTGTGGCCGAGCGGTTCTAGGCGCTTCAGTACGGAACCGCGCTGCTGCAACAGTCGAAGGTTCGAATCCTGCCTCGGGCGTGGCTGTGTGTGATGTCCTTAGGTTAGTTAGGTTTAAGTAGTTCTAAGTTCTAGGGGACTGATGACCTCAGATGTTAAGTAACATAGTGCTTAAAGCCATTTGAATTTTGAGCCGTTGATTATTTCCCATGAGGATATCTAAAGTCATTTGTGTATGAGACCCCAGTGGATAGAGAGATGGACTTCGTTGCCAGAGTTGCAGTTGCCTGTGATGTGAGTCGAATCACAGCAGCGATATTTGTCAGTGTGCGTCAGAATCTTGTTCGCCGATGTCACGAATGCACTGAGGTTGATGGCCGTCAGTTGCAGCGCATTTTGTAAGATACAGTACAAATGGTGCGTTCAGTGTGTCAATGATGGCATTTGCAGTTAACTGTAACTAATGTAAATAAAAGAGTACATAGTACTATGATGTTATTTCTATTATCTCTCTCGCTTCGCCGATCCCTGGTTCAATTCCTCAAATTGTACACTGAAACATCCTCTATGTACTGTATACAAAGTCATTGAATACATAAAAGAAAAGGAAAATACGTCTGATATTTTACAATACATTCTTATGAAATATTAAACTGTTGGAAAGGCAGTTACATAATTCTTGAAGCGATGAAAATACGCCCATCACAGAGTACAGCTAGTTGCCACAGGTACGCTTATTTGCATTAGTAATGTCCCATCTGCTGTGCTATGTACTGTGGCAGTCAAATACCATGACGCAAGTGAGCGGTTGCTGGGGATACAGGCTGAAGAGAATACGAATTTTAAGAGCCGGAATGTAAAACTACTGTAATGGAATATTATGTACGAAAAAACGCGGCTCAGCACAAACCAGAAGGAGCTGACGAAAATGAAACTTGTTACCGCACGAACACCAAACGGATACATCAGTACTGTTACGGCACAGAATAGCAAGGGGGCGAAAATTAGAAATCTAGAAAAAAAAACCCCTCTTTCTCCTTGCTGCGAGCAAAATGCGGTCACGCCAGAGAAAGAGACAGAACCAGGAAGTAAGCAGTGTGCCACAAGTGGGTCAGGTCTCAGCACATTACAACAGCGCGCCGGCAGAGAAAGAGAGAGAGAGAGAGAGAGAGAGAGGCATAGTTCAGCAGAAAATAGATCTAGGCAGAAAACTAACGGAAACGTGACGCGCATGTTCAATAGCTCGTAAAAGATGTCCAAAGAAACGGTTCCTATATCTTAAGGACTAGTGTCAGAGAACATACACAGCAGTTAAGAACTTGTTAAGTGAACATAAACTATGTGACCAAATGTATCACCGAGCGAGGTGGCGCAGTGGTAAGACACTGGACTCGCATTCGGGAGGACGACGGTTCAATCCCGCGTCCGGCCATCCTGATTTAGGATTTCCGTGATTTCCCTAAATCAATCCAGGCAAATGTCGGGATGGTTCCTTTCAAAGGGCACGGCCGACTTCCTTCCCCGTCCTTCCCTAATTCGAATAGACCGATGACCTCGCTGTCTGGTCTCCTTCCCCAACCAACCAACCAAAAGTATCCGGACACCCCGAAAAATATACGTTTTTCACATTAGGTGCATTGTGCTGCCACCTCCTGCCAGGTACTCCATATCAGCGACCTCAGTACTTATTATACAGGGTGTTACAAAAAGGTACGGCCAAACTTTCAGGAAACATTCCTCACACACAAAGAAAGAAAATATGTTATGTGCACATGTGTCCGGGAACGCTTACTTTCCATGTTAGAGCTCATTTAATTACTTCTCTTCAAATCACATTAATCATGGAATGGAAACACACAGCAACAGAACGTACCAGCGTGACTTCAAACACTTTGTTGCAGGAAATGTTCAAAATGTCCTCCGTTAGCGAGGAAACATGCATCCATCCTCCGTCGCATGGAATCCCTGATGCGCTGATGCAGCCCTGGAGAATGGCATATTGTATCACAGCCGTCCACAATACGAACACGAAGAGTCTCTACATTTGGTACCGGGGTTGCGTAGACAAGAGCTTTCAAATGCCCCCATCAATGAAAGTCAAGAAGGTTGAGGTCAGGAGACCGTGGAGGCCATGGAATTGGTCCGCCTCTACCAATCCGTCGGTCACCGAATCTGTTGTTGAGAAGCGTACGAACACTTCGACTGAAATGTGCAGGAGCTCGATCGTGCATGAACCACATGTTGTGTCGTACTTGTAAAGGCGCATGTCAACACAAGCACCGAAGTCAACATTACCTTCCTTCAATTGAGACAACTGGCGGTGGATCGAGGAAGGACAGTACATACTGACGAAACTAAAATGAACTCTAACATGGAAATTAAGTGTTTCCGGACACATGTCTACATAACATCTTTTCTTTATTTGTGTGTGGGGAATGTTTCCTGAAAGTTTGGCCGTACCTTTTTGTAACACCCTGTATATACATCGTGAGAGAGCAGAATGGGGCGCTCCGCGGAACACACGTGAAACGTGATTTATTTTCAAAGAATATTCTTAAGAATTTATTTTATTTACTAGCGATTCATCAAGAACATTAACACATTTAACCACACTATGTATGCATGGAAGTAGTTGCCAGGGAGTAACTGATGAAATTATAACCAAATTCCTTTTAACAAATGGGAATTTTATTCACTTTGATAGTGCCTAAAAGCATTTTTTTAAAAGAAACAGATTTCCCGGTGTGGAAAAAGACGACTGCAAACGTGGTTGATAAATAACTGAACTTTGACAATCTTTTCTAGCGTCAGAGATGCTTCACAGGTACGCAACTCGCGTCCGGACTTCATGTAGAGAAATCTCCGCTCTACCCCTCTGCAGTATTTCCGCACCTAAGAGTTACGATGATTAAATTTTCAGCCTTTAGCGAAGTTACTTTCAGTAGAGAAAAAGAACTATCTCCAAAGAGTCCTGTAATTCCAGGAAAGTTATTGGATATGTCGAACTTTACCGGAGGTTTTCTGGATGAGGTAATAACGCCGCAAGCCCAGACGATATGGATGTATAGCTTGTAGCCATCTTTTAGACTTCGAGAATAGTCCTATCATTGGTATGAGTGGAATGGGAGTACCCTACCGACAAATCGCATTGGCAGTTGCCTGTAGTGTAATGAAAATTGGACGAGTGGTGGCGAAATGGATTCACGACAACTGTGTGGCATCAATAACACGTGCTTGTCCTACAAAAAGAACTACTCGACCAAAGTATCATCGAAGTGTGTAAGGGGCCAACCGCCTCTTTCGTATTGTGTACGATACATCTTGCAGCTCGCAGTAGGAACTATCGATAGTCAAGCACCCGGTGCACCAAAGGGTCAGTGTTGAGACTCCGAAGAAGTAAGTTGTTGACCGCTAAACGAGCAGGGCGGATTTCGGCGGGACGGCCAACCGCATGTACGGTGTTTAACGGCTGTGTACATCACCCAACGCCGTGGGCCTGACCTCCAGGAAATACGGAAATGGGATTAATTGAGTGATTTGTTGATGTGTTTAAGTGTTCATTTGTGCACCGTAACTACGCGACAACCGCTATGGGCACCTACGATTTGGATTGCAGTGAGGATTGTGCATTCACTGATACGTGAAGAATATGGCCGTTTGACGATATTAATAGGCGACCTGTGATGGGTCAACCGTTATTATTTTGTCAGACTAAGGGAGTGATTGCCTCATTCCTACTGTTTAGAAAATATATATAGAATCTTAACAACAAAGTATGTACCGATTATTGCTACCTGACATCCTAATTAGCTTTGTTGGGTTTGATACGAAATAACTCCCGTGAAAATATTAACCGATGAGCCTTTATCAGTTGCAAACGGTCAAACTGGTCTAAACTGTTAGGCTGTTATCCACTAGTCAATAAAGGTGGGTTTAATAAGGGAGTGCAAATGACTAATAGACAGATGAAATCTGGACACGGATTGCCGGAAGACTGCCACCGCAGACCTTCAGAACCAGATTTCTGAACACTAGGTTAGACGAGTTCCCATATATCGTTCTACATCTGCATCTACATACATACTCCGCAATCCACCATACGGTGCGTGGCGGAGGGTACCTCGTACCACAACTAGCATTTTCTCTCACTGTTCCACTCCCGAACAGAACGAGGGAAAAATGACTGCCTATATGCCTCTGTACGAGCCCTAATCTCTATTATCTTATCTTTGTGGTCTTTCCGCGATATGTAAGTTGGCGGCAGTAAAATTTTACTGCAGTCAGCCTCAAATGCTGGTTCTCTAAATTTCCTCAGTAGCGATTCACGAAAAGAACGCCTCCTTTCCTCCAGAGACTCCCACCCGAGTTCCCGAAGCATTTCCGTAACACTCGCGTGATGATCAAACCTATCAGTAACAAATCTAGCAGCCCGCCTCTGAATTGCTTCTATGTCCTCCCTCAATCCAAACGCTCGAGCAGTACTCAAGAATAGGTCGTATTAGTGTTTCATAAGCGGTCTCCTTTAGAGATGAACCACATCTTCCCAAAATTCTACTAATGAACCGAAGACGGCTATCCGCCTTCCCCACAACTGCCATTACATGCTTGTCCCACTTCATATCGCTCCGCAGTGTTACGCCCAAATATTTAATCGACGTGACTGTGTCAAGCGCTACACTACTAATGGAGTATTCAAACATTACGCGGTTCTTTTTCCTATTCATCTGCATTAATTTACATTTATCTATATTTAGAGTTAGATGGCATTCTTCACACCAATCACAAATCCTGTCCAAGTCATCTTTTATTCGCCTACAGTCACTCAACGACGACACCTTCCCATACGCCACAGCATCATCAGCAAACAGCCGCACATTGCTATCCACCATATCCAAAAGATCATTTATGTCGATAGAAAACAATAGCGGACCTACCACACTTCCCTGGGGCACTCTAGATGATACCCTCACCTCCGATGAACACTCACCATCGAGGACAATATACTGGGTTCTATTACTTAAGAAGTCTTCGAGCCACTCATATACTTGGGAACCAATCCCATATGCTCGTGCCTTAGTTAGGAGTCTGCAGTGTGGCACCGACTGAAACGCTTTCCGGAAGTCAAGGAATATGGCATCCGTCTGATACCCTTCTCCATGGTTCGCAAGATATCATGCGAAAAAAGGGCGAGTTGCGTTTCGCAGGAGCGATGCTTTCTAAAGCCGTGCTGATGCATGGACAGCAACTTCTCTGTCTCATGGAAATTCATTATATTCGAACTGAGAATATGTTCGAAAATCCTATAACAAACGCATGTTAAGGATATTGGACTGTAATTTTGAGGATCCGTCCTTCCACCCTTCTTATATACAGGCGCCACCTGAGCTGTTTTCCAGTCGCTCGGGACTTTACGTTGGGCAAGAGATTCGCGATAAATGCAAGCTAAGTAGGGAGCCAATACAGTAGAGTACTCTATGTAAAACCGAATTGGAATCCTATCAGGACCTGGCGATTTATTTATTTTCAACCCATTCAGCTGCTTCACAACCCCAGGGATGTCTATGTTCTCCATACGGGGATCTGTACGAGACTCAAACGGAGGTATGTTTGTACGATCCTCCTGCGTGAAACATTTCTCAAATGCTAAATTTAAAATTTCAGCTTTCGTTTTGCTGTCTTCCTTTGCCAGGCCGGACTGATTAGTGAGTGATTGGATGGAAGCCTTCGACCCGCTTACCGATTTTACGTAAGACGTGAATTTCCATGGGTTTTCAGCAAGATCTTTTGCTAAGGTATGACGGTGATAGTGGTTGAATGCTTCGCGCATCGCTCTTTTTACATCAGTACGAATCTCTACTAACTTTTGCCTGTCCTCATTCTCCCGATCTTTCTTGTACCGCGAGTGCAACTGCCTTTGCTTCCTGAACATTTTCCGAATTGCGCTGTTAAACCATGGTGGGTCTTTTTCGTCCGGAACCACTTTTTCGGCACATACTTGTCCAATGCGTGATTTACAATGTGTTTAAAATTTGCCCATAATCCTTCCACGTCCATCGTACCGGAAGTAAATGAAGTCGATTCATTTACTAAGTGGGATGCTAACAACTGCTTATCTGCTCTTTTTGGTAAGAATACTCTGCTAGCCGTCTTGACCGACTTTTTAACTTTCGTAACCATAGTCGTAATGACAACATCGTGATCACTAATCCCTGTCTCAACACTGACACCGTCGATGAGGTCTGGTCTGTTCGTGGCTACCAGATCTAAAATATTTCCATTACGCGTTGGCTGTCGATTTAGCCGCTCAAGACTGTTTTCGGATAATGTGTTCAAAAGTAATCCACACAACGGCTTGTCTGTACCACCTGTAATGAATCCATAGACATCCCAGTCTATACGAGGTAGGTTGAAGTCGCCTCCGACTAATATAGCGTGATCCGGGTACTTCTGCGATACAGAATGTTGACTCCCTTTGAATGATACTAGAACTGTCACGGTGGATCCTGGTGGCCGGTAATAACACCCAAAAATTAATTTTATTTCTCCTAGCCCTGTTAAACGTGTCCAGATAACTTCACAATCACACTCTACTTCGACCTCAATAGACACAATATTTTTGTCAACTGCAATGAAGACACCACCTCCTACGGTGTCTAATCTGTCTTCCCGATACTCGTTCCAACCCTCACTAAATATTTCAGAACTTCCCATCTCAGGGTTCAGCCAGGTCTCAGTCCCGAGAATAATTTGCGCGCCACACGCTTTCTGGAGGGCAGTAAATTCAGGAACTTTATTCCGAACACTCTGAAAATTTACTGCTAATATGTTGATAGCTGAAGTGTCTTTACACTGAGCGCGTCCTGATTTCCCTTCCTGCAAGTCGACTGGTGAGTGTTCATCAGGACACCTCGCACTACTGCCTAGCCTAGAAAAAACCCCATGTGCACGCCACGAGTACCCGCTTCCTTTGTGTAGTGCACCCGTGATCTATCTAGGGGCGTCCTACAATTCCCCACCCAATAGCCCAAGTCTAGAAATCTGCAGCCAAGACCGTCACAGAGTCGACGAAGTCTCTGGTTGAGACCCTCCACTCGGCTCCAAACCAAAGGCTAGCTAGTTTATCCTCGACACCACACTACAGGAAACAGAGACTTACATCGCGTAGGGCCAGAGTCAACTAGGAGTTGGTGAGCGTTTTGTGGTGTTGAGAAATGAATCTAGCTTCTTTTCGTGGCAGTGAGATCGACAACGGCGTGCCCGTAAACGAGCTTGCGAAAGGTCACAGAAAATAATGTTTGACAATTCTACCTCTCCAACAATGGATCCACATTGTGGAAGCTAATGGATTTAAAAATAGGACAGATGTGAAAATCGTTAAAAGGTGAGTGAATGCTGGTCAGAATGTTGCAAATTGTCGTAAGCCCTCTTGTCATACCTTTCATTACAAGGGGAGCAAATGGCATATTCTACATCGTAAGAGGATTATGCAGGAGGACATTCTGCAGTTCACTCCGCAAACGCCTTGAATAATTTAAAATTTGGCGAGCGACGGGCAAACGTAGGTTTTAATTTCACCTCTAGCTAGCAATCTTTATGAATGACAAAGTATGTGTTTCTGGGACGGCAAGCAATTCTTAAGATATCTTTTGGAAGGCATTTTCTTCCATAACAGCGAGGGGGCTACACCTCATACTGGCGTTAATCGTGGTGATCAGCTCCGAATATCACGAAAGTGCACCCATTTGGTATCCATTACGTGATGTACATCGCCTGAAAGTTGGATAAAAATTGCTCGTGTCCTTTATGGAGCCCAACTTTCTTTTTCCGGCAGAGTATTATGGGGTATTTTGTAAAACTCTTACCGTCTATTTAGTCATCCAAGGTTAAACTATGGCGCACAGTGTGCTACAGAATCTCTCGAAGCCTACATCTAGAACAGTATTTAGCCACTATTAGCGTTGCGTATAATACTTAGCAAGTTTTTCTAAGCTTTTATGTGTTCTAGTGCAGCAGCAGTGTACCTGGAGAGTTTTGACGGCGTGTTTTGAAGAAGGAAATTTACTGTACTAAATTTCTGAACTTATTCGTGAGTTAAACCTGTTACAATCCAAATATATGAGAAGTAGCATTACTAGGTAAAACATACTCATAGACATGCGATCTTTGCAGAGAATTTTTAAGGGACAAACGCTTAGCAAGAAGGCCGGACTTCGACTTCGGCTGATATATACGATTGGCTTGAATGACTTCCCAAAATTTTACGCTATTCCAGTGAATAAATTGACACCACTGTAGCAGCCATCGATAACCCTCGGATGGCGATGGAGTTTTACATCTCCCTCTCTCGCTTAGTTTTTGTTACAGATTCTTATCTGTATCGTATCCCAGTTTCTCGATACATTTTGACACAGCTTTTTAGACTGCTTCAATGGGAATGCATCCGTGTTTTATATTATTCATACGTTTATTATTAATGGTAGTAGCAGAGATGATCTAGATTTAGTGAAACTTCAATTTCCGTTTCTTCACGTCCCTACATAAATTTCATCTGAAATTTGCATGAATGAGATATCTGAATACTGTACAGTGCTCACATTTTCATTTCTTTCATCCCTATTTAAGTATTATTCTTAAGTACGTGGTATATCAGAAGTCTGAAAGTGGAAATGAAAACGTAAAGTCTCAGCCTAGACTCGACTGGGGCTAGTGAAGTAGCAGAAAATGACAGTACAAGAATAGAATTTGTTGTGAATAGGAAAGTGGGGTAGAGAGTGAGGCGGTGTAAACAGTTAAGTGACAGGGTTGTTCTCGTCAGAATCAACAGCAAATCAACGCCAACAATAATAGTTCACATATACATGCTGATGTCACAAAGAAAGCATATGATGACACAGAGCGTGTAGTTCAATATGTAAAAGCAGATGCTAATATATCAGTTATGTGGAACTGGGACGCAGTGGCAGGGGAAGTCAAAGGAGGAAGAGTTCCGACAGATTGTGGACTTGGTAGCAAAAATAAGGGTACAATTACTAATTACGTTCTGCAATAAATTTCAGCTTGTAATCGTTAATATGACGTCCAAACGTCACAACAAGGGGAGATATACTTGGAAAATAGTTGGAGATACGAAAGGATTCCAGCTCGATTCCATCCTGGGCAGGCCGAGGTTCGGAAATCAACTATTTCATTGTAACGTGCGTCCAGGACCATATATAGATTCGGATTACTATTTGGTGTTGATCAGAGACTCGTCCAGAAGAATCAATATGCAAAGAAGTGGGTTACTGAAGTACTGAGGTATGATTATATGCACTTAAACTTCTCTGAGACAATAGATATTGCAAGATAAGCAGCTGAGTTAAAGAGGAATGGACGTCTCGAAGGAGGACAGTCCCAGGAGATGGAAAAACACTAATAGGTACAAGAAAGGTAACTCTGCAGCAACCTTGCACAATACACGAAGTACATAAATAGATCGACAAAAGAAGTACAAAAATATTGAGCGAAATTCAGAAATACCGAAGTATGTAAGTCACCTGTGTAGGAAGTAAGCAGTAAGTACAGGGAAACCAAGGCGAAATGGTTGCAGGAAAACATGGAAGAAATCGCAAAAGAAATTGCCGTCAGAAGGAATGATTCAGTATAGGGGATTAGCGTTATTAGAGTTCAGGTTTACTACAGCTTTGGAAGACGTTAGATCTCTGATAGTAGTACCTGTCTACAGATCCCCTCTGAGAAGCTTCCACCTATTTATGAGCAATCTAGAAGCATTATTATGCTACCTGTCAGACAAGAAGGAACACTTAGTAGTTTCTGGTTATTTCAATGTAGATTTCTTAAAATATGCGTACAGGAAAAATGAACTAGAATTTTATTTGGGTGTTCCAATCTAATTTCAGCTGCCAGTTTTCCAAATCGTGTGCAACGAAGTAGTGGGACGCTGACTGATAACAGTTTTATAGACAGTGTACAGGCTGAAACAATTAATGTGTTCCCAGTTGCTAATGGACTAGCTGGTTATGTTTCACAAGTAACAGAAATAAACAATATGGCACATCTCTAAGATGGTTCATATAAAACGAGGTTTATTAATAAGAAGAGGATACAGTGTTTAAAGAGTAAACTAAAAGAGGTCGTATGGGATGAGGTGTGTATAGGAAGAGATTCAATTGATTACATAGTAAATTTAAATCAATATTAGAAAAGTTGCTCACCTATAATATTATCCAGAGATTCGCTAAAAAAGTCTCATGTAAGGAAGAGGAAAATTTATATAAGCGCCAGAGTAAGTCAAGTTGCAACATGACTTGCATACTACAAAACGCACTGTAGTATTTTAAGGAAAGTCATTAAAATGTCCAAAAGTATGTATGTCCTGAAGAAATAAATAACACAAGTAATAAAATTAAAACTACATGAACCATGGACCTTGCCGTTGGTGGGGAGGCTTGCGTGCCTCAGCGATACAGATAGCCGTACCGTAGGTGCAACAACAACGGAGGGGTATCTGTTGAGAGGCCAGACAAACATGTGGTTCCTGAAGAGGGGCAGCAGCCTTTTCAGTAGTTGCAAGGGGAACAGTCTGGATGATTGACTGATCTGGCCTTGTAACATTAACCAAAACGGATTTGCTGTGCTGGTACTGCGAACGGGTGAAAGCAAGGGGAAACTACGGTCGTAATTTTTTCCGAGGGCATGTAGCTTTACTGTATGATTAAATGATGATGGCGTCCTCTTGGGTAAAATATTCCGGAGGTAAAATAGTCCCCCATTCGGATCTCCGGGCGGGGACTACTCAAGAGGATGTCGTTATCAGGAGAAAGAAAACTGGCGTTCTACGGATCGGAGCGTGGAATGTCAGATCCCTTAATCGGGCAGGTAGGTTAGAAAATTTAAAAAGGGAAATGGATAGGTTAAAGTTAGATACAGTGGGAATTAGTGAAGTTCGGTGGCAGGAGGAACAAGACTTCTGGTCAGATGACTACAGGGTTATAAACACAAAGTCAAATAGGGGTAATGCAGGAGTAGGTTTAATAATGAATAGGAAAATAGGAATGCGGGTAAGCTACTACAAACAGCATAGTGAACGCATTATTGTGGCCAAGATAGATACGAAGCCCACACCTACTACAGTAGTACAAGTTTATATGCCAACTAGCTCTGCAGATGACGAAGAAACTGAAGAAAAGTATGATGAAATAAAAGAAATTATTCAGATAGTGAAGGGAGACGAAAATTTAATAGTCATGGGTGACTGGAATTCGAGTGTAGGAAAAGGGAGAGAAGGAAACATAGTAGGTGAATATGGATTGGGGCTAAGAAATGAAAGAGGAAGCCGCCTGGTAGAATTTTGCACAGAGCACAACTTAAGCATAGCTAACACTTGGTTTAAGAATCATGATAGAAGGTTGTATACATGGAAGAACCCTGGAGATACTAAAAGGTATCAGATAGATGATAGAATGGTAAGACAAAGATTTAGGAACCAGGTTTTAAATTGTAAGACATTTCCAGGGGCAGATGTGGACTCTGACCACAATGTATGTATGAAAGGAGAAACTATAAAAATGCAGTAAATGAAGCAGGCAAAAAGGAATACAAACGTCTCAAAAACTAGATCGACAGGAAGTGCAAAATGGCTAAGCAGGGATGGTAGAGGACAAATGTAAGGATGTAGAGGCTTATCTCACTAGGGGTAAGATAGATACTGCCTACAGGAAAATTGAAGTGACCTTTGGAGAGAAGAGAACCACTTGTATGAATATCAAGAGCTCAGATGGCAACCCAGTTCTAAGCAAAGAAGGGAAGGCAGAAAGGTGGAAGGAGTATATAGAGCGTCTATACAAGGGCGATGTACTTGAGGACATTATTATGGAAATGGAAGAGGATGTAGAAGAAGATGAAATGGGAGATAAGATACTGCGTGAAGAGTTTGACAGAGCACTGAAAGACCTGAGTCGAAACAAGGCCCCGGGAGTAGACAACATTCCATTAGAACTACTGACAGTCTTGGGAGAGCCAGTCCTGACAAAACTCTACCATCTGGTGAGCAAGATGTACGAAACAGGCGAAGTACCCTCAGACTTCAAGAAGAATATAATAATACCAATCCCAAAGAAAGCAGGTGTTGACAGATTTGAAAATTACCGAACAATCAGTTTAATAAGCCACAGCTGCAAAATACTAACACGAATTCTTTACAGACGAATGGAAAAACTAGTAGAAGACGACCTCGGGGAAGATCAGTTTGGATTCCGTAGAAATACTGTAACACGTGAGGCAATACTGACCTTACGACTTATCTTAGAAGAAAGATTAAGGAAAGGCAAACCTACGTTTCTAGCATTTGTAGACTTAGAGAAAGCTTTTGACAATGTTGATTGGAATACTCTCTTTCAAATTCTAAAGGTGGCAGGGGTAAAATACAGGTAGCGAAAGGCTATTTACTATTTGTACAGAAACCAGATGGCAGTTATAAGAGTCGAGGGACATGAAAGGGAAGCAGTGGTTGGGAAGGGAGTAATACAGGGTTGTAGCCTCTCCCCGGTGTTATTTATTCTGTATATTGAGCAAGCAGTAAAGGAAACAAAAGAAAAATTCGGAGTAGGTATTAAAATCCATGGAGAAGAAATAAAAACTTTGAGGTTCGCCGATGACATTGTAATTCTATCAGACACAGCAAAGGACTTGGAAGAGCAGTTGAACGGAATGGACAGTGTCTTGAAGGGAGGATATAAGATGAACATCAACAAAAGCAGAACGAGTATAATGGAATGTAGTCGAATTAAGTCGGGTGATGTTGAGAATATTAGATTAGGAAATAAGACACTTAAAATAGTAAAGGAGTTTTGCTATTTGGGGAGCAAAATAACTGATGATGGTCGAAGTAGAGAGGATATAAAATGTAGACTGGCAATGGCAAGGAAAGCGTTTCTGAAGAAGAGAAATTTGTTAACTTCGAGTATAGATTTAAGTGTCAGGAAGTCATTTCTGAAAGTATTTGTATGGAGTGTAGCCATGTATGGAAGTGAAAGATGGACGGTAAATAGTTTGGACAAGAAGAGAATAGAAGCTTTCGAAATGTGGTGCTACAGAAGAATGCTGAAGATTAGATGGGTAGATCACATAACTAATGAGGAAGTATTGAATAGGATTGGGGAGAAGAGAAGTTTGTGGCACAACTTGACCAGTAGAAGGGATCGGTTGGTAGGACATGTTCTGAGGCATCAAGGGATCACCAATTTAGTATTGGAGGGCAGTCTGGAGGGTAAAAATCGTAGGGGGAGACCAAGAGATGAATACACTAAGCAAATTCAGAAGGATGTAGGTTGCAATAGGTACTGGGAGATGAAGAAGCTTTCACAGGATAGAGTAGCATGGAGAGCTGCATCAAACCAGTCTCAGGACTGAAGACCACAACAACAACAACATGGTAAATCGTCGAACGGGAGACAGGACAACCAGTCAGTGTAGAAGATACCATAATAATTGTTGTGTGTGTGTGGTTTGAGGTTTTCGGGCGCTAAACAGCGTGGTCATCAGCGCCCAAACGCGTAGAAACAGGAACAAATGTGGTGAAGGGACGAAGACGGACAGCGAACAAGGAGAACGGCTAAAAGACACAGACCTGACGCAGTTCCAAATCCTCACATACAGAGGCAAAACAAGAGGAGAAGAAACGTACTAAAAAAGGAAAGGAAACACAAGGAAAAGAGAATAGAAATCGAAGTGAAACAAGTAGGTAATCGTGACTGGCGGACCTCTTACCTAAAACCTGGGTGAACCAGTCACCCAGCAGCACATTAAAATCCTCTCCCTAAAATCCGAGGCAACAAATTGGACAGGACACAAAACCGTAAGACCTTAACCACAGTCATTGCGTCGTCTTGCAAAATAGAGGGTCAATCCGGTGGCGTGCACCCTCTGGTCAGAGAATAAAAGACAGTCAAGTAAAATGTGGCGGACAGTAATCTGGACGCCACAAGCACTGCAGATTGGGGGGTCCTCCCGCCGCAGTAAAAAAACATGCGTTAAGGGACTGTGCTCGATGCGGAGGCGAGTGAGGAGAAACTCATCCCGCCTGCATGACTGGTAGGACGTACGCCATGGCCGCGTGGTGGCCTTGACCAGACGCAGCTTATTTTTACCGACTGCCAGCCACTCCTCTTCCCAATGACGCATAACACGAAAACACAAAAGGGAGGTAACAACATGGAGGGGGACGGCGCATTCAACAGCGTGAGGGAGGGAACATGCATCTTTGGCAGCCACATCCGCCATTTCGTTTCCCCTAATACCCACGTGGCCCGGCACCCTGCCGTTGCAGGTGGAGTAGGGCATCGTGGATGTTCTGGACGACCGTATCCGCTGGGTACAAGTGTTGCATGGTCTGGAGGGCACTCAGGGAGTCAGAACAGATGAGAAACTTAAGACTGGGAACACATCTCATCTGCTCCAATGCCCGCAAGATCGCAAGCAATTCGTCATCAAAGCCGTAACTTGACGACTCGATCAGGGAAAACAACAGCACAACCAACAGAGCCATCCGTAAATACTGGTACATGATCGGGATGCTGGTTTAAAATATCGTAAAATAAGGAGGTAAAAACAAACATAGGAGTGCAGCTCCTCCGGTACTCTGACAAGTCTAAAAGGACGCTGGGCCTCTGGAGCAACCAGGGAGGAAGGCAGGTAAATCCCTGCAGTTGGGGTGCCACATGCTCCACACCAAGGGACTCAAGCAAATGCTTGGCACGAGTCCCAAATGGTCTCATTGCCCTGGGACGACTGGAAAAGAGACGTTCCATAGGCGGTCGGGCAACAGTAGGGTACGCAGGGGAGGTATGACAGGCAAGAAATTGACAAACCCGTCGCACCGGTGGTTCCCCTGCCTCAGCAGACAGGCTGGGGATGGGACTGGTACAGAAGGCACCAGTGGCCGGCCTGATACCCTCATGGTGTACTGCGACAAGAATCTTCAGATACGAAGGCCTCGCTGACCCATACACGGTGCATCCATAGTCAAGACGCGATCGGACGAAAGCCCTATAAAACTGCAGCAGACGCGCCCGATCTGCTCCCCAGGACCGATGGCTCAGACACTTCAAAATATTCAGTGCCTTCAGGGCACGACCCTTGAGATCTTTAAGGTGCGGCAACCACGACAACTTGGAATCAAAAGTGAGGCCCAGGAACCTCACAGTGTCGCTAAAAGGAAGAATGGTGTCCCTCAGTCGCAATTCAGGAGAGATACAAAGACGTCGAGAACGATTAAAATGAACACACACATTTGTCTGCAGAAAAGGTATAGCCTGTCTTCGCAGTCCATGCTTCTAATCGCTTTATCGTAAGCTGCAACTGCCGACTAGCAGTGACAAACGAGGAGCACTGGGCAGGACTCCGGATAGTGGACGTGATACTGTTAATGGCGGCGGCAAAGAGGGTGACACTTAAAACGCTTCCCTGAGGAACACCATTCTCTTGCACGCACAAATCAGGTAGCACATTACCAAACCGATATCGAAAGAGGCGGTGGGAAAGAAAGGAACGAGTGAAGATGGGGAGATGGCCACGAAAGCCCCATTGATGGTGTTGATTGAGGATAAGGCGGCGCCAAGTAGTGTCATACGCCTTATTAATGTCAAAGAATACACCTAGACAATGCTGGTTACGTAGGAAGGCCTGCTGGATGGCCGCCTCAAGCAGGGTCAAGTTGTCTATACTTGAACTACATCTCCGAAAGCCACACTGAGAGTGGCTAAGGAGCTGCCTGATCTCGAGCAGCCAAACTAGGCGACGGTTGACCATGCGTTCCAACGTCTTCCCGACACAGCTTGTCAAAGCAATACTCCGATAACTACTGGGATGCGTTCGGTCCTTCCCCGGTTTGAGGAGGGGAATCAAAATCGCCTCCCTCCATGAGTCAGGGAAGATGCCGGATAACCATATCATATTAAAAAAATTCAGGAGCACTTCCTTGGATGGCAGCAACAAGTGCTGCAGCATGCTGTAACGGATTTGATCATGACTGGGCGCAGTATTATAAGCCACAGACAGCACCGAATCCACTTCCCACATTGTGAAGGGCAGTTGTAGTGTTAAGAATGTGGAGACCGGAAGTCCAAGTGACCCCTCTCGATGGCAGTGCGGTAGCGGCAGAAATCTGGATCACAGTTAATAGTGGCGGTAGATTCCGCAACATGCATGACCAGTGTCTGGGCAATGTATCTCGGCGCCGTGAGGAGACGTCCCTGATGCAGCAATGCCGTGACAGGTAGTTGGCTGCGTTTCTCGGAAATCCTCCTGATGGCTTCCCATACTTTCGTAGAACTAGTGGAGCGGGAGATGGAGTTCAAGAACGACTGCCGTGACCGTCGTTTGCTCTCTTTAATCACTCGCCGCGCCTTGGCCCTTGCCACCCGAAAGGCCGCAAGATTGTCAGCTGAGGGACGACACTTGAAGCGGCGCAGAGCTGCACGGCGGGCTGAGCGGCACTCAGTGGTCCACCAAGGGGCAGAACGCCTCTTGGGATGACCGGGGAACTTGGGATTGACGTTTCAGCAGCAGGGGAGATCACGGCTGTAACATGGTCGACCCATTCGTGGACGCTGGCACGGTGTTCCAAAACAGCCAGACGGCTGAAAAGTGTCCAGTCAGCTCTGCAGAGGTGCCACTGGGGAGGCACTGGTAATGCCACAGCCTCATCCAGGAGGCGAATCCAAAGAGGGAAGTGGTCACTAGAATGGAGGTCAGCAGCAACCTCCCACAGAGCAGAATCCGCGAGTGCTGGAGAGCAAAAGGAAAGGTCAACAGCCGATGACGACCCTGAAGCAGTACAGAAACGCACCAGCACCAGAGTTGAGGATGCACAGTTCTTCGGACATCATGAGGCTTTCCAGAACGCGACACCTGGGGCAAGTAGTCGTGGAGCCCCATAAGACGTTATGAGCATTGAAGTCCCCAGAAGGAGAAATGGGCGGGGGAGTTGGCTAATAAGGTCTGTGAGAGCCTCAGAGTCTATTGCATCCTGAGGCGGTAAGTAAACAGAACAGACTGTGAGCCTCTGCTCCTCAAGAAGGTCAACTGCAACTGCTTGCAAGTTCGTAACGAGAGGGAGCTGAGACGAGTGGTGCATGTCACGGACAAAAACCGCAACACCACCCTTTGCCCTTTCCCCCATCAGATCATCTTTTCGATATACGGTACATCCCCGTAAAGAAGGAGCATCAGTGGCCCGAAAACGTGTATCTTGGAGACATAAGCACATCTGGCACTCTCGTACAAGGAGTTGTAATTCGGCCACATGCGTCCTGAATCCATTCAGGTTCCACTGTAATATGGGAGCCAGTGATCAGGTTGGCTGAACTTTCACACTGCCTCTGTGCTTTGGAGGAGAGCCCGTACTGGCCGGAGATTTATTCCTGGGGCGAGAAGATCGCCCCCGGTCGACATCAATGTCCATCAGCTCCGATGACGGCCCAAGGGAGATGTCAGACAGTGCGATGGCCTCGTCATCGGACCGACCCTGACTAGTCTTCTCAGGTGGCATAACCTTCACCTTCGGCGTCTTTGTCTTGGGGGGCTTAAAATGCAGAACCTCGTCAACAGTTGGAGCTTTACTCGCCTGGGCAGAAGGCGCCATATGGGTAGGGGCAGGAAGTACCCCAATGTAGGCAACCACGGCCTTACTAAAATGTAGACTTTCACGGCCTGAAATATCATGTCCATTATAATTATCAGGGCTGTTATGCCGTGGTCGGTTGATGAATTCTGTGTCGATTCCCAACGTTTCGTCTCCGACTGCGGGAGACATCTTCAAGGGGGTCCGTAACTCAATGGAAGGTCCAACACAGCCACTGGCTCGCTACTGACTGCCGCTAAATTCCGTGTCCGCGCGCTCCCACGCCGCGGCGTGACGTCACGTGTTTTGAAAACGTCAGTGCAATTGGCCGCTGTCCGTCGCCGTCGATCGCCGTTGCCATCACCCAGTAGTGGACGGGTGGTACACATCTTCTTTAACACCGGCATCCATATACCGTTTAATTTCACACCCTCCTCCTTTCGGTTGAAATTATTTGGGTGTTTAGTGATTTCGATTGCCTCCCTGTAGAGCCTTTCGTAATATCCGCTTGTGGCCGCTAGTACTTGCGTCTCCTCGAAACGAATATTGTGGTTCCCTGGCTGGAAAGCATGCTCCGCAACAGCTGATCGTTCCGTTTCTCCTCTTCTACAATTTCCCTTATGCTCTTCCAAACGTTTACAAACATTTCTTTTAGTGGTATCCACATAAACATCACCACAGCTGCATGGGATCCTATACACTCCAGCTTTATCCAGTGGTTTGCGAGCGTCCTTGGCAGGCTTAAGGTATTCCTGTATCTTCCTGGTGGGCTTGTAAATTATGGTAATGTTCCGCTTCGTCAAGATACTCCCTATTCTTTCCGTTAGATTTTTAACAAACGGCAGGAAAACCTTAAATTTTGCAGTAGTCTGTACGTCAGTATGATTCCTGCGTGGCTGCCTCAACGCACGTTTTACTTCGGCGGACGAATATCTGTTCTTCATTAGTGCATTGTGGAGATGTTCCATCTCGGCGTCGAGCAACTCAGGTTCACAAATATTTCTAGCTCTGTCCGCTAACGTCTTGATAACACCCCGCTTCTGTTGTGGGTGGTGGTTCGAATCCCGGTCCAAATAACGGTCCGTGTGCGTGGGTTTGCGGTATACTGAGTGGCCCAAACTACCATTATCGTTTCTAAAAACAAGCACATCGAGGAAATGTAACTTGCCGTCTACCTACTCCTCCATTGTAAACTGAATTCTCGAGTTTATACTGTTCAGATGTTCGTGGAACCAGCTTAGTTCCTCCCTACCATGTCTCCACAGCACAAAAGTGTCATCCACGAATCGGAACAGTACATTTGGTTTTTTGCTGGCAGTACCTAAGGCCTGTTCTTCGAATTTCTCTATAAAGAAGTTTGCAATTACGGGACTTAGAGGGCTTCCCATAGCCACGCCATCCGTTTGCTCATAAAACTGTTCATTCAACTTGAAGTATGTGGTCGTCAAACAACACTTAAACAGTTCTGAAATATCGGCAGGAAAAATTCGATCCAGCTGTTCCAATACATCATTAAGTGGAACCATGGTAAACAGCGATACCACATCGAAGCTGACCAATATGTCCTCCGGCTGGACCACTATGCCATTCAATCTGCTGATAAAATGTGTCGAATTCTTTGTATAAGAGTCCGAACGGCCCACATGTGGTTTTAGCAGCGTAATCAAAAACTTGGCTAACGAGTAGGTGGGCGAACCAATGGCACTTAGTATCGGTCTTAACGGCACATTTTCTCTATGAATTTTGGGCAATCCATAAAGCCTCGGTGGTAGTGCAGCTGAATTGTAGAGACCTTTCTGTACACTCTCTTCAATGGAGGACTTTTTATTAATCGCGACACAGTTCTGAGAACGTTGTTAGTGGGGTCCTTATTCAGCTTCCTATATGCTTGCGGATCCAGTAGATCAGTAATTTTACTCCGATAGTCGGCCACATCCATAACCACCGTTGCGCTTCCTTTGTCAGCTGGGAGAACCAAAATACTATCGTCGTCATTCAGGAGTTTTAAAGCTCTTCTCTCACCCACAATTATATTACTTTTCGGCGGTTTTGCATTGGCTAATATTCTTACTGTTTCTATACGGATTTCTTCAGCTGTTACAGAATCCACACTGCGAATTCCTGCTTCTACACTGGCTATAATTTCTTCCGTGGGCACAAAACGCGGACTAACAGCAAAATTTCCTTCCTTGGCAAGCACAGATGTCTCATCGTCAGATAACGAACGTTTGGACAAATTGATAACGGTCCAGGAAACGTCTAAATGCCGAACAGTCTGATTAGGTAGCAAATTATCAAACTTCTTCTTCTGTCTACTACACGTTGTCAACGTACGCTTCCCCATGGTATCAACCAGTAATCTATCAATTTTATCCCAGTCACCGCTGCACAGTTTATTACTGATCGTAATATGGAGAGACGTTAACTTACAGTTTGTGCTTGCCAAGTCCCGTCGGGTCTGCTGAATGCGCTCTCGTAGTAAGGCCACCTCTGTCCGTTTGAAAATGTGTTGTGCCTTTCCCGAATAGAACAGTCGCTTTATCTTCAGAAACTTCGGTATAACGCCGACGGCTCTGCAACGAGACAGGAATGTGAGGGAACACAAAAGCTGCACTCTCTTCTTCTGGAGCCCTTCCAGGCGTCGCACTTCTCTTAACATCTCCTCCCCGTAGAGGCATCTGATACTAAAATGTAGAATTTCACGGACGGAAATTTCATGCCCATTATAATTAGCCGGGCTGTTATGCCGTGGTCGGTTGATGAATTCTGTGTCGATTCCCAACGTTTCGTCTCCGACTGCGGGAGACATCTTCAAGGAGGTCCGTAGCTCAATGGAAGGTCCAACACAGCCACTGGCTCACTACTGACTGCCGCTAAATTCCGTGTCCGCGCGCTCCCACGCCGCGGCGTGACGTCACGTGTTTTGAAAACGTCAGTGCAATTGGCCGCTGTCCGTCGCCGTCGATCGCCGTTGCCATCATCCAGTAGTGGACGGGTGATACACACCTTCTTTAACACCGGCATCCATATACCGTTTAATTTCACACCCTCCTCCTTTCGGTTGAAATTATTTGGGTGTTTAGCGATTTCGATTGCCTCCCTGTAGAGCCCTTCGTAATATCCGCCTGTGGCCGCTAGTACTTGCGTCTCCTCGAAACGAATATTGTGGTTCCATGGCTGGAGGAAATTTTGCTGTTAGTCCGCGTTTTGTGCCCACGGAAGAAATTATAGCCAATGTAGAAGCAGGAATTCGCAGTGTGGATTCTGTAACAGCTGAAGAAATCCGTATAGAAACAGTGAGAATATTAGCCAATGCAAAACCGCCGAAAAGTAATATAACTGTGGGTGAGAGAAGAGCTTAAAAACTCCTGAATGACGACGATAGTATTTTGGTTCTCCCAGCTGACAAAGGAAGCGCAACGGTGGTTATGGATGTGGCCGACTATCGGAGTAAAATTACTGATCTACTGGATCCGCAAGCATATAGGAAGCTGAATAAGGACCCCACTAACAACGTTCTCAGAACTGTGTCGCGATTAATAAAAAAGTCCTCCATTGAAGAGAGTGTACAGAAAGGTCTCTACAATTCGGTTGCGCTACCACCGAGGCTTTATGGATTGCCCAAAATTCATAAAGAAAATGTGCCGTTAAGACCGATACTAAGTGCCATTTGCAGTGTAACGACGTATAGATTTGTTTAACTGATTTTCATTTGACATATGACCATGTGTAGACTTCGTCACCTACGTCAGTTACAACCCACTTCAAAATTATTTAAACTCTTTTTAAATTGTCTCAAAATGGTTCTTGAATGAAACTGTAAAACATCATTTGCGTCGTATGTACAGAATTACGTCACTTAATCCAATTGGTTTGCGTAAAACTTTTTCAGTTTTAGATGTCGTTTGTTTCTCCTCAGAAATTATATTGATACACGTTATCTGATTTAATCGATATTAGAACCACATTGAATAAACTTTTTGAGATTCAAAGTCGCGATGAACGCTGTCAAAATTCAATAATCTTGTCAAATACATTATTAATTCCTTCACATAATTCTTCATAAATAAATCCTCGGAACACGTATTTCAACTTTAGTAGCATCCACTAGTTTATTATCTTCCTACATACAGACGTGAACCTGAGCCTTGACGAGACAAAACTAACATTTTCAATAAGATTAAACTTCCTATGATATCATTGTTGTACAAAACATTACAAATTCTCATTTATTTTATTTTTAGAAGCACGACGCAACAACTCGGTTTAAGGATCTTCTGTTGCTCTTTGGCTGTCGACCCGCGACGTGTAGTGGCCAGCAATTTTCTCTCTGGTCCCGGCAGCAAAGATGCTGTCTCCGTTCGTTGCGCCGCCCTCTCCGTACATGAAACATAAAAAAAATAAATACAAAACTTCACACAATTCACAACCATTACAAATATTACAAAAATACATAAACAAAACTAAATTAAACTTATAGTCACCTGCAAACTGGGCTGACACTGGTCGATGTGTGACGCTTCAATTTCGCGTCCCACTTCACATTGGTTCGCCCACCTACTCGTTAGCCAAGTTTTTGACTATGCTGCTAAAACCACAGGTGGGCCGTTCGGACTCTTATACAAAGAATTCGACACATTTCATCAGCAGATTGAATGGCATAGTGGTCCAGCGGGAGGACATATTGGTGAGCTTCGATGTGGTATCGCTGTTTACCATGGTTCCACTTCATGGATCGAATTTTTCCTGCCGATATTTCAGAACTGTTTAAGTGTTGAAACTTCCTGGCAGATTAAAACTGTGTGCCCGACCGAGACTCGAACTCGGGACCTTTGCCTTTCGCGGGCAAGTGCTCTACCATCTGATCTACCGAAGCACAACTCACGCCCGGTACTCACAGCTTTACTTCTGCCAGTACCTCGTCTCTTACCTTCCAAACTTTACAGAAGCTCTCCTGTGAACCTTGCAGAACTAGCTCTCCTGAAAGAAAGGATACTGCGGAGACATGGCTTAGCCACAGCCTGGGGGATGTTTCCAGAATGAGATTTTCACTCTGCAGCGGAGTGTGCGCTGATATGAAACTTCCTGGCAGATTAAAACTGTGTGCCCGACCGAGACTTGAACTCGGGATCTTTGCCTTCCGCGGGCAAGTGCTCTGCCATCTGAGCTACCGAAGCACGACTCACGCCCGGTACTCACAGCTTTACTTCTGCCAGTACCTCGTCTCCTACCTTCCAAACTTTACAGAAGCTCTCCTGCGAACCTTGCAGAACTAGCACTTCTGAAAGAAAGGATACTGCGGAGACATGGCTTAGCCACAGCCTGGGGGATGTTTCCAGAATGAGATTTTCACTCTGCAGCGGAGTGTGCGCTGATATGAAACTTGTTTGGAAGGTAGGAGACGAGGTACTGGCAGAAGTAAAGCTGTGAGTACCGGGCGTGAGTTGTGCTTCGGTAGCTCAGATGGTAGAGCACTTGCCCGCGAAAGGCAAAGGTCCCGAGTTCGAGTCTCGGTCGGGCACAGAGTTTTAATCTGCCGGGAACTTTCATATCAGCGCACATTCCGCTGCAGAGTGAAAATCTCATTCTGGAAACATCCCCCAGGCTGCGGCTAAGCCATGTCTCCGCAGTATCCTTTCTTTCAGGAGTGCTAGATCTGCAAGGTTCGCAAGAGAGCTTCTGTAAAGTTTGGAAGGTAGGAGACGAGGTACTGGCAGAAGTAAAGCTGTGAGTACCGGGCGTGAGTCGTGCTTCGGTAGCTCAGATGGTAGAGCACTTGCCCGTGAAAGGCAAAGGTCCCGAGTTCGAGTCTCGGTCGGGCACAGAGTTTTAATCTGCCAGGAAGTTTCATATCAGCGCACACTCCGCTGCAGAGTGAAAATCTCATTCTGGAAACATCCCCCAGGCTGTGGCTAAGCCATGTCTCCGCAGTATCCTTTCTTTCAGGAGTGCTAGTTCTGCAAGGTTCGCAGGAGAGCTTCTGTGAAGTTTGAAAGGTAGGAGACGAGGTACTGGCAGAAGTAAAGCTGTGAGTACCTGGCGTGAGTCGTGCTTCGGTAGCTCAGGTGGTAGAACACTTGCCCGCGAAAGGCAAAGGTCCCGAGTTCGAGTCTTGGTCGGGCACACAGTTTTAATCTGCCAGGAAGTTTCATATCAGCGCACACTCCGCTGCAGAGTGAAAATCTCATTCTGTTTAAGTGTTGTTTGACGACCACATACTTCAAGTTGAATGAACAGTTTTATGAGCAAACGGATGGCGTGGCTTTGGGAAGCCCTCTAAGTCCCGTAATTGTAAACTGCTTTATGGAGAAATTCGAAGAACAGGCCTTAGGTACTGCCAGCAAAAAACCAAATGTATTGTTCCGATACGTGGATGACACTTTTGTGCTATGGAGACATGGTAGGGGGAAAAAATCTGGTTCCACGAAGATCTGAACAGTATAAACTCGAGAATTCAGTTTACAATGGAGGAGGAGGTAGCGAGCGGTTCTGGCGCTACAGTCTGGAACCGCGCGACCGCTACGGTCGCAGGTTCGAATCCTGCCTCGGGCATGGATGTGTGTGTTGTCCTTAGGTTAGCTAGGTTTAAGTAGTTCTAAGTTCTAGGGGACTTATGACCTCAGCAGTTGAGTCCCATAGTGCTCAGAGCCATTTGAACCATTTGGAGGAGGTAGACGGCAAGTTACATTTCCTCGATGTGCTTGTTTTTAGAAACGATAATGGTAGTTTGGGCCACTCAGTATACCGCAAACCCACGCACACGGACCGTTATTTGCACCGGGATTCGAACCACCACCCACAACAGAAGCGGGGTGTTATCAAGACGTTAGCGGACAGAGCTAGAAATATTTGTAACCCTGAGTTGCTCGACGCTGAGATGGAAGATCTCCAAAATGCACCAATGAAGAACGGATATTCGTCCGCCGCAGTAAAACGTGCTTTGAGGCAGTCACGCAGAAATCATACTGACGTACAGACTACTGCAAAATTTAAGGTTTTCCTGCCATTTGTTAAAAATGTAACGGAAAGAATCGGGAGTATCTTGACGAAGCGGAACATTACCGTAATTTACAAGCCCACCAGGAAGATACAGGAATACCTTAAGCCTGCCAAGGACGCTCGCAATCCACTGGAAAAAGCTGGAGTGTATAGGATCCCATGCAGCTGTGGTGATGTTTATGTGGGTACCACTAAAAGAAATGTTTCTAAACGTTTGGAAGAGCATAAGGGAAATTGTAGAAGAGGAGAAACGGAACGATCAGCTGTTGCGGAGCATGCTTTCCAGCCAGGGAACCACAATATTCGTTTCGAGGAGACGGAAGTACTAGCGGCCAAAAGCGGATATTACGAAAGGCTCTACAGGGAGGCAATCGAAATCGCTAAACACCCAAATAATTTCAACCGAATGGAGGAGGGTGTGAAATTAAACGGTATATGGATGCCGGTGTTAAAGAAGATGTGTACCACCCGTCCACTACTGGGTGATAGCAACGGCGATCGACGGCGACGGACAGCGGCCAATTGCACTGACGTTTTCAAAACACGTGACGTCACGCCTCGGCATGGGAGCGCGCGGACACGGAATTTAGCGGCAGTCAGTAGCGAGCCAGTGGCTGTGTTGGACCTTCCATTGAGTTACGGACCCCTTGAAGATGTCTCCCGCAGTCGGAGACGAAACGTTGGGAATCGTCACAGAATTCATCAACCGACCACGGCGTAACTGCCAGGATAATTATAATGGACATAACCACGGCCTTGTCCGACGTTGTGGGGAGAGCAGTAGGTTTCAAAGCAACCGCAGCTGTATAAGTGCACTGGCAAACGCAATTTTTATTGCTGACACTAGCAACCTCCCTTTGCGTAGCAACAGTGGCCAACGGTGCCGGTTTCTTCAGAGCGGAAGCGAAAGATGTTGTAAACACAGGAGGCTGCATGGCCTTAAAGAGCTTCTTGGCCTCGCCATAGGGGATGCGCTAAGATGTTTTGATCTCCTGTATCTTCCGTTCCTCGAGATAGATAGTTCAGACCTGGCTCCAGACAGGGTGACTCCTAGAGGAATTCACACACTTCACAGGCGATGACCAATCAGCTCCTTCATGGGCGGGCTGACCACATCTACCACAAGTGGCTATCCCATTGCATCCCAACGTAGTATGCCCAAAGGGATGACATTTAAAACAGCGCATTGGGTTCGGGAAATATGGCCGTACTGGCAAACGTAAGAAACCCGCTTTATCATGCTCTGGGAGTCTCGGGCAACTGAACGTGAGAATAAATGAGTCGGATTTGACTAGGTCCCCATCGACTCGTTTCATAATATGCTGCACATCAGCAATACCTTCGTCAGCCCACTCAGATTTCAACTCGTCTGTGGGGACATCCACCAAGTCCCTACATGTCACAACACCCTTACTATAGTTCAAAGTGGGGTTCAGCTCGGTCTCGGTAGAGTACTCTCCGAGACAGGTTGCTTTCCGAAGAGAAGCGACTTGACGGGAACTAGAAGTCTCAACTAACAGAGTCCCATTGCGCAATTGCTTCACAGATTTCAGTGTTCCTGCAATTCCCTCAAGACCTCTGTGAATGTAAAAGGGAGAAACCCTCTCAAAGCTATCCGCCTTCCGTTTGACAATCAAAAACACATTTTAGTTTCAGCATGTGCTCTGTTACTACAGTCTGGTAAGTCTCTAGTAACACCAGGCGCTGGAGGATTCGCAGCTCGAAGTCGCTTTTTCGAAGGGGTGTGTTTTCCTACCAGTGGCCCACGTAGAGGTCGAAGCGTCCATTGTGGTCCCACGAGCAGCTAGGGAACTAAAGGTCCGCTCAGACAGAGCCCCGCGTGCCTGTGTAAGCCTTATACAACTGGGGTGCGGCAGGTGCCCCAGAGGTTGCCCGCTTGCGTCTGTTCCACCCCAACAGCCACGCATCTTATAGGCGCGCAGCACACCGTAAGATTGAGGGGTTTTTATAGAGGTTGACCTTCCTCGCAATCCAGGCGGTCAAGCCAAGATTACCATTCCCCACAGCACACAACATTCCACCGCCGCGTCATACGGTGGTCGCTGAAGCATGTCCGGGGGTTACGGTCACAGGAGACTGGCGGCGCTGACCAGTCCCCAGCTCAGGACCCCGGGGTCGCCAAGCCCGTACTCAGCAAATGAATGCTGAGCCCCTGGGGGCATATAATAATTAAACTAAATGTGTTGTGACTGATAATTCACAACTTGTAAGTACTTTTAAAAATCACTTGTTGAACACAGCCGTAAATATAATATTAAATGATTCAGTCGAAGAAGTAAGAGAATATATTAAGACCTCTTTCCAACAAAATTGTAAGCAACTAGAAGCAGCTCTGACATCCTTCACTGAAGGTAATACATTTTTAAAAATTCTAAAGAACGCAAGTCCATGTGGGCTGATGGAATGTCAAGCAGTTGTTTCAACTTAATAAGTTATACCCTTAGTGATATATGAAATACATCACCTACACGGGGAATTTTACAGACAGGTTAAAATATACAGTTGTTAAACCACTTCATAATAATGGTGATAAGACAGAATTAAATAATCTTCATCCAGTTGCCTTACTAATATCTTTTTCCAAAACATTCGAAAAAGTAATGCACTCAAGAGTAGTCGCACACTCGAGTGGGGCAATGAACTTTGCATATCAGAGTTTGGATTCCACTAGCGTTGCTCTACCCGGGATGCTTAATTTCACTCATCAAACAGAACAAGTTTTAAATAATAACAAATCGAAAGTTGGCATTTTTTGTGATCGTTCCAATGTGTTTGATTGTCTATATCGTGTTATTCTCTTAGAAAAACTCAAGGTTTATGGAACTTAAGGCTTTATACACAGCTCATTCGAATCATATTTAAGAAACAGAATTAAGACAATGTTGAAAAGGAAGAAAATTTTAGTGTCTGGAGAAACATCACGAATGGAATCGCACAAGGTTCAATTTTCGGTCCACCCCTGTTCCTTAAAAAGGGAGTCTCATCTAACAGTTTTCAGGTGGATTTCTCTTGTCTTTCAGCAGATATTTACAGTTCAGGTTTTGCTTTGTGATGGTGGAATCAGCCCATAAAATAGTGGTCGTCATGAGTTTTCATGTGGTGCCAGTGTCGGCGGAAAGCATCGGTCTGTTTCCTGTTATAGACAAATGGGTTTTAAATCGGAATTGTACGTGCCCATTCGATAGAGTGGTTGCAAATTAGTATAGAGCAATATCAGTTATGTCGAAATGTATTGACAAGGACAGTAGGACACGAAGAATAAACAGCAATCAAGTAGCGACTCGGTAGCGTTGCTGCATGGCGGTGGAATCACCGCAGACCCGGCAGTACTGGTTATTCTTCGAAATTTACTGTCCCCGTTAATACATATTGATAAAAGATACAGCAAATTAGACAATTCGGGAACCATTCTATCGAAGGGATACTTAAAATTCTATTTTGAAAATAAATTTGTTTGGGATGAGTACTATTTTTTAGACTTACTCCAACTACACTGCGAAAACGACATTGCAAATACCTGCTGAAACACAAGAGAAAATGCCCCTGACGACTGTTAAGAGAACAGACTGTATAATGAATAGGATTGGAACCTGTTTAATTTTCTTTTTTACGGTCACCTCTGCCGCGGCAGCTGCCTCGCGGTAATGCGAATGACGGACTAGTCCGGTATCTTCTGCCAACGGAGACATCATCACGACACTATATCAGCTGCTGACCACATCTTCTGTAAGTACACATTAACCCTAGAAATATCAATATATTCTCAATAACTTGTATTACCAAGGGGATGGGTTCTTTATGGGACGCTAGAATAATTAAAAGAACTAAATTCATTAACTGCCGTTGACTTATATTAAAACTCGCCTTTGAAACAGCTGCTGAAGTGTATGTCCCAGAACCTGAAAATATTTTCTAGAACACACTTACTGCCAAATGTAGAGGGGTACTTTAAGACCATAGCAAAATAATAAAAAAAGAATACAAACTTTATTATGTGTTGTTGACTTTTATTCACATAATACTTTTAAAAGAGATAGTGATTTGTAAGTAGGATCTTGAAACGGAAAATATTGAATATGACATCCATTGAGAAAACTCACATTTACTACAAGGCAAGTTTTTCGTTTATGTTTAACTGAAATATACAAAACACTCATGGGATCTGATAGAAGACTTGATTAGAAACAAACGTTTTATACAAATTTTAAAATATAAAGTAACTGACAGGACTGAAATATTTTCAAAATGTGGATATAAAACACCCACGTCCCCTGCCCCCTCCCTCACCGTTGGTATAGCGAGGGTTTCATTTCCATGGTTTTCATTACCTTGTGTCCACGTGCTTTTGATAGTTCGTGATCGCTGCTTCTTCCCCCTTTCCCAGGAGGGGACCCAAACCAGTGTCAACTCTTCAACCCTCTTTGAAAAACCCTTTGGAAGAACGAGGATTATTTCTTATGCCACGAGTCTTATGTCGCTGTTGTCGATAATTTATTATCCAGACCTTAGGAAGATTCTGGTAAGGAACGTGTTTATTTCTCGTCGGTGATACTACCTCTATCCGTTTCCCACCGTGTCCTGTTCAGAAATTCTGAAAGGTGTAAAATATCGCATCGTTGTAATAACAGGAAAATACACATACTTTTCTTCCGGGGCAATTGCAGGAATCTCTCATTCTCATCCGTGTTTACACATTTTTTCTTTTTACGGATTGTCTCATCATCAGCTGTGTCACTATAAATCTTAGATCACCAGCTGTCAAACACTGCGACAGTGCAATCTGTAAAAAGTGATAAATGCCGTCAATATGGAATAAGAATTTCCTAGAAGAGTGGCATATTCACTCAGGGCAAGTAGTTCGCCGTGACACTGCGCGTAGCGGCGCGTCCAGGTTGGTTGGTTGTTTGGGGAAAGAGACCAGACAGCGTGGTCATCGGTCTCATCGGATTAGGGAAGGATGGGGAAGGAAGTCGGCCGTGCCCTTTCAGAGGAACCATCCCGGCATTTGCCTGGAGTGATTTAGGGAAATCACGGAAAACCTAAATCAGGATGGCCGGACGAGGGATTGAACCGTCGTCCTCCCGAATGCGAGTCCAGTGTCTAACCACTGCGCCACCTCGCTCGGTGGCGCGTCCAGAATTGAGTGGCAAGCAAAGTAGTAGAGCAGAGCAGGAGAGGGACAGACAAGACCAATTTCCGGTGCGGCGATAAGGGCTGCCGTGGGTGTCCGCACCAGGTCAGGCTGGAAAGCGTCCGGCGGTCAGGCCGGGGCCACCACACGGCGCCGGCGCGTTTAATTCCACATCAACGCTACAGGAAAAGCCGCAATCGTTCCCTGCCCTGCTCATTGACTTACGATGGTGCTGAATGAGAAATATTGAGCACCATCGGAGAGGAAAGGGAGGGAGTTACTGAGACCATAGTATGATAGAACGTTTAAAAGCTCGAAAAGCATAGAGGTAAAGGAAAAATGATGTGTGTCTCAATGTTTCTGCTACACACGTAGAAGAGTATTGCGATCACTTTTTACCGTTTAACATCAAAAATACTTACCATTGCACCAGCTGAAATTTTAAATTTTCACAGGCCCGAATTAGATATTTTGTGGACCCGGGGAGGGGTGGGGGGTAATCGGTTTGACACTCTTCTGACTATTTGGAAGCGGCCACCCGTGACTAATTCATCTCTAACAGTTACACTTGCCGTCTTCGATTATTTCTTGGATATATTTTAATCTTGCTTTCTCTGCAGTTTGTATTGTATGGAACAAGAGACCTAGAAATGGCGAAGAGGCTTCGTCCCCGCCGTAGACCTCAGTGATTCACAACCCCACAACAGGCTACAGCAGTCGACTCACCCCACCGTCGCCGCACAACGAACCCAGGGTTATTGTGCGGTTCGGCCCCAGCGGACAACCCCCCCCCCCCCTCCCCTCCCCCGGAAACGTCACACAGCAGACGAGTGTAACCCCAGTTTGCGTGGTAGAGTAATTATGGTGTACGCGTACGTGGAGAAAATGTTTGCGCAATTTGCGCAACAATCGCCGACATAGTGTAACTGAGGCGCAATAGGGGCAACCAGCCCGCATTCACAGGGGCAAATGGAAAACCGCCTTAAAAACCATCCGCAGATGGCCAGCACACCGGACCTAGAAACTAATCCGCCTGTCGGATTCTCACCGGGGACCGGCACGCCTTCCTGCCCGGAAAGCAGTGCGTTAGACCGCATGGCTAACCGAGCAGGCATCTTTGCAATTACTACGCACGTAAGGCTCTTCTGTAACATCACATTTCAAACCCTTCGGCTCCACTTCAGTTTCCTCTGAGTCCTTCACTTCCATATAATGCTGTGCTCCAGAAATACATTCTGAGAAATTTCTTCCTCAAATTATACCGTTGTTTCACATCATGGGCAGATAACTTTTAGCGTGAAGTGTTCAAATGTGTGTGAAATCTTATAGGACTTAACTGCTAAGGTCATCAGTCGCTAAGCTTACACACTACTTAACCTAAATTACCCTAAAGACAAACACACACAGCCATGCCCGAGGGAGGACTCGAACCTCCGTCGGGACCAGCCTTTAAAGTGAAATATTCACTTTTCCTGTCCTAGTCTGCTTCGTATGTGATCAGAAGTATCCGGACACCCCCAAAACACACGTTTTCTATTAGCTGCATTTTGTTGCCTCCTACTGCCAGGTACTCCATATCAGTGACCTCAGTAGTCATTAGACAACGTGGGAGAGCAGAATGGGGCGCTCCGCGGAACTCACGGACTTCGGAGGCGGTCAGGTGTCGCTTGTGTCATACTTCTGTACGCCAGAGTACCACACTCCTAATCATCCCTAGGTCTACTGTTTCCGATGCGATAGTAAAGTGGAAACGTGAAGAGACGCGTACAGTACAAAAGCGTACGGGCCGACCTCCTCTTTTGACTGACAGAGACCACCGACAGTTGAAAATGGTTGTAATATGTAATAGGCCGACATCTATCCAGACCATCGACAGGAATTCCAAACTGCATCAGGATCCACTGCAAGTACTATGACAGTTAGGTGGGAGGTGAGAAAACTTGGGTGTCATGGTCGAGCGGCTGCTCATAAGCCACACATAAAGCCGGTAAATGACAAACGAAGCCTCGCTTGGTGTAAGGAGCGTAAACACTGTACACAATGTGGCGATCCGATGGCAGAGAGTGGGTATGGCGAATGCCCGCTGAACGTCATCTACCAGCGTGTGTAGTACCATCAGTAAAATTCGGAGGCGGTGGTGTTATGGTGAACCTGAATCCTACAGAACACCTATGGGATGTTTTGGAACGCCGACTTCGTGCCAGTCCTCAACTACCGACATCGATACCTCTTCACAGTGCTGCACTCTGTGAAGAATCGGCTGCCATTCCCCAACAAACCTTCCAACACCTGACTGAACGTATGCCTGCGAGAGTGGAAGTTGTCTTCAAGGCTAAGGCTGAGCCAACACCAGACTGAATTCCAATATTACCGATGGAGGGCGCCACGAACTTGTAAGTCATTTTCAGCCAGGTGTCGGAATACTTTTGATCACATAGTGTACGTTATTTTGCTTCCAAGGTGCCAAGATTCACCTAACACGTAGCCCCAATTTTCGTATTAGATTTATCGCCAATCTCATGTCTGTTACTCCTCATTACCTTTGCCTTTATTTTTGTTTATTCTCAATCCAAATTTTGCACTCATCAGCACATCCATTTATTTCAACAGACCGTGCATTCGTTTATCCTTCACTGAAGGTAGGAATGCTATCAGCGAGTCGTATAGCTGCTGGCGCTTCATTATGAATTTTAACGTCACTCCTTAAACTTCCTTAAATTTTTCATTTTTCTACTTATCGGTTGAACAGTTTGTTATGCGAGCAATTTTTCCAAACTTTCCCGTAACTTGTGAAATACCTGTGATTAAGAGTCAAATCTAATCAGAACAAATAAATCTCAAATGGATAAGTGAAGTGTGGATCGGTACCCGTGATTGTCAATGATTAACTACTTATCACAATTTCCTGCATTAAACTGCACAGTTCGCTGAATGCGGAACTACTATGGAAGGAAGTTGGACTCCATGGACTCGATGAAATGAAGTCTGTATAAACCATTTTCCAGCTAAAGGAACGAATCTAAACGTCATCCATGTACTATACACTTATTTTCATTGAACACATGTTCCAAGTTCTCTTGCTGTCTTGGAAATACTTCCAGGATTTCAGATTTCTTGCTAATTATTCCAAACAAAATTTCAAAATTTAATTCACTCAGTACCCTCCATCCGACCTGATGCCTTTCTTCGTAACTATTTAAGTGTTCACGCTGCTCTAAAACTTCAAACAACTTACCCTAATAATATGCTCACGTAACACACTCGTATTTATATTGACATACTTCGAAGAAATGTCAGAATAAGGAAGTAAATGGTAGCTAACTAGAAGTTATTGCTACGTAGTAGCTAAATTCATGTCAAATGCCTACTTATAAATCCAGAGCATTGTGTGGAATTTGAATACAATCATTTCAGTTCCAGCTGGCAGGAGGCTAGGTAACGCGAACGTAATGTGTGGTGTGAATGCCGAATATAGCGAAGGCGAGGCGTCGACATTGTTGTGGATGATCAATGATGTTTCAGGAGACGTATGTACTTGCGAAATTGAGAGGTATTCCCACGTTTATGTCGCTTGCGGGAAAGTTATTATAATTCGAAATTGTATCTTCAATAACAGCGTTTATCACGCCGAGCTTGAATATTAAGACAGAATTATGGAAGTGGCACTATACTTTACAAATTGATTCTGATACTTCGTTTGATATAATTAGGCAACTCAAACGCCACGGTGAACGCTAAATAAGTGACGTGTTACTAAAGCTTGAGTGGATCTAACTTCCATTCATCAGTGTTATTGTTACAGTAGCCTGTTAATCAGTATCAATGTTGCAATGGACAAAACAGCTGGGGTTCTCACTCCTTGTAATGTGTAGCACTGTACATGGAAAAATAAAAATAGATAACCTGTCTGCACAATTACGGTGATGTAAGTCTCTTTAAAAATACCTCCATATCAGCAATGCAGAACTTAGGAATAAGCTGGCGGTAAACAGGATCCATGTTGAACAAGCTCTATCGCTATTCGAAACGAGTAAATGAACCAGAAAGTCTATTTTAATGAAAGACAGCCTTAATTACCACAAACTTTGTGGTGAATGGGTTCAAATTTACAGACGAAACTACATGTATTCAGACCTGCCGATGCTTTCTGAGTGAAGTGATATCGGTACATGTGTATTCCTAGTGTTTCATTTATCTGGATAAGAACAGCATTAACCTTTCTAAATATGTAAGACGAGAGGATCTAAGATACGAGCTCGTACTCCCAGCTAGTGCCCACTTGAAACAGCTCCTACAAGATCTGCATGAGATGAAAACCAACATGCCGGAGGGCTTCTATGCGACGTCTGCTATTGAAGACAGGACCTGGATGGAAGCCAACCATGAAATGCGGCACGTGACGACGAGACTGGCAAACCATGGTTTCAATCATAAGGTGTGTTGCAACAAATTGTTTGGCCTGTGCTTGGAATTTTGTGACCGAAACCATATTATCAAATGAAATAATAGAAATCGATCGTAGCCTATAGCAGAGATAAGTAATGTGTATGTAATGTAATGTGAATGTAATCCTTTCCACAGCATGTGTGTGTTTCCAATAAATAAATATGTAAGTCGCAGAACATGCGCCACTCGTCCCCAGAAGTTCAAATGGTTCAAATGGCTCTAAGCACTATGGGACATCTGAGGTTGTCTTTGCCCTAGACTTAGAACTACTTAAACCTAACTAACCTAAGGACATCACACACATCCATACCCGAGGCAGGATTGGAACCTGCAACCGTAGCAGCAGCGCGGTGCCTAGGACCTGCTCGGCCACAGCGGGCGGCATCCCCAGAAGTCTTTCTTCCGTAGTCTAAACAGCCACTGCATAACGTGTTTGGTACGATGTTCCTCGTTTTCGAATAATAGTATGATTATTTCACAAAAATATTAATGCAGTATAGTCGGGATATGTTTAGTTCACTTACGCACCAGTTGACAAAAATGAACTACTATATTGACATTTTGAGCAACATGGAGTGATAGCACAAACCAATTATACAGCAATGGTACAGCTTCATGAGATATTCGACGTGAAGAGAAAGATCAGCAGAGACGGCAGAGGGCCAACGGCGTTGCCGCAGTTGTAACACCGGTTCCCGTCAGATCACCGAAGTTAAGCGCTGTCGGGCTGGGTAGGTAGGTGATCATCTGGTCTGTCGAGCGTTGTTGGAAAGCGGGCTGCCCTCAGCCCTTGTGAGGCAAACTGAGGAGCTACTTGATTGAGATGTAGCGGCTCCGGTTTCGTAAACGAGCACACGGCCGGGAGAGCGGTACGTTGACCACATGCGCCTCCATATCCGCATCCCGTGACGCCTGTGGGCTGAGGATGACACGGCGGCTGGTCGGTGCCGTTGGGACTTCCAAGGCCTGTTTGGGAGGAGTTTAGTTTAGTTTTGATCTCTCTCCCTCTCTTGCTCTCTCTCTCGCACTCTCTCTTTCTCTCTCTCTCTGGATCGCGTTAAAGTGTCAGACATAGTCAGATATAATCATATAATTCCCAACGCTGGATGAGCTATAACAAGATACTGGAAACTCTACTATTACTGCTATGGGATGGCATAGTTTCATAAATCGCGCACATGGCTGCTTCATCCTTAATGGCGGGCATTTCAACATCTTCTGTAAAGAGCACTTCATCAACGATGGTAACACCTTTCCTTTAGGCTATTAAATTATTTCGGGGCTATATTCAATTTTTCCGACCTGTATCTTAAGGTCAAGTGTACTTAGGAACTAAAAAAATTAAGCATAAACACCTGCTTTAGGGAACACAAAAGCAAGATGGATAACCAGCAATAACAAACATGCTCTGTGGTTTTAACAAGCTCTACTAATTACTGCGCTAGGATGTACGAGAAGGCCATAGAAATGCAAAAGCACAGAAACCATTTCAACAGACAATCAGAACGATTGAAATTAGCCATTTTGTGGACCTTAGTGCTACACAGAACCAACAGTGCCAACGCTTTCCCACTACAAACTCCATAGCGTACATCAACACACTACGATCTTATGTAGCGACCGAGGCTCACGAGGAAGACAGGCCGTGGTGCTTACGCCACGGACTAGACCTGAGTTCGCTCGCTCGCTCAACTCAATAGACAAAATGCGTTTCTAATCCCGTTACTCATAACTGGGTGTGTACGTACTAACGAGAATTGTATCTTCTAATGCAATATGCTACTGTGAACTCTTACTGATTACTAATAGTACAAAAAATTTAAATAAGTTCTCGACGTAAATGGTATAACAGCTTGTTTACAGCATTTAGTCTCTTCTTCTTAACAGTCGACATGTCATACAAGATGTGGTGTCATATGCAACAGATAATCATTTTCGCATGATTTTAATTTTATTATACCTCAGTACAGCCGTAATAAATTACCAGTAGACGTGTGGTCTTCCTATTCATTGTACGACTAATAACAACAAGACTTCCAGTAGAAGATGCAATTCTCATTTACACGTACACATCTAGTTACGAGTTACAGGTGCAGAAACGCAGTTTGTCTGCTGAGTTGAGCGAGCTCGGCCTACCTTCGTGACGTCCGCGCCGCGGCCTGTCTTTCTCGTGGGCCTCGTGTACCGACCTGATGATGTAACGAGCAGACCGTTGCGTGGATGCTTACAAATACGAGTAGATCATCCTACTGAGCTTGTTTGAGTCTATAATTTCTTTCTGAGTCGTTAAAACCTTTGGAGATGCCTCCACAATCAGAACACGAAACCTTAGTGACAGGTGTGAGTGCCCTTATCGATAGTTACCACGCTCACCTATCTCTGCTCTGAAATTTCTAGACTTCCCTGGCCGGCAAATACGTAGAGGGGAAGACGATTGAGGCGGCTCCACCTGAAGGCAGGCGTTCTAATGTGGTGCTGTATTTCGTGAATTCTGAAAAGTGTTGAAATCTGTAGTAATAGGAATTCAATGAAAACCCAAAGAATGGTTTTGATTGATATTAGTAAAAGACACTTCTACATAGGTAATCTACATATTGTACTGACGTTCTCCAGAAAAATTGATATTGAGATGAAGTTCCTTCCTTTTAAGAGCTAACAGACTGATGTCACCATCAGACTCTTGATACGACAACAGAATATTTTCATCGCTTCGTAATAAATTATTTGATTAGCCTCTTGTAGATGATTAGCAAGAACCTTCTTTTCAACATAATTAATAAATATATTGGCAATAGTGTCAGCAAGTCTCTACAGTTGACAAGAATGTATATCTCCATAGCTATTATTCTTGAAAGAAGTACTGTTTTTAATAATTGGATAAGTTCGACTGCAGCACCTTATGGTAATGGTTTGTGAATAAGAAGATTGCTTTCAATTCTGACTGCTCCACCTACAGAGATGTTGGTATAAGGATGAGAGGTATCAGAAAAAACTAATTTGGTTCCTTCTGGGATGACATGGTGTAATTAACGCAGCTAACTCATATGCTGCATTGTTAGTTGTGTTAACAATCGATCTCATTACAAGTCATCGCTCTTTATGTTAAAATGGGTTTCCAATTCTGTTGTTAATCGATCCATTATATTTTGGGACTTCTATGCATTAGATTATATAAAATGACATTTATTATATAACTTGATACAAAGGTCACCGCTTTCCTTATGATGTGCAAAAACTTCATTTCTAGAACTTCTGTTAGTACTTATTAAATGAAAAGTTATTATTTTAAATGAGCTATCTGATTTCAGGTGATACTGACCTTCATCTCAACGACCTTATTTTCATCTACATCTATACTCCACAGGCCATCCTCCAGTGTGTGGGGGACGGTACTACAAGCACCACTTTCACTTACCCCCTGTCCTGTTGCAATAGAAAATGTTTCGGCAGAAGAACGATTGTTGATCAGCCTCTACGTGAGCTCCAATCTCTCTAATTATATCCTCGTAGCCTTTTCTTGAGATATATGTAGGAGGAAGCAATATGTTGGCTGAGTCTTCTAGGAACACATGCTCTCTGAACTTAAACAATAAACCACACCGTGGTGGAGAACGTCCCTCTTGCAGCGTCTTTCGCTGGCGTTGGCTGAGCATCTTCATGTTGCATTTCCACTTACTAAATGAGACTGTATTGAAACGCACTGTTCTTCTTTAGATCTTTTCTATTTCTATATCCTATCTGGTATGGATACAAGACAAAGAATATACAAATATTGGTCAAGAGAGTGTTTTGACAGCTATGTGAATTGCAGGGGGATTACACCTCTTGAGGATACTTCAGATTAATCTCAGTCTGCCATCTTCCTTTAGTACCATATACACTCCTGGAAATTGAAATAAGAACACCGTGAATTCATTGTCCCAGGAAGGGGAAACTTTATTAACACATTCCTGGGGTCAGATACATCACATGATCACACTGACAGAACCACAGGCACATAGACACAGGCAACAGAGCATGCACAATGTCGGCACTAGTACAGTGTATATCCACCTTTCGCAGCAATGCAGGCTGCTATTCTCCCATGGAGACGATCGTAGAGATGCTGGATGTAGTCCTGTGGAACGGCTTGCCATGCCATTTCCACCTGGCGCCTCAGTTGGACCAGCGTTCGTGCTGGACGTGCAGACCGCGTGAGACGACGCTTCATCTAGTCCCAAACATGCTCAATGGGGGACAGATCCGGAGATCTTGCTGGCCAGGGTAGTTGACTTACACCTTCTAGAGCACGTTGGGTGGCACGGAATACATGCGGACGTGCATTGTCCTGTTGGAACAGCAAGTTCCCTTGCCGGTCTAGGAATGGTAGAACGATGGGTTCGATGACGGTTTGGATGTACCGTGCACTATTCAGTGTCCCCTCGACGATCACCAGTGGTGTACGGCCAGTGTAGGAGATCGCTCCCCACACCATGATGCCGGGTGTTGGCCCTGTGTGCCTCGGTCGTATGCAGTCCTGATTGTGGCGCTCACCTGCACGGCGCCAAACACGCATACAACCATCATTGGCACCAAGGCAGAAGCGACTCTCATCGCTGAAGACGACACGTCTCCATTCGTCCCTCCATTCACGCCTGTCGCGACACCACTGGAGGCGGGCTGCACGATGTTGGGGCGTGAGCGGAAGACGGCCTAACGGTGTGCGGGACCGTAGCCCAGCTTCATGGAGACGGTTGCGAATGGTCCTCGCCGATACCCCAGGAGCAACAGTGTCCCTAATTTGCTGGGAAGTGTCGGTGCGGTCCCCTACGGCACTGCGTAGGATCCTACGGTCTTGGCGTGCATCCGTGCGTCGCTGCGGTCCGGTCCCAGGTCGACGGGCACGTGCACCTTCCGCCGACCACTGGCGACAACATCGATGTACTGTGGAGACCTCACGCCCCACGTGTTGAGCAATTCGGCGGTACGTCCACCCGGCCTCCCGCATGCCCACTATACGCCCTCGCTCAAAGTCCGTCAACTGCACATACGGTTCACGTCCACGCTGTCGCGGCATGCTACCAGTGTTAAAGACTGCGATGGAGCTCCGTATGCCACGGCAAACTGGCTGACACTGACGGCGGCGGTGCACAAATGCTGCGCAGCTAGCGCCATTCGACGGCCAACACCGCGGTTCCTGGTGTGTCCGCTGTGCCGTGCGTGTGATCATTGCTTGTACAGCCCTCTCGCAGTGTCCGGAGCAAGTATGGTGGGTCTGACACACCGGTGTCAATGTGTTCTTTTTTCCATTTCCAGGAGTGTATATTATGTGGTCGTTCCACACTGAATCACTCCTTACAGAGGCTCCTAGATATATTATGGATGTGACTGCATCCAGTGAGTGTTCTTCAATCATTGAAAATATCGAGTGTGTTAGAAGTACATTCCTTTCCATGAACAATTGACACTGTGTCACACTTATTTGCTTTGGTTATTAGGCCTCTATTGACGTTCGATTAATGATTAATTTTATTACAGGTGAAGTGTTCATAATTTAAAACTCCCTTTCCATTAATACCATTAATCATGAGTATACTCATTTGTCTGTTCCTTAGCTTGTTGAATTTTATAAACTGCTACTGTATCATTAGCTGGTCCCAGTCTTCAAGAAGGGTCGTCGAGCAGATGCGCAAAACTATAGACCTATATCTCTGACGTCGATCTGGTGTAGAATCTTAGAACATGTTTTTTGCTCGAGTATCATGTCGTTTTTGGAAACCCAGAATCTACTCTGTAGGAAACAGCATGGATTCCTGAAACAGCGATCGTGTGAGACCCAACTCGCTTTATTTGTTCATGAGACCCAGAAAATATTAGATACAGGCTCCCAGGTAGATGCTATTTTCCTTGACTTCCGGAAGGCGTTCGATACAGTTCCACACTGTCGCCTGATAAACAAAGTAAGAGCCTACGGAATATCAGACCAGCTGTGTGGCTGGATTGAAGAGTTTTTAGCAAACAGAACACAGCATGTTGTTATCAATGGACAGACGTCTGCAGACGTTAAGGTAACCTCTGGCGTGCCACAGGGGAGTGTTATGGGACCATTGCTTTTCACAATATATGTAAATGACCTAGTAGATAGTGTCGGAAGTTCCATGCGGCTTTTCGCGGATGATGATGTAGTATACAGAGAAGTTGCAGCATTAGAAAATTGTAGCGAAATGCAGGAAGATCTGCAGCGGATAGGCACTTGGTGCAGGGAGTGGCAACTGACCCTTAAAATAGATAAATGTAATGTATTGCTGATACATAGAAAGAAGGATCCTTTATTATATGATTATATGATAGCGGAACAAACACTGGTAGCAGTTACTTCTGTAAAATATCTGGGAGTATGCGTGCGGAACGATTTGAAGTGGAATGATCATATAAAATTAATTGTTGGTAAGGCGGGTACCAGGTTGAGATTCATTGGGAGAGTCCTTAGAAAATGTAGTCCATCAACAAAGGAGGTGGCTTACAAAACACTCGTTCGACCTATACTTGAGTATTGCTCGTCAGTGTGGGATCCGTACCAGATCGGGTTGACGGAGGAAATAGAGAAGATCCAAAGAAGAGCGGCGCGTTTCGTCACAGGGTTATTTGGTAACCGTGATAGCGTTACGGAGATGTTTAATAAACTCAAGTGGCTGACTCTGCAAGAGAGGCGCTCTGCATCGCGGTGTAGCTTGCTCGCCAGGTTTCGAGAGGGTGCGTTTCTGGATGAGGTATCGAATATATTGCTTTCCCCTGCTTATACCTCTCGAGGAGATCACGAATGTAAAATTAGAGAGATTCGAGCGCGCACGGAGGCTTTCAGACAGTCGTTCTTCCCGCGAACCATACGCGACTGGAGCAGAAAAGGGAGGTAATGACAGTGGCACATAAAGTGCCCTCCGCCACACACCGTTGGGTGGCTTGCGGAGTATAAATGTAGATGTAGATGTAGCTAATTTAGTATGAGTAATAACAGCATTTGGATTCGATTGTGTATGCTTTCTATGAAGACTGTATTCAATTATTTACCTAGAAGCGTCGTTTCCGGTTACGAAAACAGTATTAGTTCAGTATACAATAGTAGGTAAGGAAGAGTTACTAATTTACACGGATTAAAATGTGATTCATACACTGTTAGGTTCAAGAGATCCTATTTTGCATACAGATGACAGATTTCATTTCTTATCCAGTTGATTTGACATTTATGTTTAGCAGCCTGTCCTGCATTGTATAGGGTCTAATACTTATTTTCACTGTGAAATTACTTTCACGTTTTGCTACGTGTTATCATTTCACATTTTGCCCAGTATTTTGCAACTACATTTGTGGTAACTGGAAATGTATTCTTGGAGAGGAAGCTTCCCTTTTTGAAGGTCAGATGGGCCGGCATGAACGTGGACATTCTTTGTCAGCAGAGGGCAGCTTATGACTCACATTAGGTCCAACATAAGCACCCCTCGCTGGATTACTGAACACACTCGCAGAAGGAAGACCATGGCCCGATCCGCTGCTCTTATATGAACACAGCCCATCTACTGTCAGTGAACGCAGCGACTGCCTTGCCAAATGTTCAGGATAATTTGAGTAAGAGATTTTTGGCTTTTTGAGCATACTTAAAACGTCCAAACACTGTAGTGCCACTCGGATAGCATGGTAGTGTCAGTTCTATTTTGCTTCAAAATTTGGTTTATCCAATGAGACTGCCTCAGGTAATGTAGAACGTGGTGTACACAGGCTGATCAATCAAGGTAACACTGATTCAGCCCAGCACCAACATCATGATGACAAAATGTGCATTTAGTACACAAAAAGTGGGAAGCTTTTAGTCCTTTCCCCATGCTGTCGTAAATTTTGTTATGGCATCAGCTTGGAGTCGTCCTCTTCATAATCAGTTTTTCAAAATCTTGACGATGGGCAGGAGGAAGAAATTTTTCGCCATTCAAGGATGGGCCGTCGGAGGAATTTGGAGCTGACGGCCACCTGGGGCTGTATGACAAACAGCTGAGCTTCACGTGGCGGTAGTGCAATCCGTAATCTAAACGGATACACTACTGGCTATTAAAATTGCTAAACCACGATGATGACGTGCTACAGACGCAAAATTTAACCGACAGGAAGAAGATGCTGTTGACCGGCATTGTCTGGTGAAACGTTGTTGTGATGCCTTGTATAAGGAGGAGAAATGCGTACCATCACGTTTCCGACTTTGATAAAGGTCGAATTTTAGCCTATCGCGATTGCGGTTTATCGTATCGCGACATTGCTGCTCGCGTTGGTCGAGATCCAATGACTGTAAGCAGAATATGGAATCGGTGGGTTCAGGAGGGTAATACGGAACTCCGTGCTCGATCACAACGGCCTCGTATCACTAGCAGTTGAGATGACAGGCATCTTATCCGCATGGCTGTAACGGATCGTGCAGCCACGTCTCGATCTCTGAGTCAACAGATGGGGACGTTTGCAAGACAACAACCATCTGCACGAACAGTTCGACGACATTTGGAGCAGCATGGACTATCAGTTCGGAGACCATGGCTGTGGTTACCTTTGACGCTGTATCACAGACAGGAGCGCCTGCGATGGTGTGCTCAACGACGAACCTGGGTGCACGAATGGCAAAACGTCATTTTTTCGGATGTATCCAGGTTTTGTTTACAGCATCATGATGGTCGCATCCGTGTTTAACGACATTGCGGTGAACGCACATTCGAAGTGTGTATTCGTCATCGCCATACTGGTGTATCACCCGGCGAGATGGTATGGGGTCTCGATCACCTCTTGTTCGCATTGACGGCACTCTGAACAGTGAACGTTACATTCCAGATGTGTTACGACCCGTGGCTCTAGGCTCTACCCTTCATTCGATCCCTGCGAAGCCCTACATTTCAGCAGGATAATGCACGACCGCATATTGCAGGTCCTGTACGGGCCTTTCTGGATAGAGAATATGTTCGACTGCTGCCCTGGCCAGCAAATTTTCCAGATCTGTCACCAATTGGTCAATGGTGGCCGAGCAACTGGCTCGTCACAATACGCCAGTCACTACTCTTGACGATCTGTGGTATCGTGCTGAAGCTGCATGAGCAGGCCGGCCGGTCGGGGTGGCCGAGCGGTTCTAGGCGCTACAGTCTGGATCCCCGCGACCGCTACGATCACAGGTTCAAATCGTGCCTCGGGCATGGATGTGTGTGATGTCCTTAGGTTAGTTAGGTTTAAGTAGTTCTAAGTCCTAGGGGACTGATAACCTAAGAAGTTAAGTCCCATAGTGCTCAGAGCCTTTTGCATGGGCAGCTGTACCTGTACACGCCATCCAAACTCTGACTCAATGCCCAGGCGTATCAAGGCCGTTATTACGGCCAGAGGGGGTTGTTCCGGGTACTGATTTCTCAGGATCTATGCACCCAAATTGCTTCAAAATGAAATCACATGTTAGTTCTAGTATAATATATTTGTCCAAAGAATACCCGTTTATCATCTGCTTTTATTCTTGGTGTAGGAATTTTAATGGCCAGTAGTGTAGTTCCTAATATGCTTTGGGTGTGCAGTTTGAGTTTCTGATTTGATTTCACCTATTATTTTGTTTCTTTGATGTTGTATACACGAGCTGCAAAAGATGTAACGATATCTTGGTGCTTCAGTTTACATGTAGTCTCTCTTTCATTTAGTACCTCTCATAGTGTTAGCATCACTTTTATCAACGCCATTTCGTAACTCAGTCATTATTGATATTTGAGAAAGTTTGCTTTATCCTTGTGAAACTTAAGAGTAAGTAATATTCTGTTAATGGTAGACATGATCTCCATTTTAACATCTATAACTTGTTCTGCAGCTTTCGTAGTTTTGCGACTCATTAAAGAATGTAATTATTTCTGTACTACCGTGTTATGCTTTCCTATACTGGCATTGTCCATTGCTTGTGAGAACCGATTAGACGACAGGTTTTTGATAGACGACAGTAATGGACGTGGCACTCTTCTCGACATCGCTATCACACTTAACTAACGTGTCCACCCTGGTCCTGTTGCCTGTATTTGATTTTTTTATAATACTGCAGTTAGGATGCCAAAGGAAGCAATTCTTGGGATGTAAATAATTGCAGAGATCATTTTCTCGCAGCTTGTATTTGAGTGTGCCCAAAACAGCAGGCGCGTCACAAGCTGGCACTGGATATACGCTTTTTCTTTTCATATAAGTCGTGTGTGTGTGTGTGTGTGTGTGTGTGTGTATGTACCCGTATTTGATGGTTTTAACGTAAATTCTATTCACAGCATATAGACGACTTTTTAAAGCAGATCAGTGTCTATAACATCCATAACGACATGAAGAGCCGATTTAGCTTTTCATCAACGGAATGCCAACTGTGCACAGAAGATCGTTTCTTTGTGTTGAGGAGACTGACCTGGGGACATTTAAACTTGTCTTAACCGATCTCGATGAATGCATATGAGAAGGTAGGAGAATGAGCCCTGCTTCCATCGTTAAGCGGTACAGAAACCTACGACTGAACAAGGGATGACGGACAACGTCATGGTGTTAAAAACTTCAGCTGGTTGTATGATCATAATCGTCTCTGGAATAATGTGCTAAGACCACCGAGGGAATGACACAATAGGGGAGTAGAAATTATTGAAGTAAGAGATCATACGCCACATCGTAGTCAGAAAGTTCGATTCTGTAACGAGCAAGTAATGTGTAATAATATATTATTACTGATTGGTATTCAGTTTTTCATGTCTCTCTGCGTAATTTTCTGTCTTGTAGATATTTTTTTGTGCTTCTGTATGTACTTTTTCAGGCCGGTCACTATTGTCTAAGTGCGTCGGGTGGCGGAGATAGATGTGCCTAACAACATTATTTATCTTTGGCACTTTAGTGCACTGATCCATGTTTCTCTGTCGTAAAACGGCATTGCGCGACAATTCCATTTTGTATGAGCATAATTACTGTTTTGCAGTAATCATCGAGTGTCGTTGGTCGATCTTGACGCAACATGTTTAATTTTTTTTTCACATATCTCTGTTGCTGAGTAACAACGTAGTGCATCGTTCCCCTAAAACTGATCTCCGCATGGTACCGCATCTCATTGTTTTTAGGCGTCTGGTCTATGTACTATGTTCTTTTAACTTAAGTGATGAGATAAATATGTTCTTTGGAAGAAACCTTTACTTTCTGCCTTTTCTTTGGTTTAAAAATATGTAGCGATATATTCTGAGAGATGGGAGGTGATTTTTGAGTATGGAATGAGGAGTAATTACGTTGTTTTGTTTTTCTCCGTGGACATTACACATTGCAGACGTTAAGAGTTCTTTGGCATACCGACAATAGCGTAAAATGTCCTAAGGTATTTGTCAGGATGTTAATGATATGTAGGATGCCAATTTTGCTGAGAGACTGAGTGATCATGAATGAATGTTGGTTAGGTGTAGTGCCATCCTCAGTGTTATTTTCTTAATATTTTAGTTTGCCGTTTGGGGCTGATAAAGTTGTTTACTTTTGTTATGCAACCCACTCTGAACTTGTATAATGCAGATCTCCCTTTTAACCATCACATGGGCAGACGTGCAGTAGTGTACCAAAGTAAACTGAGCTTTTGGAGACAACAAGACTGTTTATTGTGGGAGTAATTAATTTTTTTAAATATGAGTGATTAAGACATTTATGGCAGAATTTGAAACTAACTTTTGCTATGCAAACCGTGATTTGTTTGAAGTTATTCAGAAGAAAAATAAATAAATTATCCCGTAGCTGCACACTTTCATCTGTATCAAATTTAACGAATGGATTACCTAGTGTTGTGTGGAAGAAGTTGTACAGTCAGGAAACTTTAGTCGCTGAAGCTTGCATCTGTTACCGAAACGGATGGATCAAGGCAAGAAATGACAAGACGGCCAGATGGATAACTATGAATCAGAGTCCAGGAGTTGGCGGACACAGTGAGCCATACAGAGGCTGCCGCAGGTGCCAGTTGCTCATATTCGGCAGCCTGGTGGCTCACAGGTGTCTCAGGCACAGACAGGGATCAGCGAACCCCACGCCAATGGCGTGGAGACACCTGCGGAAAGCATCGCTGTGAGCGACAACTTAATGTAACCGAGCCATCTCTCGCAAAGAAAAATACTTCTCGTAGGAAATGGGGACAGTGAAATCCTGCATAAGTATTATGTGCGTAGATATGCTTACCTTAACACGTGGCAGTCGGTACCGATTAACATTGTAACATGATTTTCACTACGATGAACTCACTAGATTCCATTTTTGGAAAATTCATTTAGTCTGGTGTTTTTATTATGATCCAATTAAGGTATTACGCTTTTCCCAGTTTTAGAAACAATCTTTTGGTACTACCAAGACGTCCTGATATGGGTACATGTTAGTTGTCATGTTATTGAAGGAAATCAGGTCAATTTCTCTTATATATCCTTTTACTGTACTCAGATTTGGGTAGTGAAACACACTATTTTGTTGTTACTTAATAGATAAATACCCGGATGGAAGAAACAGAGTTTTTGATTCCCACTAACAGTAGTTGTAAGCCAGTATTACACACACCAAAAAATGTTTTTCATCACCTCTGCTCCAAGAGTTCCGGAACCTGTACAGAAAATTGGGATAGATATCAACATAAACATCATTTCCGCCCTTTTTATTGCTCTAGAAAACCACACATTGCACGTTGCACCACCATACAGTAAGACGTCCAGAAGTGGTGGTCCAGATTGCTAGACACACCGGTACCGCTAATACCTAGTAGCACGTCCTCTTGCATTGATGCATGCCTGTATTCGGCGTGGCATACTATTCTTAAGTTCATAAAGGCACTGTTAGTCCAGATTGTCCCACTACTCAACGGCGATTCGGCGTAGATTCCTCAGAGTGGTTGGTGGGTCACGTCGTCCCGAAACACCCTTTTTCAATCTATCCTAGGAATTTTCGATATGGTTCATGTCTGGAGAACGTGCTGCCCACTCTAGTCGAGCGATGTCGTTATCCTGAAGAAAGTCATTCACAAGATGTGCACCATGGGGGCGCGATCTGCCGTCCATGAAAAATGCCTCACTAATATGCTGCCGATATTGTTGCACTATGGGTCGTAGGATGGCATTCACGTATCGCACAGCCGATACGGCGCCTTAATGACCACCACCGGCGTACGTCGGCCCCATATGATGCCACTCAAAAACAGGAGGGAACCTCCACCTTGCTGCACTCGCTGGATAGTGTGTCTAAGACGTTCAGCCTGACCGGGTTGCCTCAAAACACATCTCCGGCGGTTGTCTGGTCAAAGGCATATGCGACACTCATCGGTGAAGAGAACGTGATGCCAATCCTGAGCGGTCGATTCGGCATGTAGCTGACCCCATCTGTTCCGCGCTGCATGCTGTCGTGGCTATAAACATGGACCTCGCCATGGACGTCTGAAGTGAAGTTTGGCATCATGCAGTCTACTGCGCACAGTTTGAGTCGTAACACGAATTCCTGTGGCTGCAAGAAAAGCATTATTCAATACGATGGCGTTTCTGTCAGGGTGCCTCCGAACCATAATCCGTAGGTAGCTGTCATCCACTGCAGTAGTAGCCCTGGGCGGCCCGAACAAAGCATGTCATCGAGAGTTCCTGTCTCTTTGTATCTCCACCATGTCCGAACAACATCGCTTTGGTTCACTCCGAGACGCCTTTACACTTCCCTTGTTGAGAACCCTTCCTGGCACAAAGTAACAATGCGGACGCGATCGAACCGCGGTGTTGACCGTCAAGGCACGGCTGAACTACAGACAATACGAGCCGTGTACTGTCTTCCTGGTGGATTGACTGGAACTGATGGGCTGTCTAACCCCCTCCGTCTAATAGGCGCTTTTCATGAATGGTTGTTTATATCTTTGGGCTGGTTTAGTGACATCTCTGAACAGTCAAAGGGGCTGTGTTTGTGATACGATATCAACAATCAACGTCTATCTTCAGGATTTCCGGGAACTAGGGTGATGCAAACCATTTTTTCATGTGTGTATAACAATTTTTGTATCACGCACACAGATTTTTTTTTTTTAAAAAAGAAGAACGATTTTTTGTTTAGATAAGGCTATCAGTATCATGTTCGTTAGCTTGACACTCACTACTTCATAACTGGTAGATTCGATTACAATCACACAACCTCTTTGCTAGCTTAACAGACAGTTGTTGTTGTGATTATGCTACCCTGCTGTGGCCAAATGTTTTTTGTATTCTGATAAACAACAGTATTTGATTCAAAATACCTTAAACCTGTGTATATAATAATACATAGTTTTTCTTATGAGTGTTTTATTCTAAGAGATCTTGACTGAACCCAGACAAAATTTAAAAAAATAACTCACTTTCTAATTATTTTTTGAACACCGTTTCCTACTATGAAGGCATAATTTTTCGCTACCACACAAAATCTATGTACCAGCTTAAGATGCCACGTTCATCGTCATATTATTTTTATTAATTAAGAATAAAAAAGGCAGTATTACGTTTTCCATGTCCCCGACCTTGAAGGTAGACAGTACGGAGTCGCTCTGTGGTTTTGGTGATTGAGTCGGTTAATTAATTTACCGGAATGCCATACCCATGTGACAAGTGGGGATTGCTATTTGGAAGATTTTTATTCATTTTTGGGTGGGATGAAGGGGCGATGTGCCATCATAGTTACATATTGGTGTGCAATATTATTTTTTGCGCACTATTTTGGAGCTATATTTGTGGGAACTGGAAATGTGCCTCGGAGAGGCAGCTGTGCGCGCGCCTAGTGGCTCAGGTGGGCCCCAATAATGTCTTGCGTCTTCTGTGGTAGCAGAGGGGGGCAGTCTGTGGACCTCATTAGGGCAGGGGTACCCATCTGGATTATTAAGCGACGTTGTGGCCCGCTCCATTGTCTATTCGTGAACATGACTGACACCTACGCAGAGGCGGGCCAGTGGCTTTTCCACCACTTTGTGATAATTTGAGCGTGATATTTCTGTCTTTGTACACTAACTTGAAAGTTCCAAAGACTGGGGTGGCACTCAGCTAGTGTAGGAGTGTCGGTAGCGTTTCGCTCTAAAAATTTGGTTTATCGAAAGAGATCGCATCTTGCCACCTAGCGCATGGTGCAAACAGGCTGACCAATCAAAATAACACTTTTTAGTCCAGTTGTAAGACCTGTACATATCTATTGTCTATTGTCGAACCACGATTTATGAAAGATGTTTCTATTTTATTAATTAGATTAAGTAGGAACATATAATATTTGTCATGTTGGAAACAATTGTGGTAGGAGGGAATGTCTGCACCAAAGTATTGTTGGCAAGAGAGACCGCACATTGATATAATTTTAAAAAGGGCGGGAGAGATCGCCTTGTGAATACATTTTAAGAAAAGAGCGGGAAAGACAGCGCATTGATACATTTTGTAATGGTAGCAGGGATTGTCTGCACCAGAAAGCCTTGTTGGAGGGAGAGACCGCACTTTAGCGTTCCTAGGAAGTCAGTAAGCGAGATTTGAAGCGAGTCGATAGCAGGTCTGAAGCGAGAGGTTGAGAGGAGTGGTGTGCCTGCCAGCCACCAGCTATGGTTTATGAGAGATTATAAACAGATGTACAGAGACATCAGCTAACTATTATCATAAGAGGAACTAATATTATTGAATTATTTTTTTGAGAAACTCAAGACTACTGAAGGTATATTTGCACAATTCTAGTTGTAAGATTATTGTAAAAAGTAAGTCCCATTTGAACGTTTGTAAAATCATTTCATTCAGAATATAATTAATTTTTGCCAGCAATATTGCATTTCTAATTATAATCCATCTCAAAAACCATCAACGTAAAACTTTGCAAAATTTTATTGTTGTCAAGAAAAAATTTAACTATGACTTACGTAACTTCAGTCAAATTAATTAAAGAATAACGTCAGCTTTGCTATTAAAGAATAACGTTAGCTTTGATAATAAATACAGCCACTTATCATGAAAGCCCACCAGCAGCTAATAATAGTAAAGCAGAGTAAGCACAGTTCGATGTAGCAGTCAGATGGCGATCCAGTAACAGTAAAAAAGGTAAGGAACAGTTTTGGGTTATTGCAGGTAACGACTGAGGGCAACGACGACGACACATTCTATGTTTCGTCGAAATAATCAGAAAATAACTTTTAATAAATAGCATTTAAATTTGTATGCGAAGATTTAGAAAGAGAATTAATTTCCAAGGGAAGATTTCATTTGTTATTATTAAGCAAGAGGTGAAAATCCAAAGGGAAGGTTTCATAGGTTATTGTAGAAGGGAACAAAGGAGATATAGAGGGACGGGAAGATTTCACAGTCCAAACATCATGACGCTAAAATGCGCATGTAATGCAAAACAAGTGTATGTTTTGATGTCTTTTCCCTGAGATTACATACATTCTGTTACTTTTCTCATCTGACATTCCTAATGGAGTCTTGCCATTCATGTTCAGTTTCTGTAAGGTTGAAAGTAGGGCAGGAGGAAGTAGCTTCTGCCGCGTTCCATTATGCACTATCGGGGAATTTGGGAGCTGATGGCCGCCTATGGCTGTTGGGCACACTTTTAAGATCTGGAGGAGCTGCAAGTTTATGCAGTCTGCACACGATTTATAATATGAGCAGCCCGTTTATCACATGTTTTGGGTATGCAGCCTGAGTTGTTGTTTTCATTTCAGTTTATAGTTTGTTTCTTTAATCTTGTATCCATGAGCTGCACAGATAAAGATACCTTGGTTCTTCATTCTCCACGCGGTCTCTCTTTCTTTCAATACCTCTCATAATGTCAGCGTCACTTTCGTTCGTCGGCGTTATCCTTTGCGCACAGTAGACATGTTAGAGCATAGGTTACTGATTATTTAACTTTGTAATAGCAACGAGCATGTAGCCGCTCTGGGCATCAATAGGACAGTTGCTTAATACTACATGTCTTGCGGAATTAAAACGTGGAACAGGAAGAAAGAACTTCCTAAAATCTTGCAAATAGTGCAGGCCACCAGTGGTTATCAAAGACGCCGGCTGTATCAATTAAGATCGCAGCTACATCTTTGTCTTCTTGTGTAATTTGTATTGTCTGGAGAGAATTATTAATGGCGTCATCTACAGATTTCTGTGGTGTAAAACAGAACTGGTGGGAGCTAAGACCGAAGAATTGTCTCTGCGACTGAAGTCTGTCGCAGAACAATCTCTTCTGTACCTTGGCCAACGTGTTTATAAAGCAGACTGGTCTGTATCTCTTCGAATCCGTCGGGTCTCTGTCCCTCAGTCTTCCTAATGATTATTACACCTGTAGATTTACATGTATGTTATTGTGTTGTTGTAAGGCGTCACTCAGTAATTCGGTCAGAAATGTTATGATCTGCGGTGCTGTGTTCTTAATAATCTCTGGGTGAATTCCGTCGGGGCTTTCTTGGTCTGAGTTTGTTGATTGCCAGGTCAATTCTTCCTGAGCGAAGGGGATAACTATTTGGTCAGCATCGTAGTTAGTTTCTGTTAGTCGGCGGAGACTGACATGTTGTTATTGGTGCCAAATTGGCTTAACATCCGGAAGAAGATTTTGTTGAAGGTATTTTGCAGAACTCCTCCAACCTCTCGTAGTGGAGACGTCTGGACTTCTCAGTGTAAACAGTGCAAGTGGTGATTTGATTTTGTCACTTTGCTGCTTGTAGGATCATCCCATATATTAGTCTCTAACTGAGACCGCCCAAAGTTGTCCCATTGGTCCAGTCTTGTCTAAAGTTCAGTTTTTTACCTGTAGACTTGGAGTCTAATTACCATTCTTGTGCTGTTTTTGACCTTCGAGAGAGTCGTCTTTTGCTTGGTGAGTCTTTTCGGACTCTAGTCAACATCGTGAACAATGGCATTTGCTGTTTGTATTTTTAGTTTGCGACTAGTTTTGCAGCTGTTTTGGCTTTTTGTGATATATGTGTCAGCGTGTTAACTCTGAAATCAATGCTACCGTATCCATTACAGAGGTGTGAGTTACTGATCTCCTCTCTCAGACTTTGCCAGTTGGCTTGTGTAGCAGCAACCGAGGGTGCTGTGCTGTATGTGTGTGTCAGTAGTAGTTGCTGTGTTTGTGATTACTACTTATTGATCACTACGTGTGACTCTGTCTAGGACATCGCCCATTTTGTTGTCATCGATGGCAATCTTATATCTCAGCTGTAAGTCAACGGTACGCTACGTTCAATTGTGTTGCCCTTCATGGCTAGCCATCCTAGGCTTACATTTGAGCAACATAATGCCTCCCTGGCTCATGGTGTGGGTTCCTGGTGTCATATCCTAGTTCATGAACCACGGGCAACGTATGAGTGGCCAAGTAAGTGGTCCTGACAGTTGGGATACCAGTTACTTCGGAATAAGGCTGGGCATTTCGGACGTATTCCGAGTAGTGGTCACCTTTGTGCTCAGACGGCAAAGACTACCAAATCCACCGGTTAGTCCCTCCACCGTTGTAAAACTCAATGGGACCCGGGGCAAGTAAGGCTAACAACCTGCTTCCCTGGTACTATAAATATGATGCTGGCAACAATCAGAGCAAAATGCCTCGGACCCTTGGAGGTGACGGAGTCTCACCTCTAATTGACAAACCAGGGACTCCTAAGATGACACGACTCGACAAACGAATGGTAACGAGATGGGGAGCTATTAATATCAATGGGGGCTACTCCGGGAAGAAGGTAGAGCTGGCAGAGGCTGCAAGTAAGATGGGGTTGGACGTTTTAGCTGTTAGTGACATTCGGGTAGGGGGTGAGAAAGAAGAGGAAGTGGGAGAATACGAGGTCCACCTGTCAGGAGTCAAAGCAGGAATAGCACAATGGGGTGTAGGGCTTTTCATCAGGAAAGAAATGGAACCCAGCGTAGTTGCAATAAGGTACGTAAACGAACGACTGATGTGGATATATTTGACAGTGTTTAGCAATAAAATTAGGATTGTGTCAGTATATTCACATTGTGAAGGGACAGATCAAGATAAGATGGATAGGTTTTATGACGCACTCAGTGATGTAGTTGTTTGAGTAAAGGACAAGGACAGTGTTCTGCTCATGAGTGATTTTAATGCCAGGATTGGAAATCGAACAGAAAGGTATGAAAAGGTTATGGGTAAATTTGGAGAGGATTTGGAGGCCAAAAGGAACGGGAAACAACTCTTGGATTTCTGTGCCAGTATGGGCTTAGTAAGCACAAACTCCTTTTTTTAAACACAAGAACATTCACCGTTATACTTGGGAAGGCAGGGGAACCAGATCTGTCATTGACTATATAATAACAGATCAGGAATTCAGGAAGGCTGTGAGGAACACACGTGTATTCAGGGGATTCTTTGATGACACTGATCACTATTTAATCTGCAGTAAAATTGGTATTGTGAGGCCGAAATTGCAGGAGGCCAGGTCCATGTGTAGGAGGATAAGAGTGGAGAAACTTCAGGATAAGGAAATCAGGCACAAGAACATAACAGTGATCTCAGAAATGTACCAGTTAGTTGAATGTAGTCAACTGCAGTCACTAGAAAAGGAATGGACAAGGTACAAGTACACAGTATTAGAATTGACCAAAGAGTGTGGCTGGTTCAAATGGCTCTGAGCACCATGGGACTTAACATCTATGGTGATCAGTCCCCTAGAACTTAGAACTACTTAAACCTAACTAACCTAAGGACATAACACAACACCCAGTCATCACGAGGCATAGAAAATCCCTGACCCCGCCGGGAATTGAACCCGGGAACCCGGGCGTGGGAAGCGAGAACGCTACCGCACGACCACGAGCTGCGGACGCCAAAGAGTGTCTTGGAACAGTAGTGTGTAAAGTAGGATGAAGCAAACAGCTTGGTGGAATGACACAGTCAAGGCAGCCTGTAAAAGTAAAAAGAAGGCATATCAAAAATGGCTACATACTAGAACTCAGGTAGACAGAGAAAGTTATGTTGAAGAAAGAAAGTAATCCAAACAGATAATTACAACATCCAAGAAGAAATCTTGGGTAGACTTCGGAAACAGGTTGGAGACTGTGGGTCAAGCTGCTGGAAAACCATTCTGGAGTGTAATTAGCAGTCTTCGAAAGGGAGGTAAGAAGGAAATGACAAGTATTTTGGACAGGTCAGGAAAACTGCTGGTGAATGCTGTTGATGCCTTGGGCAGATGGAGGGAATATTTTGAAGAGTTGCTCAATGTTGGTGAAAATACGATCAGTAATGTTTCAGATTTCGATGTAAAACGGGACAGGAATGATGATGGAATTAGGATCACATTTGTGGAAGTGGAGAAAATGGTCAATAGATTGCAGTGCAATAAAGCGGCTGGGGTGGATGAAATTAACTCGGAACTCATCAAATACAGTGGAATGTCAGGTCTTAAATGGCTACGCCGGATAATTGAAATGGCGTGGGAGTCGGGACAGGTTCCATCATACTGGACGAAAGCAGTAATCACACCAATCTTTAAACATGCAAACAGAAAAGATTGTAACAACTACAGATGTATCTCTTTGATCAGCATTGTGGGTAAAATCTTCTCAGGTATTGTTGAAAGGAAAGTGCGAGTATTAGTTGAGGACAAATTGGATGAAAATCAGTGTGGGATTAGGCCTCTTAGAGGTTGTCAGGACCAGATCTTTAGCTTACAGCAAATAATGGAGAAGTGTTACGAATGGAACAGGGAATTGTATATATGTTTTATAGATCTAGAAAAGGCAGATGACCGGGTTCCTGGGAGGAAGTTATTGTCTGTTCTACGTGATTATGGAATAGGAGGCAAACATTTGCAAGGAATTAAAGGTCTTTACATAGATAGTCAGGCAGCAGTTAGGGTTGACGGTAAATTGAGTTCATGGTTCAGAGTAGTTTCAGGGGTAAGACAAGGCTGCAACCTGTCTCCACTGTTGTTCATATTATTTATGGATCATATGTCGAAAACAATAGACTGGCTGGGTGAGATTAAGATAGGTGAACACAAAATAAGCAGTCTCACATATGCGGATGACTTAGTTGTGATGGCAGATTCTATTGAAAGTTTGCAAAGTAATATTTCAGAGCTAGATCAGAAATGTAAGGACTATGGTATGAAGATTAGCATCTCCAAAGCAAAAGTAATGTCAGTGGGAAAGAGATATAAATGGATTGAGTGCCAAATAGGAGGAACAAAGTTAGAACAGGTGGACGGTTTCAAGTACTTAGGATGCATATTCTCACAGGATGGCAACATGGTGAAAGAACTGGAAGCGAGTTGTAGCAAAGCCAATGCAGTGAGCGCTCAGCTACGATCTACTCTCTTCTGCAAGAAGGAAGTCAGTATCAAGACTAAGTTATCTGTGCACCGTTCAATCTTTCGACCAACTTTGTTGTATGGGAGCGAAAGCTGGGTGGATTCAGGTTACCTTATCAATAAGGTTGAGGTTACGGATATGAAAGTAGCTAGGATGATTGCAGGTCCTAGCAGATGGGAACAATAGCAGGAGGGTGTGTACAATGAGGAAATCAAAGAAAAACTGGGAATGAACTCTATAGATGTAGCAGCCAGGGCGAACAGGCTTAGATGGTGGAGTCATGTTACACGCATGGGAGAAGCAAGGTTACCCAAGAGACTCATGGGTTCAGCAGTAGAGGGTAGGAGGAGTTGGGGTAGACCAAAGAGAAGGTACCTGGATTCGGTTAAGAATGATTTTGAAGTAATAGGCTTAACATCAGAAGAGGCACCAATGTTAGCACTGAAAAGGGGATCATGGAGGAATTTTATAAGGGGTTTATGCTCCAGACTGAACGCTGAAAGGCATAATCAGTCTTAAATGATGATGATGATGACTGCCTCCCTGCACACATCGAGAGTTTCTTTTGCTTGTAAACGCGTATGGCAATCTCTACATTGGCCAACAAGATCACCGGATCTGTCCTCAATTTAGAACGTTTGGAGCATTATGGGCAGGCCCCTCCAACCAGGTCGCGATTTTGACAATCTAACGCGCCAGTCGGACAGAATCTGGCATGATATTCCTCAGGAGGACATGCAACAACTCTTTCAACTCTTTTGTTCAACACCAAGCCGAATAATTCCTTGGAGAATGGCCAGAAGCGCACCAACGGGCTCTTGACCTGCTCAATTTGTGAAGTTCTTTCCATTGATCAAGTCTTCCAGTGTTTCTGAAATTGCAGCCATTTGCTTGTCTGTATGTATACATAACATCTACCGACTTCCGTCCCATTCGCTTTCAGGTAGTTGCTACCTTGTTCGTGTTTTTTCCGCTTTACTTTACTGTGGACGATTCTCAATCCAGGATATTAGTTCGGTTGAACATTCATTCCATTGAATGGGTCTGCAGTGCTTTAACACATTGATAAAGGGTAGCGACTGTAATCCTTGATAACTTCTCATCCAAAATTTTAAACTCACTTATGAAACTTTTCTTCATTGCTTTTACCATATATGATAGAAATTGATATGGCAGCAGGTGTAGTCTTTGTTAATAGTGAAAATTGTTATGTTGTTTGGAAGTACGACTAGAATTGCGTTGCACTCCACAATAAATATTTTATTGCTAATTGCGGACGCTCGGAGAAAAAGGTGTTGTCAGTAATAATTTGTGTAAGAATCAATGCAGCCGCATTTAAATCACAGGTAATACGCTAAAATGTCTTAAATGAATAAGTACATGTTGAACATTAGGTAAAGGTCGCTTCTTACTCAAACGTATTTCTTCTGTTCGTATTGTTCGTTTCGTTACGTCTATGTTACTCGTCGTTCTCTACAGTATGTACCTATTTCACGTCATATTTAATCAACTCACATTGTCGGTTGCTTTTTCGAGGTCGGCAAATCATTTTTGTTTCGATTTTATCAAGTGTGTATAATAACTGCCCTACTGGAACCTTTCAGTTTATTGAGGCCAGACTGTTCGTCATCCAGAGACCCTCAAATCTTGCTCGTTGGTCTTGTTATTAACTTCGACTAGCGTTGTAGAAGCATACAAATTTCTCAGTATTTTTTGCTGTGAGTATATAGAAACCGTTTACCGAATTAGGTATAGATTTCGAGAAAAATGTTTCGACAGTAAAATTGGTTAGTCGGTTTCCAAAACTATAATTCCAACAAATATGGCTCATTCATTCTGCTTTTGAAATGCACAATTGGTCTTCCTATCTCCTTCTCTTCCCTTGTCTTCCGTTTTACCCGTTTTCCATGTACTTTCGTCGTACGAATCAAGGAGCAAATCTTTTGTTCTATTCAGGTTGCTGTTACTAAGATGTGAAATATTAATACCAAAACTGCAGCCTCATTACAAGAAAAATAACAGCCTAAATTTTAGGTCAATATTTGCCGTATACTGTAATCATGTTATTATTTCATATTGAATCTAATTCCACAATGGATGGTTCCCGTAACCAAAAACGGCCTCCAGCAGTGACTTAAAGGTGAACACCACAGAAAGGATGAGCTGATTTAAACGTGATAATGATTGCATGAAGGAACTATCAAATACTGATTCAAAAGATGGGATGGAGCTATACTTTGATTTTTGGGCTGTAATTACCATTCTCACTCTAAACTTTTTAATTGCATGCTTCTGTACTTAGTAGAGCACAGCTTATTTGACTGTTATCTCCGTACATCGTCACTATCGCCTGGTAATTGGACAGCCGCACGCATGCGTTATTCAGTTGGGCTCCCTTATGCAGTCAACACGTCATTTATTATAAGATGTCATGCAATTATTCTGTTAAAGGGAAGCACAATAGTGTCACGCGTCAAGTTGTTGGACACTTATCAGGCCCGATGTGCAAGAGAAGAAACATTAGGGTTTAACTTCACATCGACTACAAGTTCCCTGGAACGCTATCTTGGATCGGGAAAGGATGGCGAAGGATATCGGCTGTTCCCTTTCAAGATACGATTGTCACATTCACCGATAGCCATTTAATAAGTTCGAGTAAAAATAAATTCGGGTAAACCCTGTATCTGTAGGAAGGACAGATTTGAGCCGGCGTCGTCCCGAATTCGAGGTCACACTTTTTTATCGATGCGTCACCTCACTCGGTAACTGTTTAAAAGTTAACCACTTGGTTTAACTAAGTCCAATAGAAAATTATATATACGAATGAATGCTTTTAAAGGCGGATACGTTAACAAAAGCTCACACTGCAACATCTAACTAGGATACTTGACACCGTCTCTAAATCATAAAAGATTTCTTTCGTAGAGTCTCACCAACGACGCTCACCACAACGCCTGATAGCTACTATGTAGGCTCCTTAAAGAAAAAAAAAAGAAAGAAAGCACTCCGTCTTCAGGCCACGAGTGGCCTACCGGGACCATCTGACCGCCGTGTCATCAACAGAGGAGGTTGCGGATAGGAGGGGCGTGGGGTAAGCACACCGCTCTCCCTGGCGTTATGATGGTATTCTTGACCGAAGCCGCTACTACTAGGTCGAGTAGCTCCTCAACTGGCATCACGAGGCTGAGTACACCCCGAAAAATGGCAACAGCACATGACGGCCCGGATGGTCACCCATCTAAGTGCCGACCATGCCCGACAGCGCTTAACTTCGGTGATCTCACGGGAACCGGTGTATCCACTGCGGCAAGACCGTTGCATGTAGGCTTGGCACAATTATGAAAATGCTGGTGTTGATTTGAAGGAAATATAGTCTGCTCATGTCGAATCTCTTCACCCCCTAAACATCCAAGCAGTGCGTTTCAGTCTCAATGACATGACATGTGGATTGATATGTAATAAGAGAAAACTTACCGTATGTATGTACTACAGTCGTACACTCTGAACAACGGTATTCCCCATCTAACACGGATATGCAAATTGAAATCGTGTTCCTAATGATAAGCAATAATAGTCTGACCAGTACAGGCAAAGAACTGAATTAGAAACTTCAGAAAGCACTATAAAAGAAAGACGAACTGTAAATCATAAAAAGGGAGAATGACATACGCTGATCGACTACAAGTGTTACTATAAACGGAAGGAGCTGTTGTTGAAACTCAATTACAAAATTATTTTTCACGATCGCACAGATTTCGTGAAGTTTGGAGGGAGGTTCTACCTTTACGGGAAGTCAGAGTACAGCAGGGAAAATTACTCAGTTCCAAGTGGAGAAACGAAAAAGAAAAGAAGAAAAGGAATCTCTCACTCCTACTGTTATCTGTGGTTTCACGGTCTGCGACCCCTCGTCGGCATCGGAATGAAAGCCAAACCCGAGCACCCACCTTCACTTTCCTTCCCCCCCCCCCCCTTTTTATTTTCCTTGCCCCCTCGCCCGTCCCGCCCTCTCCAGCGACCCTCGTCGACCCCGTATCAAAAGCAGAAATAATTAGTGTAGCAGATAATTAGATGAGTCAGGGTGGGTACGATCTTTTGTTCTTTGCGTAACGACCGCGTCTCAGCTGAAAACAGAACCTCTCTCTCGTTCTGTCTCTCTCTCTCTCTTTCTCTCTCACTCACTCACTCACACACACACACACACACACACACACACACGATGTACGCAAATGAAGCTTGCATGTAAGGAGTGGCGCGTCGTTCCGGCCGCTCCTCCGCAGAGGGTAAATTATTTCCACGCAACGGGGCGCGTCAGGCGCTGTTGGTGGTGACGGCTGCTGGTTGGTCGGTTACTTTCCCCCTGAGGCCTGAATCCCGGCAGTGCCATTATTCCGACGGAGAGGGAGAGCGAGAGAAGAATACCGCACACTGGCCCGGTCTTCCTTCCTCCTCTACTTCCTGATAACTTTACGTCTCTGTAACGATGACTGCTATGGTACATCCGTTTGCATTATCTGTAAACGAATATTAATTACTTCTCATTGCTTAAATGACCTTAATTACATATGAACAAAGGTTCACGGTGCGAGACCACGCCCTCTCTTTCCAAATACTATTTTTAATTTGTTTCAAAATTAGCGAGAAATGTAACTACGCATAAAAAAAGAAGTGTTATCGATTACTGAAGCAATGACACTACATTCTAGTAGCTCACTGAACATTACAACAAAAAGTTTAAAAATTAAGTTCGACATTAATATTTGAGGAGATCTCTTTGGCTTCAAAAACAGTACTTATAACCATGTACATAAAGAATCTTCAAACAGAAAAGTGCTCGCAATAAAATAATATTCGAAAAAGTGTCTCAAAAGCTGAAGGAACAGAACTGAAACGGGAGGAACTCGTAAGACTGATTTTAAATGAGTACCAAAATTTGTGTACCACAATGGACATCGTGAGTGGAAATTTTGCACAATTCAGGTTTCAGATAAGTCTACGTAAACCAAAGAGATGTAAACTAATTATGGCAAAGATGACAGAATGTGTTAAATTACTCGTATTAATGATACCATGAACAGCACCGGTTATAAAGTAAAAGAATTATATATTTAAACATTTTGACATACATCGGAAGAATCAAGATAAATAAAGTTAAACTTGTAATAAAAACTGAGACTCTTTTCATACATTTATAGAAGGGAAAAAACGATGAAGTATACACAAATATAAATCAGGTAAATCGTTTACCGTACTTGAATGGTATAATAATAAATCAGAACGGAACGGCAATAAATAGAATTTTCTTGGCCATACAGACGCTTAGCAATAAAGATATTCTACTAACAATCTTTACCACACAAAGAGAAGGTAAGAATAAACTCGCCATAATAGAGTATTAAAGAATATCTTCAAAAAAACTACAACAAAGGAGCGAATGGGCAAACCCAGAAAACCAATACAACAAAATGAAATCTGTGGAGTGAATTGTAGGAACTATAAATTTTTAATCCGTGTCGGTACTCAAAGGCTGTTGCAAACAAACTTTCTGATTTAGTTGTGTGCACTGTCTCACGGACATTGTGCCTTCACGTTCAAAAGCGATTATACATGTATACCCATGGTATTTTAAACAGTACTCACAATGAAATTGCGACATACCCCAACTCTGGAGACCAATACCAGACTGAAACAACTCCACACACAATCCCAAATCGAACGATCACTCCCCTCTTAAGATCCCGTTGGAATCCAATTGAAAATGACTCAGGGAATGAATCGTTACAATATCCTACATTGGGGTGAAGTAAGTGTAGAATGTATTTCGAGGTCTTAAGTATACGCTTGGAAATTGGTGGATTTCTCACATACTGTGAGGTTGTCTTGTTATAAGCTCCTAAAAGACACACAAATCATCCATATCCCAAAGCAGTCAGTTTCTCCGACAACCTAGTAACACCTCAACTCATTAAGGATAATTTTAAATAATATAAAAAATTAACAATGAACTCTTCTGGTATATTTTACATACCACAAGCAAATACTTATTGGCTTTGCGGCTCAATGTTTGATTGGTGCATTCTCTCGCATTAGTCGTTTTACTCATTGCTGAGTGTCGTGACCTCATTTCCTCATTCATTCTTACGTAGTTGAAACTTCAGACAGATGTCTCCATCAACAGCGATCTTCGGCCTTTCTTAATATGATGTGAAGAGGCAGGCTGGTAATCTTCTTCGCTTGATCCAACCGTCTGTTTGCTGCTCTCTTACTTGATCTTCTGCCCTTAGTTTTTCCCTGCACGATGGTCTTCTTTAAGTTATCCCCTTTCCTTCTCAAGAAGGTATCTTTGGTTGACACGAGAAGATAACCTTGTTGTGATTTTAAGTTCTTCTGTTATTGAAACATTTGTTCTTTTTTGTGTACATGTAGCAGCCTCCGCCAACATCACATTTCGAAGGCATCAATGCGCCTCTTAACACTACCTTTCACAGTCCAGGTCTCGTATCTGTATAAGAATACAGGAAACACCAATGCTTCAACCAAGCGCATCTTCGTTGTCTTGGATATTGCCCGACTCTGCCATTTCTTAGTGAGGTTGACCATTGCGGCTAGGCTAAGAATGATTCGTTGTCTCATCTCTTTATCATACTTCCCTGTGCAACTGATCAGAGAGCCTAGCTATACATAATCTCTCACTATCTCCAGGTTCCTTAAATATCCCGTAAGTTGGTTTAGATCGATGCCTTGGCGATTTATAACCATTGGTTTGGTTTTTGTCATGTTTATCTCTAGGCCAAGGTTTAGACTAATATCTTTCACTCTTGAGAACAGAGCATCAAGTTCTTCCTCACTTCCTGCTATGGGTGTAGTGTCATCTGCGAAGCGCAAATTGTTGATTTTCCTGCTGCCAATTGAAATCCCACCGTCCCAGCCATCCAGAACCTCCCTGATTACACACTCTGCATAGATATTGTAGAGTTGAGGTGACAATCTGCAACCCTGTGTGACGCCATTTGTCACATCGAAAAATTCCGAGTATTCACTATCTACTTTTATGGTTGCGGTATGGCTATTATAAAGATCTTTTAGTAAGGATACCAGGTGTTTTGGAACACCACGCTCGTTGAGCACATGACACAACTTGTCCCACATGGCACAATCAAAGGACTTTTTATAATCTAGGAAGCAGATGTAGGCAGGGACACAGAACGCACAATGTTTTTCAATTACCTGCCTTAATTTCAAGACTGACTCTCGACTACCTTCACCTGACACGAAACCAGCTTGTTCTGCGGAAATCTGAGACCGCAGAAAATGTTTTTGGGCGTTGATTCATTGTATGGGGGAGGATTTTAGTAGCACGTGATATTAATGCTATGATCCTATAGTGTATTACACGCAGAAATTATCAAGTACTACTGTTGAGACAGCATTTTATTTTGTACCACCGTATTTGAGGTAACATGTTTTATAAATAAAATTCGATTAAGGCACTGAGAACCATATGGCTCAAACCCCAGACACGAAATTTTGAGAGTAATACAGGTTAGTGAAAATCAAGTTTATAGACAAATCATCAGTCTCATATACCTGAACTGTTTTTTAAGCGAGTCTCGGCATCTTATGTTTTCTATGAAAAACTAATGTACCCACATTGTTATGAAATGTTAAGTGATATTTAGGACTACATTTCTTAATAACTTTAATTCACAAGCACAAGAGATCATATTAAATCACAACATTTTCGTTTACAGGCTAGTGACAATAACCTCTTTTGACACCAATAACATTTGTAGTAAATGTGAAATGAGAATCATAACATAAAGAGCAGATGCTATATGTAAATGCACTACACACACAGTTTTGGGCCATTCCAACACTTCGTTGTCCTCGTTATCATCATATTTATCATTAAGCTCATTCTGTGGCTAGAGGTTCAGATAAAACTGCGGACACATCTCCAATTATGAAATATTTGTGATACGTAATTGACATAGACACTAAATTATGTTCTCAACCCTTCTAAACTGAGGAGCGCAGGGTAACAAAATCACGCTTTGCGCTTCGGGCTTACATGTAGATGAATATCCGAGAAATCGGTCTGACAGAGTTTTAAATGTTTATATATACGGTGAGGGGTTATAGTTAAGATAATGCTGGTCCAACATAAAATGAACATCTGACAGGAGCATGCATCAATGCCATAATTTCAAAATCGATGACGGTGTGCTTTAGGCCCTTGTTCTCTGCGCCACAATCGACTAACTCCAACTACCTTCCTACTAATCTTTTTATCAACACGTTTCCATTGACAACTTTCTTGTTTTTCTATTAGTTTCATAAATTACTTCTAAACTTTAGCTTAAAAATTCCCTCGCGTTGGCATTACACGTTAACGAAACACCGTACAATAATAACTGAATTAGAAGTTGTTGTTGTGGTCTACAATCCTGAGACTGGTTTGATGCAGCTCTCCATGCTACTCTATCCTGTGCAAGCTTCTTCACCTCCCAGTACCTACTGCAACCGACATCCTTCTGAATCTGCTTAGTGTATTCATCTCTTGGCCCCCTCTACGATTTTTACTCTCCACGCTGCCCTCCAATACTAAATTGGTGATCACTTGATGCCTCAGAACATGTCCTACCAGCCGATCCCTTCTTCTAGTCAAGTTGTGCCACAAACTCCTCTTCACCCCAATTCTATTCAATACCTCCTCATTAGTTATGTGATCTACCCATCTAATCTTCGCATTCTTCTGCAGCACCACATTTCGAAAGCTTCTATTCTCTTCTTGTCTAAACTATTTATCGTCCATGTTTCATTTCCATACATGGCTACGTTCCATACAAATACTTTTCGAAACGACTTCCTGACACTTAAATCTATACTCGATGTTAACAAATTTCTCATCTTCAGAAACGCTTTCCTTGCCATTGCCAGTCTACATTTCATATCCTCTCTACTTCGACCATCATCACTTATTTTGCTCCCCAAATAGCAAAATTCGTTTACTACTTTAAGTGTCTCATTTCCTAATCTAATTCCCTCATCGTAACCCGACTTAATTCGACCACATTAAATTATCCTCGTTTTCCTTTTGTTGATGTTCATCTTATATCCTCCTTTCAAGACACTGTCCATTCCGTTCAACTGCTCTTCCAAGTCCTTTGCTGTCTCTGACAGAATTACAATGTCATCGGCGAACCTCAAAGTTTTTATTCCTTCTCCATGGATTTTTCTTTCGGTTCCTTTACTGCTTGCTCAATATAAAGACTGAATAACATCGGGGAGAGGCTGCAACCCTGTCTCACTCCCTTCCCAATCACTGCTTCCTTTTCATGTCCCTCGACTCTTATAACTGCCATCTGGTTTCTGTACAAATTGTAAATAGCCTTTCGCTCCATGTATTTTACCCCTGCCACCTTCAGAATTTGAAAGAGAGTATTCCAGTCAACATTGTCAAAAGCTTTCTCTAAGTCTACAAAAGCTAAAAACGTCGGTTTGCTTTTCCTTAATTTATTTTCTAAGATAAGTCGTAGGGTCAGTACTGCCTCACGTGTTCCAACATTTCTACGGAATCCAAACTGATCTTTCCCGATGTCGGCTTCTACCAGTTTTTCCCTTCGTCTGTGAAGAATTCGGATTAGTATTTTGCAGCCGTGACTTATTAAACTGATAGTTCGGTAATTTTCACATCTGTCAACACCTGATTTCTTTGGGATTGGAATTATTATATTCTTCTTGAAGTCTGAGGGCATTTCACCTGTCTCAAACATCTTGCTCACCAGATGGTAGAGTTTTGTAAGCCTGGCTCTCCCGAAGCTGTCAGTAGTTCTAATGGAATGTTGTCTACTCCCGAGGCCTTGTTTCGACTCAGATCTTTCAGTGCTCACTCAAACTGTTCACGCAGTATCATATCTCCCATTTCATCTTCATCTACATCCTCTTCCATTTTCATAATATAGTCCTCAAGTACATCGCCCCTGTATAGACCCTCTATTCACTCCTTCCACCTTTCTGCTTTGCTTAGAACTAGGTTTCCATTTGAGCTCTTGATATTCATTAAAGGTAGCGCTACATATCGTGACCACATCGTCGATGCCACCGCAAGGGGCAATGCATATGGGAGGTATAGATCTCTTCCCGTGCTACCGTGTCAAAAGTGTACCATGAATACCATGAGTAGGAACAAAAAGCCGCTATCTGAATCACTTGCAGAGCACAATGACGTACTGATGATAGCGTAGTCGTCGACAGTGTTGGGTTGTAAGACACTGAAGTGCCAAAGAAACTCATATAGGCTTGCGTATTCAAATACCGAGATGAGCAAACAGGCAAAATGCGGCGCTGCGGTCGGCAACACCTATACAAGAAAACAAGGGTAAGGCGCAGTTTTTAGATCAGTTACTGCTGCTACAATGACGGGTCATCACGATTTTAGTGAGTTTGAACGGGGTGTTATAATCGGCACACAAGCGATGGGACACAGCATGCGGCAAAACATCAAATCCCAGATATCGCTGCTGCCGGAAGAAGATCGTGCAAGAATGGGACCAACGACGAGTGGAGCTAACCGTTCAGCGTGACAGAAGTGCAACCATTCCGCAAATTGCTGTAGACTTCAGTGCTAGGTCATCGGAAAGTGTCAGCGTGCGAACCATTCAACGAAAAATCATCGATATGGCCTTTCGGAACCGTATACCCTTGATAACTGCCCGACACCAAGCTTTACAACTTGCCTGGGACCGTCAACACCGACTTTGGACTGTTGATGACTGGAAACATGTTGACGGACGGACGAGTCTCGTTTCAAATTGTATGGAGCTGATGGTTGTGTACGGATACGGAGACAACCTCATGAACGCATGGACCCTTCATGTGAACAGGGGGCTGTTCAAGCTGGTGGAGGCTCTGTAAAGCTGTGTGGCGTGTGGAGTTGGAGTGATACGGAAACCCTCGTACGTCTAGATACGATTCTGACAGGTGACACGTACGTAAGCATCCTGTCTGACCAGCTGAATCCATTCATGTCCACTGTGCATTCCGACGGACTTCGGCAATTCCAGCAGGGCAATGCGACACCCTACACGTCCAGAATTGCTACAGAGTGACTCCAGGAGCACTCTTCCGAGTTTAAACACTTCCGCTGGCCACCAGACTCCACTGAAATGAACATTGTTGAGCGCATCTTGGATGCCTTGCAATGTGCTGCTCAGAAGAGCTGTAGACCCCATCGTACTCTTACGGGTTTATGGACAGCGCTGCAATATTCATGGAGTCAGTTCCTTCCGGCAATACTTCAGACATCAGTTTCATCCACGCCACGTCGGGTTGCGGCACTTCTGCATGCTCGCGGTGGCGATACATGATATTAGGCAGATGTACCAGTTTCTTTGGCTCTTCAGTATAGCAGGCAGAGGAGTTACAGTGTAGCAAATTAATTGGTGATTCAATACTGGACAAAATCCAGCGACCGTGTATACCATACAGTAGCTAAATATAGCTGTCGGAAATAGACGTCATTGTGATCTCTCAATCTTTCTCGGCGCAATTAATCAGTAACGTGTTTCCGTTTGTTCTGCAGAGTTATTTCCACTGTATGCAGAATATTTGGAAGGGCGACAAAGCTGTCTTTTTCAAATTCTGCGAGTTTTATTGTCATGAGTATTCGCTGTCTGTACTTCTACCAGGCTACATTACAGGTTTCATTCCGCTGTTTGTTGCCGAATTAGATTTCCGAAATTCACTACTCCATTTTGTGTTCTTTTGTATTTCATAGCTCGCAGTGATATTCCTTGAAACGTAAATCCTGTTAGCATCTACTAGCTGCTGTGGATGTGAGTCATACTTGCCACATAACATCATTAGGAGTCTTAAAATACGACCAGCTGAGCCGCCACGACTGTATGGCCTTTCTAAAGTGCACAAGAAAGGAAGTCCTCGAAGATCGATGGTTACTAATATGGTCGCATCCGACATACCAACTGCCGAACTAACTGAAGCGAATACTCGGCGAATATATGGGGAAGTGAAAATACCACACTTACAACTCCGCTGACTTTGTACACCGCCTCAGGCAACTGCGGTTCCATGAAATGGATAATACGGTCAGTTTCGATGCAGTCTTTGTCTTTAATAGAGATCCGGTTTCTGAACCCTTGGAACTAATCGCGAAAAAAATGTTTCGCAGAACATTTGAGATGCGTTCTGACAGCCACTTATTTCCTAATCAACGAAAGATGATGTAAAGAAACTGATGGCGTGGGCGTGAGTAGTCCATTATCACCTGTGGTGATGGATCTATTAGACACAGAACACTTTGAAACAAAGACATAGAATCCGTCCAGTTGAAACCAACGTGTTTCTATAGACAAATGGACGACATATTTGTAGTGTGGTCAAATGGAGCGGGAGAGCTTCAGTAGTTTCTGGTACGCTGAAACTCCGTCGACCCTAACATAAAATTCACGATGGAAGTTGAAAAAGATAGCCAACCTACATTTCCGCTGTTATTAAGAGGAGAACGGAGGATCCCTGAGTTACAGTGTATGCAGAAAAAACTACGTACGCTGTCCTCAACCTGCAAGCCTGAAACCATTAACATCAGTCGCAATGTAATTCGATGCTGAAGATTGGCCCATATAGATGAACACTTTCAGTCAAGGACAGCCTCCCAAAGAATTACGACATTTATTAATAGTATTCTGAAGGAATGAGTGCTCAGCTCATGACATTGAATGGGGGAATCAGAATCAGGAACATCTGAAATAGACGGTGACAGTGAGACCGTGGAAGAGAAGTCAAAAATCGCTTATCTACCTTAGGCTAACGATGTACCCGGAAATATCGATGGACTCTTAGGGAAACATGACATCCAGTGTGATTCGCTCCCTTCCACTACGATAAAAAGTATCCTTTGTGATGTTAAAGAAGCTCTAGGTCTCCGAAAACTGACAGTGTATCGCATTCCACACAAATGTGGCACGGCTTACGCGGGATAGACTATCAAAACAGACGTGGCAGGATGCAAGGAACGTCTGCAAAGTACCCGAGCAGAATGACCAACTAAATTAGCTGTAGCCGTGAACTGGCCCAAATATGATCATAAAATGATATACGAGAGACCAATGTAGTGGTGCAAACGCCAAGTTTCAGGGAAAGTGTAATTAAGGAGTCTAACGAACTGAAAACACGTATCAGGAAAAGTAATAAACAGGAATGAGTTTTCAACTTAAATAACGCTTGACGTCTGGCAGTCGCCGGCCATCGCATCTGGCAGGGTTGGAAGTCGCTGAGAGGATATGTTTTTCACGGAATGATAATTGTGAGCTCTGGAAAACAAAAGAGTATCAAAGTGTGTAGTGGTCATCGACAGCCTAACTCAGCTATAAATAGAGGCGTGATACCAACAACAGATCATACTCTGGTTGGAATCCTGACAGCGAGTATAGAATATAGCAGAACACGCAATACCAAAAAAGACGGCTGGGTCGGACGTCGAAATATTACGCAGAAAATGGAAACAACAACTCAGCAGAACACACGGAAGGACACTCTCAATCATACAAGATTCATTTGCGACAGATCCTTCATGAAGAAAGTAATCTTCAACGCTCGAGTCTTCTGAAATAATTCTTGGCGTAGAGACGGAAGATAACTTGAAACTTCCTGGCAGATTAAAACTGTATGCCGCACCGAGACTCGAACTCGGGACCTCTGCCGCTGTAGAGTGAAAATTTCATTCTAGGAAGATAACGTATTAGCATATGTAGTGCTCAATGATGAGGCTACATTTGTCCACAACATAAGAATATGGAAAACCCAGCAGCAACATACCATAATAGAGTACGAGAGAGAGAGAGAGAGAGAGAGCGTGCGTGCGTGCGCCCGCGAGCGCAAGGCTCTCCAAAGGGATATGTTGGCGATCTGGTTTCTCCCACAATTGCGAAAACACCTTTCCAAAGGACGGAGCACAACCACACTCACATCTGAACGTAAGAGTATTTCTTAACAGTGAGCTGGACCATGAATTGCAACCGTTGATTGACCGTAAAGCGTGAATTTATTCTACCTCTACTGTAAGTAGGCTGTTTAGGTTTTTATATTGGTAACGCCGCGTAGCGCTCTATATGAAAATCAGTGGCTGTGCTGTGTGCAGTCTGTGGCTGCTTTGCATTGTTGTAATACTCGCCATTGTAGCGTTGGGCAGCTGGATGTTAACAGCGCGTAGCGTTGCGCAGTTGGAGGTGAGCCGCCAGCAGTGGTGGATGTGGGGGGAAAGGTGGCGGAGTTTTGAGAGTGAATGATCTGGACGTGTGTCCATCAGAGGCAGTAAATTTGTAAGACTGGATGTCATGATATATATATATATAATAACTTTTGAACGCTATTAAGGTAAATACATTGTTTGTTCTTTATCAAAATCTTTCATTTGCTAACTACGCCTATCAGTAGTTAGTCCCTTCAGTAGTTAGAATCTTTTATTTAGCTGGCAGTAGTGGCGCTCGCTATATTGCAGTAGTTCGAGTAACGAAGATTTTTGTGAGGTAAGTGATTCAGGAAAGGTATAGGTTATTGTTAGTCAGGGCCATTCTTTCGTAGGGATTTTTCAAAGTCAGATGGCGTTGCGCTAAAAATATTGTATGTCAGTTTAGTGTTGATCAGAATAGGTAAAGAGCGAAATGTCTGTGTACGTTCAGTTCTGCTCAGCTGTTTGAAAATCAAATAATGTAAGAGGTTTATCAGCACAGTAATTCATTAATTTTTCTAAGGGGACGTTTCACTACATCTACATTCATACTCCGCAAGCCACCCAACGGTGTGTGGCGGAGGGCACTTTACGTGCCACTGTCGTTACCTTCCTTTTCTGTTCCAGTCGCGTATGGTTCGCGGGAAGAACGACCGCCGGAAAGCTTCCGTGCGCGCTCGAATCTCTATAATTTTAGATTCGTGATCTCCTCAGGAGGTATAAGTAGGGGGAATCAATATATTGTCTTGATTCTTGTCGTACTTTTTCGGCGGAGGGCACAAAGAACTTTATTAAAGATAAATTAAAACTTTTACCATAAACGTAACAGCCGCTTGCAAATTCGGATGGCTCTTGTAAAATTAGAAACTTTTCAGTCACACACGTAAGTTAAAATATTTTTGTATGTTGATTAACGTAGAGTATAATCCTGTGAAATCGGATGGTATTAGCTTGCAAATGAAAAAATTCAGACAAATTCAGAACAACCGGAACAAATTCAGACTCTGATGCCGAGTCTGTGGGACTGATTAAGAAAAAGGGAATTCTGTATCAGCTTCTCCTGGCACCTAGCGGTCGGTTATTAGGGTTTTCCGCATCTGGTAGTGTGCAAGAATATCACGTGAACAGTGCCAGGGCTCGATTGTAAGCAGTGCGATTACACTCGAAGTGCAGCTTATGAGATACCAGAGTGTAAGTGAGTAGGTCTAAGCACTCAGTCAGGTAGTACGCAAGGTGATTCATAGCACACTGAGTGATTCAGCTGTTCCTGCCACTGTCGTTTCATGTAAACCTCGATGTTACATGTGGTCCTCAAAAACCACCAGTGAGATTTTCAAATTCTGTCGCTCGCTACGTCCGAACAACTAGTCCTACAGAAAAAATTAACAGGACCTTTCTTGCAGGAAATTTAATATAGTTGTATTGGGATACGTTTCCGCAGGGGACAACGGTGTCAACCCCTTCAAGAGAAATGCACAAAAGTGATCTTCACGTGCACCACCAACCCCGACACTCATCCATCATAAGTCAGGATTTATAGCGTGTTGTTCGTGGCACTCCCTCCTACCACTGTACAAAAATTTTTGGCTACACGAACTATTACCGATATCCGAAAATTTTCGGTCTCTGTTGATTTGTCTATTTGGATAACATTATTAATTTAAACGTTCCCGTTATGGTAAAGAAAGAAAAACGACTTTTGTAAGCACTTCACTAAAACTAATTACGTTGGCAATTCGATTCCAACTGAACTCTTCAAAGATTCCCGTCTAACCTCCTTGCCTAGGGACGCCAGGTGAAAGTTGATGTCGTCAAGCCCTGAATGAAAATTGCGCAACGGATAACTGGGGAGAGGAGCTTGAGAGCGCTACCTACAGAGCGTGCCCTTTATGTACGATACTAGGCAAGGGGCTGGAGGGCTCACACGCTAATGTGTGGGTGCCTGCATTCTATATCTTTTATTTTGAATGAATTCCTTTGACTTCTTTGTTGTTTTTAAGGTATGAAAGATTGATGACAATTGATTACCTATTTATTTTAAACATTATCTCTATACTTTACAGCGATTGCAGCAATTGTTCCAGTTTACAGATATTACAATTTTACAACTTATAGCTCGGGTATATTATATACTAATCTGCACGCACATTTCTACGGGCAAGACGGAATTGCGTTGGCCAAATGTATACCACCAAAGTCTCCCAGTATTTTACATTGGACATCTACTATGTGAGGTGGATAACGGGCAAACTGAGGACCAGATACATTAACACAGGGGGTCAAATTTCCGAAATTTTACGAGAACGTTCAATTCCTTACACAATCCGAAGCTGGAAATAAAAGAATTAGTACAAATATTCAAATAACTCTCTTCCATGCGTGAACATTGAGACAGACGCACTGAGGGCACATATGCTCACTTACCCGTCTTCTGCAACACCCCACTAATATGTCGGGCACCCGGAGATCTTCCTGGGCCCCGGTGGAGGGGATGGTCGAACCACTTGGCCGTGACCAACCTCTCCACCCCAAATCTTGTGACACAGGAACGTCTTTGACTTTTACCTGCCCGTGATGTCTCTCTGATCCCCTACCCAGGAGTGAGGCTGGCATTTGATTTGGCCACGCTTTACGAAAAGGTGTGAGGAGGATTAAGAAAGTTCATGTGCAGATTCAGATTCACGTACAAAAAATGCATAATACACGTCACATATAAATACGTATTATGAAGCCTGACACATTTCTTTCCATCCGTCCACATGGGTTCTGTTGCACCCGCAGCCGGCCGCGTCGTGTAATAAAATTGGCGGCAGAGACGCCTCTGTTTGTATTTCTCGGTGTGAGCGATCAGCGAAACCTGCTGATTATAGAGCGGAAACTACTGTACCCTTTCACTCTTACAAGCACAGTAGTTTCGTAGTCAGAAGGCCTGACGAATACAATGCAGTAGTTGTTTGTTCTATACTGTTAGAAATCACAAAATTTCTGGACAAGATTTACAAAAACGTCAGTTTTACAGTTTGTAAGTGCTCCACTAAGCCGGTGACGTAATAAGGCCACTCAATGAAGACCAAAAATGTCGAGTATCGGGGACAGTTCGTGTAGTCGGAAATTTTTATACAGTTGTAGGAGGGAGTGCCACGAACAAAATAGTGGAAATACTGTCTGGTGATAGACGAGTGTGGGTGTGGAGGCGTGTTTGAAGGACAACTTTCTACGTTGTTCTTGAATACCTCTAGATTTGTGGCGCCAGATGGCTACGCACAGGCCACACACTTTCCGTAATTTATGAGCGGGTTGGTTTGCGGGCGCGGAGCTGACGCCCGGTAGAGTCCCAGTTGCGTCTCATTGGTTTCAAATAAGCTAAATTTAATGACCAAGACATCAACGTGAGTTCACTATCACGCTCCTCAAACCATTGCAGCATGATTGTGGCCTTGTGATACGGACAGCTGTGCTGCTGAAAGATGACGTCGTTGTTGCAGAAGATATCAAATCAAAGGGGTTACAGGTGGTCCCTAATAACGTTCACCTATGAAACTTAGTGGCAGATTAAAACTGTGTGCCAGACCGAGACTCGAACTCAGGACCTTTGCCTTTCTTGGGTGACTGCTCTACCACGAAAGGCAAAGGTTCCGAGTTCGAGTCTCGGTCCGGAACACAGTTTTAATCTGCCAGGAAGTTTCATATCAGCGCACACTCCGCTGCAGAGTGAAAATCTCAATCTGGGAACGTTCACCTAGGTCGCAGCTGGCATGGTGCCTTCGATTACTACCACTGGTCCCGTGGAAGCCCACCGTCCTGCGTCCGTGGCGCGCTGCATGTTTCGAACAGCCGTTCGCCTGGATGACACCATATCTATAAGTAAACACGACCATCGACCTGTTTTAAGAATAAATGGGTTTCATCCGGCCATGTGACACGATTCCACTGATCTGCGGTCAAATGCCGATGATCCCGTTCTCAATGTAATCATGACTAACGACGTTGTTGGGTCAACATGGCAACGCGCAGGGGTCTGCTGCTGCGGACGATCATATTCAGCACTGTGCGCTGACCGGTGCGCCCCGAAACACTCGTGCCTGTGTCAGCACTGTATGCTGCCGTCGTATCTGCCACAGATCGCCACCTATTCTGCTTCAGATGGCGGGCAAGCCTCCGATCCCGGTGTTCTCTGACAATGTATGGACGTGCAACTTCCTGTCACCAACTCGTGATTGCAGTATTCTTCAGCCACCTTCCATTGGTGCTCAAAACAGTATCTCGGAACAGTCGACAAGCATCGTCGTTTCAGAGATGCTCGCTCAGAGGCACTGGGCCACGACAATCTGGCTTTTGTGATATACTGGGCATGTGAAGACAGAAATCCGATATTCGTCAGAAACTGCACGCTATTCGATGATTACATGAGAATGGACAATCCACATCCACTACCAGGTGTTTTGTGATCACAGTGAATGTGGGTGTAACCACAGTTGTAAAATTAGCTCTACCCTACTTCATTATTTTACATGAAGGTTTGTCGTTGCTTTCAGTAACGTCATCACAACACGTACAGATCTCAAACCTTCTGTAGTACCTAAAATGGCAGATGTTCAGGGATCTCGAGACCTATTGTCGTTATCCCGGTTAAATACTCGTAAGTGGCCGCATGTAATGATAATGTAAGCGATGTGCAAATAACAAGTGCACACCAGGGTTGAAATACTCGAGGCTGGCATACAAACATACATTCCAGACACGACGGTCACAGGAGCTTTTAGTTCGAGAGAGGCATACCACACACCAGGAGGCCGGTCCCTTCAGAGGACGAGTCAACCTCGGCCGCCCGTGGAGCAGGCAGCGTGTGCCTGAGTGAAAGGGGGAACGACACCGTGTTCGGCTTAAAAGCAAATTCCGCTACATTGTGTGGGAGCGTCCAACCTACGGATTCTTTACACGTAGCATGCAGTTTCAGAGATTTTCTCAGGGAGACAGCAAACGCCAAACGCCAATACTACAGATTTCTGGATTGGTCTCCTTAAACGAAACGTCATTCTCTCGTTTTAGAAGAGTGATGCTGATTGGCAGACGATATTTCTGACGCCTTGAGCTGAAGGAGTAATGGAAGAGACCGAAAGATATACCCCTTCACATCTGGCATGGAGAGGCGCCGTTCTGTTGTCGCTCTTGGAGTGAGGAACAAGTCTCTCCTCAGTACTTCACTGGGAGAGCACCTCTCTTGACAGCAAATCGAGGTGCGACTCTATATTGAGTCCTTGCGATTAAGTGTTGTTCACTGTGCTGACCGACACACTTATTGTGCGGTGTGAATGGACAGAGTTATAGTTGCCTGCGAGCGAATTTTTGAGTGGCATCGCAGTGCACTGGTTATCTGCCCAGTGTACCACGCCAATAGTTAGACTAGGGGTGAATAAAAGGAGGAGGAGGAGACTAGTGTTTAACATCCTGTCGACAACGAGGTCATTAGAGACGGAGCACAAGTTCGGGTGAGGGAAGGATGGGGAAGGAAATCGGCCATGCCCTTTCAAAGGAACCATCCCGGCATTTGCCTGAAGCGATTTAGGGAAATCACAGAAAACCTAAATCAGGAAGGCTGGAGACGGGATTGAACCGTCGTCGTCCCGAATGCGAGTCCAGTGTGCCAACCACTGCGCCATCTCGCTCGGTAGAGGGGCGAATAGGAATCCTTGAATTCATCAAGGCGTAGGGAGAGTTTGATTGGCGAAGGTCAATCCAGATAGAACGAGAGTTATCTTATTTGTCAGCAGCGAGCGGCACAGACAGCAGTCATCGCAGCTTACGGTATTGTGCGCTACAGCTATTGAAAGTCCCATATTTCTTCCACAACAGTACACTTCACTGCATTTCACACGCGACAGCCTCGACCGTACCTAACAACATTTTAAAGGATAGTTATTCAAGTTGCGTAGGCACGCCTCTCAGCCATCCTGCCAAGTCAATAACAATGTTAAACTTTCTATAGAAATTTCGTTAGCGAATCCTATCCTTGAGAGGTAACTTCAAATTCCGAAAAGAACCAGGATATAACTTGTTCAAATTGTAACTAAAAGTGCCATTGTGATTTCTCAGAATTTTTGAAAAATAAATAATAATTTTCGTTAGTTTCATGTTTTTCTTACACTAACTAGCACTACTCCATTGCCCATGTATCCCACTAGTTACGTAAGAAATTTTGTGAATTTTTGTGTCATTTCCTTATAGCGGACGACTCCAGAAGATATTTACTGCTGAAAGTTTTTCAGGCATTTCTCTTTAGAACGTTAGGAGCGTCTGTCTGACTTCTGTAGTAGTGTGGGGGTGGAAATTTCATCTTGCAGGAGCCACAGGATAAAGGGTATATCTGAGATTAATCAATTGCGCAGAATAACAGAATAGCAGATCAACTCCACGCTCACACTATCTACTCTGAGCTGGAATTCAAAAGTGTCAAAATACTAAAGAAGCGTCACTCTAACAGTGCCTGAACCGCAATCTATTTTCGACTGTTCTCCCCTGCTCCACCGAGGTGCTGCAAAACGCGCTTCCTCCTCTGCTACTCAGAGAGGCTGTCACACGAAAGCTCGAAAGCTACCGTCCAGTCGTACATGCTATAAAAAGGTACAGTTCCTGTCTAGATGGTATTCTTTGATTACCAATCAGTGGCGTTTCCACGTATGAAAAGCATATCCGCAAATCGGTTTGCATACTTGGGACCTAGACACGCGCCTTTGTCTTCTCCATGGCGGAGAAACATTGTCACACAGGGCGGCGTGTGTGACTCAAATAACTTTTAGAAAGACCTTATCAGTAACTAGGCCTGAGCCAGCTCTTTCGGAAGAGCCATCTTTCAGTGTAAACGCTCCAGTGCTTTCTGATGCCAGACAATTCCCCTGACATGTAATGGCCAGCCAGGATAGAACAAATTTTCCGTCTGTACATGCTGTAGGAGACACCCGTGGCATTCATCAGAGGAGAACCTCCTGGAACGCCCGCTAGCTGATAGGCCAGCGGACCACTCACTCTTTACGGTATCTGTCCTCCAGATAGTTAGAAGTGCCTTTCTTCTCACGGGCCATTATTCTCATTGACTCACCAAGAAACACGTCCGTCCACTTAGCAGAGTGGTCAGCGCGTCTGACAGCAATGCAGTGAGCCTGGGTTCGATTCTCGGCCGGGTGGCGGATTTTCTCCGCCCTGGGACTGGGTGTTGTGTTGACCTAATCATCACTTCATCATCGCCAACACACAAGTCCCCAATGTGCGACTTGCAGCTCGGTGGCTGTTCTTTCCCAGGTGGGGACTCCCGTCTATGAATGTCATTCGATCATTTCATTTGATTTCATCCAGAAACACGAACATCTGGCATTTTGCTTGACGCAAAGATGTAAGAAATTTGGGCAGTGAAATGAATTGAAGCTGTCATACGATCACGAAATCACTCCTCAGAATTCATGAATTAATTTTCCATCTGTGAACATCACTTGATTAATTAATTCAATCATCATATTATGAAAGGAAAAAATGAATAAAAATGGGAGGAGATTGCCAAACGCTGGCTGAAACCTCACAAAATGTACGTCACAGGTGCTCTGTCTAAAACAAGCCTTCTGCATTAAGTCATGTTTAACAGATATGTGTTATTTACAACTGTGCTGGTGCGAACATGGATGCTTCACTTTCCAACAGCAAAACGTACGGTGCCCAACTTACATGCGAATATTGCATCAAGGTTACCGAAAGCAAACACAGGTCTTTAATAGTTTCTGCAGCATAGCTAATATAAATACGACAAAACCAAACATTGAAGGACTCAAATATAATGAATCGCTCTCTTACACCATTTTAACAGTAAATAAATACCTTAAATAAAGCATAATATATGTCTACGTGGATGTAACGCGTCTGATAAATGTCTGCTGCCCCGATGAAAACTGTTTACAAGATATTACGTGAGTATCAACTTGAATAACCCAAATCTATATTTTGATTTTAAAAATAGTGCGAAATGCTTCATTTCGAACAGCCTTACTACTTACATATTTCTTATAAGATTGGAAATGAAGTTGATAAGTTTTCCTCAGTATCGTCATATCGTTATTGTCTTCGAGAAGCTAATCCAAATAACACATCTAATGAGAATGAACAGAAAACACTAGCATAAGCAACCATGCAATTTTGAGAAGATAATACTAGGTGTAGCAGGCTGTCAGCTACAAAAATTCGAAAGGAACAGGTTTCCACAAAAGTATTAGTCCTGATAATAAAAGCACTATTCCCTGTACAGGTTTTCAGTGTGGTGAGAAACAGTCTGGAAAGCTTGTTCTTAATGTTTCAGTCGGGAATGTGGTGACAGTTGTTAAGAAAAAATTCGATACGTTGAGCCGTTTCCTCTCGCTCAAATTCAAGCACCCAGCCACAGCCGGTGTCGCCAAACGAATTCTTCGTTTGGGTTCCTCAAACTGAACAAACATACATTTTGATCATCTAATTTAAATTTATTACTTCCGAAAAAGGCATATTTTAACTGGTATTTAGCTTTTACACAAAGGGTAACTTAAGGACCCTCAAATTTCTGTGCCCTACCGCATTTTAGGCCTCCGAAGTGCCTTAGTTTGCTAGCGCGATGACCTGAATGACTAACTTCGGTGCTAAATTACTCGGGAACGGAGTAAAATATCGAAATTTTTTTTCTTAATCTGTTTTGGAACATTGCTCCAGGAAACAGCGACCTAATAGGATTATAATTATTCAGTAAACACAGTCGTGGTCGCGAATAAGTTGTTACATTTCATTTGTAGATTACCGATTTCGATTTAATGCAGAGATTATCATCAGATCTACATTACTTCATTGTGGTAGAAATCCCTGAGCATATGTATATATATATATATATATATATATATATATATATATATATATATATATATATATGACTGGTGAAGTGTATGGACGTTATTCTGAACAGAAATCGACATTGAGGTAACCAGATTGAATGATAAACTACTATTTATTATATCTATCCGACCTGCTGCCCCAATTGCAATTTCTTCCCCAAAACTCCAAATAAACCATAGTTTACGTGATGATATTACTGTCTCTTTACCTTGGCAACATCGACATCTAATCAGCAGCAGGTATTTGACCCAGAAAATATTGTTGAATAAGTGACGGGGGAAGGACATAAACAAGTAACACAGGGGAAGAGAGTCAATTGATATACATGATGCATCTTTGTAGGTACGGATATTCCTATTGGTGACTGAGTATGGTGTACAGAAAAATATTACATCAATATTTAATTTAATTGTAGCCCAATAATAATATCTATAAAGTATAGTATGTGTTATGTTAGTTAGTGCCTGCAAGTACACATGGCAAGACTAAGCCAGTAATACTTATTTTCCACTGAGCAGCAGGTCAGGAGCTGCACTTAGGAGGTGTGCGGGCGACACAGTTAATCTATACTGCAGACGTAGTACATTTAGTGGTGCAGTTTCGACCGTTCAAGAAACATCTGGTGCTAAATTATGTGATGTGTAGCGGTAAGACCGTTTGAAGCAGTGAAAAAAGAATCAACACGCTTATGTGTGTATATATATTAGGGCACCACATATAAAACATCTGCACTGACACCAATGCGACGGAACCTGTACAGAATAGTGTAGCAGCAATCCCCAATGTTGGATTTTTCGTAGACCCACCAGTCTTGTACGAGACTTTGAATTTACAAGAGAAAATCATTAAAGATGAATATAAATTTAGTCCATTCCCTATGGAGTTCTGAATGGTAGAAGGCGCGTGGAACAGCCCTGAGTGAATATGGGGGACATTGTTGATTATGAGAGAAAACGAAATCTGAGTGAGAACGGCGGCATCTGTACCCAAGCCGCATCGGATGGTGGTGTGCAGTCGGCTCACAGAGCAGACTGCACCCGCTCGTAATTTTGGCGGTCGCGGCAGTCGTGTGCATCCTGTCTTGACGCACCAGGGCACCTACTGATATGACGAAGCACATGCGACTCCGAGGTAATAGAGACATCGTCGAGAGCCTCCGACAGTGTGGGCGGGAGAGCGTACCTCAGTTTTAGTGTCGCGATCTCTCCTACTATTCATTAGGAGGTAGGACAGGGACGACTTCTAGGTTCTTAGGTTAGTAATGGCACTCGGACACCCTGCCACGCCATCAATGGCACTGTTTAAACAATACGCCTTGTGGTCATTAAATGGAATGGATGTAAATCTGCAGCCTAAGTCGAATTCTGAAGGAGAGCGTGACCTCACTTGAGGCGCATTCTGCTTCTTCATACTCGAGAAATAGTATTTATCGTGCAATCTGGCTGGCAGTGACGTAGATTACAGATTTAGTTCCATTTGACTAAGACATCGATACCACGTAGATTAGACATAAACAAATGCAGACGTGTGAGGAAAGAAGAAGAAGGGATACCGATGGATAAAAAGATAATAATTTTTATATCCACTTAGTTCCCTCCAGATTAAGGTTTCTTCAACATAAGTTAAACCCACATATGCTGGAATGGTTCTTTTGAAGACAAAAGCACATCTCTTACTCCATTCTTTGTCATTAAAAGTCTGTAATAATCTCCTTGTCGACGGAGAGTTATTTTAATCGGAACTGGAGAAGAATCATAGCCCCATGACGCAGTTACCGCAGCAATCATTGACCATTTTTAGGTTTCCATACCTCAACCGCTAAAAACGGAATCCTTATAGGATCACTTTGGTGTTCGACGTTTCGACCCCTCTGCTGGGATGTTCCTCAGGACCTTTTGGTGTCCATTACTGCTAGAACACTGTCAGAGACGAGTGTTGAACATTTTAGAAGAAACATGACCCGGCCTAACAAACCAGAAGATTTTAACTTCACTCATAAAAATCTGTACATTACTCCCCTTTGGTCTAGAATCAGGAATGTCGGCAAAAATAAACGGTTCGCACGAAAACCAAAAATATCTCCGTAAACTGTAATTATAACACACTACAGAATTTCTTTTTTGACATTTCTTCCTTGACTCTCTGTCTGTTTGTCCGCCTGTTAAGATCGTTTTATCTCAGACACGGGTGAATCTATCAAGTTGAAATTTATGTCACATACTAACGCCCTTCCTCTCCTGGTGGTGTATGAATTTGAAGCACCTAAGTCAATGTGGTCAAAATATATGGATTTATGTCACATATTTCGATACTCGTAAACCCACTCAGCAAAACCTATAGGCTACTTCCTATTCTGCTAGAATCATGAAACTTGCCAAGAAGTAAAGTTTCACAGAACACCCATAGGAAAAGAATTAGAAAACTTTTTATTTGTAATAAAAAAATATATATTCTTTCATTTTTTATCGACTATCTGTGTGTCCGCTCACATTTTCTCAAGAATGGATTGGTGTATCTAGTTGAAATTAATGTCACATACCAAGATTTATGGTCCATTGGTGGTATATAAATGTTATGATCTAGGTCAATACGATCAAAGCATCCAACTATTCATGTCAGATATCCTGATACTTGCAACCTCAGTCATCAGAATCATAGGGTAATTCCCATTGACCTATAATCATGACATTTGGCATGAAGTAAGGTTTACCAATGCAAGTAAAGGAAAATATCCTAAAATTGTTTATTTATAATTATGTCACACGAAAAAAATATTTCTTTTGTGATTTTTTATCCTACGTCAAACATGAAAATAAAACAACGAATAGTTCTGCATTCAGGCTGACTGTCTCGCAGTGGTAAAAGTCAACATGAGGTAAGGAATGACTTTATTGCTCATATGACGGGTCTGTGAATGTTTATTTCCACTACTACTTGAAACGCCATATCTACATGCAGTAATCACTCCTGGTTATCCGATGGATACATCCATAAACGCATCATATTAGTAGTCAAGTCATTCCTTGCCTGATATTTGACTTTTAACATTACGACCAAGTCAGCCTGAATGCACAACTATTGGTTATTATAATGATAACCTGCCTCCTTCACAACTTTGAATCACATTTATACTGCAGTTAAAACATTCTCGTAAAGCTTGGAATCCTTGGAATCTACACTACTGGCCATTACAATTGCTACACCAAGAAGAAATGCAGATGATAAACGGGTATTCATTGGACAAATATATTATACTAGAACTTACATGTGATTACATTTTCACGCAATTTGGGGGCATAGATCCTGAGAAACCAGTACCCAGAACAACCACCTTTGGCCGTAATAATGGCCTAGATACGCCTGGGCATTGAGTCAATAAGAGCTTGGATACGATACCAAAGATCATAAAAAATAGTGACTGGCGTATTATGACGAGCCAGTTGTTCGGTCACCATTGGCCAGACGTTTTCAATTGGTGAGAGATCTGGAGAATGTGCTGGCCAGGCCAGCAGTGGGACATTTTCTGTATCCAGAAAGGCCAGTACAGGACCTGCAACATGCGGTCGTGCATTATCCTGCTGAATTGTAGGGTTGCGCAGGGATCGAAAGAAGGGTAGAGCCAAGGTTCGTAACACATCTGAAATGTAAAGTCTACTGTTCAAAGTGCCATCAGTGCGAACAAGAGGTGACCGAGATGTGTAACCAATGGCACACCATAACATCACGTCTGGTGATACGCCAGTATGGCGATGACGAATACACGCTTCCAGTTTGTGTTCACCGCGATATCGCCAAACATGCGACCATCATGATGCTGTAAACAAAGCCTGGATTCATCCGAAAAAATGACGTTTTGACATTCGTACACCCAGGTGCGGTCGTTGAGTACACCATCGCACGAGCTCCTGTCTGTGATGCAGCGTCAAGGGTAACCGCAGCCATGGTCTCCGAGCTGATAGTCCATGCTGCTGCAAACGTCGTCAAACTGTTGGTGCAGATGGTTGTTGTCTTGCAAACGTCCCCATCTGTTGACTCAGGGATCGAGACGTGGCTGCACGATCCGTTACAGCCATGCGGATAAGATGCCTGTCATCTCGACTGCTAATGATACGAGGCCGTTGGGATCCAGCACGGCGTTCCGTATTACCCTCCTGAACCCACCAATTCCATATTCTGCTAACAGTCATTGGACCTCGACCAACGCTAGCAGCAATGTTGCGATACGATAAACCGCAATCTCGATAGGCTACAATCCGAGCTTTATCAAAGTCGGAAACATGACGGTACGTATTTCTCCTCCGTACACGAGACATCACAACCACGTTTCACCAGGCAACGCCGGTCAACTGCTGTTTGTGTAAGAGAAATCGGATGGAAACTTTCCTCATGTCAGCACGTTGTAGGTGTCACCACCGGCGCCAACCTTGTGTGATTGCTCTGAAAAGCTAATCATTTGCATATCATAGCATCTTCTACATGTCGGTTGAATTTCGCGTCTGTAGCACGTCATCTTAGTGGTGTAGCATTTTTAATGGCCAGTAGTGTATATCTTGCCAGTATCAAAGTCGACAACACGCAAAAACGGCCTAGATTCTCGATTACCGGAATAGATGAACTATCTATACAGTTAAGTTTCTACGTAATCTTCAGTACGCGTGTACTACTCGCACATGGCCAATTTTTTGTGTGTGCCACGATCTCGTTTGGTTAGAAAACTCGGTGCACCCTCTCGAGGGTTAATTCCCTACATCTTTGATTACTTCTGAGAGCTGATCTCGTTTGCAGAAGATACTTTGTTCTTTTCATTCAAATATCTTAGTACGCTGCAATATTCTCGTTTGGGAATACTGGGAGATATTTGCAGCCCCAGCATTGGTCTGACGATCAACGGAACCGCTCGAAAACCTTAATCGTAAATTTGAAACACGACGTGTTTTTAATTTGTTTCGGAGACTGTATTGCGCATCGTCAGATCAGAATCAAAATTGTGTGTGTATGTTTGTGTGAGTGTGTGCGTGCGTACACGCATGTGCCCGAGTAACTGTGATTTGTATGACCGAACTGAGCGAGCACAAAATCTCGCATGAGTTAAAGTGTACATTTCGTAACACAATTGCAAGAGAAACGCTCACGAGTGCGCCTACTATTGAAGCAAAGCCAAAGTCGTAGCGGCAGCTTATACGCCCGTTTCTGGCCGTACACTCCGGTTAGCAGCGGGCCGGCACGCGTAATCTCTGTTTGGAGATGGAGTGCCCCCGCGCGCACGGTAGCAGCCCGTGGCCGCCGCAGCTGATGACGCAAGGAGAGTGTGCGCAGGCGCAGCTGGAGCCCGAACGGCCGCGGCCAAACGGCCCTGCAGAAGGGCTGGGAGCCCGCCAGCCCGCTTGTTAATTGCACGGATATGCGCCGGAAGCGCATTGTTCCCCCGTGACGAGTCACCGCGCCACTGCCACGCGCAGCGGACTCAACTGCCAGTACACACCAGCCTGCAGCGCTGGCCCCGTGTGAACCCGACCTACGCCGACTGAACTCAGAAAATGTAGGCGCAGAGGACATCAACATCACTATTGGCCATTAAAATTGCTACACCACGAAGATGACTTGCTACCGACGCGGAATTTAACCGACAGGAAGAAGATGATGTGATATGAAAATGATTAGCTTTTCAGCGCATTTGCACAAGGTTGGCGCCGCAGGCGACACCTACAACGTGTTCACATCAGGAAAGTTTCCAACCGATTTCTCATACACAAGCAGCAGTTGACCGGCGTTGCCTGGTGAAACGTCGTTGTGATGCCTCGTGTACGGAGGAGAAATGCGGACCATCACGTTTCTGACTTTGATAAAGGGCGGATTGTGGCCTATCGCGATTGCGTTTTATCGTATCGCGACATTGCTGCTCGCGTTGGTCGAGATCCAATGACTGTTAGCAGAATATGGAATCGGTGGGTTCGAGACGGTAATACGGAACGCCGTGCTGGATCCCAACGGCCTCGTATCATTAGCAGTCGAGATGACAGGCATCTTATCCGCATGGCTGTAACGGATCGTGCAGCCACGTCTCGATCCCTGAGTCAACAGATGGGGACATTTGCAAGACAACAACCACCTGCACCAACAATTCGACGACGTTTGCAGCAGCATGGACTATCAGCTCGGAGACCATGGCTGCGGTTACCCTTGACGCTGCATCACAGACAGGAGCGCCTGCGATGGTGTACTCAACGACCGCACCTGGGTGCACGAATGGCAGAACGTCATTTTTTCGGATGAGTCCGGGTTCTGTTTACAGCATCATTATGGTCGCATCTGTGTTTATTGACATCGCGGTGAACGCACATTGGAAGCGTGTATTCGTCATCGCCATTCTGGCGGATCACCCAGCGTAATGGTTTAGGGTGCCATTGGTTACACGTCTCGGTCACCTCTTGTTCGCATTGACGGTACTTTGAAAAGTGGACGTTACATTTCAGATGTGTTACAACTCGTGGCTACCCTTCATTCGATCCCTGCGAAACCATACATTCCAGCAGCATAATGCACGACCACATGTTGCAGGTCTTGTACGGGCCGTTCTGGATACAGAAAATGTTCGACTGCTGCCCTGGCCACACCATTCTCCAGATCTCTCACCAATTGAAAACGTCTGGTCAATGGTGGCCGAGTTACTGGCTCGTCACAATACTCCAGCCACTACTCTAGATGAACTGTGGTATCGTGTTGAAGCTGCATGGGCAGCTGTACCTGTACACGCCCTCCAAGCTCTGTTTGACTCAATGCCCAGGCGTATCAAGGCCGTTACTACGGCCAGAGGTAGTTGTTCTGGGTACTGATTTCTCAGGACCTATGCACCCTAATTGCGTGAAAGTATAATCACATGTCAGTTCTAGTATAATATACTGTCCAATGAATATCCGTTTATCATCTACATTTCTTCTTCGTGTAGCAATTTTAATGGCCAGTAGTGTAGATACGTTATTGCATATTTTCTATTGATCCTTGTAATCTTACAAATATAACAAAAAACAGAACCCGCATGCTAATATTTTATCACAGCTGGACATAATTGTCGTCAGGGACGTTCCCGTGATATTTATTTGTCGAAAATACGTGTCTGTTCCGTCTATCGATCACTGACAGATTTCGAACAATGTTGTCTCCCTTAAAATCATTTCTCAACGTTGCAGTATAAATAGTCAGTTCCATTGTCGTATTCTTATTCTTAGAGGAATAAACGCTCACTTCATTTGACAGTGAAAGTGATAGTATTGCATGAAGACTGTTATTTTGTATCTAAGGGAAATGGTAAGAAAATGGGCAACACTCCAAAAACTGGTCAGTTGGAGATAATAAAGTTATGCCAGAGGGAGAACACGTGTATTACTAAATTTCACGGACAGTGTTTGTGTGAGTGTTATCCTTGGCCCCGGTATTCACTTTCATCGCCCAATTTTCCACGATATACAAAAGCACTGACCACGCGTAACTCTTCATAAATCTAACTCTGAGGTTAAGTTCAAAGTCAGTACTAGTGAAAACTTTGTTAAATTTCATGAATGCACTGCGGGACTTCTCCATTCCGCAGACCCGCGGTTCATTCATGAAATTTAACAAACTATTAACTCATTATTGTTACTCTTGTTTTATTGCTAAAAACAAAAGTACCGTAATACGTGAACTTGTAAAGTGTAAGATCTGCTTTATAAATAGGCATCAATGTTTGGAACATGCACTAAATGCAATGATGTGAAATGAAATGGTTCTTCTATGAAATGGCACCCCACCCCGTCACTCCTGAATGTCTGGCCTTATAGCGGGTGACAGTCAGGGTAGTACGCAACAGCTGTCTGGGATGTCTACAGATACGACTTCCCTAATCATAGGGACTCAGTTCGAAGTGGGACTCATCACTGACGACAATTCTACTCCAGTCAATGACATTTCACGCCGAAGACATGTCTGCAGATGCCTCAGACAGTAGTGGGAAACCAGCCTAACTGTTACCCGCCGCAAAGCCCGACGGAGTGGGGTGCCATTTCTTGTCGTAGTAAGCCCCATTTGTTTGTCATCCGCGGTACTCTTACAGCACTGTGATTCGTCGATGATATTCTATTCCCTGTTTTATTGTCCTTAATGGCAAGCCATCCAGGACCTAGATTTCAGCAAGATAATGCCCGTGCAAGCCCAATAATAAATTGGCCAGCAAGGTCGCCAGATCTCTCCTCAATTGAGATTCTTTGCAGCAGCACGGTATTCTGATGATGTAACACGTCAGTTGGACAGAATCTGGCGCTATATCCCTCAGGAGAACATCCAGAACTCTGTCAATCAGTCCCAAGCCAAATAACTGCTTGGACAAGGTTCATACTTTCGGTTTCTGAAGTTCTTTCTCTTGAATAAATCAAAATGGTTGAAACGGCTCTAAGCACTATGGGACTTAACTTTTGAGGTCATCAGTCCCATAAACTTACAACTACTTAAACATAGCTAACCTAAGGACATCACACAAATCCATGTCCGAGTCAGGATTCGAACCAGCGACCGTAACAGCAGCGCGATTACGGACAAAAGCGCCTAGAACCGCTCGGTCACAGCGGCCGGCTTGAATAAATCACTCAGTTTTTCTGAAAATGTAGTAATTTGTTACAGCTACCTATTTCTCACCCTTAGTGTGTATTTTTTGAGTAGCTGAAATGAGATTAGCGATCAACAACATGCGGAAATTGAGGACTACTTACTAGATTAAATGAATGGATGTCGTTGCCACGGAAGCAAAATAATTTATGACAACCAAAGGTCATCAGTCCTCTAGATCTTAGAACTACTTAAACCTAAGTAACCTAAAGACATCACACACATCCATGCCCGAGGCAGGATTGGAACCTGCGACCGTAGCGGTCTCGCGGTTCCAGACTGAAGCGCCTAGAACCACTCAGCCACACCGGCCTGGAAGATATCACTGCTTTGAAGTGCCGTAGACTGCGTGAAAAATTAGAAAAAGAGAATAATAGCATTTCAGTTATTTAGTAAAAGACGAGTGCAGAAAATTAAGATAAGAGAGGATTTCTGCAGAATCAGCGAATAAAGTAATGTGTGGAAAATTCTAACAATGAGAACGGCCAGGAAGAAAAGACAAGAAATTGGGGAACAGCTGTCAATCAGGAAATGCCGTAAATGAAAAACAATAGGTGAAAACAAATAATGAAAGCTGTGTGTACTGCTCTAAGATGGCGAATTGGCGCAGGGGACACGTCGCGTCGGATCCTAACAAACTATTCAAATAACTGATGAATAAATATGAAAGTTTATAGTTCGGTATTTTATCTACTAATAATTCCTGTTGGATTATATCTGTTTGCCGGGCTGGAGCTCGAAACTGTACTTTTCACTTGAGAGGTACACATAATCACAAACACCGTTACAACTTGAATTATGCCTGTTTAACAGAATTATTCATCTAGGACCAAAGAGCAAAGTTCATGTTCCCATCTGCCGAACTCTTTCAATCAGAATTTCACGATACTGCAAATTACTCTGAGGAGAGGAAATTTCATTCAGAAGTCATCTTATCTTCAATGTGTAGCGCGAATGTGCCGTACATAAAAATGATTCCGTACTCTGGCACGACGGCTGCACATCAGAGCATGATCTACTCGAGCAGAAATGAGTCAGCCTGTATGATCGATTCAATGAGCGGAAATGAGTTTGAATGTTTTCATGAACATGCGAGATCGTGTAGTCCGGCAGAGAAATTTCACGATAATCACAAACTGGTAGATCCAATTCCAGTAATGTCATGTTCAAGTTGTACAATATTAATCCTGATTGGCATAAGAAGTATCGAGTCTTCGAACTCTACCGATGTTTCTTCAATTGCAGCAGAGGAATAGAAATAAGTGATAATAGTTCGTTACCTAACGATCGGTGCTTGTGATGTAACCCTGATGCTGCTGATAAAAGGAACGAATTGCGTCCAAGTGTGAAGTAAACAAAGACGTAGGCTGTGTGGTATTGAAATGTCGTTTCCTGAAGCGAAAAATGATGAGACATATTGTGGAATACCGGGACGTGTGTGGATTGAGTGCTGCATGATGCATGATCAACTAAGAGGTTTCGGCAGGTAAATGTAGCAAAATTTGTGGGTGATGGTTGATAGTTTCTTACCTTGATTTGGGATACAATCATTTGTTTTAGAGAGTGGAGAAATGATGCAGATGTTCATGAAAACAGTTGAAGAATAGCATTTCTGTCATACATGTCTGAACGATTGAAGGAGCTCAGACTCCGGTGCATGCTTTCTGCGAACCATTCCTGGTGACTGAAATCAGATATACGAGGGTTATTCCAAAAGTAAGGTCCGATCGGTCGCCAAATGGTAACGACTATGAAAATCCGATAAATCTTTGCACAGATGTGTTGGGTAGTGTCTCTAGTATAACCCCAGTTAGCATCACATCGCTCTTCTCATTTCTGAGCTCGCAGTGAGTGCGTAAAGATGTCTAGAAAATAGTGTCTGCCGCCAAGTACGAGGGCCTGGTGAGAAATTTCGCCTGAAGCTATGCAGCCAACATTACATAACTGTCGTGCTGTTTCGTCTTCACGACAATTCTCAGCCGCATTCTGCAGGGGCAATGAAGATGCTCCTGCATCGTTTTCAAATGGAAATGTTAGATTACCCACAATACAGTCCGCAATTGTCTCCCCCTGAGTTTCACCTCTGGTCACATGAACCGCTGTCTTTGAAGACAACATTTTGACACAGACAACGAGGTGTAGGCCAGCGTGGAGAATTGGCGGAAAGCACTGGCGGCTGCCTTCTATGATGAGGCTATTGAAAAGTTGGTACAACGCTATGACAAAAGTCTAAGTCAGAACGGCGACTACGTAGAGAAGTAGCTGAAAGGTGTAGCTAATTGTTACAAGTAAAACATTTCTGATGTTCACTGTGGTTTCAATTTGGCAATCAATCGGACCTTACTTTTGGAATAACCCTCGTAGTTGTGGTGACACCGCCAGACACCACACTTGCTAGGTGGTAGCTTAAATCGGCCGCGGTCCATTTAGTACATGTCGGACCCGCGTGTCGCCACTGTGTAATCGCAGACCTAGCGCCACCACCAAGGCAGGTCTCGTGATACGAGAGAGCACTCGCCCCAGTTGTACGAGAACCTAGCTACCGACCAGATGTACGAAGCCTTTCTCTCTCATTAGCCGAGAGACAGAATAGCCATCAGCTAAGTTAATGGCTACGAACTAGCAAGGCGCCATTAGCCATACAGTGATTGTACTTAAAGTCTCCTGTGTATCGTCAAGATCGATGTACCACCATGATTGAGTAAAGTTAAGTATTAAACCTGCTCCGTACTTTTCTTCCTAACATTAATTACGTATCCTGTTCCAGTACTTCACGCCCGTCTGCGTTAGTCTAGCTTGCCTTTTCAGCCATCTCAACTTCACGGTGTCGGCCCAGCTACCGACACAACATTGGTGACGAGGGAAAAGGGTTCTTTCTGATTGCTTACATTTAATTGTGTCATGGCTTCGCCACATTCTCCAGATGTACTGTCCGAATTTTATCGCTTGCAGAATCAGCAGACGCAGGCGTTACTGGATGCCCTTGGACAGCTCGTCCAGGGTCAACGTACCATTCAAACCGATGCGGCCGCCGCCGCTTCTTCGCTACCGCTGCCACTAAACGCTGTTGCACCTCCCTTTCGACCATACGTGGCAGCCGATGAGACCTGGCACGAGTGGTCTCGCCAGTTCAACTTTCATCTAGCAGCCTACAGAATTCAAGGTAAAGAGCGGCAGCCATTTTTGTTTTCTTGTGTCGGTGTGTCCACATACCGTGTGATAGTGAAATTGTTTCCCCGACGCGACGTAGCAACTCTGTCCTACGAGGAAATTTTGTCTGCATTAGATGCCTATTTCAAAGAAACAGTTAATGTGGTTGCGAAACGGTATACGTTCTTTCGTACAAAACGTACGGCCGGTCAAACTAATAGGGAGTGGGTAGCAACATTGCAAAGACTTACTAGGGACTGTGCCTTTGAATGTGACTGTGGTCTTTCTTATTCAGATACAATGGTGCGTGATGCAATTGCACAGAACGTTTCTGATGTTCGCATACGGGAGCAAATTTTGAAACTAGTTAATCCCTCCCTTCAACAAGTGATAGACATATTGGATAGACAGGACACACTTGACTGTGCTCAGGAATCTTTTGAAACTTCGCCAGCCGTGTGTAACATTAACCGGCCCGCTGGACGCGCTGCGCGGCCCGGTAACCGGGCCTCGCGCACGTCCGCACAGCTGCCGCCGCGCGCTAAGCCACGTGTGCCGCGCCAGCCCACAAATGCAGTGAAATCGTGCCCGCGGTGTGCTACTAGACATTCGCGTGAACATTGCCCGTCACGCCAAGCTATTTGCTTTTTCTGCAATAAGAAAGGACATGTTCAAAGTGTTTGCCAGAAAAAGCTCAGATCAGACAATCACAATCATTCCAGGCCCTTTGCTTCGCTCCGGAATCGAACCAAGGACACTCAGGCTCGTGGACCTTCGCCTATGGACATTCATGTCGTTAATTCCACTTCGTCCAGTGACACTTTCTCTACCAGTAACTGTGTTCGTCCCACAAAAACTGTGCGTCGACGTCGCCGGAAATCACGTCAATTAGCAAGTGATTCTGTACCAGTGTCTATTCAAATTGCACAAAACAGTCGCTTTTGTCGTCAGCAGGACAATAAACTTTTTGTGGACTTAGACTTTGAAGGCAAAGTGATACCATTCCAGCTCGATACCGGAGCTGCAGTTTCATTGCTCAATCATGACACGTACAAACAACTGGGCAAACCTCCGTTGCGTTCCGCAAATGTTAAGCTAACTACATATTCCGGACAGAAAATTCCTGTGTTAGGACAGTGCAGCCTTCTTGCAACATACAAGGGACAAACAAAACTTGTGTCATTTTACGTTCTTCGTTCTTCTTCTGCAGTGAATTTGTTTGGTCTAGATTTATTTCAGTTGTTTAACATGCCTATCGTAAATCAGGTGCTATCAGTGAATCAAACTGTGCCTACAGACAGTGTTTCTCGGCTGTGTGACGAATTTGCAGACATTTTTGCACCGGGCTTAGGTTGCGCTAAAAACTATGAAGCACATTTAGAACTGAAGGTAAACGCGCAACCGAAATTTTTCAGGGCGCGCAATGTTCCCCACGCATTGCGTGATAAGGTCGCAAGAACGTTACACGATCTCGAATCACAGGGTGTAATTGAACGTGTGCAAGCTTCTCTCTGGGCCTCACCCTTAGTAATTTTGCCACAACCTTCCGGAAAATTGAGACTTTGCGTGGACTTCAAGGCCACAGTGAATCCACAGCTAGTGACTGCTACTTTTCCTTTGCCCTGCCCGGAAGATCTTTTTGCTAAACTGTGCCCGGGAAAATATTTTTCAAAGTTGGACCTAGCCGATGCGTACTTGCAAATACCGGTGGACGACGAATCCCAGCGCGTATTGGTGATTAACACGCATCTTGGATTGTACCGCTTCAAAAGACTGCCATTCGGGTGTGCATCCGCCCCTGCCTTGTTTCAGCAATATTTACAAACTATTTGTGCGTCGGTCCCTACTGCAGCAAACTATCTGGACGATATAGTGATCTCCGGACAGACAGAAGAAGATCATCTTGCGAACTTACGAACATTATTTCAGGTCTTGCGGCAAAATGGTCTTCGCTTGAGGAAGGACAAATGTGTGTTTTTTGCTCGTGACTTACCATACCTGGGACATGTCATTAATGCCCAAGGCATACATCCGAGTCCAGAGCACCTCCGTGCCATACAAGAATTGCCTTCCCCTCAAAATGTGAAACAGCTACAGAGTGTGTTGGGTAAAATTAATTATTACAATAAATTTGTGCGCAATGCCTCTTCCATTTCAGCTCCGCTTCATCGCTTACGCCGTAAAGGTGTTCCGTTCGTCTGGACGGCGGAATGTGAACGCGCCTTTCGCCAGTTGAAATCGGCGTTGCTTTCTAATACTTGCCTTACGCCATTCGATCCCCAGAAACCCCTTTTGTTGATGGTAGATGCATCGGATTTCGGGATCGGTGCTGTGCTTGCGCACAAAGTTGGCTCCCATGATCGCCCTATTGCCTTTGCGTCCAAATTGCTCTCGTCTGCGCAAAGAAATTATTCACAGATAGAGAAAGAAGCTTTGGCTCTCGTGTTTGGTGTTACTAAGTTCCATGATTTCTTGTATGGTCGTCACTTTACCATCATCACAGACCACAAACCTTTGACATCGCTTTTTCATCCGACCAAGCCTGTACCTCCACGTACAGCGCAGAAATTCATTCGCTGGTCTATTTTCCTCTCGCAGTACCGCTACGATATCTTGTATCGGTCCACTGCTAAGCACGGAAACGCCGATGCGTTGTCCCGTTTGCCTGTTGCTGAGGATAAAGCATTCGATTCTTCCGAACTTGCTTGCATGTTCATTGATTCGGAAACCGATGAAGTGGTCGAATCGTTTCCGATTGATTTTCGTCGTGTCGCTGCAGCCACAGCTGCTGACCCTGTCCTTGCTACTGTTTTACGTTTTGTTGCTACGCAATGGCCTTTGTCCAAGTCTCGGATCGAGGATCCGTTGGTTCGCCGATTTTTTGCTCACAAGGAGAGACTTTTTGTTCGACGTGGTGTTTTGTTGTTGCGTTCTGATAATGATCAGTCCAGAGTCGTGGTCCCACGTTCGTTACAGTCCTCTGTTTTACGGCTTCTTCACCAAGGACATTGGGGTATAGTGCGAACGAAACAACTTGCTCGTCAGCACTGTACTTGGTTCGGAATCGATGCTGCGATTACGAATATGTGTTCTTCGTGCCCGGCGTGTGCCGAACAACAGTCCGCACCGCCGCGGAAAGTCTTTGCGTGGCCAAAAGCCACTTCCCCTTGGCAACGCTTGCACATTGATTTTGCTGGTCCATTCTGGAATGCTCGATGGTTGGTTCTGGTCGATGCCTTCAGTAATTTTCCTTTTGTTGTCCGGATGTCTTCCACGACGTCCTCCGCCACCATCCAAGCGTTGTCTGCTATCTTTTGCATTGAATGTCTTCCGCAGACTATTGTTTCCGACAATGGCCCACAATTCATGTCCGCAGAATTTCAGTCATTCTGCCAGGCCAATGGTATTCAACATCTGACATCCGCGCCGTTTTCGCCTCAGTCCAACGGTGCCACTGAACGATTGGTCCGGACTTTCAAGTCACAGATGTTGAAATTGAAAGAGTCGCATTCTCGGGAGGACGCATTGTTGCTCTTTTTGTCTTCGTATCGCTCTCAGCCCCGAGATGGTCGCTCGCCGGCTGAGTTGCTCCACGGTCGTCCTCATCGCACCTTGATGTCTTTGCTGCATCCGCCGCATCAGGTTCCTGTGCAGCGGCAGACTCCTGCTTTTGCTCCAGGCGACGTTGTATTTTATCGCAACTATCGAGGTTCACGGCGTTGGCTCGCAGGGCGCATTCTTCGCTGCCTCGGCCGCGCGATGTATTTGGTTTTGGGGGCCTCTGGTGAGGTGCGTCGGCATCTCAATCAGCTGCGCCTCTGTCGTCGCTCGGGTTCTGCCGCTCCCCGTCTGCTTTCAGCGACGGTGCCGTCCGGTCAGCGCCCTGGGGACCCATCTACTGGCTCGCCTCATCCCCAGGTGTTACCGACGATGCCTTCCATTTTGCCCGATGGCGACGCGCCGCCGCCGCCGCAGCAGCAGCAGCCGCCGCCGCCGCCGCTTGTTCTCCCGCCGGCGCCGCCCGCATTCGACGCTTCGTTGCAGCCGCCAAGCGCCTCCCAGGGTCACGCGCCGCCGATCGCTTCCCGTGACCAGCTGTCCTCCGCCATGGAACTCCCGCCCGCTCCGGACCACATGACGTCATCGCGCGTCGGCTACCCCGACGCAATGGAGGTTGATCCTTCGGTCCCTCCTGTCTCTTTATGGGCGCATACACCGCATGTTGACGTGCACCCTGGGCTAGTTTTTCAGGCGTTTCCTAGCTCCCCTCGGACCGTATGGCCGGGTGCGGGTGGCACAGCCTCGCCTGTTGTTAGGCTCCCCACCTCATCGCATACGTCAACATGTGGTCCTCCCCACGGCGGGCGGAAGCCTTATCACACGACCGTTCGCCGATTTGCGGGGGAGGAATGTGGTGTCACCGCCATACACCACACTTGCTAGGTGGTAGCTTAAATCGGCCGCGGTCCATTTAGTACATGTCGGACCCGCGTGTCGCCACTGTGTAATCGCAGACCTAGCGCCACCACCAAGGCAGGTCTCGTGATACGAGAGAGCACTCGCCCCAGTTGTACGAGAACCTAGCTACCGACCAGATGTACGAAGCCTTTCTCTCTCATTAGCCGAGAGACAGAATAGCCATCAGCTAAGTTAATGGCTACGAACTAGCAAGGCGCTATTAGCCATACAGTGATTGTACTTAAAGTCTCCTGTGTATCGTCAAGATCGATGTACCACCATGATTGAGTAAAGTTAAGTATTAAACCTGCTCCGTACTTTTCTTCCTAACATTAATTACGTATCCTGTTCCAGTACTTCACGCCCGTCTGCGTTAGTCTAGCTTGCCTTTTCAGCCATCTCAACTTCACGGTGTCGGCCCAGCTACCGACACAACAATAGTAATTATGGTACAGTGTACTGTAGAACTAGCAGTTGTTGTTGATGATGCTGGTGCTGCTACTGATCATGGTGATAATGACAAAGACGACAACGACGGCGAAGATCATGGGAAAAGCGAGCAGATGGAGTCTGTTGCTGGCATGTAACCTACTGCAGAAGCTGCTGTGGAGATAATTGGAGTGTAATAGAAGGGACTGTGTTAGGTTGTAGTGACTTTAGCTACCGTCTCCCACCCCTCCCCCTGCCCCGCCCCCCATCAACCAGATACTATCTGTGCTAAGTTTCCTCTATCACCATGATTCGAACGGTCTACCTCCAAACCTAGTGCCTCCGAAGAGATTATGCTTTAGTATACATGAAGCCTACACTACAGAAGGATTTTGAGGTAGGATGTTTCTGTGTAAGCATGATAACACCCTCGTTGACGTGACAAGTATGATATGTTGTAATCAGGAATATGTGCTACACTGACCCTTCAAAGAGTCGACGTGGAGAGCGACATACATTTATAGGATGACCAAGAGTTTTGTTGACTTGTTGTATAAATTTGCCTTCTTTAATATTGCCCAATGTTCATAATGTTACACGAAAATCGGATATAAATATCAAGATCGTTGTATGTAAACGTATTGGGAAAGATTTATCAATGATTATTTCCAATAAAAAACACTGTGCGTCTCCAGAATATGTAGTGGCAACTCCAATTAACATTCAGCGCCCTGTACGTAGACACATTTTACTAAATGAAGAAAATGATGTACAAGTTACCGTCAAAGTAGTCTATAGGCGTACAGAACAAACAGTTCCATATGGTATGTTGCGATACCCATTGTGCTGTTGGATAGGAGTACTAAAGCCTTAGTAAAGACTAATGACCACTGGTACAGACAAGAATCATGATATATCTTGAGTGCAAAAGACCACCATGTTCATTGCATGCGCCAACGTATATTTGGCACATTCTATGTAACAGACCTTTATTTTAGAAAGCACCTCGGGTACGCAAGCATCACCGTCCCTGGGTTTAGAAAATAGCTCATGCAGTTAGTTGATACAAAATAAGGTGGTATTTCAGTAAAGGAGCAGACAAATGAATGCGAAGACTGACGAAGATGCAGCAAAGTGAAATGTTTGGACCAGGATGGGAGCTAAACATTATTTGCATGTACCTTGAAGACATTTGCTCAGACGTCGCGGTTATGCAATTGTATCCCTGGTTATCAATCAAAACTTTTCCGCAAGGAGCAGAGCTGTAGGTTGGTGTAAGGTTTCTTCTACATTGAAGCGTTGCTCAAAAAGACCTAAATCCAGGTTTCTGTCGAATGCGTTTCAATTTTCATGGTATAACTAAGTTGCAGAAAAAATTTCGTGAAACTTAATTATAAATTTTTATGGTACAAATTACGTGATGAATGCAGCATCAGAATTGCTGATTTTAAAGTAATTTAACGTTATGGAAGTCTATCAAAATGTCAATCAACAATATATATATATATATATATATATATATATATATATATATATATATATATAGGGTGTTACAAAAAGGTACGGCCAAGTTTTCAGGAAACATTCCTCACACACAAAGAAAGAAAATATGTTATGCGGACATGTGTCCAGAAACGCTTACTTTCCATGTTAGAACTCATTTTATTACTTCACTTCAAATCACATTAATCATGGAATGGAAAGACACAGCAACAGAACGTACCAGCATGACTTCAAACACTTTGTTACAGGAAATGTTCAAAATGTCCTCCGTTAGCGAGGATACATGCATCCACCCTCCGTCGCATGGAATCCCTGATGCGCTGATGCAGCCCTGGAGAATGGCGTATTGTATCACAGCCATCCACAATACGACCACGAAGAGTCTCTATATTTGGTACCGTGGTTGCGTAGACAAGAGCATTCAAATGCCCCCATAAATGAAAGTCAAGAGGGTTGAGGTCAGGAGAGCGTGGAGGCCATGGAATTGGTCCGCCTCTATCAATCCATCGGTCACCAAATCTGTTGTTGAGAAGCGTACGAACACTTCGACTGAAATATGCAGGAGCTCCATCGTGCATGAACCACATGCTGTGTCGTACTTGCAAAGGCACATGTTCAAGCAGCACAGGTAGAATATCCCATATGACATCATGGCGCTGAATCGAGGAAGTACAGTACATACTGACGAAACTAAAATGAGCTCTAACATGGAAATTAGGCGTTTCCGGACACATGTCCACATAACATCTTTTCTTTATTTGTGTGTTTCCTGAAAGTTTGGCCGTACCTATTTGAAACACCCTATATATATATATATATATATATATATATATATATATATATATATATATATATATATATATATATATATATGATGGCTAAGTGCCACATATAATGATATTCTGGAAGAGTGGGATATTTAAAATTAAAAAAATTAAAAGTGGTTGGCTTAATTAGAACCACAATATGTTTTTTGGTGTAAATTCTTATTTGGGGCAATGGAAGTAGTGAGGATAAATCAAAGAGATTCAAGTAATTTACGTTTACAATTATTTCTGAATAATGATACGCAGTGTATTCCTCAAAGAACTAGTCTCCATAAGGTGAATTCATTTCTGCCATTGATGGCCATTAATATCATAAGAGTACCTTACGAGTTATTTGCCAGCCGCAGTCGCTGATCGGTTCTAGGCGCTTCAGTCCAGAACCACGCGGCTGCTACGGTCGCAGGTTCGAATCCTGCCTCAGGCATGGATGTGTGTGATGTCCTTGGGTTTAAGTAGTTCTAAGTCTAGGGGACTGATGACCTCCGATGTTAAGTCCCATAGTGCCTAGAGCCATTTGAACCATTTTTTTGAACGAGTTAGTTAGTGGTAAAGGGACATAAGGAAGACTAATCTGTTCTGTAGGGAAATTTTCTAGTTGAAAGGAATGAAGAAGAGATCTACATCTATATCCACATCTGTATATGTGCTCCACAAGTAACCATGTAAGCATTAGCATCCTGATCATTCCCTATTTCTGTTCCACTCTCGTATGGAATGATGAAGCGACCACTATGTGCTTCCTTATGAGCCCTGATTTCCCTTGTCTGCGCGATCTTTTCGCGAGATGTGTATTGGTGGAAAAGGAGTCGTTATGCAGTCTGCAGTAAGTGACACTTTTCTAAACTTTCTCAATATGGTATCACATGAAGAACTGCCTCTCTTCAGAGATTTCCATTTTATTTCATGGAACATTTTCGTGATAATCGTGTCATTGTCGAAATTACCGGTGACAAATCTACCACCATGCCTCCAAATTGCTTCGATGTTTTCCTTTTAATTCGAGCTTGTGAGAATCCCAGAGACTCAATTAGTATTCAAGGATAGACCACACGAATGCTCTGGAAAAGTTCTCATTCCCTAGAACTCCCAATAAACTAAAGCAGACATTTAATCTTACCTACTATCGACCTTGGATACTCGTTTCATTTCAAACCACTTTGTGATAGTAATGGGACAAAGAGAGAGCTGGAGCAATTTCTTAGAGCAGGTTGCCTACATCAGGGGCAGGTATGCACTCAGGTCATGTACCTGTAACAGCAGGGGGAGAGGATGGGTAGGAGGTTTTCTGAGGGGTGGGGAATGGGAGGGAGTGGTGAGACAATAGGTTAAGGACCTGTCAATCAGAAGGAAGGATCCTCTTAGCAGAACAGTAGGTTAAGGACCTGTCAATCAAAGGAGGACAATGGGTTAACGTGTCAATCAAAGAAGAACAATAGGTTTTCCCCTGTGTGCATACCTGCCCCTGTGTAGGCAACCCGCACTAACAAAATGCACCAGCTATCTCTTTGTCCCACTTCTTGCAATGTTAAGCCTACATATTTAACTGATGTGACTGTATCAGGCAGCATCTCAGTAATACTACACTCCTGGAAATTGAAATAAGAACACCGTGAATTCATTCTCCCATGAAGGGGAAACTTTATTGACACATTCCTGGGGTCAGATGCATCACATGATCACACTGACAGAACCACAGGCACATAGACACAGGCAACAGAGCATGCACAATGTCGGCACTAGTACAGTGTATATCCACCCTTCGCAGCAATGCAGGCTGCTATTCTCCCATGGAGACGATCGTAGAGATGCTGGATGTAGTCCTGTGGAACGGCTTGCCATGCCATTTCCACCTGGCGCCTCAGTTGGACCAGCGTTCGTGCTGGACGTGCAGACCGCGTGAGACGACGCTTCATCCAGTCCCAAACATGCTCAATGGGGGACAGATCCGGAGATCTTGCTGGCCAGGGTAGTTGACTTACACCTTCTAGAGCACGTTGGGTGGCACGGGATACATGCGGACGTGCATTGTCCTGTTGGAACAGCAAGTTCCCTTGCCGGTCTAGGAATGGTAGAACGATGGGTTCGATGACGGTTTGGATGTACCGTGCACTATTCAGTGTCCCCTCGACGATCACCAGTGGTGTACGGCCAGTGTAGGAGATCGCTCCCCAAACCATGACCCGGGGGTTGGCCCTGTGTGCCTCGGTCGTATGCAGTCGTGATTGTGGCGCTCACCTGCACGGCGCCAAACACGCATACGACCATCATTGGCACCAAGGCAGAAGCGACTCTCATCGCTGAAGACGACACGTCTCCATTCGTCCCTCCATTCACGCCTGTCGCGACACCACTGGAGGCGGGCTGCACGATGTTGGGGCGTCAGCGGAAGACGGCCTAACGGTGTGCGGGACCGTAGCCCAGCTTCATGGAGACGGTTGCGAATGGTCCTCGCCGATACCCCAGGAGCAACAGTGTCCCTAATTTGCTGGGAAGTGGCGGTGCGGTCCCCTACGGCACTGCGTAGGATCCTACGGTCTTGGCGTGCACCCGTGCGTCGCTGCGGTCCGGTCCCAGGTCGACGGGAACGTGCACCTTCCGCCGACCACTGGCGACAACATCGATGTACTGTGGAGACCTCACGCCCCACGTGTTGAGCAATTCGGCGGTACGTCCACCCGGCCTCCCGCATGCCCACTATACGCCCTCGCTCAAAGTCCGTCAACTGCACATACGGTTCACGTCCACGCTGTCGCGGCATGCTACCAGTGTTAAAGACTGCGATGGAGCTCCGTATGCCCCGGCAAACTGGCTGACACTGACGGCGGCGGTGCACAAATGCCGCGCAGCTAGCGCCATTCGACGGGCAACACCGCGGTTCCTGGTGTGTCCGCTGTGCCGTGCGTGTGATCATTGCTTGTACAGCCCTCTCGCAGTGTCCGGAGCAAGTATGGTGGGTCTGACACACCGGTGTCGATGTGTTCTTTTTTCCATTTCCAGGAGTGTATATGCGAAATGTACACGGTTGTTTCTCATAATGATCTACTTTAAGTTACATTTTTATACATTTGGAGCAAACTGACACTCATCACAACAGGTGGACGATCGGTCCAAATCATCCTAATCCAACTACAGTCACCTATTGACAACACTTTCCCACATGCTTCCAAGTCGTCAGTAAACACTATTCAACAGATCATTTATGCACACAGGGAATAGTCCTGGCCCTGTCACAATTGCCTGTAACTCTATAAAACTTAAATGTCCCTTTGATGTTGTGTTCTGTGTGATTCCCACTGTGAGTCAATGGCTTCAAACAATGTTGGTACTAGGGAGTCCATCCTACATGAATGGAGTCTCCAGTTCGTTAATGTATCTTTGACGCACAACATTAAGAAATCAAGAGTTCAAAGAATCTGTCCACATAAATCGTATTAAAATTTTTTGCTGCTCTTATATGTTTTCATTGCCACCTGTCTACTTCAACCTAAGTGCTTAGCTAATGAATCGGCATTAATGAATTAACTGTATATATAGGTGAAATATTAGGCAGCAAGACTTTTATTGCCCAATGTGAATAGGCCTCTAACTTGTGTTAAATTAATGTTGATTTATAACGAAAACGTTCAAGTATCCTAGCGCAACCAGTAAGTGCAACCGCGTCTCCTCTTATAGACTTTTACTCGGATATAAACTGAACTTCGTATTAACACCTTATAATACAGAACATGAATCAAAAAGTAACCAAATCTCGATGTCTGCATAACTAGAGCGCGTGTCTCGAAGTTATCAGCAGCTGAAACCTACATGGTGTTTGCTGAAAATCGTTTGCATAGAAGTTGGAGTAAGACCAAAGTAGCCGAAATGAGAATAGCTAGAAACTTAGCGTCAAAATTGGGGGTCACGAAGTAGATGAAGATAAGTTCTGCTACCTTGCAAGCAAAAAAATCCATGACAGACGAAGCAACGAGGATATAAAAAGCAGATTCGCACAGATAAGAAGAGCATTCCTGCCCATTAGGAGTTTATTAATATCAAACATGGGCCTTAATCGGATGAAGAAATGTCTGTATCAAACATAGGCCTTAAATGGAAGAAGAAATTTCTGAGACTGTACGTTTGGAGCATGGCGTTGTATGGACAGTGGGAATCGAAGCCTTCGAGATGTAGCGATGTTGAAAATCAGATGGACTGTTAAGATAACGAATGCGCAACTTCTCCGCAGAATCGGGACGGAAAGAACCTATGGAAAACAAGCAAGAGGAAAAGGAACACGATGACAGGACACGTATCGGCATGAGACAGCTATAAGGAGAGACAGAGTTGGGAATAGATTCAGCAAATAACTGAGCACATAGGCTGTCGGATGCAAGTGCTACTCCGAGACAAAGATGTTGCGCAAGAGAGGAATTTGTGCCTGGCCGCATAAACCAGTCAGAAGACCGATGGCTCATAAAAAACGTGTTATCTCCGGGGGGCTGCTTCTCACTATATTAATTCTGGGGAAGGTAGATTGCTTTTCAGTGAACTATGGTCCCATAAACTACGAACGGACGACAAAGGATAAATAAGCGCATATAAACCTGGAATGACTGCCGTAAGTATTGAAATATTCATGGGAGAAAAAATGACGGAGGATAGATTGTAAATTAATTACCATTATTATTCAAGAAATAAAAATGAAACTTCTCCCGAAGAGATATGTGTATCCTTCGTTGGAACACTTGGAAGTACAGCGCCATATGGTCTCAGAAACTACTAAAACATGAACCCCAGTACATACAAAAATTCACGAAGTATTAATAAATGAGAGGAAAGTATTTTAAGACAAGACCTAATCCCATGGGTAGCTTAATAAAAATCCGATGCTGATTCTTGTACATTACACAAACGGAACAAAGTAATATACAATGGGAATATGTCTGAAAATCTGAAAAATCCTGTAAGGTAGAATTAGGCAAATTCAGCGCTAGCAAGCAACATTCTCGTCAATATTCATGAATACTGCCACATGTAGTTAGGCTCATGTTCCACGGATCATTTGTAGTATTAATCTTAATAATGTGGAGCAAATCATTTGAGATTCACATATACATTCATTTGTAAATACGTCTACATGCCGACCAGTTACAAAGTTTTTTATTTATAAAATACGGATGTGATATAGAAATTCCAATCGACCACCTGTTACAGGTTAGAAACAAAAAAAGTTCTGGGAGGAGTTGCCAAGGAGAAACTCAGTTTGTATTCTAATTTAACTTTTCTTTCTGCCGGACGATTTAAATACTAGGTATGTGGCAAAAATTTTATTTGTATCTTTATGCACTCATTTTTCTGCTAAACACAGCGGTGATGTGGAGTAACGGATCTTATATTTTGTTCTTTTATTGTAATTACGTACATTATCTACATTATTGTTAGGTTTCAACTGCTGTCGATTATTTACAAAAAAGCTGAGGAATATATAAACTGTGAAGCATTAGTCAAATATGTCTAAGTCATTAAACAGATGTTTGCAACAAGATCGTGGGTGCACACCACACATTTTTCATAAAGAATTTAAGCAATGATGACCTTCTTTTTGAAAGAGAGCTACTCCAGAATATTATTCCATATGATACTACTGAATGACAACTCGCAGATTGTGTCTAGGTGCTGATTCGTCTGTCCCCAGGTTTCTGTAGTGATTCGAAGTAGAAACGTGTCTAAACTAGTTTTAGGAGTTCCAAAACGTGCTTCTTCCATTTTAAACTTTCCAGTTTTAGAAGTAGACCAGTTATTATTTTCTCACCAAGTGTCATACATGATATCGGCGTTATATCTCTAGATGTGAAGAACTGAATCTACTGTCTTCCTGAAATTTAGTGAGATCATTCGCAAAAAACAATTCCAAAATACTTTTAAGAACGTTATTTACTATATTTTCCTTTGCTGCTTGTACGTTTGGACAGTATACGTTACTAGTGTCATCCGCAAGAAAAGCAAATTCAATTTTCTATTTATTAGACAGGACGTTTACATACATGAGGAAGAATAGTGCCTCTAAGATTGCGTCTTAAATAGACCACAGAAATGCCAACCGGTGTTATTTTGTTGAGTGAACGTGTGAAAGACGTTCTTATTTAAGCAGCCCTCCTGAAATCCAGTTTCAGATTTACTGAGTATATTGTTGTTGCCAAGGTGATATACTATTCCAGAATACATTACCGTCTCGAATATTTTGGAAAATAATGTCAGTAGTGAAACACGTCAGTAGTTATTGACATCTCTACTACGACTGTTTTTAAAGATGGATTTAATAACCTTAGAAACTACAATGTCTCGGAAAGATGCCCTGAGTTAGTGACGCATTACATATTTAAGAAATTAATTTGGGAACTATATTTTAGTACTCTAATGGAAAAGGCATCCAGTTCGGATGAGCTTTTACTTTTGAGAGAATATATAAATTTCCTGATTTAATATGACTGAATTTTACATGAGTTTCATTTTCAACATATTGCTTTGATTGTTCTCTTGAACTGTTTGTCCCTATATTTTCTACTACGTTTAATAAATGATTATTAAGCATTTCTGCTTCCTGTGACGATTTACGGCCCTTCCATTTAAATCAGTAGTGATGTTAACCCATTTTGTGGCCTGTTGTCCCCTCTGTTGTTATAAAACTTTCCATACAGACTTAAGTTTGTTACCAGAGTTACTGATTTCTAACAAAATATCCATACTTTTTGATTTTTAGTAACTTTTCCCGGCAATTCTGACCAGCTCTTGTAGCTTGCAGCTACTGCAGGCTCTCTGCTTGTCCTTGCCAACAGATCAATTTTCTTCTTACAAAATACTTTAAGCATGACGATCAACGGTGTTTTACCTGACTGTTTAATGTATTTTCTGACTAGATTTGTGGAATGCTACTTTTAAAAGAAAAAATAATATGGATTTGTCATGGAATAGATCAATATTTATGTCAGCATTTGCTACATTACAAATTTTATTCCAAGTCATCTTTTGCAAACTCTTCTGAAAAATATGTATCCACAAGTCATTAATTATTCTAGCTGATTTCCACTTAGGACTGTCTATATTGTAATAAACTGTCTTATTTACTGTATCATGACCACTGTTACTCAATAGCTGTATTTTCCTTTGTGCTTCATCAAAGAAGAGATTATCAATTAGGATCCTATTGTCTTTAGTACTACAGTCTTAATTACTGAGATCAAACTGTATGACCCAAATAGGGTTATGGAGACAATTTTTCTTATCAGAATCCTTTAGAAAATCTACCAGGAAATCACAGACTATTATGCACTTGCTGCTGTCTGACAGCATAGTAAGGAATGCCAATTCCTTATAAACACTTCATAATTTCCTAGTGGGGATCTGTACACAGTTACAATTAAAAGTGAACTATTTATCAGTATTAATTCACAAGCACACACTTTTGTACGCTGATCACTAAAAAACACTAAAATTCCACTAGTAGTGGTGGGTATGTGAAGCGTATTGGAAGGACGCGCGAAACTGTGATGCGCAAGCGGAGCGATTTATCTGTGTCCCAGTGGGCATCATTATTGGCTACAGGGCCGAGGCTGGAAGCATTCCCGAAACGGGTAAGTTTGTCAACTGTTACCGAGGCAACTGCGGTGCAAGGGCGAATGAAGGCTGCGGAGATATGTACGGGCCAATAGACTTGCAACTAGGGAGACAAGGGATTACCAACAACGTGCATTGCTACGTATAGGTTTCTGCAGCAGATGCCTGATCCATGCATCTATGCTGACTGATTTTCATCGTCGACGAAGGCTGGAATCTGCACGGCAGTACCGCCGCAATTGGGCGTCGATAGAGTGACCGATAGGTGGGCGTTTGAGAGGGGGAACGTTTTATACTCCATAGTACAGATGGAGTGTATGGCTTGAAATGTCTGGAAGCAAACATGCTGTCGGAGCGTTGTGATCTGAGGAACGTTTTCATGGGTGCTCTCGTCATTCTGGAAGGTAAAATAGCCCAAGTATGCACGTATCCCTGTTGGCCATGTACATCCCTTGATGCAGTTTGTTTACCCTAACCAAAATGGCATCTATCTGGAGGGCAAGCAACGTACCTCACAACTCTTATTATACGTGCGTGGTTGGAAGAGGGCCAGGAAAAGTTTACTATACTCTCCTGGCCAACGAGTTTAGCATACTCCCCTGGCTATCAAACTCGCTTGATTTAACCTAGTCGAGAATCTATGGGACCATCTCGATCTTCGCGCCATGGATCCTCGAGCGAGAAACCTAGCGCACATCGCCATGGCTCTGTTGTCAGCATGGCTCCATATCCCTGTTAGTACCGCGCAGAAAATCATTGATTCTCTTCCTGCAATTCACGCAGAGGTCCACGCTGCAAAAGGTGGTTATTCAGGCTTTTCACAGGTGGTCGTATTAATAAGAATGGACAGTTACTTGTCTGCATATTTCTGAACTTGTGTTCTGTTTCAGTATATGTAACAACAGCTACTTTCCGGATATAATTCTGCACGAGTCAGATGCGAGATTTTAATATTTAACATTTAGCTTCTCCAATCCAATGGTTATGTGGTACTCAGATATGCACAGAATGTCTGCCTTTTCGGAGATATCTAAATATTTCAAACAGCTCTTCACTCTTATCATCAGTGGTTAAAAATTCTGATGAAACAACTAACACTACTTTTCTGTGCGCACTTAATCTTTTTGTGGAGCTCTGATATTATTTTAGCTTCTTTCGCAACCAAGTGTCAGAATCATTTTACCAACTTTAAAAGCGCACACCTCTGACACCGTCAACTAAGAGACCTTTTGCGGCTTGTACATTTCTTGCAAGAACATCAGCCACTCTGTCCTTCCCTATCATTTCAGGTGTAGATCGCGTCTAGCATACCAACATCTCCCTAATGCAGCCATAGGCACCACATCCATACTAGATTTTATCAGACGCAACCTGCTCAACTCCGTATTCACACTGCTCACAACTGTGTTAAGCTAGGGTTGATCATGGTGTTGCAGAATCTGTTCAAAACTTTGACTTGTTTGCGAGGTGGTAATCCTATTCCGTTCCCTAATCCTGGAATTTCAGTCATTATTTAGGCTATTCCCTGCTCCACCTATTAGAAATTACCATCACAGTAACACAAGACTGTGAAATTATCATATAGAACAAGTTAGCTACTATAGTAATCAGAGGCGTGAGAAAACAACGTACAGCGACAAGGAGGAAGCCCATGCGAAAAATTTACTCCTCCGTGTCTACACTGGCCAAGGAAACTCAAATTCTAACGGCGTCGCACCTGACTGATCGGCAGAATTCAGTCCTCAAAGTACCCCTATCAAACGAAAACAGCAAATAGATTGTCTTTGAACCACACTAGTGACTGGCAGTTCGTTTAGCGATAAATGAATACATAAGCAGTTTCTAAAAGACGACCTTCAGTCTCTAATCACGAAAAACATCTACGTGAATTCCGCAACTGGCTGGAATACAGAGCCGGCCGGCGTGGCCGTGCGGTCGCAGGTTCGAATCCTGCCTCGGGCATGGATGTGTGTGATGTCCTTAGGTTAGGTAGGTTTAAGTAGTTCTAAGTTCTAGGGGACTGATGACCACAGATGTTAAGTCCCATAGTGTTCCGAGTCACTTGAACCATTTTTGGAGTACAGAATATGAATATACTGGCACTACAGTAAGGTATGTAGGCATGTACACTGCTGACAAACCGTCATGGCGCATCAGGCAGGCTGGAATGATTAATTAGGTCAGATTTGCTACAGCAAGACAGCTGGCTTCTCCTGTATGCTACACAGCTCAGGCCGCCGCAATCAGACTGAAGCTTACACAGTGAATACCTTAAGCAATGACTGATTCGATTCGCGAGAAGCCACTGCCGTCAGCCAACCTTGGGTTGCAACGAGTTGATGACAGGGATTTGTACTGCAATACTACATCCGCGTGGCGTAGCCGCGTGAGTGGCACTTGTTGCCCACCACTCGTTTTTCATGTGGTTGGGCTATATGAGGTCAACACTGTCCCATTTGTTTCACAAAACAAAAGTAGCGTAGCTCTTGATGTGGCTAAGGAAATATGGTGAATAATTACGTCATAGTTCAGTTATGGTTGTAGATATGGCCGAAGGAAACATATTGCGCCTGCCCGTTTCACCATTTTGCAGTGATACTGAAATGGTCATAACCGTATGATATACGCATTACCATACACGTTGAATTAGAGGCTGTGCCATTGGGAAACGTAGAGGAGCGTTCAGTACATATTGTAGAATATTTCCTTTCCCTGAAAGGAGGTTGATTTTACTCAGGATTCCAATACACCATATCATTCCCCACACTTCTGGCCACTAAACCCTATTTTTCAACGCAAAATATCCTACTGGGAAGGCTTGTAGGCCTACATTCTACCATTCTACTGATCGACATCAGAGCCAACGGCTTGCTGCATCAGGAATCTCATCATGCACGCACTGCCTCCCGCAGAGTGCATCCTTCGCTGAGCCAAACAGATGGAAATCGGAAGCTGCGAGATCCCGTCGGCAGGTTGAATCCTTAAGAAGGTCCAATGTAATTTTGTGAGCTCCTCTTGGGTGCGCCGAGAAGGAGAAGTTCGTTTCTATGTTTGTGGCAATGAACTCGCTGAAGTCCTTCCTACAATTACCACCATGAGAGAGGACATCAGAGTAACCACTTGGGACTCCCATAAGACTTTATCGGCTGAGGTTGCGGCTTTGACTTTTTGTTCGAAGAATAGGTAGTGTGGCATCAGTCCATGAATTCCCGTACTGTTTCTGGTTCAAAGTACTGAACCAAAGTTGCATCAATATTGACTCGATGTTCTTCAAAAAATTGTCACGATGAGCCTCGCAACGCGCAAGCAATTTAGCAGAGATGGTTGTTCTTTATGGTCTGCTGTTAGGTGGCGAAGAACACAGCGGACAAACACATCTGAGTACTCCAACTGGTGGATGAATGTGTCAACACAACCAACAGAGACGTCTAGCTGTGCAGCGAGGTGTTTGATTGTGATCCGTCGATTACCTCGAATGAGAGAGACCGCACGATCCAACGCTGCAGGAGACATAGCTGTGTGCAGCCAGTCAGCACGCGGAAAGAACCGGACGTGTTCTACATCTACATCTAAATCTACATCCATACTCCGCAAGCCACCTGACGCTGTGTGGCGGAGGGTTCGCACGACTTTGTTGAGGTGGTGGCAGACGCCTCGCCCAAAGACACACAGTGCTTTCGTTCACGGCATTGGTCTCCGTAGACATTCTGGAATCGCCTATGGATATCTGCGATGCATTGGTTTTCGCTAAAAGAAACTCTATGACAGCTCTCTGCTTTGGATGCACCTCAATTACAGAATCCAATCTGAAGGCTACGTATAGCGCTACCATCTATAGGAAAAATTACGCATTTTTTCAACCGAAACTGCACGAGAAAAAAATGTTGCGTTACTTACTGAACGCCCATCGAGATTCGCCATCTACGATAGTTGTGACAATAAACGGCCGTCGTCCCAGAGATCTCCTGCCAAAAGAATGGACATACATAAATCTACGGCAGTGTCCGCTAACATATACGAAGTCAAGTGCTCTGTCTCTATTTCTCTTCCTCTCTCTCTCTCTCTCTACCCCAACCCCGCCCCCCCCCCCCCCCTCTCTCTCTCTCACGTCAGACATGTGAAGAGGGCGCTGCTCAGCCAAGTGTCAAAGTTTTCCTAGTCGTCTTCGACTTCAGCAGAAAGATAAGGCACCGTGTCACTTATTGAATGCTACATAACAATGAAGGTAAGTAGCAAATTATTGTGCCCGCTTCGTGGAAGTATGCTGTAGAACCTACCGCTTAACAAATGTGCTCCTATTCTTGGGAATTTGCAAGCATGACAAACGGTCACGTAAATGACGAGCTACGTAACGCTTTGATCCAAGCCGATGGAAAGGGGCTATACATCGAAATCCACATGGGCTAGGCACCACGTCGTTCTTTACGAATATAACTTATTTACATTGGCTCGGAATGTTATTCACCTTTCGTGAGGATGCTTACTTGAGAAGAAATGGGAGTGAGAACACTGCCTCTCGTCGGTAAACGGTTCAGAGAACTAGAGCACCCTCCAGGATACCTACACGTTCAACGAAACAAAACACCACTTCAGCGCTTCAAATTTGTGCCAAAATTGTTTGAGGATCTCTTCAAGGACGTGAAGGTCAATCAGGTCACCTGACTTCAAAGGTTTTGAGTGCACCCGGGATGCTATCGTGTTGTAAAGTTGCAGATCATATACCGGAGACAGGAAGGAAAGAGAGGAGCAAATTTATCATATTACAGATACAATATTTCTATTTCCCTTGAAGACAATGAAAGGCTACCATTAGTCTAACAAGGGAACCTCCCCATCGCACCCCCCTCGGATTTAGTTATAACTTGGCACAGTGGATAGGCCTTGATAAACTGAACACAGATCAATTGAGAAAACAGGAAGAAGTTGTGTGGAACTGTGAAAAAATAAGCAAAATATACAAACTGAGTAGTCCATGGGCTACATAGGCAACATCAAGGAAATGTGAGGTCAGAAGTGCCGTGGTCCCGTGGTAGCGTTAGCAGCTACAGAAGGAGAGGTCCTTGGTTCCAGTCTTCCTACGAGTGAAAATTTTACTTTCTTTATTTTTGCATACTTATTATCTGTCTGCTCGTTCATTGACGTCTCTGTTCACTGTAATAAGTTTAGTGTCTGTGTTTTGCGACCGCATCGCAAAACCGTGCGATTAGTAGACGAAAGGACATGCCTCTCCAATAGGAACCGAAAACATTTTATCGCAAGGTCATAGATCAACCGATTCCTCCACAGGAAAACACATCTGATACATTCTATACGACACTGGTGACGGCATGTGCGTCACATGACAGGAATATGTTGTCGACCCACCTAACTTGTACACTTGGCGAAGGGGTAAAAAGATTCTTCTACCTTGCCCGAATTAGGTTTTCTTGTGGATGTCATAATCACTCCCAAAAAAGTGATGAAAACATAAGAGTTTGTCACACACACTGAAAATAAAAAATTAAAGTTTTCACTCGATTGAAGATTTGAACCAAGTTCCTTTCGTTCCGCAGCTGCGCACGTTACCATGAGCCCACGGCGCTCCTGCGATCCTTGTGTCCTTCATGTTGCCTATCTATTGATGAACTAATCAGTTTGTATATTTTGCTTATTTTTTCACAGTTCCACACAACTTCTTCCTGTTTTCTCAATTGATCTGTGTTCAGTTTTTCAAGGCCTATCCACTGTGCCAACTTATAACTAAATCTGAGGGGGGTGCGATGGGGAGGTTCCCTTGTAAGTTGTGGAGCAGTAAGGTACGAACGTAAGAGCTCAAAGCTTCTAAAGGCTACTGTGAGATCCAAAAGAGCGCAACAGACTCTGCTACTGAGATCAACGGGTGACTTCTCTGGGGGAGCAATTGAAACATTTTTGGTCGTTGTGACAGTATTCCCGTACGACATTTAAATCAGAAAATGAGGCGCCCTATTAGGTCTAAAGAAGTGCAACAAAAAGCAAGAACGAAGATAATTTCACAGAGAGGCTTGCAAAAATAAATTCAATACGACATTTTACGGGTATAGCATGAAAAGTGAGAGACATCCTCAGTCTTAAGCCGTGGGCCGGTCTGCTGCATTACGTTGACTGGCCATTTTTCGTACTCGATCTATCTGTGTAAAATAAGAAACAGATAAGTGATAATTCCACGCGTGGTAGTCAGCGTATTCCGGTGCACGCTGTGGGGCTGCTCTTTACGGAGATGTAGCAGACGACGTCGGCAGGCATTGAGGGCACTGAATGAGCACTAAGGAACAAGATGACCCGACGCATTATGGACGGTGTTGCAGCTGCAGTATCCACAGGGTTCAGGAAGTATTTAAAGACTCAACCACACGATAGCATGCTACGTTCCTTACCAAGCAGCGCGCAAATGAGGTCTGCGGCCGCTGAGTTAAACAATTAACGACACCGTCCCTGTTAAAGAGAGTATTTTCAGAATTGTGGTTTCTGTGATAGTACAGTGAGTGGTACAATTGTTTGCGATAGCGAAAAAGCAATTGACGTGCTGTCATTTGCCCGAGGAATCCCGCACACAATGAACATTGAGTTGGTAAGATTTCAGAGCGTATTATGCAACGAAAAACCTCCCTGACACTTTCAGTACCATGTGACACACACCTTTAGGGTAAAAACCATGTAGACTGAGTTTTTTTGGTAAACCAATGATCGAAAAAGAACACTCCAGACTGTACGAGGTGCAGGATGAGCAACACCCATGTCGTTTAGGCGCCTAGCTACTAAGATGTGTCAAGTTGCTGACCTCGAGAAAGGAGGAATGTGTCACTCTCGTGATACCAATCTTATAAAATTTATCAATATTATTGCTACCCTCTCTATCCCTTGCGTATCTATTTATGATTTGTCAATCAATTTTGTGAAATAACAGGAGATGCTAATGAGACGCCCTGCTAAACCCACAGGACAGGACAGGTATTTTAAGTTGTGGAAAGAAGCCAAAATAAGCGGCTGTCAGTTAGACTCGAACATACAACCTTTTATTTGAACAAACATTAAAAGAGCAAAGAAAAATTAAAGAATAAAAACATTAGTTTTGGAACCTAATTATCGGCTGAATGCGCCGTACAATCTCATGCCTTTATGGCTAGATAACTTTAATTTAAAAAGGCTGAAAGCTAATAACTTAAAGCACAACCAAAATCAGAAATTTAAAAGGCAAAGGCTTATCTTAAAACAGTTCTTCAATTAGGCTGAAGGCCCAACTTAAATTCAAAATCGGCTGAAGACCCAACAATTAAGACTCAATAACATTAATTTTTAAAAATGCCAAAGGCTTTACGTAAAACTGATTAAATTAGGACGAAGGCCGAAACCATCTTAAGAGCAGAATAAACTTAATTCAAAATCGGCATAAGGCCCCAGTAATCTGACACTTTAAGAGAAAAGCAACTTAAATTCAAAATCGGCTGAAGGCCCAACACTTAAGACTCAATAACATTAATTTTAAAAATGCCAAAGCCTTTACATAAAACAGTTCTTAAATTAGGCTGAAGTCCCAAACCATCTGACACCTTATGGGCAAAACAACCTCAATCTAAAAATCGTCTAGAAGCCATACAAGTACAAACAACAAGAATAAACAAGGCAGTACACCCAAGGGCGCTCAGAAGGTCCGAGGGTCGGCCTGGAATTCAAACACTAACACTTGCTTAGGCGAGACAGGCAGTAGGCCCAACCATTGTCTGTCCAATGACAACCCAACCAACAGACAGTCAACGAACCCACTGGCAAGATAATCTCTGCTTCACCCGACCAACACACAACAGGGAGTTCAATGGAACAACGTAGAAGGTATTGGCGCTCACAACCAATTATACATTGAGCTGTAAAACTACGCATTGTGCTGGATAACGACAACATGATGCGAAAAATACACTGCTTGAATTTACGTCAACAGCCTGGACAGGTAACAGGAACGTTAACGGCCACAAGGCAGAAGATTCCGCTGGTGCACTTCAGTTCAAATAACCAACTAAAATTAAACTCCACTGGAGGGTGGCTAAAATTTGCCAGCTTGATAACACATGTTGTTGCTCACAGGAATATCCCAGCAGCCGGCAATGAACTCCAAATGACACAATGTGAACAGTCGTCACTTGCTGGTAGATTAAATCAAAACTCAACTGTCATGTCCAGGATCGGTGAGCCACGAACCTCATAGCAATGGGAACAGCACCACACACTCCGACACTGTATAGCGGCTGCCAGCAGGCCTGGTCAGACCACGCGTGGAGATTTCCTCGCTTCTCCACGCCAACCGACCGATCCCCCCCCCCCCCACACACACACAGCCCAGCCGGAAACTATAAGCCCCAGGTCAAAGATAGACTAAGGTGCGAATATCGATAAACACCGCTGCTGCCACCCATGGAAAGAGAGGATAACAGAATAATCGCGATAACTGTGGGAGACTGAACACAGAATAGCAACCAAGGTTTACTCCAACACATAGCATGAGCCAGCCACGGCTCAGCTGAACTCACAGTTTTCTGTGACATAAAAACTTTCAGGGACTTAGAAGTTTCCAATTGTTAGTATGGTAGCGGCAGTCGTTTCCGTTTGAGGTCACAGATCAAATCTCTGCCTGTAATAGCTCGTTGAAGTAGCCCTCCCTTTGACATTTAATAGAAAGTAAATTAGTTGAACTTGAAATTCAAGACCAGCCACAGTGCGTTCCCCTTTGCCTTATCCATGGCAGTGGATTATGACTAATGACTGTTTCGTTTATAAATAGCAAATCTACCAACCCCCAAGAAATCAAACAGATTATCCGTTGCCTCCCCACTACCCAGAAATGGCAGTTAGGCTGTACAGACCAACCCAACCATGGCAGGAAGGATATACTTAGAGTTTTAAAACTGCTGTAGGCTACTGTAGACTATCATAAGTAAGCGTAGACTACGATAGTTTTTAGTTAGGGTCGTACCTGCATTACCTGACGTTAGGTGTGTTGCATATCTATGAGTGGTACCTCATGACGATCACTTTCTTTACTTTTCCCATTAGTGTCTTACTAGATTCCCTAAAAATCTAAATCAGTGGACCATCTAAAAAAGGAGTGAGGATATACACAACTGGTCATTACATTTTCACGCAATTTGGGTGCATAGATCCTGAGAAATCAGTACCCAGAACAACCACATCTGGCTGTAATTACGGCCTTGATACGCCTGGGCATTGAGTCGCACAGAGCTTGGATGGCATGTACAGATACAGCTGCCCATGCAGCGTCAACACGATACCACAGTTCATCAAGAGTAGTGACTGGCGTATTGTGACGAGCCAGTTGCTCGGCTACCATTGAACAGACGTTTCCAATTGGTAAGAGATCTGGAGAATGTGCTGGACAGGGCAGCAGTCGGACATTTTCTGAATCCAGGTTGGTTCAAATGGCTCTGAGCACTATGGGACTTAACTTCTGAGGTCATCAGTCACCTAGAACTTAGAACTACTTAAACCTAACTAACCTAAGGACATCACACACACATCCGTGCCCGAGGCAGGATTCGAACCTGCGACCGTAGCGGTCGCGCGATTCCAGACTGTAGCGCCTAGAACCACTCGGCCAACGCGGCCGGCTCTGAATCCAGAAAAGCCCGTACCAGACCTTCAACATGCGGTCGTGGATTATACTGCTGAAATGTAGGGTTTCGCAGGGATCGAATGAAGGGTAGAGCCACGGGTCGTAACCTATCTGAAATGTAACGTCCACTGTTCAAAGTGCCGTCAATGCGAACAAGAGGTGACCGAGAAGAGTAACCAGTGGCACCCCATACAATCACGCCGGGTGATACCTCATTCTGGCGATGACGAATACACACATCCAATGTGCGTTAACCGCGATGTCGCCAAACACGGATGCGACCATCATCATGCTATAAACAGAACCTGGATTCGTCCGAAAAAATGAAGTTTTGCCATTTGTGCACCCAGGTTCGTCGTTGAGTACACCATCGGAGGGGCTCCTGTCTGTGATGCAGCGTCAAGGGTAACCGTAGCCACAGTCTCGGAGCTGATATTCCATGCTGCCGCAAACGTCGTCTAACGCTCGTGCAGATGGTTGTTGTCTTGCAAACGTCCCCATCTGCTGAGTCATGGATCGAGGCGTCGCTGCACGATCCGTTACAGCCATGCGGAAAAGATGCCTGTCATCTCGACTCCTAGTGATACGAGGCCGTTGGGATCCAGCACGGCGTTCCGTATTACGCTCCTGAACCCACCGATTCCATATTATGCTAACAGTCATTGGATCTCGCCCAACGCGACCAACAAAGTCGCGATACGATAAACCGTAATCGCGATAGGCTACAATCCGACCATTATCAAAGTCGGAAATGTGATGGTACGCATTTGTCCTCCTTACACGGGGCATCACAACAACGTTTCACCAGGGAACGCCGGTCAACTGCTGTTTGTGTACGAGAAATCGCTTGGAAACATTCCTCATGTCAGCACATTGTAGGTGTCGCCACCGGTGCCAACCTTGTGTGAATGCTCTGAAAAAATTATCATTTGCATATCACAGCATCTTCTTCCTGTCGGTTAAATTTCGCGTCTGTAGCACGTCATCTTCGTGGTGTAGCAATTTTAATGGCCAGTAGTATATATAAAGCACTGCATAACTTATGAAGCCTTTTTGTTCAAGACAGTCATCCTCCTACCTGTCATTTAAAAAAGATAGGCAGTATTTATAGCAAAACTGAAATTGTCGATGTTTAATTGAGGTTTTATTCGAAAATTGTTGATTTGTAACGTGAAGCATAGGGATATTGTAGTAAAAATAAAGAAAAAAATTAAAATTTATCGTATAATATTAGAAAAAACAGTTTCCTCAGCAAAAAGGTAAAATAAATTAAAGTCGCCATGTATTAATACTAACAGGAAACTCTTGCCTTTGATAATGATCTATACCATTCTACTCAGTACAAAATAACAACAATTATACACTTTATTGTGTTTGTGCATGTAAACTGTAATTGCACTGAAAGTAATTGATTAAATAAAGACACAGAAGTTGTATGATCAACTATATATAATTTACAACTTTCTTCATTGACTTAAATTATTGCCCACTCGCAGCCAATGTTTGTAATTTCTTTGTGTCTTAAATGTTATTACTGATGAAAGGGTTGGGTTGTTGTGAGGGAGGAGGCCAGACAGCGAGGTCATCGGTCTCATCAGATTAGGGAAGGATGGGGCAGGAAGTCAGCCGTGTCCTTATAAAATGCAATTTATATTCTTTAAGGATATAAAATACATAATGAACTAACACTATATGATGTACGGTTTTAATTATGTCCAACAAAAAAAGAGAGTCTTCTGCTCACTGTTTCTCGTTTACCCATTGATTTAGTTTCCTTTCACTTAGAATATATACTGTACCAAAACTACCGAGCTCTAGTTTTAATGGTGGGAAACTGTAGTTATATCGCATCTGAGCGATGCCGTATCGCAGTTGATGACATGGCGGATGGTAGGCATCGTGTAGTCTTCGTATATGTTTTTATTTATTTAATTAGTAAGGAGGTATTCCGCTACAACAATATCCATCTATTAAGCAACCTGGAAGGAATAAATAACTGAAAATAATGTTACGTGTTAAGAGAAGTACTGAAAAAAAGAAATAGATTCCTGTACTTTGAGGCCGGGACACGTTGCCTCTCCTTCGCACAGTGACACACGGCGTGCGGCGACGTCACGTATTCGGGATCCTCGGCAGCGAACCTCCGCCACAGCCGCGGCTGTGAAGTAATTAGGGCGCCCAGCTGCGCCGCGTTCAGCGCGGGCGCCTCCAGCCAGATGAGTCAAGTTCGCAAATGGATGTCGCAGACAGTTTGGCGGCGTGGCGAGGCGGGCGGTTTGCGGAAGTACGCGCCGCGCTGTGGAGGAGCGACGAACGTCTCCCGCGCTGTGGTGGAGGCGGCCGCCGGTTTATCAGCCGCGGCCAGGCCCTAAATCAGGCGCGCCGTCACCGGCCGGATGCCAGTCTGGCTGGCTTTCGCGCCGCCACGCGCACACGCACACGCACGCGCACGCAGCTCCCACGTACGGCCGGGGCGCGAGTGGCGCTGAGTTATGGTCCAGATGGGGCGGCGCTTCCCTCGAGGACCCGGCGCGGCCGAGCAGCGATTTACTGGCCGGCCTCCGCCATTCACGGCGGGGCTTGGCTGGCCGGGCTGCCTAGCTGCCAGGCGCCGCTAGCGTCGCTTGCAGTCGCCAGTCTGTGCGCCACCACATTTCTCAGGATCGCAGACGGCTGACTAAGGCGAAGTGACTGAGCCGCCCTTGTGCGCCGATTCTGGTAGTTCGAGATTTGTTGTTCTTTCTTTCTCGACGATAACACAGTTAAAGCGCACCACGACGCAATCCGTAGAATGTCCCAAGCATCATAGCGGTTTCGGAGTTGGCATGTGAGCTACTGCTTTTCTGAAATATTACGACTTGTTGGCGCCTACAGCACTTGAAAACGGCCTAGAAGACCGAAATTGGCCAATCTTTCGAAACAAAATATAGTACGAAGGGCGTTCAGTAAGTACTGCAACATTTTTTTCCATTCAGTTTCAGCTGAAAAATATCAAAATTTGTTGTGGGACGTGGTGGAATATTCCGCCTTCAGCCTGTATACTTTCATGAAGTATCAATAGGTGGCAGCGCTATACGTAGCCTCAAAGTGGCGTCTGTAACGAGGATACGTTTAAAGCAGAGAGTTTCTTTTAGCAAAAAAACAGAGCATCATACATATTCACAGGTACTTGTACAATGTCTACGGATACCTGGTAGTGAAAAAAAGTATGACATTGGGCGAGCCGTCTGTCATCATAAAAGAAGTTTGCGCAAACCTGTCCGATATTCAGGGTTCGGACGACTCCTGTATTGTGGACACTCTCGACCATCAACGGAACACAATAAAACTCCTCGCTACACTGCTGGACGTCACTGTTGGTTCTGTTGATACATTTCTCCAGCAGCTGGGATATTCAGATGGGTGTGTGTGTCCGCTGTGTTCTTTGGCACCTAAAAGAAGACGTAAAGAGAAACGTAGAATAATCTGGGTGGAATTTTTTGCGCGTTACGGGACTGATGGTGCCGATTTCTTATCATACATCATCACGGGCAGTGAAACATGGGTTCATCACTTCGAACCGGAAACAAAACGGTAATCCACGGAGTGGCGCCACTTCAACTCTCCTCCGAAGAAAAAATTTTACGCCATACCCTCAACCGGTCTCCTGCGACTCTGAATGGGTTATTCGGCTTGATATTCTCGCTCATAGTACAGCGATAAACTTTAAACTTTTAAACTGCGCCTAGTACACTTCCATCTTAGCGCTTGGGGGCCACAGCACAAAGTTACGAAATCTGAAGATGGGCTTATAAGAGCCCGAAACCGGTAGTGTGATAATAAAAGAACTTTTCAACTGAAGTGCTATTTTCAACCTCTGGAACTATTGTACTACACTCAGGAAACTGAAAAACGACTTCAGCGTCTTCTTCGATACAAAAATTCAAACGAACTTTTTCTTCTCTAGTACAAGGCAAGGCCTCACACAAAACCGGCACCCGAGAGCAGCTCAAAGAACTTCATTGGACTGTTCTTCCTCATCCCCTCTACAGCTCGCATCTCGCACCTTTCAACTTCCGTCTGTTTGGCCCAGTAAACAATGCAGTCTGAGGGAAGCAGTGAGTGTGTGATGGGGAGGTTACTGACGCAGCAAGGTTCGCTCCGATATCGACCAGTACTCTGGTACCCTGCAAGCGTACAGGGCCTCCAGTAATGTGGCGTAAGATAACGTGGCTTAAGACCGTCGCATTGAACGGAGATTATGTTGAAAAACGTGATTCTGTAGCCAAAAGACTGGAATCCTGAATAAAACCAAAATGTTTTCAGCAAAAAATATGTTGCATTTCTTATTGAACGTCCCTCGTAAATGCATATGAGCAACAGCCAAGGTGGAACCATTACAACGTCCTTTATGGGGATTTCTATAGTAGTCGATTGTGAGATTGCCAAAGACGAAAACTGGTTGATAAACAAAACCTTAAAAGTCATCTTAAACATAAGAATAACAATACGACAAGCATTCAATGATATAAAGAACCAAATATTACATCCCAGGCTTTCGGACCACCTCAGAATCCGAATTCAAGCATTTCAATGGGCCGCTTTCTGCTCCCACTAATACCGCTCTTCTGTCAAATACAGCCTCCTGTCCAGCTTTCAAAAGTTCCTTTCCTATAGATAAGATCTTTAGCTAGCCTCTTAGACCTTGATAAAACCAATATAGAAAGATTTGAGAATGACCGGCCCCTGATCTTGAAGCTGAAGAAATGTTTCTGTGCTGTTCGGAGACGCGCTGTATTGTGCATAATGGTGACGAGGACACAGGCTGGGTAGGTTATTATGTACGACAAATTCCAATATTCTTGGACGGGTGAAAATATTTCAGATCTGTGTAATACAAATTTTAGAGCCGAAAAAATCTCGTAATGTAAGTAGCAGTAACTGTTTGGCTGGTTTTTGCATATGCCACATATACACCTCTCCAAAATTAGTCATCAAATGTAGAAATATTGCATACATTTCTAAACTAAATACAGCGCATGGAAAAATACTGTAGATAATTAAATAATTTATGAAAAAAGACAAAAACAAAATTTCTGGATATAAATGAAACGGTAGTTTAGGTGTATATGTCAACGTCGCAGGCTGAAGATAAAGAGACAGAAGAAGTGTATGAGGATATTGAAAGGGAGATGAAAATCTAATACTAATGCGGGTCGGTAATGCAGTTGTAGGGAAAGATAACGTTACGGGAGAATATGAGCTTGGGACAAGGAATGAGAGAGAAGAAAGACTAATTGAGTTCTGTAATAAATGTCAGCTGGTAATAGCGAATACTCGTTCAGGATCACAAGAGGAAGAGGTATACTTGAAAAAGGCCGATTTATACGGGAAGATATCACTTAGATTATGTCATGGACAGACAGAGATTCCGAAATCGGATACTGTATTGTAAGGCATACCCAGGAGCAGATGAAGACGCAGATCACAATTTAGTCATCATGAAGAGTAGACTGACGTTTAAGAGATTAGGCAGGAAGATGACATATGGAAGTACTGAGGAATGACGAGATACGCTTGACGTTCTCTCAGGCTATATACATAGCACTAAGGAAAGGCTCAGTAGGCAATACAGTTGAAGAGGAACGGATATTTCTAAAATGAGCCGTCACAGAAGTTGCAAAGAAAATCATAGTTGCAAAGAAGGTAACTGCGAACAATCCATGGGTAACAGAAGAACTATTTCAGTTAAACAACTACTTCAGTTAAAGAAAAAAGCAAAAAAAAAAAAAAGAACTTGAGAATAATTCAGGGGTACAGGAGTACAAGTCGCTGAGGAATGAATTAAATAGGAAGTGCAGGGAACCTAAGACGAGACGACTGCAGGAGGAATGTTATGAAGTCGAAACAGAAATGATTCTTGGAAGGACAGATTCAGCACACAAGAAAGTCCAACAACATTCGGTGAAAGTAAAAGAAAGGGTGATAATATTAAGATATCAACGGGAGTTCCACTGTTAAATACAGAGCAGAGAGTGGATAGGTGGAAGAGTAGCTACCCTGATGAAAGCGTCTATGAGCGGGGGGGGGGGGGGGGAGAGGTGGAGGGGGGGGAGGGAGGCGGAGGGGGGGGGGGGTATTTGTTGGATGTGATAGAAGAAAAAACAAGAGTCAATTTAGAAGAAATAAGAGATCAAGTGCTAGAATCAGAAATGAAGAGAGCTTTGGAGGACTTAAGATCAAATAAGCCTGCAAAATCATTGGGGGACGTGGGAACAAAACGAATATTCACGTCGGTGTGAAGAATGTATCAGTCTGGGTCTTACCATCTCACTTTCGAAAAAAACATCATTCACACTATTGCCAGGATTGCAAGAGCCGACAGCTATTACATCAAAGTTGCTGAAAAGAATAATATACACAATAAAGGAAAAGACTATTGAGGATCTGTTATCTGACGGTCAGTTTGGCATGAGGAAAGGTACAGGCACCGAAACTGGAAGCAGTTCTCATGTTTGCAGTTGATGGTGGAAGCGAGACTGAGGTAAAGTGAAGAAACGTACATAGGATCTGTCGATCTAGAAAAAGTATTCGACAATGTAAAATGCTGCAATGTATCCGAATTTCTGAGAAAAATAGGGGTACGCTATAGGGAGAGTGCGGTAATATACAATATGTGAAATAGTAAAGAGGGAATAATAAGAGTGGACGACCAAGAACCAACTACTCGGTTTAAAAAGGGTATAAGACAAGGATGTAGTCTTTCGCTCCTACTGATCAATCTGTACATCGAAGAAGCAAGGATGGAAATAAAAGGAAGGTTCAGGAATGGAATTCAAATTCAAGGGGAAAGGATACCAAACTTTCAATGATACGATTGATGACATTGTTATCCCAAATGAAATTGAAGGAGAATTACATGGTCTGCTAAATGGAATGAACAGTCTAAGGAGTACAGAATATGGAATGAGTGCATAATATGCACTGAGAGTAAACGAAAAGGAACGAAAGTAATTAGAAGTAGTGGAATGAGAACAGTGAGAAACTTAACATCAGGATTCATGGTCACGAAGTAGATGAAATTAATTAATTCTACTACCTAGGCAGCAATGGAATTAATGATAGACTGAACAAGAAAGACATCAAAGGCAGACTGGCACTGACAGAAAGGGCATTTCTGGCCAAGAAAGGTTTACTAATATCAAACACACGCCTTAATTTGAGGAAGAAATTTCTGGGAATGTACGTCTGGAGCACAGCATTGTGTGGTAGTGAAACATAGACAGCGGGAAAACCAGAACAGAAGAAAATCGAATCATTTGAGATGTGGTGCTAGGGACGAATGATGGAAATTAGGTAGGCTGATAAGATAAGGAATCGGAGAGGAAAGGAATATGTGGAAAACACTGACAAGGACAGGATGATAGGACATCTGTTAAGCTATCAGGGAATGACTTCCATGGTACTAGATAGATCTGTAGAGGGGAAAAACTGTAGCGGATGTATTCAGCATACATTCAACATAGATATGCGTGCAACAAATGATTGAGGACGTAGATTGCAAGTGTTACTCTGAGGTGAAGAGGTTGGCACAGGAGAGGAATCCGTGGCGGGCCACATCAAACAAGTCAGTAGACAGAAGACACCAAAAAATGAAATTATATATATATATATATATATATATATATATATATATATATATATATATATATATATGTAGGGTGTTTCAAAAATGACCGGTATATTTGAAACGGCAATACAAACTAAACGAGCAGCGATAGAAGTACACCGTTTGTTGCAATATGCTTGGGACAACAGTACATTTTCAGGCAGACAAACTTTAGAAATTACAGTAGTTACAATTGTCAACAACAGATGGCGCTGCGGTCTGGGAAACTCTATAGCACGATATTTTCCACATATCCACCATGCGTAGCAATAATATGGCGTAGTCTCTGAATGAAATTACCCGAAACCTTTGACAACGTGTCTGGCGGAATGGCTTCACATGCAGATGAGATGTACTGCTTCAGCTGTTCAATTGTTTCTGGATTCTGGCGGTACACCTGGTCTTTCACGTGTCCCCACAGAAAGAAGTCACAGGGGTTCATGTCTGGCGAATAGGAAGGCCAATCCACGCCGCCTCCCGTATGTTTCGGATAGCCCAAAGCAATCACACGATCATCGAAATATTCATTCAGGAAATTAAAGACTTCGGCCGTGCGATGTGGCCGGGCACCATCTTGCATAAACCACGAGGTGTTCGCAGTGTCGTCTAAGGCAGTTTGTACCGCCACAAATTCACGAAGAATGTCCAGATAGCGAGATGCAGTAATCGTTTCGGATCTGAAAAATGGGCCAATGATTCCTTTGGAAGAAATGGCGGCCCAGACCAGTACTTTTTGAGGATGCAGGGACGATGGGACTGCAACATGGGGCTTTTCGGTTCCCCATATGCGCCAGTTCTGTTTATTGACGAAGCCGTCCAGGTAAAAATAAGCTTCGTCAGTAAACCAAATGCTGCCCACATGCATATCGCCGTCATCAATCCTGTGCACTATATCGTTAGCGAATGCCTCTCGTGCAGCTATGGTAGCGGCGCTGAGGGGTTGCCGCGTTTGAATTTTGTATGGATAGAGGTGTAAACTCTGGCGCATGAGACGATACGTGGACGTTGGCGTCATTTGGACCGCAGCTGCAACACGGCGAACAGAAACCCGAGGCCGCTGTTGGATCACCTGCTGCACTAGCTGCGCGTTGCCCTCTGTGGTTGCTTTACGCGGTCGCCCTACCTTTCCAGCACGTTCATCCGTCATGTTCCCAGTCCGTTGAAATTTTTCAAACAGATCCTTTATTGTGTCGCTTTTCGGTCCTTTGGTTACATTAAACCTCCGTTGAAAACTTCGTCTTGTTGCAACAACACTGTGTTCTAGGCGGTGGAATTCCAACACCAGAAAAATCCTCTGTTCTAAGGAATAAACCATGTTGTCCACAGCACACTTGCACGTTGTGAACAGCACACGCTTACAGCAGAAAGACGACGTACAGAATGGCGCACCCACAGACTGCGTTGTCTTCTATATCTTTCACATCACTTGCAGCGCCATCTGTTTTGTTGAAAATTGTAACTACTGTAATTTCGAAAGTTTGTCCGCCTGAAAATGTACTGTTGTCCCAAGCATATTGCAACAAACGGTGTATTTCTATCGCTGCTCGTTTAGTTTTTATTGCCGTTTCAAATATACCGGTCATTTTTGAAACACCCTGTATATATATATATATATATATATATATATATATATATATATATATATATATATATAGTAATTTTATAACATACATTATATATATTTTACTCGTTCACTATTTAAAACAGCTGAACAGCTTGCTAAGGCTGGGGTAACTTCTCGATTGGAAACTTACAAATTGGCACTCCGTTTAACGCTAACAAGCTTGCAGTGAAAAAGGGAATCGGTAAGGCTGGATTGAGCCACGAATGAAGATTGCTTTTGGGCATAATTTATTTCATAAAATGTTCATGCTTAAAGAAGGAACATCAATGACAAGAAAACTCAATGCAACAACAAATTTGACTTTCAGTCTGTGAATCATGCAAGGAAATTCTTCATTGAATGCTAAAGGTTCACATGACAACATTTCTTCTGAAAAATCTTTCGTGGGTTTAAGGAGTGCCTCCTGTTTATATATCCAGAACAATTTAAGTAAAACACATTAAAGCTAAGAGATTTCAGCTGGTCAGCAATTAATGAAATAGAATAATTCTTGCCATACGTGGCAGATCATTAAATATGACTCGTATTAACAGTAATTAAGATTAATTAAAGTTGTAGCAGTACTGTAAGCAATAAAATTATAATATCAATGGGGCTATTCATTCACTTAACTCATGCTACTTATGCAGTATATGTAGCAACATATACACAGTGTAAGCCGTCACCACAACTTCATGTTTAGATATATGGGGCTACATAATATTGACTACAGCTGACAATGAAACAATCAAGCTGTACTCCGGCGTATTTAACAAACTATGTTGCCAAGTGTACAATTACACAAATGACAGTTGTTCTCCCAGCTCATGCTGGAGAAATTACACCATGAAAATATTTCTTACCGCAGCAAGCCCCCAAAAATGCCACAATTACTTGGTTACTCAAATAAGGCTCCTCCAGCCATAGCTGTAGCATATCAGTTTTATCTCTGGACACACAAGTGAAAATCTTGCCACAATTATACACACATCAAAAAAAGTTTTGTATCACCCCGATTCCCAGAACTCCAGAAGATAGACATTGACTGTGGGTATTGTATGACAGACACAGTTCCTTTGACTGTTCAGAGATGTAACTGAAAAATGTAAAAATGAGAAGCGCCTATTGGATGGAGGGGGTCCAACATCTGATCCGTTCCAGTCATTCCACCAGGAAGGAGGTACACGTGTTGTCTGTAGTTCAACCATTCTTAGACGGTCAGTACTGCGGTTCGATGGCGTTCACATTGTTATTTTGTGCCAGGAAGGGTTCTCAACAAGGGAAGAGTCCAGGCGTCTCGGAGTGAACCAAAGCGATGTTGTTCGGACATGGAGGAGATACATAAAGACAGGAAATGTCAATGACATGCCTCGCACAGGTCGCCCAAGGGCTGCTACTGCAGTGGATGACCGCTACCTACGGATTATGGGTCGGAGGAACCCTGACAGCAACGCTACCATGTTGAATAAGGCTTTTCGCGCAGCCGCAGCACTCAAACTGTGCGCGATAGTCCGCATGAGCCAGCCGGGGTGGCCGAGCGGTTCTAGTCGCTACAGTCTGGAACCGCCTCGGGCATGGACGTGTGTGATGTCCTTAGGTTAGTTAGGTTTAAGTAGTTCTAAGTTCTAGGGGACTGACGACCTCAGAAGTTAAGTCCCATAGTGCTCAGAGCCATTTGAACCATTTTTAGCCAGTCTGCATGATGCGCAACCTCACTCCCGACGTCCATGACGATAGCCATAATTGCAACTACGACACCATGCAACGCGGTACAGATGGGCCCAGCAACATGCCGAATGGACCGCTCAGGTTTGGCATCACGTTCTCTTCACCGATGAGTGCCGCATGTGTCTTCAACCAGACGATCGTCGGACACATGATTGGAGGCAACCCGGTCAGGCTGAACGCCTTAGACACACTGTATAGCGAGGGCAGCAAGGAGGAGGTTCCCTGCTGTTTTGGGGTAGCATTGTGCAGGGTCGACGTACGCCACTGGTGGTCATGAAAGGCGCCGTAACGGCTGTACGATACGTGAATGCCATCCTCCGACTGATAGTACAACCATATCGGCAGCATATTGGCGAGGCATTCGTCTTCATGGACGACAATTGCCCCCCTCCCCACCCAATCGTGTACATCTTGTGAATGACTTCCTTCATGATATCGACTAGAGTGGCGATCATGTTCTCCAGACATGAACCCTATCGAACATGAATGGGGCAGATTGAAAAGGGCTGTTTATGAACGACTTGACCCACCAACCACTTTGAGTGAGCAGTAGGGCCATCTGGACCAACGTTGCCCTGATGAACTTATGGATAGTATGCCATGACGAATACAGGCATGCATCAATGCAAGATGACGTGCTACTGGATATTAGAGGTACCGATGTGTACAGCAGTCTCGAGCACCATCTCTGAAGGACTCGCTATATGGTGGTACAACATGCAATGTGTGAATCTCATGAGCAATGAAAAGTGCGGAAATGATGTTTATGTTTATCTCTATTCCAATTTTCTTTACAGGTTCCGGAACTCTCGGAACCGAGGTGATGCAAAACTTTTATAGGTCTGTGCGGATTAGAAGAATTAAAAGAATTAATTACATCGACTCAGCTTAACCAACATTAATTAGTTGTAAACATATTTTCTGCATAACCACCACAGTGATATCAGATAAAAGCATCACAACAGCCCATGTAATGCCTCGAACTAAAGTCACGTTCCAGGAAGACAATATAACCGGTAACGTTAAGCATTTAATACGCAAATCTTTCAATTAACCAACAGAGATCAGAATTATACGGCCGTATTTGAAATGTACCCAAAATATAAGATATTCAGACAGAACAGCCATCCCAGGTCCAAGAGAACATCGTCCTGCAAGCTCTCGACATCGCGTTTTGTGCTTTGAATCATCATCGTCGTATGTGCACGTGTAACAAATCAAACACAATGGTCGCTGCGTCAAGAAAACCCAGTGTTTTGGACCACACCCCCAGAGGTCATCTCTATCAGCGCAGCCGCATGGCTATTTTCAGCGGCACACTTCGCTGCAGCGGCGCGCGCATCATCTAGGCGTGGCACTTGAATCGCTGGGAACGTCCGAGGTCTCAGGACGGCATATATTCTGAAGACAAGTGTATGAACTAACTTACAATGGAAAATATGCGAAGTCCAGCAACCTAAACGAAAATCATTTAAAATTCAGTTTGAGCGAAGATGAAAATGCCGTGTGGCTAGGGCCTCCCATCGGGTAGACCGTTCGCCTGGTGCAAGTCTTTCGAGTTGACGCCACGTCGGCGACTTGCGTGTAGGTGGGGATGAAAGGATGATGATAAGGACAACACAACACCCAGTCCCTGAGCGGAGAAAATCTCCGACCCAGCCGGGAATCGAACCCGGGCCAGCTAGGTATGACATTCCGTCGCGCTGACCATCCAGCTACCAGGGGCTAACCTCAGCCAAGATGACGTACCATCTTAAACTAAAACTAAAATAAGCAGTCATCACTAGAGCACAAAATGTAGGGTCTTTTACTGTTACCCAATTAGAGAAATAAGTACGTTAAATTCAGAAGAAATGCTGCATCTAATCCACACAAAATTAAATGCCAACGGCACACGTTTGTGGAAAACGTAAACACGTGAAAAACATATGAGTGTATCCGCTTGTCCTGCAGGAGAGATTACGCGCTGGACTGCTCCGTGGATTTACTCCCACACTTTATCGCTGGATCTAGATTATTCTTCTACATTGCTACATTCCTAAATGAGACTAAATTAACCTGTGGAATAAGGTTGAACTTAGCGTTATTTTAGAATACTAAAATTTTATCCCCGTGTTCTGTAACGGATCCAAGATCAGACCACCGCAATAAAGATATACACGACCAAAGATACGTACACTGTTTACATCTGGCTCTTAGCAGCTTCCGCTGATAACTTCTCCAACCATAAACCAGGAATGTAGTTCAAAATCAGTTTTTCAAAAGACAGATAAAAATTTCGCTCTTCTAGTTTACAGGTAAATAAGCAGAACTTATTGGAAACAACTGAACCAGCAATGTCTCTCAGTTAGCTACTGCGTACCCGATCTGACGTAAGCGTTCTGTTTACCAAGCATTTAGACTGCCGGGAAAAATAGTACATATTTTAGAGGTTTCCAATTCATTAAAGATGTTTTGTTCAACAGTACGTGGTGTAGCCTCCAAGGGCTGCAGTGGATGCTCTGACTCTGACATCAAGTCGATCGTACAGATGGAGAATACTGTCATGGGAAATGTTATATGCACCTAATCGACCAGTTCACGCTGTTCTGTAAGAGATGTCGGCTGACCAGTTGCACAGGCCACTTATTGTCCCTTCATATCCAAAGGTCCTCGATTGGGGAAAAGTCCGGAGATCATGCTGGAGAGGGAAGTTGCTGCACATTTTGCAGAGCACGTTGAGTTTCATGGGCAGTGTGCGGGCCAGCACTATCCTGTTGGAACAACAAATCACTTTCCTACTGCAAGAAAGGCAAAGGAACATATCTAACAATACTGTGCGCACACCGAGAGCTGGTTATCGTTCCCTCCAGAAATACCGAAGATGAACGAGAGTTGTATCCTATCGACGTCGATGCTGTGTTGTGACTGGAAGACGGGCTAGGGGTGTGCGTACCCGTAGTCCCACTGCAAATAGCCAGTTCGCAACACGTCTGGGCTCAGAACCCCTCTTATTTGTGTTGTGGTAGCTGTACGACCTGCCACTGCTGCCCTGACAGTACGATGATCTTCGCTGGCATCTGTGTTGCGTGGATGTCCAGAACCTCGTCGGCAGTGTGAGAATGTTCATGTGACCACTGACACCAACATCGTCGCAAAACTGACGCAGCACGTCCAACTAGTGCGGCTATTCTCCGAAACGGCCATCCCGCCTCTCGGAACATAATTTTACACCTTTCAGAGTCGGTCGCTTGGCAGTAGGAAGCACGAGTGCGTCTCCGTGGTATTGTTGGTGTGCTTCTCTTCTTGCTTAACACGTCTGCACCACAGTAGGCCTTCTGGCAGTGAGCGTTCCCTATTAAAGGGCAGACACAGATGGCGTTCTGGTAGCTATGCCACTATACTCTCTGTTGGCGGAAACGTTTAAACCGTTATCAGTACATCTTCTACCCCCAGGATCACCGGATCAAACTGGACGTCGTTTTACACGTGTACTTACCATTTTCTTTGGGTAGTGTACACACTCAAAAAACCGCAACACTCGCCTAGAAAACTGAAAAGTATGTAAGCATAATTACACTTTCGAATATTTGTATTCTATAGGTAATGCGAATGTTACCTTACTAATTATGTATCACCAACTCCGACATGATAACCACTTTGCTCTAGCGCATACGACTCGAAGCCCCACGAAAGTTACTGGCAGACTCGAGTGCTATAAAACCACTTCTCAATCAGCTACAGTAGTTGAACAAAGGCAGTTCTATTGCCCATTTCCTGCTACCACTAACATCTTTATTCTGCCTAGTGATAATTTCTGTCAAAACTCTCAGCGGTTTTCTTCCCCACAGATGGTGGAAAGTACCTTCCGTCACAACTCCTTAAGCCAGTCTCCTAGGTTGTCAAAAAACATTTTGAGGATTGTGTAGAACGGTCCATCACCTTCACGACGAAAAATATAAATAAAAATTAAAAATCTTCTGTCAGTCGCAAGTCGTTGTTAGTGTCCGCAATAACGAACAGGACGAAGACACAGACGCGGTCATGGATGACATGTTACAGACTCTCTAGTGGTGACCGCCACTGGAGTTTGATGGTACGTCTGTAACACTCTCGCACTTACTAAACGATTCCGTTATTCGGCCTTCTGTGTGTCTTCCATTAACACTCTTTAGAAAAGGTCCCAGAATGAAGAACAATACTAGAGATGCGGTCTACACGTGTTTTGTAAGCCATTTCTTTCCTAGAGGAATAACAGTTCCTTAGTATTCTTTCAAAGAATCCCAGCCTGGCATATTCCTCTTCTACCAAACGTTTGATTTATTCACTCCACTTTAGGCTGATTTGGGCAAGGGATGCTCCGCTCGTTACTGTTTGCTGTGTTCTACCGCCGATAGCGTAATCGAGCAATTACATGTCTTTGGAGAAGCCTTGTAGAAGACTTATACTTCTTTGTTCCACGATCAGAGGTGAAATCGAAGGTATTCAGCACTTCACTTGCGGAAGATTGCGCAATGAGTAACATATCAGGATCTGTGACAGACACTGTACATAAATGAGATATATTTTGCGTGACGGCTATCCAAAAGTACACCATGAGAATATCAGGATGTATAAGCGTACAACGAAGTAAATTAAGATGATAAGTTAGACATTACTAGTTGAGAAGTGAGTACGTGAAAACACAGACGAAAGTCCCCGCTAAAGAAGCAATTGTACCTAGCCAATTTGCACCTTAGTAAAATAAAATCACTCTCTGTGTTCGATGCGATTATGATTATGATGAAGTTGAAGAAGATAACTGATAGGGAATCAATGCTGGAAAGGTATCGTCTCCCAAAAACATTAGCTGCTCTTACAGGTACGAAAATGAGTGATCTCAGTGGAGGCGAACCTAAATTTGAATTCGATGATAGAGTGATTAACTTGACCAACATTTATCTGCAAACAGAGGAGGCACGTTTGTTAGACAAAGATCTAACACATAACGTAACCCCTCACTTCAAATGTCAAATGTATTATCGCACACACTGAAATAGTACCAGACAAGCCAAAGTGTCTCCATGTCTCATCATAGATGGCTACGTAATGTACCCAGAAACTTTGTCGAACATGGTAGTTTTGGTGGTCCAAGTGTTATGGTGTGGGGAGGTACAAAGTTAGTTTCATTAACATATTCAATGAATGCTTGTTAAGTTTAGGTGAATATCACATGGACCAAATGTCTATACCTGAAAAGTTAATGCCATGGGTATGGGATTATACTCATTTAAAATTTTTATAATTTGAGTATGTATATTTATAATGTAAAGATTGTCTGCCTTTTATAAGCACAAGTGGAAGCGAGAAATAGAATAATAATAAAAGTAATATAAAATTTCAAGGCAACGTACCCCACGCTAGTCAGTTGTCGGCTAAAGCATACATGTATGTATAATTTTTTAATCAGTTGTTAGTCGACGTCCCGATAGGTACAGATTTTTGTATTACACTACACCTTGCTCCGTTAGTTCGAAGTTTTGGGTGGGTAAATCTTTTCCAATATTTTTTAACTTTTTAAATTTTTGGAGCTTGATATTGTATAACAAACTTCTGTCACTCTTTATACTCATTTCATCTTAATGAAAGGTAGCTAATAATGGCAGATGGCGAAAGGTCATAATAAATAAAGATATTTTATTTTGCAATCTAGACTGTTTCATTCATAAATCTCTTTACCATGGTTAACTCGACTCGATTTTGGTTCTGTTGAGAACCACTTAGTTATTGCAACTTTTCTACTTGTTGATCACTAATATTCACTAGTTATAATATTCACTAGTTACGATCATTCCGTGTGGTCACAGTTCCAGTTTCTGAGATATTGTATATAACTACTTCACAATGTTTTATACGTCAGTCACTTTTTTTTAAACTTTCTAATGATGATTCACTTTTGTGTATGCGCTGATATTTGTTCCCTTTTATTTTGTTTCATTATAGTACTCTGCCTCTTTGTGTATGCATTTTTTGCAGATGCTTGAGTGTGCGATATCTTATACGCTTTCGTATTATGTTAGTAGGTAAGCTTATTGGCTTTATTTGTAATGATTATGATATTCCACACTCTCTAAATCGCACCGGACATAGGCTAATCAGTACATTTACGTGTTCACTTCTCTCACAGAAAAGGCCCTTTCTGAACCGCCTTTGGTACACAGTACGCCAAGCTACTTCTTCTTACTGTACGCCGTGCTCCTGCCAGGTTGTCGAAGGAGTGTTTGTAGGTCGTTATGTTACACAATTTGCCTTTAATTTTACGTAAGATAATTAGACTTCTTATTTCTTGATATTAGCGCATCTCTTTCAGGATTTCTTCTGTAGATATCTTGACAGTGTGAGCTGCATGTCACTTACAAGTGAAGTTAACAACGCTATAGCTTAAGTTTAGTTTTGTTGAACTGTAGATTACCTGGTGATGTTGAGTACCACAGCTGAGTGACGTCAATATTAATGAGAAAGCAAAGCCATCAAAGCTCTACTGATACACATACATTGCGTCACGAACGATTTCGATCTTTGAACATCGTTAAGTTTGCTGAGTTGTGCTAATATGATGATAAACTTAATCTGGTTGCCATACGTATCTTTAAAGACAAAATATAGACACATTGATCAAAAACATTCTGTCGACAGCCTGGCGGAAGTATGGCGCCCAAAGCATGCTGCTTAGACTAGACAGGGTCTATCTGAGCAGTCTTGTCGGCACATACGCCGCCATGCTTCCACCAGGCAGTCGCAGAATGTTTGTTGCCATTGTTTTCAGACTTTGTCTCTAACCATACATATGACAATCAGACCATATACTACAGCATACTACCACAACCCGGCAACCTTTGATGTTCTAAAAACAAAACCGGCCATGACACACTGAATGTGTATTAGTACAGGTGTGATGGTTTCTTGTTAATGTTAACAACAGTCAGCTGTAGAGGTCAAGATGTTCACGGTAACATTGCTTCAGAAGATCGTAAGGAGCTAACTTACAGATAATTTCCTCGTCTGTGAGACTTTACCTCTTTACTCAAGCCGATTCAAATAGAACAGTGTGTTGCATAGCTTGGTTGTTGTCAAATAACGTTTTACTGTCGCCATGGCATTCAAGCTGTAAGTCATATGGTCGTACAAGACTGTCAGCATATTTAATAGTGGCCAGGTCGTGGCATCTCAAAGCATTGGACACCATTTCCGAATTGGGCAGTGACTGGACGTCCTACCTAGCAAAGACGCAAGGGTGTGGTAGTTGTATCCGGATTACAGGGAAATTCCAGCAACCAGAAATAACTACCATGATCAAAAACGTGCTGAAGGCAACGGATACCGTTGAATATCGTGGACTGAAGCGGCCATAATGAAGCAAACAACTCGCTAATTTAATACTTAGAGAATCACCGGTGAACAGTCATGTCACCAAGTAATACCCCTTGTTGGATCTTGCCCACTCGTCGCTGATAGGGAACCTAAAGGATGCTGCGTTCTCGGAATGCTGTACAACATTTCAAGCAAATAACATTAATGGCTTTATTTCTATAAAGCAAATGAACAATACTTAACTTTGGAGTTACATCGGTGTCGCAAGTGACATGCAAACAGTAATACTCTTGGCTATACACGAGATTCAACAAGACTGTCCATTAATGTTCGTAAACGGAGCCGATCAGAGCGGCCGGGGATGGCAGGAGGGACGCTTATATTCACTTCTTGCGGGAGGGTGGGGGTGGGGGGGGGGAGGTGCTCCTGTCGTGTCTCGGTCCTTGTCAGCGGGTTAATGGCTGACGTTTCCTCACCGCCTTCCTCTGGTCTTCGTTCCAGCGCTTGTGGTTACGCCAGAACATCCCTTGCTACAGAGAACAGATGTGTAATTTTGATCGTCGCAGTTCTCAGAGCACAAAGATTGGTATGGGAGTGTATACGCCACTGTCGGACGCTCAAAACGTGGCTAAAGTGGTCTGGTGCGATGAGTCGAGGAACAAGTTTATCAGTACGTAGACAATCAGATGGGGTGGTCCATCCGAAGTGTCAGCAGCCAATTTTTAAGATAATGGATTGTTCAGCGGGATGAAATGCGTCTTCTGAGTCGTATGCCATCGCCGTCCTCTGAAGAACGGTGCATTGTGCGCGTATGTTAGTTTGCCTAGAGCAATCCATAGTCAAAAGACACACTCAGTAACACACTGGACTACCGCAACGTTTCCGAACTGCGTACCAGTGGTTTGAAAGACACTTGAGGCACGCGAGGGCACTTTGGTGGCGTGCTACGTCTTCAGAAGTCAGTCCCATGGAGTACATCTCAGACACCACCAGCTCGACGTGTGTATCTTAGACGCAGCTGCAACCAGTCTCCATGAGTTTTGGGTTGAGCTTAAGGCTTTATCAGTAGTGTGGTTCCACGACATTTATGGAATCTGGGAAAGACGATAATTTGAATAGTCTCCACCATCAACTGGACGAAATTTAACCTACACACTGTTGTGTAGGTAGGGTCTCTAACTGAATATTAATAAGTTTACATCCTTTGCAATCTATAAGCGGCACAGTTATTTTAATAGAAATTAAGATAACAACATGAAGATATCTACCGAAGTGCCTCAAAATGGTGTGAGTACTCCGTTGCAGCACTTTATGAATTAAGATTTAAAGTAATTAATTTTGTCTATACTTTTTGACAGCCACGGATACGAAAAGAAAAATATCGTAAATGTTGATTTAAATATTTTTCTAGTTCGTAACCCGTATGAGGAAAATGAGTAGTACTGCACGGTAAAGAAACTGCTGAGATAAATAGAACAATATTCACATTATTTGGAGTAAAATAACTTTGCACACGAGGATGTGTCGTTAGAAAACACAAAAACAACTAAGTTCCCTACTTTCCAACCAACTTTGCAGAGATCCTCTTCATGGCTGTGAATCACCCTGAACGCTGCAAATTCGATAGAAACGTTGGTAAATTAGTTGCTTCAGTGTTTTGTAATGACGTGGCATTATACCCAAAGAAAAGAAACATGAATGGTTTACAGATAGATCATACATCTAGGAAGGCGTAACTTTCAATGCATCATTTAACAAAGCAAGGGCTGAGGGACATGTAGTTGTGAGTGCTGTATACAGTACACGGCTCCATGAAACTAAAATGCTGTATCTTTTCTAAACTGTATTAACTAAAAGCTATAGCAGCAGATTCAAATGAGTTGACATATGTAAAAGGAAAAGATCATGCTTAGTGTCCCACGCGACGCTTCTGAGTAATCAACATTCTCTGCTCCACGTATTACTGGCCACAATATTGAAAGGCCCTTTGATGACACAACACTCACTCTGTTGTTAATAGTGGCTTCTAAGCGGGAGCGTTGCCTGCCTTTCACGTGGTTGTTTCGGTAACCTCACAAGCCTGAGTGGATCCCGTTGCAGCCACCACTTCAGGACCAAGTATCCAAAATGTGGCAGTGTCCTTTTTTTCTTTTTTTCGGTTTGGAACTGGTTTTATTTCTTCTAAATTTTAGTAGCCTTTAATATGTTCCAAAATTTTCTTTCTGTATTCTTCGATGAGTACTGTCCATAGCCCCTGTATGCACTTCTATCTTACTCTTCTGAGCGTGCCGGCCGCGGTGGTCTAGCGGTTCTAGGCGCGCAGTCCGGAACCGCGCGACTGCTACGGTCGCAGGTTCGAATCCTGCCTCGGGCATGGATGTGTGTGATGTCCTTAGGTTAGTTAAGTTTAAGTAGTTCTAAGTTCTAGGGGACTGATGACCACAGTAGTTAAGTCCCATAGTGCTCAGAGCCATTCTTCTGAGCGTCATCAGAATAAATTTCGTTCTAAATCCAAGTGTGCTGTCACCAATAGGTCGTCCACTATTAGTTTCCTTCTCTATGTTGGCTTATTTGGGTTAGTGCTCTAACTTTCATTCTTTCCTCTTGTGATAATAGGCGGAAAGAAAAAGAGAGATTGACGTTTTTGCTAGTCTTAACTCCTTTTACTCTTTGTCTTATGGATCGGAAAATCCTTAAAAAACATAATGTAAATCGTCACGGACGCTGAAACGAAAAATTGACGTCAGAAATTCTTTAAAATATTCAGATTATTGATCTTGACAAAGATAGGGATACAAATTCTTGTAAGAATAGGGCACGATGAAAATGTATTCATTCGAAGGCCACACAGTAGAGAATCAGTATATGACCGAGTCAACGTCGCTGTGAACACTGAGACAGTCATCCCACCGACGCACCAGGCTGAAGATACCCATTCGGTAAAATACGGTGTCCTGATGAGTGAAGAAGTCCGCAACTACTGCTCGCGTTGTTATTTTGTTCTTCAGCACGAATCTTAGGAGCCGGCGCTTTAGTTCGACTGTTTATAAACCGATTGACAATAATGCTTTCAGCAGTGAAGCACTTAGTGCTTGAAATAATAAAGCGAAGATTAAAGATAATCTTTGTGCATTTGTTCGTGGTATTTTGGATTTTCCCACAATGCTTTCAGTCAAGGACCTTCAACTATCACAAAGGATGCTGATTTCAGTCAAGGTTCTGTACGGCATACAGTGGCTACTGTTTGGTGTGGATATATTGAAAGCATTCGTGTCTTTGACTGTCTTAACTGTAGTACTGATATTGGTGAAGTTCACAATAGAACCTGTTTATGTATGAGGTAAGGATTATGGTGTGTGTGCGTGTGTGTGAAACTATGAATTTGTTTTGGTGACTTGACTTTGTATTACCGTAAATAAAAATCCCTTTCTTCCCCCTCCCCACCTCCCAAAAAAAAGAAAAAGCAAAACACATTATTTACTATTAAAAACAGTCTTGATCACGATTTATTTATTAAGGTGACCGGTTTCGACCACTACTGTGGTCATCTTCAGACCTCCAACATTGAGTAGGAACCTCTTTCTGCTGGAGAATCACTACTAGTGTACAGTAAATATTTGTAACTCATTGATCACTGCTAGTCCCAAAATATTTTCAAAAGTAAGAAAACACATTCGTCTTGCCAAAAGCCGAGAAGTGATTCTTCTTGGTGTTGTAGCTCTCAGGTGATCTGTGACGCAGATACTAATTTCGACTCGCTGTAGTTTAGCTGTAACGTGGTAATTGAACTTTACCTTTTGGCGTGCTTCTTTAGATCTAATTATTCGCAACTTTTTCCTATAGAGGAAGTTACTACAATCGGTTCAAGTTTAGTTGTACCAAACAATGTGAAAAACGTAAAAGATAGAATTAATCCCCGATGTTTCGAGGATATCCCGAAAACTTCTCCCTTTGCCGAACTCTGTTCAGTTCACGTAGACTTCAATATTGTTACAATACTGAACCAAAAAAAAAAAAAATGGGAGAAAATAGTTGACATAAGTTTAAAGTTATCATTTCCCGAGGAGCAATAGGTTGGAAGCATATGAAAATTATGCACATAGGACCTATTCGTTCAATATTTGGCCCTTACAGGCTCCACATTTCTCTCGTAATTGCGACTTTTTGCGTCAACAGTTTTTACTTCATTACCTTTTGTGCAGGTGTAGACGGAAGAAATTAGATTCTCATGAACTTTACCGCCAGAGCAAATCAATGATTTTTAACAAAACGTTTGAGCGAACGAGTTCACTAAGAGTGCCACACGCCATTTGGCTTGTTGGTTGCAGGTCAGGACTTCACTTCTCCACGAATTTGATACTCTAATTTCCCTGAAGATTTCTGTTTTTAATTGCAGGGCTTAACAATCATATGTGAGTCATAGTAGATCATACTAAATGTGCGGTGGAAAAATTATCCATTAATGCCAATTTTTTTCACCAATATTTCATGTAATGTTGCGTTGCGCTACACAATTTTGGCTAGCATCAAAGTGCAGAAAAATTTAGAGATTGGCAACAGTGAGACGAGTTACATGAGACAAAACATGGCTCTGATGAAAACTGATATAGTAGAGTAGCACAATACCACAGTGGGACCTACAAATAGCAGTGATTTAGAATTTAAGTAAGAAATTGCATATATCGAGACCGTTAATTTTTATTTCATAGCCACTAAAATAATTCCTCTACATCTGATTAGTTACATACTTCGTTAGCCCTGTAAACATAGAAGTACCGCTTAAGAATATTTTCTTTAGAAAAGCTTCGATTTGACTACTTTCTCCAGTGGTTGAGAGTTGTCAAAATAATTCTTGTATAGTCTCCGTATTCGGGTTTATTATTTTTGTTTGAACAGTCAGACGTGGAAAGCTGTGTAATTTCTACCGTGTATTACTGCAATTAAAATGTCGAAATCAAGTTTAGTCGCCATTTTCTTTATGGTTCCAGGCGCACAGAAAACTTCAAGGACTAACGATTCACTCAAGATCTTGGTAAAATCAGTTGAACTATTAACTTGACCAAAACCCTACCTGATGCTGACGCACAAAATGCTGACAAGCGACTCATTGGTTCATGTCTTAAGGCTAGCAGCTGCCTCCGTACAAAGCGGGAGGAAAATGTCTTGACCGACACCCGCTGCTGATGTCCAATATCTACTTTCGTCCAAAAGAAAGTATCAAATTCAATGTGCATATAGATGCGCAGTCTGTCATGTGTCAAATTATGAAGATGCGAGGAGTCGTGAGCAAGCAAAGGCGACAATTTATGGTCATTAAGCAGTCTGCACAAAAAAATGAAACCAAAACTTTCGGAACTAGTATCTGACAATAAGTGTCCTCGGGAAAGTAGAATACTAAAAAAAAAATGGCTTGTGTGTCTGATCAGTATAGATGGTGCCCCAGATGAATCGTCAGTATTCAGCGACATGACAGGGACGATCATGCGAAGCGAAAACGTCTTGTAAACATGGGCTCTAAATAGTGTATCTTAAGCTACGGGCACTTCTTCGTCTTTGATACTGTGAAACAAATGTCTGCTGCTGCAAGCTCTTTGCTTCCATATTTTTGGAGGAGGTACACTATGAGATCAAAAGTATCCGGACACCCGGCTGAAAATTACTTTAAATTTCTTGGCGCCCTCCATCGGTAATTCAATATGCTGTTGGCCCACCCTCAGCCTTGATGTTAGGCATTTCTTGGGGAAAGGTAGCCTATTCTTCATATAGTGCTGCACTGAGGAGAGGTATAGATGTCGGTCGGTGAGGCCTGGCACGAAGTCGGCGTTCCAAAACATCCCAAAGGTGTTCTCTTGGAGTCAGGTTCACCATAACACCACCGCCTCCGAATTTTACTGTTGGCACTACAAACGCTGGCAGATGACGTTCACCGGGAATTTGCCATCCCTACACTCTGGCATCGGATCGACACATTGTCTACCGTGATTCGTCACTCCAAACAACGTTTTTGCACTGTTCAACCGTCCACTGTTTACGCTTCTTACATCAAGCGAGGCGTCGTTTGGCATTTACCGGCGTGATGTGTGGCTTATGAGCAGCAGCTCGACCAAGAAATCCAAGTTTTCCCACCTCCCGCCTAGCTGTCATAGTACTTACAGTGGATCCTGATGCAGTTTGGAATTCCTGTTAGATGGTGTGCATAGTTGTCTGCCTATTACACATTACGAGCCTCTTCAACTGTCGGCGGTCTCTGTCAACCAACAGATGAGGTCGGCCTGTACGCTTTTTGCTGTATGTGTTCCTTCACGTTTCCACTTCACTATCACATCGGCAGCAGTGGGCATAGGGATGTTTAGGAGTGTGGAAATCTCGCGTGCAGACGTATGACACAAGTGACACCCAATCAGCTGACCGCGTTCGAAGTCCGTTAGTTCCGCGGAGCGCCCCATTCTGGTCTCTCACGATGCCTAATGACAACTGCGGTTTCTGATATCGAGTACCTGGCAGTAAGTGGCACCTAATGTGATAACATATGTTTCTGGGGGGTGTCCGTATACTTTTGATCACATAGTGTAGTATGGACACAAAGAAGAAAGGACTGTCTGGAAAACATCGGCTCTCAAACGCATACCTTAGGAGCTATGAGATCTCGTTTAGTACAAAAGATGCTGTTTCACAGTGTCGAAGATGATGAAGTGCTTATAGCTTTAAGGTATGCGCTTTAGGGTGCATGTTTGCTAGAGTTTTTTTGCTCTGAATAATCGTTTCTGTCACATCTCTGAATACTGACCATTTCTCCTGGGACACGCTGCATGCGAAACAACTGAAACCGACGCAAACAATTACGGAGGCTGTTATCAAAAGTATCTGATGCGTTTGAGCCGGACACGAAGAGACAAAAGGCCACAATGCAGCGATATAAATAAAAAGATGAGTTAGCAGCGTGACAGTACTCGACCAGATATTTACGTTGTGCTGCTGGATTAAAACTGAGATTGTCGCTTCAGCGAGTAGAGTGTCAGTTGCCGGTCTGCAACCAATCGTAGATTTTATCGAGCGCCACATGCTTGCAGTGTGGCCTGCTTTGTAATTACTTGCTTGTCAAGCATTCACACCAACAACTATGCCCCTGCTAAAGCAATCTTTCATGTTGCTTTATTCGGGATATATTACAAATTTTTGGAAACAACTACATATACCAGGTGAGGCAAATAAGATACACCATCCAGAAAACAGGGTGACGACAAAAATCTACACCGTTTCAAAAATTCATGCAAACGAAATGGCACAACTTATTCGTTAAAAATATTTTCCTGCGAGACCTTTTAGAGGTTATAGGGAATCAATATGTGCTTTCCGGGTCACAGGAGAAAAATCGGTACGAGATTCATACTGTTCCCAAATCCTGTGCGACAAGTCGGTCTTGATGGACTCCAGTGGAGCTGAATTTCGCTGCCCTAGCTGTGGTTGGACATTCGCCAATGCAGCCCTGCTCTTCAAACTGTTTGCACCAGTTATTAGTGGAGACTACTGAGTGGCTCCTGGTGGTGATACCGGGCTGCCAACACTGAGTGTTGAATTTGGCTAGGTGTCAACACAGCAAAATGATAAGTTGTACGGTAGTCCTTGTCTTCGAATACAACCGGTCTTTTCTTTTCGAGCTCTTGTTGGTCTAGTGGGCATGCAGACGATTATTTTGTGTTTCCCATAATACCAAACCAACGAGCTCAAAATGCAATGTGAATAATATCTGTAATTACCGAGATCTGTAATTCAGAGGGCTGTAATTATTTGTGCGAAATAGGCGGGTCGTTTGTCGCGATTGTACAAAATGTATTTACTTATATACAGTGAGGTATCTCAGAATGATTGCGCAGAATATCTACAATGCCGAAAAATAAAAATTAATAGACACTTTAGAGGTTTCTAATTCACTCAAGATTTATTGTTGCAACACTGCATATGGCGTACATGTACCTGAGCCGTGCATTGCTCGTGTTCATGCTATTTATTCATTGTTTTATCTTCTATTACGGTACTGTCGCTTCGTTTTTTTATTTCATTTACTGGCGTCACTAACTTCCTACCTTGCTTGTCCGTGAGTGGCAGCAGCAGCGCTTATCGATAAGTGCACTGTCGTACCATCGCTGGAGCGACCGATAGTATTTCCGGGTCGCCGTGTGTCTGGCAGTGAGTAGGAGACAGACAAGCAGTGCAGTCGGGGCGCAGCAGCGGCTAAGTCGGGGACGGAGCGCCGGTGAGGCGCTGACAGCCAGTGCTCGCTGACCGCTGGCGACACACATGAACTGTAAGACTTAGGGAGACTGGAGCGGGACGACCGTTGGTGAGTCGTTCGGTTGGTCGCCTCATCGGACGACGTATATTTGGTCCTTTCACCGTTTCCGAGTGTGGGCAGTTGGTCGGTTAGCGTGGAGCAGCGAGGAAATCTCCGTGGCGCGCGGTTTTGCCGGGCCCGTTGGCAGCCTCTATGCAGTGTCTGGGCGTGTGGTACTATTTGCATTACTACGAGGTTCGTGGCTCGCCGATCGTGAGCATGAAAGTTGAGTTTTGACTTAATCTACCAGCATGTCACGACTGTTCACATTGTGTCGTTAGGAGATCGTTGTCGGCTGTTGGGATATTCCCACGAGCAACAACGTGTGTTTTCTAGTTGCCGAATTTTAGCTACCCTCTGGTGGAGTTTAACTGTACTTGGTCATTTGAATTGAAGTGTGCATGGGGGCTTAATTAAATATAATGCAAATATTTTTGGTAGCTGTATGTCCGGTTGGCCCTGACTAGTATTTGTACGCAATCTGACTGCATAGAATAACAACAAACAATGAAAGAATATTTTCGTTAACACAAATAATTAATTAAGTCCCCAGCAACTATAAAACCTACGAAACCAAAGCACAAGTGTAATTGTTCTGTGTGTGGGAGTGTGACTCAACGTACACATCTGGCACGGTTCTTCTTCAACAAGACAAGAAATTTTAAATACCATTTATACTGACGTGATAAAAAAAAAAATTAGAAATACTATAATTGCGTAAGGAAAGCAGAATTACACTCTAACACAAGAACACAAGCCAGATGCTTTGTTGACTGAACCTGTAATGACGCATTATTCAGGACATTGAAATAATGAGAAAAAAAGAAACGGAGTTTGTTACCTCATTTATATTGATGAAAATCACTCCAATCCTTACAATATATCTCCACACCGACTCTCTACTACCACATCTCAACAAGACTCTTCAGTATCACATCTCAGCAAGCACTACCTGCTAGCACATCTCAACAAACACTCCTCACTACGACATCTCAGCACAGACTACCCCGAGTCCTCGACAGGCACTGACTACTACGAGCTCTGGACAAGCACTGACTTCTACGAGTTCTCTCCAAGCACTGTGGAGGCGGCAGAATAATACTCTTTGGCGCAATCTCTGGCGCAGTGGCTCAGTGTAGCCACCTTTCATATGCCCCTCCTCCACAGGCCAGAATTTGATGGTATTTTTGCCAGCATTGGTGGTGAAAATACCACCAAATTCGTCCACAAAAATACAGACAAAAATAAAAGATAATATTAATACCTAAATATCACATAATTAGTTAAAATTTTGGCTTTGCACTGACCTTTCAATAACCTACTATATAAAATACAGTAAGCAATACAAATTCTTTTCATACATGTGACTTTACATAATAGTTCACACAATACACAAAAAATCAGTTTATACAAAAAAAAAAAAAAACACCAACAGGTGACATCTTTTCAGTAGAAGCAATCCATCAGTGGCACCCAGCAATGTTGAGTAGGTGCAGACAGCAAGAAGTAACATCATTTCAGTAGAAACAGTTCTAACAGTGGCATCCAGTAGTGTTGAATAAGTGCAGACACCAACAAGTGACGTTATTCCAGTAGGATCAGTCCATTAGTGGCACCCAGCAATGTTGAGCAGGTGCAGACAGCAACAAGTGACATTATTTCAGTAGAAGCAGTTCATCAGTGGCACCCAGTAAAGTTGAGCAGGTACACACAGCAACAAGTGACATTATTTCAGTAGAAGCAGTTCATCAGTGGCACCCAGTAATGTTGAGCAGGTACACACACCAACAAGTGACATTATTTCAGTAGAAGCAATCCATCAGTGGCACCCAGCAATGTTGATTAGGTGCAGACAGCAAGAAGTAATATCATTTCAGTAGAAACAGTTCTAATAGTGGCACTCAGCAATGTTGAGTAGGTGCAGACACCGACAAGTGACATCATTTCCATAGAAGTAGCTCCATCTGTGCACCCAGTAATGTTGAGCAGGTGCAGACACCAACAAGTGACATCATTTCAGCAGAAGCAGTCCATCAGTTGCACCTAGCAATGATGAGCAGGTCCAGAGAGCAGTCCATAATGTTCACTATCACTGATCACACTGTTCATCAGAGTTTATAAGCAGAAATTAAACATGTCCTAGTGGCACCAATCATGTAGAAAAAGTACAAGTAACAGTCCATAATATTCACTATCACTAATCACACAGTTCATCAGCAGAAATTAAACATTTCTAAGTGGCACCCATTACTTTGAAAAGTGCAGGTAACAGTTCATAATATTCACCATCACTAATCAGACAGTTCAAGCATGAACAATAGTTTGAATACACATACAAATGCTTTTACAATGCTCTTACACTAACCATACAAATTCTAATAAACACACAAATGATATCAGATAATTGTCATATTAACTATTACAAATACTCAAATATCAGTAAACCTATAATGTTTATGGGTGTCAGTGCAAGCCACAACAAACAAATAAAATAATATTTAGGAGATAGGTGGGTAGGATTAGGAAAGGAAAACACACAAAACACACTCACTCATCTTTCATCCACATTAAGTAATACTGTGTAATTGAATAGTGTTAACTGTGTAAATGCAATTCTGTCAAAATTTGATGTTCATCTTGTGTATCAAGTAGTAGTGGCAGCAATGTATACAGTCAATAATAGTTAGTCAACGTCATAGTCATCATGTCAAGACCAATGTTTGCCAAGCCAGATCAAAATGTACGGTTGCTGAACAACTGTCAGTGAGCCAAGATATGCAAATACTTCCTCTCTCCAAAAAAAAAAAAAGTTATATACTGCTTAGTAATTTAACAAAGTGTGTGTAGACAATCTTCCTTCCACCTTAGTGTTCTAGTCTGCTATCTTCATCCTCCTTGTTCCATATAGACCAACAAAAAAAAATATACACCTCACTTACTTTACCTCTTATACACCAAAACTCCAATAATCATCAGCATCACATAATCTCAATACTTCAATAATACCTCTTACATCGATACATATTAACCTTATCATTAATAGCATTTACCTTACCTCTTGTCCACAAAAACTCCAATAATCATCAACTTCATATAATCTCAATACCTCAATAATATCTCTTCAATACGTCGACACATATAAACCCTAGCACCAATATCATTTCACTTCCATAACAACTCTTTCCTCTAGTCAGTCTCCTCGAACAAGTACAGATAAAATCCTAATGCAAACCTCATCATCCCATACAATCCGAAGACACATTGTCAACATACAACCTCTGTGTAATCCATCTGACCCAAATCTTCTACTCATTATGAATTATAAACAAAAGAAATGCATACATGACCTCTAACAGACTTAGTTCGAATAACTCTCAGTAATTAAGTACGATTACGGAGTGTGAATGATCATAATATTTCACAGTGTGTACACCACTTCAAGAATCATGGCAAACAGAAGCAAACATGTGGAATATTTCTTGTGTCAAGTGTCACTTCCTATTTCAATTACTCACGAAAAATGCAGTGTAATGACTGTCAATGGTCTAAACCTAGTGTTTGGTATGTCATGTCGTTAGCTTCCTTCCTATTAGCATAAGTTTATACAGCTTCCATAAAACCTCAGCTCATGTGACTTCTATGAAGTTTCTTGTACTAATGTCATTCGTCGAATTATAGCAGTTCATTTTCTTATCTTAAAAATATAAGGCACTGAGCGTAAGCAAAACATGCAATAGCGAGTAAATATACCAGTAGTGAACAGAATGTCAACAAGTGGATGCAGCACAATTCTTACAACGAGGCTCTGCCAAGCAAACAATCTGTAATTAATACCATAGTGTGACCTAAACTCTATGTTCGTACACAGTATATCAGCATTTCTATACACCAAATTAAAGAGTAGTTATGACAACAACAGATATGTATAAATATGCAATCCATACGCATAGCAGCAAACAGGTCATTAGCATCATATCAGCATAAGCAAATAAGTGTTCATATGTAATCTTAATAAGTAAACATGAAGGCGTAAGCAGATAAATCACAAAGTATAACTTACATACATAATCACAGTCAGCACAATTAATCAGGTTACAATTATAATTTAAATAAATAAGCACAGCAAACACATAATAAAAAAAACATGACATCAGTGAAAAAGCAGTGCAGCCAAGCGATGCATAATATATACAAATAACAACCCTGTTCATTAAAAAAACATTGACAAAAATCAGCAAATGTACGCAAGCACGTCGCTTCACAAGTAAATTCATAGAACATAAAATTAGCACAAAGTATGAATCACGTAATTGCGAGCAGCAAATTACGTCTAAAGTACGTACCTAAATGTAAATATGTTACCTGAAAAATGAACTCAATTAATAGTTACCTTTTTAGTTTATTAGTTTCTTCTTGGAAATTACATTCTTTCTGAAATTTTCTCGATAGCAAGTCGTCTTAACGTCGGACACACACAGAATTTACCTGAAGTTCTTAAATATTTTATAGAACCATATCCTGAAAAATACTGAATGTTAATAACATAATTCATCAAGTCACTATAGCTTTATACTGAATTTAATCGGAGAAATTAAACTGTGTATTTGTTTACGGCTGTCAGTGCATTCGCACTGAGCGCTCGATCAGCTGTAGGCGCGTGACGTAGGAAGCAATTGTTTGCGGTCAACGACTGCCTTGTGCGGCGCGCAGACTTGACTGTTGCTTTGAGTATGTGCCGCCGCCAAAACACAGCGCGGTATCCTTGCATTCTCCGTGTGTTTAGGTAAACTGTTGGTTTCTCGAAAGTATGTCATTCCACAAAAATTTTTCAAAAGTATCATTCCACAAAAATTTTGGAAACTACGAACCTCATGTTTTGTGGTAGGAACAGCATAGTTACGTATAGCGTCTAATTTCTTTGGATCAGGAAGAATACCTTCTGTAGAAATAAAGTGACCGAGAAATTTCACCTGAGAACGACCAAATTCAGATTTTTCTAAGTTCACTGTAATGCTAACTCTTGCAAAAATACGTAATGATAAATCCAAAATTTTGTTATGCTCACTCCAAGAACGTTTAGCAATAAGAATATCGTCAACATATGAAGTAATATTGTCACGAAGAGAAATAGGTAAAATTTCGTTTAAGCTACAAATGAATGCTGCTGAAGATACAGTAAGTCAAAACGGTAATTTTGGAAATCTCTTTTGGGTAAAATCGTCATATCCGGTTATTGTTTACTTACTCACTAGATAGATTGATAGTCGAAGAGTTGGTTTGACAGATGCAAAGAATAGTAAAAGAGTAGGCAGCGGTGCAGAAAACTAAAAGAGAAATAGCCCCACTACAGCTCGGGGCCCTATGCTCGCTACGGCACATGTTCACTTAGAGTAGTGAATCCCCTGAGGACGTTAATAGCTGCACATAATTTTCAGTTTGTGACTTTGTGGCACATCTGGCGGAAGTGCGTACATAAATTGATCTAACCATGCACATGGATGTATGTCATTCTTAGAATTGCGAAATATCTTAATCTTCCGAACAGTTAAGAAGTGTTTATAGTCAATGTTTTCGCCTCGTGGCGACAAAGACCTACCGCGTCTGTCCCAGTCCCAATGACGATTATTGTTAAGTTCGCGCGCCTGGCGCTCTCTTGTTGCATCCCGTAAATGAAACAAATTATTTTCTTCAAAGCCCTCTGCTAAACTAAGACTTGTCAATTTATCTGAGATCTCCTCAACTCTTTCCGATGAGTCACTTAATTGTTCTTTCTGTTTATTTACGTCTTCCGTAAGTGTCGCGACTCGGGTTTCGGTATTGTCACATTTAGTAGTGAACTGTTCATACTGTTCCGTTAAGTTATTTATTCTGTCATTTGGTACGGATTCCTCGATTCTCTCAAATATTTCTTCCTTATCGTGTGCGTGTTGTAAATTTAACTCTGAATATTTTTGCACTACCACGCGATCTTTTTCTTCCCGTTCTCTGTCCTGTTCCTCTTGTCTAATTTCAGTTGAAATTAAACTATTATTGTGAGCATTCAAAATTGGTTGCACTTCTTCTCTAATTTCTTTGTTTGATTCATCTTTCATGTATTTGAAACGTGTCCCTGTTCGTGAGCCTAACTGTGTTTCCATTGTTCCCATATCAGTTTCTAATTCAGATCGTAACTGTGATCCCACTGCTTTCATCTCGGTTTTAATTGATCCTATTTGTGAGCATAACCGTGTTGTCATAGCTTTCATTTCTGCTTTAATTTCAGATCGTAAAGTTCCCATCTCTGTTTCTAAACGTGTTGCCACTGTTTTTAATTCAGATCCCAAATTTAATATTGCACCCATCAACTGCTCCATATTAAATGGTTCAAAATTCTTTTCACCCCGAACATTTCCCGCAAAACCAGTTTCCTTCGTCATAGCTGTAAAGCTATCTGTGTTCGATACTATTTCAGAATCTTCTATCGTTAATCTCGTATTCTGTGAATTTTCTAATTGAGAAAAATTTTGAAATAGTTCCGGACTGTCTTCCCGACTTATTAAATTGTTTTCAACTCCATTATTCATCATACTGTTGTCCTGTGTTGGCGAGTTCGCCATGTCAACAATTTCGTTATTCTCACTATTCATCATTTTTGCCTTTTTCATTGATCGCGTAATCATTTACAAAATATACAAAACTCGTCACTGTACGAAAATTACACACAATGACTCTTTATCTTAAACAATACCATTTACATGAAAACTTTCCCTTAAACACGATTAATCGAACAATAGAAATAATTGCACTAAATTGTCAAACCCGTAGACAAGACAACAAATTTAAATTTTGAAAAATACCATTAGAAGAATGACAGTTACCAAATCTACACATACAATACAGACTACAATTATTAAACTCAAATTACTACAACAATACTACGGTCTACTATTTTTACAATCAGAAGAATTCCAAGGGACGATCCGAAGCAGCGGTCGCCACGTGCATGGGGGCTTAATTAAATATAATGCAAATATTTGTGGTAGCTGTATGTCCGATTACGCTGTGTCTCGTAAACGGTTGGCCCTGACTAGTATTTGTACGCAATCTGACTGCATAGAATAACAACAAACAATGAAAGAATATTTTCGTTAACACAAATAATTAATTAAGTCCCCAGCAACTATAAAACCTACGAAACCAAAGCACAAGTGTAATTGTTCTGTGTGTGGGAGTGTGACTCAACGTACACATCTGGCACGGCTCTTCTTCAACAAGACAAGAAATTTTAAATACCATTTATACAGACGTGATAAAAAAAATTTGAAATACTATAATTGCGTAAGGAAAGCAGAATTACACTCTAATACAAGAACACAAGCCAGATGCTTTGTTGACTGAACCTGTAATGACGCATTATTCAGGACATTGAAATAATGAGAAAAAAAGAAACGGAGTTTGTTACCTCATTTATATTGATGAAAATCACTCCAATCCTTACAATATATCTCCACACCGACTCTCTACTACCACATCTCAACAAGACTCTTCAGTATCACATCTCAGCAAGCACTACCTGCTAGCACATCTCAACAAACACTCCTCACTACGACATCTCAGCACAGACTACCCCGAGTCCTCGACAGGCACTGACTACTACGAGCTCTGGACAAGCACTGACTTCTACGAGTTCTCTCCAAGCACTGTGGAGGCGGCAGAATAATACTCTTTGGCGCAATCTCTGGCGCAGTGGCTCAGTGTAGCCACCTTTCAAGTGCACCAGCGGAATCTTCTGCGTTGTGGCCATTAACGTTCCGGTTACCTGCCCTGGACGTCGACGTAAATTCAGTCAGTGTAATTTCCTCATCGTGTTGTTGCTGTCCAGCACGGTGTGTAATTTGACAGCTCAAAATCAAATGGTTCAAATGGCTCTGAGCACTATGGGACTTAACATCTGAGGTCATCAGTCCCCTAGAACTTAGAACTACTTAAACCTAACTAAGTACATCACACACATCCATTCGAGAGGCAGGATTCGAACCTGAGGACATAGCGGTCGCGCTGTTCCAGACTGAAGCGCCCAGAACCACTCGGCCACAGTGACCGGCCAACTTTGACAGCTCAATGTATAATTGGCTGTGGGCGCCATTCCCTTCTACGTTGCTGCATTGAACCCCCTGTTGTGTGCTGGTCGGGGGATGCAGAGGTTATCTTGTCGGTGGGTCCGTTGACTGTCAGTCGGTTGGGTTGTTGTCAGATCAACAATGGTTGGGCCAACTGCCTGTCTGACCTAAGCGAACGTTAGTGTTTGAATTCCAGGCCGACCCTAGGAACTTCTGAGCGCCCTTGGGTGTACTGCCTTTTCTTGTTTGTATTTGTGTGGCATCTAGCCGATTTTTTGGTTAAGGTTGTTTTGCCCTTACTGCATCAGGTGATTTGGGCCTTCAGCCTAATTTAAGAACTGTTTTACATAAAGCCTTTGGCATTTTTAAAATTAAAGTTATTGAGTCTTAAGTGTTGGGCCTTCAGCCGATTTTGAATTTAAGTTGTTTTGCCCTTAAAGTGTCAGATTCTTTGGGCCTTCAGTCAAATTAAGGAACTGTTTTAAGATAAGGCTTTGCTTTATAAATTTCTGACTTTAGTTTAGCTTTAAGTTATTGGCTTTCAGCCGTTTTTGAATTAAAGTGGTCTTTCCCTTGAGGCATGAGATTGTACGGCGCATCGAGCTGCTAATTAAGTTCCAAAACTAAAATTGTGTTTTCTTTTTTAAATTTCTCTTGTAATGTTTGATCAAATAAAAGGTTATTTTTTCGAGTGTGACAGACAGCCGCTTATTTTGGCCCCTTTCCACAACTTATAGTACCTGTCCTGTCCTCGGGTCTCAGTACCGATTACATTTAAAGATCAGAAACACAAGCGTTTCTGAGACACCAGGTGTGGAACCATGCTGAAACACCCATATTAGTGCGTGGTGTAGCCTCCACGGACGGTAATGCATGCGCTGACTCTGGCATTCAGTCGATCGTACAGGTGGCTAACACGTCCTGGAATACGTTATGTCCTGCTTGCTCGACTTATTCACGTAGATCTGCAAGAGTTATTGGCTGAAGGCTCGCAAGAGTCATTTCTCGTCCCATCATATCCAATTTGCGCTCAACTGGAGACGAGTCTGGAGATCATGCTGGACAGGGAAGTTGTTGCACGTCTTACAGAGCACGTTGAGTTTCACAGACAGTATGTAGGTGAGCATTATCCTGTTAGAAGAAAAAATCACATTTCTGATGCAAGAAAGGCAAAGTAACGGGTCTAAAAACATTCTGCAGTAACTGAGAGTTGGTTAGCGTCTCCCCCTCTCCCCACCTCAGAAACATCAAAGGTGAATGAGGATTGTAGCTTATCGCACCCCAGACCATAAGACCAGTGGGGTGGCCAGTGTGTCATGGACGAATGCACTCTACCAGACAGAGCACACCAGGTCTTCGTCACACCCACAAACGACCATCACTGCGTGCAAGCAGAATCTGCTGTCACCTGGTGCGGCTGAAGATCACGGCTCGCCGTTCCATCTTCTAAGGGTGACCAGTCGAACTGTGGATGTCGATACTGTATTGTGAGTGGAAGACGAGCTATACGTGCGCTGCCCGTACTCCCACTGCTAATAACCGGTTCTACATCTACATATACGTCTACATTGTTACTCTGAAATTCACACTTACGTGCCTGGAAGAGGGTTCATCCAACCATTTTCATATTACTTCTCTACCATTCCACTCTCGAAAGGCACGTGGGAAAAAGGAACACCTAAATCTTTCCGTTCGAGCTCTGATTTCTCTTATTTTATTATGATAATCATTTATCCCTACGTAGGTGGATGTCAACAAAATATTTACGCAAGAGCAAGTTGGTGATTGAAATTTCGTAAATAGATCTCGCCGCAAAGAAAACCTCCATTGTTTCAGTGACTGCCACCCCAACTCGCGTATCATATCAGTGACACTCTCACCCCTATTGCGCGATAACACAAAACGAGCCGCCCTTCTTCCTTCTTTGCACTTTTTCGATGTCCTCCGTCAATCCTACCTGGTAAGGATCCCATACCGCGCAGCAATATTCTAGCAGAGGACGAACAAGTGTAATGTAGGCTGTCTCTTTAGTGGGTTTGTCGCATCTTCTAAGTGTTATGCCAACAAAGCGCAGTCTTCGTTTCGCCTTCCCCACAATATTATCTCTGTGGTCTTTCCTATTTAAGTTGCTCGTAACTGTAATTTATAGGTATTTAGTCGACTTGACAGCCTTTAGATTAGTGCGACTTATCGTATACCCAAAATTTATCGGATTTCTTTTAGTACCCATGTGGATGACCTCGCTCTTTTCTTTGTTTAGTGCTAATTGCCACTTTTCGCACCATACAAAAATTCTCTCTAGATCATTTTGTAATTGGAATTGATCATCTGATGATTTTACTAGACGGTAAACAATCTAAGGGGACTGCTCAGATTATCACCTAGATCATTTATAAAAGTCAGGAACAGCAGAGGGCCTATGACACTGCCTTGCGGAACGCAAGATATCACTTCTTTTCTACTCGACGAGTTACCGTCTATCACTACGTACTGTGACCTCTCTGAGAGGAAATAACGAATCCAGTCACACAAATGAGACGATACTCCATATGCATGCAATTTGATTAGTAGTCGTAAGAGTTCGTGCTGAAACAGTTGTGCTGTGGTAGTTGTGCAATCTGTCACTCCTGTCGCTGCAAAAGCCCCGTCCTGGCGGACGTTTTGCTGTGCTGGTGTCCAGAATTCGTCTACAGGCATGAGAATATTCACGTGACCACTGATCCCAGCATCGATGCACAACTGACGCGGTCTCTGAAAGGACCATTCCGTTACTCGGAATGCCACAACTTGACCCCTTTCAAACTCGCTCAGTTGGCTGTATGACGCACGGGTGGGATTCAGTGGCATTGTTGTCTGCTTGCTTCACGTGTTTGCACCACACTGTGCCTTCTGGCTATGAGCATTCCCTGTTAAAGGGTAGATACAGATGGCGCTCCGGTAGCTATGCCATTGCGCTGTCTATTGGCAGACGATGTTGAAACCATTATCAGTACATCTGGTAATCTCTCAGATGCCATATGCTGTCACCGGGTCAAAATCGAGGTCATCTTTCTAGGTGTACTAACTTCTTCCTACAGTGTATTTGGGATTGTGATTAATTTCAGGACCATCATTATAAATGGGTGCGATCATTGTAAGCACCTAATATCACAGTAATATCAAAAACACATGAAACATAACAGAGTTACTTACTTGCTTTGAACTGAAGCGGCGGGGCAGATGTATGTGAGATATCTTCTATTGGCAGCAGACGGTTGGTGTGCGGTGGTTATCTTTTGTCAGTCTGTTCATCTCCCACAAATGTTACGTAGATGAACTCCTTTCCTAACGCTGTTCATTTCACAGAAGAAGCAAGTAGTTCGACTAATAAAAAGGTCGGTGTCATGATTCTGTGGCTATATACGTCAGAAATTATTTGCGTGGATCGAAAAATATCAAGACCCTCTGAAGTAACAGTTAAAAACGTGAGAGTCATCTGCTGTTAAAACCGTTTATCTTGTGTATTCATACACGTATCAATAAGAACAAGTTACGCTTAAAATGGATCGCCGGTGAGTGGAAGAAAATGGAAACAATACAATCTGTATTTTAAAATGTGCTCAAGTTGTTGACTTCCAAAGGACATTGGACCCATCTTCCAGCTTCACTGGGAAAGGAGACACTATGTTTGTAGTTGTAGTGAAGATCATGTCAGCTATTCATCTTCTGACTAAATTTGTATTTTAAAGAAAGGGATTCGACTGATGAGTCTTGTGTGCTTTCAGCACGTGTATTTATTTCTGGGCGTAATAATCTTTTAAAACGAAGATTCATAATGGAGGCTTTCAAGCTAGGTAAGTTATTTATTCCCTGCAATTTTATTTTACTTTTGTGTTGTATGATAAGATCCTGAGGGCGGCAGAACAATGGCGGAACATTAACATTACGCAAGCAAGGTCTTATCTAGTACCCCAATTACATATTTATCACTGGTAAAAATAGTTTTAAGGATTCTGTTATTTTCAGTCGGCAGATCGCTGTCTTTTTGTTTCCATATTATCGGTTTCGGGCAAAGTCTCACACCTTCCTACCATATGTTGCAGGTACAGAGAAACCTGTTGTAAAGCAACTGCCAGTTTACTGTCACGCAAGTATATCTTTAATCATATATTTTGACAACATAGTCTACGGAGAGCAGTGACGTGATGCTATATTTAAGTTAAAATGAACAGCCGAGATCGTAATAACGTTTCTTTCTTAACCGGTTTCGGCTTGTGTACAAGCCATCATCAGCATTGGTTCGCCCCTATGGCTGGTGCTGGCAGCTCCTCAGATTTCTCGTGGTGCCGCCATGGTAGCGGCGAACAGATTCTGAAGATGGCTTGTACACAAGCCGAAACCGGTTAAGAAAAATACGTTATTGCGATCTCGACTGTTCATTTTAACTTACACATTTTAATATATGAAAGTGAACCAACGGTTCGTTTGTAACAGGTTACTCTGTGTGATTTGAAGACAGGCGACATTGCCCGAAATCAATAATTTGGCAACAAGAAACAGAGATCTGCAGACTGAAAAGTAAAACAGTTTCGTGTTAATAATGATCGTCGGTAGCTTACTTGTGACAAATATACTAACTTTTGATAAAATAGGTTTCCCCGGCGACTTTTAGTCAGGGCTCTTGAAGACGGTGGTTCACGCAAGCAGATTCGTCTTGACAGATTTAAATGTCGAACATTAGGACCATCTGTTCCACTGAGAGAGACCTACGGCAATCGTCACAATGACGGCAAAGAACGTTTACGGGCGTAACTGTTGCGTCTGCTATCGCCTGCGGTTTCCACGGAGTACGAAGGCAGCAACTTTACCTTAGGTAGCCTACTGTTCGTAATCCATTTCCTCTCCTGAGAAGGGAGAAAGGGTGACTAGGGTTAAATGTCCTGTCGAGGACGGGGTCGTCTGTGACGGCGCAAAAGATCGCTTTAAGGGAAGTGCGAAAGTATACACTGGGTCGTTTTCCAGAGAATCATCGCTACAGTTGCACTGATTTAGAAAAGGTACAGACAAGATATTTCGATGGGGCTTTAAACCGACGTGTTCCTCAATCCGAGTCTAATGTCTTAACCAAAGCGCCAGATCTACTGTTCAATCTGTACGTCGAAGAAGCAATGACGTAGCTAAAAGAAAGATTCAAGAGTGGGATTAAACTTCAAAGAGGAAGGATATCAGTGTAAAGATTCGCTGATGACAGCGCTATAATCAGTGAAAGTGAAGGAAAATTATTCGGTCTACCGATTGGAATCAGCAGTCTAATGAGTGCAGAGCACAGACTGAGAGTAAATCGAAGAAAGACGAGAGTAATGGGAAGTTGTAATGTCCCTTGCAGCGGTCTCTCCGCGATATTTTCAGAAATTTTGTAAATTACATACCTCAGTACATATCTCGAAATATCTCTTCTTATCTTATCGATTCCTAAACTTTAATATATGATGATTATCAATGCAAAGTAGTTTCAAGCCCTATTATTCCTTGGAGCGTCCATTTATTCCATGGAATAGCTTCTCTGCTGTCTATGTTTTCTCTTACAAAAAGAATGAAGGAGATCTTGCCGATTAACCGTGAAAGAAGGAGGATGTATATATATATGTATTGTTGAGCTAGTCGCCATCTTGATGAGATTCTGTATGAGAAGGAATTTAATATATGAACTAAACTAAAGTAAGTGTGTTCGCGTATTATTTAACTGATTATTATTGACAGTGTCTGCTTACTAAGCTGTGTTGCACGGCATCAGTGGGGAACGTCTGATTTACACTGGACGAACCTGCCGTTTGAATGCTCAAGATATCCAGTTACTTCAAATAAATAGGCTAACACGGTCTTACAAGCAGTTCTCCGGTCTTTCCCATGTGATCACCGAAAGTTAATAATTATTACAAATGTTTTCAGGAGATCGACTGATAATTTTCGTCGCACCGAGACTTCGAAATTGCTTCACTGCCTTATGGAATTTAAGCTCAATTTAATCAGAATAGAACAGTATTGAACTGTGTGAATGTGATAAGCCTGCTTTGTGAATGAAAATTCCCTTAACATACGCATGTTTTTACTATCCTGATCAGTGAAGCTAAATCAGGCCGGTGTGAGAGAGGTTTTTAAATTTTTTGAATACCACAAAAAAAAAAAATTAAAAGGTGACAGAAGTGAGAACAACGAGAAACTTAACATCGTAATTGGAAATCTCGAATAGATAAAGTTAAGGAATTCTTCTACCTGGGTAACAAACGGAGCGAGGCAAACATAAAAAGCGGACCAGCATCATGAAGAGGGCCTTGTTGGACAAGAGAAGTCTACTTGTATCAAACATAGTTCTTAATTTGAGTAAGAAATTACTGAGAATGTACATTTGGCGCACAGCATTGAAGGTAGTGAGATGTAGACTGTGAGAAAACCGGAACGGAAGGGAATGGAAACATTTGAGATGTCGTATCATAGATGGACTGTTGAGGTACGTAATGAGGAGGTTCTCTGTAGAATCGCCGAGGAAAAGAATATATAGAAAACAATTAAAAGGAGAAGAGACAGAATGGTAGGACATCTGTGAAAACTTCAGGCAATAAGAGGTTGGCACAGGAGGAGAATTCGTGGTGGGCCGAATCAAGCATCAAACCAGTGAGGTGACTAACGACAAAAAAAAAAAAAAGGAAAAAAAAGAAAGTGTCTCATGTCATTATACGGTATTCAACAACGGAAATTTGTAACTTAGAATTCAAGGTTTCTGAGTCCGCTTGCAAACAAAAAGGTGTGTTCTAGCACATGAAGCATCAACTTTTTATCCGTTGCTACTAGACTCGTCCAAATGTTTTCAAGCAAATAAATTTTCGGTTGTTACACCACCTACAGTCTTTTTGTTAAAAAACATCCATTCGTGTGCCCGTTTGCACAATACCCCCTTGGCAGCACGGGCTGCTTGCCAGGGCGTGTGGAGCGACACGTGGCAGTGGGGAGTGACGCACGAGGCGCCGCCCCTTGGGAGGGCGTGACGTATGATTGGACGTAATTTCCGGCCGGGTATGCGCCCGTCCTGCCCGAGATTTATTAGCCCGAGAGTGGCGATATAAGGCAAGCCCGCCCCGCTAAGGCCTACCCGGCGCCGTTTTGCGGTGCTCCATCTCACCAGACGGCGACGATGAGGGCGGACCATGAGGCCATTCAACAAGCGTAGAATTCCACAGCCACGTCGGCCTGGTAATACTCGCGAAACTGAACAACTTGTCTCTGAAAATATGGAAACAATGAAAAGCATGCAACGTATATTTATAAATAAAATGTAGTATAAAAGTTAATAAAGAGGTTCATATACACGGTGGTCAGAAACAGTCGGAAAATCTTTTAAGGTTATGCAGGGTAGAATGTTCTGAGAAATAACTGTCAAGGAAAAAAATATAGATACATTGCGCAGTTTCCAAATTACGTAGCATTGAAGTTAACCAACCATGGCGCTGATCGTGTAATTTCAAGGGGCCCATTAGAGACGGTGTCGCCAAACGTGTTCTTCGTATGGTTTCCTGAAAACTGATATTAGAGCGATACATAAATTGGACATGGGATGGTAATAGGGATCGAACCCGCGCCGAAGGCTGAGCAGTATCAGTAACACTAACTGTACCTGGCGGGACGCTTGAACTTGAGCGTGCAACAGCCTGGTTGGATAACTTCAATTTGAATGAACTAGGAAATGACGCACGTATCTCTCGAATTACTTCCTGAACAAGTATTTCTGAGCACAACCTCTTCTGCAACACTCTTAAACGTATTTCACATATTTTCTGATCACCTTGTACCACCATGTATATCAGTACTGAAAATCAGCTACCATCTTCACTACCTTCAGTGTACATAATTCCTTTACTGAGGTCTTCATAGATTTTGATCAAAATGTCGGGCTTTCAACAACTGGTCCTAGACCTACACCACAGCCTCATCCCCACACTTCAATCAAATTTTGTATAATACAGAGGTCGGCTACATCATATTGACTAAAAAAGGAAATATCGGACATTTTCGATGACATTTCAGCAATACACTCCAGTTCAGAAAATGGAGGTGTATAGCCAGAAGAATCGGTGGGACAATACTGACCTGGACCGGCAAATTTATTGTCTCTTCCCGAATATCCGCGGGAGGTTTAAAATTCCCCTTGTCAACCCCAAGCTGGCCGGAGTGGCCGTGCGGTTCTAGGCGCTACAGTCTGGAGCCGAGTGACCGCTGCGGTCGTAGGTTCGAATCCTGCCTCGGTCGTGGACGTGTGTGATGTCCTTAGGTTAGTTAGGTTTAATTAGTTCTAAGTTTTAGGCGACTGATGACCTCAGAAGTTGTCGCATAGTGCTCAGAGCCATTTGAACCATTGTCAACCCCAAACATGGTCCATGTTTTGACTCATTTTAATCGACTCAGGAAGATAGGGTTCTGTGAGTGTGAAGATGAAAGAACTCCAGAACATAGAATCTTTCACTGTGCATTACTTAACGCCTTTAGACAGACAGAACATTCTCTTAGTGTCAGAGAGCGAAAAGGGAATATAATTAAGAAAATGCAAATAAAATCTGAAACAGATTCTTAGTAGAATATAAGGAAAGATGTCCTCACTGTGGATGTCCCTTGGTGCCAAATGTGGAAAACTAGATGCAGAGCCCCACAATGACTGTGTGTGAAGAGGGAGTGTAGAATAGCGACAGGGAAGTGATCTTCAAAGCCACAGCTGAGTTGCGCCGTAGAGAAGAGAATACAATCACAGGATCTAGGCCAGTAGCCGACGGCTAAATACTCGACGTACGTATATTTGAAAGCCACACTCGCACTCTGGAGTTAGATGGTTAGTTAAACAGTGAAAATATTAAAATAGACCTTGTAAAAGATTATCTCTGAAGTGTGGTCTTGCCCATGTCATTTCTTACGGTATAATTTTACTTCCCTAAACTTCATTTTTTTCATCAGTCTTCTGACTGGTTTGATGCGCCCCGCCACGAATTCCTCTCCAGTCCTGACCCCTTCATCTCAGAGCAGAGCTTACAAACTGCCTCCTCTAATAATTTCTGGATGTACTCCAATATCTTCCTCTACAGTTTTTGCCTTCTACAGCGCCCTCTACTACCATGGAAGTTATTCCCTGATGTCTTGACAGATGTCCTCTCATCCTGTCCCTTCTACTTATCAGTGTTTTCCACATATTCCTTTCCTCTCCGATTCTGCACAGCACCTGATCATTCTTTAGCTGATCAGTCCACCTAATTTTCAACATTCGTCTGTAGCACCACATCTCAAATACTTCGATTCTCCTCTGTTCCGGTTTTACCTTAGTCCATGTTTCACTACCATACAATGCTGTGTTCCAAACATACATTTTCAGAAATTTCTTCCTCAAATTAAGGCCGATGTATGATATCGGAATGCCCTTTTTGCCACTGCTAGTCTGCTTTTAATGTCCTGTTTGCTCCGTCCGTCACTCGTTATTTCACTGCCTAGGTAGCAGAATTCCTTAACTTCATCTACTTCGTGAACATCGATCATGATATTACGTTTCTCTCTGTTATCATATCTACTACTTCTCATTACCGTAGTATTTCTTCAATTTACTCTCAGTCCATACTCTGCACTCATTAGACTGTTCATTCGATTCAGCAGATCATGTAATTCTTCTTCACTTTCACTCAGAATAGCAATGTCATCAGGGAATCGTATCATTGATATCCTTTCACCTTGAATTTTATTTCCACTCCTGAACCTTTCTTTTATTTCCATCATTGCTTCCTCGATGTAAGGATTGAATAGTAGGGAAGAAAGGCTACATCCTAGTCTTAGACCCTTTTTAATACGATCAAATCATTCTTGGTCGTCCGCTCTTATTATTCCCTCTTGACTGTTGTACACATTGTATATGAACCATCTTTCCCTATAGCTTACCCCTATTTTTCTCAGAATTTCGAACATCTTGCACCATTTTATATTCCATATCGACAATCCTATGAACGTATCTTGATTTTTCTTTAGTCTTGCTTCCATTATTAATCGCAACGTCAGAATTGACCCTCTCGTGCCTTTACCTTTGCTAAAGCCAAATTGCTCGTCATCTAGAGCATCGTCAGTTTTCTTTTCCATTCTTTTGTATATTATTCTTGTCAGCAACTTGGATGCAGTTTCATCTGTGCTTGCAGAGTGACGTATGCGAGCAACAGTAGGAGAAACTAGTCGTATATTCAGTTTTTCGTATTAGTTCCGCAGGTTTAATTCAAATTAAATCAGAGAAGTTGCAGCATTAGAAAATTGTAGCGAAATGCAGGAAGATCTGCAGCGGATAGGCACTTGGTGCAGGGAGTGACAACCGACCCTTAACATAGACAAATGTAATGTATTGCGAATACATAGAAAGAAGGATCCTTTATTGTATGATTATATGATAGCGGAACAAACACTGGTAGCAGTTACTTATGTGAAATATGTGGGAGTATGCGTGCGGAATGATTTGAAGTGGAATGATCATATAAAATTAATGGTTGGTAAGGCGGGTACAAGGTTGGGATTCATTGGGAGAGCCCTTAGAAAATGTAGTCCATCAACAAAGGAGGTGGCTTACTCGTTCGACGTATACTTGAGTATTGCTCATCAGTGTGGGATCCGTACCAGATCGGGTTGACGGAGGAGGTAGAGAACATCCAAAGAAGAGCGGCGCGTTTCGTCGCAGGGTTATTTGGTAAGCGTTACGGAGATGTTTAGCAAACTCAAGTGGCAGACTCTGCAAGAGAGGCGCTCTGCATCGCGGTGTAGCTTGCTCGCCAGGTTTCGAGAGGGTGCGTTTCTGGATGAGGTATCGAATATATTGCTTCCCCCTACTTATACCTCCCGAGGAGATCACGAATGTAAAATTAGAGAGATTCGAGCGCGCACGGAGGCTTTCCGGCAGTCGTTCTTCCCTCGAACCATACGCGACTGGAACAGGAAAGGGAGGTAACGACAGTGGCACGTAAAGTGCCCTCCGCCACAGACCGTTGGGCGGCTTGCGGAGTATAAATGTAGATGTAGATGTAGATTACTTTGTATGTTTGTGTGCTTGCGTGGTGAAATTTTTCGAATCTTTGCGTATTTTCGAATTAGAAAGGGGTAGTATCAAATTTTAATAACGGTAGAGTGTAACATCGCGTAGGCGGTTGTCGTTTGTACTAAGACAGGGGTAAGATCGCATTGTAATATTGTGGCGTGGTCGTGGTCATTTGATTGCTTGGTTCGTAAGTAATTGTTCATATATCACAGTTCAGTCTGACGCAGGTGACGCAATTGTGCAGTCGCGTATTGCTGTTTTATTTGTCGCAACTCTATACGTCCAGATATTAGCAGTAGGATGGATAGGGTGTGTGCGTGCTGTGTGCGGGCGCAGGAGGAACTGGCCGCGGTTCGCGAGCAGCTGACCGTGCTGTTGGCCACGGTCAGCCGCCTTCAGGCTGCTGCCTCGAGGTGCAGCGACGGCGGAAGGTCTGGCGCGTCGCTTGAGACACCCCACGTGTCGCTTGCTGCGTCCGCTGACTCAGCCGCCGACGCACCTTCTAGTGTACCCGGCGCATTGGGGCCGCCCTCACCTCAGGGTGAGTGGCGGACTGCAACGCGTTCGCGTCGCTCGAGGCGGAGGGTGAATGTGGAGGCTGCCCGGCTGGCCTCGCCCGTTCATCCTGTCAGTGGGCAGGTGGCCGCTCCTTCAGCAGGGCCCGAGCAGGCACACAGGGGCAAAGGCTTGCCGGATATTGGGAGCTCTAACGTTAGGTGGGCGATGGAGCCCCTTAGGGAAATAGCGTACAGGGTTGGAAAGAATTCCAACGTGCACTCTGTTTGTCTGCTGGAGGGCCTCATCCAAGATGTGGAGGCGGCCTTGCCTGCGGTTATTGAGCGTACGGGTTGCAGCCGTCTGCAAGTAGTTGTTCACGTCGGCGCCAATGATGCCTGTCGCTTGGGTTCTGAGGCGATCCCCAGTTCGTACAGGCGGTTGGCGGATTTGGTGAAGACCGCTGGCCTCGAACGCGGGGTGCAAGCAGAGCTCTCTATTTGAGGCATCGTTCCCAGAGTGATCGAGGTCCTTTGGTTTGGAGCAGAGTGGAGGGTCTCAACCAGAGGCTTCGTCGACTCTGTGGCGGTCTTGGCTGCAGATTTCTAGACTTGCACTATTGGGTGGGGAATTGTAGGACGCCCCTAGATAGATCAGGGGTGTAGTACACAAAGGAAGCGAATACTCGGGCAGCAGAGTACTTGTGGCGTGCACATGGGTTTTTTTAGGCTAGGCAGTAGAGCGATGTGTCCTGATGATCACCCACCGGTCGTCTTGCAGGCAGGGAAATCAGGATGCGCTCAGTGTAAAGACACTTCAGCTATCAAGATATTAGCAGTAATTTTTCAGAGTGTTCGGAATGAAGTTCCTGAATTTACTGCCCTCCAGGAAGCGTGTGGCGCGAAAATTATTCCCGGGACTGAGACCTGACTGAACCCTGAGATAGGAAGTTCTGAAATATTTAATGAGGGTTGGAACGTGTATCGGAAAGACAGATTAGACACCGTAGGAGGTGGTGTCTTCATTGCACTTGACAAAAATATTGTGTCTTCTGAGGTCGAAGTATAGTGTGATTGTGAAGTTATCAGGACACGTTTAACAGGGCTAGGAGAAATAAAGTTAATTGTTGGGTTTTATTACCGGCCACCAGGTTCCACCGTGACAGTTCCAGAATCATTCTAAGGGAGTCTACACTCTGTATCGCAGAAGTACCGGTTCAAATGGCTCTGAGCACTATGGTACTCAACTGCTGTGGTCATCAGTCCCCTAGGATTTAGAACTACTTAAACCTAACTAACCTAAGGACATCACACACATCCATGCCCGAGGCAGGATTCGAACCTGCGACCGTAGCAGCAGCGCGGCTCCGGACTGGAGCGCCAAGAACTGCACGGCCACCGCGGCCGGCGAAGTACCCGTATCATGCTATATTAGTCGCAGGTGACTTCAACCTACCTAGTATAGACTGGGATGTCTATGGATTCAATACAGGTGGTACAGACAAGCCGTCGTGTGACTTTCCTTTGCACACGTTATCTGAAAACTGTCTTGAGCAGCTAAATCGACAGCCAACGCGTAATGGAATTATTTTAGATCTGGTAGCCATGAACAGAGCAGACCTCATCGACGGTGTCAGAGTTGAGACAGGGATTAGTGATCATGATGTTGTCATTACGACTATGGTTACGAAAGTTAAAAAGTCGGTCAAGAAGGCTAGGAGAGTATTCTTACTAGAAAGAGCAGATAAGCAGTTGTTAGCATCCCACTTAGTAAATGAATCGACTTCATTTACTTCCGGTACGATAGACGTGGAAGAATTATGGGCAAATTTTAAACACGTTGTAAATCACGCATTGGGGAAGTATGTGGCGAAAAAGTGGGTTACGGACGGAAAAGACCCACCGTGGTTTAACAGCGCAATTCGGAGAATGCTCAGGAAGCAAAGAAAGTTGCACTCGCGGTACAAGAAAGGTCGGGAGAATGAGGACAGGCAAAAGTTAATAGAGATTCGTGCTGCTGTAAAAAGAGCGATGCGCGAAGCATACAACCACTAATATCGTCACACCTTATCAAAAGATCTTGCTGAATACCCAAGGAAATTCTGGTCTTATGTAAAATCGGTAAGCGGGTCGAAGGCTTCTATCCAGTCACTCACTGATCAGTCAGGCCTGGCAACGGGAGACAACAAAACGAAAGTTGAAATTTTAAATTTAGCGTTTGAGAAATCTTTCACGCAGGAGGATCGTACAACCATACCGCCGTTTGAGTCTCGTTCAGATTCCCGTATGGAGGACATAGTGATAGACACCCCTGGGGGTTGTGAAGCAGCTGAATGGGTTGAAAAAAAATAAATCGCCAGGTCCTGATGGGATTCCAATTCGGTTTTACAGAGAGTACTCTACTGCATTGGCTCCTTACTTAGCTTGAATTTATCGCGAATCTCTTGCCCAACGTAAAGTCCCGAGCGACTGGAAAAAAGCGCAGGTGACGCCTGTATATAAGAAGGGTAGAAGGGCGGATCCTCAAAATTACAGACCAATATCCTTAACATCGGTTTGTTGCAGTATTTTCGAACATATTCTCAGTTCGAATTTAATGAATACCCTTGAGACAGAGTAGTTGCTGTCCATGCATCATCAGCACGGCTTTAGAAAGCATCGCCCTTTTTTCGCATGATATCTTGCGAACCATGGAGAAGGGTATCAGACGGATGCCATATTCCTTGACTTCCGGAAAGTGTTTGACTCAGTGCCCCACTGCAGACTCCTAACTAAGGTACAAGCATATGGGATTGGTTCCCAAATATGTGAGTGGCTCGAAGACTTCTTAAGTAATACAACCCAGTACGTTGTCCTCGATGGTGAGTGTTAATCGGAGGTGAAGGTATCATATGGAGTGCCCCAGGGAAGTGTGGTAGGTCAGCTGTTGTTTTCTGTCTACATAAATGATCTTTTGGATAGGGTGGATAGCAATGTGCGGCTGTTTGCTGATGATGATGTGGTGTATGGGAAAGTGTCGTTGAGTGACTGTAGGAGGATACAAGATAACTTGGACAGGATTTGTGACTGGTGTAAAGAATGGTAGCTAACTCTAAATATAGATAAATGTAAATTAATGCAAATGACTAGGAAAAAGAATCCCGTAATGTTTGAATACTCCATTAGTAGTGTAGTGCTTGACACAGTGACGTCGATTAAATATTTCGGCGTAACATTGCAGAGCGATATGAAGTGGGACAAGCATGTAATGGCAGTTGTGGGGAAGGCGGATATTCGTCTTCGGTTTATTGGTACAATTTTGGGAAGATGTGGTTCATCTGTAAAGGTGACAGCTTATAAAACACTAATACGACCTATTCTTGAGTACTGCTCGAGCCTTTGGGATCCCTATCGGGTCGGATTGAGGGACGACATTGAAGCAATTCAGAGGCGAGTGCTAGATTAGCTACTGGTAGGTTTGATCATGACGCGAGTTTTACAGAAATGCTTCAGGAACTCGGATGGGAGTCTCTGGAGAAAAGGAGGCGTTCTTGTCGTGAATCGCTACTGAGCAAACTTAGAGAACCAGAATTTGAGGCTGATAGCACTACAGCTTTACTGCCGCCAACTTACATTTCGCGGAAAGACCACAAAGATAAGATAAGAGAGATTAGGGCTCGTACAGAGGCATATAGGCAGTCATTTTTCCCTCGTTATGTTTGGGAGTGGAACAGAGAGAGAAGATGCTAGTTGTGGTACGAGGTACCGTCCGCCACGCACCGTAAGGTGGATTGCGGAGTATGTATGTAGATGCAGATGCAGCTGCAAGAGCTGTTAAGCTGATTGTGCGATAATTCTCGCACTTGTTAGCTGTTGCCGTCTTCGGTATTGTGTAGACGACGTTCTTACGGAAGTCAGATGGTATGTCACCAGACTCATACATTCTACACACCAAGGTGAATTATTTTATTCCTCAGCGACTTGTATTATTATATTCCTGAGTCTCCCGGAACATTTTTTTACCTCCTACTTTCATCGATCAGATTAAGTATTTCTGCTGTTACCCATGGTTTCTTCGCATTTACCTTCTTTTATCGCTCTTTTTAGGGATAAGCATTCAACTGCCTACTGAGCTATTCTTTATTGTTGTATCTACAGCCTTAGAAAACTTGAAGCGTATCTCGTCGATGCTTAGTACTTCCGTATCCGACTTAGCGCGTATTAATTCTTCCTGACTAATGTCTTAAATTTCAGCCTACTCTTCATGACTACTGTGATATGAGTCTGTTTCTCCTCCTGGGTACGCCATACAATCCAGAATCTGATTTAGGACTCTCTGTTTGACCACAGTGTAATCTAACTGAAATCTTCCCGTATCATCCGGCATTTTCCAAGTACTCCCTTTAAATACTGCATTACCCTTTCAATATCCTCATACAGTTTCTCCATCTCTTCATCTGCGACGTGGGCATGTATAACTGACCTTTCGTTGTTGGAGTTGATTTGCTGTCGATTCTGGTAAGAGTAACCCTATCACTGAACCGTTCACAGTAACACACTTTCTGGCCTACCTTCCTATTCATAACGAATCCTGCTCCTGTTATACCATTTCCTGCCGCTGTTGTTATTACCCCATACTCATCTGACCGGAAATCCTTGTCTTCTTTCCACTTCACTTCACTGACCCCTACTGTATCTACAGTGGGCCTTCGCATTTTCTTTTTCAGATTTTGTAGTTTCCCTACCACGTTCAAGCATCTGACATTCCACGTCCCGACTCGAAGAATGTTATTATTCCGTTCATTAGTCAATATTTTTCTCATGGTAACCTCCCCCTTGGCAGTCCCCTCCCGAAGATGACACTTCTTCAATTACAGGCCACATGTTCTATGGATACACATTGTTGTTGTTGTGGTCTTCATTCCAGAGACTGGTTTGATGCAGCTCTCCATGCTTCTCTATCCTGTTCAAGCTTCTTCATCTCCCAGTAGCTACTGCAACCTACACACTTCTGAATCTGTTTCGTGTTTTAATCTCTTGGTCTCCCTCTACGATTTTTACCCTCCACGCTGCCCTCCAATACTAATTTGGTGATCCCTTTGTGGGGCGGCGAGTAAGTTGTAAAAATAAATTGCTGTATAAATGCTTGCATGTTAAATCAGTTTCTGGCTTTTAGAATGTTGTTAATGCTGTCATTCGCCGTTCTCAACACTGGCTCTCTATTTCCTTTTTTAGCACCCAGAAAGTGATTTAACAAACGTGAAGCCTGAAAATAGAGTTCCTAGTGCCCACTTCATCTGAGAATACCATTATAGCTGCAGGTTATAGCTCTGAGGAATTAGGAGATTGTCCGGGATTTCTAATCAAAAACGATTTTCCAAAATAGTTGAGTATATTCTGAAATTCACTGATAAAAAACACAAGTATACCTACAACCTAACTAACAGAGCAGTTCAGAGTCTAATGCGCTGATTCAACTATAAATGTCTGAATTAAATGTTGAAATGAATGCTCGCCATAATTTGATGAGAATATTTCATCAAACGCCACGCTAAATAGTTGGTAGAATGTCTGTCCCGCGACGGCACGTGAAAATACGACAATACGCAAACTGAAGCTAGATAATGAAAATCATCCCAGAATTAACCCTTCACTTGAAATGATTTCATGGTTCCGAGTATCTCTATTAACTTAATACGGCACCCGAGGCTGTTTGTAGCAGCGATACCGATGCGACGCGACTCCCGACACAGATGGCGTGGTATTCAGCGTCTGGAGAGAACTGGGGCCTTGCTTCCTCGCGCAGCGTTCTTATATATAAAGCCGCGGTGCGGACAGCTAAGGGAACGCCTGATCAAATCGGCTCTCCCGACTAGCCGCTGGGCTAATAACGCACCACTTCAAGTTACATAATAATTTATAGCTTCTTTTGCTGATGGCCGATGAAGCTCTTAATTTAAACGTGCATTCAGCACGCAGGTAAGTATTGATAATAAAATTTTGACGTGGCTAAGTTAAATATTTTGGGCGAGAGAATTAATTAAATTACACAGCACACAGTAGATGAGCTCTGAACTGGCCCTTTTGAGATCCGCTATCGCTATAATTTTATAGGTATTCAAAAGAAACTTTTCACATCTTCATAGCCATAGCGGACCTCCAACCTATTTAAATCTAAACATCCTAGCCTTATTTATTAGCCTACTTAATCTATCTTGCTTCCTTCAGTTTTGAGACGAAAACCACAAAATCATGAATTTCCACTAAAATCTTAATTTGTGAAATCCAAAGTACTGTTTTTATTAAATCATTATGAAAGATGAATCTAAATATAAATTTTGAAATCTCTAGCTCTTTTCTGTTGCGCCAATGATTTTTTCAGAAAAACATCCAAATTTCGAAAATGGCTGAAGTTATCGAACTGATATTTAACACACATTAATTTAGTATTATTCCTGACATGCTAGAAAAGTTTTAGGTCATTTGCTTGATTTTTAAGGTATTGCACAACATTTATGACGTCAGAGCTAGTTACAGCAGACTGGCTGGCACACAATGGAAACTGATGTGAATTTACTACAGCGAGAGTAGGCTGTTTCCCTACACCTTGATGCCTCAGAATATGTCCTACCAAGCAATCCCTTCTCCTAGTCCAGCTGTGCCACAAATTTCTCTTATCCCCAATTTTATTCAATACCTCCTCATTAGTTATGTCATTTACCCATCTAATCTTCAACATTCTTCTGTAGGACAAAATTTCGAAAGCTTCTATTCTCTTCTTGTCTAAACTATTTATCGTCCATGTTTCACTTCCATACATGGCTACACTCCATACAAATACTTTCAGAAACGACTTCCTGACTCTTAAATCTATACTCAATGTTAATAAATTTCTCTTCTTCAGAAACGCTTTCCTTGCCATTGCCACTCTACATTTTATATCCTCTCTACTTCGACCATCATCAGTTATTTTGCTCCCCAAATAAGAAACTCATTTATTGCTTTAAGCATCTCATTTCCTAATCTAATTCCCTCAGCATCACTCTGTTTAATTCGACTACATTCCATTATCCTTGTTTTGCTTTTGTTGTTGTTCATTTTATATCCTCCTTTCAGGACACTGTCCATTCCGTTCAGCTGCTCTTCCAGGTCCTCTGCTGTGACTGACAGAATTACAGTGTCATTGGCGAACCTCAAAGCTTTTATTTCTTCTCCATGGATTTTAATTCCTACTCCGAAGTTTTCTTTTGTTTCCTTTTCTGTTTGCTCAATATACAGATTGAGTAACATCTGGGATATGCTACAACCCTGTCTCACTCCCTTCCCAACCACTGCTTCCATTTCATGCCTCTCGACTCTTATAACTGCCATCTGATTTCTGTACAAATTGTAAATAGCCTTTCGCTTCCCGTATTTGACCCCTGCCACCTTCAGAATTTGAAAGATAGTATTGCAGTCAACATTGCCAAAAGCTTTCTCTAAGTCTACAAATGCTAGAAACGTAGGTTTGCCTTTCCTTAATCTATTTTCTAAGATTAGTCGTATCCTCATGCCGTTGATTCTTTTGCCTTCAGGGGCAGTTTTCCCACCCCTAGGATAAGACAGTGCCCTGAACCTCTGTCCGCTTCTCCGCCTTCTTTGACAAGGCCGTTGGCAGAATGAAGGTGGCTTCTTATGCTGGAAGCCTTCATCTGCCAATGCTGAGTATTAATTAAAATCTAAGTAGCGTTGGGATTCGAACCCCAGACCGGAAACTTATTGATAGTGTATCAACGATTCTACCCTAAGACCACGAGTGCAAAGCCAAATTTTGACTGGAAGTTTGAAAATCAGATGTACGTCTTGCTGGTTCCAGACCTTATGTAGACCGATGTTGAAACAAGCCAGCTAACTGTCTTTCTTGTTAGATGTAATTCGAAACTTCTACGTCGGACTGAATGGACAGCACCTTTGTCAGCATAGGCTGTTTAATATATTTACGATTACTTTACTGGCGAACAGTGTAGGGCAAAGTGCAAATTGTGTTAGCCAAACTATGATCTTTCTTCGCTACCACTAAGTATTAATTCAGACTATGCGCTTCTAAACATCAGGTATAGTTTTCTTGAATATAAAATTAAGAAGAGGCATCACTCTAACGTGCAGATGACACTGTGTATCTCATGGTCTCTGGTCCAATGAAATTCGCTAAGCCGATCTAACGCCGGTATCCAGTCACTCGTTGTCTGATCTGGTAAGGCAGTAGAAGATAGCAAAGGGAAATTCGAACTTTTAAATTTCGTATTTAAGTAACCGTTCATGCAGGAGAAACGTACGTACATACCGTCGCTTGACTATAGCGCAGACTCCCGTACGGAGGACATAGTAATAGGCATCTCTGGCGTAGAAAAACGGGTAGATCGCCAGGTCGGGGTGGAATATCAATTTGGTTTTACAAATGCTCTACGGCACTAGCCCCTTACTTAGCGTACATTTGTGACATCTGTGTATACAGGGGGTAAAGGAACTGCCCCGCAAAATTACGGATCACATTCTTCGGTCTGCTCCACAATAAAGATAAAGGAATGGCGTCGAAAAATACTGATCATATCCTTATCGATTTGCTGGAGGACTGTTGAACATAGTCTCAGTATTCGAATTCATAAACTTCCCTGACACGGGAGAACTTTGTTTACAAATCAGTCCCGTACTTTACGTTTACCCTTTCTTCACTTGACGTACTACGAGTCGTGTGCGGATTGTGGGCTGCAAACGCATCTCTACCTCGACTTTCGTAAGACGATAGACAGTGTACACAGCTGAAGTCATCGGATGTAGAAACAAACCGTCCGTTCATATCTGAATAGCTCAAAAAAATGCATGCGAGAAATGCTATTCTCGACGGTGAGTGTTCATCAGAAACAAAGATGCCGTCATGAGTGCCGCAGGGTAGTGTGATGGGACCGCTATTATTCTTCATATACATATAAATGAACTGCTATAAATGAACTGCCGGGCAGGATGAGCAGCAGCCTGCGGCCGTTCTCTGACGCTAGTATGGTATACGCTGTATACGGTGTCATCATTGAGTGACCGTAGGAGGATACAAAATGACTTAGACAAAATTTCTAGTTGGCGTGATGAATGACAGCTATCTCCAAATGCATAAAAATGTAAGTTAATGTAGATGAATAGCATAAACAAGCCCGTAATGTTCGAATACAGCAGCTTGACAGCGTCACGTTGTTTTGATATCTAGGCGTGACGTTACAAAGCGATATGAAATGGAACAAGCATGTGAGGCCTCTATCAGGGAAGGAGAACTGTCGACTCAGGTTTATTGGGAGAATTTTAGATTGTGTGTTTCATCTGTAAAGGAGACCGCATATAGGACACTAGGCCGACCTATTCGTGAGTACGGCTCGAGTGTTTGGGATGTTCACTATGTCGGATTAAAGGAAGACATCGAAGAAGTTCAGAGGCGGGTTGTTGGATTTGTTACCAGTAATTTTGAACAACACGCGCAAGTATTATGGGGATTCTTCGGGAACTCAAATGGGAATCTCTAGACGGAAGGTGACGTTCTTTTCAAAGGATGCTACTAACAAAATTCAGGGAATCGGCCTCTGAAGCTGGTTGCAGAACAATTCTACTGCGGCCGGTGTACATTACGCGTAAGGACCACGTAAGAGGTATGAATGTTTTCGTGGAGGCATGTAGACTTTTCTCCCTCCCTTTATTTAAGAGTGGAACAGTGAAGGAAACGATTAATGGCTGTAAATGGTACTCTCTGCCAGGCACCTACATTGGCTTGCGGAGTATATATGTAGACGTAGCTGTACAAAAACTTCAGTCAAGTAGCCGTTTGAAGATATGGGAAAAATCTTTTCCTTATGATAGGTACTCCGAAGATTGTGGTAGTTACACAGGTTAGGCCGGGAACAAGCTGGACAGATTTTATTATTATACACCGAGTTTTCTTATTCTGAACATAATGTGTCTTTTCGAAATACATTTGAACAGTACGTCACAAACTAACGAGTACTGCGTACCGATCTGTCAGTGTATACAAGAATTGGAAAAAAATATGGAAACATGACAAAAACAACAAATTACTATGCCAAATACGGTGTAGAAAAAAGATGCCAGTCAAAACTAAAGTCGTCTCGAAATGGATAAATAAAGACTCTGTATAATTTTCAAGAAAATCATATACCGTTCTTCCTGCAAAATGTTGTCAAGTTCAGATAACGATGATGGAGGTGAGTAGAGATCACAAACGCTTCTCTCCAAAATGGGTCTCAAAGGATTAATAATATTGAGATCTAGTGAGTAGTACTAGTTAGGAAATATACGGCAGTTCATCCTTATGCTCATAAAACCAGTCCTTGAAGAGACAAGCTTTCGTCTTGGAACACAACATCACCGTTGCAGAACTAACATTGTACCACGGGATGGACCTGATCATCGAAAATCCTCACATAGTCTTCGCATGGCCCTTTAGACCATGTGGAACATGAAATACTACGATATGGCTGCCCAGAAATAGCAGTGGGAAACAAGACTCGTCTGACGAAATGGCATTCTTCTGTTGACCAATATTCCAAGGTTTATGGCTTCGGCACCACGTTTTCTGTTACAGGAATTTGCATCAGTGATGTGTGGTTCCGTAATTTCATCTCGATATGCAATTCCCTGCTTATGGAGCTCCCGTCGTGTTGTTTTGGTGCTGATAGGAGTTACAACTATGACGTGCAGTTCTTGAGTGACGTTTGGAGCTGCCATCCTCTTATTTCCCGTCACAATTTTCTTGAATGATCGTTTGTCACGATCACTCAAAGGACAATTTCGTCCGCGTTTTTCCGTTTTTCCTGAACGCTCTGTATGTCTTCGATATGGGACTTGTTGAAGCACGAAACGCTTCTCTTCCATTGGTTGCGGAAGCATCAACAACATCATCAACAACAGTTTGCACCGCTTTCTGATCCACTTAACTCCGGCACAATGCACTCCAAACTACACAAATCATTGGCTTGACCAAGACTGACACCGGTGAGGCACTGAGGACACTGCACAGGTGCTGTTCGTGGTCAAGTATAAAAGCGCAACCCGCCGCAGGCTCGCCTAGCATCTGCATTTATGTTCAAGAATGCATTTCTCGCAGCATTTCCACATTTTTGTTCAACCTCTGAACGTTGATGGGCGCCTCCTATGTAATGAGCAGTGGAAGCACGCCGAGCTCAAGACGTCTTCATCAGAAAATTACTGAACTGTTTTGTTCTCCTACATGAAAGCTACACTATTATAGGACCGAAAACTGTGAGGGTCTATTATAAATGGATCAGCTCATAATCTAAAAGCGTTTCAGGACTGTTTTCATTTTCAATTATCCTCTTACTCTGCAAAGTGTTCAACGTAGTCCGCTGTATGAAAGTCCCAGATATCATCAAGCATTCCTCTATACAATGATTCCGAACGGGCAGTTCAGAGCACAACGAATATTGCCTAGCCAACATTTACTATTTACCTTCCTTGAAAAAAGACATTCTAACAGCACGAGAGAAAGTATATTAAGGACTACTGCAGTAACAAATAGCGGCTGACAACGGCTAGAGTCCCTTCCATGACGCATATGAACGACGTCACTGGCAGGGTATGACCCGGCGGCAGATCGGTATTTATTGACGCAACAGGGACAGTAGACAGAGCTCTATCTAACCAATAAATGTGGCAGATGTTCTCCACCGCAAACACAAATGACAAGCAACCCTTGATTGTGAGGTCGTAAAAGGCCAATGACGTTTCCTGCATTTGAAGCCCTAAATTTTTCTGCCATTCAACCACAACATTATCTGATAATGGCAACAGGGAGTGGGACTCGATCCAATGGAGAGCACAGCATGAGTCTAAGGCCTGTAGTTGGTTTAGGCTACGCGTAATTCACTACAGTGCTACTGGTGTCGATACAAAGCAGAGCAGTAACAACGATAAACAAACAATGGATTATATCTACTACAACAGTTGAGAGCGAGAAAGAAGTGGCAGATTAAATATTAGCGTTTCTGCAATATGACTCAGTGGAATGTGTGATGTCGTATACGTTCGTCTGTGCGGACAATGCACATGAGGAGTTGTGACGAAACGTTACATAAACTGAGATTTTGAGAAAAACTAAAAGGTTTTTTGTGTGTTAAAAAATAGTGACGTGTGAGCTGTAAATTACTGAAAGACTACGTCCGTGAGCGCGATGAATATCAAATATTAAAAAGTGTTGTTTATTATCTGTAAAGCTCTCAAACAGCTATGCGTATAACAAATAGCCTTTTGTTTATACACTCCTGGAAATTGAAATAAGAACACCGTGAATTCATTGTCCCAGGAAAGGGAAACTTTATTGACACATTCCTGGGGTCAGATACATCACATGATCACACTGACAAACCACAGGCACATAGACACAGGCAACAGAGCATGCACAATGTCGGCACTAGTACAGTGTATATCCACCTTTCGCAGCAATGCAGGCTGCTATTCTCCCATGGAGACGATCGTAGAGATGCTGGATGTAGTCCTGAGGAACGGCTTGCCATACCATTTCCACCTGGCGCCTCAGTTGGACCAGCGTTCGTGCTGGACGTGCAGACCGCGTGAGACGACGCTTCATCCAGTCCCAAACATGCTCAATGGGGGACAGATCCGGAGATCTTGCTGGCCAGGGTAGTTGACTTACACCTTCTAGAGCACGTTGGGTGGCACGGGATACATGCGGACGTGCATTGTCCTGTTGGAACAGCAAGTTCCCTTGTCGGTCTAGGAATGGTAGAACGATGGGTTCGATGACGGTTTGGATGTACCGTGCACTATTCAGTGTCCCCTCGACGATCACCAGTGGTGTACGGCCAGTGTAGGAGATCGCTCCCCACACCATGATGCCGGGTGTTGGCCCTGTGTGCCTCGGTCGTATGCAGTCCTGATTGTGGCGCTCACCTGCACGGCGCCAAACACGCATACGACCATCATTGGCACCAAGGCAGAAGCGACTTTCATCGCTGAAGACGAGACGTCTCCATTCGTCCCTCCATTCACGCCTGTCGCGACACCACTGGAGGCGGGCTGCACGATGTTGGGGCGTGAGCGGAAGACGGCCTAACGGTGTGCGGGACCGTAGCCCAGCTTCATGGAGACGGTTGCGAATGGTCCTCGCCGATACCCCAGGAGCAACAGTGTCCCTAATTTGCTGGGAAGTGGCGGTGCGGTCCCCTACGGCACTGCGTAGGATCCTACGGTCTTGGCGTGCATCCGTGCGTCGCTGCGGTCCGGTCCCAGGTCGACGGGCACGTGCACCTTCCGCCGACCACTGGCGACAACATCGATGTACTGTGGAGACCTCACGCCCCACGTGTTGAGCAATTCGGCGGTACGTCCACCAGGCCTCCCGCATGCCCACTATACGCCCTCGCTCAAAGTCCGTCAACTGCACATACGGTTCACGTCCACGCTGTCGCGGCATGCTACCAGTGTTAAAGACTGCGATGGAGCTCCGTATGCCACGGCAAACTGGCTGACACTGGCGGCGGCGGTGCACAAATGCTGCGCAGCTAGCGCCATTCGACGGCCAACACCGCGGTTCCTGGTGTGTCCGCTGTGCCGTGCGTGTGATCATTGCTTGTACAGCCCTCTCGCAGTGTCCGGAGCAAGTGTGGTGGGTCTGACACACCGGTGTCAATGTGTTCTTTTTTCCATTTCCAGGAGTGTAGTAGCTGTGTAATGTAGATGAAGAAGAACAGAGATAATGCTTTTTTAGGTTAGATTTTTTTCCTAGCTTGTTTCGTCTAGCGGAAGGCCGCCATTGTATCACAGTCTGTTATTTAATGTAAGTCTGTCCGTAAGTTATCAGAATATATGTCCAATTGTTATTAGAAAGTGTTGACTATTGAAGTAGTGAGCACCTCCCATAATAGCCACCATTAATTGTAATTAATAAGGGTACTTCAGAACTTCGTGTTGCGGGCAGCTCTCTTTCCCTAGCGGCATTTGGTCGGCCATTAAGCTGACGATGTTGTTTAGTTAGAAATTAAGTCTGTAATTTTAAATGTAAATTCCATTCATTAATGTTTCCGTACTGAATGATTCAGTATGTTTAAGATTGGCCGCTTAACGGCAGATGAGATTCTCCTCAGTTTTTGCCTTACAGATAATGAATAGTAAATACAGAAAAATATTCCGTTTAATAAGCAAAAAATAAAAAATAAAAAATCTCAGTTTCTTTGTGAAAACCAAATTAATCATTACAGTTTGCGTGAAAGCACTCATATTTTCTCTCCATAATAGCAGCGCCCACGGGAACTATGTCTTATAAGTTGGTGAGTTGCGCGGTGCGTATAAAACATTATTTCGTGCGCACTTCGGAATAGCCGATGGCCGTACGTATGTTATCATGGTACTGGGTTATTTCAGAGTGTCATGCTATCCCGCAATACTTGCAGTATTCAGTATTTTATTTTTTGATTGATCACTGTATACATAGAACTTAACGACACTCCCAATCCCGAGTATCGCGATAGTGTACAATGCGACGATACGTGCTTAACAAGTGAAAGTGGTATTGAAATATGTGTCGAGCCACGTAGCTCATCATTCTTGTCAGACAGGCAGGCACAAATCCCGCCTCCCGTTAAACGTAATAAAGGACAATCGCTGTCCAAGGAGAGGATAGTAACATAATTGCGCATGGATGATCATCATCCGCAGCACAGCAAAAATTTACAGGATGTGCATGATAGTGACCCTCTATGTTATGCACATCAAATAGCGCGTGACATAGATTCAGTGGTTTCAGAAAGGCTGTGCCCTCGTGAAGGAACCGTCCCGATATTTGCCTTAAGCGACTTAGAGAAATCACGGAAAACCAAAATCAGGATGACCAGACGCATGTTTGAATGGTCGTGCTTCCGTATGTGAGTCCAGTATGCAAACGCTGAGTTACCCCGCTCGGTAATTAAAAGATGTTGTTGTTGTTGTTGTTGTCTTCAGTCCTGAGGCTGGTTTGATGCAGCTCTCACATGCTACTCTATCATGTGCAAGCCTCTTCATCTCCCAGTACTTACTGCAACCTACATCCTTCTGAATCTGCTTAGTGTATTCATCTCATGGTCTCCCTCTACGATTTTTACCCTCCACGCTGCCCTCCAATGCTAAATTTGTGATCCCTTGATGCCTCAGAACATGTCCCACCAACTTGTCCCTTCTTCTTGTCAAGTTGTGCCACAAACTCCTCTTCTTCCCAGTTCTGTTCAGTACCTCCTCATCAGTTATGTGATCTACCCATCTAATCTTCAGCATTCTTCTGTAGCACCACATTTCGAAAGCTTCTATTCTCTTTTTGTTCAAACTATTTATCGTCCATGTTTCACTTCCATACATGGCTACACTCCATACATATACTTTCAGAAACAACTTCCTGACTCTTAAATCTATACTCAATGTTAATAAATTTCACTTCTTCAGAAACGCTTTCCTTGCCATTGCCAGTCTACATTTTATATCCTCTCTACTTCGATCATCATCAGTTATTTTGCTCCCCAAATAGCGAAACTCCTTTACTACTTTAAGTGTCTCATTTCCTAATCTAATTCCCTCAGCATCACCCGACTTAAATCGACTACATTCCATTATCCTCGTTTTGCTTTTGTTGATGTTCATCTTATATCCTCCTTTCAAGAAACTGTCCATTCCATTCAATTGCTCTTCCAAGTTCTTTGCTGTCTCTGACAGAATTACAGTGTCATCGGCGAACCTCAACGTTTTTATTTCTTCTCCATGGACTTTAATACCTACTTCGAATTTTGTTTTGTTTCCTTTACTGCTTGCTCAATATACAGATGGAATAACATCGTGGAGAGGCTACAACCCTGTCTCACTCCATTCCCAACCGCTGCTTCCCTTTCATGCCCCTCGACTCTTATAACTGCCATTTGGTTTCTGTACAAATTGTAAATAGCCTTTCGCTCCCTGTATTTTACCCCTGCCACCTTTACAATTTGAAACAGAGTATTCCAGTCAACATTGTCAAAAGCTTTCTCTAAGTCTACAAATGCTAGAAATGTACATTTGCCTTTCCTTAATCTATTTTCTAAGATAAGTCGTAGGGTCAGTATTGTCTCACGTGTTCCAACATTTCTGCGGAATCCAAACTGATCTTCGCCGAGGTCGGCTTCTACCAGTTTTTGCATTTGTCTGTAAAGAATTCGCGTTAGTATTTTGCAGCTGTGACTTATTAAACTGATAGTTCGGTAATTTTCACAGCTGTCAACACCTGCTTTCTTTGAGATTGGAATTATTATATTCTTCTTGAAGTCTGAGGGTATTTCGCCTGTCTCATACATTCTGCTCACCAGATGGTAGAGTTTAGTCAGGACTGGCTCTCCCAAGACCGTCAGTAGTTCCAATGGAATGTTGTCTACTCCTGGGGCCTTGTTTCGACTCAGGGCTTTCAGTGCTGTGTCAAACTCTTCACGCAGTATCGTATCTCCCATTTCATCTTCATCTACATCCTCTTCCATTTCCATAATATTGTCCTCAAGTACATCGCACTTGTATAGACCCTCTATATACTCCTTCCACCTTTCCGCTTTCCCTTCTTTGCTTAGAACTGGGTTTCCATCTGAGCTCTTGATATTCATACAAGTGGCTCTCTTTTCTCCAAATGTCTCTTTAATTTGCTGTAGGCAGTATCTATCTTACCCCTAGTGAGATAAGCCTCTACATCCTTACATTTGTCCTCTAGCCATCCCTGATTAGCCATTTTGCACTTCCTGTCGATCTCATTTTTGACACGTTTGTATTCCCTTTTGCCTGCTTCATTTACTGCGTTTTTATATTTTCTCCTTTCATCAATTAAATATTTCTTCTGTTACCCAAGGATTTCTACTAGCCCTCGTCTTTTTACCTACTTGATCCTTTCCTGCCTTGACTACTTCATCCCTCAGAGCTACCCATTCTTCTTCTACTGTATTTTTTTCCCCCATTCCTGTCAATTGTTCCCTTATGCTCTCCCTGAAACTCTGTACAACCTCTGGTTTATTGAGTTTATCCAGGTCCCATCTCCTTAAATTCCCACCTTTTTGCAGTTTCTTCAGTTTTAATCTACTTGAAAGATGTAAGATAATTTCGTTGAAAGATGTAAGGTAACAAAATTTCAGACACAGCGTCATCTTGACGATGCACAGCAAAACGCGGAATCGGCCCGAAAATTTGTGGATAAGGTAAACAAATTTCCCATCGTTCAATAAGGAATTTGTTTTCAAATCTGATCGGTTGGGATTTGCAGAGGAAATGCATCTGAAGGGAACCAAGAGAGTTGTGTCAAGTGTTCTGCCGTAACCACAAGCTCCGGAACTTAGAGAAAGGACGCAAGACCAGAGAAGGCGGTGAAGCGACGTCAGCCAATAGCCCGTTGACAAGGACCGCGCCACGACTGCAGCGACCTCTGCAAGAAGTGAATATAAGCGCCGCTGCTGCCAGCCTCGGCCGGACATTAGTGGACAGGATTTGCAGAGTATTAGCACGGCCTAGCAGAGAGTACTACGATATCAGATTGTAGTGATCCACATCCATTGCTTGTCTGAACATTGTGTATAGCAAGAATTCGGACTTATGTTGGATGTCGCCCATCGCTTGCTATACCTTTGTATGTTCAAATTAAGTATTGTCAACCTGCTTTAATGAAATAAAACTACTAGCATTATTTGCTTGAATTGTTGTATAGCATTCCGGGAACGCAGCATCCCTTAAGCATCCTATACGAGACGAGTGGGCAAGACCCCATATCAAGGTCAACTAAATCAACACCTTAACACATTCATACACAAATATGCCGACGGCAAATCAGGGTGGTAAATTGGCTAATTTATTTACCCAGCTGCGAGAAGATGGAAGTGGTCTACCTCCTATGATTCTTTCTCGTGTGTGTCATCTTGCAAGGACAGAAGGGACCATGTAAGTCACAGCAAGCAAGAGTTGGAAATTGGGTGCAAGAAAACTTCTACTTTGGTATGAGCATTGCTTTTGGCCAACAAAATAACTTGCTTTTGCTTGATTCCTTGTCTGCGTATAAAAATCATTCTCCTTTAAGCAAACTATCCATTCTGAAAAGTGTTGACATTGCGGTTCATTTCACCTGTAACCGTTGGACAAATCCAGCCTTTGGATGATTGTTTTCTTTGTGCCTATAAATCACACAGGTGTTATTGCACTATCTGCAGCTATACCTTAAAGGACAGCCAGTTTCGCGATAAATTCCACGAAAGACTTTCGCTTTCAGTTGCTGCCATCACTTGCCATCAGTTCTCATCACACCGTTACGTTAACATGATTCTATACGCATTCTTTAGGAGTTGATATTTGGAGGAGCCTCCTGCGCGATTTGTAGGTCCCAAGGAGTTCGCTTTCGATCTTGATTGTGCGAACCTTTGTGGTAACTGTGACGTGTCATATTTCATTCAGTGTTCATGGTGTAAGTAATGGTTTGTTTTGAACATTTCTTGAATGTCGACAACGTCCATTTTCCATTTTGTGGTGTATAATGCATAATTTTCACCTCTTCACTTGCCGGACACTCTTTTCTGTCGACCTCCTGATGCACGTGGTGACTCATTAGCAGCTAATATTTTTCCTGTCTCGTTACCACAACACATCAGATGAGCTTTACTAAGGACTGAATTTGCGACCTCGCACTCAAGTGTTTCCTTGTAAGTGGGAGGCTATGAAACCACTCGTTTCAGAGAGACGTCTGAAAGTGACATGAAACTCTTCATCAACAGAAAGATGGAGATAATTGTTAGAGGAATGTGAACACTAGAACTTTGCAAATTACAAAAAATGGCTCTGAGCTCTATGGGACTTAACATCTGAGGTCTTCAGTCCCCTTCAACTTAAAACTACTTAAACCTAACTAACCTAAGGACATCACACACATCCATGCCCTAGGCAGGATTCGAACCTGCGACCGTAGCTGTCGCGCGGTTCCAGACTGAAGTGCCTAGAACTGCTCTGCCACCCCGGCCAGCTTCAAATTACAACTAAGCCCATTAGCTAGCAGTATTATTTATTTTGTCTTCAAGCAGCGTGCGACCTCGCAGGCTCTTTTAATTTTGGAGACAGGTACAGGCCCTTTTTTCTATGTTTTAGAGACTTCGTTCAGATTTTCAGCAAATTGACCCAGGAGAAAAGAAATATCTTGTCAGTGTTTATCCGAGCGGGCCCGGTCTCCAGTACAACTGCCTGAATTGAAGTTCATTACCATTCTACTGATGCGCAATTTGTATATTTCCTGGAAAGCGACGAACACAAAACAAAGTTAGAGCACCGGAGCAGAAAGAGGGAAAATAAATGTAGCGCACATTTCGCAGTAATCAAATTTCTCGTGTAATTATGAATGCGACGGCCGTCCGTATTCGCGAGTATCTCCATAGCAGGGGGTGGCCGCGCGCCACTCCCGGCCGGGCGCAGGAGGCGGCAGCGCTCGGAGAACAGGCCCTCGTCAGCCGATTCCCCCACTTAAAAGTTAGTCTGTTCCGGGCGAAATGGCAACCACTAAACACGGGTGACACAATACAAAACCTAGGGATACAGTCCTAAATGCAACCAAGTGGAGAATGGAACTGAATAGTGAAGAGCTAGTGAAAACCAGTCGCAAAAGACACTTTGACGGAATTCTACGATTTTCGCCACCCCCATCCCCACTTCTGAGAAAACGTAACCTTCGTTAACCGAATTCGATGTCTGCCGCACCACGCAGACGTTACATTTCAGTATGAGATCGAAGGAAACACAGTATTAAAACACACTTTAAGGAGTCTTTTAAATGGGTCAATAACATCCTCTTCCATTAATGTCGAATGCAACTTGTGCTCCAAGATGGTAGCATCCAGTTTGCATTCATTTTTCAGTTTTTACGTGTGTCTGGATCCTGTAAAGAGGCGTGTGTGCTCATTTATTGTTTTCTTTTACGTAGCCAGTTTTTCTTCAAAATTCAGGGTTTCGTGATTCAATCGATAATAACGGGACCCTGATAGGGTTTGTTGTCCGTCAGTCTGTCTGTCAGTCCGACTGTTCGAAACAGTTTTTCTCAGGAACGACTAGACACATCACGTTGCAATTTATGCCCCATATTAAGATCTACGGTCCCTTAGTGATGAAAAGCGAGAAGCTTCCAAGTCAATCCAGTCAAAAGCTATGGATGTACAAGTATGTCACTTATTTAGACACTCGAAAACTCACTCATCACACCCTATAGGGTGTATTCTATGTGCATTTGTATTAAATCGGGGGCCTATAAACGACGGAGAGGTTTCGTCCCGCCGTAGCCCTCAGTGGATCACAACCCCACAACAGGCCACAGCAGTCCACCCACACCACCGCCGCCCCACACCGAACCCTGTACAGGAAACGCTTATAACCGTGGGAAAAATTTTACGTTTTTCAAAAAAGATTTTCAGATGAACAAATCACTGATTTCATTAATCTCATCACAGTAGTAGTTAAGTACAACTATTCTGAATTTATTGAACAACTCAGCATTCCACGGTCTCGCTATGGGAAATCCCTTATCTTGCCGATATTTTCATCAACTCTCTAGAAGAAATGATTTTCAACTGTTTTTCAGCTACAGCACTAGGTATTCTCTCCTATCTCAGATACGTTGATGATATTTTAGTCATCTACAAGGGACCTGCTGATGGCATTGGCCGTATTTTTAATCTCTTCAATGAACTTCATGAGAAAATATCTTTCATCACCGAACTTGAAAACGAGGCCCGCCAACTAATCTTTCTTGACTTGACGCTTACAACATAAGAAAATAAAATCTCATTCAATATTTTTCGTTAAGAAACATTTACTGATCAGATCGTAGCTGGGTCCTATATGCATCCACAATCTCATAAAAACGCTTTACTCTGCTATTCACCGAGGTACTTCTATTCTACTTTCAAAAGAAAAATTCAACGATGAAATCAATTTACTCAGAACGACAGCAATTAATAACGAGTATGAACCTGGCATAGTAGATAACATCATTAAAAAGAAAAGTGTTGAAAGAGTTACTACGGTCGGCACTTCTATCACTGAATCTAACTGAAAAAAATATTTTTCAATTCCTTTCTTGGGGCCCATCTCCTATCAGATCCACGCCTTCTCCGTAATAAATACAACTGCAACGTTGCCTTTTCTACGAATAATAATCTGGAAAGAAAACTTCATACATAATTTAAAATCGACTCTCTCCGCTTTAGAAAGTTCTGGTGTCTATAAAGTTTTCTGCGACACCTGCTCTTCTTACTACATAGGACAAACAGGACGTGCCTTTACAACCAGATATAAAAACCACCTTTTAAGAAAAAATGGCATTAGCACCCAAAATTCGTCTTTTGCCGACCATCTTCTGTTTAAAGGTCACGCGCCTAAAGCTATTTACGATATCAACAATTTGCACACCGAGAAGAAACGGCGTAGATTAGATATTCTTGAAGAATTAGAGATTTTTTAGCAACTTTCTCGAAATGATAGCCTCATTCTCAATGAGCAGCTGCAGTTGCGTAATAAAAATTTCTTCAACGGTATAAAGCCGTTAGTTGACATTTAAGTTCAGGTCTCTTCGTGCAGTTACCGAAATGTTTTTTTCCCATCTAAGTCAGCTCATAATTTTTCATTTATTTAATGGTTTATTGGCTGTACTTCATGTTATATCGTTTACTACAGGCTGTATCATTCAGCCTCTTTGTATTTTCTATAGTGATGTTTTTATATTTCAAACTGTATCTCTAAGCTCTGATGATGACAAAATGTTACTGCATCTGTCGCTGTTAAACGAAATATTGCCTTTTGCATGTTGTACTGAATAATGTTCAATATAATATTCGTCTGTCTACAGTTGATGTTAAGTAGCCAAGTTGTACTTGCGGCTACTAGATGGCACTCTCGTTGCAATGTTCACCTGCCCGTGGTTGTTAACGCGGGCGCCTCAGTCTGAAGCACGACATATGCGAGCTGCTCGTAATGGCTCGCCTTCCACACATTTTATTTTAAATTGTGGCTAAAGGTGTGTCGCTTTATATTTATTTTATACGTGACGTGTAAGTACTGCTTCTTTTTGTATTGTTAATCAGTTTTCAGTTTTCAAACTGTATTTCTATGCTTTTACATAAGCAAAATGATACCATGTCTGCTGTTGTCATATAAAACTTTGCCTGTACTAAATATTGTTCATTTTAAGATTCCGCTGTCTATATTTTAAATGTTAAGTAACCTACTTACATTTACGGCTACCAGATGGCACTCTTGGTGTCATATTCACCTGCCGGCACTTCCTAACGCGGGCGCCTCAGTCCGTTGCTACTAGTGGCTTTACAGATATGAGCAGCCCATAGAGGCTCTCCTTCATGCATTTAAAAAAAATTCACTAAAGCCGTCTTGGCCTGTTATTTATTTTATATGTGACATATAAGAACTGCCTCTCTCTTGTATTGTTAGTCAGTACTTACACTTTTGTATAAAAAAATTTCTTTTCCCATAAATTTGTAATTACTTTGTAGGCCACTTTAAACATATAAATTCTGATGAAGGCACTCTTAGAAGTGTTGAAACCTGCCTAATAAGACTAAAAATTGTGACCAAGGGCTCTTTTGTTTCAACTTGAACCCAGGGTTATTGTGAGGTTTGGCCCCCAGTGGAACCCCACTCCGGGAACGTCTCATACCACACGAATGTAACCCCAAATGTTTGCGTGGTAGGGTAATGATGGTGTACGCGTATGTGGAGACAGTGTTTTTGCAACAATCGCCGACATAGTGTAATTGATACATATATGGATATGGTGTCTGTTCATTCGGACATCAATATAATTCTAATTTAGTGTAACTGATGCGGAATAAGGGGAACCATACCGCATTCGCCGAGGTAGATGGAAAACCGCCTTATAAACCATCCACAGGCTGTACGGCACACCGGACCTCGACACTAATTCGCCGGGCAGATTCGTTCCGGGGACGGCATGCCTTCCCACTCCTTAACGGTGGCGTGAGGAATACGGCGGCTGCAAGAAGGCAACAGGTAAACTGGTGGATTCGCACGACAAATGGAAAAAGCCGGCAAGAGTGGCTGTCGGAGACGAGTGATTAAAACATAACATTCAGAAGCTACAACTGACACTCGGCGTTTGGCTGGCGTTCGCATCACGTGACGCACTTCACTTTCTGTATGGTGCAATCTTCGTCTTGACTGCCTATTTTACGAACGCGTCGTTGGCGATGCAATTGTAGCTTGATGTTTGTGACAAGCAAACATATAAATGGCATTGTCGCTAGTTTCGCTCGCAGCAATTTAAACTGTCTTATAAAGATCGCTGTGTAAGTACACCCTCGGAAATCGCCACATATTCGGGAAAAACACCCAAATATCTTGGACAATCGAGGAGGTAAACGTCGTTGCTGGTCGTTTCACTTGCAGCAGTTTCGTCTTTCGGTTTTTTAATCGGATTGAAGTCACAAAATTATAGAAACTCTTTCCTGAGAGAGCACGCTCTCACATACAAATGACCTCGAATATTGCAGAACGTACTTCTATTACACGAATGAGAAAGAACCAGAATCTGTTACAACCCGAAGATGAGGAAAAAATTTTAGCATGTAGATCCTTTGAGTTCAAGCACTATGGGACTTAACATCTGAGGTCATCAGTCCCTTAGACTTAGAATTACTTAAACCTAACTAACCTAAGGACATCACACACATCCATGCCCGAGGCAGGATTCGAACCTGCGACCGTAGCAGCAGCGCGGTTCCGGATGGAAGCGCCTAGAATCGCTCGGCCACAGCGGTCGGCTGAGTCTCTAACCACAACGCCACAATGATCACAAACAATTCTTCCAATTATTATCATTTATATTCACTCCCAAATACTTCATACTGCCGATGTGTCGTTAACTGGTGTTTAATCGTAAGAAATCATAAATCTTTCACGAGCCATTGTCTTCTAACTGCATACTGTCGTATCACGTAAATCGTAATACAGATAGAACAAAATACGATAAAATCCAATACACTGTCTCTAAAGTAGGAAGCGAGCGACGTCACGTGACACTACCTTAATTATGAGGAAACAAAAGACTCGAGGAGAAACAAAAAATACTGTCGGTAACTAGAGAAAATTTCGGTCTAGTTTGATATAACATAACGTAAATGTTTGTTAAGATCTATGAAAAATATTGTACGAGAATTTCCGCAGTGATGGACTGAGGGCATAATAGTCGATGACCTTTTGATCAAGGGCAGTTGATCTGGAGACCTGGAACGGACTTGTAAAAATTCCGAGAGTCAGCGAGTGTTTGGACTTGTAATAATTCTTACTACTTGAGCAGAGCAGAACACACAATATTTCTGTGATTTCGCGAGAGGCAGGAGCTACAATAATATCATACAGTTACAGACGCGAGGACTTGAAAATATTGGTGGTGGTGGTGGTTAGTGTTTAACGTCCCGTCGACAACGAGGTCATTAGAGACAGAGCGCAAGCTCGGGTTAGGGAAGGATTGGGAAGGAAATCGGCCGTGCCCTTTCAAAGGAACCATCTCGGCATTCGGAAAATATTGGTGGTGCGGGTGTTGGCGAAGGTAGGGAGGAGGGGCGTGGGAGAGGCAAGAATTATTATAGAAGATATTCATGTGACAGATAACTTCGCGCTTGTTTAATAGTGGCCAGCCAGCGTTTTATCGGTGTTCTGAATGCTCCCAGCCAGTCAGCTACGTGTAGAAGTAATAACAGCACTACCAAACGGTGCGCAAAGTTATTTATGTCCCATGCTGTATGTCAGTAGTTGTACAAGGCACATAAATTGGAAGAAGCATAACTTTTTGTAGCCAAATGTACTCCTTCTCACTTTATTCCTGCATATAAACTAGTCACATTTTGCACGCGGTCAATCTCCATCTGTATGGGCGTTGAGAAGACCAATAGTATAAAGACGAGCCTGTCTGATTACAGACCGAAGATACGTTTTCACACTTCGCAGACAAGAAAACGATCACTGTGTGGTACACGACGTTACGGCATCGTCAACATTATAGCCTGTATATATTTCAGTACTTCTGACAGCAACGTTTCTTTTCCTTTTCTGCTATTTCACTATTTTATCCAGGAACCTTATTGTTTCAAAAATCACTATTTTGTATAATTTCGTGAAACATTGTTTAGTGGAGAAGCTTATCTGATTCATAGGAAGATAAAATATAATCTAAATGTTTGTTATCACCAAGAAGGAATCGTTCCTTTTGGTTTATAGATATCAATGATCGAGTGTTGAAGAATAATTTCAAAAAGCTGACAGACTAGTCCATCGTTTCATAGTAAAAAACTCTTTATTTATCACGCACTTCACTGACGTTATTTGCAAATGAACTGGTGGAGTCATTGTATTTCTTAGCGATTAGTTTTACTGTGTGATTTCGAAGTTTTCTTAACCCAGAATGACACAAAATTGTTTTATATGAATCTAATCCACGTTACAACGCGGAAATCAGCTTACTGGCCTCCTCTAAGTGTAGAAACTTGTCTGTATTCTTATGCCTAGCGTATTAATGTGACAAAATACTTTTATGAAAAGAAATCAAAAGTCTGCTTATTAATCAAGAAGACATTTGCAATGCCCTCAGTGCCTGAATTGAAATTTTTGAAATATTTAGAAAAAATTCTAGAAGTTCTGTATAGTTGCCAAGTACCTTATTGGTCCACCTTGTGTGACAGAGTGGTGTCCAGTGTATAGGAAGATCTGCCTTTAAGTGAACAAAAAGACGTATTAAATCCTTCATACCACTCAGTGTATTTCGACACTTCAGGAATGCTTTCACAATGTCTTGTAGCGCTCGGTTTAAAGAGAGTGCAGCGCAGTGCAAAAACACAGCTCTCTTCTCAGTCTCCCTAAATATTGCCTGGACGCCATTGTGTAACCCGGCCATGTTATCGGAACCATCAAAGGATTGGCCTCTTTAATTGGAAGCAAGCAAATAAAACCCTCTCAAAATACCGGCGATGATTTCAAACAGACCATTAGTTGTGGGACTTTGTGTCCAGCCCTGAAAAAGCTTGTAGTGTCACTAAACGGCTCTTTGGTAGATATGTCTGTTGTTTCATCAACCATATTTGCATAATACGGTAAATAGTGTATGACTTAAAATAGTCAAGATTTCAGTTTTTACATCATCGGGTGTCCATTTATAGGTTTCATACTGAAGCCTCATTAAAAGTTACTAGCTATCTTCACACAGAAGGTGTAACAAATTGTCAAAGTTTCTTCTTCATTCATATGCCCTTTATTGCAAGCTTCTGTACTACTTTGTAATGAGGGAAGCTATGAATTTTTGGTAAAGCTTGGTTTTATTTCATTTCCGTAATTCGATTTAAAGGACTTGAAATTCGGTACAATTTCTGTGTGACAGCCTGGCGTCTCATGCACTTCCAACTTTCTACCCCTTTGTTCCAGTTCGAAAAATCAGTTTCCGTGAAAGCGTTTTACATTTTTTAAGAAAGCTGGATCGAATTTCTTCAGACTATTTCAAATTATGCAAAAACACATTTTTAACCTCAATGTAATTGATCTCTGGTGGTCCATTATTTTCTTTCGAAACCAACCAATTTCGGCAGTTCATTTTGCCATCTTCAGGCTCAATACGCTTTCTTCGAATCAACGAACTTCACGTATAGCGCCATAAAACTGGATGCCGTGAATCCCGATCGTTGTGCAGCTGATTCATTTGACATACCTTAAGGTGTACGCCTGTTGGTAAAGTTTACTGCATTGAAAATTAATGTAATAAATCCACGCACATTGTTGCGCTGATAACTGTGTCGTCTCTTTTTTTTCTGGAACAAGGCTTTTTGCTACCACCACACTCGTCAAAATCGGTGTCTTCGTTTTCACTCTCAGCGCCACCAACACCAGGTCTACGTTATCATGACTAACACTCTTTTTCCTAGTTATAACAATGTTCATTTTGAACTGGCCAGTAAGGGACGAAAGACTGAGTAAGGGAACAGACGCTGACTAATAACTGGACGGAGTCACAGTAGGAATAAATGACCACTGACGTTGGCAACTGTGTGCCGTGTTAGTGCAGTGCGGTATTATTGCATACACCTCAAACGACGAGAGGTTTGGACACTTTTATTTGGGTTTTCTTCGATTGCTGACAGTCATCTGACTTCGAGCCGCTACGGAATGTTTACAGTCGCTTCCAACATTAGCTACGTAGCAGTTTGTGCGTCGTAGCAATATGTAGGAATGTTGGAGTAGTGTTCTTTGACGTGCAGTGTTGTGCCTAGTGACTGTCAGTATTATCCACAAATATGAGTGAAGAGGCTATACCGGTACCTGGTCCTTCTGGCGACGCGCCATCAACTTTCTTGCCACTTCTGCGACATGTTAACCTATTCCACGTTTGTTTCTTTCATAAGTTATAAGCTGGCTGCCCTGGAAAAAGCAGGCGGGGCTTATTTTGGAAAACAGTGTGATACGAGGCGATCTTGCGCTTCCGCTGCCAGCAGGCCTTCGCACACGGGGCAACTAAAACAGTGGGATTAGCATTGATGCAAGGGGAAACACCGTCAAAACACTTGCAGAAGTTAGAACAATAGGAGAGACGAACTCGTAACAGCTCGTGAAATCGGCATTTTTCTCGTACCTAATCATTGCACTTTCTGTCCGCCCCAGTAGCTGAGTGGTCAGCGTGACGGATTGCCGTCCTCTGGGCCCGGGTTCGATTCCCGGCTGGGTCGGAGATTTTCTCCGCTCAGGGACTGGGTGTTGTGTTGTGTTCATCATCATTTCATCCCCATCCGGCGTGCAGGTCGCCCAATGTGGCGCCGAATGTAATAAGACCTGCGATATGGCGGCCGGACCTGCCCCGCGAGGGGCCTCCCGGCCAATGACGCCAAACGCTCATTTTCATTTCCATTGCACTTTCTAATGTAGAAATGCTCAAGCAAGTTTGACGGATTTTCTGGTATAGGAGGAGGGCGGTGAGAAATGCGTGTTTATTAGGGTGGGGGTGGGGTTGGGGGGGGGGGGGGGAGGGCAGACACTACTTCTAAAAATTGTGCTGAGGGCAGAAAGTACCTCATCCTCTTTCCCAACTCGGCGCTACCGCACAAGTTACTCAGTGCAGGCTTTGTAAAATGTCCGTGAGTTAGCGAGTGTTCGAACTTTTTACAATTTCTCGCTAGCTGGACACGTTTAAAATCGAGCTTTTCGCCCAGTTAGCGTGAGTTGCAGTAATTTCGCACAGGCTAAAAAGAATTTTCGATAAAATCTACTCTGAAGTTCTCTGAGCGAAATGAAGTTCACTAAAGGTAGGACAATATTGTCGACAGATAACGTCGCCCTATCGACTGAGCTCAAGACAAATTGGTTCGAGTCTCTTTTCACTCATTGTTTTCCTGTTTTCTGTTCTTCTTTCGGCTCGAATAGCTACGACATTTAAATATGAAATTCATCAAATGTATGCTGCCGTGAGCGTCAGACCGGTGACATGAGATCTTTCGGCAATCGTTGTCAATGTTGTCAACTGATAGTGAACATACAGCAATGCAGAAAACGAGTAACGCTAACTCACTCCGTGCAGAGGCACTTTGTAGTATTGCGTTTCCCATCAACTCACATGTCATTTTCATAGAAAATGATAATTAGATGTGTGTTAATTACATGTTTTATGCATTTTATATTTTAGTGTCATATGTGTTCAAAGTGGACGAAAACAAAATGGATAGAAGTAATGTTCCAAACGATACTAGTGATGGATCCATGTGGCCATCCGAAATTTGTCCTACATATAGCGAATTAAAATCACTTGGGGCCTTTCAAAGTCGATTTTTCAAGAGTTTTTGAGAGCTGCATCATGTTGCTGAGGCGATTGTTTTTTTAACTCTTAACTTCATCTGTTGTAAATGTAAACAACCTAAAAAAGGAAACAGTCACTGTTCTTGGAGCTCCTAGAGGCGAGTACAGTGCTACGGCAAATGATTCAAATGGCTCTGAGCACTATGGGACTTAACATCTATGGTCATCAGTCCCCTAGAACTTAGAACTACTTAAACCTAACTGACCTAAGGACAGCACACACATCCATGCCCGAGGCAGGATTCGAACCTGCCACCGTAGCGGTCACGCTGTTCCAGACTGTAGCACCTAGAACCGCACGGTCGCACCGGCCGGCAGTGCTACGACATTAAGCTTTAATTTCACTTGCAATTAAAAACTTAATGTCAGTTTCAATTACTTTAATTTTACGTGGTTTTAACATTAGCTTCGTAATGTTTTTTATGTGATGAGAGCAGTATTGGTCTTCAATTCTTTCGTCAGCTGCTACAAGTAATTCGGGATTTTCTGACGCAGACGCCTATAGTCGGTGTAGAAACCTGGTAAAAATAAAATTTTATTGCAAGAAGTTGGCTGTTTTATACTTATCATGACCCAAATAAACTAGATTAAATTCTGTAGCGCTACGGATAAGGACATTAGGACTCAGTAGAATTCCGATAGGCGTATAGGCACAAGACGAAGATGAGCAGTGCAACTGGCAGATTAGAATGTGATGACACTAATTTTTCTTTAACGTTTTCGTAGCTCCTTCAGTTAGTACATAATACTTCAAACGGAACCTGTTCATGTTACCCACCTTCACAGCGGGAAACCAATAATTAATGTAACCCCAGAAAAAAGTAATGGAGCTGGTAGGAACGAGATTTACATGGGAACCGTCCGTTTTATGATAATGTGTGGATCAAAATGGGCATCAGTGTCAGTCACACGCACGAAAAATTCATATTGGAACTTGCGTCTATTCATCTACCGTGGTGGAACTGGCTAGGTGCTCCGTAGGACCTAGAGAGCACCGAGGAGTCCCAGGTAGATGCGGATAAATGGGGCGTGTGAATTAATAATCATCCCAGCCAGAGGCTCCAAATCTTATCCAAACGAGCTCGATATGCCGTTCTATCTGGGTCCCAAAAGCATACACCCAACTCAATAAACCCACAAAATCAATCAGTTACGTAAGATTCAATAATCACGAAATAATTCAGAAAAAGGCTGGCCTGTAGGTATTCATTTAACTCAGAGCATGGAGATCTATTCTTTGAGGATAGTTACAGATAGCTGGTTTATTACTGGAGGACGCGTTCTGGCTGAAGGTCAGAAAATTATTCAGTTACATAAAATTTAATAAACACGAAACAATTCAGCAAATGCGGGCGTGCAAGTATTTATTTAATTCAGCGGAGAGAGATATATTCATTAAGCATAGTTACAGGGTGACAACTTACAACTTGTGGACTCATGCTGGTTGACAGCCACAATATCAATTAGTTGTGTAAGATTTAATAACCAGAGGATAATTCAGAAAAGGCTGCCATGCAGATATTCATTTAACTCCGGCGAAAAAGATCTGTTACTTTAGCATAGTTAGAGGAAGGTAGCTTGCAAGTGGGGGACACGTGCTGGCGGATGACCACGAAAACCAGTGAGTTAAATCGAAAATTGGAGAAAACTAATAGATAGAATGTAGCTTGCTGGCACTAAAGACATGGAAACACTACGGGAGTAGTATCACTCACCTTTATAATGTACATTTTATTACGGAATCAGAAGCTTAACGGTCGTTTCCCAGAACAAACCAAGTCCCACGAAATTCGTTAAGAAACCTGAATGTACCCGCCAACAAAACAGAACAATCAAAACTCAAGAAGTCTACATCTCATCTTACTGAAAAACTGTTTCAAGTTAATGATGAACCCAAACCAACAGTATCTAACAGAATGCTTTGACCATGACCTCTGAGCAGAGCGAGTCAAACGCGTGCAATACTTAGCAGACTCCAACATCCAGTGCCTAAAACCGCATTCCCGAGGCACACCACTGACCGTTGTGAGTTGCGGGGTATAAAGAGGACGTGTTACCAATTCCTGTACCTGTGATCTGTAGCGGAGCGTCCCTTCCTGTTTCTGAGCTATGTCTCTGGTTTCACCTCAAGTGGCTGATATGTTGTCACTACAAGCTTACAACTGTACAATATCTTCTGAGTACCAGGGGAGCGTGTTTCTAATCACCCACATTCTACCATTCACACAAACTACCATAGACAAAGAAATGAAAAATTGGCAAGATGCGAGATGGACTTGCGCTCTGAATATTCTGTACATATTTAACTATTTATTCATACAGTTCGTCCATCGAGGAATCGAGGATCTCGACGACTTTTATCCGTTGTCAGCAGTGATATTGGCAGGATATCGGGCCCAGAGACTCCCGTAGTTTCGAGAATGTTTGAATTTTCTCTGAAGTCGGATGAAAAAAAAAAAATTGTCATGTGATATAAAAACAAATTGACGATATTCGGGTTCTTTTCCCTTAATTGTTCTGTAAAACTTTCTTCCTGCCCAGATTTCATGATTTTACATAAAGGGGAAGAATCCTGTAGGTCTGGATGCGTGAGTTAGCGAGTATAAAAGTATTTGACGTAAATAGCTGCAACCTTTGATTGCACTGACCCAGAACATAGCGTTTACATACCACTAATGGACCACAAATCTTGGTATGTGACATTAATTTCCATTTGATACGCCAATCCGTTCCTGAGAAAAGACGGTCGGATACACATACAGCCCGACATGAGATGAAAAAAATTTTTGTTTTGTTTTGTTTAACGTAAATGCGAATGAACAGTTTTCGGATTTTTTTCCTTTGGAAGTTTTGTGAAACTTTTCTTCTTGGCAAGTTTCATGATTCTAGCTGAAAGGGAAGTATCCTTAAGGGAGTGTTCCAGCTGTCGTTCGCCGAACTAAGTGACCGAAGCATCGCCGCCTTGGCATGGACCCCCTCAGTCCGGGCAGTCACGGCCAGCACGCCCCTCAGCTGTCGAACACATCACGGGCTCGGTCGCGCCTCCCTTCTCCGCCACAAGACATGCACGCGCAATACTGCCTATGTTTTAAATTTCTGCCATTCAACCTTATCTGGCTATAGCCTCACGTGGGTACACCTTGCAATCCGATATCTGATTTAGGAATCTGAGTCTAGTCAACTGAAATCGTTCAGTGTCTTCAGACCGTTTTCCAAGTATACTTCTTCCTTTTCCGGTTTTATAACATTGTATTCGATATTAGATGCTGAAATTTGTTGCAGGACTGAACTAGACTGTCTTCTCTCTCGTTCTCACTACCAAGGACATATTCTCCTTTATCTTCTATTCCTTACCCTATTACCGGATTTCGATTTCCTATGATCGCTCTGTTATCGCCTCCTTTTAAGCACTGAATTAGAAGTCCAATATGTTATATGAACAAGGCCCATAAAAATTATTGTCTCTATCTTACACCGAAATAATGGTCTCTCCTCTTCTCCACCCAAGTCCATGGTCCATGTCCTGCATACATCATGGCAGATACATTGTTGTTTGTTGATTAAATATGTTTTTGTCATCAGTCACTTCCTATGTATTTTATACGTAAGATGTGTCTCGAGAACTGTTTATCATTTCTAGGTGTGTAGTAGAGCAGCGTTAAATCCTAAAAAACGAAGCTCATGTTTACTTTCGATATTTTATGTTTATTTCAAAGTGATAAAGGTCCACGGACATGTTTAACAATGTCGTTAATCTGCTTCAACGAAGGTGAGATTTTTACTGAATTTTGTGATACTGAACTGGAAATGTCCGGCTCCTGCGAGTGCACGGGGAATATTTCGGTAAAATTTCAATAGGTTTGTGATTCGTGTCTGTAGCTGATAGATAATTGTGTCTAACTGCTATGCAGAGGAATTGGGTCAAATTCCCCGCACTGCCAGCAATTTTTGCTTATTGGGTCAGCTCGATGTATTCTGTCTCGTGATGCCAACTGCAGAGTTCGCAACTCGCGGTCGCGTTCTCGCTTCCCGAGCACGGGGTCCTGGGTTTGATTCGCGGCGGGGTCAGGGTTTTTCACCTGCCTCGAGATGACTAGGTGTTTGTGTTGTCATCATCATTCATGAAAGTGGCGAGACTGGACTGAGCAAAGGTTGGAAATTTGTACGGGCGCTGATAACTGCGCAGTTGAGCGCCTCAAAAAACAAACATAATCATCAAGTCAACTGCAGAGCAACTTAATTTAACTAAATCACTCCAGGCAAATGCCGCGGTTGTTGTTTAGAAAGAGCACAGCCGATTTCCTTACCCATCATTGAAACAATCAGATCTAGTGCTCTGTCTCCACTGACCTCGATGCCGACGGGACGTGAAACATTCTTCCTCTTTTCTTTCGATATGCCATCCAGAGGTTGACAGTATGAGAGGGCAGTACCGCATGATCCTCTGGTTCGGATTGTGAACTTACTTAATGGGATGAAATCCTGATATAATTTAAACTATGAACTTCTTTCATTCGTCAGTTGTTTCTTCTTTCAGACATGTGCGAAAGAAAGACACCATTCATGATTCTGCAGCTGCAATTGGGCATTGAGATAAATCCAATGGCGACAAGTGAAAATTTGTGATGGACTGGGACTCGAAACGGGATTTCCCGAGCGTGCTTCCCATCCGTCACAAATTACTATATGTCACAAACTACATAGTGTCCCAGTCCATTATTCTTACTGCTCGCGGCCTCGGACATGTCCGAAAGAACATATAAATATATGCATCTTGAAGGCAAGCAATGATACGGTTATTATGGATGCATTCTTCGTTCGACTAAGGCGGAAATCAGGTGAAGCTGCGAGAAACGAGGGTAATGAGCAGGGGAAACTATGTGTGTTGTGTGTGACGTGTAGGAATTTGAGTTGGACGGGAACCGTGCTCGGGTAGCCGCAATGGTTAAGGTGACAACTTGCGATAAGCTGGAAATCAGGCTTCTAGCCTCAGTTCTGCAAGAATTTTCACTTGTCGCCATTGGATTTATTCTAGCCATAGCTGATATCGGAATTTCTTATTCTTCATGTAAACAGGATGACTTTTTACTGTGTACATTTACTTCTAGGTCCTCATTCGTTAAAGGATGTCTTGGTACCACGACTGTTTCCTCTCTGGCAGACGAGTGTTTTGTCGGCCGAACGACAAGATCTCGGCATCTGCGCAGGGCGTAGAGCCACTGTTACGACGACCACCTATAATAGGCGGCTGGACTCTCAGCGCGGGAAGGAGACTGCCTTCTAGCCGCAGCGCCTGCTGCAAAACGTAAATCACACTGCAACAGCTGCAGAGCTATCTGCCGCATATAATAATTCCCGAGAGCACAGGAATGGAACGGCACTAGAGTGGCGAAGCGTTGATAGCACTATGCAATGCAAGTGCGGTTTTAGTACTTGGCGTTTGCGTGTATACACTTCTAATATCGGAAGCACTCCGGTAAAAAATTTGTCAGTACCGGAAGTGATCACACCAACACCACGTCCAGCATCGATTATGACATCAATTCGGCGATGAAGAAAGTCCACAGCTTTCTTCAGGTACACCGGATCGCGGTCAAGCCACTCATTTATTATCAGATGCCGAAGAGAGGGTATATCGATTCCTCTGTTTCATCCGCTGTTCTAAAGAGTACAAGGTGGTTTTCTATGAGATTAAAGTCGAATGATTTAGCACGTCAGGCTAGGTGCGTTGCGTCCCTGAGTGTTCGTCAAGCCATGGAACCCTGAGAATGCGAACGATGTCGTCGGGAAACACGGGAGTGGCCACGCAAACTCATCCTGAATATGTAGAGAAAAAGCAACATTTGATGACCGAGAATAAATAACATCTTGGTTCAAGTTACCGATGTCTTCAATGAATGGCCCCAAATCATGGTACGAAAAACGACAGCAGAACATCACAGCACCACCTCGGACCTGGACTAAACCCACCATAGAATGCGGTTTCAAAACGTCGTCGGGACATTGGTGCGTTCGACGCCTAGTGCGTCTTGAAAAGAAGGCAAAGACTACACTATACGGTTTTAGTCAGCTGCTGTACAGTTTCTGTACTGTTGGTCTCACTGAAGGCATCATTTTATGTGCCTGCGTGACAAGTAACTTCTGCGATGTACCACACTCCAAACGTCAATTGCATGCAGCTTCCTTCGCAGTGTTCTCTCGGAAACCGGTCGAGGTACACCTATATTCACTGACTGCATTTATTCCTCTCGGTTTTGAAACCAGTTGCCATTGATAAGACAATCGGTACTCGTCTCCAATGTCTGTCGGTTAGGACATTTTTGCAGCCACAGTACCTACGTCGTGTTACTTATTTGCGAGTGGTGCGCTGTTTCTTGTAGACGCTCTAGGAAGTTCATTCCGATACCCCGACAAATCTGGTACATTCTTTCACGATGTAGTCACATGCACTTGCAAACACGATACCTCCCTTCTGGCATTCTACCACTTCTCCATATACACCCATATTGCCATTTTGAATCAGTACAAGTGACTGTAACATGCAGACGACTTCACTGTCATGTCGCACGCCAACTGTCACATGACTACCTATTACCACTTCTACACTATCTACACTACAGCACTCCAAACAGATCACTGTGCTCTTTTAAGAGTTGTCCCATGAACTAAGGTGTTTTAGATATAACTCAGGAGGGGGCATTTTAATAGTAAGAGACATATCGGGAAGGCCATGTATACGCAATATGAAGACTGAAGAATACAAGCATGAAAAAATGTTGATGTGGTATGCCATCAAAATTGCAATGTAACGTCTCCAAGGTCGTTGAGTTTTCATGTAAACAATCCAAATGTTTAGGCGAGTACTCCTTCCCATCTGTTCTTTAATAATATGTTAGGAACTGCGATACGGGTTTTGTGACTTTTGTTCCATAAATTAGATACAAAATGTTATTCAGAGAAGTGTCTCAGTGTCGAGTTTTGAAGAGGCATTAAAAAATTTATCCTAAAGTTAACATGTCAGATCCAGCTACGCTTCACAGCACGATAAACATTACGGATCCGCAGAATGTTGAGTAACAAACAGGTAATTCGTCAGCCATTCAGAGATGCAGAATTATTAAACCAATCTGCTAAGGACACATTAGGTGATAATTGTATGAAAATGTTCACTGGTATACGAAACATGCCCAAATGACAACAGAAAAAAACTGTTTCATATTCATTGTTAGTGGAAAAAATAAATGTGTACTTCCTTTCTTATAGAAAACACGTGCAAAAATACAATGAATGCCCATTTCACAGGGAGATGGCAGTGGCAGGCAGACAGGAATGCAATCTCTGTGTCATTTCGTGAAGAAATATTAATAATAACTCCCCTTCATTTATGTAAAATGAATCAGGCCTCGTGTTCGCTATAGACAATAGCGTAATCGTAAACAGTGGTACTTAAATTGAGGAAAATGACACATAAAATAGAACACTACTTTAAAATGGTTGTCAGCATAACTCAATAATACGTTAAAAGCAAATTATTTCTTAGATTAGACTACTGCAAATAAATCAACAGGTATAGTTATTGGAAATAAAAAGGCAGGACGAGGAAAACAGCTAAACTGTCAGCATACAATTGATAGGTTGTTACATTACGAGTAGCGGCAGTCTTGTTCGTCATATTTACTACTGACACACTTTTCTTTTTCAGGCTTCCAGAAAGTACATTTCTGTCAAGTAGTCAGTGGCAGTTAGAGGGCTGCGGTGTCGAGCGTAGGCTGAAGTAGATGTTTGATGAATTTTCGTGGAAGATAAAAGCTGTGTGCTATACCGATATTCGAACTCAGGACCTTTGCCTTTCGCGGGTAATCGCTCTACCGACTACGCAACTCAAACACATGCCCTCCTCACAGTTTTAATTCCGCCATTACCTTGTGTCCTATCTTCTAAACATCGCAGAGCACTGGCCCGCGAAAGATAAAGATCCTGAGTCTCCATCCGGCACACAGTTTTAATATGCCATGAAGTTGCATATCAACGCACGTTCCGTTGCAGAGTGAAACTGTTAATCTAGTGTGCGTTGCTGGTGTAGAGGCCTGATTTCGGAATGCAATTACCGCAGTCTGGTACATATGCTGTTCACAGAAGGTAATTTACGGCGTGCGCTAGCATTGGAGAAAGTGGTATGTTCTGTTTACAGGAAATTTTCTGTTTTGAGTTGTAAATTTTGGAAACTTACGTTATTTGACTATTTCGATACTGTTGTTTCAATATCTCTGGTAAATGCGTATATACAGGGAAGGAACAAATCACTGTTGACCACTTTACATTTTTGAATACTGACTGTAAATTTTGTGTGAAGAGATAGTTTCTTGAAAGTGGGAAGTTTTGCCAATAGTATTATTTTCTTGAGCTTTCTATTTGCTACTCACATTTTAACAAGAACGATTAGGAAAGCAATGTTATTCGCACCTTTCTCATTTCACTGGGTAATATACAAATGAACCAAAACAGTTTGAAAGTTGTTGAACATCGAGCCCCCACATCCCATTTTTTATTTAGAAGTATTAAAACGTAGAAATTCGGACTCGCATTGGAGCTCGCGAGATTCGATTATTACTTATATTGCGCTCCCCATCTGTTTTTAAGTAATGGCAAAAGCTGAGTGATTTACTTCATCATATCCCAATTGCAATGCCACTGCCAGATTATTCACTGTTGCAAAGGTAACCAAAGTGATTATATAGGCGGTCAGAATTAAACATTGTTCACTTAGGGGACAGTCACTGTAAATTCTAATAACATTCAGTGAAACAATAATTGTTCTGAAATATATTGTGATATAATTTAATTTGGTGGTTGTCTAAGTGTTTTGAATTGCAAATCTAAAAACTGATATTATGTATAAATTATATACAACAACATAGCGTTAACACGTGGTAGATTGGATACGTATTATTCGCAAGGGTTGCTTATACCGTACGTAATTATGCATGTTGGTAGTTCAAACATAGAAGCTTCACATGCATTAAAAGTAACCGTTACATACAGCCATTAGCGAGCATAAAGTTAAATAACATAAACAGTCAGATTAAAGTTTAAAGGTTCCACTGAAAAGCAAAAAAAATCTCTTTTGAAAAGTTAGCACAGGGATGAAAGATATACTGAACTTCAGAACTGAATATCTACAATTTCCAAAATAAACAGCTCAGTCTCTACCGCTGACTCATTTACTGGCGTCCTGGTTTCAAGTTAATACTCAGACTTATGAGGCAAATAATAAAGTTTAGTTCTCTAATCAGCAGTTTCACTCAAGGTGGTTTTTTTTTACCCCGTGCCTACACAGTGACTATAAGTTTAGAATATTAGCTGTACAGAAAAATAATCTTCCCTTAGCGTAGATGTCTCGAAATTTCCACGAAATCTTATCGCACTATACTCTGTGAGGACTGAAACTCAAATAGCATTACATCGCAATGGTGTGAGGCAAATCGCCGGAAAGCACAAACGATCTGTTTCATATCGGAGACAGGTATAATTATTCAGTCCCACTTCCCAACGGTTTCGAAATGTTAGTTGAATTTCATATACAGTAAATGCATGACGTGAAGTACACGAAACTAATCAAAACCAGCAAACTCGTATTTCATTTCAAATTCTGTGTATAACTTGTGGTGAGTTAATCGAAGCATCTAACAAACAGCATGAACTAACGGAAACATTGCCTTTTTTCAGCAAATTATGAGACTGTAAGATACGATGGAATCAATTCTTTTGTGGAATATTTGCAATAAGGACATGCGAAAAAGAGGACATGGTGGGAGAATATCCAAATCTAAAAGCTAACTGTAAAACGTTACTTCAAAAACCAACCGAGACTGATGTATCTTTATTTCTCATACGTAAAACAAATATTTTCTGTTGAAAAGGTGGCATGTGGCTGTTAAATACATCAATTTATTGCAAAAAATTGCACTTGTGTGTGGCTATTGCAGTCAGTGTCAAATAAAACAATTAAGTGCTCGAGCTCAAGAGGAAATCAAATTATTATAATTACGTTAATTACCAATACTTCATCTTGTTCTGGACTTAAGACTGACTGTCGTTATACTATAACTATACTGTTGTTGTTGTTGTGGTCTTCAGTCCTGAGACTGGTTTGATGCAGCTCTCCATGATACTCTATCCTGTGCAAGCTTTTTCATCTCCCAGTACCTACTGCAACCTACATCCTTCTGAATCTGCTTAGTGTATTCATCTCGTGGTCTCCCTCTACGATTTTTACCCTCCACGCTGCCCTCCAATACTAAATTGGTGATCCCTTGATGCCTCAGAACATGCCCTACCAACCGATCCCTTCTTCTGGTCAAGTTGTGCCACAAACTTCTCTTCTCCCCAATCCTATTCAATACTTCCTCATTAGTTACATGATCTACCCATCTAATCTTCAGCATTCTTCTGTAGCACCACATTTCGAAAGCTTCTGTTCTCTTCTTGTCTAAACTATTTATCGTCCATGTTTCACTTTCATACATGGCTACACTCCATATGAATACTTTCAGAAATGACTTCCTGACACTTCAATCAATACTGGATGTTAACAAATTTCTCTTCTTCAGAAACGCTTTCCTTGCCATTGCCAGTCTACATTTTATATCCTCTCTACTTCTACCATCATCAGTTATTTTGCTCCCCAAATAGCAAAACTACTTTACTACTTTAAGTGCCTCATTTCCTAACCTAATCCCCTCAGCATCACCCGACTTAATTAGACTACATTCCATTATCCTTGTTTTGCTTTTGTTGATGTTCATCTTATATCCTCCTTTCAAGACACTGTCCATTCCTTTCAACTGCTCTTCCAAGTCCTTTGCTGTCTCTGACAGAATTACAATGTCATCGGCGAACCTCAAAGTTTTTATTTCTTCTCCATGAATTTTAATACCTACTCCGAATTTTTCTTTTGTTTCCTTTACTGCTTGCTCAATATACAGATTGAACAACATCGGGGAGAGGCTACAACCCTGTCTTACTCCCTTCCCAACCACTGCTTCCCTTTCATGTCCCTCGACTCTTATAACTGCCATCTGGTTTCTGTACAAATTGTAAATAGCCTTTCGCTCCCTGTATTTTACCCCTGCCACCTTTAGAATTTGAAAGAGAGTATTCCAGTCAACATTGTCAAAAGCTTTCTCTAAGTCTACAAATGCTAGAAACGTAGGTTTGCCTTTCCTTAATCTTTCTTCTAAGATAAGTCGTAAGGTCAGTATTGCCTCACGTGTTCCAGTGTTTCTACGGAATCCAAACTGATCTTCCCCGAGGTTGGCTTCTACTAGTTTTTCCATTCGTCTGTAAAGAATTCGTGTTAGTATTTTGCAGCTGTGACTTATTAAGCTGATAGTTCGGTAATTTTCACATCTGTCAACACCTGCTTTCTTAGGGATTGGAATTATTATATTCTTCTTGAAGTCTGAGGGTATTTCGCCTGTTTCATACATCTTGCTCACCAGATGGTAGAGTTTTGTCAGGACTGGCTCTCCCACGGCCGTCAGTAGTTCCAATGGAATATTGTCTACTCCGGGGGCCTTGTTTCGACTCAGGTCTTTCAGTGCTATGTCAAACTCTTCACGCAGTATCGTATCTCCCATTTCATCTTCATCTACATCCTCTTCCATTTCCATAATATTGTCCTCAAGTACATCGCCCTTGTATAGACCCTCTATATACTCCTTCCACCTTTCTGCTTTCCCTTCTTTGCTTAGCACTGGGTTTCCATCTGAGCTCTTGATATTCATACAAGTCGTTCTCTTATCTCCAAAGGTCTCTTTAATTTTCCTGTAGGCGGTATCTATCTTACCCCTAGTGAGATAGGCCTCTACATCCTTACATTTGTCCTCTAGCCATCCCTGCTTAGCCATTTTGCACTTCCTGTCGATCTCATTTTTGAGACGTTTGTATTCCTTTTTGCCTGTTTCACTTACTGCATTTTTATATTTTCTCCTTTCATCAATTAAATTCAATATTTCTTCTGTTACCCAAGGATTTCTACTAGCCCTCGTCTTTTTACCTACTTGATCCTCTGCTGCCTTCACTACTTCATTCCTCAAAGCTACCCATTCTTCTTCTACCGTATTTATTTCCCCCATTCCTGTCAATTGCTCCCTTATGCTCTCCCTGAATCTCTGTACAACCTCTGGTTCTTTTAGTTTATCCAGGTCCCATCTCCTTAAATTCCCACCTTTTTGCAGTTTCTTCAGTTTTAATCTACAATAGATTGTGGTCACAGTCCACATCTGCCCCTGGAAATGTCTTACAATTTAAAACCTGGTTCCTAAATCTCTGTCTTACCATTATATAATCTATCTGATACCTTTTAGTATCTCCAGGGTTCTTCCATGTATACAACCTTCTTTCATGATTCTTAAACCAAGTGTTAGTTATGATTATGTTGTGCTCTGTGCAAAATTCTACCAGGCGGCTTCCTCTTTCATTTCTGTCCCCCAATCCATATTCACCTACTATGTTTCCTTCTCTCCCTTTTCCTACACTCGAATTCCAGTCACCCATGACTATTAAATTTTCGTCTCCCTTCACAATCTGAATAATTTCTTTTATTTCATCATACATTTCTTCAATTTCTTCGTCATCTGCAGAGCTAGTTGGCATATAAACTTGTACTACTGTAGTAGGTGTGGGCTTCGTATCTATCTTGGCCACAATAATGCGTTCACTATGCTGTTTGTAGTAGCTTACCCGCATTCCTATTTTCCTATTCATTATTAAACCTACTCCTGCATTCCCCCTATTTGATTTTGTGTTTATAACCCTGTAGTCACCTGACCAGAAGTCTTGTTCCTCCTGCCACCGAACTTCACTAATTCCCACTATATCTAACTTCAACCTATCCATTTCCCTTTTTAAATTTTCTAACCTACCTGCCCGATTAAGGGATCTGACATTCCACGCTCCGATCCGTAGAACACCAGTTTTCTTTCTCCTGATAACGACATCCTCTTGAGTAGTCCCCGCCCGGAGATCCGAATGGGGGACTATTTTACCTCCGGAATATTTTACCCAAGAGGACGCCATCATCATGTAATCATACAGTAAAGCTGCATGCCCTCGGGAAAAATTACAGCTGTAGTTTCCCCTTGCTTTCAGCCGTTCGCAGTACCAGCACAGCAAGGCCGTTTTGGTTATTGTTACAAGGCCAGATCAGTCAATCATCCAGACAGTTGCCCTTGCAACTACTGAAAAGGCTGCTGCCCCTCTTCAGGAACCACACGTTTGTCTGGCCTCTCAACAGATACCCCTCCGTTGTGGTTGCACCTACGGTACGGCTATCTGTATCGCTGAGGCACGCAAGCCTCCCCACCAACGGCAAGGTCCATGGTTCATGGGGGGATAACTATACTGTGATTACTAAAGAAGAAGATTTTCCTATAACACATATAAAAAACAATAGTAAAAGGTTTGTATTAATAATTATCTCTGTTTTGTTTTGATGGGTGATTTACGATTGAAAAGGACCAGGCATCTATCAGCAACGGCTCTGATAATCCTTACACTCTGAACCAAAATCGTAGGCAGCCTCTCGGACTTCTTAGCTGTTAATTGCACAGTAGGGATATTCCCCTCAAATCTTACGTTCTGCAAAATTCGCGCTGGGGATTCATAACATTTTATTGGACAGCTACAATTTCTCAAGAAACCATCGAAATTAACGAGACTGAAAGGCAGAAGACATCAGTTAACGGATGAATTACTCAGCTGAGAGAGGACAAATCAGAAATTTTTCCAGATTTCCAGTTGCCTTGTGTGTGCCAGTGATAGACGTTTAGGGAACAATGAATCCCCAACTACTGACAAGATATGAGTTCCAGCTTTCACATACTTCACCATCACTTTAACCTACGCCTTCAAGCAACCTACTTACCGAGAGCTTGGAAAGCTGTTCAGATTATAATCTTACCTAAACCTAACAAAAACCTAGTTCTTCGCCAGAACTATAGACTCACCCCTCTCTATGCTTTCTTTAGTAAGCACAAAATTACATCAACATAATGCTACAATCTGGTGTGTCACACCAGACAAGTTTGACTTTCGTTCAGACATAATCTCAATGTATAAATCCCTACGTCGGTAGGGCGAAAAATAGGAAACAGTCTTCCTCAACATCGAAAATGTCTTCGAGATAGTCTGGCGCAATAGCAAACTGCCTCATTTACACACTGCAGGACACATGGTCCCCATATTACTGATTCTTTCCTGACGGAGAGACATAACTCTGTGACGTGCGGAAAACTTATTAGTAAGATCACGAGAGCTGTGGCCGTAGATTTGCAAGGCTTATTGCTAGCACTCTTATTACACACGCTGTACACCAGCCATGTGACTTGTCTGGCTGGGTGGGAAAACTGCCCTGTACATCGAAGATACGGCAGTGTGCAAGAGCCTGAATTTCATAGGAAGCTACAGGAACAACAGGACGCAATCACCAACTGGTACAATGTCTGGAAAATAAAATTGAATCCAGGGAAAAGCGTTACAGTAATGTTCACGTCCAAAATGAAACACTTCAACTACCAAATTTCTATGGCCGGTATAAATTCAGAATAGTGCACGTTCAAGTGGTAGACGCGTAACCTCTCTAACTATTTGTAAGCAGATTTGTAGGGCCCACATGAAAGGGTTACATCTTAAGGATGAAGGGCCGGGTTATCCATAAAGACTACGCATTGGAATTGTAGGCAAAATATCCTTATCGAAATGCTCTTTGGATTAGAATGTGTTCTATGACAGCAAAAATACAGCAGCATAATATGCAGTTACAGAGAACGATATACGCAAAACAACAGCGGGTGACGATCTACTCACACCAAACACTTATATTAGAGGACTCTTGACGAGCCATTAATCACGCTTCTATCAACAGGACATCTGGAAACTTAAATAACATGACTTCTACTTCGCCCCACTAAATCGTTCGTTAGTGAGGCACTCAATATCCAAACAATTCAGAAAAACGACTCGTGGAGATTCATAAGCTTTGGGATCTAAAAAACTACAGGCAATAGCATGGCATTGTTTGGGGAGAAGCCGAAGTACGGATTCAACCTCCTAATTGGATGGTTTTCCTGTCCTTCGCCCACAACAGCACATTTCCTTCTTGAGGTGTGACAGGGGTCTGCTTAAGTATATCTTTTAAATGTATGAGATGTCGAAGGGTGTCTGTGAAGTGGTGTCATGTTTGCATTGTGAGAAAAGAGAGAGGGTGCAGAAAAGGATATGGTGCCGGAACATAGAATACTCCTCTCGAATGGCACCAAGAGCGCTTCCGAGCTTGACGTCCCCATACGACGGTCCGATTACCATCAACAGAGTCACATGCCGTCACTTCATGAGACACAGCGAAGAGGTTTGGAATGTAATCCAGGACATCGGTGCAAAGACTAGTAATCCAACTTTACGTCACAATTTCCCCCCCCCTTCGCGTGGCTTAATCAGGTCATTAATCTTCCAGGCACTGGCTGCGACCGACATTGTTTATCTTCAGTGATGTGACGAGAATCTGTAACCAACGACGGAGCGCAATGGGCACAGACCAAAATCACTTATACTATCAGTAAACTTCTAAAACACCACGTTCTCAGAAATTCATCCTGATGGACTTGGCTGTGTGATGCTTCTGTGACATGAATAAAATTTCTTCCGTAAAATCTCCAGTGGAAGTTTACACAGATATAATTAGGTAGATTATTGTCATCTCCTTCTAAGGGTTAGGTATTATGTGACCTCTTCTTGTCTTTATCGCTCATACAACGCGTACAACGTCTTCCTAGTTCTCTCTTTTCCGTTGGCTGACAATTCATTATTATTTTGTTGGTAATATATTTTCTGTTATTCTGTCAACATGACCCTTCCATTTCATTCTGTTCTAGTCTATCTCGTCACTAAATGAGAAGATTTGTACATATAATCTACGGTTTCATCCCTTATTTTACTCCTTTTCACCTTACATATATCATGAACTGCATCTCTGCTCCCGGTATATGTGATTCTGCTTTTTTGTTATTCCCATAATTCGGAACCATATTAAATAGTAGGAACAGTCATAACTTTATAGAATTTCATTCATGTGTCCTTTCTTCTTTTCGATCCTGAAATTCTTCCAGTTGCTCCGCAGATATTTTGAAATTTATTAACGTTCTGCTCAACGTCTTTGTCACAGTTAAAACTAATAGCCCATCCTAGGTACTTGACGTGGTACAACTGTTATAAAATTTTCTCATTTAATGTTATTTTCTGTCTGGTTGGATTCAATCTTTTGAAAACCATTATCTTTGTCTTAACTGCACATACAGTAAACTTGTAGTACATTGCATTTTGACTCAGTATATGTACTACTCTTCATAAATTATCTAATTTTACTGTTTGGTATGGTCATTAGAACAAGTACTACTCTTCATAAATTATCTAATTTTACTGTTTGGTATGGTCATTAGAACAAGTAGAGTATTAAATGGTACGACAGATCCTATTTTAATTCCAAACTGTGATTTATCTTTCGTTTCATAACTATCAATATACGAGGGCTGTCCACAAACTACATTACGTTTTTGTTTGTGTCCGTTAGGGGCGGGGCTAGCGCGGCCATCTTGGTGTCATGGCATTCCGCCGCTCAGTCGGCATCCTGCCGTGCTAGTGAGAGGTTCGTGCTGTACTCCGTTGAGTTACTGTGACAGTTTGAAATGTCAGCGTTAATTGAAAATGCCGCGAAGTGTGAAGTGCGTGCTGTAATAAGGTTTCTGACTGCAAAAAACTGTACACCGATAGAAATCTATCAGCAGCTTTATGAAGTGTATGGGGACAACATAATCACTGAAGGTGGAGTGCGTCAATGGGTCATAAAATTTAAAAATGACCGAACCAACGTTCACGACGAAGAGCGAAGTGGGAGACCCAGCATAGTGACTGCCGAACTTGTCGAAAAAGTCGATGCCGCGGTCCGTGAAAACCGTAATTTCACAATAACGGAACTCTCTATGAGTTTTCCACAAATTTCATGAAGTTTGTTGCACGAAATCATTACCGAAAAGCTTGGTTACCACAAGTTTTGTGCAAGATGGATACCAAAAATCTTGACAGAGATCCACAAAAATCAGCGAATGGCTGCAGCGTTAACGTTTTTGGACGCTTACGAGAAAGATGGCGACTCATTACTCGATCGCATCGTTACTGGTGACGAAACATGGCTGAAGCATGTGAACTGCGAGACAAAATTGCAGTCAATGCAGTGGGGGAACACAAATTCCCCCCAAAACCCAAGAAATGCATGCAGACAATGTCGGCAAGGAAGCTGATGGCGACTGTCTTTTGGGACAGAAAAGGTGCGATTATTGTGGATTTCCTGGAAAGAGGCACTACAATAAACTCTCAAAGGTATTGCCAAACTCTGCACAACCTCAGAAGAGCAATACAAAACAAGCGCAGGGGAAAGTTGGGCTCAAAGATCTTGCTGATTCACGACAACGCCCGGGCCCACACGGCAAATGCCACTCGTGAAGTACTCGAATCTTTTAAGTGGGAGTTGTTTCCTCATCCGCCGTACAGTCCCGACCTGGCACAGAGCGACTTCCACTTACTCCCAGCAATGAAGAAGTGGTTGGCTATGCAACGTTTTGATGACGATGCACTGCTTCAAGAAGAGGTGACCATGTGGTTGAAAGCGCAGGCGGCCGAATTTTACGACGAAGGAATTTCCAAGCTCGTTCATCGCTACGATAAGTGCCTTAATTTAAATGGCAACTATGTAGAAAAGTAGTATTTAAGTGTGGCTTTCATCTGTATATAATAAAAAAATTTTCCAAAACTTTATTTATTTTTAATTCGAAAACGTAATGTACTTTGTGGATAGCCCTCATATAAAATAAATAAATGTTTGTCGAACACCGTGTTGTATTAAAACTTATCTGACATTTCTCAAGACTGAGGTTGTAACTATTTTCATATTTAAGTATAAAGTATTTGTGGTATTAGTAAGGTGCTTAAGAAAATCTTTTATTTCTCCAATTTTCCACAAAGAGGTATTTTTACCTTGCCAAAGGCTTTCTCCTAATCTATTAATGCTAAGTGCATTTCGAAACCAGATTCCTGAAGTTTTACTGTTATTTATCTCATTATAAATACATTGTCACTCCACAAATGTCCCTTCTTGAAGCCTCTTTGTTCTTCTGAAATTGCTGTATCGTCAATACTTTGATATCTTTGAACATACATGCCATATTTAGTAACCTTATTGCCCTATAATTTCCTGTGCCTTTCCTGTTGACTTCCTTTAATATAGATATATTAACTGTATTCCGTTCTTCAGATATGGAACAATTCTTCCAAAATGTACTTTACAAAAGACGAACACAATATCTAAAATGATTCCTCTGTATATGATTAATTCTGAATTAAGTTCATCTAGGCTATTGGCTTTTCTGTCATTGGTACATTTAGGGCTGCTTTAAGTTATTTTATGTCTATTTGATCTATTATCAGCATTTATGTAATACCTTCTTCACTATGTTCATCATAAAATCAGTTTCTGCAGTGCTGTATCCACAGACTATTTCTTATTATATTACTCATAAATTTCTCAGCGTCTTTCCCCATTTCATAAGTTTAAATGTAACATGCTTTGTTCTGTAAATGTTGTACAAGATTGATGATGAATATTTCCCAACATTCACTATGGCACCTTCCATTTAAGGGGATATTGTACATCAAATTTGTTGAAATTGGACATTTTCTGTTTTCAATTCCATAATGTACTTTGGACATTCCTGAACATTGTGGTATATGATACATTAAAATTAGACGATTGTGAGACCTTAAAATAATATTTCGAATGTTGACATGCGACTGTCAAATTTCATGGCCAGGCATATACTGCCACAGTTGAGCAGTCTAGAAGTCTGTGAATTCTTCGTTTTGTGCCTTCTGCTATGTCTTAGAAGTTGACATTACGAATAAACAAATCAGTCCTTTGTTTCTGATACTAGTATTCGTTGAAAGTAGAGTGATTATCAGCTATTTTTGTATCTAACTTCCACTACTTTTTATACAAAAATAAAATGACTAAGTGTGAAAGTAACTTTACGAAACGCGAATTTGCTGGTAACAGATATGTGAGACTTTCTTTCATCGAATATCAACCATTGAAAAGCCATGTCATGCTTTGTGTCCACCTCCACCAAACACTTGATGTAAATATAGGCAAGCTAAATTTTATGGCACCTTGCATGAATTTACACATAAATATTCTCTTCCTTTGGTAGTAATGGAGGCAATCAAACCTATTTACAGAGATGTGGCAAATCCTGAGCTACTAAAGGAGTGTTTACATGGGAAGACTCAGAAAGTGAATGAGTCCTTCAATAATGTTTTGTGGTGCCATGTGCCTAAAATTGTATTTGTTGGCTTTATGACTCTAAAATTAGCAGTGTCTGATGCTGTAAAAACTTTTAATGGTGGGAACTATGAAAGACTTAAGGTTTTGGAGAAGTTAGGGGTAGGATTTTGACAGAACACAGTTAAGGGACTGTGGGAACTGGATGAGCTTCGTGTATGTGAAGCAGAGTCAGCTGCTCAGCAAATGACAAAAAAAGCAAGAAAGAAAAGGAGGAGCCAAGCACTGTGCTATTCTGACAATGAAGAGGACACAGATCATGGGCTCGGGCAATTCTAGTGCATACAAGATGCAGAAATGTAAGTCTGTATAAGAATTTGTAATGAAAAAAGTTTTAAACCTTAATACCAGTGAACTACATTTTTTGCAATACATGACCCAGTTTCTAAAAAAGTACTGATGGTAGAGACATGAATTTTCACACCATGTCAAGTGTGAGATTCAAGACGTCCAGAACTAGAATAATTAAAATATCCTGAGATGTTTTATTTTTATGTTCATATATTTACAAAATTCTGTTAAAAAATCGAGTGTTTGAAAAAAAGATAACATGCCCCACAATACAATTTTAGTAACAATTCTAGTTCAGTGTATCTAGAAAGGTGCATTCAATAATTGTGGAAAATTGTTAGTTAGTGTCTTGAAAATTTTCCAAGATAATGGGTCACTAAATTTGATTATTTAACATTGGCGGCATAGGACACAAAATGCCCCCTTCAACTTTTCGTTTTATTTCTTTTTTCTTTACTTATTTCCTGGGTATAGTTTGTCTATGTTTGTAAGTAGGTGTTAAAAACAATTTGATTTTTATGATACTGCAGTTTATCATTGTATTTCATATTTTCAAACACATTTCCTGGTTTTAACTTTACATTTCCCTAGTATCTGATTAGCTACTTTTAACGCAGCTGAATTTAATTGTACCCACCCATCTTCAATATTGTCTTTAATTTCAACCATTTAACATTCATGTGTGAGTCTAAATAATTTGCTATGCTTCCTTCTTGTAGTAACAAGCTTTAAAATTACACTTTTGGCCTTCGATTTGCTTTACGTTTATTTTTCTCCTTCATCCTGGGCATATGAAATCTTTTAAGTAACTAGAGACTACATCTTTATCTCTAGATACATGAATATCTTGCATCTGAGAGTTTATATTTTATTAGCTATTACCTAATGAATTAATGAGCATGAACCTCTTGCATTGCAGGTTTATTTGTTAATTTTATGCCTATCTTTCTTAATATAGTATTTAAAAATTTTAACGGGTTAAATGTAGCAAAATCTCTTAATGTTTTACCATTTTTACATATATTTATGTCACCAAGTGTGGCTACTGTATTTACTGTTAGTGTTTTTCCTATTATTGAATTTGTATTTTGTAATATAAGCTAATGACGACTTCCATTAATGCTATTAATTTTTTTTGCAGTTATACATAAAATGGTTTAGAATCTTCATAATATTATTCTTCAAATACAGGTACTCTTACGTCCTCTATCAACTTCAAACCCAGCAATTGCCATATTTTCGTTTATAAGGTCATAAAAATCTATTTTCCTTTTCTGTTTTTCAGTTGCAAGAATACCTCCTCAACTCATTTCTTATTTCATTTGTTCGATCCCACTGTCAATTAATATGTAATTATTTACATCTTTTGTTCACCATAGTTACTCCTTTGCTTCCATTACTACGCAAATATTTGTATTATTTGGTTTCAAATTTTGTCTGTGGTCTGATTGTGTTAAAACATACTCTCAGATTCCTATTACCTAAACATGAAGTGTCCTTAAGATGAATTCATTTTCCTTTACGATTCCAATGTCAACATCTACGAGACGATAACAAAATTTGAAGTGTTGAAAGCATGGAAAAATGGTTTTCATTATTCCAAAAACTGCATAAAATAATAGGAATTATTTGCACCAGGAAACTCTTAAATTTAATATGCACTATATCTGCAGCTACATATATAGTCTGCTAGCCACCAAGCGGTGTGTGGGGAAGGGCACTATTCGCGCCAAAGTCGTATTCCCCTCCCCCCCCCCCCCCCCCCCTACGTTCCACTCGCGGGTCGCGCGATGGAAAAACGACTGTCTGAAAACCTTAGTAGGAGCTCCTATTTCCCTTATCTCTGAATTGCGATCATTGCGCGATTTGATAGCTGGTGGTAGTAATACATGCTCTACATCCTCGGTGAAGATTGAATTTTGGAATTTAGTGAGCAGCCCCTTCCCTTTAGCGCATCGTCTATCTGCAAGTGTGTCCCACTTCAAACTTTCTATTAAATTTGTAACGCTCTCGCGATGGCTAAATGTACCAGTCACGAATCTTGCCGCTCTTCTTTGGACCTCCTAAATATCATAAATCAAACCCACCTAGTAAGGATCCCATACAGAAGAACAAAAATACTATATGACTATATGAACTAAAATATTGTAAGCAATTTCCTTTGTTGAAGGACTGCATCGCTCCAGATTCTACCAATAAGCCGCAATCTCAAAAAAAAAAAAAAAAAAAAAAAAAAATGTTCAAATGTGTGTGAAATCTTATGGGACTTAACTGCTAAGGTCATCAGTCCCTAAGCTTACACGCTACTTAACCTAAATTATCCTAAGGACAAACACACACACCCAAGCCCGAGGGAGGACTCGAACCTCTGCCGGGAACAGCTTCACAGTCCATGACTGCAGCGCCCCAGACCGCTCTGCCAATCCCGCGCGGCAAACCGCAATCTAGAGTGCGCCTTACCCGTTACTTATGTAATCTGATCGTTCCATTTGAGATCATTTCGAATAGCCACACCTAGATTCTTGACGGATGTCTGGGCATTTATTCTGTACTCGTATATCAATGGGGATTTTCGCTTTGTTATCCGCAGTAGGTTACAATTACTAATATTGAGAGATAACTGCCAATCATTACACCACGCATTAATTTTCTTCAAATCCTCATTGATTTGTTCACAACTTTCGTGTTATACTACTTTCCTGTAGACTATAGCATCGTCGGAAAACAGTCTAATGCCCGTGTCAATACTATCAACCAGATCGTTTATGTAAATTGTGAAAAGCAGCCCTGGGGCACACCTGATGTTACGCTTGTTTGTGTTGAAGTCTCCCCATTCATGACGACATGCTGCTCTCTGTCTGTTAGTAAACTTTCTATCCAACCGCATGTGTCATCAGATAGACCGTAAGCGCACACTTTTTAGAGCAAGCGACAGTGCGGAACTGAGTCGAAGGCCTGGGAGCCGGTATCTAGAGCCTGTTGTATATCATGCGCAGAGAGGGCCAGCTGTGTCTCGCATGTCTGCTGTTTCCTAAAACCGTTCGGGTTTCTGCAGATGAGCTTCTCAGAGACCAGGTCATTATGTCTGAACACATAATATGTTCCATGAGTCTACAACAAATCGATGTCAGTGAAATTGGCTGGTAATTATGTGCATCCGATTTTCTCCCCTTTTTATAGATTGCTATGACCTGGGCCTTCTTCAAGACCCGTAGAACTTCCCGCTGTTCCAATGATCTCTGATAGATGGTGGATAAGAAACGTGCTGTATCTGTAGCATAGGCAACATATAATCTTACGGGGAAACAGTCTGGGCCAGATGCCTTCCTGCCGTCTAAGGATCTTAACTGTTTTACAATCCCAGGTACACGAAACACTGTGTCAGCCATCCTTGCGTTTGTTCGATAATTGAAAGGGGGAATGCTGCTGCAGTCCTCTACCGTAAACGAGTTTTTGAAAGCTAGGTTTAGTATTTCAGCCATCTGTTTATCATCATCCGTTACAATAACCGTACTGTCAGCAAGAGAAGGTGTTGAATTATTTGTAGCGTTCATAGAATTTACGTAAGACCAAAATTTTTTGGGGTTATTTTTAGAATTTGCAGATAAAATATTGCTTTGAAATTCGTTAAAAGAATCTCTCATTGACCTTTTTGCAGCTGCTTCCATTTCGCATAATTTCTGTTTGTCAGCGTGACAGTGACTGCTTTTAAAACGACTGTGCATAATTCTCTGCTTTCTCAGCATCTTCCTAATATGTTTGTTGAACCCTCCCCTATATTTTTCTAGGCACATTTTTCTCTAGCACGTGTTGGACAATACCTTCAAACTAATACATAATTTGTATATTCATTTCCTATGTACTCAAGACTTTCCCTGAAACGTTCGGCGACGTTTGTCGCTGGTGTCTATAAAAACACTAATACAATGAATGGTCACTCCTTGTCTGATTGACATGATTGACAGCTTTATCCAGACTATTTTACAGTCTGTTGCAGTATCGATCTCAACTGCGTTTAAACAGCCTTTAACTGCAATGAACACACCACCTCCAAAACATTGTCCAATCCGAGTTCAAAATTTCGCTGCTATTTAAGTCTGATTTCAACCAGCTTTCGGTACCTAATACAATAATGGCCTTACTACTGTTTATTTCGGAAAGTAACTCGGAGATCTTGCCACAGACACTTCGACAATCTACTAGCATGAGTTGAAATGAACGGTGTCACACATTGACTATGAATGTATTAGTTGTAAACCTATTACCAGCAATATAACGACGCATTGTTAATAGAGTATTTATGTAGTCATACATTTAATTTTATATATGGTAGTTAAGCTTAGCGTTCTGTTGCTACTGTATGTGCGCACTATAATGGCCTGATGGACACTGGCTAACACAAGTTAATTGCCTTTCGACGAAGCGCATTAATACCCCTGTAATGTAAATGATGTTCTTGGAACTTGTATTATAGTAGCGCTACAGTGAATTACGTCATGATTAATGACTTTTAGGGCTTTATTACTTTGTGATGGATATATTGGGCAGCGAGTATAGTCACTCTTATTAACGTAGAGCCAGTGGCGCCACGTTCTATGTGCTTCAGTGAAACTGCGGAAAAAAAGTTGACGGCGTAAATGCCAAGTATATATAATTAAACACTCATTCTTCGATTCTTCGTCGCATTAAATCATTATATATGCGTTTTATAAGGATTTTTATCTTATGAATATTTTTTTGAGTCGTTCAGATAGCACACGTACGTGCCAAAGCATTGCCCAGGCACTGCCGAGGTTCAATTTTTTTGTTGAGCCTCCGTGAGTAACTGTATAGGTATTCCTTCGGCAAGGATGGAGAAGACCAAACGTCACTAGTAACACGCGCATTGGCACTGATCGAAGCGCAAGCTTAAACGCGAGTCGGACTTTAGTGGAAACGCACCCTAAGAGGAGGCAGTCCACAACCGAAGCAGTTAGCTTTAGTGTCTTTATTGTAATGGAGTGATTTTCTAACAATTTCTTAACAGTGTATTCAGTTATTTATTCTCCTTTAGCGTTCGTACGCATATTCATCTATTCTTGGTGTTTGTTTTCTAAGAAGAATTAATAGCATCCAATATTGTATGGAAACAAATTTCGCAGCTTTATGCTTCGAAGAGAAGTATGAAATCCAGGAGCTTGGGGCCCTAATGTCTCAGCATGAATCAAAACAAGGACAAACAAGCCGAGGCAAGATATTTTGTAGGTCTTTTTACGCAAATATACACTCCTGGAAATTGAAATAAGAACACCGTGAATTCATTGTCCCAGGAAGGGGAAACTTTATTGACTCATTCCTGGGGTCAGATACATCACATGATCACACTGACAGAACCACAGGCACATAGACGCAGGCAACAGAGCATGCACAATGTCGGCACTAGTACAGTGTATATCCATCTTTCGCAGCAATGCAGGCTGCTATTCTCCCATGGAGACGATCGTAGAGATGCTGGATGTAGTCCTGTGGAACGGCTTGCCATGCCATTTCCACCTGGCGCCTCAGTTGGACCAGCGTTCGTGCTGGACGTGCAGACCGCGTGAGACGACGCTTCATCCAGTCCCAAACATGCTCAATGGGGGGCAGATCCGGAGATCTTGCTGGCCAGGGTAGTTGACTTACACCTTCTAGAGCACGTTGGGTGGCACAGGATACATGCGGACGTGCATTGTCCTGTTGGAACAGCAAGTTCCCTTGCCGGTCTAGGAATGGTAGAACGATGGGTTCGATGACGGTTTGGATGTACCGTGCACTATTCAGTGTCCCCTCGACGATCACCAGTGGTGTACGGTCAGTGTAGGAGATCGCTCCCCACACCATGATGCCGGGTGTTGACCCTGTGTGCCTCGGTCGTATGCAGTCCTGATTGTGGCGCTCACCTGCACGGCGCCAAACACGCATACGACCATCATTGGCACCAAGGCAGAAGCGACTCTCATCGCTGAAGACGACACGTCTCCATTCGTCCCTCCATTCACGCCTGTCGCGACACCACTGGAGGCGGGCTGCACGATGTTGGGGCGTGAGCGGAAGACGACCTAACGGTGTGCGGGACCGTAGCCCAGCTTCATGGAGACGGTTGCGAATGGTCCTCACCGATACCCCAGGAGCAACAGTGTCCCTAATTTGCTGGGAAGTGGCGGTGCGGTCCCCTACGGCACTGCGTAGGATCCTACGGTCTTGGCGTGCATCCGTGCGTCGCTGCTGTCCGGTCCCAGGTCGACGAGCACGTGCACCTTCCGCCGACAACTGGCGACAACATCGATGTACTGTGGAGACCTCACGCCCCACGTGTTGAGCAATTCGGCGGTACGTCCACCCGGCCTCCCGCATGCCCACTATACGCCCTCGCTCAAAGTCCGTCAACTGCACATACGGTTCACGTCCACGCTGTCGCGGCATGCTACCAGTGTTAAAGACTGCGATGGAGCTCCGTATGCCACGGCAAACTGGCTGACACTGACGGCGGCGGTGCACAAATGCTGCGCAGCTAGCGCCATTCGACGGCCAACACCGCGGTTCCTGGTGTGTCCGCTGTGCCGTGCGTGTGATCATTGCTTGTACAGCCCTCTCGCAGTGTCCGGAGCAAGTATGATGGGTCTGACACACCGGTGTCAATGTGTTCTTTCTTCCATTTCCAGGAGTGTATATAAAACAAGAACTGGAATTGCAGTAGCATTTCTGCAGATAAATTGTTTTTTGTATATAAACTGAAGCGTCGAGCGAAAATTTGTACGAAGGCCGGGTATTGAACTGGGGTCTTCTAATTATCAAAAAGGCGCGTTAGCCACTAAGCACCTCGGCACAGCAGTTCAGACAACTGCGTGAATTACCCTGGAACGCCTGCCTCCTCGATCCAGATTGTCACTGCCGCCCCTGTCTGCTTTAAGTTCCCCTTTACACACGAACAGAATTGCCGAGCCTTTCCATGTTCTGGAATAACACCTCAGCATGGAACGTAAATCGGGGATCCACCCTGAATCCCTGGTCCCAGTACTTATACAAATGAAATAACACAGTTTCAGAGACTTTACTGGTCTCATACAGATATGATTTTATATACATATATAGACTGAAGCGGTGGGTGAAAATATGTATAAGTAGAATTTGTACAAGTAGAATTAAATGTAGACTGGGGTGGCAGTGAGAATTTGGTTCTAGGAGGGAAGCATGTCAGGGTAATCTGTGAAGTTGTGTGAACAGCTGTGCCGAGATGGTTTAGCATCTAACGCACCTACCTACTAAACAGAAGACCATTGTCCAATTCCTGGGCTTAGTAAAAATTTCTATTTTCCGCTTCAATTTATCTACGTAAAATCATATCTGTTTTAAGCCAGTAAAGTCTTTGAAATTGTGTCATTTCATTTGTATAACTATTTTGTTCTCAGTGCATCCTGTTAGCTAAAAATGTTTATTTAAATTTGTCGTTCCTTGAGAAGAACAGGAATTAGACAATTAGCTTAGCTTTCAGAAAAAGTATAGAAAGACATAATACCAACGCAAAGGAAAATATTGTTTCCAAAAACTGACTGGATTAATTTCTGAGGGGGAACTGAACTTGACTTACGTGGACATGATGATACAGCAGAATCTAATGATTGCGTAATATTCAGATTGGTATTACATTTCCCTTCAGCTTTAGACGCTGTTGTAAAAGAGCACACAAACAACAGTCTTTCAGCGTACACCGAAAGATCTAAAAATGATTTACTAGAGTGTATATTACATGTGTGTCACGAGAAAATTAATACAGAAATTGCCAAGAGAGAATTTTATGTTTTTGACAGCACAAGAAACTTCTGATGGGTCTTCTAAACGTTTCAGTTGGCTGTGGTATTTCGTTGTCTGTCATCCACTATCTGTTATCTACAGGGGAGCCTGTTGATAGATTTAGAACGTTCTTAAATACATTTGGTAACGACGTTTCCATTTCAGAATCATGCATTAAAAATATCCTTGTCTTCGGATTCCATGTGTTGTTAAGCACACCTACTGAACTTAAATGTTGGCCAAGCAACAAGTCGAAATATACAAGTAAAACTGGTTTTCAGTACTGGCTGTTGTAGATGCAATTCCCAAACGAAGAGTCTCTTATGCAACAGCCACAAGATGGAACCTTAAATGGTTAACAGTTTTTATAGTTCATGAGAACAAAGAGGCAATTTTAGAACGTCTTCAACACCGTAAATACACCAGCAGTAAAACAACAACTTTGAATCAAGCATATGCTCTAAGGTGAAATTGCAACTGCCATAGTTTTCCTCCTGGTTACAGGTATTTTATAAAATAATGCCTCATGAAGTATATTCTATAGCCAACTACAAAAGCGCGCAACAGATACAGCCTCAAGAAAGCAAGGACTAGCAGCATTCGAAAATGAAATTTAGAACATTAAAGTCAACGCTGATAATAACTCGAAAGAGGAAGAATCAAATACAGCCAAAAAAAGAAAGAAAGTACCAGCAAATGAAGTGCGTGACATAATATGTCGGCGCAGCAAACAGAAGTTTGAATTCTACACTTACTGACAATTGATTTGACCGGCACTACTTCCATTCACTAAGAAATAAATTTCCTGAAAATTTCTTTCTGCTATTTTGCAGTCCTGTCCACTTTTAAATAAGACTAAGTTAAAGTAGAACTGCAAATCATTTATTCTAGAAATGTGCAATAGCATATCTGAAGCTTTTGACTGAAAGTAATCCACAAGAAAGTTTTGGTGGCGCTATGAAATTGTTGAACTTAGTAGCTGCTCTGCCAATGACAACATGTGAAGAAGGCCCGTGCTTCCTCACTTCGTCGCGGTTCAAAACGGTTCTTAGGAGTATCACGTATGAAGATAGGATGTCTTGTCACGCTGCCGACTGATAAGGAGATAACCCACGTGTTCCCAGATTTCAAAGAGAAAGTCATAGATGGGGAAAGTAGGTTGCCCATTCCCACAGGTATACTACTACAGAAAATACAACCCCATGAACGTCACCAGGCTCATATCAACGTAACTTCAGAGCTACAAAGATATTTCAAGTAATTTAGAAAAAAAATATTGGAAAGGTAATCTGCATAATGCAGTAAAAAAAGTGAATACCCAATCATTTCAGCCACCAGCCCCCACTGCGTGGAGCTAATTCTTTTCGGAGAGACGTGATCTAGCAGGTTGAAATCTTTGTACGTAGTTGACGTTGACAAGAAATATTTCAAAAAGTTATAAATATAAACACGTAAAGTTTTTCTTTTCAACCTCACAAAAAGTCAAGCATCCCTGAAAGGAAACCTAATAACACGGCTAATAACGTATCTTTAAAAGTCTCTGTCTTTCGCAAGTATTTCATAAGTTATATTTAAAAACTATGCGTGACAAAATTAGAAGTAACACTCTATAGGCAATAGAACTCATATTAAGGTGTATATAGAAAAAAAGTCTTTGCCAGAACAAGTATTTCAGTGCGAATGACAGGTTACTGGCGCTTATAAGTTCTACATCTGTTGCTAGAGAAGCGTTAGATAAAGTGCTGAGGGAATTAGAAATTTAATTTCTCGATGTATATGAGACACAATAAACGAAGAATTATAAGAAATTAACCTTGAGCTAGCACAAAAATGAAATAATCCGGCTATTTTTCCTTCCATTGTGGAAAAAGTCGAAAGCAGCACACGCAGACATATAAACAAAACGCGACGAAAGCGTAATAAGAAAACTGAAAAGCTCAAACTACTCCACAAAAAAACCCATAACAGCAAACACATCCACACACACAATTTCTATCCTATGGTGGTCAATCTTATAGATATAACACTAGATGAAAACGAAACCAGCTCTTAGAAGAAGGTCTAAAACACAATGTTGACTCACCAGCAAATGAACAACAGATACAAGATATCATAATAGAACCTGGATATACTCTCACTATAGAAGAAAAAAATGAAAACAGTAGTGTAAGCACAGTGCTAACTAGAGAGTTAATAAAAGGTGAAATTAAAAACATAGCAACACAGATAAAATAAAGTTCAAAAATAATTGTGATGAAATACAGCTTGAAAAAGCTAAAGAAAAAACTGCAAACAGATAATGTCCATATTACAAAATCTGACGAAGGTAATAGTGTTGTCCTCATGAAAACAAAAGAACACATAGAAAAAAACAGTAGAATTCATCACAAAAAGCAACGTCAAAACATTAGAATGAAACCCAACTAAGCATATTTCAAACACATGTTAAAAACACAACCAAAAACGTAGAGTACACATTTGCAGACAGAAGAGAAACAGGGACTTGTACAAAACAAAACCCTCAAGCCCCCAGCATGGGATTTCAACCAAAGGTCCATAAAGAAAATTATCCAGTCCATGCAATTGTAAATTTCAGAGCAGCTCCTACATACATAATGATAGAACAATCAGAAATGCCTCTCAACTGGTAGAACATAAAATAGACATTAAAATCCCTGACACAGCAACATTGTTCTTCTTTGATGTAGAAATTATGTACAGCTGCATCCCTGTTAATGAAACCAAAAGCAAAAATTGAAGAAAACCTGAAAACACACAACCAGCTACATCATGAACACACAGATGAAACCATAAAATTACTAGTTAACAACACAACAAAATTATTTTGAATTCAATCAAGAATACTACATACAAGAAGAAGGTTTCCCCATGGGTGTACCTATCTCAGGAACATTCGCCAACGTTTTCATGAATCAATAGAAAAACTAATATTTGAAGACGTAATAACAAAGAAAAGCTACAACATCATCTACTGGCACAGATACATCGAAGATATAATATGCATGGTGCATGAGCCTAAAAACAGAACACACCAACAATAGAACGACATAACTACTGTACACAAAAACATATACTTCACAATAGAAGAACAACAAGAAAACACTCTGAACTTTTTAGACTTAACAATAAGAAAACACAATAATAAACACACATTCGACATATAAAGAACACCCACAACAAGTGACATATCTTAAATGAAACTTCAAACCACCCACAAAACACAAACAAGCAGCAATCAGATAAATGTTAAACAGGCTGAACAGGATCTCACTAAACACTTCTAATTACCAAAGAGAGTTAGCCATTATAAAACAAATGGCATTAAAAATGGACACAAAGGAACAATGGTACACGAACTAAACAAAAAAAAAAAAAGGTACACATAAGGAAGAAAACTAACCAAACCACACTGAATCGTAGAACTTACACTACAACAAAAATGGCATACAGTGACCTACAACAACAAATTCACTCATAAAATAGGAAACATATTCAAAAAACAAGGGATAAACATTGCTTACGAAACAAGCAATTCCATACAAAAGCACGCCCCAAAACTAGACAGATACCAAAAATATGGTATCTATCAGCTCAGTTTCAGAGATTGTGAGAAGATATACATTGGAATGACTAACAGGACATTTAACACGAGATATAAAGAATACATCAGAGCATTAAAATACGGTACGAGTCGTTCAATATTTGCGGATCATCTAAAAGAAGAACACCATAGACCAAGCAATATTGAAAACGATATGAATTTCATAAGAATCAGTAAAGACAGACACCTCCTTCCTTACCGAGAAAAATGGAAATGAGCTTACGGCATTGTGAGCCTGAAGTCTCCCATTCGGAAATGTCGGCCGGTGAGGGCAAGTACTTATTGCATTCATAATGTTACTTTAAATCCGTCTTGATTGCAAATTTTTTTATTATTCATATGACCGGTTTCGTTTCATTCAGAACCATCTTCAGATCTGATATTTAAGTTACAGGAGTAACCCGTCCAATTCAGCAACTTTCACATGCTACGTCACATGTGACGTAGCATGTGAAAGTTGCTGAATTGGACGGGTTACTCCTGTAACTTAAATATCAGATCTGAAGATGGTTCTGAATGAACCGAAACCGGTCATATGAATAATAAAAAAATTTGCAATCAAGACGGATTTAAAGTAACATTATAAAATCACTGATTGCTATTATCCCATAAGACATTATGTCTGTTTTTGCAAACTTATTGCATTCAACGCCACATTTGGTGACTTGCGCGTCGGAGATGTGGATGAAATGATGGTGAAGACAACACATCACGCAGTCCCTGAGCGGAGAAAACCTCCTGCCCCAGTCGGGAATCGAACCCAGGTCTCTTGATTTGACATTCCGCCGTGCTGACCAGTCAGCTAACGTGGGCGGACTTCCAAGAAAATTTCCACATACAAAAAGCATTAACTCAAAGTAAATAGTTGCTCAATGACCACATAATATTGGAAACCAGACCCTCTATAGAATAATTTATGAAATCACATGAATAAGAAAAGAGCCTTTCCCATCCTTCACCCCCTCCCACTCTCCCACAATCCACTCCCCCCAACCACAGTTTCATTTCATCTCTCGCTCCTCACCTTCTCCTCCAACCCACACTCCATCACACTGCTATATACTTATTTCCACTCATTATGGTTTCCCCAATAAAAAAAACCCTCCATCGCTATTTGTACTCTACTCTTACACAGTATATGAATACACAGAAACATACGTAAATAGAATTGCACACATACCATAATGTAACTTAAAAAAGAATATTTGTAGGTCAAAGACAAAGCAGTGAAAAGATTATGTTGGCAACACTACAAAACACAAACATCAAAGCATACTTGAAGTACGAAAACAAACAGAATACAGTGGTGTGTATAAAAGTGTGTTGTGAGAAATGCATAGTACTGCAGGACATCTAAAAAGTAGACGAAAATTATCAGTGTCTAGCACAGAAACACAAAGATGTCTAGCAGACGGCATTTCCCGATGTAAGCGAGAAAGCAGCCGAAAAGTCCCCATAAGTACAAACCAACCTATTCTTAACGAACTGTTTTTCGAACTAAAAACCAAATCAAAATGTAAATAAATTTAATTGCAGACCACTGATGATGCTTTACCTCAATAAAGCGAAATGTGTCTGGTGAAAAAATCACGCACTTTTGTAGTTGCAACGACGGATCAAAAATGCCTTCATGAATTATAAAGCAACTACTGACATTATGGCCACACACATGAAGAATGTGTTGTGTTTTTAACTTAATCTAGGTCAGAAATAGTTGAAAGGTGTTGGCAGGCGCTTTTACCGGTAAGCTCACTTAAATACATACCTAACTGCAATTTGTATCCGGACTGCAGATTCTTGAGTATCAGAAGTAAATTATTGATTATTATTATTTAGCCCCACGAAACATAGATAACTGATATGCGGAGTGTAATGATTATGAACTCTTAATGTAATTGTGATCTACTAATAGGAAATTGTATCAAGCACGTGTGTGTAAGTATGTAAACAATAGTCTCTGAGTACAGAACGAAATTTGCCATTAGCACTTACTACGAGCTGGTCTCGAGCTAGTGCTTTGCTGCAGCAGTTACCGTCGCACTCCTTTATGATTAGTTACTGAAATTGCTGAAACTCATGTAACACATAAAAATACTTGTTCTGTAAGGTACAAGATATTTGTGTGTTATTGCAAACCATGCTGCTGCAAACCTTGGTTGTTGGGCACCAGGATTGCTGATAGCTTGCTCTGTTAGAAAAAATGCTTCTTTTATCCAGAAGCCCACATACGTGAAATGTCGTTGGTCAAAATAGAATTCAAAACTCATCACCATCATCATTTAAGACTGATTATGCCTTTCAGCGTTCAGTCTGGAGCATAGTCCCCCTTATAAAGTTCCTCCATGATCCCCTATTCAGTGCTAACATTGGTGCCTCTTCTGATGTTAAGCCTATTACTTCAAAATCATTCTTAACCGAATCCAGGTACCTTCTCCTTGGTCTGCCCCGACTCCTCCTACCCTCTACTGCTGAACCTATGAGTCTCTTGGGTAACCTTGCTTCTCCCATGCGTGTAACATGACACCACCATCTAAGCCTGTTCGCCCTGACTGCTGCATCTGTAGAGTTCATTCCCAGTTTTTTTTGATTTCCTCATTGTGGACACCCTCCTGCCATTGTTCCCATCTACTAGTACCTGCAATCATCCTAGCTACTTTCATATCCGTAACCTCAACCTTGTTGATAAGGTAACCTGAATCCAACCAGCTTTCGCTGCCATACAACAAAGTTGGTCGAAAGATTGATCGGTGCACAGATAACTTAGTCTTGGTACTGACTTCCTTCTTGCAGAAGAGAGTAGATCGTAGCTGAGCGCTCACTGCATAAGCTTTGCTACACCTCCCCTCCAGTTCTTTCATTATGTTGCCATCCTGTGAGAATATGCATCATAAGTACTTGAAACCATCCACCTGTTCTAACTGTGTTCCTCCTATTTGGCACTCAATCCGTTTATATCTCTTTCCCACTGACATTACTTTGGTTTTGGAGATGCTAATCGTCATACCATAGTCCTTACATTTCTGATCTAGCTCTGAAATATTACTTTGCAAACTTTCAATCGAATCTGCCATCACAACTAAGTCATCGGCATATGCAAGACTGCTTATTTTGTGTTCACTTATCTTAATCTCACCCAGCCAGTCTATTGTTTTCAACATATGATCCATAAATAATATGAACAACAGTAGAGACAGGTTGCAGCTTTGTCTTACCCCTGAAACTACTCTGAACCATGAACTCAATTTACCGTCAACTCTAACTGCTGCCTGACTATCCATGTAAAGACCTTTGATTGCTTGCAAAAGTTTGCCTCCTATTCCATAATCTCGTAGAACAGACAATAACTTCCTCCTAGGAACCCGATCATATGACTTTTCTAGATCTATAAAGTATAGATACAATTCCCTGTTCCACTCAGAACACTTCTCCATTATTTGCCGTAAGCTAAAGATCTGGTCTTGACAACCTCTAAGAGGCCTAAACCCACACTGATTTTCATCCAATTGGTCCTCAACTAATACTCGCACTTTCCTTTCAACAATACCTGAGAAGATTTTGCCCACAACGCTGATTGAAGAGATACCTCTGTAGTTGTTACAATCTTTTCTGTATCCACGTTTAAAGATTGGTGTGATTACTGCTTTTGTCCAGTCTGATGGAACCTGTCCCGACTCCCACGCCATTTCAATTATCCTGTGTAACCATTTAAGACCTGACATTCCGCTGTATTTGATGAGTTCCGACTTCATTTCATCCACCCCAGCTGCTTTATTGCACTGCAATCTATTGACCATTTTCTCCACTTCCTCAAATGTGATCCTATTTCCATCATCATTCCTATCCCATTGTACCTCGAAATCTGAAACATTACTGATCGTATTTTCACCTACATTGAGCAATTCTTCTAAATATTCCCTCCATCTGGCCAAGGAATCCACAGGATTCACCAGCAGTTGTCCTGACCTGTCCAAAATACTTGTCATTTCCTTCTTACCTCCCTTTCGAAGACTGCTAATTACACTCCAGAATGGTTTTCCAGCAGCTTGACCCAAAGTCTCCAACCAGTTTCCAAAGTCTTCCCAAGATTTCTTCTTGGATGCTGCAATTATCTGTTTGGCTTTGTTTCTTTCTCCAACATAACTTTCTCTGTCTACCTGAGCTCTAGTATGTAGCCATTTTTGATAAGCCTTCTTTTTCCTATTACAGGCTGCCTTGACTGTGTCATTCCACCAAACTGTTTGCTTCATCCTACCTTTACACACTACTGTTCCAAGACATTATTTAACCACTTCTAGTACTGTGTCCCTGTACTTTGTCCATTCCTTTTCCAATGAATGTAATTGACTACATTCAACTAACTGGTACCTTTCTGAGATCGCTGTTATGTACTTGTGGCTGATTTCCTTATTCTGAAGTTTCTCCACTCTTATCCTCCTACATATGGACTTGACCTTCTGCACTTTCGGCCTCACAATCCCAATTTCACTGCAGATTAAATAATGATCAGTGTCATCAAATAATCCCCTGAATACACGTGTGTCCCTCACAGCCTTCTTGAATTCCTGATATGTTATTATATAAATGACAGATCTGGTTCCCCTGCCTTCCCAAGTATACCGGTGAATGTTCTTATGTTTAAAAAAGGAGTTTGTGATTACTAAGCCCATACTGGCACAGAAATCCAAGAGTTGTTTCCCGTTCCTGTTGGCCTCCATATCCTCTCCAAATTTACCCATAACCTTTTCATAGCCTTGTGTTCGATTTCCAATCCTGGCATTAAAATCACCCATGAGCAGAACACTGTCCTTGTCCTTTAACAACATCACTGAGTGCCTCATAAAAACTATCCATAAACTAAGTGCAAAAAATAGGTCGCAAAACGGGATTCATAAATTAATGGTGTCAAGTAGTCAGAATGACTTGTTAACCATTGAGAAGTGGTTTTACTATCTAATATGAGCTTGGGTGGCAATAAAACGAATGAATGTCTTTTCCATGACGGAATGTGGCTCAAACCTCTCCAGAAAATCTAGATTACTGTTTCAAATCTCAAGGAAGATTGAAAGAGAGAGTGCATGTAACCGCTACGTCGTGGAAATAAATTCGCCATTAATGAATACCGCCAGTTTTATACCTTAATCTGTCATAAAGGATGTAGCGAATTCACCAGCAATTGACACAAAATAAGGTGAAAGCAGTACGGTAACCGGCAAGCGACCACTGCGTCTCCGACCAGTCTCAGGTCAGATATAGAGTCCTCAAAGCGTTGAAGGTCCACTACAGTTAACCGAACTCCCGCGGCAAAGCGTCTGATAGACTGCCGCATCCAAAAGGGTTCCTCTGTCAGACTTGTCACTCACCCTGCTACCTACTAGTCCAAAGAGCTTTGCAAGATATTTGTCATTCCATTCTGTGAGCAATCAGCCGGCCGGGGTGGCCAAGCGGTTAAAGGCGCTACAGTCTGGAACCGCGTGACCGCTACGGTCGCAGGTTCGAATCCTGCCTCGGGCATGGATGTGTGTGATGTCCTTAGGTTAGTTAGGTTTAAGTAGTTCTAAGTTCTAGGGGACTGATGACCTTAGAAGTTAAGTCCCATAGTGCTCAGAGCCATTTTTTTGTGAGCAATCACAGGAGATGGGAAGAAAAACATATATACAAAAATGGTACTTAGGAAGAAACTGTGCCTAACGGAAGAAAATCGAAAAAGAAATGATTCTCGGAAGGACTGTCGCCGCATATAGAAAAGTCAAAACAACCTTCGGTGAATTTAAAAGCAAGTGTGGTAACATTAAGAGTGCAATGAAATTCCGCTGTTAAATGCAAAGGAGAAAGCGGATGGACGGAAAGACTACATTGAAGGCCTCTGGAAGACTTGTGTGATGTGATAGAAGAGGAAAGAGGAGTCGGTACAGAAGACATAGAATATCCACCATTAGAATCAGAATATAAAACAACTCTGGAAGATTTAAAATCAAATAAGGCAGAAGGGAGAGATAAAAACTCCATTAGAATCCCTAAAATCACTTGGGGAATTGCCAAATTAAGAGTATTCACTTTGGTTTGGAGAATGTACTATCTGGCGATGTACCATCGGACCTGCGGGAAAATATCATCTGTACAATTCCGTAAACTGCAAGGACTGACAAGAGCGAAAAGTATCGCAGAATCAGCTTAAGGGGGAGTGTAACGAATTTTTGTCCAAAAAATCGAAAAATATAATTTTCTTAATCTACACACTTAAATCTACGTTGTGTGTGAATTTTACGGTGATAGCAGCTCTAGAAATGCCTTTAAATTGTTAAACTGAGTAGCTCTGCACTGGCAGCCACTCCCACCTTTCCATGTTGTTGTTGTTGTGGTCTTCAGTCCTGAGACTGGTTTGATGCAGCTCTCCATGCTACTCTATCCTGTGCAAGCTTCTTCATCTCCCAGTACCTACTGCAACCTACATCCTTCTGAATCTGCTTAGTGTATTCATCTCTTGGTCTCCCTCTACGATTTTTACCCTCCACGCTGCCCTCCAATGCTAAATTTGTGATCCCTTGATGCCTCAAAACATGTCCTACCAACCGATCCCTTCTTCTAGTCAAGTTGTGCCACAAACTTCTCTTCTCCCCAATCCTATTCAATACCTCCTCATTAGTTACGTGATCTACCCACCTTATCTTCAGCATTCTTCTGTAGCACCACATTTCGAAAGCTTCTATTCTCTTCTTGTCCAAACTGGTTATCGTCCATGTTTCACTTCCATACATGGCTACACTCCATACAAATACTTTCAGAAACGACTTCCTGACACTTAAATCTATACTCGATGTTAACAAATTTCTCTTCTTCAGAAACGATTTCCTTGCCATTGCCAGTCTACATTTTATATCCTCTCTACTGCGACCATCTTCAGTTATTTTACTCCCTAAATAGCAAAACTCCTTTACTACTTTAAGTGTCTCATTTCCTAATCTAATCCCCTCAGCATCACCCGATTTAATTTGACTACATTCCATTATCCTCGTTTTGCTTTTGTTGATGTTCATCTTATATCCTCCTTTCAGGACACTGTCCATTCCGTTCAACTGCTCTTCCAAGTCCTTTGCTGTCTCTGACAGAATTACAATGTCATCGGCGAACCTCAAAGTTTTTACTTCTTCTCCATGAATTTTAATACCTACTCCGAATTTTTCTTTTGTTTCCTTTACTGCTTGCTCAATATACAGATTGAATAACATCGGGGAGAGGCTACAACCCTGTCTCACTCCTTTCCCAACCACTGCTTCCCTTTCATGCCCCTTGACTCTTATAACTGCCATCTGGTTTCTGTACAAATTGTAAATAGCCTTTCGCTCCCTGTATTTTACCCCTGCCACCTTCAGAATTTGAAAGAGAGTATTCCAGTTAACGTTGTCAAAAGCTTTCTCTAAGTCTACAAATGCTAGAGACGTAGGTTTGCCTTTTCTTAATCTTTCTTCTAAGATAAGTCTTAAGGTTAGTATTGCCTCACGTGTTCCAACATTTCTACGGAATCCAAACTGATCTTCCCCGAGGTCCGCTTCTACCAGTTTTTCCATTCGTCTATAAAGAATTCGCGTTAGTATTTTGCAGCTGTGACTTATTAAACTGATAGTTCGGTAATTTTCACATCTGTCAACACCTGCTTTCTTTGGTATTGGAATTATTATATTCTTCTTGAAGTCTGTGGGTATTTCGCCTGTCTCATACATCCTGCTCACCAGATGGTAGAGTTTTGTCATGACTGGCTCTCCCGAGGCCATTAGTAGTTCTAATGGAATGTTGTCTACTCCCGGGGCCTTGTTTCGACTCAGGTCTTTCAGTGCTCTGTCAAACTCTTCACGCAGTATCTTATCTCCCATTTCATCTTCATCTACATCCTCTTCCATTTCCATAACATTGTCCTCAAGTACATCGCCCTTGTATAAACCCTCTATATACTCCTTCCACCTTTCTGCCTTCCCTTCTTTGCTTAGAACTGGGTTGCCATCTGAGCTCTTGATATTCATACAAGTGGTTCTCTTCTCTCCAAAGGTCTCTTTAATTTTTCTGTAGGCAGTATCTATCTTACCCCTAGTGAGACAAGCCTCTACATCCTTACATTTGTCCTCTAGCCATCCCTGCTTAGCCATTTTGCACTTTCTGTCGATCTCATTTTTGAGACGTTTGTATTCCCTTTTGCCTGCTTCATTTACTGCATTTTTATATTTTCTCCTTTCATCAATTAAATTCAATATTTCTTCTGTTACCCAAGGATTTCTATTAGCCCTCGTCTTTTTACCTACTTGATCCTCTGCTGCCTTCACTACTTCATCCCTCAGAGCTACCCATTCTTCTTCTACTGTATTTCTTTCCCCCATTCCTGTCAATTGTTCCCTTATGCTCTCCCTGAAACTCTCTACAACCTCTGGTTCTTTCAGTTTATCCAGGTCCCATCTCCTTAAATTCCCACCTTTTTGCAGTTTCTTCAGTTTCAATCTGCAGTTCATAACCAATAGATTGTGGTCAGAATCCACATCTGCCCCTGGAAATGTCTTACAATTTAAAACCTGGTTCCTAAATCTCTGTCTTACCATTATATAATCTATCTGATACCTATTAGTATCTCCAGGATTCTTCCAGGTATACAACTTTCTTTTATGATTCTTGAACCAAGTGTTAGCTATCACCTTTCCATACATTTGGGAAACTGTCTCCTTCAGCGGAACGTTTGTTCGTGTGAAGGCTATTTTCTTTCCATATCTTTGGTTGACATCTATATCTCTGGCTGACATCTATATCTTTGCCTGAAAACTTTCTTGCATGTGGTTTATTTACGTTTTGACAATACTAACACATATTAGAAGGTGGAAGTTTGAGTTCGCAAATCTTTATGTTGAAGTCAAGATTTATGAATAATGGGTGGTGGAAAAATTGTGTTTCGGAAACGGAGGTTTCGTGGAGATCGGTTAACCAAGAAAAAAGAGGAAGCAGCTGGAAATGAAGAACATAAGCTCCCAGAAGAATTGTACAGGTGCGTGAATGATGTTGATATGGATTCCACTGGATTCAGACTTATTCATCTAAAGCTTGTCTGCCAAGCTATAAGGTTTTCATGTTCATGTGTTTGCTGTAAAAATACGGAATGCGTGATTGTTGTTGAAGAGAGAAGAGTGGGAATAGCTTGAGATTTCAAGTTAGTTTGTAATTCCTGTGGTTATGAATTTTCATTTTCCTCCTGCAAAGAAACTGACACTGCTTTCAGTCTCCGCTTGAAAGGAATAAGTTGTAACACAATATTCGAGGTATTGCTTGTTCTTTAGCCATGATACTAGTCTAACACCCTTGCTGCGTGCCTGTGGAGCTCCGAGCTAATTTTGCACACATCGATTTCTCTTGTCTCGAACCTGGGGGTTTGCGCGTGATTTTGACAAGTATGTAAGGAGAGCGACGGCGGCAATTGGGGCACGGTGGCCTGGAGGAAGTCGGTGACCACGTGAACGAGCGCGGAGCCTTCGGTGTGGACACAGTCAGTGGTGACGAGGACGGACAGCAGGCGGAAGCGAGCTGCGCTGCCACTTGTCTATTTGTGTGCCAGGGTCTGGCGGCTTGATGGGCAACCTGAGAGGGGGTTTGTATCTGGCTTTTCTTCCAAGGATCTTTAGAAAGAAAATATAAGAAGGACTAAATTGCTTGTTGGCCAAGTGGTGTTGTGGGGCCAATGGCATTCCTGTCTGTATACTAGGCAAGTAACCAGTTATCTGCTAGTATTGTAATAACGACAGCATTTGGAAACTTCATTGTGTTTGAAGGTTTAGTGTGATTTAGCACTCTGCTTAATATTGATTGTTGCCCATCACGCACGCCATCCTCCTTTCTTACTGGGTAGTGGACCTAGAATTCTTGTAGCCCCCTTATTTCAAAAGCTGTTTGTCTAAGATGGGCCACTTAACCGAAAGAAAACAACGAATATTTAATGTTTAGGTTGCTAATAAGAAGAGAGTGTTGAAAATGTTGGTATATTAACCTGTAACGTAAGTCATTGTCTACATCTGTGCTCGAGCTGGTTTCAAATGTAAATCCAGTAGTTATCTTATTATTATTTGGAAAAAGTACTGGGCGAGCTAGGCCATAGTTTACAGATTTTGAAAATTTAAGCTTTAATTTTTAGTTTTTGATGTGGTTGCTATGTTCAGTAATAAATTTTAAATTTACTGAAGTCGTCCTTGAGAGCCTAATTCAATTCTTCAAGATGCTTAATTCTTATATTTGTATTTTCTGGCCTCGTTAAGTATGCGTGTTCTGTTCATTATTACTGCATTTTGTTGCCTCGTTCTGTTAATGCTTATACTTGTCTTTGGGTGCGCTTGCTCTATTTAATATTAAATTTCAAATTTTCTGAAGTCGTTCCTGAGGATCTAATTTACTTCTGAGAGAAACTTTACTTTACAATTGGACTTTGCTGGCCTCATTCTGCATGCTTTCAGTGTTCAATATTAACTTCAGTATTAAATTTTGAATTTTCTGAAATCGTTCTTGAGAACCTGGATCAAACAGTAACTTAATGCTACAAGAGGCTAAATTCCTGTAACTGTCTTTGCTGGCCTCGTTCTGTTTATGGTTATACTTGTTTTTGGTGTGATTGTTCGGTTCTTAATATATTTAAATTTTATGTAGACGTCTTGAGGACTTGGAGAAAGCAGTAATTTATTTCCTACAAGAGGCTAATTTTTTTTATATTTCCTGTTTTAAATTTCATTGTTTAGGAATGTAAATTAAATGTAATTTAAAGAATTAGCTGAACACTAAGAGTGTTTACAGCCAGTGCTGTCTGTTGGTGGAAGGTATTTTTCTTAATCATTGTGGCGAAGTGCTGAAATAGTTGCACCTATTACAAGTAAAAGAAAGATTTTGTCGAAAAACTATGCCGCTTCCAGTCGAGGAACCTTCGACTGACTCTAAGGTCAATTTCCTTCCGCCTCATGGAAGAGGATTTCAACCCCATTTTAGGACATTTTTGAAGAAAGAATTAATCAAAGCTTAATAAAAATATGTATCAGTAGTTATCATTACAGTTTAATGCACTCAGACTATATCTAAGATAATATTTACTTGACACCAATGTTTCTGTGTTGCACAAAAGAACAAATAATAATGACACAAATTATGTCTTAATTTGGGAGTGCTCTTTGCCCATTCTCGCCTTATAACATGCTCACAACTTATAACTCAGTTACCTCTAAGCCTAAATCTTGATACACTAAGTTATCCGAGTTTCGCCACATAGACGATGTTGTTTGGTGGTCGACCATAACCAACTACTTCATTATCAACACCGACATACTTTAATGGCTTAGTCGGTTCCTTTATTGCCTTCTGAATAGTCACTATAATAATCTGAATTTGTGAAAATAAAGATCATACTTAGTACATCAGAATAGAAAAATACAATTTTGTCAGTCCTCAGTACGTTCAATTAAAGAAACAATAAATCTAAAAACTTTGTACATAGCTGGTGCACCAACAACATGAAGAAATAATAAGCAGCCAGTCTATTGCCAAATGGAATGTTTATTTAAACCCCTTGACCATGGATTCAATGTTTATAAATCTTCTTCTTAATCTGTTGAGAAGTTAAACAGTTTAACAGTAAATCGCTATATACAGGATCATCAGTAACTTGTTACGGATGCGAAAATTGTTCAAACTTACTGGGATTCATGTTGCAGCGGAGATACGTTGAGAAGGTCCGTAAACTTTAGAATTTCACATTCATAGTATTAAAAATATGCCCAATATGGTGGTTGTAACTAATTAGTACTTACCACCGTACAGCTCAGTTATTACCAAAATGTGCTCATGCTTTATTGAAGGCGTAGTTAGTTATGTTTGCAAGCTCAATAATCCCTTATTTAAAGGATTCTCAGGATATTCGTTTTAATGGCAACGCGTACGTAACACTTGGGCTAAGGAAAGCTTACGACAAGGGAGGGTACCAGTAGCATGCACAAGGAGGGCGTGCATTAGTGAATGAACATTGTTATGCTAAACTCGCTTAAAACTTTAAAATTAAGACAATGATATTAAAGCTGCATCACATTTAATTACGTTGTTGTTGTTGTTGTGGTCTTCAGTCCTGAGACTGGTTTGATGCAGCTCTCCATGCTACTCTATCCTGTGCAAGCTTTTTCATCTCCCAGTACCTACTGCAACCTACATCCTTCTGAATCTGCTTAGTGTATTCATCTCTTGGTCTCCCTCTACGATTTTTACCCTCCACGCTGCCCTCCAATACTAAATTGGTGATCCCTTGATGCCTCAGAACATGTCCTACCAACCGATCCCTTCTTCTGGTCAAGTTGTGCCACAAACGTCTCTTCTCCCCAATCCTATTCAATACTTCCTCATTAGTTACGTGATCTACCCATCTAATCTTCAGCATTCTTCTGTAGCACCACATTTCGAAAGCTTCTATTCTCTTCTTGTCCAAACTATTTATCGTCCATGTTTCACTTCCATACATGGCTACACTCCATACGAATACTTTCAGAAATGACTTCCTGACACTTAAATCAATACTGGATGTTAACAAATTTCTCTTCTTCAGAAACGCTTTCCTTGCCATTGCCAACCTACATTTTATATCCTCTCTACTTCGACCATCATCAGTTATTTTGCTCCCCAAATAGCAAAACTCCTTTACTACTTTAAGTGCCTCATTTCCTAATCTAATTCCCTCAGCATCACCCGACTTAATTAGACTACATTCCATTATCTTTGTTTTGCTTTTGTTGATGTTCATCTTATATCCTCCTTTCAAGACACTGTCCATTCCATTCAACTGCTCTTCCAAGTCCTTTGCTGTCTCTGACAGAATTACAATGTCATCGGCGAACCTCAAAGTTTTTATTTCTTCTCCATGAATTTTAATACCTACTCCGAATTTTTCTTTTGTTTCCTTTACTGCTTGCTCAATATACAGATTGAACAACATCGGGGAGAGGCTACAACCCTGTCTTACTCCCTTCCCAACCACTGCTTCCCTTTCATGTCCCTCGACTCTTATAACTGCCATCTGGTTTCTGTACAAATTGTAAATAGCCTTTCGCTCCCTGTATTTTACCCCTGCCACCTTTAGAATTTGAAAGAGAGTATTCCAGTCAACATTGTCAAAAGCTTTCTCTAAGTCTACAAATGCTAGAAACGTAGGTTTGCCTTTCCTTAATCTTTCTTCTAAGATAAGTCGTAAGGTCAGTATTGCCTCACGTGTTCCAGTGTTTCTACGGAATCCAAACTGATCTTCCCCGAGGTTGGCTTCTACTAGTTTTTCCATTCGTCTGTAAATACATACATATGTAAAATACGTACATATGTAAAATCAACGAAATGACCATAAACAAAAAGTTACTATCAAGGAAAGTGTACTGTAGTAAAGGCAAATTACGTAAACCGTGAGATAGTATGCATAATATTCAATACAAGAAGACCACGATGGAAGGGAGGAGAGAGGGAGAAAGGGGCAGGGGAAAGAAAAAAGGGGGTAATGAGTGGAAGGGAAGATGGTGAAAACGTGTATAACTGAAACATACAACATATTTGAGAAACTGTGAACATCAAAACCTCAAAGAGTACGTTAACATCATAACAAAGGAGAAAAAAGAGTATCAGCAGCATTAACAGATGAAGAAAATGACAGATCCAACAGTCATATGAAAGATCGAGCCACTTCTCTGTTATGTTCACGAAAGGAGGGATTGAAATTATATACAAAATGTTTGCTTTTGAGTTAAACCTGCTCACTTGAAATGGATCCATGTTTGTGAGAAAACTGTTTGAAAGTTTTTAATTCTTTTAAGAGCTCATGCCTGCAACCTTTACTTTCTTCATTCAGAATTTCTGAGTCTTCTAGTCTCCATGGCGTGAGTTGGAGAAGAAGCAGATATTCAGCAAAAGTGGTGTGGTAGACATTAAGAAAGAAAAGTATAAAGGCTTAATCTCTTAGAAGAATTGGACATTTTTGAACAGTTTGCTCAGAGTGATGGACCCATTTTAAATGAACTGTTTAAACTCAGAAGTATAAATTTTCTAGATAGTTGCAGATACCTGCTTTCGTTGACATAAGAGAAGGGGCTCTATTTTTCTTATCGCTATTTGATATGTCCTTTTCCTCATCTGTTAGTGCTGGTGGTGATCTGTTTTCCCTTTTTTATAATGTTAATGTTTTTCTTGAAATTTTGATGATTCCACTTCCTCAGATATTCTGCGCTTATTAGTTGCGCGAGTTGTATTATCTTCTCCCTCTTCTCTCTCCTCCCCCGATTTTCTTTGTCCTTCTCAGTCTTATTATATGTTACTCGTATTTACACTACCTCACAGTTTCCGTAATTTTGTTTTACTGCAATACGCTTTTCTTGATGGTAACTTATTGTTTACTGCAGTTGGTTAATTTTACGTACATGCACAGCTATCTATGATGTAGTTTTAATGTCGTGATTATAATTTTAACATTTTAAGCAAGTTTAGCATAACAATGGTCAATCACTAATCCATGCCCTCCTCACGCGTACCAGTAGTATCCTCTCTCATCGTAAGCTCCCAAAATGTGCGTTTTCGGATATTAGTTTCCTCTTAAAGACATATCAGTTTGCCTTCTTGTACAGCATACTGAGCGTTGTCGAGTTTTTTGGGACACCCTGTATATGGTTTAAAATTGATTCACTTTTAATTTGTCAAAGTTGCCACTAATTTACTTCTGAAGAAACAGTTCTTGTAAACGTTGAAACCATGGGCAATATGTTTCAATAGAGCTTCCGTTTTGCAAGTGATTGGCTGTTTATCCTTTCTTCACGGAAATATCATCCTGTGGTTTTTGATACAGCCATGTTATCACTCTTGATTATAATTTCACCGAAGGAGATTTTCACTTTCTTGTATGCTGAGTCAGTCTTTCCTACAGTCATTTCTTTTTCGACTTCATCATATTTTTCATGCAACCATTTCGGCTTAGTTTCACTGCAGTTTCTGTTTATTTCATTTCTAAGTGACCTATATTTCTGTATTCCTGAATTCCCCCAGACATTTTTGGGCTTCCTTCTTCGTAGATCAACTGAACTATTTTTTTTTCTTACCCCTGGTTTCCTCGCAGTTACCATTATACCTATGTTTTTATTTCCTACATCTGTGGCTACCCTTCTTAGTCATGCCTATTCCTCTTCAGATGAACTACCTACTGAGTTATACATTATTGTAGTGTCTATAGCTTCAGTAAACAACAAGCAAATATTTTCTTTCCTTAGTATTCTGTTTCCAACTTTTATGCGTATTTGTAGTTTCTTATTAGTGTCTTACATTTCGGCCTACTCTTTATCACTACTGTGATCTGCGTCTATTACTGCTCTTACTTGCAAATGAACTTAGTGTCGTTAATGTGTTAACACGTTCACATCTCTTCAAAATGGAAATTTGCATCAGTTTCCAAAAACCTCTGTTTGCTGTTGGTTTTGATGATACTGCAACTTCATTAGATTTCATCTACTGTTTATCACTGGGTAGTAGAGTAATTATGTAACCGATGGATAACTAAATACAGTTTTGAGAACATTTTATCAATGCAAAGCTATTAAATTGCGATAAGCAATCAGTTATTGGGTAAATGACCATGTTGTATGTCTGAAGACGTTTTTACTTTTGGAAAAAAAAAATTCGACCCAGTTTGTGTACTTTCAGGAAAAGACTGTATTACATGAAAAGTGAAATCCGTCATTTAAAAATGGAATAAGAAAATATATTAAACATCTGTTACAAAGCCTGGTAAAGGCGAAAGTCTGAGAATTGAGCCAAGCTCCGAAGTAGAACAGCTACCACCCCCACCCCCCCCACCCCACCCTTTCCCACCCAACCCTACTATTGACAAGCAGGCTGTAGACATTTACTCGGAAAGACCTTGTAAGTACGGGTCTGACTAAAATACATGTGTCGACAACACCTAACCGCCGGCCGGAGTGGCCGAGCGGTTCTAGACGCTACAGTCTGGAACCGCGCGACCGCTACGGACGCAGGTTCGAATCCTGCCTCGGGCATGGATGTGTGTGATGTTCTTAGGTTAGTTAGATTTAAGTACTTCTAAGTTCTAGGGTACTGATGACCTCAGAAGTTATGTCACATAGTGCTCAGAGCCATTTGAACCATTTGAACACCTAACCTTCGCAGGAACAATGGAAAACTGACTTTAATATAAAAATGAGACTACTGAAAACGGTAAGTCAACTATGGAATGCACAGATTACTAACTGTTTTGTAATGTAGATCTTCTTACAGAAAACTGTCCGTGCCCTGAATATTCGTGTTTGCATATTGTGTAATCCTTAGCAACTATCAACGTTACTTGAGAACGCAAAAAACTTCACAATTCGGAACGAACTTTTGCATGAGCATCTGGTAAGAGCTGATACGTAGCGAGAGTTGCCTTTGCTAGTGCATTTTCAGTCAATCTTCTGTATGATTTTTTACCTGAAAACACTTAAAGTAATACGACATATGGCAGTATCCGTAACGTTGTAGAATGTGAAAAACATTTGTGGACATGCTACAGTTAAACGGGGCTCATGGTATGACCCGCTGTAAACCGCAATCTTACTTAACGACATGATTGTTGGGGAAAACAAAAGAAGTTTCGGAAAAATAGTCATATGGACACCAGATTTGCTAATAACTTGGTCTACCAAGAACACCGATTACTTTACACATGAGAAGGTACATTGAAATTTTATGATCAACATCAAAATTCTAAATAAGAACATAAAACGGGTCTCACGGGATATACAAAATATTGGGAGTCATGTTGTCAGACTGACTTCTTGCCAAATGAAAGGGATTTCTTAGGTTTAATATGAGCATGGATGCCTATAGAATACATGGATGTCCCGCTGCATGCGGGAATACGACACATACTCAGTCACAAAAACTACTAGTTTCAATTAGGATGGCAAATGCATGTCAAAAATTAACTGTACCTAGTCACAATATCGGAAAAATAACTTAATTCTAAATGAATGCGGCCAGATGTAATTGGAACCCGTTACTTAATTATTTCACTACAATTTTTTTCAGACTGAAAGATCGTAACGTATAATTATTTTAATTATCATAATAGAATATAGCTCCTGGTGAATCTCCGGGTTTGTGTTGTACTCCGTGAAACCTTTCCGTTCCTAACGCTTCGTCCAGAGCTGCGCTGGACATCTTCAGAGGTGCTCGTGCATCCACTGAGTATTTTTCAACTACGAGTCGGGAAAGTTTCATGGAGCATGACCATATAGTACAGAACATTCACATGCATCTAAGACATCAGGTAGTGAAACCCTTCATTGTATATATAAAGAAATACATCTCCCCATTTCGTTTTGCGACGCGTGGAGCTGTGGGACTTATAGATTTATTCATAGGTACCTCCATGGTTTCAGAAGACGGTTGCGCAAATGCTGCAGGATAGAAAGAGAGAGAGCAGAGCATCTCTTTTAGACTGTAACATCACAGTTTGTCACAACGGACACTCACCATTGCACCCCCCTTCAGATTTAGTGGTGAGACGGCTCAGTGGACTGCCCGTCAAGAGCTGATCACAGATCAAGTATGAAAACAGGGAAAAGGTGTGCTGAACTGTGAAAAAGAAAGCAAAATAGGAAGAGTAAACGGTCCAAGGACAAGAAGTGTAATATAGGGCAGTACAAAGAGCAGTGGCGTTTCGGCGCAGTGGTTAGCACATGGACTCGCATTCGGGCAGATGACGCTTCAAAACCGCGTCCGGCTGTCCTTATTTAGGTATTCCGTGATTTCCCTAAACTGTTCCAGCAAAATTCAGGGGCAGTTTCTTTGAAATTGCTTCCTTCCCCATACTTCCCTAACGCGATGGGACCGATGACCTCGCTGTTTGAACCCATCCCCCAAACCTACCAACGATTGTGTTAGTCTGCCTTCGGCAGTGGTTAGGTGCGCACGCCTTGCTTGCTTCTCGCTGGTTGTGCTGCTTGCGAGCGAGCGCGCGTTTGTTTACTTCCGCGTAGCGGCTTGTTTCAGAGTCCGACTTCATTGACTATCATGTCGTTATCTTATCGCCAAGCCACGATTAAATTTTCTTTTGAATCAGGAACGACCGAAGGCGAAAAATGTTCAAATGTGTGTGAAATCTTATGGGACTTAACTGCTAAGGTCATAAGTCCCTAAGCTTACACACTACTTAACCTAAATTATCCTAAGGACAAACACACACACCCATGCCCGAGGAGGACTCGAACCTCCGCCGGGACCAGCCGCACAGTCCATGACTCCAGCACCCAAGACCGCTCGGCTAATCCCGCGCAGCTGCGCTGTTAGCACAACTGTTTTATGTGAACAGCAGCAATTTCGGTGATGTATAGAGAGTATCTCCGACTAAAAGATTTGAGGAGGGACCCGATGTCATTAAATGTTTTAAAGAAGATGATAATAAAATGCAGAAACAAGGGTGAGTTCGGCGTGGCAGCTAGAAGAGAAAGGCATCCTGTACCTGTGAGCCGGCCGGAGTGGCCGAGCGGTTCTAGGCGCTTCAGTCTGGAACCGCGCGACAGCTACGGTCGCAGGTTCGAATCCTGCCTCGGGCATGGATGTGTGTGCTGTCCTCAGGTTAGTTAGGTTTAAGTAGTTCTAAGTTCTAGAGGACTGATGACCACAGATGTTAAGTCCCATGGTGCTCAGAGCCATTTGAGCCTGTACCTGTGGAAGTTATTCGAAATGGTTCAAATGGCTCTGAGCACTTAACATCGGAGGTCATCAGTCCCCTAGAACTTAGAACTACTTAAACCTAACGAACCTAAGTACATAACACACACCCATGCTCGAGGCAGGGTTCGAACCTGCGACCGTACCAGTCGCGCGGTTCCGGACTGAAGCGCCTAGAACCGCTCGGCCACCGCGGCAGATGTGGAAGTTATTGATGAGGCTACTGTGGCCCTAGCCGACCATGCAGAATGTGCGACAGGTGGCGAAAGTGCTCTTTCAGTATCACGAGAATTGTCCATCCCATGGTCAACAGTATTTCCTGTTGCGGACTATTTTACTGTGGTACCCGTACAAGATCCAGACAGTGCAGCAACTGGAATCTCATGATCCGCAACAACGTTCTGAATTCGCTCTTCAGTTTCTGGCACGGATCGAAAATTGGGCGTGCAATATTCTATGAAGTTACCAGCCACATTCTACACTACAGGTTGCATTGAATACCCAGAACTGGCGAAATGGAGTGCTTTAAACCGTGTGTTGTGCACGAAGAGCCATTGAACTCATCCTATCTGAGTGCATGGTATGGATTGACGAGCACCTTTATCTGCCTAATGGAAAATTCCACCAGCGTGTTATCTCCAGAAGTTTTCGAGATGCGCGACCCGCAACATCACTTCATCTGAATCGATATTACTTTTGGTTCCGGGGATATCTAAGAGAGCACGTTTACCAGGGACCCGTTCGGTCTCTACGTGATCTGAAGGCCAGTGTGCCGGAACACGTCGCTCAGGTTCCACTAAACTGCTGCGAGCAACTTTTTATCGCGTCGTCTCATAGATGGCGCATCTAATCGACGTCTCCGTTGTTCATATTTAACAAACTGCGAAGGCGACAGTTAATAGTGGTATCACTTGTGTTACATTTATCTTCGCAAAATCCCTTTGTAATCCATTACTTACGGAAACATTTCTATACGTGTGCCTGATATTCACAGCGCTAGGTGTGCACCTTGTGACCAAACCAGGCACTAATCTTTTTTCCAGCGTAAATCGGTCTCGCATTACCGCACTAAAATATCTACTAGATTTCGCTGCCATACAACAATTATTGCTCACACTGGATCCCACTGCGAAGCTACAGTTTAATTATAAACCACACACTAGCAGGCTATTCCAAAGAGATTGCGATGAACAAAAAGGAAAAGACAGTAGTATCGTACTTTTGGCTGAGGAACCCTAAATTTTAGATTCAGCAGGCAAAAAGAAAATTTACTTTTTCGTCTATACACACAGTCCACAGTCTTCGTGTTATGTGACAGTATTAGCTTACATGAACTGTATTATGCATCACTAGACCAAGCGCCAAGATGTCATGAGTGAGATAATGGAGCCCAAAGCTTCCATTCCGTTAAAATGTATTTATTGTTGAATTTTTCCAATTTTTGGTTCCGAAGAAAGGTTATTATAGTTTCAGTTAGAGCTGGAACCTCAACGTAATAGAATTCTAAAGAACGCGAAAAAACAAGAAAACTGTTCGTTAAGTAACTTATGCCTAACTGGTGCTTATGAACTTTTGTTCTGCGTTAACAGACTACACGACGAAAGTCGTTTGGTCTCATTATGCGTAACTGTACTGTTTATTAGGCCTGTTATACCGAAAAAATGGTTCTGAGCACTATGGGACTTAACTTCTAAGGTCATCAGTCCCCTAGAACTTAGAACTACTTAAACCTAACTAACCTAAGGACATCACACACACCAATGCAGAGGCAGGATTCGAACCTGCGACCAGAGCGGTCGCGCGGTTCCAGACTGTAGCGCCTAGAACCTCTCGGCCACCCCAGCCTGCGCCTGATATAACAATAAAGCATTAATAAACCACGTGTCTTCATAGTCTGAAAGAACGAGGTCGCATTGTTGGAAACTAAGCTTGAATAAGCAGCAAATTTTGTTTTGTAAGCTAAAAATTATTGAAATGCATCTTTACATGTATATCGCGGTAACCGTTGTTACGAAGTCAATGGTTATTTTTTTCCAAATAGGTTATGTTGTTTCTCAATAGGACGCACTCGCATCACAAGGTGTAAATGAACGGTGTTTGGTCTAGCGATGCACAGGACAGTTCGGTTGTAAATAATGGATGGTTTGATATCGAATTTTCTTCCCGTTTGGTGTTGATGAGAAAAGAGATAGCATGGAAGGCGCTGCCGACAGGTAACGTACTCCTCTCGAATGGCTGCCTTCAGTGGTGCCGTCGAGCTTAGCGTCCCACGAGACTCTGGAATGTTTGAAAAATATTCTAAGCCTCTGGAACTGTCCTCTCCCCTTCCTCTGCTGGCCAAAGACTGGTGGTAAGAAGTCCTTCCACCACCAGGATGTAAACCGGCCTAGATGAGCTGTACACAACGACATCTTTTAGCGACCTCATCTAGTCTCCTGGTATATCTGTCGTGTTTACAGCTGGATCATGGATCTTCGATCCAGTTACTGTTCCAGCGATTCATGCTCTTAGACGTAACGTCGGCAGACTAAACATAGTCACAGTGGCTTGATTTTGTTGTGGTCTACAGTCACGATACTCTATTGATACAGCTCAGCTCGCTAGTCTGTCTTTGCAAGGCATATCAGCTCTAAATAACTACTCCAACTGAAAGCCTTTTTAACTTGCTTTTTTAAGTCAAGCCTTGTTATCCTTCCATTTCTATTTCCACAGTGACTTCCCTTGATAGCTCAGGAAGTGTGCTATGGAATGATCCTTTCTTGTTCAATAAAAACGATACCAATCGCCATTATATAGGCTTATTTCTAGGCAACCAGTTCCGACGTTACACTACGCCATCTTCAGGCCAAAACTGCTCCTATCCAGTAACCTTCCTGTTACAAATAAACCTATATAACGGCGGTTGGTATTGCTTTTATTGAACATTGAACGGCCGTAGTCCCATACTCCACCATAAGATGGAGTTACTTTCATGATCCTTTCTTGCGTGGAGTCATAAATTTATTTTCTCGCCATTTCGAATCAGCGCCTCATCACTAGTCGTGCGATCTATGCACACAATCTTCTTCTTTAGCATCAAACTTCAAAATCTTCTACTCTGTCCTTATCTGGACTGCTTACTGGCACGTTTCACTTGCGTAGTAGGCTTACAGACAACTTAAATTTATATTCGATCTGAATAAATTTCACTATGTCAGATACGCTCTTCTTGATATGGCCGGCCTGCATTTATATCCTCTATAATTCGGCTATGGTTAGATACTTTGTGCCCAAGTCGAAAACCTCTGCTGCTAAATTTATTGTTTTGTTGGATTATGCAGTTCTAATTCTTTTAATTACACTTATTTTACATGTTTTCGGTTCATCTCACGAACTATTTTCGAGGTACTATCTTTCTGTTCAGCTGTTCTTCTAAGTAGGATACATGTGCGTCTTTAACGGATTTAGAATGACATCGGTAACCTCGAAGCTGTCATTTCTTCTTCCTAAAGTTTATTTCCGTTTATCCTTTTACTCCTGTTCATTCTGTTCAATGTGTGGATTGAACAGCATAAGAGGTATTCTATCTTCAATCGCTAAGCAGGTCTAAGTCTTCCATCCAGTCACTCGTTGACCAGTCTGGTGTGACAGTTGAAGATAACTAAACAAAAGCCATAGAACGAAATTCTGCCTTTAAGAAATCGTTAACGCAAGAGAATCGACAAACATACCGTCGTTTGACCATAACACAGAGTCCCTTATGGGTGACTTAGTAACAAACATTCCTGGTATACAGAAACGACTGGAAGAGGGGAAAACAAATATGTCGTCAGATCAGCATGGACTCCCAGATCGGTTTTAGTAAGGGTATTCTGCAGCACTGGATCCTTACCAGTCTTGCATTTATTGCGAATGTCTCGCCCAGCACAAAGTCCCAAACCACTCGGAAAAAAGTGCAGGTGACTCCTCTAAACAAGGAGTATAAAAGAACGGAGCCGCAAAATTACTCACCAGCGTCCTTAACATGGGTTTGTTGCAGAATTCTAGAATACGTTCTGAGTTCGAATATTATAAATTTTCTCGAGACCGGAAAGTTTATGTCGAGGAATAAGTCCGGTTTTAAAAAGCACCATTCGTGTGAATCTCAACTTGCCCTTTTCTCATATAATATACTCACAAATATGGATGAGGGGCTACAGGCACATTCAATACGTATACCGCAAAGCATTTGACATGGTACCCTGCTGTAGACTGGTAAGTTACGAGCACACAGAATAGGTTTCCAGATATGTGAGTCCCTCGCAGAATTCTAAAGTAACAAATACCAGTACGTTGTCCTCAACTGTGAGCGTACTTCAGAGACAAGGGATTTGTCAGGAAGAGTGATAGGACCGATGTTGTTTTAATATACATACATGATCTGGCGGACAGGGTGAGCAGCAGTCTGTTGTTGATTGCTGATGGTGCTGTGGAGGACGCAAGGGTGTCGAAGCTGAGTGACTGTAGGATGGTAGATGACAACAGGCTCTGGATATAGAAAAATATAAGTTAATGCGGATGAAAAGCAAACCCGTAATGTTCGGATACAGCATTAGTAGTGCCATGCTTGACACAATGACATCACTGAATCCAGAGTGAGATTTTCTATCTGCAGCGGAGTTTGCGCTGATATAAAACTTCCTGGCAGATTAAAACTGTGTGCCGGACGGATACTCGAACTCCGAAATATCCTTTCTTTCAGGAGTGCTAGTTCTGCAAGGTTCGCAGGAGAGCTTCTGTAAAGTTTGGGAAGTAGGAGACGAGGTACTGGCAGAGGTAAAGCTGTGAGGTCGGGACGTGAGTCGTGCTCGGGTAGCTCAGATGGGAGAGCACTTGCCGGCGAAAGGCAAAGGCCCGAGTTCGAGTCTCGGTCCTGCACACAGTTTTAATCTGCCAGGAAGTTTCACATCGTTGAATGTTTGGGCGTAGACTTGTGAAGTGATACGAAACGGAATGAGCATTTTAAGGTTGTGGAAGGGAGAGCGAATGGTGGATTTCGGTTCCCTGGGAGAATTTTATGAAAGTATGGTTCATCTGAAGCGGAGACCGCATATATGATGCTAGTGTCACCCATTCTTGAGTACTGCTCGAGTGTTCTGGATCAGCACAAAGCCGGATCAAAGAAAGACATCGAACAATTCAGAGGTGGGTTGCTAGATTTGTCACGGGTAGATTGGAACAAGACGCAAGTGTTAGGGAGATGCTTCAAGGCCTGAAACGGGAATCCCTGGAGGGGAGGCGACGTTCTTTTCTAGGAGAACTATTGGGATAACTTAGATAACCGGCATTTGAAGCGGCCTCTAGAATGATCCTACTGGAGCCGTCATTTCGCGTGAGGACCACGAAGATAAGATATGAGAAACTAGGGCTCAAAAAAATGGTTCAAATGGCTCAGAGCACTATGGGACTTAACATCTGAGGTCATCAGTCCCTTAGAACTTAGAACAACTTAAATCCAACTAACCTAAGGACATCACACACATCCATGCCCGAGGTAGGATTCGAACCTGCGACCGTAGCGGTCGCGCGGTTCCTGACTGAAGCGCCTAGAGCCGCTCGGCTACATCTGCCTGCAATTAGGTCTCATACGGAGTCATACAGACTGTTGTTTTTGCTTCGCTCGAACTGCAGACTTGAAAGGAAACGGCTTTTAATGGTACAGGGCACCCACCACCACGTACCAGACGGTGGCTTACGGAGTATGAATGTACTAGTTGGCCGCAGATTTATCTAACTTCTACGACTGGTTCCTTTTCTTGCCCATCGACTCTTTATATCTGCAGTCAAGTTACTGTACAAGTAGCACATGTTTCTCCGCTCGCTGTATTTCATGGCTACCAGTATAATCCAGTCAACATTGTCGAAAGCATTCCCAAAATCTAGAAATGCTGTAAACGGATGATTGCCTTTCTTCAGTCCATATTTGCTCAGATAGTAACAAGAATGTTTCTGTGGGCATATGTCAGTTCGTAGCTTATAATCCTGCGAATTTTAAACACTGTCGGAAAACAAACAATCCTGTTGGCAGAACATCCGCAACTGAGCATTATAGCACAGGTTGAAAATACCGCCCCAGTTGTAAATTATTTTATTTCCACACGACCGGTTCCGGACTGTTATAAGCTCATTCTTAGGTGTCGTTTCGGTGCTGCGGTCCTCGAGCGCCGCGTCTACCAGGCGTGGTGTACTGCCTATGAGCGCAGAATTTACAACTGAGGCGGTATTTTCAACCTGTACTTTCGGAATAAAAATTGCAATCAAGCTGTGTGACATCAATTAAGTTTGGTAGGCGTGGTTCTGCATCTGAAAGATGATTTATTCAGATTTCACGGCAGCAGCTTAAGAATGGAGTTACTGAGTTTATGGTGGTCAAGAATGGCTTTAAGGCGACGAAGACGCCATTATACACACCTCACTGAGTTTGAACGACGTCGTGTAATAGAGCTATGAGAAGCTGGTTGATAGTTCTGAGATAGTGCAGAACAACTTGGCAGGAATGTATAACTGTGTATTATTGGTGGCAGCGGACGGCCACGTGGCATTGGTCGGAGAGTGGACCATCGATTCGGCGTTGGCTCTTGCACATCGTACTGCATCTGCAGCAGCAATTTGAAAAGCTGTTGGCACCACAGTGACAAACAAACTGTTGTAACTGCGACCAGGACGGTCGCGGGGTAGCACTGACGAAAGGCGCGGCGGGACCCGCGCAGAGGCCCGCGAATAACAACACAACGGAAAAGGACGGACACGACCAACGTAGGACAGAACGAAGACGACAAGACCGAACAACAGAGTCACAAGGAAACAAAGTCGTACACGAATCAGGAAGAAAGCAGTCTAGCGCAAGCGAGGTGCAAACCAACGTAAGAGAGATAAGACTGACTTCATGTGCTTTTTTTTTCCTTTATTGATTTTCAATTCCCCCCGAAGGAGGTGTGCTGGCAGTAGCTTAGTAAGCTGCTCTACAGCCTACAGACTTTTATTTTTAAAAAAAACGGAAGAAGAAAAGAAACAAGAAAAACAGGCGATAAAATGGTGACGTCAAGTGTAAAATGGCGGAAAAATGCGGAAAGTTAAAACAGAAAGCAAAAGGGGGTTGGCAACTTTAATAAAAGACACAGAAATCAGACAAGTAACATAGTACACATACAATTAAAAAACACGGCGACAGTCTGGTTTCTGTTCGCAAGAGATAAAAGGCACACCAAGCGACAGTATGATGGCCGTTCGCAACACTTCCCACAAAAAACACAACACGGAACACCCACTGTAAAACACCCACTGTAGAACACTCAATGTAGATCACTGCACGAAAGTGGCGGCATAAAGATGACACTCCCGAGCCAAAGGCAGATGTGGGGGGGGGGTGGGGGGGGTGGACCTGGAGGAGGGGGAAGAACAAGGAGGGAGGAAGGAAAAAAAACGAAAAAGGGGGGGACCAAGGAGGGAGAAGACTAATAAAGGGGGAGAAGGGCAGATGTGAGGGAGAATGAGAGGAGGCAGAGGAGGGAAATGTAAAAGGACTTGGGGGAGAGAAGGGGACAAAGAGAGGGGAGGTGGGGAAGAAAGAGGATGGAAGGGGGGGAGAGGGAGCCTGGGAAAAGGACAGAGGAAAGGAGGGGGAGTGAGGATCAGAGTTGACAGGAGAGATAAATGGAGGGAGAGAGGGCATCATCCAGGAGGGGTAGTTGATGGAAGCCACCTTGGGAAAGGAGATGTAGGGTGTAGAGATGGAGGGTAGGGGGGACACAACAGTGAAGACGTGGCAGGGGGTGGGGTGGGAGAGGAGAGGAACAACCAGGGGGTGAGGGGGTTCAAGACGGCGGGGGATGTAGAGGATGCGGATATGTTTGAGGAATAGGAGCAGATAGGGGAAAGGAATGAGATCATAGAGGATCCGTGTGGGGGACGGGAGGCATATATGGAAGGCGAGGTGGAGTGCATGACGCTCAATGATCTGGAGGGACTTATAGAATTTGGGGGGGGGGGGCAGATATCCAGGCAGGACTGGTATAACAGAGGATGGGACGGATTAAGGATTTGTAGGTGTGGAGGATGGTAGAGGGGTGCAACCCCCAAGTCCGGCCAGAGAGGAGTTTGAGGATTCGGAGGCGGTTGTGGGCTTTGGATTGGATGGAGGGGAGATGAGAGATCCAGGTGAGGTGACGGTCAATGGTGAGGCCAAGGTAGGTGAGGGTGGGGGTGAGGCGGACAGGATGGACGCAGACAGTAAGGGAGAAATCCAAGAGCCGGAAAGAGTGAGTGGTACGACCTACGATGATTGCCTGGGTCTTGGAAGGATTGATTTTCAGGAGCCACTGGTCACACCATGCAGCAAAAAGGTCAAGGTGATTCTGGAGAAGGCGTTGGGACCGTTGGAGGGTAGGAGCGAGGGCCAGGAATGCGGTGTCATCAGCATATTGCAAGAGGTGTACTGGTGGGGGGGGGGGGGGGAGTTGGGGCATATCTGCCGTGTACAGGAGGTAGAGGAGAGGGGAGAGGACAGAGCCCTGGGGCACGCCTGCAGAGGGGTAGTTCATGTGCGAGTGGCCGGCGCTTAAGTACGCTCTCGGAGGTGCCGCTATTGGCCACTGGGATCACGTGTTCCACTGGTGGCGCCCCCACACTAAAAGCGGGCCATGAGGCGCGCGCCGCCACAGCTTACGGTGCAGCGACCTCTATGGGTCTTCGACGTCCATGACGAATGGCGCGGATTCAAATTCCTCGGCGCGCAGTACCAGACGAACTGCCACCAATCGGTTACTTCAAGGACAGCTCCGAACGCGACGCCGTGTAGCGTGTATTCCACTGACACCAAATCACCGTCATTTGCTACCTTAGTGGTATTGGAGGGAAGGGTGGAGGTCTACTGTGTTCTCTGATGAAAGCAAGTTCTGCCCCGTTTCCAGTGATGGTCGTGCGTTGGTTATAAGGAAGCCAGTTGAGGACTTGCAACTAAGCTACTTGCTTGCTAGACACACTGGAGCTACACCTGGAGTTATGATCTGGGATGCTATACCGTATGAGAACAAGAGCGGTGTCACGCTGACAGCAAATTTGTTCGTCAGGCTGGAGGTTCGACACGTATGAACAGCATTCCATAGGGTGTTTTCCAACAGGATAATGCTTGTCCACATACTACATCAACATGTTCTACAGAGTGCCGACGTGCTGTCGTCGCCTGCTCGATCACCAGATCTGTCTTCAGTCGAGCACATATGGGACATCATTAGATGACAACACCACCGGCACCCACAGCCAGCATTAACCGTTCCTGTATTGACCGAGCAAGGGCAACAGGCACGGAACTCCATCCCACAAACTGAGATCCGGGACCTGTACATCTCAATGCATGCACGTTTGCGTGCTTGCATTCAGCATTCTGGTGGTTACGCATTTACAATGGCTTATCTCGCGCCTACCCTAACCCGTGATGCTGCAGTTATAATAACTAAATATACAGGGTGTCCGAAAAGTCCTTCCCTGATTACATAAATTGATAACTCAGGCTAAAAGTAAGATACAAGTCTGAAACTGGTGTCTAATTATTTACAAACTATCAAAGGTTTTTTAACACTTCAGTAAATTTCCACATGAGCACACTTGGTAGCACGTAGCGCATCTAGGCGATATTCAGTTTCCGTCCACACATTAGCCAACATCACTAGAGGGATCGATTCAACGACTGTGGTTATCCGTTGCCCTAGGGTTCCAAGATCTGGTACACGTGTTCAGTGGATCTCGTCCTTGACATAAGCCCCTAAAAGTAAGTATAATGGGGTTGTGTCAGGAGAGTGTAGAGACCAAACCGTTGCCCCATCATGACCAATCCATCGCCCAGGAAAGGTCATATCGAGATAGGCACGGACGTCCTAACCCCAATGAGGTGGTGCACCGTCTTGTTGAAAGAGGACATCGGGGTGTTAATGAAGCAGCTGAGGAACAGCATACAGTTGCAACATGTCCAGATACACTGCAGATGTGATGGTTCCCTCAGCGAAGAAGAATGGCCCGATAATTCGATCGTGCAATAGCGCGCACCAAACATTCACCTTTGGACTGCCTCTGGTGCACTCCATGACCTCGCCTTGGGGGTGTGAACCCCAAATGCGCACATTATGGTGATTCACTACCCCACTGACAAAAAAGGGTCGGAAAAGGCAATTCGTCTGAGATAACCATCATCATCCTCAATACGTGATAGCATTTCGATCGCAAAGTCATATCGACGTGTACTGTCATTGGGCAACGAGGCCTGAACGATCTGCACTTTGTATGCACGAAACAATAAACGTTTGTCTAAAATGTCATGGAGAGAGCTTTTTGGCGTCTGTAATTCACGTGAGGCCCTGCGCACCGATTTCTTCGGACTTCTCAGAAAAGACTGCCTTACATCTTCCACCCTGTCTGCTGAAGTTCTTGGTCGACCAGACCTCGGAAGGTCAGCAACCGATCCTGTGTTCTTGAACTTCTCATACCAGGCTTTAATGCTCTTGACATCAGGTGGATCCCTTCCAAATATTGTCTGGAAGTGTCTCTGCACTGTGGTTGGTGATCGTGTTTCATGGTACCACAGGACACACTGTGCCTTCTCCTGATTGGTTAACATGGCTTCTTGGGCACTGCACCTCATCCACTACTTACGTACTGCGAACCTAAAACAGAAAAAAAACTTTGATAGTTCTAAACAATTCGACACAAGTTTCATATTTGTATCTTACTTCTAGCCTGAGTTACCATTTTATGTAATCAGGGAAAGTCTTTTCGGACACCCTGTATTACCTATACAAAGGTATTACTGAAATTTCGGTACTCTAATATATTTCACGTGTTGTGATTTTTTTTCTTTCAGTATATTTCATGTCAGTGCCAATGCACGACACATATTAGGAAACTACGTCTCGCGACGTGCTCTGAGAGTCGCCAGCATTCTTCTGGGGGGAGACGCGAATGGGAAGCGGGCGTCAGCGGCGGCCGCACAAAGCCCAGAACGGCCCGCGACGTTTGTCCCCGCTGTGTGTGCGGGCCCATCCGCTTAGGCAGATTTCCTTTTTTCAGGCCGTCCGGGCGATAAGCAGTCCCCGGCGACAAGGCGCACACCAACCCACCGGCTGCCGCGAGCCCTGACCCCGGCCCCGGGCCCGCGCCGGCTATAATCGTGCATTCATATTCAAAGCGCTTCCTCGCAGGACCGCAAAGATATAGCGCGCCGCGCTCCACTTGCTCCGAAGTGATTTCCCTAGACATGAGCGGCGCGAGATGGGGTTGCAGATTGAGGCGCTGGCCCGCCTGCGCGTCCCGTTAAAGCGGACGTGTGCTGCGGCGGTTGCGCGCCGGTCGATGAGTCGCCGCGATCTTCTGACCGCGGGGCGCCTCCAGGTCGACGTCTACCTCCGGTCGACAGGTTGGGGCACGCTGAAAGACGCTTCTCTCTCCTTCCGATTCGTTAGCTTTGTGGGACACTACACCGGCTTCGGGGTTTCCAAATAGAACGTGAAACGCTCTAGTAACGAAACGCACTGACTTGATACAATTACTTTTTTTTGTCCTCTGAGATCTTACTGTTGAATCAAAGAGGAATCCATAAGATCCAGTTGTGCCCAACGTTCGTTGAACGTAGAAAATGGAGAGAAGAACAGCAATCGACCGCGAAATCCGCCGTGTTGCCACATCTAGATTTTAACTATTGCACCTTCAGTGCATACAACATCTGACGATATTAGTCCAAATTGTCACATAGCAAACAATATTGTTTGGTGTAGAGCTTACAGAAGCCTAATCTGTCAGATTCTTATACGCTCTACACCAACGAATATTGTTTACTTCTTGACAAAAAATGGTTGAAATGGCTCTGAGCAATATGGGACGTACCATCTGAGGTCATCAGTTCCCTAGAACATAGAACTACTTGAACCTGACTAATCTAATGACATCACATTAATCCATGAACGAGGCAGGATTCGAACCTGCGGTCGCGCGGTTCCAGACTGTAGCGCCTAGAATCGCTCGGCAACACCGGCCGGCTTACTTTGTGACACTCTGGACTAATGTCACCTGTTGTCGTATTCATTGAAGATGACTGTAATAATTGATCTCTAGAGATGGTGTAATAAAGCGACAGATTTCGCTATCGATTGCTCTTCTTTTCATCATTGCCTTTAGTCTTGAATGTTGACGGATCAGCAAGCCACCAGTACCTTTCATTAGAGCTTCGAAAGCAACTACTTAAAGCAGTCGGTCTGTTGTGTAATCGTTTGCGGTCTATAGTTTTATCCCATTGACTGTGATATTGAGAAATGCACGCACTTTTATAGCCAGCGAATGAGTTAACAAGATGGAAACACTCATATGTTTTTACAGCGTCTTTGCAAATTATACCTCATTCGGAGGCAAAGGCGTAGTGTTTTCTTCCTGTACATCTTACACGTTTGGAATAGGAAAACAGGCGAAATAAGAATAGTGCATACTGTTCTATCTGGCGTATAGCGTGAGATTAGACGTACATGCGAATGAATTATCAACACATTTATTCACCACCAGCATATTCTGTAACGTACTCGGTAGTAAGAAAACTGTTTTCTGGGCCACAATTATCACCAAAAAATGGTTCAAAAGGCTCTGAGCACTATGGGACTTAACTTCTAAGGTCATCAGTCCCCTAGAGCTTAGAACTAATAAAACCTAACTAACCTAAGGACATCACACACATCCATGCCCCCGGCAGTATTCCAACCTGCGACCGTAGCGGTCACGCGGTTCCAGACTATAGCGCCTAGAACCGCTCGGCCAACCCGGCCGGTCAATTATCACCAATAGTGTGGAGAATCACAGCCTTGCTGGAAAGTAAGCCATTTAGGTTTTGGACAAAATCAGCTAAGTTCAATGATGGCAACGGCTCGACTGCGCATTTTAAGCAGCCTAATATCGTTCATAATTATAGTAGCAGATTCAGAGTTTATTATCAGTCTTCTGTAAGGTTTAATGTTGACCTCCCTTGATTTCTTCTACAATGCGTATCACTTTACTTCAGGATACCATTTACACGCTACGTTCTCAATTGTTTCTTGCTTATATTACTGTCTCTCTAGCTCCCAATATGGTTTCTGCCCTCTACGAAGTTATTCCGTCTTGTATTAACACACTTTTCCATGGCTGTTAGTGTTTTCCGTACATTACTTTCCTCACCGGTTTTTCATCTTATTAATTTACTTAATTTTCAGCATTCTTCTGTAACATCTCACTTCATATGCTTCCTTTCTCCTCTTTTCCAGTTTCTTCACAATACTGTGCTTCAAATGTACATGGCCGATGTTTGCTACTAAATGATTTCCTTTGGCAAACAGTCCTATCTTAATGTGTGCTAGTCTCCTTCCTATGTCCTCTCTGCTTCGATCTCCCTTGCTATGTTTCCATCATTTCGCCTATCATGTCTTCTTCAACTCCGGTGTTAAGCTTGAGTTCTATATCATTTCTACTACTCCTCAGTACTTTCGTGTGTTTGGTTTACTCTCGATCCAAATTCTGTACTCAGAATGAAAGAAGAAAAGTTACTCCCTCACCTATTTTTCGTATATGGAAAATTATCAAGGATTTTGTTACAACCTTATGCACCTTGAGCGAGACTCAAGTTAACGGCCTGATCAGATGTTGATGGTGCCTGGTTGGGTGCTAAAAGCATGAGGTATTTCTACGGTTCTTAGCTCGCAAAAACGACATGTTGGAAGTTGAAAGCAATTGGCGGCGAGCCAATACCTTGCCGGGCAGACCCACAGCCATACAGGACAGACAGAGCAGCCCTTAGTCGAGACAGGCTTCCAGCAGGACAATGCCGCCTAGATCTGCATTGGCGCCAGGTGAGGGCTGGGCTGGGGGCGATGGACTGAAGGGACGCATCTACACAGTGGAGTTGTAAACCAGGCATTGTGTGCAGAGCCGCACATAATAAAGTTTCACAAGTTTTCGTGTTCGCCAATATTGCAAATAGGCCTGTGACCCACTTCCATCAGCAGCCTCGGTTGTGTAAGAAACTCCAGCGTCTGAGAAATGTTTAGAGATAGAATCTCTATTACACCTCATAGCTAGGATGCATAGGCTCCAAGGCACAGGTGATTTAGATAAAGATCTTAAGATTGTATCTGTTCGCTTGTTGCCACGGGAAGCGACACGACTTTGCAGGAAACTATCTTCCCCCACTGTGAAAAATTAAAGAAGCCAGTAATTGGCGGTTTCTTTTCTTTTCAGAGACACAGATTTCTTAACTCTTGCGCTGGTTTGACATGAGTTTGTACTGTCGTGTAGGAGGGGAGATTTAACGCCTGTAAATATCTTTGATTGGCTCAAGACGGGGTGAAGGCGGTGTCGTGCGTGCACTTAGCAGGAAAACAGAATTTTTTATCTGGAAAGGTCCGACGCACTCGGGTTGTGGACTTCGGTCGGGGAGTGATCTTCTGGTCGAAGCTCTGGCATGTGTGGTTTGTGCTTGGGACCTGTCCTGACTTCACTTGCAAGTAGTTAGATTAGAGAGCATGTGGTGAAGTTATTACTGTACCGACAGTGTGACTTCAAACGTCCCAGACTACTCACTTGCCGAGGGCACACTTACTCGTTTTTGGTTTATCAGTCTTGACGTTTGGTATCCTTGTGCACTGTCGTATAAGTGAGCCAAATTGTTCCTTGGTATGACCGGAGAAAGGGTGTGTCACACACTGAAATGTACCATGATTTCAGGGCTCTGGTAGAGAGTAAATTGCGATCCGTCTGAATGCTGGCTAGTCCATGAGATTCTGAATTTCTTTCGTGGCCGCGATGGATTCACAAGTGCCGCTCTACACCTCGCCTCCGCCACACACCCCCCCAGGGGGTCCACAACTCTTTTGTGGATACGTGCGTGGCGAGCACGGGGCCCCGAGCCATTGCAGCCTTCTTTCTCTCCCGGGCTGCATTTCCTTTCCTTTCCCTTCCCCTCCTTTCCCCTCCATGCTCCTTTCCCCTCACCCTCTCCTCTCTCTCTATTGGTGTCCTTGCTTATGTTGGCCCCCGCTATCCTCCTGGTTCTGTTGGTTCTACACTCCGGCTTTTTTTTGCGTAATCATCTCCTCCTTTTGGCGTTCCTTGGTCCCCCTCTGGGGTTTGACCTCCATTCCAAAATTTCTCTTCCGTAGTGTGAGCCATTTGGGGAAGAGCACCTTACCTAGTGTCTCCGACGTGTGCCCTCATAGTACATTCCACCTTTTCTTTTACGTCGTTGTCTGATGCTAGGGTGCATAGCCAGCACGGTAGCCAGCCCGTGTGGTGGGGTCGCTATGTACCCTTTTGGTTGAGCCCCCTGAACACACAGGGATCACACTTCTGATACCTGAGCTGTGACCTCCTCATGCATGCCTTGGAGTGGTTGCTCGTCATCCTGGAGCATCAGAACTCCCGGCAATGGCCGCCGTGCCAGACGGCCCTTGCTGTGGCTGGGTGGCGCCCGTGAGGAGAGCCCCTGATCGGAGTGGGTGGTATCAGGGCGGACGCTATGCAGATGAAACGCATACGGGTCCAAAACTCTGGCCGCTCTTCTGCGGCCGTCTCTCTGCGTGGTACTGATTCCTCAAGTGCTGCTTCTCTTGCCCCTTCGGCCTTTCCTTCCGTGGCTACCCCCTGGGAGGAGGGTCAGGCGCGTCGTCTAGGGGCAAAACCTTTCCCCCGTTATCTAGTTTGCACCAGGACTGATGGAGATACTTTCACCAGTGTCAAACCTTTATTCTTTGTGGAACACATTGAAGACAAGTTCGGCGAAGTGGACTCCCTGAGCAAGATGCGGTCGGGTTCGTTACTGATAAAAACTGCTTCGGCCGCCCAATCTGCGGCCCTTCGTGCCTGTACCCATCTTGGCACAATTCCCGTGTCCATTACCCCTCACCAGTCTCTAAATATGGTACAAGGTGTGATTTTTCACAGAGACCTCATCCTTCAAACTGATGAGGAACTTCGGGACAATCTCGGACGGCGGGGTGTTCACTTTGTTCGGCGTGTTCAGAAGGGTCCTAAAGATAATCGTATTGACACTGGTGCCTTTATCCTGGCCTTTGAAGGGGATACCCTTCCTGAGAAAGTTAAGATTATGGTCTATCGCTGTGATGTGAAGCCGTACATCCCACCTCCTATGCGGTGTTTTAAGTGCTTGCGTTTTGGCCACATGTCTTCTCGCTGTACCCAGGACCCTCTCTGTGGTGACTGTGGACGTCCACTCCATGAGGGGAGTCCCTGTGTTCCCCCTCCTGTATGTGTAAATTGTCGTGGTAGTCATTCTCCTCGTTCAGCAGATTGCCCCGTCTATAAGAAAGAAAAAAAGATACAGGAGTATAAGTCTCTTGATCGTTTAAGCTACACAGAGGCCCGTAAGAAATATGCACGATTGCACCCTGTGTCCATGACATCTAGTTACGCCTTGGTTACATCTTCATCCCTTCCTCCCCCTTCCTTACCCCCATCCCGGACCCCTCTCCTTCCCCCCTCCCCTGCGGCTCCCACACCTTCTCCTCTGGGCGCTGCTCCCCCTCCCCAGCCGGAGAAGTGTTCCACTCCTTCGGCGTCTGCCGGTCAAGGGCGCCTCTCCCGGGATGCCCCTTCCCGGCACCTTCCAGGTCAAAGGTCTGCTGCAGCGCGGCGACCGCGAGAGCCGCGGTCTATCGGCCCCCCGGTCGCCCGGTCTCTTTCTGTTCCTGATCTTGCTGCAGCTGGCTCCATTATGCCACACAGCCCTCCTCGATCTCAGCCTGAAAAGAAGAAGAAACATAAGTCCCGGGACAAGGAGCCTCTGGTGTCACCAGAGGTCCCTTCCCCGGCTTCACAACCGGATTCTGACCTGTCGTTTATGGATGTCGCCCCCTCCTTGTCGGTGACGGGTGGGGACCCGGCGGTATGACTGGATTTAGCGTGTTCAGCCCTCATTTAAACCATCGTTCTGTGGTTCTCCAGTGGAATTGTAATGGCTACTATCGTCACCTTCCGGAATTGAAATCCCTTCTTTCGTCCTACTCAGCAGCTTGTGTGGTTCTCCAGGAATCTCATTTTACTGATGCTCACTCACCGACCCTCCGTGGGTTCCGTGTTTTCTGTCGAAATCGGGTCGGACCCTTGCGGGCTTCTGGTGGCGTTTGTACGTTAGTCCGTACAGACATTGCTAGCACGTGGATTCCTCTCCACACTACATTGGAAGCGGTTGCTGTTAGGGTCCACTTAGACTCTGCAGTCACAGTATGCAATCTTTATCTCCCTCCTGACAGGACTCTTACACCTGCTGCCTTAACCACCCTTCTTCAGCAACTTCCTCCTCCCTTCCTCCTCCTTGGGGATTTTAATGCTCATCATCCTTTGTGGGGCAGTGCCTTTCCATCTAGACGAGGTCTTCTTATAGACCAATTTATTGCAGACCACGACCTATGCCTTCTTAATGATGGCTCCCCTACTCATTTCCGTGCTGGTCATGGTACCTTTTCTGCCATTGATCTTTCTCTTTCTTCTCCCTCTCTCCTCCCTTCATTACACTGGTCGCCACACGACGACCTTTGTGATAGTGACCATTTCCCGTTGATTATCACGCTCCCTTCCCGCTCCCCGATGGACAGGTTACCTCGTTGGTCTTTCCACCGCGCCGATTGGCCTCTATATACTGCACAGGTCGAGTTTTCTCCCTCTTTGTTGGGTTGTATTGATGACGTCCTACGTGACGTGTCTGCCGCGATTGTTCGCGCTGCTAACCTTGCTGTCCCGCGCTCATCTGGACAATTTCGTCGTCGGCAAGTCCCGTGGTGGAGTACGGCCATTGCCATTGCCATCCGTGATCGCCGTCGAGCTTTGCAACACTTTAAGAGGCACCCATCTGTAGCCAGCCTTTCTACCTTTAAGCGCCTTCGCGCTAAAGCCCGTTATTTAATTAAACAGAGCAAACGGATATGTTGGGAACGATTCGTTTCTTCCCTTGGTTCCACTGTCCCTCTGTCACGGGTATGGGCTACACTTCGCTCTCTCCAAGGTTGCCGTCGGCAGTCCACCCTCCCAGGCCTTCACCTCCCAGATGGCATTTGTACGGACCCATTAGTTCTCGCAGAACATCTTGCGACCCATTTTGCAGTGGCATCAGCGTCGGCCTCCTATCCAGCTGCTTTCCTCCATCAAAAAAAGCAGGCTGAAGCTGTCACCTTATGTTTCACCACTTGTGAGTCAGAATCTTACAACGAACCTTTCACTGAATGGGAATTTCTTTCTGCTCTATCTTCTTCTCATGATACGGCCCCTGGCCCAGATTCCATTCATAACCAGCTGCTTCAACATCTCAGTGCTCCACAACGGCACCATCTTCTTCGGGTGTTTAACCGTATCTGGCTCCAGGGTGACTTCCCTTCTCAGTGGAGGGATAGCATTGTGGTTCCTGTCCTTAAGCCTGGTCAGAACCCCCTATCTGTTGACAGCTATCGGCCAATTAGTTTGACCAATGTTGGTTGTAAGTTACTTGAACGGCTGGTAGCCCGTCGGCTCACTTGGGTCCTCGAATCTCGGGATCTATTGTCCCCTTACCAGTGTGGCTTTCGAGAGGGACGATCTCCAATCGATCATTTGCTTCGCTTGGAATCCGCAGTTCGGCAGGCTTTTTCCCAGCGCCGCCATTTGGTTGCAGTGTTTTTTGACCTTCGCAAGGCCTATGACACGGCCTGGCGCCATCACATCTTACTAACCCTTCATCAGTGGGGTCTTCGGGGCCCACTCCCGATTTTTATCCGCCAGTTCCTGATCCATCGGTCATTCAGAGTTCGAGTTGGTACTGCTTTTAGTTCTCCACGGACCCAGGAGACGGGCATCCCACAGGGTTCTGTCTTGAGTGTCCTTCTTTTCCTCATTGCTATCGATGGACTTGTGGCCTCTGTCGGTCCCTTGGTCGCCCCTGCCCTGTATGTGGATGATTTCTGCATTTGGGTTAGTTCCTCCTCGATGCCGTCTGCAGAACGGCAGCTCCAGGTGGCTATACGGCGTGCCTCTGCATGGACCCTCTCACACGGGTTTCAATTCTCTCCTTTAAAATCGCGGGTGGTCCACTTCTGTCGCCGTACTACGGTCCACCCTGATCCAGAGCTCTATCTCGCTGCACAAAGATTGCCTGTGGTTCCACAGTTTCGTTTCCTAGGTCTTCTTTTCGACAACAAGCTCACTTGGCTGCCCCATATCAGACTCCTGAAGGTAGGATGTTTCCGAAAACTCAATGTCCTTCGCTTCCTTGCCCACTCCTCTTGGGGTGCGGACCGTTCCCTCCTCCTCCGTCTTTATCGTGCTCTAGTTCTGTCACGTTTGGACTATGGTTGTCAAGTTTATGGTTCAGCTGCTCCTTCCACGCTGCACGTGCTGGATCCAGTCCACCATCGTGGTATCCGTTTGGCCACCGGTGCATTCCCTACGAGCCCTGTTGATAGTCTCTTGGTTGAAGCTGGGATCCCCCCCCTTTCTGTTCGGCGGTCCCAGCTTCTGGTGTCTTATGCCCTTACTATCCGTTCTTCTCCCGCTCATCCTTCCTATTCTATCCTATTCCCAGACCATGGACGTCGCCCGCCTGACTCCCGCCCTCGGGCGGGTTTACCGGTTGGGCTGCGCCTTGCGTCTCTTACCCGTGATTTTCGGCTTCCTTCTTTGTCCTGTCTTCCTCGCTCCCTCCCCTCCACCCCTCCTTGGTTAGTTCCTCGGCCTCGAATTCGGATGGATCTCCGCCGCGGTCCGAAAGATTCCACCCCCCCGGTGGTGTTCCGTTCCTTTTTCCGCCAAATTTTATGGGAGTTTCGGGATGCTGTTGTTTTTTACACTGATGGCTCTAAATCTGCTGATCATGTTGGGTATGCCTTCACGTCCTTTGTTGGAACGGAAAATCATCTACTGCCACCCTCATGTGGGGTGTTTACTGCGGAATTGATGGCAATTTCCCGGGCCCTTACCTTTATTAAACAATCCCAACACAACCGCGTTTTGTTATGTACGGACTCGTTGAGTGGCCTTGTTGCTATTGACCGGTGTTTTTCGCGCCATCCCTTGGTCTCTGCCATCCATGACCATCTCGCTGATCTTCACCGTGCTGCTTGTTCCATTGATTTCCTATGGGTCCCGGGCCATGTGGGTATCCCGGGTAATGAGCTCGCTGATCGTTTGGCTGGGGGAGCAGTTACTTACCCCCCGTTTTCTGTAACCCCTCCTGCAGCGGATTTACGGCTTCACATCAAATCCCACTTTGCACAGTCATGGGCCAATTCTTGGGAGGCTACTCCACTGTCTAATAAACTTCGTGCCATTAAGGTGAATCCAGGCCCATGGCGTTCTTCCTTTAGCCTCTCCCGCAAGGACTCGACCACACTGTGTCGTCTCCGCATTGGCCATACCAGGCTGACCCATGGTTTCCTTTTGCGTGATGAGCCACCCCCGCTATGTGGTTGTGGAGCCTTCCAGTCAGTGGCCCACATTTTGGTTGAATGCCCCCTTCTTTTGGCTCTGCGTGCTAAGTACAGACTCCCCCACACTTTACCTTTGATGTTGGCTGACGATTCCCGGATGGTCTCTCTGGTTCTAGGTTTCCTCCGGGAGAGTGGTTTTTATTCTCAGTTTTAAAGTTTTTAATCTCCCTCTGGTGTTGGGGCGGGGCGGTGAGTGTTTGGGTGTCTCCCACTGTAGGCAGTGTTCAGAGATTCCTGATTCACCTCCCTGACCGGAATCCTCTTTTCTTTCCCTTTTACTCTGTTTTTACCCCTTCTTTTTAAGGCTTGGTTAGTTTTTCTATTCCCATCCGTACTTTCTGCATTATAGCAGTTGTACCTTTTAAGACACAGGTGGTCTTGCTTATGCTGCTTCAGCATAGTGTTGGGTCCGTTCTCTTGCCAACTTCCTTCATTTGTTTTTACTAATGACAACGTGACTGCCCTTTTACGTTTCCCCTTTTTCTGTTTTATTTTTCTGACTATACTGAGATGTCCCGTTAGCAGAATGGAGTCTATTTGAAACAAGGGACTGATGACCTTGCTGTTTGGTCCCTTTACCCTCAAACAACCAACCAATCCGCCACACACATCTCGCCAGCTGCAAGTTACATCGCTGCACGAAGCAAACATGGTAACGTACTGCTGCTCTAGCCTTGTCAGGGAATACAATTCTCAATCCCCACTTGCTCTCAGTTGCACCGAATAGACTTCTGTAGATTATCAATCAAAGTCTGCTCACCGTCAGATCAATTCAGTTTGCGTTATCCACATTTTTAGGGCCAGAGAACTTGGCTCACTTCTGCCACCCACGATCCTTGTCCAGTGTTCTCTTAACCCAACTCTTAGTTTTATTCAACCAATAACTATAATTTATGTCTGTTTTTCATTTAAAAAGTAAATATTGTTAGTAAATTTTACTACACTCCCAATCATTTTATATAGCCAGCACCACAGTTTAACTTCCATTGTGGCGTCGCATGCTGGGTTAGCTTTCAAGAAGACCATTACATTCAACAGCTCTTGTAAATCCTCCTCATTTTCAGAGTGGGTAGGAATGTCATAAAGGAATTTTGTCACTGATATTCTTACACCCTTAAGTTTAATCTCACTTCTCATTCTTTTATTTATTTTGCTATTTCTTCGACACACAATCAAATTGAAGAGAAATTTCTCTCTAGTTGTTGCTCTACAGTGCACCTGTAATTTTCTGAACGTTTCAAACACTGTGCACTATGTTATATTATAAAATGGTTTTCCTACGCTAACAAACCGTATGAGTGTCTTGATTTTCCTAACCTCTTGTTGTTATCATGAGTCGCAACATCTGTTTGCCTCTCCTGTGCTATCGTCTTTCCTAAATCCAAACGAATCATTACTACATGATACTCTTTTTTCATTATTTTTTATATTGTTCTAGTTTGCAACTTGAATGAACTGTCAAGCTGCTAACGCCGTAATATTTCTGTTAGACATGTTGATTCCTCCCCACCTGCACTATCTACTGCAGTAATCGATATTACTGTATTTACAGCTTGAAGGAAATTTCGACGTATATCCTGATTCTTCAATAATTATCTCAGTACTGGTGCGTGATTCTTCCTGACGATTCTCTTAAACGTCAGTCTATTTCACTACCATGTTATGATTTGAGAAATATGCTTCTGTGATGATGATGATGATGAGTGGTTTGCGGGACGCTCAACTGCACTGTGATCAGCACATGTACAAAGTCACGAACTCCCAATTTTTTCACAGTCCATTTTTTTACAATCCAATATAGTCACTGTCAAAAGTGATGATGATGATGATGAAATGATGAGGACAACACAAACACCCAGTCCCTGGGCAGAGAAAATCCCCAACACGGCCTGGAGTCAAACCCAGGACCCCGTGATCCAGAGGCAGCAAAGCTAGCCACTAGACCACGAGCTGCGGACAAATATGCTTCTGTATATGTCTTACAGTTCAATATCTGCTTTCGGAATCTGTCTCTACGTCTCTGATGCAATCTAGCTGTACCTCCTGACCATTTACATCTCCAACTTCCAGAAATTGTTAAGCGTGAATTTACTACTACTAACTTTTTTTTACTAAAAACTCAAGAAGCCATCCTTTGTGATTCCTGTAGTTGAGTACACACTCTCCTGTAATTCTAGCTTCTTTCCTGTACTACAACGCATGATTATTACATTTGGATCTTCCTGTGTATTACTTTTCCAGTACCTGCATATACTCTCTGTGTTTCATAATTTTCTGCTCATGATGTCGCCTTGTGTAACTGAAATACAGGTAATCTCATTACTTTGGTTATTTTTCAGATGCCAGTGATTCTATTGGTATACTGTTGATAGTAACGCTCCTCTGTAAGTGCCTCCTTATTCACAACGTACGCAAAACCTGTTGTTTACTTAGCCTGTTAGTACTGCCTTACATTCGCCTACAAGATACGTTTACCAGCCAGAACATTATGGGCACCGCGCTATCTATATAAATCCGTCGAGATGATAGCGGTATCACCAGGTGAGGAATAACTGCTAGTCAGACATATGCACGGCGCAGGTAGCATCAGTACGCGTGCTGTCCGTGTGTCGAATGGAGTAGACGCGATCTAACTGAGTGTGACAGTCGGATACTCCATGATTTTTCGGGTGCTAGGGGAGTTCTGCGATTAGTGTCTTCAACATGTGGCGAAACCTAGGTCAATCCACGTCCAGACGTCGTGGGGTTGGGCGGACACCCATCATTACTGATGTCGGACGTTGTAGGCTGGACAGACTAGTAAAACAGGACAGGCGGCGAACTGTGGCAGAACTAACGTCAGTCCTCTATGCTGGGAGGATTACAAGTGTGTCTGAACTAGCAGTGCTCCGAACGCTCCAAACGATGGGCTTCCGTTGCGGACTACGCATGCTTGTGCCAATGTTAACACTACGACATCGGCCACTACGACTGAAATGGGCATGTGACTATCGGCACTGCATTTTGATGCATTGACAGAGAGTTGCATGGTCTGGTGAATCCCGATACCATCCTCATCATGCCGATGGGAGGGTGCGAATCCGTCGTCTTCCAGGGGCACAGCTCTTTGACACCTGTACAGCAGGACGGAGACAATCTGGCAGCGGCTCCATTATAGTCTGGGGAACATTCACGTGGGTATCCATGGGTCCAGTGAAGCTCGTGCAAGGCACCATGACGGCCAAGGAGTATGTACATTGGTTGTAGATCACAGACACCTCTTCATGGCGAACGTGTTTCGCGGCGGCAGTGGCATTTTTCAGCAAGATAATGCTGTATGTCGCAAGGCCGATAGTGTAATTGAATGGTTCGAGGAACACAGTGGCAAGTTAAAACTGATTCCCTCTCCCTCCCCAAGCCCCACTCGCCCCGCCACGAACCGCCAGATCTGAATTCGATGGAACACCTCTGGGATGTGACTGAAAGTGACGTCAGAGCTCATCAACCCCTCCTCGGAAATTATGGGAATTAGGTTACATGTGTGTATGTGTGTGTGTGTGTGTGTGTGTGTGTGTGTGTGTGTGTGTGTGTGTGTGTAGATGTGGTTCCAATTCCCTCCAGCGACCTACCACGGCCTCATTGCTTCCACGCTACGACGCGTCGCTTTTATCCGTGCCAGAGGTGGAAATACTGGCTATTGGGTAAGTGGACGTAATGTTCAGACTGATTAGTGTTTATTTATCTTTTATCCATTTCATTTTACTGGCCCATAAAATATGCAGACTAAGACTTTTTATTTCTCTTTGCACATTTTCTAGATTCCTACTACTTCCAGAATATTAATATTTCACTGTACGTCTCGCGGAATGATACCTCCATTCGGTTTACCTCTATTTTCTTATGGTTACCTCCACACTGCCTGCCGGTGATCCGAAAACTGAAAGTAAAAATGGATCTTTCGCCATTGGTGAAACCATCCTGACACTTTGTCATCAAAGTCCACGTTCTTTCTCTCTCTGTAACGCAGTGGTTACCTCACACATCTTTATCACGTTGATGACTGCCGTGTCTTCCACCTTAAGGGGTCGTTTCCCACTCCAAGATCAGCAGGATATTCGAAACACCTCAATTCCTCGACTGTTTTTGGTAGAATGGGTGAGTGCTTATACCAGAAGTCTACGGTCACCCTAGCTGATGATTTTTATTCGAAGTAGGGATCCAATTCAGGATCGAAGTCTCATGAGTTATTAGTGAAATACGCCGACCCATAGAGAACCAAGTTAAAGATTGAAGGTATAGTACCTAAAAACACACAAACATCCTAATTGGAGCTGCCTGTAACAGTCTATACTAAAATGACCGGGGTAAGATGTACGCTTTTATTACAAAGGTAGCAGTAAGACATTAGCAAAGCAGAATTTTATCTTTCTTTCGACCTGTAACGAAACTCTAAAATGCATCAGCTGAAATAATTCAGATTCACCCTCATATTTCCGTCTATAGTTTCACTCTGTTCTCACAACAGCTCTGAAACATAACATACAAAGGGGTTTCAATTATCAGTACGTTGCTTCCCCAGCTTCACTGAAATCACCTTGTACCACTGTCACCTGCTTTGGAAATTTTCATTGTTGGTGTTAGTTTCAGTTGTTAATAATTGTACTAATGAATCTGGCTGCATACCAGAAATGAGAGCGGGAAGTTGTAATTTCTTATAAGTTTGAATAACGAACTTATAAGAAGTTTTGAAATTATGGTAAACTGGGTGATCATTTAATAACTTACTAAAGCACTTTTTTAACGTCAAAAACACGAATGGTACATCAGGCTACATGTACGAAATTTAAACATTGTTCATCCGGTCTAAATACTTACTAACACACAGTTTTGCGAAACTTAGAGACGAAAGTAATTCTCGCATAATATGTCTCTGATAAGTAATATAGATCGTTGAAACTTGGACTACACACAGAAAGAACTGCTGCAATACAGGGTGTCCCAGCTATCTTGTCCACCCAAAATATCTCTGGAACTATAACAGCTATTGGAAAACGACTTTCACCGGTATCAATGTAGGGCTGGGGCCCATGAATGTACATATTTGGAAACATTCTAAAACGAAAGCATATGTGTTTTTTTAACACAAACATGTTTTTTTTAAATGGACCTCTTATATTTTTTCTTCAGCAATCCATAGCATGACAAAGCACATAGACAGTGGCGTTGATTGCATCGCAATATTCCCATTACACCCCGAGATATTAAGACGCGCAGTTGACGCTTGAAGCACCCGACATGCGCTGCTAGCGCACGTCCTGAGGCTCAGGCGTGAACCCCATGCTGCCCGTAATCGCGATGTGATTGACATGTGTAATCACACCTCCAAACTTACCAAGAGGTCCGAAACGAATAATACGGTCTGCTGCCATCAACTCTCATAAGCACATAATGGTTTCCCTCTTGCACGTTTTACGTATCTACGTACTCAATATGAACTAGTACCGATCGGTGTACACCCGTCAGGTTGTCTTATTTATGCTGCACACCCAAAATAAGGTTTATCTAATGCGTTGTACGACCCATTGTGCCTGTCGCGCAGGGCCTGGCTCTACATAGTCAAGTGCCCAACGTAGTTCCCACTACTGCCACAGTTACCACTTCGCCTTGTTTATGATTTGCGACTCATGCAAACTCCTGTACTCCACCACCCTCCGAGCATCCCATTTGTTTTAGCTTTGGCGTGCAGTACACCGCTTGCCAGTGTAGTCGTGCATCAGAGTAATCTAGTGACGGCACGGAGGTAGTACACATTGTGAATAAACGTTGTGTTGTGGAACTTATATTGTACAGTATAATGTACACACATGAAGATGTGGTAGAAATGCTGCTGATCTATGGAGAATGTACGTTGATGGGAAATACGTTATGAGATTGCTTGTTTGTTGATAGTACTGTTAGCAAACATTATGATTATTAAGTTCATATGTCTGTTTTCTACCCTACTCTACATACCTGTACTGTACCCTGTTGTAGGTGGACGAAATGCTGTTCAGGCAGAACGACTGTACAGAAGACGATTCCCTGACAAGCCATCGCCTTCGCGCCGGATGTTTGGTCGTCTCACATCTCGTCTACGTGAAACGGGAAGCTTAAATCCAAGACCTCGACATCGTCCTAGAACACGCACAGATGAACGTGCTGAAGTTGCTGTGCTCGCTACCATAGCTGTGAATCCTCAAATCAGCACACGTCAAATTGAACGTGAAGTTGGTGTGTCGAAATAAAGTGCACAGCGTATTCTTAAACGTCATAAATTTCATCCTTACCATGTTCATTTACACCAGGATCTTCATGGAAATGACTTCCGCAATAGGGTAACATTTTGTCGGTGGGCTCAGCAAAAACTTCTGACTAATCCAAATTTTTTACAGATGTTCTCTTTACCGACGAGGCATCATACTCCAACAAAGGAATTGTCAATATGAGGAATATGCATTATTGGTCCGCAGACTATCCAAAATGGCTCCGTCAGGTAGAGCATGAACGTCCGTGTAAAGTTAATGTTTGGTGTGGGATTATTGGAGATACCATTATCGGACCTTTCTTTATAAATGGCATCCAAAACGGCAGACAATACTCCAGATTTATACGACACAATCTTCCTGTTCTCTTGGACACCGTACCTCTAAACAGGAGAACGGTCATGTGGTATCAGCATGACGGATGCCCTGCACATAACACCTTACGAGCACGACGACTTCTGAACCGTAAGTTCCCTGGTAGGTGGACTGGACGAGGTGGACCAGTTAGGTGGCCTGCCCGATATCCGGACCTTACACCGCTGGATTATTTTCTTTAGGGAGCAGTGAAGGATGCTGTTTACCAACATGAACCAACAACACCAGAGAACATGAAGCAACGCATTATTGATGCTTGTACAGCCATCAAAAAGGAAAGAGTAGCACGAAGTAGGGCATCCTTCATCCGCAGAGTGACCCTATGTTTGCAAGCCAATGGGCATGACTTTGAGCATGAGATGTGAACGCTATGTTTAGTATGTAGTGCTGGTATCACAGTGGAAGTTTCTACAAAGGGCCATGTTACCCAGTGACGTTAAGAAACATTTGTTTGCAACAATTTGTCATTTAACGCATTAGATAAATATAACATTGGTAATTATGTGATAATAAACTAATTGGTTAAACATGTTTACATTTATGTTCTACGTCCTACCTGAACTTCCCAAATCAAAACATTTTTACCTAAACAACGGTAAAACTTTTAGTCTACTTGCTCGTTTCACTAAAACCATCAACATGAATTTTACTATTACGAGTGAATGATTATCTGTCACTTGCGCTAGATCTACAGTAAAGTAAAGTTTTAACGTTGAACGGCATTACCTTTTTAGTAACGGATTAACGATGGGCGAAGTTAACTTTGTGACTAACGTTGCGGTACACAGGTATGTTACAGAACCGCATCACCCCTACCTATGGGATAAATACCTGCTGGGATGTACGACGTTAATGCAGGATGGCAGCAGACCGTATTATTCGTTTCGGATCTCTTGATAAGTATGGAAGTGTGATTACGCATGTCAATCACATCGCGATTACGGGCAGCATGGGGATCACGACTGAGCCTCAGGACGCGCGCTAGCAGCGCATGTCGGGTGTTTCAAGCGTCAACTTCGCGTCTTAATATCTCGGGATGAAATGTGAATATTGCGATGCAATCAACGCCATTGTGTATGTGCTTTGTCATGCTATGGATTGCTGAAGAAAAAATATAGGAGGTAAATTTAAAAAACATAAGTTTGTGTTAAAAAACACATATGCTTTCGTTTTAGAATGTTTCCAAATATGTACATTCATGGGCCCCAGCCCTACATTGATACCGCTGTATTGCAATAGTTCGAGTAACAAAGATTTTTGTGAGGTAAGTGATTTGTGAAACGTATAGGTTAATGTTAGTCAGGGCCATTCTTTTGTAGGGATTACTGAACGTCAGATTGCGTTGCGCCAAAAATATTGTGTGTCAGTTTAAGCCCAATCACGTATATAATTTTTCAAAAGGGGACGTTTCATATGTCGACCCTTAGCCGAGGATACCTCACTGGAATCTTTTGATTTTTTTCTTGTAGTTTGTGTAATTAGTGTAGCTTTTGTTTATTGCTAGCACGTAATTATAGAGAGAATTTCCTTTGTAGTTGTAGTTTTTCGTTGTTGTACAGTAAAACAGTTGTGGCATGCACGTAGATTTGCAGCAAGTATTTCGCAGCTGCGCTTGCAATTAACTAGATATTATTTTCAGTGCTATGTTAATGTGTTCTCTTATTTTTGCTCTTCATATTGCGTTTTTCTGTGTTGTCGTGTGAAATATTGTCACAATAATGGCGTGTGAAAAACGTAATACTAGGCTCCAAAGTAAACTGAGAAATGACAGTGAAGACGAAAGCAGTGTGTTAGCGCCACCGTGTAATGAATTAACTAATGTTCAACACAGTAATTTGGTAAGTGTACATAGGGAAATGGAGCGGGCGGCAAACAATGGCGTAGGCAGTGAAACAATTAGTGAACAGGCAAGCATTATCGATCGATCGGTCGGCAATAGCTCGCCTCAGGAATCCGAAATGACAGGACACAATTTTGCAAATACTGTAGATTCAGGTTTTGCGTCCTCACAGTTTTCTCAAATAAGTCAAGACACATTTTCTGCTTCTCAAAATGTGAATGTTGCCGGTGCAAATGCACTGCCGGAAAGTGTAGAGGAACAGATTCCAGACACTAATGCATTGTTATTACAGCTAATGCAACAAATGGAACAAAATCAGAGACAAACACAGCAAAAGCTACAAAAGTTAGACACAATGGAACAACACCAGAGACAAACACAGCAAAAGCTTCAAAAGTTAGACACAATGGAACAACACCAGAGACAAACACAGCAACAGTTAGACGCAATGGAACAAAATCTTCACACCACGCTTGAACAAACACGTGAAGATTTAACTACTGAGTTACATAAAATCGAATCGAAATGTCAAAAAGTCTGTAACGACGTAAAAACACAAATTTGTGAGCATTTTCAACCAATTTTTTTGCGGCATGAAAATGCATTACAGAATCAAGAAGCAGCCATAAAAGAACTGCAAATTATTGATCATGAAAATCGTGAGACCTTGCAAGCTAAAATTGACTCAGTTGCACCTACCAATTCGGTTACGCAACTTGCAAAAACTCAGGAAAACTTAAAGGACACAATAGAAAGACACTTGGAGGAAATTAGCTCATTATCAGAGAAAGTAGTTGAACTTTCGGATCAGCTAAATAATTTATTTACGAAGGTAGATGATAATCTGAATGACACAAAACCGATAGTCTTTAATGACACAGAAGAGTGCGAACAAATTAGGAAATTCAAACAAAATCAGAATCAAATTAATACGCAACACCGAAGAGAAATCCGGGAAGTACAAGATCAGCTGACACAAGTAATACAAAAATTACATATTTCAGAGGACACTCGCGCTCCAACACGGGAAGAGGGACTTAGAAATACGGAACAACCACAAAATAATAACACAGGACACTTTGGACATTATGAAAGAAATTGGCAAGGCACACCGAATTTTGAGATGGAACCGCCGAAACGACGTAACAGTGACCGACATGTGACTCGCCGACATGATGATTTTGACTATAAGCTGTTCATTACTACATGTAAATTCAAAACATTTAAGAAGTCTGGCAACGACATTCATCCACAAGCATGGCTCCATCAATTCTCTCATTGTTTTCCTCCCAACTGGCCGTTAGAGCACAGATTAGAATTTATGTGTGGATACTTAGAGAATGAACCAGCTGAAAGAATGCGATCGGTCATTCACGATTGTCACAGTGATGGAGAATTTTACCATGCGTTCCTCTCTGTATATTGGTCTCAAGCTACACAAGACCGAGTAAAACATAGCATCATGATGATGAAGCACTTTGAACAATCTGAATTTTCCAGTCTTGTCAAATATTTTGAAGACATGTTGCACAAGAATCAGTACCTGTCAAACCCATACAGCCCCTCAGAACTCATCCGCATTTGCTTAATCAAATTACCTGAACATTTGCGACATAATATTTTGGCAGGACGTTGCAAAGACGACATTGAAGCTTTTCAGGGGGCTCTTACAAGAACTGGAAATTGACACTGACAGTCGCAGAACGCGAAAACAGGAACACAACAATTACAGGTCACACCCGTCGCAATTCCGCGATGAAAGAAATAATAACTGGACATGACAAGGCTATTCTCACAACACAAATCATGACCAAAAAAGACATCACCCTTATGACAACCACTGGCAGAATAATAGGTACAGAGAAAGATCGCGCTTCCATAGTAATGAATATGACAGAGATAACCATAGAAACAGACAATATGGGAACCAAAACAATTATTATCAAGGGAGACAGTTCAGCACGCAGTTACGATTCTGGGAGAAATTCTCCACTACTTGACTGACAAACAAGAAACTACGTAAACTACCAACAAAACGACAGACCTGAATTCCATCAGAACTGGCGGGATTCAAACTGAGCAGGGCACTCTCGACAAGGTGAATTTGTTGAAGGTAGGTCTCCTAATCCCAGTAACGACGCGCGCCAACAAAGAAACAGACAATGACTCGCACCGCAGACAGCCACGTGCGCCCGCTGGCTCAGGGAAAAATAACATAGACGCTAACCTTGAGAAAAAATTCCAGTATTCTTTACCGACATATACTGCATGATAATTACGTTCAAGTTGAAACTCTGAGTACTGTGAAGAGTAAAGGATTGCACCACATTTCACATGTAAAACCGTTTATTGAAAGATAATCTGTTTTTTCACTTAGCCTTTGCCATAAAACTTTTCACTTCACGCTACTAGTATGCTTGTCAGACTTAGAATCTGTTACCATGCAACAATGTTTGAAGTTAAATATCCAGTCTAGAACCTAGGGAACATTCTTAAACAGAAATTACGAATGCATTGTTATAGTGAACAGACGACACAGTGTTGTATTTGTACATTCTTGCTTGTTAGTTGCACAATTACATAACGACTATCAGGCTTACATAATTAGGACACATACTGGTACTGCTAATGAGATTTTAATACAACATTTTCGTTTACTTGAAAATACATTCTGGATTTAAAGTACTTTCAGTGAGATACCACATGACATAGTGGTTTGTTTATGTGACAGCTACACGATTTTATCACGACGCTACTAATGAGTGACAATTTACAATGTTGCTTTTGCAGTGTTTCTGTTTTATATCTGCACAGTTTTCTGTTTTATTCTGGAAAGTAAAACATGTTTTAGTAGTAACTTTTGTGGTATAGCTACAATGAGAGAGCCTTTTCCGTAGCACAACAGTACGTTACAGTACAGTACTTTCTTCATCACAACAATAAGCGTAATAACTACGATATCTATACATAAAGCATTTCACTTTTGTTTATCATGAGGTAAGTACATTGACTTCTGCAGAACTTAGCTTTCAGAGGACGATAACTACGAGACTTCCACAGAGATTATCTTACAACATGACGCACAGTTTAGCGCTACAGTACACGTATTTGAGTGATTAATTTCGCACTTAAAACATTCATTTTTTTAACATATTTGAAGAACAATGATACAAGGTTTTTCCGTGATACATTTCATTCCATTGCTGTAATCTGTAACACCTGAGGGTATAATTACATTAATCCTCAGGGGGGAACACGTTTACTTTGTGTACCATGTGTTTGGCAAGCACAAGGAGCCCTAGCTAATATGGTATTTGCTTATACAACTTTACACATCGGTACCATATTTCTCTAACACACAAATTACACAGCTATCTTATCATTTAACTGAGAGATAAACATTTTTTTTTACTACATCAGTTTTACTACACAGTTGGGTAACTTCACACTTATGAAATTGTATTTTGTCTGTACTTTGTAAACTGTTCATATTTTTTTGGAACCATTGTGATACTATGAGAGCTTTGAATGATGTATTTGGTAAGGGAGCATGATTTTTAAAGTACGTTTGAGGTAGATGACACTATTGAAATGAGCAGAGAATTTTTTTTAGGTTTTGAAATTATTGGAGGAAGCTACGACGATTTTGAGAGTTGACTGAGGTGTTATGATGTTATTATTACGATGACTATGTGTATTATGTTGTTGCGGTATGTTTATGATGAATAAGCTGATGCTATATGAGTTATTTGAGTATGCTACGTATCTGTTATGATGAAATACTGAAGAAGTGTCGATGAATGAGGTAAGGAATAATGGGTAGTGGTTAGGGACTCTGGTTTGTGAAAAAGGTTGTTGGAAACCAAGAATCGTACTTTAAGAGTTACGAAATGTATGTAAATGCGTGAATGTATTACAGTGCTGACGAAAATTTTTTTTGGACTCTGTTATATCAATAGGATTTTGGTTCTACAGATTTGTAAGGCAAATTCTTGACCTGTGAAATATTTTTATAAGAGACTGTCACTAGCGGAAACTGCTGTCATACATATTTCCATAAGAAAGTTAAGTGACCACCTGCACGTAATGCGTCGTGGGCACCCAGCTGTGTCAGATGCCTGGAGAAAAAGCCATTAGTGGGTGCCGTTTCAGAGGTACAGGTGGAGAAAAAAAAAGGGAGGCCATTATCCTCGCTATTGACATTCCTTTGTAGAAAGCATCATAAATACGACACCCTCAAACTTGAAAACATATGATTATACTGTGGAGCTCTTAATTTATGACATTTACTAAAATGCCTAATGAAATGATGAGAAACATTTTACATCTATTGTCTTTCTAGTTGAGAGATTGATCATTTTGTTTAATATCTAGTTTCTAGCTGCACTGCAGCATTGGTTAAAATAAAATGTAATAGATGTACTAATATAGATATTTTATGCCTACAGATCCAGTAAATAATCTCTTTATGATGTACTTAAAAAAAAGAAAACGAAGGAGCACAAAAACATTTCACAGGAATTGCATACAGAATTTTCTTTTCAAGTACTTGGTAATTTCTTTTGTAGAATAAGTTGTGGTGCACCACTTTAATTACATAGACATTAAGATGTGAATATACATTTCCCTTATCTGCATTGTTATCTTTAGTGTAATATTCTTTTGCTTGAGCTTTGTCATGTTTAGATATAAGTTATTACATTTGCTGCTGCTGTTATCCAGGCAGAGTGCTACTAAATTTCACTTTACATTACTCTGTTAAGCCAGTTTTACTACTGATTTATTTTTCTTGTTTGCTGCACAGTGCCTTATATTAGTTGTAATATTGCAATTGCTTTGCAAATTAGAATTTTTTGTCATTGATGTTTGTGTTAATTGTTTTGTGCTGCTGCATTGCCTCGTCCCTTAGTTTAGCATCTGAGCTCAGTAGATTTAAGTTAGCTTAAGAGGGGGTAGCCTATAAGAGAATGAGTTGCAATGAATTTGAAGAAATGCACTGAGAGGCTGTACGAGAAAAGTACAGAAAGCAGGTATATATAGGACTTTTTGGAGATAATGAAGAACGAAGGGAGATCTCCGAGGAGTAAAGAAAGTTTTGTTGGCAAAATACTGCAGTAAAACTAACCCTGTCCTTTCCTTGTGTTATCCCACTATGTGTTTGTGTACCCTTGTGTATTTACGTTCATCCTGTCTTTATATGTTTATCTGATAAGACTTATGTTGTAGAATTTATCTAATACTCAGCTACATGAACTATGATGAGGAATACTGTTATCCTCATATATAATTTGCATTAATAATATGTTATTTACTTTGTAAAGATGTTAGACATTATTAATTCTGTTCTGTTTTAATGCTCATGTATGAAGTTGATGTTTCAATAATTATTCTGATCTTTTATGTATTTACTTATGTCATAATTGCTGTAACACTTATGTATATGTTTATTTCCATTCTTTTGTAAAGCACCTATTACTATAAATGTTATCTGTATTATTATGTTTTTAATGATGTATTTTGTACCGTTGTTATTGTATTCTTATGTTATAAGATTGTAATTGATACCAGTTCATCATATTATTAACTTGTAAGTTACATTTAACTGCACACGTTTCTGTTGGTCATAGTACATGGACAATATGTGAGAAGTAGGGACTGTTAGTGTTTGCACTTGTGTTAATAATTCAGCAAGGGACTGGATGACAGCATTGCTGGTTCTAAGGACAATTCCAAAAACTTTGTGAGTGCACAAGTGGTGGTTATGGACTTGCTATATTATCCGCAAGACTCTTCAATGGTGATTGTGCACCTGCACAGTCACAACAGATGGCTGCTGGCCATTTCTACAAGGACTACAGTGGGTCTACACCTTTGCTGACTCGACAGTACCATTATTTCTACAAGGACTGCGGGAGGTCTGCACCTCTGGTGGCCCACCAATACCGTAATCTCTACCAGGACTACAGTGGGTCTGCTCTGTGATGACGTACCAATATTCTTCAAAACATCGACTGACTCTGCGGTGGGTTTGCTCTGTTGTGGCCCATTACCTGTCTGCATGTCGAGAGTCAGCACTGTCTTTCAGTTGGAAGGACAACACTACTTCTTCAAGACTGCATGGAAATCTCAGTGTCAGGGGCCCGTTCACGTCGGATAACCCCGCGCACTGTAGGCCGCTCTGTTCAACCCGCGCTCTCTTGCGCCGCGCATTGCACTCCGCGCAGATAGGTCGTAGGGACACCCCTCTTCTGTAGGAACAAGGTACACAGCGCTCTCGCTAAAAAGCATTATTGTCGCTCCTTAAAAAGAGCAAAATTGTCGTGTTCCATCCTTCCCTATCCGAATAAATGATTACTCCTGAAACAGCGAAGATGTCCGATCTTTCCTGTGCTTCCCCACCACTCACCTGCAGCAAAGCTGCAGCACAAGAGGCGGTAATGCCGGCTACTCCCGCCATCATTTCCGTCCCACTGTCCACCTTCCAGGAGCAGGTTGCCCTGAAGGACCAGCAGATCGCGGAACAGCTGGAGCTGATCGCAGAGCTGATGGGCAGCGAAAACACACGAACAGAAACACCCACACCACACACACAGGCACCTGCTGAACAACAGAAGGACATGCCCCCTATTTCACCTCTGGCGGCCCAGGCACCGACGGAACCGGATCCAGAGCCGACAGAGGATACAACAAACACAGATGAAGACGGGCCGTGGCAGCAGGTCGGCCCAAGGCGCAAACAGCAGCCAACTACGCAAACAAGTGAGCCCACAAACTCACGAGGCAACGGCCGAGCGCTGCTGCCAACACCATCCACGCCGCGAACAAACAATAACAACACAGGGACCAACACAAACAACCCTGCGACTGCAGCAACCACAAACATACACGCAGCTACGCAGAACACTAACAACACCGCGACTGGCTTCCCACCGGTCATCATTCACAACTATGGAGACCTAAGTCTCCTAAACAAAGAATTTAACAATAAGCACAGCCCCACAACATACTACTCCAAGCTCACCGGGGAACACGCCGCACTGTACGTGGCGAACAAGGCAGACTACACGAATCTACTGGACTTTCTCAAAGAAAGGAAGGTAGAACACTTCACGTACAGGACAGTCTTGGAAAAAACACAACAGTACGTGATTAAGGGGATAGACTCAAGAACCCCGACCGACACGGTACACAACGAACTCTCTGCTCTCGGGTGGGAGTGCATTCGGGTAAACCGGATGTCAGAGTTCGGCACAGCGAGACCGTCACATAACTACATGGCGGAGCTGGCCGACACGGCCAAATCCCGCGACCTGCTGAAGCTAAAATTATTTCTTCACATGGTCGTTAATGTAGAGGTGTACAACACGCTGCGCACCCCCCAACAATGCCACAACTGCCAGCGCTATGCGCACGCGGGTATCAGATGCGGTCTCGCACCCCGCTGCCGCATTTGCGCTGGCGGTCACACAACCCAACGCTGCAAACTCCCCAATACAGCACCTCGCAAGTGCGCCAACTGTGGTGCTGCCCATCCGGCAAACTACAGAGGGTGCATTGCATACAAAGCAGCTCTGAGGCGCAAAATCGCGAAACATGCGAAGCCAACCGCCATCACAGTTCCAAAACCGCCCCCGCGCCCAGTAAGAAGTGGAATATCCTTCGCTGGAGCGGTCGCTGGCAGCCCCAGCAGCGCGGGACGGTCAGAGGAGCCCCAGAGCTCAGAACACGCTCAGCAAACACCCCCAGCAACAGACACACAACAGACAAGCACAACAAATGACACCACTCCCGCACCGGGCACACCACACGAAACAAGCAACAACACCACTCTACCCCCTGAGATCGCGAACTGCAGCCCACCACAAGCTACAGAAAACGCACCCACACAGGGACAACCACAGCGCCAGAGGAGGAGGAGAAGGAGAAACAGCCGCAGCACGAGGAACACGACCGCACCACAACAAGTACACAGTCAACAGAACACCAACACCCACGAACACATCCCGGACACTAACTCAGCAACCCACATAACACACCCACTCACCTCAGAAAATACACAGGCGCCCACAACTGCCACACGAACAACCGACTCGCAAGCCAGCCCTCACCAAACGCCAACACTGGAACAAGCGGCCGCTAACACGACCAACAACTCCCAGGCCGACATGACCAATATCACAACAACATTCCAGAGAATAATGGAAACATTATTCCCCGGACGCACGACCACCGAAATAGTCACGAAGATTATGGGGTGTGTCTCACAACTCTTCATGCAGTTCATGTCGGGTACGCTCAACTGGACTAGCTTCCAAGCCACTATCACACCGCTCTTTACACTACTACATGGATAATACACCACACCAGCCCCGAAACGCAGACTTAAACACAATCACACAGATCCTGTTTTGGAATGCCAACGGGATCGCAAACAAAAAAGCCGAGATGGCCGCGTTCATGGAGCGAAAGGGTATCCGAATCGCTCTTGTGAACGAAACACTGCTTACGCCTCGCAAACAACTAAACCTCCCAGGTTATTGCGTCTATCGTACCGACCGAGCGGATGGCAGGAGGGGAGGCGGCACGGCAATCATTATCCACAGAGACATAGACCACACGAACATCGAGCTCCCAGCACTTGAAAGACTGGAGGCTACGGCCGTTAGGGTCAAGTTCAACGGAGCCAACACCACACTGGTATCGCTATACAATCCTCCTAAAAACATAGTAACACGCGATATCAGCACAGTACTCAACATGGCACCGCGGGTAATAGCCGCTGGAGACCTCAACGCAAAACACCCCGATTGGAACTCACGAATACGAACCTCCAACGGCAAGAAACTGTACGAACACGCACTAGGCCGAAACTACATTATACTTGGGCCGGACGTTCCCACGTTCGTGCCTACACAGGCCCGACATAGGCCAGACGTGTTAGACATAGCCCTCATTAAGGGCATCACATGCACACTCAACCTAACGGTTGAAAACGATCTGGACCCAGACCACATGCCTGTAATACTGCACATGGAAGAGACACTGCAGGACATCGAACCACGCAGGATGCTTAACTACAAGCGTGTGAACTGGACACTGTTCAAGGAAACGCTTGATAGTCGCATTCCTGACACCCACGAAATTAACAACACACAGCAAATCGATGAGGCTGTGGAGGCTCTCACAACTGCCGTCCAAGACGCAATGACTGACGCCATTCCATTTACAACACCAAGACAACACTCGACGGCCCTGCCCCAGGAAATCCTGGGCCTTATCTCAATGAGGAACCGCCTCAGGAGATACTGGCAGCGTACCAGGCGCCCGTTCTATAAACTGCACGTCAACAGACTCCAGGGCATAATACGGAATAAAATCCAAACATTCAGAAACGAACAATGGGGACAGAGACTCGCTCGGCTGGATACCACACGTCCTGGCGTGTGGCAGCTGGCCAGACACTTCACCAGGGAGAAACATTACATTCCCACGTTACAAGGACCAGACGGCCCAGCCTACTCCGCGACGGAGAAGGCAGAGCTTATGGCCACAACACTTGCAGCGTCCTTCATGCCGAATCTGGTTCCTTCAGACCCAGCATTCACACTTGAAACGGACCAGGAGGTTACACGACTTGTAGCCCAGCCCTCGCGCGACGAAATCAGACGTACTAGCACAAATGAAGTCACATGGGCTATCAAGCACACCAACGCTAGAAAAGCCCCTGGGCCTGATGGCATTCAAAACCGTGTCCTCCAGGAGTTCACGGATAAAGCCGTAGAATACCTCACACACCTAACGAATGCCATCCTGACACACCAACACTTCCCTGACTTTTGGAAGGCGGCCAAGGTCCTGATGTTCAGGAAGCCAGGGAAAGACCACTCCCTCCCACAAAATTACCGACCCATCAGTCTGCTGTGCTCGCTCAGCAAGATTGTTGAGAAGGTAATACTAAAACGTATCACTAGGCATTGCATCGCCAACGACACCCTAAGACCGGAGCAATTCGGCTTTAGGAATCACCACTCGACAACACAACAACTCCTCCGCGTAGTCGAACATATAACACACGGCTACAACATGAACAAAGCCACAGGGGCTGTGTTCCTAGACATCGAAAAGGCTTTCGATCGTCTCTGGCACAACGGACTCATACGCAAACTAAGCGAAGCTGGTTTCCCAGACGGACTCGTACGTCTCATACACTCATATCTCACGAACAGATGTTTCAACACTAACGTGCAGGATAAACAATCAACACAACACGGTATCCAAGATGGAGTACCCCAAGGAAGCATTCTGGGGCCCATCTTGTTTAACCTGTACATTAATGACTACCCAGCGACACGAAACACGACGTTAGCCGTCTACGCGGATGACACAGCCATCCTCGCGCAAGACTGGAAACCGTCGAACATCAACTCACGAATACAGACAGCACTCAGAACAGCTGAGCCTTGGCTGGAGCGATGGCGTATTAAAGTAAACGTCGACAAGTGCGAAGCAGTTCTGTTCACACGCAGACCGAAACTACTGCGCAAACACCAACACTGTAGACCGATAACACTACATACACGCCCAATACGTTTCCGAGAGAAAGTCAGATACCTTGGTGTCTGGCTGGACCGGAAACTTACATGGGGGGACCACATCGAATACGTTGCCAACCGAGCGCACGCGAGGCTCAAACAGCTCTACCCAATGCTCAACAGGGAAAGCACACTGAATAGGAGGGTGTCGAGGTCCTTATACACGACACTGATTAGACCTCTGATGACGTACGCAGCTCCCGTCTGGGGATATGCAGCTCCCACACGACTGCGCCGCCTGCAGATCATACAGAACAAAGTGCTACGAATCATTAGCAATGCTCCACGCTACACACGCACCGTGGATCTTCACCATGAATACCGCCTTGATACCCTCAAGGAAGTATTCAAGAAACACGCCACACGACTATACAGGAACTCGAGACACTCGAACAATCCTTTCATCCTCACTCTGGGAAACTACGATCACAACCACAGGTGGAAACACAAGCGACCAAAGACACTGCTAGCTAGGGCATAACCACCTATGGTAAACTAACATACGCAAACAGCGACAAACGTCGGTAAGCCCCTGCATATCAGCAATACTGACTGGCAACTACCAGCTGCTATTAGAGCCGACCAACAGGCCACAGCAGGGACACCGACGAGCTCGCCCACAGACGCACGAACAATCTCCCAACACTCCCTCACACTGTGCCTCCGGTATATGACCTATCGGACACAAGACCGATAACAAACATAACTGTTGCAGGTTGCAGGACGCTGAACGAGGACTCTGTACCAGCACCCAGCGCCAGCCGCCGAGCAGCACAAACGCACAACGTCAAGGTATCGACATGCATGATACCCACTACTAACAAAGCCTATCCTTGCACAACCTATCGCAGGCAGCAAGACAACCGCTACTGCTCTTGCCGCCCGACCTAACTTTCGCAGAGGTTTTTTTCCCTTGGCTCTTGCCTTGGCACTTTTTTTCCTCTGCCCTTCAAACCGCTACCCTTCGTCAGATTTCGACCAATCTATCTCCAGATAAGCGCGTATTAATGGTTAATCCTAACCAGACGTACGCAAACATCGCAGTACCCACATCCTGCGACACCTCACTTTAGTGAATACTAACCCTTATGCAGAGATGGCAGTAGACCTTTTGTGTTGGCCATCATGCCGGTGTGGGCGTGGAGGGGCTCCACCTCTTGATAAAAAAACTTCCGTGTTCATTTTCTTTTACTGCTCAGACTTTGAGAAAAACACTGCAATGTTATTGTGATGCATGATCAGGACTGTCTTTATGGACTGTGAGAAAATTTTAGCTTTAGACCAACATTGTATCAATAAGTTGGTGCATTTGATATCTTTGTTATTGTAATTATGAAAAATTTTATCAAATTATTATTGGCCACTGCCCAAAACAATTTGTAAAATTTTTTTTGTGGGGAGCATGGGGGCTATGTAAGTAGGCTGTTTATGTTTTCTTATTGGCAACGTTACGTAGCGCTCTGTATGAAAATCACTGGCTGTGCTGTATGCAGTCTGTGGCTAGTTTGCATTGTTGTCTGCCATTGTAGTGTTGGGCAGCTGGATGTGAACAGCGCGTAGCGTTGCGCAGTTGGAGGTGAGCCGCCAGCAGTGGTGGATGTGGGGAGAGAGATGGCGGAGTTTTGAAATTTGTAAGACTGGATGTCAGGAACTGCTATGTATATTATGACTTTTTAACACTATGAAGGTAAATACATTGTTTGTTCTCTATTAAAATCTTTCATTTGCTAACTATGCCTATCAGTAGTTAGTGCCTTCCGTAGTTTGAATATTTTATTTAGCTGGCAGTAGTGGTGCTCGCTGTATTGCAGTAGTTAGAGTAACGAAGATTTTTGTAAGGTAAGTGATTTGTGAAACGTATAGGTTAATGTTAGTCAGGGCCATTCTTTTGTAGGGATTACTGAAAGTCAGATTGCGTTGCGCCAAAAATATTGTGTGTCAGTTTAAGCACAGTCATGTATAATTGTTCAAAAGGGGACGTTTCAATGTAACTTATGGGCGTCAGGAGCGGGCACAAAATGTCCGATTGGCTGAAATAAACTCATAAAGAGTAAAAGAGGCGATATTTCGACACAGTTTACAGGTAGGCCCTTTCGGATTGGTAGGCGTAGTATCCACAAGATGAAAGGAACGCTCCCATTGGTCTAAAAAATCGTCACATGAAGCACGAAAGGGCACAGGTGGGAGACAGTTTGTTACAAAAGACACAATACCAAAAACTTTGGGGACTCTCCTCTGAACCAGCCTCAAGTGTAGAACAGGGTGCACCAATCTTTGTACGACACCAAAAGAGGAATTTTTGGGTGCACACTGTGTTCACTTTGGCTGATATTCAGCTAGAAATTAGTTGAAGAGTCGCTGAGCTCCAATAGTGGAGAATTGAAACAGCCACGTAGTTAACTGTTCTTACGAGAACCGAGAGGGTATTGAAGTATACATGCTGCCCAATCTATGCATGTTTATATCACTATATTTTTCAGAATAGGGATGAATGCACGTTTTCTCGTCTAACGAGAAACATAGGACAGTTTCAGCTGGTAAAATCAGTAAAGGTTTTGATTAGCTTTTCATAGGATTTTCAGATGGCGACAGCAGCCATGCAGCTGATAGCACATCCCAGCTACAGGCAAAATGCCGCTCACAGAGTCGAAAAACTGTTCGATCACCAGCTTGTCATCCACTATGAACTCGAGCTACCTTGAGTAATCGTTTGCTCATCTTGTCACAAGAACTAACCATCCTCCATAGACTTGATCGTCATCCTAAATATTACCGAAACTAGAACCGGAATCGGATGATTTGTCTTAATATTGGCCAATGAAAAATCTTGTAGAGAACGTTCTATTTAAATTTTATATAGCTGTGTTCAGTGTTATTTCTGCTAAACAGGGTGTAACATGTTATCTCGACAACTGTCCTGAAAATGTTATGTCACCACCTATGTAAACTCTCGTGCTTCTCTGACTACAACTAAGAAATTAAACAAATTTTACAGCTAAACACCGATGTGCTCTGTCATAGAATAAGGGTCCACTCCTAACCCAAGCAATTTATTCTAATGACGTTAACGCATCCACAGAGTGTTTTTGCTGACGTCTGACGAATGTGAAAAGGAGTGTAATATCAGAACCTGCCTGATATCTTGTAGACCGCCGCGAGTAGGCATAAGTGCCACAACACAACGTGGCATGGACTCAACTAATGTCTGAAGTAGTGCTGGAGGAAATGGCACTATGAATCCTGCAGGGCTGTCCTTAAATCCGTAAGAGCAGGAGGGGGTGGAGATACATTCTGAACACCATGTTGCAAGGCATTCCAGATATGCGCAATAATGTTCATTCAGGATAGTTTGTTGGCCAGGAGAAGCGTTTCTACTCAGAAGAGTGTTCCTAAAGTCACTCTGTAGGAATTCGTGACTTGTGAGATATCGCATTGTTCTGTTGGAATTGCTCACGTCCGTCGGAATGCACAATGGACAAAAATGGATGCGTATGATAAATCAAGATGCTTACATATGTGTCACCTGCCCGAGTCGTATGTAAATGTATACCATATCACTCCAAATGCACATGCCCCACACCATTACAGAGCCTACACCAGCTTGAACATTTTCCTGATGGCAAGTAGTATCCAGTGGTTCATGAGGTCGTCTCCATACCCGTCCACATCCATCCACTCGATACAATTTCAGAGGAGGTTCGTCCGATGCAACACATTTCCAGTAATCAACAGTCCTATGTCAGTGTTGACAGGCCGAGGTGAGGCATAAAGCTTTGTGTCACGCAGCCATCAACGGTACACGAATGGGCCTTCTGCTCCAAAAGCCCATATCGATGATGTTCCCTTGAATGGTTTGTGTGCTGACGCTTGTTGATGGCCCAGCACTGAAATCTGCAGAAATTTGCGGAAGAGTTGCACTTTTGTCACGTTAAAAGATTCTCTTCTGCCATTGTTGGTCCCATTCTTGCAGCATCTTTTTCTGGCCGCAGCGATGTCGGAGATCTGATGTTTTACTGGAATCCTTATGTTCACGGACCACTCGTGAAATGGTCGTATGGGAAAATCCCCACTTCATCGGTACCTCGGAGATGCTGTGTCCCATCCTTCGTTTGCCGACTAGAACACCACGGTCACACTCGCTTAAGTCCTGACAACCTTCCATTGTAGTAGCAGACACTGCCGCAGACACTTGTTGTCTTACGCAGCCGTTGCCGACTGCAGCGCCGTATTTTCCCTGATTACGTATCTCTGTATTTGATATGCGTACCTATGCCAGTTTCTTTGGGTCTTTATTGTATATCTGGGGGAAACCCGAAAAGAGGTAAAGCTTTTTGAGATGCAGTGACCTAGAAGAGTGTCGAAATTTAAGTGGACTGACAAGCTAAGAAATGATGACTCTCTCCACAGAATTATCAAGGAAAGGAATACTTCGAAAGCGTGATAGGAAAATGGGACAGGTTTATAGGGCATGTAAAAATCAGTGAATATCTTACAAGGCTCTAAATAAAGGTGTAGAGAGTAAAAATTTAAATGGGAGGTACAGATTTTAATATATCGAGGAGGACGTCGTGTAAGAGCACTACGCTGATATGAAGAGGTTAGAGGTTAGCAGAGCAGGGGAAGGCCACATCATACATGGAGAATATCCCCCATCCCACATCCTTCGCCAAAAAAGCATACAAAGAAAACAAAGTTGGTGTGATTTTGCACTCGTGGTCTAGGGATAGCTTTTTTGATTCATAATCAAAACGTCTTCGGTCCCGGGTTCGAATAATACCGCTGCTTACATTTTGATTAATAATCAGTATTGGCGGCCGGAGACTTCCGGCATAAGAAATTACCCCTCATTCTGCCAACAGCCTTGTCAAAGATTGTGGGAAATGGCCCCTAAAGGTGAAAGAATCACCAATGATCAACGGCTTGTGGATGCAGAAGGCAATGGAAACAACTGTATTAAAGACACGTAACGTGTATCCGCAGGACATGTGCCGTATAATTGAAAAAGTGCCATGATGATCTCTCCATTGGCTAAAGATTCCGGAATTGTCCCCCATTCGGATCTGCGGTACGGGACTGCGAAGGGAGAGGTTTCCACGAAAAAAGATTCAATAATCAACGGAAGGATAACGTTCTACGAGTAGGGGCGTAGAATATCAGAAACTTTAACGTGGTAGGGAAACTACAAAATCTGAAAAGGGAAATGCAACGGCTCAATCTACATATAGTAGGGGTCAGTGAAGTGAAGTGGAGAGGAGCGAGATGAGTGTATGGTAATACAAACACCAGCAGAAAGTCGTATAACGGGAGTAGGATTTGTTATGAATACGAAGATAGGGCAGAGAGTGTGCTACTGTGAACAGTTCTGTGATAGAGTTGTTCTTATCAGAATCGGCATCAAACAAACACCGACAACTATAGTTCAGGTATACATGACAACGTCGCAAGCTGAAGATGAAGACATATGGAAACTTATGAGGATATTGAAAGGGTAATACAGTATGTAAAGGGATATGAAACTATAATAGTCATGGGAGACTGGAATCCAGTTATAAGGGAAGGAGTAGAAGCAAAGGTTACAGGAGAATATGGGCTTGGGACAAGGAATGAGAGACTAGAAAGACTAGTTAGGTTCTGTAACAAGTTTCAGCTAGTAACAGCGAATACTCTGTTCAAGAATCACAAGAGGAGGAAGTAGATTTGGAATAGGCTGGGTGGTACAGGAAGATTCAGTTAGATTACATCATGGTCAGACAGGGATTCCGAAATCAGATACTGGATTGTTAAGGCGTATCCAGGAACAGACATAGACTCAGATCACAATATAGTAGTGATGAAGATTAGGCTGAAGTTTAAGACGTTAGTCAGGAAGAATCAATACGTAAAGAAAGGGGTGGGGTGGGGGGGGGTACGGTAATACCCCAGATCATGTAAGAAACAGATTGCCCAATCACTTGGTCTAGTAGGCAACCTTTGTCAGGAAACGGCCACCAGGCCGCAACAGCGTCACACCTTTACTTGTGGCACCAACCACTAGATGGCACTCCGTTCTGTGAAATATGTGGCAACATCGTCCGAACGGGTGCAGCTTTCCACCATTTGGCGTCTGTGAAGTACAACTATTTCTGACATACCGGTGGTAGTGGATCGAGTCGTCATGCCGAGGGCCTGCGAGTATATCAACTGTGGAAGGAGTAGACGGACAAATCCTGAACTAAAAATGTTCAGATTTCCTGTCAAAGGTAAAGAAAGGTTACGGGAGTGGATTTTAAATCCAGGTAAATCAATAAATTAGTTACGAGTAAAAATTAATAAAGAGCCTTAAGCATTCGAATCCTATCAAAATTTTGCGGATCTTATATTCTGACATAACGTGGCAGCTCTTCCTGTACAAGAATCATATCATACAATTTTTAAATGAAATCTTTGCTGCGATTTGGACTTTTTTAAACTGTTTATTCACTTAACTATCATAATTTAGGCTGTAGAGGCATTTTTGTGTGCAATGTGAAAACTGAAACCAATATAAGATATGGATAACAAAATGCAAAGCTAGTGTGGTAACATTTGGTAAACAATTTAAGAAGCATTACCTTACAAGACCTTTCCCTTGGTACTTGAAAATGGCACTAGAGCTGAAATCACAACAGAGAAATAAATGAATAATAGCCGTCAGCTAACTGCTAGGTCATCGGTCCCTCTAAATCCTAGTGTATACTAGAGCGAACGAGTGTAAAACCTCGTTTACACTGCAAAATAAATAAATAAATAAATAAATAAATAAATAAATAAATAATAAATAAATAAATAAATGTTCAAATGTGTGTGAAATCTTATTGGACTTAACTGCTAAGGTCATCATTCCCTAAGCTTACACACTACTTAACCTAAATTATCCTAAGGACAAACACACAAACCCATGCCCGAGGGAGGACTCGAACCTCCGCCGGGACCAGCTGCACAGTACACTGCTGCAAAAGAGTATTCATAGATAATTCGCCAATGTTTACTGCCATTCGTTTATACTTGTGAACAAGCGTTTATACTGGAATGGAGGAGAATAGAAGAGAACGAGCATAGCATGAAAACTATAGACGCTGCCTATTTTAATTTTTTTTATCTGTGCGCTAATAATCCTCACACAGCTTTCACTCGAAAAGAACACTAGCTATAGTAACAGGTCTGCGCGAGTGCGGATGTCCCCAGTAATAACTGTGTTGCAGATAAAATCGTACGTCTGTTGCTAATTTTTGCGGGTTATCTTTAAACTGAACAAAGTAAATTTTTAACATAATTATGGTTTGCCGTCTGTGGCTCTTCAAAGTTGACACCGCCAAAATATGCTCGACAAACACGCTTTCACTTCTATATTACCGCGTTTGCAGCCCCCTTTCATCAACAATCCAAAATTCATCGTTTTGTGCCACTCTTATATCATTTACGATAAGTTACATGCAAAGTAAAAGAATTTAAATTTGAAATGACTCTCACTGAAACATGTCCAGCCTTAATTCGCATCATAACTGAGGGCGGATTTTGAAAACTTTCTAGTGTTAACTTGCACGTGGAGATCTTTTTTACCACCATAATCCATATAAGAAGAGCTGTATAGCAAAGAGGAAATAGACGGCATGGAAGACGAGGGTAAAACCTATGCGACTGCAATACAGTCTGCATTTAAACAGTAACTCGCGAGAAATGTTTATGTGTTACTTTTCATATATTTCCTTTCGCATATGATTGTGAGAAATAAACTTGGTTTGTAGAATTACAGGAGCTAATCTACATTCTTAAATTGAAAACTCACGAAAAACCACAGCCGATCATGAGCTACAGTCAGCAGTGTGACGAATGCATTTCCTGCGCAGCGCTCTAGCCGAACACAAATCAGCGTCATTCACGTCACCGAGGATACAGCGTTGCCAATTCCGCGACATGGACAGGTCAGTTAGCATTGTAGCGTCGCCTGCGTCATCTGTTGACCGACGGGAAAACTATATTTACGGTTGCCTGTTCCGCCGTAAGGAAGGTCAATCTGTTTCTTACGTGATCTGGGGTAATACTAAGGAATAACGAAATACGGTTGAAGATCTCCAAGGCTATAATACAGTAATGAGGAATATCTGAGTAGGCAGTACAGTTGAAGAGGAACTGACATCTCCAAAAAGGGCTATCACAGAAGTTGGGAAGGAAAATATAGGCACAAAGAAAGTAACTGCGAAGAAACCACGGGTAAGAGAAGAAATACTTCAATCGATCGATGAAAGGAGGAAGTACAAAAATGTTCCGGGAAACTCAGGAATAGAGAAAAACAAGGCGCTGAGGAATGAAATAGAAAAGAAGTGTAGGGAAGCAAAGATGGAATGTATGCAGGAGAAATGTGTAGACATCGAAAAAGATATGATTGTCGGAAGGACAGACTCAGGATACAGGGAAGTGAAAACAACATTAAAAGCAAGGGTGATAACATTAAGAGTGCAACATGAATTCCACTGCTAAATGCAGAGGAGAGAACGGATAGGTGGAAAGAATACACTGAAAGCCTCTATGAGGGGAAGATTTGTCTGATGTGATAGAAGAAGAAACAGGAGTCGATTTAGAAGAGATAGGGGATCCAGAATTAGAATTTAAAAGAGCTATGGAGGACTTAAGATCAAATAGAGCAGAAGGGATAGATAACATTACATAGGAATTTCTAAAATCATTCGGGGAAGTGGCAACAAAACCACTAATCACGTTGGTATATGGAATGTGCGTATGTGTCTGGCGACATACCCACTGACCTTCTGAAATGCATCATCCACACAATTCCGAAGGCGGGAAGAGCTGAAAAGTGCGAGAATTACCCCACAATGAGCTTAACAGCTGATGCATCAAAGTTGCTTCTAAGAAAAATATACAGAAGAACGGAAAATAAAATTGAGGATGTGGTAGATGACGATCAGTTTGGCTTTAGGAAAGGTAAAGGCATGAGAGAGGCAATTCTGACGTTGCGGTTAATAATGGAAGCAAGACTGAAGAAAAATCAAGACACGTTCATAGGATTTGTCGACCTGGGAAAAGCGTTCGATAATGTAAAATAGTAAGCTGTAGGGAGAGACGGGTCATATACAATATGTACATCAGCCAAGACGGAATAATAAGAGTGGATGACCAAAAATGAAGCACTCATGCTAAAGAGGGTGTAAGACAAGGACGTAGCCTTTCGCCGCTACTGTTCAATCTGTACATCGAGGAAGCAATGATGGAAATAAAAGAAAGGTTCAGAAGTGGAATTAAAATTCAATGTGAGGGGGTATCTATGATACGATTTGCTGATGATATTGCTATCCTGAGTGAAAGTGAAGAAGAATTACATGATATGCTGACCGGAATGAACGGTCTAATGAGTACAGAATATGGACTGAGTGTAAATCGAAGACAGACGAAAGCAGTGCGACGCAGCAGTAATGAGAACAACGAGAAACTTAACGTCAGGGTTGATGGTCACGAAGTAGATGAAGTTAAGGAATTCTGCTACTTAAGCAGTAAAATAACTAATGACGGACGGGGCAACGAGGACGTCAGAAGCCATCCAGCCATGGCAAAAAGGGCATTCCTGGCCAAGAGAAGTCTATTAATATCAAATATCGGCCTTAATTTGAGGAATAAATTTCTGAGAATGTACGTCTGGAGTACAGCATTGTAAGGTAGTGAAACGTGGACTGTGGGAAAACCGGAACAGAAATCAATCGAAGCATTTGAGATGTGGTGCTACAGACGAATGTTGAAAATTAGGTGAACTGTAAGGTGAGGAATGAGAAGGTTCTGTCCAGAATCGCAGAGGGAAGGAATATGTGGAAAACACTGATGAGGAGAAAGAACAGGATGACGGGGCATCTGTTAAGACATGAGGGAATGACTTCAATGGTACTAGAGGGAGCTGTAGAGAGCAAAAACCATCATCCACCAAATTGCTGAGGACGTAGGATGCAACTACTACTCTGGGATGAAGAAGTTAGCACAGGAGAGGAATTCGTGGCGGGCCACATCAAATCGGTTAGATGAAAAAAAAAGAAAACTAATACCACATCGCCACGTCGATGGGCTGTTATCTGTCTTTAGCCAATGGATGCAGATTTTTACGTTGATTGAAATATTCAGCAACCAACTGCATAAAAGGAATTTAATTTCTTAACAAGTTCCGAGCTCTTATTGCCCTTCTTCAGGAGGGCCAGTCGCAGATCCCAGCCCCATGACGCACTTCGCACTTTGATTTTATTGACAGGTTCACTATTAACACTCAAAACTGTCACTTCGACTAGTAATGAACCTGCTAATGAAAACAAAGAGCGAAGCACATCAGAGGGCTGGGACCTGTGACTGGACCTCCTGAAGAAGGGCAGTAAGTGCTCGGAACCGGTTAAGAAATTAAATTTGTTTTATGCAGCTGGCTGCTGATTGTTCCGATATGTACAACTACATTTACTGAAAAAGATGTATAAAATACATAGATATTTATATTCAGTGTTGTTAAATGTCGGGCAGGGGACAGTGGGAAAGCAGGTTGTGGCCTTGTGGCCAAGAGCGGAGCACGTCGGCGGGCGGGGAACTTGGCGACGCCGCGGCTGGCTCCCCGCCTTGCAGGTCTCGGACGCAAGATGGGAAATTCTGTACACACACGGCTGCGCGCGCCGAAAGGAAATCCATTACGGGCCCTAATGCACTTCTTTCCGAGCGGTTGCGTGACGTCTGACAGACTTCCCAGCACCGGGCGCTCTCCAATTTTTTGCTCTCCCAGGCGTTTGAATTCCTTCGCGGTAACCGTCGCAACGACTGCGGACGTGACGACGTACGCAAAATCAAGGAGTATGATGTATTTTCTGAAATTAATGGGATGATGCTCTCCAGATCGTCGGTTAAATCTCGCCTGGTGTCTTTGTGTGTGAGAAGGGGTGTAGACTGAGTTCTCATCTGAAACAATTCCAATTTATTTTATAAAATATATACTAAGGTATGGAAACTATTCACTTTGAGTAGGTAAAGAGCTGACACGCAAAGGGGAACACATCCACAATTTAAAACAAATCTGATGCGGAATGGAGTCTACATGCAGGATAAGAAAAGCCTCAATATATTAGGCAATTTAACTGAAAACGAACACGTGCCAAGGTACAAGGCTGTGTAGATAGATAGTTCAGGGCAACACATTTCTTACAAAGGAGAACTATTACATTACGGTCTATAGAAAAAGATGATCCAGTCACATGATTTACATTCCGTCACGGCTACACGTTCCCGCGAAGAACAGCTGTTCGCATCAGTCTGAGCTTGTGTGCTCCCTCCCAATAATACTGCGTAATACTAACATTGATAATTACTATTATGAAGACACAGCTACTTAGCCGTTTGCCGCATTTTAAGCAGCGTAGAGAAACTTATACGAAAAAGGGCACTAACTGTGCGAAAGAGGTCTATCAACCAGTAGATGAGGTAAGAAATTTTGGTAAGATTTGGAGGATATGAAATGCCTACCTGAAAGTCTACGAAGTGTGAACAGGTTGTTTCCGAAAGAGCGTGCAGCGAACAATTTTATGTAGGGATCCTGGGTTCTAAGAAGCCAGTTTAAGGTGATAATAGGAATAAAATCACATGATTGTGTACTTCTTCATTTAGATTAGTTACAGTTAACTGCGAATAACATCATTGGCACAATGAACGTATCATTTGTACCGTAACTTACAAAATGTGCTGAAACTGACAGCCATCAACCTTAATGAAAACATGTCATCGGCGGACAAGATTCTGACGTAATCTGATAAATATCCCTGCGATGCTTCTAATCACATCACAGGCAGCTACAATTCTGGCGACTAATTCCATCTCCGTACTCACTGGAGTCTCATATACAAGTGACTTTACAAATCCCCATATGAAATACTCAAGGGGATTCAGGTCAGGTGACCTCGCAGACCATGGAGTAGGACCTCCTCTTCCAGTCCAGCAACCAGGAAATACAACACTGAGATGGTTGCAGACATGCACAATGAAGTGAGCTGATGCAATTTCATTTTGAATGGCTCTATCGTTGATTCATAGCACATTCTGTCACGGGGCAACGTAAATACGATGCAACAGAGCCATCTTACGGGCGATTAAAGGAAACAAAACCTGTGTCGTGACTTCCTAGTAATCAGGCTCGTCCTCCTTATTTCCTTGCAGAAAATAACGGGTGTACATGTAAATACACAGCATAATATGTGTAAACGTGTACTCATATTAGCTGTAACTTGGCTGGAAAACAGTAACGCTAGATAAAGCCGAAGACAAGTTTCCTTCCATACCATCTAAGCTTCTCCGAACCCAGATTCACTTCCTCAAATTGTTCAGTGAAGCATTCTCCATGCCCTGTTACAATTTTGCGCTGTCTTACTGAAACACAATGTGTGAGTGAAATTAAACGAAATTTCATGCACGAAATTTCAACATCTCCGGCGGTAATTCGGTTGAATACCGCCCTTCGATTGTGCTCTTCTGGTACCAATCGAAGCGTTAGGTGTTGCAGGTTCCAGCCCGCCAGCCAGCCAGCCAGCCAGCCAGCCAGCCAGCCTGTCGGCGTGCAGCAGTCCAGCCAGCAGCAGTCCCCGCCAGCAGCCAGCAGTGGTCCCTGCCAGCAGCAAGCAGCAGTCCCCACCAGCAGCAAGCAGCGGTCCCCGCCAGCAGCCAGCAGCGGTCCCCGCCAGCAGCCAGCAGTTTTCCCCACCAGCAGCCAGCAGCGATCCCCACCAGCAGCCACCAGCAGTCACAGCCACCAGCGCTTGCAGCCACCAGCGGTCGCAGCCGGCAGCCAGCAGTGGTCCTAGCTGCCCCCAGCACCAGCACCAGCACCAGCACCAGCACCAGCGGAGGCGTCCCCACCATCCTGCCAGCCATATCGCCCACCCCGCCAGCAGCAGCAGAGTGGGGCTTCGGCCCCAGTCTCCTTCGTCCTTTGTCATTCTCCATCCCTTTCTACTCTGTGTATCTCGTCGCCCTGCCTGTCTCTCGTTTGCTTCTTGTCTTGTCCTGTGTTTTTTCCCCCTTCTCATAATGTCGACCCCCACCACCTCTTCTACAGTCACCACCACTGCCATCATATACACCTACCCCTCCGCCGCTGCCGCCACTATCACGTGGTGTGCTGCATCACTCCACCCTCAGTCCATCCCCCACTCCTCACTCTCCCGTCTCCCTCCCTATTTGTCGCCCCATCCCCGGCTCCTCCCTCCCGCGCCTCCTCTGTTCCCTTTCCTCCACTCCCTCCCTCTACTTCTTCTGTTTCTGTGGCCCCCGCTCGGGTGGTCGCCTGGAGGGCTACGGCCCATGCTCCACTCTCCCTTTCCCCTTCAACGTCATTGTCTTCACCGTCGCCTTCGCCATCACCCTCACCATATTCGGCGCTGCCTGAAGCACCGGGACCTGCCACTCCCCGCCACCTTCCTTTCGCTCCCATCCCCCCACACCTCCTCCGTCGCTGTCAAGCACCCCAGTGGCACCCCTGGCTCCACTACTCCCAAAAGGGCTCCGCCTCGTCCCCCTTCCCCCACTCATGATGCCATGGATGTCTCCCCGCCTGTCTCTGACCCCTCCTCCTCCTCCTCTACCTGCTCCTCCTACCGCTACCTCCTCTCCCGTCCTGATCCCTCCCTTCTTCAAGGCCGGAACCTCACCCTCTTCCTTTGCCAGAATTTTCCTGGTGCCCCCATCTCCTTCCTCACTCCTCGCCATGATTTGGTGCTCATCTCCTCCCCCAGCCCTACCCTCCACACAGACCTCCTTTCCTGCATCCCTGTCACCCGCTTTGGCCCTAATGCCTCCCTCACCCCTGCTCCTTCCCCGCCTCTCTCTCACCAACCCCAACCCCCGCATCGCCCGCCGACCCTCACCACCGTGATCACTCGGCTTAGTCCGATGATCACAGAAGAGGAGGTGTTGGCAGAGCTTCAGGCACATCCCCATCTGGAGGTGCGTGCGGTTCGTCGCATACACAACACTGCTGGTCCCACCCGCCTTATGCGGGTCTTTTCCAAGCACGCCCCCTCCATAGACCGTCTCCTGAAGGAGGGTGCCCTCCTTTTTAACCAACATTATGAAGTTGACCCCTCCTGTTCCCCTCCTCAATCCCTCCACTGCCAAAGGTGGTTGCGGTATAATGCACACCTGACATCTGAGTGCCGCGGCGCCCCCACCTGCCCGAACTGTAGACAACCAATCTCCAGTCCCCCCCCTCCTGTAATACCTGTAACCACCCTCATCCTACCTACTCCCAGAAATGTAAGGCCCGATCCCCTCCTACCACTCCTGAACTCACCATTCCTGTCCGCCCTTTGGACGCCCCCACCCCTCCCGGCAATTCCCTTCGCCCACCCCCTACCGCTGAGGACATCATCAGATTCCTCACCATCGTCCTTCAGAATGTTCATCCTTTTCAGCGCTCGCACACCCTCCAATAGGTCTCCCTCGCCGCCTGTTCCGTTTTCCAACTCAAAATGTACGCCACCTACTCCAACAACCAGGCCCATTTCACCTTCCCCCATCTTGACACCCTCGTTTAAATCCCTGTCATGGCGCAACAGCACCGTATCCTTTTCAACAACATCCGCTCCATTCCTGCCAACAAGGACCTCTTCCTGCACACCCTTGCCACCCACCGCGTGGATACCTTGCTCCTCAATGAAACCTTCCTCCAACCCCACCACACCATCCACACGTCGCCCTACCTCCTCCATCGCTCCGATAATCCCCTCCCGATTGCGCGTGGCAGAGTTGCCATTGGTCACCACTGCCAGATCCCCATTCGGCTCCAACCTCTCCTTCCCGACCCCACCGAACACCTGATCCTTAGTCTCTCCTTTGCCAGTCTTACCGTTACCTGCGCCACCATCTATGTCCGCCCTAACGCCGCTATTCCCTTCGACTTCCTCTCCCACATTGACGGTACCTTCTCCTCCTACGTGATCGCCGCCGACCTCAACATCCATAGTCGTTCCGCCGCCCAGTTACGGTGGTGGCATCGGTTCCTCTCCGCCCTTCAAGGCGACCTCATCCCCCTCCCCCAGCACACCCGTCCCGAATCCAACTCCACTCCCAATGTTATCCTTTCCTCCCCCAACCTCCTTGGCCGCATAACGGTGGATATCCTGGAACCTATTGGTAGCGACCATCTCCCTGTTCTCCTCACCGTTTCAGACGGTCGTCGCCCCCACCCTGACCGTCGTAATGACCCTCCATGACTATTCCCATGCCAACTGGAATGCCTACCGGGATACCCTTTACACCCAGGTCGATAGCCACCCCTTCACCTACCACCACCCTGACGATGTAACCCATGCCGCCTCCTTTCTCCAGCAGACCTTGTCTGATGCCGTGGAGGCCCACGTCCCTACTGTCGCCGTCCACCCCCACTGTCCTACCTTACCGCCGCAGGCCGTCCTCCTCATCCGTGAATCCCGCCGTCTCTACCGTGCCTTCCTCTGCATGCGTGACCTGGACACACTACAACGACACCGGCAACTCCAGCGACACATTCGTAATTTGCTCGCGGCTAAGAAACGCCGGGACTGGCGACAGACATGCACCCATTTAAATGCTACTCTACCTATCAACTCGTCCAAGTTCTGGTCAGCCTTCCGTCGCCTTACCGGAACTAAACCCTCCCCCTACTATCCTCCTCTCCATGATGATCACCCCTTCCCTGACTCCCTTAGTAAGGCCAATCACTTTGCCTCTTACTTCTCCGATGTCTTTTCCATCCTCGATGATCCCCAGTCCGATTACTCCCTCTTCCCGGATGTCCGTGATCGAACTGACACCTCTGTCCCTCCCCTCCCTCCTGGTTTCCAGTACTTGGACAACATTGCCCCTATCACTACACAGGATCTCATTGCTACACTCCACACGAAAAGCAACACCGCTCCTGGTCACAATCGTGTCACCTACCGTCACCTTCGTGAAGCTCCTGTCTCTTTCCTCTCCACCCTGGCCAGGCTCCGTCCTCTCCCCCCTTCTGTACCTTTTGTATAAGGCGGACATGCCGCCGCCGTCAACCCCCGTCCACCTCCTCCAGTTTGCCGATGACACCGCCTTCCTTGCCCTTGCCCCCACCCTGCAGCGCTCCCAACACCTTCTCCAATCCCATCCTGACCGGTTCACTGCTGGTGCAACCAGTGGTTGCTCAAGGTCAATCCCTCCAAAACCCAGGCGATCATTGTAGGCAAAACCACCCCTTCCTTCCGCCTCCTTGATTTCTATCTCACCATCTACGGCCGTCCTATCGCCCTCACTCCCACCCTTAAGTACCTTGGCGTCACCCTTGACGGTCGCCTCTCCTGGACTCCCCATCTCCAGACAATCCAAGCCAAGGCACACTCCCGACTCCATCTCCTCAAGCTCCTTTCCGGCCGCTCGTGGGGTCTGGACCCCTCCACCATCCTCCACACCTACAAATCCCTCATCCACCCTATCCTTTGTAACGCCCATTCAGCCTGGATCTCCGCTCCCCCTACCTTTTATAAATCCCTCCATATCCTTGAACGCCATGCTCTCCGCCTCGCCTATCGCATCCGTCTCTGCTCCCCCACGCATATCCTGTGTGATCTAATCCCATTCCCCCACCTCCTCCTCTTCCTTGAAAGGATATGGATTCTGTACACCTCCCGCAAACTCGATCCTCCTCATCCGCTTGTCTCACCAATCCTCTCCCACTCCCGCCCGCTGTCGCGGCTATATTCCCATGTCCCACCCGGTCTCCATCTCTCCACCCTCCTTACCCTCTCCCAAGGTGGCTTCTGCCAGCTGCCCCTCCCTGATGATGTCCTCCTCCCCTCCATCTACCCCTCCTATTAACTTTGTTCCTCCCCCCCACTTCCTGTGTCCTTTCCTTTAGGCACCCTCCCTCCCTTCTCTTCCCTTCCCTTCTCTTTCCTTTTCCCCTGTCCCCTCCCTCCTCCCCTCTTCCCCTGGGCTTCCCCTCCCTTTTCCTCCCTCCCTCTTTCTCCCCTGCCCTTGGCATCTGCTCTCCCCACTCCTTCGCTCACCCCCCTTCCTCCTCTCTTGGCAGGTCCCCGGACTCGTACACGGTTGGTGAACATTTGCGCGCCGGAGATCAACGCCTCGTGTCCTGTGTGTGTCGTCGTTTTGTGCTTCAGTGGTTCAGTATTATCCGTTTTTGTGCACCCACGTTCACGTGTGACAATATTCGTCTCAGTCCAAGTGTCTGAACAAATTTTATCTTGGACTCTACGCCCGTGAACGGCTCCATGTATTTTAAAAAGTGTTTGTCTCCGTTTCTATGTCCACCATGTTTTTTTCTCTCGATGTCTTCATTTGTATCTTGTGTGTTCTCTGAGGCCAAAGAGCGGCGTAGCATGCTGCTGCTGGCCTGCCTGTTAGCAAGTTTGGAAATAACAATAAAGAAAGAAAAAAAAAACGAAATTTCAAGTTGGTATGCATCCATCACTGACGATATACCCACAGTGTTAACTTAGAAGTAGAGGCAATTGCTTGTGATGGTTTAGAACGTGATTCTGGTTTATACAAAGAAGTGCCAAAGAATCTGGCTTAGGAATGCACATTAAAATGCAGAAATATGTAAACAGGCGGAGTACGGCGCTGCATCGGTAACACCTATGTAAGACCACAAGCGTGTGGCGCACTTGTTAGATCGGTTACTGCTGCTACAATGGCGGGTTATCAAGATTTAAGTGGATTTAAGTGAGTTTGAACGTGGTTTTACAGTCGGCGCAAGAGCGATGGGACACAGCATCTCCGAGGTCGAGATGAAGGGGGAATTTCCCGCACCACCATCCGGAAAATCATCAAATATCCGACTTCACTGCGGCCGGAAAAAGATTCTGCAAGAACGGGACCAATGACGACTGAAGGGAATCGTTCAACATAACAGAAGTGCAACCCTTCCGCAAACTGCAGCAGACTTCAATGCTGGGCTGTCAACAGGTATCAGCGTGCGAATCATTCAACGAAACATCATCGATATGGGCTTTCGGAACCAAGGCCCTCTCATGTACCCTTGATGACTGGACGACAGAAAGTCGTCCGTCTCGCATGGGCCCTTCAACACTGACATTCGGGTGAGTCTCGTTTCAAATTGTATTGAGCGGGTGGACGTGTACGGGTATGGAGACAATTTCATGAATTCACGGACCCTGCATGTTAGAGAGGGACTTTTCAGGCTAGTGGAGGCTCTGTAATGGTGTAGGGTGTGTGCAGTAGGAGCTACATGGGCCCCTGATAGGTCTAGATACGATTCTGACAGGTGACACGTACGTAAGCGTCTTTGCTACAGAGTGATTCAAGGAATACTCTTCTTAGTTGGAATATTTTCGCTGGCCACCAAACTCCCCAGACATGAACATTATTGAGCATATCTGGGATGCCTTGCAACGTGCTGTTCAGAACAGATTTCCACTCCCTGGTACTCTTACGGATTTATGGACAGCCCTGCAGCATTCATCGTTTCAGTTCGCCCCAGCGCTACTTCTGACAATAGTCGAGTCCATACCACGACGTTTTGCGGCACTTTTGCGTGTTTGCGGGGCCTTCCACATATTAGGCAGGTGTACAGGTTTCGTTGGCTCTACAGAGTATGTTAAAGCGTAGCAGGTATCTCAAAGAATCTTTGTAATAACAATTAATGTCATTGGTACATCATTGTATTGTATTATTTTGATTGGAAATATTTTAAATAATTGTGAATGTGCACTAAAATAAGAAGCACGGGAAAAAACTAAAAAAAATTTCATTGTTACTGTAGTCAATTAATAGTTTTCCTGTCACGTATTACACTGTTACAAATGCGTAATATTTTATGGTATAAAAAGCGATATACAATAAGACGTAAGTTAATTTGAAAAGAAAGCAAGATATTTACCTTCGAAAGTCGTTCGAAGCCAAATACGTTCAAATAATTCATGCAAATGAGAATATGTCCGTTTTAAAAGAGCTTTTTACAGGAATATTAGCATTGCAAATTCCATTTACATTTATGAACTGCCCTTTGGAACAAAATGAAAGGCTTTTGCATTGAGATATATTATTTTCATTCATATTTATGCCTAAAATAAGATTTATGTTCACTGTGAAAAGCTGTTTTCAGAGGACATGTTCCTCTTTGCATGTCATCTCCTCAGATATATCAATATCAGTTCTCTGCGAATCACGGTAAGGTGCGTGGCCGAAAATGTTTTTTAGTGGGCCAAATATTACGGTTCCTTTCGTTCCATTCACGGAGGGATAATGAGGTAAATACGTACCTGGCCGAGCTTTTATTTGTTTATTTCTTTTCTTATTCCTAATCTCTGTAGCAACTACATGAGAAACAAGGAAGATTTTGCTACAACGTCTCATCGTCGATGAGGTATTCGGAGACGCAGCTTGAGGTGGGGTTGGGTGAGGATGTTTCTGCCGCGCCAAATCGTTCAGTAGTAGCACAAATATAATATCCAAAATATTGGCAGATATCACAATATAAATTGATTTCTATTATTCTTCTAATTAGGTTTTCGTGAAGTATTAAACATCTTTCTTTGAGAGACCGGCAGCTGGTTCCTACCGCGCTACTGTTCTACAAAGGAAACTGCGGAGGGTGTGCTAAAAATATTTGAAAGAGTGATTTTGCATGAATAAAGAACCGTGTCACTTTAACATACCTCATCGTGCCAAACTTATTTCATACTGAGACACAGTTTCATAGATAAAATACTAAGCCTTACTAACAGGATGTGAAACAAGTTTTGAAACAGCAAAGGTGCTTACAAATCTTAAGACTGCACACGACAAATTTCGCAAAAATAGTTGAAGCTAAGTTTTTTATGTCTAATAAAAATCTGTCAGATAGCAATGTACTTAGTAACAGACTATTTTCTGTGGTCAAGAACGATCACATCAGCGCTCCTGCGTCGCCTCTTTTCCATTCTAAACATATGTCGCTCTTACCTTAGAAGACAAGAAGCCTTGTAACACATGTTGCAAAGACTAACAGCACTTCCAATACATGAGGGCAGCGGTACAGTTGCGATTCAGAGGCCGAAATCCCGAAAGCCATTAGTAGTTCTGATCTACAACAACAATAAAAAGAGTTGCGAATGAAGGCTGTTCATGACAACATTCGTACAAAATACGAACGAAGCATCCACTAACGCATTCGATCTCTCTCGGTAAATACGGATTGGCGCTAACAGTATCTGCACTGGACGTGTTATATGTGCCAGTATGCTGAAGGTTAACTGCAGAAGAACGTGATTTTTGCTTTGAATCAGACTGTAAACTATCCCACACTGCATTGCAAAATTAGGTAGCTCACTTTCACGGGAGGGCGTTGATGATCGCGCCTTTTTGCGTCCTAATGCGATAATCATCATGAAGTATCTGTCCGGCCCCGGTAGCTGCGTGGTCAGCGCGACAGAATCCCAATCCTAATGGAACGGGTTCGATTCCCGGCTGGGTCGGAGATTTTCTCCGTTCCTGGACTGGGTGTTGTGTTGTCCTAATCATCATCATTTCATTACAATCGACCCGCAAGTAGCCGAAGTGGCGTCAAATCGAAAGACTGGCACCTGGCGTACGGTCTACGTTTATCAAGTATCTCAGAGCATCAGCAGTCTGTCAGAGACATCTAGAATTAATGCTGCACTAAACATAAATGCAGCGTTTTCTTCTGTTAGTGTTAACTTAATGGTTCAAATTGCTCTGAGCACTATGGGACTTAACTTCTGAGGTCATCAGTCCCCTAGAACTTAGAACTACTAAAACCTAACTAACCTAAGGACATCACACACATCCATGCCCGAAGCAGGATTCGAACCTGCGACGGTAGCGGTCGCGCGGTTCCAGACTGCAGCGCCTCGAACCGCTCGGCCACCCTGGCCGGCGTTAACTTAATGTCTTTGTACATATTTTCATTTCTCATATTGCGCTGTTACCAGTGAAGTGAAAATTCATGTGGTAAGCCACAAGATAAATAAAGTAATATTAGGAGTTACTTACTTCATTCAGAGAAGCGCTGAAACTTGTAGACACATACACAGGTAATATCAAAATGTATGTTACACTGCAAAATAGTTAGTAGATGAGTACCAAGAGAGCATATTTTGCTAGTAAACCTCTGTCTGAAAACGCTTTATTGAGTGATGGAGTCTCTGAAAATCGAAGGAGGACTGAGGCAGTTTGGACCACACAAGCTTAGCAAGGGGTAAGGGAGATGATACGGTAAATAAGGACGTGTGCCAGGCTAAAGGTCACCAACAGTCAGGTCGTAGAGGGAGGGCTGAGAAACTCATTGGGCATCGCTTGTTACTTAGCAATCCTTCTAACCAATTTGCTGAACATCAGAGCTCTTGACTAACATGTCAAAGGTTCAAACATAAGTTTGTCTTTTCTTTAGAACAACAAAAGCTTTCAAAGACCTCAAAACATAAATGTTTCTTAGCTATGATTTTCCTGCCATAAGAAGCATACTGAACATGACTAAAATACAACTGGTCAGGCCGATGTCGGGGAGTAGCGCAAGGGCGCAGGCGGCACAGTAGACTCAGAGACCTCGGGCAGCAGCCCCAGCCCCAACGAGACGAGCTGTGTAGTGATGTAACTACAACACACATTGCAAAGCTTCCTTCGACAATGCAAGAACGCAACAATAAAACATTGACCCGACTCAGGATTAACACACTCAAGGTAAGCACAAATGTAGCTTCTGCACAATTAAAAAAAAATATTGAAGCGTTAAACGTAGAAGGTACTACAACCATCTTAACAAATGTAATAGTAGGCCTCAGAAAATAATCTCCACAAGCCACAACACACCTTAACCGTCACTGTATGAACTGTTATAGACTAACCAGATAGTGTAGACAAATTTGAGGCACTTCAATTATCTTTAGAAAACAGCTGTTGGAACAGTTCAGCCAGAAACGCAGCAGATGTTAAAATATCTGGGTCATTAAATAGAATCTATCACTGGCTATTCTGCAAGGCAGCTCTGGCATCTTAAAACTAGGTCATACTACTAAGGACAAATATTATGGGTGCCACAAGGCAGAGTGGATCTCTCTTCTTAATCCAATACAGTTGTAAGATGAGATCCCGCTTACAGCAGAGCCCAGCCCTCTAGGCCTTAAGATCAAAACATAAGTCAAAGTCATTAAATCTTAAAACAGAGAGTCCACAGTTTTCCTGAGAGGAAGGGACCCTAATAGGCAGAGCATTTGTCCCATAGTAGCAGGCCGAGCACGTGTTGGCGGTTCGTTTAGCAAAGGACCAACCGATAACCGTGCCGCCATATGACTACTATTTTCAAATCATCAGGGAGGCAGGCACCAACTGCTCCACCACAACAACTGCCGACAACAGAAACGGGCTTTTCGAAAATTCTCTCAAACGATACTCATCGTGGAGTATGTGGCGGCAATCTCCGGACTCCCTTCCGAAGCAGCGAACCCAATAAAGACGCAGGTCTAACGCAGCTCGGGACAGAAATAGCACCGGCAAGCACACCGTGACAGCAGCCACATCGCTCCTTCCCGCAAAGCCGTCTCTGAGCACTCCATTAGAAAAAATGCCTGCGCGGGAAAAGCTGGCACCGCCTCCTGCAGAAACGAGTGCATTGGTCCTTGCACGTCTCCTCCCGCCGACCGGTCAGCTTCAACTTCAGTTGCCCCAACGGAACTTGTTTTTCTTGCCCCGAGTCGGCCAACCAAAGGTACTCTCATGAGAAAAGACAGTGTGCAGCTCACTGGGCGTGAGCTATCGATCACGCCACACGGCTCAGGATGTAATACAAATTGCAATCGCTCTAAGACTTTTGATGCGCTAGGCTTCCGAAACGGCACTGTACGAAAAAAAGGAACAAACAAATCATCGCAAAGAAGCAGCATCTCGGAGAGTTTATCATTGATACCGCTTAATTTTTACACGATTCGTATAGCACTTGTAAGGGGTCCGTAGGCCCTTACTATAAGTTTGCACTCGGCACAGGTCGATAGGGCAAGCAATCGATAGTGTGTCGGGTTGCGAGAGCGAGTGTGAGTTGAAGTCAGTTCCCAGGTTGCGGGCCGAGCCGTGTGGAGGCCTGTTGCGGTAATACAAGGCTGACCGACAAAGGGAGTGGCCATCGCCGCGGTTTAACCCCTTTGTGTTAGAATAATACGGGAAAGTGAAGAAGTATAATTACTAGAGTGATCAGTGATATTTCTGTGCCGATATTTTTGGTTTCGCGTCTACCGCGCCGGCATCATTTGGATTGCAGTGTTGGATTGCAGTGTTGGATTGCAGTGATTGAATTTGCGTGTGACAATAATGAATAACGAAGAGGCCTGTGCTGAGATTAGCCGTAATTAATTATGTATGACGAAGGCAGTGGCTGTCTCCTTTTTCCTGTGTTTTTGAGACGAATATAGGTCTTGATTAGTGAAGCTGTGTTGGCGTTCTTCTTGTCCCCAGACATTTCATTATTACAGCATTGAGAAGGACAAAATGGAATGTAACAACTCCGTAGCAGTCAAATCCGGTTGCCAGCACCATTAGGTACACGGTCACATTAATTAATATTTATTTGGGCTGCTATTCAGATCCCGATCGAGCGGGATACATAAATCGGAGGTGTTACACCCTTGGCTTACCGTGAAAGGACAAGTGCAATTTTCGGACGAATCGTGAAGAACAATAGGTAATTTTATCTTGCTTAACGCGAGAAAATATTTTTCAATGTTGGATCGGGACAGAGCATAAACTTTAAAATCGCGACAAGAATCAGTGCATTTTTGAACAATACGAAGTAATAGCATCTTACAATTGTGACTAAACTGTTTTTTCTTGCTATATTAGATAAGAATAATAGTGTCGATAAACTGTGTTATAATGTGCAAATGCGTAAATACGCGCGAAAAACTGTGAAAAGTGAACACTAAAGAAAGACACGTGTGAACATTACAAAAGCAAAATGAACTAAGAATAGGTCACGAAAGTTTTACAGAAGTGTTTAATAGTAATATTGTGACTGGAATTGCTTTTTAAATAGTGGAAATCGGACAGCTTCATGTGGATCCGTAAACTGTTATGCGGACGACAATTTATGTGGCGACGCAATTGTTGAGTGACGTCACGCAGACCCGTGTAGCAGTTGCGCCCAAGAGCTTCGATCCGCGAGGTGATTTCACACGTCGCTCCAACAACCTGTGCAAGGAGTAGTTCAAGCACAGACGCACTACACTGACGGTCTTCAGCGCGACTTTGAGACACCAAGCGCCGACCCAGCATCTAGCGGCCGAACTACAAACTACGCCCGCCTGCAGCGCCACGGAGCGGCCGACAGAGAACTACGATGACTCGCCACAGATCTTCAGAGCGACTTCACGCGGCTCTGGCAGCAGTACAGTGCCACGCCCACTTCAAATGTCAAAACATCGTGATTCGTGGTAACGTCAGTTGGTGAGTGGAGACGACTGGTTAGCATAATATTAAATTGCAGTGTACTGTTTTCGTGGTAAATAAACAATGGTAAACGGAATTTCACATTAGGAAAAGTGTCCAATTACAGTAATTTCCGAAAAGTTTGCGAAACATACTCTGAAATATAGCATACTTATTTATGCATTCTGCGCTGTCTAAATGGTAATTATACAGATATGGTCATTGTTTTTGGGGATTTTACATTTATAGATTTTATGAGTGGTGTGATTTATCTTCTTTAGAACATTTTACATAAGCTGTGTATGTGAGAATAGATATTTGAAGTTATTAGGTTTGGAGAGTTGTTATGTTCGGTATTCATATGTATTGTATCAATTTTGGGATTAACTGAAAATACTGCAGGTACTGTTTGGTTAGTTTCGTGGTAATTAGGAGTATTTTGGGTTACTAGATGTTATTTTGTGTTACTTGCCTGTGCATTAAAAATAAACCAAACATGTCTACTGAAGATAAGCAGGTTTGTGAGGCAGTAGTTGAAAGGAAAGGGATAGGACAGGAAGACAGATAGGATTCGGGAATCAGTGATTATGGAGTGTCATTAGATAGCCCATTAGCACATTCAACTAGTTATCCCAAGACACCGGGACAAACGATGAGAAATAAGTCAGTTTCAGAGGACGCAGATAAGTGGTCGATGTTGGTAGACTTGATAAAGGAGACTAACGCATCATTAGAGAAAGGTCTCAGAGAATGATTAGAGAAAGGTTTACAAGAAACAAGAGAATCACTAAAGGGTTTACAAGAAAATAACGCATCATTAGAGAAAGGTTTACAAGAAGCTAGAGAAAGGGAAGAAATATTCCGCAAATCATTAAAGGAAGATTTACAAGAAACTGTAGCACAAGAGATCAAAACATAGCAGATGAAGATGGAATGTAATCTGAAGAAGGAAATGCAGGAGTTACAAGAACGACTGAAGATGGACATCGACGAGAGAGAGAGGAAGCTACAGAAGAGCGTAGACCAAGTCCAGGGAGACGTGGAGAAGATGGAAGAAAAGTTGACAAAAAAGATAGAAGACGATGTTGAAGAAATTAAAGCAGAATTGGGAGAAAGGATCGCCGAGGTGGCGCAGATGCAGAAACAATGCAATGATGCAGTTAAGGGGGTAGGAGATAGGCAAAACCAACTGGGTGTCAATCTGAGAAATGCTATAGCCATGCAACGAGAAGAGGATAACAAGAGGGTTGCAATGGAGGTCAGTCAGTTACAACAGGGAGTGCAACAACTGGAGAGGAAAACCGAAGAAATTGATAAACGAATTAGCAGTGCCACTTTAACCGTTGGGGAAGGTAGAATCGTTAACTTGATGGGCAGTGATAATCGGTACGTCCAAAATAATACAGGGCAGAAATTTAAACCGAAAGGATGGTTACACCCAATGATATTTATGAAATGGTTAAAAGGAGTTTTCCCAGCACATCTTAAAGACTCAGACAAGATTCAATTTGCAATAGATAGAATGGAAGGTGAGGCCTTCACTTGGGGAGTCAGGAAGAAGGAAGGGACTACTAGTTATGATCAGTTTGAAGAGGAATTCTTGAAGAAATACTGGTCCAAAAGTCATCAGTGTGCAGCAATTGAGGACCTACTCCACCGCAAGTCACTTAGTACATGGAGAGGAACGTTGAGAGAGTTTGCCGAACATTTGTGGGAATTGAACGAGACCTTGGAACAACCCCTGAGTGATGACGTAATGATATCAGCGATAAAGAGAAGAATGAGCCGGAGAATGCAAGAAACTGTATCTGGGAGCCTAATTAAAGATAGGGAGGCCTTGATGGAGATACTGAAACAGTTGGAATCTGTTCGATCACAGGAACACAATCAAGCTAATGATCAAAACCGAGGGGGAAGTAATGACCCAAGGAATCATTTTGGTAATTCGTCTAATTATAGAGGAAGAGGTGGTGGCCATAGGTACAGGAACCATGGTGGTGAACGGCAATGGAGGAATGATTGGAGAAGGAGTGAAGAACCAAAAGATCATGAGAGGGGATGGGATAGGCGAAGGAATGACGCAGTGCACATAGAAGAGGCGGAGAGACCGGAAAACTGAGTGACACTCCAGATGAGGTCCGGTCAGGAGTGAGAGCTACAAGGACCAGAGTAAACCTACTAAGACACGACAATAGTGGAGATCTGAGAGAAGATCTACTGGAAGAAAGAAGTAGGATTCCCAAAGAACCCATGCTACCCATGATAGGGATCAAGCTATGAGGGCTGAATATCGAGGCATTAGTCGATACAGGAAGTGAAGCATGTGCAGTATCCAAAAGGTTATATGAACAGATACTAAAAGCAAATATTAGCTTGCCTAGTTTCCCAGTGAGTGGAGTGAGAATTGTGAACGCGTTGGGTGCAAGGAGTAAACCTATTAAAGAACAAGTGTTGATTACCTTCGAGATAGAGGGAGAAGAATACGAAGCAACAGTTTTGGTGGTGGCTGGATTGAACACATCAATTATTTTAGGGATAGATTGGTTGAATGAAGTTGCTGCAGTAGTGAGTTTTGATGAAGGTACTGTCAAGGTCAAAGGAAGAAAGGGAGAAGAGAAGAGATTAAAGTTGACTGAGGGGAGTGCAATCGAAGAAGAGGAGGAATTCAGAAGGATAAATTTGTGTCATGAAGAGGAACCCACCATGGGATACGGGGAAGAGGAAGTAGGAGAAGAAGTGTTGATATACCTTGAGGGATTAGCACGAGAGGATAGACATAAAGAAGATAAGATCAGAAAAAAGTTGGAGGAGATGACACACCTAGGTGAGGGGACTAAGAGGAAATTAGCCACAGTATTATACAGGCGTTGTAAGGTATTTTCTCAACGGCCAGGTATCATGAAAGGGGTGGAGTGTAAGCTAAAGATAAAGAACCATAAACCGTTCAATATAAAACAGTACTCCGTTCCCCAGGCGAAACGAGGAGCAGTACATGAAGAGATACAGAGGATGATGGACCTTGGTGTTATAGAAAGGGCCAACAGTCAATATAACAACCCCCTATTTGTTGTTGATAAGAAGGATTGAAAGGTGAGGATAGTTTTGGATGCACGAACAGTGAACAAAATCATTGAGCCGGAGTGTGACAAACCTGAGACTATAGAAGAACTCATTCAAAAATTTCGAGGAGCAAAGGTGCTTAGTAGTATCGACTTAACTGCTGGTTACTGGCAAATACCATTGGCCACAGAGTCCCGCCAGTATACAGCATTTACTTATGGAGGAAGGTGCTATCAATTTAGAGTGTTGCCATTTGGGCTTAATGTGTCAGTGTCTGAATTCATAAGAGCGATGGATAAGATACTAGGCGAGGAGTTACTTATAAAGGTCACCGTTTACGTGGATGACCTCTTGATAGCAAGCGAATCATGGGAAGAACATTTGAATAGATTGGATGCAATCTTGGCAGCTTTTGAAACCACAGGGGTAACTGTAAACCTGGACAAGTCGAATTTGGCAAATCAAAGATAAAATTCCTGGGCCATATAATATCCGAGGAGGGTATCTATCCTGATCCTAGTAAAATGGAGGCTATTAGAAATTCTCCGACCCCCCATAGTAAGAAGCAGTTGCGAGCATTCTTTGGGGTTTGTGAGTTTTATAGAAAATTTGTCAAAGGATCTGGACTTAATGCCCCGAGTTTGAGGGAATTGACCAAGGCGAGGATGCCGTGGCATTGGAGTGCAGAGTGCCAAACCGAGTTTGAGAATATCAAGGAAGCACTATATAGTGCAGATATATTGTACCACCGGGGTTTTTCCAAGGATTTTTATTTAGGAGCAGACAGCTCTGACTATGGACTAGGAATACATTTGTACCAAATAGAGAGGAGCGGAAATGGTGTGAGTGTAAGAACAATAGCGTTCGGTAGCGGAAGTTTAAATGCTTGGGAGAGGAAATATTCAATTACTGAAAGGGAGGCACTGGCAATTGTGTGGGGGTTTAAGCGTTGCCGGTATTATTTGGCCGGGAGGCATGTGAAAGTAGTGACTGACCATAAGGCCCTTACATTTCTGATCACAAGCAAGTTGAGGCATAGCAGGCTAACGCGATGGGCCCTGGCATTACAGGACTATGACTTCGAGATAATTTATGAACCAGGAGCAACACATATAATACCTGATGCTTTGTCAAGATTACCAGCTGACTCGAGAGGAATGTTGGTGGACAGGCCAGAAGGAGAAGGAGTTAGAATTAACCTGATGAAGGGAGTACAGTATGAAGAATTCATAAGGAAGTTCCTAAAGAATGTGCACAGGGAACAGAACGAGGACGAGAAATTAAAGACAATTAAAAACAAATACAGGTGTTCAGTAGAGGAAGGAATTCGCACATTTTATTATATTCATAATGGGATACTTTATAAAAGGTACAAGGAGAGTGAGGAGAACTGGAAACTCTGTGTGCCTGAGCATGTGGCAGAAAAATTAATTTGGTATACGCAATATAGTAATGAGCATTATGGACCGAAGAAGTGTCTGGAAAAGTTGAAGTTAGATTGTGCATTCAACAACATGGGAAGGCGTATACGTAAGGTACTGAGTACATGTGACACCTGTCAAAAATCTAAAACGACTACAGTACAGCACAAAGGATATATGCATCCAATTGTACCAACAGCAATTAAGGACATAGTTGCAGTGGATCTCTTTGGGCCACTTCCTGCCTCACGAGGGAATTACTCACAAATATTAGTAGTGGAAGAACTGGTTTCCAAGTACATAAAATTTTACCCATTGAAGAAAGCCATTAGTAGAGCCATCATTAACCATTTTGAGAAAGACTATTTTCAAAAGGTGTGTATTCCTAAGCGAATTTTGAGTGATAATGGGTCACAATTTAGGTCAAAAGAGTGGACAGAAATGCTAAATGAGCACAGAATAGAGCAAATTGCCATTTCTAGGTATAGGCCAGCTTCTAACCCTGCAGAACGAACAATGAAGGAATTGAACCGTTTATGCCGAACATACTGTCATAGGAAGCATGGTTCATGGAAAGAATATCTGGAAGAGTCTGAGCGGGTCAGGAATCACCTCCCACATGATTCTACAGGGTTTGCACCATGTGAAGTATTGCTCAATCAAGAACCCGACAGTATTTTTCGCGAGTTGCTAGTCTACCCACCAGGAAGTTCATTGACCTGGGAAAGGAAATTGAACCTAGTGGAATTAAGTATGAAGGAGAAAGCTAGGAAAAGACAGGAAAGACACGACAAGATAGTGAAACCGATAACTTACCGAGTGGGAGACTTGGTACTAGTAAAGGTTCATGCAAAATCAAAGAAAATAAACTTTGAAATACATAAATTCAACCACGTTTATAAGGGAATATACAGGATTATAAAAATTGGTCATCCTAACACTGTGGAGCTGGAATATGCACGGACAAAGCGAGTGCATGGTAAGGAACATGTGGAAAACATAAAAAGGTACTACTCACACGAGAACCGGGATAACCCAGATGAGGAAGGGGAACTCGATTAGGGCGAATGTCTGAAATGAGAGTGTTCAAGCTCCTTGATGTAGTTGGGTAGGACATGTTTAGAACATTTAGTTGTTAAACGGACATTTGAAAAAGGAAAATGTTTATTTACATTGTGTTTTCTGATGTATTATAATTAGAATTGCGTATTTCATATCGACAAGTACCTGAGAATGGGTATAAAACCTGTAACAACTAATCTGTAGTATAATAATTCATATGTCATGTGTTCAAGTAATAATTTTTGATTGTATGTTGTGTGTTTCATTCAATATTGGACTATAGAGGACTATTGCTGTTTGATATAAAAAAAATTGTAATTTGGACAATGCCATGTTTATGAGATGTAATAACCTTTTGTAGAAATTATTGTGGAGGCAGCCCACTACCGGAGTCGAAGGATTATTTGGTGAATTGTAATTTCATTAATTATTTACACTATGTCTTTTGTTCAGATGTAGCAATGTCTAATTCCCTTGCCGATTCTTTTACGCCGGAGTCTCCAAAGAAGTTTTCGAGGGCGGGGATGTAAGGGGTCCGTAGGCCCTTACTATAAGTTTGCACTCGGCACAGGTCGATAGGGCAAGCAATCGATAGTGTGTCAGGTTGCAAGAGCGAATGTGAGTTGAAGTCAGTTTCCAGGTTGCGGGCCGAGCCGTGTGGAGGCCTGTTGCGGTAATACAAGGCTGACCGACAAAGAGAGTGGCCACCGCCGCGGTTTAACCCCTTTGTGTTAGAATAATACGGGAAAGTGAAGAAGTATAATTACTAGAGTGATCAGTGATATTTCTGTGCCGATATTTTTGGTTTCGCGTCTACCGCGCCGGCATCATTTGGATTGCAGTGTTGGATTGCAGTGTTGGATTGCAGTGATTGAATTTGCGTGTGACAATAATGAATAACGAAGAGGCCTGTGCTGAGATTAGCCGTAATTAATTATGTATGACGAAGGCAGTGGCTGTCTCGTTTTTCCTGTGTTTTTGAGACGAATATAGGTCTTGATTAGTGAAGCTGTGTTGGCGTTCTTCTTGTCCCCAGACATTTCATTATTACAGCATTGAGAAGGACAAAATGGAACGTAACAACTCCGTAGCAGTCAAATCCGGTTGCCAGCCCCATTAGGTACACCGTCACATTAATTAATATTTATTTGGGCTGCTATTCAGATCCCGATCGAGCGGGATACATAAATCGGAGGTGTTACACACTCCAGTGTCTTGCGAAGGCTACAGTAAAGTGTTCAGAAGCTTCAGTCATACGTGTTGCTTTCCGATGATGGGTAAATAATGAGGTACGAGTACATGACAGTCTTCTCCTTTACGGAGATGCCCAAACGAATGCAAGACAGACTAGCCGGCTCTATGGAGGAAGTTAGTCCAACAGGTGTGCCCCAGCCTACACCATGTTTGCAAGACTGGAGAGGCGTTTATGTCAAATGGGCAACTTACTTCCAATGGTCACCACACTTGGCGACCGCCAACACATCATACACCAGACTTTGGAGAAGTTGTCAGTTAGCGTTTGGCTGAGCAGCCTTCTACGAATAACCGAGCTTTGACACACACCAAGGGTGTGAACCATTTGGCAGTATGGCATGTTGTCCACGATGGGCATACAATGACCCAGGATGACTTTCGTCGTCCTGCCAACTTTTGCCGATGGCTACTCGATCAGAGTAGGCAACATCCTCGCTTTCTAAGACGTATCATGTTTTCTGATGAGAGCCCCTTCAGCAGCGACGACACGTTCAAATAGCCATATTTAGTTAGGCGAAAACCCTCACGGGTTACATATCAGAAACCACCAACATCGTTTTCTATCAGTGTATGGGCAGGTCTCGCTGATGAAAATTTCTTAGATCTGTGCTTGTTGATGGTGACAATTACCGTGTATTCCTGCAAGAGTCGTTACTCGGACTGTTGGACAAGATGGCCTTGGACATCCGTGGCGCTATGTGGTTCCAATAGGCTGGCGCTCCAGGAACGTTCGACACTGTCGTACGTAGCCATTGTTGGTAACAGACGAATTTCAGGTGGGAGCCATTTAGCCTGGCCCCTTCCCTCACCGTATCTGACAGCATTGGGTTCTCGTATCTGGGTGCACATGAAAACCCTGGTATACACGACACCCGTGGAGTTACAACAAGATGTTGTGTCACGAATACAGGAAGAAGTAGGAATCACCCGATACGCCGGGAATCTTTCCAAGGATTCGGCAAGACATCATCAAGCACCGAAGCATTGAAGTTGGTAGCGCTCATATTGAGCATCTACTCTAAGTGAATTAAATTCGTCTTTGCTGGCAGTAATTTGCTTTGTCCCCTTTACTCTTTGCCTAGCTTGTGCGGTACAGACTGACAACGTCCTTGTCCACATTTCAGAGACGCTAGCACGGAAATGAAGCAAATTGGAACAATAGTTTATTAGTATAATATGATTACATGGTAGGGGTAATGCAGGAGTAGGTTTAATAATGAATAAAAAATAGGAGTACTGGTGAAATATATGATGACATAAAAGAAATTATTCAGGTAGTGAAGGGTGACGAAAATTTAATAGTCATGGGCGACTGGAATTCAAGAGTAGGAAAAGGTATAGAAGGAAACATAGTAGGTGGATATGGATTGGGGCTAAGAAATGAAAGAGAAAGCCGCCTGCTAGAATTTTGCGCAGAGCATAGCTTAATCATAGCTAACACTTGGTTTAAGAATCATGAAAGATGGTTGTGTACATGGAAGAACCCTGGAGATACTAAAAAGTATCAGATAGATTATATAATGGTAAGACAGAGATTTAGGAACCAGGTTTTAAATTGTAAGACATTTCCAGGGGAAGATGTGGACTCTGACCACAATCAATTGGTTCGGAACAGTAGATTAAAACCGAAGAAACTGCAAAAAGGTGGGAATTTAAGGAAATGGGACCTGGATAAACTGAAAAAACCAGAGGTTTTACAGAGTTTCATGGGGAGCATAAGGGAACTATTGACAGGATTCGGGGAAAGAAATACAGTAGAAGAAGAATGGGTAGCTTTGAGGGATGAAAGAGTGAAGGCAGCAGGGGATCAAATAGGTAAAAAGACGAGGGCTGGTAGAAACCCTTGGGTAACAGAAGAAACATTGAATTTAAATGATGAAAGGAGAAAATATAAAAATGCAGTAAATGAAGCAGGCTAAAAGGAATACAAACGTCTCAAACATGATATCGACAGGAAGTGCAAAATGGCTAAGCAGGGATGGACAGAGGACAAATGTAGGGGCCTGTCTCACTAGGGGTAAGATGGGTACTACCTACAGGAAAATTATAGAGACCTTTGGAGGAAGAAGAACCACTAAAACGAATATCAAGAGCTCAGATGGAAACCCCGTTCTAAGCAAAGAAGGGAAAGCAGAAGGGTGGAAGGAGTATATAGAGGGTCTATACAACGGCGATGTACTTGAGGACAATATTATGGAAATGGAAGAGGATGTAGATGAAGATGAAATGGGAAACATGATAATGCGTGGAGAGTTTGACAGAGCACTGAAACATCTGAGTCGAAACAAGGCCCCCGGAGTAGACAACATTCCATTAGAACTACTGACAGCCTTGGAAGTGCCAGTCCTGACAAAACTCTACCATCTGGTAAGCAAGATGTATGAGACCGGCGAAATACCCTCAGACTTTAAGAAGAATATAATAATTCCAATCCCAAAGAAAGCAGGTGTTGACAGATGTGAAAATTACCGAACTATGAGTTTAATAAGTCACGGCAGCTAACGCGAATTCTTTACAGACGAATGGAAAAACTGCTAGAAGCCGACCTCAGGGAAGATCAGTTTGGATTCCGCAGAAATGTTGGAACATGTGAGGCAATACTGACCCTACGACATATCTTACAAGGAAGATTAAGGAAAGGCAAACCTACTTTTCTAGCATTTGTAGACTTAGAGAAAGCTTTTGACGTTGTTGATTGGAATACTCTCTTTCAAATTCTGAAGGTGGCAGGGGTAAAATACAGAGAGCGAAAAGTTATTTACAATTTGTACAGAAAACAGATGGCAGTTATAAGAGTCGAGGGGTATGAAAGGGGAGCAGTTGTTGGGAAGGGAGTGAGACAGGGTTGTAGCCTATCCCCGATGTTATTCAATCTGTATATTGAGCAAGCAATAAAGGAAACAAAAGAAAAATTCGGAGTAGGTATTAAAATCCTTGGAGAAGAAATAAAAACTTTGAGGTTCGCCAATGACATTGTAATTCTGTCAGAGACAGCAAAGGACCTGGAAAAGCAGCTGAACAGAATGGACAGTGTCTTGAAAGGAGGGTATAAGATGAACATCAACAAAAGCAAAACGAGGATAATGGAATGTAGTCGAATTAAATCAGGTGATGCTGAGGGAATTAGATAAGGAAATGAGACACTTAAAGTAGTAAAGGAGATTTGCTATTTGGGGAGCAAAATAACTGATGATGTTCGAAGTAGAGAGGATATAAAATGTAGACTGGCAATGGCAAGGAAAGCGTTTCTGAAGAAGAAAAATTTGTTAACATCGAGTATGGATTTAAATGTCAGGAAGTCGATTCTGAAAGTATTTGTATGGAGTGTCGCCATGTATGGAAGTGAAACGTGGACGATAAATTGCTTAGACAAGAAGAGAATAGAAGCTTTCGAAATGTGGTGCTACAGAAGAATGCTGAAGATTAGATGGGTAGATCACATAACTAATGAGGAAGCACAGAATAGGATTGGGGAGAAGAGAAGTTCGTGGCACAGCTTGACCAGAAGAAGGGATCGGTTGGTAGGACACGTTCTGATGCATCAAGGGATCACCAATTTAGGATTAGAGGGCAGCGTGGAGGGTAAAGATCGTAAAGGGAGACCAAGAGATGAATACACTAAGCGGATTCAGAAGGATCTAGGCTGCAGTAGGTGATGGGAGATGAAGAAGCTTGCACAGGATAGAGTAGCATGGAGAGCCGCATCAAACCAGTCTCAGGGCTGAAGATCACAACAACAACAACAATGGTACCCAACTACCAACCGCCACGCCTTGTCACCTACCTTTTGATACACCGTGTATAATTCCACTTAGTTGGCTGAATTTAATAAGGATGCAGCAATAAAGTACACTACTGCCCATTAAAATTGCTACACCAGGAAGAAATGCAGATGATAAAAAGGTTTTCATTGGACAAATATATTATACTAGAACTTACATGTGATTAGATTTTCACGCAATTTGGGTGCATAGATCCTGAGAAATCAGTACCCAGAACAACCAACTTGATACGTGTGGGCATTGAGTCGAACAGAGCTTGGATGGCATGTAGAGATACAGCTGCCAAAGCAGCTTCAACACGATACCACAGTTCATCAAGAGTAGCGACTGGCGTAGTGTGACGAGCCAGTTGCTCGGCTACCAATGACCAGACGTTTTCAATTGATAAGAGATCTGGAGAATGTGCTGACCAGGGCAGCAGTCGAACATTTTCTGTACCCAGAAAGGCCCGTGCAGGACCTACAACATGCCGTCGTGTATTATCCTCCTGAAATGTAGGGATTCGCAGAGATCGAATGAAGGGTAGAGCCACGGGTCGTAACACATCTGAAATGTAACGTCCACTGTTGAAAGTGCCGACAATGCGAACAAGAGGTGACCGACACGTGTAACCAATGGCACCCCATACCGTCACGCCGGGTAATACGCCAGTATGGCGATGACGAATACACGCTTCCAAAGTGCGTTCACCGCGATGTCGCCAATCACGGATGCGACTATCATGATGCTATAAACAGAACCTGGATTCATCCGAAAAAATGACGTTTTGCCATTCGTGCACCCAGGTTCGTCGTTGAGTACACCATCGCACGCGCTCCTGTCTGTGATGCAGCGTCAAGGGTAACCGCAGCCATGGTCTCCGAGCGGATAGTCCATGCTACTGGAAACGTCGTCGAACTGTTCGTGTAGATGGTTGTTGTCTTGCAAACGTCCCCATCTGTTGACTCAGGGATCGAGATGAGGCTGCACGATCCGTTACAGCCATGCGGATAAGATTCCTGTCATCTCGACTGCTAGTGATACGAGGCCGTTGGGATACATCATGGCGTTCCACGTTACCCTCCTGAACCCACCGATTCCATATTCTGCTAACAGTCATTGGATCTCAACCAACGCGAGCAGCAATGTCGCGATACAATTAACCGCAATCGCAATAGGCTTCATACGATCTTTATCAAAGTCGGAAACGTGATGGTACGCATTTCTCTTCCTTACACGAGGCATCACAACAACGTTTCACCAGGCAAAGCCGGTCAACTGTTGTTTGTGTATGAGGAATCGGCTGGGAACTTTCCTCATGTCAGCACGTTGTAGACGTCGCCACCGGCGCCACCCTTGTGTGAATGCTCTGAAAAGCTATTCATTTGCATATCACAGCATCTTCTTCCCGTCGGTTAAATTTCTCGTGTGTAGCACGTCGTCTTCGTGCTGTAGCAATTTTAATGTCCAGTAGTGTATGTGGAAACACAATGATGTGAAATGGTTCAAATGGCTCTGAGCACTATGGGACTTAACAGTGGAGGTCATCAGTCGCCTAGAACTTAGAACTACGTAAACCTAACTAACTTATAGACATCACACACATCCATGGCCGAGGCAGGATTCGAACCTGCGACTGTAGCAGTCGATTGATGTGAATTTACGCATTTATAATCGGTCAGAAGTGTCGAATATGCAAAGTGATGAATGTGTTGCAGTGAATATTGTACCATATTATGTCATTACTTTCAGTTATTTTTATCCACAATCACTCCATTCATTCCATTTCAGTGGATTTAATTGTATACTCCTGCAGCAAGACAATCCTAGGCGAATCTACTTTGAATCCGTTCCTCCAGTGGTACTATTGATATAAAATTCATTGTTGAGCATCTGGTTGTGGTGTTCGGATATCATAGGTGGAAACATCAGTAACAACGAAAATTTTTCAGGACTAGAGTAGTGCTTAGACACTCAAATGCATTTAACCTGGGTTCGAGTCACGTATAGCAAAAATTTTTATTAATACCATCGAAATATTAATAACATAAGTTGTTAATACTTTTCTAAATCGTTTCGTTAGTGGATATTACATACATATGATGCCACTTGCTGTATAAAAAAAAAATTACACTAGATGAAAACATGTAGGAGCGAAAACTTGAACTGACGTCATCGAAGAGGGTGACGCAGAGTTTAAGACACTGACTTCCATTAAGGACGAGGAGTGATCAGATCCCATGTTAATGGTTTCTTTCCAAATCACTGAGGTGACTGGCTTTATGATTCCTAAATCAACGTCACCATAACTTTCGTAACCAATCAAATCACTGTAAAACATTTGTTATTCAATTTTACATAGCAGTAAACACTTAATCTGCCAGCATCTTTATTTGTTTCATTCAACCATGTGTTAATAAACCCTCAATGCAGTTAACATTTCTGTTAGTGTAGAATGTAGATTATCTTATGAAGCTCTCGATACGTTGGCAGCTCTTTGCCGCACGAGTTTATCCATCGGTAATGAGTTCCATTTCCTGTGCCAATTAACTCTGGTATCACTCATTATTTGTTCCATGCATTTTGATGCTCGTAACTTCGACTTTCCGAGCTAATGCATGCAGAAAAAGAAGCAATAACTGTTAGCAAATGGAACACTGCAATTGGCTATTAGTTTTCTGCAGTTGTATGTGTTGAAAAATGATTTCGCTCTCACATTGATATATTCGAAATCGTTGTCCATAAAGACAGATTCGTTAAATATCTTTAACTGTTTCTTCCTTTATATGAAAGAGAAATAAAAATATGCTCCTTCATTTGACGTGAAAGTCACGTGTTGTGTCTTTTAGCAATTGTAATAGAAAGAATGTAGGGGAATCTATCATTACGAAAATTTTGTTTATTTATGTGTGTATAATTTACATAGAACCTGCATAGTATATAATCGATGATAAAAACAATGTGAAAATACACGCAAAACACATGAAAGAAAATAATAATATCAAGGAATGCAGTAACATACGCGTAAACCAAAACCAAAAGTGTTCTTAAAAGGGCTACAAGTCTGCTTACACATCAACCAGGTCTACTGCTAGTGCTATTAACGGTGGGTACATCGAATGTTAGTATTACTACTCGTACATCCAATGCCACCAGCATCACGTTGTAATACCCGAATCATTAGTAAAGCAAATTAAAATTTTAAATTTCACATTTTCTGAGCCTTATGGATTTCCTAGTGCGTTTAAAATATTACCCTTAACCACTACATGCAATTTAATTCAGGTGCCATGCGCTGAGTTGTCCGCGACTGTTCATATCAACATTCTACTTCGTCCCCTAAGCCTGAATCTCAGATTTTCCAGACACTTTTGAAAGTATTCATAGCATAACTGCAAGGAAATGGCATCTGTTATGCTGTTCACAATATTCCGGAACTGTGGGTCTTCTATGTAGTTTGTGCAGTTCACACTGGACTCTAGCATATTCTAGAGAAACAATTATGGATAAGTATTTTGCCCAGTCAGCAGATAAATCGTGTCACTACTTGGTGAGACATGGTTTAGCCGTACCCTTTGGACGATGTTCGAGATTTTGTAGATCCGCAGACCCTTATTAGATGAGTCCCAGTGCTTTGCTAGGTATCCCCCAGCCAACGCTTTAACTCGATTTGTTGCAAATTCCAGTAATGGGCAATATCTTGAATTTGCCCAAATTATCCTTTTTCAGCCAGTATGTGGCAACAATATACTTGGAGGAAATATGTGTGGCTAAATTCACAAGAGGTGACTTTACTGCAGTGATTCCATATGCCCTGGTAAGCCTTGTAAGTACATCCCTCTGTGCCTTCCGAAAGATTCTGCTTCATCAAGCAAAGCAGAACAGTGTCGTTAAAACATGCAACTCTTGGCTTTTTTTCTTTCTCAAAATGTTGCTTCTTTGCCTTCTCGTAGACAAATAACGTGTGACCTCTAGACAATCCTCTTGTCACCGTGACTGGCCGGCCGCGGTGGTCTCGCGGTTAAGGCGCTCAGTCCGGAACCGCGCGACTGCTACGGTCGCAGGTTCGAATCCTGCCTCGGGCATGGATGTGTGTGATGTCCTTAGGTTAGTTAGGTTTAAGTAGTTCTAAGTTCTAAGGGACTGATGACCACAGAAGTTAAGTCCCATAGTGCTCAGAGCCATTTGCACCATTTGAACCATCACCGTGACTGTGGATCGTCGGACTTCTTGTATAACAGAGATATTTCAGCCGAAACTTGATGTATGAATGTAATAGGACGTGTGAGACAGTTACAGACAAGAAAAAAAGTAGATTTTGTATTGATTTAGTTATCGTCATCATTACGAGTAAAAGCTGAGGCGGCCTTTCCATTTACAGACCCACTGATCGCCAATACCGGATTACACAGGAAGTAAACGGTATAAACTGCCAAAAAATTCCTGCTAGAACAAAACAAGTAATCGATTTGAAACGCCTAGTAATATGTTTGAGCATTTCCAACTGTTGTCCCAGAAAAAAGTAACAGTTCATCTCGGGACAATGTTTTCGGAAACGTAGACACTAGACAGCGCACACGGATTGGACGTGATTTGTGGAAACATTATGCACAGTGGACTGAGAGAATTCGTTAAACAGGATCAAAACACTACAGAGTGCCTGCTACACTCCTCCCCCAACGCAGGTAAACTTATGCAAACAATCTGTTTGTGTTATTTACCGTTGCTCGTATTGACATCGCGAGCGTGAATCGTAAACACGTAGGCAACAACGGCATGCGTGCTTTAGTCACTGTAATACGCCGACCGCCGGCAGTCGTCGAGTTACCTGTGCAGACGTTATTTCAACTCTGTTAAAAGTTAGGATACAAGAGAGATTTACTATCACTGAGCTATACGACGTTCATGTAATTTATGGCGAGGCTAAAAGGTGTTTCGAGGGCAGCTGTACGAATTTATCCAGAACGCTTCCCACACCGAGGACTTCCTGCACGATCGACATTTGTTGCTGTTCACGATTATATTTATACTATCATAATTCTCTACAATGACTAGATTATTTTGCAATTCATTATTTAAAAAAAGTACAGTAGTTACCTTTACCTTTTTATTTTTAATTCTGTATGCGAAATGTATGATGTGTTTTCATAAGCTCTAGCTTTATTATTAAATAAATCGTGACAGAATACAGCTTAAGAGTACACATTTTTAATTTGTATAGATTGAGAGATACTGATTCTTTACTATCCCGCTCAGAAGGCAGAGGCTCACAATGACAAGAACATACAATGGAAGCTGAGGAACAAATTCTGCATCCACGAAGATTCTGCACAGAGTACTAGAAGCATTGCCCGCCAAGTGTGGTGTCGTAGATTGTCGTTCGTCACACTTTGAAAGAGGAGCTTGTGCGACGTTACCACATTCTCCGCGACGAGAATTCTCAGAGTGGTTTTTGTTACAAAGTGGAATGCATCATTTTGTAAACAAAATACTCATCACAGGTGAAGCGTGTTTCACTCTCGACGGAATAACTAGTTTCCATAACACCCACACGTGGAGTGTACAAAACCTGCACCAAGTAGTACCAACACATTTTCAGTGCCACTTTTAACGGTAAATGTGTGGTCGGGTATATTCGATGATTATATTATTGAGCCTCAAGTTTTACCTGTATGATTGGCTGGTAACAATTACCGTGCCTTTCTAGAAGAGATGTTGCTACCAACTTTATTAGAAAACGTTCCGTTAGTCGTACGTCATAACACGTGGTCTGTTAGACGATGGTGCTCTACCCCACATTGGTCACAGTGTGCGAAGGTTTTGAATAGACGATTTCCAGGACGATGGATAGGACATTTTTGCGCACGTCGATGGTCAGTACACAGTCCTGATTTAAATCCACTGGATTTTTATTTTTAGGGCCTTGTGAAGGAATTTATTTATGCTCAAAAGTAAATAATGTGGACGAACGTACTCAAAGGATTTTCGATGCTGCCAATACCATTGAGGCAAATTTGCATGTTTGTGAACCAGTGTGACGAAACTGAGTTCGTCGTAATGAAGCATGTCTCCAATCCAATGGGGGCCATTTTGAACTTTTATTATAGTATTAGTGTAACAGAAAATAAAGTAATGTGCGTTTCATTTTCGTTACGGTACTGTTGCAGACGAAGAAAATAATCTGAATTTAAATTTCGTTATGGTATTGTTGTAAAATGAAGAAACAGTTGATTGTAATTAATGCTGAATACGTTGCATGGTAATTGGTTGATTTTTATACTAAGGAAAACATGATATTTGATGCTAGCTTTTCTGTACTAGCGCGACCTTCGTTACTGTAAAGTTGTAATAGAGAAAACGTCAGGTTGTACGTAATTCATTGTTTACGTATAACAAATTTCAAGTTCTTGCCAACCCAATGGCTGTTTAAATTTCTTGTATCGGTAGTTTCTAGCTTCCGCTCAGCGTCGTTGTACACATCCAACGTTTACATTACTCTGGTTCGTGTATTACCTTTCTCCGACCGCCTCGTCGATGTCGGTAATACACAAGCAAAGTCTTGTGCCATCAGTTGACAATGTAAACAGAAACCTATAAATATCTGTCGTTGGGAATACAAAAGTAAAGAACATGATGCAGCGGCATTTCAATAGACTTTTTTGTGAAGCACACCGAGATGTACCGTCTGAATAATTTTGGCAGATTATATCGTTTACATCCTGTATTAGTACAAACAGCACTCTCATACACGGAAAATAGTAACTCTATTAAAAGGGCAGGAAAGTTCGCTTAAACCACCACCACAGCATGTCAAAAGTGAATGAGAAGCTGACAGCAAGCCAGTGAATTACAGAGATTGGGAAAGAAACAAAGAAAATCGTTCGAATTTCAAACGCACTCTGAATAACAAGGTGTTGAGAGAGAATGGGAGTTGTCAACCAGATGAGATTTCTAGAGATTCATTGCAAGTGGTGGCATACACCATAATGTATAGGCATAAACCGACGGGTGAGCGTACTGTTGTCTGTCTGAGTGTGTCAAGTAATCAGAAATTGTAGAATCAAAGAATAATGGGTCTTCCCTCCTGTTTATGAGTAATACTTTGTATTTATTAGTCTTATGTGTCAACTGCCACTGCCTGAGTTAAGACTCGATTCTATGCATACCGCTACAGTTTCCTAGTGTTGGTTTTCTGTACACAACAGAATCATCCGCAAGCACAGTCATGGAGATAATTTACAGAGGGAGTACCATACTTAGTAGCGAAAACGAAGACAGGTAAAACAATTCATACATATTACAAAAATGGATTTCCAGGTTGGTCAACTTGTAAGCACAGAAGTTAGCCAATCAGGCCGCTTTGCGAGCAAATTCAAGCAACCCAAGGGAGTCGGTGTAGCCAACGTTTTCCTAGCTTGGTTTCCTAAAAATGAACAAGAGAGAGATACAAAATAGGACATAAAACTGTAGTAGGGATAGAATTAGAGCCAAAGGCTGCGCATTCTCCTATGCTGTCATCCACGCTTTGAGTACAACCGACACTAATTTATCTGGGGGACCGTCTGACTTTGCACGAGACGGACTGATTGCTAATTAATTCGAAAACGGCGCAACGTGTCGAGTTTTTTCCTAACAATTATTTCTAAGTTCAGTCTACCTTGATGATGATGATGTTTGGTTTGTGGGGCGCTCAACTACGCGGTCGTCAGCGCTCGTACGAAGTCCCAATTTTTACAACTAAATTTTATTATACAGTCCAATCCATCCACTATCACGAATGACGAGGATGATGATGAAATTATGAGGGCAACACAAACACCCACTCCCCGGGCAGAGAAAATCCCCAACCCGGTCGGTAATCGAACCCGGGACCCCTTGATCCAGAAGCAGCAACGCTAGCCACTAGAGCACGAGCTATGGACGGTCTACCTTGAAACACCCTTACAAGCTTTTCAGACTGTTCTTGACCACGCTATTTATGTATGTAAGTTCGTTCCACATCTCCCAAGTAAATGGACCGATTTCAACCAAACTAGTTACATATATAACTTACTGTCTGAAAAGAATCGCTCTGCGGTAGAGAACCACCCACCTATCGAAGTATTCGGGGTGAAAAAGATGTGTAGCCCACGACGCGCCAATACCTAGTATTTATTCATCCATTATTTGAGAATGACAGCACTTACTGACTCACAAAAACTTAACAAGCAATTTCTAACCTTTACGAAACTTGTACTCACTCACAACCCTCACAAAATGAAAGGAAAAAGTTTAAAACTTACTTCATTTCCACTGTTCGTGGAATTTAATTCTGTTACTTTCTTTGCTAATAAATATACGAGTATTCACAACCAGTTCCGATACATGCCATTGAATGTACCTAATAATATACAGGGTGATTATAATCAAAACGCTATAGAAATAACACCACTGATCAGAATGACGCCCAGTTGCAGCGGAATATTACCGGAAAAGGGGGAAAACGTATGGCAGAAGAAAAAAATAGTGTGAAAATTAATCAATAGAGGGGACTGTTTGTGTCAGAATACGTAAATGAAAACACCTGTCATACGCACAACCCACTGAAGTCAGTATAAATACGCCTCGTACACGGCTTTTCCTCCTTTCTCGTCTCAGACGTACGCCATGACTGTCTCAATGCAGGATCGCGCTCTGCGTGTAAAGCTGTACTACACGAATGATGACTGTGCACACGTCGCTCTCCATAAGTTGCGGACACTGAAGGGTTTGAAAAAAGGCGTTGTTCCCATGACTGCCGTGGGTCCGGAGAAAATGATTCGCAAATTCTAAAAGATGCGTTCTTTTGGTGTGCAACCTGGTAGAGCGAGGAAACGAATTTATTCAAAGTCTGTGGAAGCAATGGCCACAGCGATGCAGGAGGCGACGAGTGGTGGTGTGCAAACGCGTAGTGCACGAAGAATTGCCCGAACATTGGACACAACCGTGAGCACGGTGCGTAAAATCCTTCGAAACATCCTTCTTTGTTATCCATTCAAAATTACCCATGTGCACAAGTTGCATCCTGTTGACCTGCCAGCATGAGACACTTTAGCTTTAGAATTTCTTGCTTGCATGGAAATGGACAATGATTGGCCGTGGGGGATTTTGTGGGCAGGCGAAGCCCATTTCCATCTGAGAGGATATGTCAATACACAGAATTTTCGAATATGAGCAACGGAAAATCCACACGCAAGTCAACCAGTACCACTTCATCCTGAAAATGTCATTGTTTGGTGCGGGTTTACGGCATCATTTAACATAGGGCGATATTTTTTCGAAGAGACATGCACTTCTGGTCCTGTTACCTGTAGCGCCACTGCGGTGTCTATGAGTGTCATTTGCGCAGTAACGTCATTCCAGCTCTCCAACAGCGTGATGTAAGTAGTACCAGGTACCATTGACAATAATCTGTTTATCTAAATGGATATACCAATTTGCAGCCCTTGCCTTCTGTGATCTCCTCATCTGTTGAGAGGTGGCATGCCACTCTATCACATCAACAATATTGCCAGTGAGATTAACATTCATACTTCAGATCATGTTCTCGGTGTTCCCCAGTACTACATTTTCTGTGTGTGCTACATGACTTTTTTACGTGGGGAAACTGTGGGCAGAATGTTCTTAAACTCTGTGTATAGCCTATAGAGAACTTTTGCCCGAGGGGCTGTAGTGGACGTGACAGAGAACAGGTAGAGACATAAAGCGAGGGATATAAATACTGAATGCAGCGACCTAGCCATGAGGGTAATTCTGGGAAGCAGTGCTCTGTGAATCTTAGCTGCAGAGAGCAGAGGGATTTATGACCAAAGGTCTGCTCTCCGTTCACTTGGGGTCGGACAAATGGGCGCTGGCTCGGAAAACATTTTACCTGAGCCATATGACAGTCCTCTTTGAAGGCAGCTGGGTGGCGGAGAGTGGGTGGAGGAAGGCATTTAAGAGAGACTTACGAAAACGTAGCTTTTGTGCAAACGCTACTAACTTCTTAAAACTCAGTGATTTTTCGTGTTAGAAGTTAGGAAGATACAAACAGAGCGGCTGGCGGCTAGGGTACGAGTTTAATGTAGGCGGGAGTTCACCCTCGAATCCCCTACGCCAGGAGGTCGCCAGGTTCAAAATGGTTCAAATGGCTCTGAGCTTTATGGGACTTAACATATGAGGTTACCAGTGCCCTAGAACTTAGAACTACTTAAACCTAACTAACCTAAGGATATCACACACATCAATGCCTGAGGCAGGATTCGAAACTGTGACAGTAGCGGTCGCACGGAGGTCGCCAGGTTCTTTTAGCAAGCAGCAAGAACAATATTTAATGGGCACGACTGACTGGGAAGCTTAACAGTCTTCTTTTAGAAATAGGAAATGATCGGCCTGTAAAGATTAGAACATTCCATAAATGAGGGACTGTGGTCCGTTCAAGATAAATGTTTTGGCCAAAACATGGCCATGCTTACCGTGGAAAGTGTGCCTCCCTAGTCTAAAATCTTCTCTTTTCATACAAGAGAGATTTGGAGTCGCTGATTGGCTCTTCTCAGGATATGCGAAGTTGAGTCGTTCTCCCCCAGCGTGAGAACTCCAGTTTTGTGTTAGGATTGGCTACCAGGTCAACAGAATAGTCAATAGGGGAGGCTCAATGAGTGGACGATAGTTCGATTGGTTTGTGCAATGTGGGAGCGATTTCGTCTTTGGTAATTTGGCTCCTGTACCAAGGCTGAGTGGAAAGTGCTTGATTTTTTGGTTTCTTCATTTTATGGTTCTCCTCGGTGGAGCACTTCAGGTCTTTCCTTAATGGGTCAGACTTGCGATCTGTATCTTATGTTGGACCAAAGGCCTAGTGGAGCTGAAATTCACCTCGAACATATCATGTGCCACGGGGGTGAACGTTTCGTCCTCAGTCGGTAGTCTTACGTTTGACATTTCCAGCATGCATCGTCGTGCCTGGGAGTCAAATTGGTTTGGCCAGGTCAGCGAACGGGTGCACCTCAAACTGAAATCTGCCGGGATTCCACGTCTCTGACAGGGTTGTTTCCTGCGTTCTGATAATCAGACCACCAGGCCGCATAGTTTGCCTGTTTTCGTGGCCATGGCACAACATTTCAACTACAGCGACGCACCGCTCCTCCCCCACAACGGATTGTTTTCTTCTGCCTCCTGATTCAAGGTGAAAGGGTAAAGTACTGCTGCACTGAGGTTGGGTTGTTAAATGATATTCACAACTCTCTGTTCTTAGATGAACCATAGTTTGTGGTATACTTGACTGTAGTTGATTCCTTCTGAACAAAATAAGACTGCGTTGTAAAAGGGATTCAGTCAGGGGTGCATTAGTATAGCTTCCGCCCCCAGTGTATGCTCTGCCTATCAAACACCATTTCTTAACTGGTTTGTATTTGTCATTTTTGTGCAAGACTTCAAAGCTGGTACTCCAGAAGGTTGTAGTTCATAAAGGTTAAATAAATCTTGTCATTATTTTTCACGCCACTGTTGTCATTCATACTCCCTTTAGTATTAACGGTTTTTATTTTATTGAGGTGGCACAAGGGGACACCATCAATTTAAGGTTCAATCTTATTACATTAGGTTGTTATATATTGATTTCTGAAGGTGATTACATGCACAGAGCAACAAAAGTGCCATTAGTACAAGTGAGTAATTTATATCGATAAAAATTAAAGGTGTAGCACGCGATTTGCTGGTTATTGCCAAGATAATGTTTTTATTTATGCAAACCTAATAACATTAAGCTTCACTCAGATATATATTCGTGATTAAAGCAGTTCACGGCTTGCAGTGTCTCTGCTCCACTTACATACATACCATGTCACGTCCGTGCAGCGCCACCGGGAAGCATCGAACGCCGCTGTGAGCAGTGGTCATAATGTTTTGGCTGTTTAGTGTTTACCACATTTGGGACAAAGGTGAGGTTATGTTGGAGGTTGAGGTGCAGGCCCTATGTGACCTATGTACCTAGGACCATACTGGCTCGTTCGACGTCAAAATGTAGCGTCGCCATGCAGCACCTTTCCCAACTTTGTTCAAGGAGAATATTCTCAAGCAGTACTGGCAGATACTGCCGCATTGTCGTTGCGTCCATCGACATTAAATCACTCTACGACCAGAGTCCGTTACACCGTCACACTGAACACATCGGTGACGGAACACGTACAGTGAATTGCGATGTGAAATACTCTGTACACTACGGTGGCTCAGCACACGCACTTGAGCAGCTGTTCTCCTGGTAGAACAGCGGAAAACTGAAAAATGATTACTGATAAAATGTTCTTAGTTAAAACTTTATCTGGAAAATCAAGCACTTCGAACCCATAAAATCGGTTTCAAAGTTTATGAAAACGACGAAAAGATAAGCCGATCTGAATTTTCCTTGCTTGAAGCCAATGTCTATACTGTGTTACTTATACATTTTTATATAAGTTGCATTATTATAATAAAATTAGAAATTACCAGACACGGATGCTGAGGATCGTACGTAGAGAAGCAAAAATCGTGATATCCTGCTTCGAGAATTAACTAGAGCAAGCGAACAGTGTACGAAAGGAACAACGTGGAACTGTAAACTGGAACCAATGATCAACCGAGGAAGAGTGGGGCCGACGGAACGAGACAGTGACGGGAAGACGGACGATAGAATCTGAACGAAGCACGAGTGGCCATTAGGTGCGGGAGCGAGACCGACTGACGTTAAATTTGAACTACCTTTCCTTAGATGTTGTTACGTTCAGTACCTTTCGACACGTTCCTATACGAAGTGGCTACCACTAAAGAAGCACTTGTTCGAATGTACCCGGGAAAGAGCTCGTTTGCATACCTATATTCACTAGAACGTAATTACTTCTATTAACGTAAATTTTCGCCCACGTCAGTTTTCTGTATTATTTGACAATGTTGACTGGAATAATCTCTTTCAAATACTGAAAGTGGCAGAGCTAAAATACAGGGAGCGAACGCGACTGCTGCGGTCACAGGTTCGAATCCTGCCTCGGGCATGGATGTGTGTGATGTCCTTAGGTTAGTTAGGTTTAACTAGTTGTGAGTTCTAGGGGACTGATGACCTAAGATGTTAAGTCCCATAGTGCTCAGAGCCATTTGAACCAGGAAGCGAAAGGCTATTTACAATTTGTACAGAAATCAGATGGCAGTTATAAGAGTCGAGGGGCATGAAAGGGAAGCAGTGTTTGGGAAGGGAGTGAGACAGGGTTGTAAGCGTAAGCTATCCCCGATGTTATTTAATCTGTATACTGAGCAAGCAGCGAATGGAAACAAAAGAAAAATTCTGATTAGGGATTAAAATCCATGGAGAAGAAATAAAAACTTTGAGGTTCGCCGATGACATTGTAATTCTTTCAGAGGCAGCAAAGGACCTGGAAAAGCAGCTGAACAGAATGGACAATGTCTCGAAAGGAGGATATAAGATGAACATCAACAAAAGCAAAACGATAATAATGGAACGTAGTCGAATTAAATCGGGTGATGCTGAGGGAATTAGATTAGGAAATGAGACACTTAAAGTAGTAAAGGAGTTTCGCTATTTGTGGAGCAAAATAACTGATGATGGTTGAAGCAGAGAGGATATAAAATGTAGACTGACAATGGCAAGGAAAGTGTTTCTGAAGAAGAGAAATTTGTTAACATCGAGTATTGATTTAAGGGTCAGGAAGTCGTTTCCGAAAGTATTTGTATGGAGTGTAGCCATGTATGGAAGTGAAACATGGACGATAAATAGTTTAGACAAGAAGAGAATAGAAGCTTTCAAAATGTGGTGCTACAGAAAAATGCTGAAGATTAGGTGGATAGATCACATAACTAACGAGGAGGTATTGAACAAAATTGGATAGAAGAGAAATTTGTGTCACAACTTGACTAGAAGAAAGGATAGGTTGGTAGGGCACATTTTGAGGCATCAAGGGATGACCAATTTAGTATTGGAGGGCAATGTTAAGGGTAAAAATCGTAGAGAGAGGCCAAGAGACGAATACACTAAACAGATTCAGAAGGATGTAGGTTGCAGTAGGTACTGGGAGATGAAGAAGCTTCACAGAATAGAGTAGTATGGAGAGCTGCATCAAACCAGTCTCTGGACTGAAGACCACAACAACAACAGACTCTGTATAGTGTTTGATGCAAAATCTGTCTTCTGTTGGGCGAATAGGGTGATTCAGAACGCTACCAAAAAAACTTTAGAGTTGGTAGTACGGATTATTGTGAAATACATTTTATCTGCTGAAAAAGTGATCATGTCTCTTAAGTTATGCATTTTAGGGCACTTGTTTACTGGACTTTTTTCCTTGTTTTGGTCCATACTAAAACCCCTGGAGCTAGGAAATTGAAGAGCTTGGCAGTAGGAGAGATTTGTTTCAGAGTAACGAAGACGAAGACGTACTCAAAGCTCTCCAGGTTTGTATTTTACAGCCCAAGATTATGAGATTTATTTTTTTCTTGATTAGGTCCATACTACCATCTCTCAGAGTTTCACGGTGGTGTGCTAGTTCACACTATGGCTTTGGAATCACCCTCTGTACTGCGGACTGTGCTCCGTTGTGCCAGGTAATAGATTGTATTTATAGAATAAAAACCCGCTTCATTTTCCAGTAATTTTCTTAACTTATTCCACGACCGGTTTCGAAGATTAAAGTTCGTCTGCAGGTGTCACCAGATAATTATGAGAACATAAATGTGTGGCGGTGAGCCAGTCCGTAATGTGATCCTGGAATAAATTGAGAAAATTACAGAGAATTGAAGAGGAGTTTTTATTATATAAATATATCCCTCAGTTGCGGATGTTCACCTGATAAGATATTTTGCAATGAACTTTAGTATGACATCCAGTAATGCTAACGCCTAGGCTGATAACCATCCCCTGCTCCGCCGCACGTTTCCACCAGCAGCTCGCAACATCACACAACGTGTCCAGAGCGCGGCCCGCAGACAGAGGAACGCAGTGCGGCCGCAGGTGGTGGCTCCCGCCGCTGTTGCAGTTCCAGCGGCAGCGCCGTGGCCGTAGGCCGCCCGCGGCGAGCAACACGGTCGCCACATCAGCGCGTGTGGAGCCGAGCCGAGGCCAGACGTGCGCAGTCGCCGGCGCCGACGGCTCGCAATTAAAACTGCGGCCGAGCCGAGCGCCACCACACGGCGACGGGGCTTAATTAATTCAATTATAGCGGCCCGGGCAGGCGGTGCTTGCCGGAATTTCGTAGGGAATTCGCACACTTTTCCGGCGACGCCGCGGCCCTAATGAACTAGTGTTGGGCGCCGTTGGACTATCCGCACGGCGCATTTCAAACAGTGAATCTAGCGCCGCGCCATGCGGTATTTGGTGATTACGTGGAAAGGTGATGTCCAACGACCGCCGCAGATAGTTCTCTCCCTAGCTTGAAAACCTTACTTGAGTACATGCTCTTCAAGAACGTAACTAAAGATGTCTTTAATGTTCATACAAGTGATTGCTGCAGTTACGAAACAGATATACACACCATTTACAAATATACGAAACATTGTAGTACACATACTTGCGACCAATACTTTCAGAACGGCACCCCTCCATCATCCTCCACATCTACAAATTCTTGATCCTATCTGTTCCCTCCCATGAAAATGGTACGTGGGTATCCTATCACCAAACTTCCACCACTCTCTCCAGCACCTTGAATGCCACGCACTCAGCCCTGCTTTCCGTATTCGTTTACCTTCCCCGACATTGAACCTTTACCATCTTAAAAGCGGCCGGGGTGTCCGAGCAGTTTAAGGCGCTGCAATCCGGAACCGTACGACTGCTACGATCGCAGGTTCGAATCCTGCCTCGGGCATGGATGTGTGTGATGTCCTTAGATTAGTTAGGTTTAACAAGTTCTAAGTTCTAGGGGCTGATGACCTCAGATGTTAAGTCCCACAGTGCTCAGAACCATTTGCATTTGAACCATCTTAAAACCTTCGTGCCTCCTGTCAGTCACGTTACGCACCTCTGCACATCATACAATGTCCACACAATCAGATCCATCAAATCTATTATTTAAAGTCTCTTTTTAGTATCCTGGTATGCTACCGCGCCAACATTGATACATTTCACCAACAGTGTACTAAACACTCTCCTCCCAACGCAATAACAATCGTCTTCCTCCCCAGACAAAGAAGTCCGCCCCGATATTAATATCACTTAGCCACCAGGTAATTCCGGGAGAGTTGTATAACTTACTGTCCTTCAGCATAAAATTTTTGTGTTTCCTATGGTTTTTCACTTCTGGCAGCATGTTTCCATTGAGTGCCACAAGTGTACAATATACACTGAAGAGTCAAAGAAACTGGTACACCTGCTTAATATCGTGTATGGCCCACTCTAGTACTCAGAAGTGCCGCAGCAAGACGGGGCATGGACTAGACTAATGTCTGAAGTAGTGCTGGAGGGAATTGACACCATGAGTCCGGCAGGGCTGTTGACAAATCCTTAGGAGTACGAGGCGTCGGAGATCTATTCTGAGCAGCACGCTGCAACGCATCCCAGATGTGCTCAATAATGTTCATGTCTGAGGAGTTTGGTGGCCAGTCGAAGTTTTTAAACTCACAAGCCACTTTGTACCAATTCTGGACGTGTGGGGTGTCACATTGTCCTGCAGGAATTGCACACGTCCGTCGTAATGCATAATGGACATGAATGGATGTACGTATCACCTGTCAGAGTCGTATCCAGACGTATCAGGGGTCCCATATCACTCCAACTGCACACGCCCCACACCACTACAGAGCCTCCACCAGCTTGAACAGTCCCCTAACGACATGCGGAGTCGATGGATTCATGAGGTTGTCTCAATACCCGTACACGTCCATCCACTCGATACAATTTGAAACGAGACTTGTCCGAACAAGTAACATGTTTACAGTCATCAACAGTTAAAAATCGGTGTTGATGGGCCCAGGTGAGGCGTAAAGCTTTGTGTCGTGCTGCCATCATGGTTCAAATGGCTCTGAGCACTATGGGACTTAACTTCTGAGGTCATCAGTCCCCTAGAACTTAGAACTACTTAAACCTAACTAACCTAAGGACAACACACACATCCATGCCCGAGGCAGGATTCGAACCTGCGACCGTAGCAGCAGCGCAGTTCCGGACTGAAGCCCCGAGAACCGCTCGGCTACAGCGGCCGGCGCTGCCATCATGGGTACACGAGTGGGCCTTCGGTTCCGGAAGTCCATATCGATGATGTTTCATTGAATAGTTCGCTCGCTGACACTTGTGGATGGACCAGCATTGAAATCTGCAGCAATTTGAGGAAGATTTGCACTTCAGTCACGTTGAACGATTCTCTTCAGTTGTCGTTGGTCCCGTTGTTGCAGGAAATTTTTCCGGCCACAGCGATGTCGGAGATTTGATGTTTTAACGGTTTCCTGATATTCACGGTGCACGTGTGAAACTGTCGTACTGGAAAATCCCCACTTCATCGCTACCTCAGAGATGCTGTGTCCCATCGCTCGTCCGCCGACTATGACTCCACGTTCAAACTCAATTAAATCTTGATAACTTGCCATTGTAGCAGCAGTAACCGATCTGACAACTGCGTTAGACACTTGGTGTCTTATATAGCCGTTGCCGACTACAGCGCCGTATTCTGTCTGTTTACATATCTCAGGATTTGAATACGGATGCCTGTAGCAGTTTCTTTGGCGCGTCAGTGTATCGCACCCTGTGACGTGTAAACGTTCCAGAAAGTTATGTGAAACCATGCACATAAATGACAATAAACTGAATTCTCCAAGAGGGCATGCAGGCCGTGATAAACTTCCTAAGTCAGACCTCTAATAACTGAACAACAAGGTTCTTAAGCCATATACTGCCATGCAAGGGACGGATATCGCTCAAGCAGTACATGCCTTTGAAGCCAGTCAAACAAGGATACAAGGTGTGGTGTCGGGGCGTGAGTCGTGCTTGGGTAGCTCAGATGGTAGAGCACTTGCCCGCGATAGGTAAAGGCCCCGAGTTCGAGTCCCGGTCCGGCACACAGTTTTAATCTGCCAGGAAGTTTTATATCAGTACACACTCCGCTGCAGAGTGAAAATCTCATTCTGACCAGGTGTGATGTTTAGCAGACCCAAAATTTGATATTAATACATGAAAATTAGACGATGGCTCCTGAGAAAATTCAATGAGAGAAAGTGTGGCCATTACCCTAACACCCGAAGGCATGAAACATAGTAACAGTGTTGTAGCATTTGACGACTTCTTCACTACTGTGACTAATCGAAACGCTACTGAACAATGGCATTTATCCTTTAGGCACTGTGGGAGCAAACTGGACAGAGCTGCCTCCAATGACAAAAGATAACTGTACCGTGAAAAAAGGAGACTTTCAATTCCAGTGCAAACAGGGTATGGCAACTATAAAGTGGATGGACAACAAACCTACCACTATTCTGACAATTTTGTACAACTCTAGAGACAACACATGTGTCTGAACGAAGATTACGACTCGTAAAACAGTTGGTAGATGTCAGTAACGCTGCTAACCAAGAAGAACACTGTACCAAATCATGTTCGACTGGCAAAAGTAGGAGATCATACGCCTGTTTTGAGAAAAATGTACAGACGGTGCCGAAAGTGTTGTACAAACGCACGAGACAAGAGGAAAAAATTCATATGCTGCTCCTGCAAAGTGTCCCTCTATTTGTTCCTCTATTCTAACCATGCTTTCGCCAGTTTCATGGAATATAAGAGGGATTGTGACAACCATTTTAACATTTGTTTTACAAAGAAATATTTCTTGTAAATCAGCGTTAAATTGTTCACAATGAATATAAACCGCTTGCAAACTAAATATATAATTATTTTTAAATACAACAAAAGAAAACTTAAAATAAAACGGAATATACTTTTCATTATTTTTTTACGTGTAATGGCAACACAGAAAAGTTTACAAAAGAGAAGTACGAAACCCATTTAAGGCCATAGTTTTCACAACGCACAAAGTTGCCGTGGTGATATATGTACCACCGTAGGTTTTGGTCCTGAATCACCAAAATAAAATTATAAAAACAGATATAATCAGTTGATCGCAATTCTAACGGGATAGCAAAAAAGTTATGTTTCCTGAGTTGCTACAAAAAGTGCGCCCGCATGAAGATGTCTCTTCTTCTTGAAAGTGTTTTCCGTATGTTGTTTTCATCTCCGATTTTGCGCAGAACCTCTTTATCTTATCTGTCCACCTAATTTTCAACATTCTTCTGTAGCACCAGATCTCAAATCCATCAATTCTTTTCTGTTCCGGTTTTCCCACAGTCCATGTTTCACTGTCATACAATGCTGTGCTCCAAAAGTACATTCTCAGAAATTTCTTCCTCCAATTAAGGCCTATATTTCATACTACTAGACTTCTCTTGGCCAAAAGCGCCCTTTTTGCCTGTGCTAGTCTACTCTTGATGTCCTCCTTGTTCTGCCCGTTACGGATTACTTTGCTGCATAGATACCACAATTCTTCAACTTCATCTACTTCGTGACCACCAGTCCCGATGCTAAGTGTCTCGCTGTTCTTGTTTCTGCTGCTCCTCATTACTTTCGTCGTTCTTCGATTTACTCTCAGTCCACATTCTGTACTCATTAGACTGTTCATTCCATTCAGCAGATCCTGTAATTCTTCTTTAGTTTCACTGAGGTTAGCAATATCATCAGCAAATCTTACCGGTGATAACGTTTCCTCTTGAATATTAATTCTACTCTTGAACTTTTATTTTATTTCCTGAATTGCTTCTTTGATATGTAGAATGTACAGTTTAGCCCCAAAACTACATCCGTCTTTTACGGCCTTTAAATCTGAGCACTTGGTTCTTTGATCTTCCACTTATATAATTCTCTCTTGCCCCTTGTGCGTAAATCCGAGCACTTGGTTCTTGATCTTCCACTCATATAATTCTCTCTTGCCCCTTGTGCATTTTGTATATTATCCGTATCTCCCTATTGCTTATCACTATTTTCCTCAGAATTTGGAACTTCTTGCATCATTTGACAATGTCGAACGCTTTTTCCGGGTCGACAAATCGAATGAATGTGTCTTGATTTCTTTTTATAGTCTTGCTTCCCTCATCAATCGCAACATCAGAACTGCCTCTCTGGTGCTTTTAACTTATCTGAAGCCAAACTGACCCTCATCCAACACATCCTCAATTATCTTTCCTGTTCTTCTGTATATTATTCTTGTCAGCAACATGAGTACATGAGCTATAGAGCTGATCGTGCCGTAATTTTCACTCTTGTCGCTTCTTTCAATCTTGGAAATCACATGGATGATGTTTTCCCGAATGTCACATGGTTTATCACTAGACTCATATATTCTGCAGACCAACGTGAATGGTTGTTGCTGCCGCCCCCAATCTGCATCTTCATCTACATTAATACTCTGTAAATCACACTTAAGTGGATGGCAGATGGTTTATCGAACCGCCTTCACAATTATATTCTATTATTCCGATCTCCAACAAGGTGCAAGAAAAGCGTACCCGTATATCTCCTGTGCGAGCTCCGATTTACCTCATTTTATTATTTCTCCCTGTTTAGGTCGGCGGCAACAAAATGTTTTCACTTTCGGAGGATAAAGTTGTTGGTTGAAATTTCGTGAGAATATTCAGCAGCAACGAAAAACGACTTTGTTTTAATTATGTCCTACCCAAACCCTGAATCATGTCAGTGATACTCTCCTTTCTATTTCGCGATGATAAAAATGATGGTCTCCTTTGAACCTTCTTGATGTACTCCGTTAATCCTATCTGGTAAGGATCCCAGGCTGTGCAGCAGTACTCCAAAAGAGGACGGAGAAGCATAGCTAGGCAGTCTCTTCAATAGACCCGTTAATTTTTCTGCCAAAAAACGCATTCTTTGGCTTGCCTTCAACACAACATTTCGATGTGTCAATCAAAATGTAAGATGTTTGTCATTGTAATTGCTAAGTATTTAGTTGGATTTATGGCCTTTAGATTGGATTGATTTATCGTGTAACCGAAGTTTAACGAATTCCTTTCAGCACCCATGTGGATGACCCACACTCTTCATTATATAAGCTCAATTGCCAGTTATCGCAGCAAATAGATTTTGTACGACATCATGGTCTATGGGCAGCATCTTTCATAATCAAACTTTCTCGGTGCTGGATTAGAAACCCGCCACCCATTACATTTTAATTAATTATTATCATTGGTGGCCGAAGACTTCCGACACAATAAATCACCCTCATTCTGCCAACGGCCTTGTCAAAGAGGGTGAAGGAGAGGACACAGGTTGAGGACACTGTTGCCCTCGGTGTGGCAAACTGACTTTAAAGGTGGAAGAATTAGTAATCATCAACTGAATCAGGAGGCAGAAGGAAATGAAAATTAAGCATTAAAGACACATACCGTGTATCCACGGGACATGTGGCCTGTATTTGAAACGGTGTCATAATGATGTCTCCACTGCCAGGACATGCCGCAGTAATCCTCCATTCGGATCTCCGGGAGGAGAATGTCAGGGGGTGAGGTGACCTTGAGAAAATATTGAAAATCAACTAAAGGATAACGTTCTACGAGTCGGGGCGTGGTATTTTAGAAGCTTGAACGCTGTAGGTAAGCTAGAAAATCTGAAAAGGGAAATGCAAAGGCTCAGTCTAGATCTCGTAGGAGGTCAGTGAAGTGAAATGGAAAGAAGACAAGGATTTCTGGTCAGATGAGTATAGAGTAATATCAACAACAAGAGAAAATGATATAACGGGAGTAGGATTCGTTATGAATAGAATGGTTCGGCAAAGAGTGTGTTACAGTGAACAGTTAAGTGATGGTGTTGTTCTTATCAGAATCGATAGCAAACCAGTACCGACAACGATAATTCAGGTATACCTGTCGACATCGTAAGCTGAAGATGAAGAGATAGAGAAAATATATGAGGATATTACACTCCTGGAAATGGAAAAAAGAACACATTGACACCGGTGTGTCAGACCCACCATACTTGCTCCGGACACTGCGAGAGGGCTGTACAAGCAATGATCACACGCACGGCACAGCGGACACACCAGGAACCGCGGTGTTGGCCGTCGAATGGCGCTAGCTGCGCAGCATTTGTGCACTGCCGCCGTCAGTGTCAGCCAGTTTGCCGTGGCATACGGAGCTCCATCGCAGTCTATAACACTGGTAGCATGCCGCGACAGCGTGGACGTGAACCGTATGTGCAGTTGACGGACTTTGAGCGAGGGCGTATAGTGGGCATGCGGGAGGCCGGGTGGACGTACCGCCGAATTGCTCAACACGTGGGGCGTGAGGTCTCCACAGTACATTGATGTTGTCGCCAGTGGTCGGCGGAAGGTGCACGTGCCCGTCGACCTGGGACCGGACCGCAGCGACGCACGGATGCACGCCAAGACCGTAGGATCCTACGCAGTGCCGTAGGGAACCGCACCGCCACTTCCCAGCAAATTAGGGACACTGTTGCTCCTGGGGTATCGGCGAGGACCATTCGCAACCGTCTCCATGAAGCTGGGCTACGGTCCCGCACACCGTTAGGCCGTCTTCCGCTCACGCCCCAACATCGTGCAGCCCGCCTCCAGTGGTGTCGCGACAGGCGTGAATGGAGGGACGAATGGAGACGTGTCGTCTTCAGCGATGAGAGTCGCTTCTGCCTTGGTGCCAATGATGGTCGTATGCGTGTTTGGCGCCGTGCAGGTGAGCGCCACAATCAGGACTGCATACGACCGAGGCACACAGGGCCAACACCCGGCATCATGGTGTGGGGAGCGATCTCCTACACTGGCCGTACACCACTGGTGATCGTCGAGGGGACACTGAATAGTGCACGGTACATCCAAACAGTCATCGAACCCATCGTTCTACCATTCCTAGACCGGCAAGGGAACTTACTGTTCCAACAGGACAATGCACGTCCGCATGTACCCCGTGCCACCCAACGTGCTCTAGAAGGTGTAAGTCAACTACCCTGGCCAGCAAGATCTCCGGATCTGTCCCCCATTGAGCATGTTTGGGACTGGATGAAGCGTCGTCTCACGCGGTCTGCACGTCCAGCACGAACGCTGGTCCAACTGAGGCGCCAGGTGGAAATGGCATGGCAAGCCGTTCCACAGGACTACATCCAGCATCTCTACGATCGTCTCCATGGGAGAATAGCAGCCTGCATTGCTGCGAAAGGTGGATATACACTGTACTAGTGCCGACATTGTGCATGCTCTGTTGCCTGTGTCTATGTGCCTGTGGTTCTGTCAGTGTGATCATGTGATGTATCTGACCCCAGGAATGTGTCAATAAAGTTTCCCCTTCCTGGGACAATGAATTCACGGTGTTCTTATTTCAATTTCCAGGAGTGTACAAACGGTAACACAGTACTTAAAGAGAGATGAAAATCTAATGAACATGGAGGTCTGGAACGCAGTTGTAGGGAAGGAGAAGAAGAAAGTGTTACTGGAGAATACGGGCCTGGGACAAGGAATGAGAGAGGTGAAAGACTAATTGAGTTCTTCAGTAAATTTCAGCTAGAAATGATAAATACTCATTTCAAGAATCACAAGAGGAGGAGCCATTCTTGGAAAAGGCGGGGTGATACGGGAAGATTTCACTAGAGATTACATGGTCAGACAGAGATTCCGGAATCAGATTCTGGATTGTAAGGCGCACCCATGAGAAGAAATAGAGTCAGATCAGAATGTAGTAGTGATGGAGAGTAGGCTGAAGTTTAAAAGATTAGTCAGGAAGAATCAATACGCAAAGAAGTGGGATGAAGAAGTGCTAAGGAATGACGAGATATGCTTGAAGTTCTCTAAGACTATAGGTACAACAAATAAGCAATAACTCAGTAGGCAGTACAGCTGAAGTGGATATGGCATCTCTAAAAACGGCAATCACAGTTGGAAAGAAAAACATAGATACAAAGAAGGTAACTGGGAAGAGACTGTGGGTAACGTAAGAAGTACTTCAGCTGATCGATGAAAGATGGAAGTACAAAAATATCCTGGGAGATTCAAGGATACAGAAACACAAATTACTGAGGAATGAAACAAATAGGAAGTGCAGGGAAGCTAAGGCGAAATGGCTGCATGGGAAATATGAAGAAATCGAAAAAGAAATGATTGTCGGTAAGACTCATCAGCATACAGGAAAGTCAAAACAACCTTTCGTGAAATCAAAAGCAAGGATGGGAACATAAAGAGTGCAACGGGAATTCCACTGTTAAATGCAGAGGAGAGAGCGGATAGATGGAAACAGTATATGGAAGGCCTGTATGTGGGGGAAGATTCGTCTGATAGAAGAACAATAAGGGGTCAACATAGTCGAGATAGGGAATCCAGTATTAGAATCAGAATTAAAAGAGCTTTGCAGGACCTAAGATCAAATACGGCAGACGAGGTAGATCACATTCCATCATAATGTCTAAAATCTTAGGAGGGGAAGTGACAACAAAAGACTATTCACATTGATGTGTAGAATTTTTAGTCTGACTTTCGGAAAAATGTCCTCCACGCGATTCTGAAGACTGAAATAGCTCACAAGTGCGAGAAGTATCGCACAGTCAGATTATCAGCTCATGCATCCAAGTTGCTAACAAGAATAATACTGAGAAGAATGGAAAAGAAAATAGAAGCTGTGTCAGATGACGATCAGTTTGGCTTTAGGAAAGGTAAAGGCACTAAAGAGGCAAGTTTGACTTTGTGGTTGATAATGGCCACAACAACAATCAAGACATCTTCATAGGATTTATCTACCAGGAATGGCGGTCAACAACGTAAAATGGTGCAAGTTGTTCGAAATTCTGAGAAAAATTGGGGTAAGCTACAGTGAGGGACCAGTAATATACAATATTTACAAGAGCCGAGAGGGAACAATAAAGAGTCGAAGACCAAGAACGAAGTACTCGGATTAAAGAGGGGGTAAGTTAGGAATGTAGTCTTTCGTCCCTACTGTTCGATCTTTACGTAGAAGAAGAAGAAAAGCATAAAAAGAAAGGTTCAGGAGTGGGATTAAATTCTGGTGGAAAGGTACCAATTACACGATTAGCTGGTGACATTGCTATTTTGAATGAAAGTGAAGAAGATTTACATGATCTTCATAATGGAATGAACAGTCTAATAAGTGCAGAATATGGATTATGAATAAATCGAAGAAAGATAAAAGTCCTGAGAAGAAGTAGAAATGAGAACAGCGACAATCTTAACATCAGGACTGATGGTCACGAAGTAAATGAGGTAAAGCAATTCTGCTACCTAGGCAGCAAAACAACCAGTGACGGACGGAGCAAGGAGGACTACAAAAGCAGACTAGCACTGCAAAAAGGGCATTCCTGGATATGATAGGTCTACTAGCACCGAACATACTGTAGGCCTTAATTTGAGGAAGAAATTTCTGAGAATGTACATTCCGTCCATTTCACTTCACTGGCCCTCAGTATATCTAGACTGAGCCTTTGCATCTCCTTTTTCAGATTTTCTAGCCTGCTTACCACGTTCAAATTTCTGACATTCCATGCCCCGACTGGTCGAACGTTATACTCTCGTTGATTGTTCAATCTGTTTCTCATTGTCACTTCCCCTTTGTCTAACCAGGAAGAAAAAAGTCAATCAAGATCTCATACTTTTGTTGGATAGATGTTGTAATGAATACATGATTATACTGTTAAATGTTTCAGTACAGAACTGTTTTATCAGTTTATTATAAATCTTGATTGAACAATGACTTTTCTGATGAGTTGTTGGTTTTGTTCCAGCATTAGCTTTCCCCCCACCATAGCGATTCCACGTGTTATCAAATGATAAGCATACTGAACAATCAACATATTGAATATAATCGTAATTTTTACTACTTTTTTAAAAGACGTTCACAGCCAAGACATTCATCCTCATCTCACTCTTCAAAGTTGGTTTCGTAATCTTCTACAATGTCTGCACATGATGAACACGGTGAGCTATTTGTAATATTTTTCGTATCCCGTTTCTTCCGTCTATTTTTCTCATCAGTAATATTTCCCATCGGTGATTTTGTGGCTGTTTCTGTTTACTTTCTGTTCTAATCCCTCTCTTTCTTTACTGTTTCCATAATTTCAGCATAGTTTAGCCCCTTGGATACAATTTCCGACTGTTTCGTTTGTTTTTTTTTTTTTTTTTTTTGAAGGATTCACGGTTTTATCAATAGAAGGAAAAGGTGACATATCTTCCAAAATTTTGTCTTTGTTAGCTGAGGTTTTGTCAGTTTTGAGATGATAGCCTTGAAAGATTTAGGTTTAATAGGAGTGGAGTCCGAAGATGTGTCAGTGAAATAATTTGACTTTTTAACTTCTCTCCCCATTAAATTGAAGGTAATTATTATGACTGAATAATATCTCTTTACTTGAATGGAAACTTTTAGGAGAGAGAAGTCGCCTCCCCAACATCATAACACAAATATCTCTCACACTTCCAGGTATAAATTTAATTCCTGTCATAATTCTCTAGTCTACGAAACAAAATGGATAGAAAGCTACAGTTCGTATTCCTACTCTTTCTGCTTCTCGATATCGAAGTCAGCACCTGGAATAAAATTTTCGTAGCTCTACAGTATTCCGGCAATCGTCGACTCTGGAATTTCTGAAAATAGCCACAGGCACAATCGTACGCCATGGGGAACCCGTCTTGCTGCTATGACGTATTGCAGCATGGCATGGAAATCATTGTCCTAGTTTTGTAATAACTTCGATTAAAGTCCAGAAATTAATCACTCAAAAGGGAGCACAAACGACGGTTGTGCAGGCTTTACTGATTTACAAGGATATAAAGATCTCTACGAGTTAGGACATACAAAATAGTGTTTTCCGAGCCTCAGGCAAGTGAGACGTTAAAATAAACAAAGAATTGAACGTACGTTTTCCATTCACGAAATTATATTTTTCCATAAATAATCTTCATAGCTACATTTCAGGACACATCATCCTCTTGTATGAGCTGAAATGTTATCATAACTAATCAAATTACAAATGGCAGCTTCAAACAGTCACGCTAATTACAGTTCAGTTGCGCAGCGATCCTACAATCGGTTTACTCTTCGCATTTGCTACATCAAATGTAAGTAAGTTCCTGGTACATGTAATGTTCCACATTACATCCACAGAGATTTTATATCACGAGGCAGAAATAATCTCTCTCTCTCTCTCTCTCTCTCTCCCTCTCTCTCTCTCTCTCTCACACACACACACACACAAACACACACACACACACACACAGTCGTAATGAACCTTCAACCCATATACACTCCTGGAAATGGAAAAAAGAACACATTGACACCAGTGTGTCAGACCCACCATACTTGCTCCGGACACTGCGAGAGGGCTGTACAAGCAATGATCACACGCACGGCACAGCGGACACACCAGGAACCGCGGTGTTGGCCGTCGAATGGCGCTAGATGCGCAGCATTTGTGCACCGCAGCCGTCAGTGTCAGCCAGTTTGCCGTGGCATACAGAGCTCCATCGCAGTCTTTAACACTGGTAGCATGCCGCGACAGCGTGGACGTGAACCGTATGTGCAGTTGACGGACTTTGAGCGAGGGCGTATAGTGGGCATGCGGGAGGCCGGGTGGACGTACCGCCGAATTGCTCAACACGTGGGGCGTGAGGTCTCCACAGTACATCGATGTTGTCGCCAGTGGTCCGCGGAAGGTGCACGTGCCCGTCGACCTGGGACCGGACCGCAGCGACGCACGGATGCACGCCAAGACCGTAGGATCCTACGCAGTGCCGTAGGGAACCGCACCGCCACTTCCCAGCAAATTAGGGACACTGTTGCTCCTGGGGTATCGGCGAGGACCATTCGCAACCGTCTCCATGAAGCTGGGCTACGGTCCCGCACACCGTTAGGCCGTCTTCCGCTCACGCCCCAACATCGTGCAGCCCGCCTCCAGTGGTGTCGCGACAGGCGTGAATGGAGGGACGAATGGAGACGTGTCGTCTTCAGCAATGAGAGTCGCTTCTGCCTTGGTGCCAATGATGGTCGTATGCGTGTTTGGCGCCGTGCAGGTGAGCGCCACAATCAAGACTGCATACGACTGAGGCACACAGGGCCAACACCCGGCATCATGGTGTGGCGAGCGATCTCCTACACTGGCCGTACACCACTGGTGATCGTCGAGGGGACACTGAATAGTGCACGGTACATCCAAACCGTCATCGAACCCATCGTTCTACCATTCCTAGACTGGCAAGGGAACTTGCTGTTCCAACAGGACAATGCACGTCCGCATGTATCCCGTGCCACCCAACGTGCTCTAGAAGGTGTAAGTCAACTACCCTGGCCAGCAAGATCTCCGGATCTGTCCCCCATTGAGCATGTTTGGGACTGGATGAAGCGTCGTCTCACGCGGTCTGCACGTCCAGCACGAACGCTGGTCCAACTGAGGCGCCAGGTCGAAATGGCATGGCAAGCCATTCCACGGGACTACATCCAGCATCTCTACGATCGTCTCCATGGGAGAATAGCAGCCTGCATTGCTGCGAAAAGTGGATATACACTGTAGTAGTGCCGACATTGTGCATGCTCTGTTGCCTGTGTCTATGTGCCTGTGGTTCTGTCAGTGTGATCATGTGATGTATCTGACCCCAGGAATGTGTCAATAAAGTTTCCCCTTCCTGGGACAATGAATTCACAGTGTTCTTATTTCAATTTCCAGGAGTGTAGATAATTTGTGCAGGTACGCATGAGCATTTACTCTAACACAAAAAAAGTATCAGGAGAAAGATGATACTACAATTTGTGCAGATAACGCTGCCCTTTAGTGTTCTTGGGATCAGTAAGTCTTTTGTTGAGCTCTGAAGTGTTTGGTTCGACTGTGAGTGGTTGCATCGTTTGTCGCAAACATATTTTCCGGCAAATAAATACAGCCTGAGTCTGCGGACTTCTCCAGTCTTTCCCGCGACTTCTGTCTGTTGACAGCGAACTCGTTGTTCGTTTCAGGTTCCTTTCATGCTAACACGTTTGTCAAGCTAGCAGTATAAAAAATTGCGTAAAGATTGTGGCAAAGTAAGCCTTAATACTAAAATTGTGCATCCACACGATAAACCTTTTCTACTTGCTAGAAGAGAGAATGTGACTTTGCTACGGAACTAACGAGACAGCACTTCTGCACCACTTTTGCTTACAAAGGAGCTCCCTCGAAAGTAGCGAGAACTGCTCTCCGGTGGCGCATTTGTGAAGCACGCCCCTGGTGCGTGTCAGCCATTGGTCCAACTCTTCCGGACTTACACTATATAAAGAAAAACGTGCACCGTCCGAGTCTGACAAACGCACAATGTGACCCAAACTTTGCCTCTCATTTTTATTATACAGTGAGAGAATCTTCACGTTTTTAACAAAAACTAAATCGTAAATGGTGTTTGTGTTTCTTGTTGCCGGTTCAATCATAGGAAGACCATCTTCACAGCAGTATGTAACTCCATTGCTCACCCGTCGAGCCAATGCACAACGCCGTGTATTTGATAAGTGGAACCAACCGCCAACTGCTGTGCTTCATAGGACACACAACGGCTCCGCACATCAGTTCCAAACGTCAGCAATGGAGCTACGCACTGCTTTGAAGATGGTCCTTCTATGACTGAAACAAGTTACCAGAAAAATAAACTGCAGAAAAGCTTGTATGTAGGGCGACCACAACTACGAATAGTCATCTTGGGTGTAAATAAACCGCTACAGATGTATTTAGTCCTTTGTTATTGCTTCACTGCCGGTTTCGTGGCACTAGAAGCCACATCTTCAGGTGAACCTATGTTCATCGTTTGTATCGTTTCAGGTGAACCTATGTTCACCTGAAGATGTGGCTTTTAGCGCCACGAAACGGGTAGTGATCCACTAATAAAGAACTAAACACAGATGAAGTGGTTTATTAACACCCCAAGATGAAAAAATAAACATTTGTGGTGCAGACTGATAAATTACGATAAAAGATCATCGTTTTACCAGTTATGACTTGAAAAATTATTGGTATAACTTGTTCACTGAAATTATTTTTAACCCAATAAGCATATTTGTTATTTGTTCCACCAAGATTAATAATCATCAGCAGGGTGTGAAACAAATAGAAATGCGTTCTCAGATTTATTAATAACCAATATGTAAGCATCAACTTTTTTCAATATAACTGCGATATTTTTGCTTCAAAATGGGATATCTCGATAAGACAGATTCGCTAATATAATCTGTTTCTACACTCATGCTCATAAATTAAGGATAATGATGATACATGGTGAAACAATGCTCTGGTGGGTGGTTTGCGGGTTTAAATCACCTCGGGGTATGACCATGCGGTGCATTTGACCTGCGGTCGTCGCACGGTGGCGCTGGCAGCAGTTCACATACGCAGAGATGCGTTGGTGCATGTCAGAGTACAGTGCAGCGAGTAAGTGTGCAGACGTTTTTATACGTGCTAATAGTGACTGTATGTTGAAAATAGCTCAAAGAATACATATTAACGACGTTATGAGGGGTACAATACTAGGGCGACCGGAGGCAGGTCGTAGCACGGGCCCTCCGTGTGCCACAAAGTGTGATCTCACGATTATGGCAACGATTCCAGCACACAGGAAACTTATCCAGGCGCTGCAGTACGGGACGTCCACAGTGTACAACACCCCAAGCAGACCGATATCTGATCATCAGTGCCCGCAGACGGCCAAGAAGTACTGCAGGTAGTCTTGCTCGGGACCATACAGCCGCCAGTGAAACAGTTGTCTACAGACACACAGTCTACAGACAACTGAACAGACATGGTTTATTCGTCCGGAGACCTGAAAGGTGCATTTCACTGACCCCTGGTCACTGGGGAGCTCGTAAAGCCTGGTGTCAAGAACACAGTACATGGTCATCGGAACAGTGGTCCCAGGCTATGTTCACGGACGAGTCCAGGTATAGTCTGAACAGTGATTCTCACCGGGTTTTCACCTGCCGTGAACCAGGAACCAGATACCAACCCCTTAATGTCCTTGAAAGGGAACTGTATGAAGGTCATGGTTAGATGGTGTGGGGTGGGATTATGATTAGTGCACGTACACCCCTGCATGTTCTTGACAGAGGAACTGCAACAGGTCAGGTGTATCGGGACGTCATTTTGCACCAGTATGTCCGCCTTCTCAGGGTAGCAGTTGGTCCCACCTTCCTCCTGATGGATGATAACGTACAGCACCACCGAGCTGCCATCTTGGAGGAGTACCTTGACACAGAAATTATCGGGCGAATGGAGTGACCTGTCTATTCTCCATACCTAAACCCCATTGAGCAAATCTGGGATGCTCTCGTTCGATGCATCGCTACACGTCTTCAAACCTCTAGGACACTTCAAGAGCTCCGACAGGTACGGGTGCAAGAATAGGAGGCTATACCCCAGCAGCTGCTCGACCACCTGATCGACAATAAGCCAACCCGTTGTGCAGCCTGTCTACGTGTGAATGGTGATCATATACCATATTGATGTCGGGGTACATGCGCAGGGAACAGTGGCGTTTTGTAGCACATGTGTTTGGGGACGGTTTTCTCAACTTATCACCAATACAGTGGACATACAGATCTGTGTCGTGTGTGCTCCCTATCTGCCTATGCTATTAGCGCCAGTTTTGTGTAGTGCCACGTTGTGTAGCACCTTATTCTGCAGTTATCATTAATTTATGAGCATGAGTGTATGCTGAGCGTGAAATCATGGAGTAAGAATATATTGAATGTAGAGATTATAATGCTGGTGTTGCTGCCGTTGAATGGTCTATCAGACGGAAGTTCATGCCACTTTCATGCGTCCAATTCTCCCTCTGGGATCATATAAAGCAAGTGGTCTTTAAGGAGGTACCAAAATTTATTGACAGCAATGAGTTCGTCAGTGACGCGACTTTCATGTTTCCTCAGGCAAATGTTTCTCACTTTGAACATTTATTAAAAATTGACAACCGAAATATGATAGCATTCGATAATGCCGACCTGATCTTTTGTTCACAATGAGTGGCTTCATTTATTTCACATATTATCTTTTTAGTGGTGTGGAAACGACATACTATATTTAAAAAAGCAAAGAAAATAATTTTATTTTCACTTAAAGTAAGAAGTCTAATATTCTAAATTCTAATAATTTTATCGATATCGATCATCTCTTTGGGAGCATTAGAAGTCCTCATGGATATCTGGCCATTTGTTGAACACAGCGTGGGGTAACGTAAGTCAGTTGTCCCCTATCAGTGCAGGCTGAATGGCTCTCCAGTGATGTACCATTGTCTTTGGTACGAACATGTTTAAACATTTGTAAAGTCTAACGCACAACGATGACATTCTGTCTTAGCGCCGAGGTGTAAGTTTCCCTGGAGGTGACGTAAGCTTCCGGGTGGTAGGCCATTCAACGGCCGCAACTACAGCACCACCCTCCAGAGAACTACTACTCCGTGATTTCTTGTTAGCTCTACAGAACAATTATATCACTGAATTTGTCTCTTCGGGATCTGGTAATCAGGCAAAGTTTCATTTAAGAAAGAAGAAAAATGTTGTTGCATGTCCCTTGGCTATAACCGAAGCTGTGAAACGCATTGCTGTTCGTTTCCTGAGTCCTTGATCAGTGTTCGTCTAGATGGAAACAGTTAACAAACGTCTTTAACGGGCCAAAATAAAACTGAGATTAAGCGCCTCACCCGGTATTAAAAGTGGTCGTGCCCACCTCAAGTGTCATTTTAGGGCTATAGTTCTTCCGGCCCTCACTCACACCGTATAAAGGATATCCCTTCCACAGTCCCTCATCATCTTTTCCTAACCATTTCATCTTCATACTATAGCTCTCCCCATATTCTAATCTCCTACTCACACTCTGTTTCCTACCATCCACCCCCAGTCGTACCCGCCATATGTACAACCACTTTCATAACCACACCATAAAACACTAAAGACCGGTAAACACTTGCTTTCCCTGAATATCACTAACCAATCCATTTCGCTCACATTTACATCTACATCATACTCCGCAAGCACCTTATGGTGTGTGGCTGAGGGTACTTTCGGTACCACTGTCTGATCCTTCCAGCCCTGTTCCAATCGCGAATAGTGAGTGGGATGAATGACTGTCGGTAAGCCTCTGTATTGCCTTTAATACGCGAGATATTTGTGGAGGGAAGTAATGTGTTTTCCGATTCCTCCTGAAAAGTGCTGTCCCAAAATTTCAGTAGTAAATCTCTCTTGTTCGTCTTTTATTGAAAGAGCAGTGCTTTGTTCTGAGATCAACATCCTCTAAAGGACGACTGCCCCTTCTGCCCCACCCCCCCTCCCCTGTTGATACCCCGTTAGATAGAGAAAGTATATGAGGATATTGGACGGGTAGTTTAGTACGTAAGGTCAGGTGAAAATCTAATAGGTATGGAGAATTGGAATGCGTTGTAGGGGAAGGCGTAGAAGAAAGATGCGTGAATATGGCCTTGTTACTAGGAATGAGAGAGGAATAAAGAATAGTCGATAGGAAGACGATAAAATACAAGCAAACAATGGGTAAAATTAATTAAATATCATAACACAACACAAAAGTTAAGGTAAATGTGTCTAAAAAGGTAGGCATTTAGGGTGAATATGTAAAAAAAATATATTTTCACGCCTCGGTAAGGGACACAATTACATGAAATGTTAATAGTCACAAAAATGATGTAATGTGGTGGAAAAAGTTATTGGGAATGAAGAACTCTGGACTTTAACAGAGAAGTCATAAACGTTTGCAGTTAGAGGGAGACAAAGGAGCGGATTCGTTGTTGTGGTCATCACAAGGGAAGTTGGGGTGGAAACCCCACAGGCTAACACGATTGAGTAGGTATTGATTTCGGTGTAAATTTAGGCTTCAGGAGGTGGTGGTTTGCGTGGGTGAGGACAAGATAATTTTTTAAATTAGAGCGTCGAGGAGATAATGAAGTCGACCTTGTTTTTGGTAGATGGTTCGGGTAATTAGATGAAATAAAGAACGGGCACCGGCGGAGATATGTCGTATAGTGTGTGGTCGCCGAAATGAATAGATCATCATTAATTTATAGTGGGAAGTTGAAGGAGGATACCGTTGCATGAATAGGATCATCGATGGGATGAATTGGGACAGTTAGTTCACATCTGATGTGTTGTGGTTTGACATTGCATTTCGCAGAATAGGTATTCCAAGTAGCACAGAAATAAAGATTAAGGGAGTGCTTAAGAAAATTGAGAATTTGCAATGTGGTAAAGCGATTGCGTTTTCCCATCAATTATGAGGTGACCAGTGTACTGGAAACTTTGTAGCAGTAGGAATGAGGACTGGATTTGGAACGTTCAACTTCGTGACAACGGTGGTGTGTTGGGGTTCCGTCCTTAAGGAGAGGATCTACACTCCTGGAAATGGAAAAAAGAACACATTGACACCGGTGTGTCAGACCCACCATACTTGCTCCGGACACTGCGAGAGGGCTGTACAAGCAATGATCACACGCACGGCACAGCGGACACACCAGGAACCGCGGTGTTGGCCGTCGAATGGCGCTAGCAGCGCAGCATTTGTGCACCGCCGCCGTCAGTGTCAGCCAGTTTGCCGTGGCATACGGAGCTCCATCGCAGTCTTTAACACTGGTAGCATGCCGCGACAGCATAGACGTGAACCGTATGTGCAGTTGACGAACTTTGAGCGAGGGCATATAGTGGGCATGCGGGAGGCCGGGTCGACGTACTGCCGAATTGCTCAACACGTGGGGCGTGAGGTCTCCACAGTACATCGATGTTGTCGCCAGTGGTCGGCGGAAGGTGCACGTGCCCGTCGACCTGGGACCGGACCGCAGCGACGCACGGATGCACGCTAAGACCGTAGGATCCTACGCAGTGCCGTAGGGCACCGCACCGCCACTTCCCAGCAAATTAGGGACACTGTTGCTCCTGGGGTATCGGCGAGGACCATTCGCAACCGTCTCCATGAAGCTGGGCTACGGTCCCGCACACCGTTAGGCCGTCTTCCGCTCACGCCCCAACATCGTGCAGCCCGCCTCCAGTGGTGTCGCGACAGGCGTGAATGGAGGGACGAATGGAGACGTGTCGTCTTCAGCGATGAGAGTCGCTTCTGCCTTGGTGCCAATGATGGTCGTATGCGTGTTTGGCGCCGTGCAGGTGAGCGCCACAATCAGGACTGCATACGACCGAGGCACACAGGGCCAACACCCGGCATCATGGTGTGGGGAGCGATCTCCTACACTGGCCGTACACCACTGGTGATCGTCGAGGGGACACTGAATAGTGCACGGTACATCCAAACCGTCATCGAACCCATCGTTCTACCATTCCTAGACCGGCAAGGGAACTTGCTGTTCCAACAGGACAATGCACGTCCGCATGTATCCCGTGCCACCCAACGTGCTCTAGAAGGTGTAAGTCAACTACCCTGGCCAGCAAGATCTCCGGATCTGTCCCCCATTGAGCATGTTTGGGACTGGATGAAGCGGCGTCTCACGCGGTCTGCACGTCCAGCACGAACGCGGTCCAACTGAGGCGCCAGGTGGAAATGGCATGGCAAGCCGTTCCACAGGACTACATCCAGCATCTCTACGATCGTCTCCATGGGAGAATAGCAGCCTGCATTGCTGCGAAAGGTGGATATACACTCTACTAGTGCCGACATTGTGCATGCTCTGTTGCCTGAGTCTGTGTGCCTGTGGTTCTGTCAGTGTGATCATGTGATGTATCTGACCCCAGGAATGTGTCAATAAAGTTTCCCCTTCCTGAGACAATGAATTCACGGTGTTCTTATTTCAATTTCCAGGAGTGTACTTCGGAGGCAGATACTGCAAAAACGTGGACAAAGTAAATGGGGAAAATCACTCTTGATGTGGATGTTTCTTGGTATTTTCATATCGAGTTGGTGTTTAATTCAAGTTCATCTCGAGATTGACTTTCTGATCACAGTGTTGAGGGTGAGAGTGCAGTAATGTCCAACATTTTATTCTTCATTGTTATTTCCGTCCCTTCTCCCCATGCGGATGGGGTGGTCTCTCAGCAGCACAACATTCCGCTTTATAGCCGAAAGTTTGTGAAAACATGATAAAAGATGAAACAAATTTTAACAAAAAGTGGAATATTTACAGTTGGTTTTAAAATCTATGAAAATAAAGCGTTGGATATGCTTTTATTTAAAACAAAAGTCTGTTGAATTTCTTTGCTGTCTGATATAAAAATAGGACTAGAAGATAAAAACAAAAATATACAGGGTGAAGTGAAATTCGAGCACTCGGGCTTCGCAGTACAACTCCTCACATACCAGCGATAAAAAATGTCTCTCACAAAATAGCGTCCGGCGAGTACATCCGGCAGAAGAAGGAGGTTAAAGGGTGGCAATCTGACAACACTGTAACGACATGTACGGTAACTGCCTCTGTCAGCACATATTAATCATGCTGTACGGTTGATGCAGTGGATACAGTCTTTGGTCAGCATGCAGCAGGTCGAGTGTTCTATCGTGGGTTGGGCCGCATTTTTTTAACTGCTAATTTCATTCTGACGTTTCATACTGTAATATACACCGTTTCTTAGGTCACATGTACGCTATATTTACAACATTTTGCAATGCTCAACATAAAAAATACGTGTTTAGACAAAAAAGAAATAGACAGTCAAAATAAATGACCTGTCATAGGATAGAATAACCACAAAAACAATATTAATTTCGGGGTACTAAAGATGATAGCACACTACAATAACACAATATTTGCTGGTCCATTACAGTAGCTCTCAGATGTCGCACATTAGCAACCAGTGACAATAATAATGTCCATATTAATGGCCGCATGACCTTCACAACAGAATACGCTGTCCTCAGATGCTCAAAGCGACCTCCCTGCACTTCCAAGCATCGCGCAACCTGCTGGATCATACAGCTGTGGACCCTTCGCAGCAAAGCTGCGTCCACAGTAACAAGAGCAGCATGAACATTCCCCATCAATTCTTCCACATTCGTCGCCGGAGTAGAGTACTTGTGATCCTTCAGGTGTTCCCACAGGAACTAATACATGGGATCTAGGTCAGGTGAATGCGGTGGCCATACAACTGGACCTCCACGTCTGAACGATTTCCCTGGGAATGTTCTGTACTAATACTGTCACACATTAATTTCACAGTGTCTATGTGCAACATCATGTGAGAATCATATCCTCTGCCGAACATATAGTGGAACATCTTCCAGCAAATAATTCAGATAGTTCGGGAGGAATGCATGATACCTTCGTCGAGTCAACCGGTCAGGCAACATGTAGGAGCCCAAACACCTGTCACCCAATATTCCGGCCCAGACGTTGATACCAAAGCGAACTTGATATCAACTGTTACGGGTGATGTGTGGGTTAACCTCACACCAATGGTGGGCATAGTGCATATTGAAGAAACCCTCACGAATGAATGCTGCTTCATCTGACAATAGTAGATGTTCGTGAAGTCATCATTGCGTTCGTGTTGTTGTTGTAACCATTCAGAGAATTGCATCCGCTGATGGCGATCTGCAGGATGCAGGTGTTGCGTGATATCATAATGATACTAATGATACGAGTGCAGTCCATACTCATGCAGCACGTTAATGACCGTGCATTGCGGGACATGCAGCTGCATTGCTACGCTACACGTACTTCACTGAGGTTCTTGGTGTATTACCTCCAGAATAGCTTCCTCAGTAACTGGAGTACGTCGAGTCCGTGGACGACGTCTCACGATGGTGGGAGGACTGAACGTGACTCCCGAAGGCGCAGCTCCAGACGACTAAACACATTTTTGTCTGGATGGTGTCGGCGAGGATATCTAGCAGCATATTCATGAACAGTAACACCAGCCCGCTTATAAGGTGCACCAAGGTTCAAATGGTTCAAATGGTTCTGAGCACTATGGGACTTAACATCTGTGGTCATCAGTCCCCTAGAACTTAGAACTACTTAAACCTAACTAACCTAAGGACATCACACACATCCATGCCAGAGGCAGGATTCGAACCTGCGACCGTAGCAGTCGCGCGGTTCCGGACTGCGCGCCTAGAACCGCTAGACCACCGCGGCTGGCGATGCACCAAGGACCAGAAGCATATCCACATATTCATCGTTTGTGTATGCCGTACGTCTGCCGCACTGGATTAGAGGTTTACAATGAGAAAATTCGATACATGTATGCATGTACATTGAGTCTGTCATCGGTGCGTTACTCCACTCGCAACTAGTCCTTGTCTGGTTCACAGCACGTACAGTATAAACACGCCGTGAGTCCTGTGCACTGTTCAACCCAACGCGCGTTACCTCTCTGATAGATAATGTGTTGCATGACTCATTCCGACTCCGCTAATCGTGAAATGTTCGGTTTCGAATTACACTGTTTCCCTAACGGTAATAGACGTGATGTTTCCAGAATCCCATCGACAGAATAATAATAATTATTATACAATAATAATAATAATAATGCATTTCGATATGTACTAAACAGACTCAATGTTGAAAGGCATTGTGATAACACATACAAATAGTAACCGAGTTTGGACATTATTCACAAAGCACATTGCTAGTCCTACTGGTAAGGTAAAGCCCTAAGGAAATGTAATGGACCTGATCGAGGCAAGAATAGTAGTTGGTACTAATCTATGGGTCCAATGGATGAGGATACAATAAAAACAGGTTTCACATCTAGTAGATGAAGTGGTGCGAATAAATTCACGCCCACTACGTGAAAAGGGCTTCTTTCAAAGCTGATCAATCTTCAATTTCTGCGATTATAGTATGTAAGTGCAGAACCTTAGAATTGAAGGTACACGTTGGCGTGGATACTGGGGAGAGATAAGGTGAGGAAGAGTCTTTTGCTTGGCTATGGCTGTGATATCAAAGCAGAAAGACTGGGGAATATAGAGGTAAAAGAAGGAGAAGGGCAAGCTGACGTTAGGATGATAGATGAGAATGTGGTACAGTTCGTAGAATGATAAATACTGTTGTTGTTTTTAAACAGTGGGAGGGAGAATCGATTGAATTTTCATCGGGATAAGATACTGAATGTGTGTTGCTGTAGTGACGGTGGGATGTGTGGGTAAAGATACAGTAGCATATCAGGTTTGGTGACCAGAAAAACAATGGCATTGTTGGAGGCTAGTTTGTGGACAGTAGGCACAACTGCTTCGAAAGCGAGCATGACGACAGCGTGCCAGGGAATGGCCTGAGGACTGTATTGTGTACCGAAGTCAGTACCCCGTGGGTGCCACTTGTCCGGTCAGTAAGCAATAACTTGTTGATGCCTGACGAAACTAACCATATCTGCCGATACGGATTGAATGTTTGTCTGTTCCCAGAAGAAAGCATCATGTGTGACGAGACGGATTATAAACGGAGAAGCTATTGATCATATAAAATAATTGTTTAGTGACATTCCAGCTCAAGACCCCCATGTCATCAGCATGAATAATGAATTGTGAATTAGATAATCACTGTTTACAGCGCCTCCAAATGTGTGGTTGGATTTTAAAATGTTGCTTATCCTAGAGTCTATGGAGTGCCATTTAATTGCATTAACCCTAAAAAATGTCAAGGCGTAAATTTGTAATGAAAATAATGTTTAATACTCACAATGTGAAATGGAACTTTATCTCACGTTCGTGTGAGCTTCCCGATTTAATCTACGTTCTCTTTGTCTAAGTTTAATGTTAAAGTTCCACAGCTGTGAACTAACTCAGTTCTGAGTGCAGATCACTCACAAAAGTAGCCGAGGTAAAATTTTAAAACTCACACTCGTTTACCAAAGATGAAATCTTCAAAATCCATAAGTTGAAAATATTTCAGAGTATTCGATAGCGACACAAGCGAATATCGCGAGTCCACAACTCGACATTCGGAATAACTTCGATACACTTGGAAAGTAACCTGCTGTCATTTATTTGTACTCCCTGTTCTATATCTCAAGCCCGACTGGCACAACGACCAAATCAAAAGCAAAGTAAAGTCTTCAGCACCAAGATGACTGCCCCGGTCTCAGCCCTCGCATTAAAGTGAGAAAAGCGCACACATTCAGACTTCAACAACATATTTAAAAACCCCGAAATTTAATTTTATATAAATTTATCATACATCACTTAGTACATACATTTACTCCCCTTTTTTTGCTATTGTTGTTTTTTCTCTAGCTTAAATAGCTTATAGTTTACAAAATTATTAAGGCTTTCCTGGCCACTTGTTGACGAAATCCCTGTTGGCTTCTGTCTCGGGTTCTTCGGCCGACGTTCGTCTGATGATTTTTCTGACGTATCGTCAGCGCGAGTGGCCGGCATTATCAAAGTTTCACCCTCCTCTGGTGGTGGTGGATTGGAGCCGAGCTCGCTGCAGCAGACTGTATGTACCTGGCGCGCCAACGTCCTACGGATTCTCCGCGGTCATTTCCGGTGCGGTTTTCCTCTTACTACCTGCGACGGTCGTTCGCTGCAGCACGGGAAGCCAGGATCCGTTTACCTTGAGGCTTTCCTCTTTCTTGTTGAAGCTGTTCTCGTGTTTGTGTATTTCTACAACTTCACTGAACAAGCCTGTGTGATAGTTCTTCTCCACAGGCAGAGCTACCGTGCCGGCGAATTTGACTACGTGGTCGGCCTCACACAGGACGTGCTCCGCCACAGCTCATTTCTCCACCTGCCCCAACCTGCAATGTTGTTTATGTTCTGTATTCCTATTGTTGATCGATCATCCAGTCATTCCAACATAAACTTTTCTTCATGTGCTTGGTATGCGGTATATTCTTGCCATTGCAAGTGGGTCCCTTTTCTCCTTTGCCGATCTTTATCGGTTTGTAAATAGTCTTTACGCCCTGTTTGCGCAATACACGGCCGATTCTGTCCGTCACTCTGGAACTGTATGGCAGAAAGGACCTACCCGACATTTCTTTTTCTGATTTCTCACTTTAACTAGTGTTTGGCTCTGTTAAGCTTATAATATTACTCGTGGAGTACCAGTTACTCCTCAGAACACTCTACAAGTGTTGTATTTCGCGTCTCTGAGGTGCTGTGGCTCACTTATCCGTCTTGCCCGCGTTACGAGCGTCTCAACAATGCCTCTTTTCTCGTTCGCGTGATGATTTGATAGTGTGTGCAGGAATCGTTCGTTTTGCGTCGGTTTTCGATACATGCTGAGTCCCAGGTTTTCACCATCCCTTGTGACCAGCATATTTAGAAACTGTAGTTTTTTGTCGTTCTCTACTTCCATAGTAAATTTGATGTTGTCATGGTGACTGTTCAAATGTCATAGGAAGTCACCGGCTCCACACAAATGATAGTTTTTTGTCCTTCTCTACTTCCATAGTAAATTTTATGTTGTCATGGAACTGTTCAAGTGTCTTAGGAAGTCACCGAGCTGTTCTTCACCATGGCTCCATACAACGAAGGTCTCATCGACGTATCTGTACCACACTTTAGGTTTACAAGTTGCCAAGTCCAGTGTCTTTGCTTCGAAGTTTTCCACGAAGAAGTTGACCACCACTCTGAAACCTTCCCGTCTCCTCTATATCTCTTTTGTTGTTACGCAATAACCGTCTCCTCTATATCTCTTTTGCTACGCAACCTTCCCTTCTACAATAACCTATGAAACCTTTCCTTAGGATTTCTATCTCTTGCTTAATAATAACAAATGAAATCTTGCCTTTGAAATTTATTCTCTTTCTCAATATTCGCATACAAATTTAATTGTTGCTTATTAAACGTGATTTTATGATTATTTCGACGAAACATAGAATGTGTCGTCGTCGTCGCCCTCAGTCGTTATCTGCAATAACCCAAAACTGTTCCTTACCTTTTTTACTGTTACTGGATCGCCATCTGACTGTTACATCGAACTGCGACATGAATATACTTACTCTGATTTACTATACTCTATTAACTGCTGGTGGGCTGTCATAATAAGTGGCTGCATTTATTACCAAAGCTGACGTTATTCATTAATAGCAATGCTGACGTTATTCTTTAATTAATTTGACTGAAGTTTACGTAATTCATAGTTACACTTTTTCTTGCCAACAATAAAATTTTTGCAAAGTTTTACGTGTGATGGTTTCTGGGATGGATTATCATCAGTAATGCAACATTGCTGGCAAAAATTAATTATATTCGGAAAAAATTTCTTCAAATATTTACTGCTGGTAATGAAATGATTTTACAAACGTTCAAATGGGACCTACTTTTTACAATAATCTTACAACTTGCATTGCGCAAACATACGTTCAGTAGTCTTGAGTTTCGCAAAAAAAATAATTCAATAATATTAGTTCCTCTTATGATAATAGTTTACTGATGTCTCTGTACGTCAGTTTATAGTCTCTTGTAAATCATAGCTGGTGGCTGGCAGGCACAATGCTCTTCTCAACCTCTCGCTTCAGACCTGCTACCAACTCGCTTCACATCTCGCTTACTACTGGCTTCCTATGAAAGCTAAAGTGCGGTCTCTCCTGCCAACAATGCTTTCTGGTGAAGACAATCCCTGCTACCATTACGAAATGTATCAGTGCGCAGTCTTTCCCGCTCTTTTCTTAAGATGTTTCCATACGCGGTCCCTCCCGCCCTTTTTAAAATTATATCAATGTGCGGTTCTCTTGCCAACAATACTTTGGTGCAGACATTCCCTGCTACCACAGTTATTTCCAACATGACAAATATTAATTATTCCTACTTAATCCTATTAATAAAATATAAACATATTTCATAAATTGTGGTTTGACAATAGGCAATAGAAATATACACGTCTTACATAACCCTCCACTGGGTTTCCTTAAAATTTTCCTACGTCGTTAAGTCATTTGGACATGACGTAAGGAGAAAATTTCGTTATAGAACTATGTGTAGTAATAAGTAAATTAATGATAGAATATTTCTTTCAACAATGCACATACATGTACTGTCATAAGAATTTGTTTTCCTATGTCTAACAAAGAGAATATTCAAAAGAGTATACATCAAAATATGCAAACAATATGAGTCAGTAAGTTGGAAGTGTACATCAGGTAGTAAAAGTTATTTGTATTTCTAATAGTAATGGATGGCAAAAATTACAACATAGTTTATGTTCCATTATAAATTGGCGTCTATTAGTACCATATTCAAGGAAGGAAAAAAAAAAAGGAATTGGATAGCATAGTCAAAGCACTGGCAACTGTTTGTGAATGCATTCCAAAGTCCGTTTCTTTCCCTCACATAGCACAAAACCAGGTTTCGCCATGTGATTCCGTAGTCTCTTTGATCCATAGTTTAAGTGTAACCAAACACTAAGTTATCCGTCGAATTGCCTGAGTTGCCGCAGCTACTTCAGGTACGAGTTCCAACTCTAATTGTTCATTAGTAGCGATGGTGTGCATCTTGGTATGCAAGCACATGTTGACATACATCATGACTGTGGTGTGCATCTTGGCATGCCGACACGTCATAGAAAACATCGTAGATTGAAGTAACGTGGGTCACTATTCACTTTGTTTGTGCTCCATAACCATGGGAATGCACGGGAATTAAGGTACAGGTATAATCATTTTGTCAAAAGGTTCACGGATATGGCTGATACCGTTATTACCAAATTTTACATCGTCTCTTTCCTCTATGCTCATAAAAATTATTTATTTTACGTTTAAAAGACAAAATATGTCACCTTGTGTGACCGTAGAAAAAGTTTATAGTTTTAAACAATTATGTAAAAAAACACATTTTCGATCTGTAGTGAATTCAGCCTACAATATATGTTACATTACCTTACAGCCAATAACATAAACAAATATTTCTGTGAGTGGAATTTAGTAGTACATTTAGGCATCAACATTTTAAATAAAATAGACAAGTACCTTTATACAAACTATGTCACTTTCTGTGACTCTAAATAAATCATAATCTGGTGCTCATATAAATAATTACATAAAGACACTGTTATATTACTTCACAGGTTGTGAATTCACAGTTTTTGAAATAAGAAAGTACATTTTGACACAATATGTCACTTTCTGTAGCTTCAGTATGTTCGGTAATGTGTTCGTCAGTTACGAGTCATATTGTCAGTCGATTATATATTATGTTTGATTTGTGTAGCACACATCGTCATTGTTATTTAAGAGAAAACATTTGTATTTTACGTAGAGTGCGAATCGGTATGCTGACATTTGGTGTGATATGTTTTTCCTATGTATGTATCTGATGTAAGAGATATCATGTTCAATGAAGAAAAATTTTTTCGAATAGCAAAGTACACATAGTAAGCAATTTAATGTGGTTCCTCCATCTGTAGTGCTGCGCTGCGCTGTGTTACCTGTTATCAAAATAAACCATTACTAAATTATATTCCTTACATACAAACATCTTCATTCTCCTCTCTCATTTGTACCTCGTGTCATCTCTCTGCATAGCCTATAATAAAATATTCATTGTTCATAATCATCAGCGCACGGCATGACTTCAATATCTCTCTGTATTACCTATAATAAAATATTCATGGTTAATAATCGTCAGCGCACGGCATGACTTCAACACCTCTCTGCATCTGGAAAATCGCATCAGCTCTCGGCATGACCTGTAAAGCATTTATCCACATTTCTCCATATTCAATACTTATATTATAATTAAAACTACGTTTATTTTGGTGAACTATGACAACAATGTTGCATGCATGGGCTAAAGGATCCATCTAATTGCTACTGCTGTATTAAAATAATTTGTACATGTTATACATTTACATTTAAAGTAGTCCTGTTAATTGTTTCACTTACCTTACATAATGTGAAATAAATGTCCTGCGAGAACGCTTCTAAGACTGCTATTAATGTTCAGTGTACTTATCTACGGTCGAATCGAGGTGACCTGTTATGCACGTAAATAACCCATTAGTAGCTCACCGTGTTCGGGCTTGCTGGAATGTGTCATTAAGCTCATTGTTATACTGCGTCTATATGTATCCCTTTAAGAAGGTTTTTCTATATTAAGAATTTCTTTGTGTTTGACATATGATCGTTTCCTCTCAATTTTTTTGTTCTGAGTGTCTCAATGTGTTCTACATTAGCGTTCGGAATATTTCGAATTCTGTACAGTCCTGCATATAGAAGTTCAAATTTTTTGCATCGGTTTTTCCCTTTATGTGACAGATAATGGTTACGGACTAGTACTTTATCCCCAATCTCGTACTTGCATAATCTACTTACCTGCTTGTGCTGTCTCTTCCGACCATCTGCAGCTCGTTTAATGTTCGCTAGTGCCATGTCTATTATCTCACAATGACGAAGTCTACGCTTCTTTGGGAAAGTAATCATTTCAGTAAGTTTATTCATTGGGTGTTTATTCGACAGTATTACAGTTGGTGAGAGCATCGTTGACTCATTAGGTATTGCATTTCTTACTTCCTGAAACTGTGAAATTTATTCGTCCCATGTTGTATGCTTTCGGTGGCAATAAATTCCACATAGTTTCCCGATCTCTTTCATTATTCTTTCTGACGGGTTAGAAGAACTGTGATATCTTGATATGTAAATTGGTGTTATGCTCCTACTCTCTAACATTTGTTTCCATATGTCTGACCTAAACTGCGGTCCATTATCTAAAATAACCTTCTGTACATGTCCTACTATTGATAGGAAATCTCTTACAAATGCTCTTGATGCTGATCTAGCTGTTGCTTTCCTTAGTGGAGAAAATGTTACAGATTTGGGTGTCAGTTCTACAGCTACTAGAATATGACTATACCCTTTACTAGTTCTGGGGATTTGACTAAGAAAATCTACCGCTGCCATGTGTCTTAACTTAACCGGTATGATGGGATACAGTGGTGGAATATGTGTTACTGTTGATGATTTAGCTTTCTGACGTATCTTGCAGGATGCTATAACTTTGCGAATGTGTTTTTCCATATTGTTGAAGTGACAATTTTGTCGAAGAATTAGAAAACATTCCCTACCTCCGTAATGTGCCTAGCTTAGGTGCGTATACCATATCAATTTGTTTCTGATCCCTTCTGGAATGCATAAAAGCCAATTGTTGCCGTCTGGGTGTGAGCGAATCAACAGAATATTTTGATGTATAGTGTAATTATGTCTGATTTTTGCGTTGCTCTTGTCTCGCCAAAGCGTTACAATCTCTTTTAGTGTTTCATCTTTCTGCGTTTCTCTCTCTAAGTCCTGTAATGCTGATGATATAGAGTTTTCGAAAGCTACTTGTTTGATATACATAATACTATGGTTGTTGTGGCAGAAGGTATTCTCTTTCTCTAGTCGTTTATGCTGAATAGATCTCGATAGTGTGTCGGCAACAATATTCTGCGTGCCAGGAATGTGTACAATAGTAAAGTCGAACTCTTGTAGATATAATTGCCAACGGCTTAATCTATCATGCGTAAGTTTTGCTGATAATAAAAACTGGATTGCTCGGTGATCGGTATATACTGTGGTGTGTCTTCCGTATATATAATGACGGAATCTCTAAATGCCCATACTACGCATAGCGTCTCTAATTCTGTTGCAGAATAATTGCACTCTGCTGGAGAAAGTAGCCTGCTTGCAAACGCAATATGTTTAACGATTGTCTTACCTTCCTCCTCTACGTCCTGGAAAATATGTACTCTTAGTGCTGCAGTTGAACTATCTGTTGCAATGTGTTGAGTCAGGATGTGATAACAAAGGTGCCCTTAGTAACGCTTCTTTCAAATTCTTTCAGCGTCTTCATTCCATGACCAAATTGTATTTTTACTTGTGAGCTGGTATAGCAAGCGTGTGTCTAATGCTTTATAATGAATGAATTTTCTAAAATAATTAATAAGGACTAAAAAGCTTCGAAGTTCCTTCTTATTTGTTGGCACGTCGGTATCTTTCAATGCTTGCAATTTGTCGGAGTCTGGTGCACTACCTGTCTGTGAAACGATATGACCTAGAAATTTTATTGAGGCTTTTCCAAATTCAGTTTTACGGAGGTTTATAGTTACACCGTTGCGCTCGAATGTATTCAGTAATTGTTGAAGGGTGTGGTTGTGCTGTTCCCAGTTTTCTGCTGAGATTAGAATGTCATCTACATATGTAGTAATATTGTTTTTAAGATCCTGTGGGAGAATTGTATTCATGCCCCGTATAAAAACCGCAGACGAAATCGTTAGTACAAACGGAAGTTTATAAAATTGGTAACATTCACGAAAGCAAAGGAATGCCATATACTTTCGGAAATTTGGATGCAACTGGACTTGCCAAAATCCTGATTTGAGATCGAGGGTGGTATATATAGAGGTGCCATGAAACTTTTGCAGTAACTCTTCTAACGTCTGTGGTCGGTCAGTTTCTATAATGATTATTTTATTAACCTGACGTGAATCTAAAACTAAACGGAATGATCCATCCTTATTTTCAACGATGTGTAATGGATTTATATATTGGCTTCCTGCTGGTTCAATTGTACCCTGATCAATCATTGCTTGTAACTCTTTCTTAACTGCTTCTGTGTCTATATGCGGGATTGGATAGTGTTTTGCTTTGAAAGTTCAGTGTGGCTTCACCTGAAATTCGTACCTAAATCCTGTCATCGTTCCTGGAACATTGTTGAAAACTGTTTTATGTTGCACAAGAATATTTTCTAATTCTGTGCATTCTGTGTCGTCTACTGCTATACTGTCTCCAGCCTTGCGTGTAATTGTCTCTAATACATTATACTCCTGTTCCTCTGCCATGTCGTTATTATATGTATTCGTGTATAGTGTGAGATAACTATCGTTGTCTTTAGAATCTGCAGTAATCTCGATCTGTGCATATTTTGTTCTTCTGAGGATACTGTGTTTTGAAATCTCACTACCACTTCACTGTCTTCCTTCTGTAATTTAGGTATGACGATTTAAAGTCAATCTTTGCGTTGTACTGTACAAGAAAATTCATTCCTAATATTATATCAGTTGTTAAATGTGGAACTATCCAACAATTGCTGTGGAAAGTTTGCCCTGCAAAAACAAACGTTAATTGTGTCTGTCTTTTGACTTTAATGCTTTTTCCTGGAAATGCTCCCTTACCTTTAGTTTTATGTAATGGGATTACTGGGTAATCATTATTGCTATTGCATCTGTTAAATTTGTCTTCGTTAATTACGCACATTGGTGAGCCTGGATCAATTATTGCTAAAATATTTTGTGACTTTAAATTTATCTGGATTATTGGGTGGCATATAGTTTTCTGCATGATCGGTTTTTCGTGTAACAATGTGTCTCGCACGTCGTCGAATGTAACGGCGTTCTCTATCATTATCTTTTCTCTGTCCTTATCCATAGTGTCGTCATTTAGAAATTCATCACAGGCTATCTATAGTCATAAATGTTCTGACATTTCATTTTCTGTTGGGGAGTGTTGTGTGTTTTCTATGAGCTGTACTCTTCTACCGTTCTGATTATTAGCGGTAGGTGGCGGATGAAATCTTGTGTCTGGTACATTCATAGCATCACTTGGTTGTTGTGCACTGTTTGAATTTCTATGAAAATTATCATTGTAGAATGTCCTTTGCGGTCGGTGTTCATTTTTTCTCCTTCTGTCATTATAACTGTGGTTATACGGCGAGGAACGCGTGTTTCTCTGAAAAGGCTGTCTTTGTTCGTTTTGTGTATTTTGCGGCTGACCCGTGTAATTTCTTGCACCCGTCGCATTTTCTTGGCGATGAGTCGTGAAAGATTGACCGGTTCGGCATTTCCTGTCGTATATGTGTCGTGTTGTTTGGATGGCTTTGTTGCTGTCCGGAATTGTAATGTACATTGTTATTATACTGCTGTTCATTAAATCCCTGTGTGTATTCTCGACTAAAATTTCTATTTTCGCTGCGAAAGCGTTTATTACGATTGTTATTACCAATCGTGTTTGCTCAAAATTAGCATTGTTTGTCTGGTTTGCGTTATGTCGTGAAAATTTCTTATGAACAAACGCATAATCTGTCTGGTGTACCTCTAGGAATTGCAGGATGTCTCTAAATGCGTACACGCTGTCCTTTTGCTGGCCTGTTAATAATGACACTTTTAGTGCTCTGGAGAGTATCGAAATACACAGCTGTATTAATGCGGATCGATTGTATGGCCTACTGAGGTATTGGTTTTGTTCAACCATATACTCGAAAAATTCTGTGATTGTTGGGAAAGTAGAATTCTCGAAATTTGGCAGACTAATTAGCAGATCTTTAATGCTACTCTGTGTGGTATCCGACCAATATGCTGCTAGAAATGCTTCCTGGAATGCTTCTGCTGAAAAACACTATCTAGCAATTGGTCGCGTTCTTCTCACTGGTTCTCCTTCAAGAAAACTAATAATAAATTCTAGCTTATGTTGAACTGGCCATGATGGTGGGAGTGCCGCATTGAATTGTTGGATCCAGTCCAGGGGATGTATTTGCGTCCTATCGTTTTTAAATGTTTTAAACTTTCTCACTGAAAGGAAATTCTTCTGGTCGAAACCGTCATGTCTTTGTGTGTAATTATTTTCGTAATGTTGTGAATATGAATTTATGTGTCTTTCTGCCTGGTTAAGATCTCATACTCTCTGAAGTCTACCGAGATTATATGTATTGTGCATCTGAAGCATATCGTAATGGTGTGTGTTCTGTTGAAATTGATTGTTTGCAGTTGTTTCTTGTGTGTCAGCTATCCCTTGCTGTAAAGAATTGATTTTCTGATGTAACAAATTATTACGTGATTCTAGGTCTGCGATTTTTGTTGCACATTTGTAATCTGCGTATCTTAACTATTAGAAATCTGTTGAACTGAGACTGGTTTATTGTCATCTGGTTTACTGTCATTGTTAGTATCTAACAGGTCTATTCTTGTTGTGAGTTCGTTGATCTTTTCTGTCAGTTCGTTTCGTAATTTACGATTACTTTTGGTTACTTTATTAAAATCTGCATTCAAATTTTCTGGGTCTTGATTGATTTCTATGTGTTCTATTTTGTCAGTTAGTGGCTGGACTTCTTATATTAATTTATCCCTAATATTCTGGAGCTTTTACACAGTTCAGGATTGTAACTTGTGGCGAGAATCGTGTTATAAAAGGTGGAAGGGTGACTAGAATGGCGAGGGCGCTTTGTTTCAGATGTTGACAAGTAATGCGGTCTTGACCCAGGTGAGTAATAGCGTTTCTTTGATGTACTTGATTGATGTCGTGCTGTAATTGGTGCAATTATTTTTGTTTGTAGTGAGCTGTGCAAGTAGAGAAAATTGAGAGGCAGCAGTTGGGCAGATGTATTTGCGCGTTGACATATTGAAGGAAACGGGAGTAATCAAAATGTTGCTCCTCAGAAATTGTGAAGATATCGGAGAGATAACATGCAAAGAGATTGGCTGTTGTGGAGGAGTGACAAGTGAGGCATGCAACTGCTGCCAGTAAATGGATGGCACGCATTCCAATAGTTGGGAGAGGTAATGTGGAGTGTAACATTCTGATGCATGTCTGGCGGCTGTCCCGACCTGTTTTTACATTTCATAAGTCCCTGATACGCAATTGCCGGTGGCATGTGAGTGTATCCTGGTCATCGGTATAAGCAAAGGGCTGTCATCGGTATAAGCAAAGGGCTTCACAGGAAAGGAGTATGGATTTTGTTGGGAAGAACGGGGTGAATAATTTAGTGGTTTTGGTAGGAAAGTGGTTCGAATATGGAGCCTGGTAATGTCTGCTGTAACAGGACGGGCCGTAAGAGAATTCACAATAGGCATTCCAGCTGTTACCAGGGCAGTCTTAGATTATTTTTGGACGGATAATACACTACTGGCCATTGACGTTGCTACACCAAGAAGAAATGCAGATGATAAACGGGTATTCATTGGACAAATATATTATACTAGAACTGACATGTAATTAGATTTTCAGCCAATTTGGGTGCGTAGATCCTGAGAAATCAGTACGCAGAACAACCACATCTGGCTGTAATAACGGCCTTGATACGCGTGGGCATTGAGTCGAACAGAGCTTGGAAGGCATGTAGAGATACAGCAGCCAAAGCAGCTTCAACACGATACCACAGTTCATCAAGAGTAGTGACTGGCGTAGTGTGACGAGCCAGTTGCTCGGCTACCAATGACCAGACGTTTTCAATTGGTCTGGAGAATGTGCTGACCAGGGCAGCAGTCGAACATTTTCTGTATCCAGAAAGGCCCTTACAGGACTTGCAACATGCGGTCGTTCATTATCCTGCTGAAATGTAGGGTTTCGAAGTGATCGAATGAAGGGTCGTAATACATCTGAAATGTAACGTCCACTGTTCAAAGTGCCGTCAATGCGAACAAGAGGTGACCGAGACGTGTAACCAATGGCAACCCATACCATCACGCCGGGTGATACGCCAGTATGGTGATGACGAATACACGCTTCCAATGTGCGTTCACCGCGCTGTCGCCAAACACGGGTGCGACCATCATGATGCTGTAAACAGAACCTGGATTCATCCGAAAACATGACGTTATGCCATTCGCACACCCAGATTCGTCGTCGAGTACACCATCGCAGGCGCTCCTGTCTGTGATGCAGCGTTAAGGGTAAACACAACCATGGTCTCCGAGCTGATAGTCCATGCTGCTGCAAACGTCGTCGAACTGTCCGTGCAGATGGTTGTTGTCTTGCAAACGTCCCCATCTGTTGACTCAGGGAGCGAGACGTGGCTGCACGATCCGTTACAGCCATGCGGAAAGATGCCTGTCATCTCGACTGTTAGTGATACGAGGCCTAAGGGATCCAGCACGGCGTTCAGTATTACCCTCCTGAACCCACCGATTCCATTTTCTGTTAACTGTCGTTGGATCTCGACCAACGCAAGGAGCAGTGTCGGGATACGATAAACCGCAACCGCGATAGGCTACAAGCCGACCTTTACCAAAGTCGGAAACGTGATTGTACGCATTTCTCCTCCTTACACGAGGCATCACAACAACATTTCACCAGGCAAAGCCGGTCAACTGCTGTTTGTGTATGAGAAATCGGTTGGAAACTTTCCTCGCGTCAGCACGTTGTAGGTGTCGCCACCGGCGCCAACCTTGTGTGAATGTTCTGAATAGCTAATCATTTGCATATCACAGCATCTTCTTCCTGTCGGTTAAATTTCGCGTCTGTAGCACGTCATCTTCGTTGTGTAGCAATTTTAATGGCCAGTAGTGTAGGATGGGGTGCTTGGGGATGAGACAGTGTGTGATGGTGAGAGGAACAGGTAGGCATGTAGGTAGTCGCTTCCAGTTGGGTTGAGGACTGCTGCAGTGAGGTCGCCAGGGAGGGTGAGAGAGGACGATGTACGGAGTTACGGTCAGGACTGATGTGACAGTGTATGGGTACAATGTCACTCATTATGGAGCCAATGAACTGTCGCCACCGTTGGAATTCTGTAGGGATCTCCTATTGGTGTTGGTGGGGAAGGTACGGCCAATGTAGATGGGTAAACTCCAACGTACATAGGACTATTGGGAGAGGTACTGATAGGGTGTGCCAGTCAAGAAACCGCAGTAAGTTCTCATGTATTCGCTGTATATATCATTGAGGGGGATGTCGTGGGAGTGACTGCGGAAACCTAATGCTTAAAATCAATGGAAAAGTTTATGTATACATCTTCGACGTTGTACAAGCTACTATGACTGATAGTTTGCGGAGATAGAGCACAGCGTTTTCAGGTCATAAGCTGCGTGCTACACGATAGTAGCTGCTGCTTATCCGCGGTCCCCCGGTTTGTGTGGCACGAGTTTCGCATCACAAGGCGTAAATTAGCCGCCCCCTAAAATCGCCCGCTGGCAGGATTCGCCCGCTCCTTTGTATGCGAGCCACGGTCGAGCTGCGAGGAGGCGCGCCGCGGCGGTGTTTGATTACTCCCGGGCGAGCAGTAAGCAAGCCGCCGGATAATCGCGCCGCCCCCCGCCTTTGTTTCAGTTTCTTGAGGGCCGGAGATAACGTGACGGGACCGAGCGGCCCGCCCACAGCAATAAAGCACCATACGTCACCGCCTAACAATAGGTCAGAGCGCTACGCCGCAGCCAACGCGGCAACGTCAACTACGCTAGAGGCCAATGAAAAACGGTGGACAGGAGTCTTCTTCTGGGCAACAAGAACTGGCACGACCATAATCATTCGTCCTTTTTCTTGCTCTAACTGGCTGTACGTCAAATCGTTAGACAAGAACCGTGCCGTCTCACCACTTAAGGCCTAACCAAAGCCATTTAGTAAAATCTTACTTTTCCGCGTGAGCTGTACTTGACTGACGCTAAAAGTTTCCTACTGTGCCACGTAAAACAGATGCTGGGGGTCATACAATGCTGGTTTTCATAGTCAATATTTGCGTCCCTGGCTATTTTCGTTTTATCAGCATATCAGCATAAAGCCGTCGGCACGCGGACTGTACTTTTGAACATCAACGTCGGGCGTGCAGAGTTCAACGTGCTGCTGAACGATCAGAAACTATACGACTTATGCGTACGGTACGCCTTAATGCGCCTTTATGCGATATAAGCGATCGCAGTGCGCTCCAGCGACAGTACCCGCAGGGTGTGGCTCGCAAACCATACAGTTTACGAAATGGACGAGCCTAAATTCCAACGTTAGCTCTATTAATATGCATATTTCCTCTCTTGTCCGTAAGCTAGTCAAGTTGTTCTGTTTGCAGTACACGCAAATAAAACCTTCAATATCGCCGAACAAGTTATAAGGCAAAGAGGAAAGTACCACGTCCATTCCATAAGGAGATCGAATTCTAAAATTTGCATTACAAATAATGCGATACAAATTTGCAGTACTTCTCCACGTAAGACAAGATTTTTTCATCAGTCTCACTTCTTAGTCAAACCATATGGTGGTTCTTACTTGATCACTGTTTATTTTCAATAGCAGAATCCTTACAATATCTGAAATACGATGCTCGAAACAAGAAAGCGAGAAATATCTTAGCCTCCTGCAAGTAGTGCGCCGACCATGGTGGCTGAGCGGTTCTAGACGCTCCAGTCTGGAACCGCGCGACCGCTCCGGTCGCAGGTTCGAATCCTGCCTCGGGCATGGATGTGTATAATGTCCTTAGGTTAGTTAGGTTTAATTAGTTCTAAGTTCTAGGGGACTGATGACCATAGAAGTTAAGTCCCATAGTGCTCAGAGCCATTTAAACCATTTGCAAGTAGTGTAAGCTGTGCTGTACATAATGCCAATCAAAGACTCACTCCTCAAATAGAGCGCACCTATACCTACGTATTACCAGTAAAGCTGTGAGGACGGGGCGTGAGTCGTGCTTGGGTAGCTCAGTTGGTAGAGCACTTGCCCGCGAAAGGCAAAGGTACCGAGTTCGAGTCTCGGTCCGGAACACAGTTTTGATCTGCCAGGAACTTTCATATCAGCGCACACTCCGCTGCAGAGTGAAAATCTCATTCTGGAAATACCCCTAGGCTGTGGCTAAGCCATGTCTCCGCAATATCCTTTCTTTCAGGAGTGGTAGTTCTGCAGGGTTCGCAGGAGAGCTTCTGTAAAGTTTGGAAGGTAGGAGACGAGATACTGGCAGAAGTAAAACTGTGAGGACGGGGCGTGAGTCGTGCTTGGGTAGTTCAGTTGGTAGAGCACTTGCCCGCGAAAGGCAAAGGTCCCAAGCTCGAGTCTCGATCCGGCACACAGTTTTAATCTGCCAGGAAGTTCCTTAGATGATAGTCCACATCACACGAGAACCCCTGGTAGATCGGCCGCTTTATCCACATAAACATGTGGATTTTCCGACGCCCAGCACACTGTTATGCCGATTCAAGGTTCTATTAAGTGCCTCGTCACACTACCTTCGTCACGAATTGTTCGTCACCAGTTTCAATTTGCTGATACCATTCGCAAAATTGCATTCAGCGATCAGGATCGTTATCATTCATCGCGTGAAGTAATCGTGGAATACAAACTTTCCACTTTGTAGCTTTCAGAATTGTTCGTACACTTGTACTACAAACCCCCACTTCACGCGCACATTGCGTAGCAAACTTCTGTGAAGAATTAACAAATGTTTCCAATACGAGCGCCGACGAAGCAGGACTTGTAGCTGTACGCTGTCTTCCTGATCTTCCTTTATGGGAATCGCAAATCGCTCCACGCAATTCAAACTTGTCAATGATGTGTTTAATTGTTAGGAGGGTTGGCGGTTCTGTTTCAAACTTCCGTCTCCACTGACATTGCACTTCTGTTGCGCTATCAAACTTGAAAAACCATTTCACAATAAATTTTCGTTGCTCGAATGTCAAGCGTGCTCCAGCCATCTTGTTTTCTCAAAACCAAGATGAAGGTATTAACATCTGTTGAGCCAAAGACCATACTACAATGCACTCGTAACTCAAATCGATCGACAATACGATCTCGATAGAGCCTGACAAAGGGTGTATACATTTTTTATGGCTGACTCTGTATATTCTAGTACCTAACATTTTGGCCCTTAATAATGGAGGCTATAAAAACCACATAGAAGTTCATTCTCAAACATGCTGAGTTATACGCTGATCAGCTGTAACATTATAACAACCTACCTAATAGCCGGTATGTCCACCTTTGGCTCGGATAACAGCATTGATGGGTCTTGGTATGGAAGCGATGAGGCCCTGGTAGGTCGCTGGAAGGAGTTGGCTACACATCTCACATACAAGTCACTGAATCCCGTAAGTTCCGGGAAGGGGAGCGACCAGCTCTGACGCTACGTTCACACGCTCCTGGCCTTGTGACACAGCGCACTCTCTTGCTGAAGAATGCCACTGCTGTCGGGAAATATGATCGTCATGAAGGGTGTATGTGATCTGAAACCAGTGTACGATATTCCTTCGTCTTCATGGTGCACTAGCTCCAGTGGACCCATGAAAACCCACGTGAATGTACCCAGAGCCCCCTCCACAGTACAGATGTGAAGGATCTGTTTCCCTGGAAGACGATGTATTCACTTCCTCCCACCAGCCTGATAAAGAAGGAATCGGGATTCATCAGACCAGCAACGTTCTGATACTGCGCCGACGTCCAGTGCCGATAGTCACGTGTCCAATTCAGTCATAGTTGCCGATGTAGTGGTGGTAACATTGGCACATACACGAGTCGTCGCCTGCGGAGGCCCATCGTTAGGAGTGTTCGGTGCACTGAGTGTTCAGACATACTTGTACGCTGCCCAGGAGTAAAGTCTGATGTTAGTTCCGCGACAGTTCGTCGCCCGTCCAGTCTGACCAGCATACAATGTCCGGCTTTTTTAATGAGGGGTGGCCGCCCAGTCCCACAACGTATGGATGTGGTTCTACCTTGGTTTCGCCACGTGTTGAAGACATTTACCACAGCACTCCTCGATCACCCGACAAGTCATGCAGTTTCCGAAATGTTCATGCCGAGCCTCTGGGCCATCACAATCTGCCCTCGGTCAGACTCAGACAGATCGCGCTCCTTCCACATTCTACACAGGGACAGCCGGCCCACTGATACTACATCCATGGTGCATGTGTCTGACTACCAGTCATCCATCGTCAGGTGAGGCTGCTATCGTCTGGACTGGTTTATGTCATTAGTAGATCTGTGGTCGTAACTTTCTAGCTGATCTTTGTACGTATTCGGGCAACGCCCAGTTCATGACATCATCAGACGTCTAGGATTGGGGAGTCGAGGCGACTTGTGTATGGAGTTTGTTGAGCAGAAGAACTGGTGCACATACGTATAATACGTATAATACCAGTCCATATTTTTCCGTTGCAGTTAGCCCCTACATCTGCCATTGACTGCTGTACCTAGCTCTTTGTAGGTCAAGGATCTCCAAACATTTTAGAGCCTAGTGCCATACAGGCTTTTGCACTAAGCTCCTAGGGTGAATACCTAGCTATAGTCAAAGTTTTCTTGACGCCGGATACCGTCATACTGCTCGAAACTCCTCGGTATAGCTCAGAAATTTTCGTGACGCTGACCAGTGCTGCCAGTTTTTACGAACTGAGACTGCGGAACACTGCGGAAGTCATTACGCACTCAGCTGATTATTGATTGAGCGTGAGCTGTGGCCTTAATTTTATTTCATATACATTGCTACAAATAGATATCACTCCTCAAGGCAGTCGTTGTAACGCCTTTCACGGAACCTTGTTACTTCGGTGAATCACAGCCAGAACGTAGCGCAAGCTGTGTATGGTATCAGCATGGCGGGATACCTTCTCATAGCGACATTTCCTAGCCATGTGGCGGCTATAGTGCTTACCTCTTCGTTCCCTGCGGTCACCGCTGTCATGGCGCAAGAAAAGTTGGACAGACTGTCGTACATCATACAAACGTACTGTAGTGTTGAATAACGCGCAGATTTTCATTTCAGGACTAGAGGGTTACTGCGATGTCTAAGGAATTTGGAGCGGAGTGGACTTTTATCACTCCGCAGTTCCTGTTGGTACTTACTGGCAAGTGTCCAGGTCATTACATTGTGGCGGTGATAGCCGATGCGCATGCTGCGCTTTACCTATTGCTATGACTACTACGACAATGCTAAAGATATACCAGTGACGTCTTCCGGAGAGTAGAGAAGTTTAGTGAATTAGTACAGCACTTGCAATCTGAAAAGCAAAGTATTGTGACTATGGTTTCTTAGCGACGGTACAGTGTGTGTAACAGTGAGTATTTTGTTGAATTAAAGTTGTCGTAAAGATAAATCCAGTGACATTCCTTACGCAGAGCCCTTGCTTTTAATACTATCAATTGGCATAATTTTGATTTGCAGTTACATTCCTTTTGTGTGGATTAGAGTCACTATGAAAAAGAGCCGAAGATCGATAGAGAGCAAGGGGACATCAATATCTCGTGATTTAGTCACCTAAAAGGTCCGTTGTCCGACACAAGTACTTCTGGCAAACCTTCTGTTCAAAGTATGGAGGACAACGCTTGAATGGTGCTATACGATGCGTAGAGTTCATAGGCACCGAAAATGGGAACTAAGCCTATGTGCACTAGTTGCCATGGCGACTTAGGCCCAGCTGCAAATGTCTGTGGCGGAGCGGATTCACTGTGGCATGTAGACCATTGTCTCTCTTAGTTGACTTGCATAGAGGAAATCCGTTATATGTGTGTATGTGTCTCTGTGTGTGTGTGTGGGGGGGGGGGGGGGGGGTTGGGTGAGGGTCTTGATTTCTTACATCTCGGAGAGATAACATCTCTATCGATGACAGAAATAGCACGCCAAGTGACATATTTATTATGGCTGTCTGATTTCGGAAAGAGTTCCAACCATCACTGCGTTGAAACAACTCCTCCGATTACGCTTCCAAAAATTTCTGCTGCTCACCATTGCATGTATAGCTTGGAACCCGCCTTTTATAGACACTGCAGAATATATCTAGGCGGAACTGTCAGTAAGTGCCCTCTTTTCACAGAAGGTTAGCAGTAACGCTGAACTGTCAAAAGGTGTTACGTTGGATTGGGACTTGGTGTGACTTGGAAGTCTCTTGAAATTTTTTAGTTTTGATTTGGTTGGCGCATACCTTGGGAATATTGCTACTCACTGTCAACGCGACGCCAACTGGGCACCATGCTAGTCGTACTCAACTCTAACGTATCGAAAAAAGGGAGGAAGATTAGGGTTCAAAGTCTCGCCGACAAAGATGTGTTTAGTGACGGAGCGCAAGGTCGGATTGGGAAATTTATAGGCCTTGCCTTTCCAGAGGAACCTTTCTGGAATTTTCCTTAAGTGATTAAGGAAAATCACAGGAATTTAAACTGGATGGCAGGACGTGAAATTGAACCGTGGTCCTCGTGAATGCAGGTGCGCCACTTCGCTCAGTGTCACGTAACGAATCCGCTATTTAAATCAGCATCGACACTAATACAAAAGGGGTGACCTTATTAGTGGTAAACTAAACGATGTGAACGTGATATTAGATCACTGCGGTACCAGCAGGTAATCACAATGGCGTCTTTTATTTTGTTGCTCACGATCCAGGAAATTATCAAAGTTACGTGTGGCACACTGCACACACGTGGCGACTTTAAGGTATGATCCGAAATAAATATGTATCCTCTTCCTCATCCCGACAAACTGTCGACACAAAATTTCTGAAATATACTTCCCTATGGATATCTTCAATATGGATATATTCAACTGCCATTTGATAAAAAATAGAAAAATATTTTCGAATACATTGATATAACAATTTCAAATTCTGGGTCACGAGCGTCTGTGCAGTACTCCAATATTCCACCGGTACTTGGAGCAATTACTCCATTCCAAAATGTTTGATCTGTCTGCGCTGTGTATTAAGACTATCACTACACATGAGCAACTTCTAAATAGCCTATGAATGCTGTTTAATGTACTTAAATTCAGTGGCCTGAAATATAAATTATTTTGAAAGCCTTTGTGAGACCTTTGTAAGTAGAAGTGGATTACAAGCAGCGAATGCGCATGTACTAGCCATTGATATATCACTGACCCAAGAAAGGAAATCTTTTTCTTCAGGAAAATCAGATACCAATGGAAAACTTATTCTACCCCTTAAAATAGTTACAGAGCTAAGGCATAAAAATACTGAGAACTCCAGCATGCATTAATCCATTCGTAGCTCTAAATAACTACCTTAGATTTCTCATTTGTCTGAACACATTCAAGCTAAGCAGACATCTAGTTATAGCCACCGACACATTAAAGAAAGACAGTGGCCATACGGCCACATTAGGACCTATAGGAATCCGAATAACCCATTGCTTATTCATCGAATGTGTAGTCAGTAGTCTAACAAAATTCAGAATTATTCTCGGATGGGAATGAGATGATGAGGTCAGTATTGGACGAGATTTCATTCTATAGGAGATAAAAAATATCTGTTCACTCTTTGTGGGCGTCGTACCTGGCATCTCAAGAAACAACTCAACGTTTACAAACATGTGCAGTGTATTTATTCAATCAGTTACAGGCCTCTTGCACGTCATGCGCCTTCGACCGATTCTGAATTCCAATGGAAGAACTTGACCATTATTCTTTCAAGTCTCAGAAAAGTTCAGAACACACCGAAAGAGTTCCAAATTGCAACTCAGGAAGTACCTCAAACAAGGAAAAATGATCCACTATTGGACAAGTTTTTAAGTATATTGAACCTCAGCGTGTCGAGCATTCACTCCAACGACATATCCCTAGCCCAAGGCATTTATTTATTTATCGCTTTAAATATCGCGTAAACGTCGCTGAAGGTACAGGCTTAGGCTTCTGCGGCCGCTGTCACTGTTACCAAAATTCTTCAGGGTGTGGCGGCAAGGAAACATTGGTGCGTAGGGTGATTGTTGTAGGCAGACTCAGGTTTAAAAAGTTCCACTTCGAGATGAGTTGCATGAAAACCCATGACAGAGTCAGTGGAGGCGTCTTTGATTCCTACGATTGGGCGGTAGATGTACCACTTGCACACCAGGAGCAGTGCTCTCCGCAGCCTATGCAAGAGCATATCTGGGATGTTCCATACCTACATTGTGAGCCCTTTTCTGAAAGCACTGTGTTTTCTGAGAGCATTTCCCTGTATAGGCCGACTGATATCTACCATGAAATACATTGGTGACTCTGTGCACCACAGTAGCAAAGTGTTCAAAATGGAATTTAGCAATTTCTCATAGTCCAGATGCATCAGGTATCGTACGATAGACACGGACGCTTCGTCAGGACCCTCCAGACTTAAATGCAGATGGTGGTGACGTCCTCGGAGGACACTCTCACAAACTTGCTCGTGACATATCGTTTCACTCCAGCCCAGTGCCATAGCATAGCAGAGATTCTGCGTGGGCACAGGCCTGGAACATTTCTTCCTATTCTGTGCCATGAGGTGTCAGCTGGTGGAGGAAAATTATTACGTCATAGAGGTCACTTATCCACTACAGTCTTCTCACTGCACGACTCCAGCAGCCCCTCCTTACGGTGTTCTAGTTACTATAACTACTTTCACCATCACTACCCGTCTCTCTTCTCCCCGCCCCCCTCCCCCTAAACCTTTAGGTTTCCCCAAAATCCCTTGTTTTTTCAACCACCTTCAGGCCATCAATGGTAGCACTGCCACCTAAAAAACAATAGTCATTTACCATGTCAGTCTTGCGAGCTACTGGGCAACGTTAGGATTCTCATGGAGGAGGATCGATCATTGCTGCACCTAAAAGTCGCATCAGCGTGTAATGGAAGGTAACAAGAATATGTTGCAACCACCACTGTTGGACGAAACCAGCTTTCCATCGGATCCTTGGCACGTATCGAAACAAATAGCATATTCTCCATAATTGGAGAGTGCTACTCCTCCTTAACTGTGTACTGAGCGTGCCAGTTGCTAGAAAGTTCTTTAATTTTATGATCTATTTCGGATTTGTTACTGAAGCCACATTTGGTGGAAGCACATTATTGCACCACAGCACAATATTGCAATAGCAAATGGCTTCAGTGTAAAAGGAGTGGCTGATCGCGGAGTAAAATTTAAAAAAGAAAGAAGCAACCGGAGTTCGTGTTAACCAGTACTAGAAAACATCTTCCCCGGTATCGTCGGATAGGCAGGAAAGAGTGCGTCTACCGACCTACCTGAAGCGCTGAATGATGGCGGGGGGGGGGGGGGGGGAGGGGGGGGACTGATAGCAGAGATTTAGGAGCCTCACCTTATATCGATATGAGTTCCAATTATTCCACCCACGTGAGCGAGCCTTTGGCGATTATGCCGAGACAGTAAATGTGGTCAACAATCTCTGACAAGCAGCAGCAAATAAATCTAGGCCCTGCGGAACAACCATTACTCCTCTGTTTTCGATGACGCTGTTCAGATGGACACAATGTATTCTTGTGGGTTTACTCTTGTGCAATAGGTCAGTCTTTGTTTATTTTTCGGGTCTTCATGCAACTCAGCAACTCTAGCTTAACCAGACCTAGTCGTAGGGTAATTCAGCAGATGTCCATCGAATTTGCTACTCATGTACTACCGTCAATACAAAATTATCCTTTATTGTCTGCTTGCTACTTACATCAAAATTTACATTAATGACGAAACATCCCCATCGGTTTCTCACATCGTCGTCTGTGTAAAAAATTTCAGGTCCTGTCCTCGTTATGCTTCAACAACATACGCAAACTCTCGCTTGCACCGTTTAGCACATCACAGACAGAGAATATTCCCCCGAAAAGGACGCTTTCCGTTGATCTAGCCAGTCAGTTTCTTCGCAAAACGATTCAGAGTATATTGTTTCTTTTCTTTTTGCATCTACCGCCCAATAGGATGTTAAGAAAAATCACTAGACCCGAAATCTACATTGATGGAGGAACTACTGGCGTCTTCTAAGACTGTGTAGTCTTCATTACACGAACATTCTTTTCTCAAACTATTCACTAATTGTGACTATTTCAGGTAATTTAAATCAAGATCAGTATATATCACATTTCTCCTATTTGAACATCATTTCAGCGAGATTCCTTAACAGCATCTGCTCGGAAGATGGAGACCTGGATAAACGCTGAACTACTACCACAAGTTGTTAATATATATCTGCCAAGTGACAAGTACGTCTCTCGAATACTTTCAGATATTAAAGCCATTTGGTTCATAAATGGAAAATGTCACTTTGGAATAATAACAATATAATTCAAAGTCTTTTGTTTTGTTGTCCCTTTAGGACGTAACAGCTTTAGGACGTAACACACTTCCCTAAACATGTCTAAACTCATCTTCTCTTGTGTTAACAGTCAAGCTCGCTCCATATTCATTCTGAAGTAACCATTGCCACGTGGAGTTTGCACATTAATTAAACAGATAATCATTGATCATCACGTAGGCCTTTTTCATTTACGTTCAGCTATGAATAGGTTCCTGATTCATAAATATGATAGTATTTCAACCACAAACCTCGTAACTAATTCCACGCGCCTTTCCACGAGTAAATAGAATCATTTCAACGCTTCCTGTTAAGAACTGACGTAACACTGACAACTATTAATACTGCTATCAGATTCTTCATACGATTTATCCGCGACGCGGCCGCACGCGACTTCTCCGTGATAAAGCCCGACAACAACGCCACTCCAGACACCAAGACAGCGCGGGACCATGGAAAACGCTCGCTCAGGTCGAAGTTTCAGAAGCCACCATAGGTAAGGAGCAGTATATCGATACATTTTCTTTGGTCATCAGTCTTCTGACTGGTTTGATGCGTCCCGCCACGAATTCCTCTCCTGTGCTAACCTCTTCATCTCAGGGTAGCACTAGCAACCTACGTCCTCAATTATTTGCTGTATGTATTCGAATCTCTGTCTTCCTATACAGTTTTTGCCTCTACAGCTCTCTCTAGTACTATGGAAGTCATTCCCTCATGTCTTAACAGGTGTCCTATCATCTTCTCCCTATCAGTGTTTTCCACATATTCCCTTCCTCTCCGATTCTGCGCAGAACCTCCTCATTCCGTCCCTTTCAGTCCGCCCAATTTTTATCATTCGTCCGTAGCACCACATCTCAAATGCTTCAATTCTCTTCTGCTCAGGTTTTCATACAGCCCATGTTTCACTAGCATACAATGCTGTACTCCAGAGGTACATTTTCAGACATTTCTTCCTCAAATTAAAGTCGGTATTTTATATTAGTAGACTTCTTTTGACCAGGAATGCCCTTTTTGGCGTTGCTAGTCTGCCTGTGAAGTCCTCCTTGCTCCGTCAGTCACTGGTTATTTTACTGCCTAGGTAGTAGAATTCCTTAACTTCATGTACTTCGTGACCATCGATCCTGATGTTAGGTTTCTCGCAATTCTCATTCCTACTACTTCTCAATACCTTCATCTTTCTGCGATTTACTGTCAGTCCATACTCTGTACTCATTATACTGTTCATTCTATTCAGCAGATCATGTAACGCCTCTTCACTATCAGGATAGCAGTTTCATCAGTGAATCGTATCATTGATATCCTTTCACCTTAAATTTAATTCCACACCTGAACCTTTCTTTTATTTCAGTCATTGCTTCCTCGATGTACAAATTGAACAGTACGAGTGAAAGGCTGTATACTTGTCTTACACCCATTTCAATACGAGCATCGCGTTCTTGGTTGTCCACTCTTATTGTTCCCTCTTGACTGTTGCACATATTGTATAGGACTCGTCTCTCCCTATAGCTTACCCCAACTTTTCTCAGAATTTCGAACATCATGCTCCATTTTACGTTGTCGAGCGCATTTTCCAGGTCGACAAATCCTTTGAACGTGTCTTGATTTTTCTTTTGTCTTACTTCCATTATCAACCGCAAAGTCAGAATTGCGTATCTCGTGCCTTTACCTTTCCTAAAGCCAAAGTGATCGTCATTTAGCGCATCCTCAATTTTCTTTTCATTCTTCTGTATATTATTCTTGTCGGCAACTTGGAAACATGAGGTGTTCAGCTGATTATGCGGTAATTCTCGCACTTGTCGTCTCTTGCCGTCTTCGGAATTGTATGGATAATGCTTTTCCGAAAGTCAGATGGTATGTCACTACACTCATAAATTCTGCACACCAACGTGAATAGACGTTTTTTGGCAACTTCCCCAATGATTTTAGAAATTCTGAACTTATCAGTTCTGCCTTATGTGATCTTCAGTCCTGCAAAGCTCTTTTACATTGTGATTCTAATACTGGATCCCATACCTCTTCTAAATCAACACCTGTTTCTTCTCTTATCACATCAGACAAATCTTCCCCCTCACAGAGGCTTTCAATGTATTCTTTCCTACCTATCCGCTCTCTCCTCTGCATGTAACAGTAGACTTCCGTTGCACTCTTAATTTTATGACCCTTGCTTTTAATGTCACCGAAGGTTGTTTTGACTTTCCTGTATGCTGAGTCTGTCCTTCCTACAATAATTTCTTTTCCGACGTCTTCACATTTTTCCTGCAGCCACTTCGTCTCATCTTACCTGCACTTCCTATTTTTTCCATTCCTCAGCGACTTGTATTTCTCTATTCCTGAGTTTCCTGGAATATTTTTGTACTTTTTCCGTTCATCGATCAATTGAAGTATTTCTTCTGTTACCCAAGGGTTCTTCGCAGTTACCTTCTTTGTAATGTGTTCTCCTTCGCAACTTTTGTGATGGTACTTTTTAGAGATGTCCATTCCTCTTCGACTGTACTGCCTACTGAGCTATTCCTTATTGCTGTATCTATAGCCTTAAAGAACTTCAACCGTATCTCGTCAGTCCTTAGTACTTTCGCATCCCACTTCTATGTATATTGATTCTTCCTAACTAACATCTTAAACTTCAGCCTAGTCTTCATCACTTCTATATTGTGATCTGAGTCTATGTCTGCTCCTGAGTACGCCTTACAATCTAGAATCTGACTTTGGAATTTCTATCTGACCATGATGCAATCTAACTGAAATCTTCCCGTATCACCGGGCCTTTTCCAAGTATATCTCCTCCTCTTGTTACTCTTGAACAGATTACTCGCTCTTAATAACTGAAGCTTGGTACAGAACTCAATTAGTCTTACTCCTACCTTCCTAGTAATAACGAATCCTAATCCCGTTATACCATTTTCTGCTGCTGTTGATATTACCCTATACTCAACTGACCCGAAATTCTGGTCTTCTTTTCACTTCACTTCACTGACCCCTCCTATATCTAGATTGAGCGTTTGCATTGCCCTTTTCAGATTTTCTAGTTTTTCTACCACGTTCAAATTCTGACATTCCACGCCTCTTCTCGAAGAACGTTATTCTTTCGTTATTATTCAATCTTTTTCTCATGGTAACCTCCCCTCGGCGGTCCCCTCCCGCAGACCCGAATGGGGGACTAATCTGGAATCTTTTGCCAATGGAGAGATCATCATGACACTTCTTCAATTACGGGCCGCATGTCCTTTGGATACACGCTATGTGCCTTTAATACAGTGGTTTCCATTTCTTCTGTATCCTCATGCCGTTCATCACTACTTATTCTTCCTCCTTTAGGGACGGTTTTCGACACCTAGGACAAGTGAGTGCCCTGAACCTCTGTCCGCGCCTCTACCCTCTTTGCAAGGCCGTTGGCAGAATGAGGGGTGACTTCTTATGCCGGAAGTCTTCGGCCACCAATACTACATTACAACACAAAAGATAGCAGTACTCCATATTAGAGGACTTAGTAGATGAACCTTTAGAAAGGAATCCCATTACGGGAATGTGATGCTGAAAGACACAGTACCTCTGATTTGGTATGGGTAGAGGTTACACTTGACAACCAAGATGAATTAATAACTGGTTCCTTTTACCCCCCCCCCCCCCCCCACCCCCCACGTCAACTCCTATTCACATGACACATTTGCTGAACTGTTCGCACTAAACTTGAGTCTCATCATAAATATGTATCCCCACTCGTACAAGTATAGATGGTGGTGACTTCAATCCACCCACGATATGCTGTCGTAGATACATATTTAAAGATGGTGGTAGGCATAAAATTTCGTTCGAAAACGTACCTGAATACCTTCTCAGAAAAGTCTTTAGATCAACAAGTTCAGGAACCCACACGAAGTGCAAATGGTTGCAAAACATACTTGATCTATTAGCAACGGATGATCCCGACCAAATAAGGAGCATTGTGACAGATACAGGGATAGAAAGGCAAGGATTCCGCTCGAAACTGTATAATAGTTGTAAGGTGTCAGGCAAATCCAACACCTTCCATGAAATCCCTGACGTGATAAGCAAATCAAGTAGTATGTCACATAGCTCCGAATAAATCGTGACATTAAATTAACCAAAGTAATACGAGTAACGAGGGAGCAAATGGAACACCAAGACTAACACAAGAATGCCTAAATGCATGTCATACCTTCCCACTGTGAGACAGATGCAGTTCCGAGGGGAGAAACGAGAACAGAAGCCGACAGCAGAACCGTGTCAAGCTAGAAGGCCCTACGATAAGGGACGGACACCCACGTCGCCAGCTAACCGCTAGGACCACCCCCAGCCCATGTTAAAGGCTAGAGCCCTCCAGAAGAACAGTATAGATCTTACGATAACACAAAAAGGGCCACTCCAGCCGCAAGTTTTAGCGTGAGACTTTTTCGCGTCTCTGTTACGTTGCAAGCGTTAAAAACATTGCCCCACCACGAAAAGTTACCACCAGGACCACCCCCCAGTCCATGTTCAAAGATAGAGCCCTCCAGAAGAACAGTATAGATCTTACGATAACACTAAAAGGGCCACACCAGCTGCAAGTTTTAGCGTGAGACGTTTTCGCATCTCTGTTACGTTGCAAACGTTAAAAACATTGCCCCACCACGAAAAGTATAACGTTTCTCATTGGATAGACAGAATTTTTGTAGGCGGAGCTTAAGGTTAACATTGAGACCCTGATTGGTCAGATGAAAACACAGCCGGATAGTTTTTTTTTTTAAACCAACTTCGGTAAACTGTAGTAAGGAGAAGTTAGGAGGGAGTTGCTTCCGAGACGGCGAGCTGGATGGAGCTGCGTCGCCCGACGCCCCCTGACACTGCCTATCCAACGACAAGGTAATAAACGCACGCGATGCCGCATAACAGCGCATAAAGCTTCACTCAGAACTGCAGAAGTCTCATCTGTTACACCCCCGTTTTGCGTAATACTAGTGTCGATCGTCAATTAAAGCTCATGGTATTCACATTTGCTACATAAGTTAAAATCTGAAACGCGATGATTTTTCTGTTATTTAATTATTGAGAAGCCACATCAGCCACTGTGATTTACGACAAGTTAGATAAGTAATTAAAGATAATTGAGGGTCACTGTAGACCATTTTGATAGTTTTCTCTTTTATGAAACTTAATTTAAACCTAGATTATAGATGTGATATGGCATAGGTCATCCTTCGATCCATTGTAGAACTTGGAAACCCATTCAGGGAATATTCGTTCACATTTTTGTTGAACGCAGTTGGTTTTTATCATCCCGTATTAAAACATTTCCTTTTATCAATAGTGCAATTTATAAACAATATTTTGTGAGTAGAATAAAATTTCCAATGGTAAACTTAACTGCTTTTTCGACGTTATTTTACCAGCTAACTAAAAATAGAAAGCCTTGAACCCCTTCCACTAAATTTAGTTAGTATTAAGATTCTCTTACAGTTAGTGCAGTGGAGCTGACGCCGAAATCATTAAGTATTTGGATATATCATCGCTAGTCTCACTGAACTCTTCTGAACTCTACATGTCATGTGTGGTCTAGCGTCTCCTTACCAGCAACAGGTCCCAGGTTCAAACTAGTCAATTCCCTAAAAAACACGTTCAGAGCGTCGTTGCGCGAAAGTGGTAGGGAGACACGACTTAGAACAGACACCACGCAGAATGTTAGATAGTCTGGTTCCTTTCAAAGCATGTGATACAATAGCTCCATACATAGCAATCATATACAACCGTTCGCTCGCGAGAACGTCCGTATCCAGAAATCCGGAACTCACTTCAATACCCAAGAAAGAAAATAGGTGTAATCCGTTGAATTACAGATCAATATCAAAACGTCGATTTGCAGTACGATTTTGGATTGAACGTATGTTGCGCTCGAGCATTATGAATCCCCTCGAAGAAAACGATTTATTGACAAAGAGCCAACGCCCATTCAGAAAAATCGTTGTTGTGAAACACAACTAACTCTTTATTCTCACGTACTAATGAATGCCAGCGGCAGGGGCGTCAAATTGATTCCTTAGTTTTAGATTTGCAGAAGGCTTATGACACGTTTCTTCACAAGCGACTTCTAATTTAATTGCGTGTCTACGGAGTGTCGTGTCGACTGTGTGATTGGATTCGTGATTTCCTGTCAGAAAGATGACAGTTCCTAATAAGTAACGGAAAGTCATCCAGTAAAATGGACCTAGTATCTGGCGTTCCGAGAAGGAAGAGTTATAGACCCTCTGTTGTTCCTGATCCACATATACGATTTAGGAGACAATCTAAGCAGTCCTCTTAGATTGCTTGTATATGATGTTGCCATTTTGTCATGTGATGTCGTCAGATGATCAAAACGTATTGAAAAATTATTTAGACAACATTCCCGTATGGTGCAAAAACTAGCAATTGACTCTCAGTCGTGAAAACAATGGAAGCCATCTACATGAGCGCCGGAAAGAATCCGATAAATTTCTATCACACGACAACTCAAACTAATCTAAAGGCGGCAAAGACAGCTAAATACTTAGGGTGATCCTATGAAGAAAGCGGACCAAAGACTGATTTAGTGGCAGAGCGCTTAGAAAATGTAATACGTTTACTGAAGAGACTGCCTACACTACACTTTCCGGCCTTCTTCTGAAGTATTCCTGTGCGGTATGGGTTCCGCATGAGATAGGACTGGAGGAGGATATAACCTCCCCCTAACAAATTGACCTTAATGACAGTAAAAATTGAACTGCATGTACCTAATAGAAATTTGGGAAAAGCAATCGTCACCGAAGTTATTTTGTCGGTAAAGAGGGAGGAAAGGGTTACATCTAAATGAAGGGAAAAATGCAAATGAGACTGGTGGAAATTAATTATGAAAAAAGGGTAAAATTAATAAGGAAAGTAAATGTGCAGTCGTTAAGTTAACAATTAATTGGCGTTAATTAGATATTTGAGATTATATATATATACAATTAGTAAAACAATTACAATATATACAGACACAGAAATGTCATATCTTCAGGTAACAGAACAAGGAAAACAATTTATAGTACAATAGATGGAAATAGGAGGATATGCATTTCCGGCGTTACACGTGCTCCACATTGTCTGAGGATGTTCGTGTAATCTAAACAGACTCAGAAAATGTCCCAAAAAGGAAAAAAAAACAGTGGAAATTCATATGCTCAAAACATCAAGAAAATTTAGCATTAGGCTAATTAACCATAATCCAATTTTTAGACCATAATAATTGAGTGGAGACACTCCTAACCTTATTCCACTCTGTCATCTTGCACAAAAGAAAACAGGTTGACAACATATTAAAATTCATAGAAAACATAGGAAATGGTTCAGCTATTCTAAAATCAGCAAAATTCCTAACAGTTTCAAGAAATGGAATACTATTTACAAAATTAATCATAGTAGATGGTCATAAAAACAGGTAGATCAAAATATGCAAATTAATGATTAATTACACAGAATACACATTTTTATATAACCTTTTCATAATTAATAGTCTCGCCATGAGAGTCCACTTAACGCTAAACAAGAAAATAATATACAGCAAATCGAAAAAAACATAAATATTGACACCAGAATTCTTTCACATCAGCTGTTCGGGAAGAAAAACAGCTCCGCCTTCCGTACTCGCAAATACACAGAATACCGACAGCGGCACAAGAGCCGACAGCGGCTCCACCTCGCCAGTATTGTTGCGCCCGCCTGTGCGGCACGCTTGATCTCAATCACCTGTGTAACGGCATTTCCAGAACGTCCGTTTCACTGAATTCTTTCGGAAAAACTTACTCCCGAGTAATCTCAAGGGGTCCATTAATACTATCACAGTGGATAACTCAACACTGTCCATCATCACACGCATGTACTAGCCTGAAACTTAAAACAGCGTCTAAGTACATCGGCAATGGCTAGTAAAACACACATTCATGAAATCTTACAGCTAGTTATAAAATTATGTTTACATTCCTTAATCTACTGTGACTCAGCTGAAAACTTAAACTAGCAGCTTCGATTTTTCAATTGATTAATAATCGGTTACTCTTAAATCATTTAGTCAAAATTAATTACTTATTAATTACAACTTCTTTAATGTTCTCTTGGTCAGGCAAATGCATGGCAATCTAGCAAATCGTTAAATATTACACTCTATATTTACATACTGTACAAATTACCCATTCTGTGGTATTAATCAATCCTAGTTTGGTACAATTTCAAGTCAACAATGTTCCGTATACCTAATATTTTTCCAGAGCTTGGATACTCTAAGCAATAAGCATTTGTGTGATGTATACCAATGAATTTATATGGTCCATTATAAACAAGTCTATCTCGCTCGATTTTTCATGAGCTTTTACAAGTACTAAGTCTCCGATTGCAAACTTAGCAAAACGCGCGTTAGCGTCATGACGACGTATGCGAGCATCGGCTTTTAGTTTCATTATATCTAGCAAACGATCTTTTTTCACACCAATACAAATGTCAATCCGTGGAGGGAATCTGATTATCTCTTCCACTAAACCTTTACTTCTGTCATCTAACAGGGTTTCCTCTGGAGAAAATCCCTTAGACTCATGTCTGAAGGTGTTCAGAGTTCTCTCAAATTGTGCTACATATTTGCCTCATGCCCTATGGTTGTGGTGGCAATAGGTACGGCAAAGTCGGCCTAGCTCGCGCGTATACCTCTCAGTGGGATTTCCAGCCGTACAGTAAGCTGAAATATGGATCACTTCGACCCCATCTTGCCAAATCTTCATTCCACAACTTAGAAGTAAATTGTGCCCCATTGTCTGATAGAATCGCCTTGGGCTTACCAACATGAACAAAATAATCGTTCACAACCTTGCTATAGACCTTTTTGGCTGTAGCTTTCCTAATCGGGTATAGTTGGATGAACTTGGAAAAAGCTTCCAGCACTACTAAAATGTAGGCAAAGTTTCCTGATGACTTGGGCAAAGGTCCGTACAAGTCCACGCACAGTAATTGAAAGGTGTGGTTAGGCCTTATACTTTGCATAGGACCACGACTCGTACAGTTGGTAACCTTCACCTTCTGACATAAATCGTTTCAACATGTTATTAAAATGCACTACTTCACTCAGCTTTTCCGCACATTTCTTTGGTCCACAGTGACTATACACCAAATGGTAGTAGTCTATTATTACCGTGACGTATTTGGTGGGCCAGCATACCCGCCAAATATTACTATCTTCACCCTTATGTATGTACAAGATATGACCGTATATCTTGTAATACTTCCTTAATTTCTCTCCTTCTGGACGCCATTCGTCATATCGGGTCTTCACCATATTTAAACAACCGTCCTCGTTCTGATGACGACATAGATTCTTTCAGATGTTCACTATTAATTTACGTCCCGCAACTTCTTTAAAATAGTATAATTTGGCCACTCCACCTGACTCATCTTTCAATACATCTTGATTAGGCTCGGGCAACCGCGATAGCGCATCCGCTAAGCAATTGTCGGTCCCTTTTACGTCATAGTTAAATTGCTGTAAATACAGCGACCACGTAGTCAGTATTTCGTAAAGTAGTTTACAATCCTCCAGATAAGTGAGCGCCTTATGGTCCGTATGAGTAATCACCTTACGGTCCCATAGGTAACCCTTGAACTTCTTGAATCCCCACAAACCCTTCTCAGAAATCGCGTAGTTTCGCTCACTTTTTGATAAATTCCGACTCGCGAACGCTATCGTCCGGTGTTCCTTATCCTCTCCTTCACCAACTTCTTGGAACAGTTCTACCCCCACCCCGTAATTCGACGAAGCCGTCCCCAGATGGAAGGGTAGCGACAAATCAGGATGAAATAGTATGTTAGATCTTAACAACTCTCGAAAGCGGCCTGACACCCGTCAGTCCACACAAACGGAACATTTGTGCGTAAGAGGTTATTCAAATTTTCATCATTAAACACCTGTCCTTTTACAAATTTACGGTAAAATCCTGTGAGCCCTAGAAGACTTTTTAACTGTTTCCAAGACTTGGGTGGAGGACAGTTCCTTATTGCCCCTAGTTGCTCTGGTTATTTCGTAATACCACCAGTGGTAATAACATGCTCTAAAAATTTCAGTTCCTGCTTCACAAATTCGCATTTCTTTAGCTTTAGAGTTATTCCGCCACGGAGCAATGCTCTAAAAACTTCATCTAACAGGTCACAATGGTCATGCCAAGTGGCATTGGCCAACAAAAGGTCGCCGACATATACAGTTAATCTTGAACTCAAAACCGGTCCTAGCACTTTATCTAGGTCCCTTATGAATACGGACACAGATATATTAAGTCCCAATGGCAGTACTCTATACTGGCCGCAAACAAGAAGGCGGTGTATGGCCTAGATTCTTCTTCGAGTTCTATTTGCCAGTAACTAGCCGTCAGATCGAGGCTAGTCATGAACAACGTCATGAAACCATTGCAAAATCTCCTCCATACTCTCTAGTCTGTCTGTTTCGTGTTGAACGACCCTATTCAGCGTGCGTGCGTCAATCACAATACGCACACTGCCATCCCGTTTTGCTACAATGACCAAACCGTTATTGTGTGGACTCGTACTTCTTTCAATCACTCCCCATTCGAACATCTTATCTATCTTCCATTGCACTGCTTCCTTTTGGGACAGCGGTATAGCATACGGTCTCACGAAAAATGGTTCGTACGGAATTACATGCAACTTGCATTTACATCCTTCCACAAGTCCAGGTTTGTCTGAAAACACACTCTTATTCCTCATTATTACTTCATACAGGCCTCGTCTTTGTTCGTGTATTACGTTTGACACACCGTCTACGATACTTTCCAATTCACTTTCTACACTATTGTCAATGCCGAGATTCCTCACGTTACAGTAGTTCAGATTCATACCTACGTCAATAGCATCCGGCCAGTTAACAGTGTGTATAGGCTGGTATTGCCTATGCACACCATCTCCTGCCTCGTCAAAACTAACTACTATTGTTTTATCTTGGGACGTACATGTCAAAGTTTTGCTTTCGCAATTAATCACTGCACTGTACTTTAATAGCCAATCTAACCCGATAATTACTTCCGTAGTTAAGTCTGGCACGACGACAAACTCTTGCTCAAATCGTGCCCCACATATCTCGAAGTTGACAAAAATCTGTTTTGTGACCGGTTTACTGGCCTTCCCAGTAGCACCGATAATTTTCACTGCTGTTACTGGCATAACTACGATACCAGGTCTGTCTTTCAGTAACTGAAATATTTTTCCAGATACAGCACTCAATTCTGCACCGGTGTCAATCAACACGATTAGTTGTAGGCCGTGCATATTAACAGACACTACTATCTGTCTACACTTATCCTCGACTGTTTCTTTATTCTCCCACAATAAATCCTCGTCTATATCCAGGTCATTTCAGAAAAAAACCATCCGGCTTTGATCGTACATCCGGTTTATCTGGCGGCTTTTTCAGCCTCTGTTCACATACAGTTTTAATTTCAATACCTTTGTCCTGAGGCTTAGTCTGTAGCTTCACCTCCAACACCGAAGCCTTTTCCTGTAACTCGTCAACTAGTGAGTGTTGCTTTGCTATCAATTCACTAATTGACACCTTCGTTGATTCCTCTTTGATCAGATTGATCTCATCTGCCTATCTACCTGGAGGAATGTGCCCAGTAGTATCTGCAATTATTTCCTCTGGATCTGCGCAATCCACACTGCTACCGTCCGACCGTATAACGTCAGCTCTAACCTCATACACGCTGTAATCTACGTGCTTTTCTACCAGTCGTGTCCGGCTATCACTAAAATTTTCGTAATCTTTGTCCTTAATACTCTCGCAATGTTCAAATTTGAGTTTTGCGTCGGATGGGTCGGCTACTTCTATCACTATAACTTTCGGTAAGGTCTGCCGCTTAAGGCCAGAACTTTCCGTTACAACTTCAACATCCAACTCCCGCGGGACGAAACACGACGAATCTTGCTCGTGCTCCCCATTTACATTAACTATTTCTGGTAAAGTCTGCCGGTTATGGCCAGAGCTATCACTTCACAAACACTATCTTCCTGCGGGACGAGACGCGGCAAATCCTGCCCGCGCTCCCCATAAACACTTCACCCGTACGGGCCCCTATAATCTCTTAGTTCAACTGCCTTAACCAGACCTTATCCCTCTCTGCATCCCCTCGCTCGATGACGGACGTGTTATCCGACATCTAATCCTCTCTCAGCAATTGCGAATCATTCTTAAACTCAATCTCCAGTCCGCTGTGGGTGTTACAGCTGCCACTTTATAATCGATTTCCGGAACACTACTTAAATTGTTCTCACTGACAGTGAATGTATTTTCTACTGCCGTGTCTACAGCTGATCTACTACTTGTGGGAGCACACCTTTCTCCTAACACTGGCACACTCTCCCGCCGTTGATTATTCCACACGGAATTTTCATAACGACGACACCTCGGTTTTCTCCTGTTATTGGGCCGCCAAAATTTCACCACGCCCGGTCGACCCCTCACCGGCGCGGCTGTCTCGTCCCAGCAGATCCGCTCCCCGGATGCTGCTGAGGCGGCTGATCACACCCTCTGGCGTTATTACTATTCTGTGAAACCCGTATCACGTTAGTATGATAATGGTTTCCGTCATTCCTGTTATTATTTGCATTGTACCTATTGTTATTACGGTCCGAACCATTATTGTTATTGCTGCCATGGTTTCGGTGTGCATTATTCCCATGGTTATCGTTGTCGTGGTTGTTGTGGTACCCGTTGTTGTTACCACGCCTTCTACCACTGTCGCGATTATTGCGCCAATTGTCCTCGTCCTCAACTCTTTCCAGGAAATCATTGATTGTCTTGTAATTGCTTCCTACGTAGCGTTTTGTATCATCTGGAAGCTTCTTGTAGAGTTCCCAGACTATTTCGGATTCCGTGCGGCGATCACGCAATTGTTCCAACTTGCGGATCCAGCCCTCACAAAACTCCTTCATCGAGCCACGCGAATTCGCATTGAAAGGCCTCGATACGACAAATTCGCGCCGGACACTTTTTTGTTTTTGCTCTGACCAGTATTCAGCCAGAAACAAATTTTTAAACTCGTCGAAAGTCAGGTTCGTGATGTTGAGGTTTAAGCCACAACGCTTCGCATCGCCAGCCAACACGTCAATAACCGCATCAATTTTTCTCTCAATAGTCCATGATCTGGGTAAAACTCTTTCACAATTTTTAATGAAATCCATCACGTGTATACCGCCTTTTTTCAAGGGCTCGAACCGCTACTCTTTCGTCAACAATTCCGAACTATGTGAACAGATTGTCACATTGCTCTGTTTTTCATCAAGTTTCTTTTCTAATTCCGACACTGTCGTAATTACTTGGCACGTGGTTGTCGCAAGCGTTTCCACTTCCCTCTTTTTCTCTTCGCAGGTATTAGCCTGCCTCTTCACTTTAGTATCTACTTCGGACACTAAAGCCTTTAAAGTTTCCACCTTCTGTCGATCCTCTTTTTTTCACTAATTGAATTTGTTCCGTCAACTTATTCTCGATGATCGGAGCAACTGCTTCTCCTACACTTTTCTCGATTCGACTCTGCTAATTTCGGAATCAAAACGAGTATTTATGCTCGCAGTTTCCGCCTGAACGCCTGTCATTTCCTGTTTATGATTACCGATTTCGGTATTAATTACAACAATATCTTCTTTGATTTTATCAACTTTTGTGTTAACAACATTAATAGCTTTGTTCTGATTGTCTAGCTTCCTGTCAATTTCTTCAGACTGAGCTTCTTGTTTGGCAGACTGAGCTTCTTGCTTGGCAGACTGAGCCTAGATTTCGTTAGTCAAAACATACAATAAATCACTTAAATTCCCGGAAACTACCGGTTTTACTACCATAGCGGCTTCCTCTTTAATTGTCCCCCGTATTCGTCATCAAGGGGTTCAGATTTGATTTTCACTTCCGATTCCGAAACATTTTCTAAAGTTGCTCTTTGTTGCGTTTCGGCGGTCGCGTCTTTCACACTAGCGGCCTGCCCCTGAACAATGGGTTCCGCGGTGCGCGTTTCCCACTGTTCGACCGATTATTCCGTATCCAAGTCTACCAAATTTTGGTAAGTGTTGCCATCACTCATTTTAATAATTTTCAATATAAATGACAAATCTCAAATCTAATTAGGATTCCTTCCACTACTTATTCTCGCTGACGTAGCGACCTGTTCGTAAACAGTACTTTGTTACGAGATTTGCACAATGCAAAATTCGCGTCCAGAAAACCTCATATCCGAAGATTGTCCTGTCACCAGGTCGCCACGTGTAACCTCCCCCTCACTTATCGACCTTAATGACAATAAAAATTAAACCGCGTGTACCTAATAGAAATTTGGGAAAAGCAATCGTCACCGAAGTTAATTTGTCAGTAAAGAGGGAAGAAAGGGTTACATCTAAATGAAGGGAAAAATGCAAATGAGATTGGTGGAAATTAATTTTGAAAAAAGGGTAAAATTAATAAAGAAAATAATGTGCAGTCGTTAAGTTAACAATTAATTGGAGTTAATTAGATATTTGAGATTTGGGGAAAATTACGGTCGCCAGTCCTATGGACAACTACTATAATAACTGAAAATGAAAGATTAATACACATATAATTAGCACTAAAAGCGTAGCAACTGAAGGGTGACACATGTTGTGTGAAAACTGATGTGTGTCAGAAGTAATAAATTTCGCTACACTCTGACTTAATTTAGCAAAATAATTAATAAAACCGGAAAATTGAACGTTAATTTAGTGACTGAAATTAATAGTGAACTTTGTTTCTGAAGCACTATGAAATTCAATAAAATAAGGTTTGTCTTGGGCTACCTCAACAATCATTTCAAAAGCTACTTGAATATACGCAATTTAGAAATAAGAGATTTAACTTTGAACTTGAATTAAATGATTCTGAACAATTAACAATAGTAAAATTTAGTACGTACCAAGCTGAGCTGCAGTCACAGGTAAGCTAGAATATGGTAAGAAAACTCGCACTCTTAATTTGTTCTTGCGTAATCTAAATATTGTAGCCAGCTATGAATACTTTAACTGAACTTTGAAATTAAAGCACTGAAATGGAATGATATTGCTTTAATGCTGGCGTTTGAATTTCATTGACACTCGGGTTCATTCCGGAAAAGGAAGGGACCCTGCTTCGTAATGCAATTGGGACAATGAGCAACAAAGTTTCATGCTAAGTTGCTGAATTTAGTGATGGAATAATTTGAAAAGCTGAGGTCTGCCATACAGTTCTAAAACTTTAAGTGCTTCCAGTCTTCCTTGTTGGTTGATTGAAGGTTTGAAGTCGTCGATCGAGGAGGTTGCGACAGTCACTCATTGACGGCCGTTGCTGTTGCAGAAGCTGGATGTTGGTGCGCCTTCTTCTCGACACGGTCACCAGGCGAAACGGGCTCTTGATGTGCACCAGCTAATGCTTCCCGTCCGCAACACCATGTCAGAAACTATCATAGCAAGTCGAACGCAATTACATGCTGCCAAACCCCGAAAGCGCGGCAACTTGCAGGAGCGTCACTCAACACACCTGCTCCACCGCCCTACTCCAGCCACACTCCGCTCTGCCCGCGCTCCACGTGGCAGAGTTAACACTACTAAAGACCCTAAACACTTTGGTTCTCCACATGACCTATCGATGTTATCGTTCGATAGCATACTTTTCCCTTGGCTAGACCCAGCGTAAAAATACAAATAGTTTTTGCAAAACAAACCAATTATACATCGACATAAATGCATATATATATATATATATATATATATATATATATATATACAAATAGTAAAACAATTAAATATATAAAGACACAGAAATGTCATATCTTCAGGTAACAAAATAAGGAAAACAATTTATAGTACAATAGATGGAAATAGGAGGATACGCATTTCCGGCGTTACAAGGACATATAATAAGTTGAAAGAAAAGCAGCTCGTTTCGTATTATCGGGAAATAAGGGAGAGCGTGCCACGGATATGACGCACGAACTGGGTACCAGTAATTAAAAGACAGCCGTTTTCGCTGCGGCAGGATCTTCTCATTAAATTTCAATCACCATGTTGCTCCTCGGAGTGTGAAAATATTTTGTTGGTGACCAACGACATAAGGAGAAATGATAATCATAATAAAATAAGAGAAAACAGAGTTCGCAAGGAATGATTTAAGCGTTGGTGCGTCCCGCGCGCTGTTCGACAATGCCGGCCTTCGTCGTTAATCCGCCAGGCGGATTCGATCCAGGGCCAGCGCTCCTGTCCGAGTCCAGGAAGCAGTGCATTAGCGCTCTCAGCTACCTTGGCGGGCCTCCGGTACTAATTTTCAGTGTCGTCATTCAGTTATACGGCTGATGTTTATCCATATTCGCAACCGCAAACAGATTTAATGTATTTCATAATGGCTGTAGTCGCCGCAGTGCCTGTTCCTTCGGACATGCATGCATGCATGCATGCATACATTAAAGGTAGTTCGATGAACTCCTCGCCAGGCCATTGTGAATTGCTTAGAAGTCATGTATATGTAGATGTACTTAAAGTCTGAAGATGTGATCACCACATTCCCTTTGACTTCACGGTACGCACACAAACTGAGATATTGTCAGTTCTGTTGTAACTATGAAATCAAATACCATTTTTTTCCGACTACTATAATCTCTGCGAGGAACTGGTACGTTAGTAACTATATGACTTCACTGCGGAACTCCACGGACGGGTCGCACTCTCGGTTCCAAAGAGAACGTCCTTCGTCACACAAAAGAGAACCGCCGAGAAGTACTTGAAACATTGCCCCGTGACATGGGCTCCTATGGAGCACACATATGCGTACCATAAAGCGGGAATTTCATAGTGACACGATCTCCAAACTTATCTAAAATTCAAACGGTGCATTGCATTCTTATCAAAACTCTACCTACTAAGGCTCCATAGAAGCCTGTACGAGTAATTGGATTTGGAAAGCATGTACCGTTTAAGTTGCGTAAGATTTTTCGTTTTTCATAATTGCACTGTTTGATCGTCAGTTAGTTGTAATATGCGACAGCGTTTACCAACCATGTTCTAAATACTTAACAAATGGTATTTTATCAATTTAATTTGTATAATTATTGCTGTCTAACGAAGGAATAATTAATGTAAAGTCTATGTCTGGCATGGTTAATCGTCGCGCGGGGTGGCCGCGTGGTTCGAGTCGTGAAGTCACGGAATGCGCGGCCCCTCCCGCCGGAGGTTAGAGTCCTCCTTCTGGTATGGATGTGTTTGTTGTTCTTAGCATAAGTTAGTTCACGTCAGTTTAATTAGTGTGTAAGTCTAGGGACTGATGACATAAGCAGTTTGGTCCCTTAGGAATTCACACACATTTGAACATTTGCATGGTTTTTACAAATCTTAGAGCAAAATCACGTACTATGCATGTTATTGGTCAGAATAAATCATGAGTCAAAATGTTTGACGTATCAAGTGCCACACTAGAGTTTTTTTCCAAGGGTGTGGATAGGTTACATCTGAGGACAGAAGTGTAATGGTTCTGAGCACTATGGGACTTAACATATATGGTCATCAGTCCCCTAGAACTTAGAACTACTTAAACCTAACTAACCTAAGGACAGCACACAACACCCAGTTATCACGAGGCAGAGAAAATCCCTGACCCCGTCATGAATCGAACCCGGGAACCCGGGCGCGGGAAGCGAGAACGCTACCGCACGACCACGAGCTGCGGACACAGAAGTGTACAATTAGATACATAATATATATCAAAAGGGAGGATTTGAAGCTTTTGATTCATTATCTGCAGTCGAGAAAGGGAGAATTAAGTATACTGTTTTGTATAACCAAGTACCACTCTGTGTAATGCGTCTATAATTGATGAAAAATGTTTTACGAAGTACTATATACGGTGCTTGTATCACTTGATATAAGCAACGTAGTTAGCCAGAGGATGGTCACATTGTGACGAAAGTCAGTTATCAAAGCAAAAATAATCAGAACTGTGCATTGCGTGATTCTTTTCAGAACACCTTCGCTTTCTCCGCAACAGGTTGACGTCCACGTGCATTGAATTAACAGCAGGTGGGAGTAGTTTTTTGTTACGATATAATTTGCTGTGCGTCCCGTCAAAGTGCGGCGCCCTTTTAAGAGCACATAACCTGCCTTAATTAATTCTTGTTTCTGCGGCGTTGCTCCTGGCAGACGCGTGAAAGGCCGTAAGACAGGCTAGCCCCAGAGTTTAATTAAAAATAGGGACCGCAGTGCGGCACACCAGTAAAGTGTAAAAACGGCAGCTCTTGGATTATTCGCATTCTGTACCCGTACTTTTAATCAATTCAGACGCTCCTCAGCTACAAGTATTTTTCATTCCGTGCCAGTATGCTGAAAATTCTCTATTGCAACCCATGTTCAGGCTGTTAACTAGCATGGAATAGATTTGGCGTTCGACTTATATACAGTTCGAGTTTTGCAGAAATTTTACTACTAGATTATTTTTATCATATGGGCATCCTGTGACTGTTCGATTTTATGGTATTAAGTTCTTCATTATCTTATGTTCTTCAGGCTTACGTTTGTTTGCATCTTCCACAGCAACTGTTACAATCGATTCTTTTGGATTTTCCGTCTGAAACTTGTTGTAATTAAAGAGTATATCTGCCATAAGAAGATCCGATGAGTCCGGTAATCTTTTATATAATGAGAGATACCGAGAGACTATAACGGTAACCCCAAAATCAGGTCCTGAAGACCATATGATTGTCGACCGACCGCCGTGTCATCCTTGACCATTGATCTTCGGATGCGGTGTGGAGGGTCATGCGGTCAGCTCATCGCTCTCCTGGCTCAGACCGTCAAGGCACTGACTCTCAAACAGGAAACTCCTTACCTTGTTTCATAAGGCTGAGTGAACCCTGTTGCAATCCTCCCGCGAACGTAAACTCCATGGTAGTACCGGGAATCAAACTTGGGTCCTCTGAATGAGGGTCTGTCGCGTTGACCACTTGGTATGGAGCGGACATCTCAACAGGTACACTCTAGGCACAAGAAACGTAAAACTGCTGAGTTATGAAAATGATATGGGCATCATCTCCAGGACCATAGAAGATCTACAAACAGCCATGGAGGCCAGTAGAAAGTGAACACTAGAAAACTCCATGGAAACAAATAGTTCAAACACGAAAGTAATGAGATTTAGAAGAGGAGGAAGAATATCAAAGAGAGACCATTCGTGAATGGCGGGTAAAAATTTGAATCCGGATCCAGCTTCAAATACTTAGAAGTAATGCTAAAAAGTAAATGGAACCACTTTCTATCTGAATATAGAAGAGTGAGGGACCGCCGCAGAAAAAGCCATTTACGACATTACCACACTCCAAAATTTATCCCTTGCAACTGTTCTCATGCTGTTCAAACTGAAATGCATGCCAGCTGCCACACATGGAATTCAGCTGACCTAGACCTATATGACGGTGTAAAACAGACAGACTAGAGAATTATTTATTTCTAGTTTCTGCTACCAGTCACTTTATTATTTTATCTTTAATCTAACATAATAAAACGCGTTTCTAACATGTTCTGTTCATCTTCAGGCATTTATACATACATACATAAAGAGAAATGTTACTTAAAAATAAACAGTCTTAAATTAGTAATCTAGACCTCTTTGTCCATTGTTTGTTACTGTAGCGGCTGGTGTGGCATTTGGGGAGGGGGGGGGGGGGGAGGAGGTGGACAGTGTAAGACTAGAAAATCGGAATCAGTGATGTCTTCTGCTGGTTTTCTTCCGTTTGGTTGACCATGTGTAATATCATAGCGATAATATCTTGCTGCTTCACTTGCATCACTGGTGTAATGGCGGAGATGTTGACTGACATTTCACTATTGCATAGTGTATGTGTTCGCCGCCAGGGTGAGTATGTTGAGAAATAAATATGTATACATGAACAATAAATATTTAGAATGTTAATGAAGACTGTTTCATTAACAATCTTAAGAGTTATCACAGAAAAGATTCGGAGGCCCACCCTGTTCTTTACGTGTATAGCGCCTTCTATGCTGATTCGAAAAATACACCTCCTCGGTTATCTCACATGTATTACGTTTTCATTAGTTTACTGCTGATTTGTGATATAGATCTTTTTTCTCTTGCTTTTGGAAAAACCTATGGACTGACTAATCGGTCTGATGAGAACTTTTGTACTTTTATCCTCAAAATATTTAGATTCTATGTGTGTACTTGATGTACGTCTTTGTTTTATTTTTGTTTCTCACCCTGTGTTATTCCTATTCTTGTGTCTTGTACGTTTCTTCGAGTGGGATTTGCCCTTGTGTTGGTGATGGCTGGGTGTTTGCACATTTCCGTTTCGTGATTTTTTTCCTTCAGCTTCGTATCTAAATTTTTAATCTAGTATTGTATCGATTGTTTGTGGCTTGTTGTACTATGGTATTCATCCCCTTTTTGTTTAGTTGTCTGTAATTAGTCTGTATCTGGAGGTGCTCTGTTTAGTGTGTGTAGCAGGTATGTAGGTGTTGCTTATTGGTGTGTGTTTGGATAGTTTGACCTGTGGCATGGTGTATTACTGTATCCATTTTTGGAAGTTTTCCAACCCGGTTACAATAAATTCATCTATACTCGGTAACGCCCAACTCGTAACCAAACAAGATTTCAATGATACATTTTGATTGTGCTACAGGACAAAAGTAGTTTCTGATAGTAAAATAAATGGAACACAGCGTATTTGACTCGGTGTCAAAGATTGGTTATTATGACAGAATGGTCGAGCCAGTCACGTACATACAGTATTTTTACGTACTGTCTTCATGCTCGTACAGCCATTACAAAAGCTGAAATACAAATAAATGGTGTTAAAACATTTACAAAGAACTGAATATCGTCTGTGGTATTACAAACCTAATTTGGAGCAGTTGTTAACACAATTTAGAGAAGCATATCGAGACATGTTTTTATGTCTAATGGGATAAAATGCGCTAACAGTTATTGTGATTTTAGGCAGGGTCGTTACCGACCTGTGTGGCGTACATATTAGACCATCTATAATTAAAAACCTCAAAAATCATACCTCAGACGCACAGCCGAAGGCCATCCTAGAAAATTGCATCGTGGTTAAAGAGGCATCCAATATTAAAAGGCAGGCCGGGGTGGCCGAGTGGTTCTAGGCGCTACAGTCTGGAACCGCGCGACCGCTTCGGTCGCAGGTTCGAGTCCTGCCTCGGGCATGGATGTGTGTGCTGTCCATAGGTTAGTTAGGTTTAAGTAGTTCTAAGTTCTAGGTGTCTGATGACCTCAGAAGTTAATCCTATAGTGCTCAGAGCCATTTGAACCATTTGAATATTATAAGGTAAAATGTCTACACTTACAGTTGTTGCAAAAAAAGAAAATAGAACTTTCAGTTTGTAAGTGTTTAAATGGAAACTGTGTTCACTGGAGATCTGAAAAGATCCTTAGGCTGTGTGAAGTACTGTATTTCACAGGATGGCGTCATACTACGTATCCATAGAGAAGAAACAAGAAAAACTTAGTTCTGAAAGTGATGCAAAGAGGACGAGGACCAGCAAACGACTTTCACCGTCCTGAAATTCAAGCCGGGACATGTGCCTGCATGAATTGTCAAGGTATATTTCAACAGCTCGTGAGTCTCTGTTGCGCAAGGCCAACCGGTGGCCTTGGTAGGCCCCCATTAGTCAACCTCTTCGCTTGGTAATTGGGTCAGGCTAAAATATTAAACAAATACTTAATTATGTTACGATCTTCAGTCTCCTACGCTTTTGAGACCTGGCGAGTCTCGAGAGACCGGCTGGAAGATTCCTTTCCATATAATGACTGAGAGACCAAACAACATATTTATAGCATAATTCTGAACAAATTTGGTTCCACTAGATTAATGACGCAGCTAATTCAAAGTGCGTTTGAGACATAGAATCACGTAAGTTAGGAACGCGGTAGCTGAACAGGGAGCGGCGCCGTCTCTGCCCGCAGACCGACGGTTCACTAGCGCGCGCCTGCTGCCGCTGTGTGCCCTGTGCCGGGCGCCGGCAGGTATTACGGCCGGGCCGGCTGTCCAGCGACGCGGACACGCCGCAGCGCCGCCTAATATAACGGCCGGCAGTGCTGGCGGCGGAGGCGCTGTGTCGCGCGGTCACCCCGGCGCAGAGTTTGAGAAGCTGCGGCGCCGTGATTGATGTCGCAGCTGTCCCGCCGCTTTAATTAAAACAGCCTGCCGCCAGACACTTGGCCGGCCGCAACACCAGCGCCCAGGCGGCCATTTATACTGCCCCGACCCACGCCCGCCTAAGGACTCCGGAGCAGCAAGTGCTTGCAACTGCCACCTCGCATCCCAGCCGCTCATTCGAGCTCGTAGTAGAGCAGCGGACTGAATCATTGCTGCCGCACACTCATCCACGAATTTCCACAGGGTGACTCTAATTATTTTTCTCTATATAAATACAATTTCATCTTTTTCTTGCAATCCTGTACCTCTTTCCTATCTCTGCAGGTGTACTCCACCGGAAGTCTTCAGTGACTAACATACAAAACCAAATAATTATCACATCCCGGAGACGTCACGCTAATATCATGCAACACCATAGTACCCCTTGAAACCCTTCCATATGACCCATTTAATTAAGATATCTTATGATTTATTCTGTTTTCCTCCGATCGTACGTCCCGGCTAAACTTCTCTGTTGATCCATCGCGGATAAGGGACAGCGGCAGGTCAGGTATTTACCAAAGAAAATTCATCAAGCAGCTGTTTGTTTTCAGAAGTTATTTTATTTATACGACCAGTTTCGGCATCTCATTAATGTCATCTTCAGGCCCCTGGATTTTAAAAAAAACTCCTGTACATATACCATATGTCGAAGTATACTACTAATTTGCATTATAGAAAATGAAAAGTTATAATAAATGTCCTTCAAACCTAGAAAAGGTAAGGCGTTGCGCTAAAAAGAGTACCTATGCACACAAAGCACAGCAAAGCCGAATATGTACACATACTTGTTGGCAGTGAAACAAACTATTTTGATATCACAGAATTATAATAGAACATGCCAACCATTACAAAAAACAAAAAAATCGACAATATACAAAGTCGGATCCTGAAACGAATTAAGATTATGCATACTGTAAAATGCTTTTTTATTCCAGTCTCTGATGACAAATGAATTCTTTAGACGGTTACGGGTTTCAGTCTGTAATGACCATCTTCAGATCTTTTCTACACTATGTCCTAAAGTTATACGCCCATAATGGCATAGTCAAAACATATAATATAATCAGCATAGTATCGTTACATATCTTTAAAATAAGGTGTACAATAGGCCACATAGTACACATAGTGATTATTGCCAACAAACACAGAAAATATGAACAAAATTTTCAAACTCCAGAAAAAAGCCCTAAGAATAATAACCAAAAATACTAGTTGAGCTCATTGTAAATATCTGTTCAAAACACTGGGGATTTTAACTGCTCCGGATGTAAATACATTTACCAGTCAGTTGTACACATAAAACATAACATTGGTAATCACTGCACAAACAGCTCTGTCCATGACCATGCAACAAGAGATAGACTCAACTTACATTTACCGAGAAAAAATAAACATAATACTCAAAAAAGAATTTTCTACAAAGGAATAAAACTCGACAAAAATTACCAAAAGAGATTAAAGACTTGCAAAGATACACTTATTCCAAAAGGCTGCTAAAAAGTTTGTGTTATGCAATACATTTTGTACACTGGAGGATTACTTAGATAATACAGAGTAGGGGTTTGATAAAAAAAGTTATACAAATAAATAATAATAATAATGATTATAAAACATCCAAAATTCCACTCAACAACTTCCCTTTACGTTTTTTCCCTTCTTTTTTCCTTTCTGGAAACACTAACACCCAAGCTATGCATAGCACAGTACTAACATCTCTTCCTCTTTCTGAGGTCAATATCTCACTCATTATGCAGGGATGCTGACTCAGCAGGATAACAAATGGGACTTTGTCGTACAAAAATGGCGCAGAGATCACCAGTGTGCGTGTGTGTGTGTGTGTGTGTGTGTGTGTGTGTGTTTGTGTGTGTGTGTTTGTGTCTGTAGTGAGTGAACGAAACAATGTGTGTACAATGCGTGCAGTGACTGATATTGAGATATGAGTGAACACTGTGGCATTACATTACTTAATAAGTTATTTGTATAAAAAAGTATTATATACCAAGAGTAAATCTAATCATTGTCTCTAATTAGAAGTCTGTAAACATATGTGTATACGAATTAGCTTATTTTAAATTGGTGTAAACTTGTAAATACGTTGACATGTCCTGCATCCTTGTAAAAAGAGAACTACTGATGAATAAAGCTGCTACTATTACTACTACTACTACAACTACTACTACTACCTCTACTACTACGAGAGTCACGTGCAGCTATCTTGAATGTATCGTAGGAATAAGTGTGTTTTTTAAAGAGTACAACACATTTAGGTGTTCATCATTCTAATGAACACCTAAATGTGTTAATGATTTATTTTGGTTCGAGAATTACTGAATTTAATGTGTTTTCTGAGGATAATGCGAAACAGACTTTATTTCAGTTATCGTATAGCCTTAACATTCTAACGAATAGCTAAATTGTAAACTGCAAACTTTCGCAACTGGAATTGTTATATTTACTAAAATATTCCGGACTACTATGCTGTGATCGAAGGGATTTCACTTTAAAACCTGACGTTCCGTCCCCATCTGCAGAGGACGTTTTCAAGGGGGGATCGTGGCTTTGTTGAATGTCTGGTTCACACCCAGGCTTCCTACTGACTGTCAGTCACGCACTGTGTCTGTAGTGGTTAATAGGATGTATTCGTATTTCTTGTAAGGTCTCCTTAGTTTGACTGTGTGCTTCCTGTGGTTCGTTTCCATTCCAGATTTGTGTGTATTACCCATGACGATTTATTATGGTATTTGTTATCACGACTGCTACATGCTTGTTAAATGTGGCCAGTATACATGTATTATCATTCATCGTGTTTATCTGCTACAAATTACAATATTACGAGTAGGAAAATTTGAAGAATTGTGTTGTGATCAGTTTATGAGTTTCTTACTAAAAATTTTTAAGTGGATAATACTGTAATCCTGACTTACACATTAAATCGTTCTTATCTCAATTTATGAATTTCCTTTTAATGTATTTGAAGCTGCTAGCGAGGATTTGGGTGAGTGGAAGGTATGGGGTCACCAAAAAATCATTAATTTAAAACAAATTCAACTGCACTGTATTTTAATTTGTAAATTATGAATCTTCACAAGTAATACCAACACTTTAATCATTTACACAAATTGAACCAGTTTGGTCAAACTGTCTTGGAAACTTAAAACCAATCAGCTTAATAGGAAAGACGTTAATTTCAATGTTAATTTGAATTTTTCCATACTCTTGAATTAAACAATTAAAAAACACCACCATTGCAGTTAGCAAGGAATTTTAGTCTTCGCTTTCAGCCGTGGGCGTAAATGATTAGCAAAGTTCTACAATAGTACTTAATCAGAGAAAATACTGTACGTAGTAGCGGTTACTAGGTACAACTTAAAAAGTCCAAGCAAAATAAAGCAAAAATATCTGGAGACTACACTAACTGGTTAAGAACAAACTAGTAATTAGTCCCCCATTCGGATCTCCGGGCGGGGACTACTCGGGAGGACTTTGTTATCAGGAGAAAGAAAACTTGCGTTCTACGGATCGGAGCGTGTGTAGGGAAGCAGCCTACTCACGCTGTAATAAATTCACATCAGTTTCCATTGTGTGCCAGCCAGTCCGCTGTAACTAGCTCTGACGTCATAAATGTTGAGCAATACCTTAAAAATCAAGCAAATGACCTAAAACTTTTCTAACATGTCAGGAATAATACTAAATTAATGTGTGTTGAATATCAGTACGATAACTTAAGTCATTTTCGAAATTTGGACGTTTTTCTAAAAAAATCATTGGCGCAACAGAAAAGAGCTAGAGACTTCAAAATTTATATTTAGATTCATCTTTCATAATGATTTAATAAAAACAGTACTTTGGATTTCACATATTAAGATTTTAGTGGAAATTCATGATTTTCTGGTTTTCATCTCAAAACTGAAGGAAGCAAGATAGATTAAGTAGGTTAATAAATAAGGCTAGGATGTTTAGATTTAAATAGGTTGGAGGTCCGCTATGACTATAAAGATGTGAAAAGTTTCTTTTGAATACCTATAAAATTATAGCGATAGCGGATCTCAAAAGGGCCAGTTCAGAGCTCATCTACTGCGTACAGTGTAATTTAATTAATTCTCTCGCCCAGAATATTTAACTTAGCCACGTCAAAATTTTATTATCAATACTTACCTGCGTGCTGAATGCACGTTTAAATTAAGAGCTTCTTCGGCAATCAGCAAAAGAAGCTATAAATTATTATGTAACTTGAAGTGGTGCGTTACTAGCCCAGCGGCTAGTCGAGAGATCCGAAAAGATCAGGCGTTCCCTTCGCCGTCCGCACCGCGGCTTTATATATAAGGACGCTGCGCAAGGAAGGAAGGCCCCAGTTCTCTCCAAACGCTGAATGACACGCCATCTGTGTCGGGAGCCGCGTCGCATCAGTGTCACTGCTACAAACAGCCTCGGGTGCCGTATTAAGTTACTAGAGATACGCGGAACCATGAAAACATTTTATGTGAAGTGTTAATTCTGGAATGATTTTCATTATCTAGCTTCAGTTTGCGTATTGTCGTATTTTCACGTGCCGTCGCGGGACAGACATTCTACCAAATATTTAGCGTGGCGTTTGATGAAGTATTTTCATCAAATTATGGCGAGCATTCTTTTTAACATTTAATTCGGACATTTATAGTTGCATCAGCGCATTAGACTCTCAACTGCTCTGTTAGTTAGGTTGTAGGGATACTTGTGTTTCTTATCAGTGAATTTCAGAATATACTCAACTATTTTGGAAAACCGTTTTTGATTAGAAATCCCGGACAATCTCCTAATTCCTCAGAGCTATAAGTTGCAGCTATAATTGTATCTCAAATGAAGTGGGCACTAGGATCTCTATTACTGGTTCCATGTTTTATTAAATCACTTTCTGGGTGCCAAAAAGTAAATAGAGAGCCAGTGTTGAGAACGGCGAAAGACAGCATTAACAACATTCTAAAAGCCAGAAACTGATTCAACTTGCAAGCATTTATACACTAAAAGATTATTTAACAAACTCACTCGCCGCCCCACATATGGTGCATCGGCCGGGAAATCAACTAAGTTAAAGTGATTTTTAACTATTCGGATTCGCGAGTGGAATGCGACACGCAGCTGAGTAATAGAACAGTGAATGTGTTACGTGTGCATGTGGACGACGCTATTGGATTAACAACGCATCTGGATTGACGGAGCTGGCACTGAGTCTAGCGGTGCTGCCGGCATCGCGAGAAGCCAGTCTCGCTGCACCGCAGTCGTACGCTGGAGCAGCCGGCGCAGAGCCTGCAATTGCGGGCCACGCAAACATACAACAGCCGTCGGAGAGCCGTCTGCAGTTCAACGTGCCACGTCGCATCAGGAATCCTGGTACGCCGCGCCGGCAACGCCATACGTCGTGCAGAAGGAACTAAGTTAAGTGAAAAGCTGTTAAAAGTTTTACTAACCTGCACTAAAAGACTGTCGGCGATGGAACCGTCAAAAGAAGCTGAGGTTAAACCTAAATCAGAACCTATGTCTGTTGAGGGAACTGTAAATCCAGACAACGGTTCAAGTTTAAATATGCATGAAAGTAGTAATGTTAAGGTGAAACATGAAGTATTGTCTCCTGATCGTAGTGTAAAATGGGGCAATGATTCAATAATAGAAACCCCTGTAGTAAAGCAGAAAGTAGAAATTGTAAATTTATTGGATGATAGTTTCTCTGATGAATTAAAAAATGAAACAGTCATCAGAGATGATAGAGTTTAAGAAGGAGCAGTTAGATATGACTAATCAATCAGAAGTTTCATTTAGTTTTGATGATTCTGGTGTTGGAGCTAGTTTTTCGTCACCTGAGTGTGATAAAAAGCCAGTTAGTGAGCAACCCAAAGATGCTGGGACTGTTGATCTAAATGTTATATTACAAGCAATAGCTGCCAGTAATGCTGAATTAAAGTCTGAAATAACTGAGGTCAAAAGCAGCAATGCTGAATTAAAGTATGAGATTATGGCCAGTCAAACTAATTTTAATAAGCGATTGGAGGTAATGGACGATACCTTCAAGGCTGGTTGCAATAAGTTGAAAGAGGATCTAGACAGTTTGAATTATAAAATTGATTACAACCATGAGGATATTAAGAAAAAGGTTGCTCAACAATTTTCTGAAATGTATAAAACAGTAAAATCCGCAGTTGCTGAGGTTCGCAAGGACTTCCAAATGGAAGATGCGAAGCTGGAGCACAAACTAACAGATAAGATCGAGGCGGAATCTGAACTGTGCTCAGATAGATTTAAAGATGTTAATATAAAAGTAAACATATGTCAAGCAGAAGTAGAAGCAATCTAAACTGACACTACTCATATTGTGCAAAGAGTAGATAATGTTGAAATGAAAGTAGAAAATATCAGTACTAACATTGCTAACATTGAAAGTAAAGTAGCTTCAGTAACGTCTGGTGATGGTAGTATACAACAAGTTGTAGCTGCAAACGCCGCTTTTATCGGGTGTCGGCAGCTCTTGCGGTTCGATCCAGACAAAAATATCCATCCGCTAGATTTCTGGAACGATTTTGAAGATGTGATTCCACCAACTTGGTCTGAGCAAGAGAAAATCTCATTTATTAGAAGCCATTTAGCGGGTGACGCCATGCGTTGGTCAGCTGATGTTATGTTAAAGTGTAAAACATTAGCAGAATTTAAAACAGCTTTTATTAATGAGTATTGGTCTAGCAATAAGCAAAATGAAGTGTTGAGAGAATTTTGGAGTGGGAAACGCTTGAATGCAGGCAAGGAATCAATTAAAGAGTTTGCTAGGTCATGGATCTCACGATTGTCACATTTGGCGGAAAAGCTAAAACCAGAAATGATTATACTAGGTCTTGAAGCCAAACTGCCATGGTATTGGCAAACTAGAATTATATCAGCCCCTAGAGACAATCTGGATCGTTTCATTGAGTATTTGGAACGTGTAGAACGTGTTGCTGCCAATGAGGAGCAAGCACGTAATAACAGAAATGCTAATAATAATAGTAGTAATTTTAGGAACGAGCAAAATGGCAATGTAAACATCAGAACAGTAGATGTTCGCCATCCTAAGAGAGGTAGGAATTGGGGAAATAATTATCAGAACCAACAATGGCGTCCAAGGGATAATAATTTTGTTCCAAACAGAAATATGCATGTAAACAACAGTACGGAAAGTAATGCTGTGCCAATCAACTATAATGAAACTAAAGGAAACAGCAGTAGGCCGAGGCAGGAAAACTAGTTCCCGTCTATGAGGACACTGGCGCTCACCAGGCGGTTACTTTTCCTAAGCCAGTAGTTACGGGAATTGGTAAGATAAATCAGAATACTCAAACTGAACATGTGGATGAAGAGTCGGTAGCATCTAAGAATTCAGCAGAAATATTAGATCACTCACAGTATTTGATAGATACCGTGTTAGAGACGCTTTCTAAGTGGGAAGAGAAAGAGAAGGCGCAGCAGTGTAACAGTAGGGAAGAGCTACAAAATACTGAATTGTCAGGTGAAGAAGTAGAAGACATTCATGCTTATATTTACGATGAGAATGATGTGCTCTTATCTAAAGTGCCTGTGCAGGATATTGATAATGTACTAATAGATTTAGGACAGGAGATAAATGAGAATGTAGAGGGTAGGCTGTTGAGGGTCAATGAACCCAGTAGCTGTGACCAGTTGTCACTTGAGAAGGAAACCGACGATAATGGTGAAAGTGGTTTAGCTGTAACTAATGTTATGGCCGGTCTGGAGGCGCAGAATCGCTCAGACTACAGTAATTTGGGTCATGTTCAGCAAACTAAATGTAATGAAGTCGTGCGGTGTTTCGATTTAAAATTAATAGACCAACTGGAAAAGGCAGCTGAAAATGTAATTCAGGAAACCCCTACACACTGTGACCTAAATGTAATGAAAACAGATGTCGATCACTTTAGTTGGAGACAAATCCAAAAGGAACTATTAGATGAATGTGAGGAACCACCTGTACAACCTAGAATAAGCCACCCTATAATAATAGTGAATATGTTGGGTATCAATGTACGTTGTCTCTTAGACAGTGGAAGTGAAGTGAGTGCAATATCTCAGTCCTTCTTTGATGCATTACCTGGTAAAGACAAGCTTACTGTAATGAGGGTATCAGGACTAAGAATAATTGGTGCTACTGGCAAGGTGTCAAAAACGGTAAAGCAAGAAGCTTTGCTGCCCTTTAACATTAATGGTAATTTAATTGATCATCCATGTTTAATTGTAAACAATCTCAGTATTGAGGTTTTAATTGACATAGATTTCTTGTCAAAATATCAGAGTGTTGTTGACTTTGAAAGAAGCCAGTTAAAAATTGTCTTGCCAATAACCGGAGTAATTATAGTACCTTTCAGTGATAAACATGTAGTAACTGATCATGAAACTTGGGAACTGCCTATACGAGTTCTGAAAAATAGGAGGTATTGGGACGAGGATGTTAATCTTGGTACAAGTAAGCTAAACACAGAAGAAGAAGAAGAAGCAATTATTTTAGACAAGATAGAAGCTAAGTTGCAGGAAATCGATAAACTTTCAGCTAATCAGAGGGAAGAACTGAGACAGGTTCTAAAAAGGCATCATACGGTATTTTCAGATCGACCTGGCAGATTCATAGGTAGCCAATGAATACTGTAGGGAGGAGGTTGTGCTGTAACCTCTACACAGTGTGGCATCTGTGCAGTCCCAGCTGTGTGAGATCTTCTTTCCCATTTCAGATCTCACTCACTCTTCATCTTTCCTATCTACAAAAATTTCGACCTCTTCTTCCAACACATTAAATTTTCCGTTATGACTATCAATACAGCATTAAGCTAATGAATGCTGTAGGGAGGAGGTTGTTCTGTAACCTCTACACAGTGTGGCAGCTGTGCAGTTCCAGCTGTGCGAGATCTTCTTTCCATTTCAGGTCTCACTCATTCTTCCTCTTTCCTGTCCTCAAAAATTTCGACTTTTTCTTTCCAAATACTAAAATTTTCCGTTATGACTATCAATACAGCATTAAGCTAATGAATGCTGTAGGGAGGAGGTTGTTCTGTAACCTCTACACAGTGTGGCAGCTGTGCAGTCCCAGCTGTGTGAGATCTTCTTTCCATTTCAGGTCTCACTCATTCTTCATCTTTCCTGTCCTCAAGAATTTCGACCTCTTCTTCCCAACACATTAAATTTTCCGTCATGGCTAACAAGCCATGAGTTATGTAACCATTCTATCCACCGATTAGTGAAACAAAATACCTAATGTGACAAACCTAATAGTGACAAACAATAGAGAAGTATGACGTAATTAAGATACAAATGTATTTGAGTAACAAGTATGTATAGAATCCTGGTAATATAGTAAGTACAAAGTGTTGTTTTATTGGAAATGGTCCCACAATAATATTTTAAAAAGATATATGAATTCATGTACAAGCAGAATCTGAAGTGGTAGTGAAACCTATTGTATGCATTAGAGCTAACTAATAAATAGTAAGAAAGAGATTGCTTAGTGTTAGAACAAAATATGCAGATAAGTTGTAAGATTAAACTCACCTGGTGTAGCAAGGAAAGGCAGTGTAATAGAATTGAGCAGTGTTTGTGGTTGAGACGTGAAGGACACGTCCCTGAAGTATTTATAAGGTTGGAGCTGGCCATTATTTTAGTGTAGTGTATGACAGGATACACCTACACGTATTGAGGTTATGAGTTGGAGGCGTGAATGCGACCATAGGTACCCTTATGTTAGATGAGACAGAGCAGCTCATGGTGTCCTATAGGTTTAAGGAATTTAGCATTACGCTCGTCCATAATTACTTGATGCACTTTAGTGGTAGGTCTGAGAGAGACTACCTGAGGTTTCAGCGTCCGATCGAGTGGAAATGGATTGCCACGTGAGCAAACTAATCAGCTGCAATACACTATGAATATGAAATAAATGTGCTATCCTATGCTTTAAATATTAATAGAGTGAGTTTTAAATAAGTACATACACTAGCAAAGTAAATAAATAACATACTGACAGACGTGAAATATTAGTTTAGCTCAGCATAAATACACTTCAAGGTAAGTAAGTACCTAATTGCAGATGTGGAACTGACAACAGTAGAGGACCAATAAGTGGATTTTGTAGTCAACTAAACGTAGTGTGTTTTGAACACTCACAACTGTACTATTACCAAAGGTACTCATATGTACATGGAAGCTGAGAAAACAACCACTAATCATACTCATACTATCTCTAAGAATAAGGTAATCAAAGATGAGTCAGTTAAGTGAGTAAAATACAGATTTGTCAGGAATGTACCGAGCATTGGTTCAGTGTTCCGGCCCAGAAATAATAAATTGATGTTAAATAGGATTCATGATTGTATGCCTTGAGCATTAATTTTCTCTAATACGTGACTAACGGCGTTTTGAGTCATTTGTTTACCAATTTTATGACAGTTAAGTAACCGTAAGAGTAAAATTGAGAAAGTTTCTGTTAACTTTGTTCCAGAAACATACTGAAGGATAAAATGTATATATCCCCATTTCAATGTGACCCACCCTTAGATATTAAGTGAACAGAGTCTGAGGCACTCTTTTTGTTTGTTCTACAGGACAGACCAGATAATGGCAGCCTGGTAGCTGCGTGAAAGCGTGGAGTGACTTGGACACAACTCACAGTGACCCCTCCCCTTTCCCCCATGTAATTTAGAGTGATCGAGAAGGACGCACACCATAGCAACTTCCCCTCCTCTACCCTTGTGAATGGAAGTGTAGGACACCAGCCAAAGCGGCTACAACCACGTGTGTAAAAATTATTTGTGAACTTTTCTTTCAGGTTTGGAAAAGACTGCTAAGAGATAATCATCTATTTATGTATCATGTTATTTTCTTTGAATTTGTGTATGTAAAAATGTATTTAATGGATCTAAGATTTTCATAATTTTTCAATTTGTATGTGTTTGTTTGTCTAAGGCAATATGTATGCCCAAAATATTTCATTGACTTTGCTTAAAAATTTGAGTAATGACATTCTTTAAAAGGCAGTGAACATGCCTATAATTTAAATAATTAATGTAGGTAATCAGTTTTCTTTAATGTTTCTACATGTTTATATTTCAATTTTGATTTTTCATAGGGAGTTAAACTGTACTCTTGCTTCCCTTTTTGTAATTAAATTTCTTTTTCATTCATTAACATTCATAAACAAAAAATTTAAGTAGAGGGTGATGTAGGGAAGCAGCCTACTCACGCTGTAGTAAATTCAGTTTCCATTGTGTGCCAGCCAGTCTGCTGTAACTAGCTCTGACGTCATAAATGTTGCGCAATACCTTAAAAATCAAGCAAATGACCTAAAACTTTTCTAGCATGTCAGGAATAATACTAAATTAATGTTTGTTGAATATCAGTACGATAACTTAAGTCATTTTCGAAATTTGGACGTTTTTCTAAAAAAATCATTGGCGCAACAGAAAAGAGCTAGAGACTTCAAAATTTATAATTAGATTCATCTTTCATAATGATTTAATAAAAACAGTACTTTGGATTTCACATATTAAGATTTTAGTGGAAATTCATGATTTTCTGGTTTTCATCTCAAAACTGAAGGAAGCAAGATAGATTAAGTAGGTTAATAAATAAGGCTAGGATGTTTAGATTTAAATAGGTTGGAGGTCCGCTATGACTATGAAGATGTGAAAAGTTTCTTTTGAATTCCTATAAAATTATAGCGATAGCGGATCTCAAAAGGGCCAGTTCAGAGCTCATCTACTGCGTACAGTGTAATTTAATTAATTCTCTCGCCCAGAATATTTAACTTAGCCACGTCAAAATTTTATTATCAATACTTACCTGCGTGCTGAATGCACGTTTAAATTAAGAGCTTCTTCGGCCATCAGCAAAAGAAGCTATAAATTATTATGTAACTTGAAGTGGTGCGTTACTAGCCCAGCGGCTAGTCGAGAGAGCCGAAAAGATCAGGCGTTCCCTTCGCCGTCCGCACCGCGGCTTTATATATAAGGACGCTGCGCGAGGAAGGAAGGCCCCAGTTCTCTCCAGACGTTGAATGACACGCCATCTGTGTCGGGAGCCGCGTCGCATCAGTGTCACTGCTATAAACAGCCTCGGGTGCCGTATCAAGTTACTAGAGATACGCGGAACCATGAAAACATTTTATGTGAAGTGTTAATTCTGGAATGATTTTCATTATCTAGCTTCAGTTTGCGTATTGTCGTATTTTCACGTGCCGTCGCGGGACAGACATTCTACCAAATATTTAGCGTGGCGTTTGATGAAGTATTTTCATCAAATTATGGCGAGCATTCTTTTTAACATTTAATTCGGACATTTATAGTTGCATCAGCGCATTAGACTCTGAACTGCTCTGTTAGTTAGATTGTAGGGATACTTGTGTTTCTTATCAGTGAATTTCAGAATATACTCAACTATTTTGGAAAACCGTTTTTGATTAGAAATCCCGGACAATCTCCTAATTCCTCAGAGCTATAAGTTGCAGCTATAATTGTATCTCAAATGAAGTGGGCACTAGGATCTCTATTACTGGTTCCATGTTTTATTAAATCACTTTCTGGGTGCCAAAAAGTAAATAGAGAGCCAGTGTTGAGAACGGCGAAAGACAGCGTTAACAACATTCTAAAAGCCAGAAACTGATTCAACTTGCAAGCATTTATACAGTAAAAGATTATTTAACAAACTCACTCGCCACCCCACACGTGGAATGTCAGATCCCTTAATCGGGCAGGTAGGTTAGAAAATTTAAAAAGGGAAATGGATAGATTAAAGTTAGACATAGTGAGAATGAGTGAAGTTCGGTGGCAGGAGGAACAAGACTTTTGTTTGGTGAATACAGGGTTATAAATACGAAATCAAATAGGGGTGATGCAGGAGTAGGTTTAGTAATGAATAAAAAAATTGGAGTACGGGTAAGCTACTACAAACAGCATAGTGAACGCATTAATGTGGCCAAAATAGACACGAAGCCGACGCCTACTACAGTAGTACAAGTTTACATGCCAACTAGCTCTGCAGATGACGAAGAAATTGATGAAATGTATGATGAGATAAAAGAAACTATTCAGGTAGTGAAGGGAGACGAAAATTAAATAGTCATGGGTGACTGGAATTCAAGAGCAGGAAAAGGGAGAGAAGGAAACATAGTAGGTGAATATGGATTGGGGCTAACAAATGAAAGAGGAAGCCGCCTGGTAGAATTTTGTGCAGAGCGTAACTTAATCATAACTAACACTTGATTTAAGAATCATGAAAGAAGGTTGTATACGTGGAAGAACCCTGGAGATTATAAAAGGTATCAGATAGATTATATAATGGTAAGACAGAAATTTAGGAACCAGGTTTTAGATTGTAAGACATTTCCAGGGGTAGATGTAGACTCTGACCACAATCTATTGGTTATGAACTGTAGATTACAACTGAAGAAACTGCAAAAAGGTGGGAATTTTAGGAGATGGGACCTGGGTAAACTGAAAGAACCAGAGGTTGTACAGAGTTTCAGGGAGAGCATAAGGGAACAATTGACAGGAATGGGGGAAAGAAATACAGTAGAAGAAGAATGGGTAACTTTGAGGGATGAAATAGTGAAGCCAGCAGAGAATCAAATAGGTAAGAAGACGAGGGCTAGTAGAAAACCTTGAGTAACAGAAGAAATATTGAATTTAATTGATGAAAGGAGAAAATAAAAAAAATGCAGTAAATGAAGCAGGCAAAAAGGAATACAAACGTCTCAAAAATAAGATCGACAGGAAGTGCAAAATGGCTAAGCAGGGATGGCTAGAGGACAAATGTAAGGATTTAGAGGCTTATCTCACTAGGGGTAAGATAGATACTGTCTGCAGGAAAATTAAAGAGACCTTTGGAGAAAAGAAAACCACTTGCATGAATATCAAGAGCTGAGATGGAAACCCAGATCTAAGCAAAGAAGGGAAAGCAGAAAGGTGGAAGGAGTATTTAGAGGGTCTATACAAGGGTGGTGTACTTAAGGACAATATTATGGAAATGCAAGAGGATGTATGTTGTTGTTGTTGTGGTCTTCAGTCCTGAGACTGTTTTGATGCGGCTCTCCATACTACTCTATCCTGTGCAAGCTTCTTCATCTCCCAGTACCTACTGCAACCTACATCCTTCTGAATCTGCTTAGTGTATTCATCTCTTGGTCTCCCTCTACGATTTTTACCATCCACGCTGCCCTCCAATACTAAATTGGTGATCCCTTGATGCCTCAGAACTTGTCCTACCAACCGATCCCTTCTTCTGGTCAAGCTGTGCCACAAACTTCTCTTCTCCCCAATCCTATTCAATACCTCCTCATTAGTTATGTGATCTACCCATCTAATCTTCAGCATTCTTCTGTAGCGCCACATTTCGAAAGCGTCTATTCTCTTCTTGTCTAAACTATTTATCGTCCACGTTTCACTTCCATACATGTCTACACTCCATACAAATACTTTCGGAAATGACTTCCTAACACTTAAATCTATACTCGATGTTAACAAATTTCTCTTCTTCAGAAACGCTTTCCTTGCCATTGCCAGTCTACATTTTATATCCTCTCTACTTCGACCATCATCACTTATTTTGCTCTCCAAATAGCAAAACTCCTTTACTACTTTAAGTGTCTCATTTCCTAATCTAATTCCCTCAGCATCACCCGACTTAATTCGACTACATTCCATTATCCTCGTTTTGCTTTTCTTGATGTTCATCTTATATCCTCCTTTCAAGACGCTATCCATTCCATTCAACTGGTCTTCCAAGTCGTTTGCTGTCTCTGACAGAATTACAATGTCATCGGCGAACCTCAAAGTTTTTATGTCTTCTCCATGGATTTTAATACCTATTCCGAATTTTTCTTTTGTTTCCTTTACTGCTTGCTCAATATAAAGATTGAATAACATCAGGGAGAGGCTACAACCCTGTCTCTTCCCAACCACTACTTCCCTTTCATGCCCCTCGATTCTTATAACTGCCATCTGGTTTCTGTACAAATTGTAAATAGTCTTTCGTTCCCTGTATTTTACCCCTGCCATCTTTAGAATTTGAAAGAGATTATTCCAGTCAACATTGTCAAAAGCTTTCTCTAAGTCTACGAATGCTAGAAACGTAGGTTTGCCTTTCCTTAATCTTTCTTCTAAGATAAGTCATAAGGTCAGTATTGCCTCACGTGTTCCAGTATTTCTACGGAATCCAAACTGATCTTCCCCGAGGTCGGCTTCTGCCAGTTTTTCCATTCGTCTGTAAAGAATTCGTGTTAGTATTTTGCAGCTGTGGCTTATTAAACTGATAGTTCGGTAATTTTCACATCTGTCAACACCTGCTTTCTTTGGGATTGGACTTATTATATTCTTCTTGAAGTCTGAGGGTATTTCGCCTGCCTCTTAGATCTTGCTCACCAGATGGTAGAGTTTTGTCAAGGCTGGCTCTCCCAAGGCTGTCAGTAGTTCTAATGGAATGTTGTCTACTCCTGGGGCCTTGTTTCGACTCAGGTGTTTCAGTGCTCTGTCAAACTCTTCACGCAATATCGTATCTCCCATTTCATATTCATCTACATCCTCTTCCATTTCCATAAAATTGTCCTCAAGTACATCGCCGTTGTATAGACCCTCTATATTCTCCTTCCACCTTTCTGCTTTCCCTTCTTTGCTTAGAACTGGGTTTCCATCTGAGCTCTTGATGTTCATACAGTGATTCTCTTATCTCCAAAGGTCTCTTTAATTTTCCTGTAGGCAGTATCTATCTTACCCCTCGTGAGATAAGCCTCTACATCTTTACATTTGTCCTCTAGCCATCCCTGCTTAGCCATTTTGCACTTCCTGTCGATCTTATTTTTGAGACGTTTGTATTCCTTTTTGCCTGCTTCATTTAACGCATTTTTGTATTTTCTCCTTTCATCAATTATATTCAATATTTCTTCTGTTACCCAAGGATTTCTGCTAGCCCTCGTCTTTTTACCTACTTGATCCTCTGCTGCCTTCACTACTTCATCCCTCAAAGCTACCCATTCTTCTTCTACTGTATTTCTTTCCCGGAATCCTGTCACTTGCTCCCTTATGCTCTCCCTGAAACACTGTACAACCTCTGGTTCTTTCAGTTTACCCAGGTCCCATCTCCTAAAATTCCCACCTTTTTGCAGTTTCTTCAGTTTTAATCTACAGGTCATAATCAATAGATTGTGGTCAGAGTCCACATCTGCCCCGATAAAATGTCTTACAATTTAAAACCTGGTTCTTAAATCTCTGTCTTACCATTATATAATCTATCTGATACCTTTTAGCATCTCCAGGATTTTTCCATGTATACAACCTTCTTTCATGATTCTTAAACCAAGCGTTAACTATAATTTAGTTGTGCTCTGTGCAAATTTCTACCAGGCGGCTTCCTCATTCATTTGTTATCCCCAATCCATATTCACCTACTACGTTTCCTTCTCTCTCTTTTCCTACTACCGAATTCCAGTCACCCATGACTATTAAATTTCCGTCACCCTTCACTATCTGAATAATTTCTTTTATTTCATCATACATTTCTTCAATTTCTTCGTCATCTGCAGAGCTAGATGGCATATATACTTGTACTACTGTAGTAGGTGTGGGCTTCGTATCTATCTTGGCTACAATAATGCGTTCACTATGCTGTTTGTAGTAGCTTACCAGCATTACTATTTTCCTATTCATTATTAAACCTACTCCTGCATTACCCCTATTTGATTTTGTGTTTATAACCCTGTAGTCACCCGACCAGAAGTCTTGTTCCTCCTGCCACCGAACTTCACTAATTCCCACTATATCTAACTTTAACCTATCCATTTCCCTTTTTAAATTTTGTAACCTACCTGCCAGACTAAGTGATTCGACATTCCACGCTCCGATCCGTAGAACGCCAGTTTTCTTCCTCTTGATAAGAGGATGTAGATGAAGATGAAATGGAAGATATGATACTGCGTGAAGAGTTTATCACAGCACTGAAAGACCTGTGTCGAAACAAGGCCCTAGGAGTAGACAACATTCCATTGGAACTACTGACAGACTTGGGAGAGCCAGTCCTGACAAAACTCTACCATCTGATGAGCAAGATGTATGAGACAGGCGAAATACACTCAGACTTCAAGAAGAATATAATAAATCCAATCCCAAATAAAGCAGGTGTTAACAGATGTGAAAATTACCGAACTATCTGTTTAATACATCACAGCACCAATATACTAACACGAATTCTTTACAGACGAATAGAAAAACTGATAGAAGCCCACCTGGAGGAAGATCAGTTTCGATTCCGTAGAAATGTTGGAACACGTGAGGCAATACTGACCCTACGGCTTATCTTAGAAGAAAGATTAAGGAAAGGCAAACCTACGTTTCTAGCATTTGTAGCCTTAGAGAAAGCTTTTGACAATGTTGATTGGAATACTCTCTTTCAAATTCTGAAGGTGGCAGCGGTAAAACACAGGGAGCGATATGCTATTTACAATTTGTACAGGAACCAGATGGCAGTTATAACAGTCGAGGGGTATGAAAGGGAAGCAGTGGTTGGGAAGGGAGTGAGACAGGGTTGTAGTCTTTCCTCGATGTTATTCATTTTGTATATTCAGCAAGCAATAAAGGAAACAAAAAAAAAGTTTGGAGTAGGTATTAAAATCCATGGAGAAGAAATAAAAAACAAGGGTTGCAACAAGACTGAGGTGCACACTTTAGAAAGTGTGGGCAAGTAAGGATGTTCACAGTACGAGCAGCCCTTAGCGACTCGCCATCTCACAAGTGTTCATGACGTCGCCTTTCCGGCTTAGATCTTTTTTAATATGTGACTTGTAAGTACTGCATCTTTTCGAGTCAGTACGAACTTTAATTTTATTAATGTACTACATACCTAATGTTTTAGTACAGTTAGTCTCATTCTGGAAACGACGCTCATAGTAGCGTCGCAACCAGGTCAATTTTGACTTAATATTTGTGACCGACATCTACCCGTGGTCTAGGGGTGTGTTGTGTGCTGTCCTTAGGTTAGTTAGGTTGAAGTAGTTCTAAGTTCTAGGGGACTGATGACCATAGATGTTAAGTTCCATAGTGCTCAGAGCCATTTGAACCATTCATTTCTACTTGCCTTAGTCTTTTACGCAGTCTGCTTTCGGCTGCGGTGGGGCGAGGACGTCCGCTGCGCCTCGCTGTGCGCGACCGTGAGCGCTTGCTTGTGTTTACCTTCTCGCGGCGCGAGTTGTATTTGTTCCAAGTTCAGTCCGATTATGGCACACACATGGCGCCACGATACGATCAAAATTACTTTCCAACCAGATCACGCGCGTCCTCGAGCCTACGAAATAGAACAGTTCATACGCGACGATCTACGTTTAGATCTGGCGACTGTCGTCGGAATACATTTTTCTATAACGGCGAGCATGGTTTATGTTAAAATGACCAGTGCAGAGGTCTGCGCGACAGTGGTTTCTAAATACTCGAACTCTCTCCGATTCAAACATTCTGACGGGCATATCGGTGCAGTGACGGTGGATCATGCTGGCATGGGCCTAAGGACTGTAAGAGTTTTTGAGCTCCCCTTCGAGGTCCCAGAGGAAGTTGTCAAGGGCGCCTTCCGACCATATGGCAATGTTATCAGCCACGTTGCAGAAAAGTGGCAAACTTTCTCGACGTATAAGGTCTACAATGCTGTGCGCCAAATTAAACTTGAGCTCAAGAAACATGTGCCGTCCTATTTGAACATCGGTGGCTGTCGTGCAATCATCATGTAAGACGGTCAACCGCGTACCTGTTCCGGATGTGGGCAGGAAGGCCATGTTCGATCGAGCTGCTTACAACGTAGAATTACGCAGATACCAGTGGGAGACTCCGTTTCCCCGACGGGGACGACAATCCTGCCCCTCACATACGCTCAGACGACGATGCGCACCATAGTTGAGGACGAAACGGGCGATCAGACACATCCATCGACGCCAGAAGTACCACGGGAGGAAGAGGAAGGACCCTCGGTGCCAACCCATATGTCGCCCCCTCCACAGCAACAACAGCAGCAACAGTCCCACGGACTCCAGACGCAACATAACATTCAGAACGCGATGGACGTGGACGCGAACATTGTCCCGACCGCGGCTTTCCTAGCGGAAGGTGATACGACGCTGGATTGCCTCCCACATTCGGATATGGATGTCCACGTTCGAAAGCAACGTTCGCCCCGACGACGCAAGCGACGTCGGCGGACCCCTTCTGACGATTGCCTCCTACACACGGCCGGTCAAGAAGGTGACATCTCATCAGACAACATGGATGCTGCGCCTGCTGAGGATATAAGTGGTGTAGACGGTTCACTTGCCCATACTACGAGTGCCCAGTTACTTCTTGCACCACAAATGCGGCAGGTCGCGTCGATGGATGGCGATCCGTCTACCTCTACCAAAGACGACGTACGTGAGAGAGTTTTAGGTGCCGATTACCCACACAGCATCGTGTTGCACCCACTGTGGTCGGACGATGTTGAGGAACTTCCTGAAGAGGGCACGGGTGACAGGGGAGGGGGCGGCATTGGAGATGCCACTACTAGCGTGAACGACTCATAATTTGTAACGGGTTTGGTGGGTCCGGCATCTCTTGCGGTTAGCTTTTATTGCCATGGCGTCTACTCTAGGTGAAGAGGCTAGGCAGCACACCTTTCGCCTTGCCACAATCAATATCAACGCGATAAGGGCACCACACAAACTGACAGTGCTACAACGCATGCTTGATGCGGCGGACATCGACGTGGCCCTCTTACAGGAAGTATGTGTCGCTAGTTTCCCTGACTTCTACGGATATACCGCCCACATCTCCCACGCCTCTTCTACCGATTGTGGTGTGGCTGTTCTGTTACGGGAAGGTTTGGCGGCTATGGACGTACTGTACTTACCGAGTGCAAGAGCCATGGCAGTAACTGTCAACGGTGTACGACTCATCAATGTATATGCCCCTTCAGGATCAGGGAGACGGAGAGATCGGGCCCGCTTTTTTTCGGAAGATATTACGCGTCTATTTATGGGCCACATAGACGATATGGTGATCGGAGGAGATTTTAACTGTACATTATCTCCATCTGATCAGCAGCCACATCATGTCCCGTGTGCGGAATTGGAAATGCTAGTGCGTGACCTCCACCTGATTGACACGTGGCGCCACATCCATGGCCCAGCTCCTGGTTACACCCATTATACAAGCCATTCATCAAGTCGGTTGGACAGGATTTACGTCACAAGCACCCTTTCGACGGCGACGAGAGGAGCAGAGCTCTGGCCCACTGCATCCACCGACCACACAGCCTATATTTGCACCATTGCCCTCCAACCTGCACGTGTGTGGCGCAGTAGGCCCCCCTGGAAACTGAACGTCGCCCATCTGGACGAGCCGGCATGTAAAGGTGCTGTCGAAGAGTCGTGGACCGCGTCCTTACGGCGTCGCGGTCGGTACCGATCGACCCTCAGTTGGTGGATTGAATGTGCGAAGCCAGCTCTTAGACGCACCTTCATGGCTTACGGCCGGGAAGCAGCGGCATGGAGGAGGAGCACGGAAAACTTTTATTACACCGTCCTACGGGAATGTCTTGCTATGGAGCCCTCACCTGACAGGCAGATCATAGTCAATCGCGCGAAAGCGCAACTCGTCTCCTTAGCACGCCATCATTTACAAGGCGCTGTTATACGGTCGCGTGCTCCAGACATGATACAATCAGAAAGGCCATCTATGCACCACGTGCTCATAGAACGCAGGAGGCGCCGCAGGGCACTGGTAACCGACATGATAACCGACGACGGTCGACATGTGGTAGAACAAGCAGATATAGCAGAAGCCTTCTATGGGCATTACGCTCAACTTTATTCAGCAGTGCTCCCTGATATGGCGACGGTAGACACCGTTTCAGCACATGTCCACGGTAGAGTTCCACCAGACATGGTACCGAATTTACTGGGAGAAGTGACAGAAGAGGAAGTGCTCGACGCCATTGGTAAAGGTGCTCCCCATAAATCACCAGGAATCGATGGGTTACCATTAGAGTTCTATCGAGCCTTTACACAACTGTTGCTTCCGTGTTTGATTGAAATTTGCCAGGAATTGATGTCCCCGGATATAACATTGCCTGCACCATTCTTGGAAGGTCTGATTGTCCCCATCCATAAGCTGAAGGACGGAATCATGTCCGCGACTATCGTCCCTTAACGTTATTGAACAGCGACTTCAAGATCTTTTCGAGGCTGCTATCAGAACGTATTCGCGGCACACTATTGCACGTCTTGTCCGGCGATCAGACGTCCTTGGGGGGACCCAACAACATCAGAACTGCGTTATGTCGTTACCGAGATCTCATCTCCCTTGCACGGGTGAGACGTTTGCCGGCAGCCCTCGCGTCTATCGACTTTAGCCAGGCTTTTGACCGTGTGGGCCACACTTTCCTCACGGCCGTTCTACGGCGCATGGAATACCCCGACCCCTTTATCACAGTTTTGACACGCCTACTACATGGTGCAACTTCTCGAGTTCTTGTCAATGGAAGACTGACGGCACCCATGCCGATCCGCCGATCAGTACGACAGGGATGTCCATTATCAACATTGTTATTTGCATTGGCCTTAGAACCCTTGTTGTGTGGTCTCCGAGACAGGCTCACTGGGATACAGTTCGGCGGCTCCATCTATCGCTGCACCACATATGCAGATGATTTGATGATCGTCATACGAGGAGCTGACGATATGGCCGCGGCTTTGGACTGGATTGCAACCTACGGTACAGCTTCTGGTAGCCCAATCAACGTTGACAAGTCCGTCGCCTTGAGCATCGGGATTGGGCTACCGCAGGAACACATTGCTCCCTTACGCTTCAGTGATACTGTACGCTGCTTGGGCTTAGATTTCATGAACGACATGCGACGCACGACGACGCTCAATTATCGACGCCTTCTTAACCAAATTAGGGCTGGAATTGCAAATCAGCGCTTGCAATCCCTCAACATCGTTCAGCAGGCGTATTATGCCAATGTATACCTTGCGTCCCGCATACCGCATGTCGCCCAAACGCTACCCATTCCGAAGCCCTTGGCTCGTAGCATTATGGCAGCGCTGGGATACTTCGTCACCACTGGTATGTTACTGAAGATCAGATACGTATCTCTTACCCTCCCCAAGGAAAAAGGTGGTCTCGGCCTAGTTAACGTCCATGATAGGGCCATTGCCCTCTATGTTAGCTCACATTTAAGTCTGCTGCGCCGTTGTCCTACGAGCCTCACGAGTTTGCTTCTGACGGCGCTACGACCTGCTTCACTAAGAGCGCCGGTGCCACTACAGGACATCCCAGCGCCCCTCTTTTATGTAGGACGTTTCTATTTAGAACAAAGTTATTGCAGTGTCGCGCTCACGACACCACAGATGGCCACAACTCGACGCCTCTATCATGACATGCTGCAACGCCGCCCCCTAAATGTGGTCGAACTAAAATATCCTGACGTACGGTGGCGCGTGGTGTGGAAGACTGTACACGATGCCATGCTTGATTCCGATGTTGTTTCTCAATGGTACGTCGTCGTGAATGGGAAGCTCGTGACGCAAGAACGTCTCTACAATATCCACATGACAGAATCTCCCAATTGTGTGGGTTGTAATACAGTAGATTCTGACGAGCACCGCCTCAGCTGTGGAGAGGCGGAACCGGTTTGGCACCTAGTGCGGCAGATGCTGGCTTATCTCTTGCGAGTTAGGCCGGAGCATATATCTGCACGCACGTTATTGTTTCCGGATGAGACATTTTACCCCAAGACTCGAACCAACTCTGTCACCTGGATATGTGGACATGCCGTCCATTACCTCTGTCGTGACGGACACAAGGATTTCCTTGACTTCTGGCTCTATTTGCAAGAAAGACATCATGCTATTTCCGGGCATACCAGATATTGACAGTGCTTCGCAAACTACCTATGGAGTGCCTTTCACAGCCCGCCGTGTAGCTGGAATGTTCCAGGCAGTTGCAGATGAGGTCAGAACGAACTGCAAACGACCATATATTGAACAATCTTATCAGTGGGCACAGTCGCTGGGAAGCCTCACTACGACGTGGTAGCTTTCTTTTCATGCTATTTATGTCTCATATCTTCGATGGCGTCTTCATTCTGTTTTAGTTTTCCAGGCTTGGTTAACTGTGACTGTTCGCACATTGAAAAAAAAAAAAAGAAAAAAGGGTAGCGTCTTTCACTTATAATCAAAACGTCTTCGGTCCCGGGTTCGATCCCCGCCACTGCCTAAATTTTGATAAATAATCAGCATTGGCGGCCGAAGACTCCCGGCATAAGAAGTCAGCCTCATTCTGCCAACGGCCTTGACAAAGAGGGCGGAGGAGCGGATAGAGGTTCAGGACACTCTCTTGTCCTAGGGGTGGGAAATTGCCCCTAAAGGCGGAAGAATCAGCAATGATCAATGACATGAGGATGCAGAAGGCAATGGAAACCACTGCATTAAAGACACGTAACGTGTATCCACAGGACATGTGGACTGTAATTGAAGAAGTGTCATGATGATCTCTCCATTGGCAAAAGATTCCGTAATAGTCCCCCATTCGGATCTCCCGGAGGGGGCTGCATAGGGGGAGATTACCATGAGAAAAAGAGTGAATTATCAACGAGAGGATAACGTTCTACGAGTCGGGGCGTGGAATGTCAGAAGCTTGAACGTGCTAGGGAATCTATAAAATCTGAAAAGGGAAATGCAAAGGCTCAATCTAGCTATAGTAGGGATCAGTGAAGTGAAGTGGAAGGAAGACAAGGATTTCTGGTCAGATGAGTATCGGGTAATATCAACAGCAGCAGAATATGGTATAACAGGTGTAGTATTCGTTATGAATAAGAAGGTAAGGCAGAGGGTGTGTTACTGTGAACAGTTCAGTGACCGGGTTGTTCTAATCAGAATCGACAGCAGACCAACACCGACAACGATAGTTCAGGTATACATGCCGACGTCGCAAGCTGAAGATGAACTGATAGAGAAAGTGTATGCGGATATTGAAAGGGTAATGCAGTATGTAAAGGGGGACGAAAATCTAATAATCATGGGTGACTGGAATGCAGTTGTAGGGGAAGGAGTAGAAGAAAAGGTTACAGGAGAATATGGGCTTGGGACAAGGAATGAAAGAGGAGAAAGACTAGTTGAGTTCTGTAACAAGTTTCAGCTAGTAATAGCGAATACCCTGTTCAAGAATCACAAGAGGAGGAGGTATACTTGGAAAAGGCCGGGAGATACGGGAAGATTTCTATTAGATTACATCATGGTCAGACAGAGATTCCGAAATTAAATACTGGACTGTAAGGCGTACCCAGGAGCAGATATAGACTCAGACCACAATATAGTAGTGATGAAGAGTAGGCTGAAGTTCAAGACATTAGTCAGGAAGAATCAATACGCAAAGAAGTGGGATACGGAAGTACTAAGGAATGACGAGATACGTTTGAAGTTCTCTAACGCTATAGATACAGCAATAAGGAATAGCGCAGTAGGCAGTACAGTAGAAGAGGAATGGACATCTCTAAAAAGGGCCATCACACAAGTTGGGAAGAACAACATAGGTACAAAGAAGGTAATTGCGAAGAAACCATGGGTAACAGAAGAAACACTTCAGTTGATTGATGAAAGGAGGAAGTACAAACATGTTCCGGAAAAATCAGGAATACAGAAATACAAGTCGCTGAGGAATGAAATAAATAGGAAGTGCAGGGAAGCTAAGACGAAATGGCTGCAGGAAAAATGTGAAGACATCGAAAAAGATACGATTGTCGGAAGGACAGGCTCAGCATACAGGAAAGTCAAAACAACCTTTGGTGACATTAAAAGCAACGGTGGTAACATTGAGAGTGCAACGGGTGTAACCTCCCCACAGTAATTTTATAAGAATGAAGAAAGACAATACTTAATAGAAATGGGAGCCGAGTGTAACCTCCTCACAAAAATTTACAAGACAGAAATATTATTTATGAAGGCTAATGGTCATTGCTCTATGCATAACCTGCCCACAATGAAATGTACTGACAATGGGAACAAAAATGTGAAATTCGCAATCTGACTCAAATATAAATTCTTCACCAAAAAATTAAAGTCCATTCAGTGACAAGAAAATTCAATTAAACCGAAACATCGGTCTTTGGCCCTGTGTAAAACAATCAGAATTAAAGTCTTACCTCAGAATAACTGGATGTCAAATTTCTGCTCTTATTTCTGTGCACGGCTTGGAGGAACTGCATTGCAAATAATAATATTCTTTTTTTTGTGAATTTACTGAAATTTTTCTTCAAAAGAAGTGGAATGAAATGGGAAGTGCAACGAAATCTTTAGTTCAATAAAAAATTAAATTTTTGAAAAAATGCTTTTGAAATAAAAATTATTATTGGGTGACTTGTTGGAGAATAATTACAGTAAATAGATTTTTACATTATCTAATGATTATATTAATTAATAGTATACCTCATTCACCATCTTGACCAGTGTTGCCGACCGCCTACATCACACAACCGCACTGGGCTGCTACTATTGACCGACCGCTCTGCATGACGACTACTAGCGTACTGCACTGCACGACTACACAGAGCTACAGACTCGCAACGACTGCCTACAGAGTACTGAGAACCGCTCGCAACACTCGCGTGGTCAAGCGCAAACTCTCTGGTCACAGATGCTACAATGCCTCGCCATCGCTGCTATGTTACATACGTGTTTCATAACCCTCCACTGGGGGGGCAAAAATTTGGCAGCGATGGTGAGTCATTTGGACTTGCCAAGCGCGGCAAAATTTTTCTTTAATTAACAAAATTCTACAACTTACTGAATATTTAAATGTTGTGCACACGCACTAAGTACAAAATATATCAGACAAAGACAAAATGTGAATACAAAACATAGTAGCAAATCAGAAAAAATGCATATACAAATTATTTGACAGATAACAAAGTGCACAGGCACTGAAAAAATTCTTTAGCATATTCAGAACAAATAAACAGACTGGTAAGAAAAAATATCATGATGACAAGCGACATAAGTGTACTCGCATTGGAGTTCAGCGAATCGAAAAATGTATAACCTATGAACATAAATGATGTTACCAAAATTTTTTTCTTTATGTGACAAGAATCAGGATAGGAAAGGGAAGGATTGCATCATGGTTGTAGCACTTTAGATTGCACACAGCTGTTCTGAAAGTCCATATCTTTCCACAGAAGTACAACACCAAGTGACACAACTTGAAGTTCTTTTCCCATCAGAATTTATCAGTGTAGCCAAGACACTGAACTGTCGTAGTAATGTTCCATGTTTTCATTTTGGCAGTACCTTACGTACACCAAACAGTGGGACCATAATAATGTCTTCATCGCTCATGGTGGTGGACAGCATGTCGTGTCAACACCACAATCTTACAAGGCACACCAACGTAGAATTAGTGCAAAACCAAATATAGTGCTCCATGATCACTAGGATAAACAGGACAAATGGACATTGCAATAATTCAGGGTAGTTAGCTCATGAGGTGAAGGACATTATGTCACATACCATTGACAATTACAGTCTTCATTAGTAGTTTGCGGCATTCACAGCCCAGTTATTGAACATTTCTGTACCAAGTATGCAGTATTACAGAAAAATGTTCATTAATTGTTTTACATAGAATCAGTAGCCTTCTTTTCCTGGTTACAAAGTATTATGAAATAATCGCATTCTTTTCAGTTACAGAGTATAATTAAGAATCATTAACCTTCTCCTAATTACAGTTAATTAATCATTTGTCATTCCAATAATACTCATTATCCTTTTCCTAATTACAGTTGATTAATCATTTGTCGTTAATTAATCATTTGTGTAATTACAGTTAATTAATCATTTGTCTAATTACAGTTAATTAATCATTTGTCGTTAATTAATCATTTGTCTAATTACAGGTAACTAATCATTTGTCGTTCCAATAATAATCATTAGCCTTTTCCTAATTACAAAGCATTATTAAACAGTCACATTCCTTTCTGGTTACAAAGTATCAACATTGGAAACAAGAGCTAATCAATGGCATAATTAATAACAATTCGTGGAGTGACATTAATTATTGGCACTCAGTGGCCAGCAAGTATTGAATAGAATCATCATTCAGTATTATTCAGATTATTACGAAGTCATTATTAAAAATCCGTTAATTACAGTCATAGCATTAATAATCATGGGCATTACAAGTACTCATTACAATAAACAGTGTTTCTCCTTCAGTAGTATTCAGATCATTACAAAGTCATTATTAAAATCAGTTAATTACAGTCAAATCATTAATAATCACAGGCACTATAAGTAGTCTCATTACAATAAACAGTGGCAGTTATTAGCTAGTGACAAAGCATTATCTTAAATATATACCCTTTTTTTTTGTCTCATTAAGAAGTCATTACTCAAGTGACGTACTATTCAGAGCTAATCAGTATTATTCAGAATTGTCTCAAACTGGTGTCACTATTTGGGACTGGTAATACCTTTTTTTTTTTTTTTTGGTAGCAATGCATTGCGTTGGGATCGATAATTAATTGCTGAAACATAACACTATTTGCTTTTGACCTATTGCAGCAAATGAGGATAGGTAACGTCATTCGTCATGAGTCAGCTGTAGCCAGATTATGTAACAAGGCAGTATGTGTTATCACATTTATAAATGATAAACACAAATGGGTAAAAATACAAAAAAAATGCAAGTACTAGAACAGGTATAATAAGTAACAGGTTTATCAAGTATCATGAAAAGCTTCTCCTGGAAAAAATACAAAATGGATTATTGACCTGAAAGAAGAAACGCACACTATGCTGAAAAGTAGTGAACGTCGAATTAACAGGTAGTGAAATGTGTATAAAAATGTGTTCCATAGCTGTCCTTTTCCAAAACTTTCCGTCATCCTACTATGCAATATAACACCTGCTGTCAAAACAAACTGCAACAAATACTTAAATAACTACATAGCATAAATATAAAACTTCAACATTATCCTCATCTGTAAAGAAAAAACTTCATTATCAATCACTTCATTATCCACATTATCATAACTTCATTATTATCATCACCTGTAAAGAAAAACTTCATTATTCATAATACCATATCCTTCATCATTATTCATCAGTATTCATTATCATCTGCAAAAAATCACTTCATTACTCATTATACAACTATTCCTTATCTCTAGCATATTTCATCACTAAAACTAAGACGTGTAGTTCAGTCTGACAGCCTGCATCAATCACCTTGTATTCTGAAAAAAAAAATTAGTTAAGACTGCTATTCTGTGATGAGTATAGTATATTCTTGTTAATGTTTGTTAATCCTGATCCATTTACTTTTCCTCATAAAGTTATTGCATCTCCTTTCGTTTATTCCGTAGGTGAAATTCCCATTTCTGTTGGATTTATTTCTTACATACATCATTTCTTTCTGAAATTGATGAACAGAGATTAATGTCTTGCATTTAAATCATATACCCACTAAATAATGACTGGTTTATGGTAACATACTTAAGCATACAGCATAACATGACAGAAAACGTAATATGTCAAAAACATTGACAGTGTTCAAATGCAAAAATATACACAGAATAATATAATGCAGCAGCAAAAAGAAAAATGTAAGACACTCACGATGTTGAGATATCATAGGGCAAAAAAAAAATGTCAAAGTCGACTGGTGTGTGTTATATCTTAACTATTTCACAATGCATATAAACAAAACTGGAGTACAATCATATACACAAAAAGTGGAAAATGTGCACGGTCTGATGTGTAACGACAAAAAAAGCGACCTGCTAACCTTACCTTGCCGGGCACTTGCCAAGAAAAAATACGATAATCATCAGTAATTAGTCACGTGAAATAATTGCATTAGTAAATGGCATCATAGTCTGTTGAATCATACAGTGGTTTCACTCAATAAACGGTTTAATGTTTGAGATATGGTGATTGCCTTTCGATTTTCTAGTTCTCAAAGTTTCGACGTGTACAACATTGGGGTGAGGGATGCTGCGAATCCGATACGGACCTGCGTATAGAAGTTCAAATTTACTGCACTTACCTTTTAATTTGCTGGATAAATAGTGTGTACGTACTAGTATCTTCTGTCCAACGTGAAAGACGCGGCGTGTACAAACCTGTTTTTGCTGTCTTCTCCGGCGCTCTGCGGCACGTTTGATGTTGTTCAGCGCAAAGTCAATTATTTCGTGGTGTCGTAATCGACGAGATGTAGGAAATGTTATTAATTCTTTAATTTTGTTAGGTGGTTCAGCATTTTTCAGTATAACAGACGGAGATAGCATGTGGATTCATTTGGAATGGAATTAATTACATCTTGGAATGAGAGTATGTGTGTATCCCAATCAATATGTCTTTTGTGGCAGTATATTCGGCACAGTTTACCAATTTCTTTCATTAATCTTTCACAAGGGTTCGAAGAAGCGTGGTACTTGGATATATAGATCGGAGAAATGTTTCTGGCTCGTAACATGCGTGTCCATACGCTACTACGAAATTGTGATCCATTATCAGAAATTACTTTCATTACATGCCCTACATGAGATAGAAAATGTTTTACAAATGCATTTGAAACAGTTTTAGCAGTAGCTTTGCGTAATGGAGTGAAAGTAACAAATTTTGAAGTGAGCTCAACAGCGACAAAGATGTAGCAAAAACCTCTGTTAGTTCTCGGAATCGGACCAAAAATATCTACTGCGGCCATATGTCTTAATTTAACAGGTATAATGGGATATAAAGGAGGAATATGTGAAGTGGTGTCTGATTTAGCTTTCTGGCAAATTTTACAAGACGCTAAAACTCGTCGTATACGTTTCTCCATGTTGGTAAAATAACAGTTCTGTCTCAGTATAAGAAAACATTTTCGTGCTCCGTAATGTGCGTAGCTTAAATGAGTGTACCAAATTAATTTGTTGACCAGTTCGTCAGGAATGCATAATAACCAATTGTTGCTGTCAGGATGAGAGCGGCGAAACAGAACGTCATTGCGTACAGTGTAGTGGTTCCTAATCGTAACATTATTCTTATCTTGCCAAAGGTGTTTAATTTCTTTCCACACATTGTCTTTATTTTGCTCCTTTGCTATGTCCTGTAATGACGATGAAATAAAGTTTTCAAATGCAACTTGCTGAATGTACATGACACTGAAATTTGTTTTGCAGAAGTTGGTTGCTACGTCTTGCTGATTGTTGCCGAGAGAACGCGATAGTGCGTCTGCTATAATATTTTGTGTGCCGGGAATGTGAACAATCGTAAAATTAAATTCTTGTAAATATAGTTTCCATCTGCTTAACCTGTCGTGAGTGAGTTTAGCCGAAAGTAAAAATTGTATCGCTCTGTGGTCTGTGTAAACGGTGGTATGTCTGCCATAAAGAAAGTGCCGAAATCTCGTAAAAGCCCATACAACACATAATGTTTCCAATTCTGTAACAGAGTAATTTCGTTCAGCAGGTGACAGAATGCGACTTGCAAATGCGATGTTTTTAATTACTGTAGAACCGTCTTCTTCAATTTCCTGGAAAATATGTACGCCTAAAGCGGTGTTAGAACTGTCGGTGGCAATGGAAAAATTTCTAGTAAGATCTGGGTGCGATAATAGTGGTGCATTCAACAAAGCATGTTTCAGGTTCATGAATTCAGAGTGTGCTTGCTTATCCCAAGACCAAATACTGTTTTTACCTGTTAATTGGCATAGTCTAGGCGTGTCTAAAGCAGAATGGTGAATAAATTTACGAAAAAAGTTAATTAAGCCCAAAAAACTGCGTAATTGCTTCTTCGTCGTAGGAACGGTAATGTCACGTAGAGCTTGAAGTTTTTCCGGATCAGGTGCAATGCCTTCTGCTGAAATTACGTGTCCAAGAAATTTTATGGAAGTTTTGCCAAAGTGCGATTTACTAAGATTAACAGTAAGTCCTTGTGCATGAAAAGTTTGTAACAGTTGTTCAAGAATCAGATTGTGTTCAGACCAATTAGCTTCTGCGATAAGAATGTCGTCTACATACGTCGTAATTCTGTCTTTAAGTTCTGTCGGAAGTATAGTGTTCAAACCGCGAATAAAAGCTGCAGAAGAAATAGTTAAGCCGAACGGTAGTTTGCAAAATTGATAACAGTCGCCGAAACAGAGAAAAGCTGTATATTTTCTGCAGTTCGGATGAAGTTGAATTTGCCAAAATCCCGATTTCAAATCTAGTGTAGAATAAATAGCTGTACCATGAAATTTCTGTAAAAGTTCCTCTAGTGTCTGTGGTCGATCTGTTTCGTTAATAATAATGTCATTAATGTGACGTGAATCAAGTACAAGGCGAAGTGAGCCATCTTTTTTCTTAACAATATGTAGCGGGTTTATGTACGGACTAACTGCTGGTTCAATAATTCCTTGATCAAACATATCCTGCAATTCTTTTTTAACCTGTTCTCTGTGAATGTATGGAATAGGATAATGCTTTGCTTTAAATGTGTCGTGCGGTTTGACTTGAAATTCATACATAAAGCCGGACATAGTACCAGGAATGTTGTCAAAAACTGGAGCTTGCTGTAAAAGAATTTTGTGTAATTGCGTTCGTTCGTCGTCTGTAGTTGCACTGCTTTGTCTAACTTTATCGGAAATCATTTGTATTACTTCGTAGTCCATTTCGTCTGGAGTATTATAGTTGTGTACGTACGTATCCGTTAACAATGTGGGATTACAGTCTATGTCACGTGTTGCGGAAATGACCTCTGTGCGGTTGATTGTTTGTTCTTCCGCAGATAATGAGTGCTGAAATTCTAAAGCAAGTTGTACATTTTCATCCTTTAACATTAAATAAGAATTCTGAAAATCGATAACTGCGTCGTGTTGTACCAGTAAATTCGTGCCTAAAATAACGTCTGTCGTCAATAAAGGAACAATCCAAAAATTAGAGTGAAACGTGTGACCTGCGATACAAAATGATAAATGCGTCTGTAATTTAACGTCTACTCCTTTACTCGGTACTGCTCCTTTCACTTTTGTTTTGCCTAAAGGTAATGTCGGATAGGTATTCTCTTTGTTGCACTCGTTGAAAGTCTCCTCATTTATTACTGATATTGGTGATCCGGAATCAATTACTGCTGAGAATTTCGATGAACCAATTTTAATTTCGATAACAGGATGTGAAATGGTTTTCTGAATAACTGGTCTTTCCTGTAAAAGAGTGTCTCTGATGTCGTCAAAAGTAATTACATTTTCGTGAACAACATTTTGCGTGTCTAAAGTAGTGCTTGTATTATTGGAAGATGCGATCTGTGCAGTATCTAGTCAGATTCTATCTGACGCGTTATTATTATTAGGAGGATGTTGTGGCATTTCGACTATTTGAACTGTCCTATTACTTCTTCCAGACGTATTACGTTCTGGATGGTACCTACTGTCGGGTTCATTCATGAGAATAGGTCCTTGTTGATTATTTTGTTGCTGGTGAGACCGACTGTTATTATATGTACGCTGATAATTGTGCTCGTTATTTTTTTTACGTCCGTCATGATAGTAATTTTTATACGGCGCATTGCGATAGGAATTCAAATACTGTGTTTTCTATACGTAGTTATTTCCTTTCTGCTGTGCGTTACTATTTGTTGGATCTGGTACTACACGTGCACGCGGCGAAACATTAAAGCCTGGTTGACCTTGCAGACCGCATTGTTGGTTAGGTACGCCAAGCGGCTGACTTTCATGCTATTGTAGTGAAAAGGTCTATTGTTACCAAAATGTGCTTCCTGTTACTAATAATTTTACACATACTGATGATTACGATTTTATCTGTTATTAAAGTTACGGCGGTAGTTGTCATTACGGGAGTGCCTACTGAAAATTGTCACATTCGGTAAAATATTTCTCATATCCGGTTTTCATTACAATATTTCTTAATTCTACATAGAGCAATAGTTGAAGAGCAGTTTTGATAGATATAAAGGATAGTAGAAGAGAAGGCAGCAGTGCAGAAAACTAAAGATGAAACAGCACTACTACAGCTCGGGGCCCTATGCTCGCTACGGCACATATTCATTAAAGCGTAATGAATCCCCTGAGGTCTTTTACGCACTGCAAATAAATTTTAGCTTTCGCGTTGCACGCAATAGCGGTAAAAATTCAAAAGCAAATAGTTGTATCCATGTTAATTCAAATTTCCTCATTACAGGCAATGCTGATGAAAATGCTATAGCTAATTGTCGCCTCAGGTTCAAAGTTAGTTTCTTCATTACAGGTAATAGCGGTGAATGTACAAAGATAAATTGTCGTATACAGTGCAAAGTGTATGCCTGTACGCTGTCATTATTACTTTCTTTACATTTTCTGGCGGATAAAAATTGCTCGTAATCTACGTTCTCGTCATTGAATTTGAAAACACGTTCGGGTTTGTGTGTGAATCTGTTCGTCTGTGTCATTCCGGATTTCCAGTTGCATAGCTTTTCACATTTTAAGTAGCGTGGCTTTTCGGATTTTAATTCGCGTAGTCTCTGTAAATTGTTCACATTATACACGCTGCGTGAGTCAGACAAATGTTCGCAAGGTGGCGGATTCTGTGACGTATTAGTGACTGAAATAGTTTTCAACTCTGTTACTGTAATACTTTCGTCAATCTGGTTGTCGTGTCGTGCAAATTTCTCGTCATCTTCCGTATTCGGAGTGTGTGAAACTTCCACTGACTCTAAATTAATTTCGTCGAGAATCTGTACTGCGTTTTTAGGGCATTGTTCGGTGACTGCATTAATCTCGTGTATCTGTGTTACGTTTGCTGAACATTGTTCGGTGACTGCAATAATATCGTCTTTATGTGATTCTGTTGTGCCTACACGTGTGCTACTTAATTCCTGTGCAACAGTGCCAACTTCTTTATTACTGTTTTTAACACAAGCCTCAGTATCCTCACGTAAATGTACTTTATTGTCCCGACATTGCACGGTAACAGCTGTAATCTGCTCACTAACTTGTTTGTTCTGTTCTTTAAGATCGTCTTGTTTTTCGTTTGTGACTTCGAAACTTTTATCAATTGCTTCGCTAAGTTGTTTGAAATTGTCGTCTAATTTTTCATTAAGCTGTTTGTTCTGTTGTTTGTTATCTTCCCTAAGTTGTAGCAGTATTGCCATAATTGGATCCGAGCCAAAATTACCATTTCTATTATCTGTACTGTTCAATAGTGGATCTGGAATTGTTTCACTTTCTGTAACCATTTGGTCATTTTGAAATTTACAAAAAGGTTTGTCAGTCAAATGTATACTATCAGTCATTGTTTCGGAATTAAATAAATCCGTCCTACTTTCGGTACATTGTTCATTTTCACTAGACAAATTTGTCTGTACGTTACTTGAATTTTCTAAATCGCGTGTATTAAGCTGGGCAGCGCTCATTACAATAGAGCGTCCCGTGTCATCGATTGTCGTCAAATCAACAGAGGACATAACCGAGTTCGTTTGTTCATTATCAGGGTAAAAGTCATCACTAGTGGTTGGAATGCACTGATTGTTAGTGAACGCAGGATTGTCATCATTACACTGCGTATCATATGTCCTATCGGTAAAGTTGTTTGAGTCGGTAATTTCATTCATAATACCTCGCGATACACTATTCACAGTCTTTCGCGGCATTTTTACAATAGTCAAAAAATATTCACAAAACAAATAAGCACAATGCAAAAGTAACACACAAATACAACAGAGCAAAGAATTGCCGTTGACCTGTAGAAAGAAAGTCACAAGTTAATAAAAGCGTTGCGCTAAATCCTGATTATATCTAAGCAAATAAGAGCAGATATCTGACTGTCGCTCAAAAGACTCTCAACGAAATACGATCCTGGACTGGGTGTCGCCAAGTGTAACCTCCCCACAGTAATTTTATAAGAATGAAGAAAGACAATACTTAATAGAAATGGGAGCCGAGTGTAACCTCCTCACAAAAATTTACAAGACAGAAATATTATTTATGAAGGCTAATGGTCATTGCTCTATGCATAACCTGCCCACAATGAAATGTACTGACAATGGGAACAAAAATGTGAAATTCGCAATCTGACTCAAATATAAATTCTTCACCAAAAAATTAAAGTCCATTCAGTGACAAGAAAATTCAATTAAACCGAAACATCGGTCTTTGGCCCTGTGTAAAACAATCAGAATTAAAGTCTTACCTCAGAATAACTGGATGTCAAATTTCTGCTCTTATTTCTGCGCACGGCTTGGAGGAACTGCATTGCAAATAATAATATTCTTTTTTTTTGTGAATTTACTGAAATTTTTCTTCAAAAGAAGTGGAATGAAATGGGAAGTGCAACGAAATCTTTAGTTCAATAAAAAATTAAATTTTTGAAAAAATGCTTTTGAAATAAAAATTATTATTGGGTGACTTGTTGGAGAATAATTACAGTAAATAGATTTTTACATTATCTAATGATTATATTAATTAATAGTATACCTCATTCACCATCTTGACCAGTGTTGCCGACCGCCTACATCACACAACCGCACTGGGCTGCTACTATTGACCGACCGCTCTGCATGACGACTACTAGCGTACTGCACTGCACGACTACACAGAGCTACAGACTCGCAACGACTGCCTACAGAGTAATGAGAACCGCTCGCAACACTCGCGCGGTCAAGCGCAAACTCTCTGGTCACAGATGCTACAATGCCTCGCCATCGCTGCTATGTTACATACGTGTTTCACGGGAATTCCACTGTTAAATGCAGAGGAGAGAGCAGATAGGTGGAAAGAATACATTGAAAGCCTCTATGAGGGTGAAGATTTGTCTGATGTGATAGAAGAAGAAACAGGAGTCGATTTAGAAGAGATAGGGGATCCAGTATTAGAATCGGAATTTAAAAGAGCTTTGGAGGACTTACGGTCAAATAAGGCAGAAGGGATAGATAACATTCCATCAGAATTTCTAAAATCATTGGAAGAAGTGGCAACAAAACGACTATTCACGTTGGTGCGTAGAATATATGAGTCTGGCGACATACCATCTGACTTTCGGAAAAGCATCATCCACGCAATTCCGGAGACAGCAAGAGCTGACAAGTGCGAGAATTATCTCACAATCAGCTTAACAGCTCATGCATCGAAGCTGCTTACAAGAATAATATACAGAAGAATGGAAAAGAAAATTGAGAATGCGCCAGGTGACGATCAGTTTGGCTTTAGGAAAAGTAAAGGGACGAGAGAGGCAATTCTGACGTTACGGCTAATAATGGAAGCAAGGCTAAGGAAAAATCAAGACACTTTCATAGGATTTGTCGACTTGGAAAAAGCGTTCGACAATATAAAATGGTGCAAGCTGTTCGAGATTCTGAAAAAAGTAGGGGTAAGCTTTAGGGAGAGACGGGTCATATACAATATGTACAACAACCAAGAGGGAATAATAAGAGTGGACGATCAAGAACGAAGTGCTCGTATTAAGAAGGGTGTAAGACAAGGCTGTAGCCTTTCGCCCCTACTCTTCAATCTGTACATCGAGGAAGCAATGATGGAAATAAAAGAAAGGTTCAGGAGTGGAATTAAAGTACAAGGTGAAAGGATATCAATGATACGATTCGCAAAAAAAAAAAAAAAAATTGTGACCGAGGGCTTATTTGTTACAATATAATTCTGACACGGTCACTGAGCCTTAGGAGCTATGTTCAAAGTTTTACGTTTCTTACCTGCCCAGGTATCTAAGGCTGCTTCTAAATATAAAGAATTAAAAAAGAAAATTTTAAATACAAGTATGGCTATCTCTTTTAACAAGCAGTGTGAAAAAAGGGGACTTGTCCCGACTTATACAAAAGCCTACATCAATTTTTCTGTATGTAAGATAAATCCAAATTCCTTTAGACCTATCATTAAGAATATTATTTGTAATAGGATAAAACAGCTGTAAGCTAAAAAAGACCGTCTTAACGAAGAAGGATACCATTTGTACTTAACTATCACAAACACTTATCATGTTAACTAAAATTTTAATATTGACGACATGTGGACGGAAATTAACGAACATCTAGAGATTTGTAAAATGGGTATAATGCAGAAACACGAGAAGAAGCTCAGCAATCTTTTTTGTCTGCTTTGTAATGAAAAATGTCCTCTGAATACATTTTAAAAAAGCAGTCACGTCTTTCATGAAAGATTTTTAAAGAAAACCAACATCGTCTTTACTGAGAATGAAAAAGTCCTGTTAGGAAAAGGACTAAAATACAATGTCAGGCCTGACCTGTCAGACAGAAATGTGAGAGAAAATATGCTTGTTGATTTAAAAATCGGTCTCTATTATAATAAAACAGATGAGGCTCCTCAAGCCAGAATTGCGTATGATGTAACCCGCATGCTAGAGAAAAATGCAGCTACTTTGTCTAATGCTACGCATAACAAAAGAATTTTAGTAACTTCCATTAATAATAAACTGAAAACAGCAAATGTTTTAATAACTAAACCCGATAACGGTTGTTGTCTAGTCATTGCTTGTATTTCTGAGTATATTTCTAAAACTGAAAATTTCTTCAGTGAAAACAACATATCGGAGCTGCATGATGATCCGACTCCTAAATTACAGAAAGAAGTAAGGTCAGCCATTAACAATGCAAAATTTCTTATAAAACGTTTCGAAAAGAAACTACTCATCAATATGAACCCTCAGCCCCCTAAAGTTCGGTCCCAGTTCAAAATTCATAAACCTAATCATCCAATACGTCCAATCTCCAATAGCATGAATAGCGCATATCACGATTTGGCCCGATTTCTAAGCGAAACTTTGAAAAAATCCTTCGTTTTCGAAAATAATTATTCCGTTCCTAAGAGCCACGTTTTGGTCCAAAAATTAAAAACTTAGTATGCAGTTCAGACACCAAGCTTTTTTCCTTAGATATTAAAAATCTGTATACCAGTGTCCTGGTACATGAGACGCTCATCATTGTGGAAGAAAACTTACGTCAATTTAAAAAAGATCTATCAGATGAACAGATTACTGATTTTATGGATCTCATAAATGTCGTTGTCAAGTACAACTACTTTGAATTCAACGGACAACTGTACCAGCAGTCTGATGGGCTCGCTATGGGCAACCCTTTAGCCGGCATCCTCGCCGACATCTTTATCAATTCCTCGGAAAAAAAGCTTTTTAACCGTGTCTCAGCCGCTTCACTAGGTATCCTTTCTTACACAAGATACGTTGATGATATTCTAGTCCTCTATAAAGGACCCGCCAATAGAATTGATCATATATTTAAACTTTTTAACTACCTCCACGAAAAAAAAAAATTCTTTCATTATTGAACTCGAAAACGATAACCGCCAATTAAATTATTTAGACTTGACGCTTAGAAGAGAAGACTATAACATCACTTTCACTATTTTTCGAAAAGAAACGTATACTGACCAAATCGTGCCTGCTTCCTCTTTCCATCCACAGTCTCAAAAAATGGCCTTTTTTCACTCTGCCGTCCACCGAGCCACCTTCATACCACTTTCAACAGAAAAGGGTAAAGAGGAGATTAATTTACTTAAAACCATAGCAGTCAATAATGAATATACGCCTAACATAGTGGACGATATCCTAAAACAGAAAGCTGCAAAAACTACCACGCTCAACACCTCATGTACTGAAATTAACACAAGAAAACGTTTTTCTATTCCTTTCATAGGACCAATTTCCTATCAGATTCAGCGCATGCTCCGCAACAAATACAACTGCAATGTTGCCTTCTCTACTAATAATAATCTAAAGAGAAACTTCATTCATAATTTGAAATCCATTCGCTCCCCTACAGAAAGCTCTGGCGTTTATAAGATCATCTGCGATACCTGCTCCTCCTATTATATAGGGCAAACCGGACGTGCTTTCACCATCAGATATAAAGAACATCTTTTGAGAAAGAACGGCACCAGTCCCCTAAATTCATCCGTTGCTGATCATCTCTTAATTACTGGACACGTGCCTAAAGCCATAGGCGATAACAATATTCCGCATACCGAAAAGAAGGGGCGTAGGTTAGATGTCTTAGAGGAATTGGAGATTTTCAAACATCTCACTTGTCATGATGGCCTCATTCTCAACGAACAGCTGCAGCTGCGAAATAAAAACTTTTTTGACTGTATAAAACCACTGCTTGATCTTTGATTCAGATTTCCTCATGCAGTTTACCGAAATGTTGTTTTCCTGTCACATCTTTGCTGTTTTCTTGTATGTCATAACTAACGTTTTTACGTTACAAAATGTGTCTCTATTTAAAGAAGATATATATGTAACTTCTTCCTGTTATTATTAATGCTTACGTTATGCCTGAATTAGCGGCATCACAATTTCATGTGTCTAGTTTTGAATGTACAGTAGCCTAGTTGTTTCTGCGGGTACTAGATGGCGCTCGTAGCAACACCATGTTTGCTTGCCCACACTTTCTAAAGTGGGCACCTCAGTCTGGTTGCAACCCTTGCTGACAGTACGAGCACGCCTTAGCAGCTCGCCATCTCACAAGTGTTCATGACGTCGCCTTTCCGGCTTAGATCTTTTTTAATATGTAACTTGTAAGTACTGCATCTTTTCGAGTCAGTACAAACTTTAATTTTATTAATGTACTATATACCTAATGATTTAGTACAGTTAGTCTAATTCTGAAGACGACGCTCATAGTAGCGTCGAAACCAGGTCAATTTTGACTTAATATTTGTGACCGAGGGCTTATTTGTTACGATATAATTCTGACACGGTCACTGAACCTTAGCAGCTATGTTCAAAGTATAGGTTAATGTTAGTCAGCGCCATTCTTTTATAGTAATTTTTGAAAGTCAGATTGCGTTGCGCCAAAAATATTGTGTGTCAGTTTAGTGATGAGCAGAATTAGTAAAGAGAGAAATGTCTGAGTACGTTCAGTTTTGCTCAGCTGTTTGGAAATCAAATAAAGTAAGAGGTTTACCAGCACAGTCATTCATAAATTTTTCTAAGGGGACGTTTCAGTCTCACCTCTCAGAGTGGTATCTAGACGTGTCAGGGGGTCCAACCGCACACACCCCACACCGTTACAGACCCTCCACCAGCTTGAAAAGTCTCATGCCGGGTCCATGGATTCATGAGTTTGTATCCATACCCGTACACGTCCATCCACTCGATAAAAGTTTTACTAGACTCGTCCGTCCGGGTAACATGTTTCCGGACCCAGACGAGACGTAAAGCTTTATGTCGTGCTGTCATCAAGGGTACAAGTGTGGGCCTTCAGCTCCGAAAGCCCATATCGTTGATGTTTCGTTGAATGGTTCGCACGCTGACACTTGTCGATCGCCCAGCATCGAATTCTGCAGCAATTTGTGTGAGGGTTGCACTTCTATCGCGTTGATAGATTCCTTTCAGACGTCGTTGGTCCCGTTCTTGCAGGATTTCTTTCCGGCCGCAGATCTGATGTTTTATCGGATTCCTGATATTCACGGTACACTCGTGAAATGGTCGTACAGGAGAATGCCCACTTCTTGCTACCTCGGAGATGCTGTGGTCGATCGCTCGTGCATTGACTATAACACCACGTTTAAATTCACTTAAATCTTGATAACCTGACATTATAGCACCAGTATACGTTCGACAGCTGCACCAGACACTTGCTGTCTTATATAGGCGTTGCCTATGGCTGCGCCGTGTTCTGTCTGTTTACATCTCTCTGTATTTGAATACGCTTACCTATAGCAGTGTCTTTATCGTTTCAGGGTGTGTCAGACTGGAAGCAGAGGTTGCAATTAAATACTATGTAACCTCCTGAAACTGTTTACTTCACGAAACACCTCTGACAAGAATTTCTTATTTCCGCGTTTATCTTGTTCGATTCGTCATCTTTTTGCCTGGCCCCTAGGAAATATGATCAGAATATGTAGACGCAGTGGGTTTCAAGAGATGGAGAGGAGCCCCATGGTAATGGGCTGAAGCACTGGAGACGCTGCTCTGGGGGTGATGATGGTTGGTTGAGGTCTCGCGTGGCAGCCATTATGCATGATTCATGGGGCGCGCCGCGCCGGGGCTCCACATGAAACACGGCGCCGATGAGAGCACTGCGCGGGCGGAACCGTATCGCCTTCCGTTCGGGGCCGCCCCCTGCTTTCAAAGGACTCGCACGAAGCAGATATTGCACACACTGCGGCCCCACTGGGAAGCACTCCGCCTGTGAGGAAACGCATTGCTGGCACTCACCGTCCGCAGCGGAAACTGTGAAAGCGCCGGAGAATTCGCTCCCCTGATGCTGCCAGCGGCCAGCGCTCCAGAAGGACAGCAACACTAGTACTGGAGCTGAGGGCAGCTCAGTAATATCTGTTGTAGAAACTGATAAGACGTTCGCGACGTTAAAGCTGCTCCCCATCTTTCTCGCTCATGTTCGTCTAGAGCGAACAACAGCAAATAACTGTTATTCGACAAAGTGCAGCCGGCATTGGTGCCTTACAATACATTTCAAATAAACTGTGGAACTGATCGGTATTCAGTGGTGGAAGGACTGAGAAACTCTGGACGGATATCTGAAATGGAAAGGGCGGAGATCTGCTGTTGCTAATTACGTGCTGCTTCAAGTAGTAATGTTTAGTCAACGACTAAATGTTTATGGATAACTATTACTCTGAGACCTGTTTTCGTAATGCGGAGCATCATACCTACGGTACATGTTTCTGGAAGTTAATGCTGGCGCCTTGAGTAGTCAGCGCATCCTGCTGGTCAATGATTGCTAGCAGCTAGGATGGTGCAGATCTGTAGCGATCTTCTCTGCTCATATTATTTGGCTGTTTTAGTATCTGAATAGCCACTCTGATCTATGTTTACCTCATCCGTTGTTGCCTGCTCAGGTGACACTAAATTGCGTCTTCTTCCACATTGGGAAACAAAACAACTGTTTCTTAAACCTGCTACCTGATGCTCACTCAGTACAGGGGTCATGACGAAATATAAGCGAACCCTACCTCAGTCATTACATCCGATTCTTCGTTAGCAAACTCACACGCAGTTCACTGCAGCCGTGGTGGATACGTTGTATTTTTCCATTTATTGGTAAGATACTCTGTTTTAGAACTGGGACAGTTTTACAACGACAAAAAATTTATTTTGAGTAGAAAGTGCTGTGGCATTTGCCGAGAATTCTTTCGATAATAAGCCTGAACGAATAGTCACGATATCTTGAATAGTACGAAAGTGTACAACCTAGAATATGAGGGGTAGTCAAAAGAAAACCTAACACGCACCACAAAGTGAGCATGGAATAGTTATATCCGAAACTAATCATCACAGGCATCAAGGCATTTATCTGACTGGTTGAAGAGGCGATCAATTCCTGTTTCGTAGAATGCGTCGGCTGCTAACGAAGCCGCGACCACACTTGGTCATCCGACTGAAATCTACGTCCACACATGTCTTTCTCAGGTGAAGCATTCGGGCTGTGTGGAGAATATTGCAGTATTTACCAGCCAAATCTCTGAAACGGAGTCTTCGTCCGATAGACAGTGTCGGGACGGATGTTTTCATGCAAGAAGACGATTCCGTGCGACAGTTTCCTAGAGCGTTTTAACTTTATGGCGTGTCGCAGTATCTGCAAAGTGGCTTCGTAGCGCTGCGCACTGATTGCGGATCGACGCTCGAGGAACTCGACGGGCAGAGGGCCCCTGTAGTGGTAGGAGGTCATCATGACCTTACAGGAACTTGTGTGAACAGATTCTTTGTCGGGGAAGATGTGGAATGTTTCCATTGCTAGTACTGCAGTTTGCCCTTGGGCTGTCGGGATACTGTCGGACGGAATCATCATGTTGCACGATAACGTCCATCCACACACTGACAATCGGACGAAGGTTACGCTTTACCATTTCGTTGTGAAATACTGCGAGATTCTCCGTACAGCACGGATTCTTCACCATGCGATTTTCACTTCTTTCGCGACTTACGTGGAAATCGGTTTCAGTCAGACGAGGAAGTGCTAGCGTGGATGAGGGTGTGGATCCGTCAGCGACCGGACCAATCAGCATCTACGAAACAGGAACTGATCGAAATGTTTTAACGTGGGTGGTGATTACTTCTGATTTGGAACCATTTGATGGTCCCGCTTTGGCGAGTGTCTGGTTTTCATTTGACTGCTTTTCTACCACGCCAGAAGACTTCATCGGCGGCCTGCTTAAATTCTCATGTCAGAAAGTAAACTAGGATCCTTCTGGTCGTTAACTTTCGTGCACTAATATTTACAGATGTGCCATAATTTTGCTTTAAGAATCGAGTGCTATTAAATTGAGGATCAGGTCGAAATTTTGTTTCTCGATAATACATTGACAAAGAAAGCGAAGGATTCGAAAGAGGTGGTCGGATAATCTATGTAATCTCGTACACGTCGCACTACCTGCGGGTTTGCAAATGATAGAACGGCCATTGTTGTTCGTTTTTAGCGTTGTTATCAGGCCTGGTAATGTAAAACCGGAGAGTGGACTGCATCAAATGTCTCTTGGTCACTCGTTTCGTCATGGAGATGCCGCATTCTCGCGTGAGGCAGCTTAATCAGCACCTGCCAATGTGTTATGGAGGGGAGGGCGGCTCATTGTGGTTCAACGAAAATTTTCCTGATCTTTGGGGCGTTCGGATGTGACAGTGACCTTATATTGGGCTGCATGGGAACTTGGGTACAGGCTTACTTGTCAAAATTCCGGTTGTCCACGTCTTGCCGCCACGAGGGAGCATTAGGCTTCAAGCGAATGGCAACTCCCTTCGTTTTTGCGTCTGCCATTCAACAGTTTTCTTCTTCACGCACCACTGATTGGTGACTAGCAGCAGCAAGAATAAAATAGCGTATTTCCTACCATGCACCGGAAGCACCTCATTACAAAGGGGTGTTAGGAGTGGTGTCACGACTAGGACATACGGATTGCTGACGAATTGCGACGTGCCGCGCTTTTCTAGGATAAATCGCCTTCCAGCATTACTCCGGGTGACCATCGCCGACGACTATGGATTTACCTTAAATTGGCTATGCAAGAGAATCTGCAACTATTATTTACCGCACATTACATTCTAAAGTAACTACATCACTCACAGACGTTAAGATTCTAATGAACCGTTTTCTTATTCGAATCAAGCGACTTGTTCCAAGCAAAACGTAATCCTTAGCATATAATACACACACACACACGCACACACACACACACACACACACACACACACACACACACACACACACATATATATATATATATATATATATATATATATATATATATATATATATATATATATATAGAGCACGTTTTATTTCCCTTGCCTACAGTGCTATGTAGTGTTTATTTGACTGTTCCTGTTGCAATGGTTATTTCATGTGCCGTCCTTTCATTAAGTGAAACATTAGTTATAATTTACCGAAACATTAAGTTATTAAGTGAGTACGATATTTAGAGACGTTAAGATTCTAATGAACGGTTTTCTTCTTTGAATCATGCGACTTATAGCAAGGAACACGTAACGCTTATAAATCTTTTTCATTTCCCTTGCTTACACTGCTTTGTAGGTTCTATTTGACTGTTTCTCTTGCAATGGTTAGTTCATATGTCATACTTTTATTATGTTCTGTGACTTGTGACAAGATCTACAGTTGTTTACAATTTATGATACTTACCAGTATGTTATGCTACCGTACTGTCGGCGTTTATTTAAAATTTTCATTAGATAGTACTTCTCACTGACAGAAAATTGTCCCAAATTTATCACGCTAGCCTCTTCTCTGAAGCTTCTATCTTCCAATACAGCAAGCATTTTGCAATATCGTTGTTTACTATGCTGCGTCTATAATTGCTTATTTAATAATAGTTGTTTTGTGTAGCGTCCATAAATGAAGTAAAGTGTGTAACGACTTGGACTGAGATTTACGATTCATGGAACGTACCATTACATTGTGAGGTACCTTACGTTGTCCGACGACCAAGAGATGTTTTGGCATAAATCAAGTACTTTGATTGATGACACTGTTTCCCAAACAGGAACCATTGGAAATTGTATGAAATATCGCATATAGGTGCTGTAGGAGTCAGGGCTCCTGTAGACTGATCTATAGCGTCAAAGAAAAAAAAGCACCGTCCAAACAGAATTTGAAGGCTCCTAGGTCCCGACCGGCCGCCGCTTCATCCTCAGTCTCGAGTTGGCACCAGATGCGGGCACGGAAGCGCATGTAATCAGCACACAGCTCTCCTGGCCGTTGTCAGTTTTCGTCACCAGTGTCGCTACTTGTCAGTCAAGTAGCTCCTATGTTGTTCTCACAAGGGCTGAGTCCATTCCCCTTGCCAAGAGCATTCGGCAAACCAGCACGATGACCTACCCAAGTGCTAGCCAATTCCGACAGCGCCCAATGTCGGTGATCTGACGGGAACCGGTGTTACCTGTGCGGAAAGGCCATTTGCTAGTGTCCAAAAGTCATAGTCTAAATCACGACTGTCACAACTGTTTCAATATAACATACAAAATTATTCTTTACTATTGCTATACACATTTATATAACTTTTAAACAATGTTGATCCACCGTTTATTTTGAAAAACGGATGAGTAACAGAGTGTTCGCTTTCGAGACAAATACACTACTGGCCATTATAATTGCTACACCACGAAGATGACGTGCTACAGACGCGAAATTTAACCGACAGGAAGAAGATGCTGTGATATGCAAATAATTAGCTTTTCAGAGCATTCACATAAGGTTGGCGCCGGTGGCGACACCTACAACGTGCTTGTTTGAGGATGGTTTCCAACCGAGTTCTCATACACAAACAGCAGTTGACTGGCGTTGCCTGGTGAAACGTTGTTGTGATGCCTCGTGTAAGGAGGAGAAATATGTACCATCACGTTTCCGACTCTGATAAAGGTCTGATTGTAGCCTATCGCGATTGCGGTTTATTGTATCGCGACATTGCTGGTCGCGTTGGTCGAGATCCAATGACTGTTAGCAGAATATGGACTCGGTGGGTTCAGGAGGGTAATAAGTAGCGCCGTGCTCGATCCCAACAGCCTCTTAACACTAACAGTCGAGATGACAGGCATCTTATCCGCATGGCTGTAACGGATCGTGCAGCCATGTCTCGATCCCTGTGTCAACAGATGGGGACGTTTGCAAGACAACAACTCTCCTTATGAACAGTTCGACGACGTTTGCAGTAGCATGGACTATCAGCTCGGAGATCATGGCTGCGGTTACCATTGACGATGCATCACAGACAGGAGCGCTTGCGATGGTGTGCTCAACGACGAACCTGGGTGCACAAGTGGCGAAATGTCATTTCTTCGGATGAATACAGGTTCTGTTTAGAGCATCATGATGGTCACATCCGTGTTCTGTGACATCGTGGTGAACGCACATTGGAAGCGTGTATTCGTCATCGCCATACTGGCGTGATGGTATGGGGTGCCATTGGTTAGACGTCTCGGTCACCTCTTGTTCGCATTGACAGCACTTTGAACAGTGGACGTTACATTTCAGATGTGTTACGACCCGTGGCTCTACCTTTCATTCGATCCTTGCGAAACCCTACATTTCAGCTGGATAATGCACGACCGCATGTTGCAGGTCTTGTACGGGCCTTTCTGGATACAGAAAATGTTCGACCACTGTCCTGGCCAGCACATTCTCCTGATCTCTTACCAATTGAAACGTTTGGTCAATGATGGTCGAGCAACTGGCTCGTCACAATACGCCAGTCACTACTCTTGATGAACTGTGGTATCATGTTGAAGATGCATGGACAGCTGTATCTGTACACGCCATCCAAACTCTGTTTGACTCAATGCCCATGCGTATCAAGGCCGTTATTACGGCCAGAGGTGGTTGTTCTGGGTACTGATTTCTCAGGATCTGTGCACCCGAATTGCGTGAAAATGTAATCACATGTCAGTTGTAGTATAATATATTTGTCCAATGAATACCCGTTTATCATCTACATTTCTTCTTGGTGTAGCAATTTTAATGGCCAGTGGTGTATTTTATTTATTTTATACGTAGGTGAAATATGAAATACCTCTAATACTTTATTCGAACAGTAACCCATGGCATACAAAGATTCACGTTAAACGAACTCCTCTCTCGTCTGTTTTCGGACACGCTTTGATATACTCTTTCAACTGAGCAGTGGCACCGTTTCAATTAAAACATTTATCGGAAAGCTGCTTCTCGGAGTGGAGCAAACATCATTAGTTTAATTCGGCGCTCCATTCGGAAGCTGACGCGTTAGAAATGCTATTTACATCGAACAAGACCAGTCGGCCAGTTACTTTGCTTGTTTTTAATTAAGGAACTTTAGCCTCCGGCAAACACGCTAGTCCGCAATTACAGCGACTGCGTGCGGCCTGCCGTAGAGATAAGAACGCGCGCCCGGCGCTCCGCGTTCCACGTTCACCTCTGACACGGCTTCGTGAACGCCAATTACTCCGACCTGCAGAGGGCCCGCCGCCTGGCTCTTTGCCCCGCTGCCCCCGACAACTGGGCTTTGCGCGACGTCAGCGATCCCAAGAATTAAAGGGGTCGTTGAAAGGGTCCTGTAGCCACCTTTCATTAGTCCGGTAGCCCATTTTCATTATCATTTCTCTTTCTTTTCCTTGTTTCTCTTTTCTCTTTACTCTCATAGTGGTGCGATTGAATTAATGTGGTTGTGTGTCACGTTGCTAGACGGTGGGGTAGTCTGCTGCAGAAAGTCTGCGATAGTCGTACAGATTCAGCAGCAGTGGTACAGAATAGCCAACTCTCGTAGTGGTCAAGTCGGCGAAGAGGTTTTCGCTACTTGTGAGAAATCCACCTGCGTTAGGTTGGTGCCGGAAATGGCATCTTTGGGTTTTCCGGGCCACGCGGAGCGTGGAAGAGGCTGGAGAAGCGGGAGGCAGTCTGCCGCCGGTACGGGAAGCGTCCACAGCTGTATTCAAGTCGAAGAACGGTGAGTTACACTGACCGCGTGGCGCGTTGTTACTTGGCGAGGGGAGAGCTGTTAGCCTTTGGTCTCGCTTTTCAGATCTGGAAGATTGCTTTGCCTTGTCGCAGCGAGGAATGCAAAACTTTGGTAGATTTTTCTTTTAGCAAATTTCTGTAGCAGACTTGGATCCGCCGGAAGAGCGCCACACAAAGGTGTCGATAAGAAGTGAGCACTCGCTTCTGTATGAATGTCTGTTTGCCTTCAGCTGTGCCTGCATAAGCTTTCACCTTTCTGAATATTTAGAGCCTTGCCTTATCGTAAATTTTCCTTGATTTATGTGTCTTTCGTCCGCGGGGAGCCAACCACGTGGTAGAACATTATAGTTGTTGGGCTACCGGTATCACTAACTGTCCGATCACATGTTTGTTTTAGATAATGTTAACATGATTGTGTGAAGTGATATTGTTGCAACTTGCCCACGATACCTCACGAATAGTTACACATGGCTTACCCTGCTCACGGATTTCGGTAAACCAGAGATCTTCTGATGCACAGTGAGGATTAGTTATTTGCAGTAGGATGTGCTAATTGGTATATTGTTTTTCTGTAATACAGAATTTACGTGAATTTATGATATAGGCGTGCATTTTCTTACATGTTTTATCTTTTATATGTATTACTGTATAGACATTGTGATTTAGTATTCAATTGTGTTACAAGTTTGGGTTGATTCTTGTCCTGTGGCGTGTACCGGTGTCATATAGTAAATCTTGGGTGCTTTGTGGGGACTGTGAGTCCATTAGGAGACTTTGGCATTATTCTTGTTGTATTTTGGAGCACGGAGTAACTATCCTTAAGATGGAGACGCGTAGCTATTCACGATCGGAAAAACCTGCCAGACAATAACCCTGAACAAGGACGAGGTCAAAACGTCGAGTCCGACCAGGAACGAAACGCGGAAAACGCAAGTACAAGTGTTGTCCATCCTGAGCCCGCTGTAGTGATTTAGAATCATTCGACAGATGCAAATTCATTACAGGCTATGCTACGACAATTACTAGACAGTAATGGGAGACATATCGAGGAAGTGAATAAAAAACAAGCGGAAGAAAATAGGAGGCATAGCGAGGAAGTGAATAAAAAACAAGCAGAAGAAAACAGGAGACATATCGAGGAAGTGAATAAAAAACAAGCAGAAGAGAATAGGAGGCATATCGAGGAAGCAAATAAAAGATTGACTAGTGAAATAGTACACGGTGTTGGGGAGAAACTGGCGATCATTGACCAACGCATCTCCGCCTTAGAAGAGGGGCAGCAAGTCATTAGCAAGCAGGTGATGGAGCAAGAAGAAAGGATCGCTGGGAATATACGTATACTAGCAGAACAATGCCAGAGTGAACAAGCGGCTCTTGAGTCCCGAGTAGAACAAAATTCCGCCAGGGATCTCCGCGCATTAGCAGAACAATGCCAGAGTGACCACGCGGCTCTTGTGTCCCGAATAGAGGACACTGCGGCTAAGTGCCCGGTCCACCTTAGCGCGCAGGTAGAAACCCTTAGCCAGGCGATAATAGCTCTCGAGCGAGAGCAAGGGCTTACGCAAACACAACAAGACACGGCCCACCGAGAGATGCGAGAAGAAATAGCCAGGATCTCAGACGCAGTGGCGCGTAAGTCTGAGAATAATAGGGAAACGATTACCTCGTCATCAGCGGATGCAGACGAAATACGGTCGATAACGAAATGTCCGCGTGGACAGTGTGAAATAAAAATACAACAAAGAGGGGTTACCGAGGGAATATGTGAGCGCATGGCCCATTTAGAACTTCACCGAAAAGGGTTAAAGGCCCATGAAGTTGAAAGAAATGAACGAAAGGGCCATTATTCCGACGATGATTCCGGGAACGATGGCGAATTTGATCATCGTCATGATCACGGATCTCGTACCAGGTGGGAACGGCGCGGATCCCCTCAGGAACGTTCGCCAAGGGAAACTCACGAATTTGACTTTAAACATTTTCTGACGGTGAGGAAGTTTGAAGTCTTCCGTAACTCGGCTACGGGGATTCACCCGCGGGCCTGGTTACAGCAGTTCGAGTTCTCCCTTCCTCCTGCGTGGCCCAGTGCGCACAAGATAGAATATATGTGCGGCTACCTCGAAGGTGAGCCAGCGGCGCGGATGAGGTCAATTGCACGCAATTGCTACACTGTTGGGGAGTTTCGACAACACTTCCTGTCGATCTATTGGTCAGTGGCAGCGCAAAGTCGTGTAAAACACGGACTCATTATGCTACCAGAGTTAAACAGGTCAAAATTCTCCAGCCCTGTGCAGATGTTCGAGCACATGCTGCAGGCCAATGAACATCTTGACGATCCTTATGGACCTGCGGAAATTATTCGTATTTGCCTGGGAAAGTTTCCAATGCAGTTGCGGCACGTTATCCTTGCAGGGCGATGTAAGGATGACGTAGAGAGGTTTCGCAATTTCCTTTTAGAGCTTGAGTGCGATGTGAATGGCACCACGCAGAATTACGGTCAGAGCGCCTACGAGCAGCGGCCGCGCGAGCGAAGCCGCAGCCGTAGAGACAGATGGCACTCCAGACGTAACGGGTCGCCTGAGAGTTACAGGGCGCGCGAGCGGTGGCAGCGTCGCGACTCCTCACGGAACGCGGGCAGAACAAACGATGCCAATGGTCATCATTCGCCGAGAGTAAATCAGAGACACCCCGGGGAGCTTAGAAGATACGGTAATGGGCAGAGATTTAGGCGCAATTATAGTGGACCTAGGAACGGTAGTCGTGATCGACCACAGAATAATTATCGAACAAGCAACAACAGGGGTGCCGTAAACAGTACGGGTGGTCCGCCAGTGGGTGTTGAAATTCGTCCCGCAAACCCGCGGCACAATCCGACAAATGCCTCTAATCAAAGGGATCAATGACTGTTGGCTGGCTCGGTTGGCGTCAAACTTAATGAGGACCGGTGCTATTGATGATATTGATGTGCATGTGAATAAAGGAAGGCGATATTAGGGAAGATTTGTTGAGGGAGGGCCGCAGTGTTGGTGTGCCCGCGGTAAACCCAGTCGCCTCTGTTTCGTAAAATTACAGTGTATATTTTCCAATGTTTTGATTCACTCTGGTGCGATTGAAATTAAAGTTTATATTTTCAATGAATTGTAAATGGTCCCCCAATATGTGTGTAGTTATTCTTCTCAGCAGAGAGGAGTAGTGTTGTGCAGCTTCAAAACGTCTGAATGTGAATGATCATGAGGCTCATATGAAGTGTTTCCTATTACAGTAAGATGGCTTTCGTTTTTTGATGACTAAAAAGGTATCGGGTGTGTTAGCGTGGCGAGTCAATGGTCGTAAGGTAATTCTTGTTGAGAAATTAAAGTTGTAGTGTTCTTATTCCCCTTAGGTGAGCAAGATTCAGTGAGACATTTCAAATGTACTGCGATGTTGATGAAGCGACTTGGTGACTTGTAGGTGAAGGATTTGCGTATAAAAGGAGATTAATAGTGTTTGATTTTCAGAGTTGCCACCTTATAAGATATTTGGAAAGTGTAACTTGCCGCCACATACTACTAGGTACGGATGAGGGCACCAGGATGTCAAACCCCAGAAGACGTATATGGAAACAGCTTATAAACTCAAGTAGCTCGATATTTACTAGAGAATCAATGCGACTACCTCCAAGCTGAAATAACATGACGGTAGGTGAGGACCCCTGGGGACATGTGGTGAGTAATGGTGTAATCATTATGAGTATCTTATGACAGCAGTAAGTTCGGTACTCATGGCCCCGGACAATGGATTTCTTTTGAAGTCTTTTTATGTACTTATAGGACGAAGTGTTTATGTGTTGACTAATAGGATAGGATGATTTTTATTTCCATTTTTATGCCCACTGATCTTCAGCATTAGTCTGATGAATAGATGTTGAAACATTTACCATTCCAGATGTGACTTGAATGAACCTTCTGTGTCTCATTAATCATAACTTTTATTATGCAATGTCCATAGAAAAGAAGTCTCGGAAATTTTTCACAGATCAGCAAACATGTTCTGCAAACCTTGGAGGAGCAGTCAATGAACAACGATATGGGTATTCGTGTTGAAAGGAATATTTTGTTTATATGTGGGAATTGTAGTCGGGCTATATGGTGATGGTGACTAGTACGAGCTGTGTAGATTGTGTGTGAGAGCGTAGTTAGGAGTAGGCAGAGTTTTGTGTCTGTAGTTAGCAGCGGCGCCAAATCCTTTCCAAATCCTGACCAAACCTTGTACAAGATCTACCCTGAATGATTGACAGCAGATGTAATGCTGGAACTATATTTTATAAAAAGGATTTTTTTTTGTTTGTTTGAATATTGGTTATGTAATTTTCCTTATTTTTTTTATTAGTAATGTTAAGAAGGCCCTTCTTATCAAGTTAATTTTGGGCAATATTCCACGTATTGATCAGGGGTAAGAAACTCCGCTGATTTTGTAGTAATCTGTACACATGATATTTTGTAACGATCTCTGTGAGCGCAGTTCTTAAGTGGGTGCAAGGCCGCCTCGGGAGCCTCCGCATCAGAAAGCACAGGGCTCGGTCCACCGGCACGCGTTGCAGAACCCTGGTATCAACGGCGAAGCAGTGGTGCGGCTAGCGGTCACAGCTGTTTCCCCATCGGAGGGGAGGGGATGCTGGTCTTCCCCCAGGCGCAGGCTCACACCGGAGCCCGCAGGCGTGTCACCACGGCAGCGCCAGCTGATGGCCGGCGTTCCACCCCATGCGCTAGTCATCTGACAAGCGAAAGGGAAAGTATGACGCACACCAGGCGAGGCCGCCGATCCCTGAGCGCCGCTAGTCCAGACCTTGGTCCAGACGGCTGCTGCGGTGAGGTAACGCCCACTGCCCGGAGGGACACGGGTCCCACCACTGACGCATCAGCTGAGACGGTGCAAAGAGGTGATAAGCGGGTCTCAAGCCCGACACCCGCACGAGTTTACGTCGACCTCGATGCGACGGAGAAGAGCACGTGTCTCTCCATTGACACGACAGGAGGCAGAGGCGTGTGTCGTAAAACACATTCCTCCTCAACACATGGACGACGACCGCCAAGCCGCCTTCTCGATGATGAGGCAGGACCCATAGGCGACGATGTCCTGCAAATCTGCAACATCAAACCATCCCACAGTATGGACGGAGAGGGTGGAAACGGGCACGAGGCAACGTCGCGGGGTGCTGTCTAGGATGAACAACCTTTGTTACAACGGACGTTACAATCAACGCCGCGGCGAACTCCCCAGTTCAGGGTTGTGGTCCCCTAGAAGCTTATCCTCCAAGTCGCCTTTAGAAGAGACGCCCACCCCAGCAACTACAGAGAATACCCAGTGAAACTACCATGTGACGAAACTGAAAAATGACAGCGTGTCAACGAGCTGGTTTCTGGATGTGTTGTTGTACTCATGTCTTATTTTCCATAGGTGGTTATTTACCAGCTGTCATTCCATTGGGTTCATTAATGATTTTGTGTCACTATATTTGATATGCACATTGAGTTTTGCACTTTCAATTAGATGTTTTTACATATGTCTGCACCAGCTGACACTCCTTTGGCTCTTGGTAATGATTTTGCATCATTGTGTTTGTTTATATATGTATATATTTTGTGTACCTGTTCATCTATGTCTCTATGTTAACTCTGATAATTGGTTAAAGCAATTTTAAAATAATATCTCACGTTTGTTGTCGTAGTAGGTCAGATGACATGATGTAAGTGTACAATATCACGCTTAATTTATTTTGTTCTGTTTGCCTTGCGGACAACATGAGGTCACAATTATTGACTAAAGTCAAATAAAACTCTTTCGTATATAAGAGATCAATCAATTCTTTTGTGCTGCTGTTTGCCTGTTGCAATTGTTGCTCGTTAGGGTATGTTTGTTTCGAAGACTGTTGGCGAATCTCCTAGCATGGCGAGAAAATTCGCGGCACAGTCTTCTCCGGGACGTTTGGGGTGATGAAACGGTCCTGTAGCCACCTTTCATTAGTCCGGTAGCCCATTTTCATTATCATTTCTCTTTCTTTTCCTTGTTTCTCTTTTCTCTTTACTCTCATAGTGGTGTGAATGAATTAATGTGGTTGTGTGTCACGTTGCTAGACGGTGGCGTAGTCTGCTGCAGAAAGTCTGCGATAGTCGTACAGATTCAGCAGCAGTGGTACAGAATAGCCAACTCTCGTAGTGGGCAAGTCGGCAAAGAGGTTTTCGCTACTTGTGAGAAATCCACCTGCGTTAGGTTGGTGCCGGAACTGGCATCTTTGGGTTTTCCGGGCCACGCGGAGCGTGGAAGAGGCTGGAGAAGCGGGAGGCAGTCTGCCGCCGGTACGGGAAGCGTCCACAGCTGTGCTCCAGTCGAAGAACGGTGAGTTACACTGACCGCGTGGAGCGTTGTTACTTGGCGAGGGGAGAGCTGTTAGCCTTTGGTCTCGCTTTTCAGAGCTGGAAGATTGCTTTGCCTTGTCGCAGCGAGGAATGCAAAACTTTGGTAGATTTTTCTTTTAGCAAATTTCTGTAGCAGACTTGGATCCGCCGGAAGAGCGCCACACAAAGGTGTCGATAAGAAGTGAGCACTCGCTTCTGTATGAATGTCTGTTTGCCTTCAGCTGTGGCTGCATAAGCTTTCACCTTTCTGAATATTTAGAGCCTTTCCTTATCGTAAATTTTCCTTGATTTATGTGTCTTTCGTCCGTGGGGAGTGTAACGTCTAGAGAAACAAAAACAATACATTATGTAGTAATTAGAGAATTAGATGTATCATATTGTGTCATTGTATAAAATTATGTATTTTTTTATTATTTATTTCTGAAAACGTCTGCGTCGGCGAGTAATAAAACCGACACAGAAGATAAATGTTAAACAGAGATTAAAAAAGGAACTAGTATATAATACGTGTTGAATATGAATGTCTTTGTCGTCTTAATTTGGAAGTTGTGCGAGTAAGATCTCCTGTTGTTGTCGTAGAGAACGCCAATGTAGCATTCTTTTGTCGAGACTAAGCAATGTACGCCATTACGTGTGAATTCACAAAGGTCTGTAATCACTGAGATATTTAAAGGTTTTAATAGAGGTGTTTAAATGAAAACTTGTATTATTTATTGTTAAGCTTGCTTGCATATTATCCCATCCTGTTGAGACATTTTTCAGTTATATAAATATTATCTGTGGTGCTGAGCTGCGTGGAGAACGAAGAGCCGCTGCCGCGGCGTATTTAAACGACTTACAATATAGTCGAGCATACCGCAAGGAAGCGGTAAAATAATAGTAAAATAATATTATTTCTTTTAGCTCCCAGACTGGCAGTGGAGGTCAGCAGATTTTATGATGTGTTGCAGATTGACGCGGGCTGCTGATAGGATATAATTTACAGTGCAAATAATTTAATGTACCTTCAGAATCTGATAGTAATCTTGCTGTGCTCCGTTCTGATCTGGCAAACTTTATAGTGACAACGTATTTTTTAATGAGAGTCTCATGTTCTTGGGCTAGTCGTGGTATGAAATAGCATTTTAACGAGAAATAAAATCCACTGCGAACTTGTGTTTTTGAACGATCACACGAACTGTAACATCAGTGTTCATAACAAAGTAATTTTAACTTTTAATCACTATGAAGTAGGGAAGATATATTGATTCTTAGCATGAGTTGCAGTTATGAAAAATCGTTCCTTAAATTGTAGGCCAGATACAGAACAATAAGACTTCCATATATACATTTTATTCCGCTAAAAGGTAATGATGATAAAGAAAAGCAAAGCACAGCATTGCTAAAAGTATTTCACGTAACTCTTTTCGTAAATGTGTTGTTACAAAGAGAATAAATAAACCAAAGAGCAACAATTTTACAATCCGCGAGAGAGTTGGACGTGAAAGGAGCCAACCACGTGGTAGAACATTATAGTTGTTGGGCTACCGGTATCACTAACTGTCCGATCGCATGTTTGTTTTAGATAATGTTAACATGATTGTGTGATGTGATATTGTCGGAATTTGGCACTATACCTAGAAATTGTCTCCACAAACCACGTGTTATCAGGAATCGTGTACATGCCTCATATCCTTATCTTAGGAATAAATGATTTTATCTACAATTTTCTCTTGTGTTCCGAGATTACGTTTTTGCGCCTAAGCCACTCACCTCGCAGCTTTTCAGTTAGCACATCCAATGCGTTTCCTTATGCACAGGTCCAGTGATTAGTCTCCCCTTGTATTTTATAACAAATGCTGTAGATTAAGTCTTATTTTCAGGTGTGTTGCTGGGAGCTGATCTTCTGCACAGTGTTCTTGCATGTGCTATTTTATTTTAAATGTTTGATTGTCGTGAACAGTGCATGGGGAACACTATTAATTACATCGTATCCCATATGAGCGACATAACAGCGTATGCATGTTCGTGAGTTTTTGGTCTGTGATCAAATTAATTTATTTTCCGACTCGACCAAATCTTTGATTAGTTGTATGGTTAGAGTCGGTGGCGACCCTATTCTTCTCACGTTGACTTCATAAGCAATAAGTATTTCCATTCCCAATAATAAGGAATAACCCGTAGTAACAGGTTAGTTACGTCGTATCTGCAGGATGATGGGACATCTGTGAAGAGATCAGGGAATAACTTCCATGGTACTAGAGGAAGCTGTAGAACACAGCCAGCATATAACTGAGAAATCAGGTTACAAATACTACTCTGAGATGTAGAGGTCAGTACAGGAGAGGAATTTGTGGCAGACCGCATCAGGCGAGTCAGAAGACTGATGAGTCAGTGAAGTCCTCGTCCACAACATTCCCGTCCAGATTACTTTCGTAAATACCAACTAAATCCTCTTCAGTAATGACTTATTTATTGGCTTTATAAATCCTTTTTAAAAATTTCACTTTTGTGGCTTCCACAACCGCAATATGTATTGAGAATGAAAACATGGCCCCATTAAGTTGCATTCTTTTTAATATCCTTGAGATCGGCCAGTTTCAACCTTTGGTTTATTCTCAAGTACGTACCTTTATCTTATAGCTTCATTTTACGTAGCAATACATCATTGGTACGTGCGGACAGGAAAAGTCTTCCTTTTGTGCATATGTGATACAAAAACAATACAGTATTGTACATGATCACGTATGTTAGCCGGCACAAAAAAGTGGTTCAGTGTTACGACGTAGAATGAAGCTGGAAGCGTAAGATACGTGCTTGAAAATGATCCAAGTTTGAAACTGGCCGATGGCTTTGATAATAAAACAAATAAAGCCTACTTGGATCCTGTTTCACTTTCAAATATAAGAAATCCTTTTTCTCATCCCTCGACGTTCGTAATATGGGTCTGTAACTCAGCTGATCAAGAATAACTGCCAAGATGAGAAACGTAGAAGTAGATATCCTCGGTGTAACAAAGCAACTTAAATCACTTAATAAAGGCAAGGCCTCCGGTCCAGACTGTATACCAGTCAGGTTCCTCTCAGAGTATGCTGATAAAATAGCTCCATATTTAGCAATTATATACAACCACTCGCTCACAGAAAGGTCCGTACCTAAAGACTGGAAAACTGCTCAAGTCACACCAGCACCCAAAAAGGGAAGTAGGAGTAATCCGCTGACTTACAGGCCGATATCACTAACGTCGATTTGCAGTAGGGTTTTGGAACATGTACTGTAGTCGAACATTCTCAAGTACCTCGAAGAAAACGATTTATTGACACATATTCAGCACGGATTCATAAAATATCGTTCTTGTGGAACACAACTAGCTCTTTATACTCATGAAGTAATAAGTGCTATCGCCAGGTGATGTCAAATTGATTCCAGACTTTTAGATTACAAGAAGGCTTTCGACACCGTTCCTACCAAGCGTCTTCTAACCAAACTGCTTGCCTATGGAGTATCGCCTCAGTTGTGCGACTGGATTCGTAATTTCCTGTCAGAAAGGTCACAGTTCGTAGTAACAGACGGAAAGTCATCGAGTAAAACAGAAGTAATATCCGGCGTTCCCCAAGGAAGTGTTATAGGCCCTCTATTGTTCCTGATCTATATTAACGACATAGGAGACAATCTGAGTAGCCGTCTTAGATTGTTTGCAGAACATGCTGTCATTTACCGTCTTGTAAAGTCATCTGATGATCTAAACGACTTCCAAAATGATTTAGATAAGATATCTGTATGGTGCGAAATGTTTGAATTGACCCTGAATAAAGAAAAATGTGAAGTTATTCACATGACTACTAAATGAAATCAGCTAATTTTCGATTACGCGATAAGTCACACAAATCTGAAGGCTGTAAATTCAGCTAAATACTTATGTATTACAATTACAAATAACCTAAATTGGAACGATCACGTACATAATATTGTGGGTAGAGCAAACCAAAGACCGTGATTCATTGGCAGAACACTTAGAGTGTACAAGTCTACTAAAGAGACTGCTTACACCACGCTTGTCCGCACTGTTCTGGAGTATTGCTGTGAGGTGTGGTATCCGCATCAGGTAGGACTGACTGAGACATCGAAAAAGTACACAGAACGGCAGCTCGTTTTGTATTATCGCGAAATATGGGAGACAGTGTCACAGAGATGATACAAGAATTGGAGTGGCAATCATTAAAACAAAGGCGTTTTTCGTTGCGACGGGATCTTCTCATGAAATTTCAATCGCCAGCTTTCTCCTCCGATTGCGAAAACATTATGTTGGCACCCACCTACATAGGGAAAAATGATCATCACGATAAAATAAGAGAAATCAGGGCTAACACAGAAAAATTTAAGTGCTCGTTTTTCCCGCGTGCCGTTCGAGAGTGGAACGGTAGAGATACAACTTGAAGGTGGTTCATTGAACCCTCTGCCAGGCACTTCATTGTGATTAGCAGAGTAATGACGTAGATGTAGATGTAGATTTAGATTAGTCCTATTTACTTTCTTGATATTAGTGTACCATGTGCAACTTTCCCGTTTTTAGGTATAGATATTTCTACGAGCGAACTATGACTGTATGTGCTTTTTCAGTATGGAGCTATTGTAACAGCATACTTTGAAACAAGCCTAATAGGTATACAATCTGGAGCGGAGGCATTGTCTTTAATAAGTGATTAAAGCTGCTGCGCTGCCCCGACGATACCTACTTCTAAGTTACTCCTACTGGTAGTTTTTCTCGATGCTAATTCTAGAATATTTACTTCGTCTTCTTCGATGAAGGACTTTCGGAAAATCCATGTTTAGTAACTCTACTTCACTGTCACCATTGTTATCACGTAGTGAAGGTATTTATTGGATCTTGAGGCTGGTGCACTTTACACACGCCGGTCAGAGTGGCCGAGCGGTTCTAAGCGCTACAGTCTGGAACCGCGCGACCACTAAGGTCGCAGGTTCGAATCCTGCCTTGGGCATGGATGTGTATGATGCTCTTAGGTTAATTAGGTTTAAGTAGTTCTAAGTTCTAGCGGATTGATGACCTCAACAGTAAAGTCCCATAGTGCTCAGGGCCATTTTTCAACTTTACACATAAGAATCGCGTTCGGTTTTCTGCCAAATTTCGAGACAGAGATGCGTTCCATAAAATATTAAAAGCATCTCGCATTGAAGTTAGCGCCAAATGTCGAGCTTCTGTAAAACTTTGCCAGTCTTTAAAGAGAAATTGATTGACACTATAATGATTACGATTCATGAGAATCTACAATATGACAACAAAAGCTACCGTAAACACCCTGTGTTAAATTAATAATTAAGTAATTTGTGACTTAACGCCCTGGTGTTGTAGATCTTGAGCTCACGATTGGATCTGAAAAAAAAAAGTATTCCCCTTGGAAATAACTACCTAGAGCCCGATCACGAGACGGTGCAAAATAGTTCCCTTCTTTAATATAAAGTGCATTACGTTCATTTGTAGAGTATGTACTGCAGCATAAAATGAGTCTACTTTGGAGGAATCTATTTGAATAATTAAAGTAGACGATGTCGTATTTTACAGTTTCAAATTAAAATATTTATTGGAAGAAGAGCCACAAGTCTTCTTGCGGTTTAAAACTCTTGGGACAAGAACACTAGTCAGTGTGCACAGTGTTTAGCTAATACCGCACTAAATGAAGACCATGGTTTACTTTTTACGTACGTTACTTCTTCCGCCACTAAACCCAACGAAAGGTTTAGACTTGGTAGTATAAAATTCTTCGCAAAACATCTAAGTCTCGCACAGACTTCTCTCACAAAATTTGCAGCTTTCAACTAAGCGACTGTATACCAGCCAGAAACTGAGATGATCCATTTCTCTTCCAGCCATTCCGACACTGATGTATCTGAAGACCACATAAAATTCACACTTCTGTGTGTGTTTGCGGATTAACGTAAAAGACGTCTTACATGAAGCGTGATGAAAATTGAAGTTACTCGTAATACAGCTATCATGAGACGTACAAATATTCGTTTACTTCTTTTATAATGTCGACATCACTAAGTTAGTCTTTTCACGACTAGTAAATTACAGGTTCATCATATTGCTAACATTCACCGCATAGTAACACTAATGATTTATTTTGTCTGCGCCGACCGGAGTGGTCGAGTGGTTCTAGGCGCTACAGTCTGGAACCGCGCGACCGCTACGGTCGCAGGTTCGAATCCTGCCTCGGGCATGGATGTGTGTGATCTTCTTAGTTTATTTAAGTTTAAGTAGTTCTAAGTTCTAGGGGACTGATGACCTCAGAAGTTAAGTCCCATAGTGCACAGAGCCATTTGAACCATTTATTTCGTCTGCGCCATTTATTTCGCTTAGAGCAATAGCTATTTACGGAAATCTGAAATGATCCTATGACATTATGGATGTGGGATAAAGATACGTATGGTTCCTAATATCGCATCCCGTGCTGTGCTTATATACATTAACTAGTGTATCCGAGGAGATTCTACTTCATTGTTAGTAACTTGAAATCTTAATACTTAATACGTGCTTGTGTGGGTTGTCCTCCTCATAGTGCCCAAGCCTGCAAGCGTGATAATCTTGCACCTAGTACTTCTGTCCCAAACTAGTAATTTAGGCAGCTCTCTGCAGCTCTCAGCTGGACATTCCTGAGTACATTCATACAACCGCTGGCACCGTTTCCTGGGTGTTTCCTCAATTTACTCACCACAGTAATCTCCGTAACTTGGGCGCCCACAGGTAAACGATATTGACATAACAACCCCCCGCAATTTCACGGCACGCTGGGAATAAACACAGGTATTCAATCTGGTCAGTCCTTTCACTGGTCAAACTTTCTGACAAACGAGAGTAACATTGTCCAATACGTAGATTAGAAACTGGAGGAAACTACCGTTCATTAAATGCCCTCATCTCACACAATAAATCTAATTTTTAAATACAGTGTTTAAATGATAATCCTACAAACTATGAAAGGTCAAGCCATCAGCTATGGGCAATGAGATACAGTATAATGAGTCACAAAGCGTACGTGAAATGGCCATTCCAAAAAAAGGTATTAAGGATCAGGTACAAGTTGAGTACATTTCTTCACCTGTAGTGCTGATATATTGCCCAAATTCGGAAGAGTAACGGTCAATGGAACGAGTACTCATAACGCAACAGAAATCGCATTATTACAAGTACAAACAGTATTTATACATGCAAGGTGAAGAAAAATTCGCGCACTCGGACTTGCCAGCACGATTCCTCACATACTTTTAATAAAAAAAAATGTCTGTCACAAAATTTCGTCCTGCACATCCTTGCTGCTGTCAATGGCATTACAGATTGGCAGTCTAGCAACACTGTAATCACATGTACCGTAACTGCTTCTGTCTGCAGATTATACTAGTGCTGTGCCGTTGGTGCAATGGATAGCGTTTTGAATTAGCATGCAGGAGGTCGAGGGTTCAGTTCTGGATCGAGGCGTATATGCTTTTATTTGCTCAATGTAGTCTGTGTGGTACGTTATCCGGGGTCTTAATCGTCATACAGCTATTCTACAAAACATTTGCAGTTACGTACTACGCACACAGAAATGGAGGTACAATCGTTTTCATGGCTGTGCTTAGAAAGAAGCATTTGGCGCGTCGTGGATGTGGATTGTTTCGCACCATTGCATGTGTTTTATGTTTGCCATTCCCCAATGGTGTCAGCGATTAATACCAACTGTTATTCTGGCTACGTTCAAGTCCATTACATTTCATTAGTCCCTTACGTCACCACTAAGGCTCGCAAGTTGTTTGTAAATAATTTCCAAACTCAGTTCTGGATCGAGGCGTATATGCTTTTATTTGCTCAATGTAGTCTGTGTGGTACGTTATCCGGGGTCTTAATCGTCATACAGCTATTCTACAAAACATTTGCAGTTACGTACTACGCACACAGAAATGGAGGTACAATCGTCTTCATGGCTGTGCTTGGAAAGAAGCATTTGGCGCGTCGTGGATGTGGATTGTTTCGCACCATTGCATGTGTTTTATGTTTGCCATTCCCCAATGGTGTCAGCGATTAATACCAACTGTTATTCTGGCTACGTTCAAGTCCATTACATTTCATTAGTCCCTTACGTCACCACTAAGGCTCGCAAGTTGTTTGTAAATAATTTCCAAACTCCCTTACCATTTGTATGCATTATCACCGTGGAGCCACTAATTATGTGTTTCAACATTGGGTCTGATACGTGCATGCTGTTTTGTAAGTATCTCCATGCGTTAGTATTATTATTATTATTATTATTACTATTATTATTGTAGTCGACATAAATGTGAAAACATCACGTCCATTACCATTAGGGAAAAAGTGTAAATCGGAAACAAACAGTTCACAGTTAGCAGTGTCGGGATGAATCATGCAGAACAAAAGCTCTAGGGGAGGTGATGCGTGTCATGTGGAACAGCCCAGTGAAACTAATTACGTGTTTGTTTATACTGCATTAGTCGCAGACAGGGACTAATTGCTAGCTGAGTAGCGTGCCCATTACAGACTCCATGTTCATTCGTACACAGATCGTATATTCTTCTTGTGTTATTGTAAAACAGTATGCAGATATATAGCATACACGAACGATGAGTATGTGGATATGCTTCTGGTACCTGGTCCATCTGATAATCTGGCTGGTGTTGCCACTCGTGAATATGCTACTAGATATCCTGGTCGAGGTCATCCAGATAAAAATGTGTTTTGTCGTATGGAGCTTCGCCTTCAGGAGACAGGCTATCTCCTTCCGCCACCGCGTGACAGAGGTCATCCACGGACTCGCTGTACTACAGCTGCTGTTCTGTAGGTCATACACCAAGAATCCCAGGAAGGTACACGTAGCGTAGCAAGACTGCTGAGTGTCTCGAACGCAAGGTCGTTGGAATGCTGCACGAGTATGGGCTGAACCCTTATCATTATTCGTTAATGCTACACCTGCATTCTGCAGACCGTCGACTGCAATTCTGTGTATGGTTCCAACAACAACAAGAAGCCAACGGCGACTTCATAAACATTGTAATACGGCCGAATGAAGCAACGTTCACTCGGGTGTCTTCAACATGCACACTGCCCACAATTGGTGTGATCGTGGATATCAAGTTCACTTTGGCATCAGCGTCTGGGCCGTAATTTTGGGAGACATGTGTTTGGGTCCCTCCTTGTTGTCTGTCCATTTGACTGCACGTAACTGTCCTGCATTTATCTCAAACTAATCTCCTGACGCACTGGAAGATGTTCCACTACCTCTTCGGCTGAGGTTATGGTTCCAGCATGATGGTGGACCTCCACACTTAGGAAATAATGTGCGACGGTATTTAGACAGAACATGTTCAGGGAAACGGCTCGGATCGGTAGGTCCAATTGTATCATCTCCGTGTTCACCTGACCTAAATCCCCAGATGGGAGCACGTGTATTCCACTCCGACAACGTAGATGGACGAACTGATAGCGGTTGTTCATGTTTGTCTTGCATTTGTGGTTGCAGCCAAGTCCAGAGTTGTATGATTCAACGCGTCGCGCAATGTTTGAAAGTGCAGGGAGGGGGGAGGTGGTCGCTTTGAGCATCTGGTTTGAGGAAGACGCATTCTTTTGTAACTTCATACTGTCATTAATATAGAATTAATATTGTCACTGGTTGCTAATGTGTTACATCTGAGCAAACGAACTGCACGTAGTGTAACTGACTAGTAGATATTCGGGTATTTACTGTGCAGTCGAAAAAAATACGTCTCGACCTAGAATCGAACCCTCGACCTCCTGCATGCTACCCAAACAACATTATCTACTGCACCAACTCCACAGCACTACTAGTATTTGCTGACTGAGGTAGTTACCGTACATGTGTTCACAGTGTTGCCAAATTGTCAACCTTTAACGTCCATTTACTGCCGGAACTATGTGCTGTACGAAATTTTATAACAGACATTTTTTTTTATTGCTGGTGTATGAGAAACCATGTTACGAAGTCCGAGTGCGCGGATTTTTATTCACCCTGTATATATACACAGTATTCGTATTTGTAATCATATGATTTCTGTTGCATTATTCTACAGCCTTTATATTTAGTCATGTTATCATGAAACATTCCTTTGACAAATATTATAATATTCTAGGAGCTCAATATACAGGGTTAGTCAGGAGGAAATGTTTATGCTTTGAGGGGTGATAGTGATACAGGACGAAAAACTTAATGTGGACATGTGCACTAGTCCGTTCGGAGATAAGACGAATTTTAAACGAAATTCTTGAATAAACTGAAAACGAAACCCTCCAGCGAAAACGTATCGCAGCACAAAATTAAACTACATTAACTTTACTACAAAAACGCCTGCTTCAGTTTCCCCTATGACTAATACTATGCGCGAAGAGAGCGAGACCTTACTGCAAATCTCGCGTTACGCGCATGCGCAATAGCTTAGGTAGGTTTTGTAGGCCAGTTTGGGGTACTTTCCGGACTCGATTGATCACAAATGTCCTGTGTCAAATTGCTCGTCTCAGCTTCCTCTGTACTACGGTGTTTCACGTTGTATGCAATGACAGTGGCTGAGTAACAGAAAATAAGCAGCAACGTATATTCAATGTGTTCTATCTCGGCAATCATTTGGAATGTCCTTACAAAGCTTACTGTTCAGAATAACTTATACTGTAACCCATCAAAGCATGTATCTTTCCTCCTGACTCGCCCTGTATAGTAGGATTTGTGCCAGATTATGTAGTATTTACTGTTTTAAGCGAGAGAAACAAGTTGGCTGAACGAACGAGATAATTTTAAGAAACGTTACTGTATTAATCTTTAACCTACATCCCTAATGTCTGTTAAGTAGCAAGTATAAACAACAGTTTAGCCCGTCTTTTACGGCGAGCCCACTCTTCTCTAGTGCAATCGATTTTTCACAACAGCGTCAAAGTAATTTTTGTGATTTGCAGTTTGTTATGGAAAGTGCATCCTGTGCCATGCTTCGAAGCTCTCATGATCGAGACAACTTTGCTTTTGATCTTTGTTTTTGTTCTAGCTCGTATGGTGTGTGGTTTTCCAGGATATCGTAAATTACGTTTTGTTGTTTAACTTTCCGATCGGATGCCTTTCTGACGTCACTGCCATCAACCAAAGGTCGGAAATCCTGTGGGCCATCGGTCTGTGAAAAGTGGAGACTGTGTTGTGTGTGTATCGCATCCTCTCAGGCGAAGTTGGGGGATCAGCTGAGCATTTACCTAAAGGAGTTTGGGACAACGCCTGACAACCACACTCAGATGGCCGGAGTACCTGCCCATTGTCGTTACTCACCCGCTCGGATTCGATTTGGCTTAGACCCAACCTTCACCAGTTTTTACGCCGTGCGACTAGCTGCTCGTAATCCCGACAATAACGTGTGAGAATTGGATCAAGTACTGCAGCCAGCATTACGGAAATAAGACAGCGAGGTTATACAGGGTCTTCGGCGTAAACAAGCCAGTCAAGAGCATTAAAAATAGAGCGAATGCATAATTGTGTAAAATACGACTCCATTAAATTTCATCCGAATGTCTTCCGTTTTATAATGTCTATATCAAAAAGGAAGTTTTCCGACTAACTGACTCATAATCGTCCAACCCAAACCACTAACGATAGAAACTTGAAATCTGCTGACGGTGTTGATCTTTTACTGTAGGCGTCGTTTAAGAAGGGATTTTTCGAAATACCACAACTAAGGGGGTGAATTGGGGACGGAAAGGTTTTTGGAAACATGTCGCTATTAAGGTAAATTTGAAGCTAGACCTACGAAAACTTGTATTTAGTTCCTTGGTCAGATATACAGAAAAGCATGTTTCAGCATTCTTGGACATTTAACCCATACAGAAGTAAAATAATGGGTGAATTATTTTAAATAAATCATTATTAAAACGCAATAAAGTATTTTTAAAGCTACATCTATGAAAATTGGAATCTGACTTCTAGGTTAAAGAAAGTGTTTCACTGTTATTAGAAATTCAGTCTCTTAAAGTGTGAAATGTCTTATGCAAATATTTTATTGTGAAAGGATTTTTAAAGCTATATCTTTGAAAAGTGGTATTTGGTTTCTCAGTTAGAAACGAAAACATGCGTGTTTCACTCTTTTTGAAAATACGATCCCGAATGGGGGTGAAATACAGCCAGACTGATTCACTGACTCATAATGGCCCAGCCCGAGCTGCCAAGGACAGAAACTTGAAATTTGGAGGGTGTGTGAATCTTATATTGTAGGCACCATTTAAGAAGGGATTGCTCGAATTTCCACTTCTAAGGGGGTGAAATACGGGATGAAAGGATTTTTGAGCTTATGTGACTATTAAGGCAATTTTGAAGCTAGAACTACAGAAATTGTGTTTCAGTATATTCGGAAAATCAAACACCAAGAGTATAAAATACTGGGTGAAAGGTTTTCGAAAATAAATCATTATTAAAATACGACTAAGGCATTTTTAAAGCTACATCTATGAAAACTGGTGTTCGACTTCTACGTAAGAAATTAAATAAAAATACATGTTTCAGTGCTTTTTGGAAATTCGACCGTTAAGGGGATAAAATAGAGGAAGCAAATTTTCCTGTTAGGGGATGAAAATTTTTATGGAAATACGACCACGAGAAATCAAAAGGTGAGATTAACCAAGACGTCGATTCAAACTACGAGATTTGCGTTTTTGGCAGAAGTACATTCGGAAAAATACCATGCCTATATAGCCTTAATTAGTATTAAAAGTTTATATGATGTTGGAATTTGTGAACCACACAAAAATTCGATTAAAGAAAAATTCTGTGCAAACCATACAGTCTCCGTTAGCGAAGTAGTGGGCGATAAGCTAATACTATAATTAAACTAAGCTTAATTTTCGGCTTCGTTGAGCGGCCTTTCTCAAGGCATAGCATGTCTCTGAGCAAAGACAAGGCGCTGCAACATGGTCTAAATGTCGGTCATTTTTCTGCTTCAGATATTTCACTTTGCATTACGGCAATACATCTATAACGCCTATAAAAAAGTTACAGGTATTGTTGGCAGCAAATCGAAATTGTAAAATTTCGTACAATTTATATTACGTATTACGATATAACATCCTCTCACCAGTAATAAGTAGTGATGAAGAAATTCAATGTTTCTACTTCCACACCACCTCTGTCCGCATCCTCGACACTCTACTGCTCATAATTTCCCTCGATTGTGCATTTCAAGAACAGTAGAAACAATTTTGCAGAGAATTTGTTAAACATTAGCTAATCAGAGCTGTGGCTCAGTGGTGTTAAATGGAAGAGATGGAAAAGAGGAAGCTCACGTTTCTAATATGCATGAGAGTTGGATATACATCCTAATCTCCTCCTCAGCCTCCACTTCTCTTTGTCCATTAACTCCTCCGTCCCCCTCTCTGTGTCCATCTGCCTCCTCGCTCTTCTTATCTTCTCCTCCCCCTCCCCTCTTTTTCCAGCTCACACTTCCTCCGTCTCTCTCTCTCTCTCTCTCTCTCTCTCTCTCCCTCTCCCTCTCTCTGTCCATTACCTTCTGCATCACTTATTTTTATAAAAAAAAACAGATTCAGTAGTAGTATTTAAATAATAAGCCGAAAAGCCAATAATACAACGTCTCTGTTTACTAACTACGTTTCACTGTTACACATTTTATATATTTACATATTAAATACATTAAAACATGTAGCCTATGTTCGAGATTTTTGATACAAACGTTTCCTATGTATGCGTTACATATATATTGATATATTATTTATATTTAAACCGGGCCTATAAAACACACTCTTAGCCGAATACAAAGCTATGTCAAAACTTCAAAGGAATCGTTGAAGCACTTTCGGAAATACATGACTTTGGACAGAGGAACATTTACATTATTATTCACATACGTGTAACAAATAGTCTTGTTGGCAACAGGGAAGTAATATCAAAACATAACTAAATTTACAGCCCAATACGGAACTTGAATGCAGGAATTAATGGGAGAGGAACAGTATAAACTGTCTTTATCGCAATGAAAACAAAATTCCAGTGGACTCCATCAGAGCAGTTAGAATCGGGCCAATGATAGCCTACCATGATAGTTTACAATATCTGGGCACTGGCCACAGGCTGAAAAAGTCTATAAAAGTAACTACCACAATTAACCACTAGACGAAAAACTAGAAGACAACTCTAATTAATCTGTGATACTTGCATTAGCATTCAGCTGAATATTCGTGGACGTGCAGAAAAGCATTCCTCCGTATTTCTTATAAATAAAACAAACATTATTAAACTTGTACATCTTTATTTTTCAAGTCTGTACATTTGGTAAAATCTGACGCCAAAGGTTTCCGAACTGTAGCGCCTAACATTGTGGTGTGTAACGTAACTATGTCGGTCTGTGAGAAACAGCGTTCTGTAATGGAGTTTAGAAATGGAAGAGTTCGTCCACAATTGAGAAACCTCACTTTCAGTAGGACTATGCAAATGGTTCAAATGGTTCTAAGCACTATGCGACTTAACTTCTGAGGTCATAAGTCCCCTAGACTTAGAACTACTTAAACCTAAGTAGCCTGCGGACATCACACACACCCATTCTCGAGGCAGAATTCGTACCTTGCGACCGTAGCAGCAACGCGGTTCCGGACTAAAGCGCTTAGAACCACTCGGCCACAGCATCTGGCTCGGTATCACAATGGCAGACCACGCAAGGACGCTGCAATATTTCCCAAGTTCGACGCCTTGCGAGCACTGTCATCATCCTCCCTACAGTCTCTATTTGTACTTATCCGATGTTCATATGTTTCCAAAACTTAAAGAAACTTTCGAGGACTTCTCTTTGGTAGTGATAAAGCGGTGCAACATGAGACGAGGTTGTGGCTCCATCAACAAAGTCAGAGAGTCTATGGTGACGGTGTCTGCAACTACGTCTAGATGTACATGGCTACTCTGAAAATGACACTTGAGTGCCTGGCAGACTGTTCGCGGAAAAAAAAAACGAGCGCCTATATCTTTCCGTGCGAGCTCTGATTTCCTTTATTTCACTCTGGTGATAGTTTCTCTCTATGTGGGTCGGCGTCAACAAAATATTTTCGCATTCAGAGAAGGAAGTTGGTGGTTGAAATATCGTGAGAAAATCTCTCTGCAACGAAAAGCATCTTTATCTCAAGGATTTTAACCCAAAATTCTATATCATGTCCATGACACTTTCTGCCGTATTCCTCGATATAGAAAACTTGCTGCCCTTCTTTCAATTTTCTCGATGTATTGTGACCTCTTTGACAGGAAATCATGAATCCACTAGCATAACTGAGACGGTATTCCTTAAGCAGGCAAACTAATTACAAGTCACATGTGAGGTATGGTGTGAAAAGCCCTCTGTAAATCTAGAAATACGGAATCAACTTGAAATCCCTTGTCGATAGCACTTTACACTTCGTGTGACTAAAGAGTTAGTTGTGTTTCACTATATGTTTTAACACAACATATGTTCCAAAATCCTGCTGAATATCCACGTTAATGATATTGGTCTGCAATTTAGTGTATTACCCCTACTGCCATTCATGAATATTGGTATTACCCGTACCCCTTTTAAGCCTTTGGGTGCTGATCTATCGTCGAGCGAGCGGTTGTAAATGATTATTAATTATGGAGCCATTGCATCTGCATACTCTGAAAGGAACCTATGTAACTGGTATACAAGCTGGAACTGAAGACTTGCTTTTATTAAGTGCTTTAAGTAGCTTCACTATTCCGAGGATATCTACTTCTAAATTACTCAAGGTGGCAGCTGTTTTTGATTCGAATTACTGGAATATGTACTTCGTCTTCTTTGTTGAAGGAATGTAGGAAGACTGTTTAGTAACTCTGCTTTCGTAACTCTGCTTTCGCATCGCTGTCACCGATATTATTTCCATTACTGTCTCTCAGAGAAGGCATTGGTAGCCCTGCACCAGGCGAGACGCTTGAGCTTTGTGCTGGCCTACAGATAAGTGATTTAGACTGTAATAAAAGTCAGTTTAGTACAGGAAACTAGTTTAAAACGTGTATTAGTGTGTTTTTCAAGCTTACTATTAAAGGTTTCACTTCTCTTTACGAAAGGAACATAAAGTAGGCTTACGATCGTATTCTTGTATACATTTTAGCGCAGTAAAACTTGTATAATCTCATTTAATTGTTCTGTTCCGTATTTTGCGAAACACAGCGTAAATTTTAAATTCCGGTATCTGGAAACTATGTATATACGGTAGTAGCTTTGTTTACATACCGTTGCGACTACGCCTAATTTTTGTAAACGTGTTTTTCTTCTTTTTTTCGGTAACGTGACTTATTGTCGCTAAAGTAAGTTTGTTTACATACGATTGAGAGTAGACCTAATCTTTTGTAAACGTGTTTTCTTGTTTTTCAGTAATTTAATTTGACTTATTCTCGCTAAAGTAAGATTTTTACCATGAGTGAAAAGTTCCTGACGTGCCGTTGTTAGCTACGGCGTTTGGTGTGATGGCTGCAGTAGTTTTTTTCGATTGGGCTGACTGTAGCAGCGTGGGAAATGGGGAAATGATCAGACTCATCAGTGGTTCTGTAGGATATGCAGTAGAGATAGGAAAATAGTGAAACAGCTACTTGGGTCGGCTGCGGGGTCATATGTTGGTTTGGTTCCTGTTGATTCCCTCAGTAGGTGGGATTATACTAGACATGGCCTACACCTCAACAGGAAAGGGAAAGATAAACTGGCTGGGCTAATAGCAGGAAATGTAAAGGGGGAGGCACTGCCATGAGTGGTAATATACCGGTGCTCACAGGTGTTGGAGTAGCACATTTTTTTAGGATAGGTAGGACAGAACGAAAACAAGTTCTTAGCGAAGTACAGATTGAATCAAACCTTCAGTTTGAGAAAGAAATCAGACAGCATAATCTTGGCACATTGGATCAGCGAACACAGCTGTTGATTAAAAATTTACAGCAATCAGCAGAAATTTTATTTCCACCTGATTTCATCTCAGTAAATGTGAAATGCTAACTATCTTTAGTGCATCAAAATATTAGAGGGCTTAGAGGTAAAATTAATGAACTAATTATGTGCATTGATGAATTAGAGTCATCGAACCCAGTTGATATAATCTGCCGCTCTGAACATCATGTGACCGCTGGTATAGATATGTTCAACCTTACAGAATTTAAGTTAGCGTCTTACTTCTGTAGACAAAATATGGATAAAGGAGAAGTTTCCTCATTCGCTACAAACAGTGTTAAATTTAAGAACACTGACATTAATAAATTTTGCTTAGAGCAGCACTTAGAAGCATGTGCAACAGAGATAGAATTTTGTAATAGGTCATTATAATAGTAGCCATATACATAGCACCTCCAGGAAATTTCAACCTGTTTATAAACGGTTTTGAAGATTTATTATCTCATCTAAAATTAAGAAAACAAAGAGCTAGTGGTTGCTGGTGATTTTAATATAGATTTCCTGAAAAACACTGTCAGTGAGCAGTTACTGAAATCAGTTGCATTCTCATTCAATTTAATTTCTACTGTTAATTTCCCAACTAGGGTATACAAATATTCTAAGAGTGCTATTGATAATATCTTTATAGACAATTCTAGGCAACTGCGCCACAATACAAAACCAGTAGTAAATGGGCTATCTGACCATGACATGCAACACCTAACATTTAAATTTGAGAACTGTCAGGGTAAAACATCAATCAGAACTGAGTACAGAAAGCCAATAAAACAGTCAAAACTGAGAACTTTAGGTGATTGCTCAAAGAAATTAATTGGATGGATGTTTACAGCATCCAAGACACAAATGAAAATACAAAACATTCGTTAATAAATTTATCACCTTATTTGAAAATTGTTTTCCCCTGAAGGCAACTCAAATTAAACAGAAGTCTAATAAGAAATCATGGATCACACAAGGGATAAAGATATCATGTGAGACAAAAAGGAAACACTATTTGATATGTAGGGACACCTTTGATACTAGCATTATAGCTCATTCCAAAAATTACTGCAAAATATTGAAGAAGGTTATCCAGAAATCTAAATATCTGCATTAAGGGAAAAGATAAATATATCCAGCAATAAAATAAAAACAATATGGGATATAGTTAAGTCTGAGACAGGTAGGACCAGAAATGAGGAGGAACAAATAGCTATAAAAATAAATGATACTGTGGTAACAAATGTATGTTGTGTTGCAAACCATTTAAGCAAGTATTTTGTCTCTGTTACTGATAGCATGTGGTTGTCAGGTTCAGTAAATAATGCAATGGAATATCTGAGACCCATGCACACAAGCAATCTCAGTAAAATGGAACTGACACTTACTTCACCCAAAGAAATAGAATCCATCATAATGAACTTGAAATCAAAGCATTCTAGTGGTTATGATAATATATCAGTAAAGTTAATAAAAGAGTGTTCATGAGAGCTTAGTCATATCTTAAGTTATTTGTGTAATCAATCACTTATCACAGGAACATTCCTGGACTGGCTTAAATATGCTGAAGTTATACCTCTCCACAAGAAAGGGGACATAGAAATGCTGTCAAACTACCGACCAATCTCACTTTTGCCAGCTTTTTCAAAAATCTTTCAAAAGGTTATGTTCATGTGTCTACTTGAGCACCTTAGTGAAAATAACATACTGTCAAAGTCACAGTTTGGGTTTCTTAAGGGTTCAATTATTGAGAAGGCTATTTACACTTACAGTGAAAATGTCCTTAAATCATTAGACAACAAATTAGAGGCAACAGGCATATTCTGTGACCTGTCAAAGGCTTTTGACTATATGACTCACACCATTCTTTTAAGTAAATTAAAATATTATGGCATCACTGGTAGTGTTGTAAAGTGGTTTCAGTCATATATTACTAATAGAAAACAAAGGGTGTCATTACATAACACTTCAGCAGTAGGGAATCAGACATCATCTGACTGAGAAGAAATTACATGTGGTGTTCCATAAGGTTCCATACTAGGTCCACTGCTTTTTCTTGTGCATATTAATGACCTGTCATCTGTTACATTACCAGATGCCAAGTTTGTCTTATTTGCAGATGATAATCATTGCAGTAAATAGTAAATCAAATATAAATTTAGAAAGGGGAGCTAATCAAATTTTTACTGAAATTAAGAGGTCATTCACAGCGAATTCACTGTCATTAAACTTTCAAAAGACCCACTATATGCAGTTCAGAACTTCCAAGAGATTTCCTTGTAGGGTGTGTATAAAATATGATGACATGGAAATAGGAGAAGGTGAGAGTGTAAAATTATTGGCATTACTACTTGATAATAAATTCAGTTAGGAGCAACATACAAACAAACTGCTAAAACACCTAAACAAGTCTGTGTTTGCTATGTATTCCATCCATGAATTTCTGAACAAGTGCAGTAGACCATTTTAATGAAAATTTATTGTACTTTCATTTTTGACAATACTTGGTTGTAACAGCCAAATATCTACCTACTGTGTGAATAATGGAGGTATGAAATGCAGATGTAAGTCTTGAGTCTGTAAATAGTGGAAGTTTAATTTCAAATCTTGTTCATAATTTGAGTTTTCTTAACTGAGAATCATTGAAATGAATAATTTACTTTAATTTTTCACAATACTTGGTTTTAATAGCCAAGTAACTAGCTACTGTGTGAATAATGGATTTAATGAAAGCAGATGTAAGTATTAAACTTGTAAGTATTAGAAGTTTAATTTTAATTCATGTACATAATTTTACTGTTTATTGACTGAGGATCATTAAAATTAATGAAACTCAAGTTTTTCTAATTACATTTTTGTAATGTGTGTATCTGACATGCTCCACACCCAGGAGGATCCCCTCTTTTGTAGGTCTATGCAATGAATAATTAATTTAATCTAATGTAATCCCACCACTAGACTGCTTTACATACGACCAGAATCTCTTTGGATTATCTATCATGTCAGAATACAAAGTTGCTTTGTGGAAATCACTATAAGCATTTCGCATTGAAGTCCGCTATAAATTTCGAGCCTCTGTATAAGACCACCAGTCTTTGGTCTTTTGCGTTCGTTGAATTTGGCATGCTTTTTTTCGTTGCTTCTGCAAGTGTTCTGAGCTCTTTTGTGTACCATGAGGGATCAGCTGCTTCTTTTGCTAATTTATCTATTATAAATCTTTCAATTGCTATCGTTAGTATTTCCTTGGCTTCAAGCCACATCAGGTCTACACTCCTGCGTTATTCTGGAATGAGCGGAGACTGTCTATTAGGACGGCGTCAAGGCAATTTTTATCTACTCTTTGAATTGATGAATTTTTCATTCCTTTTGGTGGATTTCAGACGCTACAACACTCTTGTGTTAACTAATCCCTGAATCCTTTCTGAAGATCAGTATTAGCTCAGGATTATTTGTTAACTGTTAGAGTAGTTGCTCCAAATAATTTTCATAGAATGCGTTTGGCACAATTGCGTAGATGTTTAATGCGTACCTGGTTTTTAAATATATATTTTCGCCAACATCTCGAGGGCAAATCGTCACCACCAAATGAAATTTCGTGAGTTGTGTAGCTGTCTGAAATTAGACTCAAGGTTTCTTTGAACCTTTCAGTAACTGTGTCATCTGGGGTGGAAGGTCGATAAAAGAATTCGATTATTATGTTATTCCGGTTTCCAAGCATTGCCCCTAACCGTACTATCTCACAGGAACTATCTACTTCGATTTCGCTGCAAGGTAAACTAAGACAAACTACTTCTCAAAGCAACAAACACGCTAGCGCCTGCTATTTTAGCTAGTACTTTCTGAACACCGTTAGGTCCTTAGCAAAAATTTCGGCAGAACTTATCTCCAGCTTTTGCCAGCTACCAGTGCTTTCTCTTAGCGCCTGGAGCACTAGTACTTTCCCAATACAGCTAAGACAGTTTACAACTGTTATTACGATGGTTGCTACATCTATGTTCTTCCTGTGTTACACCTATACCCTTTGAGGCTGAAGCCCTTTTTGTGTTTTCCTGGACCCTCTATCCTAAATAACCGGGCACAAGCTCCCATTACTGGTGGAGCCGCATCCTTCATGTTATGGAGTCCTGACGTATTTAACGGAAACCGAAACCCCACCACTTTAGGGCGTCAGTCGAAGAATCTGCAGTCCACGCCTTCGCAGAACCATCTGAGCCTCTGAGACCCAGCACTCCACTCTGTGCCAGAGGTCCACAATGTGTCCTGTCGAATATGCTGCAAATCGTGAGTACTGCTTTCATCTCGCAAGCGCGTTTACCAGTACAGATAGCCGCTCGAAACCATAGAGAATCACTTCCAGTCCAAAGCGGCACACTTCATTGGTACCGATGTTAGCTCCCACATGCGGCTGGCTGCACCCTGTGCTCTTCATGGCATCAGGAAGGATTCATTCCACGCCTGGTATGACTCCATCTGGTATATACGTGGAGTGTACTCTGGCTTTCTTCCTCTCCCTGAGGGCCACGATCCTAAGGGGCCCCATAACTGCCTAACATTCCCATCCTCTGTGACTGCCCAGGTCTTGGATGCTGAGAGGTTTCCTCTGAAACAGGACAAGCGACAGCATCTGGCTGAGGGACATTGTCATCCACAGATAGCACCGGGAAACTGTTTGCCATACTAACCATGTAGGCCTTACAGTCAACGGGAAGGGTTTTACAGCCTGCCACGCCCCGAGGCGACCTCTCATTCGATGACGGATCAACCACAATGCGAGCAATAGCTGGGCTGGCCACCCGTGCGAACCGATGGGGGGGATTCGTGGGTCGTGCTGGACGTCCGTTGGATCCCAACGGCCGGCCTACAACAGTGATGTCCATTCATTGCAGCCTCAAGCTGAGTAACCGAAGCCAACACAGCTTGGAAATGAGAGCGAAATGTCACCAACTCAGCTCGCGTCCTCACACAGCAATCATAGTCCCTCTCCATATTAAATACGGTGGAAAACTACACTACACAGACAAACAAACGTCTGTGGAGCTCTTCCGTAGACACAAACGAACACACAAGAACAGTGTCTATTAAAGTAGAGCAACGTACAGAGATTCAAAAAGTAAACTACGAAAGCACACAGGTGAAGCTCAGTGTTCCTCTCCTGGTTAGGAACTCATAGACTATTGCGAAATCGGTTACTTTCCGACAGAAACGAAAACGTGAGAACGGTAACTAGTAAATAGCAGATTAACGCGCAGAAATTGAAGAAACTAATCTAACAAAGCACACAGACGAAACTACGTAATTCACTCCAGGTTAGGAACTCGTATAATGTGACGAATCCGGTCACTTCCCTGTTGATGCTGCTGCTCGGCCGACGCATGATCGGTTGTTCGAAGAAACATGTTCGTCACCAGGCTGACTGTGATGAGAAATAAGTATGTAGATATGAAGAATAAAGATGTAGAATGTTAAATAATCTGTTTCATTCTAATAGTTTTATGACTTGTCACACACAAAAAGAAATCGGAGTCATTAATTTTCAGCACGCCCTCGTAGATCTACGATCATTCCTTTCACCACCTTGTCAATGCAGGAAATCTATTATCAAACACAAACAGGACTACCCACGCAAATTTCTTAATACAGTAGACCATATGATATGTCGTACAAAACGGATCGCTTTTACATTCGTAAATAACAAGATCGGTAAAGTATCAAGCCCACAGCGTAATCATAATATCTCGTTCTGTACAATTGTACATACATATTAAGTACGCTCACTTCGTCTAAATAAGGAAATTAACACGGCTCTTGCTTTTAGACAAACGTGCACATGCTCAGCACATCACTATGCAACAACAGTAACATGCGGCCCAATACACAAGAACCTCCCGCGCCCAGTATTACTGAATATACTGAATGCCCAGCCTGTACACTTAACTGTACTCTACTTCATCAGTCGACCGACGAAAATACTGCTGCTGACCGCTAAAGCACCGAATTAATGCTCCTCTTAAATAATTTCCATGCCTCCGTCTGTGTCTCATCGTCCGGGGAAGTCACTAAGTGCTCCAGTGGACTGTTTGTGTTCACACAACAGCCATACCCTGTGCTGATTGCTAGTGAGGTCCCGTAGACAGCTGCTGACAGCTCCTTGGCGTAATGCCTCCGAACGCTCCTCGGGCGAACAGTGGACTGCATTAACAGCCATCCTTACGTCACACGCCATCAGCAAGAGCCCCAGCTGTCCGCAAGACTACTCCGTGCATCCGGAATTAAGCCCATCGTGTGCCACCGTTTGCAGTCGAAGGCCCAACTGCCCTGTCTGCTCGGCCCGTAGTTACTCCTAGACTAACCCGAGCGCTGGTCAGCCCATTCGCGATGCTGAATCTAGGCTCGAAGCGGCGCCAACGCCTCTTACAGTGTGGTCAACATTACTGACAGTACTACCCATTCAAGCCGTAGAGTGAGAGCAGCGTTAACGCTGTCGACACGACAGAAATCTCTTGCAACGCTGAGCTGTGAAGGCCCATCTAACAACGTAGTGGATACTGCGAGAGTAAGACGAGCATTCAATAGGTAACACACATTTCTTTCTGAAAGGAGTTTGGTTTTGTTCAGAGTTCCAATAAACCATTTTATTCCCTACTCTCTTGGCTACAGTACCATATTTTTCAACACAACCACCGTTCAATGGGACGGCCTTACGCAACCGTACTGGGAGGCCTTCATGCCCGCATGGTACCACTCCACTGGTCGATCTCTGAGCCACCGTCTTGCTGCAGCAATAACCTCCCCATTAGACAGATACTGCCTCACGCAGAGTTTCTCCTTCATTGGGAGAAACGAATGGGTATCGTAAGACGCGTCATCTCGGCTATAGGATGGATGAGGAAGAACAGTCCAGTAAAGTTTTGTGAGTTTCTTTGGGTAAGCAGTCTTGTGTGAGGCCTTGCGTTGTCATGGGGCAGAGAAGTTCGTCTGCATTTCTGTGGCAACTATCACCTCGAATGAGAGTGACTGCGTGTTTCAACACAACAGGAGTCACAGCTGTGCGCGGCCGGCCGGCTCGTGATGGATACGACAAGTTTTGGCGACCTTGATGACAGATGCCTCGCCCAAAGACACACTGTACTTTTCTGTACTTTTTTTTTTTTTTTTTTTTTTTTTTTTTTTTACTGCCACGTCTCCGCAGATATTCTGCAGGCTGTTATGAATGCTCTGGTTTCCCGTCAAAAGAAACTCAACGACAGCTTTCTGCTTAGACGCTCCTCCGTTACAGACGTCATTTTGAAGTCTACGTACAGCGCTGGCATCTCTCGGAACAGCATGAAAGTATGAGGGCTGAAGCGGGAATATTCCCTGTCGCACAACCAGTTCTGTATTTTTTCAACCGGATTGGCACAGAGAAAAAATGGTGCTGCGTAACTTATTGAAAGCATCTCATATTAATAGATTCATATTGTTCGATTGTACTTCATCTTAGAGGACGATTATTTGACTCCCGTTATTGCCACTGTAAATGAAAATAAAAATAAATAAATTGCCTCTGATGTACTAATTATATTTAAAATAAAGTTAGGCTGAGCGTAGGTGCAGCAAATCTAAATAATATACCCCAGCGGCAGGTAGGTACGTTTAACAAATAAAGTTTATTGTTCAAAATAGTACTCAAAATTTCGTTTCTGTTGAGAAATTCTATGAATTTAAGTGCATTGAAAAATTGCCCGAGTCCCTGATAATGTGTTTTGCAAACACGCTATACAAATAAAATAGCTGGAAAACGCAGAAACTTTTCACAGCTGAAATTAATCAAAATCAAATTCGTTACAAAAACAAGTAATTTGTTGTCCAGTCGATACATGATGCAATAACGCGCCAATGAGTGTCAGAAATAGTCAAACTCCCCGCTACAGACTAAAAGCTAAAATGGGCTTCACTCACAAAAATATAAGTATTGCTGAACAGCTGCCAGAAATAAACAGCTGCCCTAGCTACTGAAGAATGTCTTTAAGTTTCCACCAAACTGTCCCGAGCAACATAAAAGAGAAATATGGCTGCCACCCTTCTAAGCTCTTCATCCAACCCTCCCGGAAAATTCAATAATCTACATCATTTAATGACTACATGCTATCACCAGTCTCTGTTGCAACTTCTAATATACAAATGAAGCTAAAAATCTGAATGAGTCATCAAATGCATGATAAAAATTTAGGTAAATCTGATATACAATAGTCTGCCTGCAGTAGGTTTCCTGCAATTAATTTTAATCAACTGCAAATGTTAGCATTAATAATGAAAATAGTTCACAATCTCTATGTCATACCCAATTACAGTGTACACAAGTGTCATATATCTGTGTCAAAGGGATTTGCCCGCCTATTCCACTGTCAGTATCAGAATTAACATAACTACTATAAGTTTCGGGCTATGCACCAAACTATACTAATTTATGAACAATTAATTATAAATTACAATTAAAATACAAATGTTGTAGTTGATGTGTAATCACAAATACCAACACATACCCCCCTTGATATTAGAGTGGATGTCTTGGATAAAATGGAATTTTAATTTTAATCAAAGATTCATATAAAAGTCTTTCAAAGAGTAAACGCTTATTTTATGAAACATGTGAATAGCTCAGACGATGTGCACTGAAGACCACTACACAATGTTAACTTGAACTCCTTCTGTTATAAAAATTGTAGAAGTTATTAATTACTTAATATATTTAAGTTAAGCAAATCTTCTTGGCACTGTATCTATTATCTCCAGATCGTACCAGCAGAATCGTTTCTACTTTAACATGCTGTGTCATGCTATTTCTTTATCTACAATGGTTTGCACTGCACATACGTAAACAAGAACAATAGAAATGTATCTTTTGTCCAGACAAAAATGGAATTAGCGATATTTTGCTGCTATTGGGCGTTGATTTACATCAATGGGGAAGGTGAAAATTGGTGTCAGACCAAGAATCGAATCAGCGTAGTAGGCAGATGCTACGACCACTAAGCCATATGGACACACTTGTCATCGTAACTCCGCGGACTACCCTAGCACTCCCCCGTCAGAAACATATTCTCAGCTTATCCACACACTGAAGACGTAGTTACTGTGCTCATTATCTTCATTAGTAGCGGCGTTTCACCGAGTGTCAGTGCTTTAGGACATGTCCGAAAGAACAGATGCCTTTTTGATCCTGCAGCCATTATGAATCACGAAGCAAAGGAGTTAATGACATCTAGGTGCTGGTGGGTGTTGATTTACATCAATGGATAAATTAAAAATTTGTGCTGGACTGGACGTACCTGTTGGCATGTCCAGAGTGTGCATGTTCCGAGATCGCGTTCAGGCCTAGACATGCTCCTTCGTCCAGCCGTACCTACAGCCCCACCCGTCAGAGGCAGCTCATCTCGTCCTCATGCCACAGGTCATACGAATCAGACGCAGTGTTGAATCAGAATCAAGAAAAAATATTCACGTACGACACATCATGTCACAATATAAACAACATTTTGTAGATATAAACGTACCATACCATAAGAAGTGGTAATGTAAAAAACAAATTCAGGTAAAACTGCTGCTATGAAATGAAGTAACTTGACAAGCCTCACACTATAAACATTATCACTTATAGACCAATGAAGATGGTTAGTAAAGGTGAATCACCTTTGGGTAGGAAAGAAATATAAAATTCAACAGCAGAAACCCGGTAATAACTGTTTTACTGTGAGCAACAACACTGAACTAGGAATTGATGGATAGCTTTGAATATTAAAAATATTACCGACCAGACCTACACAGATTACCAACCAGAGCTACATAGACAATTCTTACATATCCTGTAGGCAGTATATCAGTGAAAGGTGTGAATTCAGACTTAACAAAGGCATTTAAGAGGGCTAGAGCCCACAAACCGATTTGTTGGATTTAGACTCTTTTCTGTGTGGAGTACCTGAGCGATATCTTTGTTACTATTTATTGAGCAACTGGCATGTATGAGCAGCAATCACTTTATCAAATTAAAGTTTTGCATTGTGGGTAATGAGAAAGCCAAGACAAGCAAGAAACACAGCAACGAATGGAACAGATGAGAAATGCTTTGCTCCAGACTGAGATATGGCCAGAAACGAATGGAACAAAGAATGGGAGGCATCAGATCTGCACAAGGGCATCTTGTACAAAAAAATCTCCCCACATTAACAGAGAGCATAATGGTAACGTGAAAAACTGGAAGTTAAACATAACCTTAGTGGCATAGGGAATAGGAGGCTGTTCGTAGTGACCACGTTTAAGCTGGCTGTCCTATGCACTGAAAGGCATCAGACTGACGGTTTATGGAGTTAAATTGAATCGAAAAGTTCCGTCGAATGTGCTGATACTTTTGACAGCTGAGTGTAAATGTTTAGTAATATTGCTTGTGTAATACTTGGTAATAGCTAACATTAAAAGATAATCGATGTATATTCGTGTGTGTGTGTGTGTGTGTGTGTGTGTGTGTGTGCGTGTGCGTGTGTGTATGTATGTGTGTGTGTGTGTATGTGTGTGTGTATGCGTATGTATGTATCTCTGTGTGTGTGTGTGTGTGTGTGTGTGTGTGTGTGTGTGTGAGACAGAGAGAGAGAGAGAGAGAGACAGAGAGAGACCTTCTAATTCGTATTTTTAGCTCTGATAACCGTCTATGACAATGAAGAGAACTTTCGCATGATATCATCTAGCATGATGGTGGTTAACATTCCAAAACCAGCACTACATATTAACAAGGAATGGCCAACGAAGTTCTTCAGGTTCTACAAATTGTTACAAATTAATGAAGACGAATCTGGTAAAACAAGTAAGAGGAAGTTGAGAAACTTTACGGATGACTACTAATTATGATAGTTCATGACTGAGAATATTAGTGTACATGAATCAGGGACAGAAAGAGGAAGCATACTGTAAGTGTACTACTAATTATACATGGATTACGGAATGATTCACATCATATTTATGTTAGGAAGGAAAGCTTAAATATTAAAGAAGTGAAGAAAAGAGCCCCCGCACTACAAAACTGAAAAAAAAAAACAGGAAACAAATTTGAAATTCTGGACCACAGGGTTTCAAATAAAGATCAAAGGGATTTTGATAAAGTACAAATATTACATTGACGGCAAAAAATATCACAGCACCAAGACCGATTTGTGCGGCATATACGAAAAAAGAAATCATGTTTGCATTAAATGCATGCTGTAAAGGTCGTGACCGTCAATTACATTTGAGATTGGACGTGGTGCATTGATGTTAGTCATGAATGCATTTAAGATGACTGGGAAACCATTATCAACACCTCACTAAGCTTGGACGAAGTGTGTAATACGCCTACGAAAAGCTGGATGTTCCTTCTGAAATACAGCAGGAAGAATTGTCAGGAATGTTGTCACTGTATATGACTGCTGGAAGCGGTGGTCGCGGTAATTTACGGCCCCAAAAAGACCGCCCTCCAGACTGCCACGTGTCGATACCGAGAAGGAAGACCACATGTTCGGCGTAAGGCTCTGACATATCGTACTGCTTCTGCAGCAAAAATTTCGGCAAAAGTTGGCACAACGAGTAGATACACACTCCGAGCCAGACACCAAACCACTACCACTTGTGACTTCAGTGGCGTCAGAGTTGACTAGCGGGGCCAGGGTGAAGGTTTGTTGTGCTTCCTGAAGACAGATGGTTCAGTCTCGGTGCCGGTGGGTGTGTTGGATAGAATGGCAGTTGTGGCCCTGCGCCCACCCTGTCTGTGTGCTATGAACATTGGATCTACACTTAGAGTTGTGGTCTAGGGTACGACTTCGTATGACAGCAGGAGCACTGCCGTGATTATCCAACGCATCTTCACTAAAAAATTGTACGCCAGTCTGTCGATTCTACCTGTTGTGCTGCCATTCATGAACAGCATTCGAAGGGAAGGTTCCCAACAGGATAACGCTCGCCGACATAATACTGTTGCAGCCCAGCCTGCTCTACATGATTCCTTGACCTGTTAGATCACCAGATATGTCTCCAGTCAAGCACTTATGTGACTTCATCGGATGACAACTCAGCGTCATCTACAGACAGCAGTAATCGTCTCTCTATCGACTGCCGGCCGGAGTGGCCGAGCGGTTCTCGGCGCTACAGTCTGGAACCGCGCGACCGCTACGGTCGCAGGTTCGAATCCTGCCTCGGGCATGGATGTGTGTGATGTCCTTAGGTTAGTTAGATTTAAGTAGTTCTAAGTTCTAGGGAACTGATGACCTCAGAAGTTAAGTCCCATAGTGCTCAGAGCCATTTGAACCATTTTTTTCTCTATCGACTGACCAAGTGCAACAGGAATGGAACTCCAGTTCACAAACTCAAATCCAGCACCTGTGCAACAAAATGCATGCACGTCTACATGCCTGTATTCAACGTTCTGGCGGTTACACCGTTTATTAACGTACCAGAATTTCACATTTGGTATGGCTTGCCTCGCTCTTACATTAACCTGCGATGTTTCATTGTGAATGACTTAAATAAGTTACCTAGAAAAATGTAGTCCTGAAATTTCATGGGACTACATTAACTATTTTTTGTGTTGCTTTTTCCCATCATTGTTTTTAATAATTGAAGGAACGATTGATGTTGGAAGAAAGTTTAGATGCAATAAACACTACCTGACGACGGAGAGAATGGGAAGGATGTGAGTATACGAAAGGAAGCTGTCAGCAGAAAAATGAAATTTGAAGAATACCACTAATTCTTTAATTTTCTGTCTTAGTAGTTTTCAGACTTAATGGTGAACAGAGCTAAGCTATCCGTTCATTTTCAAACCTTTACCAGCGTCGCTCTCACCTAATTAATGAAACAGTTTCGTAGTATAACGTGCAGACATTTCGAGCTGTTCTCGAGAGTCCACGTTTGAAAATTGTGCGTGCTTGATGCTCTCTCTACACGCCTAGTCATCTACTAGCAAGGCAATCTTTCACCGCAAGCGAGAGCTCCCTGCAGAAGTCAGACAGCTGCCGCGACGCCGCAGCTTCCGCGCCTCAGCCTCGGGCTGGGCAGGGACATCTGAAGAGGAAGGGCAATTTCACGGGGCCCTCGGGTAACGTGCGAGCGGATGCGGCACATATCGGTGGCCGACGCCTGTGCTGCGCGGGATCACCGCGTCGCGGGATTTACGGTCTGCCTTCAGCGTCGCCTTCGGCTGCCCCTGAGAGAAACACGTAGGATGCCCTGCGGTACGTGACGCACGGCGAAATCCGCACCACCGCCCTGCCGGTCTCTGCAGTGAGACAAATGTCGCCCGTCTTATCAACCAGTTTCAACAGCGGATAAGCGAGCCGCAGTCCAGTAGATCAGTCCGCCAGTTGAACACAGCACAGACGTCAAATGGAGAGCGATGGCATCTTGTAACATCATCTCCTAGCCACGGCACAATGCACTGCTTCTCAAAAGATTCAATCCTTTTATTTTCCGTCATTCTCGCAGCCCATGATTCACTTCCACACAATATTGTTTCACCCGTACGTTTTTTGCGATTTCATCCTCAGATTATGGTTTATGTTTGATACTAGTGGCCACAAATGCGCTATTTGCCTGAGCTAGTGTCATCAGCAAATCTTATTATTTACATTCCTTCACTGCGAATTTTAATCTCATTCTTGAATTTCCCTTTTGTTTCCATTGTTGCTTATTCGATGTGTAGATTAGATTGAATAGTAGGGGTGAGAGACTGTATCCCTGTATTATAGTTTTTAATCCTGGCACTTTGTTCTTGGGCACATATACTTGTTGTTCCATCTTGGTTCTTGTACAGATCGTACATCAGCCGTTTTTCCTGTAGCATAATCCTACTGTTCTCTGAATTTCGAACGTCTCATCTGCCTCTCTAATGTCTTCAACGCCCCGAAAACCAAACTGTGTATTATTCCTTTCAGCAACTTGGGTGCATGAGCTGTTATACCTATTGTGTCATAGTTCTCGCACGTATCTCCCGTTATTTTCTTCGGGAATGTGTGGAGCACATTTCTTCGAAAGTCCAATTATTTATCTACACCAGTTTCACAGATTCCCACACCAACTTGAAACGTCACATGATTGCGACTCTCGCAATAATCTCTGGATCTTCTAAGGAATGTCACATACTACTTCTGCCTTATTTGATTGCAAGGTATACTACATTCTGCTTCTAATATTCGATTCTCTATACCTTTCATATCAACTCCCAATTTCTTCCTGTGTCACGACGACTGACAAGTCGTCTAGTCCTTAGAGGCTTTCAGTGTATTCCACTAACATACTCTCTCTCTCTCTCCCTCTGTTTCTGTCTGTCTCTCTCTCTCACACACTCTGCTGTACTTTTTGCAGTTGAATTCGCATTGCGCTCGTAATGTACCCCCCTTTGCTTTGTTTTTCACTAAAGGCTAGTTTGAAGTTTGTTGATGCTGAATCACTCGTTACGACGACCATTTCTTCTTCATATTTCGACATATTTCCTGGAACCATGTAGTCTTGACTTCCCTGGACTTCCTATTTCTTTCATTCCTAAGTGATTTATATTGCTGTTTTCATGTTATTCTTCTTTCGTCGATCGGCTGAAGTATTTGCTCTGTTACCCAATGTTTCCTCGACGTTCTGTTCCATACAGCAATTTTTGACTCTCGAGCTTCTGATATAAGGGCCGTTCATTCCTTCTGAACTAAACTTCCTAGCGACGTGGTATTCATTATCGCATTATTCACTACCTTACAGAACTTCAACATATCTTGTTATTGCTCAGTACTTTAGTATCCCACTTTTTTGCACACTGATGCTTTCACGTGACTCTCTTAGACATCATTCCACTTGTCATCGTTACTAAATTATGATCTGAGTCTATATCTGCTCGAGGGTACACCATATTGCGCAATATCTAAACCGGACTCTGTCTCCTTTTCGCAATGCCTTTTCCAAATATACCTCTTACTTTTATATTTTTAACAGCTTATTCGTTATTTACTTGTAAAATTTATTGTAGAACTCAAAGACGTTCTCTCCTGTCTCCTTTTTACTACCAAGCCCATAATGTGCCATAACTCTTTTTTTGTTTTCCTTCTCCTAGTATCGCGTTTCAGTCCTCGTGGTAAATACATAGTCATCCCCCTTTACTAACTAAGTTACCCGTTCCATATCTGATATACTACTCTACCTCTTCATCTTCTGATACTTGAACTATTTTTATTGGAATTGTTTTGCCATGGATTCTGATGACAGCGATCCTATCGCTGAAATAGTCATAGTAACTTACTCTCTGCTCTACTTTCTCGTTAATAATGAATGCTACTGCCGTTATGCCATTTACTACTGCTGTTGGTATTACACATATTAGTACGACCAGAAATCTTGTTATCCGTCTTAGTGATACCCGAATATTTCTAGACTGAAACTTCGCATTCCGTTTTCAGGTTTACAACCTTTCCTCCCACATTAACCCTTCCGATATTACGTACTCCGAGTCTTAGAATGTTACCCTTTCGCTAGTTATTCAAGTTTTGATTCTCATGGTCACTTTCCGCTAGCCAGTTTCTTCCTGGAGATCTCAGTGCGTGTAAATGTAGAATCTTTTGACAAGGAAGACGTCATCACCACACTTTTCCAGATCCTGGCTACATGTCCTGTGGACACATGCAGCGGTTTCCATTGCCTCCTGCGTCCACATTCCGTTGTTCATTGCTGATTCTTCCACCTTTTAGGGCAGATCGCCACTCCAAGAGCAAGAGGTAGTCCTGAAACTATGTCCTCTGCTGCTTTCTCCTTAACAAGGCCATTTCCAGGACGATGTTGACACCTTATATGGGGAGACTTCGGCCGCCATTGCTATTGATTTTTATTATTTTAGCCGGCCGGTGTGGCCGTGCGGTTGTAGGCGCTTCAATCTGGAACCGTGTGACCGCTACGGTCGCAGGTTCGAATCCTGCCTTGGGCATGGATGTGTGTGGTGTCTTTAGGTTAGTTAGGTTTAAGTAGTTCTAAATTCTAGGGGACTGATGACCACAGAAGTTAAGTCCCATAGTGCTCAGAGCCATTTGAACCATTTTTTTATTATTTTATACAGGGCCTAGCATGAAATCCAGGACTGAGACGTTTTGGTTAAGAAACGGCAAAAGCAGTTCAGGTAGTCTTCAAATCGTAGAAACGTTAAAAGCCTAAGATTTCAGCTTGCTTCATTAATAAATTCAATTATTTGTAGTTTTCACAAGTATCAAGCCGTTTAAAATCCAGTGCCAATTACATTTAGGAATAATTTTTTTGTTAAATTGTTTGGTTTATTTATACAGGGTTTCTCGAGTGGAATGACCAATGTTCATGCGTATGACAGGAATTATTGTTCAATCTCTAGTAAATGTGGGTTGTAGGATACATACCTTAAGAGCTATGAGCACTAGATCACTAGAACAAATATGTTTCACTGTAGCGAAGACGAAAAAGTGCCCAAAGTTCTTAGATATGCCCTTTAAAGTCCATGTTTAAGGGACTTTTATTCCATATTATACTTCTCTACACATGGACAGCAAAGAGCTTGCAGTAGAAGATGAAGTGCTGATAACTCTTACCGTACATACGCATTTTAGAGCCTATGTGTACTAGACCTTTTTGCTTCGAAGGAGCGTTCCTGTGGTATCCCTGAATAGTGGTCATTCCTCTTGGGAAACTATATACCTTATATTTATACGAAAATGAGTATTTCCGGAAGTCATAAATATTCTAAAATTTTAACATGTACGTAGCAGGGACCTAATGAAAATCTCCTTCTAATAACGGCTTCGCTTCTGTTTCGCAGAAATAAGTACACCGTCAGTCGTTTACAACTGAATAACCTGTCGTGATTTGCCATGTCAGTCATGTAACATTTCGCAGGTTTTGTGTAAGTAACAAGATCTGTTAATGTTTCTGAAAATGTTAATGCATTTATGTAAATCGGCCGGCGGAAAAGTAGCGGTATCAGGCATTGGAGGGATAATATAACACGAACTTACTTCGCATTAAAGTTACGTCAAAATGTAAAATGAACGTAGCAGCGTGTGGAGCAGTGGTAAAAGATTATTAAGAACTGCCTTATTAGATAGAGTTGCAGTCAGCACTTAAATAACAGCTTGTTTGAGTATATTTGTGTGTAACTCTTCCTGAACTATTATCAAGAACTAAGTAGAAAGCAAAACATCAAAATGAAAACTTTCGAGGTCTGGAGGTAGTTAGCGAAAACTGCTGAAAGGAATATACACTCCTGGAAATTGAAATAAGAACACCGTGAATTCATTGTCCCAGGAAGGGGAAACTTTATTGACACATTCCTGGGGTCAGATACGTCACATGATCACACTGACAGAACCACAGGCACATAGACACAGGCACTAGTACAGTGTATATCCACCTTTTGCAGCAATGCAGGCTGCTATTCTCCCATGGAGACGATCGTAGAGATGCTGGATGTAGTCCTGTGGAACGGCTTGCCATGCCATTTCCACCTGGCGCCTCAGTTGGACCAGCGTTCGTGCTGGACGTGCAGACCGCGTGAGATGACGCTTCATCCAGTCCCAAACATGCTCAATGGGGGACAGATCCGGAGATCTTGCTGGCCAGGGTAGTTGACTTACACCTTCTAGAGCACGTTGGGTGGCACGGGATACATGCGGACGTGCATTGTCCTGTTGGAACAGCAAGTTCCCTTGCCGGTCTAGGAATGGTAGAATGATGGGTTCGATGACGGTTTGGATGTACCGTGCACTATTCAGTGTCCCCTCGACGATCACCAGTGATGTACGGCCAGTGTAGGACATCGCTCCCCACACCATGATGCCGGGTGTTGGCCCTTTGTGCCTCGGTCGTATGCAGTCCTGATTGTGGCGCTCACCTGCACGGCGCCAAACACGCATACGACCATCATTGGCACCAAGGCAGAAGCGACTCTCATTGCTGAAGACGACACGTCTCCATTCGTCCCTCCATTCACGCCTGTCGCGACACCACTGGAGGCGGGCTGCACGATGTTGGGGCGTGAGCGGAAGACGGCCTAACGGTGTGCGGGACCGTAGCCCAGCTTCATGGAGACGGTTGCGAATGGTCCTCGCCGATACCCCAGGAGCAACAGTGTCCCTAATTTGCTGGGAAGTGGTGGTGCGGTCCCCTACGGCACTGCGTAGGATCCTACGGTCTTGGCGTGCATCCGTGCGTCGCTGCGGTCCGGTCCCAGGTCGACGGGCACGTGCACCTTCCGCCGACCACTGGCGACAACATCGATGTACTGTGGAGACCTCACGCCCCACGTGTTGAGCAATTCGGCGGTACGTCCACCCGGCCTCCCGCATGCCCACTATACGCCCTCGCTCAAAGTCCGTCAACTGCACATACGGTTCACGTCCAAGCTGTCGCGGCATGCTACCAGTGTTAAAGACTGCGATGGAGCTCCGTATGCCACGGCAAACTGGCTGACACTGACGGCGGCGGTGCACAAATGCTGCGCAGCTAGCGCCATTCGACGGCCAACACCGCGGTTCCTGGTGTGTCCGCTGTGCCGTGCGTGTGATCATTGCTTGTACAGCCCTCTCGCAGTGTCCGGAGCAAGTATGGTGGGTCTGACACACCGGTGTCAATGTGTTCTTTTTTCCATTTCCAGGAGTGTATAAGTGAGGGTTTCATACTGCTGTACATGAAACAATGTACCAGACTTGGGATAGGTGCATGCTACAAATCACTATGGAAGGACTCGGCTGTTCGTAGGTGAGAAGAAGGTGGCACTTCCTCACTGGGATGTGGGTTGTAGAGATAGAAGTAGCTGGAACCGCTTGGTAAGCCGTTAATGAAGCATCCCTGTTTGCAATAGTTCTTTATTAATTTTAGTACAGAAACGGAATTACAGCAGGTGGGAGGCAGTTGTCCCTCGAAGACGCCGGTGGCTTTGTCAGACATAGCTCATAACTGCCGTGGGTCACACCAGGCTAGATGGTGCTAATACCATAACACCCACCACGGCTGAAGTCATAGGCGTATTCCCGCACTTGGCGGTATCAGTGACGATGGAATCCTTCATGAACATGTTCACAGCATCAGAGAGTGGGACATCCCCAGCCGAGGAAAGAATATGCGACCCAATTAGGTAGTGGTACCAGCAGGAGATTGGCTTCTGGTGGGTACTCAGCAGAGTGAAGTCACCAAGTCATCTGCACAAGGTTTCCAGCTCTGGCAATTGTCTGCTGCTACTGGAGACGAGATCCAAGGTAAGTAACTGGGTACATCATCTTGAACTATAACAGCCCCATCTAGAAGTCAGCAGCTGATGGTGGTACTCAACATCACAAACACACCTTCATACAATCATGTATAGAGAACATTGATGCGCATCTGAGAGTGAGGGTCTCAATTGGCCAGTACTTTTCCAACAGCAGCATTCCCACCCCAGAAGAGACTGTAGCAACTGGAAGTCGCCTGGGGGCAGTGATGACTTCATTCATGCCGTTTTTCTTGTTTATCCAGCTTGTGAAGGATCCTAGTCAGAGCTGTTTGGTATTTCATAAACGTTATTAGGTTCTGAACACATCTTCAAGCTTACGCTCACTATCCTCTGTACGACGTCGTTTTGCTGAGCGTTGCAATAGTAGTGCATCGCAACCGATTCAGTCGCTGTGCATCGGAACACTGAAACGTAATAAAGTTGAATACTGTCTGTTTTGCAGTACCAACGACTGGTATGATGGTGCATATAATTAAAATGTAAGCCTTAAAGCTGGACAAATGGTTAACTTTCAAAGTGAAATAGTGCGCTTGACGCAGGCAGCATCGTATTGAGAAACTCAGAGTTGTACATCGTTTTGGTATTATAACGATGTTGGTGAGTACATCAATAACTTGAACACGAAACTGTTTTGCCTGTTTTTGTTGATGTTTAGTAAATATAACTAAAACTATAGAATCATGCACAACGCAAAAAAAACAATAAAACTATAAGACTGAACTTGGGACATTTTACAGACATCAAGGAAGCACCAAATCAGCAAACTATAAAAAAGCGAAAATAAAAACAAACCAAAGGATGTGTAGAAATTGTGAGAAAGGCCCTGAAGTCAATAATGCGATTGTTTAAAGAATTTAAGGAACTAGAAAATTCTCAAATGACGTTTTCATCAGTGTAGTGTCTGATATGTCGAACAAATAAAAAAATCTGAGAAGGCCATATTATGAGATACTTGACTTATAACGTACTACATATTCAGAAAAAGTTGGAAGAAAACACTAGTCTTGTCGCGATAAAAAAACAGTTTTTCACTGAAGACAACGTGGCATAAGTGCTGTACCTCTCGTCGTAAATACATGGTTATTCAAAATGATACTGACACTTTCAATTGGGTGTAAGAATGTTTATAGAGATAGAGTATTGTATGCCTGTATAAGATGTCCCACCTAACACTGCCACCTCATATATTTCCGACACGGAACAAAATGTGAAAGTGCAGTTGCCCAGGTATACATCTATGCCACGGGCTCAGACAATGGACAAGAGTACACAGTCCATAAATGAAATTAAACATCAATTTCGCCACGAAGTTACGTTTCCTTAAATGGCACGTGTACTTTTTTTCTACGGAAATGAAAACTATAGGTAAAATAAGGGTCAGCAGACTTGTTTTCACTGTTTAAAATCTCATACCTTCTGAAACACATAGACTTTAAAGTATGGCGCCACAGTTTCAGCCGTAATGCGCAGATCAATGGTTGGCTACAGCAGGCTTTAGAACAGTGCAGGTAACCCGCATTACGGCATTACACCATTACAGCAGAAGCTGTGGCACTGTTACCATTTCAGAAGGTATAAGTTCAGAGAGTGAAACCACGTCTGCCATCACTAAATGTACTATTAGTTTTCATTTTGGTAGAAAAAATGTGACGTTTAAAGCAACGTAACTTGGTTGAAATTTGTTTGCGTGGAGGTATCGTGCATTCCTGACCATTGAGTGAGCCCCTGACATAAGTGCAGCCGGCCGGTGTGGCCGAGCGGTTCTAGGCGCTTCAGTCTGGAACCGCGCTGCTGCTACTGTTGCAGGTTCGAATCCTGCCTCGGCCATGGATGTGTGTGATGTCCTTAGGTTGGTTAGGTTTAAGTAGTTCTAAGTTCTAGGGGACTGATGACCTCAGATGTTAAGTCCCATAGTGCTCAGAGCCATTTGAACCATTTTTTAAACATAAATGCATCCATGGCCAATTGCATTTTTTACATTCTGTTTTATTTCGCATATGTATGGGGTGACAAAGTTAAGTGGGACACCCTGTGCGTACTCAAGTAGTGTTTTAGGTGCACGGCTGCCTGACCAACTGCAGAACATTGGCTGATGGAGTCCTGCAAGAGCAAATACGCAGCTGTAGTGCATCGGAAGTTCAGGATGGCATTTAGCAAGCTCCGCTTAGCAGACAATCTCTTCACGAGTGGGAAGTTTAAGGAGACTGGCTGTCTTCGTGAAGGCAGACGTATCAGGGCAGCGGTCGCTGATATCGATGCGGGCCCTTTGTGGAGAATGTGAGCCGGACTATAGACTGGAAGTGTGCCGCTTGGCTAATAATTCACAAATTGAAAGTTTGAGAACACTAAAAAAAACTTCTTGAGTTACTGTTTCTGTACGTATAATCATATAACACCTTATTTTAATACAAACCTGACGGGAGTGTCTAGATCATTTTAAGTAATCCTGTATTCCACAGACATTTTTCAGGCGTTCCTGAATTCAGTAATATGAAGCTTCTCCTTCGGGGCAAAGATCTTCGACGTAACTGACGCCATGTCCTAGAAATCGTAACTGTTTTGTGATAATGAATGGGTCATAAGTTTTTATTGATTGACTACCGATTTCGATCTGCGTTACAGAGCATCTTCGGGTCTGGCGTAGCAGAGTTCAGTTTGTCAACAACCGCGTAAGACACAACTGTTGATGAATTGCACTTTGTGGCGCCAGACTTGGAGATGATACAAAGAAAGACTGAACCCGATAATCCGTAAATAAAAAGTTGTGTTCAGACATTGTTTATTTAAAGGGCTTTGAAGCTGCAAGAAAAATTCTCAGAGAAGATTTAGTAGTCCTTGGAAAATATGCATGTGGTAGCTTCCATTTGATACGGTATATGACACAGAAAGAACTGGATCAGTATCAGCGGAAGTTAGATAAAAATAACACTGTGCATTTTTGGAATTAGGGAAATTGGGATGGTGTGTCCCACTAATTAACCGAATCTGAAACATAATAAAAGTCAAAAACTGTAAAGGAAGACAGAGACTGAAATATATCGAACAAATACTTTAGGACGTTGACTATAAATGTGTGGAAATCGTGTGGGGCCTCTACCAAACCAGTCAGTAGTGCCCCAATGCGCCCCAAAGATTTCTTTTAACTGAGCCTGAATCTCAATGTCTTCGTATCTATGTCTGCATCTACAGTCCGCAAGCCACCTTCCTGTTTGTGGTGGAATGTACTTCTGGCACTACTGCCTTTTTCCTCCTGTTCCATTACTAATGGTATGTAGAGGAAACCACTCTCAATAAAACACCGTGTGAACTTTAATTTGTGATTGTTCTAGACATGGTAATTTGTTGAGAAGTAACTGTAGAAAGTAACACGTTGCCTTACTCTTCTTGGAACGTAGCTTCTTGGAATGTCAACAGCAGCATCCCATTGATGTACAACGCCTCTCTTGTAGCGTCTGCAACTGTAGTTTGCTGGGCATCTCAATTACGCTCTCTCGCTCACCAAAAGATCCCGTGAAGAGTCGTGCCACACTTGTTCACTGGATCTTCTCTCTCTTTCTCTCTCTCTCTTCCATTAATTCGCAAAGAAACATAGACTGATGAACAACAGTCAGAATCAGTTAAAAAGTGGTTTGCAATGCACTTGCTTTCGTGGGTATATTACGCTCTCTTGAGTTCTTCTGATGAATCCCCACCAGGTATCTATTATTCTTACAATGTGGTCATTCAAATTTAGGTAGCTTTGCATGGTTACTCCTGAATTAATGCGTTATGTCGGCTGGGCTTTCAGACAGTAACGACACTACTCATGTATTCGGATTAAAAGGAAAAGGCCCTTCGTATGTGAATAATGGGAGGCGATCTTGCAAAAATTGTTAAAACATAGGGGCAGGGATTGTCTAACTATTGAATTAACGGAAAAAGTCCATTCATCACACGCTTCAGTTGATTCTAATAAGTACATACAGGGTAGTCTAAATGTGAAGAAAATTTACATAGGAATAAACCATCAGTTGGGCAGAATGAGACTAGGGAATCGAAAGGATAAATGTCTTGAGGGGCTTACGTCCAAATCTACATTGACCTGCGCTGCAGAAGTAATTGCATTGACCATGCTGTGAAAGGGAGGGGAAGTGCTAACCAGGCTTACGGAGCAATTACTGATATGGACTTGGCGCTGTAATGGACACTCACGCGGATGCATGTACACAAAGAGTCATAATAGTTTACGTGCGAACTGGCAATAGTATGGATATGATATTGCTGTATGAAAGAAGTCAAATATCCCCATGAAAATTCTAATATCGAAGGACGCTTGATCAAAGCTACATACTCTCCAGTTCCAGTTCAAGTCAACTTCGCAAACGGAGCAGCCCTTACCAAAATTAATCTCCAGTGTCACGGCCTACCGCCAGAGTGCTTCCGAGACCAGCGCCAGCACCCAAATCCCACAACAGAGAGTCCGAAGTGAGAATGACCGATTTTTTCTTAATTTTCGTTCTTACACCCTCAAGGAAAATGTGCACTTAGGCAGCACTGGCCACTTAAAACTCGTGGCCCACTATAAACTAATGAACGACACTGATAAGTTGCGCTGTCGCATTTCCATCTGCACAGAAAATTTTGTAGTGTTACCGACACATGGGCCTCACAAACAAGAGGAGTGAATTCTCAAAGTCGCAACTGCCAACCGTGGGGTCAAGCCGTAGCCATCCAGGGAGAGAGAGGTGACTGCCCTCCGGAGTTCCTCACTTCACGAAATTCTGAAGTCCTCCTGAAAGAAAGAATATAGACTGCTGCGTGCAGGGCAAGTGCTAGGCACCGAGCTGTGGCGTCTCCCGTGGCGCGAGGGCCGATTCTACTCTGGTTTCCTTTCGAGCAGAAAAATTCCAGTACTTGACTGAACTTATACTCCTTTCACAAAGGTCAAAACTCCTCCTACATTGCCTGTACAGGAAACACAGCTAGTTGCTATAAGAGGACCGGATGTGAGATGTTACATCACTTGTCTATTGCAATTATTTATGATACACTTGGAAGTTTTAAGTACTTGCCTTTCACTATTATTTCTGATACACTTCGAAATTACTACGAGAGGCGTTCAATAAGTAACGCAACACATTTTAAAGTAAACAAGTTGATTTTATACAGGATTTCAATGCACTATGTTATTCTACCGTCTTTCAGCTACAAAACACTATTTTTCAAAATTTATTATTTATTTATCGTATGGCTTTAGCAGTGCAAGTGCTGTATTGACATCGTAAATTTACATAACATAACATATAAACACAAATATACATATACACACATACATAATAATATAAACTGAGCAAACACCAGTCATTATTAAATCTGAGCAAAGTTGAAATATAGTCACAGCTACAATTCGTCAAAAAGTTATGTCAAAATGTGACAGCCATTTAATGGCAGCAGGGCTGACCTCCACGAAGTCTCTCCAGTCACCACAGAATCTTCGCAGTGGGCAATTTTGCACTAGGTGTTGTAATGTTTGTTCATCAGTTTCACAGTCACACATTGGGTTATCATTGGCGCCCCATTTATACAGCATAGATTTAGTTCTCGCGTGTCCAGTTCTCACACGGTTAAGCTGGCAACAGATTTTACGAGCAAGCTGCACTCCAGGGAGTTGTTGGCTGGGGTCCTCTATATTGTGTCGGTTAATGTCACTATTGTTCCACTTGGTTTTTCAGGATTTGTGGCAGTCATAGGTATTTCCTTCGGCAAGTGTTCCAATATTGGCGCTCTTGATTTAAGGCGATATCGACAGCGGGCATCTAGTACTTGGTGTATCGGTAGTACTCTTGCCTTATCTGCATGATTTATTTCTTGCCATTCCTGAATTGTTGCCTGTTGTCCTCGGATTTCAGACGGAGTGATGTTTGAGAGGACATGAATCCATTCTAGAGGTGTTGACTTTAGTGTTCCTGTTGTTGTCCTCATGGCTTCATTGATCTGGGCGTCAATCTTCTTTACATGGGCACTCCTACTCCATACAGGGGCACAGTACTCTGCCACGGAATAGACGTGTGATATTGCTGCAGCACGTAGTGTATTTGCATCCGCTCCCCATGTGGTACCTGCTAATCTCTGGATGATGTTGTTTCGGGTTTTCAATTTCTGGCTAGTTAGTTCCAGGTGTTTCTTGAAGGTAAGTGACCTGTCAAGAGCTATGCCTAAATATTTGGGAAATTTGTTATGTTTAATTCGTTTTCCGCAGAAAGTAATATTTAGTTCCCTGTCTGCTAGTCTGTTATTTAAATGGAAGGCGCAGGTCTCTGTTTTATTTGGGTTTGGGCACAGTCTCCATTTTTTGAAGCACTGGTTTAGTACTTCTAGATCAGCAGTTTGAGTTCTTTCACCATCTTCTAACCATTTGCTTTGAGTAGCTATAGGCATGTCATCAGCTTAGCAAAACTTACTTGACTCAGTGTCTATCATGTCACTGATGTAAACATTAAAAAGCAGTGGAGCCAATACAGATGCTGGGAGGAATCCGTTTTTTATTCTTTTTGACTTGCTGCTTTGTGACCCAGGTTTACTTTGAAATATCGGACTTACAGCATTTTTTCCAACAGGTTTGTCAATTTCAAGCATGGAATCATGTTGGCAAATTTCAGGATAAGACCATCTATCCATACCGTATCATAAGCTGCACTGAGGTCGACAAAGACTGCTGATATTTTCAATCCTTTTTACAATCCCGGTTCTATGTATTATATGAGACTTTCAGCATTTTTTCCAACAGGTTTGTCAATTTCAAGCATGGAATCATGTTGGCAAATTTCAGGATAAGACCATCTATACTGTATCATAAGCTGCACTGAGGTCGACAAAGACTGCTGATGTTTTCAATCCTTTTTGGGATCCCGATTTTATGTAAGATGTGAGAGCTAATACTTGTTCGCAGCAACTTCGATTAGTTCTGAATCCGGCTTGTTCGTGAGGCAGGTGTTTGTCTATCGTTGGGTATATCCTATTGTAGATCAGTCTCTGCAGCAACTTAAAGCAAATGCTCAATAATGCTATTGGGCGGTAGTTTGCAGGGTTTTCACCAAATTTCCCTGGTTTAAGGATGGCCAGAGTAAAAGACATTCGAAATTCCTTCGGTATATCTCCAGTTTTTAGTATGTCATTGAAGTAGTATTTAAGCAAGGTTCTTGCTATTGGTCCCAGATTTTTTATAAATTCAGGAAATATATTATCAGCTCCAGCTGCTTTCCTTAGTTTGAGGGTTTTTATACCTTTGTTTACCTCCCTGATAGTAAAAGGTTTTGAAAACTGTCTGTTTTCTTGTAGGGTGCTCTTTACTTCTTTGAGTGACTCCTTAACAGATGTTCTATTCTCTTGACCCAACATTACATTTTCAGCTCTCTCTTTTACTTGTGAGGCAATCTGGTTTGGTGATATTGGTGGTTGGGGGATGGTGTATGAGTAGTTGCCCCCAGACGTCTTAACAATGACCAAATTTTCCGGCTAGAATGCGTGAAGTTCACATTTGCAATGGTTTCTTCCCATCTTTTCTTCCTTTGCTCATTGAGCGACTCTAGCAATTGGCTTCCTAGTTGTGGGTTACTTGTTTCTACATCTACATCTACGTCTACATTTATACTCCACAAGCCACCCAACGGTGTGTGGCGGAGGGCACTTTACGTGCCACGATCATTACCTCCCTTTTCTGTTCCAGTCGTGTATGGTTCGCGGGAAGAACGACTGTCTGAAAGCCTCCGTACGCGCTCGAATCTCTCTAATTTTACATTCGTGATCTCCTCGGGAGGTATAAGTAGGGTGAAGCAATATATTCGATACCTCATCCAGAAACGCACCCTCTCGAAACCTGGCGAGCAAGCTACACCGCGATGCAGAGCGCCTCTCTTGCAGAGTCTGCCACTTGAGTTTGCTAAACATCTCCGTAACGCTATCACGATTACCAAATAACCCTGTGACGAAACGCGCCGCTCTTCTTTGGATCTTCTCTATCTCCTCCGTCAACCCGATCTGGTACGGATCCCACACTGATGAGGAATACTCAAGTATAGGTCGAACGAGTGTTTTGTAAGCCACTTCCTTTGTTGATGGACTACATTTTCTAAGGACTCTCCCAATGAATCTCAACCTGGCACCCGCCTTACCAACAGTTAATTTTATATGATCATTCCACTTCAAATCGTTCCGCACGCATACTCCCAGATATTTTACAGAAGTAACTGCTACCAGTGTTTGTTCCGCTATCATATAATCATACAATAAAGGATCCTTCTTTCTATGTATTCGCAATACATTACATTTGTCTATGTTAAGGGTCAGTTGCCACTCCCTGCACCAAGTGCCTATCCGCTGCAGATCTTCCTGCATTTCGCTACAATTTTCTAATGCTGCAACTTCTCTGTATACTACAGCATCATCCGCGAAAAGCCACATGGAACTTCCGACACTATCTACTAGGTCATTTATATATATTGTGAAAACCAATGGTCCCATAACACTCCCCTGTGGCACGCGAGAGGTTATTTTAACGTCTGTAGACGTCTCCCCATTGATAACAACATGCTGTGTTCTGTTTACTAAAAACTCTTCAATCCAGCCACACAGCTGGTCTGATATTCCGTAGGCTCTTACTTTGTTTATCAGGCGAGTGGAACTGTATCGAACGCCTTCCGGAAGTCAAGGAAAATAGCATCTACCTGGGAGCCTGTATCTAATATTTTCTGGGTCTCATGAACAAATAAAGCGAGTTGGGTCTCACACGATCGCTGTTTCCGGAATCCATGTTGATTCCTACACAGCAGATTCTGGGTTTCGAAAAACGACATGATACGCGAGCAAAAAACATGTTCTAAAATTCTACAGCAGATCGACGTTAGAGATATAGGTCTATAGTTTTGCGCATCTGCTCGGCGACCCTTCTTGAAGACTGGGACTACCTATGCTCTTTTCCAATCATTTGGAACCTTCCGTTCCTCTAGAGATTTGCGGTACACGGGAGTACCATTCTCGTGTGGACTATAGGAATTCCCTCACTGTTGGTGGTCACAATATAGGTCAGGATTAGTATCTGTCTGCCAGCGTGCTGAGTGGAAGGTTTTTTGGTCTGTAGCGTCATAGCTGATGGCTTCCTGGTATTCTCTGTACAGTTCTTCAGTTTCAGAGTTCCATTGGTATGTATTGCTTTCTATATCCCATTGGTATGTTTCTCTTCGCCGTCGCTGTTATAAGGCCTGCAAATCTTGTATAATTATGTCTCTTTGCTGGAATAAACCGTACGTTGGTATAATTTCTCTTTTATATGTTGTCAAATTTGCTTTTCTAAAGCTCCATCTTGGCTCCTTGACTGATTCCATCAGTGGGAGCTCTATGCCTACATTTTCTAAGGTTGGGCGATGTTGGGTATAGGGAAAACCGGGCAGTACCATTCTCGTGTGGACTATAGGAATTCCCTCACTGTTTGTGGTCACAATATAGGTCAGGATTAGTATCTGTCTGCCAGCGTGCTGAGTGGAAGGTTTTTTCGTCTCTAGCGTCATAGCTGAGGTATAAATTTTGTTCTTCGATCCACTGCTGTAAAGCTTCTGGTCATTAGTACTGTATCCCCAGTTGGTGTGACGGCTATTGAAGTCACCATGGAAGATTGTTGGTTTATCTTCAACTTGAAGTGGAGGATTTGGCCACGTTGTGTTTGGTGGTTCGTATACTGACACCAAGTCTAGCTTGGGAAGTTCTACTGTTATCGTTTCAATATTGCAGGTGCTGGACTTCTTTACTACTTCATAGTTATTGATGCCATTACGTATGTATATAATTGACTCATACGTTTCTGAGAGAACTGGTTCCACCACCGTATATCCTCGAATTTTGGCCCTGGTTAAGATATCTGTTTCCTCAGCTAAATGTGTTTCTTGCAGTGCAATTACATCAACTTGGTGTTCCTTAGCCATTCTACCTAGGTGCTCACATTTACTGCGACTGATGCCTTCTACGTTTAACTGCATAATATGGACTGATGGTCCGATATTGCCTTAGCGCCCAGACGGTTTCTTCGCCGAGGATGCACTTGCTGCTGCTGACCGTGACGGACTCTCCGTCCAGTTCGGTCGCCGTTTGTGTAAACTTTCTGCCGTGCTGCTGACGCAGCCCGTTGCCCGGGAGACAGCATCTTGGATGTTGTTTACACACGTCTCCCATTTTTCAAAATAATCCTCGTTCAATGCAACGACCTTATGCCACCTTACCTGGAGGGCCTGTATGCCCGTTCAGTACCACTCTATTGATTGACTTCGGAGCCAACGTCTTGCTGCATCAATAACCTCCCCATGCTCGATGTACAGCTCCCCGCAGAGTGTATCCTTCGGTGGGCCCAACAGATGAAAGTCGGGAAGTGCGATATCCCGGCTGTAGGGTGGATGAGGAAGAGCAGTCCATTGAAGTTTTGTGTGCTCCTCTCGTGTGCGCAGAGACGTGTGAGGCCTTGCGTAGACATGGAGAAAGAGAAGTTAATTTGCATAATTGCGACAATGAACACGCTGAAGTCGTTTCTTCAGTTTCCTGAGGATAGCAAATGTACTTCAGAACCGATCGTTACACGATGATGGAGAACATCGAACAGAACAACCATTTCAGAGTTCCAGAAGCTATTTGCTATGACTTTACCGGCCTAGTGTGAGACTTTGAACTGTTTCTTCAGGAGGAGTGTTGTGTGACGTACTCCACGGATTGCCGTTTCGTTTTGGGTTTGAAGTTATGAACGCATGTTTGGCACAAAATTACCACTATGTTGTGTCGCAGCTGTGTGCCGGCCGGCACACGAGTTATCGATCAAGTCTATGCGACCTTGTTGCAAATGATGAGAGACATCTCGCCCAACTATTCACATTGATTTTGTTCACTGCCTGGTCTACACAGACATTTTGCAAACGCGGATGAATATCTGCGATGCTCTGGTTATGTGTCAAAATTTACTTAATGAAGCTGTTGTTTTCTATCTACATAAATGATCCTTTGGATAGGGTGGATAGCAATGTGCGGCTGTTTGCTGATGATACTGTGGTGTACGGGAAGGTGTCGTCGTTGAGTGACTGTAGGAGGATACAAGATGACTTGGACAGGATTTGTGATTGGTGTAAAGAATGGCAGTTAACTCTAAATATAGATCAATGTAAATTAATGCAAATGAATAGGAAAAAGAATCCCGTAATGCTTCAGTACTCCATCAGTAGTGTAGCGCTTGACACAGTTAACGTCGATTAAATATTTGGGCGTAACATTGCAGAGGAAAATGAAGTGGGACAAGCATGTAATTGCAGTTGTGGGGAAGGCGGATAGTCGTCTTCGGTTCATTGGTAGAATTTTGGGAAGATGTGGTTCATCTATAAAGGAGACCGCTTATAAAACACTAATACGACCTATTCTTGAGTACTACTCGAGCGTCTGGGATCCCTATCAGGTCGGATTGAGGGAGGACATAGAAGCAATTCAGAGGCGGGCTACTAGATTTGTTACTGTTAGGTTTGATCATCACGCGAGTGTTAGGGAAATGCTTCAGGAACTCGGATGGGAGTCTCTGGAGGAAAGGAGGCGTTGTTTTCGTGAATCGCTACTGAGGAAATTTAGAGAACCAGCATTTGAGGCTGACTGCAGTACAATTTTACTGCCGCCAACTCATATTTCGCGGGAAGACCACAAAGATAAGATAAGAGAGATTAGGGCTCGTACAGGGGCATAGGCATATAGGCAGTCATTTTTCCCTCGTTCTGTTTGGGAGTGGAACAGGGAGAGAAGATGCTAGTTGTGGTACGAGGTACCCTCCGCCACGCACCGTATGGTGGATTGCCGAGTATGTATGTAGATGTAGATGTAGAAGATCTCTGCACGGAACGCACCTACGTTAAAGACGCTATCTTGAAGGCTACGTATAGTGCCGCCACTTATCGGAACTTCGTAAGACTATAGACACTGTAGTGCGAATATTCCACCTTGTCCCATACCAAATTCCGCATTTTTTTCGTGTTGGCCGAGAAAAAAAAATGTTTTGATGAATGCCCCTCGTGCATTCATTATTTTCATCAGAGTGCCGGCAATTAGCGTCGCAAGAAACGGATCAGCCAGACCACTGGAGGATGGATTTCAAGTGGAAAAAGTGGAAAACAGATGGTTCATGAATGGGCAGACCAGTGAATTTCTGCTTCTCTCGACGCGGCAACCTGCGACAGGAGCAGTAGTGAAGGCAGGAGCGCTGGGAATGTGGAGTGGCCAGCCAGCCAGCACACGTGTGGAGTAGGGGGCCGCTACGGCGGCCGGGTAGCCTACACGCTTAGGTGCGATCTGGATACAGCGGACCGCGCCGTGCCGTGTTTAATAAGAGCCCGGCCGGCCATATTCACGTCATTGTCCGGGCTGACAGCGTGCAATAAGCCGGCCGGCCACTTGCAGCGTGATTGCCTATAAGTTAATTAGCGGCCGGCATTCGGGCTCAGGCGAGCGACTCTTGTAACCCCTCGCTAACGCCGCCGTTGCTCCGAGCGTATTACGGCCGCGCGCCGCACCATCGGCCAAATTACGTTCTTTAGCGTTGTTCCGCGCCGCCTCGGTCTACGCACTGTCCCCCTCCCCCCCACCGCCCCCCGTCCACCGCCACTTCCAAACACCTCTCCCTTTCGCCTCATCCGGCTACCACTTCCCGTCCTCCTGCTGTTCTTTTCTTCTCTCGCCTGTAATCTAATTAACTTCTTATCAAACGCGCTGGTAGTTTCTTTCGCAACGATCTCAGTTCTGGAAGTTTGCCACTGCGTGCGTTGTGAGATGCCGGCCGAGAAATGACGTTGGTCTCAGTTGTGGCGTAGTGTGTATCGCGAACTCCGCTGCTTTGTACAGCGTCCGCAGTTATATTACTTCTCCACTGTTTTCATGAAGCATACCTGAAAGCTTATTTAAAAGAGATTAATTTTATATTCCTTTGTTATGAATCATCTGTTTGGTAACCAGCAGTGCCCTCTGAGAGTCTCTAGTCATAGTGGAAAACGAAAATTTGGAACATTGAAAAGTTATATTTTACAGGATTTTCTCGTCCGCTACTAACTCGTGAGCTATTTTGTCACGATGATCTGTGCCCTCTAGTCGATATCTTTGCTATAGGTAGTCTTTGGCTCTAAGCAATATGGGACATCTGAGGTCATCAGTCCCCTAGACTTAGAAGTACTTAAACCTAACTAACGTAAGGACATCACACATATCCATACCCGCAGCACAATTCGAACCCGCGACCGTAGCAGCAGCGCGGTTACGGACTGAAGCGCCTAGAACCGCTCGGCCACAACGGTCAGCGATAGTGTTTGATGTGATTGTCTTAATGGGAAATCAACGCGGTCACTGCACAACAAAATAGTCTGTGTTTCAATAGAGAGCGATGTTCTGTTTACTCCGTTCTGTAGTGCATTCTTTGTGAGGTGGAGTGCTATGACTGGTGTAATGTATGTAGAGACAGACAGATTTCCAGAGAGTTGCCACTTCGGTTTGTGTGTGAGGGCTTACAGTGAGCAGCTTTGTGTGACATATTGATAGAAAACATTCACGTCTGTATTGAACTATTATGGATAATACTATCCGACATGTACGAGTACTGTGCGGCATATGGTTTCGATTCATATGAGCCATAATTCGTTTTCTTTCTGCTCTGCATTTGAATCCTAGGCGTTTCCCAGTATTTCAGGAGGTCTTTGCAAATGAATTCTTATGTGCTGTAGCACAGACGTCACGTCGTTTCAAGTAATTTTAGTTATCTTCATCCGTCTAATACAAGCTAGGTTTTCTACTGTTATATGACCAATAACTTACAATCATTCTGCATAGTTTCATGCTCCTTACCATTAACAATTTGGGAGCATTTATATAACGATTATTTTCAACAATGATGCCGATTATGGACTTACACATTACAATAGCAGTGCGGTTAACACCATACTCATTTGCCTACACCTAGGGTATTTATTCAGTAAGGACTGTATGAGAGACACTGCGCTCATTCATTCAACGTAATATTACTATCACCATTTATTGTACGATTCTTTCAGCTTCCAGAAGTTAAGTTTGCGTCGTGATCTTCGAAACAGCAAATATTGTACCACATTAAGCTCAGCGTTCTTCTGTTCAAAATGGTTCAAATGGCTGTGAGCACTATGGGACTTAACATCTGAGGCCATCAGTCCCCTAGAACTTAAAACTACCTAAACCTAGCTAACCTAAGGACATCACACTCATCCATTCACGAGGCAGGATTCGGACCTGCGACCGTAGCAGTCGCGCGGTTCCGGGCTGAAGCGCCTAGAACCGCCCGGCCACAACGGCCGGCGTTCTTCTGTTATCCAACGTTTTTAGTCTCTTTGTAGAAAAGACAAGCTTGCTCAGTACATGAGTTTTGTCTATATGGTGGTGCGTTTTTATCATTTTGTGAGTCAAATGACGGTCACATTGTTAGGAAGCAGGATAATTAAAGTGTAATTAAAAATCCTTTAGCACATTTGTGAACAGTTGCGCAAGTAAGTGGTACCCGTCTTAATACATTCTTGATATGAAATCAGATTGGCTTACAACAATGTCAGTACTAAAAGATTTAAAATTTTTTAATAAGGACAATTTTCAAGAGTAATTTTTAGATGAAGCCAGAATATCAACGCAACACAGGCCGTGAAGCTATACGCATATTCTTCAAGTTTCAGAACATTTTGAACCTGTAGATTCCATTTGTTATACCCTTGTTGATACAATGTCTTGACATCAAAGTCTGAAACTTGTATAGCCTTCTCTAGCTACACTGTAGTGCTGCAACCGTTTCAAACGACTAAAGATCTGTCCAACATTTACTAGGCCGAAAATGTGTCGCGCTGCTTTCACATATTGTCATAAATTTGGCAAGAGATATTGGCAGTAATGATGAACGAACAGAAGCCATCCTATAAATGGAATGGAAACGTTTCTCTTGTGCAGTGTATTGTATAATATAAGGATGTTTTGCTGAGATGACGCAACTAAAAGACATTGTATGAGCGGCTATAGAATGGAATGCAAGTCGTCCTGAACGTTCAGAGACCACTAATCAAAACGCAGATGTTTACTGTCACAGCAGGCTCTTCAACCCCATACTATGATAGCGAGAGTTCGCCCTGTTCATCACGTACGTATAAAGTCGCCACACTCACGAATTTTTTGTTTAGATTTTTGGGGGGCCGGGGTCTTGGTGCTCGGTTCCTATTTGATCTAGGAACATGGTGTAAAAAGCTTTTGCTTTACACCGGACTAGCGGCTTTTTCTATAGCCATTCGAACATTTGTTTTACTTTAACTATGTTACAGTGTATTAAGCAAGGTTTGAACGATGAACCGGAGGTGGCACCCACGAAAATCAAGTGAATCGATTAATTTATTTTGGAAGAGATTGTAATTGGGCAGAAATTAATGGTCAGCTGAAGGCATCATTTTGTATGAACACCATTCGAATTTTACGTCCAAAACATAATCCTTAAATAACTACGAAGTGGTACGAGACCGATGGTTTACATTTGGTTCACTGGTGTATCCTACCTTGATCCAAGATAAGTTGTAACCGTTTGAAAAATCTTATTCTCTTTAGATTTTACGTGCAAGAAACACGTTTTTCGAGGAGCTTTATGAAGTGCGTTAATTCTGTAAAAATGGTTCAAATGGCTCTGAGCACCATGGAACTTAACATCTGAGGCCATCAGTCCCCTGACTAACCTAAGGACATCACACACATCCATGACCGAGGCAGGATTCGAACCTGCGACCGTAGCTGTCGCGCGGTTCCAGACTGAAGCGCCTAGAACCGCTCGGCCACTCCGGCCGGCGTTACTTCTGTACTTCAAATCTGTACGAAGCGGGTAAAACTTCACTCGGAGTTACATAAGTGGATAAAGTCAAAAGGAAATCTTTTATGTAACAATCTTGCTCGTTGTCGAGATAAGATGGTTTTCTGGGAGGTTTCTCAAGCGCTCCAATCCTATAATGTAAACGTATATGAATTGGTTGAAACTAAACGGTTTTAAGTGAATCATATTAACAAAAAAAATGCATTCTTACGAAAAAATTGAAAACTCGCTGACAAAAATCCAGCTTCATTAGGATTTCATGTGCAAAAGACACGTCGTTTGTGAGGTTTAGCGCTCGCCACTTCTATGTTCCACATTCGAGCAAACGGTTGAAATATTGTAGGAAGCTAGACAAGTACTCCTCTAATGTGAAAGGTTCGTCCGTTGCCTCAATATAAGTAACATAGTTCGGCGGAGTGAACAAAAATTTACATCACTTGCCTAGCTACGGTAGTCTAATGTCCAAATTATGGGAGAGAAAAAGTTGTGAAATTGAATCAAAAATGCTCAATTCACCGGACATTAGAGACAGGCGAATACGTACTGAGCAGAGTTAGGGACGTAAAAGAACGAAACTTTTTTACTTATACAGGAGCTTCAAACACATTTAAACCAGAGGATCTTGACATGTTCGCGCATTTTTACCAGCTAATCTTACTTCCACTATGTGCCCTGTTACATGTATGATGAGGGGTGTTAAGAGTGGAGGTTGCGGTCTTTCAAATAAAAAATGATGTGATGCGACCCTCAACTACGTACCCTCAGACTCACATTTTAAATATTAAAATATTTGGCTGGTTTTGTTGTCTAGAGGCTGGGATACATAGTTGCCGCATTGCAAGCCAAATACTGCTGAGTCTACAGTACACAATATGAATATAGACATGAATCGAATGGTTGAAAGTTCCTATCATTCAGCAGTTGCGAATTTTGAGCGTAACATAGACATATATAAATGAAAGACTGCAATGAAATAAAATCCGCAGGTACTATTTTAACGACTTTAAATGATGGGTACGATAGCAGAAGTACCTTTAAGAATGCCCTTTATTACTGTAAAACACTTATTGGTGTCGATGGCCCAGCAATTAAATAAAATATAAGTTGAATAACAGGGAAACAATAGATCCCTACTTCACGTAATTAATTATGAACAACAACATAGCTTGCAAGATAGTCACTTCTAAACGCCTACTATGTCTTTGCTGCAGAAGCCTTTGAAATCTCAATTGTGAAAAAGTCGGCACTACGAAATATTTCTATCTCCTGCGACCACGCGCTAACTGCTCCACTCTCCAAGTCTTTCCCGCGACCGTGCGTTCATCGCGACGTACGGTGCAAGACTCTCCCATGTCCTCTCCCATATTGTCCATAACTCCCCTGTCCATACAGTCCCCCCATTAACGAGCACTGTGACTGGCTAGAGCGCTCCCCCCATGTCTTCAAGCCAGCGCACACTCACACACATATTAAAATACATACGAAATACTGGATTTACTTTTAAATAAATTGAAATTAAATAAATATTCCTACCAGTGGACCATAAACACGCTCTAACACACATTATTAAATACATAAACAAATCAAATAAACATATACCAAAGGAATAGAAACAAATGGTAGGCCAGTAGCCTAATGTCTCTGTGTTTTCTAAAACACAGTAAATATTTAACCAACTTCTTAATAAATGGTATATATTGGATATAAACAAAGACATAGATGAATAAATATATTTATAAGCATGCTGCTACCGATTTTTCGTGTAACGGTGGAGTACTTATGGCCTGACGTGATTAATACTAATCGGCCATTTTGACCTCCAATAACTCGTGTACTATTCAAGTTACATGCCCGTAATTCATACCAATTTAGCTTTACATCAATAGCTTTCCAAAGAAACGACGATTGGCAAAATCGGATGAACCGTTTAGATTTCGGAAATTCGTTACTGGGTGTTACTCGTACAATTTACAGTCAGATACTACACTTTAAACTAGTAAAGATATTGAAAATCTGATTCGACCATCAGAATTGTCGTGCAAATAATGGTAACATGCATGTTTCTTTTTGAGGTATCATGATTCATCTGGCTACTATTATTTTCTATATGAACTGTGAAATGTCTGGCATTAAGGTTTCACAAAGTCCGCCATCTTTGGCACTCCCTGCATGTGTCCTTCATCGACACAGCGTCACCGTGGAATTCTCAGCCACACGGCTGGACACGTGGTCCAGCCATTGTGGGGCATCACGCGGTTGGTAACAAGTCACGGCTTGCTGAGCGGCCCGAGTGGTGGCCGCCAACTCTGAACTTAAAATATTTCCAGGGCACCACAACTCGCCTATTACCTCACAAGGCGCATCTGTAATAGTAGGTATCCCAGAGTGTGGATGCATAAATCTTAACTTTTAATGACGCGTTGTGTCGTTCTGAATGGTGTGACAAAATGTTGAGTGACATAATGGCACGTGTCATATTGTAAGACATGATGCTACGTATCATGTTTCTGTACTTGACTCAATACGTTACATTACATGATAAGGGTACTAATACTAACAAAAAAAAGCACGAATATTCCAGATATCTTGCTTTAAATGTCCTTGAAGCAGCCAGGTAAGTCGAAAAGTTGGTTCCCTTCTGTAACTTCCCTAACTCTGCCCAGGACATACTCGTCTTTTTTTGTGCTGCGATAGGAGCGTTTTTCATTCTGCCCATTAACTATAGCTTCGTGTCATTCGCTGCTCCAGCGTGATTCGTTACGCAGTCGCTGGTGGGCGGCATGACGTGGAAAGAAATTGTGTGTGTATCGCCAACGTTCATAGGAATCCAGAAAACGATTTCTGATTTTCTCAGCATATACAGTGTCCTCCTAATAACTTAAGAGGATGGGTCTACAGTTCTAAGCTATGCACCAAACGTGCTTCAACTATTTCACTTGAAAAGTGCATTCCAAACGGGCTGTGAAACATGTGTACCAGCCGAGGTGACTGCAAACCTTTGGGGTTTAATTCTGTTCAGAATAAATGCTTGAGATGGGTTATCAGATGAGTGATTACTCACTATGTTTTGCATGGGAAATAATCTAGATAAATCTTTCCCTGCGTTGCCATTTCAAGGACTGCGGCCGGCCGGAGTGGCCGTGCGGTTCTAGGCGCTACAGTCTGGAGCCGAGCGACCGCTACGGTCGCAGGTTCGAATCCTGCCTCGGGCATGGTTGTGTGTGATGTCCTTAGGTTAGTTAGGTTTAATTAGTTCTAAGTTCTAGGCGACTGATGACCTCAGAAGTTAAGTCGCATAGTGCTCAGAGCCATTTGAACCAAGGACTGCGCCGGTGACCTATTCATTCTCGTGTAGTACTTCTTCAGGTAGTACCTGATAAGAAAACCAGTTTTATTTCGCCACGATACACATACCGCAATGCAGCTATTTCTGTTTTGATCCGTTCGAACTTAAGTGAAAAAGAGATGGAAAGAGGCCACATCTCAGCTACTCAAACTATCCTGGACGTCCAAGGACTCAGGAACAAGAAATTTTTTGAAATGTCCCAATTTTTGAATTGGTAGCGATTTCAGTTTATAGGTTGTATTTATAATAACTATGTTTCCTGAAATTTTTTTATAATTACAAGATTTCATATATTCATATAACGACACATGGGCTGAGAAAGATCAACGAGTTTATTCCTTATGATCTTCTTACATCTCCCTTCCGCATGTCATGTTTCGACATAGTCAACATCATTCGATAATTTCCTAACGATGAACAAGAGCTTCCATTGTGCACTCGTAAAAATCTCTATTATCTGACATTACCCACTATCTCAGAGTTGTGACAACAGCATCTGAGTCAGGAAAATGTTAACCACACAGTCCATTCTTCATAGTCCCCGAAATGTCGGTAGTCTAAGGTTGCTAAATCGGCAGTGTACAAAGGACGTGGCAGGCGCTTCTGTCCTCATCTGCCAATTACGTCAGAAGCGGCAAAACTATTGTGATGCCTAGCGTTATCAATTCGTTGTCTGATCTGACTCTGGAAATTCGTGCTTTTGGTTTTCTTGGTCTCGTGCAAGGATCCGTGGGATACAGCTCGTACGAGCATTGCGATAATCATGGTTTTGGTCGTGTCTTTTCTAAGGCGTTACCCCCGGCTTTGAGCTGTGCACCCATTTCCTTGAGCGTAATCCGCCGGTCGTCAGGGATGGGTTGGTCGAAACGCTATTCATTGTAAGGGACGGCAGCTGATCAGAGTCGGCTTGGGTGTGACTAATGTTGCACATACTTTTCGCAGCTTTATTTGTCAACTTTATAGTTTCCACGCACATTTATCAAGCGTCAATGAATTTGAGCTGTTCAGCAGTGAGGATTTCATTCACACTTCACTGTTTCGCGAACGACTGCTGTTGCTGTCACAGGACAACCAAATCAACAAATCATTAGTGGGAAGACTCAAAAATTAGTACGCCATGGACGTAGTCTAGTCGTACAGCCAAAATCGATACGGAGAATTAGTTTTGTAATGACACTAATATACTTTTTGACAATGTATGACACTCTTCTATATAGCTATTTTTAACACTGATTACTTCTAGCTCATTTGTGGAAGTGGTAATTAAAAGTGGAAAGCGTAATTTAAAAATTTTCCAACAACTCTTTCTGTTTCTGCATGAGCAGTTACTGGTATGTATTATCCAAAACACAAAGCTTTAAACTTTTTATTTGTCCCCTTCAGCAGCTGCGCTGTCAGCGCGGCAAACTGCCCACCGAAGGGGCCTGGAATCGATTCTCGGTCGGGCGGAGAATTTTACTGCTCGGAGATTAGGTTTTGTCCTTAAGCTCACATCTTCATAACTGACGTTCCACTGTTGAGATGTTTGCATGGGCACGCCCCGAAACCCAACAAAAAACAATAATAATAATAACTTTGTTCCACATCTGATCCTCCTTTCTTACTCGCTTCCTAAATAGACAGCTAATAAAACCTGTGAAAGAAGCAGACGAGCGATGGTTCTCACTGCACTTTCCCGAATCGTCCCTTTAAAGGAGCGTCAGCCATCAGCACGTTGATCCTGTCGAAGGCCGCTAGTGGAGGCACCAGCGGCGGCAGCTCTCGCCTCTTCTGGAGTTATGGCCGCCTGCGATGTAATCACGGCGCGGGGATTGATATCAGTGCGTCGATTGGCATAACGGCAACAGATCCGACGGGAGTGTGAAGCCGGTCGTAGCGGGCATAAAATCGCGCGTCGCGAAATAGGCTGTCAGTGTTAATGAGCCGTGATGACAGTCACGGGCGCGCCGAAATTAAAATCCTGCCCAAAGAATTGCCACGAGAACGCGTATCGTATGCATGACTATGAAATGATGGCGACAATCAATTTTCGCGTAATTAAAAACGGAATGAAAGCGGGGACATGGCGACACCTGCTGTGCTGTGTCGGGGCGGAAGTCCGGCGCTCGGCTGCACGGGCGCTTCCATTCGGCGCGGCGGCCCGCTGACAACCAGCTCCATCCCGATGACAGGGTCGCGTAGCAGACAGCACTCGTCCATCACCATGCGGCAGATCCCAAATTGCCACCGTGCGCCGAGGACACTAGGATCAATAATGACGAACATACACCGCAGTGGTGCTATTTCTCGGAAAGAATTTCCACTTTAGTATACTTTTCTATTTTTATCCTAGACATTCAGCTTATATCCTCTCATGAGGTGAATACTTTGTCTTCAGTTAAAATATCCTAAAAATTCTCCAATATAGAGATGTTTCGAACGCTAGTAGTGTGTGCTGCGGAGGGCATCCAGGAAACAAATTCAGGAAACGCCAGGAAAATAGGACACGAACATGAGATTTTAGGAAGGATTCTGAAACTTTCGAAGTCCGCACTGCTCTTCGACAGGTTTAATTAAATAGCATTTTTGGAAAAAGTGATTAGAGGATGAAGCGACTAACTGAGAAGCAGAAGAGTGTTCAAAAAGTAAAAAGTTGAGTCTGGATTAAAACCAAGAATCCTACGGTCAATTCATAGCACATTCTGAGTGACACTCCGATGTTATCTTTTATATGTAGCAACGGTATTCAGTCTCTCGCAAAGTAGTACATAAGAAATAGATCTGCAGAGAGCTGTCTCAAAGAGTAAATCCGTTTTGTCTGAAAGGTGCATACAGGATTCAGAGTTTATTAATTTTAATTCTATTCATACAATATTTTATTTATTATATGTACTGGCGAAAAGTTTTTTTTTTTTGTGGTTACTGTTATCAAAGACTCTGAGGCACTACCTTATATCGTGTCGGATTTTTATAAAAGATGTGCAGAAAACGCCTTGTTTTATGGTGGAGTTACAAAACAACAAAGAGCATCTAGTGAAGTTGCAGTAATTATTGATAGCAATTATTGATAATAATAATATAGAATCTTATACTGTTGAAAATGGCTGGGTACTAACAGATTTAAAATGCCTACTGTTTACTTGCCCGCAATTGGAAAGAAGATAAAAACGAAGACAGTGAAAAGTTCTATCAAGAACTGAATAAAGGAATGAGTAGGTATGTAAACAAGTATTATCTTATATTTTTAGGGGATGAATGCCGGAGTGAGTAAAACACCGATTAAAAATGTTATAGGTACATATAGTGAAGATATTTGAAACGATAACGGAGGGAATCTGAGGCAGTTGCTGCATTTAATAACTCAAGGATAACTTACACGTTCTTTAGAAAAAATAGCCTCTCTTGATGCGCAAGGGGACGTAGATCACAAGCTCACTACGTCTTCAGAATGAAAACTTGTCATCGCGAGTGAGAGTCTATGGGAGAAGTTATGTATCAACGCATCACTGTTTGCTAATTTCGATAATACATCTTCTAACAACGCGGAAGAAAATGAAAAGCCTTGTAAATCGAAAGCGTTACCCACTTTCAAAAATCAGAAATCAGGTGAGGCATTAACGATTTACAACTTGTAAGTTCTTCAGCTAAGGAAGTGTTACGTAAAGAAGAAAGTACTGGACGAAAGAATTGAGTAAATGGCGTGAGCCAGTGGCAAATGCAAAGAGGCAAGAAAGTAGTACATATAGCAGGAAAGATATTTGTACATACGGAAAAGCGAAATGAAACGAAAAATTGCTAGGAAAGTTCACCGAGAGACTTGGGCAAATTTACAAGCACCATGGAAGATGATATACATTGCAGACAAACAAGTGCCTATAACGTGCTTAAAATGTAGGTAGCGAAGTGGGAGTATTGGAAAGTTGTGTAAGGACTATGGGACAAACTGCTGGGGTCATCGGTCCCTAGGCTCACGCACTACTTAATCTAACTTAAACTAACTCTAAGGACACCCATGCCCTAGGGAAGACTCGAACCTCCGACGGAGGGAGCCGCGCGAAACGCGACAAGACGCCTTAGTCCTCAAGGATACCCCGCGCGGCTTATGTGGGACTAAAATTTAGCTATAAAGAGACAACAGTCAGCGTATGTGAGGAAAATTGAAAGTATAGCACACATAAATCAAGCATAAGGGAGGTCTTTAGCTTCATCTACATCTACATCGATACTCCGCAAGCCACCCAACGGTGCCTGGCGGAGGGCACTTTACGTGCCACTGTCATTACCTTCCTTTCCTGTTCCAGTCGCGTATGGTTCGCGGGAAGAACGACTGTCTGAAAGCCTCCGTGCGCGCTCTAATCTCTCTAATTTTACATTCGTGATCTCCTCGGGAGGTATAAGTAGGGGGAAGCAATATATTCGATACCTCATCCAGAAACGCACCCTCTCGAAACCTGGCGAGCAAGTTACACCGCGATGCAGAGCGCCTCTCTTGCAGAGTCTGCCACTTGAGTTTATTAAACATCTCCGTAACGCTATCACGGTTACCAAATAACCCGGTAACGAAACGCGCCGCTCTTCTTTGGATCTTCTCTATCTCTTCCGTCAACCCGACCTGGTACGGATCCACACTGATGAGCAATAGTCAAGTATAGGTCGAACGAGTGTTTTGTAAGCCACTTCCTTTGTTGATGGACTACATTTTCTAAGCACTCTCCCAATGAATCTCAACCTGGTACCCGCCTTACCAACAACTAATTTTATATGATCATTCCACTTCAAATCGTTCCGCACGCATACTCCCATATATTTTACAGACGTAACTGCTACCAGTGTTTGTTCCGCTATCATATAATCATACAATAAAGGATCCTTCTTTCTATGTATTCGCAATACATTACATTTGTCTATGTTAAGGGTCAGTTGCCACTCCCTGCACCAAGTGCCTATCCGCTGCAGATCTTCCTGCATTTCGCTACAATTTTCTAATGCTGCAACTTCTCTGTATACTACAGCATCATCCGCGAAAAGCCGCATGGAACTTCCGACACTATCTACTAAGTCATTTATATATATTGTGAAAAGCAATGGTCCCATAACACTCCCCTGTGGCACGCCAGAGGTTACTTTAACGTCTGTAGACGTCTCTCCATTGATAACAACATGCTGTGTTCTGTTTGCTAAAAACTCTTCAATCCAGCCACACAGCTGGTCTGATATTCCGTAGGCTCTTACTTTGTTTATCAGGCGACAGTGCGGAACTGTATCGAACGCCTTCCGGAAGTCAAGAAAAATAGCATCTACCTGGAAGCCTGTATCTAATATTTTCTGGGTCTCATGAACAAATAAAGCGAGTTGGGTTTCACACGACCGCTGTTTCCGGAATCCATGTTGATTCCTACATAGTAGATTCTGGGTTTCCAAAAACGACATGATACTCGAGCAAAAAACAGGTTCTAAAATTCTACAAGAGATCGACGTAAGAGATATAGGTCTATAGTTTTGCGCATCTGCTCGACGACCCTTCTTGAAGACTGGGACTATCTGTGCTCTTTTCCAATCATTTGGAACCCTCCGTTCCTCTAGAGACTTGCGGTACACGGCTGTTAGAAGGGGGGCAAGTTCTTTCGCGTACTCTGTGTAGAATCGAATTGGTATCCCGTCAGGTCCAGTGGACTTTCCTCTATTGAGTGATTCCAGTTGCTTTTCTATTCCTTGGACTCTTATTTCGATGTCAGCCATTTTTTCGTTTTGCGAGGATTTAGAGAAGGAACTGCAGTGCGGTCTTCCTCTGTGAAACAGCTTTGGAAAAAGGTGTTTAGTATTTCAGCTTTACGCGTGTCATCCTCTGTTTCAATGCCATCATCATCCCGTAGTGTCTGCATATGCTGTTTCGAGCCACTTACTGATTTAACGTAAGACCAGAACTTCCTAGGATTTTCTGTCAAGTCGGTACATAGAATTTTACTTTCGAATTCACTGAACGCTTTACGCATAGCCCTCCTTACGCTAACTTTGACATCGTTTAGCTTCTGTTTGTCTGAGAGGTTTTGGCTGTGTTTAACCTTGGAGTGGAGCTCTCTTTGCTTTCGCAGTAGTTTCCTAACTTTGTTGTTGTACCACGGTGGGTTTTTCCCGTCCCTCACAGTTTTACTCGGAACGTACCTGTCTAAAACGCATTTTACGATTGCCTTGAACTTTTTCCATAAACACTCAACATTGTCAGTGTCGGAACAGAAATTTTCGTTTTGATCTGTTAGGTAGTCTGAAATCTGCCTTCTATTACTCTTGCTAAACAGATAAACCTTCCTCCCTTTTTTTATATTCCTACTAACTTCCATATTCAGGGATGCTGCAACGGCCTTATGATCACTGATTCCCTGTTCTGTACATACAGAGTCGAAAAGTTCGGGTCTGTTTGTTATCAGTAGATCCAAGATGTTATCTCCACGAGTCGGTTCTCTGTTTAATTGCTCGAGGTAATTTTCGGATAGTGCACTCAGTATAATGTCACTCGATGCTCTGTCCCTACCACCCGTCCTAAACATCTGAGTGTCCCAGTCTATATCTGGTAAATTGAAATCTCCACCTAAGACTATAACATGCTGGGAAAATTTATGTGAAATGTATTCCAAATTTTCTCTCAGTTGTTCTGCCACTAATGCTGCTGAGTCGGGAGGTCGGTAAAAGGACCCAATTATTAACCTAGTTCGGTTGTTTAATTTGAGAATGGATGCATAGATATAATGGATGGCTTTTCCATGCACGAAATGTTACGCTTAAGACGACGCTATTTACCGATGGTCAGATTATTATCAGATTATTATCAGTAAACCTAAAGGCAAGCTGCAAAGATCATTGTATTTGTTACGGAAGTTAAATGAGAACTGTATTTTTGAACTGTCTTGAAATAAAACAAAAAGGCGTTCTAAGATAAATATGCCGATAGAGCATAGGTGCTTTAATTAGTTAAGAAGTCAGATATAAATGCGAAAAGGATTTTAAAATATAAAATACTTATTTTCCAGTAAACTTGTGATAAAATAAATAGAAGGCGGGAAACTAAAATGAGAAAGTAAACAAAAATGAAATTCTTCAAAGTAATGGACGTGCTTGATTTTCTCTGTGAATCTGAAACAGGGATAGTGATATAACCTGATAAAAAGAAGATAACAGGGTGGCAAAACGACATTCTTCACAATAATGAAGGGATGAACCCCTTCAGAAAGGAAGGAAGAAGTGAAGGAGTGAAGAAGAACCAGGAATAAATTTTTTGGAACAAATTGTTGTAAACTCTGGAAATATACGCGACATCATGTGTGTAGAATACCAAGGAAAGCATCCTAAAAATTGTACTGTAGACCTAAGGAAGAAGATATCCGGGAAGACATAGGACCAATGGTCTGATATATTCTAAAGTCGGAATAGGCAGCGTTCTTTTAAATTACTTTATTTTCCAAACTAAAATGATAATGAGAAAACTGACTGATAAATACAGCATATGTACAATGTTTAAAAACTGGATAGACTCCAGAATGTTTGTTTAGATTGTATGCAGAAGGTCAGATTGTTCCTTCCCCACCCCTCCCTTCATTAATCGTTGTTGCCTTGGCAGGGAATGGTTCATCTTGTTATGACATTGGCGATATACTAATCGGGTCTTTGCAATGGTTATTCAAAAGTTTTCTGGCCACTTTGCAACTGCTGCCAACTTATGCGGTGTACCAGAGTCTGACGCTGCAGTATTCATTACGCAGTGAGATGTTTATTGTTGTTATTGTCGCTTTCTTAGGAGTTACGTAAAATGACATTAGTTATACGAAGAACGAAAGATTCCTCCTGGAACCGGAGTGTGTGTATTACAACTAGCTGATGCTTCACTGCTATAATGCTTGACTACTATAATTGTGATCTGAAGCTGCAAAAGTTATAAACTTTATAACGGGAAGGCCTCTAACCACCCAGCTATTCAAGTTGTGTGGTGTTTTGGGAGTAAAATGTAAAAGTTCGCTTATTCATTCTGAAGTAAGATGGCTCCCTCGCGGTACGTTTTAAATAAAATATTTGAAGTAAGAACCCAAGTTCTTATGTTTCTCATTGACAAAAACATTGACATATAAATTTTTTCACTGATGATTATCAGGATTTGCGAATTTTGCTGATATCTTTGACAAGTTTCACATACTGAACATATGCCTGCAGCTCCCCAAGAAAATAATAAAATGTCGTATTTCAAAAGAAAGTTGACTCTCTTTAGTTCACGTTAACTGAAGAACTATTTTTTCGCATTCTCTACTCATAATTCGTTTTTGGAAGACTCTGAACTGGATCCCATGGAGGATTAGAAGTCCTTCAAACAAGTTTTGAAAAGTTCTTTCCATACACAAAATATAACTGGATAAGAAATCGATTTTCAGAAAAAGTACCGGAAGACGTAATCAGGAAAGACTCCTTCATCGACACGACTAGCGACAGTTTAAAAAACAAAACACAATACACCTCTCTTTCCCTACAAGCAGCCCGATTCTTTGGGACCTTTTTTACTACTTACTTGATGAAAGTTCGTTTTATGGGAAGTTGTAGATCAGAAATAAATAGAAGAACAGTTTGGTCTTGAAGAAGACTTGAGAGCTAAGTTGAGCTCAATAGAGCCCAACTTTGAAGTACTGATTGAAGATAAACAGTAACATACCTCCAACTGAAAAATGTACATGTTATTTCTTAAGAATAAAAATTTGTAAACTGACTCATTACCGATTTTGAAATCTGATTTACTGCAAACTTTGAATTGATATTTGATTTTCTCTCTCTCTGTCTCTTTCTTTCTCGCTTTTGACTCTAATTCATCATACTCCATGTTCAGTTTAGTACTCTTTTACACTACTCGTTTCTACTATTTGTGATGCAGAAGTTAAATGTCATCCCTCTCTTACACATTGTTTATTTGTATCAGAACCGGCTTCATTGAATTTCATATTGTTCACTGCAAATAGGTTCCGCATTTGAATATGAACGACTGTGTAATAACGTGTTTCCATGATACCTTATAACCTTTCTGTACCACAATACAGCCATACGAGCAGTGCATCGGCATTAGGCAAATTGTGTTGTCAGGTCTGAGTACGATAGCAAATGTTATTCCCCAGACTATAGTTTATCCCTGCTGCCGTCACTGCTTAAACTGGTGCACTCCGACCCAACGCCACCCCTCAGCATCTCAGAGTTTGTTAAAAAATGAGCAATCGTTAGTGGTACGCTGAAATTTCCAAAAAAATGTCAAGGGGTACGCAGTGAAAAAACGACTGGTAGCTCCTGCCCTAATACTGTTTCCAAAAGCAACCAATAAATTAAAATAGACTAAATTGGTCAGCGAGTCATAAACAACAATGCCTTAATCTAATTATAGAATACGTGATATCTCTGAAAGAAATTAAAGTAATTACTGTTGTCCATAGGAGTGCTCAATAAGGATAAAAACTAAGTGCTTTGAGGGAGGGGGGGCGCGCTGAGGGACGTTCAAGAAAAAGACACATTATTTGAAAGATGCACCAAATGCACAATTTTGGTGATATAGCAATGAAACTTTGTGCCATCGTTTAGATGAAATTAACACGTTTACTGTAAATATGTGTGTTTAACTTTTCCATAGAATGTAAGAAGAATATTTTCAAAAAATACGTTTTCAGGGTCCCCTTTCCCTTCAAGGCTTCCCTTTTGGTTCGTTGTTTTCTCCTTCTTTCCTTTAGGAGGTCTTCAACTTCCTTTTCAGCTGCAGAGAAGCGCGTTAATCCATGTTTTCACAAGATTTCTTGAGTGAAATTTCCCATCTTAAAACGATAATACCTTCATCATCCGTACACTTTCAACATTAAGTACAGGCATTGCATCATAGTTGTAATTCTAGCAACTATAGAAGATGAAAATGTTTTCCATATGAGTGAGTGTAGAGGCTCACGTTAATTCTGTATTTTGCGATGAATATACTTCTTTAGAAGTTCGAGATCGTCCAGAGACCTGTAAGTGGACTGGACACAATCCAGGATACGATTTGTGGGGGGTTGTTCACCGAACTAGTATTGAAATGTTGCTTCAAAACGTGGGCGTGGCAGGAAGTGGCGTCAAACATTTAATTATTTTTCAGGCTTCTCGGGTGCGATTTCATATTTGGAACTTTGGCAACTTATTGTCCATGAGTTCTGCTAATAAAAAACAGATTGAAAATTAACAATTTCTCTTAATTTCATGAATGTCGCTTCTTAAGCCTTGATGTATAAAACATCTAAATTGCTGTTACGCACATGATGATACTTTTAATAATGGAAAAACGCAATGCAGGCAAACGCAGCTTGTTCTTTGGTAAACTCGACAGGCTAATACATAACTTCGTTCAGCAGACAGAAGTGTGAGTATGAGAGCGTTTGCAACTTGATGTCCTTGTGGGTGTGTTGTCGTAGACATTCACGTAAGTGTTCGAATCAACGGATGTGCAAGTATTAAAGGCTGTTGGGCTTGTGGCAATAGGGATACGGTGTTCTAGAATTGTGTTCAGATTAAGCAGCGTTTTCATTTATCGTTTCCTATTGTTTAAAGTTAGCAGCAGTGTGCACCCACTTCAGTTCTAGTAAAAATGGTGTCGGGACAAGGGAAAGCGTTTTGTGTTCTACGTTTTGCACAGTGCAGATCAGTAATAACTGTTCAGCGTGACTTTTGTACTAGGTATGATGTGGATCCTCCTACAACACAGAGCATTAAACGATGGCACGAACAATTCCGAGAAACAGGTCGTTTGTGTACAGGCAAATCGCCGAGCCGTCCCCGAGACCTCGAACGCATCCGCCATAGTTTCACAAGGCCTCCGCAGAAATAGGTTCGCCGTGCAGCTTGACATGTCAACATGCCCCCGATGTCCGTTTGGCGTGTGTTGCGTCGACGTTTACACATGAACCCTTACACAATTCGGCTACTACAAGCTCTTTGTGAAGGCGACAAACAAAAACGTATGGAGTTCTCTAATTTCGTTCTTGGCAGGATGGGGATGACAGTTTTCTTCCACGTTTGGTGTTTAGTGACGAGGCAACATTCCATTTAAATGGAAAGGTGAACTGTCATAATGTGAGGATCTGTAGTTCGGAGCAACCACATGAAGCTATACAACCTGAAAGGGACTCTCCTAGATTTAATGTGTTTCGTGTAGTTTCACGGAAAAAGGTGTATGGTCATCCGGCTAGCAACAGTCTTTAACTCTGCTGCTTCCTAAAGAAGATATCGCATTACATGTTCCCCTATACGATAATCACAGCAAATGGTGGTGTACGTGAAGCTGGAGCGAAGTTCAGGCCCTTACTCAGTCGGAAAGTTTCCTTGTCGGAAAAGTTGATGATAGCGCGGTGAACGCCGCTCCGCACAGAAACTCCTGGGTCACGGTTAAGGTGCGCAGAGTTATCAGACTATTTCATCGTTGCCTTCCTCAAATTAGCTAGTTGAAGTACAGCTAGAGCCATGTGTACCCATTCCCAGACCAGACAGCTGTCAACAGAAGCAGACGGCAACTAAACAACTAGCGACCGTTGGCATCAAGCTCATACCACGCATGACAAATCCTCTCCTTGAAGAAAGCGTTACTCGCCTTCGACAAAATTCTCTTTTTCTGTGGTGTTTCACCACTGAAATCTTCTATACGACGTCCTTGTCACGACAGTGCTGTATAACAGCTAGATTATTCGGCAGTTGTGACATGGTCACGCGCGACTTCTGCAGCCGATGGACGCTGCGTGATTTCCCCGAGAGGAAACTAATATGGCTACGAGATCTTTCGTGAGTGAATACTTGGGTCAAATGTTCTACGTAAACGTGGCGCTTCTGGACACTGTTTGTGCACTTAGCAATGCGTGTACGCACGCACTTGATAAGAAAGCTTACCACCCTATGTGAGTAGTAACGTTGCCAGTGACATTGGATGGAATGAGCAAACGTTATCTATGCACATCGCCTAAGTACGTGTCATTTATATGATGTTACATACGTAAACCAGCCAGTCAAATGCCGTCGCTTAAGCATAAAAGTGGGAGCCTCGCCATTTTACTACAGCCAGCCGGCCCCTGTCAACGATGACGGAGGTAGTCGTAGAAAAGTTGGCATTTAACCCAAATCTGACGCGGCAAGTTTACCAACAACTTTTTATCGAAGGGCTCCGTAGTGAAAAACTTAGTAGCCAGCGTAGAAGCTGAACAGTAGCATATATTGTCGACCGACGTTTTTGCCTAGTTTCAAATGATAAAAAGCAGCGACTGCATCGTCATTCAGGCGAACTGTTCACCCCACAATGTTTGTGCAGTTGAGATGGAGATAGTACTGAGATGTTCTCGGTTGTTTTTCTGGGTTGTTTATCGTACCATGAGTCGAGACCACCTAGATTGTTTATTACCATATTCTCGGTGACCAGGCGTTACCATTTCTTCTATATCTCTATGGTGTGTAAGCTATGGGATCTCCTAAGGTGCCAACAGCTATATTCACAGGGCATCACGCGCAAGTTCCTTCTTTGTCGAATAATGAGGCACCCTAGCTTGCCTCGAATGGCCTGCCAAACCCCACGATATTAACCCATACATAAAATACGATATACCAAGTGAATCGTGGGAATCAGCGCCCCGGGAATTTGGTAGCTCTATGGCATGTTGTGATGGCTTTTGTTCTGTACGTTTAAAGTTGTTATGGTGGTGTGAACGTGTTATTGTAAAGCGTTTGGAAATTCAGCAGCAAGAATAACAGTATTACTTAAAAGAAATAAATAATCTCTGATAATTCTTATTTATGTGCTGCGGAGGCCGACTACAATGAATTATTTGTCGTACTTTATCACTACAGATAAATATTGAAATGCTCTTTCATTAATTCAGTACGTACATTAAAATATCTGCACCGAATAATTAATACATCAGATCACAACCTCTTCCCATAAAAACACTGGTGCCGTAAATATTTTTTTTTTTGAAGTCATTAATCAATTACGCGTCAGCCACAAAAATTATTTCATTTATGTGAGGTCTAAGATTGTTCTACTAAATGCTATTTTCACTTTTAGAGCAAAAATATAGTAAATTCCTGTGGGTTCTTGCCCTCGGAGTTCAAAAAGTGTAATATCGATTGAAGGAATTAATGTCTGATTATTTCTGCAGTTTGAAATCACCGCTCCATACGCCCACGTAATGGCCGAAGACAAAACACAGTCTGGACTGGGCATTCCTACCAACTTAATTTTTCGTAGAAAATCAATAACATGAACCTTTCCTTTTATGCTGAACTGAACGTCAGAACCTGCAATGTTCTGACTGTTCACAGTATCAATATTATTCACCCGTTATCAGTAATTCAGTATCGCTGCACCAGGCGCTAATGGCCGCTTTCCTGTGTGCTGCGAACGCAAAACTTAAAAAACATTCATTGCAGGTTAACTAGTTACAAATAAAAGTCCGTACACTAGAATTTCATTTAGTAAATTGTACGTTATATTTTACATTATAAGTACCTCACACAATACGACTATTTTTTACAATATTTAAAAGAACAGACCTTAGCTTAATCTTTGATCTCAGCCACTTCATACATCATAGAGAACAATATAGAGAAAAAAAATTACAGACTCTACAATGCCAATACATTCTTTTAATAGTGTTACCTTTCGTTACATGATTATTCTTTGTGGAAAACTGTTTATAAAATAATGAGACACATTGTTGTTGGAAATTATTTTCATTTCACAGTAGAAATAGTCTTTTCTTTACCAGTTTTCGCACATAGGCTTAAGTCATTTCTGGAAAAATATTCATCTCTTTATAAATCTCAAGCACTGTCGCCTACACTGGTGACACAAAATATCGTCGTTGACATTACAATGTAACCATCAGTGTGTGGTTTCAGCTAGATGTGGCATACTTGCAGAAACTTGTCGACCCTCTTTCTAACCGAACTGAGATCATCGAGACTGGAGACAGTGCTGCATGGTGTTTAACGTCTTCTGAGAATATCTAATTTAACGACCGGTATGCTTAGAATAACAGCAAAGCCGGATTTTCTGAAAAACAGAGGTAGCAATAGCGCAGAGACAACGCGACCAAGGAAACAAGAATAAATGATGTGAGGCAGCTGCATAAACATAACAGATATCGACTCACTGACACGTGGCCAAATTGAAAACGTATTTCCAACAATTTTAGCAAATACTTAACCATCCTGTTCCTAGGAGAACTGATAAGAACTCATGATAGTCGAAATCACACGCCATCATTGTGAAATTTAGGTAGACTGTTCAACCCGGGTGGCCTAAGGGGCCTCGGCTTACGTTTGGGTATAAAAGTGGGAGCCTAGCCAATTTCTCGGTCAGTCATAGCCCCGGATGATGATGTGAGGGTATGTATGTATGTATGTATTAAACTGCGGATCTAGAAACGACGGAGAGGCTTCGTCCCGCCATAGTCCTCAGGGATTCACAACCCCACAACAGGCCACAGCAGTCCACCCATCCCACCGCCGCCCCACACCGACCCCAACGTTATTGTACTGTTCGGCCCCCAGTCTACCCCGTCCCCGTGGTAACGTCGCATATCAGACGAATGTAACCCCGAATGTCTGCGTGATGTACGCATATGTGGCAACGGCGTTTGCACAGCAATCTCCGATACAGTATAACTGAGGTGGAATAAGGAGAACCAGCCGGCATTCGCCGAGGTAGATGGAAAACCGCCCTAAAAACCATCCACAGGCTGGCCGACACACCGGACCGCGACACCAAGCCACCGGGCGGATTCGTGCTGGGGACCGGCACGCAGGATTTTTTCCAAACTTGACTCGCCAATTTCACCGAAATTTTTTTAAATTCCAGAATCATTTAAACTTTACTTCATCGCGTTTCGGAGTTAAATATGTAGGCACATTCACGATCAAATTTCGATATTTAAACCTCTTCAGATTCGGTTTAGTTACAGTATCCTCTCACGCTGAATTGTAATCCCAATCTTATTTCCGTCATTGTTTCTCAGATGAGTAGGATGAACATTAGGGGCGAAAGTATATACCCTTCTTGCCGGCCGCGGTGGTCTAGCGGTTCTAGGCGCTCAGTCCGGAACCTCGGTCGCAGGTTCGAATCCTGCCTCGGGCATGGATGTGTGTGATGTCCTTAGGTTAGTTAGGTTTAAGTAGTTCTAAGTTCTAGGGGACTGATGACCACAGATGTTAAGTCCCATAGTGCTCAGAGCCATTTGAACCATGTATACCCTTCTTAATCCTAGCATATCACTCCTGGTCTCCCACTCTTGTTGTTCCATCATGGTTCGTCTACATATTGTATTTTATCCGTTTTCACTATAGCAGACATCTACTTATCATTCAGTTTCGAACATCGTACACATTTTTAGATCTTCGAAATTCTATGAATCTGTCTGGATTTTTTTGTCCCCATTATCAAGCAAAATATCAACTTCCCACTACAGTTTCTTTACCTAACAGAAAGCCATGTTGCTCGTACTCTAAAATATGGTAAATTTTCTTTTACATCCTTCTGTATATTATTCTTCCAACAGGTTGGATGCATGAGATGGTACACTGATTCTGCGCTTGTGCTCTCACTGACCTATCCTTGGTATCTTCGGGATTGTGTGTAGGATATTTTTCCGAAGTCCGACGGCGTGTCTAGTGACACATAGATTCTACACACCAATAGCAGCTTGACTTCCACTTTCCTCAATAACTTCATCAATTTAGATCAGGTGTTATCTAGCTCTTTTGTCTTACCTAATAGCAAGTTTATGAAAGCTCCATCAAAATATAATACTTGATCGCCAACGTCTTCCATATCGGATCCGACTCACTCTTATTTCTTCTACCATATCATCAGATAATCATCCCTCTCACAGTCTTCAGTGCTCTCTTTCCACCAGTCCACTGTCTCCTCAGAGCTTAAGAGTGGAATTCCTATTCTCTTTTAGTGTCAGTGCCGTTGGTTTCAATTCACTGAAGGATGTATTGACTTTTCTGTCAGCCTTTCCTGTGACCGTTCCTTTTTAAATTCCTTCAGTTTCTTCGCGCAGCAATGTCGCCTTGGCAACCCTTCACTTTCCATTAATTTCGTTCTTAAGTGAGTCATATTTCCGTGTTGTGAATTTCGCTGTATATTTTTATACTTTCTTCTTACGTCGATCAGATGTTGAAGTCTTTCTTACTATGTTTCTCTGTCCAATTCTTTGAGGTGTCTATTTCTCTTTAACTGAAATTTCTGCTGGGGGTATTCATTATAGTAGCAGAGAAAATGAAATTAATCCTTCCCAGTGGTTCCTCCCACTTCTTTGCAAACCGGATTTTCTGGACGAGTCTGTCTAAATTGTGTCTATTCTTCGTCATTACTAAATTGTCTCAACAAGATATAATCAAGCTGTCTGTTTTAATGAAAACATCCCTATGAGTGAAGTGTTCATAGTAATTCATTCTCTATTACATAGTCTCATTCTTAACGATTTATGCTTCCCTTGTACCATTTTCTGCTGCTGTTGGTGTTACGTTATACTCGAATGACCAGAAATTCTTTCCTCTTTCAGTTTACAGATTCTTCCTTCATCTAGACCGAGCCTTTGCATTCCTTTTTTCAGATTTTCTTGTTATCCTAACAACTGTTAACTTTCGTCATTCTTTTCTCTAACCAGAAGTAGGTTTTCTTTCGTTAGTTACTTTGTCTTTGGTCACCTCCACATTGGTTGTCCGCACCCAGGGACCCTAAATCGTTTTTATTTTACTTACTTATTCTTTTTATTTTGCCTAATAAGATATCATTATGACACTTTTTAAATTACAAGCGACATGTTTCCTCGATACACATTAAGTGCATTTTTTGCAGTGGTCTGCACTGACTCAACACCCTGATGCCATTGATCTTTGCTCTCAGAAGCAATTTCCTACTCAAAGTGCAAGAGATTGCCTTGAACTCTGATCACAGCACCACCCCTTTTGAGTGGACTGTTGGAACAAGGGAAGTAACTGGAAGACTTCGACCTCACTGATGACGATTTTTATTTAGAATTTAAATAATGTCTAGGCTCGAGCCGAAGATCCAGGACGGTTTGTTTATTAATGAAAGATGCTACCTGTAGGCCAAACAACATGAAAGATAAGTTGCAATTTTCGAGCAGTTTGTTGCCAGACAGTGAGCTTTGGATCGAGCAGGCACAGAGTACCGGATGAGATCGGACTTCGTTGCTCGAAACAGGTGTTTGGCTCTGTTGGTAATTACTTTGGGAATAGAGTTAATGCGATGCATAGTATAAAATTTTTCTAGTGCATGGATGAAAAGACCATTTTCACCCGACCTTACTGCATGTTACTATTCTTTGTGTCTGTCTCACCTATCGTACGACGCTGGACGGCTTCACTGCCTGAGTCCTCAATCTGTGTGGAAACTGAATCCGTTTCTGTCGAGACAGTACAACTTATGACAGAAAATCTCGTTGCTCGATAGCACCACTTTTCTGCTGAGGTGGGCTGACATTTTCAAAAGTTTGTGATGTGTCTGCAAAGACTGCTTCGAGAAGAAGAGTTTATTTATGGGTGCTTATACGAGCAGCATTTTGTACAGTGCTATCTCTGGAAGATTTTGTAAGAACTGTTTAGAAAAATCTCTATAAAAGTCTTATTGATGTGTCATCCTATTTAATTTTTAAATCAGAGAGACCTCAATTGGACACTCTGTATTTTCTTCGTCGTAAGATACCCGTTTCTTGCTCGTATGGTAAGAGCAGTATCATTAGCTTCTTCTCAATTTAACTTGAAAGCTATAAGCTAAAGTACCTGTTAAAACTTTTTATGACTTTCAGTGAAGTACGTTAACTGTTGCAAACCAATGCTCCTGTTCTGAGCTTTTTCTAATTACTTTTTTAGTTAAGTAAATATCGTCCTTGCTACTGATGATATTTTGACAATAGTCAGCACGAGCACATTCGTTCGAGAGAATTAATCGTTAATCATATATAAGAACAGATTTAAATGATTAAGTTTTTCAGGCTCCAAACTAACAGTTAATGGAGCATTCATCTGCAGCCCAATTAACATTTTCAGACCTAAAGGTTTTATTTACACACTTAAGAGCTCATTATGAAAACCTTTTATGGATTAAATTATTGAAAATATGAAGGGATGATCAGTCAATGCATCGCCAGTCTGTGCTCGAAGTTTCTTCAGGAAGTATCACAAAACTGGGATTCTCTTTACGTTTTTATGCTTGGTCGACGTTACATACTGCATAATAAAATTCTTTCCATTTCTTGAACTGAACAGGTTTGATGATCACAAAGTTAGAATTCATGTTTCAACAACTAGTCGCTGAGTCAAATTCTAAATGAGGTAGCCTTGCACTTCTATTTAATATTCATACAAATTACTCGTACTCCGCCACTCCAGTATAATAATTAAAATCAGCCATTACATACAATTCTTTTGCACGAAATTCACGTCCATTAAGTTCTAGTGGTTGTGGTGAATCACAGCATCGACCTGTGAGACACAGAAGCGACACCGAGCGAGGTGCCGTCGTGGTCAGCATACCCGACTCGTATTCGGGAGGAAAACGGTTCACACCCGCCTCCGGCTACCGTGATTTAGGTTTTCTGTGATTTCCCTAAATCGCTTTAAGCGAATGCCGGGATGGTACTTTGGTAGGGCAAGGTCGACTTCCATCCCCGTCTCCTTCCCTAATCCGATGGGACTGATGACCTCGTTGTTTGGTCCCCTTGCCCAAATCAACAAACCAATCAAAAGAAGTGATTACGACGTAATTGCCAGATTTACTTCACTTTGTTTTCAACGCGTGACGGACCCGTCCTTTTTTTGGTTTTTGTATGTGCCTTGGGCGAAATTAAACGTAATGATGATGTAAGCCAGCATCAATACGTGTCACATACCATGTCCTATTCTACTATACTACTAAATATTCCTAGTCCAGTTGAAGACGTTCCGTCCATTTTCAGCATGTTAAATTCTCGTTTATCCAGATTCAGTTTGTACGGCGACGTATGAACATTCAAACAGAGTATATACGGTGGACTTGGAAAAGGACGGAAAGTTGCCTTTTTCAGATGTGTTGTTCGAACTAAAATCAGATGGAAGACATGGCCGTTCTGTGTATCTAAAACAGACGCATACACACCTGTATCTCTACAGATGCAGTATTCAGAATCCTTCTCAGGAGAGAGCTATTGAACCGTGCTGCGGCTCTCGTTGGTGGTGTTTGTAGGTTTGCGCCCTCTATTGTAGGCCAGACGGTATCGTTTAGTTGGTATGGTTGCGGCGTGTGAGTAGGACAGTTCGGTTGGGGACTTATGAGGAGACAGGTTCACGCAGTGCGGAAATACACCGGGATCACTGTCGGCACGCATGGACTGCCGGATGGAAGGGCTGTGGTCACGAGGGTGGATGACCTCATCGTAAACCGGATTCAGAAAGCTTTAAGATGAGTGCATTTCAGTCCTAGCAAAGCAGACCCCGTCAACCGTGTGGGCCCCGTAGTAAGTATGTGACGTTGTGACAGATTATCATCGCGCCGTCATGTGCAGTTTGGTAGATCTGTGTACCACTTAGTACTTGAAGGCCCTACTGTGTTAAAAGCACTTGGCTCAGTGATTAGACGGTGTGCTTACTCAACTGTGAATTAATAAAGCAGTGTAGAGATTTCTTTCATTCTGCCAACCGTCGTCAGAGTTGTCACAGTGGGTTCAGTGTGCGTTTGTTTGCCTAATGAATTTGATGTCACTCATTTGGTATTTGGTTTTGACTCGCTTTGCGATTGTTTCCGCAATGACGTGTGGTTGCTGATTCTGGTTGGTTACATTTCGGTTTTGCCTCGCATGCAAATCAATTGGGGTTTTAGTTACTGTTATTTTGTCTTGTGCTCTGTACTGTTACTTGTTTGTCCAGATTTTCGAAATTGTGGAATCGGTCGGAAATCTGGTAGTGGTTCCTTTTTCGTACCAGGCGCTCTAAGCACAGCATTCTGGAGATGTAGTGCAGTCCACCGGTTCCGGCTTTGGCGTATTGTTCCATCGTTGTATTTGGTTTATCGGACGACAGGTAGCTTCAACGAGATTATCATTAGTCATTCGTTAGGCTGCCACTAAGTTACCATCTTGTGCAGTGAATGCAACTCTTGGCTGCCTATCTCATCGCTGGACCTTCTCAGAGGTCGATTACTGGAGCACCGTCTGTGACTGGTCCTTGTGTTTTATTATTGTATTATTTATTATCATACCTTGTAATGCCTACATTAGAGGTTATGTATGTCTAGTTAATAGTTCCGGTCGTCTTCTGGAATACACCTAGCAATGTAAGCGTTGTGTTACAAGGTTACCATCATCTTGTTTCGCCCGTTTGGTGGTCAGTTGCTTGTTTATTTTAATTAACCTTTATTTGTACTTGCTGTTTTACAGCAGGTTACTAAATTTTTTATATAACTGCCGTTCCTGGCGTGTAAGGCCTTCTTCCGTGATTGTGGTCATTTGCTATGAAAACATAATTAGATACTTGTATTTTAGTAGTAAGCCTTAAAACCTTTTGCCATTCCTGGCGTCTCATACCTTCTGTTGTGTTTGTGGCCACGTACCTCTTAATATTTCAATACCTGTAAGTTGTAATTTCAGCGAGTTCTTAAACATTCTTAATTTATTGCCATTCTTGGCGTGTAAGGCCTTCAGCCGTAATCACAGTGGCTCTTTTTTTTAATTATCTGTCTCTGTATTTTATGGTGATTTGCTAAATTGTAACGCACTGAAAACAGTTGTTTACTCCTGCAATTATAACGTGTGGTATTTTTTATTTATTGTTGAGTCTGGAATTACTGTTTTAAAAATAAAGGTGTGTAACTGTAAAAGGCAACCAATAATAACTGATTATGGCCCCGTCCACATTCGTAACCGAATCCTGCCTTCCCTTGACTACCATGTTTCAGCTGTGTTCAAGATCCAGATACAGAAAGCCAGAATTAACTCTGACAAGGAGCATCTCGGTTACTAGGTGCATCATCTGACGACGGTGTTACGAAGGAATAGATATTCTGTCCACGATATTAGGTCAAAATTGTCGAGAAAAAATAGATGCGAAGCCGTTCAACCAAACCAGGAGGACCAACAGATAGTGTGGCTTTCATTCTACGGTGTAACAACGAGTAAGGTAGGTAGTCCTAATCTGATAAGGAATCACGCTGATGGCTCGTCCACACAGGAAAATTAGGGAAATGTTGCAATTACAGCTAATCTCGGCTTGAGAGTGCCAGAGATTTATAATAATTCTTGCGAGTGTGGCAATAGTTACGTGGTGCAATCTATACAGACGGTTTCCCAACGCTGTTTGCCGCTTGAACTTCACATGGAGTACAAACAACTTTCTGGGGAGGGCAGCCACAGCTCAGAGACATTTTGAATAACAGTAACAATACTCAACACTTAGTATCCGTTTAAATTACAACAAAAATTGAAGAATAATGAGCTGCTTCCAAAAGTGGTATATCTGTATGGCGGTGCTTTATCCACAACTGCTGCTTTATTTACAGCTACCGATTTTGCCTCAGTATATCCGCATCTTCAACTGTATAAGGCTATATTTCCGTAATGTAGATAGTCAATTATCGAGTCCCAGCTTTCAGGAAGTTATCCAAATTAACGGTGAAACCACTTGGTTTGGTTGCCTTTTGGGTGTGCTCGACTTTATCATGTCAACCTACCAAAGTGGCTTCACTCTTAAAATGGATAACTTCTCGAAAGTCTGGCTCCGTAATTGTCAATCTACGTTATGGAAATACAGCTATTATAAGCCTGAAGATGTGTCTATACTAACGTGAAAACGGTAGTTGGGAATAAAGTACCTACATACAGATATATGGCTGTTGGAAACACCTCGTCATTCTTGACTTTTTAAGGGCTTTCATTTTATGATAATTTGAATGGTTATTAAGTGCTGAGTGTTGTTATTCACATGAAGTACAGGTATTTTGAAATATCCGGCGTGGCTTTTTTATTACTGCCATTTCATTACCCCACGCGGGGGCTGGCTGCAGCAGCGATGTAGCGCTCTTCAGCCCACAGTTTTAATAATATTAGTATTACTAACTGTAGTAACGTGAACCAAAGATGATAGCATTAAAAAATGAGGGGATGATGCTGATGAGGTAGAGCTGACATTGTATGGCGAGCTGCTGAGAGACGATGATTCGAAAAGTGGATAGTGAACAAAGGATGAGGATAGAGTGTTGACGAACTTATGGAGAAGGAAAAAGTTGTTGTATGTAGTTGGGAAAGGGTCGCGGAGACGGGAAGGAACTAGGCAACTACGTATGCTGTGGTGTGGGGCTGAGTCCTGGAATATTTAAGGGGTTATGCAAGGGTGAGTGGAAAGTATTTGGCGAGGGTGTCTACTGGGGAAAATAGGAAGTGGGAGTGATTTTGGGAGTATGTAGCAGTGGCATTTTAAGGAAATGCAGAACATAGAGCAAATAATTAAGGACGTAGGTTGCAAGTGCTAATCTGAGATGAAAAGTTTGGCGCAGAAGAGGAATTCTTGGAGGGGTGCAGGTACTCATTCAGAAGACTGATGACTCAAAAAATAAAAAGTGGTGCCTGCTGCCTGGGTGACTTGATAAAGGATGTGTGGACGCACAAATGGGTGGACATTTTAAATGAAGGACAGTTGGGATGAAGTGGATGATGCCTTCAGCAGTGGGAATAGAACTTAGCGAAAGCTTCACTTAAGAAAGTCTAATTATACCCAACATCATTGTACGTCACACTGGATTAAAGCTAAAATCATGTTATAAATACGAAAGAAAGAAGTTTGCACAGTCGAATGGCGTATATATAATTCAAAGAAATACGGAGTTGGTACAGGTGACGGGCTATGCGGTTGGGGTAGATAGGAGAATTTTGGCAAATAGGAGTGTTTATTGTGAGGCCTTTGTTGTAATGATAAGCTTGGGTCTGGAATCCGGAAGGCTCTACCCCTTGTGTTTAAAGTGATAGATGAAAGCTCCGTTCTCAGTAGGTGATCTGTGGTTGTGGGAGCTTCAAAAAAGATGCAGATGAATAATGTAGGACCAGAATGGTGGTGACTTCCGAGGGCTCTGCGGATCTGGAAGTTGGGACTGGAATTTAGGTCCCACTCATCTTACGCCAGCAAGATTTCGAGGTCAGCCCCCTTGATCAGACTAGTGAGAGTGTGAGGGTGGAGGGTGGGAGGGATGGATTGTTTGAGTTGGGGTGGGCTGATTAGGAACAGTCATGTGGACCAAAGGTAATAGAAGGCAGTCTTTGCAGTAGGTGGGTTTGGAAGTCACGAATATAGGAAGATAATGGAATCTTTGGTGGGTGCGAGTTACGATATGTTAAGTTTTGGAAGGTACCTTTTCTTATTTCAGGGGATAGTGTTTCAGGATTGAGGAATTTCACTTCGGGAAGTGATAGGATGAGGAGGATGAGATGGGAATGTTCTAAAAAGGCAATAATGTTTCTGGTTGGTGTGGGATTTCTTGCCGTCAGGTGGGGGATTAGTGCCAGGTGGTTTGCGGGGTCGTTTCAGGACGAGGTGTCAGACGGTACTGACTGTGGAATGAAATGGGATTTTGTACCGATCTTCTTATTTTTATTAAGTGGAGCTTGTGGGTGGAACCTGAAGAAGATGTGGTTGATGCAGCCACAGATGCAACTTATCAGGTTGGTGCAAGTTTCGTTGTTGCTGGAGTAGGTGTAGCAGGAGTTTCTGCTTCTGCACTCAGTAGCAATGGCGACGGTGGCAGTGGAGGAATGGTAAAGGCTGACGATCCCGCTGGCTGGAGCAGTTCTGTGCCCGTGGCAGAAGTAGTGGTGATATTGGCGGTGGTGGCGTTGGCGGCGGCGGCAAATGTGATGGCAATGGGGCTGCAGCGCATGCTGAAGTGACGTCATCGGCAAATGAGGAATCAGTTAAGCTTGGGGATACAGTGTGAGTACGAATCTGGATGGACTCATCCGATTAGTAAGGCAGGCAGGATAGGTGAGAAAAGCGGGAGGAGACATTGAGAAGGGGATAAAGGAGTGACTGGAGGTGGGAGTGGAGTACAGGTGCGTGTAGATAATTGTGACGTCGTAGTTCTGGGATACATGGGCGAATGAAGGATACATGATAGAATGAAGGCAGCCACAACAGTGACAAGCAGGCCATGAAGCTGTGGTGATGCAGTGATGGAGACGAAGACTGGCAGCGATGACGTGGGCTGGCGATCTCTGGTGATGGCGAAGGCGAAACTGGGCCGCAAGGACGACTGACAGCGAAGGCGACATAGGCAGCCACCTGGTGATGGAAATTGGTTAGAGACACCAGCTATGCTCTTAGCAGTGCGACTGTGCGGCTGGTCCCGGCGGAGGTTCGAGTCCTCCCTCGGGCGTGGTTGTGTGTGTTTGTCCTTAGGATAATTTAGGTTAAGTAGTGTGTCAGCTTAGGGACTGATGACCTTCGCAGTTAAGTCCCATAAGATTTCTCACACATTTGAACAATTTTGAACTCAGCAGTGCACTGAAGCGTCCACTTGTTGAAAAAAGAGAGGAGAAGAAAACTTCCTGTAGTTTACCGCCTGATATGAATGAAAGTTGAGAGCAACGCTGAATGGAGAGCGTGATTATAATCTTTCGACACAGGGGGCGCCACCTCAGTACAAGCCATCTCAGTGATATCATGATGACGTAATCCCACCTGTCAGGTCCGTTCTCTGGGTATAAAATTGAGAGCCTCGTTAGTTTCGCGACAGTCAGTCATAGCCCGTGACGACAGTGATGCAGGCAGTTACCGAAAGCTTCTGTTTTACCCAAATTTGAAGGGATAAGTTTTCCGACTACATTTTATCCAAGGATTCTGTCGCGAAAGACTTCGTAGCCATTTCAGTTATCGTAGTCTCGAAAGATCTCGTTTTACTACCAAAGTTAGTTTAAAGATAACATTAGAGTTTAGTTTGAAAAATCCCAAAAGAATTTAAATTAGCCATAATTTGTAATATCGACCAGTGGAACTTACAGAAGCATGGAAGCTCACTCATGGTTTTAGAAATGCTGCAGTACGAGTTTACACACATTCGCGTCATCGAAGATCCGTCGAATATTAAGTTCCCACATAATTTACACGTTACACTAATGAGATAAGCCCTGATTTATTCATATTGGTTGGAAACCGTAAAATCACGGAGGACGCCACAGATAACGCGTTTTACCAGATATTTCATTTAAATACGTAACATTACCTAACAAAATCTAAGCACACTAATTTGTCAAAGAACATCCAGAAATACGTAAAAGATACATACAGTAGCTACCAAAATGAAAACAGAGAGAGACGGAATTAACCAATAGGAATGACAGAGAAATAATACTATGTCAAACAATTACAACAGGAAATTTTGAATCCTCTCGCTGTAAAACTGCGTTAATTCAAAATAAACACACTTTTGGAAAATGAAATTATGTTACAATTATCGAAACTGCTTTATTAGTCTTTACTGACAGAAAGCTTATCTGTGCGTGGCAGTTGACGTGCATTGTCGTCAACAACTATTCTTGTCAGGTGCGTGGTCTACTTATTGTTAATATTATTCTTGCGTCGTCCGTCTTCGTTTAAGGAATAGCCGCAAGCAACGGGGACTATTTAGACGAAAGTTCATAAGAGTGCTACAGTAACATTTCAGACAAAGAATGCAGTTATTAATGTGTGTAAAAGTAAAAAATTCATTTCCACCCTTAATTCGTAAACAGTTCGTTCGTTTTGCCACATGCGTCGCATTCATGGATTCACAATGTGGCAAATACCTCTCAATCTAGAAAACTGCTTAATTTGTTTTTATAGAGACTCTCGATATGTTAACATGAGGGAAGGCATATTAAGTTGTAAATGAAAGATCTTGGAATACATAAGTTTTTGCAACTCACTCCACAACAGAAAATTTAGTCCAGCATTTCAGTCAACTCCACTCCAAGGGTCCCGCATCATTCACAGTAGTTCAACACTTTCTTTTCACAATGTCACGGCAGTATCAAGTGCATGCCGTACTGGGAACGAACGTTTGATACCAGCGCGGTACGGAATTCTATTCACTGCATACGTGCGATGTCGCAGCCGCACTTTCTTTCACTGTTCGGCTCTTTGACTATCGATAAGGCTCAAGCTCTCACTGCACATATACCACTTCTCTACTACGTGCACATTATTATACAAAGATTTATTACAAAGATAATCATAAAATTAAATTTAGGCCCTGTTCCATACCCAGTAAATTGTTTCCAAATCATTACATGATAAAATTAATGTGCAGTTACACTCTACACAACGAGATATCTGAATATGAAAGATGTGTTTAAAGTGAGACGAGGGTAAAAAGTAGCACTAGAAATAGCAATGTCTTCTCAGTAAAATTTGCAGATGACATTGCTATCCCCACTGAAATTTAAGGAGAATTGCAGTATGTGTTGAATCGAACGATCAAGTCAATTGAAAAGAGTCGAGAGCCCTGTAGAGTAGCAGAAACGAGATTAGCAATAAACGTATCGTCAAAAACTGGTGTACACGACGTAAACAAAGTTGAAGAATTCCTCTATCATTTATTTAAAACACGCTACTGGCCATTAAAATTGCAGCACCACGAAGATGACGTGCTACAGACGCGAAACTTCACCAACAGCAAGAAGATGCTGTGATATGCAAATGATTAGCTTTTCAGAGCATTCACACAAGGTTGGCACCGGTGGCGACACCTACAACGTCCTGACATGAAGAAAGTTTCCAAACAATTTCTCATACACAAACAGCAGTTGACCGGCGTTGCCTGGTAAAACGTTTTAGCGATGCCTCGTGCAAGGAGGAAAAATGCGTACCATCACGTTTCCGACTTTGATAAAGGTCGGTTTGTAACCTGTTGCGATTTCGGTTTATCGTATCGCGACATTGCTGCTCGCGTTGGTCAAGATCCAATGACTGTTAGCAGAATATGGAATCAGTGGGTTCAGGAGGGTAATACGGAACGCCGTGCTGGATCCCAACGGCCTTGTATCACTAGCGGTCGAGATAACAAGCATCTTAACCGCATGGCTGTAACGGATCGTGCAGCCACGTCTCGATCCCTGAGTCAACAGATGGGGACGTTTGCAAGACAACAACCATCCGCACGAACAGGTCGACGACGTTTTGCAGCTTCATGGACTATCAGCTCGGAGACCATGGCTGCGGTTACTCCTGACGCTGCATCACAGACAGGAGCGCCAGCGATGGTGTACTCAACGACGAACCTGGGTGCACGAATGAAAAAATGTCATTTTTTCGGATGAATACAAGTTCTGTTTACAGCATCATGATGGTAGCATCCGTGTTTGGCGACATTGCGGTGAACGCACATTGGAAGCGTGTATTCGTGATCGCCGTACTGGCGTATGACCCGGCGTGATGGTATGGGGTGTCATTGGTAACAAGTCTCGGTCACCTTTTGTTCGCATTGATGGCACTTTGAACAGTGGACGTTACATTTCAGATGTATTACGACCCGTGTCGCTACCCTTCATTCCATCCCTGCGAAACCCTACATTTCAGCAGGATAATGCACAACCGCAAGTTGCAGGTCCTGTACGGGCCTTTCTGGATACAGAAAATATTCGACTGCTGCCCTGGCCAGCACATTCTCCAGATCTCTCACCAATTGAAAACGTCTGGTCAATGGTGGCCGAGCAACTGGCTCGTCACTATACGCCAGTCATTACTCTTGATGAACTGTGGTATCGTGTTGAAGCTGCATGGGCAGCTGTACCTGTACATGTCATCCAAGCTCCGTTTGATTCAATTTCCCAGGCATATCAAGGCCGTTATTACGGCCAGAGGTGGTTGTTCTGGGTACTGATTTCTCAGCATCTATGCACCCAAATTGCGTGAAAATGTAATCACATATCAGTTCTAGTATAATATATTTGTCCAATGAACACCCGTTTATAATCTGCATTTGTTCTTGGTGCAACAATTTTAATGGCCAGCAGTGTACATGATGGATGAATGAAGGAGGACATAGAAAGAAGACTAGCACAGAGAAAGAGGGCATTTCTTGCCAAAAGAAATCTGCTGTTATGAAACGTAGACATAACATTAAGGAAGAAATTAGTGAAGATGTAGGTATGTTTGGAGCACAGCGTTGTATGGTAGCTGTTCATATATTGTTGGAAAATCGGAAAAGAAGGGAATTTAAGGGTTTGAGATATGGTGCTATACAAGGATATTGAAAATTAGGTGTTCTTGTAATACAATGAGCGATGAAGTTCTCCATTAAATATATCGAGAACACTGACAAGGATAAAGAACTTGGGAATGTTCTTCGCAACGGGTTGTCTTGGAACATTAAATTGTGTCTGAATAACAGCGCCTTCTTTCCGTAATACTGTGGTATAGCCTGTAATATTGTAATATGTGAAACGTACGTTGTTCAATGAAAGGGTAAATGATTTCAGCATCTTTCTACAGTACGCTATACTCCTTTCATATTTCAAACCCGGATCAGATCTCTCTGGGCTTCAGAGTACTATTTACAAACACTAGGTACTGCGATTGCAGCGCCATCTGGTAGCAGCTCTTGCAACTACTATTTCAAAACTTTTATATAAAACTTTTGAGGCTTTCAAAATAAACGTATAATTCTCAGCGTCCTTCTACGTATCTTTGTTATCATGTTGTTTAATTTTATAATCAGAGTGTTCTTCGTGGAAGGCCTAGCATACTGAATGCTATATTCAGCTCAAAAGCTGGAGTCCAGACGATGTTAACTGTACAACAAGTTTCACAACAGGTAAAGCCACCAATAGTCAGCGACGTGGTCGTCACAAACAAAAATTGTTCATGAAATGAGTGGTATAATTTAGAATAACTAAGCAAACTGGACAGGCTACTTTACTATGAGACAAGAACTGCGAACTTTAGGCTCTCAGATCCGTACTTAACACGTGCTGAGACAACAAAGACACTTGGAAACTAGATTACGAACTGAAATCGAAATCAGCGAAGTTTCATAAATCTGTTCAGTTTTACTATACTCGTAAGATCACCTCTGAACTAAATCAGACTGAACTGAGAAGATACATCAGGCGTTCATATGTTTGAACAAAGGCTGACCAGAACAACAGCTTGCACGCGTGGCAAGAAAATTTCTGTATATCGCTAAATGAGCTACGAGCAATAAGAGCAAGTAGTTAATTTTGACTGGAGCTGATCTACAAAAATAAGATATTGAATTAACTACGAATATTGGCGTGCTTTTAACAGAGTTTAGCAGCCGAGGAGCAGTTTGGAAGAAAGTGTTCTGGTTGTTCTGGATATTTAAACTCGCAACATCTGCACTTCGTGCAAACGGCCATCCAGCGGCGGGTTAGAGTTCTGTGTTAAGATGTGCTATCGGTTCTTAATTGGAGGAGAGTAGATTGTGTGAGTTGCTTATTGTCTAGTTGACTACCCAAGCAGAACATGAGTTATGTACCACACACCTTGGTGATCTCGCCATTGGCAGTAAACGATCGTTGATGTAATCTACTGGGGGTTGTTGGTATTTTTTACTGACTATTCTTTACACTCGCATCATTCGAAAGCCATTGAAAGTATAGTGTTTGTTCTTAAAACTGTGGTATTAACCGTTAGATGCGTTAAGCGGACGTTAATTTTTGATACGAACCATGGAGCTTATTGAAATCGTAATTGAAACCAGCAGTTGTGTTGTGTAACTTTAACTTGTGTAGGTTGAGACATTCGGGGGAATAATTTGTTTATGATTTAAAGACACTAATTTGATAGTGCTATAGCTGGAGCTTGACCATCTTAAATCTACAGGGCCTTTATTAATGAAAATTGTAAATCTTAAGCTAAATTTCCGGCTTCCATATTTGAGCTTTTACGAATTGAGCTATTATTAATTTTGTTTACTTGCTACAGTAGAGTCGGGAATAGCATGCGTTTAAAACCTGATGTGATGTTTGATTGTAGGTGTAACTATTTCACTGTCTCACAAATATATAAGCAATGAGGCACTCTATAGAACAATTAAATCATACTGTAAAACCAGCGAAAAACGCTCCAGTTGCAGCCCAAGAAAATGCGAATATGTCCCCGTTCGTTTAAAAGTCTCTGACTGAAAAGTAGGATACCAGCTCCCTCATTCTACCTTCGTCAGCACCTTCAAAGATTTTGCCAAACATTTTGGCACACGAACGTATACCTTCTTTTTTAACATGCAACTCACCACAACCCCTCCCCCCCCCCCCCTCCAAACCCTCATAGCTATAATCCATACCGACCCATCAGTCTATCGGTGCAAGTCACTCATACAATCGACTTCCAGGTGCCCTTTCTCAGACATTCATTGAGTTCAGCTCTTTGCCGTTACCTCTTTTCTGTCATTGTCTCCTGTGTCATAGACACATCGCCTCCCTTATTATCTACTACTACTGCCTCCATCTTCTTCTTCTCACTACTGATATCCCATTCATTGCTTCCTACTGCTGCCCCATTTTCTGACTTTCATTACGTTATACTCTGTCATTGCTGGCTCTCACTCACTTCTCCATTCGCTTTCTCTTTATTCGTCCTCCCTGGCACTTTTATATCAGAGCCATTGAATAGTATCTTCCATTATTTTTTACTTTTTCGTCTCTTTGCTACTGCCAGTCTTCTTCTCTCTCAGCATAAAAAAGTTGAATATATTGGCAAACCAAATATTTTGCGAAAATCTGGAAGGCGGTGAGGAATGTAGAATGAGGCAGCTGGTATCCCACTTTGCAGTTTCATTTTTTGTACTCCGATAGGAGCATTTTTCCGCAAGTTCCCATCATTATCTTTCTGCAGCAGGACGTGTAACTCACATGAAAAGAAATGTATTGGTCAGTTAAATTTAGGTAGCTTACTTACGTGAAATTGAAATAAGGCAAAACAAATTTTACACCTCATACCAGATTTTAAGTGCAAAAAATGTATGCATGTGCTTCAGTACTACAACATGTCATTCTCAGATTAATGGAGTCACTTTACGGCGTATATATCCGTGCTACATTGCTTTATAAACCGCGTTTCCGCCCTGTATCGGATTTTATGCATGTAATTTGCGTGTTCAAGTTGGGTAACTTCGAGCCTCTGTGGCCAGGAAATGGGCAAAGACATAAACAAAATTTTCAATTGCTCGTCATTAGAATCTTAGGAATATGTTGCAAAAATTTCAGCTATTTTTGTGCATAAATGTCTTGGAATCCTTGCCTGCGTTTTGGTCCGCTGGTGACGACAAAACCGAGGAACCGCCCGTGAACTAATTGTGTCTCCATAACTCCCATCAAGCCCAGCGTAGACCACATGAAACGCAGAAAGAGCTAACAGATTTGCTCCATTTTCCTAAGAAGAAGAAAGTAAGTAACATTCATACTTTGTCCCTGTACTATAGGACTGTGACTATAGAACGATCCTTCTCTTGAGTATATATATGGTCCATAGCCTGGAGGGTATCCAAAACGCACGCTTCACCGTACCTTTTTATGATGACAGAGTCCGGTATTTATACGAGGTGTTTGGGAACAAATAGGTACGCATGCTTTCACATGCATGCCCGTAATTCATATCACTTAATCAACGAAACAACTTACAGTTTTAAACTGACAGATGACTATTTTTCATTCCATTACCAAACGGATGAGGGATTCCAAGCGGAAGAGTAATTCTGCCCAAAATATCGCGGAAGTTTTAAAATTCTGAACCTATACTGTTCTCTCTCTCATTTTTCTCCTTCGTGTATCCTCGGAGGACGCGGTGAAGTGTCTGACTGTGTCGCTGGAAAATGGAATGAGTATTAATGCGTTGCCCCGGCGGGAATCGCGAGAGCCGCGGGATAAAAGTTGGCGAGACTAATTGATTTCGCAGGCGAATTTAAGAGCCCATCCATCAGAGGCGCCGGCCGCAAGACCCGCTGTCGCTATCTCGGCCCCTAAATAACCGCCAGCCGCGCCACGCGACGCGTCGGGACGCCATCGACTGCGGCCGGGCGTCGCTGCGCTGTGCGGTGCGGCGCCTATCTTATCTGGCGGCGCCGTTTTAATTAAACTTAAGCGTCGCCGCTATAAATCACTGATTAACCTAGCCTATTGAGTGCTCCCTCTCTCTCCCGCTCTCTGTTCCAGCGTATCCGTTTACGAGGAGGCTGTGGAAATTGTTGTCGAATCCGTTACGGCGATCTTTATTCCTAGCCGTTCATTTACACAGCCGCCTGAAATTATGTGAACTCCATATGTTAGCACAGGATTTGGTGCGCTGCTCGATATACGGCTGTAAAACAACTAATGTAATACCATCAAGAAGGCCTATTTAAGCATAACGCTTTCCAGTGCCGAGATCGAAAAATAATGCTAATAACAGTAATGCGTCATTGTTTGGATATAGCGCCGGTGATCAGTCTCTGAAATCCGTAACAACATTCGCCTATGTATATGGTCTGCCTGCTGTCATTTAACGTTAAACTACTATCTAAAACGGCATAGGAATGTCAGCTGACAAATATACTGCAAGAAGCGTAATACATGCGCGAAAGAATCCGTAAACGACAGGGAGGGACTGAAGTTTATATCACTGGTACACCATACACTGTATCCTCCATTATACATCATACTGCGGTTACGGATCACTGCATATATGTAAATGGATTAATGGGCAACATGGAGAGGGTACAATATTTTCACCAACATTAATATTTAAAATTTTTGGCTAAGCTCTTGCCATTAGTTATGATATGAAATTTATGAATGAAGATGAAATACAAAATGTTCCTTCATATATTGCTTGAACAGTACTAGGAGTATCGTCTTGGACTACTAATAAACAGTCCTGATCGTGGTTACGAACTGAGCAATTGCTTAAATCTCTAGTTCTGGATCTTATAAAAATGTAAGGTATATATGTATGCTGCCAGGAAAAAGAAATGCAGTGCCTTGAAGGACTGTGTTCAATGACGCCATGATGTAATAGGTGCATACTGAGGGGTTCTTAGTGATTCATTTGTCGTGCTCATTAGTGATCAGATGGCGCTATGTGGACATACCTGTGTACCTTCAGTTTTCACTCTGCAGGCAGCACCTGTTGAGTTTAGAGGTGAACCATATTTAAAGCATATCCTACCGTGGTCCACTGACGAGTACCTAGTTCTGCTGAACGGCTTCAGCCAATTAATTGTAAGGGGTCGCAATGTACGCCTGTGCGAAACTGGATGCACGTATCGACCGATTGCTGCACATGTTTAGCATAACGTATCGGTGGTGTCGCTGCTTTCAAGTTCTCCGGAACAGCCCACATCTATAGGCCAAGTTACGGACGTCACTAGCATAGATGCATGTCAAGATCTATACATTGTGCGACCAGCGGTTGCCAACCGAACATATTCCAGGGAAGAAATCAGGGCATTTGTTGCACCTGACGCGTCATCAGAGCCTATTGGGGAGCCTCTGCTTGCTGCAGGACTAAGATCACATGTATTAAGATCATTAGTCCATCTGGCCAGGCTACCACTGACACCACGACAACGAAAATCATGACTCGCCTTGTGTTGTAAATGAGCTGACTGGAGAGTGGAATCGCTTTCTATTGTGTTCATTTTGCGAAGCACTGTCTCTTGAATAAATAATCCAATTTTTCTGAAATTGTAATCGTTGGTTTGTCTGTACACGTACAACACATTTGCGGATTTCCCTCTAATTCGGATATTTACTTTGTGGTGTGTCTTCTAAGAGTGTATGTAACATAGGCATGTGTTCAGCATCTCCTCCTGAGCCCCTTGATCTATTTCAGTCAATCTCGATATCCATATTACTTACTATTCCGAAAGAAGTACTGTGGAGGTAAAAACCGCCAACTTCCCATTTATGTGGAAGTGATCACTGTGTGTGAGTGATGGGCACAAACGAGTGTGGCGTACACCTGGTGACCTGCCTATTCCAGAGTGACGCACAGGTCCCATACCCGATTTCATGGTGTGGGAGGCTATCAGTTGTAACTCGAAAACATATTTGGAGTTTCTGCAGGGTAAAGTAACCATTGCTTGCTACATTGCACAGTGCTGCAGCCATTTCTTGGACAGGAAGGTGATGTACCTTTTCAGCAGGATAATGCACGTTCACATAATTTCTGCTACGCAACATGCTCTTCGTGGTGTACAACAATGCCCTGAACAGCAACATCTCTAGATCTCTCGGCATTTAAAGACGTATGAGACAAGATGAAGCGGGAACTCTCTCGTTCCCCTGGGTCTGCAAGAACCATTGTCGAATTGCAAAAAAGACGCATGCTGTCTGGGACAGTTTATCAAGGATGCCATTCGGTACCTTTAGGATCGTTTGTATCCGAGAATACATGCCTGCTATGCCGCCAGTGCGGGGTCCACTGTGTATTGATGTGAGTGGTTAGACAACTTTTACTGAGACCTGTGGAACTCATTTAGTTAGCATTTGTTACCACATACCCATTCAATGATGAGGTACCTGTCATCTCACTTATAATCAAAATGACCTTCCCCTCGAGGATGTTGCAGTTTTATTTCTGGTAGTGTATGTGTGTGCAACTTCTCCTCCTACTCTACTGGATCGGTTTCCTCTACTCGCACCATATTCCGCAGATAATATCGACATATACGACTGAATGCACCGGCCAAATTTTATCATTGCACGATACAGAGTCCCGCAGATGTGAAGTCATAGACATTGAGCTACCGGAAAAACTATCTCCTGTAAACCGGAGAGCAAGTGCCCATGTTAAAGCCATCAATTTCTTGATGGTAAGAATATTTAGCGAATTCCTACAAACATTAAACGTAATTGCAAGCCTTTTCCAAACTTTATCTCCTGTAAATGTTTGACATAAAATATTTAACAGATTATGACGGTTGTAAAGTAAACATAAATTTCAAGCAGTGTCATACAGGGTGATCAGATTCTCTGAAGCATGGGGAGTTTACTCTTTACTACTATCTGGAAAGAAACATTGTGAGGTTAGGAACCACCTATACGCGACAGTAGTAGGAATTAAAAGTGGGTGAAACAGTGGCATTACTCTGGAACACATGGAACAACTGTAACCAAATTTTTTAAGTATTTGATTTTGTATGTATTGTATTGTATGTTAACTGGGGTCCTAGAAACGACGGAGAGGCTCCGTCCCCACCGCAGCAGCAGTGGTCCACAACCCCACGACGACTGCCGCAGTTCACCTCACCCCTTCGCCGCCCCACACCGAACCCAGGGTTATTGTGTGGTTCGGCCCCCGGTGGACCCCCCAGGGAACGTCTCACACCAGACGAGAGACGAGTGTAGCCCCTGTGTTTGTGTGGTAGGGTAATAATGGTGTACGCGTACGTGGAGAACTTGTTTGCGCAGCAGTCGCCGACATAGTGTAACTGAAGCGGAATAAGGGGAACGAGCCCGCGTTCCCCGAGGCAGATGGAAAACCGCCTAAAAACCATCCACAGAGTGACCGGTTCACCGGACCTCGATACAAATCCACCGGATGGATCCGTGCCGGGGACCAGGCGCTCCTTTTCGTCCGGAATGCAGTATTTGATTTACTACCTGTATAAAAACACTATGGTAGTAAGATACCCCAGTACCGCAGTGGTGAGAGTGTGAATGGAAAGGGATGACCTCGAAAAGTTCGGAAACGATTTTTCATATATATTTTTAGAATTACGAGCTGTTTTAAGTCTTATACTCGTAATTTCAATGTTTCAACCAGGTCGTGAGAATACTGAAGCGCTCCAATAATTTTGTGTTACGGGACCTAAGATCAATACACATGGCTGAATACCACAGATAAATGAAATATCCTCTCTGGAGTCGTGTGGTGTGAAACAATAGATAAGTAAATGTATGTTTTCTCGACAAACAACTGTTCTGTGAGGGTGCTGTGCATGACAATCAAAGGGGTCCTGCTATCAAATGAAATTTCATCGCGGATTATCACTCTTGATTCTTGGGCCAAACGACGGGTGACAGTCAAATTGGCATCCATCCGCTGTTCAGGGCTTTTCTAGACTCATCTTGGACCTGGAATCTCATTGCGTGGAGTAGAATTGTCTTAAGTGATGAGTCCTGCTTAGAACTGGTCCTCCAATACCAGTGAACAGTGTCTGGGTATGCCTCAGGCAGCGGTGGTATACTGACAAACCTGTTGCCTGCCGTAGGGCCCAACAACCAAGAGCGGTTTTCTGGGGTACCATTTCATGTCATGCCTGAACGCCATTGGTTGGCATCCCTAGCGCTCTCACAGCACAGCAATACACCGACAATGCTCTACATCCAGTTTTGCTGCCCTATATGTCAAGCAATCTTGGGCTTACATTTTAGCAAGATAATGCCTGCCCACACACAGCGAGAGTTTCTACTGCTGGGCTGCGTGCTTGCCAAGCCCTACCTTTAGCAGAAAGGTTACTGGATCTCTGCCAAGTTGAGAACATTTGAAGTATTATTGACAGAGCCCACCAAACGGCCCATAATTTTGACAATCTTATGCGCTAACTGGACAGAATGTTGCACGATATCCCTCAGGAGGACATTCAATAACTATGTCAATCAATATCAAGCAGAATAACTGCTTGCATGACGGCCAGAGGTCGACCAATTTGTTATTAACTTGCTCTTGATCAAATTACCCAATTTTTCTGAAACTGTAATTATTTCTTTTTCGGTACATGTAAATCAAATCCGCCAATTTCCGTCCCATTCGGAGCTTTCCTTCGTGGTGTATCGATTCTTTTCATAAGAGTATTTATCACATACGCTTATGTACTTCGTCTCCTCCTAGGACCTTGGATCAATGTCAACCAAAATTTGTATGCATATTATGTACTCTCTGTAAAGGAATATTGTGGGCGTCCAAAGCACCAACATCCTGTTGGTGTTGGGATTATAACGGAGAAATGGACAGTGATATGAGGAGATGGACAGACAGAGGAGATGGACAGACAGAGAGGGGATGGTGAGAGAGAGTAAGGTAAAGGAGCAGGACAGTGATAGGTGGAGGAAAAGATGAATGAGAGAGGTGGATGGGGAAGGTAGACAGAGGAAGGAGAAGGGCATTGTCTAATAGAAGACTAAAGTAAATCAATACCGAACCAAAGTGTGGGTGTGGGTTCTTAGGTAGTTGTGACAAAAAACCTTTTGCGACAGCGTTCGAATACTCCCAGTACAGAGGTCACCTTCGTTCTGCTAACAGCCTTGTCAAAGAGTGAAAAAGGGAGGACAGAGTTTCAGGGTAACCTCTTCCTCCTGAGTAGGAAACTGCACCTAAAGAGGGGAGGAATCACAAAAGATCAGTGGCATGGGGATATAGAAGGCAATGAAAACTACAATATTAAAGACATGTAATGTGTAACTGATAAAGTGTCATAAATGTCCATTAACAATTCTTCCCTAATCAAATCTGCAGAAGGGAATTCCGAAGATGGAGGTAACCACGAGGAAAACATCCATCAACCAGTGAAAGGATAATATTTTACGTTTAAAGAAGGGTAAGTAGGCTTTGCTGGAGGGAGATGTGAAGACAAAGCAACACTTGTCTTTAATGCCGCCATTGCATAAGCAGCTGCAGCAGCAAGTCGTATACCCCTAGCTTACATATTTGTTACATAGTTTAATTCTTAATTTCTTTGCGTGTTTTTGGGTACTTGCATTGTTTAATTCACAAATTTCGGGCGTATTGTAGTATTTGAGAGTTGTAGCATCGCGTTTTAGTGTTTACTTCGTAGATTCTTATTTAAATTGCGTGTGAGTTTCGTATAGGAGGTGTAATTTCGAGTTTTAGTTACTGTAATCGTAAATTCAGGCCGATTGTAGCGCAGTCGTTAGGCATTTGTACAGGTTAGTTAACACATTCTTTGCATGTTTCCCTTGCGTTATCTAGGCACGGACTCGTGTTTCAGTAACTGTTGTTGAACATCGATTAGAATGGACAGGGACTGTGATTGCTGTGTTCGGATGAGGGCTGAGTTGGCATCCCTTCGCTCACAGCTGCAAGCGGCGCTGACTTCGGTCGCGCAGCTTGAGGCTGTTGCCAATGGGCACCACTGTGGGGAGCCGGACTTGGGTATCACGGGGATGTCAACCTCGTCCCGTCTGTCCCCAGATCGGTCTGCCGCTGTGGTAGCCCCGGTTGCTGCCCGCAGTGGGGCTGAGCCCTCGCCTGTGGTTGATTGGGAGGTCGTTCCAAGGCGTGGCAGGCAGCGAAAGACGTCCCCAGAGGCTGATCAGAAAGCCTCCCCGGTGCGTCTGACAAACAGGTTTCAGGCACTGTCTCTGGCTGAGCCAGATGCAGCTGCCTGCCCTGTTTCAGAGGATGATTCTCAGCCTTCTAGGTTCGGGCAATCACAGAGGGTGGGCTTATTGATAGTTGGGAGCTCCAATGTTAGGCGCGTAATGGGGCCCCTTAGGTATATGGCGGCTAAGGAGGGGAAGAAATCCAGTGTGCACTCCGTGTGCATTCCGGGAGGAGTCATTCCTGATGTGGAAAGGGTCGTTCCGGATGCCATGAAGAGCACAGGGTGCAGCCAGCTGCAGGTGGTGGCACATGTCGGCACTAATGACGTGTGACGCTTTGGATCTGAGGAAATTCTCTCTGGATTCCAGCGGCTATCTGATTTGGTGAAGGCTGCCGGTCTTGCTTACGAGATGAAGGCAGAGCTCACCATCTGCAGCATCGTTGACAGAACCGACTGCGGACCTTTGGTGCAGAGCCGGGTGGAGGGTCTGAATCAGAGGCTCAGACGGTTTTGCGACCGTGTTGGCTGCAGATTCCTTGACTTGCGCCATAGGGTGGTGGGGTTTCGGGTTCCGCTGAATAGGTCAGGAGTTCACTACACTCAGCTGGCGGCTACACGGGTAGCGGAGGCTGTGTGGCGTGGACTGGGTGGTTTTTTTAGGTAAGAAGGCCTCGGGAAAGTACGAGGTGGGCTGCAATCTCAAAGGGTGGATGGCAAATACAGAACGTGCTTGGATCAAGGAACAGTCGGGATTGTAGTTGTAATTAGTTGTAGTTGTGCTGGGAAAGTCCCTGAGCTTCAAGCGCTAATAGAAAGCACAGAAGCTGAAATCGTTATAGGTACAGAAAGCTGGCTAAAGCCTGAAATAAGTTCTGCAGAAATTTTTACGAAGTCTCAGACGGTGTTCAGGAAAGATAGATTAGGCAGAATTGGTGGTGGAGTGTTTGTGTCTGTCAGTAGTGGTTTATCTTGTAGTGAAGTCGAAGTAGATACTCCGTGCGAATTGGTATGGGTGGAGGTTATACTTAACAGCCGAACTAAGTTAATAATTGGCTCCTTCTACCGACCCCCAGACTCCGATGATATAGTTGCTGAACAGTTCAGAGAAAATTTGAGTCTCGTAACAAATAAATACCCCACTCATACGGTTATAGTTGGTGGGGACTTCAAACTTCCCTCGATATGTTGGCAAAAATACTTGTTCAAAACCGGTGGTAGGCAGAAAACATCTTCTGAGATTGTCCTAAATGCTTTCTCCGAAAACTATTTCGAGCAGTTAGTCCACGAACCCACGCGAATTGTAAATGGTTGCAAAAACACACTTGACCTCTTAGCCACAAACAATCCAGAGCTGATAGAGAGCATCTTGACTGATACAGGGATTAGAGATCACAAGGTCGTTGTAGCTAGGCTGAATACCGTTTCTTCCAAATCCACCAGAAACAAACGCAAAATAATTTTATTTCAAAAAGCGGATAAAGTGTCACTAGAAGCCTTCCTAAGAGACAATCTCCATTCCTTCCGATCTGACTGTGCAAATGTAGACGAGATGTGGCTCAAATTCAAAGATATAGTAGCAACAGCAATTGAGAGATTCATACCTCATAAATTGGTAAGAGATGGAACTGATCACCCATGGTACACAAAACAGGTCCGAACGCTGTTGCAGAGGGAACGGAAAAAGCATGCGAAGTTCAGAAGAACGCGAAATCCCGAAGATTGGTTAAAATTTACAGACGCGCGAAATTTGGCACGGACTTCAGTGCGAGATGCCTTTAATAGGTTCCACAACGAAACATTGTCTCGAAATTTGGTAGAAAATCCGAAGAAATTCTGGTCGTATGTAAAGTACACAAGCGGCAAGATGCAGTCAATACCTTCGCTGCGCAGTGCCGATGGTGCTATTACCGACGACTGTGCCGCTAAAGCGGAGTTATTGAACGCAGTTTTCCGAAATTCCTTCACCAGGGAAGACGAATGGAATATTCCAGAATTTGAAACACGAACAGCTGCTAGCTTGGGTTTCTTAGAAGTAGATACCTTAGGGGTTGCGAAGCAACTCAAATCGCTTGATACGGGCAAGTCTTCAGGTCCAGATTGTATACCGATTAGGTTCCTTTCAGATTACGCTGATACAATAGCTCCCTACTTAGCAATCATATACAACCGCTCGCTCACCGATAGATCTGTACCTACAGATTGGAAAATTGCGCAGGTCGCACCAGTGTTTAAGAAGGGTATTAGGAGTAATCCACCGAACTACAGACCTATATCATTGACATCAGTTTGCAGTAGGGTTTTGGAGCATACACTGTATTCAAACATTATGAATCACCTCGAAGGGAACGATCTATTGATACGTAATCAGCATGGTTTCAGAAAACATCGTTCTTGTGCAACGCAGCTAGCTCTTTATTCGCGCGAAGTAATGGCCGCTATCGACAGGGTATCTCAAGTTGATTCCGTATTTCTAGATTTCCAGAAGGCTTTTGACACCGTTCCTCACAAGCGACTTCTAATCAAGCTGCGGGCCTATGGGGTATCGTCTCAGTTGTGCGACTGGATTCGTGATTTTCTGTCAGGAAGGTCGCAGTTCGTAGTAATAGACGGCAAATCATCGAGTAAAACTGAAGTGATATCAGGTGTTCCCCAGGGAAGCGTCCTGGGACCTCTGCTGTTCCTGATGTATATAAATGACCTGGGTGACAATCTGAGCAGTTCTCTTAGGTTGTTCGCAGATGATGCTGTAATTTACCGTCTAGTAAGGTCATCCGAAGACCAGTATCAGTTGCAAAGCGATTTAGAAATGATAGCTGTATGGTGTGGCGGGTGGCAGTTGACGGTAAATAACGAAAAGTGTGAGGTGATCCACATGAGTTCCAAAAGAAATCCGTTAGAATTCGATTACTCGATAAATAGTACAATTCTCAAGGCTGTCAATCCAACTAAGTACCTGGGTGTTAAAATTACGAACAACTTCAGTTGGAAAGACCACATAGATAATATTGTGGGGAAGACGAGCCAAAGGTTGCGTTTCATTGGCAGGACACTTAGATGATGCAACAAGTCCACTAAAGAGACAGCTTACACTACACTCTTTCGTCCTGTGTTACAATACTGCTGCGCGGTGTGGGATCCTTACCAGGTGGGACTGACGGAGGATATCGAAAGGGTGCAAAAAAGGGCAGCTCGTTTTGTATTATCACGTAATAGGGGAGAGAGTGTGGCAGATATGATACGCGAGTTGGGATGGAAGTCATTAAAGCAAAGACGTTTTTCGTCGCGGCGAGATCTATTTACGAAATTTCAGTCGCCAACTTTCTCTTCCGAATGCGAAAATATTTTGTTGAGCCCAACCTACATAGGTAGGGATGATCATCAAAATAAAATAAGAGAAATCAGAGCTCGAACAGAAAGGTTTAGGTGTTCGTTTTTCCCGCGCGCTGTTCGGGAGTGGAATGGTAGGAAGATAGTATGATTGTGGTTCGATGAACTCTCTGTCAAGCACTTAAATGTGAATTGCAGAGTAGTCATGTAGATGTAGATGTAGATGTAGAGGCAAGTCGCGCTTTACAGAGTGCAGATGGTGGCAGTCTCAACACCTGACAGCACAACTGATGCAAATTCACCCCCCAAAGAGATCACAATAAGCAGAGGTAACTGGTTCTGTCGATAAAACTCTGGAACTGGGGCACAGAATCGCAAACATCAGAGTGAATTAGCGTCATGAGAAAATTCAGTCTCAAATTGATTCACAAAAGAAGGTCTAAAACGTGTGACCCTGCTTCTGACCTATCTTCCAAGTAAAGATGCGCATGAATCATCTGTGAGTGTTTTAGGAAACCGGTGTTGAACCTATGGCCTGAAAAGTAGGAAGATACCATCTCACCCATGCAGAGTTCAGAAGAGTGCAGCAGTACGGACAGTGATGTAATCAGACAATGATCTCAATGTTGGTTCCACTACACTCTCTGTAAAGGAAACGTTACCGCTAAGAGAAATTAGTGTACAGGTTCAGGTGTCACTACTGTATGTTAGCAAATAAGAAAACCTTAAATTTTCGATATTAAGGTTAATTTCTACTCTAAGTATGACTTCATGACATAGCAATGTTTGCAAAATTACGTACAGGACGGTAAAATATTAATACTGGGTGTCCACAACTGTGAAGCGCAATTCCTACATAATATAAGGTTCTTTGATTGTAAGATGGTTGATGACCATGTCGGGGGGGGGGGGGGGGGGGGTTCGATAGAAATGCAAAGACATTAAATGCAATTGGGGCCAAAATATCAATTACGCTAAGATGCAGAATGAAAATACCCAAAATTGAATGGGGTCAGTAAAGAGCAATCAGAAAGATTACGGAATTAAAACATTTCATCACTCTACAGTGGCTGATTAACCTTTTCCGTTAACTCAGACATCTCGCATGTCTGCTTCAATGAAGCCCGACAGTCGTGAATATGTTTAACTGCAGGTCATCGTTAAATGTATGAAAATTGTGAAAGATGTAGATGACCGCAGTTCTGAGTGTCAATTGACTATCACTTGCTAGTTTAGCGCGGGCGCGTGTGATTACCTTGCATTGTCGATGGCATTGGCGGCTGTCAGCGCGAGCTGTGAGTGAATCGGAGAAACTATTCTAAATCTCTCCTAACTGTTAAACACCAGTCTGATACCTTTACAATGTCTTTGATGAAGCCGAGGCTCCTATTTATTCCCTAACTACGTTAATTGGCATGGTACACGCTATTTGGCAAGCATTAACTGTCAGTACTCATTACGGTTCTATGTACTAAAAGACCTTGCAGTTTAACTCCTAATAAGACGAGCTAGTGAACAAGTGTTCACCTAATGACTCTCACAATCGTCTCAGTGCAGCAGGAGTCGCCTGGCTCCAACACTCCACGATTTTATGCAAGAGAAGGAGCCAGTTACTCTGTCTCCAATTTGCCTATATTAAAGCTGGTAGCCATGCGCATTCCTTCTGGCCAATCAGGGCATTCGTACTTGTTATATCTCCCCCACTAGAGTTTTTGTAGCATATCACAGGCGTCGGTTCTTTCATAGGGCAGAGTTTAACTTTTGCTAAGTATACTGAGATAAACAGCTTTTTCTTCCATGGGAGTTTTAACACAGGTGGTCACTGTGAGTCTCCAATGTTTTGAGCTGAGTTTCTCCGGACGTTTATCTGTGGTCTCCAGCCGTGTTCCTACAGAAAGGCTTTCCCAAGCGTCGTCGGTAAATGCCGGGACAAGAGCTGCTTCTCCTGGTGGCCTACGCACTGGCTGTGTTTGCTAGGTGTCCCATGGCGAGGGTTACAGCCGTGCAATATGGCATGCCATTGTAAAATTTTCCTTTCCCCCCTTTTCGTTTTCTTCAAATTTTCAATGCAGTAATTTCCTCTTAGCTTCCATGCACTTCCTGTTAATTTCATTCCTGTATTCATAAGTGTCCCTGAACTTTCTTGTGCTTCGTTATGTCATCTTTCAGCTCGAGTATTTCCTCTGCGCCCCATGGTTTCTTCGCCGTTACCTTCTTTGTACCTATGTCTTTCTTTCCAAATTCTGCGATTGTCTTTTTGAGGAATGCTTATTTCTCTTCAACTGTACTGCCTGCTGAGGTTATTGTATCTTATTAGAGTATCTACTGCTTTAGTGAACTTCGAGCGTATCTCTTCCTTTCATAGAACTTACGTACACCACTTCATTACGTACTGACTCTTCCTGATTAAGCTCTTAAAATTCACCCTACTCTTCATCTTTACTACATTGTGATCTTAGTATATCTGCTCCTGGGGAAGCCTTGTAAGCCACCATCTAACTTAGGAATCTCTGTCAGACCATGATGTAGTCATGGTCAGTATCTCCCGGCCTTTTCCAAGTATACCTTCCCCTCTTATTATTCTTGAACAGAGCATTCACTATTAACAGCTGAAATTTATTACAAAACTCAGTCTTTCTCCTCTCTCAAGCCCATATTGTCCCCGTATCCCTTTCTTCTATTCCTTCCCTACAACCGCATTTCAGTCGTCCATGACTACTAGTTTTTCATCTCACCTTATGTACTGCATTACCCGTTTCATATTCTCATTTAGTTTCTGTATCCCTTCATTTTCAGCTTGGACATCGGCATGTAGGCTACACCTGAACTATGGTTGTCGGTGTTGGTTTGCTGTTGATTCTAATGACAACGACCCTGTCACTGAACTGTTCACAGTAACACACTCTCTGCTCTACCTTACTATTCAATACGTGTCCTGCTCCCGTTATACCATTTTCTGCTGCTGTTGATATTACCCTATACTTATCTGATCAGAAATCCTTGTCTTCTTTCCAAATCACTTCACTGACTCCCACTCTATCAAGACTGAGCCTTTGCATTTACCTTTTCATATTTTCTAGATTGCCTACCGAATTCAAGCTTGTAGCAATTCACGACCCGAATCGTAGAACGCTATCCTTTCGCTTATTATTCGATATATTTCTCCTTGTCACTTCCCCCTTGCAGTCCCCTTCTGGAGACCCAGATGGAAGACCATTTCGGAATCTTTTACCAACGGGAAGATACTCATGACACTTTTTAATTACAGGTTAAATGACTGTCCAAACATGTTATGCGTCTTTAAAGCAGTGGTTCCCGTTGCCTTCTGCACACTCATCCAGTGGATCATTGCTGGTTCTTTCACATTTAGGGGCATTTTCCCACCCCAAGGGCAATAGAGTGCCTTGAAACTCTGTCCGCTCCTTCGCCCTCTTTGATAGAGCCGTTGGCAGAATGAAAGTGACTTTTATGCCAGAAGTCTTCGGTCACCAATGCATGTGGTCTACAATTGAAAAAAGTGTCACGATGCCTCTTCATTGTCGAAAAATTCCGGACTAGTTCCCCATTCGGATCTCTGAGAAGGAACTGTGAAAGGGAAGGTGACCGTGAGAACAAGATCGAATAACCAACGAAATAATTACGTTCTACCAATTGGGGCGTGGGACGTAGGAAGTATGAACCTCCTACGGAGGCTAGGAAATCTGAAAATGGAACTGCAAAGGCTCAATCGTCATATGAAAGGGATTAGTGAAGTGAAATGGATGACAAGGAGTGCTGGCAGTTGTGGAAAGGATAATTTCAACAGCAGCCGAAAATGGTATAACAAGAGTTGGATTCGTTATAAAACAGTAGGTAGGGCAAAGAATGAGTTTCTGCGAACAGTTCAATCATGGGTCTGTTAGAATAAACCAACACCAACAACAATAGTTCAGGTACATATGGCGACCTAGTAAACTGAAAGTGAAAAAACAAAAAAAAAAAAAAAAAAAAAAAAAAAAAAAAAGAACAGAGAAAGAATTTGAGATATTGAAGGATAATTCAGTATGTAAACGTAAAGGAAAATCTAATAATCGGGGGGGGGGGGGGGATTGGAATGTGGTTGTAGGGGAAGAACTACGAGAATATAGGCTTCGTACTAAGAATGAGGGAGAATAAAGATCACTTTAATTAAGCAAGAAATTTCACTCTGTTTGTGAGTCACAGGAGGAGGAAGTACACTTGGGAAAGGCCGGGAAGTACGGAAAGATTGCAGTTAGAGATTCCTAAATCAGATATTGGATTGTAAGGTGCACCCAGGATCAGATATAGACTGAGATTACGATTGACTAATGAAGAGAATAGGCTGCAGTTCAAAAGACCAATCACGATGAATTTCTGCGTTAAGAAGTGGGTAACTAAGGAATGAAGAGATACGCCTTAAGGCCATAGATACTGCTCTAAGGCTATAGATACTGCGATAAAGAATAGGAGGGGGAATGAACATAACTAAAGAGGGCAATTACAGAAGTTGGAAAAAGACGTAGATACAAGGAAGGTAACTGCGAAGAAACCATGGATCACAGAAGTACTTCAGGTGATCCGCGAAAGGAGAAACTACAAACCGTTCAGGGAAATTCCGGAATACAGATATACAAGTCACTTGGGAACGAGATAAGTGGGTAGCGGAGGTTAAATGGATGCCTTTAAAGTATTGAAGAATCGAAGAAGACATGGCCGTCGGGAGGACTGACCCAGCATACACAAAAAACAAGAGGGTAACATTGAATCAGAATTTAAAAGAACTTTCGATGACTTAAGATCAGATAAGGCAGAAGGGACGGATAGCATTCCACCGGAATTTCTAAAATAATTGGGTGAAGTGTCATGAAAACGACTATTCACGTTGGTGTGTTGAATGTATGAGACTGGCGACATGCATTAGACTTTCTGATAAAACCATCCACACAATCGCGAAGGTAGCAAGAGCCGATAAGTGCGAGAATTATCAGACAATCAGTTTATAACAGCTCATATATCGAAATTACTGACAAGAAAAATAATCAGAGAAAGAAATGAAAATAAAGGATCTGTTAGGAAACGATCGGAGTCGTATTTATGACATTGTGGTTGATAATTGGAGGAAAATTAAACTGAAGACACGTTCATAGGATTTGTCGACCTGGAAAAATCGTTCGACATTGAAAATGTTGTCAGGTGTTCGAAATTCTGATAAAAATAGGGATAAGCTGTTGGAGAAAACGGGTAATACTCAATTTGTTAAACAACCAATACGATAAATAAGACTAGAAGACCAAGAAGGAAGTGCCCGGATTAAAATGTGTGTAAGGTACGGGTGTAGACTTAAGACCCTACCGTTCAACCTGTACATTAAAGAAGCAATGTGGGAAATAAAGGAAAGATATAAAACTGGGATTATAATTTGGGGTGAAAGAATGTCAATTTTACGATTCTCTGATCACATTGCTATCCTCAGTGAATGCGAAGAAGAATTATTTGATGTGTTGAAACGAGTGAATTGCCTAATGAGTACAGGATACAAATTGAGAGTAAACTGAAGAAAGACTAAAGTCACGAGAAGCAGCAAAAAAGAAAACAGCAAGAAACTTAACATCCAGAAGTATGTGAAGTTAAGGAGTTGATCCATGACGGACGGCACAGGGAGGACGTAAAAAGCAGACTGTCATTGGTGAATGAGGCATTCCTGGTCAAGAGAAGTCTACTAGTATCAATCATAGGTCTTCATTTCAAGAAGAAGTTTCCAAGAATTAAGTTTGTAGCACAATATTGTGTGATAGAGAGACTGAGGGAAAATTGGTACAGATAAGATTTGGTGCTACAGAGGAATATTGAAAATTGACGGCGGTCTCATGAGATAGGGAATGAAGAGGAGCTATATAGGAAGACAGAGATTGTATCACATCCATCAAATAACTGAAGAAGTGGGTTGTAACTACTATTCTGGAACGAAAAGCTTGGCATAGTAGAGGAAGTCGTGGCGAGTCGCATCAAATCAGTTAGAAGAATTGTAACACCGAAAACGCAGATAAAATACCTTCTGCACCATCCAAAAATTTTCGCCGTTTAATATGCATTGATAACAAGTACCATACCTCTGATTCTGAATCTGTAAGCTTCATTGCGAAAACTATATTTCATACGTAATCGATGTAACAGTGTATTTATTTTGCCTATACTTAATTGATTGTAATTATAATGAAAACATTGTAAATTGCTGGTTAATAGCCAAGGGAACTTTCTATAAATGTATCGACAGCAACGACGAAATGGCTGTAGTTGTGCCGTTGTTTACCTTTGCGTATGGAGAGTCTCTATTGCGTTTTGAGCAGAGAGGAATCCGAGAAACTTGGGTCTGATAGAGTGCGGAAGTGTTTGGCGCTCCCGCAGAGGCGGCGTGCAGCTGTGCTCGCGCCAGCGTAGACGCGCCTGATTCGTTAACCCGCTAGTATTGAGAGCGCGGGAGTAGTGGACAGGCGGAGGAAGCTGGAATTCTAAATATTGCCTGTCCCATAATTATCCATGGCTCGGGGTTCTCAACCAGAAGCAGAAACAGCGCCAGCTCACATTGTCATCGACTACATTCTTCTTGGTCCGCACAGCTACAACATCGTAGGACTGTTAGCTGACAGATATAGGAATGTAGAGTTCTTTCACAAAGTATGACCACCTTGAATAATAACCTGCAATAATTGAAACTCGTGGGGCACCTGTCTTTGTTATCAGACATCGTTACCAAGCAGGGTCCCTTTCCATTCCAGGCATTCACCGAATGTCGTAAAACTGTGAAAACTGATTAACTATTTATTGACAATTTTGTGTATTTGCTAATAACCAGTTTGAGTCTAATTTTTTTGCCTCAATAACTGTTTCGTCTCCCCCCGTCGGAGGTTCGAGTCCTCCCTCGGCCATGGGTGTGTGTGTTGTTCTTAGCGTAAGTAGTGTGTAATCCTAGGGACCGATGACCTTAGCAGTTTGTCCCATAAGAACTTACCACGTGTCACATACTCTTTTTCCCCCCCTGTGTGGTTCGTGAGCGTTTGCAGTATATTCCACCCATTTCCAAATCAGCATCAGTATTTAGATTAGGTTAAGAATAATTCTTCTTTCAGAATGGTCTGCTGTACACTTTCCTCCAACTAACCGGCGTAATTTTCCTTCGATAACGGTAAAAAAAAAAAAAAAAATACCAGAACAAAGAAGGAACGAAGTGCTCGGATTGAAAATGGTGTAAGACACAGGTGCATACTTAGCAGAACATTCTACTAAGTACAGCATGTGGACTGACAGTGAACCGAAGAAAAGGATAGTAATGAGGAGTGAGAACGAAGTCTTTCACGACGGCATTGATATGTAAAACATTCTCGGATTTATTGCCGTGTCAGTTCGGTATAAAATCTATAGCTTTCGACGATAGAACCGATCGTCATCGTCAGGAGCAACTAACTGTTTTCACTGGTGTTGTGGTGGCCTTATATAGCCCGTGGTCGGCTTCTGATTGATCGGCTTGGATTGGTCGGCGATTACGTACTGCTGTCGCAGATGGTGTCGATGTCTGCGCTGTTGGTGCCACCGCTTTCGTGGGAAATTAAACACTGCAAGAAATGTCTCGGCCACTTCTGTTCATCGAGAGGTTGTTTCCATGCACCGCTCTGATAATATCCGCACACGGTTAAAGTTCTTCTCCCTCATTCTTATTTCAACACCCTACTTAATAATAGAATGTCCCATGCCTCCAGTATGTGGAGGCATAGGACAAAATTTTTGTTTCATCAAATAGTATTGTATGTTTATTAGTGAGGCTGTGCTCCGCAACTGTCCATTTCTCTAGTTCTCTACTTTTAATATGCCGTTGGTGTTTTGCACAGCAGTGGACAACGGTAAGAATGGTCTGACCTATAATATTCCTTACACACTCAGAGGGATATTATAAATTCCAGGCACCCTGATGCCGACACTGTCCTTAACAGGGCGCAACATCTCCTTCATTTGCTTAGGAGGGCAAAAATCGGTCTTTACCCCTTCTGCCCAGGAATATTCCTATTTTACTGGATCTTCAACAGGACGACGCCGACGAAGTGAGAATTCATTACCAGTCGCTTCATGGTCTCGGTAAGCCTTTCGAATCTAATATCTTTAGAGAGAAGAGAGAGGGGCTTCTTTTACTTCGGCGAGATGAAGATCTTGTCGTATTACCATCTGACAAAGGAAATGCCACCGTCGTTCTTAATACTACTGAATATTATAGCAAAATGTCATCGTTATTGGGCGTCTTAAACGGGACCCAACCTTTCCGTACAACAGAAAAATTACGGAGCTACTGGAGAATTCCCGTCTGCTAGATGCTGTTACGAAAAATCTCAGAGTCCGAGCTCCTAGTCCTCCCAGGTTGTACGGACTACCGAAGCTCCACAAGGATTATGTTCCCTTGAGACCCGTTATCAGTGCAATTGATTCTCCTAATTAAAAGCTGGCCAAGTACCTAACAACGTCGATGACTCCTATAGTCGACTGCTGTAAACATCACATAAAAAATCCCAGACGTTCATTGAGATAGTCAAACAGCTTAGAGCTGGTACAAATGACGTTTCAGTCAGCCTGGATGTGGTATCACTGTTCACAAAAGTTCCTGTGGAGGACACTTTGAAAATGCTGGCGGATCATATAAAGATGTTCCTTCATGTAATGACGTCCGCCTTCTTCTTGTATGGTAGAAAATTTTATGAAATGACAGACGATATGTCGATATGCTCTCCGTTGACTCCATCACTGGCTTACATTTTTATGGAGAATATTGAGGAACGTGCGTTAAATTCGGCTCCCCTCCATCTATCCTTATTTTATCGTTATGCTGACGATACGTTTATGGTCTCGCCACACGGCGTAGAAGCTATCGAACGATTCATGGAACACATGAACAGCATACATCCAAATATCTGGTTCGCTGTCGAGATGGAGAAGGAAGGAAAGTTGCCTTTCTTAAACGTTTTAGTACGACGACAGGTGGACGGGCGTCTCGGCCACTGTGTACCGCAAGCCGACGCATACCGATATATATCTTAATGCACAGAGTTTCCTTCATCCTGTTCAGAAGAGAGCCGTTTTGAAAGCGTTGGTATATAGAGCAAAAACTGTTTCTGACGAGAACCACTTGAAATCCGAAATTAACCATCTGAAGTACGTGTTCCGAAAGAATGATTATGGTGCACACAATATAAAGGCAGCGTTCTCCAAGAAAACGAAAAGTAAAAATGCTGCACACTCATAGGATGAACCATCGATTGTGGTTCTTCCTTTTTGTAGCGATATATCCAGTAAAATAGGAAGAGTCATATGTAGAATGGGTATAAGAGCGATTTTTTTCCCTCCTAAGAAAATTAAGATGGTGCACCCTGTTAGGGGCAGTCTCCGGGTAAGGGTCCCTAGAATTGATAATATCCCCTGTGAGTGTGAAAGAAATTATATATGTCAGACCATTAGTACCGTTCCCGACCGCTGTACAAAACACCAACTGCATATTAAAAATAGGGAACTAGTGAAATCGGCAATTGCGGAACACAGCCTCACCAAGAAACATGAAATATTGTTTGATGAAACAAAAATTTTGTCCCATGCCTCCCATCCTGGGATTCTGTTATTAAGAAGGCTGTTGAAATAAGAATGAGGGAGAAGAACTTTAACCGTGACAGCGGATACTATCTGAGTGGTGCATGGAAGCGAGCGCTCGATGGAGAGTAGCAACAGAGACATTCCTCGCAGTGTTTACGTTCCCACTGAATCGGTGGCGACACCAGCGCAGACAATGAGACCATGTGTGACAGCAATACGTCATCGCTGACCAATCACAATCTGACCTATCAGAAGCCGTCTACGGGCTATATAAGGCCACCACAGCAGCAGTGGTCAGTTGTTTCTGACGATGACGATGCAGGCCATCGTCGAAAGCTCGAGATTTTACCCCGAATTGACCCGGAAAGAAAACCAAGAATATCCTACATAGTAATGAGGAGTGATGACGAAATTACGGTCACTATTGAAACCACAATGTGAGTGAAATGAAGATACTCTGCTGTCTTATAGGTAAAGTAAGGTATGGCGGTGGAAACAGGGACATTATAAAAGGCAGATTACCATAGACAACGACGGCATCAATAGCAAATAGAAGTACACTAATGTCAAACATTGGCTTCCGACTGAGAATGAAATTTTTGAAAACGTACGTCTGGAGCACACAATAGTATGGTTGAGCATAACCGACCGTGGGAGAAACTGAGAAGAATGGAAGCGAAACGTTTGAAATGTGGGGGAAACTGGAAAAATAGAAGCGAAGCGTTTGATACGTGTTATTATAGATGGATGCTAAAAATTAGATGGACAAGTAAGATAAGTAACGTGGAGCTCTCCACAGAATCGACGAGGAAAGCAACACGCGGAAAAGATCGACAGCAAGAAGAAAGAGGATGATAAGAGATATCTTAAGACATCAGGGAATAGCTTCCACGGATCTATAAGGATCTGCAGAGTGTAAATCCTGTTGGGGAAGACAGTGATTTGAGTACTCCAACAAATAATTTAAGACGTAAAGTGCAAATACTACTATGAGATGAAGAGGTTGGCACACGATAAGATTTCTTGTCTGACTGTATCATACCAGGCACGAAACTGATAACACAGAAAGATTCTGTTATTTTCGCTGATACCTCTATCACGCGATCGAACTTACTCTGACAGTGTACACTCCCGAACGTTCCTCGACTGAAGTGTCGGATTCCATGTCTATCAATGTTCTAGACGTCAGCTGCACAGAAATCGTTACTACAAACCAAAATTGCTCTACAGAACGAAGTGACACTAACAAAACACTGCCGATGTCAACTATTGTGGCCGTATATACAACGAAGGAAACATAGAACACTAACTCTGCGACAAATTACTCACTGTAAAACAACATTCAAGATACGACAGCCGCGCCCGGTAGCCATGCGGTCTGAGACGCCTTTCCACGGTTCGCGTGGCTTCCCGCATCTGAGGTTCGAGTCCTCCCTCTGGCATGGATGTGTGTGTGTGTGTGTGTGTGTGTGTGTGTGTGTGTGTGTGTGTTGCTCTTAGCGTAAGTTAGTTTAAGTTAGATTAAGTAGTGTGTATGGCTAGGGACCGACGACGTCAGCTGTTCGGACCCATAGGAACTTACCACCAAGATACGGCGGACGCTGAGGTAAAAGACACTATATACATGAACAGCATCTTACTCTTCGTTCACAACCCATTCAAGACATACAAACAAACTATAAGTGTGCCTAATATTATACACAAAACATTTGCACTTTTTGTTTAGCTATGAGATTGTCGTATCGAATATTTTCAACGTCTACACACTAACAGTAACCGGAGGAATTAATCAAATCGAATCCACTCGCTGGGTGCCAAAACTGTAATTCATAAAATCATGAAAATTATTATACAGTCCGCCTCACGGATGGCGCAAAAATTTTTGTGTGGTTTTGGTATAACATACAATCGTGGAAATTAATATACATGTCACCCTACACTTGGCGTAAAAATATTATTAATTCAAAGGTTGTTGATGAAATGACAGGTAAGGCAGCCCAAAGCTGGGCACTAAAATGTGATAATTTCAAATTTTGCCGATATGGTCTGAGTGGAAACGAGAGATTAAAGGAATTACAACATAGAAATATTTACATTTGTTGTAATGAACAGATAAAGAACGTCGGCTGTAAAACGATGGAGTGGCTACTAAGCTTACTGAACACATGTGTCGCCAAGCAACACATCCCCAAAATGTGGCGGAAGTCTCGAGTCATTGCAATACTTAAGACTGGGAAGGAACCAAACGATACAAAAAAAATTCGACCTATCTCCCTTTTATGCCACAATTTCAAGACATTAGAAAAGCTGGTACTTAACCGAATCAGTGCCACCCTCGGAGTGAAGTTTACCCGACAACAAGCATGGCTTTCCGCTGGCAAATCATGCTGTAGTCAGATCTTGAATCTAACCCAGCACATCGAGGATGGTTTTGAGCTTGGTGAGATTACTGCAATCGCTTTTGTTGACCTGACAGCTGCAGACGACACTGTGAATCACAGGAAACTATTGAAGAAAGTGTGTGACCTTGCTAAGGAGTACCAACTAACATCCCTTATTAGCCCCTTCCTTCAGAACAGAAGATTACAAGTTTCATTAGAGGGTAAGAGGAGTAGACGACGAACGCAGAAGAACGGACTCCCCCCAAGGCAGTGTATTTGCTCCAGCACTGTACAATATCTACACAAATGATCAGCCAATACCAGCAATTACTAGGCTCTTCATCTATGCCGAAGACACAGCAGTAGCTATTCCGGGGCCAACCTTTAAAGAAGTAGAAACTGTCTCTAGCAATGGATGAAGTCTCCAAGTACGATGGTGCCAACCACCTGAAGCCCAAACCCACTAAAAAGTGAGCGCCTTCCACTTACGAAATAGGGAAGCGCAGCAAAACCTGGACATCACATTGCGAGGAGAGCAACTGAAACATTGCCCAACACAAGTCTACCTAGGTGTCACAGTGGACAGGGCTCTAATGTACAGGCAGCAATTCCTAAAAGTGACACAGAAAGTCATTGCTTGCAGTGGGACACTTAAGAAGCTGATTGGTAGCAGCTGGGGAACCAACCCACACCTACCAAGGACTTCCGCACTTGCGTTTTGGGTATAAGCCACTGAGTATGCTGCTACTGTGTGGAATGCTTCAGCCCATGCTAAGCAAGTCGATATTGCTGTCAACGGCACTGCAAGGATCACCTCAGGATGCTTGAAGCCAACAACAGTGCAGAAATTGTATCCGATTGTTGGAATAGCTCCACCTAATATCCAGAGAGCCACTGCCGCAGAGACGGCCGCTGTGCCGGAGCGGTTCTAGGCGCTTCAGTCCGGAACCGGCACGCTGCTACGGTCGTAGGCTCGAATGCTGCCTCGCTCATGGATATGTGTGATATCCTTGGGTTAGTTAGGTTTAAGTAGTTCTAAGTCTAGAGGTCTGATGACCTCAGATGTTAGGTCCCTTAGCCTTTAGAGCCATTTGAACCATTTGAACTGCCGCAGACAATGAGAGAACAAAGTAGGAGAATGGCGGCCGAAGGCCTCTGTATGGTCATCATGCAGCAAGAACCCGCCTTAAATCCCGCAATAGTTTCCTTGCTAGGACTGCGCCACTGGATGGAGCACAACAGCCTAAGAGTGGGCTTCCACCGATGCAAGACCAAGACGAATAAATTAGTCAACAGATCTAGCTTGCATGAAGATGTGTGCAGCAGATGGGCCGTCGGCACAATGCGTCTTGTGGTATCTCATTGTTAGTGAAATGACTTGTTGACAAAAGACAGCTTTCAACTTTCACGTTCTACAGAGATGCCGTGAATGGCTGGTTTAACTCATTCCTTTTTCCGTCCTGGCTGACTTAATGCCTCGTCTATAGGACCCTTTATCGGAAAGGTGGCCTACCTGTTTTTTCACCTCTGGCAGTTGTTGCCTGTAGCAGTTTCCTCGACGTGGCTGACATCAGGCAAGCAAGGGCGTTCAACTGCTAAAGTTCCAACCAGTGAATCGCAAGGAAATCCATGCAGCATTGAGAGGGAAATGGGAACGTCACATAGTTGTGATAAACATCGGTATGCGAGCAAAGATTTGACTCTGTTCCTCTGATTCCTATGACTCTGCACTGCCTGCTCTCTGTGTCATCATTGTCCCTTCATTACTCGTCTGCCAGGCTGTCTAATTGACTCGCCAATGGCTTCTCTTGCTTGGCACTTTGTTCCAGTCTCTCACTATCTGTCGTCTAGGGCAGTGAAGTTTCCATCGTATCGTCTTTGTCAATGACGGGTTCAATTTTTTATCCCGCTAAGTGACTTATCGACGCTGCATAACCACGCTCCCAGTCTGCGATTTTGCGATGGCTGGCGTGTAACTCATGAACTCTCATCCCGTTGTAAGACTATTGTTGTTCTCAGCGCTGGCTGAAAAGTATATTGTATATTGTATATTGTATATTGCTGGGCATTTTATGAAGAGTTTGTCTTCATTCCTGCGTTGTCAAAAAAGCAGCCACCAACAACAAACCTGTCCGTTTGTAACGAGAAGGTCTGTGCTTCGCTCAAGTGCACCATGTTATCATGACATGACGGCATCGCTACTGCTGTCTTACTTTCCATAAGGCAACGCTTCATGAGTGAGCCAATACGTCATAAGCTGTCCTTAAATGCACAAAATTTGGTTGACGTGACATCCACAAATGAGTATCGTAGAAGCAGATATTAAACCTCTTCAGATGTAAAAGATTTATAGTTTCAATCAAGGTCGGCCGCTGTGGCCGAGTGGTTCTATGCGCTTCAGTCCGGAACTGCGCTGCTGCTACGGTCGCAGGTTCGAATCCTGCCTCGGGAATGGATATGTGTGATGTCCTTAGGTTTAAGTAGTTCTAAGTCTAGGGGCCTGATGACCTCAGATGTTAAGTCCCATAGTGCTTAGAGCCATTTGAACCATGTTTAAATTTCAATCACGAAATGTTTTGGGCGATAATAAGTACGTCTTCGGGTGAACAGGAAATCTGAGACGCGTGACCACCTTACACTGAACACCGGGCTGCAGGCAGATGACAGCCGCGCATGGAGGCGGCTTTTGGGAAAGTCTCACTTGCAAGTTGCAGCTCAGCCATTCCTCTCGACCTCAGTACCCTGCAGTGAAGCATAACAATAACTTGGTTACAGTCATACGCAGGATCATTGCCAACGGAAACAGACCATAAACTCTTAGGAATATGGAAACGTTTTGGATTGTTCGGGGTAGAGCAAGGGAACGGAACCATCACTTTCCACGTAGAGAAGGGAGGTGATTCCCTTTTCCGACAAATTCATAAAAAATGTCACTGACGCTGCAACAGATAACAGAGTGTCCTACTGCTGGGATGCATGAAAGGATGGTACCTCGCAGAAACCGAAAAACGAAATATAGTTTGCCCAGTTTTCCAATATAGTGGTGAACCGTCTTTCTGTCTTCAACTTTATTCTTTACTGCCCAGCTACTATCTCGATTCAGTGGCCGTACAACTGGTAAGGACATCTTAAAAGTACTGGTAAAAAACAGTGTCCCCAGATGTTTGCCTACCGTACGCTCCTGTTAGGAGTCTTGCCTAAAACTACAACTTCTCTGTCACCTCGGCTATGTACGTCCTTTTAACGAAGGAAAAATTCATTAGACACACACAGCAATTGATTTAAAGCTACATAACATATAGGTTTCATACCGAAACAGACGTCGTATTTAGATGATAATGATTTCACTTTAATTCAAAGCTTTGAACATGGCTGCGTGGTCAGCGACCGTTTACAGAGTAAAATTAAAGCAATATTAGTCCTTGGTCGCAAAAAAGAAGTATTTTGACCTATGTTTCGGCACTGCTATGATTGCCTTCATCAGAAGTAAAACTGTATCGCTTGATATTTATTTTATACGTGACATGCCAGATTGAGTCTTTTACTTCTTATGAAGGCACTCATAGTAGCCGATGCCTATGTCAAAAGACTTCTATTTTGTGGACGAGGGCTACTGTTGCTTTAGTTTTATTTCAAAGCGTCTTCAGTAGTCAACGTGACAGTGTGGTATTTACCAATATCGTAAACAATTCTTTTGTTTTCAATAGACAAAATTAAATTACATTTATTACTCATAATTTTTGTTTCCTACATTATTTCTGATGTCGTTGTACATATAGGTGTCCAATTTCGTACACTGTGCATCACTGACACTAAACGTATTTTCGTTCTCAAACTGTGCAGGCCAATTTATACCTCGTGTGCTTCGTTTTGATGTTGCTGGTTCGTCTTTTGTTTTGTTTTTGCTGTCGTGGAAACATCTGCCATTCCATCTGTGTGCGTGTTTACACTTTTCGACTGGTGTATGCACAGTGTGTGTGTGTGTGTGTGTGTGTGTGTGTGTGTGTTTTGCTTTTAAGTAAGGGACAGTAAGTCGAGTGATATGTCTTAACATAAAAACAAATTCAAGTGTAACAATTCCTGCCTGTAAACTGTCTTTCACATCTCGCTAGTGCCAGAGTTTAAATAAATTTTAAAAGCTTCATGATAAGTTGCCATCGGCAAGGTTCAAAATAATGCTTACCTTAAATTCTATTTCATCACATGTAAAACAATCCTCTTGCCATACAGAATTTCATACTGAGAGCATTATGAAGAACAGTCAACAGAAATTCTGAGTGGTTTCCTCAACTGGAACTGCACTGTTAGGAAATCGATATCCGATACTGTTCAGAACGTATGTTTTTCAGATTTCCAGCAGAGCGTGAAGGCTTGTGGAGACTGTATCAGCTGACAGCACCGACGCTTACGTTTTTCGAAATTCACAGACCTGTAGCGCTCACAACGGAGAGCTCAACAAAACCTTCCTCACTGCAGCAAAGCGCACAGAAATGTGGAGACAGCGTCAACTTAAGGACTCCTTCGCTAACGGCCCAATAGGGTCGGATTCGGTTCAAGGTCGCGGCCGCAGTCATGGAAAACAAATGCCGAAATCTGCCACAAGTAATGATAGCCATTGAAACTGATCGCTGCCTTCCCATTTGAGATTTTACACTGTCAAGAACAATTTCGGTGGATAGGGGATCTTTACCAGTGTGAAATATAATGTAAATATCACAACAATTTTTCAAAGACCTGACAATAAAGCCTGTCCCCTCTAATTATAAAAGTATTTATGTTACAATAGCCAAAACTGCACAGAGCAATTAATTTGTAGATTCTACAACATCTTATTGTATGGAATATGTAATTTAAAGTAAAGAGATCGATAATCTACATGGACGCTTTTCCATTGGATTTGTTTTTACTAAAATTACGGTTGCAGGTTCGAATCCTGCCTCGGGGGTGGATGTGTGTCCTTAGGTTAGTTAGGTTTAATTAGTTCTTAGTCTAGGGGGACTGATGGTCTCAGATGTTAAGTCCCATAGTACTTAGAGCCATTTTAACCATAATTACTTAGTGTTTTAAATGCAGGAAAATTAGGAAGCATGCTGTATGCTATTCACCTTTCTTTCCTAATATCTTTAAAAAATTGATACATATGCGGTAATTCCAAAATTATTAATTTATCTTTTTGAAAATTTTGACAGATTATCAGCTACATAGCTATTGAAGGTTAATGTACAAACAGTTACTTTATACGACTGCACAATGGGAAAGGTGCCTTGCAGAGCACTGGGTATAGACGAGACGAGGGAGCGCCCGTTTCCGCATTCAAAACCATTCCGTGGGGCAGTCCGATTACAGAGCGGTGAGCGAGGTAAGGAAGGCAGTACTTGCTTCCCCACAATACCTTTGTACCAACAGGCACACTCTCTCTTACCCATAAACTTTCACTACTGTAGTATATTAACGTTCCATATGGAACTTACAGAGATGAAGTGCTAAAGGCTTGCCATATTTTGCCGTAAAAGTGAACTGACAGAAGGAGTATAGCGTAAACGTGTCTTGCTTAAGTACACAGCAGTGGAGGCCTGAGATGGTGGAGGGGCATAAACCACACACAATGCGATGATCTTAACGGCGCAACTCGTTTCAAACAAACTTCTCGTCCTATATTTGGCGACTGAAATATTGTTGATCAAGAGTTGTGTTTAAGTTGCTTTGGCATATATCTAACGGCAGTATTAGTAATAGTAGTTCACAAATCTGTAGTGTTATGTTACGACCCTAAAGGACTCTATAAATTGTTCCGTCTTCACAAACTGTGACATGGTCGCGAATCTTACTTCACGTCAATGGTCACAAATTATATATATATATAAAGGGTGGTTCATTGATCGTGACCGGGCCAAATATCTCACGAAATAAGCGTCAGTGGACCACCCTGTATATGTATATACTTACTGCTCAGTTTGTCTTAGATATTATTTCTGGTTATGGCCGAGGGCTAAGGACTGTAATTTGATAATGTTGTTTCCTTGTTATGTTTATTAGGGAAGACATTGGATTTTGTTCTCATATTTAACGGAAGACACCGAGCGAGGTGGCGCAGTGGTTAGCACACGGGACTCGCATTCGGGAGGACGACGATTCAATCCCGTCTCCGGCCATCCTGATTTAGGTTTTCCGTGATTTCCCTAAATCGTTTCAGGCAAATGCCGGGATGGTTCCTTTGAACGGGCACGGCCGATTTCCTTCCCAATCCTTCCCTAACCTGAGCTTGCGCTCCGTCTCTAATGACCTCGTTGTCGACGGGACGTTAACACTAACCACCACCACCACCATTAACGGAAGACATTATTGTATTGAGAGTGTGAAACAATATATGAGGATGTTTACAAGCTAAAGAAAAATTTTGTTTCAGTGAAAGGGTATTTATATTCTGTTGATGGACATAATTGTTAAACTGTCCCACACCTGCACAGCCCACAGCCTGAACCCCAGTCCACTTAAATTTTATGTTACAGTCCTTAACTTTCTGTTGCGTACGACACGTAAATCAGCTACATTATGTAAAGTGTCTGAGATTAATCGATTTCACTTTTCGTGCATTAGGTTCGTTGGTGCTTTTCCAGATTCGTAATTTCAGCTTCTTAGTCCACTCCATCAGGAAGTTTTAGGAAGTGTAAGCTGTACTACCTTGTTCAGAGCCTTGTGATTACAAATGACGCCGAGTCCGCCGTCATCGCTCTAGAGGAATTTTCGTGGCGTTGTCCGAGTGGCAGGTTCTTACGCAGTCGCGGCCTGCTTCGTCTCAGTCGCATTTGCGCCCCAACGGCTCGCCCCGGCGGCACACCTCTGCCCCCTCCTGCCCCCACTCGCACTAAGAGCCGTGACAAACGCCTTCCTCTGGAGCGCCTTCCTGCCACCAGCATTAGCAGCAGCAGCAGCCGCTAAATGCTCTTTGTGCGCTCAGTCTCCGCCCCGCTCCGCTCCGACGAGCACTCGAAAATTCTCCGCAAAAATAATGCCCCTGCGCGCCGTCGCAGAAATTAACTGAGAAACGTAAGCTTTTCGCGCGTGCTACTGTGAAAGGCAGAGAGAAAGACCTTCAAAGTAGGTCGCATAGCGGCACGGTCGACACGACGATTAATCGTGGGGCGACGCAGACGGCACCTTACCGAGGGTGCGTAATACTGAAGCATGAAACCTATGGTTACGCCCAAGGCAGTGTGATCGATTTTAGAGCAACTCTACTCTCCTGTTATCATCCCCGACCAGCAACAACTACACACATCAAAATTCTGCATCACCTCGGTTACGAGAGTTCCGGAACCTGTACAGAAATTTGGAATAGAGATCAACATAAACATCATTTCCGCCCTTTTTATTGTTCATGAAAACCACACATTACACGTTGTACCACCATAAGCGACGTTTTAAGAGATGGTGGTCCATCTTGCTGTACACACCGGTAGAACGTCCTTTTGCGTTGATGCATGCCTGTATTCGTCGTGGCATACTATCAACAAGTTCATGAAGATACTGTTGGTCCAGATTGCCCCACTCCTCAACGGCGATTCGCCGTAGATCCCTCAGAGTGGTTGGTGGGTCACGCCGTCCATAAACAGCCCTCTTAAATCTATCCCAGGCATGTTTGATAGGGTTCATGTCTGGAGAACATGCTGGTTTCTCTAGTCGAGCGATCACCAGCTGCGTATGTCGACCCCACATAATACCGCCCCAAAACAGCAGGGAACCTCCACCCTTCTGCATTCGCTGGACAGTGTGTGTAAGGCATTCAGCCTGACCGGGTTGCCTCCAAACACGTCTCCGTCAATTGCGTGATTGAAAGCATATGCGACACTCATAGGTGAAGAGAATGTGATGCTAATCCTGAGCGGTTCATTCGGCATGTTGTTGGGCCCATCTGTACAGCACTGCATGGTGTCGTGGTTCCAAAGATTGACCTCGCCATGGATGCAGGAAGTGAAGTAGCGCATCGTGCAGCCTATTATGCACAGTTAGAGTCGTAACACGACGTCCTGTGACTGCACTAGAAACATTATTCAACATGGTGTTTGCCAACTGGGTTTCCGCGCCATAATCCGTAGGTAGCGGTCATCCACTGCAGTGGTAGCTCTTGGGCGGCCTGAGAGAGGCGGTCTCTCTCTGTATCTCCTCCACGTTGAGAGCCGTTCTTGGCACAAAGTGACAATGCGGACGCGATCGAACCACATGGCATAGTTCAGCTACAGACAACATGAGCCGTGTACCTCCTTCCTGGTGGAATGACTGCAACTGATCGGCTGTCGGACCCCCTCAGTTTATTTGGTGCCGCCCAAGCATGGTTATTTACATCTTTGGGCGGGTTTAGGGACATCTCTGAACAGTCAAAGAGGCTGCATGTGTGATACAATATCCACAGTCAACGTCTATCTTCAGAAGTTCTGGGAACTGGGATGATGCAAAACTCTTTTTGAAGTGCGTACGTAATTACGCAAGTAGTTACCCAAGAACAGGGCCAACAAGATAAGCTATGTAGTTTTTTTGTTATTTTAGGTACATGATTTTGGTTCAGAGATGACACAGAAATGCTAAACTTCTTAAAAATTTCTCTCTTATTAATATCTGAACTTTATAGGACAATTTAATACTTCAGGGTGAAATCCACACAAATTGCGATTTTTTCCGATAATAAATGTGTATTAGAAACCATTCCCGGGCTTCGTTTAGTATCTCCTAGTAACACCTGACTAGGACTTGCCTTACACGATTGTGTAGGGCTATAAAAAGTAACATTTGATACATACATTTTTTATTGGATCACCGACCTTGTGACTAGTTTGATTCAGCCTGACACGAATGCCTCTCCTACACCGTTCTCTACATCTTTGCTTTGCAGATGCTCTCTACTTCCTCAATTATTTGTTGCATGTATTCCTATAGATTTTATGGCCTTCAGCTCAGTCTAGTACCATCAAAGTTATTTCCTCAAATCTTAACACATGTCCTATGGCCATGTCCCTTCTTCTTCTCAGTGTTTTCCATACGTTCCTCTGGAGACTCTCCTTATTGTTTATCATTCCGACTAATTTTTCAACCCATCCAACTGCATAACATTCCGAATGGATTGATTGTCTTCTGTTCAGATTTTCCCGTAGTCCGTGTTTCATTTCGACTCAGTGCTGTGTTCCTAACGTACAACCACATATTTTTGTTCCTCACACTGAAGCCAATATTTGATACTAGTAAATTTCGTAAGGCCAGGACTACCCTCTTCCTCTTAGCTAGTCTCCTTTGCGCATCTTGTCTGATGTTGCTTCATGGCAGAAGATCTCCTTCATCAAACTGCTACTTAATCATAAATTTTGATTTCTGCTACATCTCATTACTTTCGCATTTCTTCCGTTTACTCTCAATCCACATTCTGTTTTCACGAGATCGTTCAATTCATTCAACAGGTCTTATAACTTCATTTTCAGTGAGGACACCAATATCATTAGCGAAAGTGATCACTGATATCATTTCATCCGGAATTTTAATCCTACTCCCGAACCTTTCTTTTATTTTTGTCATTGCTTCTTCGATGTAGAGATTGAACACTACGTGCGAAAGACTGTATCCCTGTCATACCATCCATGTCATACTTCGTGTTCCATTCTCATTGTTCCCTCTTAGTTTTTTTGCATATAGTGTATTACTCTTCTTTCCCTACGCTTACTCCTATTGAATATAAATTTCGACAATGTTGCACAATTTTACATTATAGAGCGCCTTTTCAAGGTCGACATATCCTATGAATGAGTAATGAATTTTGTTGATTCCGTGAAAAAGCGAACTGCCTCTTCGTTTCCCTTTCCTAAAGCCAAACTGATTGTTATCTAATAACTCCTCAAACCTTCTTTGCCACTGGTCTGGACATTACCGTTGATAGCAGCTTTCATACATGGGTTGTAGAGCTCACTGTACGATAGTTGTCGCACTTGTCTAGCTTTTCTATATCCTAGATCTTGTGAATGACGATTTTCCTCTTTATACACGAACTTGAATAGTCGTTTGACTGCCATCCCCCCCACCCTTCCTTGATTTCAAAAACCCCAAAGCAACGTTATCCCCGCCTTCCTCCTCATATCATCGCAGATCTTTCAGAGGTCCTTTAAGTTCTGATCTCTGACGTTAATGCTGGAGGACCTATGTCGTATGAAATATTCCTGCCCATAAACCTCCATAGACGCTACAGAAAACTGATATATAGCAGCGCAGTGAAACTCAGTATCTGTGAAACTGAAAGCATATCGCTAGAAATAATTATAAGAAAAGTAATGATTGCCAACCCCCAGACTACTCATGTCCAAAATATATTAATATAAAAGTTAAATTACAATAAGAGACTGCCGTTTTGAGCAAGCGCTGAGTGACCAAGTGCGTAATGCCGTCAAAGATCCTTGCTTAGATTTTCTGGCAGACAACCAAGTCTCTGTAGGACGGACAAGTAAGCGTTAAATAATAGGAACTGAATAAAGGCTTTCATTTGGAAATTACTGGCAGAGTTCATAGTCTTTATTGTAGATATTGTCGCTGCAGCTCTGCTAATGAAAGAAGCTGACAGACGTAATTGGTATTTGTTGCACATCTTTCAAACAATGGCTCTGAGCACTATGGGACTTAATATATGAGGTCATCAGTCCCCTAGAACTTAGAACTACTTAAACCTAACTAACGTAAGGACATCACACACATCCATTTCCGAGGCAGGATTCGAACCTGCGACCGTAACGGTCTCGCGATTCCATACTGTAGTGCCTAGAACCGCTCGGCCACACCGGCCGGCTGCACATCTTTAACTAGAAACAAAATTTCATTTGACAGTTCTGTGCTCATTAAGCACTAACATTTCCTCAGCCTTTCGATGTAGCTACTTTAGGATGGGCTGCAGTGACTTCAATTAGGAACAATGGTTTCCAGCTACACTAGCAGATACGTAGATAATCTTATTAAAAGTATGTTCCGTTGTTAGTTATCTATCAAAAATAAAACCGGGGAGTGGGCGCCGAAAATTTCAGCGTATACTTCTTGCAGTTAAAATCAATTCAGTTTTTCATTTTTTTTACTGTGTACTTAGAAATTTACCTTTTTGTACTTTTATATTTATTTTAAATTTACGCAACACCAATTTTACGAATGATCTTAGATTGCTTTGTGTGCCATACTCCAACTTAGCGCCAACATCCTTTCATAGTCTCACGTTTATCTGTCAATGAAGTAGACGAATAATGCTTGTCGCTCTGGGTAAAGGTTTGTCACGAAAGCACTGTAAGTAAATGTCGGTGTGTGGTAACGTGTTTGCATTATTAGCGAAGGGAGGGCTAAATGCCACTAGTTACTTATTTATCCAGAATATTTCAAACTAAATGTCCATGATTACTTTTTTTGAGATAAGAACATGTTCAGAGAACCTCTGCCCACTGTGAATATAGGTAAGTTACACCTCCATTGCACAGGTAATAATCATCTAAGTAATCAATCTCTTATAAAAAGTGTTGTCCCATTGTACTGGTGACTGTAATTTAATTTGAATATTTCGCCGTCCTCTGGGATTATCAAAATGTCCTGTATTTTGGTCATCCCAGACGGAGATGCGTGCGATGTCCTTGTTTTATCACATTTTATTTTAATCGTAATCTAGCAAAGAGAAAAAGCGTCTTTTTTCTTTTATATATCTTTTACAGTTCATCTTCCACCTACATACATACACGAAGATTCAAAAGTCATGTCCCATGGGACGAATTTTACATTAATGATTCGGTATTCATGGCCAAAATGGCAGAGTTGTATTATGTGATATGATAGGAACGATCATTCGAAGCAAATAGATCTAGTAAACCCGGGTTCTAAAGTGCATGAAGTGTGAGTACTTACTTATCCTCGATATCGCCATACAAGTCTCTTTTAAGGCAAGATCTTTGCTCTCCATATTTCCATATGTGGTAGCATTGACTGAAATAAGAAAAATGTCCATCAAATATGGGCTTTAAGGTGCATACCGTAAGAGCTATGAGCGCTTCTTCGTCTTCGCTACTGTGACAATTCTTCTATTGAATAAGTGCTCATAGCTCATAAGGTATGCAGTTTAGAGACCATGTTTACTTAGACAGTTTTTTCTTATTTGGGTACATGCAACATCCTCCCAAATTGTGGAATGCAAAGATACTGCGGTAGATGAGATTTGTTTCACAGTATCGAGGACGAATAACTTTTCACAGCTCTAGAGGAATGCATTTTAGAGCCCATGTATACATCTTTGTCCTATGGGCCTCGACTATGGAATCGTCAATGCAGACTTCACCTTACGCTGTGTGTGTGTGTGTGTGTGTGTGTGTGTGTGTGTGTGTGTGTGTGTGTGTGTGAGCAATTACAAAACTTTTTGGATAAATACTCGGATAATTTTCAAAATTATGCCCAGTTTGATGTCGTTACGGGTTCATGGTTATTGGAAACGCCACTGCCCGTGGTATTTAGTCAACATGCACTAACAGTTACACTTCTTGAAGTCAAATTGCCGGTAGTTTTTATTGTGGCGTCAGTGGAATAGCATGTATGAGTACTTCATCTAACTGGGTAGTCGACTAGCTTCTACAGATACACTGCTTACCTACTTTCTACTAACACATATAGGATTAGACTGGTAAAGAAGCAGCAGCCTCGTGTTCGCCTTAAATGATGCTTGTAGCCAACTTCCTCGGACGGATCAAGAGCCTCTGTAAACGAGTGCAGCGTGTCAGACGCAGTTACTCGTTGCTGATGCATTCGTATCTCATCATGATTGTCTTCTACGTATCTGATTCCTGAATATTTTTTGAATACAATTAGAAAGATGCTGGCTACCCTCAAATGACGTCTACGCTAAAACTATTAATAGTTCTGAATCTTGTTTGGGATTTTACATGGAAGTAAAAATGTTTTATAATGACTGGTGCTATAAATGTCTAATTTATACGAAGCTTAAAGCTATTTCCGTACAACTGTAGGTAGTGTATACGCCCTCACTGTAGAGTTTTCTGTAATCTTTTCAGTATAGAGAGCTCAGTATACATGTCCAATGGTTTGTTTCTGTGTAAAAGATTTTCAGCTCCAAAAGGCACAATATCCACGTACGTAACATCCAGGGTGAGTTAGAACAAAAGATATACGCTTTTAGGGGTGACAGAATTAGTGATTCTCAACAAAAAGCGCCATACGCACGTCTGTCCTGTTTTTAACAGTTTCCGAGGAAACGCATGGAAACAGTGGGGAACAGAACAAATACTGGTGATAGTAAATGAACGATTGTGATTCAGTGTTTAATTTAACTGCGTACGCGTCCTCACAAAAGATTTTCAAAAAATTTACCATCAACTGAAATACATTTTGTAGCCCTTGTAGACAGCTGCTGTGTTGCTGTTCTGAGTTCATTCGTATCGTCCTTCATCTGAGCACACACATGTAAAATACGAGCGAGAAGGTTCTCATTTCTGTCTACTCTGCGGTTGTAGATTTCGCTCTGAAACCAACCCCAGAAACAGATGTGAGAAAGGCATACCTCAGTTGCGATCGATTACTTACGAAGAACATCTTGTGATTGTGCTGCAAATAAACAGATAAATAGGAAAAACTTCCCTGATGATCTGCAGTTATTATGTGTATGTGGGTAAGGAGCAGTAGCGAAATGCTGTTGACCCTGAACGTAAAAAAAAGTAACTTATTTCGCATAAATCAGCTCAGCCTGCAACATCAGTCAGCATTGCATAGGGAACCAAACAGTTTGCGTTCGATATCTGGAATAAATAAGATTTAAGCCCTTGAAGAGTAAAACGCAAGATAAGTTCGTTGTTTGTGGCAAGTGTCACAGCTCAAATCCCGCTATTTTTTATGTGACAGGATAATAAAAGGTAGTGATTTGGCTATTTCACTGCATGTTATCGTATTGCGAAGTCTCTCTGTCGATTTTTTTTTTTTTTTTTTGTAAAGATGTGTTGAAGCCTTCAGCTGCCATTCTTTTTAGTTCGTGTACAATTGTCTTATAGGATATTTTTACAAGCATAAAATAATATCATAGGAACAACGACGTATATGACATAATCTGCTACTAAAAATTCATTCATAAAATACTTCAAAATGGCCTAGGGCCGAAATTGCATAATCGTACAGGAAATAAAAAGAATGGCAGCTGAACCAAATTTTGTCCAAGTGCTGAGTTACATCGTCAAAGTCCAGAGCAGGTTGGAGGGATCTGCCCAATACGCTGCAAACATTCTCAATTGGGGAGAGATCCGAAAGATCTTGCTGACCAAGGCGGGGTTTGGAAAGATCGAAGACAAGCAGTAGAAAATCTCGTCGTGTACGGGCGGGCATCATCTTGCTGAAATGTAAGGTCAGGATAGCTTACTATCAATGGCACCAAACGAGTTATCGAATGTCGCCGACGTGACGCTGTGCTTTTAGGCTGTTGTGGATGACAACCAAAGGAGTCCTACTACGCTAAGAACTACCACGCCGGACTACCACTTCTTGAAACTTCCTGGCAGATTAAAACTGTGTGCCGGGCCTAGACTCGAACTCGGGACCTTCTCCTTTTCGCGGCAAGTGCTCTGCCAACTGAGCTACCCAAGCACGACTCACGACACGTCCTCACAGCTTCAATTCTACCAATACGTCGTCTCCTCTACCACTTCCTTCTGTCGGGCCGTACGGCGGCTGACAGGGTCAGGTTGGTACCCATATCTGTCCGGGGTATCTCCAGACACGTCTTCGGCATGGAACCTCACTGACTGGAGTAGAATTGTCTTCTGTGAAGAGCCTCGCTGCGAACTGGGCTCCGATGACCAGTGAAGCACTTGAGCACTTCCTAATCTTTGCGTCTGTGAAACACGTTTCCTCTGCTGAACAAATGCAAACAGCTCTGACTGTGTGCACTTCCGAAGCTCGTGTTTATTGGATTAGTGGAAATGAATCAGACATGAGCTTAGGAGCATACTGTCCTCCGCCTGTACAGGAAGAAGCTCTAGCGGATCATGTTAAAATACCTGCCGCAACAGTTTATTTGAAGAGACGATAGAAGAGGATGTACTTCATTTTCCGATCAAACCCGTTTCCAAAGTCTGTGAGTTAATATACAAAAGAACAGTATTTATATGATGTCGTACCGTTCCTTAACAGGGATGTTAATTTGATATTATAATATTCTCAGTTGCAGACCCCAATTTTTTAGATGTATGAAACACGGAGGAAGGCGGAATTTGTAGCTGAAGCTGTATTTTCAACTGAAGAGCGAAAGAAGCTGGTACACCTGCCTAATGTCGTGTAGCCCCCCCACCACCGCGGCTCATCCGAGCACACAGAAGTTTCGCAACACGACATGGCGTGCAGTCTACTAATGTCTGAAGTTGTGGTGGAGGGAATGACACCATGAATCCTGCAGGGCTGTCCATAAATCCGTAAGAGTACGAGGGGGTGGAGAACTCTTCTGAACAGCACGTTGCAAGGCACTCAGACATGCTCAGTAACGTACTTGTCTGGGGAGTTTGGTGGACAGCGGAAGTGTTTAAACTTACAAGAGTGTTCCTGAAGCCACTCTGTAGCCATTCAGGACGGGTGGTGTGTCACATTGTCCTACTGGAATTTCCTGAGTCCCTCGAAGTGCACAGTGGACATGAATGCATGCAGGTGATCATACAGGATACTTACGTACGTGTCATCTGTCAGAGTCGTATCTAGACGTATCATTTGTCCCACATTACTCCAACTGCACACGCCCCACACCATTACAGAGCCTCCACCAGTTTCAGTAGTATCCTGCTGACGTGCAGTGTCCGTGCTTTCTGAGGTTATCTCCATACCCGTACACGCCCATCCACTCGACACAATATGAAACGAGACTCGTCCGACCAGGCAACATGTTTCCAGTCTTCAACAGACCAGTGTCGGTGCTGACGGGCCCAGGCGAGGCGTAAAGCTTTGTGTCGTGCAGTCATCAAGAGAATTCGAGTGGGGTCTTCGGTTCCGAAAACGCCTATCGCTAATGTTTCGTTGAATGGCGTGCTCGCTGGCACTTGTTGGCCCAGAACTGAGATCTGCAGCAATTTGCGGAAGAGCTGCACTTCGGTCACGTTGAACGATTCTCTTCAGTCGTCGTTGGTCGCGATCTTCCAGAATCTTTTACCGGCCGCAGCGACGTCGGAGATTTGATGTTTCACAGTACACTCGTGAAATGGTAGTATGGGAAAATCCCCACTTCAACGCTACCTCGGATAAGCTGTTTCCCATCGCTCGTACGCCGACTACAACACCACGTTCAGGCGTACTTAAATCTTGGTAACCCGCCATTGTAGTAGCAGTAATCGATCTAATAACTGCGCCATACACATGTTGTCTTATATATATATATATATATATATATATATATATATATATATATATATATATATATATGTGTGTGTGTGTGTGTGTGTGTTATGTGTGTGTGCTCGTTTTATTTTGATAATGCTTAGTTCGATCATACCTTTTCCTGAACAAGGCACCAACTGTGGAGAAACTTATGTACTTTTTATGATGCAATACTTGGCATAATTTGATACTTTTGAACATGGCCGGCTACATATTGACAGGCTTTTTCCGTTCAGGTAAAAAAGTGAACCGCGCCGTGACTGGGTGCTTCACTTTTAATAGATGTTAATATGGTTTTTTTAAAAAAAAATTCCTACCAGAACCATTTTTCTTTCGTTTTTACGCCCAGTACAGATGCACGGTGACTGACTGTTGCATTTTAGTGGTTGGCAAGAAATATATTTTTAATTTCCCAAACATCACCATCTTTAATTTTTATGTGGTGTGGTTGATAGTTTTATATATAATGGATGCTAAAAAGTTTCCAGTCAATAATATCTTGCATTTTTAAGTGTTGTGGATGGCTGTTTCAATCCAATAAGGAAGAAAACACTACCACGGCCATTTTCAATTCTGAGCACAGAGGTCGGCTTTTACATTTTTAATGAATCCAAGCAATGTTTCCAGCAGCAATATTAGGCTTTTTTAAACGCTGTAAGGGCTATTAATGTCCAAAAAAATTTTGAAAAGGTGTCATCAAAAAAATTTAAAGAGGTGTTGCCAGTGCTTGCATTTATAAAATATTCTTCCATCGCCATCTTGTATGTTTTTATCCCTCCATTGTTGATGTTGTTGTTGTTGTTGTATTCCTCAATCCAGAGACTGGTCTGATGCAGTTCTCAATGCTACCATAGCCAGTGCAAATCACTTCATCTCCGAGCAACTACTGCAACTCACATCCATCCACATTTGCTGAGTGTTTTCTTCTCTTGGTCCCTCTACGATTTTTCCCTTCCACGCTTCCATTCAATACTAAATTGGTGATGCCTTGATGTCTCAGAACGTGTCCTGCCAACCGATCCCTTCCTTTAGTCAGGTTGTGCCACAAAGTCCTCTTCTACCCAATTCTACTTAGTAACTCTTCATTAGTTAAGTGACCCAACCATCTAATCTTCAGCATTCTTCTGTAGCACCACATTTCGAAACCTTCTACTCTCTTCCTGTCTAAACTATTTATCGTTTACGTTTCACTTCCATACATGGCTACACTCCGCACAAATACTTTCAGAAAAGACTTTCTGACCCATAAATCTATACTCGACATTAACAAATTTCTCTTCTTCAGAAACGCTTTCCCTGCCATAGCCAGTCTGCATTTTATATTCTCTATACATCGACCATCGTCAGTTATTTTACTCCCCAAATAGAAAAAGTCATCTACTACCCTAAGAGTCCGATTTCCTAATCTAATTCCACATCCACCCCAGGTAGCTGCGTGGTCAGCGTGACAGAATGTCGGTTCTAAGGGCCCGGGTTCGATTCCCGCGGGGGCGGAGATTTTCTCCACTCAGGGGCTAGGTGTTGTCCTAATCATTATCATTTCATCCCCCATCTACGCGCAAGTCACCGAAGTGGCATAAAATCGAAAGACTTTCAGCTGGCGAACCGTCTACCCGACTGGAGGCCCTAGTCATACGACATTCACATTTTATCTAATTCCCTCATCATCACCGGATTTAGTTCGACTACATTCCATTATTCTCGTTTTCTTTTGTTAATGTTCAACTTCTATCCTCCTTTCAAGACACTGCCCATTCCGTTCAACTGCTCATCCAGGTCCTTTGCTGTCTCTGAAAGAATCACAATGTCACCAGAAAACCTCAAAATTTTTTGTTCTTCTCCATAGATTTTAAATACTATTCCAAATTTTTTTATTGTTTCCTTTACTGTTTGCTCAATGTACAGATTGAATAACATAGGAGATAGGGGGTCTTACTCCCTTCTGAACCACTGCTTCCCTTTCATGCTCCTCGACTGCAGTCTGGTCTCTGTACAAATTGTAAATAGCTTTTCACTCCCTGTATTTCACCCCTCCCACCTCCAGAATTTGAAATAGAGTATCCCAGTGAACACTGTGAAAAGCTTTCTTTAACTCTACAAATGCTAGAGACGTAGGTTTACCTTTCCTTAATTTATCTTCTAAGATAAGTCGTAAGGCCAGTATAGCCTCGCGTGTTCCAACATTTCTACGGAATCCAAACTGATCTCCCCGAGGTCAGGATCTACAAGTTTTCCCATTCGTCTATAAAAAATTCGTGTTAGTATGTTGCAGCCATTACTTATTAAACTGATAGTTCGATAATTCCCACACCTGTCGACACCTGCGTTCTTTGGGATTGGAATTATTACAGTCTTCTTGAAGTATGAGGGTATTTGGCCTGTCTCATACATCTTGCTCACCAGGTGGTAGAGTTTTGTCATGGCTAGCTCTTCAAAGGTTATCAGTAGTTCTAACAGATTGTTGTCTACTGCTGGGGCCTTTCCTCGATTTAGGTCTTTCAGTTCCCTGTCAAATTCTTCACTCAGTATCATATCTCCCATCTCATCTTCAACTACTTCCTATTCTGTTTCCATAATATTTTCGTCAAGTACTTCGCCCTTGCATAGACCCTGTATATTCTCCTTCCACCTTTCTGCTTTCCCTTCTTTGTTTGGGACTGGTATTCCATGTCAGCTCTTGATATTCATACAGGTGGTTCTCTTTTCCGCAAAGTCTCTTTAACTTTCCTGTAGCCTCTATCTATCTTACCCCTAGTAAAATACGCCTCTTTATCTTCACATTTGTCCACTAGCCATTATTGGTTAGATATTTTGCGCTTCCTGTCGGTCTCGTTTTTGAGACGTTTGTATTGCTTTTCGCCTGCTTCGTATACTGCATTTTCATATTTTCTCCTTTCATCAATTAAATTCAATATATCTTCTGTTACCCAAGGATTTCTACTAGCCCTCGTCTTTTTACCTACTTGATCCTTTGCTGCCTTCACTATTTCGCCCCTCAAACCTACCCATTCTTCTTCTACTGTATTTCTATTTCTTTCTTTCCCCTGTATTTGTCTATCGTTCCCTAAAGCTCTCACAGAAACTGTCTCCGTATATTGGCCTTTTTCATTTTCCACACAGCGCCATCTCACATTTTCGGATTTCCCGCCAACAGGACTTCATGATTTGTGGCGTCATGAACATGGTAATGACCACCTGAAGTGACGTTACAAACGTATAATGCTTTGAAGTCTTACTACTCCCCGCATATTGGGAACCATTCACTTATGCGGCTGTGTAGCCTGATCCCAATCGATATTAAGAAATTGCACACGATCGTGTCAGACTTCCTGAATTGTTAGGTTTCCTCATGACTTATTTACGTGTTCTGTTCCTTTGCTAATTTAATTTTTGTTTTGTTACTTACCGCTCCGACAAAATTATTGTTCGTGCATTCTAGAGACAGATGTTGTAGCGGAAACTTGAACCACTGGAAACTTAACACCGCATTAGCTTGTCTTACAGCAATACACTTTACACTATCTTAGATGTCAGACAAGAACGCTCTTTTGTTTTACAAACTGACTTATCATCGCAAATTTGTCCTTACGTTTCTGGCCAAACCTGCGTTCCACAAAATTTGTCTATTAATAGTTAATATAAATCTCTGTCCTATTCCTCCCATTTTCCTATCAATCTCTTCACTACAGTCGCTATCAAGCTACCGACTTACATATTCCATACTTTTCCATTAATTTAACTCAGCATATACGGATATTCAGTGTCTCTATAATCTGATCCTGCACTTCTAACATTTTTATCCCACTGACTCCACGATGTTTGTTTTTATTGATCTCAATGATGTCGTTATGTTACTTGCTATCCAACATTCTTCCATTTTGTATTCAACTGTATTCACAGTTTAGGTTTTTATTTATCTCGTTGACATAGTTAGTTAAGTTAGCCAAAGAGCGACTATCTCAAGGGGTTTCCACTGTCTCTCCTTCCACTGATTTTGGGCTCCTTGAGGTGTTACCCCTTCTGTCAAAACCACTGTTTCTCCGCAACTTTTTTCATTTGATCGACTACGGCTAGTTTAGGGACGCTATGGAACCGTAGCTGCTGCTAATGCTTAGCTTGTTTGAAGTTGCAGTGCCGCTATGCTGTTTACGAAATTGTGCAGGCACCGCGTAGGTTTGTTTTCCTACCAGCGCACGGGGGTGTTCGTTTGCATGCCCTAACCTTACCGGTCCGTCTGTGTACTTGTTAATCAGACCCTGAATATAAGACATAGACTGCAAGGTTTCCTGGTCATATTTTATGTGAACTGCCCAATTTAGTATTTATTGAGCCTCACAAGCTCCTAACTTTGAACTTAACTCTATTTATCTTACAAGTGGATCGTACTAACTTCCCGCTGTCGATCTGATTCATATTTACAGGTTGTACAGGGCAGGTCATTGAGTGGAGTCTTCAGTAAAGAGTCTCGCTACGGATTGAGCCCCGATGGCCTGCGAAGCACCAGAGCACTTCCTCATCTTCACTACTGTGAAACACATCTCCCATCTCTTCTACTGAACAAGTTCTGATAGCTCTGATGGCGTCCACTTTAGAGGCCCGTGTTTATTGGATTAGTGCAATGAATCAGACCTGAGCTTAGGAAGGAAACATTCCTTTCCTCTTCCTGTATACGAAGAAGCTCCAGCTGATCATGTTAAAACACCTGTAGCTGATTTTCTGATTCGTATTTGCAGGCTGTATAGGGCAGGTCTAGGACTTCCATGTGTATAAATAGGGATAAGTTGGAGTTTGAAAGGGTTAGGCGTGCTTAGATTCGTACACTTTTTACGGTCGTTATTGTTCAAAGATTTCGCAGCCGAGTAAATAAACGCTTAGTTTCATAAGCGCAAGGCCTTTGGTTGAATCTCGCTGCAGGTATGTTTATACCTTTCCCACGTAATTCTAACAAAAGATCTATTATGAGTAAAAATTATCAATATTTGTCGAATTATTTATTATTTTCATAATATTTGACCTGAAAAATTGGACATTTCTCTAAAATTTAGGAAGTAGTTTCCAACTACAACAGTATTGCAGTAGGTTTCGTAGCAGCGCACCTTGCCCCCACTTTCCCGGTATTCGTGCAGGTACATTTCGACGCATGATGAGCCCATTTTCCCGGTATACTTCCAGATACCGTACGATTCACCGTATGAAATCATTTTACCGGTAGTCTTGCACTTAGTTTTCGCTCACCAGAAATTTCCGGTGGATGGAGGAAGAAATAGGGTAGTTAAACCCGAAGAATTGGATCGTTCGTATGTTAGCCCAACATGTATGTTTTTTAAGTAAATATAATGCTGAGCCTGGTATTTTAAGAGCAACAGTGAAACTGATCGTGAAGCCGAAACGCTTTGTGGCGAAATTTCGAAAGTGCTATTAAAAGCGGCTCTCGTGTATAGGGAACCGAGCTTTCTCCAAAACAATCTCATTACCTCGAACCCTTTTACAATAATAACACAAGAACATATTGGAATTGGGGAAGAAATATTTTGTAACACTTTTTCATGCTAGGGGAGAAACACTTTGTGATACCTGAACGGATACTGGAAAACAGACTCACGATGAGGTAAAGCATACTTACAGGTTGTAATGCAAAACTACACCAAATTGTTAGTGCAGACATAATGAAGATAATAAATGATTCATTAGTCACTGATAATCCGCAGAGTGATAATAAGTCTGTTGTAAGAATTGCGAATGAATGAAAAAAATAAGAAGCATCTGCAGCGAGATTCTCTTCAGAAACTTTGCGCTCATGAAACTAAATTCTCACACGCTCGGCTACGGAATCCTTGAATTCCAACAACCATGCAAAGCATATGAGCAAGCCTAACAATTTTTAAACTCGATTTTATCGAAACCGGGTGAGGGTTGCTTCTCGGTTGATAGTTGATTCTTGCTTTTTACATGTGTTAAAGGCCTAATCGTGCCCTACACACCCCGCCCATATGAATCAAATAGATCACACGAAGTTCGTACCGTTCCCTTGCTGGTATAACTACAGAATTTATTTACGGTTATCTTACTAAACTGCTGTTCCGAAACCTGATAGGAGTTGCAGGTTGCTTATCTCACGCTTTCCAAGGGAAAAATCTCGATTTTCAATATTCTCGTAATTATTGCCCAAATTTAAAAAAATTGAAATACCAGCGTAAACTATTCATTAAGAAGTATAAACATATGTTTCAAATTTAGCGTAGTAAGGCAAGTATTAAAGTTAGAAAGGGTGAGTTTATCTTGAGGCTGCATAAATGAGAGCACCCAAATACCCAGAATTTATTCACCCAATACCTGAGAACGGGAACACTTAGTGACTTCCAACAAACTACGCTCTTAAACCATTACGAAAAGTTTCCTCATTGACAACTCCCACATAATGAAGGAGGGAAAAAAGTCCATCGCTTACTACATTTTCTCTGTTCATGCACTACCGACTGTATTCGCAACATCCACACACACCACTATAAAATTAAATCATAGTAGGACACATAATTTAAGAGATATTACATCATAAACATTTAGATGCATGAATAACTCGCGTTTACTTAAAATAACATAGAGAACGTCGTTTCAGTTTGTTACGTCTTTACTACCAACTCCATTCGTAATACACTTCGCAGAGAGTAACTTTAAACGGAGTGCACCTACAAAATTATGAATGTACGACAGACAGTTATCGAGGTATGACGTCACGAACATTGAGATGCGTGAAAATCTGGCTTTCTCTTTAAATGAAGCGCAAATTACCCAGACTAAATTCATCCAGTGTTATATAATGTCAGCACTTGGCGACTTCCGATACACTTCCTTTATAGTTTTAAATCCTTCCTAAAGTTTTTCTGGTATACAAACTTAGTCAAATATTTGAAACATATTTGTAAAGTAATGAAAGTTGTGAAGCTGTTTTACACGTGAGAGATCATATCTATAAAGAATCAGGTTTAACTCGTTTCTGCTTCAGAAGGCTATCTTCCAGTCTGAACTACGGTTAACCTGCGTCACGGTGATCAGTGGGTGGGCAAATGACCTCATGGGCTGCCACCGGGAGATTACATCACATATTAAATAAATTGAAAATAATTAAAGCTTCTAAAACAACAAATACAGTAGTTGTTGAATCATCTCAATCGTCTCCTTATTCCTGGAGCTGTCCGTTATCTACAAGGGGGCGGCATGTTAATCTGCATATGGCTTCTTTTTTTTTATTTGAGTCATCAGTCTTCTGAATGGTTTGATGCGGCCCGCCACGAATTCCTCTCCTATGCCAACCTCCTCATCCCAGAGTCTCATTTGCAACCTACGTCCTCAATTACTTGCTGGATGTATTCTTGTCTCTGTCTTCCTCTACAGTTTTTGCCCTCTACAGCTCCCTCTAGTACCATGGCAGTCATTCACTCATGTCTTATTAGATGTCCTACCTTCCTGTCCCTTTTCTTCGTTACTCTTTTCCACAGCATTGTATGGTAGTGAAACATGGACTGTAGGAAAACCAGAATAGAAGAGAATCGAAGCATTTGAGATGTGGTGCTACAGACGAATGTTGAAAATTAGGTGGACTGGCGCACAACCTCCTCATTCCTTATCTTATCAGTCAACCAAATTTCAAGATTCGTATGTTGCACCACATCTCAAATGCTTCGATTCCTTAGCGGTCCGGTTTTCCCATAGTCCATGTTTCAGCACCATATTTAATGCTTTGCTCGAAACGTACATTCTCAGAAACGTCTTCCTCAATGTTTGATACTAGTAGACCTCTCTTGGCCAGGAATGCCCTCCTTGCCTGTTCTAGCCTGCTTTTGATGTCCTCCTTACTCCGTCCGTCACTGCTTATTTTGTTGCCGAGGCAATAGAATTCCTTAATTTCTGGCTGTTCTCATTTCTGCTACTTTTCATTACTTTTCTATTTTTTGTTTTACTCTTTATACTGTTCAAACCCTATTTAATCCAAACACCTCTGAACCTTCTTCATCGTCCCCTCATTTTAGTCCCTCTTGGTTCATGTACATATTGTATATTACGCATCTCTCGCTATAGCTTGCCTCTATTTTTCTCGGAATTCCAAAATTCTTGCACCATTTTACCTTGTCGACAGATTATACGAACGTATCTTTATTTTTCTTTAGTCTTGCTTCCATAATCAATTGCAACATCAGAATTGCGTCTCTTGTGTCTTTATCCTTTCTAAATCCTAACTGGTCATAATCTAATCCATTCTCAATATTCTTTTCCATTCTTCTGCACATCGTTCTTGTCAGCAACTTGCACGAGTTGTTAGGCTGATGGTGATAATTATCGGACTTGTTAGCTCTTGCACTGTTCGGAACTTTGTGGACGCTATTTTTCCGAAAGTCAGATGTCGCGAAAACTCATAAATTCTACACACCAACGTGAATAGTCGTGTTGTTGCTACTTCCCCCAATATTTTTAGAAATTCTGATGGAATATCATCTATTCCTTCTGCCTTACTTGAACTTAAGTCCTCCAAGGCTCTCTTAAATTCTGGTTCTAATCTGGATACCCTATCTCTTATAAATTGATTTTTGATTCCTCTTCTATCACAACAGATAAATTTTCCCCCTCATAGAGGGTTTCAATGTACTCTTTCCACCCATCCACTCGTTCCTCTGCATTTAACAGTGGAATCCCCGTTGCATTCTTAATGTTATCACCCTTGCTTTTAATTTCACCGACGGTTGTTTTCACTTTCCAATATGCTGTGTCAGTCCTTCCGACATTCATTTCTTTTCCGATATCTCCAGATTTTACATGCAGCCATTTCGTCTTAGTTTACATGCACTTTCTATTTATCCAATTAACCAGCTATTTGTATTTCCGTATACCTTAATTCCCCTGAACATTTTTGACTTCCTTCTCTGATCACTCAACTGAAGCATTTCTTCTCTTTCTCATGGCTTCTTTGCAGTTACCTTCTTTGATCCTACATTTTTCTTTACAGCTTCTGTGACTGCTCTTTTTAAAGATGTCCATTCCTCTTCAACTGTGCTGGCTACTGAGCTATTCTTTGTTGCTGTATCCACAGCCTTAGATAACTTCAAGCGTATCTCGTCATTCGTTTGTATTTCTGTATCCCACTTCTACGTGTATTGATTCGTCCTGAATAATCTCTTAAACTTCAGCCTACTCATCATCACTACATAGTGATCTTAGTCTATACCTGCACCTTACAATTCAGTCTCTGATTTTGGAACATCTGCGTGACCATGATGTAATATAACTGAAATCTTCCCGTATTATGTAGTCTCTTGCAAGTATAAATCCTTCTCAAGTGATTCTTGAACAAAGTATTCACTATTACGCTGAAATTTATTACAGAACTCAATCAGTCTTTCTCCTTCCCAGTTTCTTTTGCCAAGTCCATATTATCGCGTAACTATGTCTTCTACTCCTTCCCCTACAACTGCACTCCACTCCCACTGAACTATTAGGTTTTCATCTCCCTTTACATACTGTATTACTCTTTTAATATCCTCACATAGTTCTTTTATCTCTTCATATTTAGCTTGTTACGTCGGTAAGTATACCTGAACTACCATTGTCGATGTTGGCCTGCTGTCGATTCTAATAAGCACAAACTTATCCTTGAACTGTTTAGAGTTACACACTCTCTGACCTAACTTCTCATTATACAGTTTTCTACTGCTGCTGATACTGCTCTATAATCCGACTAGAAATCCTTGCCTTCTTTCCATTTCACTTCAATGACACCTACTATAACAAGATTAAATCTTTGAATTCTCCTTTTCAGGTTTCCTAGCTTCCTTCCCAATTTCAACCCCTGATTAGTACAACGTTATAATTTCGTTGGTTATTCTTGCTTTTTCTCACAGCCACCACCCCATTGGCAGTTCTCTACCAGAGATCCGGATGGGGGCTATTCCTGAATTTTTTGCCAGTGGAGAGATCATTGTGACACTTTTCCAGTTACAGACACATGTCCTGTGGATGAACGTTATGTGTCTTTAATGCATGGTTTCGATTGCCTTCTGCATCCTTATGCAGTTTATCATTGGTGATTCTTCCGCCTTTAGAGGACATTGCCCATTCCAAGGACAAGACAGTGCCCTGAACCTCTGTCCACTCCTCCACCCACTTTGACAAGGCTGTTGGCAGAATGAGAGTGAATTCTTATATTGGAGGTCTGCCAATATTGATTTTTTTTCTTTTGTTATCAGTCGTCTGACTGGTTTGATGCGGCCCGCAACAAATTTCTCTCCTGTGATAACCTTTTCATCTCAGAGTAGCACTTGCAACCTACATTCTCCTTTATTTGCAGCACGTATGTCAATCTCTGTCTTCTCTACAGTTATTGCCCTCTACAGCTCCCTCTAGTACCAAAGAAGTCATTCCCTCAAGTCTTAACAAATGTCCTATCATCCTGTCCCTTCTCCTTATCAGTGTTTTCCACATATTCCTTTCTCGTCTGATTCTGCGTAGAACCTCCTCATTCCTTACCTTATCAGTTTACCTAATTTTCAACATTCGTCTGTAGCACCACATCTGAAATGCTTCGATTCTCTTCTATTCCGGTTTTCCTACAGTCCTTGTTTCGCCACCACACAATGCTGTACTCCAGACGCACATTCTCAGAAATTTCTTCCTCAAATTAAGGCCGAAATTTGATGTTAGTAGAATTCTCTTGACAAGGAATGCCTTTTATCCCATAGCTAGTCTGCTTCTCATGACTTCCTTGCTCCGCCCGTCATTGGTTATTTTACTGCCTAGGCAGCAGAATTCCTTAACTTCTCCTACTTCGAGACCATCAATCCTGATGATAAGTCTCTCGCTGTTCTCATATCTACTAATTCTCATTAACTTCGTCTTTCTTCGATTTACTATCAGTCCAAACTATATACTCAGTAGACGGTTCATTCCGTTCAGCAGATCATGTAATTCTTCTTTACTTTCATTCGGGATAGCAATGTCATCAGCGAATCGTATCATTGATATCCTTTCACCTTGAATTTTAATTCCAACCCTGAAAATTTCTTTTATTTCCATCATTGCTTCCTCGATGTACAGATTGAAGAGTAGGGGCGAAAGGCTACAGCCTTGTCTTACACCCTTCTTAATACGAGCACTTCGTTCTTGATCGTCCACTCTTATTGTTCCCTCTTAGTTGTTGTACATATTGTATATGTTAGTAGAATTCTCCTGACAAGGAATGCCTTTTATCCCATAGCTAGTCTGCTTCTCATGACTTCCTTGCTCCGCCCGTCATTGGTTATTTTACTGCCTAGGCAGCAGAATTCCTATAGCTTACCCCTACTCTTTTCAGAATTTCGAACATCTTGGACCACTTTACATTGTGGAACGCTTCTTCTAGGTCGCCAAATCCTATTAACGTGACTTGGATTATCTTTAGTCTTGCTTCCATTATTACGCGCAAAGTCATAATTGCCTCTCTCGGGCCTTTACTTTTTTTAAAGCCAAAATGATCGTCATCTAGCGCATCCTCATTTTCCTTTTCCATTCTCCTGTATAGTATTCTTGTAAGAAACTTGGATGCTTCAGCTGTTAAGCTGATTGTGTGATAATTCTCGCACATTTCTGCTCTTGCCGTCTTTGGAATTGTGTGGATAATGCTTTTCCGAAAGTCTGATGGTATGTCGCCAGACTCATACATTCCACGCACCATCGTGAATAGTCGTTTTGTTGCCATTTCTCCCAATGATTTTAGAAATTCTGATGGAATGTTATCCATTCCTCTGCCTTATTTGACCTTAAGCTCTCCAAAGCTCTTTTAAATTCTGATTCTAATACCAGATCCCTAATTTCTTCTACATCGACTCCTGTATCTTCTTCTATCACACCAGAGAAATCTTCCCTCTCATAGAGGCTTTCTATGTATTCCTTCCAACTATCTGCTCTCTCCTCTGCATTTAACAGTGGAGTTTCCGTTACAGTCTTAATGTTACCACCCTTGCTTTTAATGTCACCTAAGGTGGTTCTGATTTTCCTGTATACGAAGTCTGTCCTTCCGACAATCATTTCTTTTCGATGTCTTTACATTTTTCCTGCATCCATTTCGTCTTAACTTCCCTGCACTTCCTATTTATTTCATTCCTCAGCGACTTGTATTTCTGTACTCCTGAGTATTCTGGAGCAGTTTTGTGCTTCCTCCTTTCATCAGTCAACTGAAGTGTTTCTTCTGTTACCCATGGTTTCTTCGCAATTACCTTCTTTGTACCTATGTTGTCCTTCCCAACTTGTGTGATGGCCCTTTTTAGAGATGTCCATTCCTCTTCAACTTTACTGCTTACTGAGCTGTTTCTTATTGCTGTATCTATAGCCTTAGAGAATTTCGAACGTATCTCGTCATTCCGTTGTACTCCCGTATCCCACTTCTTTGAGTATTTATTCCTCCTGAGTATTGTCTTAAACTTCAGCCTACTCTTCATCACTACTATTTGTGATGTGAGTCTATATCTGCTCCTGGGTACGCCTTACAATCCAGTATCTGATTTCAGAGTCTCTATTCGACCATGATGTAATGTAACTGAAATCTTCCCGTATCACCCGGCCTTTTCCAAGTATACATCCCCCTCTTGTGATTCTTGAACAGGGTATTCGCTATTACTAGCTGAACCTTCTTACAGAACTCAATTCGTCTTTCTCCTCTCCCATTCCCTATCGCAAGCCCATATTCTCCTTCAATATTTTCTTCTACTCCTTCCCCTACCACTGTATTCCAAACACCCATAACTATTAGATTTTCATCCCCTTTATTCACTGTATTACCCTTTCAATATCCTCATACACTTTTCTATCTCTTCATCTCATGCTTGCGACATCGGCATGTGTACTTGAACAATCGTTGTCGATGTTGGTTTGCTTTCGATTCTGATAAGAACAACTCTGTCATTGAACTGTGCATAGTAAGACACTCTCTGCCCTACCTTCCTATATAACGAATTCTACACCTGTTATACCATATTCTGCTGCTGTTGATATTACCCGATACTCATCTGACCAGAAATCCTTGTCTTCTTTCCACTTCATTTCACTGACCCCTACTATATTTAGATGGACCCTTTGCATTTCCCTTTACAGATTTTATAATTTTTCTACCACGTTTAAGCTTCTGACATTCGACGTCCCGACTCGTAGAATGTTATCCTTCCGTTCATTATTCAATCTTTTCCTCATGGTAACCTCCCCCTGGGCTGTCCCCTCCCGGAGATCCGAATCGGGGACTATTCTGAAATCTTTTGCCAAAGGAGAGATCATCAAGACACTTCTTCAATTACAGGCCACATGTTCTGTGGTTTCTATTGACTTTTGGATCTTCATGCCGTTGATCATTGCTGATTCTTCCATCTTTAGAGGAAGTTTCCCACCCCTAGTGCAAGAGAGTGCCCTGAACCTCTGTCCGCTCCTCTGTCCTCTTTGACAAGGCCGTTGGTAGGACGAGAGTGACTTCTTATGCTGGAACCCCCAGCCGGCAATGCTGATTATTAATAAAAATTTAAGTAGCTGCGGGATTCATACCCCTAGACCATGGGTAAAAAATTAGTAATTATAATAGCTGGTTTGGAACCCAGGACAAAAGATGTTCTGATTGATAATCAGAGACACTAATCCCAGACATCAGATTTCCATGAGGGTGGAGGGGAAAGGAGGGAAGGGCTAGGGATTTTCCCAGAAGATGAATTAATCGATAGATTTAATTAATTAGTCAATCAAATCTATATCAAATTGGTTCATGTATCAGCGGGGTCAGTTCCCATAGGGGTGGAGGAGGGACAGAAAGAGGGGGAGAGGTGACATGGAGAACAACTTAACCAGACAATAAGTTAAGGGCCTGTCAATCAAATGGACTGATTATCCATAGGGGATGTTAATCCATTTAGCAGAACAGAAGGTTAAGGACCTGTCAATCAAAAGAGAACATTTGGTTCCACCTTGCATGTAAACTTGCCCCTGATGTAAGCAACCCACAATGTGTCGCGATGCCCACTTTTTTCCCCTACTCTAGTGTGGTGTAGTATCCACAAGAAGCTTTACATTCCTAAGAAGCATTAAGATGTGAGAGATTAAAGAGGACGTGTCGATGAAACTTGGTGTTTTTTCACAATAAATTGCATTCTTCTAATTCTGTCGTTCCCTAGCAATGATAAGAGTGTAATCTGTTTTCACTCAAAATGTGAACGGTGGACTGATGTACTTCAGAGGCACTCACATTTTCTCAGCAGCAAACACATGGGTTATGAGCAACAGCTGTCAAAATATCTATTTCGGTCCCTCCATTAGTTGCAAACTCGCCCCTTACCCTCTGTCTAGCATGCCAGAGTCTTTCCACAGAAAATGTTTTGCGCATTCGCTGAAATGGTAGACACCACCTGTCAGGATACCTTTCTGCGTTGCAACTTAACTAATTCGTAGTTTTCATACTACATTCTCCATTCTCTTCGTTTGAATTCTCTCTGTCTCTCTCTCTCTTTCTTTTTTTAAAAAAAAAAATCAACCTGCACTTGATAAACCTGAACTACAGTGAGCAGACAGCTAGTTTACCTCTATTGCCATTCTTCAGCTATATCTCGCTGGTGTAAGAGTGTATTTCCTCGTTATTCGGTGTGACTTAGTTCCTTATTTGAAAATAAAAGGGGGAAATCCAACATAGGACGAAATACGTATCGCGTTCCAAATACATTCTTCCTCGTTTAGGGATAATTTTCTATCCCAAGGACAAGAGATTGCGCTGAACCTCTGTCTGCTTCTCTGCCCTCTTTGATGAGACCGTTGGCAGAATGATTATTGTAATTTCCGCGCAACTTATTTTCGGATTTTTTAGAGTAACGTGATTAAATTCGTTCCTTTGAGATCTACAGTAACAGCATTAGAAACAGCTACAGATGCAATTATGGTGACACTACTATCATTATGCATCCAGAATAAGTTTTCACTGCGCTGTTCTGAAACTTACTGGCGGATTAAAATTGTATGCCAGACTAGGATTAAAAAATGTGGCCACTTGTATACAACGCTCTTACCAAGTGAGATATCCAGACATTGCTCATAATCGGCCCTCTGAGCCTTACTTCAGCCAGTTCTGTGTCCCACTTTCCAAAGGGAAGTTCTCTTATATATGTACCATGCGTGACTAGCGCTCCCAGAAGAAACGATATTGTGAAGAAATGGAGGACCCGCAGGCTAGTTTCGAGAAAGAGTTTTTACTCTGCTTTGGAGTGTGCGCTACTTGGAACTTCCTGTCAGAATGTGCCTGACTGGGACTTACTTTGATAACGTAACGGGAACGTTACGTCATTGATTACGACATGTGCTTTCAGTGTTATGACGACAACTACCTTGTCGAAACGGGTTATTCATTATGAATTGCTTTAGTGATTGTGCCTAAGGAAATATCAGTTCCGTTCGATAAAATGAAGTTGAATTTACATAAATCTAATTAATACTAATTGTGGTCAGGGACAGCTCTTTTTCGAATTGTTTGCGTACAGACGGAATTGTGACATGGTAAACAACTCCTGAAATATTTGAGATTAATAATGTAGCAGCGTTGCTCGCATGTCAGTTTCACGTACATGTACGCACCATTGGCAGTTGTTTAAATGATTAGAGCTACAGATTTCTGTGGCAGACGGATAGCTCTCGTAGTGCACTAGTTTTGTTTGTATTTAGTGTTCTTAGCAGGCTTGGTTTAAGGGACGTGAACAGCGTCTAGTACTTGGTGTAGATTACTCGTGTGACACTCCGTTTTCCGTACCTACGTTGGAATGGGGCGTCATAGTTGGTCTTACGTTTGGCGCACTGGTAGAATCTTGCAGTATTCAGAATTATGGGGCATTCAGGTATTCAGTGGCCCAATGATGCATAGGAAGCGTGTCTGACAATCTACATCTACATCTACATTTATACTCCGCAAGCCACCCAACTGTGTGTGGCGGAGGGCACTTTACGTGCCACTGTCATTACCTCCCTTTCCTATTCCAGTCGCGTATGGTTCGCGGGAAGAAAGCCTCCGTGCGCGCTCTAATCTCTCTAATTTTACATTCGTGATCTCCTCGGGAGGTATAAGTAGGGGGAAGCAATATATTCGATACCTCATCCAGAAACGCACCCTCTCGAAACCTGGACAGCTAGCTACACCGCGATGCAGAGCGCCTCTCTTGCAGAATCTGCCACTTGAGTTTGTTAAACATCTCCGTAACGCTATCACGGTTACCAAATAACCCTGTGACGAAACGCGCCGCTCTTCTTTGGATCTTCTCTATCTCCTGCGTCAACCAGATCTGGTACGGATCCCACACTGATGAGCAATACTCAAGTACAGGTCGAACGAGTGTTTTGTAAGCCACCTCCTTTGTTGATGTACTACAGTTTATAAGGACTCTCCCAATGAATGTCAACCTGGAACCCGCTTTACCAACAATTAATTTTATATGGTCATTCCACTTCAAATCGTTCCGCACGCATACTCCCAGATATTTTACAGAAGTAACTGCTACCAGTGTTTGTTCCGCTATCATATAATCATACAATAAAGGATCCTTCTTTCTATGTATTCGCAATACATTACATTTGTCTATGTTAAGGGTCAGTTGCCACTCCCTGCACCAAGTGCCTATCCGCTGCAGATCTTCCTGCATTTCGCTACAATTTTCTAATGCTGCAACTTCTCTGTATACTACAGCATCATCCGCGAAAAGCCGCATGGAACTTCCGACACAATCTACTAGGTCATTTATATATATTGTGAAAAGCAATGGTCCCTGTGGCACGCCAGAGGTTACTTTAATGTCTGTAGACGTCTCTCCATTGATAACAACATGCTGTGTTCTGTTTGCTAAAAACTCTTCAATCCAGCCACACAGCTGGTCTGATATTCCGTAGGCTCTTACTTTCTTTATCAGGCGACAGTGCGGAACTGTATCGAACGCCTTCCGGAAGTCAAGAAAAATAGCATCTACCTGGGACCCTGTATCTAATATTTTCTGGGTCTCATGAACAAATAAGGCGAGTTGGGTCTCACACGATCGCTGTTTCCGGAATCCATGTTGATTCCTACATAGTAGATTCTGGGTTTCCAAAAACGACATGATACTCGAGCAAAAAACATATTCTAAAATTCTACAACAGATCGACGTAGAGATATAGGACTATAGGTGTGCGCATCTGCTCGACGACCCTTCTTGAAGACTGGGACTACCTGTGCTCTTTTCCAATCATTTGGAACCTTCCGTTCCCCTAGAGACTTGCGGTACACGGCTGTTAGAAGGGGGCAAGTTCTTTCGCGTACTCTGTGTAGAATCGAATTGGTATCCCATCAGGTCCAGTGGACTTTCCGCTGTTGAGTGATTCCAGTTGCTTTTCTATTCCTTGGACACTTATTTCGATGTCAGCCATTTTTTCGTTTGTGCGAGGATTTAGAGAAGGAACTGCAGTGCGGTCTTCCTCTGTGAAACAGCTTTGGAAAAAGGTGTTTAGTATTTCAGCTTTACGCGTGTCATCCTCTGTTTCAATGCCATCAACATCCCGGAGTGTCTGGATATGCTGTTTCGAGCCACTTACTGATTTAACGTAAGACCAGAACTTCCGAGGATTTTCTGTCAAGTCGGTACATAGAATTTTACTTTCGAATTCACTGAACGCTTCACGCATAGCCCTCCTTACGCTAACTTTGACATCGTTTAGCTTCTGTTTGTATGAGAGGTTTTGGCTGCGTTTAAACTTGGAGTGAAGCTCTCTTTGCTTTCGCGGTAGTTTCCTAACTTTGTTGTTGTACCACGGTGGGTTTTTCCCGTCCCTCACAGTTTTACTCGGCACGTACCTGTCTAAAACGCATTTTACAATTGCCTTGAACTTTTTCCATAAACACTCAACATTGTCAGTGTCGGAACAGAAATTTTCGTTTTGATCTGTTAGGTAGTCTGAAATCTGCCTTCTATTACTCTTGCTAAACAGATAAACCTTCCTCCCTTTTTTTATATTCCTATTAACTTCCATATTCAGGGATGCTGCAACGGCCTTATGGTCAATGATTCCCTGTTCTGTACATACAGAGTCGAAAAGTTCGGGTCTGTTTGTTATCAGTAGGTCCAAGATGTTATCTCCACGAGTCGGTTCTCTGTTTAATTGCTCCAGGTAATTTTCAGATAATGCACTCAGTATAATGTCACTCATGCTCTGTCCCTACCACCCATCCTAAACATCTGAGTGTCCCAGTCTATATCTGGTAAATTGAAATCTCCACCTAAGACTATAACATGCCGAGAAAATTTATGTGAAATGTATTCCAAATTTTCTCTCAGTTGTTCTGCCACTAATGCTGCTGAGTCGGGATGTCGGTAAAAGGAGCCAATTATTAACCTAGCTCGGTTGTTGAGTGTAACCTCCACCCATAATAATTCACAGGAACTATCCACTTCTACTTCACTACAGGATAAACTACTACTAACAGCGACGAACACTGCACCACCGGTTGCATGCAATCTATCCTTTCTACACACCGCCTGTACCTTTGTAAAAATTTCGGCAGAATTTATCTCTGGCTTAAGCCAGCTTTCTGTACCTATAACGATTTCAGCTTCGGTGCTTTCTATCAGCGCTTGAAGTTCCGGTACTTTACCAACGCAGCTTCGACAGTTGACAATTACAATACCGATTGCTGCTTGGTCCCCGCATGTCCTGACTTTGCCCTGCACCCGTTGAGACTGTTGCCCTTTTTGTACTTGCCCAAGGCCATCTAACTTAAAAAACCGCCCAGCCCACGCCAAACAACCTCTGCTACTCGTGTAGCTGCTTGTTGCGTGTAGTGGACTCCTGACCTATCCAGCGGAACCCAAAACCCCACCACCCTACAGCGCAAGTCGAGGAATCTGCAGCCCACATGGTCGCAGAACCGTCTCAGCCTCTGATTCAGACCCTCCACTCGGCTCTGTACCAAAGGTCCGCAATCAGCCCTGTCGACGATGCTGCAGATGGTGAGCTCTGCTTTCATCCTGCTAGCGGGAACTGGCAGTCTTCACCAAATCAGATCGCCGCTGGAAGCCAGAGAGGATTTCCTCCGATCCATAGCGACACACGTTATTGGTGCCGACATGAGCGACCACCTGCAGATGGGTGCACCCTGTACCCTTCATGGCATCCGGAAGGACCCTTTCCACATCTGGAATGACTCCCCCCGGTATGCACACGGATTGCACATTGGTTTTCTTCCCCTCTCTTGCTGCCATATCCCTAAGGGGCCCCATTACGCGCGTGACGTTGGAGCTCCCAACTACCAGTAAGCCCACCCTCTGCGACCGCCCGGATCTTGCAGACTGAGGGGCAACCTCTGGAACAGGACGGGCAGCCATGTCAGGCCGAAGATCAGTATCAGCCTGAGACAGAGCCTGAAACCGGTTCGTCAGACAAACTGTAGAGGCCTTCCGTTCAGCCCTCCGGAATGTCTTTCGACCCCTACCACACCTTGAAACGACCTCCCACTCTACCACAGGTGAGGGATCAGCCTCAATGCGGGCAGTATCCCGGGCAACCACAGTCGTAGTCCGATCGGGGGATGCGTGGGACGAGCTGGCCGTCCCAGACAAACCCCCATCCGGAGCCCCACAGTGAAGCCCATTGGCAACAGCCTCAAGCTGTGTGACCGAAGCCAACACTGCCTGAAGCTGGGAGCGAAGGGATGCCAACTCAGCCTGCATCCGAACGTAGCAGTTGCAGTCCCTATCCATGCTAAAAACTGTTGTGCAAAGAACGTCTGAACTAATCTACAGAGTGCGCAAACAAATCGATACAAAATTTAAACGGTTATTAAAATACAAGATTGCCTAGTAAATGCAGTAATGCTGCTACTTGCGCACTGCTCACACACTGCTCGCCGGCGGAAGGAGACTACGCGATTTTACACTATTCAGGTACTAAAACGCGATGCTACAACTCTCAAATACTATAATACGCCAGAAATTTATGAATTAAACAATGCAAGTACCAAAAACACGCAAAGAAATTAAGAATTAAACTATGTAACAAATGAGTGAGCTAGGAGTATACGACTTGCTGCTGCAGCTGCTTATCCAACGGCGGCAGGGAGCACACTGACTGTGACCAACCGACACTGGCCGTTCAAAACAAAAACAGAAGACAGACGTCTACGCGAATTTACACTATTCAGGTACTAAAACGCGATGCTACAACTCTCAAATACTATAATACGCCCGAAATTTATGAATTACACAATGCAAGTACCAAAAACACGCAAAGAAGTTAAGAATTAAACTATGTAACAAAGAGTGAGCTAGGAGTATACGACTTACTGCTGCAGCTGCTTATCCAACGGCGGCAGGGAGCACAAGAGAAAAAACGCGTAATGTGCACCAAGCACAATATAAACTCTTCACGGGTGCTCCTGGCATCCAAAGACCAGTACTGTACTCCTTGAACCTCTCTGCGTTATCCAGAAACATTGGTCGAAGATCTGCATCAACCGGACTAGGAAATTACCGTCCGAAGGATATGTTGCTGTTAATACCACATGATATACGGCAGGCTTTGGAATGGTGCCGTGACCATAAATTATGGACCGCTGAAGGAAGGCGTTGCATTGTGTTCAGCGATCAATTGCACATCTGTACTGTTCTGGATTACCGTCGTCGACGAGTTTGCCGGCGACCTGGAGAGAGGTCCCATTCATCCAATGCTTTGGACGGGCACAGCGGTCTCACTCTTGACTTCATGGTGTGGGGAGCCGGTCATGAGTGATACTGATTGAGTGAACGGTGACAACACAATGGGACTTCTCAGGCATCCTGCTTCCAAGTGTATTACCACACTGCGACAGCATCGTGGTGCCATATTTCAACAGGATGGTGCTGGTCCAGACGTGGGTCTCCGTGGCCTGTTTGCGTGATGCTGGCCAGCAAGATATGTCTCCCCCCGCGACAGAACATGTCTGCAACCAGCTCGGAACTGCAACCAGCTCGGAGGTCAACTCCGTCCCATCGTCAGTGTCCAGAATACCAAGGACCAGTTACAACTGTTGCAGCCAAACTTGAGTCAGAGAATGCGGCGGGTTTATGATACCGCTCCCCTCAGAATAATTGCATGCATCCACGCTAACGGACTGGAACTTAAAGAGGTAAATGAGCTCATACCGCCAAGCCTTAAGTAAATTTGAATAAATCCTCTAATCGCTGCAATGACAATATATACGAGTCGTGATTTTTAGACCGTTTTGAAATTAAAAAAAGACGTGCAAAGATATCTCAATAATTTTATTTTTACATGAAAGCCTATACCTTAATCCAGCCTTCTACATAATTTCCGTCAATATTGAGGCACTTGTCGGAACGTTGTACCAGTTTTTTGAATACCCTCCTCATATAAATCTGCCGCCTGTCTTGTTAACCACTGCATCACGACTATTTAGACTTCCTCATCGTCTTGAAGATTCTGACCGCCCAGGTGTTTCTTCAGGTGCAGGAACAGAGGGTAGTTACTGAGTGCAAGATCGGGACTATACGGCGGATGATCTAGAGTTTCCCATCGAAACGATGTGATGAGATCTTTGGTCTGATTCGCCACATGCGGACGGGCATTGTCTTACAGCAAAACGATGCCCTTTCTCAACTTCCATGGACTGTTTCTTTGATTCTGGTGTGACGTAGGACACCCATGTTTCATCGCTCGTAACGATTTGGCTTAAGAAATCATCACCGTCGTTGTGGTACCGCTCAAGGAAAGTCAATGCACTGTCTAAACGTTTGGTTTTGTGCACATCCGTCAACATTTTCGGTACCCAGCGTGCGCACAATTTTCGGTAATTCAACTGCTCGGCCACAAATGCCATACAAAACACTAAGAGAAACATTAGGAAAGTCATCCCGCATGGAGGAAATCGTAAAGCGTCTGTTTTCTCTCACCTTATTGTCCATTTCCAGCACCAAACTTTCATTAACGACCGAAGGACGCCCACTCCGTTGGTCATCATGCACATTTGTGCGGCCATGTTTAAATGCTCTCACCCACTTTCTTACCATTCCATCACTCATAATGTTTTCCCCGTAAACTGCACAGATCTCACGATGACTATCGATCGCTTTTAGGCCTTTAGCACTAAGGAATCTTATAACAGCCAGTACTTCACAGTCGGCGGGACTCACGATTATCGGAGGCATCTTAAACATACAGTATACAATGTAAACAAGGAAGAGTCAGACTCTAATGGCGTCAGTGCGTAGATTAAGGTACAGGCTGTCATTTAAAAATAATAATATTGAGATATCTTGGCACGTCTTTTTTATATTTCAAAACGGTACTTACTTAAAAAACATGCCTCGTACTATCTCAACCTGTGGTGTTTCGTTTCGTTTCTTCCTCCCCTTCTGAATGTTTATTTTTCTTGTCATGTAGTGCGTGATTTCATCAGAATCGCCCTGTATAATATTGTCAAAGGATACGATAAAAATAAACAAAAGTGTTACAGAATCCAGAAAATATTACAGAAAGAACTGGTTCTCTCCCAGGTGGACGAATTTAGGGAAGAATTAGATTAACCACGTAGAGAAACGTTCTATTGCTGTAAGGCCGCAATAGGATTTACACTACGTTAACAGCTTTCTAACTTACACAGTGGTATCCCTTCAAAGTAGGGGAACAATTGCCGATGTGCATCCCAGAACCAGAGTAGCGGGTGTTAGCCTGGCGGATAGGCCACACGCGAAGCTGCCTTGCGGTCACCGGCACACAGGCGCTTACGGAACGGCGAGCACGGCACGCGTGGCCGTGCGTGCTGCGCCACGTCACACGCAGCAGGGGACGCGGGCGGCATCGGTCTCCGGTTCTGACAGGCGCGGCAAACCTCGGTGGCCACACGTGAAGTGCTGCGAGGGCTGACAGACGGACGGCGCTGCCCTGGAGATGCAGCGGCATGCAAGAGAAAGCCTCTGCTCACTCACCAAAATAATCACACGATAATCGGAAATGTCTGCCAAACCATTAAAACTGGCAGCAAAGAAAGTAGCTTCGTCTATGAAGGAACGACTTCTATAGTCTGTCGAAATATCAGAGTACAAAATATACTCCACCTTTACCTACAAATTACAGTCAGGGACGGCATGGTCGACGCGTAAAATTATTGACTGACGTTTTGTCCCCATCTGAGAGAGACATCTTCAGAGGTAAATTGACAGCTTCAGTTTTAGATACCATTTTATTCATCGGCCATGGCCTCTTAGCTTCGAATTTTAATCCGTGAAAGACGTAGTTTTATATTCTCCTTCACTCAAAAAACAATTTTAAATTGCGTGTGGAGAACAATAATAAAATCATAATCATCAGCATGAAGAAATGAAGCTGCAACGATCAAACTTGGTGTTAGTCGTTCTCTATCTATTCACCCTGCAATGCGTCACAGTTTTCTCAACTATGACGCAGACATTGGCTGTAGAATTCTGGATTTTGGCTGTACAGGACACGTTTTTCCTTTAGAATCATACCGTCGTTCTGGACACTCTCGCCACAAAACAAAAAAATAAATAAATAAATAAATAAAATTAAAAAAATATTGGTTCAAATGGCTCTGAGCACTATGGGACATAAATTCTGAGGTCATCAGTCCCCTAGAACTTAGAACTACTTAAACCTAACTAACCTAAGGACATCACACACATCCATGCCCGAGGCAGGAGTCTAACCTGCGACCTATCTGAAATTTCTCAATTAATTTTATGTACGGGCACGTCCTGCGCAAAATTTTCTGGGCAATACCGCGGAGTAAAACACCACCTTGGACAGCTTCCCAGGACACTTTGCCAAGACAGTATCCTTTAAATACGTAAAGAGATTTCGGCAGTATGGTTTTCTCCCTACGAGAATGCTGAGTTAACAATACACTAGGGCTGCCTTAAGAAAAAAGCGACCATTTGCCCGGTGATGCATACGTCTTTATCCTTTTCGATGACGGTGAATCTGAATGTTACCACTGCCTGCCTTCCCATTTTATCTCGGGATGAGAATGATAAATGTAGCAGTTCTCCGTGGTTGTTAGATGGCTAAGCTATCTGCATTTTCCTGAGACAGCAGTTAACATTTCAGGTGGTGCCTCGTTCCGGCGGGATTTTTGAATGGACGTGTGCAGTCGCGGAACCCAGCATGTGCAACGTCACGATCATAAGGTCGTGAAAGGTGTTGAAAACTATTCCACGACTGATTTCCGTTTTTCAGTTCCGTCGGTATGTGAGCACCAGGGCCTTCACGCTTGTTGCGATTCTTAGTTTACCATTTAGAGGTGGCCAGTCATTCGTTCTTAGTAGCTCAGATTTGCCTGATCACATTGTATGCGTCTGCCTCACCTAACCACTGTGGCTCATGATGGTGCATTGTTCTTGGACGTTTCCACCAACTTAGTTTGATTGTTGCAGCGGTTTGGCTACTTGATTTTATGATGGATTCCCGCACGATACTCTTAACAAAGGCTGCTCCATTTGTGTTATACTCCTCTATCGACATGGAACTGTATTGTGGCGCGGGATTTCAGTGTGTACCAGGATTGCAGGTATGTACCTGTAAACAACAAAATAGTTACGTTACTGTCTGCTTTACAGGCGCTACTTCAAGCAATACGGCTACACACTGTGTAACAGGAACTTGTTACCTATCTGAAATTTCTCAATTAATTTTATGTACTGTTTATATAATTTCGACTTTAAATGATTTGTCTAACATCCGTATGGTAGGGAGCAGGCGATCACTGGTCGATAATGACCTGCTGTAGAGTTTTCCACGTTTTGCGGTTTGGAGGTACATGCATCCTTTTTTTCGTGCAATGTTTTATAGGATCTTTCACCCATAACCCATTAGTTGTCGTTTCGGGGTTTTAATTTCTCTTGGACTGCCGTAAGAACGTCTTTGCTCCATCTACTATTCATCAGCCTGACTAAATATCCCCCATTTCATTTTATCATGATCAGTTTGTTACCTATTTCATCTCTTAATTGCTACGTCCATATGAGCGATCCTCATTTTTTATTTTTTTCCCACTTGGAAACCATGTATCAATACCATACGCGGCCGAGCGGTTATAGGTGCGACAGTCTGGAACCGCGCGGCCGCTACGGTCGCAGGTTCAAATCCTGCCTCGGGCTTGGATGTGTGTGATGTCCTTACGTTAGTTAGGTTTAAGTAGTTCTAAGTTCTAGGGGACTGATGACCTCAAAAGTAAAGTCCCATAGTGCTCAGAGCCATTTGAACCAACCAACTACCATACGTCAAGTCTCAAATCAGGCACTGGTTGCAGGATTTCTTTTTCAGACGGCATTTTAATAGCCAGTTTAGTTTTCAAAAGGCATAGCATGCCTTTTCCAATCTTTATTTATTTTTCTGTCCATCCAGTGCCTTCAACTAACCTAAATACGAATACCTTTCAACCAATGCTACTATTTCATTGCTCACTTTTGCTATTTTTATGTGATGACTACACTTTATTTTATTCTTTCTGTAACTGGTTTTCAAGTTTACTTTCAGTTTTGCTCCATTAAGTTCCTACTCTGGATTTTTGATTTTATCGTTGGAGGCGAACAGTACTGTGACGTACCTATCATGGACTGTAGGAAAATCGGGACAGCAGATAATAAAAACGTCTGAGAGGTAATGCTACGAAAAGATATTGGAAATTTGATGGACTTAAGAAAATGAGGATGTTTTCCGAAGAATTTGCATGGAGAAGAAAATGTGGAAAATATTGACTAGAGGAGGAGCGAGAGTGATACAACATACAGTGAACGATCACAGAAAACGCCCATGGTGTTAGACGAGCTGTGTAAATTAAATACAGCAGGGGAAGAAATAAATAACAGAGGAAAATGCTAGACGGAGAGGGGGTGCCACAGTAGAGAAAGTTCCGGCGAACCTTACGAAAACAGTAGGAAGAGTGATGAAATAATGAAAAAGATGCCTATTGGCAGTGGGAGAGAGGTTTTCAGTTCCAGCGCTAGATGGGCACGACATTATCATTTAATTTTGGAACGATATGTTACAATTAGAAAAATGGGAAAGCCTTGTGCAAGTAAAAGTCTATCTGGTAATGTGGATACAGAGTAAATTCTAAGACCTGCTCGGTAGCTTGATGCTACCCACAAATAAATCGACAGATCTCCGACTCGTACACACGTTTGGAAAACTGCCAGCTACGGGAAAAGTGCGTCGACTCACAGCCGCTATTGTTTGGGACTCTATGTTCGGGATCGTCCGCCGAGTGAAGCATTTTTTGCCTGGCGCTGGCCTCTAAATATTGCAAACGCCCTGAGGTGGACAGTAACGGAGGCCGCTGCCGCCGGCCGTGCGGCCCCTAATAAAATTGCGGTGCCGTCGTTGGGCATTCCCCAACAAGGGGCGTGATGTTTATTAATGCAATCACGTAGCGGCTACTGCGGTCCCGCGAGCCACACAGGCTCCGCCGCCTCTGTACAGGCTTTTTCCACCATCGCCCACCGTGGTGTCCTGCATCCTCTTCATTACCACAGAGAGTACCCTCAGCGGCGGTCAAAAGCAGTCGGTACAGTGAACAACGGATGCCCTTCTTAGCATTTCTTTGCCTGCTGTGTTGGACTTTAATCAGACGACAAGAAAAATAAATAAGAATGACATCAGAATCTTAACTGGAGATTTTAATACCCAGTCAGGAAGGGGGAAGTGATATAGAATCGTAAGAGACGTAATATGGAAACGACCAGCACAAAGAAGAACGACCAGAAATGGCATGAAACTGGTGAAATTCTGTAGATGCCAAGACATGATGTCGATATCAACATACTTCAAGACGAGACCAGATAAGCTCAAAATCTGGAAACATTCAGACCGGAAAAAAGGAAAATGGCAGCTGGATCATCTTCGTACTGATAAAAAATGCCACAAGGAAATCTACAATGTCTTAAGAGGGACAGATGCTTGATTAGATCATTATATGAAAAATAATGAAAATTCATCTTGTACGCCAAAAACAACCACTCAAAAAAAAGGAGAACCTACGATCCTCATAAGGTGATTCGTAACAAGGAATAAGAAGGGCCTACAAGGAACATAAAAATAACAGGTGATTTCAGGAAATATTTCCCCCAGTTGAAAACATGCAGCTGAACATGTAGCCCCCATATATTCAAGGGGAGAACAGCATTGGAGAACGACGAGTGTGATAAAGCCATGGCAGATAGATACCAAGCCTCGTTAAAGCACCAGTCATAAAAGCAAAGAAACACATTTGGGACCAACAGAACAATGAAAGATAACGCACAGAATAATACGAAGGGTTAAACGCCACTATCAGAAAGAATACTTCTAATGACAGAAACAAATGGCGAGAAAAGAAAATAAAAAGATTACTGCAAAATACCTAACTGATAACTACAAAGACATAACCCTCCAAAATTAATGATGAAGCATAAAAATAAGAAGATAGCTCACAGCAGTGGAAAAACCAAATAAATTTTAGCAGAAATATTTAAAAAATTGCTAATTTGCGAAGATCCGCCTGAATTATTACAGACAAACACAGATACACCCTATTAAAACATCGACAAGAAATATAAACTCACCCGTAATCGACGAAGTCTACAAAGATTTGAGAGAGATCAAAAACTATAAAGTAAGTGGAGTAGATCAAACATTTACAGAAACAGTGATGGTATCATTACATCAATGTATAGTGAAAATCTGTAACAAAGAACAACTACCAGAGCATTGAACTACAGGTAATATCCGTCCATAACACAAAAAAGGGGAATGTCAAATCCACAGTGATTTCACTTTTGAGAAGATCAACTTGTAATGGAACGAGGAAAATGCCAAGGAGGATTTAGACCATGCAGAAGCTGCACAGAACAGAAAATCAATTCGAAATTGATAATGGATTACCACAAAGAAAGACAAATACAAGTCATAACCTTCGTAGACTACTTAATAATACTAAAGAAGCCTGAAATAAAGTAATAGATCCTACAAAAATCATACAAAAACAGGACTCCAGATATCATTCGAAAAGACTGAGATAATGGTAGCAGAACCGCTTGTAAAAAGCCACATAAAATGACAGCACAGTAAGAATAGAGAAACAATTTTATACATTGTAGTAATAATAACATACAGCTTGGGAGAGAAACTTCATGGCACAAGGAACTAAGAAAATGACAAAAACTCAAAAATAACTTGGTGTACATACAATAAAAATGTCTATCAAGCAAAACTAAAGTAAAACTTTAGAAGAAGGTGGTTCAGCCTGAGGTGACATATGGAAGTGAAACTCTTTTCAAAGCCAATCAAAAAAACAGAATCGACAAAATCCACAAGCAGAGAGAAGAAGAATTAGAACCTGATTCAATAAGAAATATGAAAAAGATAGACAACGACTGGTAGTGCCAAGTGAGTTGGACTACAGTGAACTGGAGCCCATACGGGAAAAAAGGATCTCATTGTTTGATCGCATTATGAGGACACAAGAAACCGGATTACCAAGAGAAAATATAGATAAACTATGGAATATTACGCATCAAGCAGAATGGATAAAGGGAATCAGTGAGAGTACTTACAGGTGAGGAACGACAAAAAAGATCGGATCAAATTAAAAGACACTAGGCAATGAGGAAAGAAAACCTACTGAAGAAGATGACCGGAAAATGACTGATTGAAGGGTTCACTTAGGACGTAACAGTATGTATGCATACATGCATGCATCCATGCATGCATGTATGCATGTTCCACAACTCCTAAGTCTCCGGACCGATTTCAGCCACACTTTGTACATACATCCTTTAATGTCAGGCAACAATCGCTGTGTGGAAAATAAGAGCCTTCTGTAGAGCTACGAAGAAGCGTTGTCTACCAAATCGCATTTTAGACATGCGAAGCAACTGCAGGCAGCATAGAACAACTGTCGAGGATCATCTCACACCGCAGAATTACATATAAGGTCCCGTTTCTAATAGAAAATTGGTAAAATGAATACCTGGGAAATGCCGGGTTTGTTAGCTAGTTCATGTAGAGGGTGTCCCAGGAAATACTGACGAACTGTACCGACAAGTTCCTTATACAGAAAGAAGTAAAAGAATCTATAGCTCGTATGGGCTCTAAAATGCATACCTTAAGGGATATGAGAGCTCGTTCATCTTCGATACTGTGAAACAGATCTCTTCTACTGCAAGATTTTTGTTTTCCATATTTTGCTAGGAAGTAATATTCTCCGGAACAGGAAAAATATGTTTCGTAAACATTGGTGTCAACAATGCATACTTTAAGAGCTCTGAGCACTTGTTCATTGTCGCTAGTATGAAACACATTTCAATAACTCAAGAAGTGCTCGTAGCTGTTAAGGTATGCATTTGATAACTCTTGATTACTAGTCATTTTTCTTATTTTGATGCATACAACCTCCTCCCAAAATATAAAAGCAAAGAGTTTGCAGTAGAAAAGATATGTTTCATTGTACTGACGATGAAGAAGTGCTAACATCTCTTAAAGTATGTGGTTTCAAGTCCTTGTTTATTAGACATTTTTTCCTTGTTTTGGTGTAAAGAATGTGTTCCCCAAGTTTCTGGATGTTCTTTTTTGGAACGCCCTGTACATATAAAAGATGTCTCCCCTAAGAGTCTTCAGTTTCATTTTCTCTTATGTTTCGGCGAACCTTTACAATTGCATTTTGCCAGTGCAAACAAATACTGCTTATCAGGTCTCGCATGCGACGCCCAGTGTCGACGAATAGTTTCGGTTTGTTTCAGTTACAAATAAAATGATTAAACAAAGGAATTTTACATCCAAATGGTTGTAAATAATATCTGTGGAATTGATCTAGGTTTCGACACCTACTAAGTGTGTCTTCACCAGGATGAAATTATTGAAGACCCGTAAAATTACATTATGAAAAGGCAATGGTCGAAATTTAGAGCTACTATCCTAAATTGAAATAAAATACGTCCCTGCCTTGTCACGTATTCGTAACGGTTGTCTGTAAAATTCCTTGTTTAAGAATTCTATAAGGATGCTAAGAAACGGCCTTGTTCAAATTGTAATAAAATTATTTTTAAAGAGGAATTTTGTGTGGTCAATCGACAAAGCGGTCGCAAATTAGTCTAGAGCGATATTCCTTTTATTGATACGGATTAACAGGAACATTAAAATGCCAGAGATAGCACCGCTATAGCTCGCGCTCACTGATACCACCAGCGCTGCTCAGTCGGTGCAGGATTAGTGGTTCTTCTTCATGTGGTACTGACCATGTTAGTGCGTATCCATAAAGCGGATATTGTAGTAGGATAATGTGGGACCGGTCTATCGACTGAGCGGCTAAAATTGCGATTTTTAAATCATTTATTTATGAAGGAAACAAACCGACGCTTCCTGTCGACACAGGGCGCCACATGAAACGGTTTATGAGCAATATTTGTTTGGGCCGACTCCGGCTAAACATTGCAAAAACAAGACTGGAAATATCTTCAGAAACAGTGGAGACAGTCACACAATATGAATTGAGCTTACTATTTATTTATAACGGAAAATATAGCGAAAAATATGTTTATGTAAGATGTTGGAACATCAATACACAGCTGTGCACGTCTAAGCATATTCAAATACACAAGGCGTAAATTTCGGATATCAATGGCGGCAACTTCACGGCTGATATTGTCTTTCTGTTCCTGTATTGTGTATGTATTTTTCCATAGTCCCAGCAGGCAAAAAATAATATGTTGTTGGATCCGATGAACGCGGTGACCACAAATTTTTGCTGACAATTCGTTCCTCAGAGAAGACATCATGGACTCGTTCCAGGGAAATCTCATCTTGCTGGAAGCAGCAGTATTGCCTTATATATGCAAAATATCGGTCCAATGATGTAGGCGCCTGTTACACCGCACCAAGCGCCGATTTTTTCATCAAGGAGTAGTTTCTGACATACATCTACGTCTACATCTGCGTGATTACTCTGCTATTCACAATAAAGTGCCGGGCAGAGGGTTCAATGAAACACCTTCATGCTGTCTTTCTACCGTTCCACTCTCGAACGGTACGCGGGAAAAACGAGCAGTTAAATTTTTCTGTGCGAGCCCTGATTTCTCTTATTTTATCGTGATGAACATTTCTCCCTATGTATGTGGATGCCAACAGACTGTTTTCGCAAGAATGTTAACGTTCTCCGTTCACAGTACCTCGTGTTCTGTGAATTCAGATCACAGGAAAGACGAAACCTCGCTTCATTACTCATGATATAATGGAAAGCGTCTAACAAACTATACTTGATGTTCTTCAAAAGCCACGTCCAGTAATGTACACACTTCTGACTGTCATGCTGCATAACCGTCACACAATATGTCTTCAAATTAGGACGTTTCAATATGCGCTGATACCTCCTCCTACTTACATGCACCTGTTGACCTAGATTACGTGTAGAGTTCTTCCAGCTCTTAATGGTTCTTCGGCGGATCTCTACAATAACTTTTGGTGTGCGAATTGAAGGAATTCTTAGTCGTTTTAGATTTTCCAATGATCCGAAGTTGTGCCAGGTTTTATACAAATTCTGTATTGCTCTCTTTGCTGGTAGTCCTTTATTCCGATACTTGACCCCGAAAATTTAGCAAGCTTCCTTAATCGAACCATTTTTCATAAACGCTTTCAAAATTTCCATTTCTTTTATTGTATCGAGGAAGTCATTTCGCCGACAGAAGAATGCTAACAATCGATTATTACTTAAAGCTGTCCACTGTTGTAGCTGTTCGTATAAGATGTCGAAATATCGCATTCGCATTCAAAGGATAGATGCGATACTTCCAACTGCACCACCCTGTACAATTGTATCACATCTCGTCGCTTCATAGAATCGCACGGCACATACTAAATAAAGCAGGCACAGGATATGATTTCACCATACAGAAAAGTGTGCCCTAAAAGCTCATTCCTTTTTCCTTTCTATATACTTCTACATGAGAGGGTCCACCCCCAGATTGCCCATGCATCAAATCCCTCAACCTTTCTTTTCCGAAGGTTGGAAATCCTCTACACACACTCCAAAACCTGGCAGACGACTACAGGGCTATTACAAATGATTGAAGCGATTTCATAAATTCACTGTAGCTCCATTCATTGACATATGGTCACGACACACTACAGATACGTAGAAAAACTCATAAAGTTTTGTTCGGCTGAAGCCGCACTTCAGGTTTCTGCCGCCAGAGCGCTCGAGAGCGCAGTGAGACAAAATGGCGACAGGGGCCGAGAAAGCGTATGTCGTGCTTGAAATGCACTCACATCAGTCAGTCATAACAGTGCAACGACACTTCAGGACGAAGTTCAACAAAGATCCACCAAATGCTAACTCCATTCGGCGATGGTATGCGCAGTTTCAAGCTTCTGGATGCCTCTGTAAGGGGAAATCAACGGGTCGGCCTGCAGTGAGCGAAGAAACGGTTGAACGCGTGCGGGCAAGTTTCACGCGCAGCTCGCGCAAGTCGACGAATAAAGCAAGCAGGGAGCTAAACGTACCACAGCCGACGGTTTCGAAAATCTTACGGAAAAGGCTAAAGCAGAAGACTTACCGTTTACAATTGCTACAGGCCCTGACACCCGATGACAAAGTCAAACGCTTTGAATTTTCGGCGCGGTTGCAACAGCTCATGGAAGAGGATGCGTTCAGTGCGAAACTTGTTTTCAGTGATGAAGCATCATTTTTTCTTAATGGTGAAGTGAACAGACACAATGTGCGAATCTGGGCGGTAGAGAATCCTCACGCATTCGTGCAGCAAATTCGCAATTCACCAAAAGTTAACGTGTTTTGTGCTATCTCACGGTTTAAAGTTTACGGCTCCTTTTTCTTCTGCGAAAAAAACGTTACTGGACACGTGTATCTGGACATGCTGGAAAATTGGCTCATGCCACAACTGGAGACCGACAGCGCCGACTTCATCTTTCAACAGGATGGTGCTCCACCGCACTTCCATCATGATGTTCGGCATTTCTTAAACAGGAGATTGGAAAACCGATAGATCGGTCGTGGTGGAGATCATGATCAGCAATTCATGTCATGGCCTCCACGCTCTCCCGACTTAGCCCCATGCGATTTCTTTCTGTGGGGTTATGTGAAAGATTCAGTGTTTAAACCTCCTCTACCAAGAAACGTGCCAGAACTGCGAGCTCGCATCAACGATGCTTTCGAACTCATTGATGGGGACATGCTGCGCCGAGTGTGGGAGGAACTTGATTATCGGCTTGATGTCTGCCGAATTACTAAAGGGGCACATATTGAACATTTGTGAATGCCTAAAAAAACCCGTACAATGTCAGTCTACTATTCGAAGTCAAGATTCGTCAATCCGATGCGCGGATTTATTTCACGTTTGACTTAGTTCCCTGATCCAGAAGACTCACTTCTTCTGCGAGTTTTTCGTGAGACCATACTTCTCTCTATATAGAAACTCTCTGATGTTAACGTTCAGCAGAAACAAAATTCTGCAATTTTGCCTTTCACTGCCAAATCAGTGTATGTTGAACTGGTCTCTGGCTCTGGTTATTCAGATATAACAGTATGCATCTGCGTGCGGTACACAGCGTGGTCGCTGAATTGCGCCCAAGTAAAACACCTAAAATGGCAACCGAGAACAAGCAAAGGGCAAGACTTTTCTCTCAGCATCAACATTTTGGGATTCTGTCATGAAGGAAGCCACTAAGATCAAACTGCGCATCGATTGCTTTAAGCGGGAAAGTTGTTGTGTCATCTACGATCCTTGAAACCGGACGCTTGATTGTGAGAAGCTACACAGGAGCCGTCTGAGCTTACCTACTAGACCAACGGTATTCCGCTTTGGGACAATATTAGCTTTATAATGACGCATCAAAATGTAAGAAGCACGTATTGGAATCGTAAGAGCAATCCCAGTTCCTTTCGGAAATCTTCGCTCGGAATCTGTTTGAGATGAACGTCATTCGCCGACAGCATTATTACCCTCGACGAGGCGCGACACTCGTATCCAGTCCATATCGGTTAGGTTAGAGGGTCCTGGGAAAACGCGAAAAGGGCTTCAGTCTTAAGGGGTACAGGCCAAACACAGAAAGAACGTAGATGCAGGAACCATCGGCATAAAAATTGTAATTTGTCGTAGCTGTGTTGGGAAAATACCAGAGCTCCAGTCATTAATGGAAAGCACTGATGCTCAAATCGTTGTAAGCAGTGAAAGCTGGCTAAAGCAAGAGAGTAATTCAGCAGAAATTTTTGCGAAGTTCCTAAGATGTTCCGGAAGGATAGGCTAAACACAGCTGACGGTGGCGTGTTTCTTGCTTTTATAAGCAGTTTATCTGGTAGTGAAATTGAAGTAGATAGTGCCTGTTAGTTAGTGTGGTAGAGGTCATTCTTGACAACCGAAATGAAATAATAATTAGGTTCTTTCATCGACCTCCCAAATCAGATGATACAATTGCTGAAGGTTTCAGAAATAACTTCAGTTTAATTTCAAACAACTATCCGACTCATACAATTATAGTTGGTGGTGACTTTAATTTACCCTCGGTATGTTGGTGAAAATAAATTTTTAAATCTGGAGGTCCGCATAAAACATCATCCGGAACTGCGCTAAACGCATCCTCTGAAAATTCTTTCGAGCAGTTAATTCATGAGCCCTATCGAATAACAAACGGCAGTGAAAGGACATTTGACGTTTTAGCAACAGATAATCCTGAGCTAATAACTGGCTTGAAAACGTACACAGCAATTAGTGCACACAGGTTATAAAAGCGAAACTGAATATCGTAACCCACCTATCTTCCAAAAATAAACATCAAATATACTTATTCAAAAAATCAGATATAAATTCACGTGACGCCTTCCTGAGAGACAAAATGCCTTCCTTCCAGATTAACAATGTAAGTGAGACGAGACGTGGCTTGAATTCAAAGAAATAGTATCGACAGCAATTGATAGACGACGTAGCTGATCCACCTTTGTACTCAAAACGGTTCAGAGCACTGTTGCAGAAACAGAGAAAGAAGAATACCAAAATAAAACGAACCCAAAATCTCCAAGATTGGCGATATTTTACAGAGGTAAAAAATTTAACCCGTACATCAATGTGACATGCTTAGTTTCGACAGCGAAATTTTGTCTCGAAAACTGGCAGAAAATTCAAAGAGATTCTGATGGTATGTAAAGTATGCTAGCGGCAATATACAATCAATGCCTTCTCTGCGCGATAGCAATGGTAATACTACCGAAGACATTGTTTCGAAAGCAGAGTTACTAAACATAGCCTTCCGAAATTCCTTCACCAAAGAAGACGAAGTAAATATTCCAGAAATCGAATCAAGAACAGCTGTCGAAATGAGTAAAGTAGAATATACCCGGAGTCGTGAAGTAACTTAAATTACTTAATAAAAGCAAGTGTTTCGGTTCCGACTGTGTACCAATTAGGTTTCTTTCGAATATGCTGATGCAATAGCTCCATACTTAACCATCATATACAGCCGCTCCCTCGACGAAATATCCGTACCCAAAAACCGGAAAGTTGCACAGGTCACACCAATACTCAAGAAAGGTAGTAGGAATAATCCATTAAATTACAGGCCCATATAAATAATGTTGATATGAAACAGGATTTTGGAACGTATTTTGTGTTCGAACATTATGAAGTAACTAGAAGAGAACGCTCTGTTGACACACAGCAAACACAGATTTAGGAAACATCGTTCTTGTGAAACACAGCTAGCGCTTTGCACACACCAAGTGTTGAATGCAGTTGACAAGGGATTTTAAATTGATTCCGTATTTATAGATTTCCAGAAGGCTTTCGACACTGTATCACACAAGTGGTTTGTAGTGAAATTGAGTGCACGGGAAATATAGTCTCAGGTGAGTGGATTCGAGATTTCCTATCAGAGGGGTCAAATCTCGTAGTAATTGACGGAAAGTCAACAAGTAAAACGGAAATTATTTTTGGCTCTCTGCTATTCTCTATCAATATAAACGATTTGGGAGACAATCTGAGCAGCTCTCATAAGTTGTTTGCAAATGATGCTGTCGTTTATCGTCTACTTAATTCATCAGAAGATCAAAACAAATTGCAAAACGATTTATAAAGGAGACGATTTAGAGACGATATCTGAATTGTGCGAAAGGTGGCAATCGATCCTAAATGACGCAAAGTGTGAAGTCATCCACATGACTGCTGAAAGGAATCCGTTGAACTTCGGTTACACGATAAATCAGTCATATTTAAACGCAGTAAATTCAACTAAATGCCTAGGATTTTGAATTACGAACAACTCAAATTGGAAAGAACACATACAAAATTTTATGAGGAAGGCAAACGCAAGACTTCGTTTTATTAGGAGGGCACTTGGTAAATGTAACATCTACTAAAGAGACTACCTACACTGCGCTTGTCCGTCCTCTTTTTGAGTGCTGCTGCACGGTGTGGGATCCTTACCAAATGGGATTGACAGAGAACATCGAGGAAGTTCAAAAAAGACCAGCACGTTTTGCATTATCGCGAAATAGGGAAGAGAGTGTCACTAACATTATACAGGACTTGGGGTGAACATCATTGAAACAAACGCATATTTCGTTGCGGCGCAATCTTCTCACAAAATTTCTATCACCAACTTTCTCCTCCGAATACGAAAATATTTTATTGGCGTCCATCTACGTAAGGAGAAAACCCCATCATAATAAAATAAGGGATATCAGAGCTCCCACGGAAAGATACAGGTGTTCGTTTTCCAAGCGCTGTTCGATACAGGAATAGTAGAGAATCATTGTAAAGGTGGTCCGATGACTCTGCGCCAGGCACTTACGTGTTAGTTGCAGACTATCCACATAGCTGTAGATGTAGATTTTCTTGAGTCCGTTGTTCTTTCTGCATGTTACCTAGATGAGTGGGGCACACCATTCCATCATTAACAAATGGAGTAACTTCATGGTGTGCTAATGAGTACGTCCAAATGTGATATTTTTTATTTATTTATTTTATTTATTGATTTGTTTAACCTGGCAAGATTAGGGCCATCAGGCCCTCTCTTACATCTAACCAGGCATTCTACTTATTTTACATTCATATGTTTTAGTAGGCATGTTAAACTACATCTAGTACAAAAAGTGAAATAAACAATTTGAAAGGTACACCTGGAAAAATACATACATATAGAGTTTATATTCTTAGGTCACAAGTACTGTTATAATTAGACATTATTGAAGAGACAGATTTTAGATAGGAGTGCCGGCAGCACGGAGTATGAGGGAGACTCATGGTGAAGGGAGGAGAAGAATAGAGACATGATGAAACATAATTAAGGAAATATAAAGGAAAAGAAGATTGCGTGGCTAATAGAGAAAGATGAAGAGGAAGGCATCTCAGGAGCAAGATAGGAGACGCTAGCTTTGCTATTTGACAGATGAGGGGATTGTCCTTGTACATTAATTTTGTGGAGAACTTTGTGAGGATGATAGTAGGAAATGCTTCAACTTCCTCTTAAAAGCAGCAGGAGATCGAATTTTGCGCAAGGTAAGGGGCAGTTTGTTCCATAGGCGGACAGCGGCAACTGAGAAGGAGTTTGCAAAAGTTTTTGTTTTGTGAGTGGGCACAGTTAGGATACCAAATAAGAGTGACCTCGTGTTTCGATTATGATGACATGACAGGTTTTTAATCTCTGAAGCAAGGTACTGGGGTGCTTGCGCGATGAGGAGTCGGTGGAGTAGACATAGAGTGTGGTAGTCACGCAATTTGTCCGGCCGCAGCCACCCTAGCTCGGAGTATGAAGCACTAACATGATCATATCGGCGAATGTTGCAGGTGTAACGCACACAGGCATTCATGGTTAGCTCTAGCCGTCTTTTGTTTTCACTACTCATGCCTTGTTGAATCACATCACAATAGTGGAGGTTCGGTAGAACGAGTGCTTGCACGAGCTGGCGTTTCAAGTCCTGTGGAAATATGTTCCGAAACTTTTTGAGAGCATAGAGACAAGCAGACGTCTTTCGGCACACTGCGACTGTATTCTCCGCCCAGTTGAGATGCTCATCCAAAGTTACACCCAAGTTCTTCACTGTTTTCTGATATGGTATTGGAGTACCGTCGAGCAGAATAGGAGGTAGCCGTTCGCGAAAATCTGAACTTATTAATTTCTGATGGGCTATTAAGATTACTTGCGTCTTTTTTGCATTTAGTTTAAGCCCCAGGTTTTTCGCCCATCTCACTACTGAAGACAGATCATCATTCATCTGAGCGATTGCAGTGTTTACATCTTCAGGTCTGACGCTTAGGTAGAGCTGGAGGTCGTCGGCATAGAAATGATATTTACAGGAGGACAGAACCGACGAAATATCGTTGACATATAAAGAAAACAAAAGTGGTCCTAAGACTGATCCTTGTGGCACTCCCGAGGAAACATGTTTCCAGGAAGATTTTTCATTTACGCAGACAACACATTGCTGTCTGTCTTTTAAGTAGCTTTCAAACCATCTCATTGCACTATCAGAGAAATTAAGCTGTTGCATTTTTCTGAGCAATATAGTGAAGCGTCAAAGAAAGAGGTATAGGCACGCGTATTCAAATACAGAGACATGCACAGGCAGAATACGTCGCTGCGATCGGCAACGCCTATATGAGACAACCGTCTGGTGAAGTTGTTAGATCGGTTTTAAGAGAGTTTGAAAGCGCGAGCGATGGGACACAGCATCTCCGAGGTAGCGTTGAATTGGAGATTTTCACGTGCGACCATTTCACGAGTGTACCGTGAATACCAGGAATCCGGTAAAATATCAAATGTGTGACATCGCTGCGGCCGGAAAGAAATCCAGAAAGAAAGGGACCAACGACGACTGAAGAGAATCGTTCAGCGTGACAGAAGTGCAACCCTTCCGCAAATTGCTGCATATTTCAATGCTTAGACCTCAACAAGTGTCAGCGTGCGAACCATTCAACGAAACATCATCTATATGGGCTTTCGGAACCAGAGGCCTGCTTGTGTACCCTTCATGACTGCACGACAGAAAGCTTTACGCCTCGCCTGGGCCCGTCAACACCGACATTGCAGTGTTGATAACTACAAACATGTTTCCTGGCCGGACGAGTCTAGTTACAAATTATATGGAGCAGACGGATGTCTGCGGTTATCTAGACAACCTGATGTATCGATGGAACCTGCATGTCAGCAGGTGACTTTTGAAGTTAGTGCAAGCTCTGTAATGATGTGAGACCTGTGCAGTTGGAGTGATATGGGACCCCTCATACGTCTAAATACGACTCTGACTGGTGATTCGCACGTAAGCAGTACGTCTGATCAGCTGAATCCATTCATGCCAATTCTGCATTCTGGCGGATTTTGGAAATTCCAGCAGGACAATGCGGCACCCCTCACAGAGTGGCTTCAGAAACACTCTTCTGACATTAAACATTTCCGCTGGCCACCAAACTCCCCAGACATGAACATTATTGTGCATAACTGGGATACCTTGTAACGTGCTGTTTAGAAGAGATCTCCAACCCCTCGTACGGATACATGGACAGCCCAGCTGGATTCATGGTGCCATTTCCCTCCAACACTACTTCAGACTGTAGTCGAGTCCTCGCCACGTCGTTTTGTGGCACTAATGAGTGCTGTCGGGGCCCCACCCATCTTATTACGCAGGTGCAACAATTTCTTTGGCTCTTCGGCGTAGGTCAATTCTGCAATTCTTTCAAGTCTCCAGAAGTATACATCTCAATACGCAGATTCCAAACAACCGACTAGTAGCAACAAACCACTTCATTGACATGACTTGCATCAGTGGTCATCTCACGATATTTGTTCTACGTCATATATAACGATCCAAAGCGACCAATGTGTGCTTTTAAAGGAATGAAAGACATTCTGTACTGTGACATTAAGTGAACAATGTGACACACGATTAGGCTACCTCCATACGTTCGTAAAATTCGTGGTTGAAACTTCAGCTATCCTTCATTTTGCACAATTCGATACTAGTTTTGGTCAGTGAACATTTGTAAGCTTAGCGAATATATCAAATAATTAGTGGTTACACAGTTTACAGAGTAATACAAGATTAAATAGTACATCACTTGCTGGCATAAACGGCATGAATGTTATATATTAATTTGAACAAAAGGACTTTTCTCCTTTGAGTCCACCATAATACGTAAAATATTTTCACATAAGTAATTGTGTACATCGGTTTCCATAAAAAAGCAAGCCCAAGTCCACATCGACAGCTAGTAACAGATGTAAATCGTCCAAACAGTGAAGGATAGAGACGTAGACAAGGCCATGTCAGGTATAAAAACAATAGTACATTCTAGCAATGCCAATGGGCATCACTGTGGGGGTCCGGATGGGGGTTTGTCTGGGACGGCCAGCTCGTCCCACGCATCCCCTGATCGGACTACGACTGTGGTTGCCCGGGATACTGCCCGCATTGAGGCTGATCCCTCACCTGTGGTAGAGTGGGAGGTCGTTTCAAGGTGTGGCAGGGGGCGAAAGACATTCCGGAGGGCTGAACGGAAAGCCTCTCCAGTTCGTCTGACGAACCAGTTTCAGGCTCTGTCTCAGGCTGATACTGATCTTCGACCTGACATGGCTGCTTGTCCTGTTCCAGAGGTTGCCCCTCAGTCTGCAAGATCCGGGCAGTCGCAGAGGGTGGGCTTACTGGTAGTTGGGAGTTCCAACGTCAGGCGTGTAATGGGGCCCCTTAGGGAAATGGCAGCAAGAGAGGGGAAGAAAACCAATGTGCACTCCGTTTGCATACCGGGGGGAGTCATTCCAGATGTGGAAAGGGTCCTTCCGGATGCCATGAAGGGTACAGGGTGCACCCATCTGCAGGTGGTCGCTCATGTCGGCACCAATGATGTGTGTCGCTATGGATCGGAGGAAATCCTCTCTGGTTTCCGGCGGCTATCTGATTTGGTGAAGACTGCCAGTCTCGCTAGCGGGATGAAAGCAGAGCTCACCATCTGCAGCATCGTCGACAGGACTGACTGCGGACCTTTGGTACAGAGCCGAGTGGAGGGTCTGAATCAGAGGCTGAGACGGTTCTGCGACCGTGTGGGCTGCAGATTCCTCGACTTGCGCCGTAGGGTGGTGGGGTTTCGGGTTCCGCTGGATAGGTCAGGAGTCCACTACACGCAACATGTGGCTACACGGGTAGCAGGGGTTGTGAGCCGTGGGCTGGGCGTTTTTTTAGGTTAGATGGCCTTGGGAAAGTACAGAAAGGGCAACAGCCTCAACGGGTGCGGGGCAAAGTCAGGACATGCGGGGACCAAGCAGCAATCGGTATTGTAATTGTCAACTGTCGAAGCTGCGTTGGTTGCAGAACAACTGAGAGAAAATTTGGAATACATTTCACATAAATTTTCTCAGCGTGTTATAGTCTTAGGTGGAGATTTCAATTTACCAGATATAGACTGGGACACTCAGATGTTTCGGACGGGTGGTAGGGACATAGCATCGAGTGACATTATACTGAGTGCACTATCCGAAAATTACCTCGAGCAATTAAACAGAGAACCGACTCGTGGAGATAACATCTTGGACCTACTGATAACAAACAGACCCGAACTTTAAGACTCTTTATGTACAGAACAGGGAATCAGTGATCATAAGGCCGTTGCAGCATTCCTGAATATGGAAGTTAATAGGAATATAAAAAATAGGGAGGAAGGTTTATCTGTCTAGCAAGAGTAATAGAAGGCCGATTTCAGACTACCTAACAGATCAAAACGAAAATTTCTGTTCCGACACTGACAATGTTGAGTGTTTATGGAAAAAGTTCAAGGCAATCGTAAAATGCGTTTTAGACAGGTACGTGCCGAGTAAAACTGTGAGGGACGGGAAAAACCCACCGTGGTACAACAACAAAGTTAGGAAACTACTGCGAAAGCAAAGAGAGCTCCACTCCAAGTTTAAACGCAGCCAAAACCTCTCAGACAAACAGAAGCTAAACGATGTCAAAGTTAGCGTAAGGAGGGCTATGCGTGAAGCGTTCATTGAATTCGAAAGTAAAATTCTATGTACCGACTTGACAGAAAATCCTAGGAAGTTCTGGTCTTACGTTAAATCAGTAAGTGGCTCGAAACAGCATATCCAGACACTACGGGATGGTGATGGCATTGAAACAGAGGATGACACGCGTAAAGCTGAAATACTAAACACCTTTTTCCAAAGCTGTTTCACAGAGGAAGACCGCACTGCAGTTCCTTCTCTAAATCCTCGCACAAACGAAAAAATGGCTGACATCGAAATAAGTGTCCAAGGAATAGAAAAGCAACTGGAATCACTCAATAGAGGAAAGTCCACTGGACCTGACGGGATACCAATTCGATTCTACACAGAGTACGCGAAAGAACTTGCCCCCCTGCTAACAGCCGTGTACCGCAAGTCTCTAGAGAAACGGAGGGTTCCAAATGATTGGAAAATAGCACAGATAGTCCCAGTCTTCAAGAAGGGTCGTCGAGCAGATGCGCTAAACTATAGACCTATATCTCTTACGTCGATCTCTTGTAGAATTTTAGAACATGTTTTTTGCTCGCGTATCATGTCATTTCTGGAAACCCAGAATCTACTATGTTGGAATCAACATGGATTCCGGAAACAGCGATCGTGTCAGACCCAACTCGCCTTATTTGTTCATGAGACCCAGGAAATATTAGATACAGGCTCCCAGGTAGATGCTATTTTTCTTGACTTCCGGAAGGCGTTCGATACAGTTCCGCACTGTCGCCTGATAAACAAAGTAAGAGCCTACGGAATATCAGACCAGCTGTGTGGCTGGATTGAAGAGTTTTTATCAAACAGAACACAGCATGTTGTTATCAATGGAGAGACGTCTACAGGCGTTAAAGTAACCTCTGGCGTGCCACAGGGGAGTGTTATGGGACCATTGCTTTTCACAATATATATAAATGACTTAGTAGATAGTGTCGGAAGTTCCATGCGGATTTTCGCGGATGATGCTGTAGTATACAGAGAAGTTGCAGCATTAGAAAATTGTAGCGAAATGCTGGAAGATCTGCAGCGGATAGGCACTTGGTGCAGGGAGTGGCAACTGACCCTTAACATAGACAAATGTAATGTGTTGCGAATACATAGAAAGAAGGATCCTTTATTGTATGATTATATGATAGCGGGACAAACACTGGTAGCAGTTACTTCTGTAAAATATCTGGGAGTATGCGTGCGGAACGATTTGAAGTGGAATGATCATATAAAATTAATTGTTGGTAAGGCGGGTACCAGGTTCTATCTACATCTACATTGATACTCCGCAAGCCACCCAACGGTGTGTGGCGGAGGGCACTTTACGTGCCACTGTCATTACCTCCCTTTCCTGTTCCAGTCGCGTATGGTTCGCGGGAAGAACGACTGTCTGAAAGCCTCCGTGCGCGCTCTAATCTCTCTAATTTTACATTCGTGATCTCCTCGGGAAGTATAAGTAGGGGGAAGCAATATATTCGATACCTCATCCAGAAACGCACCCTCTCGAAACCTGGCGAGCAAGCTACACCGCGATGCAGAGCGCCTCTCTTGCAGAGTCTGCCACTTGAGTTTATTAAACATCTCCGTAACGCTATCACGGTTACCAAATAACCCAGTGACGAAACGCGCCGCTCTTCTTTGGATCTTCTCTATCTCCTCCGTCAACCCGACCAGGTACGGATCCCACACTGATGAGCAATACTCAAGTATAGGTCGAACGAGTGTTTTGTAAGCCACCTCCTTTGTTGATGGACTACATTTTCTAAGCACTCTCCCAATGAATCTCAACCTGGTACCCGCCTTACCAACAATTAGTTTTATATGATCATTCCACTTCAAATCGTTCCGTACGCATAGTCCCAGATATTTTACAGAAGTAACTGCTACCAGTGTTTGTTCCGCTATCATATAATCATACAATAAAGGATCCTTCTTTCTATGTATTCGCAATACATTACATTTGTCTATGTTAAGGGTCAGTTGCCACTCCCTGCACCAAGTGCCTATCCGCTGCAGATCTTCCTGTATTTCGCTACAATTTTCTAAAGCAGCAACTTCTCTGTATACTACAGCATCATCCGCGAAAAGCCGCATGGAACTTCCGACACTATCTACTAAGTCATTTATATATATTGTGAAAAGCAATGGTCCCATAACACTCCCCTGTGGGACGCCAGAGGTTACTTTAACGTCTGTAGACGTCTCTCCATTGATAACAACATGCTGTGTTCTGTTTGCTAAAAACTCTTCAATCCAGCCACACAGCTGGTCTGATATTCCGTAGGCTCTTACTTTGTTTATCAGGCGACAGTGCGGAACTGTATCGAACGCCTTCCGGAAGTCAAGAAAAATAGCATCTACCTGGGAGCCTGTATCTAACATTTTCTGGGTCTCATGAACAAATAAGGCGAGTTGGGTCTCACACGATCGCTGTTTCCGGAATCCATGTTGATTCCTACATAGTAGATTCTGGGTTTCCAGAAATGACATGATACGCGAGCAAAAAACATGTTCTAAAATTCTACAAGAGATCGACGTAAGAGATATAGCTCTATAGTTTAGCGCATCTGCTCGACGACCCTTCTTGAAGACTGGGACTATCTGTGCTCTTTTCCAATCATTTGGAACCCTCCGTTCCTCTAGAGACTTGCGGTACACGGCTGTTAGAAGGGGGGCAAGTTCTTTCGCGTACTCTGTGTAGAATCGAATTGGTATCCCGTCAGGTCCAGTGGACTTTCCTCTGTTGAGTGATTCCAGTTGCTTTTCTATTCCTTGGACACTTATTTCGATGTCAGCCATTTTTTCGTTTGTGCGAGGATTTAGAGAAGGAACTGCAGTGCGGTCTTCCTCTGTGAAACAGCTTTGGAAAAAGGTGTTTAGTATTTCAGCTTTACGCGTGTCATCCTCTGTTTCAATGCCATCATCATCCCGTAGTGTCTGGATATGCTGTTTCGAGCCACTTACTGATTTAACGTAAGACCAGAACTTCCTAGGATTTTCTGTCAAGTCGGTACATAGAATTTTACTTTCGAATTCAATGAACGCTTCACGCATAGCCCTCCTTACGCTAACTTTGACATCGTTTAGCTTCAGTTTGTCTGAGAGGTTTTGGCTGCGTTTAAACTTGCAGTGAAGCTCTCTTTGCTTTCGCAGTAGTTTCCTAACTTTGTTGTTGTACCACGGTGGGTTTTTCCCGTCCCTCACAGTTTTACTCGGCACGTACCTGTCTAAAACGCATTTTACGATTGCCTTGAACTTTCTCCATAAACACTCAACATTGTCAGTGTCGGAACAGAAATTTTCGTTTTGATCTGTTAGGTAGTCTGAAATCTGCCTTCTATTACTCTTGCTAAACAGATAAACCTTCCTCCCTTTTTTTATATTCCTATTAACTTCCATATTCAGGGATGCTGCAACGGCCTTATGATCACTGATTCCCTGTTCTGTACATACAGATTCGAAAAGTTCGGGTCTGTTTGTTATCAGTAGGTCCAAGATGTTATCTCCACGAGTCGGTTCTCTGTTTAATTGCTCGAGGTAATTTTCGGATAGTGCACTCAGTATAATGTCACTCGATGCTCTGTCCCTACCACCCGTCCTAAACATCTGAGTGTCCCAGTCTATATCTGGTAAATTGAAATCTCCACCTAAGACTATAACATGCTGAGAAAATTTATGTGAAATGTATTCCAAATTTTCTCTCAGTTGTTCTGCCACTAATGCTGCTGAGTCGGGAGGTCGGTAAAAGGAGCCAATTATTAACCTAGTTCGGTTGTTTAGTGTAACCTCCACCCATAATAATTCACAGGAACTATCCACTTCTACTTCACTACAGGATAAACTACTACTAACAGCGATGAACACTCCACCACCGGTTGCATGCAATCTATCCTTTCTAAACACCGTGTGTACCTTTGTAAAAATTTCGGCAGAATTTATCTCTGGCTTAAGCCAGCTTTCTGTACCTATAACGAATTCAGCTTCGGTGCTTTCTATCAGCGCTTGAAGTTCCGGTACTTTACCAACGCAGCTTCGACAGTTGACAATTACAATACCGATTGCTGCTTGGTCCCCGCATGTCCTGACTTTGCCCCGCACCCGTTGAGGCTGTTGCCCTTTCTGTACTTGCCCAAGGCCATCTAACCTAAAAAACCGCCCAGCCCACGCCACACAACCCCTGCTACCCGTGTAGCCGCTTGTTGCGTGTAGTGGACTCCTGACCTATCCAACGGAACCCGAAACCCCACCACCCTATGGCGCAAGTCGAGGAATCTGCAGCCCACACGGTCGCAGAACCGTCTCAGCCTCTGATTCAGACCCTCCACTCGGCTCTGTACCAAAGGTCCGCAGTCAGTCCTGTCGACGATGCTGCAGATGGTGAGCTCTGCTTTCATCCCACTAGCGAGACTGGCAGTCTTCACCAAATCAGATAGCCGCCAGAAGCCAGAGAGGATTTCCTCCGATCCATAGCGACACACATCATTGGTGCCGACATGAGCGACCACCTGCAGATGGGTGCACCCTGTACCCTTCATGGCATCCGGAAGGACCCTTTCCACATCTGGAATGACTCCCCCCGGTATGCACACGGAGTGCACATTGGATTTCTTCCCCTCTCTTGCTGCCATTTCCCTAAGGGGCCCCATTACGCGCCTGACGTTGGAGCTCCCAACTACCAGTAAGCCCACCCTCTGCGACTGCCCGGATCTTGCAGACTGAGGGGCAACCTCTGGAACAGGACAAGCAGCCATGTCAGGCCGAAGATCAGTATCAGCCTGAGACAGAGCCTGAAACCGGTTCGTCAGACAAACTGGAGAGGCTTTCCGTTCAGCCCTCCGGAATGTCTTTCGCCCCCTGCCACACCTTGAAACGACCTCCCACTCTACCACAGGTGAGGGATCAGCCTCAATGCGGACAGTATCCCGGGCAACCACAGTCGTAGTCCGATCAGGGGATGCGTGGGACGAGCTGGCCGTCCCCGACAAACCCCCATCCCGACCCCCACAGTGATGCCCATTGGCAACAGCCTCAAGCTGTGTGACCGAAGCCAACACTGCCTGAAGCTGGGAGCGAAGGGATGCCAACTCAGCCTGCATCCGAACACAGCAGTTGCAGTCCCTATCCATGCTAAAAACTGTTTTGCTAAGAACGTCTGAACTAATCTACAGAGAGCGCAAACAAATCGACAAAATTTAAACGGTTATTAAAATACAAGATTGCCTAGTAAATGCAGTAATGCTGCTACTTGCGCACTGCTGACACTGCTCGGCGGCGGAAGGAGACTAAGCGAAATTACACTATTCAGGTACTAAAACACGATGCTACACTCTCAAATACTATAATACGCCCGAAATTTATGAATTAAACAATGCAAGAACCAAAAACACGCAAAGAAATTAAGAGTTAAACTATGTAACAAATGAGTGAGCTAGGAGTATACGACTTGCTGCTCAGCTGCTTATCCAACGGCGGCAGGGAGCACACTGACTGCGACCAACCGACACTGTCCGTTCAAAACAAAACAGTAGACAAACGACTACGCGAATTTACACTATTCAGGTACTAAAACGCGATGCTACAACTCTCAAATACTATAATACGCCCGAAATTTATGAATTACACAATGCAAGTACCAAAAACACGCAAAGAAATTAAGAATTAAACTATGTAACAAATGAGTGAGCTAGGAGTATACGACTTGCTGCTGCAGCTGCTTATCCAACGGCGGCAGGGAGCACACTGACTGCGACCAACCGACACTGGCCGTTCAAAACAAAACAGTAGACAAACGACTACGCGAATTTACACTATTCAGGTACTAAAACGCGATGCTACAACTCTCAAATACTATAATACGCCCGAAATTTATGAATTACACAATGCAAGTACCAAAAACACGCAAAGAAATTAAGAATTAAACTATGTAACAAATGAGTGAGCTAGGAGTATACGACTTGCTGCTGCAGCTGCTTATCCAACGGCGGCAGGGAGCACACTGACTGCGACCAACCGACACTGGCCGTTCAAAACAAAACAGTAGACAAACGACTACGCGAATTTACACTATTCAGGTACTAAAACGCGATGCTACAACTCTCAAATACTATAATACGCCCGAAATTTATGAATTACACAATGCAAGTACCAAAAACACGCAAAGAAATTAAGAATTAAACTATGTAACAAATGAGTGAGCTAGGAGTATACGACTTGCTGCTGCAGCTGCTTATCCAACGGCGGCAGGGAGAGTGCTTAGAAAATGTAGTCCATCAACAAAGGAGGTGGCTTACAAAACACTCGTTCGACCTATACTTGAGTATTGCTCATCAGTGTGGGATCCGTACCAAATCGGTCTGACGGAGGAGATAGAGAAGATCCAAAGAAGAGCGGCGCGTTTCGTCACAGGGTTATTTGGTAACCGTGATAGCGTTACGGAGATGTTTAATAAACTCAAGTGGCAGACTCTGCAAGAGAGGCGCTCTGCATCGCTGTGTAGCTTGCTCGCCAGGTTTCGAGAGGGTGCGTTTCTGGATGAGGTATCGAATATATTGCTTCCCCCAACTTATACCTCCCGAGGAGATCACGAATGTAAAATTAGAGAGATTAGAGCGCGCACGGAGGCTTTCAGACAGTCGTTCTTCCCGCGAACCATACGCGACTGGAACAGGAAAGGGTGGTAATGTCAGTGGCACGTAAAGTGCCCTCCGCCACACACCGTTGGGTGGCTTGCGGAGTATCAATGTAGATGTAGATGGAGATGCTATACTGGCGACCTGTGTAATCTAAAATATATCGGAACTACTCAACATGTTAACAGATAAAAACAAAAATAGCATACACTAGCAAGTAAACATTAGCTCACAAAATTATCTGTCGTAAAATATCATGTATAGTGTGTAACAAAAACACAAGCCTCATGCAGTTTCCTATACCAAAGTGTATTATAACAACAGCATGCATTCGGTGTTGAACATAAAGATTAAAAGTTTATCTCACTTTTACTTCGTGATACCCGATGAGAGAAGTGGGGGGTGACCTTTCTAAACAGTAACTTTTTATTTTATGTTATTTTATTTTATTATTTGGTCAATGTCGGTATAGAACCTAGAGAGCAGAAGGGAGCAGTGCTAACATTATTATTATTTCTTTCCTTTCTCAGACGTTATGTCTGGTGAAAAATGGAAAGTGATGCAGACCTTGATCAAGCGTGACTTCCTTTTAACTGTACAGTATATGTTACATTGCATTTAGGAACTTTCGGGTAATTGAACATGTATCAACAATTACAGATTTCTGTGGTTGTATATATACGTTTGGATGTAGCTGTATAGCGTTGATGTACTGGTGGATATTGTGTGATATGACTCCTGTAGGTGATAGTATAATTGGTATAATGTCAACTTCATCTTGATGCCACATGTCGTTGACTTCCTCAGCCAGTTGGATGTATTTTTCAATTTTTTCTCCTGTTGTCTTCCGTATATTTGTTGTATTGGGTATGGATATTTCGATTAGTAGCGTTAATTTCTCCTTTTTATTGGTGAGTATGATGTCAGGTTTGTTATGTGGTCTTGTTTATCTGTTATAATCGTTCTGTTCCTGTTATATCCTAGCCAGTAATGCCACCCGAGCCCGCTGCCGAAAGGTTGGCAGCATCAAAGTCCGGACGCCGTCCGCATAAGCAGCGCCAGTGAGACAGGAAATCCCCGCAAGTCTGCGCGCGCCACCGCTGGCTTCTGGTTTCTTAAGCGCTGGAGTCGCGAGCACTAGGACAGTTCTGTATTCGCCGCTCAGTTGGATACTCGCCACCGAATTGTGTACTTGCTAGTCAGTTGTGTGTTCATCGCAGCAGAGTTATTGTTTGTCGTCAGCCGACGCTGACCTAGCCGCTCCGACTCGAACTAGACAGATTTCTGTAGACAACGAGTTCACTACTGTGTTGCTGTATCTTCGTTAATAAAGATAAGTACCGACTTTTATTTAATCAGTGTTTGGGTTTTCATCTTTCTGTTCACTGTTACAGCGGACCGGTCGGCCCGCTATTAAAAGTGTGGCGGTTACTTCGTAAGCCGTTTCTACAGCAAATTGCTTGTCGCTACGAACGCCGCCACAAAACTGGCGACGAGGGCTTCCGAACTCGTGTGCAGGGCTGGTTCAACTTGTTTCTGGTTATACTCATTATTTCGATACAATTTTGAGGGCTGGTTTAATTTGTGTTCACTATGTCTGCCGAATTACAACAGTTGATCTTGTTACAGAGTCAGCAAATACAAAGTCTGGTGGAAGCAATCGCCAAACAAGCGGCTAATCCTCCAACACAAAAGGAACAAGCACAGGCAGCACCACCTTTCCGTGCTTTTGATGCATCAAGAGAAGAATGGCGAGAATATTTCGCGCAGTTGCAGGCGCACATGACAGTCTACAAAAACACGGGTACTGAGCGGCAGCTTTATTTAATTTCCACTGCAGGCGTGGAAGTCTATCGACTACTTTGTAAGTTGTTCCCGGAATCCGAGCCAGAAGCTTTAGACTATGACGTTGTTGTTAACAAGCTTGTTGAGTATTTCGAGTCGCGAGTTCATGTGGCAGCAGCCAGATTCAAGTTCTTCAGATTAAAGAAACTGCCACATCAATCTAATAAACAGTGGTTAACAGATTTACGGGGCCTCACCCGTCAGTGCCGATTTAATTGTGTGTGTGGAGCTTCCTACAGTGATGTCATGTTACGAGACGCTATTACTCAAAACATTGCAGATTCTCGTATTCGTGCTGCTATCTTAAAGTTGCCTGACCCGTCATTAGAGACTGTGATGAACATCACTGAAGCCCAAGGTACTTTTGACTATGCTGAGTGTGAGTTAGATCAGCCATGTATTTCTCAAATTGCCTGTGCAAAGCAAGTTATGTCACGCCCGCGGCCCCACCGGCAGAGTCAGACTGTAAACACTAGCCGGCCGCGTCATGTTAAACACATTCGTCAGCCGCGTGTGCAAAATGGTGGAGTTAAGTCTTGCCCTAAGTGTGTTCTTGCTCATCCTCGTGAACGTTGCCCGTTAAGAAACGCGGTTTGTCACTTTTGTCAAAGGAAAGGACACATCCAGACTGTTTGTTTGCGTAAACGCAAGAACAATTCTAGTGCTGCCCAGCCCATGGATATTCATGTTCTTCAAAGCCAGCCCGCCCAGCAGGTCGCGTTTAAAGACTCTTCCACGGTTCGTGTGGGTAATAAACTTGTTCGCAATAAACCACCCACCCAGCCCTCTGCTATGCGACCCAAGCGTAATTCAAACGCTGTAAAACGTAATGTACAGACTGCAAGTGAAGCGGGAGTTGTTGTTCCACCCGCCCAACCCATGAGTTGTCGTAAGCAGCGAACACGCGCTAAACGCGCTGATTTTGTGTCTTCCGCCTCCACTGCACCGATCCAGAGACAGTGTAATAAACTATTTGTGAAGCTACGCATCCAGGATAAGACCTTTAATTTTCAATTAGACACTGGTGCGTCTGTGACTCTCATAAATAGTGCTACGTATGCGGCTATCGGCCGCCCTAAACTTTCAGCGGCAAAACATTCTTTGGCTACTTATAGTGGAGAACAAATTCCTGTGTTAGGTGTTTGTAGCGTGCCAGCCACATTCCGTGGCAATACAAAAACAGTTTCATTCACAGTGCTCCGCGCTACAGACAGTGTAAACATTTTCGGATTAGACTGTTTTGACTTGTTTGGCCTGTCTATCCAAGACAATGTGTTGCAAATTAATTCTGTTGTTGTTCCTCAAGACAGCATAACCGATTTGTGTAAACAATACAGTGACATATTTAAAGACGAACTAGGTTGTGCTGTGAACTTTGCCGCTCATATTACGTTAAAAGATAATGCTCAGCCTCGATTTTTTCGTGCTCGTCCAGTGCCTCACGCCCTCCGGGCACCTGTAGAAGATGAACTTCGTCGTTGGCAAAACAACGGTGTTATTCAACCCGTTTCAGCGAGCCATTGGGCTTCTCCCTTAGTTATTATAAAGAAACCGTCTGGCAAGTTACGTTTGTGTGCTGATTTTAAGTCGACAGTTAATCCTTAGACTGTCATTGATTCTTTTCCTTTGCCTAGACCGGACGAGCTGATGGATAAGTTAGGGGAAGCTCGTTTCTTTTCCAAAATTGATCTCCGTGAAGCATATTTGCAATTGCCCCTCGACGAGCAATCACAACAGTATTTTGTCATAAACACGTCGTTGGGGATGTTCCGTTTTCTGCGTTTGCCTTTTGGTTGTGCGTCAGCTCCAGCTGTTTTTCAGCGTTTTTTGTCACAACTTCTGGCTAATGTGCCATCGTGTTGCAACTATTTAGATGATATTGTTGTGTCCGGTCGGACGCCTGCTGAACATTTCCGTAATTTGGAGTGTTTGTTTAAAGTGTTGTCTCAGGCAGGCCTACGTTGCAACATCGATAAATGTTCATTTTTCCTTACGGAGCTGGAGTATCTGGGACATGTTATTAATGCTCAAGGCATTCATCCCTCCCAGTCACATTTAGCAGCTATTCGTGATTTTCCCGCCCCTCGCAATCTGCATGAATTGCAAGCAGTTCTTGGCCAATTGACATATTATATTAGGTTTATACCTAATGCATCACAGATTGCTGCACCGTTGCATCGTCTCCGCCGTAAGAATGTTCCGTTTGTGTGGTCAGCTGATTGCCAATCAGCCTTTCAGCAGCTTAAAGAGGCTTTATTGAATGATCGTTGTCTGGTCCATTACGACCCTAACAAGCCTCTGGTGTTAGCTTGTGATGCCTCTTCTTTCGGCCTCGGTGCTGTGTTGTCTCACCGAGTCGGTAACACCGAACGTCCAATTGCGTTCGCATCTAAATTGCTAAACAAAGCTCAGTGTAATTATAGCCAATTGGACAAGGAAGCGTTGGCTATTGTGTTCGGTGTCACAAAATTCCATCACTACCTCTATGGTAGACCATTCTATTTAGTAACTGATCACAAGCCCCTGACGTCACTGGTTCATCCGTCTAAACCAGTTCCTCAGCGGACAGCTCAGAGACTACAACGTTGGGCTCTTTTTTTATCACAATACCAGTATGAGATACTGTATCGCCCTACAGCTCAGCATGCAAACGCTGACGCGCTTTCTAGATTGCCGATTGCTGCGGATGATGTCTTCGATTCCTCTGACGACTCTTGCCATCAGATTGACGCCGATGAGCATCAATCCCTCCGGGATTTTCCGATTGATTATCGTCAGGTGGCACGTGAGACAGCTACGGATCCTCATCTGAGTTTACTATTACGTTTTGTTCAACGTGGTTGGCCGTCCAAGGCAAAGGACATATCGGATCCTGTGGTTCGTCGCTATTATCCGCAACGTCATCTGTTGTCTGTTTCGCACGGAGTTTTGCTGTTACGCACCGAGAATGACGAGCTTCGTGTAGTGGTTCCCCAAGTGCTCCAATCCAAGGTCCTCGACTTGTTGCATCAAGGTCATTGGGGAGTGGTCCGCACCAAGCAGCTTGCCCGCCGTCATTGTACATGGATCGGCATTGATAAGCAGATTACGCAGATGTCTACAGATTGTTCGACGTGTGCCGAACACCAATCTGCTCCGCCTCAACGCTATTTTGAGTGGGCACGCCCTGCCGGTCCCTGGCAGCGGGTACATATTGATTTCGCTGGTACATATTGGAATTCTCGTTGGCTCATCGTGATAGATGCATTTAGCAATTTTCCGTTTGTTGTGCCCATGCAGTCTACAACGTCTGCACAAACTATACAGGCGTTGACTTCAATTTTTTGTATTGAGGGTCTTCCAGAAGTTTTAGTGTCTGACAATGGTCCACAATTTACTCTGCTGAATTTGAAAGTTTTTGTTCTGCCAATGGCATCCGCCATGTTCTTACTCCGCCGTTCCACCCTCAATCGAATGGTGCAGCGGAACGTTTTGTACGCACATTCAAGGATCATATGGACCGCCTTCGTGCTACGCACTCTCGTCAGCAGGCCCTCATCACGTTCCTGTCGTCGTACCGGACCACGCCACGCGACGGCCCTTCGCCTGCGGAGCTTCTCCACGGCCGTCGTCATCGCACCGTACTACGGTTGTTGCACCCCCCGGATCGACCCGCCGCTTCTGAGCATCGCACGCGTTTTCAGCGCAACGACACCGTTTTTTTCAGAGTTTATCACGGTCGCCGTCGTTGGGAACGTGGTACCGTGATAAGTGTCCAGGGTCGCGGTTTTTTATACTGTTCAAGGTGCTACTGGGGTGCACAGGAGGCATCAGAACCAGTTGCGCCGCGCTGGCCGCCCGGATTCTGCCGCTCGTTCTTTGTCCACAGATTTGGTCCGCGGCGGGTTCCAGCCGCGCCTTCCGACTTCGCTGCCGCCCCCAGGGCAGCAGCAGCAGCCGTCGCCACTACCACGCCGACAGCCCGTCCCGTTGATGCCTCCCGCGCAGCTTCATCCGGGAGCGCCCCAGGTGGTCGCTCCGGCGCCTGCGGTCCCTCTTCAGTCGCCACCGCCTTCGGAGCTGATGGACGTCGACCCCTCAGCCGGGCCGTCTTCCCAAGCGGTGGCTGTGCAGCCTGTCCTGCAGCCGCTTTCCTTGGGCACCCCCAAGGAGTCTGACACCGCAGCACCTTGTCCGGCGCACACTCAGCAGCCGTCGACGCAGCGTCAGGAGACGCTGCCTCTCTTCGTGGGTCCCGACGCCCCGTCGCGTCCAGTACCAGAAGCTGCGCCCGTGGTCACAGGCGTGCACCCTGACCTCGGTTTTCAGTCGGTGTTTCCCGAGGCTCCGCGCAGCCAATGCTGGGGTGCGGACCGGGGACTGCCACCGACAACAGTCTCCGCCCCGGTCTCTTCTGCTACGCCTGCGGCGAGACCCCTCCCCCGCCGTCGACGCTCGCCACGTCATTATTCAACGACGGTGCGGCGATTTGGGGGGGAGGAGTGTTATATCCTAGCCAGTAATGCCACCTGAGCCCGCTGCCAAAAGGTTGGCAGCATCAAAGTCCGGACGCCGTCTGCATAAGCAGCGCCAGCGAGACAGGAAATCCCCGCAAGTCTGCGCGCGCCACCGCTGGCTTCTGGTTTCTTAAGCGCTGGAGTCGCGAGCGCTAGGACAATTCTGTATTCGCCGCTCAGTTGGATACTCGCCACCGAATTGTGTACTTGCTAGTCAGTTGTGTGTTCATCGCAGCAGAGTTGTTGTTTGTCGTCAGCCGACGCTGACCTCGCCGCCCCGACTCGAACTAGACAGATTTCTGTAGACACCGAGTTCACTACTGTGTTGCTGTATCTTCGTTAATAAAGATAAGTACCGACTTTTATTTAATCAGTGTTTGGGTTTTCATCTTTCTGTTCACTGTTCCAGCGGACCGGTCGGCCCGCTATTAAAAGTGTGGCGGTGACTTCGTAAGCCGTTTCTACAGCAAATTGCTTGTCGCTACGAACGCCGCCACAAAAGTTCCAGTATAATTTGTATTAATCATTCTCCAGTACATTTTGTGGTGCATACTTGTATGTGGGAACGTGTTGTTTTATTGGTTTATGTTGTATGGCAAGTTGTTGATGTATTATTTTTGCTACATTGTCATGTCTTCTGGTGCATTCTGTATTTACTAGTATTGTACATCCGCTTGTGATGTGATCTACTGTTTCTATTTGTTATTTGCAAAGTCTGCATTTATCTGTTGTGGTATTGAGATCTTTAATAATATGCTTGCTGTCATATCTGGTGTTAATTGTTTGATCCTGTATTGCAATCATGAATCCTTCCATCTCACTGTATATGTTGCCTTTTCTTAGCCATGTGTTGGATGCGTCTTGATCGATGTGTGGCCGTGTTAGATGATACGGGTGCTTGCCATGTTTTTCCAATTTACTTTCTTCGTATGTGTTGATGTTATGTGATCTAAAGGGCTTTAGAAGTGGTTATGAAATTGCAATGGTGTAGCCGATGTATTTATATGAGTGACGGCTTTGTGTATTTTGCTAGTTTCTATTCGTTCTATAAAGAATTTTCTTAAATTGTTTACCTGTCCATAATGTAGGTTTTTTATGTCGATAAACTCGCTTCCTCCTTCCTTTCTGCTTAATGTGAATCTTTCTGTTGCTGAATGTATGTGATGTATTCTATATTTGTGACATTGTGATCGTGTAAGTGTATTGAGTGCTTCTAGATCTGTGTTACTCCATTTCACTACTCCAAATCAGTAGGTCAGTATTGGTATAACTTAAGTATTTATAGCTTTTGTCTTGTTTCTTGCTGTCAATTCCGTTTTCAGTATTTCTTTTTTAGTCTTTGTCTGTATTTTTCTTTTAGTTCTTCTTTAATATTTGTATTATCTATTTCTATTTTTTGTCTGTATCCTAGATATTTATAGGCATCTGTTTTTTCCATCGCTACTATGCAGTCGCTGTGGTTATCCAATATGTAATCTTCTTGTTTAGTGCGTTTTCCCTTGACTATGCTATTTTTCTTACATTTGTCTGTTTCAAAAGCCATATTTATATAATTGCTGAATACTTCTGTTATCTTTAGTAATGGGTTGAGTTGTTTATTTGTTGCTGCCAGTAGTTTTAGATCATCCATGAATAGCAAATGTGTGATTTTGTGTGGGTATGTTCCAGTAATATTATATCCATAATTTGTATTATTTAGCATGTTGGATAGTGGTTCAGAGCAAGACAGAACCTGGAAGGACTTAATGAGTCTCCCTGATATATTCCATTCTTAATCTGTATTGGCAGTGATGTGATATTATTTGAATTTGTGTGGATATTAAGTGTTGTTTTCCAATGTTTCATTACTGTGCTGAGGAACTGTATCAATTTAGGATCTACTCTGTATATTTCCAATATTTGTAGTAACCATGAGTGGGGTACACTATCAAAAGCTTTTTGATAATCAATGTGTGCGTAGTGTAGCGAGCTAAGTTACCTCTGCATCTACTATCAGTTGCTCTTTACATCATCATGCTCCTTTGGAACAGCCTTTTTGTTCTTCATTTATAATTTTGTTCTGTGTTCATTAATTTCTGTGTAATAACTAAAGTTAATGTTTTGTATATTGTTGGTAGGCATGTTATGGGGCGATATTTTGCTGGGTTTGCTGTGTCTGCTTGATCTTTAAGTTTCAGATAAGTTATTCCTTGTGTAAGTGTCTCAAGGACTGTGTATGGGTCTGCAATGTAACTGTTATATAATTTAGTTAGATGTCAATGTGTTGAGGAGAACTTCTTTAGCCAGAAATTTGCTATTTTATCTTTTCCAGGGGCTTTCCAATTGTACATAGAATTAATTGCTTGGGTGACTTCATGTTGCAAAATTATCACTTCACGCATTTGTGGTATCATCTTGTATGTGCCTGTTTCTACTTGTATCCACCGTGCATGTCTGTTATGTTGTACCAGGTTTGACCATATGTTGCTCCAGAAGTGTTCATGTCTGTTATGTTTGGTGGATTGTCTATTTTAATGTGTGTGTTATCTATTGTCTGGTAAAATTTCTTTTGGTTTGTGTTGAGTGTTTGGTTTTGTTTCCTTCTATTTCCCCTTTTTTTGGTATCTTCTAAGTCGTTTTGCCAATGCTTGTAATTTCTGCTTCTTTTCATCTAATTGCTTTATCGCTTCTTGTTGTGAGATTTTACATACTCTTTCTCGTTTTTTGTCTGATATTTCATTTCTTATAAATTGTGTTAGCTGTCCGATGTCTTTTCTCAGTTTTTCTATTCTGATATGTAGCCAGTGTTGCCATGCTGGTTTTGCCGGCCGGCGTGGCCAAGCGGTTCTAGGCACTACAGTCTGGAACCGCGCGACCGCTACGGTCGCAGGTTCGAATCGTGCCTCGGGCATGGATGTGCGTGGTGTCCTTAGGTTAGTTAGGTTTAAGTAGTTCTAAGTTCTAGGGGACTGATGACCTGAGAGCCATTTGAACCGTTTGAACCATGCTGGTTTTGTGGGTTTCTTCTGTGTGTTGGTTGGATCTGATCTCTGCCTAGTGTGTATATTTAGTGTAGTGAGTGCTCCTATATAAACCAGTAGTTGTAACTCTTGCATAGTTGTATTTTCATTTATTTTGTTGTGTATGAATGTGTTGATTGTTGTTATTGTTCTTTCGACTTGTGAGTTATTTGGTGGTCTATGCAAGAATGGTCTAATGTCTGTATTTGTGTCTTTGTATTCTATATGTGTCAGCTGAAATTTTTCTTCTATATCTAACATGTGTGTCACTTTGTGTTCTGTTTGTGCTTGCTCTGGTGGCTGTCTTAAGATTTCGTTTTTCTCTGATTGTTTAATTGATGCTTGTTGTTCTTTGTTTGTTTGTTCTGGGATGTTTGAGTCCATTACTGTATTCTCTTCTTGTTCTGATTGTACAATATTTTGTTCCAGTATTTGTTGTACTTGTTGTTTGATGTTTTCTAATTCTGACTGGGGTATCCTGTTATTTTTGATTACTACACGGATCTGATCATCTAGTCGTTGTTCTGTTAAAAATTTTAATTCTGGGTATCTGGTAATAAATGTTGCGTATACTTGTGATCTGTATCCATTTCTGTTGGTTTCTAAGTTTGTTGCTTGGTAATAACAGAACATGAGGTGTCAGTTAACTTCATCTGACCATCTCATCCTCTGTCTTTGTTTTCCTTCTAGAGTGGTTACAGGATCCTGCAAAACACCTCATTTGCATTTAAATCATTTTCCGTGTGGCTAGCAGTGCCGTTAACATTGTGGACGGGCATAGGGTTCAAGCGTCATCCCCGACCATGACAGTGCTTGTCTGAGGCTTCATTAGTTCTGTCCTGAACTAACTAAGCACACTAAAAGGGGGGTTAGCCCTATTAGTGGTTTGTTCTTTTCGTCGCCTTTTACGACTGGCAGAACATACTGGAGGCCTATTCTTTTCCCGGGCCTCCACGGGGTTTATTATTATTATTATTGTTACTTATATATCAAAATTACAGACCACCTCTAGTATCTGCCATCCAAGATGTAAGGAAATAAAACCATTCAAGGGATAAAGTGCCAATGCGCTGTGCTGGGTTGTAAATGGATCTGAAGGCTCATGCCCAACCATCAGAAAAACTGGATATGAAGTAGAAGATAAAAAATTACCTATCCTACTGAGTCACATGTGGACCAGATGTGTGTCTCATACACACACCTGACAATACATAACTTTAGACATCTATCGAAACAACATAGCGGAAGCAGGATCTGTTACATTTAAGAAATAAATCGAAAAATAATATTGACAAAAATTCATGAAAATGTTGCATTTGACATTTCTATATTTGTTACCAGGAAATATTCTATTTCCGAAAAATTACTTAACAGACCTATATTAGAAACCATATTGTATAATCTAAAAAGTGAAAACAGTTTTCCTCAAAGACATAAAAGAAGGGTAGCATGAATGAAGTGTTGAGACAACATGTAATTCCACCCTTTATGCAGCGACACAAACTCAGCACAATAGGCTGTAGGGTGGTAGGACTGGACCAAAGTAACACATCAGGCAATCAACATCGCTAGTTGCACCGAACATTTTATTTGGTACCTTTAAACAAGAGAACTTGACAAATAAAACCATCACATGTTTGAAACTACCACACATCTTTAAAAAATACCTTTCAGGTGGAAATAAGTAACTTCAGTCTCATACATTCATAGAAACGCGGCACTTATGGCCTATTACAATTTACTGAAATGAGTTAAATTTTATATACTCTAAATTGTAATGAAGCTGATGAAAAATTTACTAACATTTTTGTAACGTACTCTTTCATTACGACGGTGATTGTTATTACCAAAATAATTCAGAGTTCAGACGTCAATCAGATACCAAGGCACACAACAGGTTTCTTAAATGGTAGGCACCACATAATTTAGCATATAAAATATAAAATTTCATGTGAGCAAACAAGCTCGTTAGATTCAACAACTCGGACGCTCGCCCGCTCAGCTGTTTCCAATACAGGCTCGACATGGACCCCCCGACGGGAGCAGCAATGGTCACGAATGAGCACGAGAATATCCCAGGACTAGTGGGTATCTACAACAGACTGACAACTGCCTTAAATAACTGGAAACACAATAACTCATTACAACACATCATCAGTCAAATTAATTACAATACCGATCTACTGTCATCGAAGAAATTCTAGTACCTCCATCAATAGAATCAGTTTCAGGCTATTAAACACACAATAACAACTAGCCTCTCAATAACTGGTAAGAATTTAGGAAACTACTGATTTCAATATTATACACGTGTCTCTCAGACACACTATTAGTTCAAAAAGAAATGTAACAGTAATGTTACTACAATTCAGAGATAAATATATCCAGGTAAATATTTTATCTATATGTATACCAATAGCTACTGGCCTTCTTAACTCCGTGGTGTGATATAAACACAGTAACCAGGCGGTACTTAAACAAAGGCCAGCAAACTGCTTTGAATGGCGGTTAAACATTGACAGTAGGGGTCTACAACGGAATATCTCAGCACTCCAGCCCCTCATAAATGTTAATGATCACACCACATACACCTTAAAACATTACATATTAAACTAATTAAACCCAACACATTGAAGGCCCGAGAAAACACAGTCAACGGCACACATCGCAGTAGTGGATTCCGACCACAATTTATCGGACAAGCAAAGCCCTTACCCTCTTGCTTGTTTGACGATACCAGTCGCTGCAGATCCCAATGCCAGGAGACATGAAGCAATCGGAAATAAAACACCAACGGCTTCCAAGTTACGTCTCTTTCCACGCCCGCGATATTTGCCCCTTTTAGACGTGCCCTACTTGCTGGCTGACACCGTACCGGACCTCAGTTCCCAAAACACTGTTACTGCTCGGCGTCCAAAAGCAAAATCACTCCCTCTTCCTCGGCTTTTCCTCTCGCTCCCCATCGGCCCGTTAGGTGGCGCCAGTGCACGCCCTGCGCACAACGCCGGAAAGCTGACCCTTACCCTTACCCTTACGGCTCAATGAGTGAAAACATGGATTCGGTAGGGGGGCCAATAAGAGAAGCCCTGTTATCAAAACGTCTCCATGATTACAAGAAATTATCCAACCTATCTGTAATTATAAAACCTTTACAAGGAATAGACGACATCAAAACTGGTTTGATACCTTAGAGGCCATATTACAGTATTACAGAAGAATCTACAAGTTGACCTAAATTAACTTTATATTCGCATTGTCATTCTTTTGGATATTTTAGAAAGGGGAGGCATCACTAATAGAGAGCAATGCATTTAAGATAATGAAAAATAATTATAAAAGCCTAGAATTTATAAAAATGTGCATGATAATTTCTAGTAATAACAGACATGCATTTATGTGTACATAAAGGCCTACGTTCAATAAAGGTGCACACAAGAGACGATCAGTCCCAAAGGCTTGAGAGTGGTTTATATTAAAAGAAATTACAAGACTCATGATAAATATAAAGCAATCTCTAAATTTTACATAAATAATATTAAAGTGAACTTCATGATTGACTAATGAAACCTCCAGTTCTAAAAAAACTGAAAAAAGAACAAAACTATAAAATTGCGTTTTTAGATCAGTAGGTTTTGTAATTGCAAATTGGATCCGTTTTCCACTGTAATCACAGATGTTTGGATATTGGGACTTCTCTTACTAGACTCCACTACTTAATGTAAGTTTTAAGTATGTATCTATGTTCTTCATGTTATCCTTGTTTTAATCTCTTTGAGCAAAACTGTGTTTTAACTTTTTTGAATATACAATATGGTACCTAATATACGCTTGTTAACTCATATTTTGTAAGTAGGTTATTTTATGGCAACAAATATTTAAATGTTAAGTGCAGCACTTCTATGAAACCCAGTCAATATTTCTTAAACATAACAGGCTCTGAGTGTGGCATATATTTAGAAAGATATCTAAGGTTAGGTATTTTTAGGAGTATATATGTGACACACATCTGGCCCACATCTAAGTAGCATAGGTGCTATGTTCATTTTTTATTTTCTACTTCACCTCCAGTTTTTCTGATGGTTAGGATTGAGCCCTCAGATCCATTCTTGACCCAGCAAGCGGCGTTGGTTCCCTATCTGTTGTATGATTTTACTTGGTTACGTCTTGTATGGCAGATCCTACAGGTAGTCAGTAATTTTGATACATAAAGAATAATAATAATAATAATAATGTTAGCGCTGCTCCGTTCTGCCTTCTCTCTAGTATGTTCTACACTCACGTTCATCAAACATAAAATAAAATAAAGAGTTATTGGTGAGAAAGGCCGCTTGCCCACGCCCCCCCCCCCCTCCCATCTTTCACTGGGTATGGGTAAGTAAAAGTTTTAATCTCTATGCTCAAGAGGAATGCATCCTACTGTTACAATAAATTGTGGTACAGGATACACTAGCAGGTCCCTAACCAATTTAACTCCAGAACGGGTATAGAGCGACGATGCGTTTAGACAGAGTTAGAATAGTCTAATCAGTACCAACTTAGCTTCGTTAGACGTTTTGGATAATGGCACCATGGGAAATCAGAGGATATTTCCAAGAAAGCCCATGGAAAAAAGAATTAAAATTTTTTAAGAATTAAAGTACATCAGAGAATTCTGAGGTATCTGGCCAATCAGGGAGAAATATTTCCCACAAGAGACGTAGGGTGGCAGGAAACCGGTGTACACATGCAGCACTGGGAACAAATTATAAGATGTGCCTCTATTAGAAAACTGATCTACTTGTATGAGCAGTAAAAGTAAAGCGCTTAAATTTTAAGATATGCAGCAGGTTTCAAATTTTATTTCCCACAAAACAACTTGGAAATGCGATTGGTTCTCGGGTTCAACAGAATAACACATATACACACATGCTTACATACCTTCTTTGGAAAGGAAATAGATTTTGCATAGGTTTATTCAAGTATTGCGTAGGTTTGTTCAAGTATAAGATGATAAATGCTTCATCACGAAACTTTTAGCGTCCAGCAGTACAGATGAGGCCGTTCCTTGAAAAATGTAATCACCGAGTCCAGGCGCGCAAAGTAACTGAAATATTAAAACCACCGTACAAATTCTGAATACATATACCGGTTAAGAGTTAATAAGCCCCTCGCTAGTCTGTGTTCCACCAAGCGAATTGTCAGCGGAGCTCGTCCGTAACGGCAGGCGTCGAATTTTCCTTTCTGCAACTGGAACCTAATTTCATGCAAAGAGAAATTCTTTACTGCCAATATTTTGAAATGGCAATTTTATAATTCAGTGGGCTGCCTCAGATGCATAACAATATTCACGCGTGGCAGTTGCCATCAATGAGTAACAGCAATGTGACGGCGTGACAGTGTGCCACTGCATCACATACAGTAAAAAAAAGTGTGACTTAGTTTAGACGAAAATAATTCAGAAATGAATCTCATTGAAATATATATATATATATATATATATATATATATATATATATATATATATATATAATTCCCAAAAAATACAGTTAATTTACTAGTCAAAGTGGGACCTCCGAGTACACAAAAGTGTATTTCACAAATCGTAAAGGTAAGAGTATGTTCTCAGTACACAAACTGAAACAAGGTAACGACTGTTTAATAATTCAGGGAAGGATGATAACTTTGAACCTATAGTACCACGTACAGAAAAGATAACATTCACTCCTACAATCAGCTTTCATTTAACCAAAATTGAGGAACCAGTGAGGTTCCATTTCGATAGGTGCTTGGATATTTCGCCCAGCCTAAGCGTGGAGTAATCACGAATAAATAGTACAGAAATTTAGAATGCAGTCCCTAAATAACCTAATCAGTCGGGTAGCATTCCTCACGGTGTGCCGTACTCGGCACTACAGATACGGTGACCTCTCTGACTAAAGTGAGGCTTTATATGTGCCAGCGTAGCGATAGAAGGATATGAGTGACTCGGTACAGTGACAGCAAGTAAGGAACAAGTGCGCATCTCGAAGGGGGAGGCACGGTCAGCGCAGACAACGTATTTTTGACTGTAGACGGAAGGCACCGTGCACTGTCTTACTAGATGACGTCATTGTAGATACTGGCTACTAATATTAAATGTAGGCCTTAATGTGAGGGAGAAAATTCCAAGAATGTACGTTTGGAGCACAGTATTGTACATTAGTTAAACATGGACTGCTGGAAAACCGGAAGAAAAGAATCGAAGCATTTGAGTTGTGATGCTACAGGCGAATGTTGAAAATCAGGTGGACCGATAAGGTAAGGAATGAGGGGTTCTACGCAGATTCGGAGAGGAAAGGAATATGTCGAAAACACTGACAAGGAGAAGGGACAAGATGACAGGACATTTGTGAATATATCAGGGAATGACTTCCATGGTGCTAGAGGGAGTAGTAGAGGGCAAAAACTGAAGAGGAAGACAGAGATTCGAGTACATCCGGCATACAATTGAGGACGTAGGTTGCAAGTGCTCCTCTGAGTTGAAGAGGTTGGCAGAGGATAGTTATTTGTGGAGAGCTGCATCAAGCCAGTCAGAAGATCTATGACTCACGATAGAAAACAGGGCTATTTCGTCTGACCACCTATGTGCTACCGCAACGCCCCTACATCCTTAACAAAAACTGTCACGTCCTCCGTTGCCTTGTCCGAGAAGGGATTAATCAGTGCGACGTTCGCCAGGCCATATAGAACAGAAGGTACCTTCAATCCAGACATACTTTCCGAGACTCCGATTGCGACTGATCATGGCTGTCTTTACGAGCAACTAACTCACGATTAAGTTCGAAATTTCTGTCCTTCATGCTCTCAAACTCCACTGTTAACGCTTGCAATTGCAGTGTTACGGCAGAAACTGCATGTGCGGCGATAGTAAATATTTCACCATTTTGCGTACTCTACCTCCACCTTTGTGCAATCTGTTTTCTTAAAACAAGACAAAACACCGACGTCTATTCAACTCTGCTCAAAGAAATGCAAACAAAAATTAATTCCTACGGTGAATCGTCGCCTATCTCCAGCTACTAGACCGATGACCAGTACTCCTACATACAGAACAAAAAGCTGCTACAGCTCTGGTTCACGGCAACTCGCGCCTAGACAAATTGCAAAATGGTCATCTCGCTGCCACTAAGTTATAACATCCAATGTTACCTCTAAACAAAGATACGTCCATGGATTCCTGTTGTTTCACAGAAGTACCTCTAAGCATCTTGTAGCATAGCTCACACAACTAAGTCAGAGAACGAGAGAACAAATTTAATGTTACCAGTCGCTGATTATCTATCTCCACGACGCGTTACAAAGGTTTAACTCTCCACCGTTACGTGAATTTACATTTGTTAGTATGACATGTATGTGTGTGTGATTTTTGGAGGAACTTGTGGCACTATCTTCAGTGATCACAGGTTCCTTTCACCGCCGTAACACATCACATCTGTAATGTCGTATTTTGGAAACAAATGTAGCGCCGGGAAACTATTAGGTGAATGAATCACATAGCAGAAGAGAAACATTATCACAGAGTTCAAAGAATGAATATTCATCGTATCAGTAATATTGCAGAATAAATTTTAAAGGATTCTGGTGATATTTCTTTTGAGGTGTTGAATAAATGCATTGGAAGAAATGTTTCAGTTGGTATATAAATCCGATTCTGTCAAGTTAATGTAGTTTAAACTTCATACTCGTTTATACAACAAGGTAATATGATGCAACTCTTAGGTACGATAATTATGTTCACTACAGTGGTAAAATTATACACAATTAACAATTTTGCTCTGGATTCACGGACAGAAATAAAGGGCTGTATGTAGAGCGAGAGAATCGAAGGAGTGACTGGACGAGTGCAAACTTTCCAAAGCAGGGTTCTTAAGATTATATGTGTTACATGTAATAACTGCCTAAATGTTCGGGTAATACATTGGTTAATGCTTTAAAATATACAGATGGATGTACAGGTTGTGTCATTTTGTGATGACTGCTGACAGTAAACTTGTTGTTTCATCTAATGTCAATAAAAATCAAGCAAAAGCTTAACTTGTAATTTTCGCATTTTAAGTAACAGAAATAAAATAGACTCACCGCACCACATTGTGTCGAGCTGGTACCTACGTCATTTGTCAGCGCCTCACTCACCACTCGCCAGAACCAAATGTCTCACGATGGACTCTTTCCGACGCACATCTTGACATCAAATTGTAGCAACCCCCCGAGCTCAGGAGTCGTAAAACGTCAGAACTACCGAGAGGTATGGTTTGGGATAGAAGGACGACTCACAACGAAGCGTGCAGAGAAACACAGGCAAGCGTGTGTGATAGGTGGTACCTTTGGCGCCAGTCGTTTCTCTGTTTTTATTGAAGACCTCTGCGGTCGACTCTGTATCGTCTGGCCGCGGTGTTACTCTTTGGTCACTTTTCGATTGTTTAAGTGCACGACGCAGTGGGCAGAGGAATGGTTTAGATCGGCTGGTTGGCGCTCCGGTGTGCAGTCTGGTTTGTCGGCGGTCGCTCTTTGGGCATACTCTGCCTCTTTGTGTCACGTGGGCAGTGGAGCTGCGGACGGAGATGTGTGTGCAGTCGGGAGTGTGTACTGCGTCTAATGAGAGGGCGATCGCCTCGTCTGTGCTGCTAAGCGATGTGAACACGTGAAAGTGGCTTTGGAATGTATCATCCTGCAACCGGATACGCTGCAGAATCAGACGGTGGGAATTATTCAGGTTCTGCAGGTGCTGCATATATGTATATTGAATTTCGTGCTGTTTGCAGTTACCAGCTCTCCCAGTGTTTGGACGCCCATGTTATTTGTTTCGTATTGACCTACTGGTGGACAGCTTATTGACCTGTGTGAATGACGTTTGCCTGGTTTGGACGCACTTGTGATATGGGCAAGGAGCGAATATCTAAATGCTTGTCTGTACACACCAAAATAACAATAAGTTCGGTTTTCTGGCTGTCTGCTGGTATTAGGTAGTGTGTTCAGAGGTAAACAAGCAGGGGCTTAATGATGAAAAATTTGTTATGTGCTAGAGTCCTGTCGTATTGTAATTATTGAGTGCGTGTTTATGGAATGTATATAATATAATTGATCGGCTCTACGGTTAGGTTTTCAGTTACGTTTTGAGAGCGTGATTTAGCACTATGACCAATCTCTTATATATTTGAGTATATTATTACTTCCTGCTCTGGAAGTAATAAGCCTGTCTGCACATATTACTGATGACAAAGTAGTGGAGATATTTAAAGTGGTTAGTTCTGAATGTGAAGGGCTTATGGGTCAATTGTAGACGTATTCCTGTTTCGAAATTATTCTAATGATTTAAGGATTATGTTACTCTGGATACTGCCCAGTTACTGTGTGGTTTTATGTTTTGGTTTCAGTGGTATAATCAGCTGTGCGCGTCGTCCATTGTGGCTGCTCGTTTAACTGGGGGACGACGCCTTGTCGGCGGTCAGTTTGAATTGGAACCGACAGCGCAGTCGCTGTGTTTATCAGTAGATTCCAGTTCTTAGGCGAATTTAAGTTGAGTATTTTATTATTTGCTCCTGATAACGCCGCGGCGATCGTCTTTCATTCTTCACCGTTCCTTTCAACTTTCACTCGAGCTCGTTCTGAGTTGTAATATCCGAGCACCTCTTCTGTGCCATTACTTATCACTGAAATATTGTAATACGTGAAAGATGCCTCTCATTGTACTGGGCATTTAATATCGTATTCAGAAGAGAAATTGTGAGATGTTTCTGCTGTTATATCTTAAAAGACGTCCTGCTATTGTGGAAGATTTTCACAGAAAACGATTTATTGTTCATATGGTTCTTAAGATTTATGTAAAGAGGGTTTCAAAATTATTTCTCGTTCGGGCTGGGCTTTGACGCCCGTAGATATTTTGTCTCTTTCAAATGGTTCAAATGGCTCTGAGCACTACGGGACTCAACTGCTGTGGTCATAAGTCCCCTAGAACTTAGAACTACTTAAACCTAACTAACCTAAGGACATCACACACATCCATGCCCGAGGCAGGATTCTAACCTGCGACCGTAGCGGTCGTGCGGTTCCAGACTGTAGCGCCTTTAACCGCTCGGCCACTCCGGCCGGCTTTTGTCTCTTTACTAATATTTCAAAGTCTAGGGCAATTACGTATGAATGATAATTAATTGAAACCCTCAGCTGCCAACAGGTGTTGTTGATATACCTCGACGGTGACAGCTGAAAGTGTGTGCCCCGACCGGGACTCGTACCCGGGTCCTCCTGCTTATGTGGCAGACGTTCTATCTATCTGAGCCACCGAGGGTACAGATGAATAGCGCCACTGCAGGAACTTATCCCTTGCACGCCTCCCGTGAGACCCACATTCCCAACTGTCCACAATCTACATACGTAATGTTCCTAATAGATATTTGCCCATCCACTCATTACCCGCGCACACTAAGGTGACGATTCCCGCAACCTGTGTGCATTCGCACAGACGAGGGTCAATGGCCGGGTAGCCATTTAACTATATTTGAAGATAGTAACTGTTCTCGAAAGAACGTATACCATTGATGACCGTGCAGCTTCTCTAGAATAAATGATAATTAATTGAAACCCTCAGCTGCCCTTAGTGTGCGCGAGTAACGAGTGGACGTGCAAATATCTATTAGGAACATTACGTATGTAGATTGTGGATAGTCGGGAATGTGGGTCTCACGGGAACCGTGCAAGGGATAAGTCCCTGCAGTGGCGCTATTCATCTGTGCCCTCGGTGGCTCAGATAGATAGAACGTCTGCCACATAAACAGGAGGTCCCGGTACGAGTCCCGGTCGGGGCACATATTTTCAGCTGTCCCTATTGAGGTATAGCAGCAACATCTGTCGGCAGCTGAGGGTTTCAATTAATCATCATTTATTCTAAAAAAGCTGCACGGTCATCAACGGTATCTGATCTTTGGAGAACAGTTACTATCTTCATGTACAAATATGTATGTTATTCTGGGGTAACAACAGCTTGCTGTTGTTATGCAATTGTTAAATAAAATCTGTTGGAAATTTCAAGCCACAGTTTGTGTTTGATTGGTAATTATTGCCTTGTCGTTATTGAGTTGAAAGTGTCATTGACTAAATTACAACGAGGATACACAGCCCATCTTGCGCTGAACTCAGAGATGGCGCAGCGCGTGGATGAGCTCATCGCGAATACTGGAATCTGCAGTTTCGGCGTCCGGTCACCCATCTTTGCGGATGTAGCGATTCAACTCGCCCCATGGCTAAGTTACCAGTGTGCGTTAACTGTGCCCGTGGCCGGAACACGGCTGACTGCTCCCTCAAGTGCAATTCGTGAGCCGCATGTAGAGCGCCGAAGGACAACAGCCGACTGCCATCGTTGTAGCGAGCCTCAGCAGCTCCCGCTTTCTGTCCAGGACAGCTCGATCAGTTCCCGCAGACAGCTCTCCACCCCGAGGACTGCGAGTTCGCGGCCGGTGGGGTCCGCCGGACGATGCCGCCCAAAGAGCTGACGCTAGCAGCCCTCTCCCTCCTTGCGCTGGTGTAGTTCCGGGGTGCGACGCGCCACGCCACAGCAAAGACACGTCCGTGCAGTGGAGATTGGAGGTAGCTTTAGTGATCCTTCGCCAGACGGTCGTCGTGTTTGTCCTGCAATCTAAGCAATCGTCGTTCTCGCCGGTTCTAGATGTGGACAAAATGGCGACACGAGTGTCAGTTTGAGCCTCCGGGATCGCTTACTTATACGTCTCTTCCGTACGCCTCTTCCAGAGGAAGTGACAGGTGGAGTGCTTTTTGATAATTACTCCAGGTTTCCTCAGCCCTCTTGGGCCACTTTACCACAAGTCAGCAAGCGCTGTTGTAAGTGAACGTATCGATTCTTCACAGTACATTCAGGGTGTTTCAAAAATGACAGGTATATTTGAAACGGCAATAATAACTAAACGAGCAGCGATAGAAATACACCGTTTGTTGCAATATGCTTGGGACAACAGTACATTTTCAGGCGGACAAACTTTCGAAATTACAGTAGTTACAATTTTCAACAACACATGGCGCTGCAAGTGATGTGAAAGATATAGAAGACAACGCAGTCTGTGGGTGCGCCATTCTGTACGTCGTCTTTCTGCTGTAAGCGTGTGCTGTTCACAAATAGCAAGTGTGCTGTAGACAACATGATTTATTCCTTAGAACAGAGGATTTTTCTGGTGTTGGAATTCCACCGCCTAGATCACAGTGTTGTTGCAACAAGACGAAGTTTTCAACGGAGGTTTAATGTAACCAAAGGACCGAAAAGCGATACAATAAAGGATCTGTTTGAAAAATTTCAACGGACTGGGAACGTGACGGATGAACGTGCTGGAAAGGTAGGGCGACCGCGTACGGCAACCACAGAGGGCAACGCGCAGCTAGTGCAGCAGGTGATCCAACAGCGGTCTCGGGTTTCCGTTCGCCGTGTTGCAGCTGCGGTCCAAATGACGCCAACGTCCACGTATCGTCTCATGCGCCAGAGTTTACACCTCTATCCATACAAAATTCAAACGCGGCAACCCCTCAGCGCCACTACCATTGCTGCACGAGAGACATTCGCTAACGATATAGTGCACAGGATTGATGACGGCGATATGCATGTGGGCAGCATTTGGTTTACTGACGAAGTTTATTTTTACCTGGACGGCTTCGTCAATAAACAGAACTGGCGCATATTGGGAACCAAAAGCCCCACGTTGCAGTCCCATCGTCCCTGCATCCTCAAAAAGTACTGGTCTGGGCCGCCATTTCTTCCAAAGGAATCATTGGCCCATTTTTCAGATCCGAAACGATTACTGCATCACGCTATCTGGACATTCTTCGTGAATTTGTGGCGGTACAAACTGCCTTAGACGACACTGCGAACACCTCGTGGTTTATGCAAGATGGTGCCCGGCCACATCGCACGGCCGACGCTTTTAATTTCCTGAATGAATATTTCGATGATCGTGTGATTGCTTTGGGCTATCCGAAACATACAGGAGGCGGCGTGGATTGGCCTCCCTATTCGCCAGACATGAACCCCTGTGACTTCTTTCTGTGGGGACACTTGAAAGACCAGGTGTAACGCCAGAATCCAGAAACAATTGAACAGCTGAAGCAGTACATCTCATCTGCATGTGAAGCCATTCCGCCAGACACGTTGCAAAGGTTTCGGGTAATTTCATTCAGAGACTACGCCATATTATTGCTACGCATGGTGGATATGTGGAAAATATCGTACTATAGAGTTTCCCACACAGCAGCGCCATCTGTTGTTGAAAATTGTAACTACTGTAATTTCGAAAGTTTGTCTGCCTGAAAATGTACTGTTTTCCCAAGCATATTGCAACAACCGGTGTATTTCTATTGCTGCTCGTTTAATTTTTATTGCCGTTTCAAATATACCGGTCATTTTTGAAACACCCTGTAGGTGCCCTTTGTTGCCCTGATTATTTCACATTTGTATACAGTACCCACCGGGGCGTGCTTTCGTATCGGGGTTCCGTAAACCTGCCACGCAGAATCGTTTGCAAAATATCAACATCGTCCTCTCCTGCCGTCCGATGTTCCTATCAGTGCCATAACTGCTGCCTTCGAGCCATAGATGCGCGAGATTTACAACGGTATCCCAAATCCACGCCTGTACGTATTCGTGTCGCAGCACTGCTTTTCTGTCCATGTGCCGTTAGGCTCACCTTCATTATTGTAGAACTTTTTCCCTGATTTTTTTTTCAGTGGTAGCCATTGCCGATAGAGCATAAAAACATTTATAACGTATTTACTGTTTCTGGTGATTAATGGTGAGCGTGCCCTTGGCGCACACGTTAGCGAAATATTGCAGTGCTTTTTCTATACTACGTTGTTTCAGGTGTGCTATGTGATATCTGTATACCGTATGAAGAACTCGGAAACCGATCAGAAGAGTATTAGCATATAACGAAGGGCACCTGGAAACTAAAGGAATATTCCGAAGAGAAAAAATCATTTCTAATAATTTTGGTTAATAGTAATGATTTAAAATTTTGATCTGGCTGCCAGATGAAGTAGGCAGTGCTCACCGCTGGTGCAAGATACTGATGGTTAAAAACCTTCATTGTGGTACCATTACCTACGTTTATGATGTAGTTTTGCGTTTAAAAAAGCAACGATAGTAGAATTATCAGCTGTACGGATACATTACTTAAAGATTGGGACTGTTATTTGTAATATAATTTCAGTTCATCCAGTATACCTGATTCTATTGTGAGTAACTGTTTACTGAGTTCAGTTGATTTTTAATCCATTTTAATAATCTTAAGCTCTTAGTTGTTTTAACAATTGTCATGTGTCGGCATAATAGTTTATCTTACCAGATATTGATGATGAAAGGCAGTTGTTCTATAGAACACACAGGTGTTATTTGCTGAGGTGCGAAAATTTTAAGAAGTCTGTTTTACGTAATGTATCTGTCATTCAAACAATCGTTTACCCTCGATTATAATCTACAGATCCAAACGTTTCTGCACAACGGGAAGTTCTTGAAATGATCTCACCCGCTTTCGTCTCGCTGCAGAACCTCCGATGCAGCTCGAACCATCCAGTCGAAGCCAGATTACCTTCTAGCACGAATAGAACCGAGCTCGGAAAAAATTACTAGCGTAATGGCGGAAACACGATCGAACAACGAACACCTCGTGGCTTCTAAGCTGTGAAAGCTTCCAATTGGCTGACAGCCACACTGACCTCATAATTATGATGCACAGTGGCCACACGAAGAAGTTGCTCAAACAGCTTACTGCGATTATCGGAAGCTGCATAAAGCAGTGACACGCAAAGTATAGCAAAGACGACGTCGCAAAAATTGTAGGTGAAACAAAATTGTCAAAAGAATAGGCTACATTCTCTATGAAGAACGTCTCTGAAGTTTCATTGTCAAAATGAAACACAAACAGTTAAGAAGTGAAATAGTTTGTAACCACTCTGTGCAGAGGCAGTGTGAACTAATAACCAAAAGAGAACAAGATAGTTCAAACAGAAAGTGCACGAATCCAAAGCCATATCGTTATAACTGTTAACCACTTCTTTCAAAGGAGCAGTCCAGTAACAATCCTTGTTCACATGTTACGGCAGATGTACTCCATCTGTCAGGTGATGCCACAGGTTGCTAGAAGTTTCGAATTTAAGCTGCACGGTCAGTGCTGGCCACATCCTTTAGAGCACCCTGGCACAGTGCGGGTTGCAGCGCCCTATGTGAACCTCCTAGCGGTAATGCGATATTGTGTTCTTCTCCTAGCACTGGTAGGATTTGCGGTCTCCTTATAGGCGTGTGAGTCGTAACCCGAGTCACCGTTACGATGGGAAACTAGAATCTCGCTAGTCATTCACAGACACATATTGGTAACTGGAACCGAATCTGATCTCCTTTCTTTATTCAGAGACATATTTCTTTTTCCCAGTCTTCTGACTGGTTTGATGCGGCCCGCGACGAATTCCTCTCCTGTGCTAACTACGTCATCTCAGAGGAGCACTTGCAACCTACGTCCTCAATTATTTGCTGGATATATTCCAATCTCTGTCTTCCTCTACACCTTTCGCTCTCTATAGCTCCCTCTAGTACCATGGACGTCAATCTCTCATGTCTTAACAAATGTCCACATATTCCTTTCCTCTCCGATTCTACGTAGAACCTTCTCATACCTTACCTTCTCATATCTTACCTTATTGGTCCACCTAATTTTCAACATTCGTCAGTACTACCAAATCTCAAACGCTTCGATTCTCTTCCGTTCCGGTTTTCCCACAGTCCATGTTTCACTACCATACAATGCTGTGTTACAGACGTATATTTTCAGAAATTTCTTCCTCAAATTAAGGCCCATATTTGATATTAGTAGACTTCTCTTGATCAGGAATGCCTTTTTTGCCATAGCTAGTCTGCTCCTGATGTCCTCCATTGCTTATTTTAATACCTAGGTAGCAGGATTACTTAACTTCATCTACTTCGTAACCATCAATCCTGATGTTAAGTTTCTCCCTGTTCTCATTTCTAATACTCCTCATTTATACTACTTCTCATTACCTTCGTCTTCCTTCGATATACTCTCAAACTATACTCTGTACTCATTAGACTGTTCATTCGGTTCAGCAGATCAAGTAATTCTTCTTCACTTTCACTCAAGATAGTGATGTCTTCAGCGAATCGTATCATTGATATACTTTCACCTTGTATTTTAATTCCCATCCTGAAACTTTTCTTTTATTTCCATTTTTCCTTCCTCGACGTACAGATTTAACAGTAGGGGCGAAATGCTACATCCTTTTCTAATACCCTTTTTAATATGAGCACTTCGTTCTTGGTCATGCATTCTTATTATTCCCTCTCGGCTATTGTAAATATTGTATATTACCTGTCTCTCCCTAGAGCTTACCCCAACATTTTTCAGAATTTCGAACGTCTTACACTATTTTACATTGTCGAACTCTTTTTCCGGGTCGACAAATCCTACGAACGTATCTTGATTTTTCTTTAGTCTTGCTTCCATTATTAACCGCAACGTCAGAATTGCCTCTCTCGTGCCTTTACCTTTCCTAAAGCGAAACTGATCGTCATCTAGCATATCCTCAATTTTGTTTTCCATTCTTCTGAATATTATACTTGTAAGCAACTTGGATCCATGAGCTGTTAATCTGATTGTGCGATAATTCTCGCATTTGTCAGCTGTTGCCGTCTTCGGAACTGGGTGGATGATACTTTTCCGAAAGTCAGATCGTACGTCACCAGACTCATACATTCTATACACCAACATGAACAGTCGTTTTCTCCCTCTTCCCCCAATGATTTTAGAAATTCTGATGGGATGATATCGATCCCTTCTTCCTTATTTGTTCTTAATTCCTCCAAAGCTCTTTCAAATTCTGAAAAAATTACTGGATCCCCTACCGTTTCTAAATCGACTCCTGTTTCTCCTTCTATCAGATCAGCCTCTCGTAGATGCTTTCAATGTATTCTTTACATCCATCCGCGCTCTCATCTGCATTTAACAGTGGAATTCCCGTTCCACTCTTATTGTTATCACTCTTGCTTTTAATGTCACCCAATGTTGTTTTGACTTTCTGTATGCTAAGACAGTCCTTCCGATAGTCATTTCTTTCTCGATGTCTTCACATTTTTCCTGCAGAAATTTCGTCTTAGTTTCCCTGCACTTCCCTTTTTTTTCATTCCTCAGCGACTTGTATTTCTGTAGACCTGAGTTTTTCGGAACATTTTTGTACTTCCTCATTTCATCGATCAGTTCAATTATTTCTTGTTTCCCATGGTTTCTTCGCAGATACCAATGTTTTCCTTCCCAACTTCTGTGATGGCCCTTTTTAGAAATGTCAATTCCTCTTCAAATTTACTGCCTACTCAGCTGTTTCTTATTGCTGTATCTATAGCCGTAGAGAACTTCAACCGTATGTCATTCCTTTGTACTTCCGTATCCCACTTCTTTGTATTGATTCTTCCTGACTAATGTCTTAAATTGCACCATATTCTTTAGCATTATCCTATTGTGATCTGAGTCTATATCTGCTCCTGGGTACGCCTTACAATCCAGTATCTGATTTCGGAATCTCTCTCTGAGCACGATGTAATCTAAATGAAATCATCTCTAATAACCCGGCTTTTTTTTCCAAGTATACCCCCTCCTCTTGTGATACTTGAACAAATTATCCGCTATTATCAGCTGAAACTTGTTACTGAACTCAATTAGTATTTCTCCTCTCTCATTCCTTGCCCCAAGCACATATTCTCCTGTAAACTTTTCTTCTACTCCTTCCCCTACGACTGCATTCCAGTCCCTCACGATTATTAGATTTTCATTCCCCTTTACGTTATTATTCTTTCAACATCCTCATACACTCTATCTCTTCATCTTCAGCTTGCGACGTCGGCATGCATACCTAAACTACCATTGTCGGTTTTGGTTTAATGTCGATTCTGATAAGAACGACCATGTCACTGAACTGTTCACAGTAACACACCCTCTGCCCTACCTTCCTATTCATAACGATCCTACTCCCGTTATATCATTTTCTGCTGCTGTTGATATACCCTATACTCACCTGACCAGAAATCCTTGATTTTCTACTTCACTCCACTGGTCCGTATTAGACCTAGATTGAGCCTTTGCATTGCGCTTTTCAGGTTTTCTAGTTTCCCTACCATACTCGAGCTTCTGACATTCCACGCCCCGACTCGTAGAACATTACCCCTTCGTTGATAATTGAATCTTTTTCTCATAATACACAATAACCTCCCCCTTGTCAGTCCCCTCCTGGAGGTCCGTATGGAGGACTACTCCGGAATCGTTTATCAATGGAGAGATCAGTTACAGACCATATGTCCTGTGGATACAAGTTACGTGTATTTACTGCAAGGGTTTTCATTGGCTTCTGCCTCCTCATGCCGCTGGTCATTGCTGATTCTTCCGCCTTTAGGGGCAGTTTCCCACACCTGGGACAAGAAGGTGCCCTGAACTTTTGTCCTCTCCTCCGCTCTTTTTGACAAGGCTCTTGGCAGAATGAGAGTGACTTATTATGCCAGAACTCTTCGGCAGCCAACGCTGATTATTAATCAAAATATAAGCAACGTCGCGATGTGAACCCGGGACCTAAAACAATTTGTTTATGAATCAAAGACGCTATCTCTGGACCACGGCGTCCTGTCTACGTTTTTTATAGTAGGTTCATTGTGCTGCCACCTACTGCCAGGTACTCCGTAACATTGACCTCACTAGTCATTAGACTTCGCGAGAGAGCAGAAATGGGCGCTCAGCAGAAGTCATGGACATCGAACGAGGTCAGGGGATTGGGTGTCACTTGTGTCGTACGTCTGTACGCGAAATTTCCACACTCCTAGGCATCGCTAGGTCCACTGTTTCCGATTTGATAGTGTAGTGGAAAAACGAAGGTACACGTACATCACAAAAGTGTACAGACCGATCTCGTCTGTTGACTGACAGAGACCGCTGACATTTGAAGAGCGTCGAAATGTGTAACAGGCAGACATCTATCCAGATCATTACACAGGAATTCCAAACTACATCAGGATCTACTGCAAGTACTGCGACAGTTACGCGGGAGGTGAGAAAATGGTCGAGCGACTGCTCATAAGCCACACATCACGCGGGTAAATGCCAAACGACGCCTTGCTTCGTGTAAGGAGCGTAAACATTGGACGATTGAACAGTGGAAAAACGTTGTCTGGAGTGACGAATCACGGTACACAATGTGGCAATCCGATGGTAGGGTGACGGTGTGGCGAATGCCAGGTGAAAGTCATCTGCCACAGTGCATAGTGCCTACAGCAAAATTCGGAGACGGTGACGTTATGGTGTGTTCGTCTTTTCATGGAGCGGGCTTTCACCCCTTACTGTTTTGCTTGGCACTATCACAGTACAGGCCTACATTGATATTTTAAGCACCTTCTTGCTTCCCAGTGTTGAAGAGCAATTCGAGGATGGTGATTGCATCTTTCAACACGATCGAGCACCTGTTCATAATGCACGGGCTGTGACGGAGTGGTTACACGACAATAACATCCCTGTAATGGACTGGCCTGCACAGTGCTGACCTGAATCCTATACAACACCTTTGGAATGTTGTGGAATGCCGACTTTGTGCCAGGCCTCACCGACCGACATCGATACCTTTCCTCCGTGCAGCACTCCGTGAAGAATGGGCTGCCATTCCCCAAGAAACCTTCCAGCACCTGATTGAACGTATGCCTGCCAGAGTGGAGCTATCATCAATGCTAAGAGTGGGCAACACCATAATTATTTTCAGCGTTACCAATGGAGGGCGCCACGAAGTTGTAAGTCCATTTCAGGTATGTGTCTGGATATTTTTGATCACATGTTGTAGAAAATCATAAGCGGAACTGCAAGAGGCACGAGACGGCGAGTAATGGTAAAGTATAAGAAGATGCCATGTAATCGCTGTGCTCTGATTAATCTGTGGCTGAAGTACTGTACTCGTTTACAGTGTCTCTGGAATCTAATGAGATAGTATGCAAATATATTGATCCTCAGCTTTGTAAGATAAAACCCTTTCGTGAGCTGCAGTGGCAATTGTCATACCTGCAGTAACCTGCTCGTCACACCACAACTACCCATGTAACGTTGGTGCCAGTCCTAAAGAGAAAGATAAGAGCCTGTAGCCCTGCAATTGGACTCCCTCTGCAATTGGACTTGAGTCTAGTTTACGCTACGACAGGTTGCGCCAATCGTTGTGAGGAACAAGTTGCACGCAAAAAGTTTTGTGGAAAGCGTGTCTGACAGCCTGTATCTACTGCGTGTTTGTCTCTGGCCCATTGCTGGTTTACCGAGGACACCTGCTCGCAAGAGACCACACAAGCAGCGGTGGATGGGAATATAGGGGCGTGTCTAGCAAGTAATGGTGCTGGCATCAGAGAGGACAGTTGGAGGTCCGGGTTAACCAACGACGTGCGAGCGTTGTGTTGGGCCGAACATACCTGAAAGGTGGTGGCCTGGCCTGTGGAGGTTACTGGCACCATCAATCCGGTTTGAATTTAACTGAATTCTACTCTATCGTTAGGAAAAAAAAGAAAAAAAGAAAAAAATCGTTCAAATGGCTCTGAGCACTATGGGACTTAACTTCTGAGGTCATCAGTCCCCTAGAACTTAGAACTACTGAAACCTAACTAACCTAAGGACATCACACACGTCCATGCCCGAGGCAGGATTCGAACCTGCGACCGGAGCGGTCGCGCGGTTCCAAACTGTAGCGCCTAGAACCGCTCGGCCACCCCGGCCGGCCGTTAGGGGAAGCAATCCTGCTCGGGGACAGTGGCTTGGCCATCTTGTGGACTGTACTGTAAGGCGTTTTGTAACGGTAAATACTCTTGTTATTGACTGATGTATGAGCGACTGATATCCTTGTTCGTTTTGTGTTTAACTGGTATTTGTGGCCGTGCCTTCAATTTTCTGTTATGAGCCGAAGGCGGTCGATTGTATTTTTCTACCGGGCTATGTTTAGGCAATTTTCCGGACATACATTCGCAATTTGCGGTGGACTTGGACTCTACTTCGATTTGGTACACGCCGCGTTGTTGTGTAGCATATCTGGGTAGTTTGTGTAGACAACCCCGTGCTCTTTGTCAAGTCTTTCTGTAAGTTACGTGCGGCGTATTATTTACTCAGTGATTGGTAGCCTCTTTAACTGGTGTATCTTGTATTTTACTAGAGCAGCGTTTAATGCACTTACTGTTAACGTTAACCGTAACCTACTTGTATTCATTGCTTACTGGCCTTATTATCTTCACATGTGTACGTATTTTATTATGATACTGTTTCACCTTTCAGTACTTGCCAAACTTGTTTTGTTCATTAGTGTTTTGTATTTCCTTAGAACAGTGTTTAACCCTTTCAGTGCTTGCCAAACTAGTTCAGTTACTCGGTTTTTACGTATTATTAGAAAACTGTTTAAATTTGCTTATATATGCGTGTTACAGGATAGCTTAGTGTTCCAGCGTAATGTCAATGGAGGGCACGTCGTAATGGAACGTAGCCGCAGAGAAGGCTATGAGACGACGGCCTCCATCCGAAGAGAATATAAGCGCCATTCCTGCCAGCCTCGGCCGCACTAGAATACGCACTATAAGACGAGCCGTCATCCTAACTGTTTAGTTGAGACTTGTGTCTTACATTAACTGCTTGCATGGAAATTTCATGTAACGCAGGGCATTATTATCTGCATGTCGCCAACTGCTTCCGATACCATATTGTACATACGAAAGTTAAGTATTGTCATTTCAATTACTGTAATAAACTCCATTAATACAATTTGCTTTTATGTTGTCTAGCTATCCGAGAACAGCTTCCTAGTCACGATATATTACATAAATGAGCAGGATCCCACACTTAGCCATTATTTGATGCTTATACTTCGCATCCAGAGTGAAACGCTGAAAGGGATCTCACTGTATGCTTTGGCTGGTTTTGTGGCGTTCACCACATCATTTTGTAAATTCGTCAAACAATTGTTACAAAGTATCTGTTTTGTTAAGACAGCTGGGCAACTGAATCTAGTAAATCCACATTACTTATCATTAGCTGTTGTCCGAACTAGCCGCCAGTGTAATAGTTATCTTGTGGTATGTTCGTCTGTTGTCTCGGCCCATCTGGCTTAGTTGATTCCGACTGACATTTTGTCGGCTATTGCCGCTGTTTGCTTTCCTAAAACCTCTGTAATTAAGCGTTTGCCTTGCTTCAGCGTTTTATATTTCAGTTGTATATGACTTATTGCAACTGACTCTCTCTAAAGCCCGCTTACGTAATTCTAAGCAACATTATGTAGAGGTCGATTTTAGTGTAAATCTAACTTGATGTTTTGGTCGACCACTGCGCAATAAAACACACTGTTTTTATAAGGCTGATAACATGCCGGTACATGGAGGCACGTTCAGACGTAAGTTTAGCAACCTTCCAAATAATTACTAATGGATGTCTTGTATTTTAACCAATTTTTCATGTAAATTCTGAAACACCTTCACCGATTGTAAAGTCTGTTAGCACTGCCACCGGCCGTTAATTCAGTTATATTGCATCTGTCTTAAATGCTGTAGAAGTTCCTTGAAGTGGAATTGTGTACACTTAAGACAGGTCAGTGTTGTCCTAAACTGATGTTTATGGCCGACGTATTGTGATCCTGAACAAAATTTCTACATAACATTATTTTACGTGAACTAGCTTACCGTAGAAGACTTTCATCATTGGGCCTTAAACCGTGTGAGCACTTGTTGAGTATAGTGATTTGCTTGATCACTTGCTGGTATTTGACCTGTGATAGTCTGTTAATAACTTTTATAGAGCTATTTAATAATTTAACTTAGTATGGCTTTGCTGTGGTAGACATTTATCATTGAGCTCTCAGTGATTTGTGCATTGTGAAGTATAGTCAAGTGCCTGATCAGTTCTTGATCTGTAATTGTCAATTACGAGCAACGCCGTGTGGCAATTAATAATTATGTTGAAACTGCTTAAAACTTGGAATTGTTTTAATAATTTTATTTTGGCCTGGCAACGTGGGTCGAACTTTGTATTGTTTTCCTTCTTTTTTTTTTTAAATTGTCGGTTTACCCTCATGTATTCCATGGATTGTAGGTAATTGTATTTTCCTCCTTCCAAAGGGTTTAGTTTTTCCGAAAAAACTGCTGTTCAAGCATACATCATTTTGTTGTCACAGTACCTTACCATTTCCCAACGAACTCCCTACCGCTTCAGGCTTCATATACGACCTTAGAAATGGGGACACCACTATACATTTCAGCTTCGTCGTTGCTGGAGTCGTTTCTGAAATGAAAGTTTCTGCAGCTGTACGAGCTGTGGCCACCTTAATGCTAGTTTGCCTGAGAGCATTGCATAACGAAAGAAATAAGAAACGCATTTGTGTTCGCGACTGGAGAAAGAACAGACGTTAGTTCGGTTGCTTAGCTACCTTGCTGAAAGTACTTGCAGTGGGTGAAACTAGAAGTTATTATATTCATCTTAGAATGTCACCAGAGCAGTTCATGTTTCTTCCAAATCTAAAAAGAGTTAATAATGCAATAAGGAAGGAACAGACTGTAATGCGTGAATCATTGTCGCCAGAATTAAAATTACTAATTACACTGCGACCAGTATAGTCCAGAACTCTCAGCCTGCTATAATATGCAGTTTTAACTGATGATGACGCATTTGCGCTAACGCCATATTTAATTAAGCCCTTTTTTAAAGCTCTGTCTACTGTGTTTCACAGAAAGAATATAGCTCGGTATGTCGCGAAAAACGAAAAGCTCGGTCCACTGTGTTTCGCAGAAAGAATACAGCTCGCTATGTTGTGAAAAATGAGTTTGTAATTCTGGTTTCCAGTTTACGCCTCTATGAAAAGGCATTAACAGTAGACCGACTTACACGCCTAGTTAATGAAATTGTCAGAGCTACATTTAAAATTCACAGAGAAAACAGATCCCCAGAAATACGCACAATCACAGCTAACAGATCGCAGTACACAGATATGTGAATGCAAAGCTGCAATCCGACATCAGTAATCATCGAAGCATGCTGCGTTAAGGAAATAATTCTTTGTAATATATACTAGTGTACAAAAAAAAAGCAGAACATCTTGAACGACTAGAAAAGGACGTTAATATTCACAGGACGTGTACATTAGTATGTTCAGCAGAAACGATTAGCATATGAACAATGTTGGCCAGCGGGTTCAATGTCAACATCCATATCGCTGCACAACGCCACCTAGCCCCGGATCTACAATATTTCCTTACAAACGATCTTGTCATCACTAATTCTGCAACTGCTCATGCTATTGCCAAGCCTTATTCTCCAGTTAACTTGACTAAGCCTGCCAGAATCACCGGTTTCGTTTTCTCGCTTATATTCTCCGGTTAGGCGTTACTACGTGTTCGTACAACGCGTTTTCCGCACTATTCCGAGATTAGAATTAATCAGCAGTTAACAGGGGACAATACAACTGGCCTTTAGTAGTGAGGTGATCTGGCAAAAATTTTCTACCAGATATCATTTTCTTTGATACAACGAGAAGCTATGTGCTCTTTCTTACCTGGTATTCCTGTTAGTCGTTTATTTCCACTCTGGTAGACTGAGTCTATGGATTTCGCTAGTAATTATAGCATCGCATATCATTCGCACACCCAGCCAACTACATAAACAAACAGCGATTGGCATTCACCCCTTCAGGTTTATTTGGCCCAGCTCGGATAGCCCCGTCCTCTTTTGTCTGAGGGAAAGTATTTATTTCTAGACGCGATGGGGATTTCCCTGGAAGAGACGTTATGTACGAGGGCAGTTCAATAAGTAATGCAACACATTTCTTTTCTCGGCCAATTTTGGTTGAAAAAACCGGAAATTTCTTGTGGAATATTTTCAAACATTCCCGCTTCGTCTCACATAGTTTCATTGACTTCCGACGGGTGGCAGCGCTGTACGGAGCTGTTAAAATGGCGTCTGTAACGGATGTGCGTTGCAAACAACGGGCAGTGATCGAGTTTCTTTTGGCGGAAAACCAGGGCATCTCAGATATTCATAGGCGCTTGCAGAATGTCTACGGTGATCTGGCAGTGGACAAAAGCACGGTGAGTCGTTGGGCAAAGCGTGTGTCATCATCGCCGCAAGGTCAAGCAAGACTGTCTGATCTCCCGCGTGCGGGCCGGCCGTGCACAGCTGTGACTCCTGAAATGGCGGAGCGTGCGAACACACTCGTTCGAGATGATCGACGGATCACCATCAAACAACTCAGTGCTCAACTTGACATCTCTGTTGGTAGTGCTGTCACAATTGTTCACCAGTTGGGATATTCAAAGGTTTGTTCCCGCTGGGTCCCTCGTTGTCTAACCGAACACCATAAAGAGCAAAGGAGAACCATCTGTGCGGAATTGCTTGCTCGTCATGTGGCTGAGGGTGACAATTTCTTGTCAAAGATTGTTACAGGCGATGAAACATGGGTTCATCACTTCGAACCTGAAACAAAACGGCAATCAATGGAGTGGCGCCACACCCACTCCCCTACCGAGAAAAAGTTTAAAGCCATACCCTCATCCGGTAAAGTCATGGTTACAGTCTTCTGAGACGCTGAAGGGGTTATTCTGTTCGATGTCCTTCCCCATGGTCAAACGATCAACTCTGAAGTGTATCGTGCTACTCTTCAGAAATTGAAGAAACCACTTCAGCGTGTTCGTAGGCACAAAAATCTGAACGAACTTCTCCTTCTTCGTGACAACGCAAGACCTCACACAAGTCTTCGCACCCGAGGGGAGCTCACAAAACTTCAGTGGACTGTTCTTCCTCATGCACCCTACAGCCCCGATCTCGCACCGTCGAATTTCCATATGTTTGGCCCAATGAAGGACGCAATCCGTGGGAGGCACTACGCGGATGATGAAGAAGTTATTGATGCAGTACGACGTTGGCTCCGACATCGACCAGTGGAATGGTACCGTGCAGACATACAGGCCCTCATTTCAAGGTGGCGTAAGGCCGTAGCATTGAATGGAGATTACGTTGAAAAATAGTGTTGTGTAGCTAAAAGATTGGGGAATAACCTGGTGTATTTCAATGCTGAATAAAACAACCCCAGTTTCAGAAAAAAAATGTGTTACATTACTTATTGAACTGCCCTCGTACACCATGTACACATTCAAAAAGAAACGATTCGTTCATATATAAACTTAGAATGTATTCAAAAACGTTTAAAAACAACCAGGGATGCGTTTCAAAATCACACGAAGAATCGATATGCAACGTGTGCTGGACGCTAGGGGCTCATGAAACAAGGAGATTTTGTTCAAGAATATGAATTTGGTGCCCTTGAAATTGCTCCTCTGGGACGATACACTGGTTTTCCCTATCCCTTGATCCGGGCCTGACACCACCTACCGGTAAAATGTGCCTGCGGCTCTCGTTGTCGCTATAAAGCAAATGTAGTGGATCAGTGTGATTTGAGCAGGCATGCAGGATGCCTCACAGACGAATGCTCGAACCATACCGTCGAATCAGTGAGTTTGAAAGGGGGCGCATTATTGGAATAGAATGTGATGCATCCGTCCGGGAAATTGCTGCTCGTGTGGGAGGAAATGTTTCGGTAGTGCAACGGTTGTGTTCAGAATCGTTCACGGAAGGCCGTAGAACACGAGAAGAAGAAGCAGGTCGTACCACCCAGACCGCCCTCCCGAAAAATCGACACCCTTTACAAAATGGCATTGCACGACAGACCTGTATCCTCGTCAGCTTTGGCGCAACAGTGGAACAGTGTGACACATCATACACTATCAGGGGTGTCAGTCCGTCGCTGCTTCTCCGCCTTCCTTTGACGAATATACAGAAACTTGTTAGACGATAACGGTGTACGAAAAGTTGTCATTGAGCACTGGAATGGCATCAAATAGTGTTTTAGGACGAATCCAGATTCTGTTTGCTTGAAAATGGTGGCTGCATTCGTACAAGGCATTCTGGGCCAAGTCTTTATGGTATGGGGTGCTGTTGGGTACAATCACGAATCACAGTTCGTGGGTGTCCAAAGAAAAGTGTGATCTACGTAATTGACATCCTGCGATCCGTAGCCATAGTCTTTCTGCACAACACACCAGCTGCCATTTTTCAGCAAAACAATGCACGACTGCAAGTTGGTGCACGAACACATGCCTTCATGGTATCACAGGATCTCAGCCTTTTGCCCTGGCCCGTCAGATCACCAGACTTGCTGCCCATCGAATATGTGTGGGATTTCAAGAAGAATATAATAATTCCAATCCCAAAGAAAGCAGGTGCTGACAGATGTGAAAATTACCGAACTATCACTTTAATAAGTCACAGCTGCAAGATACTAACGCGAATTCTTTACACACGAATGGAAAGCTGGTGGAAGCCGACCTCGGCGAAGATCAGTTTGGATTCCGTAGAAATGTGGGTATACGTGAGGCAATACTGACCCTACGACTTATCTTAGAAAATAGATTAACAAAAGGCAAACCTACATTTCTAGCATTTGCAGACGTAGAGAAAGCTTTTGACAATGTTGACTGGAATACTCTCTTTCAAATTCTGAAGGTGGCAGGGGTAAAATACAGGGAGCGAAAGACTATTTACAATTTGTACAGAAACCAGATGGCAGTTATAAGAGTCGAGGGGCATGAAAGGGAAGCAGCAGTTGGGAAGGGAGTGAGACAGGGTTGTAGCCTGTCCCCGATGTTATTCAATCTGTATACTGAGCAATCAGTAAAGGAAACAAAAGAAAAATTCGGAGTAGGTATTAAAGTCCATGGAGAAGAAATAAAAACGTTGAGATTCGCCGATGACATTGTAATACTGTCGGAGACTGCAAAGGACTTGGAAGAGCAGTTGAACGGAATGGACAGTGTCTTGAAAGGAGGATATAAGATGAACATCAAGAAAAGCAAAACGAGGATAATGGAATGTAGTCGAATTAAGTCGGGTGATGCTGAGGGAATTCGATTATGAAATGAGACACTTAAAGTAATAAACCAGTTTTGCTATTTGGGGAGCAAAATAACTGATGATGGTCGAAGTAGAGAGGATATAAAATGTAGACTGGCAATGGCAAGGAAAGCGTTTCTGAAGAAGAGAAATTTTTTAACATCGGGTATAGATTTAAGCGTCAGGAAGACGTTTCTGAAAGTATTTGTATGGAGTGTAGCCATGTATGGAAGTGAAACATGGACAACAAATAGTTTGGACAAGAAGAGAATAGAAGCTTTCGAAATGTGGTGCTACAGAAGAATGCTGAAGATTAGATGGGTAGATCACATAACTATTGAGGAGGTATGGAATAGAATTGGGGAGGAGTTTGTGGCACAACTTGACAAGAAGGAGGGACAAGTTGGTAGGACATGTTCTGAGGCATCAAGGGATCACAAATTTAGCATTGGAGGGCAGCGTGGAGGGTAAAAATCGTAGAGGGAGACCAAGAGATGAATACACTAAACAGATTCAGAAGGATGTAGGTTGCAGTAAGTACTGGGGGATGAAGACGCTTGCACAGGATAGAGTAGCATGGAGAGCTGCATCAAACCAGTCTCAGGACTGAAGACAACAGCAACAACAGCATTGTGAAATGACGGCTCTAGCGCTGTGACCCAAAGAAAACCATGACAGATGAACTTTGGAACCAGATGAATGCAGTATGATCTGCTATATCATAGGACGCCATTCACGCCTTTTACGCGTCGATGCTATCATGCGTGGAACAAGTAAATAGGACCCATGGCAGATCATGTGCCTACTAGGCAACAGGACACATGCGAACCCGAGGTGACTGACACGCTAATAATTTCAGCACGACGTACTAATGTACAGGTCCTGTGAATATGAAAGTCCAGTTTTTGTTGTAACACCGCACCCGTCACTTATCTGGTTTTGGTGTGTGTTGAACCCATAATCGACTAACAGATCAACATAGAGTGCAAAAGTGCCGCAATGTCGGGTAACGCAGAGTAATAAGGCCCTGTGACTCCTGATTGAACTGGGGTGGTAGTGTTGACATTAATTGATTCAGAATTGATCCCTTTTAATTAAAAAGGGGTGCACATTGATGTTATATTCAGCTATTGAACACCAGATGCAAATGTTGAACATAAAATTACTTAAGAAAGTGACTTGGGATTTCAAATACTTGATTGAAAACAGATGCAGTCGATTAGCACAGATTTATTTTAACTAACGACCTTCAATCAGCACATTACATGACTCTCCTAACAGCCAGTGGTAATAAATTGCGTTTACGTGGAGTAAAGCGTGATAAATCAAAAGTAATTCTTATAGACTGACCCAGGCATAATGCGAAGTGCGAGAAGAATTCTACAATACAAGGCCCATAAAACCCTCGTGGAAACTTTGCCGACGTGATCCAACAAATTAATCAGTGGCCGGAGCGGGCGCAATATCACCAAATTCAGCGTGGCGGCGCGGCGTTGTTATGTGGACGTCGGCTGACCTTGTAGTGCTGCAAGGCTGCGCTCGTCTATTCACTTCTAGCTATCTTGCTCAGTTCATAGCTGAACGAAAACTCCAAGATCAATCGTTCCGTTTGCTGTCCTAAACTGTAGAGATGCTCACTCTCTCTCAGGCAAGCTGAGTAAAGAACGCCACGTCCGCACTCTAAGCAAGCTGGAAATGGAAGACCACTATGGAGACTTCTCCCACTCCGCGCTTCGCCTCGGTTTCCCCTCCAGCAAAATCACTTATGCCAATTGCAGCGCAAGTCACAGTAATTATGCGTCACTTCCCAGAACCAACCAATGCCTGCTCTGGGAAGTGAACAAATTCCCACAAAATTTCTCTTCCTCTCAACTTCTGCTATTTAGCTCCTCCCAGGCCACCCATCAAGGTTAGCGCCTGCACAAAACACCAATTTTTCCGGAATTCTGCCTCCCAGGAGAGTACTTCAAATTCCTTGGTCCTATGTTCCCATTGGAGGTCGGCGTGTTTCATTCTGTCGGTCTTCACCTGATTTACTTCAGACTCTATGGACTGTGAATTCAGCGTCAAGTTGCTATACTCACAAACACGCATATTTTGGCCTCTGTTGACCGTTTCACTGTAGCTTTGCGTGGCTTACTCGCATGTTTCACTGAAAATGGGATGATGGACATTTATCAACAGGCGTACAAGTTCTCCGTCTGCTTCCTGGTACACCAGCATGGGATCAACCCCCCCCCCCCCCTCACTGTCACTCATCTTAAGGCAGCTGGAACGCGCCCTGTTACCACTATCTCAAGGCTTTGAGCCACCCTAAGCTGCCTATTGTTGCTTCCCTTCACCACTCCCCAGCCACGCGCTGTGGTCAACTCGAATACTTCCCTGGGGTAAACTAGCCTCCAGTAAATCGACGCATTTCCACAGAGTTTTCATGTTGTGTGAATTACTTTAAAACCATCATCCTACATTAATTATTCCAATACATCCATACTGTACCCTCTTCAAGATGCATTGTGGCTTGTCAGTCATTTTTGTTCAGCCCTACTGTTCGCTCAACATGAGTTAGGTGATCTTTAGTGACTTCATGTAAGGGGCATAGTTCTTGCCATCTTATGTAGTCGTTTAAGATGTCCTTTACTTTTTGAAAATTAGTGTACTTTCTTGAATATGGAACTGTACCGTGTCAACATTTCAAAATTTAATGATATGTACTACAATTTGTGAATGGGAACCGTCGCTGTGACGTTTTAAATAAATGAATAATGATTAAGGAATTCAAATTTCAGGAGTTTTGTATCTTTTCCTCTTGTCAGCAGTGTTTCTTGAAGAAAGAAGCGGGCAACTCGAACCTTGGGATTTTTAGACTTGTAAGTGTTGGCTGTTCCATAGCAAGGTGTTTTGCTTACTAGTATTTTTCTTAATTCATTGGAAAGTGTACTAGTTTAACGAATGTTGCCCTTCAGTGCAGATATTGTCAACCCATCTACAACGAGGCGACAAAAGTTACGAGACACCTTCTTATGTCGTGTCGGACCTCCTTTTGCAAGGAATACTGCAGCAATTTGACATGCCATGGACTCCGCAAGTCGCTGAAAGTCCCCTGTAGGAGTACTGAGTCATGCTGCCTCTGTAGTTGCGAATAGTTCCGGTGCACGAACTGACCTATAATTATGTCTCATGTCGGGCGATCTGAATAGTCAAATCATTCGCTCGGATTGTCCAGAATGTTCTTCAAGCCAATCGCCAATAATTGTGACCCAGTCGCATGGTGCTTTGTCACCCGTGAAAATGCCATTGTTTTTTGGGTTTATGAAACCCATGAATGGCTGCAGATAGCCAAACACATGCATTTCCAGTAAATGATCGGTTCAGTTGGACCGGACGACCAAGTCCGTTCCACGTAAGCACAGCCCACACAATTATTGAGCCCCCACCAGTTTGCACAGTGCCTTGAATCCACGGCTTCGTCGGGTCACGCTAGAGACCTACCATCAGAAACCGTGACTCATGTGACGAGGCCACGGTTTTCCAGTAATCACAGGTCCAGTCAATATGGTCACGACCTTAAGAGAGGGTGCTGCAGGCTGTAAGCAAAGCCACTCGCGTCGGTCATCTGCTGTCGTAATCCATTAATGCCGAATTTCGCCGCACTGTCCTAAGGGATACGTTTATCTTAAACCCCACATTAATTTCTGGGGTTATTTCAAACAATGTTGCTTGTCTGTTCGCACTGACAACTCTGCGAAATGCTGTTGCTCTCGGTCGTTAAGTGAACGTCGTCGGAAACTGCTTGTCCGTGGTGACAGATAATGACTGAAATTTCGCATTCTCGGAAAACTCTTGACATTCTAGATCTCGGATACTGAATTCCCTGACGATTTGCGAAATGGAGTGTCCTATGCGTCTAGCTACAACTATCATTCCACCTTAAAGTCTGTCAATTCCCATATCACCTTTTCATGCAAATCACCTGATAATGAACTACATTTTTATGCCTTGTGTACATAATACTACTGCAGTCTATATATGTGGGTATCGCTGTCCACTGACTTCTTTTACCTCAGTGTATATTCAGACTGTGTATGACCATCTCAAATGCTATAACACGTCACTGGTTGTTTTTGTAATCAGCATTATTGAAATCTCACAAACACCTAAGAAAATCATAGGTATCGAAAAAGTGAACCATATTCTCTGTTTCCTACTTCATAGTTCAGTTTGTTTACGTTCTGTCAACATATAGGTTCATTAACATTAACATTCGTATTAACATGACACAAAGCTAATGCAACAAGTGTCGGCAAAGTTGGAACAAGCCTAAAATGTGTAACTAGTTTTGAAAGGTATGTGCTAAGGCCTGATCAGGGTAGCTCCAGAAAATAAAGTCGGTAGTTGCCAACCGCAAGGTGGAACGAGTATAATATCTTTGAGTAGGAGGTTCTTTGACGGTTAAGAGAACCGGGCGCGCGTAGTAAAACACCGGGGAGTCGCAGCTAGTTGCCTGGAGGAAGCAGACGTGTGGTGACACCTTTAAGGTAGGTCGCGCTTGCTGCCCCTGACCAAACTTAAGCACCTAAGTGAGATAAGATATACAACGGTTTCAAATTGGTTTCGTTAGATAATGTTCAGAATTGGGATTTGTATGTCCAAGGTTTGACACAGTAAGCGTGGTAAAATTTTTTGTAAGAGTTATTCGTGCTACAAAAATGTTGGGAATTGTAGGTTTGGTGAATGACTTAAAATTTTAGCAATATATATAAATACATATATATATTTATGTATATATATATATATATATATATATATATATATATATATATATATATATATATTCAGATCAACATTGTGTTTAAATCTAACAGCCTGAATCATAATCCACATCCTTTGTCTGTATTGAATATGAAATTCAGTAGTAAAGTAAAGTTACCCACCAATGAAAGAACCAAGTAAACATCAGGGCCAAAAGTTAATTTACCAGTACCATCTTAATTCCATTGCACAAACGGCATTATTCTCTTAAACTTGATTGCTGAGTCAAATACATGTTGCATTTCTGGAAAAATGGAGGAGTGCAAGAAACAAGTTCACAGACGCAGCCAGATGCAGGTTTGCTGAATAATGAATTTAGAACAATCTTATCAATGATGCTTTCACAAAGAAGGATACAATTTTGGTTAGATACTTTTAGTTTGTCTGCGTAGCCAGAGTTTAGTTGCGCCATCGAGTTGCGCAAACGCACGCCGCACATGCCCAGTGGCCGTTTGCGCAATTGCATGTGCGTGCAACATAGTGTCGTGGTGTAAAAAAGGCTTAAGATTATGAACCTGGCTTCCGTCCTGCAATATACCCACAGACACTGAATATGATTCATTAACCTAGCAGCCTGGTTACAAAAGCTATTTTTCGGTGATGGCAGAAACTACGCAAAGCGCAAGAAGAAGGAGACGAGGGCGGGGTTACTCCGAAAGAACACAACTGCGCCGGAAGTAACGAACTGAGTTTTGAATTACAACACTGATTGTTAAAAATGGGCCATAAGGGCTCAACTTGTGGAGTACTAGTGTGCTTATTTGTGGGCTGTACTACCGGACATCCTGAAAACAGAGAGCTAGTGTGGTGAGAGCAATAATTTACGATGACACCGTCCCTACCGCCGTACATGCCGTCAGCATTTGAGGCGTATCTGAGTTGCTGAAAACCAAGGGAGATGGAACGGCGGTTAGCACACTGCACTCGCATGCGGGAGGACGACGGTTCGCATTGTCGTCGAACCACCCAGATTTAAATTTTCTGCGATTTCCCTAAATCACTGCAGGCAAATACCGCGATGAAAATTGTACGGACAATTTACTTCCCCGTCTTTTCAGGATCAGTGTCTCATTCCGCGCCATTGACGGTGCGTTAGACTGTAATCTTCTTTCTGAATTGCTCAAAAGTTCTTACGGAAGTGCCATATATATCGCCACTCTTGGGCAAATAGCAATACAACTGAATGTAAAACGTTTTGTATTATGCAGGTCTTAAGTACAGGGCTATTACAGATGATTGAAGCGATTTCATAAATTCACTGTAGCTCCATTCATTGACATATGGCCACGACATACTACAGATACGTAGAAAAACTCATAAAGTTTTGTTCGGCTGAAGCCGCACTTCAGGTTTCTGCCGCCAGAGCGCTCGAGAGCGCAGTGAGACAAAATGGCGACAGGAGCCGAGAAAGCGTATGTCGTGCTTGAAATGCACTCACATCAGTCAGTCATAACAGTGCAACGACACTTCAGGACGAAGTTCCACAAAGATCTACCAACTGCTAACTCCATTCGGCGATGGTATGCGCAGTTTAAAGCTTCTGGATGCCTCTGTAAGGGGAAATCAACGGGTCGGCCTGCAGTGAGCGAAGAAACGGTTGAACGCGTGCGGGCAAGTTTCACGCGTAGCCCGCGGAAGTCGACGAATAAAGCAAGCAGGGAGCTAAACGGAAAAGGCTAAAGCAGAAGCCTTACTGTTTACAATTGCTACAAGCCCTGACACCCAATGACAAAGTCAAACGCTTTGAATTTTCGGCGCGGTTGCAACAGCTCATGGAAGAGGATGCGTTCAGTGCGAAACTTGTTTTCAGTGATGAAGCAACATTTTTCCTTAATGGTGAAGTGAACAGACACAATGTGCGAATCTGGGCGGTAGAGAATCCTCACGCATTCGTGCAGCAAATTCGCAATTCACCAAAAGTTAACGTGTTTTGTGCAATCTCACGGTTTAAAGTTTACGGCTCCTTTTTCTTCTGCGAAAAAAACGTTACAGGACACGTGTATCTTGACATGCTGGAAAATTGGCTCATGCCACAACTGGAGACCGACAGCGCCGACTTCATCTTTCAACAGGATGGTGCTCCACCGCACTTCCATCATGATGTTCGGCATTTCTTAAACAGGAGATTGGAAAACCGATGGATCAGTCGTGGTGGAGATCATGATCAGCAATTCATGTCATGGCCTCCACGCTCTCCCGACTTAATCCCATGCGATTTCTTTCTGTGGGGTTATGTGAAAGATTCAGTGTTTAAAACTCCTCTACCAAGAAACGTGCCAGAACTGCGAGCTCGCATCAACGATGCTTTCGAACTCATTGATGGGGACATGCTGCGCAGAGAGTGGGAGGAACTTGATTATCGGATTGATGTCTGCCGAATCACGAAAGGGGCACATATCGAACATTTGTGAATGCCTAAAAAAAACTTTTTGAGTTTTTCTATGTGTGTGCAAAGCATTGTGAAAATATCTCAAATAATAAAGTTATTGTAGAGCTGTGAAATCGCTTCAGTCATTTGTAATAACCCTGTATTGACACACTGGGGTAGGTTACACTTGGTGAACAAAGCAAAAGCCGTAGGATAACTAATTCATGAAGATAAAATGTATAACTACAGCATAACGCATAAGCACGAAAGGTATACAAAGTTAAGTCATGGATAAATACGAACATGGGATTAGATCGTTCAACATCCCATCAGAACACCAATGGCACAAGAAACACCTAAATAAATTTACAAACATTTAGAAATGACCTTGTTAGTGAGAATCTGTAAGTCGCTTCAATTTATGGATGGTTAGGCCAGAAACAGATACTGATCACCCCTTGTTCTGACATCAAGAAGGAGAACAAAGGCATCCTTTTTTTTTTTTTTTTTTTTTTTTTTTGCGGCATCTCCGAATACAAAATCCAACTCGGAAAAGATGCGTATTTACATAATTCCAATACACTCGTGATTTCTAATTACGTGGCTATAGCCCCATTGCTAACAGCTTGCTGCCGTCTCACCTTTGTGCTGAAAGACCTTGGTCAGATGCGCCCATATCACGTACACTAGATAAGAGTCTAAATCACTCCTGCTCGATGTACTTAAAGCTATACCAAGCGTCTGTGACTTAATAAATAGTTCAAGGTTGCGGGATTTATGAAAACTGCTTGCCTTGCAGCGGCCGCATTTCAAACTACGATTTTGCCATGAAAGCTCGAAAAAATGGCCACGATCACGAGAAAGCACCTTGATATATCGAATTCCCTTAAAAACGAAACATACATATATTCCTAGTTGATAAAAGATTGACAGAATAAAAAGTGAAGGCAATCTAAATACTGCTTTTATGGACTATTCACAACAACCTGAAACCAATATGTCTTATTTACTAATCAACCAATTACAGAGAAACGTATAATTGTGGATAAAAGGATGTAAGGCGAGAGGTTAGGGCCCATGTACCATAGTGCTTCATTTCCTGTTATTACCTTATTGACATAAATACTTCTGAAACAAAAAGGCCTTTCTCAATCACAGTTTCAATTACTTTTAGCAAAGATTGAGTAAGATAACTGATCACAATAATAGGGCAATAAAAACGGGTAGGTCTTGGTTAATATGAGGTTCAACTAACCCACAACTTGAAGTAGGTCTTAATTTAATTAAAAGGGAGCAGGCAGGCCTTCAATAATAATAGCTTCATTTAAGCAAGATTACCGAATAGAAAATAAGCAGGTCTTCTTTAATAATGGCTTCAGTCAAGTAAAATTACCAAACAGAAAACAGGCAGGCCTTCATTAATAACAGACTCAGTTAAAACAAAATTACCAAATATAAAACAAGCAGGCCTTCTTTAACAACAGATTCAGTTACTAAAAGTACCAAATAGAAAGCAGGTATGAGGCCTTCAGTAATAGCAGCTTTAGTTAAGTAAGATTACCAAATAGAGAACAGGCAGGCCTCCAGTGGTAACAGCTTCAGTTAAGTAGCCAGAGTTTGAGTTGCCTCCTCACAAGGGGTGCACCAGAAGGCTTATACGCAAGGAGCACAAGACTACACCATATTGGAAGACCAAGGAAGGTTATAACGAGAGGACCAGCTTTCCAAATCATTTTCGTTGGGAACAGACCGGCAAAGGAAATATTAACGCAGCAAGGTTAATTACGTGAAAGCAACAACAACTAGCCGAACGGTATACCCGCGTCAGTGCAAGATACTGTCTCTAAAACGACGGCAAAAAGTCCGAAAGGAAACTAGGCTTCCAAGCACAATTACATAGCCTTTGCATTTGGAAGGTTTGAGACGCCGGCACCTCCTAGGTAAATATAATTAACAGAGCGATAACGTCTGTAAAGCCCCAAGGTATCTCGAAACCGGTACCCGGCTGCATTACAAGAGAAAGGTACTTATCTGGTGCTCGACGATGTTTGGCAGCGAGGTAGGCTAGAACGCAAGCAGCCAAAGAGCCAGGTACGACATGACGACGGTTGGGGGGGGGGGGGGGGCGTCCAGTCCACTACATAGAAGAAACACGATATCGCTGCACTTAAGGATACACCATCAGTCACACAGTTTAAGATATCCGGTTAACGAACAACCAAGGCCAGGAAAAGCAAACAACAGCCACAATTATTCAAGGAACCAACTGGTGGTTAAACAGATCAGCTAAGAAACCGCAATGATGGCAACAGACCTATAGGGATTAACAGTTAAGACCTCAAAATGCAAAACGTAACTGAAGTTAATGAATCGAAGCAGTAGCTTGCCTTCTCCCAAGGGGGCCCAGAATTCAGCACAGTGAAACTGGCCTTAACTCTCTCACAGTTGTGCCGCGTCAAAGAGCTGGCTGGCCTGGATACGCACAAAGATGACACCCGAAGTCAGTCACGGATTGAAATTGGCCCACAAATATGCCCCCAGTTAAAACTCGCCGGACTCCATGCCCAACGCGCTTGTGCACCTGCTCTTCTTAATCGCCGAGCGGACCTCTCATACCGCCCTCCTCGCTCCGTTACCGCACCCCAACTCGCCATGCCACAATACGCCTCGTCGCCTATCAACAGCCTCGAGTAAAGACCTTAGTGGCCACGGTTCAACCTCTCCCCCTTAAACCAATGAACCCCTTTCCAGCCTACAGAAGATGGAGTGGAAGTTTAATTAATGGACTTACGTAAATGGTGCACCCTGAGGACCTTACCAGTGGCCAGATGCCTGACCAGCAAGTTAACTAAACCCAGAATGTTGATGACAGAGTATGGAACTATGAAACGAGGAGTGAACTTCAAGAGCTTGCGACCACCCCTTTACCGACTGGCACAGTTCTTCACAAAAACCTCGTCTCCTACCGTGCCCTGAAAGGGGCGTCTCTTCCTCTAATATAGCTGTGCCTGGCGGTGGTGGGTTAACCTAATGCTATTCCTGTGGTCCGTTCCCAACTTTCCCTGAGATCTTCAGGAGTAACAGACGAAGGCAGGCGGTCACTGAAATCCCACAACTCGGATAGATGTAAATTGATGGGATACACAAATAAGATATCGGCTGGAACTGCCTTGGATGCTTCTTGCTGTGCTATGTTAAATGCAAAATTGAGCCCAGTCAAGGTTGTGTCTCTCTTACCTGGAGACTTATGATAGTAAATAAAGCTGACTGAAAGTTGCGATTCACTGTCTCAGTAAACGATGCCTGGGGGATAATATGGCGTGGTGGTTATGTGCTTAACAGCGTTACGAAAGCAAAACTGCTTAAACTCTTTGGAAACAATTGCCGGAGCGTTATCGCAAAAAGGAACCTTAGGAGTCCAAACCAGTTGTAGATGTTTCTCAGATTTCCAGTGGTAATGCCAGCCGTGACCACACGAGTAGGTATTAACCGTACAAATCCGGAAAACGCGTTAAAGCACACCAGAATATGCCGGTTCCCATTCTTGGTACGAGGAAGAGGCCCTTCGTAATCGATAAAAAATTTGTCCGTAGGACTCTCCTCGCGCTCTGATTGTAACAACTCCCTCGGAGGATTATAACTGGGTCTCGCCTTCTTACAGGCTTCCCACTCACTACTAATCGCCTGATATGCGTATACAACGTGTGCCTTAAACTTTTCACAGGTTTTATAGAGGCTCAGATTTCTTCTTACTAGAGAATTATGAAAATAATTTCCCTGAGACAGACAAATTTTAAAGTCCCCAGCTCCCTTAAAACGTTTACATAGTATGAAATTTCTGATGTAATAGTCGCTAACCTCACTACCAGAAAAGGGTTCCTTTCTTAGCGGTCCACTCAACGCATCATGATCCTGTTTGGTTGTAAGGTCCCCAAACAGCTGAGGAACTTCAGCTAAAAAGGTACACTCAACCGGGCGAGACTCACTAACACCCTTATTCTCGACTGCCCCTCCTCCTGAAATATGCGACTGAGGGCGTCGGCAACTTGGTTGTAAGAGCCTTTTGTGTGTCGCACCTTCACATGAAACTTGGAGATGCAGACGGTCCACCTGGCAATCCTACGAGTTTACCTGGGTCGAGCCAACACCCAGATTAGGGCCTGATTCTTCGTCTCGAGTTCGAACCTTAAAGAAAGGGCTGAAACTTCTCTAAGGCGAAAAGCATAGGCAACTCCTCGCATCCGTGAACGGAGTAGTTGATCTTTGGACCAGACATTCTTCTACACGCGAAAGGTAATGGGCGTATTGTATCTTGATCCTCCTGCAACAACACTGCAGCAACACCGTCATTGGAGGCATCTATTTGAACGATATATTCTTCGTCAAAACCCGGGACAGCTAAGACTGGCGGGTTAGTGACAGCGGCCTTTATAGCTTCAAAAGCCGCCTGTTGGCTCTCGCCTCAGACAAATTTCTTCTCCTGCCTACATAGTTTATTCAGGGGAGCGGCCATGTGGGCAAAGTCAGGGACAAGTCAGTGAAAATAATTCGCCATCCCAATAAATCTGGCTATCTCCTTCCTGTTTCAAGACTGATGAAATTTATTCAACACCTTAGTTCGTTCCCGGTCAATCCTAAGCCGTCCCAGGAAATTAAATGGCGGAGAAGGGACACCCGTTTCTCAGCAAGTGTAATATGGGATGGCTTAACGGCCAATACCGCATCGCCAAACTTGGAGAGGACCTCCCAAATATTGGAAATATGATCCTCAAACGACTGACTGTAAATGACAACATCATCAAGATAGCCAAAGACACAAGAAAACTTCAAGACGCCCAGGGTATGATCTAACAAACGAAACCGCCACCCCAGTGAACAAGCCGGACGGCACCTAATTGACTTGAAAGGTTCTAATCAATTCAGAACGCGGTGGCGTGTTTGGACTACCCTGTAAGAGGAATCTCATAATAAGCTTGATTGAGAACAGGCACGGTGGACCATTTAGCCCCCGAAAATCAGGTAAAACAGTTGTGAAGTTCTGCCTGAGGAGAGATTCTAAGATAATCAAATGGTTCAAATGGCTCTGAGCTCTATGGGACTTAACGTCTGAGGTCATCAGTCCCCTAGAACTTAGAACTACTTAAACCTAACTAACCTAAGGACATCGCACACATCCATGCACGAGGCGGGATTCGAATCTGCGACCGTAGCGGTGGCGCGGTTTCCGAATGTAGCGCCTAGAACTGCTCGGCCTCACCGGACGACAAAGATAATCTTTTTATTAAGTAATACACCATCGGTTTGTGGTCCTGGCCCTGAGCTTTAGGAACGAGAAAAATCTCTGACGCCAATTTCTGTCTCAAGATTTTCATTTCGGATGGTGAGAAGCGATAAGGAGACTGTCTCACTGGAATATCGTCAGCCAAGTGTATGTGGTACAATATAGCGTTAGTGACCCCTAACTTATTAGAGAAAACCTGAAAATTCCCCTAACAAACTTAGTAACTGCCCTGCCTGCCCCAGCTCAAGACGTGTCACAACAATTTACCGAATCCCCAAAACTGCCTAGCGGCTAGAGCCAAAGGTAAGAGGCCTGTCACTACACAAAATCCTCAAAGAGAGAATGCGGCCTGAAAAGTCGAGAACTAATCCTGTTTTCTGAATAAATTGCACCAGAGCAACAAATAGAGCTGCTGGACTTGCTCCCGCTACCTGATTTTCCTACCTTAAGGACGCTGCTTGTACCTGTAAATGTCTCGCTCGATCACTCAACTACCCTAGCCTGGTAATTTTAGGCTGGCTACTTTGCAAGGATTCCCCAAATGTTCTAGGTAGGCCTGAAAGCTCCAAATTTTCCTAACAGTAGGTTGACTGTCCTTCAGAAAGAACAGGTTCCGCTTGACCTAATCCAACACCGCGGAAATGTTATCGAGAGGAACACCTACATCCGTAATGGTGCTCGCCTTACCGCCAAGCTGGATCTAACGCCACGCTCAACTTGGACGCCACATATGGAACACTCGACGCTAAGCTCCCGAATCCTAAGTTCATAAAAGTGCTTCTTCTTTAGGTGCCCGATACCGCGGCAGTCGTTTGGATCCGTATCAACAATTAGGATTAGTACAATGCTCGACAGACAGTAATGGATAATTATGCGCTAACGAAACAATCAGAGGAAACGACAAATGACGAGAGAAAAGGTAGAGAATTCTGAAACCTCTTCTGCCCACAGAACGCAATCACGCTCTGTAATACCAGTAGAAACCTACATTTATGGACATTTATGGACAAAGGGATGTAAGGCGAAAGGTTATGGCCCATGTACCATCTTGTGTCTTTTCCTGTTACTACTTTATCGAAATAAATACCTTTGAAACAGTTAAGCCTTTGGCAGTCACAATTTCAGTTAATTACAACGTAGATTGAGTAATATACCAGATCTCAATACTAGGACAATAAAACAGGTAGACCTTGATTAATAAGAGCTTAACCAATCCAAATTATGGTTGGTTCAAATGGTTCTGAGCACTATGGGACTTAACTTCTGAGGTCATCAGTCCCCTAGAACTTAGAACTACTTAAACCTAACTAACCTAAGAACATCACAAACATCCATGCCCGAGGCAGGATTCGAACCTGCGACCGTAGCAGTCGCGCGGTTCCGGACTGAAGCGCCTAGAACCGCTCGGCCACCGTGGCCGGCCCCAAATTATGGAACAGCTTTTAATTTAACTAAAAGGGAAGGGGTAGGCCTTCGTTCATAACAGCTTCAGTTAAGTACGATTACCAAGTAGAGAACCGGCAGGCCACCAGTGCTAACAGCTACACTCACGTGAAATTACCAGATAGAAAACAGGCAGGCCTCCAACGATAACAGATTCAGTTAAACAATGTTACCAAATAGACGACAGACCGCCTCCAATGGTCAGTCAAATATACTATTCACGAAGAAATTGGTTAAATATTTACTGTGTTTTAGAAAGCACAGAGACTTAGGCTACTGGCCTACCTTTTGTTCTATTCCTTTGATACATGTGTATTTAATTTGTTTATATATTTAATAATGTGTGTTAGAGATTGTTTATGGTCCAGCCGTAGGAATAGTTATTTAATTTCAAGTATTTAAATATGAATACAGTATTTCGAATATGTTTAATTATGTTTGTGAGTGTGCGTTGGCTTGAAGACTGGGCGGAAGCGCTGTAGCCAATAACAACAATCGCTGCAAACAGGACACGTGGAGAGACTGTATGGAAGTGGGGAGGAGCATGGTTTCCGTAGAGGACACGAGGCAGTGATGAGGCAGGATGGGAAGTGAGGCGCGAGGGACGGTACGGCAAAAGACATGGAAAGTGCTGGAAGTGACGGCGCGATGGATGCATGGACGTGAGAGAGACTTGGAGTGTGGAACGGTTTGCGCGTTGTCACGAGAAATAGAAATATTTCGGAGTGTGGACTTGTGAACTTGTGAGATTTCCGAGGTTTCTACAGTGAAGACGTAGTGTGCGTTTAGAAGTGAATATCTCGCAAGCTATGTTGTTGTTCATAACTAATTACGTGCACTAGGAATATATTGTTATTAAACTTATATTTTATTTAATTGCTGGACCATCGACACCAATAAGTGTTTTGCAGAAATATACTGCATTCTCAAAAGGAATTATTCTATCTTAATAATCATTTAAAGTTGTTAAGGTAGTACAACTGATTTTATTTAATTGCAGTCTTTCATTTATAAATTTCTACGTTACATTTGCAATTGCCGAGTGACAGGTACCTTCGACCATACGATTCATGTGGATATTCATATTGTATACTGTAGACTCTGCAGTATTTGGCTTGTAATGCGGCAACTATGTATCCCAGACCCTACACAACGAAACCTGCCAAAACTTTTAATATTTCAACTCTGAGTTGGAGGGCACGTAGCTAAGTGCCACCACACCACCATTTCATTTTGTTTTGAAAGCCCACACACTTATGCTTCTCGGCTCTAATATGGAACTGGGATACAAGTTTCAACATAAAACACGTTTATTCTTGGGACAATGATAGGAAGGAAAGTTACTTCTGCTCGTTTTGATACTTCGCTCTGTAGTGTAAAGTAAACCTTAAGCATCATTTACATTTTAATCTATACTGCTTTCATAAGAAAGGAGAGAGTTGGATATTTCTTCACTCTTGCTAACCTAATTTAATACACACTAGGTTAGGAAAGAATCAATGATCTTTCTGAAAAGTGAGAAAGCTTTACTATCACAGAGTTGCTATTCAATTACTGTTTTTGCTTACTCACCATTTGTGTCATTGTTTATTATCATGCGTATTATTACAAACTTACAATGTGAAACGCAGATTTCCTTACTTAATTACAAGTCCCGACAGTAAGTCATTGGCTTCTGAATGAAGCGCATATGGGGAAACTGTATTCCTCAATATCATATAAAGCTCTCTCCATATTCACTGGAAAGCTGAGCTGTTATTGATGTGCACTTATATTAAATTATCCATAAAACCACATTTTGAATAGCAGTTTATTTTATAAAAAGTATGTGTGAATATCGAGCTAATTGATGTTTTAGTGTCCCACAAGGTCCTTAATAATACTGATGATAGCCTATGCTCATTAGTTTGCGGAGGGTCGTGAGTTATATATCCGGGACCTCTCCTATGAGCAGTCAGGCTTATTTTCTCTGGTGTTTCGGTAGGTATTTACAATTCCATTTCTGCAAGGTGTAGCTGCTGTCAGCGCAAATATATGCTATGCATCACTCGTCACATGCTGTGCCCTGCGTCAAAGAAAAGCGTCAGTTGGTTCGCATTACAAACTAAATGATTTTTAATGCAGAATTTTTCCTTCCCATTCGATAGTGTGTCCCAAATTAGTCCAGTGCGCTATTCCTTTAACCAACAGTCTTGCCGCAGTGGTACCACCGGCTCCCGTCAAACTACCGAGGTTAAGCGACGTTGGGCTTGGCTAGAACTTGGAGGGGCTAGAACGCGGATGGATGACCGTCTGGTTCTACTGAGCGCTTTCGGGAAGCGCGATGCACTCAGCCTTTGTGAGGCCAGTCGAGGAGCTATTTGAATCAGAAGTAGCGGCTCCGGTCACGAAAGCTGACAACAACGGTGAGAGCAATGTGTTGACCAAATGCAACACCGTATGGCCTTCCGATTCCTGTTTGGACAGAGCTTAGTTTATCATATCACTTCCATCTTATCTTTTTAATGGTTTGGGGTGGCCCACCCCGAATTCCTCTCCTTTGCTAACCTTTTCATCTCAGAGCAGCAATTGCAACCTACGTCCTGAATTAATTGCTGAATGTATTTCAATCTCTGCCTTCCTCTACAGCTTGTAGCCTCCGCAGGTTCCACTACCATGGAAATTATTGCGAGATGTCTTAGCAGATGTCCTATCCACCAGTGTCTTCTTCTTGTCAGTGCTTTCGACAGATTCTTCACCTTTCCGAATCAGCGCAGAACCTCCTCAGTCATTACGTTAACAGTTCACCTAATTTTCAATATTCGTTTGTTGCATCACATCCCAAATGCTTGGATTCTCTATGTTCCCGTTTTCCCACAGTCCATGTTTCACTACCATGCAATGCTCTGCTGCCAACATACATTCTCAGAAATTTCCTCCTCAAATTATGGAATATGTTCGATAGTAGTAGACTTTGCTCTCACAAAAAAATGCCCTTTTTGCCAGTGTTAGTCTGCTTTTGACGTTCTCCTTTCTCTGTCCATCAAAGACAGGTAGCAGAATTTCTAAAGTTCATCTATTTCTTGACAATTAATCCTGATGTTAAGTCCTCGCTGTTCCCATTTCTGCTGCTTCTTATTTCTTTCATCTTCCTTCAATTTACTCTCAGCCCTGTACTCATTAGACAGTTTATTCCATTTGGCATATCCTGCAATTCTTCTTCACCTTCGCTGGTGACACCAATGTAATCAGCGATCCTTATCATTGATATATTTCACCTTTAATTTAATTCCACTCTAGAACCTTTCTTTGATTACTAGGTCTAGACCTAGTACACAGTACCACCACCAGAGATTGCTGTTGTCTGTCCAGTGATGTAATCCAAGATGGTTGGGAGGAAATGGTAGGAAAACGACCATTTCTGTGGTAGACATAACTGTCTTACACATTGTTTTTGGTCTTCAACCCTTACTATTCCCCCTTGCCTCGTGTATCTGTAGTATGTTTCCCCTCTCTTCCTACAGCTTAGTACTACTTTCCTTAGAATTTCGAACATCTTGCACCATTCAGCGCTGTATAATGCTTCTTCCAAGTCTACAAGTATTAAGAACGTGTTATAATTTTCCTTTAGCCTTGCTTCCATTGTCAAGCGCAACATCAGAATTGCCTCTCTGGAACCTTCACCTCTGCTGATGCCAATGTGATCACCATCTAACGCATCCTCAACTGCATTTTCCATTCTTCTGTTTATTATTCTCGTCAGCAACTTGGATGCTTGATCTGTTAAGCTGATTGTGGGGCAATTCTTCCGCTTGTCATCTCTTGCAGTCTTCGGAAGTGTGTTGGTAATATTTTTCAGAAAGTCAGATGATATATCGCCCGACTGGTACTTTCTATACACCAACGTGTTTAGTCGTTTTGTTTCCACATCCCCCAATGATTTTAGGTATTCTGATGGAATTTTACCTATCTCTCTCGCCTTATTTGATCTCAAGTCTTCCGAAGCTCATTTGAGTTCTGATTCTGAAACTGGAGTCCTACGTCTCCTGTATCAACTCGCGTTTTCTCATACATCACATCAGACGTTTTCCCTCTCGAAGAGCGCTTAAGTGTACTCTTTCCAACCATCCTCTTACTGCTGTGCATTTAACAGTCAAATTCCCATTCCACTCTTAATGTTACCACCTTTGCTTTTAATTTCACCGAAGTTTGTTCTGTTTTTACAATATGCTGACAGAGGCCTTCTGACTATTATCTTTTCCGATTTTTTCACATTTTCCACATGACCATTTCACCGTAGCTTTTCTGCACTTATTATTTATTTAATTCGTAAATGAGTTATATTTCCATATTCCTGAGTTTAATTCAACATTTTACACTCTTACATTTTATATTCCTTGTAACTATGTTTTTATTTTCAGCTTCTGAGAACGTCCTTTTAAGAGATGTCCATCCTTTTTTACTGAAATGCCAGCTGAGCTATCCATTATCGTAGGATCTACGGCCATCGAGAACTTCAAGCGTACCTCTTCACTCCTTAGTACTTCCGTACCCCATTTCTTTGTGCATTGATTCCTCCTGACTAGTCTCTTAAACTTCAGACTACTCTCCATCACTACGAAATTGTGATCTGACTCTATGTCTGCTACTGAGTACGCACTGTATTTCAGTATTTGATTTCGCTATCTCTGCCTGACTACAATCTAACTGAAATCTTCCCGTATCTCCCTGCCGTTTCGAAGTTTACCTACTCCTCTTGCGATCCTTGAAAAGAGTATTCACTGTCGATGGATCGGAAACGGTGATGTAAGAGCGCAGCTCGTAGTTGGGATAGTAGATATGGGCAGTTGAGGGCAATCGTGCGACTCAGATCACATGCCAAATCGAGTCCAAAGAATCGGGTAGTAGCAGCCACGTGCAATGGAGCAGCGTTGTCAGCAGGAACTCCTGCACCTACAAGGATAGAGCCCGATTTGCGGACGTTAAGGCAGCTACCAAAAACTTCACCATAGGTGACAACTAATGCCATTGACTTCCTGACCTCAACACCGCTGTGAAGAGCGATGTCGAGATCATCTGCATAAACAGTGCAGCTGGATACATGGGCACCTACGAAGGACAAAGAGCAACTGTTCCCCGACGAAAACATATAACACTGCAGAGAGCGGGCAGCCTTAACGCACCGAACGGCAGACCAAGATCGGTGGAGTGAAACGGCGATTGTAAAGTACATGGGACGGAGCTCTACGAAGGCGAAGCATTACGATGTCGACCGTAGTATCATGGTAGCACATATTGCGGAGCAGCCCTTCCAGGTAGTCGTGATCGTCTGGCTAGTCAAGAGTTGCCAGAGGTCCAGGCATACAACGAGCGTGAGCATGAGCGATTACGTCTCGGTAGTCACAGAGGGCAGTGCGGATATTATTGGCACCTACCAAAGAAATTTGATCAGGAGAAGCCACGTACCAGGCCGTCCGTTTACACAGTGCAGCCAACCGCCGGTCGAAGATCTTCGTGTCGCTGTTGAGGATAGCCAAGGGGCGGTAATCGCTTATCCGTGTGGTAACCTGAGGCGTGTGAATGGGAATGAGGAGATCGTCAAGGAAACCATTACGAATAACACAGGGTTTTGGCAAGATTCCATCAACACTGGTGCCAGTAGGAGACGAAATGTGCGATAAAATTCCAGTCTGAGGCTGTCAGGACCAGGCGACCTATTCGTAGAACTCACCTGTACAGCATCATGGATTTCCTCCTCCGAGAGGTTAGCAAGCATAGCATCGTTGCAACCCAGGAGCCAAACCAAATGTGAGTCTGGAGACCGCCATAATGTTGGCAGGGTGATGGCTTTGTTCAGTTAGTCACCGCTATATCAACACCTACTTTCGAAACCAATCAAAGCCTTACAGAGTGCAGGCTTTGCGCAGAGGACTCTCCACGACAGGACAAACCGATGTGCATCACAGGCTCGACGATAAACTGTCCACGTGGTCTCGATGAGCTGCGGGCAGTCGGGAGAAGTAAAATGGAATGTGTTCAGTTTCCATTACTCCGGACGCGATACACCCTTTAGCGGTAGTGGCTGGATGCACCGATGTATGCGTCATGCACACCACCGACAATATCGCGGGGGATATGAACACGATCTAGATGACTGTAAGAATTTCTAGTGAAATATATAAACTCCAGACGATCACCATAAACACTTCCCAAGAGTCTACAAGACTGAGATGCTGGAGAATTGCTTCTAGCGCTGCGCTTGGATATTGACGCAGCAGTTGATGGTTCAAATGGCTCTGAGCACTATGGGACTCAACTGCTGAGGTCATTAGTCCCCTAGAACTTAGAACTAGTTAAACCTAACTAACCTAATGACATCACAAACATCCATGCCCGAGGCAGGATTCGAACCTGCGACCGTAGCGGTCTTGCGGTTCCAGACTGCAGCGCCTTTAACCGCACGGCCACTTCGGCCGGCAGCAGTTGATCTGTGGGCGCCTGGGTGGAGTTGAAGTCGCATTCCAAGATCAGTGCAGCCTGCAGAGCAAGAGAGAGAGGCGTGTTTGCCTCAGAGAAGAAAGTGGTAAGTAGCGGTGACCCGAACCAGGCGGCGCATAGACGTTGATAATCCTGATGCCACTAAACATCAGAACCAAACCTCTGGCAAGAGGGATATTGACAACTGTATCAGCGAGGATACCATTACCACGATCTCCACCCCGCTATCAGTGTGGCAAGCGTGGGAGACGTCTGCCGTAAATCCTTGGGAATGACAAAAGGTTGCAACTTGCTCCTACTGAAGAAGGGCAACAAATATGTCCGCATCATACAGCATTTCATGGAGTAAAGCCAGTTTGTTGCACTGGCCATTGCCAAGCGATAAGTTGGGAAAGCTGCCATCTGTAGGAGGGCGTATGATGCCCGACATGGGGAAAGCAGAGGTAGCTCAATGTTACGAGCACCTGTGGAAGGTCACATCACTTTGACGGAGAGGGGCCCGATGCCACCCACGGGGTTCCATGTCTCTGTATACCTCCAGAAAGTCCATCCTAAGAATCGACGTCGTTTGTCAAGGAGACAGAAGTCTCATTCGGCTGTTTCAGGGGAACTCTATTGCAGTTGCACCCACAGCTAGCCTCAGGCACAGGAAGGAGGCAACTGCATGAGTCGCAGGTGCGGAAAGGTCGGTGTTCGTAGGCGGATGCTCAAGACAGCGCATCATCAGTGGAGGCAGTCGTCCGCAGGGGTACGGCGTTGTCTCTCCCGTTTTGTTGACGTTCGTAGCTTCTTAACATGTTGTTCTGTGTTGGATGGCGGGTGTCTGTCTGCCGACTTGCGACCAGATGACAGAAGAGCGGAGATCGGTACAGCTCCACGACCAACAGCCATGTGGTCGGGACGGACGGCTTGCGACTGCTGACAGCCATTGATCGTTGGTACTTGGCGCCAGTGTAGGAGAGAGCAAAACCATCATCGCTTCGTCGAGAGGAGTCGACGGCGGTACCGACTGATTCAGTGTGGGCGCAGCAGGCAGTCCCGGCGCTGCCGCTTAAGACAGAGGTAACAGAATGGGTGCCGCATGGAGAGCGACGTCTCCAACCGGCGTCTGAGCCAGCCTACGTTGGAAACATTCAGAAAGGACATGACCTGAACTAGAGCCTGGCTGGCCATAAGGACTGCCCTTCAGCTGGTTCTAATGGCTCTGAGCACTATGGGACTCAACTGCTGAGGTCATTAGTCCCCTAGAACTTAGAACTAGTTAAACCTAACTAACCTAAGGACATCACAAACATCCATGCCCGAGGCAGGATTCGAACCTGCGACCGTAGCGGTCTTGCGGTTCCAGACTGCAGCGCCTATAACCGCACGGCCACTTCGGCCGGCCTGCCCTTCAGCTGTCAACAAGGAAGGCAAGTGTTTATTCTACTCAGTTTTTATCTGATGGATACCACTGAGGACAAAGTAGGCTTCGAACACCTTCCTCGTTTCAGCAAAGTGACTGACGACGTTGCCTTAAGGTTTAAAGGCGGCCGCCAAGACGACCGACTGTACCTCGAACGGGACTCGAACGTCGAGGGCCAAAATCAGCGTGATCAACCACAATCATACCTAAAACGCCGTCATAGTATCGGAACTTGGGATGATTATCATGGCACCATACAACACCGGCACACAGCTCTTCATTTGCCAGCTTTACGTACACAGTAGTTCTGAGGATTGACAAATGAATTCCGAGAACATCTTGCGGCGGGAGACGAATTTTCTCCCGTATAAACCATTCCACTACATACCCCTAGACTAGGATGAACTCTCTTCCTTTTACCGATATGTTTTAACAGGAAAGATAGCTGATACCCTAGCATCGACATGCGTGCCACCCTGTCCCATGCTCACTGCTATTGCCATGCATCAGCCACGCTCAGTCGCTGCTGGAGTACTGATTATTCTTCCTCGTTTACTGTCTCTTTTAATACATATCGCAAAAACGGATGTCACACTAGACTAATCTGGGTCTGCTGTATCGAATGGCCACGTAAAATATTCCTTTAAAAATAAATTCGTCTGTAACTGAAACAAAACGATGCTTTCAGTTGCCACTGGGCGTTGCATGAAATGTAAGATGAGCAGCTTTTGTTTCAGATGATTCCATCTAAACACTGCAAAAGTGAAATTCTAAGTTTCTGTTAAAACACCAGAGTGTCTTCACAGATAATGAGGAAATTTATGCCACCATGAATGACGAAACATGTAATGCACATCTCACTTTGGGTAAGAATGTGGTTAAGTGTGTTGTAGTCATGGTAAGTGTTGTTGTCGAAGAGTTAATAGACAAAGATCAGTTGACAAGAAACTTAAAAAAAAAAGAAAAGGAAAGACCATTAACATACTGCACTACACAAAGCATTTATCTCCATTTTGATACTGCGTTTGCCCGCATCTCGTGGTCGTGCGGTAGCGTTCTCGCTTCCCACGCCCGGGTTCCCGTGTTCGATTCCCGGCGGGGTCAGGGATTTTCTCTGCCTCGTGATGGCTGGGTGTTGTGTGCTGTCCTTAGGTTAGTTAGGTTTAAGTAGTTCTAAGTTCTGGGGGACTTATGACCACAGCAGTTGAGTCCCATAGTGCTCAGAGCCATTTGATACTGCGTTTCATAATATAGTTGTGAATTTAAATTATGTTTCCTTAATCTGCTGACGAGCAAAATTTACGTATAAAAGACCTCAAATGAATTCCTACATCTTTTATAGGTGCGAGAAGTGTCATGGAATTGGTATCTCACAAAAAAGTAAATGTAACTCAAATGAAAGATGCAACAGCTAATAAAAATGTGGTAGGTAGTAAAGTGGCCAATGTTACGAAAGACAATTAAGTTACAAATAAGAAACAGGGTTCAAATACAACAAACTTAATTACAATTAAGCCATTTATAAAAATTAGGTGAAGGATTGTCTGTAATTCTTATGGCACACAAAGGAAATTTTCTTGTCATCGTTTCTAAAGAAGAATATGTTCCAAAAAGGAAAAGAATCTTTAAAGATAACCAATCAGTGAATATTCCAGATGACACGCCATGGAGAATTCTGACACACTCTTAACATATATACCTTACAACACCACTACAAAATATCTGGACAGATTGGAAGGGATATTTAACAAGTTTTTTTCTTTACAAAAGAAAACTTGCATAATCATGAATCCAAGTGCTCCAAAACCTTGGGCCCACCATTAAATACATATAGAGGGGGTTCTTATTATGCCAACTATAAATTACTTTTACTGCCCTACATATTATTTTAGTTAGTAACATAATAATATGATAACTGTGAATTAATGATTCACAAACAACCACTTTATAAAAATGCAACAGAATTTTGTGGAGTTTACCCAAGACCTCGTGATTCCAGATAAGGCTCAATTCCTTTCAGCAAACATCACTAACTTATACACACAAATGTAGCAGTCGTTGGAGCAATTAAACTCCAGTCACATTTCCCTCTGCTATTCTTTTAGCTCTTCCGTGTTTTGTTTTCCCTCTGTTTTAATTTCTTGATTAGCTATCTTGCCTCGTCATTTGTTTTACTGCATGTGTGAGTGCCTGTGCGATAGAGTAATTGTGTGGTCATTTCTTGTGCGTGTACTACAGTTTTCGTTCTTATCCACATTCGTTTATTTTAATCATTGATAACCTCGCCGCTCAGTTACACAAACTTCTTTTTCTTTTTTCTGTTTTCAGTCACCAGTTTTCAGACTGGTCTGATGTGGTCTCCACACCTGAGTCTCTTGTCTATTTGCCCACAGTGTCTTCCCCAACAGTTTCTTCACCATACTGTTTTCTCTAGTACCATGGACGTCATTCCCTAATATCTTAACACATGTCTTATCAACTTGCCCCTTCTCCCTCTCAGAATTATCCTCATGTTTCTTCTTCACTGATTCTGTGGATACCTTCCTCATTTCATGAGTTATCAGCCCAAATAATTTTCAAAAACAGTTCACTATCACCACATCTGAAATGCTTCGATTTTCTTCTTTCCCGGTATTTCCCACAGCCCATGAATCACTACCATGCATCTTTCTGCTCCTGTTGCAGACCGTCGATGGTCGATCCCGGGACTCCAGTTGGCGGAGCTGAAGCCAGGGCCCACCTCGCTGTTTCTCGTCGGGAGGCCGATCGAGTTCAATAGAGTCAAGCGGCAGTGCAGAGTGATACAGCGGTATTCGGTAGTATTCCTTTATGCAGCTAGTTTACAGAAGTGTAATGTCGGCGCCGCCCGAGCGCTGTTCCGCGAGTCTTGCTGTCGCAGCACAACTGGACTGCCGACACCGCTTCTGCGGTCATCAAGACTGCCCAACGATGGAAATCAGCCGTGCTCGCCAAGGCGCTGCCTGCTGAGGCGTAGCGACAGGCACCGTTCACACTGCCCGCGACTCCGTATACTGTTACAGTCCCCGGTCCCCGCCGCCCTCCTCCCTGTTTGGCCCGCTCTGTCTGACCATGGGATAAAGGTGGTTGTATTGGTCACACAAGGCCTTCGGCCACTGCTGCTCCCAGGACTGGACTGGACTCGAACCCGCGCCCACCTGGATGCCGCGCCATTACTTGCCGCTAGTGGTGCTTGCCAGATGGCAACAGCCACCACCATCCCTAACGCTGTTTCAGCGCTGCTGCGCCTCCCACAGCATACTCCTCGCCCGGACCCCAGCGTATCAGGTGGGATGCGAAAGTGGCCCATCCTGGGCCTGCTGCAGACTGCTGTCATTGACCTCCTTCAGACAGACCATGCAGTCTCCAAGTATCCGGCAGCTGTCCTGCCCCCGTGTTGTGTCCGCGGAGGCAGAATACAGCCCGAACAAGTACAGGTTTACACAAAATATTTACAACATCGTTGCCGGGCTGGCCCTTATAAGCGTAGACCAGCACAAGTCCGACCCCTCTCTCGACTGACGTGGCACACCACAAGCTAAAGGTGCCTGACTATTTATACTGCTTTTCCCCTCGCTTCTGACATAGTGTCCGAGAGACAGAAACTATGGCAGGGGTAAATTCCCAAATGTCAGCCACTTACACATTGCCATTCTCAGCTCTGGCCTACTGCCTCGCCTCATACATCGCAATTACTTAAAGCAACACTGCAGTTCCCTGCCTCCTGTTGCTCCACTCCAAACAAATCGTACGTGCAATACGCCGCTGCAGCTCCGCGCCATGTTTACCCTGCCTGGCCTACTGGCTATTACCACACACTGCCAGTGGCCCCAGACTTCATCGCCTAACCGCGCCTTTACTGAATTTTTAACCAAATTTTCCTCTCCTACGACGAAGACTATTACTAGCGCAGCATTCCAATCGTAAATTCTCAGAAATTACTTCCTCAGTTTAAAAAATGGTTCAAATGGCTCTGAGCACTATGGGACTTAACTTCTGAGGTCATCAGTCCCCTAGAACTTAGAACTACTTAAACCTAAGCAACCTAAGGACATCACACACATCCATGCCCGAGCCCAGGATTTGAACTTGCGACCGTAGCGGTCGTGCGGTTCCAGACTGAAGCGCCTAGAACCGCTCGGTCACTCCCGCCAGCTTCCTCAGTTTAAGACCGATGTTTGATACTAGCACATTTCTGTTCGCCATGAAATCCCATTTTGCCTGAAGTGATCTCCTTTTAATATCATTGCTTCGTTTGTTGTGTGTGCGTTTTTTTTTTTTTTTTGCTTCCAATACAGCTCTATTCCTTGACATGGTCTACTACGAGGCTTAGGCAAACTTCTCACTATTAAGTGAGCCAAAAATGAAATTACGATGAACAGTAGATCCACAAAAACGTACCAAGGATACAGACGAGTGGAACCAAAAATAACAGCTCAACAAGGAATCGTCGTATTTTAAGATCAGAAATGGGAAAAACCAATAACAGCATACACGTTTTATGATCAGAGACTTATGCCACTTCTTTTTTAAATACTTTGTGGTCCTAAGCCGACAGTGGCGGTTTATCTTTCAGATAAAGACAGAGAAGAAGAGGTGGAGAAATCCTACGAGAAATGATGACAGAGATTAATAAAGCAGACAGACAATACGTCTGTGGACGCTGAAATGCTCGATTAGGAACATTTCTATCAAGAACCTTGAAGGAAAGTTCAGAGATGCCAGAATTAAAAGCTAATGGCGAGAAGATTCGAAAATTTGACACATATCATGTCTTGAAAATAGCAAATATAATTCATAGGAAAAGAAATATTCATGAGAACACTCTGAGGGAGAGCAATTCTGTATCAGTTGTAGATTATGTGGTGGCTAACAGAAAAGAATCAACTTTAGTGAATGATGTAACAGAATACAGAAGATTTGATGGATAAAGCGACCATTGTCTGCTAGTGACCAAAATACTCTTTGGAACTAGAGGGTCAAAACTAAGAAACAAATTAGCACTAAAAATATAATGAAGCTAACTGCATTGTTGAAAGAAAAGTCAATTGCAGATCTCTTCCACTATGTTGAAATCGATATTTGGTAGCAAACCAAACAAAGAAGGATGTTAATGAAGACCGGCAAGGTACAAAGTGTTGTATGAAAAGAGAAGAAGTATTGGGAAACAAACAACTTGGAAATGAAAGAAATGTTTAGCAATATACAGTAATCAAACAGAAAATGTCTTCAGGGAAAATCAAATAGCGCATGAGACGTACTTCCAGTTAAAAGCAGAGGAAGCGAGACAAAGTTGTATAGCCGCCAGGAGTCATGTAAGATATCTGACAAGAGAGAGAGTTGGTAAACGTTCGTAAATAATGTGGAACACAATGTATGCGTGAGAGAAGAATTTTCATATAAATTATTAAGTAATTTAAGTAAACCAGAAAGAGGCAGTGCACGAACAGATGTGACAACACATAAATTAACTGAACAGTATAAATACATTTTATTTAAGCCTGAAGACAGGACTGGAGAACTAGTAAAAATTACTGACTTACTTACCTTAGAAGAGTTAGAGGCAGTAATATAAAAATAAAAGAACAAAATATCAGCAGCATCAGAGGGCACACATTGCTAACTCACAAACAATAGAGAACTCATCATACTCAGTTTTCTTTATCTATTAAACACCTGTTGGCTGACACAGAGGATATCTGATACAGAGTTAACGGCTTTTTCTGTATTTGAGAAAAGGAAAAAAAACACGTATTACAGAGTTATAAGTATATTAAGTTCAACATATAAACCATATGCTTGTATTTTATATAGCCGAATAAAGCCAATAGAAGAGTCACTCTAGCGAGAAGAACGAATGAATTTCGAATTGTATGGAGAATGTATTTACTGTGAAATAGCTAACACAGCGTTTGTATATTTAGAGAGACCTTCTACGAGGTCGACAGTCGTGAAGCACTGAATATGCTGGTTAAGCGGGGCCACCCTCAACACATAACAACATGTGTAAAACGTTTATGTAATGGGGCCTGCTTCTGACTCACTATATCTGTTTACAATGGAGGAAGTATTTTTATTAATTTGGGAGTTACACAAGGACATGTATCATCATCCACATTTTAACATTTATGTGCTTGGTATCGTACACAGATGGAAGGAACAGGCGCCACCAGCATTTAAATGAGGAAGGACCACTCAAAATGTGCTAGCATATCTTGATGACATAGTGATTATATGGAATACTGAAGATAACTTCGAAAGGCTATCTATTTATTACGTAATATTTGTAAAGTATATAACATAAAAATTTCTATGTGGAAATTAGTAGCCATGGTATTCCAGGGCAAACTCGGAGAAAGAGCTTAGACTATTTTTGGTGACAGAATTTCAGAAGACGTACAAGATTTTACTTAACTAGGCTATGTTATCTCACAGAGACATAAATAATGAATTATGAAGATACCGGGCAATGTGACGAACTATTCTGAAAGCACTGGAAACAACGGCGACTGAAACACAGGTGAAGATGTACAAGATGACGACAGTGCCGGTTATTCCATGTGACAGAGGAACGTGGATATTAAGGCTGAAAAATCACACCCGTATAAAAGCCTAAGAATTGAAATTTCCTAGGACACTACTGGGACAAACATGCCTTGCTAAAATAAGAAAGATATAAGGAATCGACTAAAAATATTGGCAATACGGGAAAGAAAGGACGAATGTAGAAACATATAAAGAGTAAAGACTTACGGATACATCTTGGGTCAACCGAAGCTTGCTATTCCACCTTCATTTCGGTCTGGTTTATTCCGATTTTTGGCTATAAGTATGAGATCCATGTTTTTCACATAATTATGCAATACATTGTTACTTTCAAGAGATTTTATAACTTTTCAAATTTGTGAAGAAGGTAACCACGTTTTCATTTTTATGTTTGATAATGTTATAGTACGTAAATTTGTTATCCTTCAGATTTCACTTAATAGTAACTTAAATTCTAAATAGAACATTTACTTACGCAAAATGTAATCTGATTTTTTATTCCAAATCATCCATAAATAATGCCAAGTGGACTTGATTATTTCTCAAATATAATTTACGTAATGGAAAATAGAAATTTATTGCGCACTAAACAAATAATCATTCTTATATTCCAAAATCGCAGTGAATCTATTCAGAAACAGTTTATTGTACGTAAAATATTAATACTGAAATACGTAAACACACCTGTAAACACTGCTCATTTTGAGATTGTTAAATTTATTTTCGTAACCGTACATATACCTTTTCTTTCTGTTGCAGTTCTGAGAACATTACAGTCATAAGAATACGATATCATTTAAATCAGTAATTGTTAAAAAAAGCAGAATTTGTATAAATTACTAATTTCATGCACTGAAATTACTACAACATTCTAGAAGCCACATTGTTTTACATACATAGAAATGAGCGCCAAAGCACTCACATCCTCTTAGCCCTCAGTGTGATTCAGTGTGGGTTTAGTATTAAATCAGGCTGCGTACTGTAAGCAGACTCCTATCTGTAAGAACATTTATCCGCGTACAGAATGTTATTTGCTTCAAAAAAGTATTGCTCCCTTAAGTATAAAAACACGTATGACATGCTTTACTATTGTGACTAGATAAACAAAATTAAATGAGAAGAAATAGTGTGAAATAGCGTTTCTACTGGATGATTAACATCATGGACCAAATTGACTTCTAGTTAAACGATGAGCACTAAGTGTTTACCCTGAAAAGATGGGTGTAAGTCATAGGAATAATAATATTCACCACATTTTGTTACTGTATGCCAATACTTTCCGTTATATTGGTATGTACTATACCAGCAATAAGAATAACTAGCAGAGTAAATAACTTTAATGAGAAATACCTTAAATATTTGATAATGTTGGAAAGTAGGCCTACTCGTATTTCAAGCAAATGGGAAGATCATTTCGAAAGAATGGACGATAGAAGGTGTTCCAAAACGGCACTTCCATTCAGACCTATTGGGCGAAGAGACCGAGGAAGCCAAATCAAAGCTGGACTTGGTCCGGATCAGATCGAACGGCCTATCTCTAAGAGGATGATGATTTTTCCGAGCGATCGACGACTTTTAGGTATATGTGGTCTCAGTCTTTCTGACAAGCAGCCTACAGCCATTACGAATCAAAACGCAAAGAAATTAATTAAGTTATCTGACAGTGGTATTGACTTAAATCAATGGGGCAAGTTGAACGTTAGTGCCGGACCAGTGCTCGACTCCGCGTATAATGCTCACTTGGCAGACGCGCTGACCACCACGTCATCAAGACATCACGAATTTATTATTAAGGTGAAGAAGGCCAACGATTCTTTCAGTGCAAATGGAATTTATAATGAAGGTGAGGAAGGCCAAAGATTATTTCAGTGCAGATGCACACAAAGCGCGAATTCTTACGGAAACTGCTTGGATGCCGCGAGTAACGAGGCTAATGAGCCGGGGCACTACACTAGGTGTGTGTGGTGTAAGTTGAGAATTTGCGTCGGACAGGAGGCGTGCGAGGGTAGTCCGCGCAGTTATACTGACTACTGTGTCTGGATGGCGTAGTTGGTAGCACATCTGCCTCGTAATCAGGAAAACTGCTTTCAAATACTGGCCCGGTATGCGTTTTCAGCTTGCCCCGTTGATCTAAATAAATTTCCGCAGGCAGCTAATGTCTTTAACTCCTTTGTGTTTAGGACGACTTTGTAAAAGTCTGTGTTTTAGCTACTCATGAAAAGCTCAACTTCGAAAATCACCTTGTCATTATCTTGGGAACGACTGCCACGCAGTGGTTGCATCGTTATAGGAAAGGGAAGGAACGACTGGGTGCCTTATCAGGAGAACACAAAAGCAAGGCAAAATTTGTTACACAAGAAAAGCAAGTGTAGCTTTCTCGTACAGGCTGAGATGCTGAGCAAGGAAAACATCCCCTTAGATAGCATCCCATAACCTCCACCAAAAATTTAGATAGTTTGCACCTTACGAACATAATCTGTTACAAACATAACATAGCCATCTCGAAAATTTCGCCGGCTGCTGATGGCCGAGTGGTTCTAGGCGCTTCAATCTGGAACCGCGCGACTGCTATGGTCGCAGGTTCGAATCCTGCCTCGGGCATGGATGTGTGTGATGTCCTTAGGTTAGTAAGGTTTAAGTAGTTCTAAGTTCTAGGGGCCTGATGACCTCAGATGTTAAGTCCCATAGCGCTCAGAGCCATTTGAACAATTTTTTTTTTTTCGAAAACTTCCGTGCATCGCCGTGGGCTATGAAGGTTAGGCCTTCGACTTATTCCGAGTTGGAGAATCCACATGTGTCCACTGCTTGCTTTGCTTGCTTTGTCCCTTTGTTGTAGACAAACACACTTAAGACATATCTCTGGTGATTAGGCGGTTGAAGGATACATCTGGATTAGCTTGACACAATTGGGACATTTGCGCAGCTGACCGGTCCCCGGGTCTCTATGAATGGGTGTGAGCAAACTTGCAACCCAAAGGTCGATTTTTGTCATCTGCAAAATGAGACGCAAGTTCTTGAAAACGGACACATGGCGGCTTTTCTCTTTCTCCACTATCGCCTGGATTGTGAAACACCAGACTTCAAGCACTAGAGCCGCCACTGCTCTTACGACAGCTGGTTCTTCATGGAGAGATCATCTGCCACTCCGTTCGCCACAACTCATACTTGTCAAACCACATTTGTAGACTCTGTACCAACTACTCACTGTGTCATGGTTCAAAAAATGGCTCTGAGCATTATGGGACTTAACATCTGTGGTCATCAGTCCCCTAGAACGTAGAACTACTTAAACCTAACTAACCTAAGGACATCACACACATCCATGCCCGAGGCAGGATTCGAACCTGCGACCGTAGCGGTCGCGCGGCTCCAGACTGTAGCGCCCAGAACCGCTCGGCCACTCCGGCCGGCTCACTGTGTCATATGATGGCGCATTGTTCGTATACAGTTCTATCAACATATCATGGGTGATTCAAGATTTGTTTCCCTTCGAGTGCTGAAAAACGTATTGCTGTACGGTATTCGACCCTAATTATGAATGGCGCCATTTTGTTTTAACTCCTCTAGCGGTGCGTTACTTTTCTATGGCTTAGAAAGGGTCCAGAAAATAAACAGAAAATCTATTACGTTACTTTATTAATTCGATGTGGTAGTAAAAACTCTATGATTACCCCTCACATTATTCTGATTAACAGATCTATCACGGACTACAGTTAGTCGAAGCCACTCATTCAGTATCAAATATTGCAAACCGAATACAGCCTTTCAGCAATCAATAATTTATGGTTAATTCTGAACCGTGTGGCTCGATGGTTAAGATTAAAAATCCAGAAATCCGGGCTTCAGTTCACGGTAGAACGTATGACTTTTTCAGTCAGTAAGTAGCAAACTACCTTCAATAGGACAGTTCCCAGTAAACCAATACGTTGTTCAAACGAGCCTTAGAGCTGAAGAAGTCTTTACCCTTTACCTTGCTTGTGAACTGATGTCAATGAGTTCCTACGCAGTGACGAGCATAACCACTCTGCCTTGACCGTACGCCGTCGTTCGACAGCACTGGTATTCGGCTGGCAAGTCGACACAGTCCACTAAATCCGTGTGATGAGGCAAAAACTCTGTTTCCGTACTACGACGTCTGTTGTGAGGCTCACGCTGGCAAGCCGAAACTGCGTGCTAGGCTGTCGCCAGGTGGGGCGCGCTCCGTATATGCGGGCGCTTTTAGCCGGACCACACAGACGCGCTGTGTTAGAGCGCCATCATAACTGTAGAGGGGACAAGTAGCGAGCCGGTCGGCCTCCCCCAGTGCGGTCCTAATAGCCCACCCAGTTTCTCTGGACACCGCGACTGCTGGAGTCGGCTAAATGAAACAGCCACCGAAGCGCCGGTGCTTAAAACCAAGTGCTCGGCACGCTAAGTACAAGGCCCATCGTCGAGAGAAAGTTTCCCCCAAAATTAAAACGAAACAGCAAGTCCACACTCAGGATTAGTCAGTGTAAAGACGTTACCGAACGAACCACATACACAATGCAATGACACACAAATCTCTTTCAGTTTGTCTGTACGAGGTCTTTGAGTAAAGTTGTCATAAGTCTTCTTGCAAACAGCGATCAGACATTTGCGTAGCCCACCTTCACAAAGGTTATTTACACCGTTTCCTCAGTCGCCCTATGTCTCTCCTTTCTTTCGGGTTATAATTCTCGATATACGTGTTTCCACATGTCTATGTATTCAATTATTTCCTCATTATCATGCAAATTCAGCTCGTTGCAACGCTATAATCTCAAATTACATCTATTCATCTGTAATAGCCTCTCCCTCTCCTCAGGAATCCTGTCTCTGCTGCTTGGATTTTGCTGTCTGTATTTTGATTTATCTAATTCTCGATTTCATACAACAGCAATGGCATCGTCATACATTTCAGAAATTAATTTGTATTATATTGTCACGTCTCGTAGTTAAGTGCTGTGCTCATACATCCAAATATTGACTGAAATTTCATTATCATAACTTTTGTCGCAGCACAGGTATTTGAGATGTGACATTTCGTCAGTTATTTCGTAGCTACTTACTATTTATACAGTATTAAATGTTTATCTTGAAACGGGATAACTTTCGTTTTACGTAATGCAGTCTTAAAATTTACGGCAAAGTGAATGAGAAGGTAAACTGAACTGAACTGTTTTCATGAAGCGAAAAATGTAGCCCCATGGCGTGTCTTATAAAATAACTAAACATTATTTGTTTTCAATTATGGAAAAGATAACTCTTCAGGTGGGTTAAAAAGAGACTACTTTTTAAGAAGGAAGATCATTTCTGCGTGAAGGCTAATTACCTTACCGGCATTCTTTAGTAACGTGCTTTGGAGGACATTTCACCTCAAACAGTTTTATTTAACAAAATAGACGTTTGCAGACCAAATCCTTATACACAATGGCTCCCGCATATAAGGCCGGTGTTTTAATTCCTCAATCACCACACTGGATTCTCAACTGTCTATTTGCTGATGCACGAAAGACATGGAGTAAACGGTACAATCTCGAAATTGACAAACATATGACGCGACGTTAGCCGTATCCTTCTTCAGTGGAGCCAATCCGCATTGGCCTTACGCAATGTAGAAAACAACGGAAGATATTAGTGAGGATTCTTGGGTGAGGATCTGAACTCCGCTCCCCCTGTATGCAAGCCAGGGCTTCAACAACTGAGCCGGCATGGAATAATGATACTGTCCCTAGTGTTCGCCATCTTTGAGTATTACGATGTTCTCCAACAAGATTCAATCCAACTCCTTTCTTCTTGACGTTGCCATAAATTTCCATCTGTGGTACGTAACAGGTACGCTATTCCTGATAACATCATTCCTTCCTACTCATGGAAGGGACGCATGTTTACTGCCCAGTCGACTCAGTAACCACAGATCGAAACATCTGCTCCGAAATGTAGCTCAGAACGTTGTGCGCAGTGTTAAGACACTGGAGTCGTATTCGGGAAGATGGTAGTCCGTTCACCTATCCATATTGAAGTTTCCCACGGTTTAAATTAATACACACAGAACTAATTCCTTCCCCTGTTTACGTTTGTGTTCCGTCTCTAATGATCTCCTTGTCGTCAGGAAGTAAAATTCAAATCTACCTTAATTGCATCAAAATAGCCTGCAACTAATTCTTACCTTGTAAATTACTTTCATCCTCCTTAACATGACTTGTAGTTAGGCTCCTAAGTCAGGTCAATTAATTTTTGTATTATACACCAGCTGAATCAGATTAGGCGGACACCACTATGCAACGCGAAATCGACCACAAGTTGAGACGAGAGGTGTACCCGCCAGTATAAAAGGAGTGGGAGTATTGTGGTGTCAGCAAAGAAGCAGTGAAGTAGAGAAGCAGCAGCAGCAGAATGGGTATAGTAGGAGAGCTGAGCCACCTCGGACGTGGACTACCCGTTGAATGTCACATGAGTAACAAATGCATCAGGGTGTGAAGGACCCTGTTACTATTAGTGTAGTCACTCTTCTAAACAGCATCACATACGAACAAACGAGAAGCGTCTTTACCTGTGGGTACTCGTACCTTAGGTACCTGGACTATCCGCGGCAATGTTTAAAAAGAATAGCTAGATCTAGGCATAGTGTCGAGCCGTGCACTTATGCTTTCATACCCAACAGCTAATTCACAGCAAAGACTAACCTGTTGGATTCATCCTCCAGTCAAATTGTCAGTGCTTCGGCTAGTATTGTCAGTTATAAAATAAACAGAAATACAAAATAGAAGTTAAATTAATAATTTAATAACAAGGACAAACAATCCTGTCACAGGGACATCCGCAACTGGGCATTACACCAGAGGTTCAAAATGCCGATACAATTGTAAGGTTCTTTTATTTAACACATAACAGCTTTCGGGCTCTTACACGCCGATCTTCAGGTGTCGAACTGGGTGATGTGACCCCGAACGACACGTAGGACGTGTACAAGATGCGGTGTGCTACCAACGAGCGCAGAGCATACACAGTAAGGATTCCTTTCTGACATCTGTAATCGAAGTACGTAACAGATATTTATGTTGAATATTGTTTATTCAAGAAAGGACATCTCAAATAAAAGGGAAGTGTTTCTGCCATATTCAGTTAAAATACAGACAGAAAATACCATTATCAAATGTATTCAAGTCACACTGAGAGAACTGTCCTCGAACTAAATTGTAATAACAGCTCATTTCGTAATCAAAATACACAAGATATTCCCCAGCTCAAAATACGTCAGAGCTTAAGATAACGATTCAAAAATTGACACACGAGACAAAAAGGATAGTAAAGCATTCTCTGTCTGTCCTCGATTCCCTACCAGCCGGCCGCGGTGGTCTCGCGGTTCTAAGCGCGCAGTCCGGAACCGCGCGACTGCTACGGCCACAGGTTCGAATCCTGCCTCGGGCATGGATGTGTGTGATGTCCTTAGGTTAGTTAGGTTTAAGTAGTTCTAAGTTCTAGGGGACTGATGACCATAGCTGTTAAGTCCCATAGTGCTCAGAGCCATTTGAACCGTTTGAACCCTAATACCAGCGGAAAATGTTACACTCCTACAACGGCACACATTCAGACCTCTCTAAATATGAAATCCGTTCAGATGTTAAAGTATGGTAGTGGCCCTTCACTGTACAGAATTAATGATCTACACGATTGAATACCACTCGTTGCCACAGGCGGGTATGCTTCGTTCAAGCCCAAACGCAAAATCTTCGTTTATGGATCGTGGGACGACGGCTGCCATGAACTTCTTGATGCAATAATTTACCAACAGCCGTATGTATTGTAGAATTTTATTTTATTTTATGGACGTCGATGTGGTACCAGTTTCGGCATTACATTGATGCCATCTTCAGGCCCCACTCGTCATAGTCGTAAAATCGCTATACACGGAAGGAGCCATATAACTGGATCCGTGAATCAATCGTCCTGCAACAGCTGTTCATAAAATGAAATAAAGTTCTACAATACATACAGCTGTTGGTAAATTATTACATCAAACGCAAAATTGTCCAGGATCACTTCATTCAGCTCTTCACTCAAAAATGTACAATCCCCACCCCTAGTGTTCAGCTACTGTCTGATTTTCTATTGGCTGAAGGCCGTCTCCCCCAAGAAGTCATCATTATTAAGTCCTACAGGCATGATTTGCACCATCTTGACCACTTCCTGAAAAAAACTAATATATTATAACGGTATTTAAATAGAGAAATGTTATAAATATTCGGCCACACTCAGATCATTCACAATAATTACAAATAAATCTTTGTAAATGGGAACAAATTGTTATTAAATGTTGTGTGAACAATTATTTATGATTGTAAATATTTTTATTGGCTGCGATACAGCAACTCTACGTTACTTAATTACACGATGTATGCTGCTGACATGGGAGAGGTATAGAGTAGCTAACTCTGAGGAGGTGCTGCTGTTGAGGAAAGTTACTGTTAAAGGTCAGGACTAAAGATTTGACATGGAGGATTAAAGCGAAGCTCGGAATTTGAAAGTTTCTGCTATTTTTGGCGTGGACTTTATCCGACATGTTAATATGATTCCTAAGTGGAGGAGAAGCAAGTTTCTCTTTTGACTTCGATTGAGTGCATCATTACAAGTTTTCTAATCAGCGTTTGGGAAGGGGTACCGAGAATCAGCCTAGAGTGGTTACAACAGAGGGAGTTAAGATTGGTTATGATTTTAATCATGTATCCTCTGGACAGGTACAGGGATTATGCCAGTTGTGTAGAGAGTTCGGCGCTGTACTCACTGATCGCTTGGGTGTAGTGAGAAAGGAGGAATGCAAGACTGAACTTACTGACAACGACAACGACTAGTATGGCACCCATCATGTCGTCTCTCTCTACCTGTATTAAGCAGCTCAAGTTTTGCATATACGAATTGTTGAGAGAGGGGGTCGTCAGGACGTCTAGATCACCCTATGCATCCCTCATCTATGTAGTACCCAAAGAACAGGGAAGGGTAGTGGATTACAGAGCCTCGAATAAGAAGGTTCTTCTGCATACATGTTTTGCCTTGCTTATGAATGCCATGATTTTTGCAACTCTCGGCCTTAACCAGCCCTACTGTCAGGTTCCGTTACCTGAAGAACCAAAACCCTTGGCAGTTTCCATTACCGACTGGAATCTTTACAACAGAGTGCTCTTTGGACTTTCCAGAGGTGCCACAGTCCTCTAGAGAATTTTAGATAATGTTTCTTCTGGCTTAAAATATAGGTGTATTTGTCATTACCTTCAAGGCCTAGCGAACGTTAGTGAGAATTTCGAGCAACATCTTGAGCATATTAGAGAGGTTTTGGAGTGGCTTACGAAGGTTGGGTTCACTGTTAAGCTGAAATTTCCTTTTCGGGATACCAAGTTTCCAGCCAGGGGTCAAGGCAGATCAAATCCATACGACGGTTGTCCGCTCGTTTCGCCCACAAAAATATGCGAAAGAGATGGCACGTTATATTGCGAAGGTAATTTCTTTTAGGAAATTCATACCAAACATTGCACAGTTAGCGGCTCCCCGAAATGATCTTAGGAAGGAAAGGAGAAAATTTGAGTTGGGCCCACTCCAAGAATCCGCATTTGAGGCGTTGAAAGCCGGTCAGGTGAGCACTCCGGTGTTGGCAATGCCTAACATTAACAAGGAATTCATAGTGCAGACTGATGCCTCGATGTCAGATGTCGCACCCGTCCATTTGCTGGAGGATGACGGGGAGGACCGCGCTATTGCGTATGCTTCACGTGCCCTCTCCCCCCTGGAAACAAGTACTTCGAGTCTGAGCTGGAGGCACTGCCAGTGTTATTTGAATTTGAAAAATTTAGAATATATCTTGGACACCGCCAATTCGCGTTGAAAACAGGTAACCAGGCTCGGTGTTGGCAAGACCAAGGTATACAGGGCGCATCGCCCGATGGATAGTGAAAATTTTGACGTTTCAGTTCAAAGTAAATAACATACGCGGAACGAAGAACATCGCTGCGGACAGTTTGAGTAGTATGTTCGGAGATGAGCATGATCGGCTCCCGGTTGAGGAAGTAGTTGGATCAGATGAATCGGATGGCTTAGATCACGTAATTCTTAAGTGGGTGTACGTTCACTTTAAAGACATTACCAAACAAGAGGATACTGAGCTGGAGTTTTCGGAGTTGAAACAGAGAACTAAGAAAGGCGAAACGATTAAGCGTTACTGGCTGAAGTGCACGGTACGAGGCCGCAGACATAAAATTGTCTTCCCCAAGGATTTGGTAGATCATCTTTTTCTTTCACGAATGCCTGGTGGGCGGTCATATGGGTATTTTCAAGACAAGACTGAAGATAAGGGAGCATTTTATTCGGACGTCTATAAACAAAGAGGTAACGGCAAAATGTAAGATGTGCGCTGTTAGCATACCATCAGGGGTTCTTGGCATCTTATGTAATGATTCGGCCTATGGAGAGGATGTTGGTAAAATATGTGGGGCCATTCCGCAGTCGAGAGACGGGAGTCGCTACACACTTGTATGCGTGGAAGCATTTTCCTTGTTGGTTAGTCCTGACGCGTGGTACGACATCCTCGTCCTAGATTGCTATCAGATGCCTTCAATCGATATTTGGGCCCTTTGGGCTGTGTAGCACTTCAGTTACAGATAATGCTCCTTAGTTCGCTTCAGTGGCCTTCCGTAATGTGTGTTTCGACGCTGGAATTACACTACTACAATGGCACGTTACCCTAATCCCTCAATTGATGAGAGAGAAAACCCTTATCGCCTTTCATCACGAGGGACGGCTCACAGCCCCGGCTGTAGATTGCATTTAATACAGCCGTACATGAGGTTCAGAGGCACTCCGAGGCCCTGACGTTTGCGTTCAGGTCAATTTCTCCCTTATCTAATTTATGGACGTTGGATTACCTACCGCCGGTGAAAGTTGACGCTGCGCAAATACAGTCGAAATGGAAGCTTACCAAGAGCAATTTTAAGGCAGCACATGAGAGTTTAGAGGGCCGCTATAATGCTGGATGATGGCCGATCTCATTAAGTCTGGATGATAAGGTTTGGGTAAAAATATTGCGGCAGCGAGCCGGAGGGCAAATAGGTTGATGGAAAAACTCTTACGCAGATTTATGGGCGCTATCCAGTAGATCCTTTGCTTTGCAACACCGATCGCCTTGCTCGTTACAAAACCACAGACCAAGCGAATTTTTAGGGTCCACATATCTTAAAGTAAATCTTTTCAACAGGCTTGGTGCCAAAGTAACAGCTAGTTTCTTAAAGGTCATGCTCACTGCGATGGTTTTCTTGTTTTTATTTTTTTATGATTTATTTCATCTTATATCCTTGCTCGTAAAATGACTTTGAATTCTCTGGATGGTATTAAGGAACTGCAGTGCTGTGGCTACGTCACTAATTCCAGTGTACGAGTTTTAGCGTTCTGCACCGCTTGGGCTTCTGGTCTAAGGGAGGGGAGAGTGTGACGGTTCGATTAGGAAGCCCGCGGCCATCACTTTGAATTCTCGCCGAGTGGTCGCAATGACAGAGGGCGCTCCGGGATCGGCCGCACCACTGCTGCTAGCAGCGTGTGGGAAGAACCTTCCAGAATGGGACGACATAAGCTCCTCGCTGCGACAGAAACGGCCAGTAAAGAGTGACTGCAGTCTTGACGGTGGTGATCCGCTGGACTGTTCGCTTGACATGGTCAGTCAACTGGTGGTTCCCATACGCTGTTGGATCGAGCGGACACTAAGAGTTTAACGAAGGGGCCGCTGGAACTGCTGCAAACCGCTATTCGCCGATTTATGGACTCTGAGCGACGTTAAACGGCCACATAAAAAAACCGTCATGTTGGTCGAGAAGGCCGTTTGCAACTGTTTAGTCTATGTGGATTCGAGTTGCCGATGCAGCTTGTAAAGGCGTATTCACCGCTCAGACTCTTAAGTAAGTTACTTGTTTGTGGTGAAGTACGTTAATGATGCTCATCGTGGTTACTGTTGTGAGCCATGGGCTATGGATGTCCGTGCTTGCTCTGATAGGAATCATATTTCTCATATTATGTTGTATTCGCTTCAGTACTACGTGTCCTCTTATTCACCTTATATTATTGAGAAAGGTGTCGTTCACGTTTTGGGAGGAGGGCTGTGTATGGGTAATGTAGACGTGTGAGCTATCAGTCCAGGATAGTAACGGACTTGTGTTGTGTAAGGATTACCTGTGGTCATTTTAATGTTATTTATTCTGAAATGCAGATGCGGTGAACTCGGTGTATAAATGTAAGTCTTTTCTAGTTAAATGCTATTGAGATATGTGCGATTTCTGTCTGCTATGTTAGTTGATGAGATTTGCTTTTTATGTAAAGATTACCTGTCTACATTTTAAAATTGTTTATTGTAAATGTAGGAAGATGAATCCAGTACGTAATCTGAAAGTTGTTTTGGTTGATTCGATGTATGCTTATGCATGTTCATTAGCTGCTGTCTTAATATTGATTGTTTCTTAAAGATAAAAGGGGGAATGAAATTTAAATTAGAATTTATTCTGGTCATTGATCTTAAAACTTTTATTGAAACAAAGCTTTATTTGTTCAGCGTTCAGAGAATTTGCTAGAAAAACTGCTTTATCGATTCTCCTTTAAGACTAACTGGAAATTCACCTCTTCAATTAATTTTATGTTCAAATATTTTCCTGTAGTCAAAGAATGGCACTTTGTTCATTGGAATGTTATTACGTATGCCAGTGAACCCCTTCATCACCAGTACATTGCTACGTTACAATTCCTGAAATGGACTGGTCGACGGGATCCCCAACTTGAGCCAAACAGAAGCCTTTGGGATCAGCTATAATCTCGTATCCAGCGTCCAGCATCACTACCGTCTCTGTTTCCAGTTCTTGAGACAGAAAGGACTTCCATTTCTCCACAGAGAATCACACAGCTCATTGAAAGCGCCGCAGCACAGTTCAAGGCGGTATAAAGATGAAGGGTGGAGACACCCCATAGTAATGTTCAGTAATAGCTGTCCAGATGTTTTTGATTACGTGGTACAGGGGACACAGATTATAAGATGAAAGACAAGCGCGAGGCTGCCGCAGTGGTGGCAATGAATTGAAACATCTTTATTACGAACTCATGTAGGCCGGCGACGGCTGAAACCGGTAATTTTGTAATTCGTCCAACTATGCTGAGCAATAAACTGTTTCCGTTATGAAGAATTATGGAAAAGGCAAGGCATCACATCCAGCCGGCACAAATGCCCCTTCCCACCAGCTACTGCGTCGATAATAGCAACAACTAGGAAATGTGAGGAAAACTGAAACCATGAATTTAAAGCTATATACAAAATGATTTTTTTTCCTTTATTGCATTTCGATACCCCCTCCCCCCCTCCCAGAGGGGGGGGGGGGGAGGGCGGTCTGGCAGCAGCGTAATATGCTGCTCTACAGCCTACAGAAAAGTTAATAAACGTAATGAGAATATAAAAAACAAGAAAAAACAGGCCATAAAACGGTGACATTGTTAGAAATTGTAAAATGGCAGAAAGTTGTGGAGTTTGAAATATAAAAAACACTGCGTTGACGATGCGGATGAAGACACAAAGTAGACAGGAACAATTAAAAAAAATGGTTCAAATGGCTCTGAGCACTATGGGACTTAACATCTATGGTCATCAGTCCCCTAGAACTTAGAACTACTTAAACCTAACTAACCTAAGGACAGCACACAACACCCAGCCATCACGAGGCAGAGAAAATCCCTGACCCCGCCGGGAATCGAACCCGGGAACCCGGGCGTGGGAAGCGAGAACGCTACCGCACGACCACGAGATGCGGGCAGGAACAATTAAAAAAACATGGCAACAGTCTAGTTTCTGTTCACACGAGATAAAAAACACAACTACCGACAGTATGGTGGCTGTTTGCAACATTGATAGGGGATGCACAACAATGTACACTCACTTATGACAGCACTATACAGGTGACACGGCGGCAGATGGAGGAGGCGGGAAGGAAGGATCCAGACCTATGAGGAGGAAAAGAGGGGGGAGGAGAGGAAAAGAAAAAAAGGGGGAGCGATGGAGGGAGGAGACATAGAAAAGGGGGGACTGGGCAGACATGAGAAGGAGTGGGAAAGGTAGTGGAGGGGAGAGCAAAAAGGACTCGGGGGAGAGAAGGGAGGCAGAGAGAGGGTGGGTGGAGAAAAAGTAGGATGGGAGGGGGAGAGGGAGCCCATGGCAAGGTTAGAGGAAGGGAGTGGAAGGTGAGGAGCAGAGTTGATAGGAGTGATAAATGGAGGGAGACAGGGCATCATCTGGGAGGGAGAGTTGATGGAAGCCACCCTGGAAAAGGAGATGAAGGGTGTAGAGGTGAAGGGTAGGGGGGACACAATAGTGAAGGCATGGCAGAGGGCAGGGGTTGGAGAGGAGAGGAGCATCCAGAGGATGAGGGGGATCAAAGGCGGCGGGAGGTGTAGAGGATGCAGATGTGTTCGAGGAATAGGAGCAGGTGGGGGGGAAAGGAATCAGGTCGCAGAGGATGTGCATGGAGGATGGGAGGCGTATACGGAAGGCGAGGCGGAGTGCATGGTGCTCAAGGATGTGGAGGGACTTATAAATACAAAATCATTTTTTTTATTTGTTGTTATTTTACACCTCATAGAAGGTGGGCTGGCAGCGGAAAATGTTACTCCGCTCTTCAATCACAAGCAGTACAATAAAAGAGAAAACCAATGAAGATAGAAAAGTAACACAATGGCGGTTAAAAAACAGTAGACACAATAATTAAGGAAAAAAACCATGAAGCCGTGCACACTCGACGAAAAACAAGAAAACTGTCGGCACTGTGCACAAACACTGATGGGTGTAGTGGAAGCCTGGGGGGGGGGGGGGGGGGAGGAAGGGAGGAGAGAGGGAAGGGAGAGAGAAGGGAGAGGGCGCCCATAGGAAAAAACACAGGAAGTGGGGGGAGTATCAAAGTTCATAGGAGGGGTAAATGGAGGGGAGGAGGGCACAAACACTGATGGGTGTAATGGAAGCGTGGGGGGGGGGAGGGGGGAGGAAGGGAGGAGAGAGGGAAGGGAGAGAGAAGGGAGAGGGCGCCCATAGGAAAAAACACAGGAAGTGGGGGGAGTATCAAAGTTCATAGGAGGGGTAAATGAAGGGGAGGAGGGCATTCTCAGGTAGGGGGAGCTTGCGGAAGCCACCTTGGGAGAGGGTAAGGAGAGTGGAGAGATGGAGAGCAGGTGGGATGTGGAAATACAGTGGCAGCAGTGGACGGGGGTGGGAGAGGATGTGAGAGACGAGCGGGTGAGGGGGATCTAGTTTACTGTAGGTGTAGAGGATCCGTATCCGTTCAAGAAAAAGGAGGAGGTGGGGGAACGGGATAAGGTCATACAAGATCTGTGTGGGTGAGGGGAGACAGATACGATAGGTGAGGCGAAGAGCATGGCGTTTGAGGATTTGAAGGGATTTGTAAAAGGTAGGAGGGCCGGAGATCCAGGCAGGGTGGGTGTAGCAGAGTATAGGGTGGATGAGGGATTTGTAGGTGTGGAGGATGGTGGAGGGGTCCAGACCCCATGTATGGCCAGAAAGGAGCTTGAGGAGATGAAGTTGGAAGCGCGCCTTGGCTTGGATTGTCCGGAGACGGGGGGTCAAGGAGAGGCGACGGTTAAGGGTGACGTCAAGGTGCCTAGTGGTGGGGGTGAGGGCGATAGGACGGCCATAGATGGTAACATAGAAGTCGAGGAGGCGGAAGGAAGGGGTGGTTTTGCCTACAATGGTCGTCTTGGTTTTGGAAGGATTGACCTTAATGCAATCACTGGTTGCACCAATCGGTGAACTGGTTAAGATGGGAGAAGGTGTTGGGAGCGTTCAGGGTGGGGGGCAAGGGCAAGGAAGGCGGTGTCATTGGTGTACTGGAGAAGGTGAGTAAGAGGTGAAGGCGGTGGCATGTCCACAGTATACAAAAGGTACAGAAGAGGGGAGAGTACGGAACCTTGGGGCACACCAGCGGAGGGGAAAAAGGTGTAGGAATCCCTGTTATGGAAGGTGATGTAGGAAGGACGTTGGGAAAGAAAGGGCCCGATCAGACGGACGTAGTTAATAGGAAGGGCGTAGGTTTGAAGCTTGAAGAGAGGAGACCGGAATGCTACACACGGTAACAAGTGAGTTCGAGTTCCAGGGAATGGGAGATAGCAGAGCGACGGGAATTGAGCTGTTCAGAGAGGAGATGAGTGAGGTGAAGGAGAAGGTCATCGGTAGAGAAGGACGGCCTAAAGCCACACTGGGTAATGGGAAGGAGGCGGTGCTGGCGGAGATGCTGGTGGATGCGTCGGGTAAGGATGGATTCCAGGACCTTGCTGAAGACAGAGGTAAGGCTGATGGGATGGTAGGAGGAGACAGCGGATGGCGGTTTGTCAGGTTTAAGGAAGATCAGGATGTGGGACATTTTCCACAGGTTGGGGTAGTAGCCGGTGGACAGGACAATATTATAGAGCCTGGCCAGGATGGAGAGGAAGGAGGCAGGAGCTTCACGAAGGTGATGATAGGTGACACGATCGTGACCAGGAGCGGTGTTGCGTTTCGTGCAGAGTGTAGTGATGATATCATGAGTTGTGATGGGGGCATTGAGTTCAGTGTGCAATGTTGCCCAAGTACTGGAAGGGGAGGGGACAGGGGTGTCAGTTCGATTGCAGACATTTGGGAAGAGGGAGTAATCAAAATGGGGATCGTCTGGGATGGTAAAGACATCAGAAAAGTAGGAGGTAAAGTGATTGGCCTTACTAAGGTTGTCAGGGAAGGGTTGATTATCATGAAGGAGAGGGTAGTAGGGGGGGGGGGTTTAGATCCGGTAAGGTGGCAGAAGGCTGACCAGTACTTGGACGAGTTGATAGGAAGTGGCATTAAGACAGGTGCATGTCTGTCGTTAGTCCCAGCATTTCTTATCTGAGAGCAAGTTTGTGATGTGTCGTTGTAGTTGCCGGTGGTGTCGTTGCGTGCCTGCATCACGCGTGTGAAGGAAGGCACGGTAGAGATGGTGGGATTCATGGAGAAGGAGGATGGCCTGCAGGGGTAGAGTAGGATGGTGGGGGTTGATGGCGATGGGAGGGATGTGGGCCTCCACGGCCTCAGACAAGGTCTGCTGGAGAAAGAAGGTGGCACGGGTAATGTCATCAGGGTGGTGGTAGGTCAGGGGGTGGCTATCGACCTGGGTAGAGAGGGTATCCAGGTAGGCATTCCAGTCGGCACAGGAATAATAATGGATGTAATTTAGGGAGGTGGGAGGTCATTACAAGGGTCAGGATGGAGACGACGACCATCTGAAATGGTGAGGACAACAGGGAGATGGTCACTATCAATGGGGTCCAGGACATCCACTGCTATGTGGCCAAGGAGGTTAGGGAAGGAGATGATGATAACAGGAGTGGAGCTGGATTCAGGGCTGGTGTGTTGAGGAATGGGGACGAGGTTGTTTTGGAGGGAGGAGAGGAACCGATGCCACTGCCGTAACTGGGTGATGGAACGACTATGGATGTTGAGGTCGGGAGTGATCACGTAGGAGGAGAAGGTATGATCAATGTGGGAGAGGAAGTCAAAGGGAAGAGGGGTCTTATGGCGGACATAGGTGGTGGTGCAGGTGATGGTAAGGCCAGGGAAGATGAGACTAAGGATCAGGTGTTCTGTGGGGTCAAGAAGGAGAGGTTGGAGCCGAACAGGGATCTGGCAGTGGTTACCAAAGGCTACTCTGGCATGCGCTATTGGGAGGGGATTATCAGAGCGGTGAAAGAGGTAGGGCGAGGTGTGTTAGGGCTGAAGAAAGGTTTCATTGAGGAGGAAGGCATCCACGCAGTGGATTGTGCGGGTGTGCAAGAAGAGGTTCTTGTTGGCGGAAAAGGAATGGATGTTATTGAACAAAATACAGTGCTGTCACGCCCTGACAGGGATTTAGACGAGGGTATCGAGGTGGGAGAAGGTGAATTGGTCCTGATTATGGGAGTAGGTGGCATACATGTTGAGGTGGAAGATGGAGCAGGTGGCAAGGGATATCTGCTGGAGGGTGTGGTAGCGCTGGAAAGGGTGGACATTCTGGAGGACGATGGTTAGGAACCTGATGTCCTCAGCAGTGGTGGGGGAGGGGCACAAAGGGAATCCCAGGAGGGGTGGGGGCGTCTAAAGGGCGGACAGGGACGGTGAGTTCAGGAGTGGTGGGGGGGGGGAGTTGGGCCTTGCATTCCTGTGAGTAAGTGGGATGTGGGAGCTTACAGGTGTTGCAGGAGGGAGGGGACTGTAGGTTGGGGCACTGCCGGAGGAAGTGCACCTGTTTGCAGTGCAGGCAGACAGGGGCTTCGCAGCACTCTGATGTTGGGTGTGCATTGTAGTGCAGGCACCTCTGGCAGCGGAGGGATTGAGGAGGGGAATGGGAGGGGTCGATCTTGTAACGCTGGTGGAAGAGGAGGGCACCCTCCTTCAGGAAACGTTCGATGGATGGGGCATGTTCCGAGAACACCCACATAAGGCGGGTGGGGCTGGCGGTTTTGAAGATGTGGTGGACTGCCCATATGTCCAATGAGGGGTGCTCCTTGAGATCTGCCAACACCTCCTACTCCGTGATCATCAGACTAAGCCGAGTGAGGGTCGATGGGTGATGCAGGGGTTGGGGTTGGCTGGAGGGGGATGGGGAAGGTGCAGGGGTGAGGTGGCATTGCAGCCATATTGGATGACAGGTATGCAGGAGAGGATGTCTGTGTGAAGGGTGGGGCTGTGGGAGGAGACGAGGATGGAGTCTCGGCGAGTCGTGAGGAGGGAGATGGGGGCTCTGGCAAAGTGTTGGCAGAGGAGGAGCGTGAGGTTCCGGGCCTCAATGCGGAAGGGATCAGGATGGGAGAGGAGGTATTTGTAGAAGGAGGGGGAGTTGGAGGAGGAAGAGGAGGAGGAAGGAGAGGTAGCAGGGCATCCTGGGGGGGGGGGGGGGGAAGGAGGACAGGGTGTGGATGCTGGAGCTGGTGACGGAGATGAGGAAGGTGATGGTAAAAGGGATGGCGATGAAGAAGATGACGACAATGGTGAATGCGAGGGCGAGAGTGGGGCATGGGCCATGACACTCCAGGCCACCATCCTAGTGGGGGCTGGAGAGACAGTGTGAGGGAGGGGAGGGAAGGGATCAGACGAGGAGGTGCGGGCGGAAGGAGCCGGGGATGGGGCATCAAAGAGCGAAGGAGAAGGGAGAGTGGGGAGTGGGGTGATGGAATGAGGGGGGGGGGCATTGGGCACACCACGTAGTGGTGGTGGCGGCGGAGATGTGTAGACTATAGCGGTAGTAGTGGTAGTAGTAGTGGAGGTGGAGGTTGAGATGACGACAAGGAGGAAAGGATACAAAATAAGGAGTAGGAGATATATGGGGACTTCTATGGAAAGAAGAGAGAGTCTGATGGATAATGTGTTGCTGCCTACATAATTGTGTAGTCTAATAACGAGAAACGGTAGAATGGATTGCAACCTTTGATGTAAAAGTTGTGTATATATGAAGAGCGGCAGTTTTAGGAGACGCAAAGGAATGAAGGCGGTCTAGAAAGCAAACGTAGTCCTGTAGTGCAAGGTGCTGCCCCGTAACTACAGCGGCCGCAGCGCTGTGCGCGCCGCGCAGCCGGGCAACGGCGGCAGAGCGTGGTTTTTCAGGCCTCCGCCGCGGCCGCTGCCGTATTGACAGCTGATGCCGTGACGAGCGACCGGGTCCGCGGCTGGCGCGGTGCGGCGGGCGGCCGCTGCCGGTGACGGCTCGTCTCGTCCAGCGGCGCCCCTGCGGTCGGCGCCCACGCGGCCGCCCGCCGCCGCTTCCTGGAACGCCGCCGCTGCTGTCACTCCTGCCGCACTCGCGGCTGACAGTCTCCTGCACAGCCTGGTCGATCGTGTGTGCTGGCAGACTGAGAACTGAAAGTTAAGGGTCAACGGAGCGTCCACGAAGCAGCTTCCAATATGTTACCGGAATGTTATTTATTCCCATCCGTTTATTGCATAATTGAAGACTTTTTAACTAGTTTTTTTAAAAATATAATCATCATGTAATAAATAAAAATAAACATATTACGGACAATTGCAGATGATTTTGATGCAGTATGCAAATTAATCTTTTAGAAGAAATAGCCAGTAGCAGCGGTTAAATAATTGGTCCAGAAAAAAAATCGTAAGCAGCAGAAATACACTGAAAGTTCTGGAAACAAATATTTTACAAATAGAGAGCGTTAAAAATTTCAGTATTATTGTGGAGCTGAATCAAGAAAATTGTTTGGCATAGGTACGGTGCGTAAAATAAGAAGCGCGTATGGTGTAACTACTGACCTTCACAATAAGAAATACCCGACCAAAAATGTAAAAACAAAGCGATCCAAAATGGAGAGAAACCAGAATGTTTAGCATTAAACTATAATTCAGGTAAATTAGAAATACTGCAAAGCCAAAACAGTAGTAAAATATTAAGTTCACGAAAAGTTATGGAAGATTAAAAATTGCGACGTAATATGGAATGAAGTAATGAGAGAAAAGAAGAAATGTATTTTTTGGGCATTTATATCAAATGTAAGATAGTAAACTGACCAAAAAATATTTTCAATATATATGTGTGATAAGTCAGCAACAAATTCTGTCCATGAAACAGAAAAGAGTTTACGAAAAAATAATATAAAAGCTTTCGAAATAACTGACGGAGAAGGGTTTGTAGAAATTTTATTGAATATGTATGATGCAGAAAAGTGCTATATCTATTCTATACATACTCGCTGCATTTACATCCAGTGTTTACGTTCTGTGAAAAGGTGTGAAACCACTTGCAGCTAAACACTATGTATATTTATATGTCCACCTGGTAATGTACATTATGCGAATGGATTTTCTGTGGATACCACGATGAAGTGCACTGTAAGCACCCACAACATAACAAAATTTCCGTTTCCTAAACGTTTTGCTAACAAATACTAAATTTCTGTCAGATTCGCCAGCCCCTTTACCTCATTGTCTAGCTTCACTTGTCCTGTAACACCTCCATCTAATGATGAGCCTGCAGTTCCTCGAGAACAAGTTAATGGTACAACAAGTCGTACCTAAAATGCAAAGAAAGCCACTGGTTGCTATTTGTACCCATATAAATCGACAGTTATTTACTATTGTATGTACTCGGTTATTTTGATTGATTGTATTATTAGTTCCCCCATGGGGGGAAAAGATATAAGGTGGCCGCCCGCCCTCAGTAGCTCAGTGCGTCAGCGCACCTGACGATGGCGACATGTCTGATCGCCGAAATATTGTGCCCTTTGGAGACTATGAACCGGCAGTAAACCTGCAGGTCTTTGATCAACAAATACGCCGTGAGAAACTGAAGAATCACAACATATTAGTTACTGCGATCAGTTATTTATGGTATTTGGCGGGAAGTTATGGATTTCTAACCACTATTTCCTATGTTGTTAAATTTTTATGTAAGAGTGTTTGAATATTTTTCTGTCTCTAATTCTATTCAACATATTTACATAGTGTTGCGTCTAAGCTTGTGTTCCGTATTACCTTGTCTTATTGCGTGTTTGCTTCACCCTCTGATTCTGTACTAATGTATTATATTTCATTTACTCTGTTACCACTGCTTTTCTTTTTTTTATCTAGTTTTGTTCGCTTTTGTTCGTTGCATCTGCTCGCGGTGGACGTCATAAGACAACCGTTTAAGTTCGTTATTGATCGATTAACTCAGTTTTTTTATTACAGAGGGCACGTAACCCTCTGACCGAACACGCTGAGCTACCGTGCCGGCTATGCTGTCATTCACTTTCATGATTATGACTACTTACCACTTGCATTCAAATTATATAATCGAAACTGACAGAGGTGTAAGCGTTTATTTATAGTGTTCTCAGCACCTGTTCTCCTGTGTGTCTGAAGCACATCGTTCAATACCGTTATAATATTTTAAATTCTCTACATAATCATCACAGTGCGCAGAGTTGCAGTATGGAGGTGGCAGGGGCTTGGCCCTTACTAGAGTTAGGAGCATGGGGTAAAATGTTTTGGTTTAACCCCGAATAGCGACCATTTGCATTGGATATCTGTCCAACTGTAGCTATATTGCAGTACATCAAGCAAGGGTTGAACGAGGAATCGCAGCTGTAGCCAAAGCAAATAGTAGAAACCGATTAATTACTCAGGCAAAAGATTTTAAATTGGATGAAATTAAGGCACAACTAATGGCACCATCTGTATGTGAACTGTTAGTATTTTGCACATAATAAACACGTATTTGTGGGAGGTTTTTAAGCAACTGTTGGGTGGCGGGCTATTTTAATAATTTATATTCGCCGTCGGTTACAAGAGCCTGAAAACTATTTACGTGATAAGTCAGAAAGCGATGGAGAACATACTGACCATAATATTCATCTGCAAGGCCGCATTATTCTTTGGCTCACTGAAAGAAATGTTTGCACTCTCTGTTAACTCAGCGGGATCAGGAACTAGTGTTATAAATAAACGTTTTGGAATCCGTATATGCAGCAAAAGCTCACAAGCACAAACATAGTTATATTCCTGATAATAATGACTATAATGTCACTATCATAAACAGCGCTACTAGAAGTCTGGAGGCAACCTCTACAGTGAGTTCTAGTTAAATGATCTTTCTGACTTCTAATCATTTAAGTTAATTAGTCGCCACAAAAGTGGAAAATAATCTTACGACGGGCCACGTGGTTTTGCTAACATTACAGGCGGCACACAAACGGTTCATTCCGTGAACTCTAAGTGATCAAGGACGCTGTACAGTTCTGGCGAGTTCACTTCCTACTTCTACTGAAAACATGCATTTCGTTGCAATGTGGCTGTGACGTCATCCGAGGCAGAAGCCGTTGTTTGACCGACGCGGACTGAGTGATGTCTCGGGATGAAGTGTGTCTGTCATTGCCTCTGAGGCTGTATTTATATATGGCCAGAACGGACTGCCTGAGGGAACATCTGCCATCATGTGCTCTGTGCCCAGCTGGCAGCATCTAAATGGTCGCTTTCTCAAGCACGTATTACGTAAGACCTCGGTCATGAATCAATTTACAAAATTCGTAATTTTATTAAGAATGGAGTTAAGTTGGCTTTCATTACAGAAAAAGTTGTAGCTCGACTCCATTAGCTCCAATCCATTCAAACTTTGCCGGCCAGAATTTTTAGAACAGAGGCGACAGGAGAACGTGACCTCTGAACTTCATCTTTAAGAGACCTTAAACTGATATTATTTGCACTGAGGTCTTGTTATAGCTTTCCTATTTAATGGATGTAATCAAGAGTTGTAATTAGAAATTTCTATCTTTAATGTAAGTCATACTTAATCTGTTACAGTTTATTACGTTTTTGTTCCAAATTTAATTTTTCGTGAATTACTCGAAAACTATTAAGAGGTAGCTTAATGGGGTCACATAGTTAATGTTTTTATATAAAGCTGAACTTTCATATGAATTTTTATTTTCCTGCGCCTAACATTTTGCGCCTTCAGTTTTCGTTAATACGCCGATTTTGACTAGAATATTACTCCGATCAAGCTGGAACTTGTAACAGTCGATTGCGACATACGTACGCACGTTCTGACAATTTTTGTCTTTGTAGCTTTATTATTTAGTACAACTTCTTTTATTTAAAACGATATATTTAGGGAAACGTATTCATCTGATCACAGTTTTTACATGAATATACTGAAGCATGTGGTAACCAAGTTTGGAAAAACTACTTGAATTTGTGATTTCATTTTAGATCACGGCACAATACTTTGCACGCTACGCCCAGGCGCGTTATGATAAGGTGGCGCTAGTATCAGTGAATTGGATTAAGTCCCGGCACACTCACTCGCTTCTGTATCTCTCAAATGATACAGCCCTTGTTTAGCATCAGCACGTCGCTTCTATACTTTAAACTTTTGTTTCAAGGTAGGTAAATGGATAAATTTAAAAAACAAAGTATCCAATAACCTTCATTCGTTGTCGAGATACAATGGTTGAAATTCGAACTAGCTGTAGTAGATATTACCAGTATTGGTTCTTATGTGAACTGAACGGACGGAAACGATTGAGAGTGAATCAAGTACATAAAAAATGTATTGTTATAAAAATCAGAACAGTCGCTGTCAAAAACCTAGCTTCATTCGGATTATACGTACAACAAACATGTTTTTTTGTGAGTTTTGTAACCTGTGTCAATTTTGTGTGTCGTAGATTCGCGAATCGATTGCAAACATAGACAAATACACATAATTAATGGTCGTCCTGTTGTGAAAGCTAAGATATAAGCGACATGGTTTTAAATACAATAGAAAACCCCATGCGGAACAGTTTCCCCCAAGTCAACAAAAGTCCGTTCGGTTGCTAGCTATGGCTGTCTAGTGTCAGAATTATGGTAGAGTAAAAGTTGGGAACCAGAACGAAACATATTCCTAACATACTACAAATAAGGGTAATAAATATGGACCGAGTGAAGGACGTAAAAGAAGGGAACTAGCTTTTTAATTTACCTAAAGCTACAATGATATTTAAATCAAAACATATTTCGCGCTTTTTTTACGAGTTAACCCTTCTTGCCCTGCACAGTGAGCTCTCTTAGCTGCAAGGTGTTGACAAACCTTCATTTTCCAATTTATAAGCTGATGTTTCAGATCCTGTGACCAAAAACCAGAGCATTCGCCACCTGTAGTGAACAACGTGTAACATCGTAGGATCACCCGTGGTCTAAGGGCAGTTCGGCTCGCGCAGCCGTGAGGCGCGGATGTCCGCTGTACCCCGCCTATAGTGGAGCACAAGCGCGCGATGTTTACTTCTCGCCGCGGTTTCGAGCGTTGAGCCCTTGTTACGAGCGAGCAATGGCACACTCTTAAGCCGTCGGCACACGGACCTTGCTGCCGGACATCAACGATGAGCATGCCGAGTTACCGTCCTTGAGAACGCCCACAAACGAGGCGATTTGTGCATACAGTACTTGTGCCTCGACGTGGTGCACGCGATCGCAATGCGCTCCAGCGGCAGTTTTCTGCTGTATCTGGATCTTAAATCACATTATTTACTAAATGGACGGGCGTAAAATTCCTGTATTAGCTCTATTAAAATGTACTTTCCTCCATTGTCCATAGGCTAGTAGGGTTGTTCTGTCTGCGGTATAAGTAAACAAAAACTTCAGTACCCGTGAAAAGATTATCAGACAAAAAGGAAAGTACAATGTCCAGTCGCTAATGACATGGGCTTGTAATGTTCCAATACAGACAGTGCGATGCAAATTTCATCTTTCTAACTTTTAGAAAAACCCTAAGGTCACTCTTACTTGATCGCTGTTCGTCCTCATTAACAGAATATCTACAACATGTGAATTGCAAAATTTAAAATAAAAGAAAGTGCTATCGTGCTGCAAGGGGAGCGAGGTGTCCTGTACATTAGACCAATCGAGCAGATTCAGTCCTCAAAATGAGCGACTTGTATTTGTATAACATTGAATATTAAAATATAAACGTATATTAAACTAATAGGAATGTATCAGAACCTATTAAGAACGCAAAGGTAAGACATAAAAATTTGAAGTTAACAAGATGTGGACCACCAACAAATTATGAATTTCACGACGAATATATGAGCTACTCATTGTGCTTTTTTATCTCAATTTGTTCGTTACTGTTCATTACATTTGTTAGGAGCGGATAACTCATAACACCCCTTGAAGTTCATTGTTGATCCATTCACTCAATTTTATTATTACAGAGGACAGATAACCTTCTGACCGAACACGCTGAGCTACTGTGTCGGATGTAAAGCGGTCATGAAGCTGGATTGTCCTTATCAAGAATTTTGCCGTATCCTAAAAGCTTTAATCTTAGCTACACTACCAACTGAAATGTAATCACAATAAACTGCACCAAGAACAAAGCGTTTATAATGGATTCTCAACAAGTCGTGGCCTTCAGTATCAGGCTCTTATAACACTCAAGTTAAAACAATTCTTTTTTATTGCAAAGAATCATACAATAAATGGCCGGTTTTCGAGAGCTCTTCAGTTTGCACGTGCTCAGAAACTGCCTTCAACTGGAAGCCACTATAGAGCCTCACAGTTCTGCCGTGCATGTGACGTAGGTAGCTTCCTGTTATCTCACTGGTCAACTTTCAAATGCGCGTTCAGAATACCTGACATACTAGATATTGCTCTGGACGTTCGGAAAGATCCCTAACGCGCTAACGTGCTATTCCACGCTATGATGTCGCAAACTCGGCACGCTCAACGCGCAACGTTCGCTGTGTACGAAAGGAGACGATAAAGAATGGAAGATAATTGCATACAAAGTATTTTTTTTTGGTAAATTGTCTTTATTCAATCAAAATAAAAAGACTCTACGACCGGAAGGTTCTTAAAAAGTATTTACACTAGAAATACCAAACTTTATAATAATTCTGCATATAATGTTTAGGATGAGGTGTAAAATTGCATCAAAATTAATATTTTGTGGATATGTGGGCAAAGTCACTACGTAGTGCACTGATTAGAGCAAAGAGAGTACCTAAGTATAGCATTTTTTTCATAGCAATGTGTGAAACTCAAACAATATTTAGTATTTGTATATAATCCCAGTTCACATGTAATACGTTTCGTTACGCTGGAACTTCATAGTAAATAAGTCTGAAGAATACTTCTTCTAAAATAAAAGAACTTTTGTAATTACGTGTAGGCTGAAGATTTCCTTGCGAATGTCTAGATACTTGAAAAAAGATAAGCAGTTGTGTTAATAACGTGGATTCATGTACATATGTGTATATATTGGCATATATAATGACTGAAATCTTAACACAACCTTTGAAAAAGTAGAATTTTATTTTCACGGGCAAGTTGGGCAGGGACGAGTAAGGTCACGAACGACTGATGTGTTATGGAAAGCGCAGCATCTAAGCTAAATAGTTTGAAAGTATGTACTCTATTATAGGCATGCGTAATAAGGAAATGGGTGCTGGAATACGAATCATAAAGTGACAATTTTACTGTCAAGACATTCAGTAAGGGTGGAAGGCAATGCCAAGAACAGCCGGCCAAGTGGCCGAGCGGTTCTAGGCGCTTCAGTCTGGGACCGCGTGACCGCTACGGTCGCAGGTTCGAATCCTGCCTCAGGTATGGATGTGTGTGATGTCCTTAGGTTAGTTAGGTTTAAGTAGTTCTAAGTTATAGGGGACTAATGACCGCAGATGTTAAGTCCCATAGTGCTCACAAGGGAACCTCCCCATCGCACCCCCCTCAGATTTAGTTATAATTTGGCACAGAGGATAGGCCTTGAAAAACTGTACACAGATCAGTCGAGAAAACAGGAAGAAGTTGTGTGGAACTATGAAAAAATAAGCAAAATATATAAACTGAGTAGTCCATGGGCAACATATGCAACATCAAGGCATAGCTGGGCACAGGAGCGCCGTGGTCCCGTGGTTAGCGTGAGCAGCTGCGGAGTGAAAGATCCTTGGTTCAAGTCTACCCTTGAGCGAGAAGTTTACTTACTTTGTTTTTGTAAGTTATAATCTGTCCGTTCGTTCATTGACGTCTCTGTTCACTGTAATAAGTTTAGTGTCCGTGTTTTGCGACCGCACCGCAAAACCGTGCGATTAGAAGACGAAAGGACGTGCCTCTCCAATGGGAACCGAAAACATTTCATCCAGGAAAACACGTCTGATATATTCTATGCAACACTGGCGACGGCATGTGCGTCACATGACAGGAATGTGTTGTCGACCCACCAAACTTGCACACTTGGCGAATGGGTAAAAAGATTCTTCTACTTTGCCCGATTTAGGTTTTCTTGTGGATGTGATAATCACTCCCAAAAAAGTGATGAAAACAGAAGAGTGTGTCACGTAAACTGCAAGAAATGAATGCAACAGTTTCGCAGTCGCACAGTTTTCTCTGTGCTCTGTCAAAACATATGTTTTTAACGTTTTCAAATTTTTCCGTGTGTAGACCGTCAAATCGTGCATATGTCCGAGGAAATCTGAACACGTCCTGGAATTTTGAAGAGCGAAATTGATTATGTGTGAGTGACTGAATTCTGATAATTGTCTGAAAATAAAAATTAAAACTTTTTACTGGAGGGAAGACTTAAACCATGGACTTTTAGTTCCGTAGCTGCTCATGCTAACCACGGGACCACGGCGCTACTGCGCCCACAATATCGTTGATGTTGCCTATGTTGCCCACGGACTACTCAGTTTGTATATTTTGCTTAGTTTTTTCGTAGTTCCACACAACTTCTTCCTGTTTTCTCAATTGATCTGTGTTCAGTTTTTCAAGGCCTATCCACTGTGCCACATTATAACATAATCTGAGGGGGGTGCGATGGGGAGGTTCCCTTGTCAGAGCCATTTAAACCAATGCCAAGAACATGTAAATACAAAGCAGTAGCTATGCAAGCAAGACACAAACATGTAAACATTTACATTGTAGTTTTATTAGTTAGTATGTAACGGATAAGTTTTGTTCAGAACCTATTAATTAAGCGTTTCTTAACGAAGTTTCATATGAAAATGAAGTAAGCTCATAGTACTGGTTGAAAAATACTAGTTGAAGTATCCGATTGTGAGTTGCTTATCGCTATGTCTTGTCGATCTTAAAGTTAGACAAAATTTGTCTTTGTGTTTATTTGGATACACTGGTTTTAATTCTCGAATGCAGTGGACGAGTTCCTGCCCATTTTTTCACTTTGCTCTTTGTGACTAGTTCATAGCCGCCCTAATGTTCTACGCATGTAGGTGTAAAACAGTGGTGTCCTGTACGACGAAAACCACCGTCCTATGACACGGAATACAACTCACATCATAACACGGAACCAACTAACTAGGAACACGGCCAAATGGTGAGAGAATATAAAAATCTTATATATAAAGTTATCATTTAAAAATTTGAGTTAAAAATATTAAATATGTAAATAGTTCTAGTGTTGCAAGAAGTTTCACGATCCATGGGAGCCAAATACTTCAGTAGCCCTTATTCATTTGACAAGGTACATAGAAATATGGGGAAACAAAGACTCAATGATTCTGTATAAATCTCCGTTTAAATCAAGTGAGAAGCTCCGGACACTTATTGAAGTTATACTGAAAGTCTACGGAAACGCAAGCAAATGAAATAGTTGAAAACGCACACTAGTATGTGAATTTTAATTCTGTAGATAATAGTGTGAAGTATCCACGACAGCTTTTAATCCTGTGTTTCTTCAATAAGTAACGTTGCACGTAAACGTGACGAACGCTTTTCACTCGAAGGGCAGAATTACTGTCGCTCATTGGCGAGAAGTTGGAAGGAGGACTTGTTGATTTGTTTAAGCACTTACTCATCTCGACCTACTTTTTATTGAATGACCAATACTTTGAGCAGACTGACGGTATCGCAATGGATAGTCCTTTGTCACCTATTGTGGCTAGTGGTTTTATTGATGAATTAGAGGAGAGAGCACTCCAATTAGCGGAGTTGTAACCCACGTGGTTTGGCGATATGTCGATGATAGCTTTGTCATTTGGCCTCACAGCACTGCATCCTTGGATTTTTTTAACACCTAACTTCTCCTCATTCAAACATCAAGTTCACGATGGAGGTGGAGAAAAACGGTGAACTATCGTTCCTGGACGTGTTACTGCGCAGAAAAGAGGGTGGCACCTTGGGTCGCGCTGTGCACTGTAAACCTAGAGACACGGACTTGTACTTGAAGGCCACCAGCTGTCACCATTCCACACAACTAAGTGGTGTGCTCAGGTCGTCGATCCATAGACCACGAGCGAGCCATTTCAGATTTGTCAGCTTATCTGATAAGCTACACCAGACCTCTGTACAGTATTTTTAGAGAATGGATGTTCTGAACGGGAGATCTGCAGTGGCCGAGCGTAGCCTCAGTACTGGACACGGTATGAGAGTACAAAAACAAGGATATTTTGTCGTCGACGTCTTCGTACTGGGACCTCTGAATTAAAGAAGCAGTGGAAACTTGCAGCTCGACTTACTTGCTTAGCGGGGATGCAGTATACCTACTCAGAACGGCATGGATTCAGCGCTAGCCATGTTAAAATCACAACGGACACAAAAAAGGTTTTTCGTAAGGGGGGTAACACTGCGACAGCAACATAGATATGGGGGTGACAACGGCGAGGACACGTATTCCAGCAGTATGCTGGGGACTAATGGCACTGGGACGGCCGACGGCAGCGCACACTATGACTAACAGCCTCTGCGTGTGCATTCATCGTCCTACAGCTGGCGTTGCTGTCTCTCTCGCTAGCAATCTGCATACACTACGTGGTCAGAAGTACCAGGACACCTGGCTGAAAATGGCTTACAAGTTCGTGGCGCCCTCCATTGGTAATGCTGGATTTCAGTATGGTGTTGGCCCACCATTAGCTTTGATTACAGCTTCCACTCTCGCAGCCCTACGTTCAACCAGGTGCTGGAGGGTTTCTTGGAGAGTGGCAGCCCTTTCTTCACCGAGTGCTGCCCTGAGGAGAGGTATCGATTTCAGTCGGTGACGCCTGCCATGAAGTCAGCGTTCCAAAACATTCCAAAGTGTTCTGTAGGATTCAGGTCATGACTTAGTGCAGGCCAATCCATTACATGAATGTTATTGTCGAGTAACCACTCCGCCACAGGCCGTTAATTATGAGCAGGTGCTCGATCGTGTTGAAAGATACATTCGCCATCCTCGAATTGCTTTTCAACAGTCGAAACCAAGAAGGTGCTTCAAAAAAAAAAAAAAAAAGACAAAAAAAAACTATGTAGGTCTGTGCTGTGACAGTGCGACGCAAAACAAGGAGTACAAACCTTCTCCATGAAAAACATGATCACACCATAACACCACGGTCTACGAATTTTACTGTTGGCAGTACACACGCTGGCAGGTGACGTTCACCGGGCATTCGCCATACTCACACCCTGCCAAGTGGTCGTCACATTGTGTACCGTGATTCTTTACTTCACAAAACGTTTTTCCACTGTTCAATCGTCCATTGTTTACGCTCATTACACCAAGGCAGGCGTCGTTTGGCATTTACAGGCGTGATGTGTGGCTTATGAGCTGTCGCTAGACCATGAATTCCAAGTTTTCTCACCTCCCGCCTGTTATAGTACTTCCAGAGGATCCTGATGCAGTTTGGAATTCCTGTGTGATGGTCTGGATATATGTCTGCCTGTTACACATTACGACCCTCTTCAACTGTCGGCGGTCTCTGTCAGTCAACAGACGAGGTCGGCCTGTACGTGTCCCTTCACGTTTCCACTTCACTATCACACCGGAAACAGTGGACCTAAGGATGTTTAGGAGTGTGTAAATCTCGCGTACGGACGTATGACACGACTGACACCCGATCACCTACCACGTGTGAAGTCCGAGAGTTTCGCGGAGTGCCCCATTCTGATCTCTCACGATGTCTAATGACTACTGAGGACGCTGATATGGAGTACCTGGCAGTAGGTTGCAGCGCAATGCAACTAATATGAAAAACGTATGTTTTTGAGGGGGTCCGGATACTTTTGATCACATAGTGTATGTGCGCTATTGGTCATCGAAAACTAGTGCGTTCACGACAGCACAGTTTCGCCGCACCTGAAGATTTCGGTCAGTTGCACTGACGAAATATTGTAGTTTTCGCCACTTCCAAAATCTCGCCTGAGAACCAAATGTACAACTAGTCCACCGAGAAAGCCTCAAGCAACACATGTGTAACACTTGTCGCGAAAGTGATACTGCTAAAAGGAACTGTCTGTCGTAATGGTAGTCAGCAACAATCCTTAACGCGACAATTGTGATCGTGCTGATACAATGTACAGAACTTTAACGAACATAGAAGTAACGTGTGCTCGACCAGTATTTGTGGTGGATACTTCTGTAAATACAGTTTGCTGAGAGCTGAAGTATGCACAACAAGCTAACTATGACTGTTTACTGGAAACCATGTGTAGTGCAGATCGGTAACAGTGCTCCCAATGGAAGATTTGTCAGCAACATGTGTTCCTACTAAACGAATCGAATGGATAGTAATAACCGCATATACACTATATGAAACTTGTAACAAGACAAATGTTCTAGTCAAAACTCTCGTTAGGGTCGCAAATTGCGTAATAAATGTGTTTCTCTCTCTCTGAAGCTGCCCTTAATTTGTTTCATATGAACAGATGAGTCACTGTAAAAATGCGTACGACACAGAAGTGCCCTGTCAATCCGGGTACTAGAGGCGGGCATCTGCTTCTGTCAACCAAGTGGCGTGGGGACGGTGCCTTACAACCAAGGTCTCCGACCGCTTCACTTGGGCAGTCGTCGTGCGATCTTCGCCACACACTGACGCTGCAGCAACAGTCTGCTGTGCCGATCTGAGGACCACGAGTCTACATTGTGCTTATACAGTCATACCAAGTGGGATTTTAAAGAACGAACATTGACATTGAGTAATGTCACTTAAATCTGTAAATTACTCATCATGTCAAATTAAAAGGACGGGGATTATATAAATAGCTGCTGTTAATCTGAGACTTTCTTCACGTCAGCTGCGGCCATTGGGGAAAGATGTAATTAGATGAAATGTAATACGATATAAATACATTTGCTCACTTCGGGCTCGTAACATTAAATGTACCTAATTCAAAATTCCATTCCGTGCGATATTAAACTTTGTAACAATAACAGATAACTTAACGTTACAGCGCTCAATAACACAACCACCAAAAATCTGTTTGAAAGACTAAAGAAAAAGAAAGTATTCCTGAAAGGGATTTGGAAATTGGAAATTTTTGGTAAAGTATTATGGGACCTAACTGCTTAGGTCATCGGTCCCTAGGCTTACACACTACGTAATCTGACTTTCGCTAAAGACAGCACACACACCTATGCCGGAGAGAGGACTCGAACCTGCGACGAGGAAGCCGCGCGGACCGCGCGGCTTCCTCGCGCGGCTGCAAAATAATTAATTGATTCTTTCGTCAAAAGTAAAATTCTCTTACAAAATATATGAAATGCAACTACATGTACCCTAGTTGGTAATTGTTAATAGGTTGAATGCATGAAGTCCGTTCTGTTCATCGCATAACTTCATGCATTCAAGGGGTCTACGAAAAGTTATATGTGCTAACCATGAAATACATATATACATTGTCCCCATGTAACTTCATAAACTTGTAAGGAATGAGATGAAAAAGAAACAATAGAAACACACTTTGCCAGAAAAGAATAGTACACCTGGAAAGAAGGTGTCAACTTTGATCTGATGACGACATGTGCCACCTGGAATACAGCAGATGTACTGATGATGGTTTCAACGTCGTCGGCAAACAGATAGTGGCCTAGCTACTAGAGCGTCGTCTATGTCTACCCATTAATAGGGAGTGCTCACAACCAGAAGGTTCAGTGTGGCGCAAGTAGACAATCATGGCACGAAGACGCAATCGTGCTTCCTACTACCAAATGAGCGAGTTTGAAAAAGGTCAAATTGCGGCATTTCGATTGGCGGGATGGTCCTTCCGGAGAATTTCTTTACAAAATGGACGTGCTCCGTGAGTTGTGCAACGATGCTGGTATCAGTGATCACATGAACATTCTCACACCATAATACGAGGTTCTGGACGCTTACTCAGCACAGACGCCGGAATCGTCGTGTAGAGTGGCAGATCGTACAACTGTTACAGGACAGATATTGGGGCTTCTGAGAGCAGACTTGTCAACGCGATCTGTTGCCAAACAATTATTAACAGTGAGACTACGAGCACTCCCACATCTAGCCAGTTAGTCACTGTTCCACTTACGCCACAACATAGACGCGCACGGTTCAACTGGTGCCGTTGGAGGATCACTTGGAAGATGGAATCGTGCGCCGTCGTCTTCAGTGATGAAAGCTGATTCTGTCTGCACGCAGATGATGGTCGTTTGCCTGTGCGATGTAGATCTAATGAGCGCTTTCTCGAAGAGTGCATTCTTCCAAGACAAACTGGCCCCGCACCAGGTCATATGTTCTGTAGTCTGGTAATATACAACGTTCGTTCACTTTCGGTGTACCTGCAGGGGATGCTAGCCAACGCTGGGTACGTGCAAGTTGTTGTTAGACCTGCTCTCTTACCGTTTTTGTACGAGGAATGTAAGTTTTATTCCAACACACAACGCTCGCCCACACACCGTCCGCTTAACACAAACTGCAAGATGTGCAGTAACCGTCCTTGTAAGAGGAAGGTGATGTTTTGTTCCAACAGGATAATGCTCGCCCCACACTCAAACGGCAAGATGTGGACTAACTTCCCTATCCAGCACAATCTTCAAACTTCTCTCTAATCGAGTGTGATGGAACGAGAAGTTATCGGTGCGACTCGGCAGCCAACAAGTATTACAGAACGATGTGAATAGGTCGAACAGGCGTGGAATAGCGTATACCAGAACAGCTTTCGCCATCTGTACCATCGACTGCATGGCAGAGACAACGGCTGCATTGCCGCTCTTAGAGACTACTCGACGTACCAATATGGGTGTTTCAGCAAGGATTGATACATGATACGTCACAACCGTTTCTGCTATTGATCTGTAAATGTAATCATTACATGTACTCCGTATGCACTGTAGCAACAAAGAATCTTTAACGAATTGGAAAGCTCTAAAAGGGATTACTAATCTTTTTCCGGCATTGAATTAATACCCTGATAAGCTGTGAATTTCGGTTTTTGGTTTTCTTTGTAGAAAAGTCTTGTAGTCAAAAACATAAAGAGAGCAAATTGAAATGAACTGTGCGTACCTTCTTCTGTAAACTAAGTGACATGGCATTTCACCTCTCGCGATTCTGTGGCGGCTTTTTTTGGTCGAGCTGTTGGAAAGTAAGTTCATATATCTTTCGATAAAATATATGTTTCGGTAATACTTAAATGGAACTTAATTATGACATCAGCATTGACCATATTCCACGATAACAACTATAACTTTGTATTAATACTTATATCTTTCTTTTCAGAGGCCGTAAAGAAAGAATTGGTGAAGAATTGTTCATTGGTAGAACGAGCGAACACATTACGCGTTCTCTCGTTACGTTTTCAATATCGTTATGCAGCACATCCTGTGGTCGAGATGGCGACCATTTCTGTTCATTCTTTAAGGATATTTTTTTACGTTACGTTGGTTGGTCAATTTCCTTCGAACAATGACGTTGGAGTCGCTTCAGTGGCTTGATATTAATAGGCGGTAAGCTGATAATTACGTGTCTAAATAAACTACATATTTTCAGTAACTATGAATTTCATTTATATAGGTATTTGCTTAAGTCTGACGTCTTTGAACCCTCTCTCAAAGGTCACGGAATTGTGTAATAATCGGTTATTTTATTTCGCGTGACGTATTGGGAAAAGTTTTGATAAATGTAATATCCCAGGCTTTTTTTTTATGATAAGTTCGTTTCGCTTTGGCTCACAGAACGACAACATTTTCGCCATAGACTTACCTTCCACAGTTCCAATTACGACCAAGTCATTTTCACGAGACAAATACATCTGCAATTTTCTTGGCAACTTACTCGTTTGTGCTGGGTCGAAGAGAACAGACCAATTACAGGCACTACCATTGCCTATATTGCTAGTGATATGGCTCTTGCGTGTGAGGCCCTTACGAAACGACAAAGGACTAGGAGAACTGCCTGTCCCTAGTTGAAAAAAAGGTGGTTAGTTTATCCACTCTACACCAAACCTTCCACGAAATAAAATGTCCGCATGAGTGTGCTATTAATGGCCCGTCCTTGCCAGGAAGCTCTCTCAGAGACCCGCTGATGGGCGCAGTCGGTGACCTTGTGACCTGGAGACGTGTTAGCGGCAGCCGCGGCATTCGCCGACACAGCGGCTGTCGATAAGGCGCGGCGCCCCCCCGTCTCCCCGCTCCTCTGGGACGGCACGGCGGGGGCAGCACTCGCGGCCCCCGACTGCTGGATGCTGGATGCTGCAGGGCTCCCATCTGGCTGCACCGACCTCAACATGTGGTCGGCATTCTACGAGTACGAGCAGATAATACTGTATAATGTCACACACTTGAATTAATTTTAGTTACAAACTGTGTCAACGTATTACTTAAGTTTTGCGCTTGAGTTGCCACGATGTCTTCACAGAATTAAAGTGTTAATATCAAGACAAACTATCGACAGGCCACGTAAGCCTTCCTAGGGAGGCTTTGTAGTGTCCCTTTGCAATAATCACCATTATCGAGGTGAAACATAAATAAAAATGACTGTATGTGGCTCAAAATGAACTGCAAACATCGATTTATCTGCGAAAGGTAATAACACTTACTGTAAAAATATACAATATAGATCGATAGATGCAGAAAAGACATTATTTTTACTGTATGAAATTATGATGTGTAAGTAATTAACAGAAGTGTTATTATCTTTGTAAGAGTATAAAACACAATGCACTGCTCATTCTTCTGTCTAGTCTGTTTTGTTCTGTTCGTTCTGGTGTTAGTTGGAATAAGGTAAGCAAGCTATTGTGCTGCGCTAGCATTTGTTTCTGTCGTAACGTAATTGCAAATATTTAATGGTGTAAACTGTATCCTAGTAAGAATATATTAGTATAAAGTGATCTCCGTGTGTTATTTCAAGAACCTACGCCACATTTATCTTATGAAAAGAATATTCAATGAAAATTATTTAGCATGTTTCCAGCTTCTGCCGAGCGAGTAACAGTGATCTCTGACTGTTGACAATTAGCCGCCATTACGCGGTACATTTAAAAATATTTTCTCACAGCACAATGTCTGATAGCCGGAGCGGAAGAAATTATGTAAAAATATTCAGTGATATTAATTGAAGGAGTCCAGTGAAATAATTTTATTAAAACTTCTCTTCTTCTTCTTCTTTCGATTTCGGCCATCTTTGGACCACGTTCAACAATTCACTTGCCCGGCTTTTTGATCTTTTTTTCTCTCTTCCCAATATTTCCTCATCATTTTCGAGTGGTTCCTCCTCCGCTCTTCCGACCATTTCCTGTTATTATTCTTTAGTTTCGTTTCTTCTGGAAAACACTTAATTTCGTTCACTATTTGTCTAAACTTTTCCCTGTCCCTGATTGACTCACGGGTGACATTAAAATAGGCCAAATCCTTTTTCACCATCTGTATCCATTTATTGTTGGTTTTTTCGTTCCTGTTACTATGTTCAAACACTTTTCTTGTTAGTCTGTTTCCATCCATCCTCGACAGGTGACCATAAAACGTTAGTCTGCGTTTACGCATTGCCTCACTCACTTTCTCAATAGTTTTGTATATTTCCTTATTACTCTTTAGCTTGTACTCTTCTCCAATCTTTCTCGGTCCTAATATTTTTCTCAAAATTTTCCTTTCTTTCTTTTCCATGTTTTCTATTTCCCCCTTTTTGTTAAGAGTTAGGCACTCCGATGCATACAGGCATTCTGGTCTAATGACAGTTTTATAATGTCTTAATTTAGCTTGAATCGAAATGTTTTTTTTGTTATATATGTCTTTGGTTTTTTGAAAAGCAAATTCCATTTTCCTTGCTCTCGCCTGGTTTGCACTCTTGTCTAAACCATTCACTTGAATTATTTCACCTAAATACTTAAATTTTTCTACTCTCTTAATATTGCCGTATTTAGTAATAAGATTTTTCTTGTTATTTCTATGATTAGACATATACACGGTTTTTTCAAATGAAATCTGCAGTCCAGCTCTGGCCGAAACTTCTTGTAGTTTCTCCAGGTAGTTCTGAGCTATTTCTTCGTTTTCTGTAATTATTGCCAGATCGTCTGCAAAAGCTAAACAGTCCACTTCTATTTTTTCTTTTTTTGTTCCAATTCTGATGTCATTCTTGGTGCCTTTGAGTTCTTCTTTCCATATTCTCAATATCTTTTCCAGTACGCAGTTGAAGAGGATTGGGGGTAAACCATCACCTTGTCTAACACCTGTTTTAATTTCGAACTTCCTTGAAATTTCACCCATAAATTTAACTTTGGCCTTACTGTTTGTTAGCGTCTGTTTGATAATTTGAATTGTTTTCGTATCGACCCCAAATTCTTCCAATAATTTCAGTAATGTTTCTCTATCTACCGAGTCGTATGCTTTTTTGAAATCTACAAATACTATTGCAAATCTCTGGCCTCTTGAGATTCTGTAACGAATTAGTGTTTTCAGGTTAAATATTTGTTCAACACAGGATCTACCTTGTCTAAAACCTGCTTGATATTCACCTATTTTTTTTATCCAGAACTGGCTCCACGATTTGAAGTAATTTCCTTGACAAAATTTTGTATCCTACTGGTAGTAGCGAGATCCCTCTATAATTATTAACATTCATCTTATCCCCCTTTTTGTGTAGTGGGTGTATCAGGGCACACTGCCAGTCTTCAGGAATTCTTTCTTCGTCCCAGATCTTCTTAAACATATGTTCCAAAACTTGTGGGAGGTTGGTATCCATTATTTTTAGGATTTCTGGTACTATGGAGTCTTCACCTGGGGCTTTATTGTTTTTTAGACTGTGTATTATGTGTTTTATTTCTTCAGCTTCTGGAGGTTTTGACTCGGTATTAGTATTTCGGTGGTTTTCAAAACTCATTTTATCTTTGGGTGGTTCACAATTTAGTAGATTCTCGAAATATTTTGCTAATATTTCACAATTAGTCTTGTTTGTCAAACCTAGCTTGTTCTCTTCATCTTTAAAACATAAATTTGGGGATTGGTAATTGGTTAGCTGTTTTCTAAAAGTTTTGTAGAAATCTCTAGAATTATTTCTTTTAAAGTCTTCCTCAATCTGTTCTAGGTTATCCTGAAATTGTCTTCTTTTTTTATTACGGAAAAGCTTAGCTGTTTCTCTTCTCTGGATTTTAAAATTGTCAAGATCTTGAGGATCTTTTGTGGAGTTCCATTTCTGCCACAATTTCTGTCTCTTCTCCAGGTTCTCATCACATTCATTGTCCCACCATGGATGTCTTCTTACTCTTTTCACGAGACAATTTTCTTTTGCTATTTCAACTATTTCGTTTTTGATCTCCTCCCATCCCGCTTCCTTATTTATTGTGGATATGCCATCGCTATCTTTGTGCAATGCTCTTTGAAACCGTTGTTTAATTTCTTCATTTTTTAACGTTTCTGTGTTATATTTTGGAATTTTGTAAAAGGTTTTCTTCTCTTTTCGAAATGGGAGTGGTCTGAATTTAATCGTAGTCAAATAGTGGTCTGAATCAACATCAAGGCTTTTCAGCACTTTAGTGTTTTGAATTTCTTCTTGACAATGAAGTGAGATAGCCACATGGTCAATTTGGAATTCTCCGAGAAGTGGATTTGGTGATCTCCATGTTTTAGTTTTTCGGCTCAGCTTTTTGAAATGTGTTGTCATTATTTTCAAGTTGAAATGCCTACATACCTCTATAAGCCTTTCTCCATTTTTTGAAGTTCTTTTGTGACCTGGGAAGAGGCCTACTGTTCCATGGTATTTTTTCTCCCTTCCTATTTGTGCGTTAAAATCGCCTACTAACATTTTTATGTTCTTCTTTGAGCATCTATCCAGTTCCATTTCAAGTATCTCCCAAAATTCTTCAACTTTCTCCGGGTTATTTTTGTTGTCCTGGTTTATGGGTGCATGGCAGTTGATTATAGAGTATCCTTTGTTTTTACATTTAATCTCAAGAATGGATAGTCTCTCAGAACTCGAGTAGAAGTTAGTAACTGAATCTAAAATTGAGTGATGTACCAGAAATGCTGTTCCCAGGTATGGCATTTGTTTCATTAAGATTTTACCTGGTTTTCCTTTAAATAAACGATAGTTTTCAAAATCTAAAGCAGTTTCATCTAAAAACCTTGTTTCTTGTAATGCAAATATTAAAATTTCTTTCTGGTTCAGCTTTTCAATCAATAATTTCAATTTTCCTACTTTAATTAGAGAGTTTACATTTAGGGTTGCAAACATAGTTGCTTTCTTAAATTTCAGTGTTGAGGGCTGCATACATGTTGGTTGGGGTCCTCCAAAATCCTTTGACCCCTTTGCATTGTTTCTACGAACAACGGAGGATTTGCCATTCGATCTACCTCTTGGAGAAGTGTCTATCTTTGACGACGTTCCCATCATGCTTTGCAGTAATTGTTGGATAATAAATTGGGGGATCGGGTTGCCCCGAATCCGAAATTAAAACCAAGGTAGTAAGCCCTGGAGTTAGCTCTTCCGCTCTCTCTGCCGTTGGGAAATTGTTCCTCTTCCGCCATTGAGACCGTTGGCTGGGTTTCACCTAGTAACCCTAGGCAGGGGCCCTATGACAGGGTGCTACCATCTGGAGCCGGACGGACCCTGGTTTTTTTACGAGGTTGTTACTCCTCCCCCTCCACACTTCCCCATCCTCTTGTTTTTAGATGGGCCCGGGCTTGGGACCGGCTTGCGGCGGTGTTTTAAAACTTCTCTATTTTCTGTGATAGTAATAATTTCAAATCAGCGAACTGTAGCTGAGTAATACTACGCTATTGCATTTACAGTAATTTGTAGGGAGCCTGGCGCTCGATAAAACCAGATATAATTCGTAATTGGCAACCTACGAAATTCATTATTTTGCTTATTATTTCTCTTTTGTATTTTTTTGAAAGCTAAACGTAAAAACTAACTTCACTAAAAATCAGTAACAGATCACGATAAATCAAAGGACAAACAAATTTACTAGGAGGGTGTTTCCTCTAAATAAATAGTTACATTACTTTTTGAGAGATATAATAGCTTCCAATATTTTTGCTAAATCAAGAAGTTTTAGTATTGTACATCTGAAACTCCATGACATGTGTGCCTGTATCCTAACTTCTCGCCGTTGCAATTTCCAGCGAAGACAAAACGTGAACTCTGAAACTATCAATTCCCAAGAAGAACACCCAAGCATGAGTCGACATAATAAACGTTTAATCAGAGCAAACGTTTACCATAGCGGTCTGGTTGACAGTCGGGTTGAGAGGAGTAATAAGAATCGGAAAACAGTTTTAAAAAAGTAATTTTCGGTTTTGCACCCGGATCCCATCAACATTCTGCCACAATATTTCGGCCCAGAGACGTCCGGCCATCCTCAGGTGAGTAGACGAAGTACTGAAGAGACCTGATGCAGACATGGTATTTACAGCGAATCACGCATGCGAATTGTACTGGCGGTTTACGGCGGATACTGTATGTGACATGGGCGAGGCAGCCAAGTTGTGTGCGGTGACGTAAGAATAACGTAATCGCTGACTATCGACTGAGGATGTCGATTCCGTCGTGACCGCGTAATTTTAATAATTGTATTCCAATTTTTATCCAGCTGAAAGCCGTTGTCCCGATTCATTAAATTATCAGCAAGACGTATTTCCACGGATTCTTTAATTACAGAGTGCCAGAAGCTGGAAAACGGAGATAAAATTTTATATTATTGTATTCCATTGAATGTCCCATGGAAATGCAATGTTTTGATACTGCTGATTTTAAAGGTTGCCGCAGACGGGTGTGTCTTTCGTATTCTACACAGCGTTCCTGGACCTTCCATTTCGTCTGACCTATACATGCAGAGCCACACTTATACGGAATTTTATAAACTCCCGACTTCCTCAATTGTAAATCGTCTTTAACAGATCCGACTAAGGCCCTGGTCTTTGCTGGTGGGCGGAAGATGACATAATGTTATTCTTCATAAGATATCTGCTAATTTTAGAAGACACGTTCCTGGCATGTGGAAGGAGCGCAGTTGATTTATAATATTCACCAGTCTCCTAAGGGCGGTGCTTCTTGTTATTATAATTGTGCATAGCTTTCCGTATTTGCCGCGAAGTATAGCCATTATCTTTAAAAACCTTCTCCTGAACTAATTCTTCGTTTAGGCTCTCAGCATCCTATACTACATGCGCCCAATGAATTAAAGTACTGAGAACACCGGTGGTTTGTACGGTGTGATGTCAGGTGGACGCCTGAAGATATAGATCTGCATGTGTGGGTTTTGTGTACACCGAATGTCCCAAAGACCCATCAGTCATACGGCGTGCTAACACGTCTAGATAGGGTAAAGTTCCATCTTTCTCAGTCTCCATAGTAAAATTGATGTTCTCATGTAAAGAGTTTAAATGGCAAAGGAACTTTTCCAGTTCTTGTCTGCATGAGGCCATACAACGGAAGTATCATCTACGTAATTAAAGAATCCGTGGAAATACGTCTTACTGATAATTTAATGAATCGTGACAACGGCTTTCAGCTCGATAAAAGTTGGAATCCAGTTATGAAAATTATGCTGTCACAACGGAATCGACAACCTCAGTCGATACTCAGCGATTAGATTATTCTTACTTCACCGCTGAGGACAGCACACACAACTTAGGCTGTGTCGCGTATTATCACCTCCTAACGCATGCGCCGTAAACCGCCAGTACGATTCACATGCGCGTAATTCGCTACAAATATCATGACTGCATCAGGTCTCCTTAGTACTTCGTCTACTCACCTGAGGATGGCCGGACGTCTCTGGGCCGAAATATTGTGGCAGAATGTTGATGGGATCCGGCTGCAAACTCGAAAATTACTGGAAGAAGAAATTCGCCGGGAATATTTCAGAAGTCTCAGTTTAAAAAAAGGCGCTAACACCATTAGGCTATTCTATAACAGCAATATTTTGCAAAGAAAACGTAACATTCTTAGCCACAGGTGCTATCCACACACGATTATTCGCTGCAGCATAGATTCTATGACGATCTGAAGAATAAGATTGGACGTACATAAGAAGCTTTGTTTACAATATAATGCAAAATACAAGCGACAGACAGATGGAGAACGCCAAAAAGAGATACAACGACCACATTGAAATGTTCATACTGAAAATTAGCCAAAGATTCACAATAACCATGGCCGTGACTCTGGACACCTGGAGAAGATCATGATGCCTGACACACTGAATAAAGTGAAGGAAATTGACTTTTGAGAGTAGTTATGAATTCGTTTTCTTTTCGAAACAACTGAAAGTAATTTATGCTGAAATGAAATAGATACCACACAACGCGAAATTTTCTAAGTCGTTTCACTTCCTAGCTTCCTAAAAACCGACCGTCCGCTTTCGCGTCTCCACTCGCACTGTCACTCTGCCCGTCGCCGGCCGCGTTTCTCGCGCGAAAACATCCTCGCTCAACTGACTAGGGCAGTTGCCGTTCCTGAAGCCATCCATCTGATTGGCTATAGCTTATTCTACATTATTTTACATTTTAACGTATTTAAATAATCATGGCTTGACCACTTTCACTTTCTAAATAAGGTAACAATAATGTCCATTAAACAATAAACGTTAAATCTTTTACATAAAACCAATACAATTTCCTTCTTAACTTTGAATGTCACGGCCAGTAGCCTTTCACCAGTGTGCTTTCTGATGTATAAATAAAGAACAAAAGTAACTATTAAGCACTAAACTTTAAAACAAATATTACAATGCTTCATGACTCAAAAACGTGTCAGGCTGCCATTGTTCAATGTGTTTTGTGTGGAGGAAATGATATTCTGATGCTTAACTGAAAATACTGATAGCTTAAATTAACTATATCTTTTAAACAAATAAAGTTACAGAGTTGATATTTACAACATTTGTCATTTTAATGATGCACTTCTATATGAAATGTCGATCCTAAAGATCGACCAAAGCGGTCAGATTTTAGCATTCAGGTCTTAGTTACAAAACTTGTTAATTTCACTTTAACAGTAAATTCTAGACTATTATACATATGATCAGTATTCAAGTTTTATTGGGATTAAAATGAAAATTTATGAAGGATGATAGATCAAAATTACTGTGGCTTCATTCCCTGAATTACTACAGAACTATACAGTTTTAATTAATGTTTCCCTTTATGGCCAATCTTAGGTCTGCCATATTTAACACTTCTACGTCTCCCTGGCCACAAACAGCTTCTACAAGGTTTCCCTATGATGTAAGATCTTGTCTGTCTCACAGACACACTACAGCACTTAAGCCTCATTCAGCACAATAGACGCCTGTGAATTTCCCCATCTCGTGCCGAATCTGCGCTCCTTATTGCACATGGTCTTAGACAACAGGGCTCATTTCACAATTGCTGAAGGCTGACTCTTTCTGCCACGTACTTAATTGAGAGCGAAATGCTCGTTAACTCACATGGTGTGTCCACCTTATTTTTGGTTTACTTTTTCTTTTCTTTCTGGCTGCTCACCAAAGGCCCACACGTACAGCTTTCTCTTGCTTTTCAACCCATAGCTTATTTTCTTCTTCATTTGGTCTGCTTCCAGCTTTTTCTCACTGGAGTGCATAAACTGTTCTCTTTCAGCACACAGTTACGCCAGTGTGCCAATACATACTAACTCGATCAAATTCTGTGTGTTACCTACATTTAGAAAATAAATACATGCTATGTTACAATGAATAACAGATTTGAATAACTGTGAGGTTTCTTCCTTATATCTGTCACGCTCGCATCCGCCACATCTCAAAAAGCGCCGGTCCTTCTGTTCCTGGTCCCCACTTACAGGAATGGGAAGAGGCAGCACTTGTCGGAAGTCGTCATTCTTATCGCATATTTCAAATACTGAGTGTACACGATTACCCGCTGAGAAAATTGTCCACCTCTCTCTTATGAACTGTGAACTGAAAGGAAACTTGTGCTCTGGTGTCAAAAGGAAGAATGGCTAAGGAGGAAATTTTTTGGTACTTGAGGACTAAACTGTTGTAATAAGTAACTTTAAAATTATAGAGTAGGATCCTTGAAATGAGACTAATGTAAATGGGGCTCTGAAGAAGTAATACAACACATATTTATCTCGGCGAATTGCGGAATTTGTTGTGAGACGTCGTGGAATATTCCCACTTCACCCTCTACAGGTTCATGACATTCTGATAGATGCTCCTCAAAATTGAGGTGCGTTCCAAGAGGGGAACTGGCAATGAGTTTCTTTTGGAGGAAAACTAGAAAATTATAAAAATTTATAGGCGTGTGCGCAATGTTTACGGACGCCTGGCAGTGAACAAAAGCGCGGTGAGTCGTCGTGCGAGGTACGTGTCATCATCGCAGCAGCGTGTCGCAGCCAGTCATGCATCCCGCGTGCCGACCGGTCGCACACAGCTGTGAGTCCTGCTGTGTTGGAACGTGTGTACACTCTCATTCAGGTGATCGACGAATCAGAATCAAACACATCGCTGCACAGCTGTACGTCTCCGTTGGTAGTGCTCCGTTGGGGTACCCAGAGGTGTGTGCCCGCTGGGTTCTTTGCCACCTTATAGAAGATGATAAAGAGCAACGAAGGACCATCTCTGCTGAACTGTTTGTACGTTACGAGGCTTATCGTGATAATTTACTGTCGCGCATCGTCACAGCCGACGAAACATGCGTTCGTCACTTCGAACCGGAAACAAAATGGCAATCCATGGAATGGCGCCACACCGCCTCTCGTCCGAAGAAAAAGCCCACAGCGGTATCCTCAGCCGATAAAGTCCAATACTTCTAGAACATTCAAGGGGTTACTCTGTTCGATGTCCTTCCTCACTGTGCAGCCACGAGGTTTAAAGAGAATTGTGCTACACTCAGGAAACTGAAGAAACATCTTCAACGTGTTCGCCGACACAAAAACGCAAAAGAACTTTTCCTTTACCACTGCAGTGCAAGGCCTCACATCTGTGAGCGGTGTACAGGGTGAAAAGTATTTAAACCGACAAACTCTGGGAGATTGTAGGGGACATCAAAACAAATATTTTTTCCCTAATGTCATTTTTTCCTATGAGGATTATTTAGACCGGTAGAGGAAGATTTCTCTGGCGGCAAATTAATGAAACCAACAAACATTTTTACCTTTTTTATGACCAAGAGACAGCACATTAACACAACCCAATTTCAATTACAGCAGCTTTTCAAAAATGCCTCCATTGACACGTAATCAGAGGTTACTCTGTCGCATCATGTTCTGTCCGATGCAGGCAAAAACCACAGGAGTATCCTGAATTATTCCTGCTGCTACTACTATTCGGGCAAGCAGATCCTCTTCGATGCAACAGCGGTTGCGTAAACGAGGTTGCGCATCTCTGCCCACACAAAAAAGTCCAGAGGGGACATATCTGGGGATCGAGCAGGCCACGGTACAGGACCACCTCTGCCGATCCACGTTTCCGGGAACCGTTGGTCCATGAATCGACGCACACGGCGACTGAAATGTGCCGGCGCCCCGTCATGTTGGAACCACATGCGTTGCCTTGTAGGGAGCGGGACGTCTTCCAGCAATTCTGGCAATGCTCTGGCGAGAAAATTGTAATAGAGGCTACCATTTAATGGCCTAGGTAGCAGATACGGCCCAATTAAACAGTCGCCAACAACACCGACCCACACATTAACGAAGAACCGCACTTGATGAGAGCTAGTAACTGTGGCATGTGGGTTATCCTCATTCCAAACATGCGAATTGTGCATGTTGAAGACTCCATCACCCCCGAACGTTGCTTCATGGGTAAGCAACACAGAGGATGGAAATGTAGGATGCATTTCACACTGTTCCAGGTACCACTCCGAAAACTGTGCTCTGGGTGGATAATCAACTGGTTCCAGGTTGTGGACATGCTGTAAGTGAAATGGACGTAACAACTGCTCTCGAAGGACTGTTCTTACATTCGTCTGATTCGTCCCCATGTTACGTGCAATTGCACGAGTGCTGATTGAAGGATCCCGCTCCACATGCTGCAAGACAGTTTCCTCAAATTGCAGCGTTCTTACCGTGCGACGGCGTCCCTGTCCAGGTAATCCGCTAAATGACCCGGTCTCACGCAGACGTTGGTACACAGCAGCAAAGGCCGTATGATGCAGGATACGGCGATTAGGATATTGTTGTTGGTAAACCCGCTGTGCACCTCGTGCGTTGCGGTGCGTTACGTAGTACGCACCAACCATATCAGTGTACTCACTCCAGGTGCATCGTTCCATAAGTAAACAGAGAAAATGCACTACTATACTAGTGGACAGCAGTTGCCTACAACTGAAGATCGTAATACGGCCTCTAACAACTGCAGACCGTAATACGGCCTCCACCGGTTTAAATAATCCCCATGGGAAAAAATGACATTAGGGAAAAATATTTGTTTTGATGTCCCCTACAACCTCTCAGAGTTTGTCGGTTTAAATACTTTTCACCCTGTATATACGACGTGGCCATTCGCACTAGGTGCTGTATGTTCTCCAATATTTTAGTTATGAAATTTTTGAAATTTGTGGTTCCTATGGGACCAGACTCCTGAGGTCATCGGTACCTAGGCTTACACACTACTTAATCTAGCTCAAACTAACTTACGCTAAGGACAACACACACACCCACGCGTGATGGAGGGCTCCAACCGTCGACGCGGGGAGTCGCGCGAACCGTGGCAAGGCACCTCAGCCGCACGGCTACACCGCGCGCCTTAGTTATGACAAACATTTTGTAATGTGCTGTTTATTATTGACATGACAAATCGGTGTGACATCCAACCAACTTAAAATGAACACGTTTCATAATAAAAACATTTTTTAAGACCAGAAGATGATTTCAAAATCTGTCGAAAGCGGTAGATTTAAGCAAATATATGATTACAACACAAGCGATATGATTCGAGTTCTTTGAAATTGCCGATATCAGATATTCCTCGATAGTCGTTCTCAACATTTGAGACAATAGGTTTAGCCCTGTAGCGCTGTGGTACGGACGGAAGGGCCTGCGAGATTCAGATCGCTGCCGCCCATCACAGCCTGCAGCGGACCGCCGACTGAATTATTGTCGGGGGCGGGGTGGGGGGTGGGGGGGGGAGGGGCAGCACCCAGATACTGGCGTGCGCATTGTTAACTTCTGTGCGCGGCGCTTGAATTATTATCGGCAGGGCTTTATCACCCACGATGAGCATGCAGCGCTCACAAAGGCCACGCACTGTCCTCCGGCCGCTGATAAAACTGCGCTAAGAGCCGCGCTGTGCCGCGTGCCGGCCAGCTGTCGCTGGGAAAGGAAGAGAGGCGGGGGGTGGGAGGGGGGGGGGGGGTGCGACGGTCCGTAAATCGTAAATGCTGCTGCGTGCCTGCACAATGGGGCGCCACGGCCCTGTGGGCTTCCCGCCCTCACACATGTAACGTTCCCCTATGCGGCACTTCCGACGACTAGTTGCTACAATGAGGCGAAACTAAACGGGATTCGTGCACTTTCTCTCCGAAACTGTTGTTGTTAGTTTTCATCTCCCACATTCAGGAGTTCAGCTTTAGCTCTCAAATGACCTCAGTACCGCCAAATGGTTCAAATGGCTCTGAGCACTATGGGACCTAACTGCTGACATCATCAGTCCCCTAGAACTTAGAACTACTTAAACCTAACTAACCTAAGGACATCACACACATCCATGCCCGAGGCAGGATTCGAACCTGCGACCGTAGCGGTCCCGCGGCTCCCGACTGTAGCGCCTAGAACCGCTCGGCCACTCCGGCCGGCTCAATACAGCCAATGTGGACACTTACACTCTCGTAAATAAGGAATTTCCATAAAAGCTGACTTAAAAATTCATACTTGTACACTGTCCAGTCGCATTTATGCGGCCTCCTGTCAAGAGCCTGAATAGCCTTTTTTGCGCAACGGAACGCTGGCAGACACGCAGCAAAAGAGATAATAAGGTAGTGGTAGATACCGACAGGGATGTGGAGCCAAGCCGACTTCACTGCTTTGGCCAGCTGCGCTAGGTTTCGATTGAGGGCCCGTGGGGCGAACATCCTGGATTGGGTTTTAGTACGGGGAGTGGTGGCAGGGGAGCGCGGTGAATTCGTCCTGGTGGTCTTCGAATCACGTACGTTCACTGAGAGCTGTGAAACACGTTACATTGCCTGCTGGCGCATGCAATCGTGCCAAACGAAAGCAAATAGCATGTATGGGTCGTCATAGGTGTGAGAGGTTCCGTGATATCTTTTGCATGTCGCCTCTCATTTTCATCTATTTTATTAATGTCTTATTCCATTGTGCAGTGGTAACAGGCCGAATAAGGTTATTGTAATGAGAGTATTTGTACAAAGAGCTCAAAATACTTTTCACTTGATTCCTTTGCATGTTGGGTGGCCTGTGCGAGGTGTGCACTAGAGGACGCGACACACTGTTTTCTGGTTGGGGGCTGCTCTTTTCCGAATACTGAGATGGTCGTACATCAGTAGACTTAAGAGCCTGGCGGAACGACTGACGTCGGTCCAGTTTCGCCTATTGTAAGCAGGCGAAACGACCTTCGAGTCGTCTGAGTGTCGCCACAGTTTATGCGTTTACCGTTCCGGTGCGCCCGGAACGAAGACTGCTGGCACCGACTGACTGCATTGTCCTCATGATTCTGAGAATACTTTTGGACCGTGCCCTGCTGGTTACGGTTGGCTGGCGCTGGATGGCCGGTGGTCTAGTCATGTTATTTTCGTAGCCGGTCAAAACATGGTTCAAATGGCTCTGAGCACTGTGGGACTTAACTTCTGATGTCGTCAGTCCCAAAAAACTTAGAGCTACATAAACCTAACTAACCTAAGGACATCACACACATCCATGTCCAAGGCAGGATTCGAACCTTCTACCGTAGCGGTCGCGCGGTTCCAGACTGTAGCACCTAGAACCGCTCGGCCACCCTGTCAGGCAAGTTTAGTGCCCTCAGCTGAATAGCAGAGGCATGACTGGTCACTCAACATGCGGCCAGTTGACGCTATAAAGTACTTCTCGAAATTGGGGGGAACAGTCCCTACGGGCGCGAATGATGTTCTGAGACAGTGTGGGGGAATTCTGGAATCAGCACTGAATGCTGATTCGCGGTTTTCGAGAGTAGTAGGGAGTTGAGCAATGTTGGCTTCACTCTTGCGTTGCGCGGGCGCAGGAGTTCGGGATCTGATCTTCGTCTGAGTCGGGCAGTCTTTCGACTTAGTCGCGCTTTTTTGGCAGAACTTAGACTTCTCGGACAGCCTTCGAGGCCAGGGGTTGAAATAGAGTTACTACGCAGCAGAAGTCGGCGCCTACATCATCAGAACGCTGCCTACCGACGAACTGCTGCAGATTTCAGATCTGGTTCAATATTTTGCGGCTTCGGCGTTGTAGGACCTCTCATTTTTATACCGAATCCCTCAGCAGGAAGCGCGATCGCTTTGCTACAAGTCCACCTTGCTTGTTTCTCCGTGTGATCCCATTTGAGCTCTCACTACTAATTGCGATATTGCAATGTAGTCGGGAGAGTAATATTTGACTCATTAGGGCCTCCAGTCATTATCATCAATCTATTGCATCACAGAGAGCAGGAGCCCTTGTTCTCGAGCCAACTCTTATTCTCAGAATAGTTCAGTATACACAATCCTTTAACCTACTGATTGTGTCGATAATGATGTGCCTTTATGCCCAATAAATCTAATTGTAATATTTAATCTGCACATCATTTCGTAGATATATGCAGAAGCAAATTTCCTCTTGTTTATTATGACAAAGTTCTCTGTTTTTCTCAGAGTTGATTACGATTTTCATTAAATTATTGTTAGTGTGCACTACTTATTTCACCAACTAGCAGGGTCCGCCATCATTTCTTTTCGTTACCGTTGTACGCATAGTTAATTAGGTGTAGGCAGGGAGGGGGTCGAGTGCATGTCTGGTTCTCATGCAAAATTCGTCAGAATTGAAGAGGTGCAAACTCTTCTCCACCCCGGCACCTCGCAGATGCCAATGATATATGCATATCTGCACTAATCTATTGTGCATTTCGGATTGACGAGATCAGCCAGGTAATGCTATGAAAACATTTCTCAGACCACAACACTTCCTTCTCCGGACTGGACCCTTCGGACGATTGTTACAGGGTATTTGTTTTCAGACTTTCAAATGGTTCAGATGGCTCTGAGCACTATGGGACTCAACTGCTGAGGTCATTAGTCCCCTAGAACTTAGAATTAGTTAAACCTAACGACATCACAAACATCCATGCCCGAGGCAGGATTCGAACCTGCGACCGTAGCGGTCTCGCGGTTCCAGACTGCAGCGCCTTTAACCGCACGGCCACTTCGGCCGGCTTCAGACTTTCAAGGCTAGTGGTGCATAAAACGTGATTCATCTGAAAAGGCCACTGAGTGGACGACCAGCTGCGGTACTGGTGTGCAAATTCCACCCATCGTCGCTGATGAACGGCAGTTAGCTCGGGTGCATGGACCAGGCTCCTGCTGCGGAGATCCATACACAGCAACGTTCGCTGAACGGTCGTTGAGGAGTCCCTGTTGGTAGACCCTTGGTTCATCTGGGAGGTCAGTTGCTCAACATTAGCACATGTACTCGTCCGTGTCATCATTGGCCTGAGGTGCACCGCATTTGTCTCAGCGCAGGTTTTAGATACCACCATTTTCATTTTAACATGCGCGGTATTCTTTAAGGATAGCGAGAAGCGAGAAGTTTAAAAACTTTCCGAAATTCTTCCACACTTGATCCGAATACCAATGATAACGCCCTTTTCTATGTCAGATAAATTGCTCCATTTCTGCATTATGTGAACGGCTGCGCTGTTTTGCTCGTCCCCTGAAACGCTTTACATACCCTTACTGCTTGTGCTGCCGTATGCCGTCTGTGAGTGGTTATTTGAAGTTGACGTCGAATGTAGGATGTGGTCACAGTAATGTGACAGGACCGTGTAGACTGAAAGTGCTAAACATTTCCCTAAACGTACTTGTGAATATTTCAGGTTAGGTTTTACCGTGACTGTCATTGATATGACAGAAACTACAGTTTGCTTACACCAGTCACAGTTTATTTCATTTACACTATGCCTTCCATTATGTGGTGGATTTATGAGAAATAATAAGACATGTAATGGTTTGTGTTTACAACCTAGGGGTAGCTTGTCCAGTCTCCAATGATCAAAGGCTCTTTTTTGTGGTATGACGACAACCTATGACTACTGGAGATATAGTTTGCCGATAACATGCTCACGCTATTTTAAACTGTATGTGGTGTCGTATGTGATGTAACACGGCATGAAAAGAGTCTGTGACCAATAAAGGCAGTGTCACAGATTACGTGTAAGTCGTGCACATATACATACATGTCATAGTAAATTGCAATAATCCATCTGATGATGCAGATTTAAACCTCTGAAAATAGTGTAGACTTGTAGATTCAATTGCGAACTCACTAAATTCTAAACTTTTTTGATATATTATGCTGACCAGCCAAAAACCCCCCGGTGAATTCAGTAACGACAGCGAAGTGGATCTTACATGTCACTCGCAAGGAGAGGCCACGACGTTTGGAACACGGATTTACTGCAAACTTCGTACATTCGTAGTACTCCATGAGGATAACAAAATGTGTAAGCAGTAGCACGTACTTCTCAAGCGTTATTGACAAAATCGCTAGATAATTTCGGTCGTCAAATATATACCTGTGCGTGGCCATTTTTACCACAAAGCGGCGGCAGCCGAGTGGATCGCCGGCACGGTAGCTCAGCGTGTTCGGTCAGAGAGCCGGCTGGCCTCTGTAATAAAAAAACTGAGTGGAAGGATGAACCACCGAACTTGACCAGGATGTCTTGCGACGTCCGCAACGACCTAACACAACGATCAATAACGAACAAAATACAAAAAAAAAGTGGTTAGCGTTAAGCCCCTTTAATCGTTGGACCGAGTCCCGTTCCTAAGTTCCTTTTTTTTATTTTCAACACAGTCTTTTTCTTTACTATTTATATTACAACTGATGTAATGGGAAAAATACGTGTAACCAGATGAACTTTTATTAAATTTACAATGTTATTTGGGAATCTACAAATTTTTACAAATTTTTACTATCACAAATAATATAACATTTATAACTATCGACTAGTAAACGACCAAACGCATAAAGTGATACTGAAAATGTATGCTTGTCCGTGTCTTCAAAATTTTTCGTATTTAATCGAAAGAGATCGAGAAATTGCTTCTCGTGAAGACACTATTAAAATACACTCGATATTGCATGACCAATTATCAGCGCCAATATTTAAGGAAATGCTGCGTTATGCATGGTTTTCTTCCAGATTATCGGCTGAAAAGAGAGGTTTTGAAAAAGTTGACGAGGTCTGCTTTTCCACGGAAAACCTCAAAAGACCTTGCGTATGTGGAAACATAGCATTTATTCACTGCAGCTGGTGCCGTTTAACTTTATGTTTTCCATGTTTTTACGAAAAATACCATCCTGCAACTTGTATTCGTAATGTCGAAAGTGACGATTCATCGTACATCTTTCGAAAGCCGTCTGTGCCGCTCTAAACTTGGAGGTAACAAGTAGTTTCGGGCTACTTCCAGGTATAAGGGATTTCTGAAATCACGGACAAGCATTCATTTTCAGTATCACTTTATGCGTTTGGTCGTTTACTAGTCGATAGTTATGAATATTATATTATTTCTGATAATACAAATTTATAGACTGCCAAATAACATTATAAATTTAATAAAAGTTCATCCAATTACACGTATTTTTTCCATTATATCAATTGTAATGTAAATAGTAAAGAAAAAGACTGTGTTAGAAATAAAGAAAAAAACTGACGAAAGGGTCTGGATCAAGCGACTACGGGGCTTGAAAGCTAACCACTCGTCTACCGCCGCTTTATGGTAAAAATGACCAAACACAGAAATTATCTAGCGATTTTCTCAATAATGCTTAAGAAGTACGCGCTACTGATTTCACATTTTGTTGTCCTCATGGAGTACTACGAGTGTACAGTGTACGAGTCTGCAGTCAATCCGCGTTCCAAACGTCGTGTCCTCCCCTTGTCGGTCGCACGGAATCGGCATTGTAAGATGGAGCCATGTATAGACATAAATGAATTTCAGTAACGATCTACCGTCTGTAGAGGTTTACATGAAAATATAGTGAATTTAGTTGCCCAATTTCTTCGTGTCAACGGGGACTTTAACGTACCACTGCCAGCCCTGTAATAAGGCGTAAGAACTCTGACATTAAAAACATCCTAACCAGTAGGGACCGGAATCGAGTCTCACGCGATGTCAGTGACAGTAGCCTTGAAACCAGAGAGGAACTGATACTATCGGTGACTGCAGGTACATATTTTAGAGCACACTTCGCGAAGGCAACTGTATGAAATGGGCATTTGGAATCGGATACCACGGAAGAGGTCATTGCTCACAGCGACACGTCTCCCAGGCAAGGCAACACAGGAACTGGGCGGTAGACAACGGGAAGCTTGCAGCGTGGTCCAATAACTCACGATTTCGCCTCTTTCCAAATGGTATGCTCAATTCCAATGGTGCGATGAAGTATCTAACCCGCATGATGTGTTCGTGCATCATGATTTGGGTCCACGCCTCCAAGTTACCTGTTCCAGGCCTTACCTCAGGATATTACCCAGCGTGGCAAAGGTGATTAGCGTATCAAACTTTCATTTCTTCATTCTGATTTCCGAATCATTTTGTGTTAACCGAGCATTTCGCGCAATTTTACAGATGCAGGTTATGAGTGATTAGGACTGGGTGGTCATATTGGATTCTGGTGTCAAGCTTACATCTGGCGAGATTCAGATTTCTGTGTATACACATCTTCTCTCTGCACGTGGTATTTCCTTCAATTGTTGAACACTTACCATGTCAGCTCCGTAGAGCGTCACGTCACTCGAGCCACGTTTTCCCTAGTACCTGGGTTCCAGAGAGAAGGACATCGTGGCGAGCGTCACCCCACAGATTATCCACTGCCCGCATGTGGCCAATGGGAGACGGACCCAAAGGCGCTCAAGAAAACTTTGTGTACGATAGCAACCGGAACCTCATGGGTGGTCAGTTTGATTTGTTAAAGCCATTCACGAGCTATGTTTGCTTACGTCGCGCTGTCTTGCTAAATCAGAATTAAAACCACACTGCAGTTCGAAAAATTCCGCAGCCCTCCTTCAGTGGGAGCGACGCTGGTAGCCTTCATAGAACTTGCAAAATATTCCATCGTGGAGAACCGACCGCGCAACTTGTAACCTCCCCCTCACTTATCGACCTTAATGACAGTGAAAAATGAAACCGCGTGTACCTAATGGGAATTTTGGAAAAGCAATCGTCGCCGAAGTTAACCTGTCGGTAAAGAGGGAGGAAAGGGTTACATCTAAATGAAAGGAAAAATGCAAGTGAAACTGGTGGAAATTAATTTTGAAATAGGGATAAAGTTAATAAAGAAAGTAAATGTGCGGCCGTTACGTTAACAATCAACTAGCGGTAATTAGATATTTGAGATTTGGGGAAATTACGGTCGCCAGTCCTATGGACAATTACTATAATAACTGAAAAAAAAGGTTATTACACATATAATTAGCACTAGAAGCGTGGCAACTGAAGGTTGACACGTGAGTGTGAAAACTGAAAGTTTGTCAGAAGTAATAAATTTCGCTACACTTAATTTAGCAAAAGAATTAATGAAACCGGAAAATCGAAAGTTAATTTAGTGACTGAAGTTAATAGTGAGCTTTCTTTCTGAAGCACATCGAAATACAGTTAGTCTTGGACTACCTCAACAATCATTTCTAAAGCTACTTGAATCTACGCAATTTCGAAAGAAGAGATTTAACTTTGAACTTGAATTAAACGATTCTGAACAATTAACAATAATAAAATTTAGTACGTACCAAGCTGAGCTGCAGTCACAGGTAAGCTAAAATACGGTAACAAAACTCGCACTCTTAATTTGTGCTTGTGTAATATAACTATTGTAGCCAGCTATGAATACTTAAATTGAACTTTGAAATTAAAGCAGTGAAATGGAATTATGCTGGCGTTTGAATTTCAACGACACTCGGGTTCATTTCGGAAAAGGAAGGGACCCTGCTTGGCAATGCAATTGGGACAATGAGCAACAAAGGTTCATGCTCAGTTGCTGTAATTTTGCGAGGCAAATGGAACAATTTGAAAAGCTGAGGTCTGCCATACAGTTCTGAAACTTTACGTGCTTTTAGTCTTCCTTGTTGGTTGACTGAAGGTTTGAAGCCGTCGAGCGAGGAGGTGGCGACAGTCACTCATTGTCGGCCGTCGCTGTTGCAGAAGCTGGATGTTGGCGCGCCTTCTTCTCGACACGGTCACCAGGCGAAACGGGCTCCTGATGTGCGCCAGCTAATGCTTCCCGTCCGCGACACCATGTCAGAAACTATCATCGCGAGTCGAGCGCAATTACATGCTGCCAAACCCCGAAAGCGCGGCAACTCGAGGGAGCGTCACACAACACACCTGCTCCACTCGCTACTCCAGCCAGACTCCCACAGCTCTGCCCGCGCTCCACGCGGCAGAGTTAACACTACCAAAGATCCTACACACTTTGAGTCTTCACACGACCTATGGATGTCATCGTTCGATAGCAGTTTTCCCTAGGCAAGACCCAGCGTACAAATACAAATAATATTTACGAAACAAACCAATTATACATCGACATAAATGCATAAATATATATATACAAATAGTAAAACAATTACAATATGTAAAGACACAGAAATGCCATATATTCAGGTAACAAAAATAAGGTAAACAAATTATAGTACAATAGATGGAAATAGGAGGATATGCATTTTCGGCGTTACACGTTCCCCACATTGTCTGAGGATGTTCGTGTAACGTAAACAGACTCGGAAAATGTCCAAAAAAAAAAGAAACAGCGGAAATGCATATGCTCAAAACATCAACAAAATTTAGCATTCGCCTAATTAACCATAAACCAATTTTTAGACGATAATAATTGAGTGGAGACACTCCTAATCTTATTCCACTCTGTCATCTTGATCAAAATAAAACAGGTTGACAGCATATTAAAATTCATAGAAAACATAGAAAATGGTTTAGCTATTCTAAAAATCTAAATTCCTGACACTATCAAGAAATAGAATAATATTTACAAAATCAATCAGAGTACATGGTCATAAAAACAGGTAGATCAAAATATGCAAATTAATTATTAAGTACATAGAATACACATTTTATATAACCTCTTCATAATTATTATCTCGTCATGAGATTCCACTTAACGCTAAATATGAAAATAATATTCAGTAGATCGAAAAAAACGTAAATATTGACAGCAGAATTCTTTCACATCAGCTGTCCGGGAAGAAAAACTATTCCGCCTTTTGTACCCGCAAGTACAAAGAATGCCGAGAGCGGCACGGAGAGCCTACGGCGGCACAAGAGCCGACAGCGGCTCCGCCTCGTCAGTATTGTTGCGCCCGCCTGTGCGGCGCTTGATCTCACTCGCCTGTCTAACGGCATTTCCAGAACGTCCGCTTCACTGAATTCTTTGGGAAAAACTCACTCGCGAGAAATCTCAAGGAGTCCATTAACGCTATCACAGTGGATAACTCAACACTGTCCATCATCACACGCATGTACTAGCCTGAAACTTAAAACAGCGTCTAAGTACATCGGCAATGACTAGTAAAACACATATTCATGAAATCTTACAGCTAGTTACAAAATCATATTTACATTGCTTAATCTCCTGTGACTCAGCTGAAAACTTAAACTAGCAGCTTGGATTTTTCAATTGATAAATAATCACTCTCTCTTAAATCATTTAGTCAAAATTAATTACTTATTAATTACAACTTCTTTAATCTCCTCTTGATCAGGCAAAAGCATGGCAATCTTGCAAATCGTTAAATCTTACACTCTATTTTACATACTGTATAAATTACCCATTGTGTGGTATTAATCGATCCTAGGTCGGTACAATTTCAAGTCTACAATGTTCCGTATACCTAATAGTTTTCCAGAGCTTGGATACTCTAAGCAATAAGCATTTGTGTGAGGTATACCAATGACTTTATATGGTCCATTATAAACAAACTTGAATTTAGAGATTTCATGGTCTATCTCGAGCGATTTCTCATGAGCTTTTACAAGTACTACGTATCCGATTGCAAACTTAGCAAAACGCGCTTTAGCGTCATGACGACGTATGCGAGCATCGGCTTTTAGCTTCATTACTTCTCGCAAACGATCTTTTTTTCACACCAATACTAATGTTAATCCGTGGAGGGAATTTGATTATCTCTTCCAATTCACTTTCTACACTTTTGTCAATGCCGAGATTCCTCATGTTACGGCAGTTCAAACTCATTCCTACGTCAATGTCATCCGGCCAGTTAACAATGTGTATAGGCTGGTATTGCCTATGCACACCGTCTCCTGCCTCGTCAAAACCAACCACCATTGTTTTATCTAGTGACATACATGTCAAAGTTTTGCTTTCGCAGTTAATTACTGCACGGTACTTTAATAGCCAATCTAACCCGGTAATTACTTCCGTAGTTAAGTCTGGCACGACGACAAACACTTGTTCAAATCGTGCCCCACATATCTCGAAGTGGACAAAAATCTGTTTTGTGACCGGTTTACTGGCCTTTCCAGTAGCACCGATAATTTTCACTCCTGTTACTGGCATAACTACGATGCCAGGTCTATCTTTCAGTAACTCAAATATTTTCCCAGATACAACACTCAATTCTGCACCGGTGTCAATCAACACGTTTAGTTGTAGGTCGTGCATATTAACAGACACTACTACCCGTCTACAATTGTCCTCGACTGTTTCTTTATTTTCCCACAGTAAATCCTCGTCTATATCCAGGTCATTCCAGAAAAAACCATCCGGCTTTTATCCCAAATCCGGTTTGTCTGGCGGCTTCTTCAGCCTTTGTTCACATACAGTTTTAATTTCAACACGTTTGTCCTGAGGCTTTGTCTGTAGCTTCGCCTCCAATACCGAAACATTTCCTGTAACTCGTCAACTAGCGAGTGTTGATTTGCTATCAATTCACTAATTGTCACCTTCGTTGATTCCTCATTAGCCAGATTGATCTCATCTGCCAATCTACCTGGAGAAATGTGCCCAGTAGTATCTGCAATTACTTCCTCTAGATCTGCGCAACCCACACTGTTATCGTCTGACCGCATAACGTCAGCTCTAACCTCATACACACTGTAATCTACGTGGTTTTCTACCAATCGTATCCGGCTATCACTAAAATTTTCGCAATCTTTCTCCTTAATACTTTCGCAAGGTTTAAATTGGAGGTTTGCGTCGGATGGGTCGGCTACTTCTACCACTGAAACTTTCGGTAAGGTCTGCCGGTTAGGGCCACAACTTTCCGTTACTACTTCAACATCCAACTCTTGCGGGACGAAACACGACCAATCTTGCTCGTGCTCCCCATTAACATCAACTATTTCTAGTAAAGTCTGCCGGTTAGGGCCAGAACTTTCTATCATTTCACAAACAGTATCTTCCTGCGGGACGAGACGCGGAAAATCCTGCACGCGCTCCCCATAAACACTTCTCCCATACAGGCCCCTATAATCTCTTAGTTCGTCGTATAAGCGACCGAACTGCCTTAACCAGACCTCATCCCTCTCTGCAACCCCTCGGTCGATGACGGACGTTTTATCCGACATCTGATCTTCTCTCAACACTTGCGAATCATTCTTAAACTCAATCTCCAGTTCCGCTGTGGGTATTACAGCTGCCACTTTATAATCGATTTCCGGAACACTACTTAAATTGTTCTCACTGACAGTGAATGTACTTCCTACTGCCGTGTATACAGCTGATCTACTACTTGTGGGCGCACTCCTTTCTCCTAACACAGGCACACTCTCCCGCCGTTGATTATTCCACACGGAATTTTCATATCGACGACACCTGGGTTTTCTCCTGCTATTGGGCCGCCAAAATTTCTCCACGCCCGGTCGGCCCCTCACCGGCGCGGCTAATGGTTTCCCTGTCTCGTCCCAGCAGATACGGTCCCCAGATGCTGCTGAGGCGGCTGATCACACCCTCTGGCGTTATTACTATTCTGTGAAGCCCGTAGCACGTTAGTATGATACTGGTTTCCGTCATTCCTGTTATTATTTGCATTGTACCGATTGTTATTACGATCCGAACCATTATTGTTATTGCTGCCATGGTTGCGGTATGCATTATTCCCATGGTTATCGATGTTGTGGTTGCTGTGGTACCCGTTGTTGTTACCACGGCCTCTACCACTGTCGCGATTATTGCGCCAATTGTCCTCGTCCTCCACTCTTTCCAGGAAATCATTTATTGTCCTGTAATTGCTTCCTACGTAGCGCTTTGTATCATCTGGAAGCTTTTTGTAGAGTTCCCAGACTATTTCGGATTCCGTGCGGCGATCACGCAAATATTCCAACTTGCGGATCCAGCCGTCACAAAACTCCTTCATTGAACCGCGCGAATTCGCATCGAAAGGCCTCGATACGACAAATTCGCGCCAGACACTTTGCTGTTTTTGCTCTGACCAGTATTCAGCCAGAAACAAATTTTTAAATTCGTCAAAAGTCAGGTCCGTTTTGTTGAGATTTAAGCCCCAACGCTTGGCATCACCAGCCAACACATCAATAATCGCATTAATTTTTCTCTCATTAGTCCATGATCTGGGTAAAACTCTTTCACAATTCTTAATGAAATCCGTCGCGTGTATACCGCCTTTTTTCAAGGGGTCGAACCGCTCCTCTTTCGTCAACAATGCCGAACTATGTGCATAGATTGTGGCACATAGCTCTGTTTTTCGTCAAGTTTCTTTTCTAATTCCGACACTCTCGTAATTACTTGGCAAGTGGTTGTCGCAAGCGTTTCCACTTCCCTTTTTTTCTCTTCGCAGGTATTAGCCTGCTTCGTCACTTTGGTATCTACTTCGGATACTAAAGCCTTTAAAGTTTCCACCTTCTTTTGATCCTCTTTTTTCACTAATTGAATTTGTTCCGTCACCTTATTCTCGATGATCGGAGCAACTGATTCTCCTACACTTTTCTCGATTCTGCTAATTTCGGAATAAAAACGATTATTTATGCTCGCAATTTCCGCCTGAACGCCTATCATTTCCTGTTTAAGATTACCGATTTCGGTATTAATTGCAACAATATCTTCTTTGATTTTATCAACTTTTGTGTTAACCACTCCAACATTGTTGATAACAACGTTAATAGCTTTGTTCTGATTGTCTAGCATCCGTTCAAATTTTTCAGACTGAGCCTCTTGCTTGGCCGATTGACTCTTGATTTCATTAATCAAAACATTCAATAAATCAGTTAAATTCCCGGAAACTACCGGTTTTACTTCCGTAGCGGCTTCCTCTTTAATTGTCCCCCCGTAATCGTCATCAAGGGATTCGGATTTGATTTTCACTTCCGATTCCGAAACATTTTCTAAAGTTTGGAATTCCATTTCTGCTCTTTGTTGCGTTTCGGCGGTCGCGTCTTTCATGCTAGCCGCCTGTCCCTGAACAATGGGTACCGCGGTGCGCGTTTCCCACTGTTCGACCGATTGTTCCTTATCCAAGCCTACCAAATTTTGGTAATTGTTGCCTTCACTCATTTTAATAATTTTAATATAAATGTCAAATCTCAAATCTAATTAGGATTCCTCACACTAATTTTCTCGGTGACGTATCGACCATTTCGTAACCAGTACTTTGTTACGAGATTTGTACAATGCAAAATTCGTGTCCAGAACAACCTCAAATTTAAAGATTGTCCTGTCACGGTCGCCACATGTAACCTCCCCCTCACTTATCGACCTTAATGACAGTGAAAAATGAAACCGCGTGTACCAAATGGGAATTTTGGAAAAGCAATCGTCACCGAAGTCAACCTGTTAGTAAAGAGGGAGGAAAGGGTTACATCTAAATGAAAGTAAAAATGCAAGTGAAACTGGTGGAAATTAATTTTGAAATAGGGATAAAGTTAATAAAGTAAGTAAATGTGTGGCCGTTACGTTAACAATCAATTAGCGGTAATTAGATATTTGAGATTTGGGGGAAATTACGGTCGCCAGTCCTATGGACAATTACTATAATAACTGAAAAAGAAAGGTTATTACACATATAATTAGCACTAGAAGCGTGGCAACTGAAGGTTGACACGTGAGTGTGAAAACTGAAAGTTTGTCAGAAGTAATAAATTTCGCTACACTTAATTTAGCAAAAGAATTAATGAAACCGGAAAATCGAAAGTTAATTTAGTGACTGAAGTTAATAGTGAGCTTTCTTTCTGAAGCACATCGAAATACAGTTAGTCTTGGACTACCTCAACAATCATTTCTAAAGCTACTTGAATCTACGCAATTTCGAAAGAAGAGATTTAACTTTGAACTTGAATTAAACGATTCTGAACAATTAACAATAGTAAAATTTAGTACGTACCAAGCTGAGCTGCAGTCACAGGTAAGCTAAAATACGGTAACAAAACTCGCACTCTTAATTTGTGCTTGTGTAATATGACTATTGTAGCCAGCTATGAATACTTAAATTGAACTTTGAAATTAAAGCAATGAAATGGAATTATGCTGGCGTTTGAATTTCAACGACACTCGGGTTCATTTCGGAAAAGGAAGGGACCCTGCTTGGCAATGCAATTGGGACAATGAGCAACAAAGGTTCATGCTCAGTTGCTGTAATTTTGCGAGGCAAATGGAACAATTTGAAAAGCTGTGGTCTGCCATACAGTTCTGAAACTTTACGTGCTTTTAGTCTTCCTTGTTGGTTGATTGAAGGTTTGAAGCCGTCGAGCGAGGAGGTGGCGACAGTCACTCATTGTCGGCCGTCGCTGTTGCAGAAGCTGGATGTTGGCGCGCCTTCTTCTCGACACGGTCACCAGGCGAAACGGGCTCTTGATGTGCGCCAGCTAATGCTTCCCGTCCGCGACACCTTGTCAGAAACTATCATCGCGAGTCGAGCGCAATTACATGCTGCCAAACCCCGAAAGTGCGGCAACTCGAGGGAGCGTCACACAACACACCTGCTCCACTCGCTACTCCAGTCAGACTCCCACAGCTCTGCCCGCGCTCCACGCGGCAGAGATAACACTACCAAAGATCCTACACACTTTGAGTCTTAACACGACCTATCGATGTAATCGTTCGATAGCAGTTTTCCCTAGGCAAGACCCAGCGTAAAAATACAAATAATATTTACGAAACAAACCAATTATACATCGACATAAATGCATAAATATATATATACAAATAGTAAAACAATTACAATATGTAAAGACACAGAAATGTCATATATTCAGGTAACAAAAATAAGGTAAACAAATTATAGTACAATAGATGGAAATAGGAGGATATGCATTTCCGGCGTTACAAACTCTTCGCCTTATGTCTGCTGGCTTGTGAAATCAGCTTATGCACGTTAAATTATGTGGTGGTGACGTTTAACCAATTTTCAGGTCTGGGATTGGTGGAACAATTAGGCTCTTTTGCTGATTGTTTGTAGGTCTGTTCTGTGCAAGTTTTGTTCCGAGATGAAGAAGAAGGTCTTGCCCCTCAGAGTAAGCAGTTTGTGGCTAGTTAAGTGAAAGGTAGTGGGTGAGTGACTACTTAAGTGAAAGCGACGGTTGGACATCGGACTTCTGGCAAGACATTCCGGAGTTGTACTTAAAATTTTTCGTGACAGAGATTATTCAACCATACCGGTATCGACCGGACTATGAGTTGGCTCCATGCAGTCAAACTCCTACAATCAGCGTTATACTATGTTAGCAGCTCTTATGCATCAGCGGTCGGTGCCAACACCTCCGGCTGCCATTACTGCGGCCACCGTAAGACTGCAAACTAAGATGCGCACTTTCGGTATCAGGTTATGCGGCAGAGTGGAGAAAGAAAGGCTTAACCTCGATATAGTGCTCACCTAGTGTTTCTGAGGCACTGCTTGAGTTACGTGAAGTCATACATGTTTTTTTTCTGCCAAGCATCTTTCCTTTTCTTGGGGTTTTCTGATTGTGTTGCCCTTGCAGGTCGCACTACGATTCTAATGACTTTTAACATTTTAATTTCCAGATTCTATTCCATATGAGTACTCTGTTATTGTGAAGCTACTTGTAAGTAGGCTGTTTATGTTTTCTCTATGTAAGTAGGCTGTTTATGTTTTCTTATTGGCAACGTTACGTAGCGCTCAATATGAAAATCACTGGCTGTGCTGTGTGCAGTCTGTGGCTAGTTTTGCATTGTTGTCTGCCATTGTAGAGGGGCAGCTGGATGTTAACAGCGCGTAGCGTTGCGCAGTTGGAGGTGAGCCGCCAGCAGTGGTGGATGTGGGGAGAGAGATGGCGGAGTTTTGAAATTTGTCATGAACTGCTATATTTATATATGATGATATCAAGGTAAATACATTGTTTGTTCTCTATTAATATCTTTCATTTGCTAACTATCCCTATCAGTAGTTAGTGCCTTCCATAGTTTGAATCTTTTATTTAGCTGGCAGTAGTGGCGCTCGCTGTATTGCAGTAGCTTGAGCAGCGAAGATTTTTGTGATGTAAATGATTTGTGAAAGGTATAGTTTAATGTTAGTCAGGGCCATTCTTTTGTAGGGAATTTTGAAAGTCAGATAGCGTTGCGCTAACAAAATATTGTGTGTCAGTTTAAGCACAGTCCTGTATAAATTGTTCAAAGGGGAAGTTTCATATGTCGACCCTTAGCCGAGGATACCTCACTGGAATCTTCTGATTTTTTCTTGTAGTTTGTGTAATTGGTGTGGATTTTGTTTATTGCTAGCGCGTAATTATAGAGAGAATTTCCTTTGTAGTTGTAGCCTTTCATTGTTGTACAGTAAAACAGTTGTGGCATGCATATAGATTTGCACCAAGTATTTCGCAGCTACGCTTGCAATTAACTAAATATTATTTTCAGAGCTATGTTAATGTGTTCTCTTATTTTTGCTCTTCAAATTGTGCTTTTCTGCGTTGTCGTGTGAAATATTGTGACAATTATGGCATGTGAAAAACGTAATACTAGGCTCCAAAGTAAACTGAGAAATGACAGTGAAGACGAAAGCAGTGTGTTAGCGCCGCAGAGTTATGAATTAACTGATGTTCAAAGTAGTAATTTGATAATTGTGCATAGGGAAATGGAGCGGGCGGCAAACAATGGCGTGGACAGTGAAACAATTAGTGAAGAGGGAAGCATTATCGATCGATCGGTCGGCAATAGCTCGCCTCAGGAAGCCGAAATGACAGGACACAATTTTGCAAATACTGTAGATTCAGGTTTTGCGTCCTCACCATTTTCTCAAATGAGTCAAGATACATTTTCCGCTTGTCAAAAAGTGAATGTTGCCGGTGCAAATTCACTGCCGAAAAGCACTGAGGAACATGTTTCAGACACCAGTGCATTGTTATTACAGTTAATGCAACAAATGGGACAAAAGCTACAAAAGTTAGACACAACGCTTGAACAAAATCAGAAACAAATGGGACAAAATCTTCAAAAGTTAGACACAATGGAACAAAATCAGAGACAAACACAGCAAAAGCTTCAAAAGTTAGACACAATGGAACAAAATCTTCAAAAGTTAGACACTACACTTGAACAAACACGTGAAGATTTAACCACTGAGTTACATAACATTGAATCGAAATGTCAAAAAGTCTGTAATGACGTAAAAACACAAATTTGTGAGCATTTTCAACCTATTTTTTCGCGGCATGAAAATGCATTACGGAATCACGAAGCAGCCATAAAAGAACTGCAAACTATTGTTCATGAAAATCATGAGACCTTGCTAGCTAAATTTGACTCAGTTGCATCTACCGATTCGATTACGCAACTTGCAAAAACTCAGGAAAACTTAAAGGACACAGTAGATACTCTGAAACTTGGTTCAGAAAAACACACTGAGGAAATAAGTACACTATCGGATAAAGTAGCCGAACTTTCAGATCAGTTCACTAACTTATCTACAAAGGTAGATGATTATCTGAATGACACAACACCTGTAGCCTTCACTGACACAGAAGAGTATGAACAAATTAGGAAATTCAAACAAAATCAGAATCAAATTAATACGCAACACCAAAGAGAAATCCGGGAAGTACAAGATCAGCTGACACAGGTAATACAAGAATTACGTATTTCAGAGGACACTCGCGCTCCAACACGGGAGGAGGGACTTAGAAATACGGAAAAGCCGCAAAATAATAACACAGGGCATTCCGGAAGTTATGAAAGAAATTGGCAATGTGCACCGAATTTTGAGATGGAACGGCCGACACGACCTAACAATGACCGATATGCGACTCGCCGACATGATGATTTTGACTATAAGCTGTTCATTACTACACGTAAATTCAAAACATTTAAGAATTCTGGCAACGACATTCATCCACAAGCATGGCTCCATCAATTCTCTCATTGTTTTCGTCCCAACTGGTCGTTAGAACACAGATTAGAATTTATGTGTGGCTACTTAGAGAATGAACCAGCTGTAAGAATGCGATCGGTCATTCACGATTGCCACAGTGAAGGAGATTTTTATCATGCCTTCCTCTCAGCGTATTGGTCTCAAGCCACACAAGATCGAATAAAACATAGCATCATGATGATGAAACACTTTGAACAATCTGAATTTTCCAGTCTTGTCAAATATTTTGAAGACATGTTGCATAAGAATCAATATCTTTCAAACCCATACAGCCCCTCAGAACTCATCCGCATTTGCTTACTCAAATTGCCTGAACATTTACGATATATTATTTTAGCAGGACGTTGTAAAGAAGACATTGAGGCTTTTCAGGGACTGTTACAAGAACTGGAAATTGACACAGACAGTCGCGGGATGCGAAAACAGGAAAACAATCTCTACAGGTCACTTCCGTCACAATTCCGTGACGACAGAAACAATAACTGGACACGACAGGTCTATTCTTACAACCCAAATCATGACCAAAACAGACACCACCCATATGACAACCATTGGCAGAGTAATAGTTACAGAGAAAGATCGCATTTCCGTAGTAATGAATATGACAGAGATAACCATAGAAACAGAAAATATGGGAACCAAAACAATTATTACCAGGGGAGACAGAATAACTTCAGACGCAACAGTTCAGCGCGGAGTTACGATTCAAGGATAAATTCTCCACCACGTGACCGACACGAAAGAAACTGTGTAAACTACCGACAAAACGACAGACCTGAATTCCATCAGAACTGGCGAGCTTTAAACAGAGCTGGGCCCTCTCGGCAAGGCGAATTTGTAGAAGTTAGGTCTCCTAATCCCAATAACGACGCGCGCCAACAAAGAGACAGACAATGACTCGAACAGCAGGCAGCCGCGGGCGCCAGGTGGCTCAGAGAAAAATAACATAGACGCTAACCTTGAGAAAAACTCCAGTATTCTTTACCGACGTATACCGCCTGACAATTGCATTCAAGTTCAAACTCTGAGTACTATGAAGAGTAAAGGTTTACACCACATTTCACATGTAAAACCATTTATTGAGAGATAATCTGCTTTTTAACTTTGTCTTTGCCATATAACTTTTCACTTTACATTACTAGTATGCTTTGTCAGACTTAGAATCTGTTAATATGCAACAATGTTTGAAGTTAAACATCCAGTCAAGAACCAAGAGAACTTATTTAAACAGAAATTAAGAATGCATTGTTATAGTGAACTGACGACACATCGTTATTGTGTGTGTACATTCTTGTTTGTTAGTGGCACGATTACGTAACGACCATAAGGCTCACATACTTAAAACATATACTGGTACTGCTAATGAGATTTTAATGCAACATTTTGGTTTACTTGAAAATATATTCTGGATTTAAAGTACTTTCTGTGAGATACCAGATGACACAGTGGTTAGTTTATGTGACAGCTACACGATTTTATCACGACGCTACTAATGAGTGACAATATACAATGTTGCTTTTGCGGTGTTTCTGTTTTATATCTGCACAGTTTTTCTGTTTTATTCTGGAAAGTAAAACATGTTTTAGTAGTAACTTTTGTAGTATAGCTACAATGAGACTGCCTTTTCCGTAGCACAACAATACGTTACAGCACAGTACTTTCATCATCACAACAATAAGCGTAATAACTAAGACATTTATAAGCAAAGCATTTCACTTTTGTGTATTATGAGGTAAGTACATTGACTTCTGCAGAACTTAGCTTTCGGAGGACGATAACTACGACACTTCCACACAGATTATGTTGCAACAAGACGCACATTTAGCGCTACAGTACACGTATAAAGTTTTCCGTGATACATTTCATCCCATTGCTGTAATCTGTAACACCTGAGGGTATAATTACATTAATCCTCAGGGGGGTACACGCTTACTTTGTGTACCATGTGTGTGGCAACCACAAGGAACCCTAGCTAATATGGTATTTGCTTATACAACTTTACACATCGGTACCATATTTCTCTAAAACACAGAATTACACAGCTATCTGATCATTTAACTGAGAGATAAACATTTTTTTAATACATCAGTGACACATGTTTACGCAATTATACGTTGGATAACTTCACACTTATGAAACTGTATTTTGTCTGTACTTTGTAAACTGTTCATACTTTTTCGGAATCATTGTTATACTATGAGAGCTTTGAATGATGTATTTGGTATGAGATCATGATTTTTAAAGTACGTTTGAGGTAGATGACACTATTGAAATGAGCAGAGAATTTTTTTTTAGGCTTAGAAATTATTGGAGGAAGTTACGACGATTTTGAGATTTGACTGGGGTGTTATGATGTTATTTTTACGACGACGATGTGTATTATGCTGCTGAGGTATGTTTATGATTAATAGGCTGAGGCTATATGAGTTATTTGATTATGCTTCATATTTATAATGACGAAATATTGACGAGTGTCAATGGATACGTATATGTGTAAAAAGGTAAGGAATAATGAGTAGTGTTTAGGGACTCTGATTTATGAAAACGATGTTGGAAGCCAAGAAACGTACTTTAAGAGTTATGAAATGTGTGTATATGTGTGAATGTATCACAATGCTGGCGAAAATTTTTTGGACACTGTTATATCAACAGCATTTTGTTTCTACAGATTTGCAACGCTAATTCTTGACCTGTGAAATATTTCTATGTGAGACTGTCACTGTAGCGGAAACTGCTGTCGTAAATATTTCCGTAAGAAAGTTAAGTGACCACCTGCACGTAATGCGTCGCGGGCACCCAGCTGTGTCAGACGCCTGGAGAAAAAGCCATTATTGCGAGCCCTTTTCAGCGGCACAGGTAGTGCGTTGTGGGCACACAGCTGTGTCAAACACCTGGAGAACAAGCCATTAGGGTGTGCCTTTCATCGCTAATGTGACACCCTCGTTACTTGAAAACATATGATTACTCGCACTTTGTGCTAATTACTGAAATGCTTATGAATTGATGGGAAATATTCGTACATCTGCAAACCTGATAATGACAAGTGTCTTTCTACGAGAATTGAGAGCTACTGACTTACGAAATGCCACATAGCTATTGAACGATATTTTTATGCTTTGTACATAATTGCTTATTTCATTTGATATCTGGTTTCCAGATGTGTTGCAGCATTGCTTTTATAAAATGAAATGCATTTGCTAATGTGAACACTTTCTGTCAACAGATCTATTAAATAATTATTTTATGATCCACATTCTTTAAAAAAGGAGCACTTGGAAAGGAAAGAACAATAAGAAGGAACTAGTAACAGTAACACGTAATTTTCTTTTCAAGTACATGGTAATATTTTTTTTTTTACAATAAGTTGTTGTGGTGCACCACTTTAATTACATAGACATTAAGATTTGATTATACATTTCCCTTATCTGCATTGTTGTCTTTACTGTAATATTTTTTCTACTTGCGCTATGTCATGTTTAGGTATAAGTTGCTGCTGTTTGCCAGGCATAGTGTTATTGAATTTGACTTTTGCTCATTTATGCTGCTAGCTTTGCCAATTTGCATTTTTTGCATTGCTGTTTGTGTTGATTTGTTATGTGATGCTGCATTGCCTCGTCCCTTAGTTTAGCATCTGAGCTCAGTAGATTTAAGTTAGCTTAAGAGGGGGTAGACTATACAAGAGAATGAGTTGCGATGAATGGGAAGAAATGCATTGAGAAAACAGGTTTAGGTAGGATTTTCTTGGAAATAAATGTTGAGGTAAGGAATGTGTGAACATATAAATACAGAAAGCATGCTTAGATAGAATTTTTTTGGTGGAAACAAAGGATGAAATAAGAGGAAAGATATATGAAGTTTTGGGTTGGACTGCAGTACCAAATGTTACACTGAAAACGAACCCTGTCCTTTCCTATTGGTGTTATCCGACTATGTGTGTGTGTACCCTTGTGTATTTGTTTTCTTCCTGTCTCTGTGTAGTTTCATAGAATTTTTTCTTCTTTTAATATTAAGCTACATTCACTATGATGAGGAATACTGTTATCCTCGATTATAATTGGCATTAATAATATGTTATTTACTTTGTAAAGATGTTAGACATTATTAATTCTGTTCTGTTCAATGCTCATGTGTGAAGTTGATGTTTCAAAAGTTATTGTGATCCTTTATGTATGTACTTATGTCATAATTCCTGTAACACTGACGTATATGTCTATTTCTATTCTTTTGTAACGCCTGTTTTACTACAAATGTTATCTGTATTGTTATGTTCTTTAATGATGTATTTTGTACCTTTGTAATTGTATTCTCATGTTATAATATTGTAATTGACACCAGTTCATCAAATTAAGTAACTTGTAAGCATTCCTTTCACTGCACACGTTTCTGTTGGTCATAGTATATGGACAATATGTGAGAAGTAGGGACTGTTAATGTTTGCACGTGTGTTAATAATTCAGCAAGGGACTGGATAACAGCATTGCTGGTTCTAAAGACAATTCCAAAAACTTTGTGAGTGCACAAGTGGTGGATATGGACTTGCTATCCTCTCTGCAAGACTCTTCGATGGTGATTGTGCACCTGCACAGTCGCAACAGATGGCTGCTGGCCATCTCTACAAGGACTACAGTGGGTCTGCATTTTTGATGGCCCACCAAAACCATTATCTCTACAAGGACTACAGTGGGTCTGCACCTCTGGTGGCCCACCAATACCGTAATCTCTACCAGGACTACAGTGGGTCTGCTCTGTGATGACCTACCTACCAATATTCTTCCAAACTTCGAATGACTCTGCTGTGGGTTTGCTCTGTTGTGGCCCATTACCTGTATGCATGTCAAGAGTCAGCACTGTCTTTCCGTTGGAAGGACAACACTACTTCTTCAAGACTGCATGGAAATCCACTACTTCTTTGTGCATTGTCTTTTACTGCTCAGACTTTGAGAAAAACACTATATTTTACCGTAATGAATGATCAGGAATTTTAGCTTTTGACCAACATTGTATCAATAAGTGTGTGCATTTGATTTCTTTGTTATTGTAATTATGAAAAATTTTATCAAATCATTATTGGCCACTGCCCAAAAAAAAAATTTGTAAAATTTTCTGTGGGGAGCATGGGGGCTATGTAAGTAGGCTGTTTATGTTTTCTCTATGTAAGTAGGCTGTTTATGTTTTCTTATTGGCAACATTACGTAGCGCTCAATATGAAAATCACTGGCTGTGCTGTGTGCAGTCTGTGGCTAGTTTTGCATTGTTGTCTGCCATTGTAGAGGGGCAGCTGGATGTTAACAGCGCGTAGCGTTGCGCAGTTGGAGGTGAGCCGCCAGCAGTGGTGGATGTGGGGAGAGAGATGGCGGAGTTTTGAAATTTGTCATGAACTGCTATATTTATATATGATGATATCAAGGTAAATACATTGTTTGTTCTCTATTAATATCTTTCATTTGCTAACTATCCCTATCAGTAGTTAGTGCCTTCCATAGTTTGAATCTTTTATTTAGCTGGCAGTAGTGGCGCTCGCTGTATTGCAGTAGCTTGAGCAGCGAAGATTTTTGTGATGTAAATGATTTGTGAAAGGTATAGTTTAATGTTAGTCAGGGCCATTCTTTTGTAGGGAATTTTGAAAGTCAGATTGCGTTGCGCTAACAAAATATTGTGTGTCAGTTTAAGCACAGTCTTGTATAACTGTTCAAAGGGGAAGTTTCATACTTTAATTTTTTTACAGCGTTAGAAATAATTATTTTGTGTCCGAAAATTATTTTTTGATTACCATTTCAATCGACGTGTCTAGTGTCATACTGGTGGCCACCCTTGGTAATTAATTGATCAAAATACATGTTTGAATAGCTTTTCTGTTTTCTACACACATCAAAAACAGTTTTGCATCATTCCGGTTAACAGAACTCCTGAAATTAGACGTCGACTGTGGATACTGTAATACAGACACAGTCGCTTTGACTGTTCAGATATGTCACTAAAACCGCCCAAAGATATAAACAGCCATGCATGAGCAGCGCCTATTAGACGGAGGGGACCGACAGCCGATCAGTTCCAGGAACGAGGTACACGGCTCGTGTTGACTGTAGATCAGCCATGCGTAGACGGTCAATATCGCGAATCGATAGCGTGTTACTCTCTGCCAGGAACAGCTCTCAACATGGGAAGTGTCCAGACATCTCGGAGTGAACCACAACGATGTTCTTCGGATATGGAGGCGATACAGAGAGACAGAAACGGTCGATGACATGCTTCGCTGAGGCCGCCCAATGGCTACTACTGCAGTGGATGACGCCATCTACGGATTATGGCTCGTAGGAACCCTGACAGCAACGTCACCATGTTGAATAATGCTTTTCGTGCAGCCACACGACGTCGTGTTACGACTCAAACTGTGGGCAGTAGGCTGTATGATGCGCAACTTCACTCCCGACGTCCATGGCGACGTCAATCTTTGCAACCACGACACCATGCAGCGCGGTACTGATGGGCCCAACAACTTGCCGAGTGGACAGCTCAGCATTCGTACCACATTCTCTTTATCGATGAGTGTTGCATATGTCTTCAACCAGACAATCATCGGAGATGTGAGGCAAATTGGTCAGGCTGAACGCCTTAGACACACTGCCCAGAGAGTGCGCAAGGTGGAGCGTTCCTGCAGTTTTACGGTGGCTTTATGTTGGGCCGACATACGCCGCTGCTGGTCATGGAAGGCACCGTAACAGCTGTACGATATGTGAATGCCTTCCTCCGATCGACAGTGCAACCATATCGTCAGCATATTAGCGAGGCATTGGTTTCGTGGACGACAATTCGCGTCCCCATCGTGCACATCTTGTGAATGACTTCCTTCAGGATAACGACATCGCTCGACTAGAGTGGCCAGCAGGCTCTCCAGACATTAACCCTATCCAACATGCCTGGGATAGATTGAAAAGGGCTGTTTATGGACGACGTGATCCATCCACCACTCTGAGAGATCTACGCTGAATCTCCGTTGAGGAGTGGGTCAGCGTGGACCAACAGTGCCTTTACGAATTTGTGGATAGTATGCCACGACGAATACAAGCATGCATCAACGCAAGAGGACGTGCGAGGTACCGGTGTATACAGAAATCTGGAGTACCACCCCTGATGGTCCCGCTGTATGGTGGTACAAAATGCGACGTGTTGTTTTCATGAGCATTAAAAAGGGCGGAAATTGTTTTTATGTTGATCTCTATTCCTGGGGACCGAGGTGATGCAATTTTTTGTATGTGTATGTATTCATAATTTCTCTGATTTACTTACTTCTTGAATTAAAATAATCCAACTCTTTCAACTTTTAATCCTTAGATTACCCTACAAATTGATTGCCCGAATCCCCTAACAATAAGCTAACGGAAACGGCAGCGTAATAGTTTCAGATATTTAATTTCATTGTTTCTTAGGGGCAACAATGAATACATCGGTGCATAGTCCACGTGATTCAATGGGCATTTTATCACGTCTCAGGAACAGGTATGACGAATTACCAAAATCTAGTCGTTGGAACAGTGAATTTGTTGAAGCCGTGTCTATGCTCATAGAATACGGACTTATGGCACATGTATATGAAGCAGAGTATTTATTTCGATATTCGTTGTTGTTTTATTCATCGTGAATTTTATGTGGACGCTCCTATCTCCCTAGATAATACTAGTGATGTTTACAACGGCGTACGAGTACGTTGATAATTTTAGGAACATGCACCCTGCCGCTCACTGACCATGTCCATGTTTCCCGTTGAAAAGTCTGGGACGATTTGTAAGAGCACGTAAGGAAACGACGTCGACATACCCGAAGTTCAACAGGTCTGCGGGATCTATCATCACCGACTGACTGCCTTCAGCGTAGTATGGCATACCTGAGGAAAAAAGTGATAGGACTTGTAGACTCTCCTCCTCGCCAAATTGTCATTATCAAGGCTAGAGGTTGAATTCCACGGCAATATATGAATTTCTTTTTTTTTTTTTTTTTTGCTTCTGGGGTAATGTGACACTGTTACTGGAATGTATCTATGGTCCTATTGTAAGACGACAGGAAGAATATTCAGGCAATGAAAAGTGTTGATGCCACGGTTGAGGACTAGGTTTTAGAAATTTATAGAAACAGCCCATGCACTGATTGTGTTTACCTCAGTCTGATGCACAATAGTCTCTGATGAAAAGAATGCTCTTTACGTACTGCAGTTGCATAAGTGTGAGTCACTGAAAGCGGTCCAGCGTGTTTTCCCTCAACATTTAGTGAAATTTCTGCATACGGTGAGGAGTGGTGGTCATCTGTGTAGCCAAGAGACACAGCAACATCCGTGCAAAAGCGAGAGGCCTGGTCGGGCGCGTGCGGTATTCGGAATGCCTTGGACCGGAGCACAGTGAAGCCTACTCCCCGTTCAAGCGGAGAGCTTGCAGTCTCTCGCACGACTTTCTGGCGTATCTACGAACCATATCGACCACAGTTGTATTTGCGTTAAAACTCATTGGCATTGTCAGTGCTCTTTTAGAGGACATGGAAAAATGATACTTTTCATCGCGATTAATTTTCAACGATAAATCAACATTTTATGGAAGCAGAAATCTTAAGTATCATAACAAGCTATAAAAGATCAAAAAGAAAATTCGCCTGGAGTCAACGCTTCCTCTCCCATTCGTTGTGAAATGTCTTACTGCCAACGGAATAATTGGAATGAGGTACACAAAAATGTTGTGGACGGCAACACGATGTAGACGCTACTTCGTATTTCAATAGGCTGCTGCATTGCAGTGGCATATCGAGGAAAGACAGTTTTCCAATGACATACTGCCTCAGTGCTAGATAGAGAGCACTTCACGCAAAGGTATAGTATCTTTGGTCTCCAACATTTCAACATATAATTCTATACAGTATTTCCTTGTGCGAGTAAGACTAATTTCTTCTCCCTATATCTCTTGACGTAAATCAGCTCAGAACTAGAATGGTAGCAATAGTTCCTGTCGCTCTCGCATGACGCGTATTACGTAATGAGATGTTGTCCGTACGGCTGGTCGACGAAACAGAGAGCGTTTGTAGTATCACAGCCAAACAACTATGATTTTCTGAGTACTTTGCAATTTGTCCCCATTTTGTACATTATTTGGAGTGTACTTACTGTGTTAACGCTATCAGTGCGGTGGAAGTAGACACATACCATATTTGTAATAACACGGAATGTTTTGTAGCATATTTCCGTAAATAACTGTAAATTAATGAAATCATACATCTATCATTAAAATGTGACTTACATGAAGTTTGATCACGTTGCTGTTTCGAATGTGATGTTCGTCATGGTGGTGGAGAACACGGCTGCGTCATCACTGGGCAGTACTACCCGACAAGGTCAACAGTGGCCAAGTTAATGGCATGTTCATGTTTATATACGATAAAGTGAAACAGTGATATAAACTACATACAGGGTGACAATTACAGAACTACACGAAGAAAACGTAACCTAGTTAGGAATTACGACGGTCCCACACTTTATTCAACTTGTAAACTTCACTACACACATTCAGATTCAGGTTATGACATGTTCAATATGCCTACCATTATTGGCGATGATGTGACGCAGACGAAAAGAGAAATGCTGCATGACCAACTGAAGTGTCGGAACATCGACGCTGTCGATGACCTCCTGAATGGAGGCGCTTCAGTCTGGAACCACGCGACCGCTACGGTCGCAGGTTCGAATCCTGCCTCGGGCATGGATGTGTGTGATGTCCTTAGGTTAGTTAGTTTTAAGTAGTTCTAAGTTCTAGGGGACTGATGACCGCAGCAGTTAAGTCGCATAGTGCTCAGAGCCATTTGAACCATTTTTTGAACTTCCAGAATGCCTGTTTTCAGCTCTGCGCTGTTTTGCGGTTATTGCTGCACACCTTGTCTTTTTATAAAGCCCCACAAAAAGGATTGGCATCTGTTCAGATCCGGAGAATAAAGCGGCCAATCGAGGCCCATGTCAATGGCCGCTGGGTACCCCAGAGTCAGAACGCAGTCCCCAAAGCGCTCCTCCAGGACATCAAACACTCTCCTGCTTCGATGGGGTTGAGCTCAGTCTTGTATGAACGACATCGTATGGAAATCAGGATCACTTTGGATAAGGGGGATGAAATAATTTTCCTAAAGCTTCACGTACCGTTTGGTAGTCACTGTTCCATCAAGGAATATCGCACCAATTATTCCGTGATTGGAAACTGCAAACCACACTGTCACTCATTGAGGATGAAAAGACTCCCCAATCGCGAAATGCGGATTCTGAGTCCCCAAAATGAGCCAATTTAGCCTATTGATGAACCCATCCAAACAAAAAGGAGGTTCATCGCAAAACCAAACTATACCAAATCCCACCAATCCCGCAGCTAACCCTAACGCAAACCGTTCAGAATTTATGAGGATTTTGTTTCATATAGTTCAATAATTGCCACACTGTACATTCCAGTTCGTTGCAGCTGGCATACTGATGCTTGGTACTCGAGTAAATATTGACTTTTTTTCTTTATTGTCATTTTATACCTTTACAAATGGTAGCCCCCCCCCCCCCCCCCCCATGAACCATGGACCTTGCCGTTGGTGGGGAGGCTTGCGTGCCTCAGCGATACAGATAGCCGTACCGTAGGTCCAACCACAACGGAGGGGTATCTGTTGAGAGGCCAGACAAACGTGTGGTTCCTGAAGAGGGGCAGCAGCCTTTTCAGTAGTTGCAGGTGCAACAGTCTGGACGATTGACTGATCTGGCCTTGTAACACTAACCAAAACGGCCTTGCTGTGCTGGTACTGCGAACGGCTGAAAGCAAGGGGAAACTACGGCCGTAATTTTTCCCGAGGGCATGCAGCTTTACTGTATGGTTAAATGATAATGGCGTTCTCGTGGGTAAAATATTCCGGAGGTAAAATAGCCCCCCATTTGGATCTCCGGGCGGGGACTACTCAAAAGGATGTCGTTATCAGGAGAAAGAAAACTGGCGTTCTACGAATCGGAGCGTGGAATGTCAGATCCCTTAATCGAGCAGGTAGGTTAGAAAATTTAAAAAGGGAAATGGATAGGTTAAAGTTAGATATAGTGGGAATTAGTGAAGTTCGGTGGCAGGAGGAACAAGACTTCTGGTCAGGTGCCTACAGGGTTATAAACACAAAATCATATAGGGGTAATGCAGGAGTAGGTTTAATAATGAATAGGAAAATAGGAATGCGGGTAAGCTACTACAAACAGCATAGTGATCGGATCATTGTGGCCAAGATAGATGCGAAGCCCACACCTGCCACAGTAGAACAAGTTTATATGCCTACTAGCTCAGCAGATGACGAAGAAATTGAAGAAATGTATGCTGAAATAAAAGAAATTATTCAGATAGTGAAGGGAGACGAAATTTTAATAGTCATGGGTGAGTGGAATTCATCAGTGGGAAAAGGGAGAGAAGGAAACGTAGTAGTTGAATATGGAATGGGGGTAAGAAACGAAAGAGGAAGCCCCCTGGATGAATTTTGCACAGAACACAACCTAATCAGAGCTAACACTTGGTTCAAGAATCATAAAAGAAGCTTGTATACATGGAAGAAGCCTGGAGATACTGACAGGTTTCAGACATATTATATAATGGTAAGACAGAGATTTAGGAACCAGGTTTTAAATTGTAAGACATTTCCAGGGGCAGATGTGGACTCTGATCACAATCCATTGGTTATGAACTGTAGATTAAAACTGAAGAAACTTCAAAAAGGTGGGAATTTAAGGAGATGGGACCTGGATAAACTGACTAAACCAGAGGTTGTTGAGAGTTTCAGGGAGAGCATAGGGGAACAATTGACAGGAATGGGGGAAAGAAATACAGTAGAAGAAGAATGGGTAGCTTTGAGGGATGAAGTAGTGAAGGCAGCAGAGGATCATGAAGGTAAAAAGACGACGGCTAGTAGAAATCCTTGGGTAACAGAAGAAATATTGAATTTAATTGATGAATGGAGAAAATACAAAAATGCAGTAAATAAAGCAGGCAAAAAGGAATACAAACGTCTCAAAAATGAGATCGACAGGAAGTGCAAAATGGCTAAACAGGGATGGCTAGAAGACAAATGTAAGGATGTAGAGGCTTATCTCACTAGGGGTATGATAGATACTGCCTACAGGAAAATTAAAGAGACCTTTGGAGAAAAGAGAACCACTTGTATGAATATCAAGAGCACAGATGGAAACCCAGTTCTAAGCAAAGAAGCGAAAGCAGAAAGGCGGAAGGAGTATATAGAGGGTCTATACAAGGGCGATGTACTTGAGGACAATATCATGGAAATGGAAGAGGATGTAGATGAAGATGAAATTGGAGATATGATACCGTGTGAAGAGTTTGACAGAGCACTGAAAGAGCTGAGTCGAAACAAAGATCCGGGAGTAGACAACATTCCATTAGAACTACTGACAGCCTTGGGAGAGCCAGTCCTGACAAAACTCTACCATCTGGTGAGCAATACGTATGAGACAGGCGAAATACCCTCAGACTTCAAGAAGAATATAATAATTCCAATCCCAAAGAATGCAGGTGTTGACAGATGTGAAAATTACCCAGCTACCAGTTTAATAAGTCACGGCTGCAAAATACTAGCGCGAATTCTTTACAGACGAATGGAAAAACTAGTAGAAGCCGACCTCGGAACACGTGAGGCAATACTGACTCTACGACTTATCTTAGAAGCTAGATTAAGGAAAGGCAAACCTACGTTTCTAGCACTTGTAGACTTAGAGAAAGCTTTTGACAATGTTGACTGGAATACTCTCTTTCAAATTCTGAAGGTGGCAGCGGTAAAATACAGGGAGCGAAAAGCTATTTACAATTTGTACAGAAACCAGATGACAGTTATAAGAGTCGAGGGACATGAAAGGGAAGCAGTGGTTGGGAAGGGAGTGAGACTGGGTTGTAGCCTCTCCCCGATGCTATTCAATCTGTATATTGAGCAAGCAGTAAACGAGTCAAAGGAAAAATTCGAAGGTACTAAAATCCATGCAGAAGAAATAAAAACTTTGAGGTTCGCGATGACATTGTAATTCTGTCAGAGACAGCAAAGGACTTGGAAGAGCAGTTAAACGGAATGGACAGTGTCTTGAAAGGAGGGTATAAGATGAACATCAACAAAAGCAAAACGAGGATAATGGAATGTAGTCGAATTAAATCGGGTGATGCTGAGGGTATTACATTAGGAAATGAGACACTTAAAGTAGTAAAGGAGTTTTGCTATTTGGGGAGCAAAATAACTGATGATGGTCGAAGCAGAGGGGATATAAAATGTAGACTGGCAATGACAAGGAAAGCATTTCCGAAGAAGAGAAATTTGTTAACATCGAGTATAGGTTTAAGTGTCAGAAAGTTGGTTTTGAAAGTATTTGTATGGAGTGTAGCCATGCATGGAAGTAAAACATGGACGATAAATAGTTTGGACAAGAAGAGAATAGAAGCTTTCGAAATGTGGTGCTACAGAAGAATGCTGAAGATTAGATAGGTAGATCACATAACTAATGAGGAAGTATTGAATAGGATTGGGGAGAAGAGAAGTTTGTGGCACAGCTTCACTAGAAGAAGGGATCGGTTGGTAGGACATGTTCTGAGGCATCAAGGGATCACCAGTTTAGTATTGGAGGGCAGTGTGGCGGGTAAAAATCGTAGAGGGAGACCAAAAGATGAATACACTAAACAGATTCAGAAGGATGTAGGTTGCAGTAGGTACTGGGAGATGACGCTTGCACAGGATAGAGTAGCATGGAGAGCTGCATCAAACCAGTCTCAGGACTGAAGACAACAACAACAACAACAACAACAACAACAACAAAAGGTAGGACGGCAGCGGCCTATCCAGCCGCTCTTCGTCCCCAGGAAAAAAAACATACAAGAAACATTAAGATAAAAAACCGTTGTACAAGTAGGATAACAACAAGAGACAGACAAATGAAAAAGGAAGGTTGTTTGTAGCTGCAGTTTATGGCGGGTCATGGCCCATTGAACATAGGTCGGTGTGAGGTGGAGCGTACACCATTAAGCTAAGTAGTGGTTTTGACTTTGTACATATGGACTGCTGTGTTTTCCTTTTATTTTTCGTTTATAAATGTATACTTATGGTGATGTTTTAATCATTGACAAAGGTCTTCTTAGGCACTAGTGGGTTTTATTGTTGTTCTGAAGAAGGTGTAATTATCTACGCCGAAACCTGGGATAACACTTAACACTAGGTGCTTTTTTCGCAAAGGAGGCAGGATTTTATTTTTTAATATATTAACCAACGGTTGCAGACGCGCTGCGATGTTGAAGCTACATGAAAAAATTGAAGAAATCGAAAATAAATAACTGTCGAAAGGGATGACTCAGCATACAGGAAAGTCAAAACGACCTTTCGTGAAATTACAAGCAATGGTGGTAACATTAAGAGTGCAACGGAATTCTACTGTTAAATGCATAGGAGAGAGCGGATAGTTTGAAAGTGTACACTGAAGGATTGTGGAGAGGGAAGATTTGTCTGATGTGATTGAAGAAGAAACAGGAGTCGATTTAGAAGAGATAGAGGATATAGTATTAGAATCAGAATTTAAAAGTGCTTTAGAAGACTTAAGATCAAATAAGGCTGAAGGTTTTGGTAACATAGATGACGATCAGCTTGTCTTGGAAAGGTAAAGGACCAGAGAGGCAATTCTGACGTTGCAGTTGATAATGGAAGCAAGACTAAAGGAAAATCAAGGGAAGTTCATAGGATTTGTTAACCTGGAAAAAGCGTTCGACAGTGTAAAATGATGCGAGATGTTCGGAATCCTGAGAAAAATAGAGGCAAGCTACAGGGAGAGACTTTGTAATACACAATGTCTACAAGAGCTAAGAAGGAATAATAAGAGTGGACGACCAAGAACGAAGTGTTGGGATTAAAAAGTGTGTAAGATAGAAATGTAGTCTTTCGTCCCCATTGTTCCATCTGTACATCGAAGAAGCATTGATTGAAACAAAATAAAATTTCACGAGTGGAATTAAAATTCAAGATGAAATGATATCAGCGAGAAGATTCGCTGATGACATTGCCATCCTGCAACAAAATAACTAATGGGAGATGGAGCAATGAGGACATCTAAATGAGACTAGCACTGGCAAAAGGGGCATTTCTGCCAAAAAGAAGTCTAATAGTATCTAAAATAGGCATTAATCTGAGGAACAAATTTCTGAGAAGGTTCGTTTGGAACACAGCATTGTTTGGTATTGAAACATGGACTGTGGCAAAACCGGAACAGGTGTGCTGTAGACGAATGTTGAAAATTTGGTGGATTGATAAGGTAAGAAATGAGGAGTTTCTGCGCAAAATTGTACAGGATGATAGGACATCTGTTATGACCCTAGGGAATGACTACCTTGGTACTAGTGGGGCTGCTGTAGAGGGCAAAATATGTTGAGGAAGTCAGAAATTGGAATACAGTCAGAAAATAATTGAGGACATAGGTTGCAAGTGCTACTCTGGGTTGCATCAAACCAGTCAGAAGACTGATGACTCAAAAAAAAAAAAAGAGGGGGGGGGGGTCGGTCGATTGCGGTACCGCTACTCACCTAACTTCCACCACTCCTCCTCCATCCAATGATGTCACCCACCCCTTACCACTATCCTCTCCCCCCCCCCCCCCCCAAAGTGGGCCCAAAGTTCTTTTGTGGGTATGTGTATGGTGGGCACTTGTCCCCAAGCTATTGCAGCCCTTCTTCTTTTCCGGACGTAAACAGAGTTACTCTCCTTACAGTTTATCATCTAATTTTAGGCTATGAGCGCTAGCACAATGATTTTAAACTAGTGTGAGAGGTCTGGACTTTAATATCATTTGTCAATTTAAACACTACAATGAGATTCCTACAGTCAAAAGTTCATAAGTAAACTGGTGAAAGTTGGCCGTAGTGGCCGAGCGGTTCTCGGCGTTACAGTCCGGAGCCGCGCGGCCGCTACGGTCGCGGGTTCGAATCCTGCCTCGGGCATGGATGTGTGATGTCCTTAGGTTAGTTAGGTTTAAGTAGTTCTAAGTTCTAGGGGTCTGACGACCTCAGCAGTTAAGTCCCATAGTGCTCAGAGCCATTTGAACCAAACTGATGAATGTCGATTTCTTGGATATATTTAGGTGGAGCCCAGTGACACCAACAACCACATAACGCTGGTGTCGGTCTACTACTGTCTGAGAGATAATCAGCCATTTAACAGAAATACACCTTGGTCAATGCACAGCTTCTGGCTCAGATGAAATACACTCAAGGTTTTTCTATTTTCACGTTTCCTTTGCTGTCAGTAATGTGAAAATTCAGAAGATTAAAAGAACATACTAGAGCTATCAAACGGTTGTAGACATTTAATAGTTTGTGGTTTTTCCTCGGTTGTGAAGTATGTAACGTCTCAACGCCATAACGATCAAAATAAGGCTCATATATCTTATGACAATTGTTATTATTTTAACGTCTCTATGACTGAATTATGTGTGGTACCCTGGGCTAAACTCTATCACTTTCGATAGTTTTCATTCGTATAACGGGCCTCTAACATGATATCGCAGATTTGCGTTGAAACTCTGTGGGTTAACTCTGCAAAGTTAGCTCTGAAATGTAAGATGTTTTCACATGATTAACCGGCAGCTCCATCAACAGTAGTCATAATGCTCAAATAGCTCTGAGCACTATGGGACTTAACTAACCTAAGGACATCACACACATCCATGCCCGAGGCAGGATTCGAACCTGCGACTCTAGCAGTTGCCCGGTTCCGGACTGAAGCGCCTAGAACCGCTCGGCCATCACCAGTAGTGTCTCGGTGAATATTACGAAACAGCTTTGATGTCGTTCACATGTCTGTGCCGTTATGAACACGTGTCTGTAGTAAAATTAGGGTTCAAAGGGGGAGGGGGGGGTGTTCTTGGTGTAACATCCACGAGATACATTTTTGGCTACAGTGCGACGAGAGGAAATTATGCCTCTAACAGCTATAAACATTATCTATTCGACGTATGAAAAATCAGTGAAAACTTATAAATATTAATTATTTATATGATATTCTATGATATAACTGGACATATCGATGTGTATCATACAAAGACAATGATAATTGTAAATTGCTTTTATGATCTGAGTTTGTCTTTTTTTGTTTTTACCTTTTGTTGGCTGGCGTTTGTAAGTTGCGGACGCATATCAAACTGAGGTCTGTTAAGAAATTGTAATTATTTGTTAATTATTACTTGAAAATAGAGTTCATTATTATTATAGATATGAGTGAATAATTATTTGTAACTTTAATTCCTCTCTCAGTAAGCATTATCTGTGTTAATTATTTCTTTCCGCTGCAAGAAGCGCAGCCATTGATGATAGCGATTTGTATCGCGTTTTTGTCTGTGTTTTCCTTAGAAACAAATCAAATGTTTGCTTGATGAGGTCTAAGTAGTGCACAATATAAAAGTATAGTTTATTGAATTTAATGATCATTTCAAATACTTACTTATTTGGTCTAACAATAGAAAGTCTCTATCAATTGTCTGCCGCCATCTTAACAATTATCTCAGCGGGAAATTCAAATTACGCAACTCTGCAGACATAAATGCCGAACGTAATACAAATGTGTAAAAATAAATGTGCACCGGTGGTTCCGAACTCATTTTAATGAAAATGATTCGAATCTGATTGGTTCTATAAAAACAGTGCTCATAGCACGATCGTTATAACAAACTTTTCTAGCTGATGTATGGAGCCGAAATTAATTACGCACGAGTTGCGAAGAATATTGTTTCAGGTAAAATACGTCAGTGTTGTTCGCGGCTGAAATTCGGTGGTTTTAATGATCATTTTGCTGAAGATAACTGTTTCCATCATAATCCATAGTTGTATAGAATCCGTTGTATGAACTGTGATTTAGTGACACTTACACAACTTACAGACAACATTTTAACTCGACGTTAACATGGAGTTCTTTAGCAACTTGATCAAATCTTTAGCCATGAGAAAAATTTATTTAGTAATTACTCAATGTAATAAAATAAGACTATCATTTTCGTTTACAAATTAGTTAAATACCAAACCACAGAATAACACAGCGAACGCCACACTGGCGCCCAGCGTGGGGCCACCAATGCACATTTATTCATTTTAATAATTGAAATTGTGATCTATTACAGATACGGGGTACCAAAACAACCTATTAATCATTGTTTATTTATTTGTTTTATGAGTATTGACATCTTCCTGCTGAACTGCTGAACGAATCTGTATCTGCACTGGTGCCAGACACACTAGTAACTTCACAGAAGCTGTGCAGTCCATAACTGTCAATCAATACAGATAGGTACTGATGTGCATTTTCACAAAATTTACTGCAGCACACCAACAACATTCGCTTAATTTGCAATTTAAAATTAAGATCAGTACCTGCAGTCATAAGTAGTAATAATTGAATATTTTGGCAGCGAGAATAATATTTTTAAGTGTTATTTTTGTATATGTGTTAGTTATAAGATTATTTTGTGTCAGTTGGTGCTTGTCAGTGATTTATAAATTTGTTGTGCTATATTGGTGATAGAATGGTAAAACAAAAGAAACAAAATAAAGCGAATGAGCATACTGATGCAGAGATGACATCAGAGTCTCAGGTAGAACAATCTACCCATATTTCTGTCGAATTATTAGAAAATTTAATTATGAATGATAATTTAGAAACTGATGTCCCGAGTGATAGTACAGCCGAGAAGCTGCCAAAACAAACTGACATTCCTGGATCCAACCAGTTAGGAATTAATGACAATATTTCTTACGGGCAAGGGGCAGAAGTTAGCAATGCTCAAGCTATGTACATACAGGATATGCTAACAGCATTATTTGAAAAGTTTACTATTAAAGAGCAGGAGCGTGAAAAACAACGCGAGCTTAAAGAGCAGGAGCGTGAAAGACAACGTCATCAGGAAAAGGAAAAACGTAGACAGGAAAAGCTGATAGAAAAACAGCAACAGGAGCTCAGGGAGCAAGAAAAGGAAAAGAAATTTATGGAAAATATAAACAATATTTTTCTGGAAAGAGATAAAGAAATTGTCCGTTGGATAAATCAAGCGTTGGTCGATCGTGATAATGCTATTACCACCCATTTTAAGCAGGAGATCGATGCAGTGAAAACCACTATTGAACCGTTAACAAACATTCCAGTTCAGGTCAATAGTCTTCAAACTGAAGTAGATATACTAGAGAACCAATTCAAAGCCTTGGCTACCGCTGTGGAAACAATGCAGGAGGACATTCCCTCGGAAATCCGAAAGCAAGGGTGCTGAGCCGGGGTGCTGAGCTCTGGAAATCAAAACTTTGAAAATCTGACAGTATGCAGTAATGAAAACACTGGTACTGACAGGGAAAAGATCGCAGATAATCTAACGGCGAATTTTAATGCACCAGAAGGAAGACCAAATTTTGATAATCAACCGATATTACCAGAGCAATATGTGACACCAAGGAACAATAATAGTGGAATAGAATGTACTTGTAGTAAAGCAACCACACCACGTGCAAATGATAGCAATTCCATGCACTTAACTACTTTGATGCATGAAGAAAGCCTAATTAAGCATAGACAGTTTCAAATATTTAACGAAGAAAGCAAGAAAAACATACATCCAGTAGTTTTCATTCGAAACTTCAAAACTGTTCTTCCAAAATCATGGTCGGAAGAACAGAAAATACAGTTTGTGGTTTCACATATTTATGGTGATGCATCGCTCTGGGCCTTAAATGCAGCAGAAACTTGCAAGACTTTCCACGACTTTGAGAAGGCGTTCCTTGATCAATTCTGGTCAGCGTCTACTCAAGAGCGACTCCGTAAAATTGTTTACAATGCAGAAATGTACAATCCAAAGTCAGGTTCCTTAAGAAAGTACTTTAAAAAATATATTAACATGACCCGGTACTGGGATGAACCAATTACCACCAGAGACTTATTGCGAGTGTTAAATGCTAGATTACCCATTCATATTAGAGAAAAATTATTTAATGTTACAGACACCGATCTGAAAGAATTTCTGTCTGTAATTGATTCTCTGGATCTGGTGCAAGAAGACGCCAGAAAAAATTCTGACGTGATCAGCAATAATAATAGTCCTAATAGAAAAAATTAATGGAATGGAAATAATGGAAATAGGGCGAAGGTAGTCGCAAGAAAAATAAAAGTAAAGCTTATAGTAACGGAAAATACAATAATAATAATAGTAGAAGGAATCCCTGCCAACAAAATTTTGGTTATCCTAATAATAATAACAGTAATTATCAAAAGGCCGAAGAACACCAACAACTGAATGGTAATCAGAGGCCGTACCACAAGGAAAACCCAAACAATAACAATAGCAACCGAAAGAGACGAAATGACAACAGCTCAGAGAGTCCATATAAAGACAAGCCTAAAAATATGCGGGGTGACAGTGAATATTGGCGACAGCCAGGGCCAAATCATTGGCAGCCGCAGCAAAATTCTATCAGTTCAGGTCAGCGAATAAATTATGTACAGGCTATACCTATACCAAGCAATCAATATCCACCGTGGTGGGATCCAAGCAGGCCTCCTCCGACTGAAAACTCACAAAATGTTAGAATAGTGGATGTACCTTCGGAAACAAAACAAAACAAAACACTCAGAAGCCAAAAAACTAATTCCGGTCCCTGTTGGCCTTCGCCAGGTGACCGAGGCCAACAATGAAGGCAATAGGTCGACAGAACAAAAAATAAACATGATACGGTATCAGGATGGCAACAGGATCGAAGATGAGCTATATCAGGAACCTGCTCTCTCTGATAAGCCACAAAGGGAAAATATCCAAGCAAGTGTCACCGGAGCTGTAAATGGTGTAACAACTACTATTCTGCTTGACACAGGTGCTAATGTATCGGTTATGAACACGCAGTTTACCAAGAAGGTATCGGAGATAAGGAGATTGACGATTTTGCCGGTTGCAAATTGTAAGGTTATAGGGGCATTGGGAAAAAAGCCATAGAGTATAAAATACCAGACAGGTGGAGGTTTCCTTGGGAAATGATTGCGTATTATGCACGTTCCTACTAATGGATAACTTGTCAGTACCGGTGCTTCTGGGTCTTGAGTTCCTTCGGGAAAGAGAAGCTGTAATTGATCTCGCCCGTGGGACATGTGCACTTAAGTACCAACAGCGACCCATAACATTAATGCTGAATCGGGAGTTCGGTGCGAAACTTCCGCTGATGAGAAAAATGAATCTTTCTGTCGGCAAACAGAAGTTGTTAGTGTTGGATCATAAGCACCCACAGATGTGTCACAAAAATCGAAATAACGATGCACCCAGCAACGTGAGTGACATCGTCACAACAATAGAAGAGAAGGTACAGGAGGCAACTTGCATTAATGCTTCAGAGGCTAGACAATTAACAGAATAATTATCCGGATACCTCGAAGTAAGCACTGAATGCCCTGGAATCATACAAGATTACCAGTATAATATGAAAGTATATCCGCACAAGACCTATTGCAGAGCATCTTACTCGGTCCCCTGGACTAAGGAAAACGAGTGAATATACAAAGGACCAATCAGACGTGCAAGTGCACTATCCCGTAACTGTGAATATAATGTTCATGGTAAAATAATTAGCAGTAATAATGTGATAATATTATGTATGTATTAGTTTATAAGCTTTTATGTCAAATATTACGCTGTAATGTTCTTGAATTATTTGAACAAGGAGAATCTCCTTTTACTCTAAAAGGGACAAATAACTTGATAAACACTTGAGTGTTATTTCATTAAATATGAGGAATTTTACCTTCCTATACGTAGGATAGAAATGATTAAAATGCTTAAGTAACATATTTGTTTGTGTGTAAGAATGGATATAACAAAAATATTTTCATAAGATCGAGTCATGTAGTCCCACACACGTAGCGAGTGTTGGTGGTGTGTGAGCTGTGTGACTGAAAAAAAAAAAAAATAGAAAATAAAATAAACTGCTTTCACCACTAGTGAAGCGAAATCTGAATGTGTACTGATTTACGTACACGGTTTCATTACAAAGTCATTTAAAATGCTCTTATGAGCAACATTCCGGTTAGATAAACCGAACATGGACATCTGTCCCAAAAACATGGTAAATAACAATCCCAATAAAAAAGTAAAAAATAGAAATATATAAATATATGTATCTGTAATAAAAATGGGAAATGTACTGTTATCTGGACAGTTCAGTAATGATCTCATGGTCAAGATAATGTAGCAGATTCTGAAAGTTTTATATTGTCTCATGTTCATGTGACAGTGTAAAATTTTAAATTTTTTTATTCAGTCATGGTAATATGAACGTATGTGCAAGTGTACCAGACCTCTTTATTTGAAAAGTTTCATTTGCATATAGATTGTCTGTTAAGTAGTGTGGAAAACTACTGACAGCAATCAGAACAGTGAAACGTGTTTCGCAGGAACTAGTGGACGCGTGAAGAACTGTGATTTACATTGTGAATAATGATGAACAGTGGTAAAAACTGATCACGTAACCTTATGAACGCTCTTGGAGTGTCAAAGTTAGCAGCAACGCTATGAACGTTGAGTACTGTTGACTGTATTAATAATTAATTTGAACTGATGACCATTAGTAGTTTGGTATGAAGCGTCTCCGCGTGCCAAATTTAATGTGACAGACTGTACAGCAAGCCGCGCAGCAAAACAATAATGCAACGTTGGCTAGGCAGCGCGTCGCGAAAATACTTACATTCCGTTTAAGTGAACGAAGCACACTACGGACACTTGTATGATTAACAGTGCAGTGTTCAAAATGTGGATATTGTGATAAGTGTCAAAATACAGAACATACTCCAAAAACAGTCTAATTCCATCCGTGTGAATGCAAGTGAAATGGACACTAACAGACTTTTCCACAGGATGAAAATAATAATTATCTTGTCACTGAAGCTTATATTTTGACATTTCATGTACCCGTCTTAAACTGAGGGACGTGGGAAAGGAGAAACAAGACCTGCTGCAGCGCGACTTCTAGCCAGCAGCAGATCCAAACCACGATGCAGCCGACGGCAACCGACGCCCCACCGACTAGGCCGGAGGCGGTCCAGCAGTAGCCACTAACTGTCTGCGGTCCAACGGCTCGACACGGGGGCGGTCTTACGACGTCAGCAGCAAATTCTAATGACATTCGATAAATGAGTGACTTTGGAAATTTTATGATATACCACCATGAAAAAACATTCATTATCTCAGATGCTTACAACAGAGTCATAAATTTGCATTTTCCAGCATATTTTATTACATTCATGTCAAGCCTGACTGTTAAAAGTAGGTGTCTGTATTTTCTTGAAGCCCCTTGGATGGTTTTATTCCCGGTTTTCCGAGTGCAGGGAACCCAAATGGGGGGGGGGGGGGGGTAAGTTAATCTGGGACGTATCCGCAGCAATATCCGAGATAGTACAGTCACTTAAGTCATTTAAAGTACTCGATTCAACTACAATTTAATCATGTCTATAACAACATTGAAACTAAACATTTGCATCTTGAGAGTAGCAAATCTATGTGGATAACGTAGACTGATAAAAAAATATACGATAAATAACCTAATTTCTTTCTCAGCCCAACTGGCATTGTAACATCCACGAGATAAATTTTTGGCTACAGTGCGACGACAGGAAATTATGCCTCTAACAGTTATAAATATTATCTATTCGACGTATGAAAAAAACAGTGAAATCTTATAAATATTAATTATTTATATAACATTCTATGATATAACTGGACATATCGATGTGTATCATACAAAGACAATGATAATTGTAAGTTGCTTTTATGATCTGCGTATGTCTTTTTTTGTTTTTACCTTTTGTTGGTTGGCGTTTGTAAGTTGCGGACGCATATCAAACTGAGGTCTGTTAAGAAATTGTAATTATTTGTTAATTATTACTTGAAAGTAGAGTTCATTATTATTATAAATATGAGTGAATAATTATTTGTAACTTTAATTCCTCTCTCAGTTAGCGTTATCTGTGTTAATTATTTCTTTCCGCTGCAAGGAGCGCAGCCATTGATGATAGCGATTTGTATCGCGTTTTTGTCTGTGTTTTCCTTAGAAACAAATCAAATGTTTGCTTGATGAGGTCTAAGTAGTGCACAATATAAAAGAATAGTTTATTGAATTTAATGATCATTTCAAATACTTACTTATTTGGTCTAACATTAGAAAGTCTCTATCAATTGTCTGCCGCCATCTTAACAATTATCTCAGCAGCAAATTCAAATTACGCAACTCTGCAGTCATAAATGCCGAACGTAATACAAATGAGTAAAAATAAATGTGCACCGGTGGTTCCGAACTCATTTTAATGAAAATGATTCGAATCAGATTGGTTCTTTAAAGACAGTGCTCGTAGCACGATCGTTATAACAAACTTTTCTAGCTGATGTATGGAACCGAAATTAATTACGCACGGGTTGCGAAGAATATTGTTTCAGGTAACGTACGTCAGTGTTGTGCGCGGCTGAAATTCGGTGGTTTTAATGATCATTTTGCTGAAGATAACTGTTTCCATCATAATCCATAGTTGTATAGAATCCGTTGTATGAACTGTGATTTAGTGACACTTACACAACTTACAGACAACACTTTAACACGACGTTAACGTGGAGTTCTTTAGCAACTTGATCAAATCTTAAGCCGGGAGAAAAATTTATTTAGTAATTACTCAATGTAATAAAATAATATTACCATTTTAATTTACAAATTAGTTAAATACCAAACCACAGAATAACACAGCGAATGCCACATTGGACTGCGTCTGTGGGATGCTCAGCTTTGACAAAGAAGGGCAGCAGTGATAGTTACACCTCATAGAAGCATTTCGTAGCACTGCAATCCTACCGAATCGTTTATTTTTGTGGACGTGCGCAGGTCTTTGTACTAGAGTTTCTGCTTTGTGTAAGCTCAATAACTACTTCCTTTGTCTCCTATGTTACGTTAAGGATACCGCTTATTGTCACAAGTAACGATACAGATTAGAAATTTTCGGTGTTGTTCATGAACCTATCGTTAGCTAGCAGGTAGTAATGTACATATAACTACCTACACACTTAGTGATTTTGTCTTAGACCACACTCTAACCATCACGATTTTTGAACCCCCTCACCGCACTCAAATGCTGCACGTAAGTGGAATGATCACAGTTCATTACATGTGTTAGTTCTCCAGTGCCCTGGCGTGGATGAACGATAAACGATCTTCATCAAAACCCAGTGAGTCCCTAACGTCAAAAACAAGAAAACCTTTTCCTGACCGTGCTCTGTTTAATGGCATTATCACCAAGCACACGCAAAATGTTTCTAATTGCCTTCCCTGCTGTCAGCTCTGTATTGAGCTAATTTAAAGCTAAGGTGATGAAAAGTCTGAAGGAAATTTCGAAGATGGAACAGAGTTTCACATGCTACGGGTAATAGCAGATCCATCTAATGGCTTACTTTTTTGACTCGCTCACTTAAAAAAGCTTGGATATCTGAATTGACACGAGCAATTTTCTGCCTAACTCAAGGGACCTGTATCGATTCCCTAAACAGCTTTCTGCCAAAAATTTCAAGTTATACTTCAATGCTGTTTTAATTTATGTCGACAGTGCTCGATTCCGAAAAGAATCGAGCGGTTACGTTAGTTCACTTGTGCCTGGTGGCAATACTTTACAGCTGAGAACAACATAGTCAACGAAAACAAGTTACATCGTTGTTGCATCTATTTTATGAATCTTTAATGGACACTATAACCTTACTCAATGTGTTATGCTTACTGTAGTCATATCCAAGTTACTTTCATTTAGGATGAACTTTCGATGTCCTGTATCACGTTCCAAGTATAGTACTGTATCTACTGTATAGAAGATATGTACTGTATAAATGTCCGTCCCGGTAGCTGAGTGGTGCCGGCACGGTAGCTCAGCGTGTTCGGTCAGAGGGTTAACAGCCCTCTGTAATAAAAAAACTGAGTTAATCGATCAACAACGAACTTAAACGGATGTCTTACGACGTCTGCCCCGAGCAGATACAACGAACAAAAGCGAACAAAATGAGATTTAAAAAAAAAAAAGTGGTCAGCGCGACAGACTGTCAACCCTGAGGGCCCGAGTTCGAGTCCCGTCTGGGTCGGAGATTTGCTCTGCTAAGGGACTGGGTGTTGTGTTGTCCTAATCATCATCATTTCATCCCCATCGACGTGCAAGTAGCCGACGTGGCGTCCTACCCGACGGTAGGACCTACTCACACGACATTTATTTATTTACTGTATAAATCTCTGTGCCCATTAACATCTGTGCCGTATTTCATTCAAGCGATGTCTCCTGATGCTGTGTACCCTTTGTTTTCGTCAGTGCTCTTCGCAGTTACGAGAACCGATGGCTGCACTTGAGATTCGTGGTATTGTCTGACTCGTTATCAACACCTAACGGTGGTAGAGATTATTAATACTCAGAGCAAAATTCGTCACGGATTTGAGTACGCAGCTGGCTTGTGTGTGTGTGTGTGTGTGTGTGTGTGTGTGTGTGTGTGTGTGTGTGCGTGTGTGTGCGTGTCATTTACGCTAATACCAACATTAATTTCGTGTATAAGAATACCATGCTATTTGACGAGACTTGATTACTACACCCACTTTTCCATCTAGAACGTTAAGGTTTTGGCGCCGTCTCACGCTGTTACCCCATTGTCTGTTAAGAAATAACACACGTTCTAGAACCACATTTTCATTTTCTGTAGTGCGCTGTTTTAAGGATGGGGGGACGTGTCATAACGTTCGGAAAAGTCCTCATTTCCGCCATGTGTTAATGTTTGCGCTAAGTACCAACGTATATTTCAGAGGGCTTGGAGGGATGTAAGAATTGAGGAGGGGTCTTTCATGAAGATTGGGTAACTACTCGTAGCTTCCAGTATTGGTAAAAGTTTAGCGCCACGTACACGTGGTTGTTGTATTACACCCACACATGGAGAGAAATAGCCTTTGTAACAAAATCACCTACATACAGAACTGATAAAGTGATACATAGTATTAACGTGGTATTTACATCTCCTCTGGGTTGCTGTTTGAAACCATTCAGGGACTTAGTGAATGTCATGGGTGAAAATTGAGTCTAATACTCTACTCTTGTGATACAGGACGTAACAGATATTAAACTGATAAGATCAATTTTTTATTATTTTAACAAACGAGAAAATACTTTTAGAAAATAGTTAGTTTGTCAGATAATGTTGCACATAATTTTCACGATACTTCAGCGATGTGAAACGTGTGTTTGCTGAGTCGCTTCGAATGCGAGGCAGGGATATGCAATTCGTAAAGCGTGGTCAGCAGACAAGTATTTTGCTATAGTTCACAAGTCAGGCAAATTACCGTTCCGGAAAGTATTTCTCCTCAGCACTGAGGCGTGTCTTTGAAACCAGAACGCCAACGTTTCGTGGAATATTCTAGATAGAAATTTTGTTAACAAAAACCGTTTGGTTCCACTGGCCACGTATCACACACACACACACACACACACACACACACACACACACACACACACACACAGGTAGAAATACGCCATTGTCCCAGAGCAGCGCCAACTTCTGTTTGCTTTCTTCCCTATATACACGTGAGGTTAATAACATATTTGTATTCAGATCCTGCAGAATGGACCACGTCACTGGAGAAGCCGGCGTGAGGATTAGAGGAGGTTATTTATACAAGCACTCTATATCTGTCGAATTGTGAACTTCCTTAGTAGGTCCTCTGACGCCTAGATGAACACTCGCAGTTGCCTCCACTGCTCTGGCTGATGTTTTTTATCACAATGATATTCGTGTTTCTTTTGTTTTTTGTGTTTTTGATGTTTTGATCGATTTTACGCAGTTAGAGTGGTGCATTTCCATCAGTTGTGTTCCGTGATCTGTTTTGAGCACGACGGCTGTTTTCCTGTTCAGTTATGAGATCTGGAATTTTAGAGCCTTTCCTAGTGTATAAGATTTTCGAAGGTTGTACTGCGAGCCCTCTGAGACAGCGGCATAGGACGAAGTATCCAGAGACCATCTTTTAGAGAACCACGGTTATAAAATGTTTAGTGGAACAGGTGGGCATTGTTTTACAAGTTTTTATCACGAGAATTGCGATACGAACACTAGAGTTTTGATAGCTGTTGTTGGGAACTACATAGTGTGACATTCGACACGGTACATGCCTGTGCGGTTAGTTAGTCAGCTGTGGGAGTCACTCACCTTGTAGTTGAGGCACGGTCACCAGTCACATCCGCGGCCTAGGGCCTGGCATCTTCAAAAGCGTTCGCTGTGCAGTCTTTGCGCACGATAAGAAGGAGTTTTGAATGAGCTCCGTCGTCAGATTCTGAGCTGTGCGCGACTCGTGTTCGTGGCGTTTATTACTTGACATCTTGTCTTTGCGGTACTGCCGTCCCCTTCCTTGTTCGATGTACTGGCGACACTAAGTTGCTGGCCTGCCTACCCGTGAGTGGCAGCAGCAGCGCTATCGATAAGTGCACTGTCGTACTATCTTTGGAGCTACCGCTAGTGTTTCCAGTGAGGTCTGCACAGATAGTACTCGCCCGACCGCTGGCGACACACATGCACTGTCCGACGGAAGGAGACTTGAGCAGGACGACCGTTGGTTGGTCGTTCGGTCGGTCGTCTCATGGGGCGACGTGTATTTGGTCTTCCGACCGCTTCTGGGCCCCTCCAATTGGTCATCTTGCGGGACATGGGTCGGTCCCTTCCTTGCGCAGAGATGTCGGGTGGCCAATGGGCAAGTGTTTCCTCTGCATGGTTGTGTCCGAGCCAGTGTTTCGGGTCATTGCGTGTCCGAGTTGAGAACGGACATCAAGGGAGTGGGGACGGAGCAGCAGTGAGGTCCGGACAGCCATGACTCGCCCGACCGTGGCCGGCACACATGACTTCACTGGGGACGACCATGGTTGGTCGTTCGGTCGGTCGTCTCATTGGACGACGTGTATTTGGTCGCCGACCGCTTCCTAGTTCCCTGTGTGTGTCGACTTGTGATTCCTCCTAGTTGTTCCATGGTGACTGGTTCGAGTGTTGTTAGCGTTGTTTGTGGAAGTGTTTCGCCGAACCGTGTGTAGCTTGTGTGGTTTTGACTCAGCAGTTATTTTAATGCTGTCTGCGTGCTGGATTGATTCGGTCGGTTGGGACGGAGCAACAAGCAAGTCTCCGCGGCGTGAGCCCAGGCCGGGCCCACTTTCGGTGTGCACGCGCTGTCGGATAGTGAGGCGCTAGCTGAGAGCGACTAGTTCGTTGCCCACCGAGCCTGGACGCTGAAGTTAAGTGATCAGTTAATCTGTTATGAAACCTCAACTATTGTGACACCTCTTCGTTCATTTGCGGCTGTTGCCTTCTTGGCCGTTCAGGCTAGCAGCATCATATGATGTGTTGGCGAAATCCTGCACCCGTGTTCCTGTGTTGTGATTAATTATTAAATTGACTGTTACTTATCAGTGAAGTACACCAGCAGTTCTTTCTGCCCTGTGGCCATTAACGCTCCTGTTACCTGCCCTGGTCGTTAGCGTAGTTTGTAGGCAGTGTGCCTTTTCCTCGTGTTGTTGCTGTCCAGCTCGGCGTATAGTTCGACAGCTTATCAAGTTGTTTGGTTCATATTTGCTTAGAGGGGAATTGTTCCCCTGGCTGTTTTTGGACGCCAATTTCTGGATGCGTAATGCTGTTAGTATTTTCGTTCTCGGCCGATATTCTCTATTGTTGTGCCGTTGGTCGGACGGAAGGGAATTGGTTAAATTGTTGGGTGGTGCTTGGGCCGTATCTAGTTTGGGTTGCCATCAGATTTCCTAACTTCAACTCTTGGTTGTCCGTCTCACCTCACGTTATCTTTAAGCTACCTTCCCAGGTCGACCCTTGGAACACTTCTGAGCAACACTTATTCTGTTTGTTTTCAATTGTGATTTTCATTTCAGATGAAGTATTGCCCGAGGCCTTTGGCCATGTATTATTTCAGTTTTCTTTTTTTTTTAATTTTACATAAATGCCTCCAGCCGTGTTAAATTAAAATTTTGAGCATAGATATTTTTTAAAATTATTCTTAGAAATTGTTCTATCTGAAATTGTCTAAGCCGTTAGTTATTCCATGTGTTGTGTGGCCTTCAGCCGAGGATTTGCGCCAACCCCTTAATAAGTTTTTCAGCTGTGTGTATTCTCTAAAGCAAAATTTTTTAATAAGAAGCAAGGGGTTTGTTCTAAATTATTTATCTGACTTGTTCTTCAGGCCTTCAGCCGTTGTTTCAGATTTGTTTGTGGCTTTCAGCCGTACGATATGTTAATCAGGCTTTGGCCGTTTTATGCTAAGATAAAAAGGAAATTTTCTTGCTTAGAAAATAAGTTTAATAATCTGCCTTAGTTATAGTTGTCCTTAAGACGTGTAGTGTAGGCCTTCAGCCGTTAACTGTTTTCATTGCATGTTTTTTTTTGCTTTTTTTTAATTTTACCTTCTACTTTAATTGCTTCTGATTTCTAAGCCAGGGCTTCAGCAGTTCTTGTGTTTGCTGTGGTTCTGGGGCCTTCAGCCCAGAAAGCATCTCAAGTTTTCTTTAACTAGGCCTTCTGCTGTATTGTTTAACTGTGATTTTTTAAGCCAATGTGTAAATATGTGGATCTTAGAAAATAAAGTTATGTGCTTGATTGGGCCACCCACAGTAACTGTTTACGGCCCCATCCACAACCTTAAACTTATCCTGTGCGCTCTCTGGTTACCTAGCAACCAGGTTTCAAATTCATGTGGACTAGGTTTTACAGCAAGGCGGCGTTCCCACCAGTCCTTCTGCAAATGGTGTTGTGAACATCTCACGTGATACTAAATCCAACGAACGACAGATAGTAAAAGATTCCAGCCGGTATACGTAAGACGGTATCAGCAGTAAGAACCGTCAATCAGTATCTTTGACCAGTCTAGCACACTAGCTGAAGGGATGTCACTGTTCAGAGAACCCGTTCTGACAAAATCATTATTGTAGAATAACACTCGTTTAAGGTGTAACACTACATCTGAATAATAAAAGTACTCTCAGCAGACCATATTTTAGTGATAAAATCTTCCAGCGGATGTAGGTATGAGGGCATCAGCGGTGAGAAAGAATAGCTTTTACCAGCCTAATGTTTCTCGTCTATGAACCTGATTTCACTTAGCTGAGGACCACCTACGGTCAGTGCTGGCACATCCAGATCATTTGAATGTACACCACTGTTGACCGTTTAGTTGTTTATCCGTGACAAACAGGTATTCCGCTATTCTCCCAGTGTAGCCGAGCAGCCGGCCGAAGCGGCCGAGCGGTTCTAGGCGCTACAGTCTGGAACCGCGCGACCGCTATGGCCGCAGGTTCAAATGCTGCCTCGGGCATGGATGTGTGTGATGTCCTTAGGTTAGTTACGTTTAAGTAGTTCTAAGTTCTAGGGGACTGATGACCTCAGTCCCATAGTGCTCAGAGCCATTTGAAACATTTGTATCCGATCTCTCCAAGATTTTCTTCTAATGGCTTGCAGTAAGCATCCTGTTCTTTTTCATTCATCTGATCTCTGCAGACAGGAGGTGGTGAGATTAGTGACGTCAAGATTAGTGACGTCACACTTCTTTGTCGGCGCTGCAGTGAAACAAGTCGTTACAAGTCTCTCTCTCTCTCTCTCTCTCTCTCTCTCTCTCTCTCTCTCTCTGTGTGTGTGTGTGTGTGTGTGTGTGTGTGTGTGTGTGTGTGTGTGTGTGTGTGTATGTATGTGTGTGTGTGTCGTCGGTCCGGCAGGTATGAAATTTCCCGATCCCTGTTTGACTGTGAGGTATACTGCCATTCTAGACATGTTTGTTGAGAAAACATCGATTGTGACGTGTTGTTTTCATAGAGATGGTGGAACACTAGTGGAAGAGACATTTGCTTGTTCTCTAGACACGAGAAACACGTATAATCACGAGTAATACAAGCATAGTTAACTGTAAAGAGAACAAGGATTATCTGGAATCTGTTATTACACTGACATCGATATTCGATTAAAAAATACGTGTTGAACTGCCATTTTCATTTTCGATTTGTCACGAAAAGAACTTTGCAGATGATATAAGTTTCTAGTTACCTAGTACTTTGCAGCACGTCCCATGCAATGACTCGTTAAAGATTTGGCTGTATAAAGAAATAATTTTCACTCTTTATCTTCTGAGTTATACTGTGCAGACGATACGTAATGCAATGCTGTGCTGTTGATATGGAGAACAGCCGCGTAAATGGTACGATAGTCGCGCAAAACAATGTGAAAATACATGTATTTAAGGAAATTTTCATATGGTTTTCGATGATTTTAGCGTGTCACAAACAGGTCGTTTTTTGGCACGTAAAATCGGATATTCCAACTGATATCGGTTTCGAGACCGGTAAATTAATCCGCGATTGACGAAGCGTTTCTCATCGACAGAGCTCAGAAGGTAAATATTCTTGTAATCCCAGAGTCTAGAGTTGGTCGCAACTCGTTGCAGGAACCACGGCAGAAAGTGGGTGCAGCCAGAAACTGTACTGTCAGCAGAAGCATGTGTGTCATAGAAACCAGCGTAGCCATTGTCCACCAGTTTGGAGAATGGCCGTTGTCCCTGGAGGTCGCTCGATCATGCATCAGGCCAACGCTTGTGTGGGATCAGTTGCCTCCTGGCGCATCGGCCGCGGTGGATGAACTACCAACACTGCAGGGGATATCGAGCACTACATTTATATACGGTGCATGTGCTTTTTTCTATTTTTTTTATTAGAAACCTTGTGTCTTCGCGGTTTATGTAGGAAAATGGTTCAAATGCCTCTGAGCACTATGGGACTCATTTGCTGTGGTCATAAGTCCCCTAGAACTTAGAACTACTTAAACCTAACTAACCTAAGGACATCACACACATCCATGCCCGAGGCAGGATTCGAACCTGCGACCGTAGCGGTCGTGCGGTTCCAGACTGTAGCGCCTTTAACCGCTCGGCCACTTAGGCCGGCGTATATGTAGGAGTGTCTGCCTGTCGACAGATGTATGCAGGTAGCAGAAGTGATGGTTTTGTATGGTGCAGGATGTGAACTGTGTTTACTATAGCGACGTAGAGATATAGCATACTCGTACACTCGTTTCTTGTGATAAATCCTCGTTGGAGATCGGTTTCACGCAGAAAAATTTAAGCTTCCCTTGACAGTAGCAGAAAAATTTAACTAAGTATCTTTGGCAATAGTTTCCACATCCCATTATCAGTATTCCACTATGACTGGGTTTAACTGTCAGCGCAATTTTCGATCTGTACAAAAGTAGGTTTTGCGGAAATTTTCGTAATTTGTCCACGCCATCAGCAGCATTTTGAAGGGCATATTCAGTAAGAACCAATCAGGATGCTTCTTCATTCATAGGAAGTTCCATGCTGTCAGAGAATGAGAAAGCATTTGTTGTGGGGGCGTAGGAATCTCTACAGACTACTTCAAACAAGATGGGGGAAGAACAAAGCATCTAAGGAAAGTTCCGTGATGTATTCTTTGTTTGAGTTTTCAGAGACATGTCGAGGCAGACCAGCCCGCAAATGTGGCTTTAGACCATCTTCAGACCAGCGGTTCTAGGATATCGAAAATTCACCTTAAATTCCAGCCATTTTTTTCGTCCATAGGACAATGGTTCGAATCTGCGAGAAACTTTTAGACATACATTCTGGTGTGTGCGAACCCAAACTGGATACGATAAAGTCTATGTTGTATGAATTCATGCAAACGATATGCAATTAACAAGTAAGCACACCGTGGTTGAAATACTCGAGGCTGGCGTACACACATACATTCCAGACATGCAGTCACAGAATCTTTTAGTTCGGGAGAGAAACCGAACAACAGGACGCCGGTCCCTTCAGAGGACGACCCAGCCTATGTCGGCCAGTGACCACCCGTGTAGCGGATAGCGTGGGCTCGAGTGAAAGGGGGGAACAACCACGTGTTCAGCTTAAAAGCGAATTCCGCATTCTTTACACATAGTATGCAGTTTCAGAGATTTTCACAGGGAGACACCAAACGCCAATGCTACAGGTTTCCAGATTGGTCGCCTTAAACGAAACGTCATTTTCCCGTTTTGAAAGAGCAATGCTGATTGGCAGACGATATTTCTGACGCCTTGAGCTGAAGGAATAATGGAAGAGACTGAAAGATATACCCCTTCACCTCTGGTGTGGAGAGGCGCCGTTCCGTTGTCGCTCTTGGAGTGAGGAACAAGTCTCTCCTCAGTACTTCACTGGGAGAGCACCTCTGTCGAGAGCGAATCGAAGTGCTACTCTATAGTGAGTCCTTGCGATTAAGTGTTGTTCACTGTGTTTGCTGAAACACTTATTGTGCAGTGTGAACGGACAGAGTTATAGTTAAACGCCTGTGAGCAAATTTTGAGTGGCATCGCAGTGGACTGGTTATCTGACCGGTGTACCACGCCAATAGTTGGATTAGGGGCGAATAGTAATCTTTGGTGAGAGAGAGTGAAGTGACTCGGCTGACTGTGCTGTTGTGGTTCGTTATAATTGTTCCATTTCTTTCCCTTGTGACGATTTCCATTATTCGTCTTGTTGTTCTGGTACTGGTAATTACCGTTGTGATTTATCGGTGAATTACCGTATTGTTGCTGTGTGTTTTGATAAATCGGATTGTATCTATTCTGGTGTGGATGTTTGTTATATTGTTTTCCATTACGGCGGTTGAAACTGTCATGATTGCCGTAAGGCTGAGTGTTTGGTTGTCCCATGTTATGTTGGTACGACATTCCATTGACGCAATTTGTTATGTGCTGCTGCGGAGTGGGCGGTCCATTATTATAATTATTCCGCGCGCTCGCACGCACATCCTCATAGATCATATCCAAATTGTCAAGAACAGAAAGAAAGGCTTCTAGGTTTTCTTCACTCACATTAACTAGTTTTTCTCTTATTGACACAGGAAGTTTTGACTTTAAGATCATGATTACATCTTTGGTTTAAATGGGCGTGTCCCAATACTGAATTTTACGTAGATATTTTTCAAAATAACGTCTCAAACCTCCTCCTTTGGTGTTGAAAAGTTCGGCGTTGTAAACCTCCTTTCAGAGTCTTTGTTGTATACCTGCACTCCAGAATTTATTCAAAAAATGCTTTTCAAAATCTGCATAGGTGTGACATTTGTCTATTTCTGTACCCCAAATTGATCCTTCACCGTGTACATAGCCTAAGATGAACTCTATCCGCTGCCTGTCGTTCCATGATTCTGGAAAAGCGCCTGTGAATGATTTTAGAAATACCATTGGATGTATATTTCGTTTCACAGGTATAAAAGGCTGAAAAACTCTGTGTTTTAGCACACTTCCGTCTCGCATTAGTTCAACGAGTGTTAGTTGATCGGCATGACTACGTGACGTAGAAGTTTCGCCACGCGTTTTATTTACTGTTGGTGAGAATTGTACCTGACACTCGGGATATTGACGATTATCGTGTTCTGGCGGTAGCGAATACTCACTTTGTCACCTTGCAATTCCGTAACTTGTCGTCTCAGTTGATCTATATCATTGCTTAGCTGACGTTTCCATTCCGGAAGATCGTGGCTAAATGCTCGTCTGATTTCACCTAATTCACTGGTTAAAGTGTCACCAGAAGTACCAGGAGCGGTTAAGATTTCTGCTGTAGCAGATTTAACCGTTCCCTTTAGTTCAGCGTGTACCTTGCTGACAATGTACTGTTCTTTGGATTGCATCCATTCTTCAAATTCTCTATTAAGTGTATTGCTTATACCGGTGTTGACATTTGCGATCTTTTTGTCAATATTGACATCGGATATTTGCTGAGCAAGGTCTTCGACTCGCTCGCCAACGTGGTTGACACTTTCTGTCAATTGGCTTACTCTCTTTGAAACATCACTGTAATGTTTCAAAGAGTCACTCGCAGTTGATTTACACACATCTATTTGGGCCTGCATATCTATGAACTTGCTACCAATATTGGTCTCGGCGGATTCCGCCATCGAAAGAACACTATCAATTTTTGCGTGTACGCTTGCGTTTAGCTCACTTGCGTAAGCAGTGATAATGGCTTTAATTTTTTCCTCCATGGTGTCATTCGAATTTTTGATTTGTGCTTGGATGTCCTCTATCCTTGATTCTAAACTGCTGAACCTGCTGTCACTTTATTTGCTAACTGACTGATTTGCGTTCCAAGATTGTCACTTTGGTTTGTTAACTGACTGATTTGCGTTCCAAGATTACCCATGTTTGCTTCAAAACTGGTTTTCGTATCAGCAAACAATTTTAGTATATCTGACAGCGAGCATTCACGTGACTGCGACGCGGTCTGTGGCGCCGACAGCTCACGTGTCACTTCGTCCTCTGTTGTTCCCTCACTACGAGATTCAGGTTTGTTTACACCCGCGCGCGGTCTAAGTTGCCTTGGTCGCTCATCAGCCATCGTAAATTTAAAGTAGTGGCACTGCACGAGCTAGAAAAGATAATTTTTTTTAATTATGATTTTCGCTTGTCACGTGCGCCAAGGATTTCGTGTCCTGATTTCTCAGATATTGCTTGTGCGTTATACACAATTGAAACTCTGACACACGAAAATTCCAATATGGCAACGGAAGTGATAAAATAAATAAACACTTATAGAGCACTGAAACTGGCACAGATAGCGGCCATTGTGATTCACTAAAATACACACTAATGGAAATTCTTGCTAACTATTTCTAACTATTGTAAGCGAAATGATGTGATAGAGGCGGATGTAATAGCATAGGGAAACAGAAATTAGGAAATTAAATTGCTTGAGGAAAAGGAAAAAAGCGTAGAGAGTGAATGCCACGAGCCGACTGAATGCTCGGTATGCAAAGCCTCAAACGTAATGAAAAATCGTACTCACATTAGTTGTCTTGCGCGCTGCTATTTATTGCTGTTGTGGATTCTTACTGCGATTTTATGCATATGCGTCCTTTTTTTTATCACTGGTTTTGGCTTCCAATTTTCTCCATATGGTAGCATGAAAATAGAAAGAACAAATTAGTTTTTTTAGTCAAGTCCCTGTTCGGGCGCCACATCTAGCGTTAAAAGGTTTTTTTGGCTTTTCACATTTAACCAAATATAACATTGATGATGATAATTCATGGCAATGTTTGCCGACAAGATAAAGAATGCAACCTTTTAACACTAGATTGCGTACTCACGGCAGTTCTCCTTGGCCGTTTTTTGGTACGACTTGAAAAGAGAGAAAAATTAATGAATGATCGACGATACGTCGGTTCTCGATTGTGTTTAGGAGACGTACGGATTGATTGCGTGAAAATAGTTTCTCAAATGACCTTTTAACCCTGACTGCTTTCACGCAATCAGCCTCTTCAATGAAATTACCTAAGGAACCTATTTGAATAATAAAAAAATGCAAAACAGCGAAATTTTGTAAAAAAAAGAGTTGTCAGATCGGAAATTGAACACATTAATGGTCTCCCAAATACAATCGAGACTCCACAATAAACAGCGAACCTGTAACAAAGTTCAATTAAACATAAACATTATTTGTGGTTAATTTCAGGAAAAGAACAAGCATAGATTTTCTGTACAGTGAAGCATCAATATAGTCTCAAAGAACAAAGGCGTTAAACTATAAACATTAACAAATTTACAATGAATACAAAACTTACACTTTTATGTTTTTCTCATACGTGGAACAGTCCAACAATCGCTGTTTTTGTATGTGCGATATTTTGTAAAAATTAAATGTCCTGTCGTGCGCGTAAGTATTTTTTATCGTCACAAAGTTTACAAAAGCGTTTTTGTTTTCTTGGTGATAACGTGGTTTTTCACACTAAATGAAATATAACTTGTAGCGGTGCAACACAACACGTCTTAACAAATCGGCGACCAAACATCAAAGGTAATGAAGTACATGTTAACATATCGGCGACCAGAAGTACAACTAACTATAAAGACTCTAGAATTTTCCTGACAAATGATAAATTGTTCTTTCTTCTGTTTCGCAGCTTCTTGCTATCAAGCGCTGTGGCAATGATTTTAAATATCTGCGCCCAGCGAGTCATAGTGTTTAAAAGTACCTTTTAAACGCTGGCCGCGCGTCTTGGTATAGGCGCACGTTATAAACAGATTTCGTTTCTTTACTCTCGCGTTGTCATGCTTAGTATCATTACAAACTACAGCTCGGTGGCTGTCCTTTTCTCATATGCAGAATGTCTGAAATCCAATAATATCACAAGATCAACCCCACACATCAGAACTTCACGAAATTTTAGATATGTAATTGTCTGACTTTCGTGTTTGTGCTTAGACGGTCAGTGTGGGTTTCGCGTTGTAGAACTGTACTTCGAAAAGTGAGGGAAATAAAAAAAATTAGTGCCTTATTAATCCTGAACCTATCAGCAAATATAAACTAAGCCCACTCAGCGTTACAGAAAAGTAATAAACACCACAGTAGCTGTAGGAATCTGATCTATTTTCTCCTCCGACAGTGCCGCCAAACAACCAACTGGAAATAGAAAAGTAGGAGTTGGAGGCGGTGGAAAATAAATAAATACTTTACATCTTTCCTCTCCTGTAACTCAGTACAGAGTTACTGCTTCCCACAATTTTCAATGGTGTGGTGGTGTTGGTTGGTTGGTTGGTTGGTTGGTGGTGGTGGCGGTGGTGGTGGTTGTGGTGGTGCGGAGGTGACGTCGTATTAGTGGTGGATAGGTGGGGGAGTTAGGATAGTGGAGGTAACTCAATTGCTCTATTTCCCGCAAAAATTTAAATTTCCCACCAAGACGGCAGTGCGACATTACCGTATTCACAGCCATCCTTCTTGGGTCCGCCCTTTTGGATAAATTTGGCAACAATGCAAGCTGTGCCAGAAACCGAATATCTTTGCTGCTGGCGTTTTGAATTTTCTCCAGAAAAGGTGATCAGAACGATATGCTGTGAATTTTTCGATTCTTACAGACTGTTGTTCAGTGTTCCCCAATCTTCGGTATTTCACAATTCTTTGTTGCCTGTCTGTAATGTTTATGGGGCTTTCGGTCAGTAATATGTACCTGCAGAAATGAAACCGTGGCAGTATTTCTGTTAACACCAAGCAGATAACCAATTAGTACTTCCGTAATATTTCGCTATGGGCTGTACAGACTGATGTGCACTATTCTATAGACCCCATTTCCTGTAAGATGCCTCAAGAAAGGGAAACTCTGAATGATAAACTCCATATTTTCCAAACAAAATTTGTTCTTATTCGGCAAAGGATATTGTCACAGTGACTTAAAACATTCCTATAAAGCGCAGTTCATTCCATTACAAAATTACATATATTTCATTTGCTGAAATAGTATTTCATCCATTTACCTTGAAATCAAACATAAAATTCCCGTGAACGTATTCCCAAGGCAGTTCCTGTGCATGATTTACTGTGGATTTAATTATAAATCTCCTTTTGCAGAAAAAGAGTATACCAAATGTATTGCCATTTTTCGTTTCCTGCTTTCCCGGTCTGATGTTTATGCTTTAAAGGTAGTCGCATTCTAAACCAAAATCCCTAACACTGACCTCCGTTCATCATTGGTCCTTATTGAGAACTACACAATTTTGCCTGTAGAGCTCCTTCAGTGCCTGTTGAACTCTATTCCCAGCTTCCTTCTTGCATTTATAGCTTCTTTGTTTTATTTAGAGTTGAGCTTTTGTACATACTCTTTAGTAATAATATATTTCAAACTTCTGTATTTATTTGTTCTAAATTTGTAGTTCTATAATGTAAACAGCATCTATAGTAACTTTTCACCTCATACATTTCGTTAACTTGTTCTAGTTTTAATCACAAAGTGTAGGCTATCACGGCCGGCGTTTTCGTTAGTTAAAGCTTACGGGTTGAGAAGGCGTGGTCGATCTGTAAAACTTCTTCTTCTCGACGTTTCGTTACCAACTGCGGGCAACATCTTCCGAGATGAGTCAACGACTGGCTGTCAGGCAGTGAAGGTCCCATTTATATAGAGCGCGTAGACGAAAGCACCAAACGTCACGTGGGGTTGACTGTAAGTCTGTCTCTGACAAACGCCACTATTCTCGATTGAAAGTGATCGATTGTCACATCGTTGGTGCAAAGTCTACCGCCATATCTTGTCAAACTTTAAGCCTTCCTCTTTCTATTAAAATTATTGTGGTGTTTCTGAATCTCCAAAGCTTCCCTATACATAAGTGGATAATAATGCGATGTCCTGGCCAGCACGCTCGTTTCACTAAAATTTATTTCGTGATCACCCTCTCTAAAAACATGTTCCGCTATAGATGATTTGTCGGTATGTCCTAGTCGATAATTCCTTTTTTGTTCGGTTAAGACCTGTGAGCCAGATTATTTTCAAGATTAGCTAAAACATTTGCTAACGCTTTTAAGAAAAATGGATATGCTGACAACGAGATAGATCGAGCACATCATCCCAGAAGAAAAGTGTCTGACAACATTCAGCAACAACAAATTTCCGCTGGAAAAGCTTTTTTTCCATTTATTCGCAATATTACGGAGCGTACTGGGAAAGTTATGGCCATGTGTCAGGTTGAAACAATCTTTAGACCCACCCAAGAGGTTAGTAATTTTTTTGTACTTTCAACATAGTAGCACAGTCAGCAATAGTGATAATCTAATATGTGATAGTTTCTTATGTATAAGGTTAGTGAGCATTTAAGATTGGCGAAAGACGCACGACACCCCTTAGCAACTCCTGGGGTCCACAAAATTCAGTATAGCTGTGGGAAGATTTATATTGGAACAACGAAAACGACTAGGACATACCGACAAATCAGCTGTAACAGAACATGTTATTAAAGACGGTGATCATGAAATAAATCTATTGAGGCGAGCGTGCTAGCCGGGACATCGCATTATTATACACATATGTATAGGGAAGCTATAGAGATTCAGAAACACCACAATAATTTTAATAGAATAGAGGAAGGCTTAAAGCTAGACAAGACATGGCGGTCGACTTTGCACCAACGATATGACAATCGATCACCTTCAATCGAGAATAGTGGCGTTAGTCAGACTTACAGTCGGCCCCACGTTACGTATGGTGGTGCCCTCTAAGCGCTCTATATAAACGGGACCTCCAGGGGATGAGAGCCGTCGTTGACTCACCTCGGGAGATGTTGCCCGCAGTTGGCAACGAAACGTCATGAAGATGTGTTTTTACAGATCGACCACGGCCTCTGTGCCCAGAAGTTGTTCTAGTTTTGTTAAAAATATGTCTTCTGCAGTTCTTCGTTAAGATGAAGAGTCATCCAGTATAATTTTGCGTGACTCATGCATCCACATTTTTATCTGTTAATGAAGATGTTTCCTTCCAGATCTACTCCACCTTTAGGAAGTAATTTCCATCTCAAAGGGGTAATGAGTATCCCAGTTTTTGTTCGTTCTCCTGACATCTTTTGGAATCACCGATGATAAAATAAGTGTAGCATCTCTGGAACATGTTCGGCCACTCTGAACATGATTTTCATGCAGAATTCTTACATTTTATCCAAACGGTGTCTTTTACATCAACTTCATGATCACTGAATGGTTTCCGGTAGTCTAAGACAAACATTTTATAGTAAACTACTTAAGCGGTGATGATCTTCCGTTTTTATTATTGCAAGTAGTTGCAACACTTCATATGAGTTTTTGTCGAAAACTAACATTTTACAGTGACGAATACTACTATTTCAGGTATAATGATTTATGGCGGTGTGATGATTACTGTGAAGAATTCCTTCATCATTATAGCTGCAACTGGTACAAAAATTGATATAATGACTGGATTAACACTCGCATAATCTGAACCCCTCACCATGGGTGTTGTTCAGATGATTGGTACATGATAGTGATCCCAGTGTACGTATTAGTCTACCATGTGACAATCACATTGACAGTTTTAAGACAACACTGGACTGCGTACAGTCATGACGTAGTTGGTTGGTTGATTTGGGGGAGGGGACCAAACAGCGAGGATATCAGTCCCATCGGATTAAGGAAGGATGGAGGAGGAATTCGGCCGTGCCCTCTTAAAGGAACCATCCCAGTATTTACCTGAAGCGAACTTGGAAAGTCACGGAAACCTACATCAGGATGGCCACACGCAGGTTTGAACCGTATTCCCCCCCAATGAGAGTCCAGTGTTCCAACCAATGGGGCACCTCGCTCGTTCCACGAGGTGGCATAATCTGTTTGTCTTCAGATGGCCAGATTATTGGCCACCAACAATAACTTTCTTTACTGCGCTTTCTGTCGGTGCTCACTGGTATAGGAGTACCATTCTCCTCTTACAGTTCCTTGGTTCAGTTGCAGTACTGCAACATAAAAGAAAGCGACTTATTTTAGGGAGTCGGCAGCTTCTCACCGCACCCATCTGTTCAAATCTTAGGTCGCATCAACAATCGAATGTCGTATCTCGTTTTCCGTTGACGAACACACGGATGGCTAGAGGTTTATAAACTGATAACACACTGCCACAGGAAAGAGTTGGAAAGAGAAATAAGGGTATGCATAGGGGCGCAAATTGAGGAATACGGTCGATGAGAGGGTATACAGGATACGAGACTGTACCGTGCCGCACCGATCTCGTGTCGGAGCAAGCTGGGTTACACGGTGGTAGTGGCGATTACGGCGGCAGTAGTGCACACATTACCAGTGTAATTACGTCGGCGGCAGGCCACCGAGGCAAGCAACCTGGGCCCTAACGAGGCCGTAGACCAGCGCCAGACGCAGGGGGTGGGGCAGCGTATTAATAGAAAGGGAGGCGCCCCCGGGTCGCGCACATCGACCCCGCCCAGCTGTTGCCACCTAGCGCTGCCCAGCCGACCCACCGGCCAACCACCTCTCGCGTTCTCATCCTAGCAACGTTCATTCTGCGGAGGAGGGGCGGGGAGGAGAACATAATCTGTCCGATAACGGTGCTAGAACATAGCTTCAGATTCCCAGCAAAAATACAAAATATATTTAAAAGCTGACATTCTCAAACGGAGATTAATTACATACGAGATCACTTAAAAATATAGCAGTTTCCACACTAGATTGACATAATCAAGTGCGAATAATTCGCTAACATCTTCGCTAAGATTTGTAACAAATCTAACGTACCATTGTGAACATCATAAAGTCTTAGAAAACGTGCCAATGACCATATCGTATCGTCGTATATGCCCATTTGCAATCTGCATACGCCTTGGACGTAATCAAATGTGATACAACGTGATTTTATCCGACGTGTACAAACTCTAGGGATTGATCGATGAGAAATAAGGTCTAATGAACTTATGTCCGGAATGCATGGTTTCCATGCTAGAGACCATCTATTCAATCATACAAAGAGTGCTATATAATAAGCGCTGCACCGTGCAGCCAAAGTTACATTACGCATTGTTTCGTCGTAGAGGGTGGTACTGTCCCTAATACGTCATCCCCTAGCGGCTTTTCCTCCCATAGTAATTGGTAATGTTGTCTATTTCACTACTCTTGCTGATTCACCTTGTAGTGGATGTGATACAATGTTGTGCACAACGGGTCCATATTCGAATCGAGAGCTTGCCGACATGGTGTTTACTTACTGAAAGGCAGATGGCAACTGGCGGGCGGCAGCGAGGTTGTATCAGGAGACCTATCGCGCTGACAAAAACCACAGCATTCAATGCTTGCAACAGTTTACGTGCAACAGGGTCGTTTCAGGAAGCAGGAAATCATGATGGACGTTCACGAGACGTGGAGAAAAATGTGATTAACATAGTGGAAGGCGATAGCCGTCTCAGTACCTGGCATCTGGCCCGCCAGTACAGGGTAAGCCAGACGACCGTGTGGAACATTCTCCACGACAATTATTATTACCCTTATCATTTATAGCGTGTTCAGGGCATACTAGTGACATCTAGAGCAGTTTTCTCACTAGTATCTTCACCAGGCAATCACGATTCCGGGATTTATGTCATCAATCCTACTCACAGATGAGGCCATCCTTACTAGGAGTGGTATCTTCAACTTTCATAAGTCATGTGTGGGATAGAACGCAGAACCCCCACGGTATGGAGACAGCGAATCATCAGCATCGGTGCAGCCGGAATGTGGGGGCCGGGATATTCGGCGACAGTATTTTTGACCCAGTTTTCCTCCCACGTCAATTAAGAGGCCGGAACTATCGGCGTTTCATGCGGGGAAATTTGCCTCCACTGCTGGAAGAAGTGTCATTGATGATTCGAAGGGTTATGTAGCTGCTACATTATGGTGCTTCTGCCCATTTCGCCGCTAACGTCCGGACGCATCTCAATCATGCATTTTCTGGTCGATGGATCGAACGGGGTGGTCCTGTTGCATGACATGCTTGTTCGCCGTATTTCTGGTTATAAGGCCATCTCAGAAGTAAAGCGTATGCTGAGTCCATTCCAGATGGAAAGACACTGGAGCAGCACATTTATACTGTCTTTGACGCTGTTCGAATGGTTCAAATGGCTCTGAGCACGATGGGCCTTAACATCTATGGTCATCAGTCCCCTAGAACTTAGAACTACTTTAACCTAACTAATCTAAGGACATCACACAACACCCAGTCATCACGAGGCAGAGAAAGACGCTGTTCGAATGCAGCCTAGCATGTGTGAACGCTTAAGACAGAACGTTCTACGGCACGTGCACGAATGCGATGACGCACACGCAAACCATTTTCAACTCATACTGTTACTGTGGCTGCATGGTACAGCGCACATTATACCTCAGTCTTTGTAACAATGTATGACTGAATAAATAGTCTCTAGCATTGAAACCACGCATTTCCTGAAATAAGTTGATTAGACTATATTCTTCCGTATCCTCTCATCGATCAATCCTTGGAGTTTGTACACGGTCGAAAAAATCAACCTGTATAAACGGAAAAACATACTGTATCTTATACGTTGCTTGGCCAACGCCGAGAGAGAGAGAGAGAGAGAGAGAGAGAGAGAGAGAGAGAGAGAGAGAGAGACAGAGACAGAGACAGTGATGTGTGACAGTGGATGTGTTTGCGCTGTGTATTGAGGCGTATCGCCTTCGCATCGCGCCTGTCACTTGTTAGGGCGATATCGTTATAGGCATGAGTCATCGACAGATGTCACCAGCTGACATGGACCTGAGTTAGAGCTGCACGTAGTTCTACTAGTAGGGGGCAGAGGTCAGCAGTTGACGGACAGTGCTAGCAGTCTGTCAAAACAATATTGTAAGGTTAACTTTGACTAATATGTAATGTATTTGCATGATAATTGTTTTATATGTGTAGTAATTAGCAGTGTGAGTGTTGTATGAGTCAAGAAGAACAGAAGTAAATGAAAATTGTTTTGTTTATTCACGAAGTACCAGTTAAACTACACAGGGGATTTACTATAATTAAATGTGCAGTCAGTTGATGGTACTAATAAATCGTGAGTAGAACACAAGTTAATCGGTAATTTCGGAAGCAGTAATTTTATACTTGATGCTTTTCTAAATTTATTTATTTAGCAATTGCCATAGAAAGAAATGTTTTACTATGATTGGCCATTGAAGTAAAGCGCGTGTTAGCACGGGATAATACTGCAACCTGATTTGCTGTTTGTGATATCAGCCAATCAGGAAGATGTAGGCTCGCGCCAATCTATGCTGGGAACAAAGCCTTTGGTGCGATCTAGGTCGGTCGGGGCTGAGGGTTCGAACTAGTAACATCTCATGGAAAGCAACTCCGACGAAAATACTATAAAATCGCGGAAAAATGCTAATTACGAGTTCGCAATGTAGTACAAAGTGTATTTAAGTGAACGGTATAGTGGAAGTCGTGTGGAATTTCGGACGGAATATCAAAATTATTCCTTTTGACTGTTAGTTAAAACCGCGTGGCGTGTTGTGCGATCTAAGACTGGAACAGGTATTACGTGTAGAGCAGAGTGCAAACATTTGAGCGAGCATTTTCATAACTAAACGATCCAATGAACCCTATTAACTTCGGTATCAGGTGTAAATACCATAAACTGGCTACGTGTGTGATTGTGGTGTGCGTGGGAACTTTACATTGTGTAGCCACTTAGCACGGACTTGGCAGTATTAACTGTGATCTTTATCGTAAAAATACAACTGAAAATTTACAGTGCCAAGTTAAAACTTTTATTTCAGTAGCTAGCCACATCCCGTATACCGGACAATTCTATGTATGTTGCGACTTGCAGTAGACAGTAGTGATCTAGTATTTTCTACTACAGCTTTAAGCTAGACAAATGCACATTGCTCGATACTGGTAGGGCGGTAAAAAGAAATATGCCGCGCCGCAGTGTGTCCTTTTTTGAGTTTGTGGGTGCGTAATGGCGAGGTTATCAGCACCCTAACTAATTTTCAAAGAAACTGAAATGGATGAAACGGCTGAACAGGTTATCACACAACGAGGAGGAAACCTACAAAATGTCGCCCACTCCTCAGTCACTCACACCTCATCGTGTTGACCTATACAATCACTCTGACTCACACGCCATAAAACAATTAAGAAAGGGTGATAAGTGTTATACCTGGCATTACATCAGGAGTAATGCGACAGAGAAAATAAAATAGCCGCAGAGGAAAATATGACTTGATGACCACTTACAGACAAGATGGGTGAGGCATTCATCCCGATTATGAACATCTCCCTAAGATTTTAGAAGACAGATTTTGTCATGTCACAGAACGTTAAAACTCTCTCCTCGTTCGTTTAAACGTCACTTAAAATAGAGGGCAGATCTATCGGCAATTCTGCCTCTTCGCTCTTGTCCGAAAATGAAACGCAGTCTAATAAAAAGTGGCATACTGTGGTATGTACGCCAGAAGGGTCCTCTGGTTGGAGCAAGAAGCAGTGCGTCATAGGGCTGTGGCCTATGCAGAGGCGAATAAGGAAGACCTAATATTGCCTGCTGAGGAAGGAGGTAAGCCACGCCTGCGTTGTGCAGCTTATTTTCTGTCGCTTTCAGCCATTTATCTCCCCAGTGACACATGACTCAGTACCTCAACAACGAGACAATGGGGTACCGTAGGATAGCACAAGGAACGAACTGAGGATTTCTCCTCCTTTGACTGCTACATGCATAAGTAGCCCCCCCCCCTCCCCCAACCTCCATAAGCCCTGATACCCAGCAGAAAGACACCTCCTTCTTCAGCCTCTGTACTTCGAGGGCGCCCCGAATATTCCGGACTAAATCTGCTTGGTACAAGCGTTGTAGAGAGTGAGGGGCACTCATGGAATTGGGACAAGGAATTTAGCACCTTTAATACATTATATATCCAAGAGCGCATATAACCACATCGAATACAGTAAAGTCGGGAGACAATCGTAACGTGAGGATACGATTAAGAAAAAATACTTCGGCACCCTACGGAGTCCCCCTGTTTAGACCCATCCGTAAATACAGCTATAGAGTTGCGGTGTTTAGTTAAAAACTCGTAAAATTATGTATTAAAATATGTATGAGAGCGCAAATTATCCTGTACTACACTGAATCCAAAATTACTCTAGGTCTTGGCAGTAACCAGGGTGACAGGCACTTAAAGCCTTGCAGTTGGGGATGAATTTGTTCCACGCCAAGTGACTATTTCACTTCTTGTGCCAACCCCAAACGGCCTCGTTGTCCATGGAGGACAGGTAGAGAGACGTATCGTAGTTGGACGATGAAGGGTACTATGTGCTGATGAGATGGGATTAGCGGGAGACCTACACGCCTGATGCCCCATAAGGAGTTGCCACCTGATTCTAAGTGGCTGTTCACAACCCTCAGCAGAGAGACCCGTTATGGGGCTGGTCCTGTAAGCGCCCGTGGTAAGCGTGATCCCCTCATGACGTATAGGCCTCGCTGATCCGTAGACTGTGCACCCATAGCCCAGTCGCGGTCACATGAATGCTCTATAAAACTCGAGCAGACATGCCTATCCACTCCCCAGGACCAGTGGCTATTTCTGGATATTCAATTCCTTCTGGGCTCTTCTTGCCTTCAGGTCCTTGAGGTATGGTAACCACGGCAGAAGTCAGTCAAAAAGTAGGCCAAGAAACCTTTAGAAGGGGGATGATGTCCCACATAACAATTTCATATAAGCTAAAACTACCATGAAAATGATGAAATGAACAAACACAAACTTATCAGTACGTAACAGAAATCCTGTTTGCAGCCTCTGCACAGTAAGTTTTAACTGAAGAGTCGCAGTTCCAAAGAGGGTAACACAAAGGAACACCGTTCCTCGTTCTTAAAACGATCCGACAGCAAGTCACCAACTCAGGTCATAAAACAGAGACCGTACGAAGATGGGGAGGTATTCATGGAAGCCCCGTTGGTCGATCTACCCTAGAATATTGTTTGAAGGTAGTCCACTATGCCATTTTTTAAGCTCATCCGTCTTCTCATTCGTTCAATGCAAACCGCCACAAATTCCTCTTCTGTGCCAACCTCTTCGCCACTTGCAACATACGTCCTCAATTATTTGTTGGATGTATTCCAATCTCTGTCTTACTCAACAGTTTTTGCACTCTACAGCTCCCTCTAGTACCATGGAAGTCACTCCCTCATGTCTTAACAGATGTCCTATCATCCGCTCCCTTGTCCTTCTCAGAGGTTTTCACATATTCTTTTACTACCCGCTTCTGCGCATAACCTTCTCATTCCTTTCCTTATCAGTCCACCTAATTTTGAACACTCGGCTGTACCATCACACCTCAAATGTTTCGAATCTCTTCTGTTCCGGTTTTCCCACAATCTGTTTTTCACTACCATGCAATGCTGTGCCCCAGACGTACGTGCTCAGAAATTTCATAATCAAATTAATGTCTATGTTTGATATTAGTAGACTCCTCTTGGCCAATAATGCCCTTTTTGCCAGTGCTAGTGTGCGTTTGATGTTCTCCTTGCTCCGCAAGTGATAGCTTATTTTTCTGCCTAGGTAACAGAATCCCTTAACTTCATCTAATTAATCCTGATGTTAGGTTTATCACTGTCCTTCTGTCGGCTAGTTTCCATTACTCGACTTACTCTCAGTCCGAATGCTATACTGAACGTGAACAGTAGTTTCGCTGCCACATTCCCCAACAATTTTACAAATTTTGACGGTTTGTCAATCCATTCTGACGTATTTGGTTTTAAGTGCTCCAAAGCTGTCTTAAATTGTGATTCTAATAGTTCTAAACATTCTGCGTGGTGTCTGTCTGTTCTATATCGTGTCTCCCTTCCACTTTCGCGCAACGACGCTCTGAGCGTGTTTTTTAGGGAATTGGCTAGTTTGAACCTGGGACCTGTTGATGGTAAGGAGACGCCAGACAACACATGGCATGTAGAATTCAGAAGAGTTCAGTGAGACTAGCGATGATATAACCAAATTCTTAATGATTTCAGCGTCAGCTCCACTGCACTCCCTGTAAAAGAATGTTAATACTAACTAAATTTAGTGGAAGGGGTACAAGGCTTTCCTATTTTTAGTTAGCTGGTAAAATAACGTCGAAAAAGCAGTTAAGTTTACCATTGGAAATTTTATTCTACTCGCAAAACATCGTTTATAAATTGCACTATTGGTAAAAGGAAATGTTTTAATACAGGATGGTAAAAACCAACTGCGTTCAACAAAAATGTGAACGAATATTCCATGAATGGGTTTCCAAGTTCTACAATGGATCTAAGGATGACCTATGCCATATCACATGTATAATCTAGGTTTAAATTAAGTTTCACAAAAGAGAAAACTATCAAAATGGTCTACAGTGACCCTCAATTATCTTTCATTACTTATCTAACTTGTCGTAAATTACAGTGGCTGATCTAGCTTCTCAATAACTATATAACAGAAAAATCATTGCGTTTCAGATTTTTACTTAAAGTGGCAAATGTGAGCACCATGAGCTTTAATTGACGATCGACACTAGTATTACGCAAAAAGGGGGTGTAACGGATGAGACTTGTGCAGTTCTGAGTGAAGCTTTATGCGCTGTTATGTGGCATCACGTGCGTTCATTACCTTGTCAGTGTTCGTCAGGGGGCGGCGGGCAGCACAGCTCCGCTCACCTCTCCGTCTCGGAAGCAACTCTCCCCTAACTTCTCCTTACTACCATTTACCGAAGTTGGTTTAAAAAAAACTATCTGGCTATGTTTTCATCTGACCAGTCAGGGTCTCAATGTTAACCTTAAGCTCCGCCTACTAAAATTCTGTCTATCCAATGAGAAAAGTTATACTTTTCGTGGTGGTGCATTGTTTTCAAAGTTTGCAACGTAACAGAGATGCGAAAGAGTCTCACACAAAAACTTGCAGGTGGTGTGATCGTAGCGGTTAGCTGGTGACGTGGGTGTCCATCCCTTATCGTAGGGCCTTCTCGCTTAACACTGTTCTGCTCTCGGCTTCTGCTCTCGTTTCTCCCCTTGGAACTGCATCTGTCTCATGGTGGGAAGGTATGACATACATTTAGGCATTCTTGTGTTAGTCTGTGGTATTCCATTTGCTCACTCGTTACACGTATTACTTTGGTTAATTTAATGTCACGATTTATTCTGAGCTATGTGACATACTACTGGATTTGCTTATCATGTCAGGGTTTTCACGGAAGGTGTTGGATTTGCCTGACACCTTACACATCACCACCCTTCGAACTTAATTTTTGCACTGAAGTTAGGCAATGATTGAATGATTGTCTAAGCCAGTCAAAAATTATTGATCATCTAAATTTTGTTGCCTACTGTTCAGCCACGTTATTCTGGTTCTATGCTAGTTTGTATCACTAATTTATATTTTTACATTCTTCCACATTATTCTTATAAATGACAAGAGAAGAACTTTTTTATGCTATTATTAATTTTTAATTATTTTCTTTCTTTATTTAAGTGTGAAGTTTGTTTTTTAAGAAGTTTGTTATCGAAATTGAGGAGTCTTTCACATCGATTTTCTTAGATATATATATATTTTTTATAAATGTAGTAATTAATTAAAGTCTATTCTTAACACATTTTCTAAATATCATGTACAAGTAAAATGTTTTTGTTTCTAGACACTCATTTCAACAATGTTACACTAACAAATAATTATTTCCAAGAATTGCTTTGACAAAGAAATATACATACACAAGTATTGAGATATTATCCTAACAAATGGTACAAATGTTAAAAAAAAGGAAAACATCCAACAAGATAATTTTTTATTCTTAGTTTTTTTAAGGAGAAAATAAGTAAGATACAGTTATTCTTTTATTTTTATGAGGAGAAAATAAGTGGCATATAGTTTTAGTGTTTATTATGCCTTACTTTTGTTCTTTATATACTGTCCATTTCAGAACTAATGACTTATTTTTATCGATAGTCTATTTTTTACTTAAGTCCATAGTCAATGACTGTTATTTTGTAGTTTATTAACTGTCTGGTGTGCTTAACTTATTCAGTTTTTTACACATTTCTATTGCACAATTCCTTCATCACCTCATTCGATTTCACACATTCACACAATCCTATGAATGTTTAAGCATGAGGTTAGCGAATGTTTTTGCATGAAGGGTGATGGACTTGAGGGAGATGGATGTGGGCAAGTATTTGATGTACAGCTTCATTCGTCGTTCCTTGTTGGCTTTGCAAGTGTGTGTTGCTGTTGTGGAGGTCCCATAATGGAATGGAGCTGTGAGTGCAGAATCTCGTGGTTTACTGGCTTTGTATGCGTGAAAGTCATCGTTATGTGTCGCTGAAAGTGGTCGTTTTTCGTTGTAATACTTCGCAGACGACTAGTTTACAATAGGATAGGGATTTGGGAAGGTATGCCGTCTATTCTTCACCCATCTTCTTTCTTGGTCTCAATCTTGCAAATCATCAACTTCTGTTCTTCCTGCTTCTTCTCTGCTTCTTACTTGATTCTTGGTTCTTCTCTGGGCAGGATATGGAAATATTTATTGATAACTAGTCGCTTTGAAGTTCTCCTCTTAGTAACAGTTTTATAAATGGTTTGGACATGTCATTTCTACTTTGCGGACGTTTTCTTCAGTTCTGTGCATCAGCGTGCTGTTTAATAGCGGTAGTGTGACTCTTACACTTATTTTTTGCCAGTGGTGGCTTGCCCAAACGGTCTTTTCGTCGGGCCGCTTTTTGCTCGCTCTGCTGAGTGGGGGCGCTCGGAGACCCTTCTGGTGTTTGGCAGCCAATCTCTGCAGGGCTCCGTCACTGTGCGGCTCCGTGTTCGTTCCAGCGGGGTTCCGGCTGGAGGTTAGATTTATTGCCCACTTCAGTTACAAGGGCCTTCTGTTGGTCTCACTGTCCTTTCCCTTCTCTCGACGCTTCTGCCTTGTAGGAATTGAGTCTTGCAAATTATGTCCTTTTCTTTCTTGATACTTCTCGCGTTGCAACTTGTGGGTCATTGCATCTGGTCTTTGCTGGAGTTTTTACAATTTTTCTTACAAATAGTTTTACTTATAATCGTCTAACATATTTCTAGTACCTACATTGTTTCACGCCTTGTTAAAAAGCTTTACAAATTTCCGCGCCCTTTCCATGTTACAATTCTAAGATATTTTGAGTCTTAATCCCCAAATCCTCAAATTCGTTTTTTTTATTTTTATTTGTGTAGTGTCATGGTGTATAACATTTTAGTATTTCATGCTGTTAGACTATCTACGCTTTATCCCTTCACCTTAACTATCGTACTGTTGTTATTTTTGTTTTTATTGAATCTACTTTCTTTTTCCCACCTTCCTCTCTCTTCATTCTTCTTTCTCCTGACGATCTTATCTGCATCATAATCTTGAAATATTGTGCTGATTATTTACCAGTAATAAAATTAATCTTCAAACTTTTTGATATGGCACACATGGTGAAGTCCTAAGGTTTTGCCTGTTTTTGGGTTCATTAGTTCCACAGCATTATCATGAGCAATTCAGCTAATTATGACAGGTCCTTTGTATGCAGCGTAAAACCTATGTATTTTGTGTTTCTGTTTGCTGGAGAGATCGTGTGTTTTTACAAATACTTTCTGGCCTACTGAGAATGTTCTTTTAATTGCTGTTCTATCTCCTCTTTCTTTTCTTTTAATGGCTGCCTTTCTGATGTTGGAGAGTGCTGTTGCTATGACTTGTTTATGCTGTCTACATGGTACAATAGGAAGTCTAGCATTTTCTCTGGTTATGTTTGGGGGTTCAATATTTTTAAGTACAGTAACTGGAGGGAGTAGTGTAGTGCTATGTGGCATTTCATTTATTACTTCTTGAAAATCTTTAAGGTATATATCCCAAGTGTTGTGTGTTTTGCTTGCATATAATCGGCATAAAGTGTCTATGTCCTTCATAGATCGTTCTGCTGAATTTACGCTAGGTTTGTACTTAGACATGTAGATGGGTTTTATTTTGTGTTGTTTTAACGTGTTCTGCCATTGCACTGATTTTTATTGTGGGCCATTATCCGAAATTATTCGTTCCACTCGACCTACTTGTCTGAGAATCTTGTCTAAATGCTTTACTTATAGTAAGACCTGTTGCCCGTTTTAATGGTGTCAAGGTAACATATTTAGAAGTAAGTTCCAAAACGACAAATATGAAAATATATCCATTTTTGTGCGTGGGTGGGGCCCTATCAAATCTGTTGCAGCTATTTGTTTTAATCTTTTAGGGATTATTGGAAACATAGGTGGTTTGGTTTATAAAGTGACGTGTTTAGCCCTCATACATTTTTTGCATTTGACTAATACTGTTCTAATTCGTCTTTCCATATTAGGAAAATGCCTTGTTTGCTCTATTTTTAAAAAGCATTTCTTTGGTCCAAAGTGGCCATTACTTGAATGTGTGTACCATATGTACTTATTAATTAGTTCATCTGGGATATAAATTAACCATTCATTCGTTGCAACATTTCGTCTAAAAAATAAAACATTGTTTTTTAAGAGATAGTGCTGTCGAATGTCTGGAAAATCCTTACTTCTCCACTTGTGTTTGATTCCTAGTATTTCGGGATCTTTGTCCTGTTCTTTGCCTATGTTTTTCAATGCTGTCGTAATGTAGTTTTCAAAAGGTACTTGTTTCATATAGTACATTGTAAACTGGTCTTCTGCTGCTTCCAGACCTATGTTACTGGATGCACCCTGTGGACATCGTGATAAAGCATCTGCTAATACATTCGCTGGTCCTGGTATGTGTGTAATAGTGAAGTCAAATTCTTGTAGTATTAACATCCATCTGGCTAACCTCCCATGAGTTAGTTTGGCGGATAACAGAAATTCTAATGCTTTGTGGTCAGTGTATACTTTTGTTTTTCTTCCGAATAGGAAGTGTCGAAAGCGTTGGAAGCCCCATACAATGGCCAAAGCTTCCAGCTCCGTTTTTCTCGATTTTTGTGAGTACCCGACTGGCAAATGCAATTGTTCTATATGATCTTAGCCCTGCCTGTTCGTATTCTTGGAATAAAACAACTCCTAAACCCGTTTTCGCGCTATCAGTGGCCATACAAAAATTTTGTGTTAGATCAGGATGTGCCAAAATCGGTGCTGTTGTTAGTGCGTTTTTCACTTTTAAAAATTCTTCATTGGCTTGTTGATCCCATACCCATGCGTGTTTCTTCCAGTTAATGCACATTGGCGTGGTGTTGCGAGAGAGTCGATCCAAATAAATTTTTTATAGAATCCGGTGAGACTTAAAAATCCTCTGAGAGTTTTCTTATTATATTGAGTACATAATTCTTTGATTGCCATTAGTTTTTCTGGGTTGGGCATTACCCCTTTCTCTGAAATTATGTGTCCTAGAAATTTGACCTCTCGCCTTTTAAATTTGGATTTTGTTATATTTACTGTGACCCCATGCTCTTTCATGATCTGTAAAAACTGATTTAATGTGTCGTTGTGATGTTCCCAAGAGGGCTCTGCTATAATCACATCATCAACATAACAAGTAATTTTTTGTAAAATTTCAGGACGGAGTATAGTATTAAATCCTCTAATAAACGCTGCTGATGATATGTTTAAACTAAATGGCAATCGTTTAAACTGGTAACATCTACCGAATACGATAAATGCTGTAAATTTTCTACACTCTGGGGCCAATTCTATTTGCCAGAAACTACTCTGTAAATCAATTGATGAAAATATCTTAGCACCATGGATGTTCTGTGTCAATTCCTCTAATTTTTCTGGGCGATCTGTTTCAGTGATTATGATTGTGTTGATCTGTCTGGATTCAAGCACTAACCTGATGCTCCCATCTCGTTTATGTACAATATGGAGCGGGCTGTTATACGTGGAGGTAGCTGGTTCAATAATATCGTCATCTAACATTTTAGATATCTCCTGGAATACTTTATTCCTGTAGCTTAGTGGGATTGTATAGGGTGGCACTCTAAATGGTTTGTGCTGTTTTACTTCAAACTTGTACTGAAAGTGTTTAATACTGCCAGTCTTAGGTAAAAATACCTCTGCTTTATCTCGTAAAATACCCTCTAATTCTCTTTTACTGTGTTCCGAAATACCTTTAACTTCTTGCAATTTTTCGTCGATTTCTTTATGAACTTCTAACATGAGTTGAGGCGATTCCCCCTTTTGTGCATACCGTTCTAATTCTTCATCCTCTTTATCTCGCATCATTCTTAATTGTTAGTTTATGACTGGTATTTCTTCTAATTTTAGTTTTTGCTCAAAGAGAAGTGTGACATTCCCGAATGTTACGCTACCTTTCCCCATATCTATTATCGCTCGTCTCTCATTTAAAAATCTGCACCTAGAATCAAATATACAGTTACTTTAGGTATAATCACGAAATTGGCTTCAATCTTTTGACCTTGACACGAAAGAGTTAACCTTGTTTGTCTCGTAACTTTTCCGCAGCATTGTTTCTAATAGGACCTCTAACTTTAATCTTACGTGTTTTCAGAACTGGCAATTCCTCATTGGCATTACACTGCATGAATAAATTTTCTGAGCTCGCAGTCAATTCACTTCCGCTATCAATTACAATATTGACTAGGATGTGCTATACCATGGCCTTCACAGTTGGTTGGATTTGAAAGGGTTGGTTCTGTTCTTCTTCTTCTTGCCTCAACGAATCCTCCACTGAATCATACATGAGTCTTTTTAGGAATTTCCCTTGTGAATTCGAACTTTCTGTAGGATAAGCTTCGACTGCTACTTCTCTCTCTTTTATTTCCTCTTCTCTATTTCTTCCTTCATTTACGCTTTCTTCAAGATCCTCTACTTTTTCCTCATCCTCGTCTATCTTCTTCTTCGTCGCTACTTCCACATAATCGCATCTAAATGCTCTAATTATCGCTTCATACCTTCCTTCATTATATGCGTTGGGTTGTGTGCCCACTGGTAACTTATTTTCAATTTCTGTCGACTGCACATGATCCTCATTGAATTCGCTTTCCCTGGTTTCCATCTCAAATAGCTCTGCAATACTCATTACTTCGTCCTTTCCTCCTACATTCGTTGTGCGTGCCTCTGGTAATTCATCTTCCTCGTCAGTATTTTCCCAATTAATTTCGTCCCAACACGATATTGTTATTTTCTTGTCTTCGTTTTCATCTGGTCCCTGCGGATTTGTTTCTTCCTTCTTCTCTTCTCGTGATAAGTTTTTTACTTCTCTGTTCAAGGTGCTGCAATTGTCCTGGGCCGATGCGTCATTCTCTTTAGCATGGGCGCTTAGTTGTCAATTCGAACGTTTATCGAGGTTTGGTGGTCTTACATCCACCTCTTCTATGTGTGTTCTCTTTCCTTGTTCAGCTTGTTGATAGTGGTTTCTTTGTTGATAATTTGTCGGTCCATTGGTTCTCCAGTACCCGTTCCGGTTGTCGTTATTCCCTCTGTAATAGTTGTTGCCGTTCCTGGGTGAATTATAGTTACTGTCATATGCTCTTCTAAATCCATAACCGGTTCTTTGTTGAAATCTATTGTTTCTTGGTGCGAAGTTATCACATGGTTCGTAATTATTGTTTCTTCGTACTGTGTTTTGTGGATTCCACTGCTTTTTGCTTTCGTTTTCACGTGCGCTTCGTCTTTTTCTTGCTTCATCTTCCGAAAATATGAACTCTAGTTCCCTTAGAATACCTTTAAATGCTTCGGCGTCATTGCCTCCGCGACCTACTAATGATTGCTGGTATTTCAATGGTAGCTTCATCGAGCATAATTTAATCAACTCTCCGTCACTGTATGGTACATCTAAGCATTGATTTTTCTTTGCCATTAATTCTAAAAATTTCGCGGGATTCTCCTCTCCTGAATTTTCAAAATATGGGTTCTGTAATAATTCGTACTTCACTCTGTTCTGTGCTTCGCTGGACCAATATCGTGAGAGAAACTCCTCTCTGAAATCTTCGTACGATCGGCATGTCGCTGCAACATTCTGCATGGTTTCTGCGACTGTTCCTGACATGTGTGCACATATAAAGTATAATTTGTGTGCTAGCATCCAGTGTCCTGGTAATCCTACTCGGAATTGATCAATAAAAGTTCGTGGATGTAATGAGTTTCCTTCTCGAAAGTGTTGAAATTTTCTGATTGTGAGGAAATGATCGTTGTCGTACTTCGACATAGTTCCATATGAAATTCGCGATTCTTCGCCACTTTTGTTTCTGATCATTTCTCCCGTCGTTCTTTCCGGTTGTGGTAGATCCATTGGATATTGTCGACTGTAACTTTCACCTACCCTTGCGTAGTATCGTTGGAGTGGTACGCAATAATTTTCTTCCATCGGTTGTGAACGTGTAGCTGAATGCATTGCACTGTACTCTTCGCGACTTGGCTTTCCATTGTCAGGTATTGGTTCGGTATCTTGTCTGGCTAACCTTGTTGCTTCATTGCACGATCCAATCTGCCTTGAAACATACATTTGTGGTTCTGCATGTTTTTGTGATGACGTTTGTTCATCAAGAATTTCGAAACGTGTTTGTTGCTGTGCAGGCTGTTTGATTTCACGTATGTTAGTTTCCGCCTGTGATTGGAATCGCAAATGTGTAATATCTTCGTTAATTGCTTGTTTTTCCGGTGGTGTAACAGATACGGTTGTGGTTGCAGACTCTGTGCTTGTTCGATCCTGTTCACTACGCTCTTCAATGGTTTGCAACAACTCTGTTCGCAATTTCTGAAACTGTCGCTTCGTTTGCTGGAAACCACTGCATTAAAGACTCGTAACGTGTATCTACAGGACATGTGGCCTGTAACTGAAGAAGTGTCACGATGATCTCTCCATTGGCAAAAGATTCCGGAATAGTCCCCCATTCGGATTTCCGGGAGGGGACTGCCAAGGGGGAGGTTACCATGAGAAAAAGATTGAATAATCAACGAAAGGATAACGTTTACGAGTCGGGCGTGGAATGTCAGAAGCTTGAACGTGGTAGGGAAACTAGAAAATCTGAAAAGGGAAATGCAAAGGCTCAATCTAGATATAGTAGGGGTCAGTGAAGTGAAGTGGAAGGAAGACAAGGATTTCTGGTCAGATGAGTATCGGGTAATAACAACAACAGCAGCAGAAAATGGTATAACAGGTGTAGGATTCGTTATGAATAGGAAGGTAGGGCAGAGGGTGTGTTACTGTGAACAGTTCAGTGACCGGGTTGTTCTAATCAGAATCGACAGCAAACACCGACGACGATAGTTCAGGTATACATGCCGACGTCGCAAGCTGAAGATGAACAGATAGAGAAAGTGTATGAGGATATTGAAAGGGTAATGCAGTATGTAAAGGGGGACGAAAATCTAATAGTCATGGGCGACTGGAATGCAGTTGTAGGGGAAGAAAAGGTTACAGGAGAACATGGGCTTGGGAGAAGGAATGAAAGAGGAGAAAGACTAATTGAGTTCTGTAAAAAGTTTCAGCTAGTAATAGCGAATCCCTTGTTCAAGAATCACAAGAGGATGAGGTGGTATACTTGGAAAAGGCCGGGAGATACGGGAAGATTTCAATTAGATTACATTATGGTCAGACAGAGATTCCGATATCAGATAATGAATTGTAAGGCGTACCCAGGAGCAGATACAGACTCAGACCACAATACAGTAGTGATGAAGAGTAGGCTGAAGTTCAAGACATTAGTCAGGAAGAATCAGTTCGCAAAGAAGTGGGATACGGAAGTATTAAGGAATGACGAGATACGTTTGAAGTTCTCTAACCCTATAGATACAGCAATAAGGAATAGCGTAGTAGGCAGTACAGTAGAAGAGGAATGGACATCTCTAAAAAGGGCCATCACAGAAGTTGGGAAGGAAAACATAGGTACAAAGAAGGTAGCTGCGAAGAAACCATGGGTAACAGAAGAAATACTTCAGTTGATTGATGAAAGGAGGAAGTACAAACATGTTCCGGGAAAATCAGGAATACAGAAATACAAGTTGCTGAGGAATGAAATAAATAGGAAGTGCAGGGAAGCTGAGACGAAATGGCTGCAGGAAAAATGTGAAGACATCGAAAAAGATATGATTGTCGGAAGGACGGACTCAGCATACAGGAAAGTCAAAACAACCTTTGGTGACATTAAAAGCAACGGTGGCAACATTAAGAGTGCAACGGGAATTCCACTGTTAAATGCAGAGGAGAGAGCAGATAGGTGGAAAGAATACATTGAAAGCCTCTATGAGGGTGAAGATTTGTCTGATGTGATAGAAGAAGAAACAGGAGTCGATTTAGAAGAGATAGGGGATCCAGTATTAGAATCGGAATTTAAAAGAGCTTTGGAAGACTTACGGTCAAATAAGGCAGAAGGGATAGATAACATTCCATCAGAATTTCTAAAATCATTGGGGAAGTGGCAACAAAACGAGTATTCACGTTGGTGTGTGGAATATGAGTCTGGCGATATACCATCTGACTTTCGGAAAAGTATCATCCACACAATTCCGAAGACGGCAAGAGCTGACAAGTGCGAGAATTATCGCACAATCAGCTTAACATCTCATGCATCGAAGATGCTTACAAGAATAATATACAGAAGAATGGAAAAGAAAATTGAGAGTGCGCTAGGTGAGGATCAGTTTGGCTTTAGGAAAAGTAAAGGGACGAGAGAGCCAATTCTGACGTTACGGCTAATAATGGAAGCAAGGCTAAAGAAAAATCAAGACCCTTTCATAGGATTTGTCGACCTGGAAAAAGCGTTCGACAATATAAAATGGTGCAAGCTGTTGGAGATTCTGAAAAAGTAGGGGTAAGCTATTGGTAGAGACGGGTCATATACAATATGTACAACAACCAAGAGGGAATAATAAGAGTGGACGATCAAGAACGAAGTGCTCGTACTGAGAAGGGTGCAATCTGTACATCGAGGAAGCAATGATGGAAATAAAAAAGGTTCAGGAGTGGAATTAAAATACAAGGTGAAAGGATATCAATGATACGATTCGTTGATGAAATTGCTATCCTGAGTGAAAGTGAAGAAGAATTAAATGATCTGCTGAACGGAATGAACAGTATAATGAGTACACAGTATGGTTTGAGAGTAAATCGGGGAAAGACGAGGGTAATGAGAAGTAGTAGAAATGAGAACAGCGAGAAACTTAACATCAGGATTAATGGTCACGAAGTCAATGAAGTTAAGGAATTCTGCTACCTAGGCAGTAAAATAACCAATGACGGACGGAGCAAGGAGGACATCAAAAGCAGACTCGCTATGGCAAAAAAGGCATATCTGGCCAAGAGAAGTCTACTAATGTCAAATACCAGCTCTAATTTGAGGAAGAAATTTCTGAGGATGTACGTCTGGAGTACAGCATTGTATGGTAGTGAAACATGGACTGTGGGAAAACTGGAACAGAAGAGAATCGAAGCATTTGAGATGTGGTGCTATAGACGAATGTTGAAAATTAGGTGGACTTATAAGGTAAGGAATGAGGAGGTTCTACGCAGAATCGGAGAGGAAAGGAATATGTGGAAAACACTGATAAGGGGAAGGGACAGGATGATGGGACATTTGCTAAGGCATGTGGGAATGACTTCCATGGTACTAGAGGGAGCTGTAGAGGGCAAAAACTGTAGAGGAAGACATGGATTGGAATACGTCAAGCAAATAATTGAGGACGTAGGTTGCAAGTGCTACTCTGAGATGAAGACGTTAGCACAGGAAAGGAATTCGTGGCGGGCCGCATCAAACCAGTCAGTAGACTGATGACCAAAAAAAAAAAAAATCCGTTCTTCAAGATACACGCTGCAGTCCCTTCTCCAGGAGTTTCCCATTAACGACTGATCCACCTTATCTACGCACAGCACATATTGAGACAGAGGTTTTTGTACAGGTTTTTAACATCCTCGGGATCCGGGAATCAAGCCTAAATCCCCGCGCAGTGGTACACAATGTTCCATTGTCACGCCGCACAGTGGTCACCGAGGCTTGCCCAGAGCTTATGGTTACAGAGGACTGGCGACGCATACTATTCCCGAGCTCGGGAACGCTTGAATCTCCAAGCTTGTGGCCAGCAAACGAAAGCTGAGCCCCGTAGGGCGTCATGGGCGAGATCGTCAGCCCTTTCTAAGTAATTTAGACTCATGAAGCTAAAACGTTTAAAATTACGTATGGGTCTTTGTGGGAGCTACGCTCCATCCGCTCGAACGTTGCTCCACGCGTACAGCGTAAACAGAGCCTGTTGGCAATAAGGATGCATGATCCTATGTGATTTTCGAAGTACTCGTACCGTGCCAACGGCGTGAAACATCATGTACTAGAACTCATTGGTGGAGGAAACCTTTCCGGTGCTTCGTAGGTTCAATGATAATATTTATGCACGCATAGTGACTACTGTGCTCTGTGACATGTGCTCAGCGTAGGTGCGAGGTGTGTGCAAAAAATGAGGTTTTCTAAACTTTATTTATGTGACTACCGCTACGCTATTAACTTTAGTTTCAATTACGTATTACGCACTTCTACCAGCGCGTTATCGAAAGCCTGTAGCAGTTCCGGAACTCGATTTTTCGGATACCTTTTATCTTTCTCAGCGATGTGTTTCTAATCTCATTTACGCTTGCACAACGACAGAGGAAAGTAATATGCGGTCATATCTGATGAATACGAGGCTGGGGCACTATTGCAGCGTTGGTCAGAGTAATTATTAGAGAGATAATGATGATATTAGGTTTTTGGGGCCCTCAAAATTAATTGAGCCTTGTGCGGCTCAGGTTGGTGCCGTTGGTAGGTTGGCATCGTGTAATAGGAATAGTGGCGTATTGCTTTCTTCCTCTGTTTACTGGCGCCACTACGTTTGCTAGCGTTGTTTGTCTGCGATTGGCAGCAGCAGCGTTTATAGATATCTAGTACCTGTACCATCTTTGGAAGGACGTGAAGTGTTTCCACGGTCGGGTGTGTCAGTACTTCGGTTGGGATGGAGCAGCAGAGAGGTCCGGCAGTGTGGGTATATGTCAGAACTGCTTGTGGCACGCAGGCATTGATGGATCGAGGGGCTGTAGTTGAGACGGCCACAACCTCGTTGTCCTCCGGACCCAGGACGTTGAGTTGAATGAACATTAATCCAGTAGTGAAACTTCCAGTACTTTGTGATCACGCCGTGTCGCCATGAGACGAACAGCAGCAAGTGTAGCGTATCGAGTGGGCAGAATCTATTAGCAGTCTTCTATTGCCTGTAATTAGTTTTTGAATTTTGTGTTATTATTTGGTGAAGTGCAACCAGCGGTATTATACTGTCTAGTCCCGCTAACATGCCAGTTGCCTTCCCTGGAAGTTAGCGAATTTTTTGCGGCAGTGTACTTTTCCTCGTCTTGCCGATGCTGTCCGGCATGACGTGTAGTTCGACAGCCTCCTTGACTGTGGTGTGGATTGTGGTTTCCTCTGTCTACCTTGGATATAGTGGTTCCTTCTGCCTTTCGATGTTTTAAACACCGGCTTCTGAAGTCGCAGTGCTGTCTGTCACTTCGCCCTCGCTTGAATTATTCCATCGTTGTACTGGTTATCACACGCTACGTGGAGATGGTAAGAGGATTGATCAGCGTTTAAGCTGTCTCAAGTTTGAGTTGCCATCCTGTTAGGTGAGCGTAGCTCTTGGCTGCCTGTCTCACCGCTGATGCAGCTGTAGGGACTTATCGCAGGTCGATCGTTGGAGCATTGTCTGTGGATCACTCCCTTTTTTATTTGGTCTGATTGTGTCAATTGTTTAAAAATAATGTTTGTTTAAATTATTCCTATTGCTTGTGGCCCTTAGACGACAAATAATTTTGAATTCTTTCTTAATAAGGCCTTCAGCCGTCAGTATAGTTTGTGTTACAGGCAGTTTTATTAATGATTGTTTTAAAAATTATTTCGGTGTTTTCAACGTGTAGTTGTCTTTCTCACTTGTAATTCAGGCCTTCAGCTGCTAATTGTGCTGAAGCATTGTTTGTGGCCTTCAGCTGGCAAATAATTGTGAATTATTTCCTAACAATGCCTTCAGCCGTCAGTGTTCCTTGTTTTACATTCAATTTTTTAAATGATTGTTTAAAAACATTATTTTCGTATTTTTAATTCGTAACTGCCTTCGTGATTTGTGATTCATGCCTTCAGCCATTAATTGTTCTGAAGTATTGCTTGTGGCCTTCAACCGACAAATAATTTGAATTCATTATTAATAAGGCCTTCAGCAGTCAATGTAGCTTGTGTTAGTCAATTTTTTTTAAAAATGATTGTAAGAAATTATTTACTTAAATAAAGTCTATGTGCTTACTGTGCAACCAACAGTAACCGATTAGACCCCGTCCACACCTTCTCCTGATTTCCCTGCGTCCCACGTCTCATTAATAGAGAGAATGGGGTATTATTTTAACTGGTTGCTAAAGGAATCGTTTAGGAGAAATCCAGCGGGAATTTTCAATCGTCATCAAATTCATATCACGTGTTAGTCTTCGAATTCATTTACGTGCGCTATTATTTACATCACCATGCACTATCGTCAGGTTATGTTTGACACACATTGCTGAATGCCGACCTCGGAATTATGGGGACTACTTCTCCAGTTCAGGCTCTCTCCAAATGATAAGAACGGTCGTAGTGCCTCTGTTTCATTGGTTTGTCATTTTTATCCTTATGTACTCGATCTCTGCCGTTGTGGTTTGTAGGTAATATGTTTCCAATAACTGACATTTGTTTTTTCCGATGCATAAAAATAACGAATGACTCTACAAAGGAAACACAGACATTTCGATACTCTGGAGATTTACCGACCGACGAAAGTGTGCGACCTAACCATATAAGAAATACATATAACTTATTAATTTATTTTACGTATTTCGGTAACAGCTGTAAGTCCTATAAGGATTGCTTTAAACCATGTGATGATATGCTTCATTAACGTAACTCCCCTTCTGTGTTTCTTTATCTAGTATGAAGAACATGCCTACAGAAAAAAATGGAGACTTTAGCACAGAGGAGAATCTTCAGTTCCATGGAGCATTCTTAGACAGCTAAAGCACTACCCTGACCTCTCCCGGTCTCAACATCAATTTTGTTCTCCTTAGGACCCACATGTTCGATAACTAAAGTGATTCTAAGGTGGCGTTAAGATTGTGAATTTGCTTTAAATGTTCAGAGCTCTAAAACTTCACGCTTTACATAACGCAGAGACGTAGTTTCTGCAGATTACAGTATCAGTGGGTCATAGCTGGAATAATTCAACTCATACAAGCCTCAGTGAATCAGTTTGTGTACGGAATGAAATGGTCACAATGACTCAGTTACAGGTAGAGCAAGTCTACATCAGTTTACGGTAGTGTGTTGGTGAAATGTAGTCTGCAATGAAGCATTTTTGAGAAACAGTCGTGCACCCCGTCTTACGATCTCCCTCAAGTATGTTGGAAGACGTATTAAATTATTGATTATATTGAAATTTATTATGTTAATCTTTCTTTGCTATTAGTAGAAAAAAGATTAAATAACAGAAGATAAAAATAGAACACAGTTACTGGAATAATAGTTCCACATTTGTCTTTTTTTATACATCCATACCAGGTAAGACTAACAGAAAATGGAAGAGCAGTCGTAGGTTTGTTTGACTCAAGTTAGAGCAACGCGGAGGTACTGAAATACTCTGTCAGACGCTTGAGTATGCAAATATCTCTCGAAATACTACTTACAAAGTTTTGAGAAACAGTTTTAAGTGAGGAAGAAAGAGTAGAGGGTGATTCCCGAAGATATGCAAATATTTTAAAATGTTAATCTACAAGGAAAGCTAAAGAAAGAAGTTCATATAAACATAGGTCCGCAAATATCTGGTTACGGAGTTACGGCCAAAAAAGATTTGGTCTAGAATTTAGCAACTTCGCTAATATGAAGCCGTCGCAAAATTGTACGTGGTTAAGGTAAAGAACGATTTCCATTTATTTTGTTGTTATTGATCTGGTGAATCTAATAAAACTTGTCCCCGACAGTATCTGCGGTAGTTTCCCAGAACATCCATAGAAGCAAAGAACTAATTTCGTAACTTTTTTAAATTTATTAACTACATGGCCCAGTTTGCTTTTTTAAATTCCAGACAATTCCACAAAGTTTTCAACTCAAGTTGTAGAGGATTTAATTTTGTAAAAATGGTGGTGGTAACGTTACCTGAAACTGTATGACTGCGTCAGATAATCTTTTATTAATACCATAGCACACGTGAATTCATGTTAAACCGGAAAACACAGAGCTCAGTGTTACGAAAGCTGTGCGGTGTATATACAGTTTCACAATACATTCACAATAAATGTTCAAACATGTCTTCACCGAGTTTAATGCATTTAGCTGCGCGTGTATGAACAGATTTTGTTGTTCGTTTCAGTTTCACAGGATTGTTCTTAATTTCGTCTATTCCATTCATAACGCGAGCAAGTAACGCCTCACGCGTATTGACTTTGTCCTCATAAACTATGTCTTTCATCCATCCCCCCCCCCCCCCCCCCACACACACACACGCACACGCACACACGCTCAAAAATCCATTAATGTTAAATCGGGCGATCTGGGTGGCCGCAGACGTGTAGCACCACGATCAATCCATTTCTGGGGAAAATTTTCATTTAAATGTGTAGTAACGATATTGGTAAAATGTGGAGGCGCTCCATCATGTTGAAAATACATTTGCAGTCCCGTAGCAAGTGGAACATCTTCGAGCAAGCGGGGCAGTTCTTCTTGAACGAATTGTAAGTACGTCTAGCCCGTTAGACGTCCTGCGAAAGTGAATGGTCCCATAAAATGTGTTGATCATACCGTATCACACATTTATGCTAAATCGCTGCTGAAAATTTCGTTGAACTGTTGCATGTGGGTTTGCTTCCGACTATACGTGCGCGTTAGGTAAACTGTTTATGCCATCTCCAGTAAACTGTGCCTTATCAGTAAATAAAATGTATTTGTGTAACTTTTTTGTGGTGGTAAGGTCTTATGGGACCAAACTGCTGAGGCCATTGGTCCCTTTTGTGTAACTTCCGATTAGTATTTAACTTGTTACACAACTCCAAGCCAAGGGCAGGATCTCCTGGATGTAAATCGTGCAGTTTTTGTCTGTGGTAGGGATGCACATTATTTGTACTTCAGTGTACGCCATACCTTGGATTGTGAAATGCCTAATCGTCGAGAGATACGCCATGTACTGGTACCCGGGCTACGTTGAACAGCATTCATAATATCCTCATCATCGCCTACACGAGCGCTCGTACTGATTACGAACACTAGACAGGGAACCTGTCTCCCATAACATTCGAAATATTCCACTAATGGTTCGTGCATTCGGAATCCACCGAGTTGGATAAGGTACGCAATATTCGTTAACTGCAGCCGTAGCAATACCATCACATTTGCCATAAATAAAGACCATATCGGTGTTTTCCTCTGTCGTAAATTTGTAAGGAATCCCTATTTCATAAATAATCTGCAAACTACCAAAGTTACTATGTGGTTTTACTTAAATTCACTATTGTTATTATGTTCATTCACTGAAAAATACAGAAAACTAACTCGTTTCAAGATTGCGAAACGACTGAAACAAGTCACTGACGGTTGCCAACAACGACATTAACGTTTCTGCATACTTAAGAGTAAGTAAACAAATTTACTTGCATAATAATGTTTGCTTCTCTGGATGTTCTGGGAAACTATTGAAGATACACGTCTGGGACATGTTTTATTACATTCTCAAGACCAATAAGAACAAAATAAATGGAAATCGTGCTTTACTTTAACCTCGTACAGATTTATCATGGCTTCATATTAGCGAAGTTGCTGAATTTCAGACAAAATCTTTTCTAGCCGTAACTCGGTAACTAAACGTTTCCGAACCTATGTTTATATTAACTTTTTTCTTTAGTTTTACTTATAGAACAACACATTAAAATATTTGCATATGTTCGTGACTCACCCTGTATAGTAGAGCCCCAACGTATCCCTCCAGTAGAAATCTCGTAGACAACACTAATTACAGCACACAGGGAGACATTTTAACAACAATTATTAGCCGTGCTTCATTTGTGAATGCAACAGGAAGAGTACCTAATGCACTAAACGTGTTCGCAGTTCCGTATACTAACAACTGTATAATGGAATGACGACAACGAAAATTTGTGCCGGACCGGGCCTAGAAATTAGATATTCTGCGTTACACGAGCGATCGCCTTAACCGCTATGCTTATTCCTGGATGACTCACAGCAACACCCATCTACATCTACATACATACTCCTCAATCCACCATACGGTGCGTGGACCTCGGTGGAGGGACCTCGTACCACAACTAGCATCATCTCTCCCTGTTCCACTCTCAAACAGAACGAGGGAAAAATGACTGCCTTTATGCCTCTGTACGAGCGCTAATCTCTCTTATCATTGTGGTCTTTCCGCGAAATATAAGTTGGCGGCAGTAAAATTGTAGTGCAGTCAGCCTCAAATGCTGGTTCTCTAAATTTCCTCAGTAGCGATTCACGAAAACAACGCCTCCTTTCCTCCAGAGACTCCCACCCGAGTTCCTGAAGCATTTCCGTAACACTCGCTTGATGATCAAACCTACCAGTAACAAATCTAGTAGCCCGCCTCTGAATTGCTTCTATGTCCTCCCTCAATCCGATCTGATAGGGATCCCAAACGCTTGGGCAGTACTCAACAACAGGTCGTATTAGTGTTTTATAAGCGGTCTCCTTTACAGATCAACCTCATTTACCCAAAATTCTACCAATGAACCGAAGACGACTATCTGCCTTCCCCACAACTGCCATTACATGCTTGTCCCACTTCATATCGCTCTGCAATGTTACGCCCAAATATTTAATCGACGTGACTGTGTCACGCGCTACACTACTAATGGAGTATTCAAACTTTACGGGATTTTTTTCCTATTCATCTGCATTAATTTACATTTATTCATATTTAGAGTTCACTGCCATTCTTGACACCAATCTCAAATCCTGTCCCAGTCACTCAACGACGACACCTCCCCGTACATCACAGTATCATTAGCAAACAGCCGCACATTGCTATCCACCCTATCCAAAAGAGAATTTATGTAGATAGAAAACAACAGCGGACCTACCACACTTCCCTGGGGCACTCCAGATGATACCTTCACCTCCGATGAACACTCACCATCGAGGACAACGTACTGGGTTCAATTACTTAAGAAGTATTCGAGCCACTCACATATTTGAGAACCAATCCAATATGCTCGTACTTTAGTTAGGAGTCTGCAGTGTGGCACCGAGTCAAACGCTGTCCGGAAGTCAAGGAATATGGCACTCGTCTGATACCCTTCATCCATGGTTCGCAAGATATCATGTGAAAAAAGGGCGAGCTGCGTTTCGCAGGAGCGATGCTTTCTAAAGCCTTGCTGATGCATGGACAGCAACTTCTCTGTCTCAAGGAAATTCATTATATTCGAACTGAGAATATGTTCGAGAATCCTGCAACAAACCGATGTTAAGGATATTGGTCTGTAATTTTGAGGCTCCGTCGTTCTACCCTTCTTATATACAGGCGTCACCTGCGCTTTTTTACGGTCGCTCGGGACTTTACGTTGGGCAAGAAATTTGCGATAAATGCAAGCTAAGTAAATAGCCAATGCAGTAGAGTACTCTCTGTAAAACCGAATTGGAATCTCATCAGGACCTGGCGATTTATTTATTTTCAACCTATTCAGCAGCTTCACAACCCCAGGGATGTCTATCACTATGTCCTCATTATGGAAATCTGTACGAGACTCAAACGGCGGTATGTTTGTACGATCCTCCTGCGCGAAAGATTTCTCAAATGCTAAATTTAAAATTTCAGCTTTCGTTTTGCTGTCTTCCGTTGACAGGCCAGACTGATCAGTGAGTGACTGGATGGAAGCCTTCGACCAGCTTACAGATTTTACGTAAGACCAGAATTTCCTTGGGTTTTCAGCAAGATCTTTTGCTAAGGTAAGACGGTGGTAGTGGTTGTATGCTTCACGCATCGCTCTTTTTACAGCAGCACGAATCTCTACTAACTTTTGCCTGTCCTCATTCTCCCGATCTTTCTTGTACCGCGACTGCAACTGTCTTTGCTTCCTGACCATTCTCCGAATCGAGCTGTTAAACCACGGTTGGTCTTTTCTGTCCGTAACCCACTTTTTTGGCACATACTTCTCCAGTGCGTGATTTACAATGTGTTTAAAATATGCCCATAATTCCTGCACGTTCATCGTACCGGAAGTAAATGAAGTCGATTCATTTACTAAGTGAGATGGTAACAACTTCTTATCTGCTCTTTCTAGTGAGAATACTCTCCCAGCCTTCTCGACCGAATTTTTAACTTTCGTAACCATAGTCGTAATGACAACATCATGATCACTAAAGTTTTATGTCGTCATTCCTGCGTCACAAAATGTAGTCGTACAAAATTAAGTTGGTCCCGGACAGAGGCAACATTTTAGTTGATATTCCATGCCTGGAATCGGTGGATAAATACAATATTGCAGTATCTGTGTTGTTAAGAAGAACTATGCAATGTTCCTTCGTATATGCATACATCGTTTCTCTTAACACACAGGCATTGCAATATCGCACCTGTGAGATTTATTTACACCTGACCTCTGTCTTAGGTATCACATCGTCATCTTTTTCCATTTTGTATGACTTCAGTGTGCTGTTAAAACTTCAAGAGTACTTTTATTAGAATCCATTATTACAAGCTCCGTTCACAGAGAGTCATACAAAATTAGAAGTATAAGTAAGAATATCCTTCATGTGCTCTGGCCAAAATAACATGGAACATACTCAAGCAGTCCATTTCCTATTCTTCATACATGGGCTGAAGACTTACCTTAATTTCAATTAATTGGTTCAAATGGCTCTGAGCACTATGCGACTCAACTGCTGAGGTCATCAGTCGCCTAGAACTTAGAACTAATTAAACCTAACTAACCTAAGGACAGAACACAACACCCAGCCATCACGAGGCAGAGAAAATCCCTGACCCCGCCGGGAATCGAACCCGGGAACCCGGGCGTGGGAAGCGAGAACGCTACCGCACGACCACGAGATGCGGTCAATTTCAATTAATTCTTCACACCATTCTTATCTTCGCTATTCTCATCCTTTATGCGTCTCGTTCTCTTCGTGTCCACGACTTAATACTTTTATTATTCTTAATTCCTACGATTACAGAAGATATTTCATTTAATGTTGTAAACTGAAACCTGGTGGTCAAGGGAAGGCAGAATTCGGTTACGATTGTGGACACGGGGCCGTAATCAGTTAAGATTGGTTGGCTTTTACAGTTACACACAGTTAATTTTAAACCAATGATTCCAGACTGAACAGTAAATAAAAATACCACACGTTATCAATGAAGGAATATAGAACTGTGTAATTAATTTTCAATGAGTTACAGTTTAGCAAATTACTATTAAATACAGACACAGCAGATAATGTTTTAAAAGCAAGCCACTATGATCTGGGCAGAAGGCCTTATTCGCCTTGAATGGGAATAAATTAATAATTATTTAAAACTCACTGCAACTTACAAATTACAGGTATTGAAATATTATAGGCAAGTCGCCCCGAACACAGCAGAAGGCATCGGACGCCAGGAATGGCAGTAAATAAGGATTTAAAGGCGTACTGCTAAAATACAAATACCAAATTAGAATTTTAAGGCAAATGACCCTAATGACGGCTGAAGGCCTTACACACCAGGAACGGCAATAATATAAAAAGTTTACAAACATGCTGTAAAACAGCAAATACAAGAGCAAAGGTTAATTAAAAGAAACAAACAACTCATCACCAAACGGGCGAAATAAGATGATGGTAAACTTTGTAACACATCCCTTAACATCCACTGAACGCTACACTGCTAGACTTATTCCAGAATGCGACCAGAACTATTAACAAGACATATATAACCTTTAATGCAGGCATTAAAAGGTATTGTAATAAATAATACAATAACAAAACACAAGGACCAGTACATAAGTTCTGGGTACTGAGGCAGGTTACACCCGCAGAAGGCGCGGACTGAAGGAGCGTTACACTGAACTACTGGTCATCAGACCTCCTTTTAGAGCACACATGTCTTACAAGAACCAGGGAGCCACAGACGGTGCTCCAGGAATCGACCTCTGAGAAGGTCCAGCAACAAACACTTTCGCGTGCGACGAGATAGGCAGCCAAGAGTTACATTCACTTCACAAGATGGTAATGATAATCTTTCTGAAGCTACCTGGCGTCCGATAAACCAAATGCAAAGATGGAACAATACGCCAAAGCCGGAACCAGCGGTCTCCACTACGTCCCCAGAATACTGTGTTTAGAGCGCCCAGAACGAGAAAGGAATCACTACCAACAAAGATTCAACAACCGGCCTACAATCAAGAAAGCTGTCAAAACTACTCGCCTTACCGTACAGCAGCGACAAGGCCAGGAAAAGTACACTGCAGTTACATACACTAACCCCCAGGGCAGGTGACTGGGGCGTTAGCGGCCATCAGGCAAGAAAAATTACTGCTGGTTGAACTTAACAAATAGTAACAAGTTGAACGCGGTAAACTGTAATAAGAAAGTCGAGAGAAGCTAATCAGATCTGTTTTCCCCAAGCCCTCCACTCGCTGCTCTTCACCTCGGCTACACTACAAGCAGAGACCCGAACCCAAGTTACTGGAGAATCGCGAGATATCACAATTGGGGGGGGGGGGGGGGGGTTCTCTACGTGGATTGAAATGCACCCACCTTAAAGCTTGCTGGATCCGGTTTAGGACGAGGTTTAGGACCCTCGTGACCACAGCCCTTCCATCTGACAGTCCATGTGTGCCGCTAGCGGTCCCAGCGTGTTCTGGCACTGCGCGGACCTGACTCCTCCTGAGTCCCCAACCAAACTGCCCCTCTCACACGACCCGGAAAAACGACGACGTCGCCCCAAAGATTGGGCAACAGTTACTACATATCGATAGCCGCTGCTGCTGCTGCCACTAGCTGGCAGGCAAAGCTTGCGAAACCTAGTGGCGCCAGTCAACATGAGAAGAAGACAAACAACCGCAACCATGATAACTAAACGATACCGTCTGGCCTCCAACAGAGGGCGGAAACCTACAAACAGTACCAACGCTAGCCGCGGCATGGATCATAAACGTAAGAAATAAATATTGGGGTTTCATGACTCGTCAAAGTCATTATAAACTGAGCAAAATATCCTGATGGAGGAGAACCAGGCATGAAATGTCAGTGGCTTTTTCAGAGAACTAGAGTATGGATGTCAAAACGGCAGTTTTAACACCGCATCTTCCGAATGCAAGTTCTAGACTTCAACGAACACTCTCCTTAGTTCGGTCTTTGCAGATAGATAACTGCACCAGAATTTGTCGTACACTTTATTCTGTTTCTAAAACATTTAAGCTTGTGTTTCAACATTATTTTAGAGTCTCTCAAATTTTTATACAATCCTCTGAATGGGTAAACTCTACTTCGCCCGTTATAAATTGCATTCTGCAGACTTACTTCATTGTCTTAACATATACTTCGTTGTCACTACTACGAATAGCACACAATTATCCAAATCTGACAAGGGAGTTATTTTTCTAAATAATAAATTTGGTAACCGATTGTAAGTGTCTCCAACTAGATGACAAAGTAATTATGAAGATGATCAGAAGAATCGGTTGATTTTGCATGTTGCAACCGTTGACATAACTATATTGATCACCACAGATATCTACTTTACTACATCGTAATATAAGTTAGGAAAACAGCACAAACCCGTTAGGTAGTTTCAATAAGTATCTGGATATATTTTCAGGTAGCTTGGAATTTAATTTTTAGGGTAGCTCATTGAATGTCTGTTTTTCATTGTAACTATCTTTGATAAATTTACCATTAAATCGATCCCTTTCAGGTACTAATATATCCTGCTGAAATTACACTACAGAATCCCTCTTTATTACTTGTCACGGAAGGAAAATGAGTCTGGGAGCATTAACAAGAAATGAAAGCCTATATCATTCTGACGTGAGAACACAGTTTACTAAAGAGGGAAAAAATAGGATCAGTACTACGTGGAATGGCTTTGCGCCACAATTCTTAAGTTATTGGAACAAAACTTCTGTATCCAGTCAGTTCATCATAAGTGATTTTACATATACAAGCAGGTTAAGCAATTTTCGAGAGATTTTCTGAAAACATATGCTGGATACGTGGGAGATGATGAAGCAATGGTAATACGAATATAGCCCAACCTATTTCTACGAGTGACATTCCAGAGCCTCCAAACATTTGAACAATCTCATTATTAACCCTAAACAAGTGCTGCAAGGAAACATTCTGTAGTGACGGGACTACTAACGTCAGAAAATCTTCTTTAGCCAACGAAAATTCTAGTTCCTGCAAATGTTTGCAAGAAATACAAAATCGTAGAAAACATACTGCCGCGATCATAAAAACCTTGTATTGTCCGTTATAGTATATTTTTATCCCGTAGCGTCATCAGTTGCGAAATGCATCACAATATCGGATCTATCATACATGTGGTACCACCGGATAGTCACAAGGAATACATAATTGTGCATTCTAAACTCTAAGGTGTCTTACCTGATCGAAGTAGGGGCCCGAAAGGTCTTATTTGGGTATAATTACGAAGAGAACAAGGAAATATGGAAAAATTATATTTCTGTTTAGCAGGGACCACAATGGGCGGTAATCGGTGGTACTTGTAAAGTCTCGTAGTGAGGATTTGCAAGTAATTGCTTTCCCAGAAGATTTTCAGCTCTTATTGCGCACTGCTCTCAACTCAACAGGTAATGATTTTAGAACTATGTGAGGTATTAATGTCGCTGAAGCGTTTCGATTTGTCTGCAAAAGAGATGTAATGGAACTTGGTCATTCTTTGGATCTCATATATGTCAGTGAGTTATTATCATACTGACAGGTTTAATGTAAATGATTCACACGTAAGAAACCGAGGCAATAATTAACCACAGTTAGTTTTGTAGCCACACTCGCTCCCCTCCCACGGAGAGATGTGCCCTCTGCCACCTTGCAGGTATTATTTGGTGACTTCTTTTGAAGTATTTGTTCATGTGCCTTGTACAGTGTGAAGGCCATACCATTTCTGTTGTAAAAATATCCTTATGATTGTTTTTTGATAAAGTGTTGATAGACATGATAAGTCTTCTCGGAAGACTCAAAAGTAGGAGGAGGAAGAACAAAGGGTACGTAAAAGGTTCTCATCAGCGCTGCTGGTATCAGCACGCAAGAGTCCCTTACAAGAAGGCGCGTGTGTGGAGGCTGCCGTAAAATGGCGGCAGAGGCGGCTATCGGTAACGAGGTGGAGGCGAGCGCCTCAGGATGGATGGCGGCAGTAATCTGCGTGGGGCCTGGGGGACCTGGCGCAGACAGGGGATGGAGCAACCCGACGCCTTATCCGCTGGCAATCTGCGTAGCTCAGGCAGCCGCCTCCGTTGTCGCTGCTATCGATGGCTGAGCTGCCAGCCGTGCGTTAACAGCTCCGGGCGCTCGATAAGCTGTCTGCACTCCACTACTCTGGTGACCTACCAAGCAAGCCTGCAGTAAGTACTGCCTGGGGCGCTGCACACGCAGCCTCATTGTCTTCGCGGAAAACTTGAAACTAGTGATCTGGGGGAAAAAGGGAGGATAGAATTTAGTTTAATGAGATACTATTCGTTTGAGAGTGAAATACCACCGAAGTATGAGTATAACGTTTCCGGGCGGGAAGGAGCGCCTGGTCCTCGGCACGAATCCGCCCGGCTGATTTGTGTCGAGGTCCGGTGAACCGGCCAGTCTATGGGTGGTCTTTAGGCGGTTTTCCATCTGCCTCGGCGAATGCGGGCTGGTTCCCCTTATCCCGCCTCAGTTACACTATGTCGGCGATTGCTGCGCAAACAAGTTCTCCACATACGCTTACACCACCATTACTCTACCACGCAAACATAGGGGTTACACTCGTCTGGTGTGAGACGTTTCCTGGGGGGTCCACCGGGGGCCGAACCGCACAATAACCCTGGGTTCGGTGTGGGGCGGCGGAGGGATGAAGAGGCCTGCGGTAGTCGTCCTGGGGTTGAGGACCACTGCGGCTGCGGCGGGGACAGAGCCTCTCCGTCGTTTCTAGGTCCCCGGTTAACATAACATAACAAACATAACGGATCATAGTGGCGTTATCATAGAAAATATTCTGCCCCAAAATTAATTAACTAGCAATAATTTGGATCAGTTTGTTCAAATGTGAATAAGAACCACGCGTCTTCCGAATACAGACTAGTTCCAGAGCCACAGATCACTTCGTGTTACGAATAAAAGAAGAGTTACACCATACTTTTTAAAAACTTGAAATGGTTGATTTACTATGGATACATCTTCTGGGCTCTGGGTTTTACATGGAAAGAATGGGTTTGTTTCTAAAGAACGGTCACCACCGAAGGCTTCAGACGATAAGCATAACTTAAGTGACAATATTCACGTTGCGGATATCATTACATCAGCAGAAAGGAAGATTCATTACCATCCAGAACATAATTATTACGAATTACAGCATCTGGTACTTGCACATACACTACTGGCCATTAAAATTGCTACACCAAGAAGAAATGCAGATGATAAACTGGTATTCATTTGACAAATATATTATACTAGAACTGACATGTGATTACATTTTCACGCAATTTGGGTGCATAGATCCTGAGAAATCAGTACCCAGAGCAACCACCTCTGGCCGTGTTAACGGCCTTGATACGCCAGGGCATTGAGTCAAACACAGCTTGGATGGCGTGTACAGGTATAGCTGCCCATGCAGCGTCAACACGATACCACATTTCATCAAGAGTAGTGACTGGCGTATTGTGACGAGCCACTTGCTCGGCCACCATTGACCAGACGTTTTCAATTGGCGAGAGATCTGGAGAATGTGCTGGCCAGGGCAGCAGTCGAACATTTTCTGTATCCAGAAAGGCCCTTACAGGACCTGCAACATGCAATCGCGCATTATACTATTGAAATGTAGGGTTTCGCAGGGATCGAATGAAGGGTAGAGCCACGGGTCGTAACGCTTCTGAAATGTAACGTCCACTGTTAAAACTGCCGTCAATGCGAACAAGAGGTGACAGAGACGTATAACCAATGGCATCCCATACCATGACGCCGGGTGATACGCCAGTATGGCGATGACGAATACACGCTTCCAGTGTGCGTTCACTGCGATGTCGCCAAACACGGATGCGACCATCATGAACCAGGATTCATGCAAAAAAATGACTTTTGCCATTCGTGCACCAAGGTTCGTCGTTGAGTGCACCATCGCAGGCGCTCCTGTCCGTGATGCAGCGTCGGGGGTAACCGCAGCGATCCTCTCCAAGCTGATAGTCCATGCTGATGCAAACGTTGTCGAACTGTTCGTGCAGATGGTTGTCTTGCAAACGTCCCCATCTATTGACTCAGGGATCGAGACGTGGCTGCACGACCCGCTACAGCCATGCATATAAGATGCCTGTCATCTCGACTGCTAGTGATACGAGGCCGTTGTGATCCAGCACGGCGTTTCGTATTACCCTCCTGTACCCACCGATTCCATATTCTGCTAACAGTCATTGGATCTCGACTGACGCGAGCAGCAATGTCGCGATACGATAAACCGCAATCGCGATAGGCTACAATCCGACCTTTATCAAAGTCGAAAACGTGATGGTACGCATTTCTCTTCCTTACACGAGGCATCACAACAACGTTTCGCCAGGCAACGCCTGTCAGCTGCTGTTTGTGTATGAGAAATCGGTTGGAAACTTTCCTCATGTCAGCACGTTTAAGGGTTCGCCACCGGCGCCAACCTTGTGTGACTGCTCTGAGAAGCTAATCATTTGCATATCAGAGCATCTTCTTCCTGTCGGTTAAATTTCGCGTCTGTAGCACGTCATCTTCGTGGTGTAGCAATTTTAATGGCCAGTAGTGTAGATCCATCATATAACACTTGTGGTGGATTCTTGGTGCCGTTATTTAAATACATTGAAGCTATACAGAACTGTTCAGTGAAAAAGCACCATCTGTTCGAAGGTATTCCGACTCCTATCAGTGGACATTAATATGGGACTGCATGAACTTTACTGGGAACACTTTCAATGAGGTACCACAAAAAAGCAATCAGTAGATAACAGTGAAGAAGAATAAGTCGAAGATAGCAGTATGGCTAATTCGACAGTAGAAAACGTATGTGCAGATTACAAACTGAAACAGAATTCGTCACCATTTTCAGCTAGTACTTCCCAAATGGTCGAAGTTTCAAATCCACTAATCCATTATTCGAGGAACTAATGTATGTATACAAATATCGAATTGTTAGCTGACGAGCAATGTGCCAAAGACCATACTAATTTCACAGTGCAATCTTAACGTCATTATGCCCAAGCTAAGGCAAATTGTAAACGCTTAGCACAAGAGAAGTTTCGGATTATTAGCGTAAAAGCACTCTGCCCAAGCCGAGACAAATTTCAAATGGTTAACACAAGAGCAAGCTACTCTAATAAACAATCATATTAAAAACATCTTAATTAAAATTTCGAAAATGAGAGAAGCTTGTAAAAAGTTTACTAGATACAATCAAGCAGTTATAAGCTGATGTCCATTTGCTTCAGATGGCTCTGGCTGAAATCGAGTCTACCGTTCCGAAACTACTATGAAAGCTAATAGCCTAAATACTGACCAAGAAAGTTGCAGGAATAATTCAATGCTCGGAGAAATATTTTGTCCAACAGTTTTTCAAAGCTGATGAATGATAAATGCACAGTCATTTCCGAAAAATTAAATACTGAAGTAAAAGTCAAGGTACGACTTGCTAGCGCAATATTAGCATCTGAGCGAGGTACTACCAGCGAGGAATTTAATCATAACATTAATCAAATAGAAACTATCCTGACCAAAGATCTCTAAGACTGGCGAGATAATACAACCACACAAAAATGAATGATATTCGTAGGGAACTGGTAATGGTCTAGAGCTATGTGCGTAACACACTGCCGTAAAAGCTAGAACAGGTGACATTTATAAGGCCATGAGTCTAAATGACAAGGTTTGTAGGGACAACATAGAACAATTTAGCCTTTCTCCCGAGTATTTAGCTGGTGCTATGAAAGAAGCACCAACGTTGTCATTAATTTCAGTGGAGGAAAGACTGCTGAAGCACAGACAGTGTCAGGTTTCCTCTCCAGATAAGGAAAACATACATCCTGTTATATATAATAAGGTATTTAAAGTCACTTTTCTAAAATCATGGACAGGTTATCCGTAAATCCTGTTGACCACCACCTACGTACAGGGTGAAGCCTACCTCTGGGCAGCAGAAACAGTAGAAAAGCGCTTAGTTTAGGAAAAGGTTTTCCCGGAAAATTATTTGTCACCTTGCGTCCAAGAATGAGTCGCAAAGGAAGTCCTTAATCCTGAACAATATAACACCGAGGAAGGTAGCTTTAGGAAGTACTTTGAACAATTTTGAGACGCATATGGACGTCCTACGAATACTGAAATCACAATTACCACTCAGTATTCATGAGAAATTACTTCATATCCCAGAAAACAAAGAAAAGTACTTTCAGCCAACATTATAACTTTTAGAGTTGTTACAGGAAGGTTCTAAGAGTAACTGTGCCAACGGCAACGCACAGTCTGCGCATGCCACTCGTCATATCAACAATCTCAGCCGAAATACTAACTGTCATTGCAATGGTTCAGCGCTGCAAGGCGGATCTGTAAATCAAAACAGATCACAAAATGTACATGAATAGGCTTCAGAGGAATAAGAACAGGTTTTGCTCAGGATATAATACAATATCTAATCAAAAGTATGCGGACACCACCAAAAACGTACGTCTTTCATATTAGATACTCCATGTCAGCGACTTCTGTAGTCATTAGACATAGAAATGAATATTACATATTAGAATGCATCATTATTGCCTTGAACAAGGTTTCTAAGAATTTGCATTTATACCATCACTGATACGGCGGGCTTACCAGTTACTTCTGTGACTGAGTATATATATATAAAGTATCGGCGTGACGTGTGGCTCATGAACAGCAGCTCGACCATGAAATAACAGTTTTCTCACCTCCCGCCCTAGCTGTCATCGTATTTGCAGTGGATCCTGATGCAGTTTGGAATTCCTGTGTGATGGTCTGGATGTATGTCTACATATTACACACTATCACCCTCTTCAACTGTCGGCGGTCTCTGTAAGTCAACAGACGAGGTCGGGCTGTACGCTTTTGTGCTGTACGTGTCCCTTCACGTTTCCACTTCACAATAACATCCGAAACAATGAACCTAGGGATGCTTAGGAGTGTGGAAATCTCGAGTACAGACGTATGACACAAGTGACACCCAATCACCTGAGCATGTTCGAAATCCGTGAGTTCCGTGGAGCATCCCATTCTGCTTTCTCACGATCTCTAATGACTACTGAGGTCACTGATATGGAGTACTTGGCAGTAGGTGGCAGCACAATGCATCTAATATGAAAAACGTATGTTTTTGGGCGTGTTCGGGTATTTCTGATCACATAGTGTATATGGCAGTTCTATTTCTTGCCATGTGAGCACCACTCAAAGCTACTACACCATCTTCGTCCGTTGTACATTTTCAGCATTGCATTAAAATTTTATACAATATTTGGCTCAAGAACGATACCTTATATTTGAAATCATCTTTACGAACAATTGGTATTAAAAGTTTCGTTTCCACATAGTTTTGCTTTACGTAATACGTCAGTCAAAGAAAGAAGACTTGGCATGTAAATCTCGATAAGCCAGCATAGCTTCACTTAGCTACGCCTCTTGCAAGTCTATTAGAAGGTGTCTACTAGTCTACAGGAATGGTTCAATGGAAAGTAAAATGCATTCATTTTAGTTTGTTACTACAGTTCGTCGTCTACCTATAACAGAACCAATGAGTACACTCTTCGTGAACATTTAATCGTTTTGTGTTAACTAACTTTGTTAGTGATTCCTACCTACTAGTAAATTCTGAAAATATAATACCATGTTATGCAGGTCATCAATGCGGGTCATCAACAACAACTGTCTGGAAATGCCTGCGATGATTGTCCTTCAGTGTTTGTGTCTTATACCTTTTTCACTACAAGCTATCACACTTATGTATTATAATGTTTATAAAAAAGTCGCTACGAAGATCGCGTCAGCTATCGTGAATTGCTGTAAGATAATGTTTGGGTAGCTCGCAATCATTTATAAATGCACCATGGACACATATGCTTGGCGCTCTTATCAGCAGCTCCTAGAATGTGGTCTGACCCTTTGTGGTTTGGTTGTAAGAGACTTCTATCTAACTATTATAACATTTGATATACTGTAGCATTTTAATACGCACACATCACACTATCATATTCACACCCATGTTTCTATTCTTATTATTATTCACATAAAAATGTAACCCTGGTTTTGGTACCCAGTACCTATCTACTGTATTCCTTATTTACCGCAGGCCGTGTCCGTGCAACGCTCGCTGGAAATAAGCTTAAAACTAAGAACGTTCTTGCTCAAAGGCTAATAACCTAACTTTTCACTATAAACATACTCATTTTCCATCACTACGCAGCTGTATTCAACATACATCTCACTTTACATTTATCTCCGATCTCGTGTTATATATATATTTTTTGAGTCATCAGTCTTCTGACTGGTTTGATGCGACCCGCCACGAATTTGTCTCCCGTGACAACCTCTTCATCTAAGATTAGCACCTGCAATTTGTGTCCGCACTTATTTGCTGGATGTGTTTCAATATCTGTCTGCCTTTACAGTTTTTGCCCTCTACAGCTCCCTCTAGCACCATGCAAGTCATTTCCTGTTGTCTTAACAGGTGTCCTATCATCCTGTCCCTTCTCCTTGTCAATGTAAATTACGTCCTTGTCAGTGTTTCCCACATATTTCTTTCATCTCCGATTCTGCGTAAAACATCCTCATTCCTTACCTTATCAGTCTTTCTAATTTTCAATATTCGTCTGTAGAATCAATTCTAAAATGCTTCGATTCTCTTTTGTTCCGGTTTTACCATAATCCGTGTTTCAGAACCATACTATACTGTGCTCCAAACGTATACTCTCAAAAATTTCTTCTTAAAACCATAGTCTGTATTTAATATTAGTAGACTTCTTTTGGCCAGGAATGTCTGTTTTCCCAATGCTAGTCTGTTTCTGATGTACTCCTTGACCGTCCCTCTTTGGTTATTTTGCGCCTAGATAGCACAATTCCTTAACTTCATCTGCTTAGTGACCATCAGTCCTCATGTTAAGTTTCCCGCTGTTCTCATTTCTGCTACTTCTCTTTACGTCATCTTTCTACGATTTACTCTCAGTCCATATTTTGTATTCATTGCAACATTCATTCCATTCAGCAGATCATATAATTCTTCTTCACTTTTACTCAGGATAACAATATCATTAGCGAATATCATCATTGATATCCTTACACCTTGAATTTTAGTTCCACTCATGAACATTTCTTTTATTTCTATCATTGCTTCTTTGATGTAGAGCCTGAACAGTAGAGCCGAAAGACTACATCCATGCCGTACACCCTTTTCAATCAGAGCACTTCGTTCTTGGTCGTCCACTCTTATCATTCCCTCTTGGCTCTTGTACCTATTGTACAGTGTGACAATTATTGAACTAAATGAAATGAAATCGTGTTACTTTTTTAACGGTTTGCGTTAGGACATTCAGATTGCAGGTTGGCCGTAGGGCATGACGGAAATTAATATGTGTAGTATGATTTGGTTTAGCGACGAAGCTCCCTTTCATTTTGATGGGTTTGTCAATAAGCAAAATTCGCCATCAAGATGTCTCTTCACCCTCAAGGAGTGTCTATGTGGTGTGCAACGCCCAGTCGCGGAATAATAGGTGCGATATTTCTTGTTATTCGAAAATTGTCACCTTCACCGTCTATTAATATAGCTGTTTTTCCAGGATTTCGAACGCCTTGCACCATTTTACATTGTCGAATGCTTCTTCTAGATCGACATAATCTATGAATGTGTCTTGATTTTTCTTTAGTCTTGCTTCCATTATTAACTGCAACATCAGAATTGCCTCTCTGGCACCTTTATCCTTCCTGAAGCCAAACTGACTGCCATCTAACACATCATCAATTTTCTTTTCCGTTTTCTATGTATTAGTCTTGTCACCAACTTAAATCCATGGTCTGTTAAGCTGGCGAATGATATTTTTCCGAAAGTCAGATGGTATGTTACCATACTCATACATTCTACACATCAACTTGAATAGTCTTTTTGTTGCCACTTATCCCAATGATTTTAGAAATTATGGTGGAATGTTATCTAATCTTTCTGGCTTATTTGATTTTAAGTCCTCCAAAGCTCTCCTAAATTCTAATTCTAATACAGGATCACCTATCTCTTGTAAATAGACTCCTGTTTCTTCTTCTATCACGTGAGACAAATCTTCACCCACATAGAAGCCTTCAATGCACTCTTTCCTCTATCCGCTCTTTAATCTGCGCAGTTTTGACTTCCCTATACACTGAGTTAGTGTTTCCGACAATCGTTTCTTTTTCCATTTCTTCACTTTTTCATGCAGCCATTTCGTCTTAGACCCCATCACTTCCTGACGAAGCGGGCAGTTTAATCCAAGAACTGGAGCATTTGATGACTGTTTTTATTAGAAAATGGATACCCTGAGAAGCAGATTCGTTGGCCTATGAAGTTTGGACCATCACCGAAGGTGCATAAAGAGGAACATAGATCGATGGCCTTCATTCCTTGTGCTGGGGGCATATCGTTTAAAACTGGAAGAATTTTGAGGAACTGTAACATTAAGTGTGTGTTCCGTCCACCTTCCAAGATTAGGGCACTACTCCGCTCTGTGAAAGGTGATTTGGGGCTTAGGAAACCCGGTGTATACAAAATTCCGTGTCACTGTAGGAAGGTTTCGATTCGTACAATTCATGACAGGTGTGTGGAACGTCGCAGCCATACGAGGCTACAACAGCCGTAAAAATCGGCGGTAGCATAACATTGCTTAAACGAAGGACACGGTATGAAATTTGACGAAACTGCGATACTTGCCAGCACTTTCGGTGTCTATAAGGAGGTAATTGAAATTAGGTTGGCGGATAATTTAATTAATAGAGACGATGGTTTTCCTCTTAGCAGGACGTGGAATCCGGTACTATCCCACAGAACGTTTTTCGGGCGACCGGTTGTCTCTGAGTGCGATATATCGTTGCTGCCGGTGTTCTATTAAGGGCGGCGACAACTGCCCAATCTTTGAGAGCAGCAACCGTGGCAGGTACGGTACGGAGGCCTGTATAGGACGCCGATTTGCAGTCTGACATCAGTTCTCAGCGGGACTTATCAGGAAATTTTGGAAATCTGTGGTAAGTTCCTATGTGAGCAAACTGTTAAGGTCATCGGTCCCTTACACACTACTTAATCTAACTTAAACTACCTTACGTTAAGGACAGCACACACACCCATACCCGAGGGAGTACTCGAAGCTCCGACGGGGGCAGCCGCGCGACCCGTGGCAAGGCGCCTGAGACCGCACCCGCGTGCCGGACTTATCAGGAGAAGCATCGTTCTCCTGAAGACGGCGAACAGATGGATCGGCGAAATATTGGATAGAGTTGATTTTAGGATCTTGCAGCAAACCCGAAGAGACTTTCAAGTCCACATTTTATTTGTTAGATACATAAAGGACAAAATACGTCCGTATACCACAGCGGACGAGAACAGAGGGGTTATGTTACAAGCATTAAAACATTCCGCCGCCGTGTCAGATTACATTAATGGGCGTAATATGAAACACATATTCTGTGCATTCAACTGACGCGTGTATGAATTAATACATCTCGTTTTCTATGCAGATAAACCTTATAGTTTACCTTCGCAGCGCCTCGTAAATATCCATGTTTGCATCCATGTCGACGCTATCAGATGCTTTTGGCAGATTTCCGCATGTAGTTAACCACACCGGCGGAAGACCGATACCGAACTGGTTAGTAATAAACACTTAAGTCTCCTGTCACACTTCGTCTGGGAACAGTCCATTTGTCTGTCAGTAACAATAACTAAACTGTCAGATTAAGCATGATAGCTTCCATTACCATCAGGAGTAGCTTGTTGATTTTATTTTTGCATTGCATGGGATGGAAAGATATTACTTGATTTTAACTGTTATGTCAAAGGCAAATGAAAACATTCTTTGCAAGAAAGCCAAATATTTTAAGCAAATAAAATATTCTAAATTGTCTAATTATATTCCTGCAGCTGGTGCAACTCATCGGATACAGTATCATTATTTCGCATATGCCACACTCAAGTGCAGTTATTTGTGATGTAAGGAAACTTCGTCGACTTTAATTAACTCACTATCAAGGTAACTTGAGCGAATTCCAGCCATATATGTTTCTGTATGCAAAATAGTTATACATACAGGGATACAAACAAGGCTTTCATTGCATGAATCCTCATCAATTATCATCTATATCGTAAATATGAATACTATTACTTGGTCTCATACTTAAAGGACTGTGTGTTTTGCACTTCAGATAAACATCTGACTTAGACTATCGCGTTCTTCACATCAGCGAATATCACCCAAGTACATCCAATAATGTGTAGGGAAGGGTGTTGAACCACGCAAATCTTTTCAGACTTTCGCCTGTAATTCAAGTCCTGTAATACAATTTTCATATATTCTCTTATTCCTTTCACTTTACGTGTCCTGCGGACATATTCTAAAATTTATAATAATTACTCCAGAAAAGTAAGTTTTCTCCAAACGTAAAAAATTGTTTGAAGGAACAATACCGCCATGTACCAAAGAATAAATATTCCGTTCATAGTATCCTGTAAATACTTCATTTAATAGTCTATGTGTTTCATTGTAGCTCTGATATTTTTTTAAGTGACTCTGTTTGATTAGTATATGAATCAGTGGCTTTCTGATTATTTTATGCAAATAACACCGTTTTCCTTTCGGTTCATATTTTTGAAAGTCTCACGTAATTCACATTCCTAACCTTCGAATTGAGCAATACAGTTTGGGACATCGCTGCGTTAGTGTAAGAACTTCGGGATAGCTTTGTAATAATCGATCTGGTCTCCTTGTACAATGATCTGTACTGTTGCTTTTACTTTATATCGGACTATCATAATTAACCATTACATCCTGAGCACAATAAACACAAGTAAAACATTAAATTAATAGCTCTCTTATAAATGGAGGAAATGATAGTGGGCTTTTTGGTACTTTAGCCTCTCCCAGACTGACTGGATTTAAGAACGTCCAGAAACGGGGCTTTAACGTTCGTTGTCTTTACGAGTATCAGAGTAAGCCAAACCAGATTTCTCCACAAAGAACCCGAATGTTATGCTCACGTGAGACAGAAGCGAAGCATAAATTAGCTTGAGCGTTCCCTACGGTTTGATTTTAGTACGAAATAATGTCGATCCTGTACGAATCTTACGTGGATAACCGAAATGAGAATTGTGGTCGAACGTGTGTTTAAGGATCCACGAGAGTGATCACTACAGTTTTAATACATGTTATTAATGAAGCAGTATTTATTTACCATTTTGTTCAGCTCTACACATCTCAGTTAATATGACTGGAAGAGCGAAAAACTCTTCAGTGGAAATCGCTGACAGCAAAACGACGCGTGGAGCATTCAGTATCACGACAGCGTTATCGCGTTTGTGAATAAGCCAGTCTGTCTTAAACCATCTGAGACGAAATTATGCAGATAACAGAAGATCTTAAACTGAGGAAATAATGATGGGAAATGAGTGTTTATTCTGTGCATCATAATGCCTGGTTGGACACCCTTCCGTTTCCCCTTAACATTTCCCTATATTTTAACATCTACTTAAAAAAAACTGTTTTACATATTCTAAGCTTCGTCATGCTTAAAAACAAAACAAAAATTTGCCTCACACTGTTCCTTCAAGTGCTAAACTTACTATCTTGTTCATGGGCATGCCCACTAACATGTTCTCGTCTTGGTGTGCATTATATACAGTTTTGGTGCGTGGTCTCGCGGCGATGCAACATTACAACACCTTCGATCAGTCGCTAAGCATCCACGAGCTTTAGGCTGGATTCTCCTCTGCCAATCTTATGTATACCTGCGATGTTATTTTCTTTCTTTAGTGCTTTCCATTCTCTACCCCTTAGGACAGGCGGGGTTATTCGAGTAATGACTGACTGGAGAGCCAGTCATTGAACTATGCATCGTATCGTCATTGTGACAGAGTCTTTACGAAAATGTTTCTAGATTATCCTTGTTCTGAAATGGAAATAATACGTTGAAACTGGTTATGTGAATGTAATAACTAGAAATCATAATATAATAAATTATTATATCCTGAGCAAGCAGTAAAAGAAACAAAAGAAAAGTTCGGAGTAGGTATTAAAATCCAAGGAGAAGAAATAAAAACTGTGAGGTTCGCCGATGACATTGTAATTGTGTCAGAGACAGCAAAGGACCTGGAATAGCAGCTGAACGGAATGGACAGTGTCTTGAAAGGAGGGTATAAGATGAACATCAACAAAAGCAAAACGAGGATAATGGAATGTAGTCGAATTAAGTCTGGTGATGCTGAGGGAATTAGATTAGGAAATGAGACACTTAAAGTAGTAAAGGAGTTTTGCTATTTGGGGAGCAAAATAACTGATGATGGTCGAAGTAGAGAGGATATAAAATGTAGACTGGCAATGGCAAGGAAAGCGTTTCTCAAGAAGAGAAATTTGTTAACATGGAGTATAGATTTAAGTGTCAGGAAGTTGTTTCTGAAAGTATTTGTATGGAGTGTAGCCATTTATGGAAGTGAAACGTGGACGATAAATAGTTTAAACAAGACGAGAATAGAAGCTTTCGAAATGTGGTGCTACAGAAGAATGCTGTAGATTAGATGGGTAGAGCACATAACTAATGAGCGGGTATTGAATAGGATTGGGGAGAAGAGAAGTTTGTGGCACAACTTGACTAGAAGAAGGGATCGGTTGGTAGGACATGTTCTGAGGCAACGAGGGATCACAAATTTATTATTGGAGGGCAGCATGGAGGGTAAAAATCGAAGAGGGAAGCCAAGAGAAGAATACACTAAGCAGATTCAGAAGGACGTAGGCTGCAGTAGGTACTGGGAGATGAAGAAGCTTCCACAGGATAGAGCATCAAACCAGTCTCAGGACTGAAGACCACAATAACAACAACAATCAGGTGGTTATAATTAAAGTCCAGCTACTCAATGGAGGTCCAGTTGATGCTGTAATTATTGTATGGCAGCGGACTTGGTAGATAATCCAATCCATTAATGCGTAACCTATTACCAGTTTTGACCACCAGGTGCAAATTTGGCGCTGTGCAACATCTTGACGACGTTCTGGTGCCCATTTTGACCAAACTATGTAAGCGGCGGTTAATAATAAATTTAACAATACGATTTTCTCACTTGCTTGTCCTTTTACGCCCACGTTCCGTTCCTTATCCGTCGTAATTGGAAGCAGTTCTGTACGTTTTTCTTCCATTCACAGCGCCAGATTTGCAACTGGTGGCCAAAACTGGTACTAATTTTTTCCCAGCGTAAATCGATTCCGCATTAACGCGTCAGAATATCTTCCAAGATTCGCTGCAATACGATAAATACAGCCCCCACTGGATCTCGGTGAGTAACTGCACTTTAATTATAACCACTCAGTGTGAACAAAATTGCATCACTTTACTGAGCATTTCCTACGCATCGCAGCTATACGATACGCAATCCATATAGTGCAGATCTTGCTAACAGTGTAAGCGAATGCTTTATCAGTAATGATAATCCCTGGAAATCGTGTCGAGCTCTCCTGCTCCCTGTTAATTAAAACCTGTGGCTTCAGCTCGTTGATCCCGACCGTTTGCCACGACTCGGCGCTGACGTGCAGAGCTTTTGCATAATGAATAATGCTAGTAGCGGGCCAGGAAAACAGTGGGCGCCCTATTTAGGGGGAAGAGCCGGCAGAAGACAAGCCGAAGCGCCCGCGGTCGCGGTTGAGTGATGAATGCAGGACAGGGGCAATAAAAGTTTGACAATGGGCGCGTCATTGCGCAGACAATGGCGGCCGGCGACGGCCCGTTCGCTCATCAGGAGCCACAGAAGCCGCAGCCGCAGCCGCTGGATTGCCGACCGCCCGGAGGCAGGAGGCGGCGGCGGCGGCAGGGGGAACAGGCGGAGGCGGGGCTAATGACGGCCGCAACCTCCAGCAACGCAGGCGCGCTCGCCCGACCCTGCCGACGCTGCTAGCCCTGCCAGATATACCCGCTGCGTCTGCGAGTGCGCAAAGAGCTTTTGGAAAACTCACGTTTCACTAGTTGAAAATGATCTCCACCTTCTTCACTATCGTCGATCTGTTGATTGTGGTAATATTAACCTTTAGAGTTAAACTTATATTTCTACATTTCCAATATGGGGCATTCGAAGTCCGCAACTAGTGAATATTTGCTTTCTCACACAGTATTGAAAGTTGGTTTCGTATAATACGAGCACCAATAGCTACAATCACTAATGCAGTAGCTAAACGCTGCTCACGGTCACTCACATCAGTCATGGTCGCTCGTATAACGGTGTTGTTGTTGTGATCTTCAGTCTGAATACTGTCGCTGTCCATACTAGTTCAACCAGTACATTCCTCTTCATCTCTGTGGATCTAACGGTGCCTACATCCATTTGAAACTAGTTACTATTCAACCCTTGGTCTACAATTTTTGGCCAACACACTTCCTTTCATTACAAGTCTGGCAAAACCCTGATGCCTCAGGATGTTTCCTGTCAACTGGTCCCTTCTTTAAGTAAGGTTGTGTCACAAATTTCCTTTTTCTCCAGTTCGAAGCAGTATCTGCTTCATTTAAATTACAGTGTTCTTCCATGGAACCACACTGCAAAAGAGTTTATTATCTTCTTGTCTCAAGTGCTTATCGTCCACGTTTCACTTCCGTAAAAGAAATTAATCCAGATAAATACCATAAGAAAATAGTTTCTACACATAAACTGATATTAAGTGGTAATAAATTCCTTTTTTTCCTAAAGGATTTTTTTGGTATTAGCAGTCTTCATTATATAAAATCTCTACTTCGGCCATCATCAGTGATTGTACTGCCAAAACAGCGAAATTCATCTACTACTTTCAGTTTTTCAGTTTTTAACCTAAGTCCCTCAACGTAGGAAATGCATATACACAAATTTCGACTGGTCTTAAACGATGGGATTCGAAAATTATCCCCCAATTTCCTTCGATAAATAGAATGCATATGTGATCACTGGTGTACTGTCATGGGCAATCTCAGTCCTGCTCGAGTGCTCTTCAATGTGTTTGATGGATGTATGTTGACACATGCGTTAAAATTCACGCAGCTTTAGATATTTGTAATTATTTTATTTTACTATCATTGCATGTTTATCTGAGTTTGAGTTAATAAACATACACTTGACCAATACCTCTAACTACATGAGGAATGTAATTAAATGAGCATGCAGATGCTTCACGTTTCATAGGTACCTGAACACGAGATAATATTGTTTTGAAATAGTTTTTACATGTATGAGATAAGAATCACAGTAAAACGTAAAAAGTTCAGTTGCAAGGAAATTGAATTTCACTGGAGCAAATATAGGTATAAAACCTCGTCAACGATAAGGTAATTTGAGGTGTAGCAAGGTGTCCAATCGGACAAGGATTTGTAAGATGGCAAGAACTATGCCCCTAACATGAAGTCATTAAGGATCACCTAACTCACGTTGAGCGAACAGTAGGGCTGAACAAAATGACTGACAAGGCACAATGCATCTTGTAGAGGGTATAGTATGGACGTATTGGAACAATTAATGTCGGGTAATGGTTTTAAAGTAATTCACACGACATGAAAACTTTGTGGAAACGAGTCGATTTACTCGGCACTAGTTTACTAGTTTACCCCAGGGAAATATTTAGAGTTGACCGTGGCCGGCTGGGGAATGGCGAAGGGAAGCGATAATAGGCAGCTTAGGGCAGCTCAAGCTCTGAGAAAGCGGTAATGCGGCACGGCCTCCAGCCGCCTTAAGATGAGTGACAGCGTGGGTGGTTGACCCCGACCCCATGCTGGTGTACCGGGAAGCAGACGGAGAACTTGTACGCCTGTTGATAAATGTCCGTCGTCCCGTTTTCAGGGAAACATGCGAGAAAGCCGCGCAAAGCTACGGTGGAGCGGTCAACAGAGATCAATATATGCGTGTTCATCACTATAGCAACTTCACGCTGAATTCACGATTCGCAGAGTCTGAAGTAAATCAAGTCAAGAGCGACAGAATGAAATACGCCGGCCTCCGATGGGAACGTAGAACCGAGGAATTTGAAGTATCTCCTGGGAGTCAGAATTCCGGAGAAACTGGTGTTTGTGCAGACGCTAACCTTGATGGGTGGCCTGGGAGGAACTAAATAGAAGAAGTTGAGAGGAAGGGAAATTTTGTGGGAATTTGTTCACTTCCCAGAGCAGGCATTGGTCGGCGCTGGAAAGCGACGCATAATTAACGCGACTTGCGCTGCTATTGGCGTAAGTGATTTTGCTGGAGGGGAAACCGAGGCGAAGAGCGGACTGGGAGAAGTCCCCGTAGAGGTCTTCCGTTACCAGGTTGCCTAGAGTGCGGACGTGGCGTTCTCGACTCACCTTGCCTGATAAAGAGTGAGCATCTCTGCAGTTTAGGACTTAGCAAAGGGAACGATTGAGCTTGGAGATAGGAAGTTTTGGTTCAGCTATGTACTGAGCAAGATAGCTAGGAGTGAATAGACGAGCGCAGCCTTGCAGCGCCACGAGGTCGGCCGACGTCTGCACAACGCCGCCGCTCCGCCACGCTGTATTCGGTGATATTGCACCATCTCCGGCCACTGATTAATTTGTTGGATCACTTCGGCAAAGTTACCACGAGGGTTTTATGGGCCGTGTATTGTAGATTTCATCTCGCACTTCGCATTACGCCTGGGTCAGTCGACAGGAATTACTTTTGAGTTATCGCGCTTTACTAAAAGTAAACGCAATTTATTACCACTGCCTGATAGGAGAGTCTTGTAATGTGATGATTGAAGGTCTGGAGTTAAAATAAATTTGTGCAATCGACTGCATCTGTTTTCAATCAAGTAGTTGAAATCCCAAGATACTTTCTTAATTAATTTTATGTTCAACATTTGCATCTGGTGTTCAATAGCTGAATATAGCGTCAATGTGCACCCCATTTTTATTAAAAGTGATCAATTCTGAATAAATTAATGTGAACACTGCCACCGCAGTTCAATCAGGAGTCACAGGGCCATATTACTTTTTTGCGTTATCCGATATTGCGACAGTTATGCACGCTCTGTTGATCTGTTAGTCAATTAGTTTGGGGTGAACACACGCCAAAACCAGCTAAGTGACGTGCAGGGTGTTACAGATTATGAAGCTCTCAGTCACATTCTTTACATAGGAATAATTCCAAGCTGCAACATGAAACATAAATCAGTGTTGCCGTATATGGGATGCGAATGATATCCTCAACCGCTGATGTGTTATAACCAATGCTGATAACAACTGCGAAAGGATCCGCGTAGATACTGATCCATCTTTCCTGGAGACATCGTGGAGCCAAAGGTTTCCAGAGTTTGCCCGGAATTTTTTGTGTAAACGTACAAGAATTACTGTTTGTTTTCCCTTAACAGCGTCGTAAATGGCGACGTTCCGATGAAAGGAAATACTTATTAGGTGTCGATTGCTTTATATATTGCCTCTCACAATCTGTTTTGTGTTCTTGCAAATTGCAGCTATCGTCGTGGTCTGGTGACCACGGTAGCTGGACGATGCTATCCTGGGGAGTGTATCCTAGTGAATACGGTTGGTTTGTTGCCTTGCTTCGATCTGTTATGAATTTCTACTCTGAGGTGGCATAAGTCATGGGATGGTGATATAAGTGCCTTGGCAGGGCTGTGATTTGTATTTAGGTGATTCAGGTGAAAATGTTTACGGCGCGATTACGGCCGCACGACGAGAATTAACAGTGTTGAACGCGGAATGGTAGGTGGAGCTAGACGCATGGGACATACGATTTCAGAAATCAGTAGAGAATTCAATATTCCGATATACACGGTGTGAAGAATGTGCCGAGAACACCAAATTTCGTGCATTACCTTTCACCACAGGCAACGCATTGGCCGACGCCCTGCAATTAACGACGGAGAACAGAATCATTTTTGGCGAGTCGTCAGTGCTTACAGACAGGAAGTACTGTATGAAGTAACCGCAGAAATCAATGTGGGACGTATAACGAACGTATACGTTAGTACAGTGTGGAGAATTCTGACGTTAAGGGGCTAGGGCAAAAGACGACTTATGCGATTGACTTTGCTAACTGCACGATATCGCCTGCTGCGTCCTTCCCGGGGTCTTGACCGTGTCAGTTGGATCCTAGAGGAATGAAAACCGTGGGCTGGTCATATGAGTCCCAATTTCAGTTGGTAAGATCTAATGGAGGGATCCGAGTGTGCCGCGAACTCTACGAAGCCAAGGACCCAAGTTGTCAACAAGGCGCTGTGTACCCTTGTGGTGGCTCCATAATAGTGTGGTCTGTGTTCACGTGAAATGGGGTGGGTCATCTGGTCCAGCTGAACCGATCACTGACCATCTAATGCCATTCATGTCCCCAAATGACTATGAAGTTTTTCTGGAAGACAATGCAACATGTAACTAGGCCTAATTATTCGCAACTGGTTTGAAGAACATTCTGAACAATTCGACCGAATGCTTTGACCATCAACACTGCATAGCGTGAGTCCCATCTAACGTTTCTGGGACGTTACTTGGAGGTCAGCCCAGCGCAAAATCCTGCACCGGCAACACTTTCGTAGTTACAGGAGGCTACAGAGGCAATATGGCTCAATATTTCTTCAGGGGACTCCCACCAACTTGAGTCCATGCCACATAGCGTTGCTCCACTACGTCAGGTAAAAGGAATTCTACCACTGTATTAGGAGCTGTCCCATTACTTCTATTGCCTCTGTGTGCAGTGCATATGCGTCGAGTTAGTAACACTGACAAATACTGAAGATACCACTAGATTGAGACAAATGGATTAGTAACAGCAACAGAAGCTTCCATTACGTGTGTCACAGTGGAGAGGTTTAGGATTCGGTCTAGTACGTCGACACACAATTTTTTTTTTTTTTGTTCTCTTGAGCAATATATCAGCATACATTGAAAGGAGGTGACCCTTTGCGCATGCCATCTGTCGCCCCTTCTTAAGTGCAGTCCCTGCAGAGGCACTGCAGCCTTATCAGCTAAGTAGTGAATCATCAGGACGAGTTTGTGTGACGGGGAATAATGGAGCTTCTTTGTCGCTTGCAATAACAGCTATGGCAACAGATTTTTTTCTGTAGGACATTAGGAAGGAGTGGTCAAGGTGGCAGAAGTCAAAGAAGCAGCTGCAGACTCTTCCAGGAAAGCACCCGGACTTCAACAAAAGCATGACCGCTTTGCTTGTAAGCGCTGGCGGTGGCCCCACGCCATAAAGTCAGTCCACGAGATAAGCCCAGCATTCCGGAGGCGTGTTGTCCACCTCGGATGTGCGTACGACAGAAAGGCGTCGAGCTTTATGATTTGCTCTGGGAAGGGGAACATTGTCTCCCGCAGGCATGGAATGCATGCACGTTGTTCTGACGCCAAGTTTAGCGGAACAGAGCACAGATATTGGCGGCAAACTTCATGATTAGGAGATTACCGCTATGCTGCGTCCCGGCGAGGGTTCTGGCTTGGTGTTATAAGTATGCACCTGAGGCAATTAGCGCGAGCAGTTTGGCAATTGGAGGGGACAATTTTGAAGACTAAATGTGGGTTTGGTGTCGAAGAGGGAAGGGAAGAGGGATTTCCGTGACATTCCGCGGATGTTCACTAGAAGACAGTCTAGGCAGTTCGGCTGAATTACGCTGTACGTGCAGCAAATTTACGGAGACCCGCCACGTAGGACAGTCTACACGGCGCGTTAGCCGTGTTTCTCTGCAAATCTCGACGCGAGGGTAAGCCGGCCGTGGACTTCGCAGTTGCACACCTAAGGCAGGTATCCAGATCACTCGTTGGGCAGTTCAGTGGTGAGGATATCGGCAGCCTGAGCCACCTAGAAATCTTTGACTGTGGAGTTACTCTTCACTGCAGCGAATCATTCTGACCTTCAGCCCTGTATTTACACCTATGTCGTACTGAGAGCACCCGTGGTTTAGGGGTAGCCGACATGATAGCTCAGAGTGTTCAGTCAGAGAGCTGGTTGGCCTCTGAAATAAAAAATAAAAAAACTGAGTGCAAGCATCAACAAACGAACTTTAACGGATGTCTTGTGACGTCCGCAACCACCAAACACAACGATAAAAAAAGAGAAAGAAAGAAAGAAAAAAGAAAAAAAGGGTAGCGTCTGTGATTCATAATCATAACGTTTTCGGTCCCGAGTTCGAATCCTGCCGCTGCTTAAATTTTGATTAATGATCAGTATGGTCGGCCGAAGACTTCCGGCATAAGAAGTCATCCTCACTCTGACAGCGGCCTAGTCAGAAGAGGGCGGAGAAGCGGATGTATGCCGCGCTGTGTGGCCGCGAGGTTAGAGATGTCATGTCACTGACTGCGCGGCCCCTACCGCCGGAGCTTCGAGGCCTCCCTCAAGCAATGGGTTGTGTGTTGTTCTTAGCATAAGTTAGTTTAAGCAGTGTATAAGTCTAGAGACAGATGACCTAAGCAGTTTGCTCCCTTAGAAATTCACACACATTTGAACATTTAAACAGAGGTTCAGGACACTCTCTTGTCCTAAAGGGGGGAAACAGTCCCTAAAGGCGGAAGAATCAGCAATGATCAACGGCATGAGGAATGATCAACGGCATGAGAATGCAAAAGGGAATGAAAACCACTGCATTAAAGACACGTAACGTGTATGCACAGGACATGTGCCATAGTTGAAGAAGTGTCTTGATGATCTCTCCATTGGCAAAAGATTCCGGAATAGTCCCCCATTCGGATCTCTGGGGGGGGGGGGGGGGATTGCCAAGTGGGAGGTTACCATGAGAAAAAGAGTGAATAATCAACGGAAGGATAACATTCTACTAATTGGGGCGTGGAATGTCAGAAGCTTGAACGTGATCGGGAAACCAGAAAAACTGAAAAGAGAAATGCAAAAGCTCGATCCACGTGAAGTGAAGTGGAAAGAAGACAATGATTTCTAGTCAGGGGAGCAGAGGGTAATATCAACAGCAGCAGGATTCATTATGGATAGGAAGGTAGGTATGAGAGTGTGAACAGTTCATTGACAGGGTTGTTCTTATCATCGACAGCAAACCAACACCGACGACGATAGTTCAGGTATCATGCCAACTTCACAAGCTGAAGATGAAGAAATAGAGAAAGTGTATGAAGATATTGAAAGGCTAATACAGCACATAATGGGGGATGAAAATCTAATACTCATGGGGGACTGGAATGCAGTTGTAGGGGAAGGAGTAGAAGAAAAGGTTACAAGAAAATAAAGGCTTGGCACGAGGAATGAGAGAAGAGAAAGACTAATTGAGTTCTGTAACAAGTTTCTGCTACTAACAGCGAATTCCCTGTTCAAGAATCACAAGAGGAGGAGGTAATTTTGGAAAAGGCCGGGTGATACGGGAAGATTTCAGTTATATTACTTCACGGTCAGACAGAGATTACGAAATAAGGTACTGGATTGTAAGGAGTACCCAGGAGCAGATACAGACCCAGATCACAATATAGTAGTGATTAAGAGTAGGCTGAAGTTTAAGACATTGGTAAGGAAGAATCAATACACAAAGAAGTGGGATACGGAATTACTAAGGACTGACGAGAGACGGTTGATGTTCTCTAAGGCTATAGATACATTAATAAGGAAAAGCTCAGTAGCAGTACAGTTGAAGGGGAATGGATATCTCTGGAAAGGGCCATCACAGGAGTAGGGAAAGAAAACATGGGTACAAAGAAGGTAACTGTGAAGAAACCACTAATAGCAGAAGAAATACTTCAGTTGACTGATGAAAGGAGGAAGTATAAAAATGTTCCGGGAAAATCAGGAATACAGAAACACAAGTCGCTGATGAATAAAATAAATAGGAAGTGCAGGTAAGGTAAGACGAAATGGCTGTTGGAAAAATGTGAAGACATCGAAAAAGGAATGACTGTCAGAAGGACTGTCTCAGCATACAGGAAAGTCAAGGACTGTCTCAGCATACAGGAAAGTCAAAACAACCTTTAGTGACATTAAAAGCAACGGTGGTAACATTAAGAATGCAACGGGAATTCCAGTGTTAAATGCAGAGGAGAGAGCGGATAGGTGGAAAGAATACATTGAAAGCCTCTATGAGGGGAAGATTTGTCTGATGTGATAGAAGAAGAAACAGGAGTCCGTTTGGGAAAGATAGGGGATCCAGTATTAGAATGAGAACTTAAAAGCGCTTTGAAGGACTTAAGGTCGAATAAGGCAGAAGCGATAGATAACATTCCATCAGAATTTCTAATATCACTGAGGGAAGTGTCAACAAAACGATTATTCACGTTGGTGTGTAGAATGTATGAGTCTGGCGACATACCATCTGAGTTTCGGAAAGCATCAACCACACAATTCCGAAGACGGAAAGAGCTGAAAAGTGCGAGAGACATCGCACAATCAGCTTAACAGCTCATACATCCAAGTTGCTTACAGGAATAAAATACAGAAGAGTGGAAAAGAAAATGGTGGATTTGCTAGATGACGATCAGTTTGGCTTTAGGAAAAGTAGAGGCACGGGAGACTTCTCGCAGCCCTATTACACGGCCTCGTAAAAATTCAGAGAGGTGTTGATAGTAGCTCCTTAACGGCAATCTTGAGTAACATCAAATCAACAAGACCAGACTCGAAGTTAACTAATGCTCACGACTGTTACAGCGTATTTTCATCGTCATAGTGGAGCTACTAACGCCACTGTTACGCAACTGATGCGAAATTTGAACATATATCGTGTTTCAAATGTAGAATCACGCCTAAAAACTCTCGTTTACATCGCAAAACTCCCCCATATTGGTGCGAGTTTTTTTCCGGTCGGTGGATCTGCATATGGAGCGAAATGCTGGCGAGATGAATTCATCGCACCACCAGGACTCGAGACGCATACACCACATCGGGCTATTTTAGCAAATACGGAAACGGAAGTGTGTAATTGTTTATAACCGATAGCAAATACACCCACCTGCCAGCTGTGCTACTTTTCATTTTCTCTGTAGAGGCAGACATTTCAGTCAGGTAATGTTTGATGCTCCGGAACTCTGCAGGGAGAGGAGAAGTGGTCGGCTGCTCAGCGCCGCTGTCTCTTGGAGCGCGCTAGGGGCTGTGACGTCTGAAGGAAAGAAAAACTCGAGTTGTAGGCGGTCAGCCCCCTGCGCTTGCTGCTCCTGCTGTCAGGCGGCCGCTGGCGCCTAATTGGGCGCTGCGCGGGACGCGGACGTGCTATCCGCAGCGACGCGCCGTCCCCTGCGACGCACCGTGACGCGTGTCTGCAGGAAGCCGGCGTTAATTGTGTTAGCAGTTTGCGCGCTTGTTATCACGGCAGAAGAGAGGGGCGGCCCGGTGCAAGTTTCTCCCACATCGCCTCTGGTGGGCTCGCGCTTCTTCCGCCACTGCCTGGCCAGTGCGTGAAGCCATTCTTGCTGTACCAATAAGTTCTAAAAACATTTGAGTTAATGGAAACGGATAGGCTGCATGGCCAGCTTTCAGTTTTCTGCTTAATCTAGTCCTCGGACTACGCTACTAATCAGTGTGTCGCTACAGCTAAAGTTTGGTATCCTCACAAGGAGAACACGATAAGTGCCATAACCCGATTTCCCAGAAACTTCGCTCGGCGGAAGAGGGGTCAACGTAAGTGAACACGTATCTCGCCTTATCAGTTGATACTCAACTGTTGCCGAAAAAGACGACGGTCAAAGTTTTCGAGGTACACTGTGTGTTCAAAAGTATCCAGATACCCCCATAAAACATACGTTTTTCATATTAGATGCATTGTGCTGCCACCTATTGCCAGTGACTCCATGTCATTCACCTCAGTAGTTATTAAACATCGTGAGAGAGCAGAATGGGGCGCTCCGAGGAACTCAGGGACTTCGTACGTGATCAGGTGATTAGGTGTCACTTCTGTCATACGTCTGTATGTGAGATTTTCACACTCCTAAACATACCTATGTCCACTGTTTCCGATGTGACAGTGAAGTGGAAACGTGAAGGGACACGTACAGCACAAAACCGTACAGGCCGACCTCGTCTGTTGACTGACGGAGACCGCCTACACTTGGAGAGGGTCGTTATGTGTGATATGTAGGCATCCACCCAGATCATCACACAGGAATTCCAAACTGCATCACGATCCACGGCAAGTAGTATGACAGTTAGGCGGGAGGTGAGAAAACTTGGATTTCATGGTCGAGCGGCTGGTCATAAGCCACACATCACGCCAGTAAATGCCAAACGACGCCTCGCTTTGTGTAAGTGTAGTACTAATTAAAAAGTGTAGTACTAATTAAAAACACTGCCAGTTGTTGGCTTTTGCTACTTTTTGCCTAATTTAGTTCCAGGCATTTGCACTGCTGGACAGTTCAATATCACGATATGTAAATGTCATTATCTGGTGAATAATTTTTCCATCCACCTCCAGTTTGCATCTAATTGCTTATGGATACACAGTCATATATTTATTGTTTTCAGAGTATATGACCATATTTAGGTTATAATATTCCATGTAAAACATTTGTAAAAGCTTTCACTGGTAATCTTCTCAGTTTGCCGGAAGAACTGCAGCGTCCACAAAACAAATGATTTTTATTTCTTCGTGCTCCATTCTACAGCCACTACCAGAAAGTACCTTCTCTGTCACATCGTCCATGACTATATTTAAAGATAATGGGTTCCAAGAGTCACCATGTCTACACCAATATTAACTGCTATTCTGCTAGTTAACCTAGAAACAACTTTCGCCTGGACGTAGTTATTGAAGTAAATGTCTTCAATTGCTTTTATTTATCAATAGTAGAAAATACTATAAAGGCAGTAGGATTCGTTACGAATAGGAAGGTTGGACGGAGAGCGAGTTACTGTGAACATTAGAGTGAAAGGGTTGTTCAAATCACAATCGACAGCAAACACTGACAACGACAGTTCCGATATACTTGCCGACGTCGCCAGCCGAGGACAAAGAGACTGAGAAAGTATATGAGGATATTGAACTGGTAGTTAAGTCAAGAAAAACAGACGAAAATCAAATAGTCGTGGCAGACTGGAATGCGGTTATAGTGGGCAAAGTAGAAGAAAAGGGTTAAGAGAAAATATGGGCTTCGTACTAAGAATGAGAGAGGGGAAAGGCTAATTACCTACAACTATTGGCATATTTGTTAACTATTCCTTAATATACTATAAGACTAATTAATGTTACCTATGTGAGGACCAAGTTTTCATCAATTATTTATGTGTCATATGTTTTACCAACAATTTTCTTAGACTATATTAAAATTAGAAATAAATAAATAATTTTCGTATTAGGAAAATATTACAAACTTTCGACATAAAAGTTTTATGGGTATGGTACGGCGTCATATTGTATAAAACTACTACATTATAAAATATGACGTGGTACTATATCCAGGAAACTCTTATGTCGACTGACTCTGGCCGCAGGAACCTACTCAGTTATATTACAAGCTTTGTTTCGCTTCGCGTAGTTCACATTCAGTTGAGTATTTATATATATTTATTTACGTAGATAATAACTGCGTGTCTCTTCTTTAGTTTGCAACAAAAATTTAGAAATAAAAGCTAAATGAGATTAGATACGTATGACTAAAATGACAAAAACTTTACACAGCTAGCAACTCAACGCCTCAATGCAGCAGGCAAATCATTGTCAAAGAGCACATAAGGAAGTGCGAAAGATTGATCAAAATATACAGTATTCTGAGACGTATGGAGACGACGCGGTATTAGCAGAAACATTAAATGTATCGACTTGTACTTGTGTGTGCGTATGCGGAAATGAGCACGAAGTTTGAGCTACGGCCAGTTATGCATAATTGAGAAGTTACGTAGTAATAAGAATTTTGTAGGATATGGTGAAAAGTAGCACGTCCCGCTTGGCGAAAGGATTAAAATAGAGGTGGGAGGTACCAAACTGAAGCCCACTCCTCTCATATTAGTTTATAAGTCATATATAATTGTGATTGTGTGTTAATTAATGGGAATGAGGATATGTAGGTACATTTGTATTCAGTAGGATGGAACAGCTAAACACGAATGTAGCTGTACCAATTAAAGAATAATAACGAATACAGTGGATCTCACATTAACATAGTCTGCGTGTTAAGGGATTACGTAAGCCTTTGATTGCTATGTCCAAAGAAATACATACATGGGCGCGAAAGCCACATCTAACGGTAAATTAGCACTTTCGTCCGTGTTGTAACTAGGGTTGTAGAAACACTTGAACGCTACAGTCAAACACAGAATTTCCAGTATATATATATATCAATCAGTCTGCGGGAAGGATGAAAAGACGGTTCGACAGAAATAACGCAGTGACCAGAGCATGGATGTACAACCAATAGTTCACTTGTCCTCGTAGCAAGTAGCGTAATTTTTTTGTGAAAACAAGTACTAGTACAAGAAGATGCATGATGTTTATCTTAAACACAATTTGCTTAATGTAATTCCTATGCTTTTCCTTTCGTTGTGCAGTGGTGAAATTGCTCTTGGTCGTGTTGATGATAGTATCTGCTTTAAGGTTGTTACGGGAGACGTAAAGATTTAGATAAGTAAATTCTTCATTCACTGAAACAAACTGAAGTAAAGGTTTAACCCGTTCGTCTAACTTAGACTTCTCACACATTAATTCAATTTGTGTAAAAGCTGTTGATGAGTGTGGCAAATTATTTACTATTTGATGAAAAGGCGTCACCTATTAAGTCCTCTTAGAATGTGTGTGTGTGTGTGAGTGTGTGTGTGTGGTGTAGACGTTCTGATAAAGCTGCTGAAATAAGGAAGTACCCGTTCTGTTGGGCTGACTTTGGGATGAAATTTGAATACATAAATATGATTCGTGTTATGTGACATGACAAATTCTTTCCACTTCGCACTTGTGAAGTTAGTTCCGTTATCAGAAAGAATAGCTTTTCGTTTACCCACTCTCACAAAATATTTTCTCACAATTCGCTTGATTATAGGCCCTGCCATTAGAGTTTTAGTGGTACATATCTGCAGATATTTAGAAAACACATCATACAACTCCTGCTTTTGCCGTCGGGACGGTTCCTGCGGTGTCGACTCATACGAGGTCAAGGGACTTCACTGGAATAATAGGATCTAATTCATTGACTCGTGATCTGTTTAACGTTTCTTGATCACCTATTGTACTCTACGTTTAATCTCGTGATCTGTTTAACATTTCTTGATCATCTATTGTACTCTACGTTTAATCTTAGGAAAATAGTATGTCATTTTTTTCTGAATACACCTAGCTAAATGACAGTGACTACTCGAGTTATGTGTATACCTGATAAATCGTCTACATATTTCGGGTAAACAAACATACCAGTTACCAGACTGAGGCGTTGGATGACGAAACAAAACTCCATTACGTAACTTATAAAGTGTTCTCAGATCTGCATCGTCGGAACCTGTTAGTTGTTGGCTTCCTCTTGAAGCTGACTCATATTTTTTTCACATTTTCATATATTAGGGCAAGCGTACATGAGTGGAATGCTGTACTCGGATGTTTGTTCTGTTAATTCTCCTTATTCATTTAATCCTTGTGGAATTCTAGGCAGAGCATCTGCCAAAATATTCTGTTGAAATTTGATATAAATTACCTCAAAATCCAACTACTGAAGAAGAAAGCACCATCTGGCTGATCTTTTGTGCGATAGTTTATGTGTCAGTAAGAATGAAAGTGCTTGATATTCATAGTTTACTTTTGTGTAAGCTCCCCATAGAAAGTACTGGAATATGTGGAATGCTCATACTACTGCGAACATTTCAAGCTCCCTACGGAATAAGCTCTTTCACATTTTGCCGGTGTGCGACTAGCAAAACTGATTATATTTACATTTTGATTTTGATTATCATGGCTAATCTGAAATAATATTGCCCACAGACACTGGAAGGACGCATCATTTTGCGTTCTTGTAATATTTCAGGACGTACTAAAATTTCAGAGTTAATCAAAAGTTGTTTTATGGTGTCAAAGTCCTTCTGACAATTTTCTGCCCATAGCCATGTGCGGTTTTCCCTCAAAAATAGAGTAAAGCGTCACTATTTAGTAGCTGATGAGGCACATACTTACGTAAGAGTGATGCTAAGCCCATGAATGCTTTTAATTGTTTTTTAGTTTGTAGGACAGCAAAGTGCTGATGGCGAGTTTGTGTGGATCAGGCCAAATGCCTATCTGTAAGTAATGTGACCTAAGAACGTAATCACTTTTCTGGCAAATTCTGATTTTCTTAACTGTGACTTCATAGGTGGAAAATTTATCTAGCAGACTTCTTAATGTGCGCAAATGCTCATTCTGTTCAGCTGTAACAGTAAGTAAATCATCCACAAAAATGGTATCGTGACTGAAATTCGGGCCTTAGCACCTTATTCAAGGCTCTTGCGCTTGCAGTAAATCCGAAGATTAAATACTTGCAACAAGATTTGCCACTATGACCTTTTTAGATTTATTGTAAGAAATTTTTCTGCATGGAATTTTAATAACTGCTCCTAAAGGTTTTCTGGTTTGGTTCTTATAGTACTATAATTTTGCTGATTTCCCTTAGATTCAAAACAAGTCATATACTTTCATTGCGTTTCACTATTTCTAGGATGGGACTGCAATACGATGAGTGAGATGTTTCAATAACATTCCAGTTAAACATACATTTGATCTCCTTTTTTACTGCTTCTTTGTGTGTCCAAGGAATTGTGTATGATGTGCGACAGAAAGTTTCGTGGGGGTATACATCCATATGATAGGCATATCAATTACTCATAGTTTCTTTTCAAACACGTGCAAATATTGCAACAACAATGTACGTAGCTCTTGTTTCTGATAAACTATCCGATTCCTCTACCTTACTCTAAATAACGTGGAAAAATGTCATTTCCTCTGTGATCTGTTCGTTACATTGCTAATTCACGTAAAAGACTTCTTGATACATCAAGGCGATGTTCACTTTATTTGCTAATTCATTATTCACACAAGACTTTGTTTTCATTACATCAACTGGAATTACGTTATCGGCTAAGTAAGGGTAATATTTGTCCTTGCCTACGTCAATTGTCACTTGATATTGCGTGAAAAGCTGCATTCCTAGGGGACGGTTAAATAGTAGTTTTTCTACCACTATGAATGTACGAGTAATTGTGGTTCTAGTGAAAGTTATTGGAAGATAGGATTGCAGCTTGATGCGTTTCGATTTATTTCCTATAGCTTTTAAAATGAGACGATTCTGCACAGGTAAAGTAGGGAGGTTTAGTTTCCTTTTTATTTCATTGATAAAGATTTACGAAACAAATTCGTAGCTGCTCTGTGTCTACTGTCACATTTACATATAATGTTCCTATTTTGGCATTAGCCATCTCCTGTACTTCATAGTTTATTCCTTTTATATCATATGCCTTATCAGGCATATGGATTTCTTTGCCGTACATTATATCCTAACTTTCGTTTTCAGTAGCGACGAGGGGGGGTGGGGGTGGTCTAGGCCGACAGATCGACGTTTACCATCTGGGGAGGCGGGATGCTGCCGCTCCCGTCAGTCACTTCTACAACATTTATTTACAACCGGCTGGGAATTCTCCATGTTCTATTCCGCGCATTACTGGGGGCGGGGTTTCACTGATTTTGATGTGTATATCTCCCTTAGCCGTTGTCTTCATATCTACACTCCTGGAAATGGAAAAAAGAACACATTGACACCGGTGTGTCAGACCCACCATACTTGCTCCGGACACTGCGAGAGGGCTGTACAAGCAATGATCACACGCACGGCACAGCGGACACACCAGGAACCGCGGTGTTGGCCGTCGAATGGCGCTAGCTGCGCAGCATTTGTGCACCGCCGCCGTCAGTGTCAGCCAGTTTGCCGTGGCATACGGAGCTCCATGGCAGTCTTTAACACTGGTAGCATGCCGCGACAGCGTGGACGTGAACCGTATGTGCAGTTGATGGACTTTGAGCGAGGGCGTATAGTGGGCATGCGGGAGGCCGGGTGGACGTACCGCCGAATTGCTCAACACGTGGGGCGTGAGGTCTCCACAGTACATCGATGTTGTCGCCAGTGGTCGGCGGAAGGTGCACGTGCCCGTCGACCTGGGACCGGACCGCAGCGACCCACGGATGCACGCCAAGACCGTAGGATCCTACGCAGTGCCGTAGGGGACCGCGCCGCCACTTCCCAGCAAATTAGGGACACTGTTGCTCCTGGGGTATCGGCGAGGACCATTCGCAACCGTCTCCATGAAGCTGGGCTACGTTCCCGCACACTGTTAGGCCGTCTTCCGCTCACGCCCCAACATCGTGCAGCCCGCCTCCAGTGATGTCGCGACAGGCGTGAATGGAGGGACGAATGGAGACGTGTCGTCTTCAGCGATGAGAGTCGCTTCTGCCTTGGTGCCAATGATGGTCGTACGCGTGTTTGGCGCAGTGCAGGTGAGCGCCACAATCAGGACTGCATCACTGGTGATCGTCGAGGGGACACTGAATAGTGCACGGTACATTCAAACCTTCATCGAACCCATCGTTCTACCATTCCTAGACCGGCAAGGGAACTTGCTGTTCCAACAGGACAATGCACGTCCGCATGTATCCCGTGCCACCCAACGTGCTCTAGAAGGTGTAAGTCAACTACCCTGGCCAGCAAGATCTCCGGATCTGTCACCCATTGAGCATGTTTGGGACTGGATGAAGCGTCGTCTCACGCGGTCTGCACGTCCAGCACGAACGCTGGTCCAACTGAGGCGCCAGGTGGAAATGGCATGGCAAGCCGTTCCACAGGACTACATCCAGCATCTCTACGATCGTCTCCATGGGAGAATAGCAGCCTGCATTGCTGCGAAACGTGGATATACACTGTACTAGTGCCGACATTGTGCACGCTCTGTTGCCTGTGTCTATGTGCCTGTGGTTCTGTCAGTGTGATCATGTGATGTATCTGACCCCAGGAATGTGTCAATAAAGTTTCCCCTTCCTGGGACAATGAATTCACTGTGTTCTTATTCCAATTTCCAGGAGTGTATTTCTGCTTGGTTGATCATTCCCGTTCCTCTACACTTGCTGTTTATTATCGTCGGGACTGTGCCAGTTATTCCAGCCAGCACGATCATTTCTTGTCGGCGAACCACGGTACCTTGAATTGTAATTCGTATTATTCCTCTCTTGGATAGCGTTAAAATATTACTTTGACGATTCAGAATCCTTCATTAGTGTTATATGCCTAAGGCGTCGCGTATGGATGCCAACCGCACTGCGCGTTGCCGTACTGATTTCCTCTATTACTACCGTTGTGGTTGTTATTTTTGTTACCGTTACCACGACTATTTTTTGCTGGGCCTGACTGGTTTCTGTTACGCCCATTTGAGCTTTAACTCAATGAGGTTGACCGAAACCAGAACCATGAGAAGGTGTTTCAGGTCATAAGCTGGCACAATTAACAGTTTCTCACGGATGTTATTTGGCAAAAGACTGTCATAACATGGACATGTGCTTTTGGATAGCTCCAGTACCTCGTCTTGTTCAAGTATCTTTCGAAATGCTGGCGCAGTCCGCCTTGTTTTACGTTAAATTGCTGTGGGTCATAGACTCCCATTCGTAGTTTTTCTTGGATTCCCTGCGACCAGCATTTCTCTCGCAAGGCCTGTTCATATTCTTCATAGGTTCGACAACGGAATTGCCTCTACGGTTGCCCGCAACCGCGCATTATCTTGTATGAAACCAACAATGAACTGAATCTTTCGCATTTCGGCCCTGTGCCAAGGTAAAACTTTTTCTAAAACTCTCAAAAAGACAATGGTGTGTGCTTTCTTGGAATCTTGAGAGAAGACTGGAAATTAGCGACGTTTTATTAAAGCTTTGTCTATTCTGACTGACGATAGGTCAGCCATTATGTCATCAAATTGCGACCCGTCCTGCGCCTTTTCGGAAGAGGCAGTGCTGTGTGCGGTGATACTGGCAAATACATTTGTTTCCAAACTTTTCCGCTCCGTTTTTGTAATAGTCTGACTTTGACGAAACAATGATCGCGTGACTTCTGTCTACCGCTGCTCTTCTGTTTTGAGTAGCTGCAGGTGGCGGTTCGTTCAACTATCTCTTTCGGAACGAATCTAACCTTCTATTGCTTTCATATTACTATCCATTTTAGCGAGGATTTTATGTTCTCTTGTGTTGATGATCTCTTCAACTGTGTCAACTTAAGTTTTTTTGTTTCCTGGCCCACATTTCTGCTAGTTTGTCCTAAAGTAAAATAAACTACGTCTCACCTCCGAGAGGGAACATTCGTGTAGCGACCTGAACCAGATGGCGCATTGATTATCCAGACACCACAAAATGTGAGAGCCATACCTCGAGTAACCGGGACATAGGCAACTGGATCAGCAAGAATACCATCATGTAAGAGAATCGCCACCCCACTACCACTAGGGGAAATGTGGGAACGTGTGCCGTAAAATCATGAGGAGCACAAAAAATTACAACGTACACCTCCTGAAGGAGGGCAACGTCAGCGTCTGCAGCATACAGCATGTCATGGAGCAATGTCAGTTAATGGCTTGCAGGAACAGTATTAACACTGACCACTGCTATGCAATATGAAAAGCTGTCGCCAGGAGGCTGGGCAGTGCAAACATGGAAGAAGCACAGGAAGTTCCCTGTTAGGTCCTGTACTGTGCAACTGCTTCGCAATGGTCAGTGCCACTGCCTGCTAAGCAGCAGACCCTGAATCGAATCTACGTGTGGCAAAAATTTTCACGTTTCTACATTGATTTGCATTAATGCCCACTAGCAGGTAATATCATTAATTCCATTGTGTCCAGAAATTAATCATTTCTCTCGTCATTTCAGTTACAAAGATATTGCTACCGCTGGTAAAATTATAAAACTGACTTTTGATTGCGCTTAATTACTAATCCTATAAGGTACTGGATTAGAATCTCCGTTCTGCACAAAACTTTACGTCACGCCAATGCCAGATTGTTACTTGTAATGTTTCCGTATTTAACATCTTTCATGGTTAGTTAATGGGAAGTGTAGCTACTGGACAGATGTCCTTACTGAGTATGAAGACTTTCCACAGGCGACTCTAAATGCAGATCTTTTAACTCATAATAGTTAAAATGAGGTATATAACGTCTCTTTATGCCTAGTCAGCACTGAAAATCAGTTCCGTAATCCAGTCTCGGTCAGGTGAACTGTCTTTGCTTAATAGCATTGTCAATTGGCGATGGTTTTGAATCCAGATACAGAACCAAACAGTTATTCTTGTCATTTTTAAGTAAAAACACTTGTACAACGAGCTACTCATGAAGAACTTGGGCTTTTAAAGTTACGTGGTGTCAGATAAGAAGGTGATAGGTGCCTTTAGAAATGCACAACACAATTAAAGCATTGTCTGAATTTGCGACGCATAAGTTTGAAATTTGGCTCAAAGATGCTAATAACGTTCCTATGTAATGATGCTTGCTAAGGCGTGGCAACCTACGGGCACGGCGATGCTTCAGGGAGCGAGGTATCGACACATATAGTCAGGTGGCTTACTGATGTGATGTCACATTGGCACCAAATTTCATCACAGTTTTCCCCGATGTCACCGTGGACTTGTCGCACCATCGGAAGCTCGTCATATCCGAAACTACCCATATTCACCCCTCCGCTTGACGCCTGTGCTATGGAGGTCAGACGCGTGAGGCGCAGCAATTAAATCACGCAGCTTCCTTATAAGTGGCCGAGGAGAACATTTCAGACACATTGCCGCTCAGAACTGACACTAAAATGCCCCAGTGGTGGCACTAAGGCCGTCGGTCAAAGACACCTTGCTGTTTGAAAGATTGCTGATCCCGATGGTGACGTCGCAGGGCGCCAGGCTTTTCAACATTACAGAGAGAGGCTGTGCGACCCTTTGAGCCTGAATTCAAACTTCTGCGTCGAAATGGGAGACAATTCGAAGTAAAACGAAATGATCCTTTAATTGTGTTGCCCAGTGTAGATCCACGTGGCATCATGAATACAGAGAAAACACTAGTGATGCATTGCTGCCGGCCGAAGTGGCCATGCGGTTAAAGGCGCTGCAGTCTGGCACCGCAAGACCGCTACGGTCGCAGGTTCGAGTCCTGCCTCGGGCATGGATGTTTGTGATGTCCTTAGGTTAGTTAGGTTTAACTAGTTCTAAGTTCTAGGGGACTAATGACCTCAGCAGTTGAGTCCCATAGTGCTCAGAGCCATTTGAACCATTTTTTTTTTTTTTTTTTTGATGCATTGCTCAAGGTGACGATAGTCCTCCTGTTATTAATATTGGTTTTTCTCACTGGTTAGTTTGTTAAATATTTTACAAATAAATCACTTGCCTCAATTCCGAAACCCGATCATGACGTAGGAATTTTGGCAGAGTACTCCCCATGCCCTCAGATAATTTCCTCTGTTGATGCTTGAGTAGTATATCAGCGCACGTAACGTGATGTCAGAGATACAGAAAATAAATAAATTACATTTACCAGCACAAGTTGCACAATCTGCAAAATCTGCAACAGTTATTCAAAATGGTGTCCACCAGCATGAATGCGTCGAATGGCATTGTTGCAAAATATTCTGCCGCATTCATTCCGACATCTAGGATTTCGTTTGAACATTATCACAGGAGATCCTCTTCAGTCATCACAGGCATCTCCTACATTTTTCACATGGCTCCACAAGAAAAACTCAAATCGGCTGAGATCAGGCGAACGCGCTGGCCGCGGAACAACACCATCTCTGCCTATCCATTTTTTACCGAATGTTCGGGCCAGGTGTTCATAAACCCTCAGTCCGAAGTGAGACGGGGTCCATCATGTTGTAACGACATCCTTGAATAGTAAGAAGTGGGATCGTTCCAGGAACTTGGGTACTCGGGTATTCCACTTCCAGAGGTACCAGTACGATTTCGTGTACAACTTGCCACTAGGTCGTTTATCGACCAGAGTCCCTTACCTGAAATCGACACGTGTGCTCTTCTCCGCTATACGTGATAGTTTCTAAAATCAACATGCAGTCATCTTGCATAGTATCTATTGTAAAACATCAAATAAGTTAGCATTTCAATGCAGCAGATTTCGTCAGGTGTCCTACGCCTATCTTTTCGCCCTTCCTCTGTTTTGTCGTTATCTTCATCTTTCGAAAGTGCAATCATTGCGTTGTACCTAATTACATGCACTTCGTGTTTCTTCTTGTCCGTTACTGTCTCATTGCAATTACATCTTCCGTAAATAGTTCTGAACTTATAAATTCAGATCTATCCTTTATTCTCATCCAAATCTGTTAACAAATAGATTTCTTCCTTTAGACAAACATTTAGTCGATACTCCAAGTAGCTTCTTATTTACACATAATTCTGGTTTCTCATGAATGTAAATGACTATTAGTTTCATTAGCTGAGCATAAGCTAGTTAAATACAGCAGGCGGTGACAGTTAGGGGTGTGTTTTCGAATTTGTATCAATTTCAAATCAGCTCAGAAGTCCAGCATTGGATATGAATTGTACACATTTAATACTAATTAACGTATTGTGACAGATTCTCAGTAATTCAGTGAAAGGGAAACAAATCTCCTGAAAACAATGTGCGTGGCAGTGAAACGAGACTAACGTGATATCGATAAAAACCTACGAGAATCGATGTGCGTATTGGTCTACCGCTGCGGGTGAAATATCAGTATGTGTGTTCACTGCGCAATCACGAATTTTGACAGCAAGAGGACATGACATTTTAAAAGCACGCATTCTCTTTCGGTAATACAAAAGCGAATTCAATTACCGTCACGTTACGCCCCTTGCCACAACTAGTGTCCGATTTAAAACAAATGATGAATGGCATGTTAGTGAATTTCGTTAGAATTTCCTGCGAAGTGACGACCGATATTTCAAAGTTGATTACGAACTTACGTGGTTTGAATGTATCCGCACATATATGTCCCTAGCCATAGTCTTGCTCAGTTTACCGTGTTGTTTGACCTTGGCCAATCAAACCACGGAAGTATTACATTTAAGACTACATCGAGTGAATTTCCACTTATCATTAACAATTTCTTGCAACCTGCAGAATTCTAACGAATACATAATTGGGAGACATGAGCTTATTTCTGGAAGGGGGGCTATGAAAGGGGAAGAGGGAGGAATTTGTATCACTTACTTAACCTCATTTCTGTTTTACTTAATATGACTTCTGTATCACCTAGGTCATTGATGTAACATCTATGTTAATTTTTATTCATTTTTTATGCCAATGTACAACCACTGTAATTAATCTATGGGTGTAATTTTGAAAATAATGCTCCGTAAAAGAAAGGAAATTTTAAAACTTTACTTGTAATACTGGTTCAAGCGTAGAGAAGTAGGTTTCTAATCTTGTAGAACTTGGAGGGAAGTGCCTCCGCAACGAAACTAGCTTGGCGGGAATAGGAGAGGTGGATCTGGCGATCGAGCTGCACGGCTCCTTTATGGTCAGAGTCAGTAGGTGGCTAGCGGGCAAAGTGTTCGCCTCTTGTGATCTGAACGAGGCAAGAAGAATAGCAAGATTACATAAAGTAGCCGCAGACGTGGAAGTAATTTGACTTATTATTCATAGCATACTATGGTTAGCTCCGTACTACAAAAATCCAACGCTAAGAGGAGAATTTTCAGAACTTGTTTCACAGCAAGAGCCATGGTTACTTCCGCCACCTTCTTTAAATAGCCACTTTCACCTCAAATAAGTTAGCAGTTGATTACTTATAACTTGACGGACATGTTGTGTGATTAATTTATGTTCTTTAAACTCTGTGTTGAGCAACTTTACCTTAGGCATTTAACTAAACAGGGTCCAATTGCAAGTGCTGCGATATTTCCGAGTACCCTATTTTATTGAGCCATAAAGTCGTTTCAGTAAACTTCCACTAAAGTTAATACCAGGTGTAGAGGCATGAAACCGTAACTTGCAATAAATATTCGTCCGTTGTTTGAAACTGATAAACAATATTTTATTCAAAATTATCTCCATTGCTATTTATACATTTTTCCCACTTTTCCGGCAGACTATGAATGCTATGCTAAAACAGTTCTTCTTTTGAAACGAACCAGTCAGCGAGCCGTTTTTGTACATTTTCGTACAAACTGAAGCGTTGTTAAGCGAGAGCGTGCCCCAGTGATGCAAATAGATGACAATCGCACGAATCCAAGTGTGGAGGATAAGCCGCATGCCCTAGCGTTTCCCAGCTGAACGCCTCGATCGTTTCTCTGACCCATTTTGCTGTGTGTGATCGGGCGTTATCATGGATCAATATGATTTAGTGTCGCCTTTTTCCGTATTCCGGTCATTTTTCACGTAATGCTCGACTTAAATCGATCATCTGCTGTTAGTAGCTTTCGCTGTTACATGGTTTCACCAGGTTTTAGCAGCTCGTAATAGATGACACCCTTCTGGTGCCACCAAACACAGGGCATTGTCTTCTTTCCAAAATGATTTAGTCTTGCTACAGATGTCGATGGTTTGCCTGGATTCAGCCATGATTTACGACGCTTACGATTCTCAAAATATATCCATTTTTCATCATCTGTCCCTATTCGATGAAGAAACGACTTTCCTTAGTATATGGCGAGCAGCATTTCACGAGTGGTCTTTCCCTCTGATTTCCTGGCTGTCCTTCATTCAGTTCACGTGGAACCCACTTACACACTTTCTGCACCTTTCCCATAGCTTTCAACCGAAGAGAAATTGCTTTCTGTGTCACATTCAATTGTTTCGTGAACTCCTGTTGAGTATGAGTATCATCTTCATCCAATAAGGCCTGCTATTCGTTGTCTTCGATCTTTTCGGCCGTTTCCCTCACTCGTCGTTTCTCACGTCAAAATCAGCACTTTTGAATTTTTTGAACCACTCGAAACACTGTTTTCCCAAGAGCATGTTTGTCGAAATCTTCTACAAACCTTTGATGCGATTCTGGAACAGTTTTATTCAAATGATAGAAAACCAATGCTTTCCGAAAATCATAGTTCGTAGGCACAAAACTCGATATGTTTATTAGGTTTGAAACAGATACTGATGTATGGAACCAGGATTACTGTTTGTTGACATTTGATGTCAGCAGTTAGAGGAAGCAGATGACGTCGGAGACGCGGTATGACGGGCCCTACACACACAGCTAGCACCATCTACAGGGAAATTCCGGTTTCATGCTTCTACACCTGGTAAACTTTGTTGAGTAGTAAATTTTAAAATTTTTCAGTGAGCCTAAGTTTTGAACAACTTCACGTTTTTTTCATATAGGGATTGTAAAAGTTTCAGCAAAATGTGATTGCAAGAGAAGATTTAAGGTGCTGAGCTTAAGGACTGTTCTTATTCCCATCTCAGTACATTATTACAGTTACCTGAAAAAAACCCTAATGATTCATAGTAGTAGACTTTCAACGGCCGGCGGAAATATTAGTTATTATGCGAGTCTGGAAGTAAGAGTGTTTATAGTGTCATGTGTGTATAGTTAATGGCATTTCTCATATTGTGTTGTGACTAAAATGTTCAGTCTTGATCTCAGTCTACTGGCAAATTAATTTCCGGGACTCCATGCTAATTGCTGGGTCACATTTAAGTTTCACATTACAACTACAGTATTAATGAAGTGCACTTGTCAGCTCTCTAACATCTATAGGCTATAACAAGCTATTCAAACCATACTAGATCCAGGTACCATATGTTCCATTTGAGGTAAATGGTATAAGGAAGTGAATGTTCCTAGAGAATACAGAGAATAATCTGAGTAGAGAACGTAATTACTTGAAAATCAATTTAATGACAGTATTTCTCAATAATTCTGCTGATAAAGGAACATTGTGTACATGTTAATAGCGCTTCACAATAAGCAAATTTTCTGCTTGTAATGATCATTAGCTTTGCTGCTTTATTATACAGATAGTAAATAAAATTGAGAGCCGGTTGTTGCAAAAACAGTCAATTCTCCTGCTTAGTGCCGGATTAGAAATGTAGCCAATGCTACTGTCCTTACGCATTAGGGGCACTGCTCCAGGCTGTAAGAAAATGTGTAAAAGATATGAATAGTTTCCTACATACCGTCCAATGGAAAGATGGTGGTGTCCAAATCTACAAGGTCTCCCTCTACGAGTTTTACCCTTCACACTGCCCTCCAATAGTAAATTGGTGATTCCTTGATGCCTCAGAACAGTCATACCAACCGATCCCTTCTGCTAGTTAAGTTGTGCCACAAATTCCTCTTCTCCCCAATCTATTCACTACCTCCCTATTAGTTACGTGATCTATCCATCGAATCTTGGGAATTTTTCGTTAGTACCTCATTTGGAAAGCTTCTATTCTCTTCTTGTCTCAACTATCTATCGTTCATGTTTCACTTCCATACATGGCTACACTCCATACAAATACTTTCAGAAACGACTTCCTGACACTTAAATCTATACTCCATGTTAACAAATTTCTCTTCTTCAGAAACCCATTCCTTGCCATTGCCAGTCTACATTTTATATCCTCTCTACATCAACCACAAACAGTTATTTTGCTCCCTAAATAGCAAAAGTCATTTACTACTTTAAGTGTCTCATTTCCTAATCTAGTTCCCTCAGCATCACCTGATTTTATTCGACTACGTTATATTATCCTCGTTTTGCTTTTGTTGATGTTCATCTTATATCCTCCTTTCAAGACACTATCCATTCCGTTCAACTGCTCTTCCAGGTCCTTTGCTGTCTCTGACAGAATTACAATGTCGTCGGCAAACGTCAAGGTTTTCATTTCTTCGCCATGGATTTGAATTCCTACTCCAAATTTTTCTTTTGTTTCCTTTACAGTTTGCTCAATATACAGATTAAATAACATCGGGAATAGGCTACGATTCTGTCTTTTTCCCTTCCCAACCACTGCTTCCCTTTCATGTTTCTCGACCCTTATAACTGCCATCTGGTTTCTGTACAAATTGTAAATAGCCTTTCGCTCCCTGTATTTTACCCCTGCCACCTTCAGAATTTGAAAGACAGTATTCCAGTCAACATTGTCAAAAGCTTTCTCTAAGTCTACAAATGCTAGGAACGTAGGTTTACCTTTCCTTAATCTGTTTCGTAAGGTAAGTCGTAAGGTCAGTATTGCATCACTTGTTTCTACATTTCTACGGAATCCGAACTGATCTTCCCCGAGGCTGGCTTCTACCAGCTTTTCCATTCGTCTGTAAAGAACTCGTGTTAGTATTTTGCATCCGTGACTTATTAAACTGATAGTTCGATAATTTTCACACCTGTCAACATCTGCTTTCTTTGGAATTGGAATTATTATATTCTTCTTGAAGTCTGAGGTTATTTCGCTCATACATCTCGCTCACCAGATGGTAGAGTTTTGTCAGGGCTGGCTCTCCCATGGCTATCAGTGGTTCTAATGGAATATTGTCTACACCTGGGGCCTTGTTTCGACTTAGGTCTTTCAGTGCCCTGTCAAATTCTTCACGCAATATCTCCCATTTCATCTTAATCTACGTCCTCTTCTGTTTCTATAATATTTCCCTTTACTTAAATACATCGCCCATGTATAGACCATCTATAGAGGGTGTTACAAAAAGGTACGGCCAAACTTTCAGGAAACATTCCTCACACACAAAGAAAGAAAAGATGTTATGTGGACATGTGTCCGGAAACGCTCACTTTCCATGTTAGAGCTCATTTTATTACTTCTATTGAAATCACATTAATCATTGAATGGAAACACACAGCAACAGAACGTACCAGCGTGACATCAAACACTTTGTTACAGGAAATGTTCAAAATGTCCTCCGTTAGCGAGGATACATGCATCCACCCTCCGTCGCATGGAATCCCTGATGCGCTGATGCAGCCCTGGAGAATAGCGTATTGTATCACAGCCAGATTAAAACTGTGTGCCCGACCGAGACTCGAACTCGGGACCTTTGCCTTTCGCGGGCAAGTGCTCTACCAACTGAGCTACCGAAGCACGACTCACGCCCGGTACTCACAGCTTTACTTCTGCCAGTACCTCGTCTCCTACCTTCCAAACTTTACAGAAGCTCTCCTGCGAACCAGGAGAGCTTCTGTAAAGTTTGGAAGGTAGGAGACGAGGTACTGGCAGAAGTAAAGCTGTGAGTACCGGGCGTGAGTCGTGCTTCGGTAGCTCAGTTGGTAGAGCACTTGCCCGCGAAAGGCAAAGGTCCCGAGTTCGAGTCTCGGTCGGGCACACAGTTTTAATCTGCCAGGAAGTTTCATATCAGCGCACACTCCGCTGCAGAGTGAAAATCTCATTCTGTATCACAGCCGTCCACAATACGAACACGAAGAGTCTCTACATTTGGTACCGGGGTTGCGTAGACAAGGGCTTTCAAATGCCCCCATAAATGAAAGTCAAGAGGGTTGAGGTCAGGACAGCGTGGAGGCCATGGAATTGGTCCGCCTCTACCAATCCATCGGTCACCGAATCTGTTGTTGAGAAGCGTACGAACACTTCGACTGAAGTGTGCAGGAGCTCCATCGTGCATGAACCACAGTTGTGTCGTACTTGTAAAGGCACATGTTCTAGCAACACTGGTAGAATACCCCGTATGAAATCATGATAACGTGCTCCATTGAGCGTAGGTGGAAGAACATGTGGGCCAATAAAGACATCACCAACAATGCCTGCCCAAACGTTCACAGAAGATCTGTGTTGATGACGTGATTGCACAATTGCGTGCGGATTCTCGTCAGCCCACACATGTTGATTGTGAAAATTTACGATTTGATCACGTTGGAATGAAGCCTCATCCGTAAAGAGAACATTTGCACTGAAATGAGGATTGATACATTGTTGGATGAACCATTCGCAGAAGTGTACCCGTGGAGGCCAATCAGCTGCTGATAGTGCCTGCACACGCTGTACATGGTACGGAAACAACTGGTTCTCCCGTAGCACTCTCCATACAGTGACGTGGTCAAAGTTACCTTGTACAGCAGCAACGTCTCTGACGCTGACATTAGGGTTATTATCAACTGCACGAAGAATTGTCTCGTCCATTGCAGGTGTCCTCGTCGTTCTAGGACTTCCCCAGTCGCGAGTCATAGGCTGGATGTTCCGTGCTCCCTAAGACGCCGATCAATTGCTTCGAACGTCTTCCTGTCGGGACACCTTCGTTCTGGAAATCTGTCTCGATACAAACGTACCGCGCCAAGGCTATTGCCCCGTGCTAATCCATACATCAAATGTGCATCTGCCAATTCCGCATTTGTAAACATTGGACTGACTGCGAAACCACGTTCGTGATGAACACTAAGCTGTTGATGCTACGCACTGATGTGCTTGATGCTAGTGCTGTAGAACAATGAGTTGCATGTCAACAACTACCGAGCGAGGTGGCGCAGTGCTTAGACACTGGACTCGCATTCGGGAGGACGACGGTTCAATCCCGCGTCCGGCCATCCTGATTTAGGTTTTCTGTGATTTCCCTAAATCGCTCCAGGCAAATACCGGGATGGTTCCTTTCAAAGGGCACGGCCGACTTCCTTCCCCGTCCTTCCCTAATCCGATGAGACCGATGACCTCGCTGTCTTGTCTCCTTCCCCAAAAACAACCAACCAACAACATATCAACACAAGCACCGAAGTCAACATTACCTTCCTTCAATCGGGCCAACTTGCGGTGAATCGAGGAAGTGCAGTACATACTGACGAAACTAAAATGAGCTCTAACATGGAAATGAATCGTTTCCGGACACATGTCCACATAACATCTTTTCTTTATTTGTGTGTGGGGAATGTTTCCTGAAAGTTTGGCCGTACCTTTCTGTAACACCCTGTATACACCTTCCACCCTTCTGCTTTCCCTTCTTTGCTTAGAACTATTTTTCCATCTGAACTCTTAATATTGATGCAAGTGGCTGTCCTGTCTCCAAAGGTCTCTTTAATTTTCTTGTAGGTAGTGTCCATCTTACCCCTAGTGATGTATGCCTCTACAGCCTTACATTTGTCCTCTAGCCAGCCCTGCTTAGCCGTTTTGCAATTCCTATCGATCTCATTTTTGACACGTTTGTACTCCTTTTTGCCTGTTTATTTACAGCGTTTTAATATTTTCTACATTCATCAATTAGCCCACAGCTCGTGGTCTTGCGGTAGCGTTCTCGCTTCCCGTGCACAGCGTCCCGGGTTCGATTCCAGGCGGGCCCAGGAATTTTCCCTGCCTCGCGATGACTGGGTGTTGTGTCGTCTTTATCATCATCATTCATACCCATTGCGGTCAGAGGAAGGCAATGGCAAACGACCTCCGCTAGGACCTTGCCTAGTCAGCGGTGTGGTGTCCCGCATCGTCCGCTACGCTCCTCGGAGTATGAGACCTCATCGTCATTCATCCATTAAATTCAATATCTCTTCTGTTACCCAAGGATTTCTACTAGCACTTGTCTTTGTACCTACTTGGTCCTCTGCTGCCTTCACTAATTCATCTCTCAAAGCTATCCATTCTTCTTCAACTGTATTTCTTTCTCCTATTCTTGTCGATCTTTCACTGATGCTCTCTCAGTAACTCGCTAGTACCTCTAGTTCATTCAGTTTACCCAGGTCCCATCTCCTTAAATTCCCACCTTTTTGCAGTTTCTTCTGTTTTAATCTACAGTTCATAACCAATTTATTGTGGTCAGAGTTTACATATGCCCCTGGAAGTGTCTTACAGTTTAAAACCTGATTCCTAAATCTCTGTCTTATCATTATATAACCAATCTGAAACCTTCCAGTGTCTATAGGCATCTTCCTCGTATACAACCCACTTTCATGTTTCTCTGTGGCATACTACTCGGTAAAAGAATGCCATAGTAATACAAGGAAGATAATAGTTTTGTAAAAGAACTGTTGTTCTCAGCCACAGGAGACATCCACCTATGAGCCTAAAAAATTTGACCACTTTCTTATCAGCTTGTTAGTCCATCTTTTAAATGCGATAAGGAAGCGATACTGCATAACACGTATCGGCAACTCCTTGGCAGGTTTCAGGACGTACTGTAACACTCCGGTTTGATCTTACTGACTTATCCCGCTCGATCGGGATCTGATAGCAGCCCAAAACAGACATTAATTAATGTGACCGTGTACCTAATGGGGCTGGCAATCGGATTGGACTGCTACGGAGTTGTTACATTCCATTTTGTCCTTCTCGAATGCTGTAATAATGAATGTCTGGTGCCAAGAAGAACAACAACACAGCTTCATTAATCAACGAACTATATTCATCACAAAAACACCAAAAGGAAGGAGACAGCCACTGCCTTCGTCGTACAGAATTAATAACGGCTAATCTCAGCACAGGCCCTTTAGTTATTCATTATCGTCACACGCAATTTCAATCATTGTAATCCAACACTACAATCCAACACTGCAATCCAACACTGCAATCCAAATGATGCCGGCGCGGTAGACGCGTAATTACAATATCGGCACAAAAATGTCACTGAATCACACTAGTAATTATACTTTATCACTTTCCCGTATATTTTTAACACAAAGGGGTTAAACCACGGTGATGGCCACTCCCTTTGTCGGTACGGTCTTGCATTCCAGCAACAGACCTCCACGCGGCTCGGCCCGCAGCGCGTACCACACTACTCTGTCTCAACACTCGCTCTCGCTCTCGCCACCCGACGCACACTATCGATTGTTTATCCTGTCGACCTGTGCTGTCGCAAAACTTATAGTAAGGGCCTACGGACCCCTTACAGTACCTAGCATCAGATCTCTGTGCAAAGGTCACTATTTCCCGTAAATTACCGGCCAGTGATTTGTTGGCACGGATCTGTCGGCCCATAACGTCCTACATGTGATACATCGCGTTTAAATAAGGGAATTTGGTGACATCGATTCACTGCAACCGTCTTAAAACCGCTATAGGACACTTCTGATCAAGCATGGAAAAGATGCAGATGGTTTGCAATAATTTTCACATAGTTTGTGGGATTCGATTACTACCACAGGCTCATGGAAACCTAGGTGAATGTCCCTCACAGCATAATTATGTCCCAGTAGGCCGTTATGTGTGGTGCTCTGCATATTATGGGAAGTCGTTCGTCTGGACGGCGGTGGATCCGTATGTGACCATCGACCTGGTGTAACAACAAACGTCATTCATCCGAACAGATGGCACGTCTCTATTGGTACACAGTCCAATCTCGATATTCCTATGCCCGCTGCTGTCGTAGCTTGTAAATGGTGAATCGTTGGGACAACATGGAAACACGTAGGAGTCGTCAGTAACGGAGACCCATATTCAACCAAGTTCGTTGAAAGGTATGCTCGGAAACAATTGTGCCTACAGCAGGATTATACTTTGTCGTCCTATATGCCACTTCATTAATGCTGTAGTTGCAATATACTTTACACAGATGGACAACCTCTGGCCCTCAGATTCTGTAATGAAACATGTGTTACAATGGAGATTTACTCAACTGCTGATAAACATCATGTACTCGTATTTAAGTTTTAGATTTTGTATGTAACGTTTATTCAATGTAACCTGTATCTTATCGTGAAATGATAATTAAATCAAGACCCTAAGCTGTCGACAGGCATAGATATACATCAACGAGGACAGTTGAAAATGTGTACCCCGACCAGGACTTGAACCCGGGATCTCCTACTTAACATGGCAGATGCTCTATCCACCTGAGCTACTGAGGGCACAGAGGATAGTACGACTGCAGGGATTTATACCTTGCACGCTCCCCGTGAGACCCACAACTTAATGTCCACACACTACTTTCGTAGTGCCCCTGCCCATTACACTCATTACTCGTGGCAGACAATCTTACAGAGTCCCGTAAGAGTGCGCGTGAATTCAGCACAGAAGAAGGTCAATGCCCAGTTACCCTTAACTATATGAAGATGGTATCTGTTCTTCCGGACATGTCCGGAAGAACAGATACCGTCTTCAACGGTGTAGAACATCGTGCACTATCAGGCACGGCTCGGGTTACTTGTGCTTCGTGCACTTCTCCACCTACAGTTGAAGAATATGCATAAACATGCTAGACGGCAGTAGTGTATAGGACGACGTCACTGTGACAGGAATGGCATCAGACAGTGTTTTTGGATGAATCCAGGCTATGTTTGTTCTGTTTGTTTGAAAATGGTAGCCACATTTTGGTTGGTTGCAGACAGGGGGAGCGACATCACAGTGACTGCATTCGCACAATTATACAGGGCCAACTCAAGGCCATATGGTATGGGATGCTATTGGGTACAACCACAGATCATCGTTGGTGCTTGTTCAGGGCACTGTGACATGAATCATAACCTGTGACCGGTTGCCATACCCTTTCTGCCCAACACCCCAATCGCCCTTTTTCAGGAAGCCAATGCTCGACCATACGTTGCTGCACGAACGCGTGCCTTCTTGGTCTCACAGGATGTCAGGCCTTTGTCCTAGCCCTCCAAATCACCAGACTTGTCGCCAGTTAAAATTGTGTGGGATATGGTGAAACCACAGGTGCAGCGCTGTCACCCACTGCCACACACTACTGATGAAATTTGGAGTCAGGAGAATGGAGAATGCATGGCTATACCACAGGACTTCATTGGCGCTATATTCGCATCGATGCTGTCACGCATGGTACAAGTTATGAGGGCCCATGACGGATCCTGTGCCTACTAGACAGTATGACACATGATGAAATAAGGTGACTGAAATGCAAATCATTTCTGCAGAACATACTAAATTGCGTGTCCAGTGAATTTGAACGTCCTATCTCCAGTTGTTCAAAGTTTTTGTTTTTGGTTTTTTTTTTTTGCTTTTTTATGAATGTATGTGTATTTGGAATTACAAGGAAAAGATGTAAAGACAAGAATGTACAAATCAGTAGTGAGATCAGTTATACCATGCTGGGGTTGGGTAGAGTTTCAGTGGAATTTGATGCTAATGTGACTTCATTAATCCACCAAACAGGTCACACGAACTTCTGAGCTGTGACTATTTTTTCGCATGTGTCGATACCTTGCAGTTTGAGGGTGACTTCGAGGGTGACGCCGCAGGGCGCTACACTTTTGCGCTACTACAGAGAAAGGTTGTAGGCTCTTTTGAGCCAAATTTCAAACCTATGCATTTCTATGGGAGACAATTATGGGATTTCGAAAAAGTGACACTTTAAATTTGTTGCGCAGTGTGGATAACTACGCCGCCAAGCACAGCCCACCATCAGGAGAATACGTGTCACATATGGCTGCTCTGCTCTGCAACTTGTAAGGAACCATTCGCTTATGATTGTCTTATCAAATATACCAAATGTTTACCTGGAGTACTGATAGATGCATTCATGCTGAATTTCATTTGGACTTGACGCGACCCAGATCCGTGCTATGGTGGCATTTCATGTCTTCGGGAGTCATCGGTATTTCCTTTCAGATCTCTTGTCTTAATGTTTGTCGCAGACAATTTTCCATAAGTATCTGGTCTGACGAACGGGCGGGTCATTGTGCGGTTTCCTGAAGGAGCGATCCAAATATTGTATTAAGGAGGAAAGTAATTTTCTGTGTAGTATAAGCGGGTCATACGTCATGTTACCATATGTATCACCTTTTGTCCAATGCGTTGTAATCTAATAACTTGGTCATTATATCTGTTAAAATTTCTGTACACTTCTGGCTATTTAGAAACTTATCATCACTCGTTGACAGAACAAACTGTTGTATATTCACTTCTCTCAGTCAAAATAGATTTTCAGATGACAGTAGTGTATACTGCGACGACTAATTCTCCCATATTTCGTAAACGATGCGCCATCTTTAAGACGTAAGAACGGAAGGACGTACAAGATGTGAAAGAAATGATGATGTAGGTAAAGATTTAGTATTATATAACTTACACCAAAACAAAGGAAAGTAAGTGAAAATAGAGGGAACTTGTAGACCGTGTGGGTGGAGAAAGGCTCCCATTTAGGCTCTCACTTACAAAATCACTGGTAGAACAAATTTAGGACGACCGTACAAGAGATACAGTACCATAACAGGGAATGTTCCTAATACATGAAGTGAAGAAGAAGAAGAAGCCCTTACAGTTGTACTTTGATTCTTGTTTTTGAAAACTTCAAAGACAGACGATCAAGATATCTTTCAGCACACAATCTTTCCGCTGGAATGAAGTGATCGTATGGCATTGTTGGCCGGGATGTCCCACTCGGGTTCGGCCGCCAAGTGCAAGTCTTATTTCAGTCGTCGCCACAAATGGTTCAAATGGCTCTGAGCACTATGGGACTTAACATCTGGGGTCATCAGTCCCCTAGAACCTAGAACTACTTAAACCTAACTAACCTAAGGACATCACACATATCCATGCCCGAGGCAGGATTCGACCCTGCGACCGTAGCAGTCGCGCGGTTCCAAACTGAAGCGCCTAGAACCGCTAGACCACCGGGTCCGGCGTCGGCGCCACATTGGGCCACTTGAGGCCGGTGAGATGAAATTATGAAGAGGGCAACACAACACCCAGTCCCCGAGCGGAGAAAAATCTCCATACCGGCCAGGAATCGAAAACGGGCCCCACGAAGATAAGCAGGCGGACATCTGACCGCTGCTCTAACAGGTTAGCGGCATTCGTCATAAATGAAGGCCACATCCCCTTTTCCGCTCCCAAGTGTAAATATCTTCACGAGGAGGTCGTCTGTTCGTTACAACAGTAGAAAAGCTACTGATGGGGCCGCAAGTCACAGGTATGCACAGGAACGTGAATGCATTACTCGTTTGCTTATACATGGTACGGAAGACAAGAAATTTGTGATATCTCTCCTCCTGACAGCTGGACTGTGATTTGTGATACAGTTACATCGTTACTAATTGATCAAGTTCTACCAAAGTTGTGTTCCTGACGTCGTCTTCGAAGTCTCTTCGCAACGCCGTTGAAAAAGTATATAGTTGAATTGAAGGAAAACATAGACGGCCTTATTCTTCCATAGATTTAAAGGTCAAAAGTTCCTTGCGTCTGTCAGATGAATTTTAGTGTTTTTCTCTTATTGAGAACCACATCTCGATGTACGTACCTAACGTACTTTTTTATTTACAAAGTATGGGAATTTTTCAATATCCACCGCATTCGTTTGAAGTTCCGGAATGACGTAGGTCCATTGGAAGTCTCTGTTGGTTAAAGTGGGTAATTCTTCAATTCTGTGTAGTCCTTCTGGTCGTTTTGAAAGCGACAATGTAATAATACTGGAGAGGAATTCGAGTGTGCGTGCTATAATAAAGTTACGCTCCGTAGCCGTTCTTTCCATTAACATCAGGAACGTACAAAGGTCCTGGCATAGCTTTTTTGTATTGAGGACCGACCTCTAGAAATATGTGGGAGAATATTGCCGTACAACTGAAAAATTGATTACGCGTCGGTGGTAAATCCTACACGTCGGACAGAGCCGTGTCTCTTCAAAGGGTTCTTACCGATAACTACTACAATCGGCTCAGGAAAAACACAAAAGATTTGAACTTGGCTCTCCCCGAACGCGTTTCGAGTGATTCGTAGTACAACTTCGTCTCCAACGAGGACAGCAAATCATCCGTTTACTGTTCATGTGCTGAATCTAGTCTTATCTATTGCCTTTGTTCTGGTAATTACAAGTAAAAATGATATATAAACAGTGTTCGTCTGTCACTAACAATAGCTGATTATTAGAAAAAGGAAATGAAAAGCAGTATCGGCTCAGTACTCAGAAATAGTAGAAACACCCCACTGTTAGACATTATTTTGATTATTATTTTTCTTAATGGTCAGCATCAAAAACAAATTTAAAAATCATCAAAACCACACATTGCATGTTGTACCGCCATACAGCGAGACCTTCAGAGGTGGTGGTCCAGATTTCTGTACACACCGATTTCTCTACTACCAGTAGCACGTCCTCTTGTATTGATGCATGCCTGTATTCGTCGTGGCAAACTATCCACAACTTCATCAAGGCACTGCTGGTCCAGATTGTCCCACTTCTCAACAGCGGTTCGGTGTAGAACCCTCAGAGTGGCGGTCTGAGGCACCTTGTCACGGTCCGTGCGGCTCCCCCCGTCGGAGGTTCGAGTACTCCCTTGGGCTTGGGTGTGTGTGTGTGTTGTCCATAGCGTAAGTTAGTTTAAGTTAGATTAAGTAGTGTCTAGGCTTAGGGACCGATGACCTTAGCAGTTTGGTCCCATAAGACCTTACTACAAATTTCCAAATTTCCTCAGATTGGTAGGTGGGTCATGCCGGCCATGTAAAGCCCTTTTCTATCTATCCCAGACATATTAGATAGGGCTGGAGAACATGCTGACCACTTTAGTCCAGCGATGTTATCCTGAAGGAAGTCATTCACAAGATGTGCATGATGGGGATGCTAATTGTCGTCCATGAAGACGATTGCCTCGCCAATATGCTGCCGATATGGTTGCACTGTCGGTCGGAAGATGGCATCCTCGTATCGTACAGCCGTAACGGCGCCTTCCATTACCACCAGCGGCATACGTGAGCCCCACATAATACCACCTCAAAAGAGGAGGGAACTCTCTGGACAGTGTGACTAAGGCATTCAGCCTGACTGGGTTGCCTCCAAACACGGCTCCGACGATTGTCTGGTTGAAAGCATATGCGACGCTCATCGTGAACAGAACGTGATGCGAATCCTGAGCAGTCCTTTCGCCATCTTGTTGGGCCCATCTGTATCGCGCTGCGTGGTGTCGTGGTTGCAAAAATGGACCTCCCCATGGACGTCTGGAGTGAAGTTGCGCATCATGCACCCTACTGCGCACAGTTTGAGTCATAACACGATGTCCTGTGGCTGCACGAAAAGCATTAATCAACATGGTGGCGTTGCTGTCAGGGTTCCTCCGAGCCATAATCAGTAGGTAGCGGTAATCCACTGCAATAGTAACCCTTGGGTGGCCTGAGAGGGGCATGTCATCGACAGTTCCTGTCTCTCTGTATCTCCTCCATGTTCGAACAACATCGCTTTGGTTCACTCCCAGGCGCCTGGACACTTCGCTTGTTCAGAGCCCTTCCTGTCACAAAGTAACAATCCGGACGCGATCGAACCGCGGTACTGTCTAGGCATGGTTGAGCTACAGACAACACGATCCGTGTACCTCCTTCCTGCTGGAATGAGTGAAACTGATCGGTTGTCGGGCCACCTCTGTCTAATAGGCGCTGCTCATGAATATTTGGGCGGGTTCAGTGACATCTCTGAACAGTCAAAGCGATTGTGTCTTTGAAACAATATCCACAGTCAACGTATATCTTCAGGATTTCTGGGAACCGGAATCATGCAAAACTTCTTTTCATGTGTGTATGTTACATGAGTACGTGCAGTTTATACGGAAGGACAAGGCGAATGACACAAGACAATGTCGATTCTCACTGTGGAATGTAAACCAAAACGTGGTATTAATTACTTACGACAACGAAAATGCGTGAATTCCGTTAGTGGATCACGGTAAATGACCATTTCCAACAAGGTCGACATAAATCGGTGCGTAGACGCTGGCATGACTTGCGGTTAGCGACGTGCACAGCGATACAAATTCGTCGGAAACGATTGCTGTGGATCGCGAATAAAATGCAGTGTGTACAGATAGTGCATCATAAATGAACCTGTTATGAAGCAGATATTTTGCAAGAACTATGTTTCCATTGCTGAAGAGGACTGCGTGTGGTGAAACAACACTGTTTTCCGCAGTCTTCGTTAGGCACCGTAAGCTGGTGGCGTAGCCCAGAAACTTTGCTCTGCTACTGAATTGACTGAGAATGTCCGCTATTTTCTCGACGATTGTTCACAGCATTTTTTTTTTTTCACGAGAGAAATTTCAGCGGCCGTATCTACCAAGACATGTACGAATTTGGTTAATCACAGTGAGCTAAGATACTCGAGTGGTGGTGGAAGTGTATTTCATTTTTCTGCATGTCAAGATGCCACCACAATGGCAGCGGAGAGTTTACACTGCATTCATCAGAAGTTTCCGGGTGTCTGTTAGTGTCATTAAGGCTTTTGACTGTGTGGATCATGTCACACTCTTAGGTTTTATGGAACTGAAAGCTATACACACAGCTGGTTTGAACAGCAGAAATAATGTTGGGAAGGTGGTAGATTCTAGTGAATGGGGAGTGATCACAAAGCGAGTCTCACAGGGTTCAATTTTAGGTACTCTGCTGTTCCTTATTCATATGAATGACCTCCCACTTAACGTTCAGCAAGCGGAACTAGTACATTTTGCACATGACACAAGTGTTATAATAAATCCCATTCCTGAAAAAGCAGCTGAAGATATTGTTAAGGACGTCTTTCAAAGAATTATTAAGTGGTTCTCAGAAAATTGACTCTCCCTTAATTTTGAAAAATCTGACTACATCAAGTTCTGTACGGCGAATAGAGTCATACCGACAATTGTTGCAGCATATGAACAGGACTCAAGTAACAGGTTAGATTTCTCGAAATTTTTGAGTGTTCACTTTGATGACAAAGTGCAATAAGCATATTACTGAGCTTCTCAAACAACTAGGTTCAGTTTCTTTCACTCTTCGTATAATCGCTAGTCTTGGTAATAAACAGGTCAGCCTCCTAACGTACTCTGCATATTTCCACTCAATAATGTCTTATGGAATAGTTTTCTGGGGTAACTCACCATTTAGACATAAAGTATTGATTGTACAAAAGAGATCTGTGAAAATAATTAGTGGTGTTTACCCAAAGACGTCATCTAGGCACCTATTCAAAGAGTTAGGTACTTCATCTGCACCATCAGAGTACATATATTCGCTCAGTTCTCATACGTACAACACTAAAGGCAAAAATGATCTTTCCTATCAGTTATTGAAGCTGTCAGTTGATCAAAAAGGAATACATTATTCAGCAGCAGAAATCATTGATCATTTGCCCAAGAACATAAAGTGTCTGGCAGGTAGCAGACCAAGTTTTAAATCAAGCTTAGAATCATTTCTTTTTGACAACTCCTACTCCACGGACGAGTTTCTGTTACAGAAATGGTAAAAAAAGTTGTACATCTAAATTTAGTTGCATGCTTAGAACCAAAAATTTCAGTCGTATTAATATTATCACTATTCATGTGTGTGTATATATATATACCTCGTAATCTGACTTGCTCCACATCATATCGATAAAATAATCGGGAAAATAATCTAGGGAACTTGACGTAACTAAAACTAAAACTAACACGGGATGTTTTCACCTTCCTTCTTTATAACTACTTGAACACTGTTGGGAACAGTTTCAATGAGTTTCTCCATGTGTGTGGATGAATGACATTATCTTCCCTCAAGAGTTCGAACGAGGGAAGGTTAGATACTGGGTTCTGGAGTGACGTCGACGTTCTAACAAGTTCCTAAGGTGTTCCATCGGCTTTAAGTCTGAGTGTCCATTTCAGTAGCATTATTGTCCACAAATCTTTGATCACAGTTGCTGCTTTGTAACAGGGTCATTGCCAGCTGATACAGTCATCGTGTAGGAACTGTCCCTATTGTGTACTGAGTACACAAAGCTTTAAAATGTGTTTATCGTCTACGAACGGTCCCTTTAGCGTATGCTTTCTTAATAGCATATAGAGGACTATATTATAAAACAGGAAGACTCACCATACCATTGCCTCCTCTGTAATTCATTGATAGTATAATACATTCGTCAAACCTAAGTCCTTCCATCGGACTGTCACAGTGTACCGCGTAATTCATCTGGTCAAACCACTCGCTTCTAGACATCCTCTCTCCTGTGACGTTGCTCTTTACACCACCTCAGTCGTCGCTTTGCATTGACCACAACACTGTGTGGGTTATGAGGAGCTGCTAGACCATTTACACCATTCATCCTAACTTACTACGCACAGGCATTGTGCTGGTACCTCTTAGAACCCACGAGTGAATTCTTCAACTGATTTCATGTGGGATATTACAGTGAACCTCCGCAGATATCGTCGGTGTCTGTTTGTCAGTACATTCGGTGTTACTGGTCTTGGTTTAGGTGTTGATGGTCCTTCGCATTTCACTTCATCATATCACCAACAGTAGGCCTGGGCAGCTTTAGGAGGTTTGAAACGTCCCTGATGGATGTGTTACTCACGTGACATCCAGTGATCAGACCACGATAGAGCTTAATGAGCTCTCCTGACCCAGCCATTATGCCGCTGCTGCTTGTCTACTCACATTACTCCCTGCCTCTTTTTGTACTTGTGTCGTGTCATGCGGTCAGTTCCAAATTACATGAGAGTGTCCGGATACCTTTGATCAGATAATGTAGGGGATACACGCCTACTAGAATATCCCGTACCTCTCGCGCATATTGAATCTGGGTCCGCAGCTCTTGGCGTAGTGGCTAGCGTTGCTGCCTCTGGATCACGGGGCCCTGGGTTCGATTTCCGGCCGGGTTCGGGATTTTCTCTACCCGGGGACTGGGTGTCCTCATCATTCCATCATCATCATTCGTGACAGTGGTTACATTGGACTGTGTAAAAATAGGACTGTGTAAAGATTGGGACTTTGTACGGGCTTTGCTGACAGCACAGTTTAGCACCCTACAAACCGAAAACATCTTATTGAATCTGTGGTCCATCCACTTCCAATGTCGTTGCCAGACTTGGCACATTTCTGCAACTAGACAGAACGTGACAACAGGTTTGCTGGAAAGACCTTGAAAATATTTGGGTAGGCGAACACAAATATTACACGTAGAACTCAGATGAAGTGCAAGTAAAATTGGTTTAAAACGTGTACATCTCCCGGTTAAGATGGTAATGGTCATTTATGTACACTGCTAATCTAGCAAATTATGTTATGACTTGTAGTCATTCTGCATCTTTAGCGTTCAATGTGCAGCACAGTTTTAGTTTATTGCGGTGCACAGTTCGTTGCAGAATGAAGAATTAATTTTGGAAACGACCTCTAAGCTTTGGCTCAGCCATTTTTCTGAGATATCTTTACTCCTAAGAGTACTACTCCATTCAAGCAAACAGAAAGGCGCTTTTGGCTTTAAAGGAAGTAGAAGACATTTTGGCTTAAAAGAAGAATGGGAGATGGTGGTCTGCAATTTCGTCATAGACGACGTGATCAGAGAACGAGGAAAGGCTCCGATTTGACAAGGATAGCGAATGTAATTGGCCATGTCGTTTTCAAACGAACCATCCCTGCCCTTGGCTTAAACGATTTATGGAAGACACAAAAACCTAAATGTAAATAAATGGTTAAAATGGCTGTGAGCACTATGGGACTTAACATCTGAGACAATCAGTCCCCTAGAACTTAGAACTACTTAAACCTAACTAACCTAAGGACATCACACGCATCCATGCCCGAAGCAGGATTTGAACCAGCGACGGTAGCGGTCGCGCAGTTCCAGACTGAACCACCTAGAACAGCTCGGCCACAACGGCCGGCTACATGTGGGTTTGAGCCGCCTTTCTCCTGAATGAAGTCTAGTGTCACACCCAGCTCGGTGTGTTATTCCTCTCGAAAGACGGTGTGGCAGGTTTATGTACAATAGTGTCCATGTTTCGGGAAGTTTCTAACCTACCTCCAGCTATATTAACTGAAACAGTTTCCTTTTTTTTTTTTTTTTTTTGCGGTGATCGGACATGGTAATGTTTTTTTAACTGGGAGAACATGATTGGTGCGATACCTGGCGGCGATGCCTAGTTGACTCTTTTTATTTATTTATTTATTTATTTATTTATTTATTTATTGTTCCGTGGGACCACATTTAGGAGAAGTCTCCATGGTCATGGAACGAGTCAATACATGAAATTATAACACGATTGTAGAAACAGATAAAATGAAATATCAGAAACATATTCAGATGACAAGTCGTTAGTTTAAATAAAGAAAACCAAGAATGTAACACTGGAATTTGCTTAATTTTTTAGCTCTTCCAGGAGCTCCTCGACAGAATAGAAGGAGTGAGCCATGAGGAAACTCTTCAGTTTAGACTTAAAAGTGTTTGGGCTACTGCTAAGATTTTTGAGTTCTTGTGGTAGCATATTGAAAATTGATGCAGCAGAATACTGCACTCCTTTCTGCACAAGAGTCAAGGAAGTGCATTCCACATGCAGATTTGATTTCTGCCTAGTATTAACTGAGTGAAAGCTGCTAACTCTTGGGAATAAGCTAATATTGCTAACAACAAACGACATTAAAGAAAATACATACTGTGAGGGCAATGTCAAAATTCCCAGACTATTGAATAGGGGTCGACAAGAGGTTTTCGAACTTACACCATACATAGCTCGAATAGCCCGTTTTTGAGCCAAAAATACCCTTTTTGAATCAGAAGAATTACCCCAAAAAATAATACCATATGACATAAGCGTATGAAAATATGCGAAGTATACTTCTTTTCGTGTTGAAATGTCACTTATTTCAGATACTGTTCTAATGGTAAATAAAGCGGCATTTAGTTTCTGAACAAGATCCTGAACATGGGCTTTCCACAACAGCTTACTATCTATCCGTACGCCTAGGAACTTGAACTGTTCCGTCTCGCTTATAACATGCCCATTCTGTCTGATTAAAATGTCAGTTCTTGTTGAATTGTGGGTTAGAAACTGTAAAAACTGAGTCTTACTGTGATTTAGCATCAAATTATTTTCCACAAGCCACGAACTTATATCATGAACTACATTATTTGATAATGTTTCAATATTACACACAAGATCCTTCACTACCAAGGTGGTGTCATCAGCAAACAGAAATATTTTTGAATCACCTGTAATACTAGAAGGCATATCATTTACATAAATAAGAAACAGCAGTGGCCCCAGCACCGACCCTTGGGGAACGCCCCATTTAACAGTGCCCCATTGGGACTGAACATCATTACCACTCTCAATATTGAGGAGGATTACCTTCTGCTTTCTGTTCTTAAAGTAGGAGGCGAACCAATTGTAAGCTACTCCCCTTACTCCATAATGTTCCAACTTCTGCAGTAATATTTTGTGGTCAACACAGTCAAAAGCCTTCGTTAAATCAAAGAAAACACCTAACGTTCGCAACCTTTTATTTAATCCGTCGAAAACCTCACAGAGAAAAGAGACTATAGCATTTTCAGTTGTTAAGCCATTTCTAAAACCAAACTGTACATTTGACAGCAAATTATGTGAATTTAAATGCTGCAGTAACCTTGTATATACAACCCTCTCGATAACTTTAGCAAACACCGATGGCATAGAAATAGGTCTATAATTGTCAACATTATCCCTGTCTCCCTTTTTATAAAGTGGCTTCACTACCGAGTACTTTAATCGGTCAGGAAACCGACCACTCCTAAAGGAAAAGTTACAGATATGGCTAAGTACTGAGCTAACATATGTGGAACAATACTTCAGTATTCTGCTAGATACCCCGTCATATCCATGAGAGTTCTTGGTCTTTAGTGATTTAATTATTAACTCAATCTCCCTCTTGTCAGTATCATGGAGGAGCATTTCAGGTAACAGTCTCGGAAAACTTTTTTCTAAGAGCGCTATATGATTCCCTGTTGGGACTAGGTTTCTATTTAGTTCACCTGCTATATTCAGAAAGTGATTATTAAGTACTCTACATATATGCGACTTATCAGTAACACGGACATCCCCACTACGCACTGATTCTATATTCTCGACCTGTCTCTGCAGACCAGCCACTTCCTTTACGACTGACCATATGGTTTTAATTTTATCCTGAGACTTAGCTATTCTATCTGCATACCACATACTTTTTGCCTTCCTAATAACTTTTTTAAGCACCTTACAATACTGTTTGTAATGGGCTGCTGTATTTAGATTTTGACTGTTTCTAACGTTTTGATATAATTGCCACTTTGTTCTACAAGATATTCTTATCCCTTTAGTCAGCCACCCAGGCTGCCTGCTTGTGCTAGTACCCTGTTTTGAACGTTCTAACGGAAAACAACTTTCAAAGAGCATGAGAAAAGTCTTGAGGAAAGCATTATATTTATCGTCTACTGTATCAGCACTATAAACATCTTGCCACTCTTGTTCCTTGATAAGGTTTACAAAAGTCTGTACAGCAACTGGATCAGCTTTCCTAAAAAGTTGGTAACTATCTTTAACATGTGTTGCAGCACAAAAATCTTTTAGGCTTAAAATTTGTGCATCATGATCTGAAAGGCCATTCACCTTTTTGCTAACAGAATGCCCTTCTAATAATGACGAATGAACAAAAATATTGTCTATGGTTGTTCTACTGTTCCCTTGCACTCTCGTTGGAAAGAATACGGTTTGCATAAGATTATATGAATTGAGGAGGTCTACCAGCATCCTTTTCTTTGCGAATATTAAATTCCCTCAATTTTAAGTGGAAAAGGATGCTGTGAAAGGGTAACAGTTCACATCATTTACTTCGTTCATTGCGTCTGTAACTAATACACAACCTAACAAGACATTCACACGACCATTCTCTTACTAGCAATTAAATTTACTTTCACTTTCACATTAAAGTTTGCCGTTTATGTATTGCTTTTCCAAATTAAATTATTACGTGATAACAGTTAATGAGAACCTTCATAATTGTTCACATGACAGCATAACCTGACACGAATGCTACGACCAAGAATTACTAGACTGATTTTTATACTGTTTTCGTGTTTAATTATGCGCATCCTCCACGATTTAACCAATTAAACAGTCACTCTTACCCTGACAATCGAAGGAAATCATCCAAACTCATATTTTATCTACATCTGCAAACTGTTTTGACATACTTGGAGCGACTCGACTGCGTACGATTTTTCCACGCGAAATCTGAACGACTGCCGTCGCATCGCATAAAGAGACGTTAGCTTTGTTATTGTTGAACGAAAGAGTAAGACAATTCCTACTGTCGCAAAAGACGCTCTCGCCTCCGAATATTCCAGAGAAGCAGCGATGCTTAAGGGTTATGACTTCGTGTTACCACAATCTAGGCCCGGCTTAAGGCCCAAGAAACTCAAACGTCCGCTTGGCGTGCTAAGCTGAGATGAGCCGCAGAGGTGCGACATGTGCAAAATTTGTCTACAGAGTATGTGATAATTAGCAGCGATAGCAACCCATTTCCATGCTCAATAGATTATTTTTTATTTTTAAGGTATCTGCCAAGCGCCCTAGGAAATACAAGTAATATACTATTGAGGGAGGGAAGCGGGGGTGGGGGTGGGTGAGCCTGTCAAATTGAGGAAGCGGGGGGCTGGGGGAGACTCTAAGTAGACTCCAAATGGTATATCTCTTGTATGGAAAAAAGTTGTTGAGCCGGCCATGTCATTATGAATAGTAGCCCCCTAGTTTCGCTGCAACGCACACTCTGTAATATGGATGGCAAATAATTGCCGCTATGATGTACCAAGAAGTAAAGTACACCTTAGAACTAGTTTATGTTCCTCCAATGTCTATTCTCCGTTGTGAGGTAACAGTAGTGCGGCAACGAATGACTCAGTATCTTAAACCGAAAATTACACACACACACGAAAAAAACAAACTCTTTTAAGGATGCGATACACAGAAAATGCAGTTCGGCCAACGTATATGTTGCAATAAATACATGGTAGACTGTGTATGCTTGCAAAAAATGATAAGAATCGCTAATACATTCCTAACAGGAACAACCCGAGCGGGTGTGCAAATGAAATTTTCGCTCGCGTTCGTCGTCGGACAGGCAGTAATATTCGGAGCGTTTTAAATTTAAACAAAACAGTTTTCACGCGCTAGAGAAGCCGGCAGACTCTATGTGGCCTGACGTGTAGATATTGCAAACGTTTTCAACACGATCAGCAGAGCGTACTCCGGGGCGGCGAACGGGCAGCGGTGCATTTCCGCAATTTAACGCCCCAGCAGGCCGCAGCACGGACAGGGTGGAAGCTGCGCATGCGCCGATACGAACGGCGCGCGAACCCTCCTCCCAGCAGCCGCCCTATTCACTGGCTGCAGGCTGCTGCTCTCACTGCAGTTTTTCCCTTCGACCAATCATTAATCAGTTGGCCTCAGATGCTATGCGGTAGTCATCTAACAATTCGCAGTCCTCATCTTCTCCATCTCTGAGTACATGTTCTCGCGAACTACTTTTCAAATCTCTGAATAAACAATTTCACCACATCTCTTAATCTCATGCAGTAAGCCACGCTTTTCGTTCTGCTCGTGAGCCTTTAGCAGTTAACGAAATTCGTCTTCTTCTTTGCTCACGTTGATCACACAAGCCTATATCAATACATTCTCTCCAAAGTGACCTTTCCTCATTCATCTAACAGTACGTGACGATAATGTATGGCGTACCGCATTGCGATTGTGCGTGCACGTATATTCTGCTACCTCTGGGAACTAGTGGGCCTAGATGTGCTTTCTACTGCACAGAACCAATTCACACTTACCTATACTGTCGTACCTGTAACCTTTTGTAGGATGGGCTCAGTCACCACACAGCATAATACATCGGAAACATCACAAGGGACCATGAAAATGTAAAGCTCGTCGGCAGGTTCCTAACCTGGATTTAATTATATTGCTTCAGGTGAATACCTATTTTAATAAGTTCGTGGTCACCTAAAATACATTTCCGCTACTAACTTAAGGATTATTCCTGTAATAACTTACTGATATATACACTAGAACGGCTAGGCCAAGAATTATTTACTATGTGGAAAATCTAACAAGTGAATGGATCACGGTAAACGAACCACAACATCGCTCCAGCGTTGTGAACTATCATACTCAAAACCATCCTGCGTCTCGTGGCCGCCAATCCTGGTGAACAAGCCTCTGGTCTCCCGACCAAACCGCTCACGAATGTTCATGTCATACCAGATTCCATCTTTATCTTTGCTTTCAGTGCAGTTTTTAATGTACTGTAGGAATTAACTGCCCTGTATGCTTTGGTGAGAGCCAGGCCCAATTCACCTCCCTGTAATAATTTTTAATAATTTTTTTTTGGTCATCAGTCTACTGACTGGTTTGATGCGGCCCGCCACGAATTCCTTTCCTGTGCTAACCTCTCCATCTCACAGTAGCACTTGCCACCTACGTCCTCAATTATTTGCTTGACGTATTCCAATCTCTGTCTTCCTCTACAGTTTTTGCCCTCTACAGCTCCCTCTAGTACCATGGAAGTCATTCCCTCATGTCTTAGCAGATGTCCTATCATCGTGTCCATTCTCCTTATCAGTGTTTTCCACATATTCCTTTCCTCTCCGATTCTGCGTAGAACCTCCTCATTCCTTACCTTATCAGTCCACCTAATTTTCAACATTCGTCTATAGCACCACATCTCAAATGCTTCGATTCTCTTCTGTTCTGGTTTTCCCACAGTCCATGTTTCACTACCATACAATGCTGTACTCCAGACGTACATCCTCAGAAATTTCTTCCTCAAATTAAGGCCGGTATTTGATATTAGTAGACTTCTCTTGGCCAGAAATTCCTTTTTTGCCATAGCGAGTCTGCTTTTGATGTCCTCCTTGCTCCATCCGTCATTGGTTATTTTACTGCCTAGGTAGCAGAATTCCTTAACTTCATTGACTTCGTGACCATCAATCCCGATGTTAAGTTTCTCGCTGTTCTCATTTCTACTACTTCTCATTACCTTCGTCTTTCTCCGATTTACTCTCAATCCATACTGTGTACTCATTAGACTGTTCATTCCGTTCAGCAGATCATTTAATTCTTCTTCACTTTCACTCAGGATAGCAATGGCATCAGCGAATCGTATCATTGATATCCTTTCACCTTGTATTTTATCTTCACTCCTGAACCTTTCTTTTATTTCCATCATTGCTTCCTCGATGTACAGATTGAAGAGTAGGGGCGAAAGGCTACAGCCTTGTCTTACACGCTTCTTAATACGAGCACTTCGATCTTGATCGTCCACTCTTATTATTCCCTCTTGGTTGTTGTACCCGTCTCTCCCTATAGCTTACCCCTACTTTTTTCAGAATCTCGAACATCTTGCACCATTTTATATTGTAGAACGCTTTTTCCAGGTCGACAAATCCTATGAAAGTGTCTTGATTTTTCTTTAGCCTTGCTTCCATTATTAGCCGTAACGTCAGAATTGCCTCTCTCGTCCCTTTACTTTTCCTGAAGCCAAACTGATCGTCACCTAGCGCATTCTCAATTTTCTTTTCCATTCCTCTGTATATTATTCTTGTAAGCAGCTTCAATGCATGAGCTGTTAAGCTGATTGTGCGATAATTCTCGCACTTGTCAGCTCTTGCCGTCTTCGGAATTGCGTGGATGATGCTTTTCCGAAAGTCGGTTGGTGTGTCGCCAGACTCATATATTCTACACACCAACGTGAATAGTCGTTTTGTTGCCACTTCTCCCAATGATTTTACAAATTCTGATGGAATGTTATCTATCCCTTCTGCCTTATTTGACCGTAAGTCCTCCAAAGCTCTTTTAAATTCCGATTCTAATACTGGATCCCCTATCTCTTCTAAATCGAATCCTGTTTCTTCTTCTATCACATCAGACAAATCTTCACCCTCGTAGAATCTTTCAATGTATCCTTTCCACATATCTGCTCTCTCCTCTGCATTTAACAGTTGAATTCCCGTTGCACTCTTAATGTTACCACCGTTTCTTTTAATGTCACCAAAGGTTGTTTTGACTTCCTGTATGCTGAGTCTGTGCTTCCGACAATCATATCTTTTTCAATGACTTCACATTTTTCCTGCAGCCATTTCTTCTTAGCTTCCCTGCACTTCCTATTTATTTCATTCCTCAGCGACTTGTATTTCTGTATTCCTGGTTTTCCCGGAACATGTTTGTACTTCCTCCTTTCATCAATCAACTGAAGTATTTCTTCTGTTACCCATGGTTTCTTCGCAGCTACCTTCTTTGTACCTATGTTTTCCATCCCAACTTCTGTGATGGCCCTTTTTAGAGATGTCCATTCCTCTTCAACTGTACTGCCTACTGCGCTATTCCTTATTGCTGTATCTATAGCGTCAGAGAACTTTAAACGTATCTCGTCATTCCTTAGTACTTCCGTATCCCACTTCTTTGCGTATTGATTCTTCCTGACTAATGTCTTGAACTTCAGCCTACTCTTCATCACTACCATATTGTGATCTGAGTCTATATCTGCTCCTGGGTACGCCTTACAATCCAGTGTCTGATTTCGGAATCTCTGTCTGACCATGATGTAATGTAATTGAAATCTTACCGTATCTCCCGGCCTTTTCCAAGTATACCTCCTCCTCTTGTGATTCTTGAACAGGGTATTCGCTATTACTAGATGAAACTTGTTACAGAATTCAGTTAGTCTTTCTCCTCTTTCATTCCTTGTCCCAAGCCCATATTCTCCTTTTCTTCTACTCCTTCCTCTACAACTGCATTCCAGTCGCCCATGACTGTTAGATTTTCGTCCCCCTTTACATACTGCATTACCCTTTCAATATCCTCATACACTTTCTCTATCTGTTCATCTTCAGCTTGCGACGTCGGCATGTATACCTGAACTATCGTTGTCGGTGTTGGTCTGCTGTCGATTCTGATTAGAACAACCCAGTCTCTGAACTGTTCACAGTAATACACCCTCTGCCCTACCTTCCTATTCATAACGAATCCTACACCTGTTATACCATTTTCTGCTGCTGTTGATATTACCCGATACTCATCTGACCAGAAATCCTTGTCTTCTTTCCACTTCACTTCACTGACCCCTAGTATATCTAGATTGAGCCTTTGCATTTCCCTTTTCATATTTTCAAGTTTCTCTACCACGTTCAAGCTTCTGACATTCCGCGCCCCGACTCGTAGAACATTATCCTTTCGTTGATTATTCAATCTCATTCTCATGGTAACCTCCCCCTTGGCAGTCCCCTCCCGGAGATCCGAATGGGGGACTATTCTGGAATCTTTTGCCAATGGAGAGATCATCATGACACTTCTTCAATTACAGGCCGTATGTCCTGTGGATACACGTTACGTGTCTTTAATGCAGTTGTTTCCATTGCCTTCTGCATCCTCATGTCGTTGATCATTGCTGATTCTTCCGCCTTTAGGGGCAATTTCCCACCCCTAGGACAAGAGAGTGCCCTGAACCTCTATCCGCTCCTCCGCCCTCTTTGACAAGGCCGTTGGCAGAATGAGGCTTACTTCTAATGCCGAAAGTCTTCGGCCGCCAATGCTGACTATTTATCAAAATTTAGGTAGTGACGGGGATCGAAGCCGGCACCGAAGACGTGTTTGATTATGAATCAAAGACGATACCCCTAGACCACGGTTGCCATTAATAAAAAGGACGTATTAAAGTTACTTTCAGACTCTCGAATCCAATTTTTGACGGAAACTGGTGTTTGAGGTTTGCTCCAACCTCAGTAATGGCCAACGGTTTTCTTGCCCTCGAACCATCTGTGTCGCCCACTATGTGTGGTAATCATATAGGCTGCCTCACTCTGAAGGAGTGACTATGGACCCAAAATCTTCGACTTACTTGTAGGTGATTGACTGATATTATCAACTTCTGAAACAGCGTTCACATCGTTTTATGAAACAACCCCAGCACTTATCATTCAAGCCTTTTGTCATCTTCGTTATGAACTGCGCTTGATTAAAAGCGTCACTTCAAAAATGAACCAAATCAAATTGATTATACACCCTGTTCTTTTTCCTCGCTACTTCGCGAGCGTGTCGGTTCTCCGAGACCTGGAGACACTGAATGCTTTCAGACTGATTATATAATGGTAAGATAAAGGTTTCGGAACTGGATTTTATGTCGTAAGACAATTGCAGCGGAAGATTTGGATTCTGTACACAGTTTATTCATGTACATCAACATCTACATGGATAATCTGCAAATCACATAAAAGTGCCCGGTGGAGGGTTCATCGAACAATCTTCACAATAATTTCCTGTTATTCCAATCTCCTGTGGCGCGCGGAAAAAACGAACACCTATATCTTATTTTATTATGGCGATCGTTTATCCTTCTCTATGTCGCCGTCAATAATATATTTCCGGATTCGTAGATTCGGAGGAGAAAGTTGGTCACTGAAATTTCGTGAGAAGATTGCGCTCAGAGTAAAATGCCTTTGTTTTAATTATGTCAACCTCAAATTCTGCATCATTTCAGTGATACTGTCTCTCCTATTTCCCGATAATGAAAAACGTGCTGCCTTTCATTGAAGTTTCTCTTTGTACTCGGTCAGTCCTATCTGTTAAGTATCTCATACCCCTGCGGGCTCTCAAAAAACATTAGTGTTGGTCCTCAACTATGTACCATCAGACTCAGAGTTGAAATATTAAAAGTTTTGGCTTTTTTTGTTGTCAAGGGGCTGGGATACGTAGTTGCCGCATTACAAACCAAACACAGCTCAGTCTACAGTATACAATATGAATACACACATGAATAGAACGGTCGAAGGTTGCTACCACTCGGCTATTGCAAATTTTGAATGTAACATAGAAATTTATAAATGCAAGATTGCAATTAAACAAAATCTGCAGGTACTATTTTAACGCCTTTAGATGATGAGTACTATGACAGAAGTACCTTTAAGAAAGCCATTTATTACTGCAAAACGCTTATTGGTGTCGATGGTCCAGCAATTAAACAAAATGTAAATTGAATAACAGGAAACAATAGATTCCTACCTCACGTAATTAGTTATGAGCAACAACATAGCTCGCGATATATTCACTTCTAAACGTATACTACGTCTTCACTGCAGAAGCCACTGTAATCTCACTAGTGTGCCCGTCGGCACTACAAACTATTTCTATCTCACGCGACCACGCGCAAAACCTGCTCAACACTCTCCGAGTATTTCCTGTGACCGTCCGTCGCTCCTTCACGTCCAGCACTCCCTCTCGTGTCCTGTGCGACCCGATGCTCCTACCCCACTTCCATACAGTCTCTCCATTGACTTCGGTAGTCACCTACCGTAGCAACGAGCGCTGTGATTGGCTAGAGTGCTCCCGTTATGTCTCAAAGCCAATGCACACTCACAAACATTTTGAAACACATACGAAATACTAGATTTACATTTAATTAACTTGAAATTAAATAAATATTCCTATTGCTGGACCATAAACATGCTCTAGCACACATTATCAAATACATAAACATATATCAAAGGAACAGAAGCAAAAGTAGGCCAGTAGCCTAACGTCTCTGTGCTTTCTAAAACACAGTAAATATTTGACTAATTTCTTCATGAATAGGTATATCAGGTATAAACAAAGACATAGACGAATAAATATAAATTTATAAGTATGCTGCTACGTTTTTTTCGTGTAACTGTGGAGTAGTCATGGCCTGCCATGATCACTGATGATTGGCTATGACTTCCAATAACTCATGTACTATTCAAGTTACATGCCTGTAATTCATACCAATTAAGGTTTACACTAATAGCTTTCTAATGACACGTCGATCGTCAAAATCGTATGAACCGCTAGGTGTTACTTGTATAATTTAGTCAGATACTGAACATTACAGTAACAAAGAAACTGAAAATCTGATTACACCATCAGAATCATCGTGCAAATAATGGTAATGTACATGTTTCTTTTTGAGGCATCATGAGTCCTCTGGATACTATTAATTTCTACATGAACTGTAAAATGTCTGCCACATGAATTCATAATCTACAGGAAACCCACAATCATCAGTACCATCATTCATAACCAATTCAATCACCCCATAACTCACAAAGAAGCCAGCTTCAGATATTTACTTCACAGGCTGAACAAAGTATCCTTGAACAAACATGATTACACATAAGAACTGAACACAATAAAACAAATTGCTCAGGAGAATGGATATGATGCAAAAGAGTAGACAAAATAAACCAAAATACAGAAACAAATAACACACAACCATGAAACACACACACACACACAAACAAACATAACACAACACACAACAAGTCAGCAGACAGTAAGTAACAAATGGCACATAATGACTTACAACTACAAAGTCACGCACAGCGTAGGTAATATACCGAAGAAATAAGGTCTCAAGATCACATACAGAACCAACAACACAATACAAAGCAGATGTGGAAGAAATACCACCAACACTGACAAATACAGCCAGTCCGGCATTTACCAACTTATTTGCAACTGATGTGAATATGTATACGTGGGCCAAACATGTAGGAATTTCAGAACCAGGTATACAGAACACCTCAGAGCACTGAAAAGCAATAGCTCTCACTCAGACCACCTGATAGCACACAATCACCATCCAACAACCATTGAAACTGACTTACACATCCTAAAAATTAGTAGTAGCCTATACGAAAAATTAACTATAGAAGAAAACTATTACATCCAAAAATCAATAGCCCAAGGAAAGAAAATACGCAATGAATACACACCACTGTGCAACAAAACCCTCTTAACCACAATAGAAGAACTATACAAATAACACCCACACCAAAACTACTCGTGGAAAAAAATATCATTCCACCCCTCCCTCCCTCCCTCCCTCCCTCCCTCACTCTCTCTCTCTCTCTCTCTCTCTCTCTCTCTCTACCTCTATGTCTCTCTCTCTCTATTTATCTATCTCTCTATGTCTCTCTCTTTCTCTCTCTCTCTCTCTCTCTCTCTCTCTCTCTCTCTCTCTGTCTCTCTCTCTCTCACACACACACACACACACACTCTCTCTCTCCCTCTAACTATCTCTCTCCCTGCCCCAGTACTCAACACACACACGCACACCCACACAAACCATACACCACTGACGCCAAATATAATTCAAACTCGCTCGGCTCACCCAGAAAAACACGCTACGAAACAAATGACCACCACACAGCCACAACAACACGTAATGGCAGCGAAAACTCCGCCTATGTTTTGAGAAAAGGAACAAAAGTGCAGTGCCAAGCGAACGTAGGTTAAGAAGTAAGCCTATTTACTTCGCGAACAACACAAGAGAACGCACCACAACTTCAAAACTGTACGTTACACTCACAGAAACGTGATACAGACTCATTTCCGTTCGTAAATGCATAACAAACAGAAAAATGAATTACGCTTTGCTGTTTGCAGGTGACGAGTTGTATATTGTGTAGCAGAATAGCTACCAAAATAAATGGACAATAACATCATGTAAGGTATGTTAACTAAAGTTAACATCCACTTTTCGCCAATTCAGCTATAGATGGAACTTTTACATAATAATGTAAACAAGACAAATGTTAATATGTAACAACAATTTACAGTTAAAAATAAAAATTGAGCCCACTGACGATAGCACAAAATACGGTAACATGTATGGGTGAATCAAAATCAAAAAAGATTTCCTGCATAAGGCGGAACCTCTCATCCCATTTTCGTAGCAAGCACAGACACAACAAGAAGAGCTGCAGCACAAGATGATTATGTCTGCCATTGTGGTTTCACAAATTCCGCCATCATTGCCACTCCAGACATACAAATCTCCTTCATATACACAAAGCACCATTCTCGACACAGTGCCAACACGAATATCCCAGGCTGGCGGTCGGACTGGACCACGCGCTGGGGCTTCCTCACTTGTTCCGGCCACTGCTCTGCAACTGACGAGACCCGGCTTGCCGAGCGGCCCGTGCGGCCTCGCCAACTCTGAATGTTTCCAGGGGGCCACAACTCGTCCGTTACCTCACACCGCACAGCAGTATTCTAAAAGAGGACAGACGAGCGTTGTGTAGGCAGTCTCTTTAGTAGATCTGTCACATTTTCTAAGTGTCCTGCCAATAAAACGCAGTATTGCGTTATCATCACTTTCTAAATGTTTCTTCCATTTAAGTTGTTCGTAATCGTAATTCCTAGGCATTTGATTGAATTTACGGCCTTTAGATTTGACTGATTTATCGTGTAACCGAAGTTTAACAAATTCCTTTTAGCGCTCATGTGGATGACCACAATATTTTCTTTATTTAGGGTCATTTACCAATTTACGCACCAAACAGATATCTTTTATAAATCGTTTTGCAATTTGTTTTGCTCTTCTTATTACTTTACTAATCGATAAACGACAGCGTCATCTGCAAACAACTTAAGACGGCTGCTTAGATTGTCTCCTAAATCGTTTAATGATGAGGAACTGCAAATGACCTGTAACACTATCTTGAGGAACGCCAGAACTCAGTTCAGTTTTACACAGTGACTTTCCATAAGTTACAACGAGCCGTGACTTATCTGTCAGAATATGACGAATCCAATCACATAAACGAGAACAAATCCCATAAGCACGCAATTTCACTACAAGCCACTTGGGTGGTGTGAATTGCAGATGAACTGTAGAGTAGAACTAAAGACATTCCAAAAAAGTAGGAAATATAGGATATGAGACCTCGCTAAGTTGAAAGAACCGAGTCTGTTAAGAGTTTCAAAAGGAGCATTAGAAATACAGTAGAGCACGAATGGGTAGCTTTGGGAGATGAAACAACGAGGGGTGGAAGACGCAGTATTTAAACAAACAAGGCCTAGTACTGCTCCTTGAATAACACAGGATGTACTGAATTTAACTGATGGAACTAGAAAGCATGAAGATGCAGTAAATGGAGGAGGTGAAAGTGAATACAAACGACTAAAGATCGAAATAGGCAAGAAGTGCGAAATGGCTAAGTAGGAATGGCTAGAAGTAGAGTTTAGAAGTATATATCACTAGGGTGAAGATAGAAAACGCCAAAAGAGAATTTAAAGAGGCCTTTGGAGGAAAGAGAATCAGCTGTATGAATATCTGCAGCTCATATGAAGAACCAGTCTTAAGCAAAGGAAGGAAAGATGAAATGTGAAAGGGGTATAAAGAGGGCCTTTACGGGGAAATTTACTTGAGGGCAATATTACAGAAATGGAGATGTGGCAAAACAAGAGCTTTATCATTTGAGAGACACAGAGGTGAGCGAATGTGCGGGGACTTAAGCCAGTTCACTGCTAGTAGCGCCACGTCGCCATGACGTGTCTGTGCGTAGCACACAAGTATTGCACTATAATTAATAATGGAATTAAAAGTTAAGGTTGCTTTTCCGAACTTTGTCAGAATATTCTTTAGTGTAACAATGTTCAAACTGTAAAACCTCTGATCAGATGAATATTTTCCCTAAATACATCGTTAAGAAAAAAGTGGTGCAAAATAATAAAGCTAAGAACCCAAACATTAGTCATAATGAGCAGATGACGACAAAATTAACTGGTACAAGTCTCAACGTGATTAAAGGAAAATTTTGGTCAGAATTGAAGGCGCTAATTATTAGACTTATAACTATGAAAATTTGTATGAAGGTTAAGTTTAGTAAAAAAGCATTAATTATGCAACCCCATTAAGCTACCTCAAACAGTTTTTGAATAATTTGCTTAAAGCTAAATTTGGACCAAAAACATCATTATTTGTAGTTGATTAACTATCTGTTATATCAATACTACACTCCTGGAAATGGAAAAAAGAACACATTGACACCGGTGTGTCAGACCCACCATACTTGCTCCGGACACTGCGAGAGGGCTGTACAAGCAATGATCACACGCACGGCACAGCGGACACACCAGGAACCGCGGTGTTGGCCGTCGAATGGCGCTAGCTGCGCAGCATTTGTGCACCGCCGCCGTCAGTGTCAGCCAGTTTGCCGTGGCATACGGAGCTCCATCGCAGTCTTTAACACTGGTAGCATGCCGCGACAGCGTGGACGTGAACCGTATGTGCAGTTGACGGACTTTGAGCGAGGGCGTATAGTGGCCATGCGGGAGGCCGGGTGGACGTACCGCCGAATTGCTCAACACGTGGGGCGTGAGGTCTCCACAGTACATCGATGTTGTCGCCAGTGGTCGGCGGAAGGTGCACGTGCCCGTCGACCTGGGACCGGACCGCAGCGACGCACGGATGCACGCCAAGACCGTAGGATCCTACGCAGTGCCGTAGGGGACCGCACCGCCACTTCCCAGTAAATTAGGGACACTGTTGCTCCTGGGGCATCGGCGAGGACCATTCGCAAGAGTCTCCATGAAGTTGGGCTACGGTCCCGCACACCATTAGGCCGTCTTCCGCTCACGCCCCAACATCGTGCAGCCCGCCTCCAGTGGTGTCGCGACAGGCGTGTATAGAGGGACGAATGGAGACGTGTCGTCTTCAGCGATGAGAGTCGCTTCTGCCTTGGTGCCAATGATGGTCGTACGCGTGTTTGGCGCCGTGCAGGTGAGCGCCACAATCAGGACTGCATACGACCGAGGCACACAGGGCCAACACCCGGCATCATGGTGTGGGGAGCGATCTCCTACACTGGCCGTACACCACTGGTGATCGTCGAGGGGACACTGAATAGTGCACGGTACATCCAAACCGTCATCGAACCCATCGTTCTACCATTCCGAGACCGGCAAGGGAACTTGCTGTTCCAACAGGACAATGCACGTCCGCATGTATCCCGTGCCACCCAACGTGCTCTAGAAGGTGTAAGTCAACTACCCTGGCCAGCAAGATCTCCGGATCTGTCCGCCATTGAGCATGTTTGGGACTGGATGAAGCGTCGTCTCACGCGGTCTGCACGTCCAGCACAAACGCTTGTCCAACTGAGGCGCCAGGTGGAAATTGCATGGCAAGCCGTTCCACAGGACTACATCCAGCATCTCTACGATCGTCTCCATGGGAGAATAGCAGCCTGCATTGCTGCGAAAGGTGGATATACACTGTACTAGTGCCGACATTGTGCATGCTCTGTTGCCTGTGTCTATGTGCCTGTGGTTCTGTCAGTGTGATCATGTGATGTATCTGACCCCAGGAATGTGTCAATAAAGTTTCCCCTTCCTGCGACAATGAATTCACGGTGTTCTTATTTCAATTTCCAGGAGTGTAGAAAGTTTTGATTGGAGAAAATGATGAAACCTATTAAATAATAGAGGTATAGCAAGTTTCAAGGCCTGGATGTGAATAATAACAAATACAAGGTCTCTTAAAGTTCGAGTTCAGAGGTCATGTTCTACTGTCAGTTCTGATCTAAAAATTCTAAAGGGCAAAGTTTATACGCAGCTGAGCTAAAACTTTTTCTGTCATTTTATCCACCTTAAGTACATTCATACAAAAATTAGGAAGATTATAATTTGATCCACAACTGTGTTATAAAATATTGTGGTATGAGAAAGCGGCCGTTTAGTGGCTGCTACCGTGGGCATAGAGCGCATAACAGCAGATGTTCCATTGGCTGTAGGCTGCGCCCATATATAAATACAGACCGAGAGGCAAGACTAGTCTTCACTTCGCACTCAGGCATCGTAATATCCGTGTCTAACGCCGGAGTACGCGATGCCTTGGATGACGTCACAGCCGGACCGCAACTAAACTCATATTTTCGGTACAAACAGGAAGTGAAATTGCGAGGACTGTACACCATCCTGTATCGCTAGGTTTCACAGAAGTAACTGTTAGTGTGTCGTCCGTAATGTTAACAAATCCGTGTGGCTAGTGGTGACAGTTATTTTCCACTTTTGTAGCGTGCAATTATTTTGCTTATCAGAAGACAGGGGGAAAGACAATTTAATAGGAAATTACCGCAGAGGTCGCCTCTGAGCTGCTCATAGTGCTCTTTAGGAGAGAGTGATTTATTATTAGTATTTACATAACGAAACTTTACTAAATATATCTATCAATTAGTACTCAAAATCTTTCATGTAATCATATTCCTGATCCCACTGAGCAAATGGAGAACAGAAACATTTCATTCAGTGGGCTGGACAAGAATGTGGACTTGCAAACTGGAAACTATGGTCAGTAAGTTCTCCACCGCTTTCTGGCTGACCACAGAAAGAGTTTCCAGGCTCTCGTAAAAGACGGCAAACAATATTTCAAAGTTCTATGATTTCCCACCATTTATGACTGATTGTAATAATTACTAACCCGCCTTCCCACGAAGAAGATGCAGGTGAAGATGAGATGGAGATATGACACTGCAAGAAGAATTTGACCAAAGTCGAAACAAGGCCCTGGCAGTAGATGACATTCCATCAGAACTACTGGTAGCTTTAAGAGAGTCATCCCTCACAAAGCTGTTCCATCTGGTGTGCAAGAAGTATGAGTCAGGCGAAATATCATCACACTTCAAGAAGAATGTAGTAATTTCCATTCCAAAGAAAGCTGGTGCTGACAGGTAGGAATATTACGGAACTGTCAGTTTAATAAGTTATGATTGCAAAATTCTAATACAAATTCTTTACAGATGAAGAAGTTTAGTTTACGTTTCCGAGAAATGTAGGCAGTGTTGACCCTACGAAATGTCTTAGAGGACATGTAAAGGAACGAAAACCTACGTTTACAATATTTGCAGACTTAGAAAACGGTTATCACGATGCTGACTGCAATACTCTCTTTGAAATTTAGAATGTAGCAGATTTAAAATACGAGAGCGAAAGACATTTTACTTGTATAGAAACCAGACTACAGTTATAATAATCGAGGGGCTTGAAAGGGAAGCAGTTATTTGGAAGGTGTAATTCAGTCTGTACATTACGCAAGCAGTAATGGAAAACAGATAATAGTTTAAAGTAGAAATTTAGATTCAGGGAGAAGCTATGAACACCTTGAGTTTGGCTGATTCCATTTCAATTGTGTTAGAGATAGCATAAGACCTGTAAGAGCAGTTGAACGGAACAGTGTCTTGAAAGGAGGATATAAGATGAACATGAACAAAAGCGGAACAACAATAACGGAATGCCGGCCGCTGTGGCCGAGCGGTTCTAGGCGCTTCAGTCTGGAACCTCGCGACAGCTACGGTCGCAGGTTCAAATCCTGCATCGGGCATGGATGTGTGTGATGTCCTTACATTGGTTAGGTTTATGTAGTTCTAAGTTCTAGGGGACTGATGACCTCAGATGTTAAGTCCCATAGTGCTCAGAGCCACTTGAACCATTTTTGAATAACGGAATGTTATCGAATTACATCAGGTGTTGCTGAGGGAGTTGGCGTGAGAAACGACGCACTTAAAGCAGTCGATGATTTTTGTTATTTGGGCAGGAAATTAACTGATGATGGCCGAAGTGGAGAGGATATAAAACATATAATGGCAATGACAATGAAAGCGCTTCTGAAGAAAAGAAATTTGTTGACAATCGAATATAGAATTTTGTGTCAGGAACTCATTTCTAAAAATGAAGTGTAGCCATGTATGGAAGGGAAATATTGCTATCAACTGTTCAAACAAGGAGGATAAACGGTTTTGAAATATGGTGCTACAGAAGAATGCTGAAGATCAGATGGGTAAATCATGTAACTATTGAGTAGGTACTCAATAGAATTGGGGAAAAAGAAATTTGTAGCACAACCTGACCAGAAGAAGAGATCGCTTGAGATGACGTCATGGATCACTAATTAAGTACTGGACGAAAGTGTGTGAAGTAAAAATCGGAGATCAAGAGATGAACACAGTAAGTAGATTTAGAAGGCTGTAAGTTGCTGTAGTTATTCGGAGACGAACAGACGTCCATGTAAAAGAGTAGCATGGAAAGCTGCCTTAAACCAGTCTTCGGACTGAAGACCACGAAAACAACAAAATCGTTGCTCCTTACCCCTCCCCCCCCCCCCCCACACACACACGCACCCCAAATTCAACATTTTTCCTCCTTTCTTTAAATCACTACCCTATTCATCCTACCGAGGTAATTGACACACATCTACATCTACATCTACATCTACATTTATACTCCGCAAGCCACCCAACGGTGTGTGGCGGAGGGCACTTTACGTGCTACTGTCATTACCTCCCTTTCCTGTTCCAGTCGCGTATGGTTCGCGGGAAGAACGACTGTCTGAAAGCCTCCGTGCGCGCTCTAATCTCTCTAATCTTACATTCGTGATCTCCTCGGGAGGTATAACTAGGGGGAAGCAATATATTCGATACCTCATCCAGAAACGCACCCTCTCGAAACCTGGCGAGCAAGCTACACCGCGATGCACAGCGCCTCTCATGCAGAGTCTGCCACTTGAGTTTGCTAAACATCTCCGTAACGCTATCACGGTTACCAAATAACCCTGTGACGAAACGCGCCGCTCTTCTTTAGATCTTCTCTATCTCCTCCGTCAACCCGTTCTGGTACGGATCCCACACTGATGAGCAATACTCAAGTATAGGTCGAACGAGTATTTTGTAAGCCACCTCCTTTGTTGATGGACCACATTTTCTAAGGACTCTCCCAATGAATCTCAACCTGGTACCCGCCTTACCAACAATTAATTTTATATGATCATTCCACTTCAAATCTTTCCGCACGCATACTCTCAGATATTTTACGGAAGTAACTGCTACCAGTGTTTGATCCGCTATCATATAATCATACAATAAAGGATCCTTCTTTCTATGTATTCGCAATACATTACATTTATCTGTGTTAAGGGTCAGTTGCCACTCCCTGCACCAAGTGCCTATCCGCTGCAGATCTTCCTGCATTTCGCTACAATTTTTTAATGATGCAACTTCTCTGTATACTACTGCATACTGGTAAAATACTGGACTCGTATTCGAGAGAACAGCCACCAGATCCCTATGTTTTCTGTTATATACCGAAAATGTTGAGGTGTTTCATGCGTAGATGGCACGGCAGATTTCGTTTCCGACCCTTTCCTAATTCGTATTCCGTCTCTAATGACCTCATCGAAGATAGGTTTTTAAACATTCCTTATCATCCCCTCATCCATCCTGATTGCTCCTCTATCAAAAGATATTCACTCCGTGTCCTCTAACATCCATAGGAACTCATTCAATGAATAACACAAATTTTTGAAGAATTCTTCGAATGGAATCAACAGGCGCTCATAAAAATTCTAAGTTTAACAACCATTTTCTGTCCACAGACCGCTATCAGGTTCATAAAAGCGTATACAATATCATAATAGGGGATATAAAATCATTATCATCAGGTAATAAAATCCATCAATTCGTTACTGTTGTCATATAGTAATACACACTGCATTGTCAGTCATAAACTGTGCCAGCATTTGTACTGTGCCATTTTTGGATAAGGAAGTGAATCGCTAACCCATCTGAGCAACACTGTACTCGGACTACCTGTAAGTGTATCTAAATATTACTGTACATCTTTCAGCCATTGGACTTATTAAAGAGTCACATTGAAGACCTGTAGTCTTTGTTTTAGTTGTTACATGATCGGTACTTTAATATGAAACTATGAACACTTTACGCTATACACTATGTCTATGTTAACTGTTGAAAATCTTAAGCCCTTTTCATAATACTCAAATTATTCCTGCTCTTTCCTTAAGAATAATTTCACATCATTTTTTAAACACTTTTTCGACAAATTATTTCTTTTGTTACTTAGTAATCCCTTCTAAATACCTTTGATTATTCCACAAGCCGAAAAGCTTCTAACGGTTCTAGAAAAACTCTCTAATTTTTCTTTTCATAATATTGTCGTTGTTAAAATTACTGCTTTCTATAATCATTCATTTGAATTTCTTTACATCAACGGACAGTAGGTGGGTTTAAATATATTAATTCTTCGTGGTTTTTTTTTCTCTCTCTCTCTCTCTCTTGATATGTTACGAGGGCTGGAAACTGCCTGACAAGGGGACTAAATAAGAACAAAATAACTAAAATTAAACTACTAAGGGCTACCACCACTTAAAGTCTGACATTCAACAGATTACGCTACAGGGTTACTTCATGCGTTGAAACTATAAACCGCACAAGCTAAAAGCGCTATTTTAAGCCACTAGTAAAATTCTGTACAAGCAGGAAGGGCCGGTTGTGTTTCCTCATCATATGGTTCCGTGATTGCTTGCTCGATTCCTGTGAGGACAAAATAAAACCTTGATATCTGAGTTGCAAAATTAAATCAACCACCAACTGCTGTTACCATATAATGGTATGCCCAACTGTTCGTAGTGACCGTCAAAAGAAATAACGTAACCAGTCAATAGAGCTACAATATTACACACTATCCACAAATCCAGGACAGTATCACAATGTATCCAAAAGCTTTGGCTCGAGTAACCTTGAGCGAACTAGGCAGCACATTGATTGCATTATTTTGGGATAGTCTGCTCCCCGATCGAAACAAAATATCACCAAACAGATCAATTCAACCTAGTCCAGCGTACAATAAGCCTACAGCATTTCTAACGAATCTAGTATTATTGAATTAAATCAATTTAAAATACCTTCAGATTAAGGTTTAATAGACTCTGAGCTCGACATTTAAAGTACCGATATACATCACGTAAATAACCTCTATCACAGAAAACTCTCACACCACTCTATACCGCCGCGCGATCTGAGGCGCCTTGTCACGGTCCGTGCGGCTCCCCTCGTCGGAGGTTCGAGTCCACCCTCGATCCTAGGGCCTGGGTGTGTGTGTTGTCCTTAGCGTAAGTTAGTTTAAGTTAGATTAGGTAGAGTGTAAGTTTAGGGACCGATGACCTCAGCTGTTTTTTGTCCCATAAGATCTTACCACAAATTTCCATCGAAATTTCTTACCGAATGAGCAATGCTGACTTCAACTGACCGCTGGCGTGGTATCACAATTCCTGCGGCCAGCCCCCGATTGCCTAGTATTACTTCCAAACGATGAACTCCCAAGCCAAAACTGAACTACGCAGATCTCAAGGTTAGTCCGTACTGACCATAAGCCCTACGTCAATTTAATTCAAAGCTGGTTTTCAAACAAATGAAAAAAGTTCTTGTAGTAACGTAACAAGACTGTTACGCCACTTGAGGTAGCCGATTGAAAGAAAGGCACGCGTACACACACGCCGACGGGCGTGAAGTACTGGAACAGGCTACGTAATTAATGCTATGAAGAAAAGTACGTAGCTGGATTAATACTTATCTTTAATCAATCATTGTGGTACATCGCTCTTGACGATACACAGGAGACTTTAATTACAATCACTGTAAGGCTAATGGCGCCTTGCTAGTTCGTAGCCATTAACTTAGCTGAAGGCTATTCTGTCTCTCGGCTAATGAGAGAGAAAGGCTTCGTACATCTAGTAGCTAGCTAGGTCGTCCGTCCAACTGGGCCGAGTGCTTGTTCGTATCACGAGACCTGCCTTGTGGTGGCGCTAGGTCTGCGATTACACAGTGGCGACACGCGGGTCCGACATGTACTAACTGGACCACGGCCGATTTAATCTACCACCTAGCAAGTGTGGTGTCTGGCGGTGACACCACAGTCCTCTTCCACATCTAAACAATCAAGCTGTGTGGGCAGCTGCGCGGTTGATCATTCCGTGCCTCCCTGCGTTCTGTTTTGCCCCAAACCACCTTCTCACCACTGTACGACTGTATTACGAGGGTTGTAACTTAAATAGTGGCAACTATTTATTCACAAACGATACAGAAGAATTACAGGTTTATACCTGTTACTGTCCTTCAAAGTAGTCGTCAGCGTTGTGTAGAACCCATTGCCAGCGATGTGGAAGGCGAAGTATACCGTTAGCAGAGCCTGTTCTCTTTATGGTACGAATGGAGCGGTCTAATGTTATGGTGATTCTCGTGTGCGACTGTTCTTTTTAGAGCATCACCTGCGACCAGCTCTGCAAAAGAAGCGGCGACACTTTCTGCGTCACGCACCCATCATTTTGCACGACAATGCGCGGGAGCATACAGCGCAAGCTGTAGCTGCTCTGCTCGGTCGATGGAACTGGGAAGTACTGTACCATCCATCATACTCCCCGCACTTACGTTCTTGTGACTTTGATTTGATTCCGAAGATGAAGGAACCACTTCGTGGATTCGCTTCAGATCTGTTCCAGGGATTTGACAGGCAGTAGACCGTTCCATTCGCAGCATAACAGGCTCTGCTAACAGTATACTACGTCTTCCATATCGCTGGCAACGGATTCTACACAAAGCTGGTGACTACTTTGAAGTGCAGTAACAGGTGCAAACATCTAACTCTTTTGTATTGGTTGTGAATAAATAGGTATCACTATTTAAGTTCCAACCCTCGAACATTGCCTCTACTGCTAAAGCAAACATATATGAGAAACACAACAGCAGCATGTTCATTTAACACACTTACAGTTGACCACCGATGTCGTTGAAGCCACAAAATCGGGTGTAAATTTTGCTCTCGAAAACTTTGGACGCTTAAGTATTGCACTCATTCTAGCTACACTGGCAGTCAGCATTAACGCTAAGGAGTGGAGGCATTCTATGTACTATTAATTTGAGGAAGAAATGTCTGAAATAGTACATTTGTAGAACGGCATTATGTCATAGCGAAACATGAACTGTGGGAAAACCTAAAAAGAAGAGAATCGCCGAATTTTTGATATGCTTTTACAGAAGAATGCTGAAAATTAGTTGGGCTGATAAGAAGTGAGAAGATTCTGCAGAGAATCGGCTAGGAAAAGAATACATGGAAAACACTGGAAAGAGGAAGGAACAGGATGATAGGACATTTGTTAAGACATCAGGGAATAGCTCCCATGACACTAGATGGAGCTGCTGAAGATGAAAACTGCAAAAAAGGAGACTAGAATACACACAACAAATAACTGAGGACCTAAATTGCAGATGCTAGTCTGAGATGAAGAGACTGGTGGAGGAGAGAAGTTCATGGTAGGCCACATAAAATTATTCAGAAGACTGATGAACCAAGTAAAGAAAAAGGGGGGCCTCCGTTCCTAGCGTTGATGTAGCATGAGCGAGTGTACTATCTGGGATAATGTATGACTAAAGATGTAGTTTGTCATTATGGGATAGTAGTGACGAATTCATACATCCTATTATTTGACGCTAATGACTTTACATCGTCTAGTACAATGTTTTAAATTCTTTTGTGAAACTAATTAGAGTAAGTGGCCCGAAAGTGGTTATTAAATAAGGAAATTGTATAATCAGCACTTTGGCGAAAAACTGACGATCCTTAAATGCTTACGAGCTGTGGGACACCACCTTCTAAGCCGGCCGGAGTGGCCGAGCGGTTCTAGTCGCTACAGTCTGGAACCACGCGACCACTACGGTCGCAGGTTCGAATCCTGCCTCGGGCATGGATGTGTGTGATGTCCTTAGGTTAGTTAGGTTTAAGCAGTTCTAAGTTCTAAGGGACTGATGACCTCAGAAGTTAAGTCCCATAGTGCTCGGAGCCATTTTGAACACCACTTTCAAAAAACGTTATTATCTTCGCAATATCAATGCTGCACCATATAATCACATTAAACTCTCAGTGTTGCTCTTCTTCAACAACGTATACTTTTGAAGTGTCAACAATGGCAATTTTTCTTTGGTCATCAACAGGAAAGCTAGAAAATATGAAAAAGAAAATGCAGAGCAGCGTTCTAGATATAGTGGTGCTCAATGTGGTGAAACAGAAGTTAAAGATATCTGGTCAGACGACTACAGGGTAATTTCAACAGCAGGGGAAAATAATATAAGAGAAGTAGGATTCGTTAAAAAGATAAAACAGGGCAGAGGACAAGCCCTCGTGGACATTTGAGTGATAGGATTGTTCTCTAGATTCAACAGCCAGCCAACACTGACAACGATAGTTTAGATGTATATTCTAACTTCGCAACCAGAAGATGGAGAAAGTATATGAGGATACAAAACGGTAAATTCAATGTGTAAAGGGAGACGAAACTTTAATAATAGTGAGGGATTGGAACGCGGTTGTAGGGGACCGATTGGAAGAAAGGGTTACGGGAGAATGTAAGTCTGGTAGTATCAATGAGAGAGGAGAAAGACTAATTGAGCTCTGTACGAAATTTCAGATAGTAATACCGAATACTCTGTTCACTAATCACAATATGAGGAGATATATTTAAAAAATAGCAGAAGACAAGGGACTAATTCAGCTGGATTACGTCGTTGTCAGTCAGCGATTCCAGAATCAGATGGGATTGAATTGATAGGTAAAGATATAGAGAGTCGTCCTGAAGAATCAGTGTGAAAGGAATTGGGATATTACAGTACCGAATTCGCCAAGGATGTAATACAGGGATAAAGGATACCAGGGCAGGCACTACCACTGAAGACGTCTATAAAAACGGCAATCACAGTTATTCGAGAAACAAATATAGCTAAGAGGAAGATAACTGTCTGAGCCGTGCGCGGCTCGTGTTCGTGCCGTTATTGCTTGACATCTTGGTCTTGGCGGTACTCCCCTCTCGTTTCTTATTCGATTCACCGGCGTCACTAAGTTGCTGGCTTGCCTGCCCATGAGTGGCAGCAGCAGCGCATATCGATAAGAGCACTGTCGTACTATCTTTGGAGCGTCCACTAGTATTTCCAGGTCGCGTGTGTCGGGAGTTCAGTGGGGACGAAGCAGCAGTGAGGTCCGGACAGCCATGACTCACCCGACTGTTGCCGGCACACATGACTTCACTAGGGACGACCATGGTTGGTCGTTCGGTCGGTCGTCTCACCGGACGACGTTTATTTGCTCGCTGACCGCTTCTGGGTTCTCTTGTGATTCCTCCTTGTTGTTCCACAGTGGCTGGTTTTAGTGTTCTTCGAGTTGTTTGTGGAAGTGTTTAGCGGAACCGTGTGTAGCTTGTGTAGTTTTGACTGAGTAGTTATTTTAATGCTGTCTGCATGCTGGATTGAGTCAGTCGGTTGGGACAGAGCAGCGAGGAAGTCTCCACGGCGCTAGGCCAGGCTGGGACCGCTGGCAGCGTTAACTGCGAGAGCGAAAAATTTCATTGTCCACCGAAGCTGGACGCTGAAGTTGAGTGATCAGTTAACCTGTTATTTAACCTCAATTATTGTGACATCTCTTCGTTCATTTGAGGCTTGTTGCTCCCTGGACCGTTCGGTATTTTCTGCCCTGTGGCCGTTAACGCCACAGTTACCTGCCCTGTTCGTTAGCATACTTTCCTGGCAGTCTGCCTTTCCTCGTCGTGTTGATGCTGTCCGGGACGGCGTGTAGTTCGACAGCCTTTAAAGTTGTTTGGTTCATATTTTGCTTAGAGTGCTTATTGTTCCATTGGCTGTTTTTAGACGACAATTTCTGAAGACGTAGTGCTATTCGTATCCTCGTCCTCGGCCGATATTTCCGTCGTTGTGCTGTTGGTCGGACAGAAGGGAATTGGTCAAATTGTTGATCGGTCCTTGGCCCGTTCCTCGTTTAAGTTGCCATCTGATTATTTAACTTCAGATCTTTACGTTTGAGCTACCTTCTCAGGTCGACCCTTGGAACACTTGTGAGCACGACTTGTTCTGTTTGTTTTAGATTTTTTAGATTTAGATTTTCATTTTTGTTTGAAGTGTATTAATTCAGTTGTTTTTAAATTTTACATAAAGGGCTTCAGCCGTGTTAAATTAAAATTTTGAAGATTGATTTTACTTTAAAAAAGAACAAAAATCCTTAAAATTGGTTCTATTTGAAATTGTTTGTAATGCAGGCCCTAAGCCGTTATTTGTTCGATGTGTTATGCGTGGCCTTCAGCCGAGGATTTACGTGAATCTCTTTTAAGAAGGCCTTCAGCCATGTGTATTCTTTAAAGGAAATTTTTTTATTAGAAGGAAGGGGTTTATTTTAAATTGTTTGTCTGACATGTTGCTCAGGCCTTCAGCCGATGTCTCAAATTTGTTTGTGGCATTCAGTCATGCAATAAGTTAATATTTCTTTAATTAGGCTTTCAGTATTTCTGTAGTAAGTTTAAAAAGAAATTTCTTGCTTGGAAAACTTGTTTATTAATGTGTTTTAATTATAGTTGTCCTTCAGGCGTGTGGTGTAGGCGTTCAGCCGCTAATTGTTTCAATTTCATGTTTTTTAGAAAAAAATTTAACCTTCTATTTTTAATTGCTTTTGATTTTTAAGCCAGGCCTTCAGCTGTTCTTGTTTTTGGCGTGGTTTTGGACCTCCAGCCTAGAAAGCATCTCATGTTTTCTTTAACTAGGCCTTAAGCTGTGTCATTAACTGTGATCTTTAAAGCAATGTGTAATTAAGTGGTTCTTAGAGAAATAATGTTGTGTGTTTGATTGTGCAACTCACAGTGACTGTTTACTGCCCCATCCACAGCCGTAACCTTATACTGTGCGCTCTCTGAGTACGTACCAACCAGGTTTCACTGTCAACCAACTTTGGGTAACAGAAAAAGAAAGAAAAATACTCCAATTCCTTGACGAAAGAGGGAAGTACAAAAATTTTCGGGAAAGTTCAGGAATTCAGGTATCAGAACAACTTAGGAATGAAGAAAGTTGAAAGTTCAGGGAAACCATCGCGAAATGGTTGCAGGAAAGATGTGAAGAAATTGAAGAAGAATGGTTGTCTGGAGAGCTGGCTCAGCATATAGAAGAGACAAAATAATCTACGGTGAAACAAAAAACTTAGCTGCTAACATTAAGAGTGCAACAGGAATTCCATTAGTAAACGCATAGGAGAGAACAAGTAGTTGGAAAGAGGACTCTGAAGTGCTTTGAGGGGAAGACTCGTCTGATGACATGATAAAAGGAAAAAATATGAGTCGGTACGAAAGACATAGGGTATCCAGTATTAGCGTCAGAAATTAAGAGCTCTGGATGACTTGACATCAGATAAGACAGGAGTGACAAATAACATCCAACGGAATTGCTAAAGTCATTGGGAACATGGCAATCAAACACTAATCATATTGTTGTGGGGAACCTTTGAGATTGGGGACATAAAACCCACTATTATAAAATATCATCCATTCAGTTCCGAAGATAGCAAAATCACTATCACACAACAATTGTTATAGCTCATGCATCCACGCTTCTAACAAGAGTAATAAACAGAATATCAGAAAAGAAAAAATTGAAGGTCTGTTAGATGAAGATCACTTTGGCTTTAGGAAAAGTATTGCCACTGGTGAGACACTTACGACGTTGCGTTTTATAACGGAAGTAGGTCTGAAAAAAAATCAAGACGGGCTCATAGGATTTATCGACGAAGGAAAAGCATTTGACAATGTAAAATGGTCCAAGTTGTTTCAGATTCTGAGAAAAAAAAAGCAGTAACCTTTAGAGAAAGCCGAGTAATATACGACATGTACAAGAACAAAGAAGGAACATCAAGACAGGAAGACCAGGAACGAAGCGCTCGTTTTAAAAGGGATGTAGGAATTGATAAAGCTTTCCCACCCCCCATCCCCACTCCCCACCCCCTGTTATTCAATGAATCAATCGCGGCAATAGAAGAAAGATTCATGACTGGGATTAAAAGTTAACGATAAGATTTGCTGGTGACATTGCTGTCCACAGTGGAGATGGGGAAGAATTAAAGAAACCGCTGAATGGAATGACTACTTTAATGAGTTAAGTCAATGGACTGAGATTAAACTGTGAGAAGTCAAATGTAATGAGAAGTAGCAGTAATGAATACAGCAAAGAAATTAACATCAGAATTGATGATCCTGAAGTAGACGAAGTTAAAGAACTCTGCTACCTAGGAGACAAAAAAACCATGACGGATGAAGTAAGGAGGGCATACAAACCAGAGTAGCACAGGCAAAGAGGGTATTTCAGATCAAGAAAAATCTAGGTTTTACCATTGTTGCACGGCATTGTAAGGTAATGAATCGGGAAATCAAGTGTTTGAGGTGTGAAGGAGGTTGAAAATTAAGTGGACTGGTAACATAAGGAATGAGGAGATTCTTCACAGAATTGGCGAAGAAAGGAACATGTGCAATACACTGATAGAAGGGACTTGATGATGGGAAATGTACTAAAATATCACTGAATATCTTCCATGATACTAGAGGGAACTGTAGAGAGTAAAAATGGTAGGGGAAGACAGAGAGTGGAATGTATGCAGAAAATAATTGAGGACGTAAGGAGCGAGAGGACACGGTTAGCCGAAACTCTTGACCAAAAAAAAAAAAAAAAAAAAAAAAAAGAAAAATGAAACATAAACCCACAACAGAAGTAATGCAATCGTCTACACTAGCAGCGAAATAAATCCAGCATCATCCTCTTCTGTACAACATTATGTAACATATATATGAATGGAACATATACGTGAAAAAAACTGTTGTTAGTCAGTTGGCAATTTCTCTTTCTGGCAGCCCATCTCCACCAGGAGGGAAGAAACAGCTGTAGTGGAACAAATTTATATTACCGAATACCAGTACACGTAAATTTCTCCTACATTTCACGTATCAAGTAAAGAATGTTATGCTGTAGTTAGAAATTGGCATTCTGCAACCTTATGTTTTATTATTAACACGATATATATTTGTAGTGTAAAAATGAAAGATATTGCATACAGGAACAGTCGGTTAGTTATCGAGTAAGGGCAGATGGGAATTCTGAGGGTGCTGAACAAGACTGATCACAGAAAAGCACTTTACTCTCAAACAGAGTAATGTAAGTGAAGAAACATAGAATAGATCTGGAATAAATAGAAATAATAAAACGCTAATATAAAAACGGAATAAAAAAAACTGACAAAGTAAACCTCTTAAACAAGTGCATTCTGGAGTAGTACTACAACGGAGGGCGCCTTCTACGAATGAAGGAGTAAGAAACAAGATTGTCTTGATACAGCGAGCGCTTTGAGAAACACTGAAATGAGCATTAGAGTAATATTCACAGACAACGAAGTGTAACTAGTAAATCGAGGAGGCAAGGAGCTAGTTGCGTTCTTGTTGAGAGACCTGAAGATAAATATATCAAAAGTAAGGAGTTCTGGTAGTATGCAAAGGAATAAATTATCTCTTTCCCTGAAAATAACAGCAAGAATAGAACTGTAGCACTATGTACTACGCCTATGTTGAGCTAGTAGTAAACTACATTGTCGGCTCTTATTTCAAAACTTGTGGTTCACTGTCAACGTAAAGTAGCCACACATTAAATAATGTTCTTTCAACACGGAATTAATTATAATCGAATTATGCAGAAGACAATACTAAAATCCAAGACCGCCGCATTACCTTAGTAACAAGGGGTTGGTATTTAAATGTCCATTTAAACTTAGTGAAACTTCTTCGTGGGTTTTGAGGCGATCGTACATGTCAGGGGAAAGATGACCATATTTTGTAATGACTCCGGCTAAGATACTGTATTATTTGTGCCCATCCCTTAGCATTTAAGTCTCAACTTGCAGCAATAATTTCCATTTCAAGGTCTGTAGCCAATAATCATTACGCATTACTTTAATAATTACTACAGTAAAGAAAAATCATTTCCTCTTACATTTCATGCACAGTTACTAATTCAACCATCACTCTTAGTATGATTCAACTGTAAAGGAATCACATTTCACAATCATCAAGAGCTACAGGTGAAACAAACCGATCGCTCATCGTAAGGTATCATAACACCATTTACATCACATAATTCACATGATATCGATGCTAACCCACTAACCGAGGTGGTTAGTTAATGAGTGTTTATTTCATCAGAAGCCCATAGTAGTTCAGAAACGGGACGTTTTCTTAATTTTTATGAGCTGTGTGGCATCACCGACACCAATTTTATTCCTATGCGAATGCTAAAATGAAAAATTATATTTCATTCATTTTATTTAGTAATAAATGTCAATAACTTCAGACAATACGAACATATCTATCTGAAAATGTTTCAGTGCACCTTCATGTATCTTTGATATGAGAATGCCTGCTTCGACTGTCAAAACTGAAGAACAGAGTTGTATGGCCGGCGACTAGGAGATGAGAACTGTTCACATGACGGTGTGACTGTTGTGATGGCTTCCATGTGTGAAGATACTGATAAAACGGTGTGCTTTTGTCTCTGTATAAACTAAAACAGTTATAGTGTGTGCAACAAACGAAAATTGGTTGATCACTGGTCAAACAATGCATGCGCACAAATAACAGATTTGTTTTCCAGGAATATGATCTGATGTGATTACACCTTGGACTGTGTCGTGTAACTCACTCAAATGAAACTGTTTCGCTGATGCGTATTGTATAAACACATACCTCAGTCCATAGCCACGTCAATGACGCGTGTTCCAAATTATGCACGCTGTGGAACTGCAGTCTAATGACATCAAGGTCTCGACGACATCTGTGACAGTACTTTAGTAATCCTTTCCTGGAACAGGTATCTAATTGATCAGAAGATACTATTTTTATCGCCAAATTGTCGAATATCAGCGTCACGCGACATCGTCGACATACTGGCCCAGAACCCTGGAACGAGATGGATGTAGGAAAAGCGGAGACTTATGAAATCCTGTCAAATAAGATCTGGTCTCAGTTACTAAGATTGCCTCTTGTTCTCTTTTTAAAATAATGTTGCACTTGAAATATTGCCCTACGCTGGCAGCATTTTGTCGCTGCAACAAAAATGACAGACAATTTTAGTACAGTCGAAATAGTTCACGGATGAACGGCCGGATGTCCAAAGGGCACAATTTTTCAGCAAGCGACGAAGTTGGCATCATCAGTTGCTGTGATGAAGCATTTCATCATGAAGTAAGCTGCAGAGTCTGAAGAATTATGACTGTAATGATTGCTCAAAGTCGTCTACGATCTTTAGCCGCACTGCACCTATTTATTTAATGTATTTGCAGTCTTCCGCAGATCTTGATACCTCAAGTAACAAATAATCTTATATTGGCCAGAGTCGCAATCCCGCCAATACAAGGCGTTCGCTTGGTCTGTTCACAAATCTGACTTGTCGTGAACTAGATCTGTATTCGAACTACAGGGTCTGCATTCGAACCTGCAAGAAATGACATAATTTTAGCAACGTCGAAACAGTTCGTGGATGATACGCTTCGGTGTAGTCTCATTCACTACCAAAATTCTATTTTATTCTTAATGGAAGACAGTGACTATAAGAACCATGGATTTGTTTCTTATAAAATAACGTTCACTCATACCAATCATGATTTTTCTTCGTATCATTCTTGAATAACAGTTTTAAGTTCATTCAGTGTCCTTCTCGGTCTTTCTTTCTATTTGGAAGGTCCTTACGAACCACACCCCTGTTCCATAAGAGCTCTTAGGCGCACAAGTACCGCAGCCTTCTAACAGGCCATCTTCCACGGATGCCAGAGTACTTTCGGCGGCAGACTAGGAGTACCCTGTAGGCCGAGCATAGTGTCTGTCCAGCCTACAGCGCACGAAGTACTACAGCGAGCCTTCATGAATTGTCTCCAGATCGTTGGACTGGACGCAAAGGACCCGCAGCATGGCCAGCCCGTTCCACGGATATGACGCCAGTACACTTTTTTCTATGAGGAAAACTGAAAGACGGTCTACAGGGCCATACGAACTACACCCGATGATATGCATCGACGTATTGCTGCAGCCTGCTCGGACATATTCGCTGAAATGCTACCATGTGTGTAGTAATAGCTCCATACCAGACTGGAAGTGTGTGTTGCGGTTGCCAATAGTTATTTTGAACACAACCTGTGATGGTCAGTTGTCTCTTTTTACCTTGTTAATGTCTGCGTCGTTCCATTTAAAAAGTGCATAATTTTGCATAAGAAGTATACTCTCCAGGTATTATTACAATCTGTTGATTTCCTAAAAATACGTGCTCCTGACTACCAATCCATTCTGTAACAATCGCAGATCAATGGCACTTTCCATTTCCGCGAAATTAGTGGTGCAAGTTTTAGGTGATTCACCCGGTTTGTATTCCAAAATTTTAGTGAGTCGTGGTCATATTACGAAGGTTGGAACTTTAATAGTGGCAACTATTTGTTTACAGCTGGTACAAAATTGATATGTGTTTCAAAGTTTTACTGACCTTCAAAGCAGTCACCAGAATTGTGTATAACCCGTTGCCAGCGATGTGGAAGTCGTTGGGTACTCTTAGCAGTGCCAGTTGTGTTGACCGTTGGAGCGGCGCCGTCTATTGCCAGATGAATTTCGAGCAGTTCTGAAGCGAATGCCGTGAGGAGTTTCCTTCAGTTTAGAAATCGAGCTGAACTCACGAGGGCTTAGGTCAGGGGAGTGCAGTAGGTGGTAGAGGACTTAGCAGCCCCATCAGTCAAATGTATCAGTAACAGCTTGCACTGTACGTACTTGAGCATTGTCCTGCAAAATGATGGTCAGGTCCTGCGGAAGTGTCATCACTTCTGTCTCTGTGCTGTTCATTTTTGGAACACAACCTACGACCAGCTTAGAGACAGAAATGATGACACTTTTTTGCAGGACCTGACCACCATTTTGCAGGACAATCTTCAAGCACCTCGCGTATTCTGTTCTGTTGCAGTTTTGAAGACATTTTCAGTCTTTTGACACACACAGAGTGTGGAAAAAATAATGGAAACACCAAAACCTCAACACATGCCTAATATGGTGTAGGAAAGCCATTGGCATTGAAAACAACTCCGGTCCTCCTGAGTAGATAAATACTGCCTCTGTACGGTTTTCAAGGGAGTATTATACAATTCTTCCCGCAAAATCGTGATAAATGAGGGTGTTTAGCCATCAAGCACCCTTCTCTCCAGTGTAGACCTCAAAAGCTCAATAGTAGTAGGATTTGGTGACTGTGGTAGTCACACGTGATATGACAATTTACGCTTGTGCTAACGAGTCCTAGAGATGTGAGCTAAGTGAAAAGGTACCCTTTCACCTCCAACAAAGCACCAGTATTGTGGAACAAACACTGAACCATGGGATGGTCCTGATCAGCCACGTAATCCTTGGTAGTAATGCGATCTTGCAGAGTACACGTGATGCGCGTGGGATGCCACATTATAGCTGCTGATATCATGACGGACCTCCCGCCATATTTCACTCTTGGGAGGTAAACCCGCAGCCCTTGTGAGACAACCCGAGGACCTACTTGATTGAGAAGTGGCGGCTCCGGTCGCGTAAACTGACATACGGCCAGGAGAGCGGAATGCTGACCAAATGCCCCTGCATATCCAAATCCAGTTACGCACGTGGCTGAGGATGACCTGGCGGCCGGTCGGTTTCCTTTGGGCCTTCATGGCCTGTTAGGGGGAGTTTAGGTAAACACTGCCAGAAGTTGTTACCAGTGGAAAAATGTGAAATAAGACTCATCCATCCTAATGAATTTCTCCCACTGCTCCTTATTCCTGGCATTATGGCTTCGGCACCACGTTTCCTGTTATAGGCATTTGCATCACTGATGAATGGATTCGGAATTCCAGCTTGACCTGTAATTCATTGCTGGTGTCGCTCCTTTCGTGTTGTGTGCTGACAGAGTTCGTAAGCGCGAAATTCATTTCAGCTGTGACTTTTGCAGCTGTCAGCTTCTTATTTGTCGTCACAATTGTATTTAATGACCGTCTGTCACGATCATGTACCACAGAAATTGATAAGCCAAAACATTATGATCACTGTGCTCCGCGGCGATGGATGCAACCTGGTGGCGTTGTGGGCATATGACTTGGTAACAAATATATGTAAACAGAGCAGATACGACCGGGGAATCGACTTAGCGAAGGTATGAAATAGAAATGAGGAAATCCACTGAGATAAGCAACTATGACTAAGGGACGATTATTTTTATCCAGAGGCTGTGAACGATCACCTCTAAAACGGCAAAACTGGTAGAATTTTCACGTGCTAGTGTCAAGAGTATTTACGGAAAGAGAAGAACAGTGAAACTACCACTAGGCGTTAATTGGTTGGATATTCACGATCTTCACAGAACGTGGGGTTTGGAGGCTTGTCTGCTATGTAAAGTGGGATGAATGGTGATCTGTGGCATCTCTACCGAAAGAGCACAATGCTGGTGCACGCACAAGTGTTTCGGAGCACATCGTCATCGCACACTGCTGAACTTGGAGCTTCGCAGCAGACAACCCACACGTGTTCACGGTCGCTCGAAACGTGCAGCGGGCCACTGACGCAAGCTGGTAGGAGCGGGATTGTGCTACTGGGGAATATCTCCACCTCTTGCCTGGGACTCGAGGTAGTAATCGAAGACAAACTGACAGCTGCCGACCATCTGTATCCCTTCATGCTTGATGTCTTCCCCGACGACGATGTCATCTTTCAGAAGTACAACTGTTCGCGTTTTGGAGCCAGAACCATGCCACAGTGGTTTGAGGAGATATATAGTGAACTCACATTAGTATCTGGGACACCAGACTCACCTGATGTAAATTGTGGGTCGCTATTGGGCGCCAGCACCGTGTATGCAAATCAGCGGCTCGTTATTTACGTTTAATGCCACATGCCTATCAACAAACTTTCGGATCCAGAATGAGATTTTCACTCTGCAGCGGGGTGTGTGCTGATATGAAACTTCCTCGCAGATTAAAACTGTGTGCCGGACCGAGACTCGAACTCGGGACCTTTGCCTTTAGCGGGCAAGTGCTTTACCAGCTGAGCTACCCAAGCACGACTCACGCCCCGTCCTCACAGCTTTACTTCTGCCAGTACCTCGTCTCCTCCCTTCCAAACTTTACAGAAGTGAAAATCTCATTCTGGCAACATTACCCAGGCTGTGGCTAAGCCATGTCTCCGCAATATCCTTTCTTTCGGGAGTGCTAGTTGTGCAAGGTTCGCAGGAGAGCTTCTGTTAAGTTTGGAAGGTAGGAGACGAGGTACTGGCAGAAGTAAAGCTGTGAGGAAGGGGCGTGAGTCATGCTTCGGTAGCTCAATTGGTAGAGCACTTGCCCGCGAAAGGCAAAGGTTCAGAATTCGAGTTTCAGTCCGGCACACAGTTTTAATCTGCCAGGAAGCTTCAGACTTTCGGATCCCTGATACTCGGAATCAGTGATATATTTTGAAGTTGGCCGTTAATTTTTTTTTTTTTTAAGGTTGGCTGCTGATTCTGCTGTTGGGTGCATACACAAACACTGAGTCTGAGATACTACTGTAGCGAGTGGCAGCGGGCGAACATTGTTGATAGTAGTCGGATGCAGCCTGACATGGACAGAAGCCGTGCCTCAGTAGAGGTTGTAGCCTCCCCTGGCCGCGCTAGTAGCGTCGGAGGAGATTTTGGTATTAATCAAGGATTTTTTGGTAATTTACCTTGCCGATAGACGTAGTTGTTGTTTGCTTGCGCACTGGAGGGATTATGTCACATCTGTGTATGCATACATTGTGAGTACTATTCGTATAGTTGTTGTGACCTGGTACGTGATTACTGATTATAGAAATTGTGAAGTAATTAAAGTTTTAGAACTATTTAGGGAAAAGCAAGGTCTGAGTAAAGTTTGTCACTGTATGAATGTTCACTTTCAGAATACAGTAAAGTAAAAGGTTTTATTCGTTCCTTTTCGTGTTTTAAAGCACTTAACGCTTGTTGGCCAAACCCCTCCTGATAATTCAGTTTCTATATATATAAAAAAAGCATAGAGTAGTTGCACTCTGCAGGGATCACAGTATTTCTTCTGAACTATTTTAGCATGTTGCTGGTCACGCAGTTGCAGAGGCTAGACGAGGTAAATTGTCTGTTGCGTACAGGAGCATTGCAGTATAACTGGTGGGGAACGTTAGAGTATATTTGAAAATTCACAGTCAGATACCAGATAATTGATTTTTCATTATTTGTAGGAAAACTAATTTATTTCTGTTTTTTGTTCTTTATCAGAATACTGACATGTCCGGTAGCAGAAGGTTCCAGAAAACGTTTGAATACTGACATGTTGGAATATGGGTTCTCAGAATACCTTTCACCAGTTTTTCATAGAACAAACAAATTTCATATTGCGTTACATAGATGCCGACAAACAAGCTATTAAGCAGGTGTTCACAAGGCGTATGCTTATCTTTTCAGTGTACTTTCGTTCGCTTTGTGATTTAGCGGACGCTGTTTTTCCGCTTTCGCTGTGTGCGCTACGAAACTTCGATACTGTGCCTCGTGAAACACCAAACATTTCGGGTACCTTGGCCACGGAAGCACACCCCAGACGATTTGCCTCCGTTCTAATTCACTGACCTCCGACGTACATTCACGTTATAAAAGCTATGAAGTACCTCCTAATATCGTGTCGGACCTCCTTTTTCCCGACGTAGTGCAGCATTTCGACGTGATATGGACTCAACAAGTCGCTGGAAGTCCACCACATAAATATGGAGACATGCTGCCTCTACAGACGTCCGTAATTTCGAAAGTGTTACCGGTGCAGGACTTTGTGCACGAACTGAGCTGTCGATTATTTCGCATAAATGTTCGATAGGATTCATGTCGGAAGATCTGGGTGGCCAAATCATTCGCTCAAATTATCCAGAATGTTTTTCAAACCAATACGAACATTTGTGGCTCGGTGACGTGGCGCATTTTCATCCATAAAAATTCCATCGTTGTTGAGGAAAATAAAGTCCATGACTGGCGAAAAATGGTCTTCAGGTAACCGAACATATCCATCTCCGGTCAATGATAGGTTTAACTGGACCAGATAATCCAGTACATCCCATGTAAACCAGCCCACACCATTATAGAACGTCCCACATCGATTTCTGCGATTATTTCACGCAGTGCTGCATTTATGTTAGCAGCGACAACTCTACGCAAACGCCGCTCCTGCCAATCGTTAAGTGAAAGCTGTGGGCCACTGAGCTGTCCATGGTGAAAGGTAACGCCTAGAATTTCCTATTGTTGTGCACTGTTGACAGTATGGACCTCGGGATATTGAATTTCCTAACAATTTCCGAAATGGAATGTCCCATGCGTCTACCTTCGGCTACCATTCCGCATTCAGAGTCCCAAATCTTTTCAGAGGAATCTCCTGAGTACACATCGCAGCTCCACCAAAGCACTGCGCTTCTGTATCTTGTGTACACGATACTACCCGCATCTGTGTATGTGCATATCGCTATCCCATTACTTCAGTGCCATCAGTGTAAAGCACTCGCAACTACAGGATGACAATAACTGAACTATATGAAAAAAAAGGTAAATTAGTTACAAACTACGCTGTGCACATGTAAAGGTCAGTAAAGATATTCGATATATCTTATGACATGTTCGATGTGCCTGCCGTCATTGGCGATGATGTGGCCCAGGCGAGTAGCAAAATTCTTTATGACCCACTGAAATGTCGGAACATCGATGCTGTCGATGACCTCCTGTATTTGTTTCCAGCTTAGCAAAGGTTTTGGGGTTTGAGCCGTGCTGTGGCACGCGTTGGTGCTGTTTGTAGGTTTCCGCCCTCTCTTGGAGGCCACACGGCATCGTCTAGTTGGCATGGTGGCGGTTGTTTGTCGTCTTCTCGTGTTGACTGGCGCCGCTCGGTTTGGCAAGCGTTGCCTGTCCGCTAGTGGCAGCAGCAGCGGTTGTCGATATGTAGTACCTGTTGACCTATCCTTGGGTCGACGTCGTGGTTTTTCCGGGTCGTGTGAGTGTGCGTGTTCAGTTGGGGACTCAGTAGGAGCCAGGTCCACGCAGTGCCAGAACACGCCGGGACCGCTGGCGACGCGCATGGACTGCTGGATGGAAGGTCTGTGGTCATGAGGGTGCACGACCTCGTCATGAACCGGATCCACCAAACTTTAAGATGAGTGCATTTCAATCCAAGTAGAGAAACCTCCATCCGCAGCTCGTGGTCGTGCGGTAGCGTTCTCGCTTCCCACGCCCGGTTTCCCGGGTTCGATTCCCGGCGGGGTCAGGGATTTTCTCTGCCTCGTGATGACTGGGTGTTGTGTGCTGTACTTAGGTTAGTTAGGTTTAAGTACTTCTAAGTTCTAGGGGACTGATGACCATGGATGTTAAGTCCCATAGTGCTCAGAGCCATTTGAACCATTTTTTGAAGAGAAACCTCCACCATTGTGATATCTCGCGATTCTCCAGTGACTTGGGTTCATGTTGCTGCTCGTAGTGTCGTCCAGGCGAAGAGCAGCGAGTGGAGTGCTTGGGGAAAGCGGATCTGATTAGCTTTCCTCGACTTCTTATTACTGTTTACTGCTTTCAACGTGTTAGAATCTGTTAAGTTCAGCCAGCGGTAGTTTTTCTTGCCTGGTGGCCACTAACGCCACAGTTACCTGCCCTTGCGGTTAGTCTATGTAGCGGCAGTGTACGTTTCCTCGCCTTGCCGTTGCTGTCCGGTAAGGCATGTAGTTTTGACATCTTTCTTGATTGTAGGCCAGTGGGTGATTCTTCTAATCTGGTGGTAGTGATTCTTTTCTCGTTCCGGGCGCTCTAAGCACAGTGGCGTATTATTACATCGTTGCATTTCGTTTATCCGACGTCAGGTAGCTTCAGCAAGAATATCATTAGCCATTCGTTAGACTGATACTAGTCTGAGTCACCATCTTGTCAAGTGACTCCAACTCTTCGTTCCCTACCTCATCGCTCGGGGAACTGTTTGTTGCCAGACCTCCTCAGAGGTCGATTCCTTGAGCACGGTCTGTGGCCCCTTGGTTCTAGCAAGACGTGTGTTGTAAAGGGAGGGCTGTTGCCAGTAGTTCAGTAGAACGCTCCTTCAGCCCACGCCTTCTGCGGGTATAATCTGCCTCAGTATCCTTTAAGGATCTTATGTACTGGTCCTTCTGTTTTATTATTGTATTATTTATTACAATACCTTGTAATCCCTACATTAAAGGTTACATATGTCTAGTTAATATTTCTGGTCGCCTTCTGGAATAAATTTAGCAGTGTAGTTTTCAGTGGATTTTAAGGGTTGTGTTACAAAGTTTACTATCATCTTATTTCACTCGTTTGTTGATCAGTTGCTAATATTTAACCTTACCTTTGAAATTGTATTTGCTTTTTACAGCAGGTTTCTAAATGTTTTATATTATTGCCGTTCCTGTCGTGCAAGGCCTTCGGCCGTGATTGTGGTCATTTGCCTTAAAATTCTGATTTGGTATTTGTACTTACGCAGTAAGCCTTTAAAACCTTATTTGTTGCCATTCCTGGCGTCTGATGCCTTCTGCTGTGTTTGTGGCGACTTGCCTTTAATATTTCAATACCTGTAATTTGTAAGTTGGAGTGAGTTTTAAACAATTTTTAAGTTTCCCATTTATGGTGTGTAAGGCTTTCTGTCCGGATGAGAGAGGCTTGCTTTTAAAACATTATCTGCTGTATCTGTATTTAATGGTGATTTGCTAAACTGTAACTCACTGAAAACACTATTATTTATACAGTTGTTTGTTCCTTCATGAGACGCCTGCTAAATCCACTGGGCAGAACAGGTAACAAGATTGTGGGAAGGGCCAAGGGTTGAAGTCAGTTTCTGCTTCCAACTGTCATTTATTGTAATTTAGCAACTCTTTGACGGCTGAAGGCCTCCAACAAGAAATATTAACAAGATAAAAATCCAATTAAGATAGCAATAAAATAATTCAAAAAAACATTATACGCAAGGATCAATACAACAATTAATTTCCGACATTATAGAATATATTACCATAGACCTTTAAAAGGCCAACAAGAAATCTTTAAAAAAATCAAAAATTCAATTACGATAGCAATAAAATAATTTAAAACCCAAAAGACAACATATACAAGGTGCAACAATTAAACTTCAAAATTTCAAAATATAGTACCATAATGTTTAAAGGCAGAAGGCCGATGTGTTTAAGCTTGAAAGTTAAATTTAAAAATAATTTTGCAAAATTTTAAGAAACAAACAATAACCACAAGCCTAAAACTTAAAATAGCTGACAACAGACAGTTAAAACACCGGTGGTACTCAGAAGGCTCCAGGGAGGTCGGTCTGCCCTCGTTCACTTAGGTGAGGCAGGTGGTGAGCCCACTTATGCTTGATCCATCGGAACCCAACCATGTGGGGCAGCCACGGACCGACAGACACAACAGCTTGCTTCCTGTCAATCAGTACATGAGAACCGCAACCGGCAATGATACAAACGTGATAATCCACAATTGAGTACGTATTAGCTGTCAAAATTTCACACCATGTTGGACAGCAACAATAGATGAGGAAAGGACACTGCCTGAAACTACGTTAGTGGCCAGGGCAGGTAACCGGAACACTAACGGCCACTAAGCAGAAAATTTCGCTGGTACACTCGAATTTGAAAACAGAAAACTAACGGCCACAAGACAGAAAATTCCACTGGTGCACTCAAATCGTAGTCGACCTAAACAGTTAATTGCACCGCACGGCGGCTAAATCTCAGCAGTAGAACCAATCGGTGTTTCTCACTTGAAAACCTCCCCAACAGCAAACCACGGAAGCGGACCACCAGAACATGAATAGATGTGGCTTAGGTAGTTGAAACCACTTCTCAACTTTGACGTCCTGAGTCGGCGAATCACGAAACTCGTAGCGATCGGACACCTCCACACACACTCCGACACTGCGCAGGGACTGCCAGAGGCCCCAGCCGACTACACCACGCGGAGAATTTCCCTCGTCCTCAACAACCGACCGACTCTCTTCAGAATGCCGACAACATCTAAAATCGTCGTCAGTGGAAATAACGCCAACTACACACACAACCCGACAACACTTGCACGAAGACCTGAACGATACACAACCGTAACTAAGCACACACGAAGTCAAATCGGGAGTCGATGCACAAACATACACACACAGCCGACCCATGACCGATTGGCGATCCACCAAGACCGTGGCCCGGCTCAAGTGATGCGTGGCGGTAATGGTCGGGCGAGCCATGTTGATCCAGACCTCATTGCTGCTCCAACCCGACTGCACTAGTGCCGCACTGCAACTCCCGACTGGCAGTCTGGGCTCCAGACACGTTCCAACTGACTGGCAGCCCGAACTCGCGACCCGAACTGCTGACGAGAACTCGCTAACTGACTAGCTACGAGAGACAACCAGGAAGTAATAGCAGTTGACCAAAGATAGTACTAGAGGGAATATATCGATACGCGCTGCTAACGCCGCTCAGGGTCAGGCAAATCAGCAACTCGGTGACAGTAGTAATTGAAATTAACGTAGTGAGATGGAAGTACGTTAAAAACAGGGTGTCAAATACATGATGGCGGGAACACGAGCCACGCACGGCTCGCTTCATTAATAACGTTCGGTATTTTTATTTATTGTTGAGTCTGAATTACTGGTTTAACATAAATTGTGTGCAACTGTAAAAGGCAACCAATAGTAACCGAATCTGCCTTGGGAGTCCATTATGGTCGATTCCGGAGAATATGGTGGCCAATCGAGGCCAATGCCAGTTGCCTCTGGGTACCCCACCTACACCTGCTTCGATAGGCTCAAGCTCCGTCTTACGTGAACCACATCTTGTCGAAATCAGGTCCTCTCTCGATAATGGGAAGAAATCATCTTCCAAAACCTTCACGGACCGTTTGATAGTGATCGTGTCTTCAAGGAATATCACACCGATTATTCAGTGACTAGGTACTGCATACCACACAGTCACCCGTTGAGGGTGAAGAGAGTTTTCGATCGCGAAATGCGGATTGTCAGTCCCCCAAATGCGCTAATTTTGCTTATTGACGAACCCATTCAAATGAAAGCGGGCTTCGTCTACTAAACCAAACCATGCATGAGCATACTAATTACCATCATACCGTGCAGTTTGAACATCCTACCGCAAACCGTTCAGACGTTAGGACGACCTTTTTTCATATAATTCAGTAATTGTCACCTTGTGCATAGAAAACTGATCTCGCCATTCCTCATTCAGAGTCTTTTAATTACCGACTTGTGCCCATTACCACGTTGAAACCTTTTCACATGAATCACCTGAGTACAAATCACAGCTCCGCCAATGGACTGCGCCCTTGTACCCTACAAGGTATGTGGTCAAATATAACAGTGGCACATTCAGCCGTTGCCTAGCTTCAATTACGTTGTAGGGCACATTTCTTGCCGTGTTTCCTTATTATTGTCCAATCCCTGTAGAACTAAAGCCAGTGTGTGGGATGTTAGCTACACATTTGTTTCTCTTTTTCTTCCGTGATCTAGCTTGTACTTGATATCCTTTGTTTTTCTCAGTACTGAGTCAGCCAGTGAAGCAGTTAAGTCTCAGTGAACTGCAATCTGTATCATAAAATTTATTTCCTATCCAGTGTTATCATGGTGCGAGTACATTTTATATGGCGTGCTTGTTTGTTAATCTGTGGGTTACATAAAGAAACCGGGATTGTGGTTTTGGGTGTAGCTCACGACTAATGTTCCTAGTAATTGGAATTACACACATCAAAAGAAGTTTAGCTTCACCACGGTTCCCAGAACTCCAGAACATAGAAGTTGTCTGTGGATATTCTATCACAGACACTGTGTCTTTGACTGTTCAGAGATGTCACTAAACCCGCCCAAAGATGTAAACAACCATTCATGGTTCAAATGGCTCTGAGCACTATGGGACTTAAGATCTGTGGTCACCAGTCCCCTAGAACTTAGAACTACTTAAACCTAACTAACCTAAGGACATCACACACATCGATGCCCGAGGCAGGATTCGAACCTGCGACCGTAGCGGTCACGCGGTTCCAGACTGAAGCGCCTATAGCCGCGCGGCCACACCGGCCGGCAACCATACATGAGCAGCGCCTATTAGGTGGACGGGGTCCGAAAGCCGATCAGTTCCAGTCACTCCACCAGGAAGGAAGTACACAGCTCGTGTTATCTGTAGTTCAACCATGCCTAGACGGTCAATACCGCGGTTCGATCGCGTCCGCATTGTTACTGTGTGCCGGGAGCGGCTCTCAACAAGTGAAGGGTCTAGGCGTCTCGGAGCGTATCAAAGCGATGTTGTTCGGACTTGGAGGAGATACAGAGAGACAAAAACTGTCGACGACACGCCTCGCTCAGGCCACCCAAGGGCTACTACTGCAGTGGATGACTGCTACCTACGGATTATGGCTCGGAGGAACCCTGACAGCAATGCCTCCCTGTTAAATAATGATTTTAGTGCAGCCACAGGACGTCGTGTTACGACTCAAACTGTCTGCAAGAGGCTGCATGATGCGCAACTTCACTCCTTACGTCCACGGCGAGGTCCATCTTTGCAACTACGACACCGTGCAGCACGGTACATATGGGCCCAACAACATGCCGAATGGACCACCCAGGGTTAGGATCACGTTCTCTTCACCGATGAGTGTCGCATATGCCTTCAACCAGACAATCGTCGGAATCGTGTTTAGAGACAACCCAGTCAGGCTGAGCACCTTAGACATACTGTCCAGCGAGTGCAGCAAAGTGTATTTTTCATGCTGTTTTGGGGCAGCATTATGGGGGCCGACATACGCCGCTGGTGGTCATGGAAGGTGCCTGAGCCGTGCGTGCGTGTTCATGGCATATCTCATCTGACATACTCTTTTCACTGTACTACCACCTCGTTATGTTAATATCAATTACTGGTGTCACTGAGTTGTCGCCTTGCCTGCCCGTGAGCGGCAGCAGCGGCGCTTATCGACATAAGCCCTGGTGTGTTATCTTTGCTGACTGCTATTACTCCCGGTTGTCGTGTGTTGTGGCAGCGAGTTGTAAGGCGCCTGCATGCAGTTCGGACTTGTCAGTCCTAGAGTTGGGACGCGGCGGAAGTCGGTCGGGTTGGAGCAGTAGTGAGTCCTGGATAGCCGTGACTCGCCCGACCGTCGCCGGCACACACGACTTGAACTGCGGACGGCCTTGGTTGATCGACGGTTGGTCGTCTTACCGGACGATGTGTATTTCCTAGGCGGTCGCTTCTGGATTGGCGGTGTGTTTCTCAACTCGTGGTTCGGCTGTGTCACTGCTCGGTCGCTGCTTTTGGCATTGGTTGCGTTCTTCGTCCTAGTGTTTGTGAAATTTTGTGTAGTTTGTGATGTCGACTGCTCAGTTAATTTTGTGCTGTCTCCGTGCTGGTGTGCGAGGAGTCGGTCGGTTGGTGTGAATCAGCCAGGAAATCTCCACGCGGCGCAGTGGGCCGGGCCCACTGGCAGTCTCTACGCAGTGTCGGAGTGTGTGGGAGCTGTTCCGATTGCTACGGGGTTCGTGGTTCACCGACCCAGGACATCAAAGTTGAGTGGTGATTTAATTACCGAAGCCAGACTGTTCACATTGTGCCACTGGTTTTCATGGTTGGTTGTTGGGGAGTATTCCCGTGAGGAACAGCGAGCGTTCGAGTTGGTGAAAGTTTGGCCTTCATCTGGTGGAGTTTAACCGTACGTTGGTTATTTGAAGTCCAAGTGCACCAGCGGAATTTTCTTCCTTGTGACCGTTAGCGTTCCGGTTACCTGCCCTGGCCGCTGACGTAAAATTCAGGCAGTGTTCTTTCCTTACTGTGTTGTCACTGTCCAACACGTGTGTTAAGTTTTGACAGCTTATGCATACTTGGTTGTGCGCGGTTACGCCTTTACTTTTTGGCTTTGGAGTTCCTTGTGCACTGGTCGGGTGGAAAGCAAGTCGTCTTGTCGGTGGGTCCGTTGACTTTCTCGTGGTTAGGTTGGCGGCGGATAGGATACAGCTGGGCCGACTACCTGTCTCCCCTAAGCAAATGTTAATACTTCAAGTGCAGACCGACCCCCAGAAACTTTTGAGCGCCGCTGGGTGTACTGCCTTTTCTTATTGGTGTTTGATTGTGTATTTTAATGGCTTGTAGCCGATGGTTTGATTTTGTATGCTTTTGGTTGGGTTTCAAATAATGGGCTTTCGGCCGCTTTAAAATTGAAAGTTCGTTACTTGTCAAGTCTTGCATTGTGTGGGCCTTCAGCCTCATTAAAAGTATTTTTCAATAAAGCTTTGAGCTTTCTGCCTTTTGAAGATTTATTGTAGATGTGTTTTTCAATAATGGGCCTTCAGCCGCTTTAAAATTTAAATTCCTTACTTGTTAAATCTTAGATTGTTGGAGCCTTCAGCCTGTGTAAATTATTGTTTAAAGATAAAGTTTGAGCCTTGTGCCTACCAAAATTTATTTTAGTTGTTTTAAGTAACCTGACTTCAGCCGTTTTTAAATTAAAGTTCTTGTCTTTCAAGTATCAGACTGTGTGGGGTCTTCAGCCTAATTGATGATAAGGCCTTCTGTCTTGTGCTTTTCTTAAAATTAATCTTACCTGCAGTCTTAAATCATGGGCCTTCAGCCGTCTTTAAATTAAACTTGTTTGCTTTTCAAGTGTTAGATTTGTTGGGCCTTCAGCCAGGTTATACAACTTACTTACGTGAGGCTTTCTGCCTTCTAAATATTCTGTTTTGAGTCTGAATGTTAAGTTAATGTCTTTCAGCTGTTTTTAAATTTAAGTAGTTGTGCACCTAAGGCATAATATTGTGTGGCCTATTCAGCCGATAACGAAGTACAAAAATTTTTGCTGTATAGTTTGGACAACTAAATAAAGTTATATGTGTTTGAGCGTAACTGACAGCGCCCTTTAGGCCCCTTTCCACAATTCCGACTGCCTGTTCTGTCCTGCGGACTTCAGCAGGGCGTTTTAGTGCCGTAACGGCTGTACGATACGTGAATGCCATCCTCCGATCGATAGAGCAACAATATCGGCAGCATATTGTCGAGGCATTCGTCTTCATGGACGACAAATCGCGTCCCCATCGTGCACATTTAGTGAATAATTTCTTTCAGGATAACGACATCGTTCGACTAGAGTGGCCAGCATGTTGTCCAGACGTGAACCCTATCGAACATGCCTGGGATAGATTGAAAAGGGTTGTTTATGGACGACGTGACCCACCAACGACTCTGAGGGATCTACGAGGAATCGTCGTCGTGGAGTGGGACAATCTGGACCAACAGTGCCTTGATAAACTTGTGGGTAGTATGCCACGATGAATACAGGCATGCGTCAATGCAAGAGGACGTGCTGCTGGATATTAGAGGTACCTGTGTGTACAGCAATCTGGACCACGAGCTCTGAAGGTCTTGCTGTATGGTGGTTCAACATGCAAAGAATGGTTTTCATGAGGAGTAAAAAGGGCGGAAATGATGTTTATTTTATCCCTATCCCAAATTTCTGTACTGGTTCCAAAACTCTCGGAACCGAGGTGATGCAAAACTTTTTGATGTGTGTTTTTCTCATCATGCGAAAAACAAAGAAAAATAGTGACTCGCAGCAGAAAAAGTTATTTCATGGCTAACATTGCCATATTGTAGTTCCATAAAGGCGAACACTTAAGGTACAGTGTTAGCAGTTGTGCCACGGAAGAGGACAGTGAAGCTGTGGAGCGAGCGAGAATTGGAGAGTGGTGAGGCGGTCTTGAGGACACTCCGACCTCGGGCGCCGGCTCTGGGGGCCGGCCGCCGCCACCTCCTCCTCTGCCCTGCGGCCAATTTGCCGGCAATGCGGCGGCACTGAGGGCCCGGCGATACAGCGCCGACGCCGGCAGCCCCCTGACTTCACCCGGTCACAACACCGCCCACCCGCCCCCCTCCAGCTGCCGACGCGCCGCCGACAATGCGGGCCGGGAAATAGTCATTTGGCCCTCCAGCCGATAGACCCTCAGTACTGCAGGGCCGCTGATGGCGCTGCGTTTCCCCTCCTCAGTGTTGACACGCAGTAGGCTGCAGCAGCAAAAGGGCTCCAATTTTGTGGCAAGCAGGCAAATTTGTTCCCTAAGAACAGTACTGGAGTAAAAAATTTATCCGGACTGCATCATGTTGAAATTGTGACAATAACGTATGAATGTCATTGTTGTTTTCCTAAAAATCACTTTGCATTTCGTCAGCTGGTAATACGTATTTAGCGCGGACAATTCTTTCCGAAAACGAGGACCAAAGTTACAGTGAGTTTTGTGCAAGCATATTCCACCTAGCGACAATGGTATGAAACCAAGCAGCATGAGATCCCGAACTAAGAACTGCTCTGGAGGGTGCTATCAGCCCAGCGACAAAAATAGGAGGAACTGTAACTCGCGTCGGTCGGCCGTCGTAATTTAATATATTATTATTATGTTGATTGTTGCCGACTTACGTGGTGGGCCTTAATAAAAATGATATTTCATTCAATTTTGATTTACGATTAAATGCTTTTGTGAAGTTCTCCTTTTTAACAATATTAATCTTAAATTATTTGTTACGTTAATGAATGTTAGACTCGCTGGATCTTAAAACATGAGCATATAAATTGAACAATGGAATAAATTTTTCATATTAATTTCCTCGGCTAGTCAGTTCACTTTAAAGCAAAAAATCTTTAGTTGTTAATTACAATTGCGGCCCACACACGCGCGTGAATATTTTTTCTTACCTCCGCTAACCATTGCACTGTAGTCGGAGTCCTGGCTCTGGCTCTCGGCTGTGGTACTTCAAATAAGAACCTTAAAGCTACATATTTTCTGCAACGTCCGGCGGCTGTGGAGAAAAATGAATATTATGTTAATAGCGGGCGTCGTTGGCTGCATCGCCTGCTGCGATTGTTGAACTGTAAATTACTCGAATGCAGGTTAATTAAAAGGAAGGCGGAAATGAAATCGGGATCACCTCTTACAAATTAAAAGTGAACAATAATATTAAATCAATATATTATCTTCTTAATTGGTACAAATATGCTTACATTTGAAAGCACTCGCAAGATGTCCGACTACACGCAACCAAGACAAGAGAAGAAATTAACGAAAGAGCGTATCTTTAGATCATTTTGTTATATTTCTTTGCCCTCGAAACTTACACAGAGAAATTATTATAATACGGATAAATGAGAAAATGTATATTACCCAATTTTTAAATGTCTCTTCTTTATAAATACTATCTTTTAAGTCTTTTATTATTATTATTTCGCTGGGGACGCTATATGTGCTACATTCTTTTCTGCGTTGTGTATGAAATGTGTTAACTGTTAAAACGTTTAATGCTACGATATTGTAAAATGAAAAACAAAGAACTAAGTAATATTACAAAACGCATTATGTATTTTAGGAGAGAGAAATCGTTAGGAATAATTACCTGTAATGTAAGTTACGGGGAGTATTGCGGCACGAAGCAGGTTATGCGATCCCGCATTTTTCAGTAGTTGTAGTCTTGCAGAATCGTTGTTATGATTTCTGTCTCTAAGGATCATGGAGGAAAGTTGCTTTTGTAAAAGTGAGTGAGCACACACTAGAGTGCATCAGAAAACTGTATCAACAACGCTACTTACGAAAAAGCTGTTCTTCGTTTCACTGGGTTGACTGTGGCTCTGTTTCGGCGTATAAGGAGAAGCGAGCATTACGATGGTAATGTGGATATATAAATGCTTGTGATGAATGCTGGCTAGTATATCATACTAAGTATTTAGCAGCTTGTATGTGGTGCAAGCTATGGTCAAGAACTGTAAAACATAACGGATACAGCAGTTCGAAAATTTGCGCAGTATTTTCGGTTGAGCCCGTGGACTGCTCACTCCAGCAACCGAACAGTTGAGTAGTTGTATTCTCAGTGTTATTAAAATTTCTGAACAAGTTGTGTAGCACCCATAACTGAAAGTGAAGTTGTGAATGAATATCTTTCCAATGTGATATGTGAAATTTTTGAATAATTATTCGTTTATGTGTTTTTATTCATAAAGGATAAGTGAATCCAAATTTGATTCCTTTGAATACCATCGTTTTCCGTATTCAACAGTCATTACAGCAAAATTGCACAACGGGAAAACAGTTTCCAACATCTAAAAATGGTAATCTAGTTTCTCCATGTAAAGTATCATCTAGATGGGAATTACGCCTAGAAGCTCATGTCAAATAAGGTTTCTTTAATTTCTTTTTCTTGTCAGTATTCCGACTTATTTGATGCGGCCCGCCACGAATTCCTGTCCTGTGCTAACCTCTTCATCTCAGTGTAGCACTTGCAACATATGTCCTCAGTTATTTGCTGGATGTTTTCCAATCTCTGTCTTCCTCTACAGATTTAGCCCCCTACAGCTCCCTCTAGTACCATGGAAGTCATTCATCATGTCTTAACAGATGTCCTAACATCCTGCCCCTTCTCCCTATCAGTGTTTTCAACATGTTGCTTTCCTCTCCGATTCTGCCGAGAACCTCCTCATTCCGTACCTTACCAATCCACCAAATTTTCCAAAAAATCGGTTCAAATGGCTCTGAGCACTATGGGTCATCAGGCCCCTAGAACTTAGAACTACTTAAACATAACTAACCTAAGGACATCACACACATCCATGCCCGAGGCGGGATTCGAACCTGCTACCGTAGCGGTTTCTTCCTCAAATTAAGGCCGATATTTGATATTAGTAGAATTCTCCTGGTCAGGAATGCCCTTTCTGCCACTGCTAGTCTGCTTTTGAAGTCGTTCTTGCTCCGTCCTCGGTCATTGGTTATTTTACAGCCTAGGTAATAGAATTCCTTAACTTCATCTACTTCGCGATCATCAATCCTGATGTTAAGTTACTCGCTGTCCTTATTTCTACAATTTCTCATGACCTTCGTTGTTATTGGATTTACTCTCAATTCATACTCTGCCGTCATTAGGCTGTTCATCCAGTTCAACAGATCGTGGAATTCTTCTTCACTTTCACTCAAGATGTCAATGTCAACAACGAATCGTATCATTGATATCCTTTCAACTTGAATTTTAAATCCACTCCTGAAACTTTCGTTTATTTCCATCATTGCTTCCACGATGTACAAATAGAACAGTAGTGTCGAAAGGCTAGATTCTTGTCTTGCACCGTTTTTAATACGAGCAATTCGTTCATGGTCGTCCACTCTTATTATTCCCCCTTGGCTTTAGTAGATACTGTATTTGACCCGTCTCTCCCTCTAGCTTACCACTACTTTTTCTCAGAATTTAGAACGTCTTTCATCATTTTACATTGGCCAACGCTCTTTCGACAAATCCTATGAACGTGTCTTGATTCGTGCCCTTAGCTTTCCTAAAGCCTAACTGATAGTCATCTAGCGCACCCTCAGTTTTCCTTTCCATTCTTCTGTATATTATTCTTGTAAGCAACTTAGATATATAAGTGCTGTTAAGCTGATTGTGCGATAACTCTCGCACTTGCTAGCTCTTGCCGTCTTCGTAATTGCGTGGATGATGGTTTTCCGAAAGTCAGATGGTATGTCGCTAGACTCATACATTCTACATACCATCGTGAATAGTCGTTTTGTTGTCACTTACCCCAATGATTTTAGAAATTCTTATGGAATGTTATAAATCCCTTCCACCTTTTTCAATCTTAAGTCCTCCAAAGCTCTTTTTAATTCTGATTTTAGTACTGGAACCCCTATTTCAGCTAAATCTACTCCTGTTTCTTCTTCTATCGCATCAGACTAATCTTCCCCATCAGAGAAGCTTTCATTGTATTCCTTCCACGTATCCGGTGTCTCCTCCGCATTTAACAATGGAATTCTCGTTCTACTCTTAATGTATCAACCCTTGCTTTTAATGACACCGAATACTGTTTTGACTTTCCTGTATGCTGAGTCTGTGCTTCCGACAATCATTTCTTTTTCGATGTCTTCGATTTTTTCCTGCAGCCATTTCGTCTTAGCTTCCCTTCAGTTCCTATTTATTTCATTCCTCAATGACTTGTATGTCTCCATTCCCAAGTGTCTCGGAACATTTTTGCACTTCCTCCTTCCATTGATCAGTTGAAGTATTTCTTCCGTTACTCATGGTTTCTTCGCAGTTACCTTCTTTGTATCAATGTTTTCCTTTCCAACTTCTGTTATCACCCTTTTTAGGAATGTCCATTCCTCTTCAACTGAACTGAGCTATTCCTTATTGCAGTATCTATAGCCTCAGAGATCTTCAAAAGCTTCTCGTCATTCCTTAGTAATTCCATATCCCACTTCTTTGCATATTGATTTTTCCTAACTTATGTCTTAAACTTCAGCCTACTCTTCATCACTAGTATATTGTGATCTGAGTCTACATCTGCTCCTTGGTACACCTTACAATCCAGAATCTGATTTCGGAATCTCTGTCTGCCCAAGACGTAGTCTAAATGAAATCATCCCGTATCACCAGGCCTTTTCGAAGTATTCCTCCCTCTCTTGTGATTCTTGAACAGAGTATTCGCTATTACTAGCTGAAACTTGTTACAAAAATCAATTAGTCTTTCTCCTCTCACATTATTTATCTCAAGTTCATATTCTCCTGTAACATTTTCTTCTACTGCTTCCCCTACAACTGCATGACTATTAGATTTTCATCCCCCTTTACATACTGTATTACCCTTTCAATATCTTCATACACTTTCTCCATCTCTTCATCTTCAGCTTGCTTCATAGGCATGTATACCTGAACTATCGTTGTCGGCGTTGGTTCGCTGTCGATTTTGATAAGAACAACCCTGTCACTGAATTATTGACAGTAACCATTCTCTACGCTACCTCCCTATTCATAACAATTTCTACTCCCATTATATCATTTTCTTCTGCTATTGATATTACCCTGCAGTCATCTGTCCAGAAATCCTTGTCTTCTTTCCACTTCACTTCACTGATCCCTACTATATCTAGATTAAGCCTTTGGATTTCCCTTTTCATATTTTCTACTTTCCCTACCACGTTGGCGCTTTTGACATGTAGAGCGTTATCCTGTCGTTGATTATTCAGTGTTTCCCTCATTGAAACCTCCCCTTTGGCAGTCCCCTCCCGGAGATCCGAATAGGGCAGTATTCCGCAATCTTTTGCCGGTGGAGAGATCATCATGACACATCTTCAATTATAGGACACATATCCTATGGTTACACATTATGTGTCTTTAATGCAGTGGTTTCCATTGCCTTCTGCATCCTCATGCCGTTCATAATTGCTGATTCTTCCGCCTTTAGGGGCAGTTGCCCATCCCTAGGACAAGAGTGTGCCCTAAACCTCTGTCCGCTCCTCCACCCTCTTTGACAAGGTCGTTGGCAGAATGATGGGTGGCTTTTGATGTCGGAAGTCTTCGGCCGCCAGTGCTGATTATTCGTCAATAGGTAACGTACCAAAATCTTTATCATAAAGGATAGATACTCTGGTGATGAAAATGAGTGAAGCAATACAATCGCTTTTGCGTGTTACAAAATGCAAGTGTTTGTAAAATACGAAGGCATGTTATTAAAATTTCGTTCAGCGTATTAAATATTTTCATATCATCACGAAAAAAGAAAATGAAGTTTTGCTTACTTTTACACACAGTAACAACCGATAAATAAATGAATTGCAAGTTTCTGAGTAAAACACCTCTCACAACAGTTACCACTGAGCCTTCAGTTCATATTTATGTTGATTGGGTATAATTAACTTCTGAATATTAATTAAATTTGCTTACAGTAGGTCGTGCGGTAGCGTTCTCGCTTCCCACGCCCGGGTTCCCGGGTCCGATTCCCGGTGGGGTCGGGGATTTTCTCTGCCTCGTGATGGCTGGGTGTTGTGTGCTGTCCTTAGGTTAATTAGGTTTAAGTAGTTCTAAGTTCTAGGGGACTGATGACCGTAGCAGTTAAGTCCCATAGTGCTCAGAGCCATTAGAACCATTTTTTGCTTACGGTAGATTGTAAAGTTACTTACATGTTTCTACGATGTGTTCGTTTATAAGTGTATACAAAGCCATGTGATTTTACTATGTTCTTACATGAGTCATGGTATGGTCCGTCCAATAGTCAATTCAAAGTGACGAATCGTCGAACAGCTTTATTGGCATTTCGTCCTCTACGCAACCAAAATTCCAGTTAATCATGTTTGTGAATTTAAAGGAACCGAAACATCGCAAAGTTCTTGATTGTAAGTTGAATAAGGATTTTTTCAGGAAAACATAACAGTCCACAATCGCTCCTAAGAGGTTTATTTTTAATTTTCAACATTCGAAAATAGTCTTTAAAGGGCGATCGAAAATTTTCCGTTTGAGGACGTTGCTGCACTGAACATGCAACGTAGCTCGACTTCGTTGCACACACACACACACACACACACACACATATATATATATATATATATATATATATATATATATATATATATATATACGATTCGTAGGAGAGGGTTTAGTGTGGCTTTCGTGTCTTTTGACGTTTGTGCGGGCGGAAATGTGGCCTATGATGGTATTACCAAACAGGACCAACGTGCTATTATTCTTGTCTTGACTACTAAAGGATGAAACTCAGTGGGTATCTACCGGTGAATGAGAAATGTGTACGAAACAGCACGTCTCTCAGAAACCACCGTAGTGGAACTGTGTGCCAGGTTCCGTGCTGGTCGTGGTTAGACACAAGACGCCGGTCGACCTGAGAGACTGGCCTTATCCATTACGGACAAATAGGTACCTTGAGGACCCAACCTATAGCCCAGATCTGCTCCCAAGCAGTATCACGCCTTTGGTCCCTCAAACAAAGGCCTTGAAGGATCAACGATTCCTGTCGCAAGAGAACGTGCAGCAAGTAGTTACGGACTTCTTCACGCAACAGGACACTGAGTTTTACCAAATTGGTATCTTGAACCTGGTGCTTGGTGGTTTTATTGTCAGTGTTGACGGCGAGGTTGCCTGATTGGCATACCGATTCTAGGGAGTGCGATCATCGAAAGCAAAGATTCTGATCGCCCCATACACAATTCCGCTTAGATATATCTAATAAATTTTTGATGCCACTCTAAAATTAATAAATCTAAATTGCCATAGTAAACAAACCTGTTGCTCCCCTCTTTACTTTAATTCACCATTTAAACACTGAACTATAATAATGATCTAACGGTTTATACACAGAGAGTGTCCAAATAGGACGGGAACGATCGTCTGAAGCAAAAAGCTTCATATAGACATATGTTCTACTGCGAATGGTGTACGAGATAGAATTCATTTATGGAACGTCATTATTTATTCTCTGCACCATTCAAGATATTGTCAGTTTTACAACGTATAACAGTTAACATTACAACATGCATTTTACAAATTATCATTAAAAAAACGTATTTTAACACACTCGCCTCTAAGCATTATAGAACACGTCACATTCTAACTGTTGTGCAGTTCACAATAAATGTTCGAATATCCAACTTCTAACATTTGAGAACATGTCGTGTTGCTTATCTGAGTGCTTCTGCTTCTTCCCTAAAGAGCGCAGCAGCGACCAGGATGCAACAAAGCACTTCATATCGTGAATTCACCTTTAGTTTGTGCAGCTTAGACGTCACACAACCCCATAACAAAACTGGCGATCTTGGTGAGTCGTTAATGCTGCTAACACGCCAAACCCAGTGATTAGGGTAAGTGCTGCTTAGATGTTCCCTCACAAATATAGCATAACTTGGAAGGGCTCCACCATTCTAAAAATACATTGCAACCCACGTGGCCAAAGGAATATCCACAAGGTGTTCAACAAACCAATTTTCCAAAAAAGGAATTCTATCACCTCATTCACTCTCCTAAAATGACTTGATCTACCAGCATTTTACCATGTCGTACCAGACACTGATCGGAAAACGAATCTATAAACTGGTTTCCAATGTAGCGCGTGGACTTTCCTACGACCATCGATGATTACTCCGTGTGTTGTTGATCCCACTTCGTATGAACGTGGTTTCATCGCTGACTATTATTAATGGAAGCAAATGACGGTCGTCTTCTAACGACTGACAAAATTCAGATCGACTGTCATTGTCATGCGTGTGAAGATTGAGGACACGCCGTATGTGATACGGGTATGAGTTTTCCGCATGTAATGTTCACCATTCACGTGTTCGTGGTAGACTGCTACGTGCACAAAGTCCATGTGTGCCGGTAGTAGGCCTACGCTGCATCTTCTTAGCAACGTGTTGTTGTTCCTTCAAGGTTTGGCTCAAATGGCTCTGAGCACTATGGGACTTAACTTCTGAGGTCATCAGTCCCCCTAGAACTTAGAACTACTTAAACCTAACAAACCTGAGGACATCACACACAGCCATGCCTGAGGCAGGATTCGAACCTGCGACCGTAGCGGTCGCGCGGTTCCAGTCTGTAGCGCCTAGAAACGCTCGGTTATTCCGGCCAGCCGTGCAAGGTTTATTGAACTTCACATTCAGAACGAAAACGGAAACTTGGAAGAATACTTGTTCCCACAGTGCGCTTAAAACTCTACTGAACACTCTAACATCAGGAGTTTGACGTGTTGGATAGCGCTGAGGGTTTTCATCGACATCAGCAGGAGCACGACCATCGAAGAACCAGTATAAATACATCACATCTGCCGTATTGTGCAGTGTAGCTGTGTGAGTTTTAGCCAGCGCGTGTACAAACACAATTAAACGTTGCTTCTATGATACTCTCCCAATCCCTCACACCACTTCATTCACAACGCACCGTGGAGAACTGCTCCTTAAACGGGCTGGTTTAATGTCAAAAAAGCATCTCGAGTAAATAGGTTAAAAATGATGGGATAGGATGGACTAGAATAAAATGTCAAAGACGTTGGACGGATAAGACTCATTCGCGCACGTCATCAGAGAAAAAACAAATGTACAAAATGGATTCCGCCACTGAACCCATTTTTGCGTCGGATAAACGTTACTGTCATGTTCATGAATACGGACCATTTCTCTTGGGACGCCCTGTAAATGCTGTCGTTCATTTGTATTCATTCCAAAGTCTGGTTTGATACAGCTATCGTACATCCTGTGCAAGCTTCTTCACATCTATAAACTACTACAGCATAAACGCATTTCAATTTCCTCACGTACTGAAACCTTGGTCTGCCCATAAATTTTTTACACTTTTCCCATTTACTATTTGACGATTCCTTTGTGCTTCTGGGTGTGTTCTGACATACGATTCCTTCTATTTGTCAACCTGTGCCATAAAATGCTTTTCTTCCCGATTCTGTTCAGTACCTCCTCGTTCGTTATTCAATCTTCTCTTCAGTATTATTCTGTTCTACTGCGTAGTAAACGCTTCTATTCTCTTCTTGTTTCAGCTGTTCATCGTACATGTCTCACTTTTGTAAAAGTGTACACTTCAGACAAATAAATTCAGGAAAGACTTTCTAAAATATATATTCGAATTTAACAAATTTCACTTTTTCTGAAATATTTTGCCTGTGGTTGTCGTATGTATTTTATAGGTTCTGTACTTGCTCCATCATCAGTAATTCTGCTGCCGAAATAATAAAACACGTCTGCTACTTTTAATGTCACATTTCCGAATCTAATTCCCTCATCATCGCCTGACTTTCACTACATTCCATTACTTTTCTTTACTACATGTGATTATTTCTTTTCTAGACAATATTCATTCAGTTCAATTGATTTTCTAAGTCTTTTGCTGTCTGACGGAAACTCGTTGTTTTATTTTTTTTCTCCATTAACTGTAATTCTCTTACAATTTTTCTCCTTGGTTTCCTTAACTGCTCTCTCAGCGCATAGATGGAATAACATTGAGTATAGACTACAATCATGCCTCACTCTCTCCTCAGTTATTGGTAGCCTTTCATGTTCTTCGATGCTTACAACTGTAGGCCGGTTTATGTTCAGGTTGAAATTACTTTTCGCTTACTGTGTTTTATCCGTGCTACCTTAGGATTTTAAAAAAATGTAGCCTCATCAATATCACAACAGGTTTCTCTAAATCCACAATTACTATGAACGTAAGTTTGCTTTCTTGACCTTGTCTTAGTAACAATTCGCATCTTCCTACGTTTCTTTGGAACCCAAACGGAACTTCATCAGGTTATCTTCTGTTCATAAGGCTGTTGCAAGCAGCGACTGTTATATTGACTTGTAAATAACAGATTTCAGCTATCAGTCGTCCATTTTAAATCTTATTGGCAGATCTAGATTTCAGCTAGCAACTAGCCATTCTCAGTGCACCATCATTTTTGATCAATGCATGTAATGCCTGTTGGTCGGGCTTCATCCACAGTTCATTACATGCATTGATCAAAAATGATGGTGCATTGAAAATGGCTAGTTTCTAGCTGAAATCTATTATTTACAAACAGAGCTTGTTGGATGTCAGCTTCTACAAGTTTTTCCACAGAGTTCACCTTGATCAGTTATGATTTTTCAACCATCCACTTTCAGTTACACCATGGAAAGAGGTCGCTCCTTTCCCTGTAAATAAAGTTTAATCACAAATTAATTTGCTTTCCACTTAATTTCTTATTTTAGCTTTTCTCTTCATGTTTTCCCTATTTTAGACACTTATAGGTTGGACAACGTTTGCTGAGACTTCAGCAGCTGTACGTTGTTTATCAAACGAAAGACGGTGCGAGGCGAGCTATCTATGTCTTCAAATGGCCTGAACGACCAGGTAATTGGGCCCCTTAGGGATATGGCGGCTAAGGAGGGGAAGAAATCTAGTGTGCACTCCGTGTGCATTCCGGGCGGAGTCATTCCTGATGTGGAAAGGGTCCTTCCGGATGCCATGAAGAGCACACGGTGCAGCCAGCTGCAGGTGGTGGCACATGTCGGCACTAATGACGTGTGTCGCTTTGGATCTGAGGAAATTTTCTCTGGATTCCAGCGGCTATCTGATTTGGTGATGGCTGCCGGTCTTGCTTACGAGATGAAGGCACAGCTCACCATGTGCACCATCGTTGACAGAACCGACTGCGGACCTTTGGTGCTGAGCGGGGTGGAGGGTCTGAATCAGAGGCTCAGACGGTTTTCCGACCGTGTTGGCTGCAGATTCCTTGACTTGCGCCATAGGGTGGTGGGGTTTCGGGTTCCGCTGAATAGGTCAGGAGTTCACTACATTCAGCTGGCGGCTACGCGGGTAGCGGAGGCTGTGTGGCGTGGACTGGGAGGTTTTTTAGGTTAGAAGGCCTCGGGGAAGTACGGGGTGTGCTGCAACCAAAAAGGGTGCATGGCAAATACAGGACGTGCTTGTATGAAGGAACAGTCGGGATTGTAACTGTAAATTGGTGTAGTTGTGCTGAGAAAGTCCCTGAGCTTCAAGCGCTAATAGAAAGCACAGAAGCTGAAATCGTTATAGGTACAGAAAGCTTTCTAAAGCCTGAAATAATTTCTGCAGAAATTTTTACGAAGTCTCAGACGGTGTTCAGGAAAGATAGATTAGGCAGAATTGATGGTGGAGTGTTTGTGTCTGTCAGTAGTGGTTTATCTTGTAGTGAAGTCAAAGTAGATACTCCGTGCGAATTGGTATGGGTGGAGGCTATACTTAACAGCCGAACTAAGTTAATAATTGGCTCCTTCTACCGACCCCCAGACTCCGATGATATAATTGCTGAACAGTTCAGAGAAAATTTGAGTCTCGTAAGATATAAATAGCCCACTCATACGGTTATAGTTGATGGGCACTTCAACCTTCCTTCGATATGCTGGCAAAAATACTTGTTCAAAACCGGTGGTAGGCAGGAAACATCTTCCGAGATTGTCCTAAATGCTTTCTCCGAAAATTATTTCGAGCAGTTAGTCCATGAACTCACGCGAATTATAAATGTTTGCGAAAACACACTTGATCTCTTATCCACAAACAATCCAGAAGTAATAGAGAGCATCATGACTGATACAGGGAATTGTGATCACAAGGTCATTGTAGCTAGGCTCAATACCGTTTCCTCCTAATCCACCAGAAACAAACGCAAAATAATTTTACTTAAAAAAGCGGAGAAAGTGTCACTAGAAGCCTTCCTAAGAGACAATCTCTATTCCTTCCGGACTGACTATGCAAATGTAGACGAGATGTGGCTCAAATTCAAAGATATAGTAGCAACGGCAATTGGAGAGATTCATACCTCATAAATTGGTAAGAGATGGAACTGATACCCCATGGTACACAAAACAGGTCCCAACGCTGTTGCAGAGGCAACGGAAAAAGCAAGCGAAATCCCCAAGATTGGCTAAAATTTACAGACGCGCGAAATTTGGCACGGACTTCAATGCGAGATGCCCTTAATAGGTTCCACAAAGAAACGTTGTCTCGAAATTTGGTAGAAAATCGGAAGAAATTCTGGTCGTATGTAAAGTACACAAGCTGCAAAACGCAGTCAATACCTTCGCTGCGCAGTGCCGATGGTACTGTTACCGAAGACTGTGCCGCTAAAGCGGAGTTACTGAACGCAGTTTTCCGAAATTCCTTCACCGGGGAAGACGAATGGAATATTCCAGAATTTGAAACACGAACAGCTGGTAGCATGAGTTTCATAGATACCTTAGAGGTTGCGAAGCAACTCAAATCGCTTGATACGGGCAAGTCTTCACGTCCAGATTGTATACCGATTAGGTTCCTTTCAGATTACGCTGATACAATAGCTCCCTACTTAGCAATCATATACAACCGCTCGCTCACCGATAGATCTGTACCTACAGATTGGAAAATTGCGCAGGTCGCACCAGTGTTTAAGAAGGATAGTAGGAGTAATCCATCGAACTACAGACCTAGGTCAGTGACGTCGGTTTACAGTAGGGTTTTGGAGCATATACTGTATTAAAACATTATGAATCACCTCGAAGGGAACGATCTATTGATACGTACTCAGCGTGGTTACAGAAAACATCGTTCTTGTACTACGCAGCTAGCTCTTTATTCGCACGAAGTAATGGCCACTATCGACAGGGGATCTCAAGTTGATTCCGTATTTCCTCACAAGCGACTTCTAATTAAGCTGCGGTCCTATGGGGTATCGTCTCAGTTGTGCGACTGGATTCGTGATTTCCTGTTATGAAGGTCGCAGTTCGTAGTAATAGACGGCAAATCATCGAGTAAAACTGAAGTAATATCAGGTGTTCCCCAGGGAATCGTCCTGGGACCTCTGCTGTTCCTGATTTATATAAATGACCTGGGTGACAGGTCGCAGTTCGTAGTAATAGACGGCAAATCATCGAGTAAAACTGAAGTGATATCAGAGGTTCTCCAGGGAAGCGTCCTGGGATCTCTGCTGTTCCTGATCTATATAAATGACCTGGGTGACAATCTGAGCAGTTCTCTTAGGTTGTTCGCAGATGATGCTGTAATTTACCGTCTAGTAAGGTCATCCGAAGGCCAGTATCAGTTGCAAAGCGATTTAGAAAAGATTGCTGTATGGTATGGCAGGTGGCAGTTGACGCTAAATAACGAAAAGTGTGAGGTGATCCACATAAGTTCCAAAAGAAATCCGTTGGAATTCGATTACTCGATAAATAGTACAATTCTCAAGGCTGTCACTTCAACTAAGTACCTGGGTGTAAAAATTACAAACAACTTCAGATGGAAAGACCACATAGATAATATTGTGGGGAAGGCGAGCCAAAGGTTGCGTTTCATTGGCAGGACACTTAGAAGATGCAACAAGTCCACTAAAGAGACAGCTTACACTACACTCGTTCGTCCTCTGTTAGAATATTGCTGCGCGGTGGGGGATCCTTACCAGGTGGGATTGACGGAGGATATCGAAAGTGTGCAAAAAAGGGCAGCTTGTTTTGTATTATCACGTAATAGGGGAGAGAATGTGGCAGATATGATACGCGAGTTGGGATGGAAGTCATTAAAGCAACGAAGTTTCTCGTCGCGGCGAGATCTATTTACGAAATTTCAGTCACCGAGTTTCGCTTCCGAATGCGAAAATATTTTGTTGAGCCCAACCTACATAGGTAGGAATGATCATCAAAATAAAATAAGAGAAATCAGAGCTCGAACAGAAAGGTTTAGGCGTTCGTTTTTCCCGCGCGTTGTTCTGGAGTGGAATGGTAGGAAGATAGTATGATTGTGGTTCGATGAACCCTCTGCCAAGCAGAATTAAATGTGAATTGCAGAGTAATCATGTAGATGTAGATGTAGTTGCAAGAAACTGTAACGGCCGTAGAATTTCGGTTCCACATTTTATCGGGACTTTAATCGCTGTTCCGCACTTTGCTGCAACAGCAGTCAATAGTCTAAGGTATAGGCAAAACACCATATCAGTGATGATAAGAAATGGTTTAACACTCACTACTAGCCCCGTACATTGAACACACTTCAGTGGCAGCTGTTTACGAATTTGACGAGTGGTTTGGTGCACATGAGGTTCAGAAATATACCGCTTTAGGCAAAGCCTGGCGATATAATACTAACGAGTGCAAATGGTAGTGCGGCATAATGGGGAAGATCCAAGTAAAAGTGACCCAATGAAACATGGTATCTGTTTACGATCAAGCGATATACAGGGTAATTATAAGGTCCATGAAGTGTAAAAGAATATCGGTAAATGGCTGAACATAACGTAACAAATCACCGTGAAAGACAAACTCTCAGTTCCTGCCGGCTAGGTAGTTTGAAAATCGCCAACACATGCACCAAGGACCATAGTTGCTGAAAAAGGTGGCAAACCACACAAAGAAAGCAATTTGTTCACTAGAATTTGCCAGTCAGTAGCGAATGCTCAGAGCTTTACCTGGAAATCTTACTACGACAACAATATAGTTAAGCGGTACAAGGAATTAGAGGAAGATGGTTGTTTGTGAGATGCAAAATATTGGGACCGACCGAGTGGCTGTGAACAGAGAGTGGGCCATATAAGGAATGTGACATCATGAGGTATCACTGTCTGCCCATCGAGATACAGTGGAACCGAACATTCCTCAAACAACAGCAGATGTTCTTACTACCCCTCCTTATACTCAGGGTCGGGAATGGGCAGAAGTGGACTACCGGTTAGATATGTACTGTACGAAGAAGGATATCACATAAAGCATTTTATAAATATACAAATCCTGGAAATCAAACCCCATTATGAACACCTCGCTTTGGAGAGAAGTTTAAAACATAAATATATGCTTTGCTAATAATAGTATTCTGTCAGGTAATATGTGTCAAAATTCGTGTTAGGGATTGTTGCTCTACTGTGCGAAGTAAAAGCTGGATTTTAGGAGCGACAAGTAGCGCGGGAAGGACGAAGGTTCTTGTTTTCTGCTAGACACTCCCGACAGGTGGCGGTACACGCGCAAGCGGGCCGTAAATACGACAGCTAAACCGATTCACTTCCCATAGCGCGGCCAACGCTACGGAACGATGCAGTAATTATTCTGCACATTATAACCTCATTATTAAGCAATATTAGGGACTCATCCAGATAAATATTGCCACGTTCGTCATTAAGGAGCATTCCTTTCCCTGTTACATAACGTTCATAATTATTCGATTACACGCGATTCGGACATTTTAAATATAAAGGAGAATCGATCACACGTGAAACCGGCAGGTGCGGTTACAAGTTCTTCACAATTCTGACAACTGTACCGAGTCACTTCATTAAACTGTTTCGGGAGTTTGTCTGCCAGATGCTGTATCACTAGTTACGCTTTTCTTGGTCATTTATCTGTATCAGTTTTTGCAAAATTACCCTGTTTTTGTTACCACGTTTGTTCATCTAGCGAAAAACTGAACTGAACGCACAGAACCACTAGCCACAAAGTGTTGCCACTAGGTTGTGGACAGGTACTTTGTGCCATCTGATCCCTTACGCTTTTCTGTTATTCATATGGGTAGAGTTGCATTTGTACCCGTTAACATCGTATCGTAAGGCCTGCCTAAAACCAAACATTTCTCGGGAATCCGAACTAATGCCCTGCAAGGATTGCAGCTTCGTTGTGTTTGCGATCAAGCTAGTGATAGTGTATTCTCCAGTAGTTTTATTAATGGAGCGCTGCCAAACACTAATGCCTCACATAACTAAGCACTGGGTAGCATCTCTGTTTGACAGCACTCCTCACATACTTTGCTAAGATGTATTCACCGTGAAATGTATTTCAATCAGTGTTTCGTTGAGTAACCCTCTGAACAGCGTTACTCTAATGTTTCATTTTTTCGCGACGCTGGCTTTTTGGAAATTACGAGTATGTCTTCTCGTTCACACACATGATGACTCGTTTATTTTGGTACATTATATTACAAATCTGAAAGAGAGGACAACGTTTTGCCGAGTGTTCTTGTGAGGACTGACGTTCTGTTCCGAATGATAAAAGTAATGAAATTATCACGAAGTTGTTATTACATTGTAGGCTTCCGTACCTCAGTCAGTAAACATCCTTATAGAATCCTTCTGTTGTCTGTCTGTCTGCCTGGCTATTACGTCCCTCTTTTATGAGGACTACTTAGAGGTGGCGAGTTGAAATTCATGTCACTTACTAAGGTCTACAGTCCCAACGTGGTGTAAGATATTTAAGCTTCGAAGTCAACCCAATCAAAAGATACGACAATTTTTTGATACTCGCAACCTCACTAATCAAAACCTTAGAGTGCTTCCTGTTGACCTAGAATCATGAAGATTTGGAAGAAGCAACGTTTTACAGTACAAGTAAAGGATGAATCCGAATATTGTAAATTTTTAGTTACATCAAATAAAAAAATTGTTGTGCGACTGCAAACTTACATTGCATTCTTACTCCATTAAAAATCTCCGAAACTGCCATAGCGACTTTGATCTGGATTTCAGTAGTACGGTAGTGATTCAGAGGAAGGCCAGTGTACGTAATTTACAAATATTTCGTGCTAATTGGCTGAGCTACGATGAAGCCAGGTCACCTGCCGATGTGAAGAAGATACCTTTGCCACCTAGCGCTGACAGGCGTACGGTCGAACGTCTATCGTTCCACGTCGGCACTGGCATCGCAAGTCAATTATGAAATGCACATTCTACAAGGGGCAATCAAAAATTTTCGCTTCAGATGCCGTACAGTTAGGAATCGGTATGCTAGTCAGACAAAATCGCCCTGCGGATTGTGACAGTCATCTCACCGACTCACCAGCTTACTCGTCAGGTAAAACAGCCTGTCCTGCTACGAGAAGAAGTCCGTAACTGCCTGCCGTTCAACCTCGTTCGACAGGTATCTTCGACCGCTGAAGGCTTCTTTTAAGCGTGACAATCGCATGGAGAGACAGACCAGGAGGGTGTAAAATTTGAAATTTTCCCGGCGAATCAACTGTTCGAAAAGATTTCGGGCTTGCAGCCGGTCGTCGTAAGCTTCATTGCACGATATTTCGGCTGGACAACTGCCAGCCATCTTCAGGTGAGCCGAACGAGGACTGAATGAATATCAACCAATGAAGTTTACGACTACCGGCTGCCAGCCCAAAATCTTTTCGAACAGACCAGGAGGGTGCTCGAGAGTCTCGTATTTGAGGCGCCGTAAACTCTGTATTACGACAATCATAACATGTAGGCTTTCACGGAAAGCGTCTTGATTAATTAAAACTTCCGGGCCAAGAGGCTATGGTCGAACAGCAGAAATTTTTCCTTCTGACCATTCGTTGCCAATTGCGGGCAACATCTTCAGACGTGAGTCAATTACTGGCTGCCGAGCTCTTTTTTTTATTTTTTATTTTTATTTAATTTTTTTATGCCTAGAGAGTGATCGCCTTTGGCGACTATTTCTTATTGAGTGGCAAGGTGTGAGAAATGGTTTCACCTTACTCTGTATTCGCTTGCAAAGGGGCTTGGGCTCTCTACGGCTCCTTAAGTACTTTCAGGGTGCACAACAACTACCACAAATAACTGAAGATTGCATCATCTTTCATGGTCCTTTGGGGGTGCAATGATGGCTCGAGGCACCTTGTATTTGTGCCAAATTTGTGGTAGGGCCTGGCCTACATTCGCAAGTTGGCGGACATTTCCCTGATACTCGTCTAATTTGTGAAAAAGACCAGTTGCTTGCTCTTTTATCTTCTCAGTGACGTATTTTTCTCCAGTTATCTCGTCTATTTCTCTCGTCCTGGCCCATCGTGGAGCGTCTAGACTCCACTTAAAACATCTGTTTTGTAATGGTAGCAAGCTACGTATATTAGAGTCACATGTTGTTCCCAAGCTTTTGACAATGTTGACTGGAATACTCTCTTTCAAACTCCAAAGGTGGCAGGGGTAAAATACAGGGAGCGAAAATCTATTTACAATTTGTACAGAAACCAGATGGCAGTTATAAGAGTCGAGGGACATGAAAGGGAAGCAGTGGTTGGGAATGGAGTAAGACAGGGTTGAAGCCTCTCCCCGATGTTGTTCAATCTGTATATTGAGCAAGCAGTAAAGGAAACAAAAGAAAAATTCGGAGTAGGTATTAAAATTCATGGAGAAGAAATAAAAACTTTGAGGTTCGCCGATGACATTATAATTCTGTCAGAGACAGCAAAGGACTTGGAAGAGCAGTTGAATGGAATGGACAGTGTCTTGAAAGGAGAATATAAGATGAACATCAACAAAAGCAAAACAAGGATAATGGAATGTAGTCTAATTAAGTCGGGTGATGCTGAGGGAATTAGATTAGGAAATGAGACACTTAAAGTTGTAAAGGAGTTTTGCTATTTGGGGAGCAAAATAACTGATGATGGTCGAAGTACAGAGGATATAAAATGTAGACTGGCAATGGCAAGGAAAGCGTTTCTGAAGAAGAGAAATTTGTTAACATCCAGTATTGATTTACGTGTCAGGAAGTCATTTCTGAAAGTATTCGTATGGAGTGTAGCCATGTATGGAAGTGAAACATGGACGATAAATAGTTTGGACAAGAAGAGAATAGAAGCTTTCGAAATGTGGTGCTACAGAAGAATGCTGAAGATTAGATGGGTAGATCACATAACTAATGAGGAAGTACTGAATAGGATTGGGGAGAAGAGGAGTTTGTGGCACAACTTGACCAGAAAAAGGGATCGGTTGGTAGGACATGTTCTGAGGCATCAAGGGATCACCAATTTAGTATTGGAGGGCAGCGTGGAGGGTAAAAATCGTAGAGGGAGACCAAGAGATGAATACACTAAGCAGATTCAGAAGGATGTAGGTTGTAGTAGGTACTGGGAGATGAAAAAGCTTGCACAGGATAGAGTAGCATGGAGAGCTGCATCAAACCAGTCTCAGGACTGAAGACCACAACAACAACAACAACAATGTTGTTCCCCAAGACGTAGAGCCGTGCAGCAGGGAGGCTTGTACCGTTGCTCTATAAAGTTTTATTCAGTTTTCTATCTTGTATGTGTTGGGTAACAGTTATTCCTTTATCCAGTATCATTCCCAGGTATTTCGTCGTCATAATCCAGGGTATTGTCTGTCCATTGATGGTAAGTCGCGTCCTCAGTTCCAGCCGTTTCTTCGTAAACAGTATTGCAGCAGTTTTCGTAGGATTTATGGTGATTTTATTGCTCTTTGCCCATTGCTCGGTGACGACAAGTTGTCACTGCATTCTGTTGACACATTATTGGATGTTTCTTCCAGAGGTAAGGAAGGCCGTGTCATCGGCGTACAGACTGGCGGTGACGTGCTGAATGGTGGGAATGTCGTTAATATACAAATTAAACAGGCCTGGCGATATCACCGATCCCTGTGGGATGCCACCTGAGACAGCTTTCAGTGATGATTTCTTCCCAAATATTTGTACAAACAGACGCCTGTCCTGCAGAAAGCTGTCAATGAGCTCGATGTAACAGTCGAGGAGACATGTTTGATCGACTAGTTTGACTATAAGCTTGTCACGCCATGACCGATCACATGCCTTTCCTATATCTAGGAAAACTCCAACGGTAGAGTTCCGTCTACTCAGATTGATTTGTAAGAACTCTGTGATCCGAAGCAGCTGAAGCTCCCCCGATAACTGTGGCTGGAAGCCCAACTGTTCGTGGCTGATGATGTTAATATTTTCTTCCAGATAGTCTTTGAGACACTGTAGTAGCACCTGTACGAGTATTTTGCCTAGTGTGAGCAACAGATTAATCGGGCGGTAGCTGTCGAGCAACGTTGGTTTTTTTTTCCTCTTTTGGGAATAGGAATCGTCTTCACCGTCTTCCAGTCTGCAGGGAAGTAGCCTCTGAGTAAGCAGCTGTTGATAATTCGAGTTATGAGAACGATAATATTTCTCGGAAGATGCTTAAGATCGGTGTTGGTGGCCCATATACTGAGGCTTGAAGATCGTTCTCTAGATTGTGGAGTTGCTGTCCCTTTCGGTTGGCCCTCCTTGAAAGCCAGGCCCCATGTTTGTAGTTAAGGTCACCTCCCAGTGAGACCTTATTGAATCGATCGAAGACAGCATGAAGATCTCTGGCAACAAACTGTTTCTTGGGGCTAAGATACGCCGCCACAGTAGATCATCCTGATGATGTCGTATGGTGTTTTCGACGGACCCTGCAGTTTCGCCACCTCGTTGTCCAACCCTGTTCGTCCTAGAACCATTAATGTTGCGTAATATGAAACTAGCAATCTCCGTCAGGTGCGTTTCCGATATCAGAACTATGTCCAACCTGTGCCGACTAACAAATTCGTCCAGTTCAGTTTGTTTACGTCTTGCGCCATTGACATTCCAAATGCAGAGTCGGATGTGTCTTGATCTGTGGCCGTTATCCGCCCCTTAAGGAACGATAAACGCCTTGATTATTCCCTCCACCAGCGTGAGGATTCCTGTCAGTTTTAGTTGAAGTTTTACAAGTAGGGCTGCGATGTCCGATATGGCTGGCGTCAAGGTGCCTAGGGTGGCTGTAGTGGAAGCAGATGTTGCAGGTTGGTCGCTCCTAGGCGACACCGTGTCTGCATAGGATCGTGAAATCCTTCGTTTTGGACTCTTCTGTAGGGTAACTGATATTTGGGTTTGTCTGGGTGGCTGTTGTTCTGGTGCCTCATAGTCCAGTTTACTGGTCGTCGCTGGCGTTGTCGATTGTTGAACGATGTTCACCGTCGGTTTCTTGGCCTGCTGTTGCGGCTGGACATTTTATGTCCGGAGGAGTGCCTGGTATTTTTCGCAACCACGCCATGAGACGCAGTGGCCTTTGTCACAATTAGCACATTTTGCTTTGGTGGTGCCGGGCAGGCTGCAGTCTTTGGTTCGATAGTCTCCAGCGCACTGCACGCAGCGGAGTGGCATCCGGAAATAATTAGCCTTACGCTTGAAGCGTTGACATTTTTTGTACTATGTCGGCCCATCCATCTTCAATGCGCACTCTCGTGTAAAGAAGGTACCGGGAGTCGTTGATTTTATGGTTGTCTTTTGCATTGGGAAGGCTGACGCAATACGGAGGGAGCCCAACTAATTCACCACTGACTTGATCTCCCTCTCTTTTTTATACTGATGTACCCTGGCATGGGGGAATACTTTTTCACTTAATGCCTCCTAGAGTTAACGTTCTGTGACCTGTGCAGGTAGTCGTTTGCTCACCACCTTAAGTTCCTTTTCCTCCAGTGGTTGATGTGTGAAGTGTGGCAAGTCGTAGGTCTCAAAAAATTTCAGAGCCTTTCTTTGATCCTCAAAGGACTCGAAATGGTACTTAATCCTGTCCTTTTAGAAGATGGCATTCAGGGTTTTGGAGCGTTGTTGTTGTAGAACATTATTCAGTTCCACATTCTAGCCAGTATAATAAATCGCGCGCGCTGCACGGTATGTCCGCGTTGTCATCGCGCTCGCGACTGGTGCTGCTGGGCCGTGGAGGTCCCATTTATATAGAGCGCATAGATGGTGCCGCCATTTGTCACGTGTTGTAGACAGTGAAACTGTGTCTGACTAACGTCACTACTCACGATCACAAGTAATCGAAAGTCACTTCGTTCGTAGAACTAAAATTAAACTCTCTTCTTTTTCACGGTAAATGTTAACAGCCAAACAGTTGTAGGATAAAGATTTATTGACCACGGTGTTGGTATATCTAAATATACCTTCATCAGGAGCAAAAATAGACCATGAAAATAACCAAAGTATTACAAGCACAAAACCTTACTAAAATCACATCTCGCAGTGGAGATACATAAAACAATCGTGCCAAAAGCGTCGTCAGTAGTTACAATTAAAATATCTGTACAGCATAGTTATGAAGAGATGGTCGATGCGAACATGTCATAATATCAGTACTTAGCCCGTGAACTAGCGTGAAGAAGGTGCGAAAACACTAGGGCAGACAGTTTCACTGACAGAGGGCACTTGAAGTATGCGCGAGACACTCGCGCACATTAAAACCCAGGGATACGTACTCATACGTGTCAAAATTTTGTTTTCTGGTAACATTATTGTGATGTTCATAAAGTTTTCTGGTTGGACATCCACCCGTGCTCTAGCAGTAGCATATTTGATTAGTACTCCCAACATCCTCGCTCCTGGATTTGAAACCCACCACCGCTTAAATTTTAATTAATAGTCAGCAGTTGTAGTGTCAGCAGGATGCGGTCGTTGCAGCGCCTGCAGAACAAGGTTCTCAGGTAGAGCCTGCACGCTCCGCCAATCACGCGGATTGTGTCTCTCCATAAGGAAGCAGATATCGTCACCCTCAAGGAGACCATACGCAACAACGCGCGGCGGCTCTGTGAAAAAGTGGTTGTTGGTTCGAATGACTCTGAGCACTATGGGACTTAACATCTGAGGTCATCAGTCCCCTAGAACTTAGAACTACTTAAACCTAACTAACCTAAGGACATCACACTCATCCATGCCTGAGCCAGTATTCGAACCTGCGACCGTAGCGGTCGCGCGGTTCCAGACTGAAGCGCCTAGAACCGCACGGCCACACTGGCCAGCAAGGTGGCTGCCCTACAGGACACTACATGGACTACGCCACGTTGGGACTACACATCCACGTCGCTGGCATCGCCATCCGGTTCCGCTTACTATCCTAGAGGAATCGGTTTCCGAACAGAACTAGTGCTGGGCCTGGCGTGCCCACCATGGCTGCCTCCTTTGCCAGGACTAGCCCTCTATTCTACGTCCACTACTTTCAGATCCTACCTTCCCATTTTGGACTACGATATATGCCGGACAGAAGAGTACTGTCACTGTTGCAGGGTGTATGGGACTCCAAGTCCCACCGCCAGACCTCCAAAGTGTATTGCACTGACGCAATGTCACTGCCCTGTCGTTTCTATTTACTGGCTCACCAACACAGTTAAACCGCGGAAGGCTGGTGTTGCTGTAGTGTAACGTATCACAAAATTAAATAAAATAAATCAGCAGTGGAACGCGCCTACTACCGTGTATGCCGTATGGCATCCTGGCCTCCTCTTCAAACTCCAGACATACGCCCTCCCCATCATCTATGTTTGCCTGATAGCCTCCATACTCTCTCACTGACCACCTGGCCTCCTCTTCATACTCCAGACTTACGCCCTCCCCATCATCTATGTTTGCCTGATGGCCTCCTTCCTCTCTCACCGACCTCCTATGTTACCATCCACAACTCCAACTCTTACACCTTCTATCCCCCCGCTGGCATGGCCCAATGCTCCATCCTTTCCCCTCTTCTCTTCCTCTTATACACCGCGAACACGCCGCAGCCCCACCACCTGTCGATCTCCTGCAATATGCCGATGACACCGCCTTCCTTGGTCTTGCTCCCTCCCTCCAACGTTCCCAGCGCCTCCTCCAGTCCCATCTTGACATGTTCACCGCATGGTGCAACAAATGGCTCCTTATGATCAACCCCTCGAAGATCCAGGTAGTCATCATAGGCTTCAACACCCCCTCCTTCCACCTCCTCGATTTCTACCTTACTATCTACGGCCACCCCATTGCCGTCACTCCCACCCTCAAGTACCTTGGCATCACACTCGACCGCCGCTTTTCCTGGACCCCCAAACTCCTCACAGTCCAAGCCAAGGCATGTAACCCTCTCTGTCTTCTCAAACTCCTCTCTGGTCGAACATGGGGATTAGACCCTTCCACTATCCTACATACCTATAAGTCCCTCATCTGCTCCACCCTACGTTATGCCCACCCTGCTTGGATCTGTGCCCCCCTCCCCTACTACAAATTCATCCAAATCCTTGAACCCCATGCACTCTGCCTTGCTTATCACATCCATCTCCCATCCCCGATGTGGATCCTTTATGATCTGATTCCTCCCATCTCCTCCTGTTCCTAGAACGAATACGGATCCTATATGACTCCGCAAACTGGATCCACCCCATCCATCGGTTTCCCCCATCCGCTCCCACCCCAGCCCGCTACTGCACCTGTACCACAGTGACCCACCTGGTCTCCATCTCCACACGTTCCATACCCTCGCCCAAGGTGGCTTCCGCCAACTCCCCCTCCCGGATGATCTCCTCGTGCCTTCCATCTACCCCTCCAACCAGATCTAATCCCTCCTTCTTCCCACCCCTTCTTCAGGGCTCCCTCTCTCCCTTCCTCTCCCCCTTTCCTTCTTTCCTTTTCACCTGCTGAACACCTTCTTTTTCCTTTACATCCCCCCCCCTCCTGGGCTTCCAGCTTCTTTCTGTCCCCTCTTACCCCCCTCCCGGTTTCCCCCTATTGTCTCTCCACCTTTTCTTCTTCCCCTCCTCCATTCACCCAGTGGTAGGCCCTCTTCGGTGCAGTGGTTTTAAACGTTTTCACTGTGGTGTCAGTGTTACTCTAGTTCTGTGTGCAGTGCTTCGTTCCACCAGCAGCAGCAGTGTCGTCAGCTCCATTCATTTGTGTTCCCAATGTGGTGTATCTTTGTTTTCCGTGTCGACTCACAGTGTTCATTCTTTGCATATGTGTATGGCTCTAGTCTATGTTGTTTTTAAATCTACAGTTTATACTCATCTCTTTTTGTTCTTGTTAATTCATAAGTTTATACCATTCTATGTTATGTGTTATTTTCTCATTAGCCTATGTTTTGGCTGTAACTCTCTTGGCTAAAGAGTGACGTATTGTTAGCATTTGCGGCTGAAGACTTAAGGAATAAGAAACCACCCTCATCCTGCCAATGGCATTGTCAAAGACGATGGACTAGCGTCCCTGGGGTAGAAAATTGCCGCTAAAGGTGGAAGAATCAGCAGTGATCAACGACGTGAGGGTGCAGAAGGCAATGCATTAAAGACACATAAAATATATGGACAGAAAATGTGGCCTGTAACTGAGAAAGAGTCATGATGATCTCTCCATTGGCAAAATATTCCAGAATTATCCCCCATTCGGATCTCCAGAAGGGGACAGCCAAGGGTAGGTGACCATGAGAAAAAGATAGAATAATCAACGAAAGGATAACGTTCTACGAGTTGGGGCGTGGAATTTCATAAGCTTGAACGTGGTGGGGAAGCTATAAAATATGAACAGGGAAAAGCAAAGGCTCAATCTATATACAGGGGAGGTCAGTGAGGTAAAACGGAAAGAAGACGAGGATTTATTGTCAAATGAGTATAGGGAAATATCAACAGCAGCAAGTTCAAATGGTTCAAATGGCTCTGAGCACTATGGGACTTAACATCTATGGTCATCAGTCCCCTAGAACTTAGAACTACTTAAACCTAACTAACCTAAGGACATCACACAACACCCAGCCATCACGAGGCAGAGAAAATCCCTGACCCCGCCGGGAATCGAACCCGAGAACCCGGGCGTGGGAAGCGAGAACGCTACCGCACGACCACGAGCTGCGGGCTCAACAGCAGCAGAAAATGGAATAATGGTAGTAGTATTTGTTATGAATAGAAAGGTATGGCAGAGAGTGTGTTACTGTGAACAGTTCAATAATAGGGTTGTTCTTGTCAGAATCGACAGCAAACCAACACCGACAACAACAGTTCAGGTATACATGCCGATGACGCAAGCTGAAGATGAAGAGAGAGAGAGAGTTGTGAAGATATTAAAAAAGTAATACAGAAAGGGAGATGAATATTTAATAGTCATAGGGGACTGGAATGCTGTTGTAAGAGAAGATTGCAGGAGAATATGGGTTTGAGACATTGAGTGAGAGAATAATTGAGTTCTTTAATAGATTTCAGTTAGTAATAGCGAATACCCTTTTCAAGAATCACAAGAGGAGGAGGTATATTTCGAAAAGAATCACAGGTGGAGATCGTATAGTTGGAAAAGGCTGAGTGATACAGTGATACGCGGAGATTTCTGTTAGATCACACCATGGTCAAACAGAGATTGTAAGGTGTACCCAGGAGAGGATATAGATTTGGATCATAATATAGCAATGATGAAGAGGAGGCTGAAGTTTAAGAGCTTACACACTAAGAAACAATACGCCAAGCAGTGGGATACAGAACTACTAAGGAATGACGAGATATGCTTGAAATTCGTTAAGGCCATAGACACAGCAATAAGGAATAGTTCAGTAGGCACTACACTAATACAAGTCACTGAGGAACAAAGTAAAAGCGAAGTGCAGGGAAGCTAAGACAAAATGGCTGCAAGAAAAATATGAATAAACTGAAAAAGAAATGACTGTCGTGAGGACTGACTCAGCTTATAGGCAAATCAAAACTACCTTAAGTGAAATAAAATATAAGAGTGGTAAAATTAATACTGCAACGGGACTTCCACTGTTAAATGCAGAGGAGCTAGCGGATAGGCCCTAGGAGTACACTGAAAGCCTCTATGAGGGCGAAGATTTGTCTGATACGGTAGAAGAAGAAACAGGAATCGTTCCAGCAGGTATAGGGGATCCAGTATTAGAATCAGAATTCAAGAGCTTTGGAAGACTTAAGATCAAATAAGGCAGAAAGAATAGATAACATTATAAAATTCCATCAGAATTTCTATAACCATTTGGGGAAGTGGCAACAGAACGACTATTCACGTTGGTGTGTAGAATGTTTGAGTCTGGTGACATACATTCTAACTTTCGGAAAAATGTCATCCACACAAATCAGAAGATTGCAAGAGCTGAGAAGTGCGAGAATTATCATACAATCAGCTTAACAGCTCATGCATCCAAGTTGCTGACATGATTAATATACAGGATAATGGGAAAGAAAATAAAGGAGGTTTTAAAAGATGATCAGTTAGGCGTTCGGAAAGGTAAAGCTAACACAGAGGCAATTTTGATGTTGCGGCTGATAATGAAAGCAAGACTAAAGAAAAACCAAAACACGTCAGTGGATCTATCAACCTGGAAAAAGTGATTGACAATGTAAAATGGAGCAAGGTGTTCGAAATTTTGAGGCAAATAGGGGTAAGCTACAGGGAGAGAGTTTGTACAAGACGCAAGAGGGAATAATAAGAGTGGACGACGAAGAACGAAGGGCTCGGATTAAAAAGGGTGAAAGACAGGGATGTAGTTATTCGCCACTAATGTGCAATATGCGAATCGAAGAAGCAATGACTGAAATAAAAGAAAGTTTCAAGAGTGGGATTAAAGTTGATGGTGAAAAGATATCAATGATACGATTTGGTGATGACACTGCTATCCTGAGTGAAAGTGAAGAAGAATTACATGATCTGCTGAATGGAATGATCGGTCTAGTGGGTACAGAATGTGGACTGAGAATAGGTCGAAGAAAGTCGAAAGTAATGAGAAGTAGCAGAAATGATTACAGCTAGAAACTTGACAGCAGGCTTCATGGTTACAAATTAGATGAAGTCCGCAGCTAGTGTTCTAGTGGCTAGCGTTGCTGCCTCTGGATCATGGGGTCTCCGGTTCGATTCCCGGCCGGGTTGGGGATTTTCTCAGCCCGCGACTGGGTTTTTGTGTAGTCTTCATCATCATAGTCATTCGTGTGAGTGGCTTGATTGTACTGTGTAAAAATTTGGACTTCGTAAGAGTGCTGATGGCTGCGCAGTTGAGCGCCCCAAAAACCAAACATCATCACAACACTACGAAGTACACGTCAAGCAATTCAGTTAAGTCTTTTTTTTCTTTTGAGTCATTAGTCTTGTGACTGGTTTAATGCGACCCACCACGAATTCCTGTCCTGCGCCACCCTCCTCATCTCAGGGTAGCACTTGCAATCCAGATCCTCAATTATGTGGTGGATGCATTTCAATCTCTGTCTTCCTCCATAGATTTTGTCCTCTACTGCTCCCTCTAATGCGATGGAAGTCATTCACTGATGTCTTAACAGATGTCCTATCATCGTGTCCCTTCTCTTTGTCAATGTTTTCAACGTATTCCTTTGCTTTCTGGTTCTGTGCAGAACCTCCACATTCCTTACATTATCAATCCACTTAATTTTTAACATTTGTCTTTAGCACCATTTCTCATGTGCTTCGCTTCTCTTCTGTTCTGGTTTTCCCAGAGCCCATGTTTCATTACCATGCAATGCTATGCTCCAAACGTACGTTCTCAGAAATTTCTTCCTCAGACTACGGGCAATATTAGATATCAGTGGACTTCTATTGTCAGTGCTAGTCTGCTTTTGATATCTTCCTTATTGCATCTGTTTTCCTTACTGTTTTATATTGCTGCCTAGTCTGTATCCTTACCGGTTCCCGTCAGATCACCAAAGTTAAGCGCTGTCGGGCGTGGCCGGCATTTCGATGGGTGACCATCTGGGCCGCCATATGCTGTTGCCATTTTTCGGGGTGCAGCCAGCCTCGTAATGCCAATTGAGGAGCTACTTGACTTAATAGTAGCGGTTATGGTCAAAGAAAAATGAGCGGGAGAGCCGTATGCTGACCACACACCTCTCCTATCTGCATCCTCAGCTGAGGATGACACGGCAGTCGGATGGTCTCGGTGGGCCACTTGTGGCCTGAGGACGGAGTTCTTAGTGAGTGCAGGGGCTGTATCTTTAAATCTAGGGGTTTTTATTTATTTATTGCCAAATTACAGACCTGTTACCTGATGTTTTAAAACAGGTCGTAAATCTTACAATTTTCGTTTTTCATCTTTTTGCAGTTTTCTTTTCTTTTGTTTTATCTAAAACATCTATAAAGAATAATACTTTTCAAAATAACAATAATTTAAGGTTGAAATATAAATAAAATTTTGTTGCTTTTAAAGAAGAATATAAATAATAATAGGATAGAGTAGGGCGGCGTCATTTTTGAATAATAATGTTAATGTCATCGCTCCCGTCTTCGAAACAATCCACCTCTTAAATTTTGATTAGTATACAGCATTGGCGGCTCAAGATTTCTGGCATAAGAAGCAACCCTCGTACTGCCAACTGCATTGTCAAAGATAGCGGAGGAACAGACAGAGGTCCAGGGTACTCTCTTGCCCTTGGGGTCGGAAACCGCCCCTACAAGGTGAAGAATCGGAAATAATCATCGGCATGAGGATTCAGAAGGCAATGGAAACCACTGTAGTAAAGACACATGAAGTGTGTCCATAGGACATGTGGAATGTAATTGAAAAAGTGTTAAGATGATCTCCCCATTGTCAAAAGATTCCGGATAGTCCTCCACTTGGATCTCCAGAAGAGGACTGGTGAGGGTGAGGTTACCACGAGAAAAAAATTGAATAATCAATGAAAGGATAACATTCTACGAGACGGGGCTTGGAATGTCAGAGGCCTGAATGTGGTAGGGAAGCTAGGAAATCTGAAAATGGAAATTCAAAGGCTCAATCTAGATAAAGTAGAGGTCAGTGAAGTGAAATGTGAAGATAAGGATTTCTGGTCAGTTGGGTATAGGGTAATATCAACAAATGCGGAAAATGGTACACTGGGTGTAGGATTCGTTATGAACACGAGGGGAAGGTAGAGTGTAGGTTACTGTGAACAGTTCAGTGATAAGGTTGTTCTGATTAGAATTGATAGCAAACCAACAACGACAACGATAGTAGTCCGTGTAGCCCCAATTTTGACACATCCAATTACTCAACTTTTAACACATTGATTGCACGCTCCGTCAGATTTTCCGTTAGCTCTTTCTATCCTTTCCCCTTCACAATGTCTATTAATTGAACGACGTTTATTGCAAGCTATCAAAGCATTCTCCGCTATTGATTTCCATGCAATTACTGCGCAGTAGCAAAGGGCGCTACTTACAAGGCGACCACCGATTCCCTTATGCTTTATGCAGGATTTGGCCAGAAATGAAAGTGCCACAAGTGGGAGCTGCCGAAAGCCAAACGTTCAGAAAAAATAGCATATATGAGCCATTTATGTTAGTATAGTTCCAAGGCAGCGATTGGTGCAGCGGGGCGAATACACAATCGTAATTAGAGGTTTGAGGGGCCAAGGCCCAGTACAGAAACTTTTTTCCATCTTTTGTTTCATGCGATCCAAAAATACTATTTTTTCTGCACGCTTGGCCATCTGGAACTCTCATATCTGTGAAGTTCATTTTTTTCTGGCCATGCTCTAAATATGACACAATTTTGGACGAAACCGTGACGACGTACAGACTGGGTTCATTTGCTGGAACTTGTGCGTGGCTATAGCTAGATGATGAAGTTACTTGTCGCTGCGGCCGGCTCTACTGTTGGTAGTTGTGATGTGTTCGTAAGTACTCCAAAATGATCTAGGCATTTGTCGCCTGATACTGTTCAACGAATGTAACTTGTGCTGTACGTATAAGCCAATCTTAATATGAGTTGAAGTGATGCTTTGCAACCAGGCTGCATACAAACATATGTCAGGAACGTTAGGTATTAATTTTTGAAAAAATGGTTCAAATGGCTCTGAGCGTTATGGGACTTAACGTCTGAGGTCATCAGGCCCCTAGAACTTAGAACTACTTAAACTTAACTAACCTAAGGACATCACACACATCCATGCCCGAGGCAAGATTCGACCCTCCCACAGTAGCTGTCGCGCGGTTGCAGACTGAAGGGCCTAGAATCGCTCTGCCGTAGTGGCCGTATATTTATTCTTGAAATAAAAATGTTATCAAAAGCTCATGTGAACATATGTTAGAAAACTCTTCCTTACGTACGTACTAAAATATTTATTATTCATGACAGAAAAATATTATATTTACCAGGTATATTTATATGTGTAAAGATTTATTATTTATGGCACAAAAATGGCACATTTACCACACACATTTACACTTACAGAAACTGCTCGAATTGACCACTTCGTGCTCCCATGCAACCCCTGATCCTATTCAATAATTTTCCGCTCATTGTGGGAAACTTCTTGTATGTTCCATATTTGGTCAAATACTTTTCGATATGCTCCCTCATAATATCAACATTACGTACGGGAGTTGGATACACCAAGAAATTTAAATGTTCCCTAGCGTTCAAATCTGGCGATCGGGCAAGCCACACAATGGAGCCTCCTCGAGCTAGCCAACTATTCGGAAACTGGTTATCAAGATACCATTGTGCATACTCTGCATTCCTTGGATGACGTGGAGAGGTACATAAAACATGTATGAAAAACTGTAGATACGTTTGACCAGTAAGGGGTTGCGGAAAGGGGCCAGTTAGATAATCACAAGCGATTCCCTGTCACACGTTGAGGGTGAAACGCTGTTGAAGGCCCTCTTCCTGCATTTAATAACGATTTTCATGATCCCAGGTATGATTGTTGAAAATCGATGTGGTAGGCAAGACTGGCCTAAGGTTACCTGAGAATGGAAGGACCAGGCAAAATAACAATTGAACATTATTATCATCAAGTTGTTTATTAACACTCCTCAGGAAAAGTAACTTTACCAGTTAGGTCCACAGTACTTTGATGTATTAAGACAAAAGCATACAGTCAAATGAAACAATTTCTGCACTATTACTGATAATCGAAAAAACAAATTTATTTATTTACGAAACTAAAGTATAACAAGATGGGAAAACAGTCTTCAGACAAGGAATGAAAAACAATTAAAGCTGCGTGATATGAAACCACCGGGCATCAGGCAATGTGGTCTGGACGAACGGCTCCGAAATTACTTACAGCAGGCCCAATACGCTACCCAACACGCTCCTGCTTTTCTAAGCAACGAATTGGTACACGTCCCAAGGCACAAACACAAAATGATAGCCTTTTGAAGAGAGAAATAAGTTTTAAGTAAAACGAACAAAAACTTAAGCTCATCCGATTACACGCTGGCAGTGTAGACAAAACAGTTGCAATAAGTCACTGAAAGATAATAAGGTAACTGGCCACGGTAACCAGCCCCACTTATATGTAATTTTGAAGAATCTCAGTGGCCAACCGAGATTCAGCTTCAGATCACGCCACGAGGCGGAAAAGCTAAGTACTGTTTCGTAGCGCGGGACCGAAAACGTAGATTGAAGAAAGATTCGAACGGCTTGCTGATGAACCTCACCTGCGTTAAACACGAGATTGGCTTGGAAGTATAACCACCAAAACACATGCAACAAAATTTGCCCGCGTTAGATGTACAGGCTTCTGGGCTCCAAATAACTAAAGGAAGCAATCTGGCGATTTAATGCACAACGTTACAGGAAAGAAAAAATATTTTTTTAACATCACAATTAATGACGCATTAAACATAAGAGAAAGTTACAAAACCAGGATAATTTAAAATACACCGACAGGCTACAAGACGAAAGTATCAGAACACGCTTTGCGGCTAGGATGAAAAGGGAACTGATTGAATCATTTGAAGGAAGTACAGAGGAAATATATGACTACATGAAAACTAATGTGGGAATCATGGAAACAGAGATGTTGGGTAGAAAAGATGGCAACCAAAACCGTGCAGCAGAATGGCAGTCCGAGGAAGTAGAGGTCCTCGTTAGAGAAAAACATAATGATAAATCAAAAGAAACAAGATCAATATACAAGGAAAAGAAGAATGAAGTGACGAAAAAAATTAGGAGGGCAAAAAATGAATCATGGGAAAGAATATGTGTCGAGGTTAATAGCAAATTAGGATTTGGGAGAGCAAAAGAACGATGGTCAGTGTTAAAAGGGCCTGTACAGCATACAAAAGCAAAACCAATCTCCAACTGATAACACGAATGGAATGGGAAGAGTGTTTCAAAAAATTATTAAATGAGGACAGAGATGAATATCTAGAACAAGTAACAGTGGAAGAAAGTGGACAGAAGATGATGAGATCCTGATTTTAGAAAGTGAAGTACTTCAGGCGTTGAGAACTGGAAAGAATGGTAAATCATCTGAAATATGGTGGTGACAAAATTGTGAAACTGATAACACAGCTCTTAAACAAAATGATACAGGGAGATCCAATACCCAACGAGATGGGTTACATTAATACCATATTTAAGAAAGGGTATCCCAAAATTTGTTCAAACTATCGAAGAGTTAGTGTTACAAACACATCAATGAGAATTTTTGCGAAAGTAATTAAAAACAAACCAGAAAAAATTTTAAAACCCAAGAAGAACAATGTGGTTTCACGACTGGAAGACCATAGGTAGACAATATTTTCACATTACGACAGATTTTGGAGAAACATAGGGAAAAATTATAAAATATTGGATTAATTTTCATAGATCTAGAAAAAGCGTATGACACTGTTCCAAGAAAATTACTTTTTAGAGCACTACATATGGAAAACATAAATCCTTACTTGATTAAAATAATACAACAGATGTATAAAGATAACATGTGCCAATTGAAAGTGGGTAATAATCTTTCACAGAAATTTAGAACAAGCAAAGTCCTTTTATAGAGCTGTCCCATGTCACCATCATTATTTAAAACCCATATAGTTATTAGTCTTAGAACATGGTCTCGTAAATGTAATAATATGGGATTAAGATATGGAGTTTACCTACATCATTTATTGTTTTCTGATGATCAAGTAGTCGTAGCACAAGATGGGGAGGATGCTAACTATATGTGCAAACAAATAGCAGTGGCATACAAAACTTGGGGTTTGAAGAGTAATTACTAAAAAACAGAATACTTGACTAACGATTCAGATGAGCTATACATTGAAGGAAAGAAAATTAAAAAGATAAACACTTTCTGTTATTTGGTGATCCATTTTAGAAATCGAGGGAAAATCAGAGGCTGAAATCAATAAAAGAATTTGTAGCGGACGGACGGTCATTGGGATGCTTAACTCAGTCTTATGGAGCAGGAATGTAATGAGCAGAACTGAAAAATTCATACACAAATCTATATTAAAAAGTGTAGTTCTGTATCGAACGGAGACCTGGACAACTAACCAGAAGCACATTAAAAAATTACAAACACTAGAGATGGACTTCTTGAGAAGACCGGCATGACTCTCCAGAAAGAGAAGATAAGAACCACCGAAATAATACGGAAAATGGAAATAAAAGAAAGAATATATGAGGTAATGGATAGGAAGAAATTACAGTGGTACGGGCATGTACGACGAATGGAGTAAGCCAGAATACAAAAGTTGATACTGGAGTGTGAACCTGAGGGGATAAGAAGAAAAGGACGACGTATGTCCACCTGGCTCCAAAATGTACAGCACACAATGAGGAGAATGGGCGCAGAGGAAAAGGACACACAAGATCGAAACATCTGGAGAAACATTTTGAAAATATAGTTTAAGAACGTTTATTCTCTGTATAATAATATCCGACTAAATTATAATGTTGGAGATAAGCTTTTCCTCATGGAAAAGCTCAAAATAAAATAAAGTAAAAACAACTCTATGGCAATCACCAGATGGGAGCTATTATGTTTTGATACTAGCGACACACTCCTCAAATTGCCAGGCCAGAGAACATAAACAGCAGGGGCTGAACCGAGTCCGATATAGAAGCAGCAAGACACAAAAATGCGCAGAAAAGGAACCAGTCACAATTATCACGCTCACAGCGGAAAGCAACCTCTGTCTCTACGAACGACGCGCGGTCTCGGCACCGAAGCAACGAAGTAAAAGCAGCTCACAGTGCATACAAAGCCGTTGTGCGATGACAAGCAGGGGAAAAACTTTGACTCGCTAGGAGATGTGTGGATGACGACTACCCACCGCGTGCCTCCAGTTGTGGTCGCCCGAAGAAATAATGCGTCCACTGCCGTTTCCCCGTTTCCGGTGCATGTCCCTCGTGTCTGGAAGAGGCTCAGCCACGCCGACTTGGAGATCACAAAGGTGGCAAAACAAATAGCTTACCCGTTGCCCAGCACATCCGCGTTTTACGAGCTGCTTCACTCACAGCCGCTCCCGGGAAACGGTCTCAGCGCCACTTGCGGCAAACGTGCCACGCCCCTTTCACGCCAAAGATCGTGTTCAAGGAGATGTGCCGCGAGTTATCGATATCGCAGTGGTTCATGAAGGTCCTGTCACATGAAAAGCGAGTGAATATTATATGCAAGAAGTCAGCACACTGCCCTAACGTGTGTTGACGGTAAGCGGTTGAGAGTCTGCATTTTTTAATCCTTGCACCAGTTGGAGACGATATGGGAACAGATTTCCTATCTGAATGTTCCAGATCGTCAGGGGATTAACGCCATCCCTTCTGACAATTCTACTTGTACTAGTCGATGAAGTTTCGTCCTTTGTACAAATTGTGGTCTCCGACCATCTGCAATTCTTTTCTCGAATGATCTATGTGGCAAGCATTAGTCAGTCGTAAAAACGTTCTTGCACAAATAGTACCTTCCCAGCATACTGCTTAAAATAACGCTGATGTGCTACGTCGATAGTTTCATTTGCTATACCATAGGGGTAGTGCACATCCGTCTTTTCAGACAATGAATATATCATTGTGACGGAAGTTACTATAAAACAGAGAGTGAAGCAAATTCCATGATCAACTGTAAGCAAGAAAGAGAGGAAAAAGGAGAATTTGCGGTAAATCACACATTTCTCTTATATCTCCTTGAAGGAGAATTTTCGGACCCATGATCGTATGACTTTTTGTAATGTTTTGATGACAAGAGTAAGACCCTAAAATGCCAGTTGATGGTTGGAGTCGTGACATCACAGTTACAGATAGTCTGCGTAAACCAGTCACTTGGCCACTGATTCAGTGTAGATATGGATCGTGATAACCCCTTCAGCATCAACTAAGGCCTGAAGATGGAGCACTGAAGCGTCGAAACTGGTAGCTACACAATACATAAGATCATAAGGACGCTGTAGGCGTATCATTTTCTTACAGTAGTGAACGCCATGTTTCCCAAGACCTCAAGTCAAAAGTATAGACATACAAACCCTAGGTGACTGCACCACTAATTACCACTGGGCGGTTTTCAATAAGCCGTTCTCACACGGCTCTATTGCTTTATGCTTGATGACTCTTGAGCCGTTGCGGCAGCGTGTTTGTGGCGAGGCAGAGCACACCGGGACACGCACGGCTCGCTTGTACGATTGCAACAGCGCCCCTTCGTGCGAGACGCAATCGGCCCTTCCCCGGTGTAGCGAGGGGAGGCCAAGTGCAGGATCCCTAATGAAGCTACATGTCCCAGATCGTATCGCAGACAATGCCTTTCGCTTGGTTAAATATTTGTCCTGAACTCACGTCGTTATTACCCCAGGCACGGCGCGTTTCGCAAGACTGCCACCCCAGCCGGTAGGGGCGTCCGTACTGCCTCAGTTAGGTTACGCCGGCGAATGTTTGCTCAATTTACAATTTTAACGAAAGATAAATTTGCATAGTCTCGTTCGAAATTAAGTGAAGTAATGTTTTGTGTATAACACGGCGCGGCGATCCATAGATATGTGCATTATTGATCCTGTGTTGAAGTCAGAGGCCGTGCACTTTATATGCAAATGAGTAGTGAGATGAATTATTAAGTCGGCGGGGCCCAGGCGTCGCAGGCACGAAGTGGCGATCGCAAGCGTTCCCTGCACGCGGGAGCGTCGTTACCTACTGTGGACTTAGTAGCTGGTGCGAAATACCGTTATTTGGTTCTCGGAAGGCGACGACGAACATAAGGCCTGTTAAAATCAGACGTATAAGTCACATACAACGGTATGTACGACTTTGTCTTTAAATACGTTGGAAGAGGTAGGTTACTTTCTCTGTTATAATCATCGATTATACGAGGTGTTCGGAAATTACCGTCACAGACTTGTCGGACTTGTAGACTGGAACGAGTACATAACATTTTGAATAGGAACCCAGGTTCAGAAACGTACCATTTCCGTGATGTAGCAGTTTGAAAACACGTTTTGCTAGACAGGTACGAAACAGGGTAGGTATAGTAAGGGGAGTTACACTGGATCGGCTGATGTCATTTGTCGTCTGTCCTACCTCTCTGACCTGGTTCGAGCTTTATTCACGTATGTCAGTTTTAGAGCAACATGGTTGAAGCTCACGGGAATGGAAGAGCTGGTCATCGACTTTATCAAGATCGTTCTCCACAACGTCCGGCTCTATCGTATTCCCTAGTCGCCACAAGCACGCAGTGGCTTCGATAAATGGTACCTTCACCGTCATCAGGCTTGACTGTGGTGCTCCAAGGAGACGCCGCTCATCTAGACTGGAAGAGGCTGTACTACGTCACGTTTAAGACAGCCCGTCAATAAGTACGCGGGCAGTTTCTTTGTCTATTAACGAGTGGAATTGTAAAACACATGATGTACTGGACCACTCCCAATCATTTACTTGTTAAAGTGATCGCGTTATCAACATGTTTTCAAATGGTTGTACCACGATAACCCTACGTTCTCCAACATGGGTTCAAGTTCGGAATATTATCTATTCACGCACTTCTGCAACGGGAATTTCCGAACAACCTGCATATTCCTGCATTGCGACGTAAGTCTCTTTGATGCAGAAGTAGAGTTTTTATAATATTAAGAATCTGCACCTGTACCTATCCTCGGTAAACCACTGGGAAGTACGTGGCAGAGGGTATTTATAAGAGGCGGCCGGACCTGCCCCGTAAGGGTCCTCCCGGCCAATTACGTCAAACGCTCATTTCCATTTTACCGCAGAGAAGTAAAATGTTGAGAATATTGACCAACTCTTGTGCAAAGTCTATGGAGCAACTGCTGTCGACAGAGGTACAATTGGTCGTCGCTGGGCACGGAGTGTGAGGTTATCAGAAGGCGGTTCGGCACAGGTCCACGATTTGCAGTGTTTGGGGAGACCGTCCACTGCTGTTACACCTTACATGTTGCAGCGATCTTCCACTAGTTTGGACTATTAAAGAGTGTCATTCGTGGAGGACATTTTGAGGACGATGAGGATGTGATTCACAAAGCGAAGCACTGGCTCTGCTACCAAGACAAGGACTGATACCGAGAGGATACACACACCCTTGTTTCGCGCTGGAGGAAGGCCATAGAATGGGACGCAGATGATGTGGAAAAATAGGGTGTGTAGATAAAACACCGATCTTTCGTGTGTGTAATTCTCATTATGTTCAATTAAGAATTGTTGAAGAAAAAATCGATGCATTACTTTCTGGGCAACACACGTACATCTCAGAGATATTGAACGGTCTTTTAGGTATCATTTCTGATAGTTTCCTTGCAGAAGTTGCTGCTCCAAAGCAGATAATAAATGTTTCGTTTCAGCTTCATGGCTACTGGTAGCATGTGTGGCCGCTAAATTTTTTGCCTCGTGATTGTCTTCGGGAGCCACCATACACGGCTGCAGTCTGTTCCAGTCAACTTGATAGCCTGTGCCTCTGACATATGGAATTATTAAACTGTAGGAAATAAGTAATTCATAACTGTGGGTGACAAACAAAAATTCATATTGTGTTTAATAAAATAAGCCGTCTATGGCAAAGAATCCGCACTTGAGTATCTGGCTGGGCACATGATTACGTGAGAGTGAGGCTGTCTTCCAGGTCTAACTGACGGTCTTCCGCCAAACAGTTCCGCAGATTTCAGCACAACAAACTAACCTGAAGACTATCGCCAAATAATGTGTAAAATTGAGAGCTTAGACTATCCACCATAAATCACCAAAATTCGGAGCATTGCGCGAAAATTTTACTAAGTTCGACGCAATTTACCACACGACTAATATAGAGTGGCCGTGCTGGGTAGAAACCCGGTCTCAGGCGTCTTGTCATGGTCCCCGCGGCTACCCCGTCGGAGGTTCGAGCCCTCCCTCGGGCATGGGTGTGAGTGTTGACCATAGCGTAAGTTAGTTGAAGTTAGATTAAGTAGTGTGTAAGCTTAGGGACCGATGACCTAAGCTATTTGGTCCCATAAGATCTTACCACAAAATTACAAATTTTTAAATTCAGAGTTCCGTGCCACTGCACACTTGTTTTTGTTAAATACGAAGACTTCCGATTACGCACCTAACTCCAGAAAGTTGAACCTTGCAGCATCACAGCCCACTTGTCTGGGTAACTTCCATTGAACTTTCTGACTTACACTATGCGATCAAAAGTATCCGGAAACCCCCAGAAACACACGTTTTTCATATTAGGTGCGTTGTGCTCTCACCCACTGACAGGTACTCCATATCAGCTACCTCACTAGTCATTAGACATGCTGAGAGAACAGAATGGGGCGCTCCGCGGAATTCACGGACTTTGAACTTGCTCAGGTGACTGGGTGTCACATGTGTCATATGTCTGTACGCGGGATTTCCACACTCCTAAAGACATCCCTAGGTCCTCTGTTTCCGATGTGATAGTGAAGTGGAAACGTGAAGGGACACGTACAGCACAAAGGCGTACAGAGACCACCGACAGTTGAAGAGGGTCATAATGTGTAATAGGCAGACATCTATGCAGACCATCACACAGGAGTTACAAACTGCGTCAGGATGCACTGCAAGTACTGTGACAGTTATGCAGGAGGTGAGAAAACTTGGATTTCATGGTCGAGCGGCTCCTCATGAGCCACACATCAAGCCGGCCAGTGGCAAGCGGCGCTTGCTGTAAGGAGCGTAAACATTGGATGATTGAACAGTGGGAAAACGTTGTGTGGAGTGACGAATCACGGTACACAATGTGGCGATCCGATGACGGTGTGGGAGGGTGAATGCCCGGTTAACATCATCTGCCGGCGTGTGTAATGCCAACATTAAAATTCGGAGGCGTTGGTGTTCCGTTGTGGTCGTGTTTTTCATGGTCGTGCTTGCATCCATAGTTGTTTTGCGTGGCACTGTGACAGCACAGACCTACATTGATGTTTTAAGCACCTTCTTGCTTCCCACTGTGAAGAGCAATTTGGGGACGGAGATTGCATCTTTCAACACGATCGAGCACCTTTTCATATTGCGCGGCCTGTGGCGGACTGGTCACACTACAATAAAATCCATGTAATGGACTGGCCTGCTCAGAGTCCTGTTCTGAAACCTATAGAACACCTTGGGGATATTTTGGAACACCGACTTCGTGCCAGGTCTCACCGACTGATATCGATACATCTCCTCAGTGCAGCACTCCTTGAAGAACGTGCTGCCATTCCCCAAGAAACCTTCCAGCAACTGATTGAACTATTTCGTCCCAAATCCCTAAATTTCACAGTCCAAATATAGAAAAAACGAAGATAAAAACTACGGCTTGTGACCTACACTGAAACAATTGGCAGCTTAATGTGCCGCTTCGAAGCCGCATCCCCCGACACTAATCATTCATTAAGCTTTTCTAAACAAAAATTACTAAACAGTCACTAATTTAGAATATATGATTGTAATGAAGCATGATCTCTTTCTTTTCCAAAGGATTTTACCTGCTCCTTCCACAAGCGATGACCGTTATCCATAACGTCTCAAGTTGTTACTAATATTCAGAATAATTTTAAGCAAGACCAGTTAGCATCTAGAACGTATGAGTCTGGCGATATACCATCTGACTCTCGGGAAAATATCATCCACACAATCCCGAAGATTGAATGAACCGACAACTGCGAAAATTATCGCACAATCGCCCTAACAGCCAATACATCCAAGTAGCTGACAATAATAATGATACAGAATAAAATGGAGAATGCGTTAGGTGAAGATCAGTTTGGCTTCAGGAAAGGTAAAAGCACCAATGAGGCAACTTTGACGTTGGGCTTGATAATGGAAGAAAAAAAAAAAGCCATGTTTATAGGAACTGTAGGCCTGAAAAAAAGGGCGATATCTTACTCTGCATATCTCCTGCCAACCCTGGATGATTATAACGGCTTTAAGTTGCTGTATAATAATAATAGTGTAGAATTTGCACCAATCGATGAAATCGTCATCTAAGTGATCAGTCTGTGTCATTTTCCTGTTCTTCTCCAAGACCATGATTCAGACCCTTGTGTGTGAACTCTCTCAGTAGTCTTCGGCTGTCGCCGCTTAGCTAATTGAGGAAGACAATTTTAATTAGAATATGACGCGGCCTAGCCACGAAATCCTGCAGAGATGGCGATCGAACTTGCGTGGGCAAGATGAGTAGTAGTAAAACCAAACTCTGCACTTGTAACTATAACGACGTATTAGTAATTTTATCCCTTTTCTTCTTGATTTAATAAAATTATTTGATTTTAGAGGAAATATGATTTGCTAGATCAAACAATATTGGTCTGCTTGAGCTATTCAAGGCTGACACGGTCATATTTCGTGAAAATTATCATTTCTACGCACCGTAAATTTAACTCTCCAATTATAGAGATATAGTTGCTCCGTAAATGGACAAGTGAAATAGATCAGTAATGTGCTGTACATGTAACTTTATTATGATCTTAAATACAGTTTCTCATAGGAGTATGAGATACCTAAAATCCTAGTAACTACAACAGTGTCAATACGCTTTTAAGGTCACAATTAATGTTAATGACTACTAAAGCCAGTAATACGGTTAAGAAAATTAAGTTCAGGTACAACAGAATGAGAATGAAGTAAGATATCGACCTGCTAAGGGCTAGAACGCAATCACCCAAAATTTTAACCGCTATTTACAATTTTTCATTTGCAACCAAATTTCCATATCCAAACCGTGCGTACCACGCTCCATATACAGGCCCACTACGATCAGCACAGAAGGCCACAATACACCTTCAAGGGGCCCAAGATTTGACAGTAACTAAATTAGTGTCAAGCAACATACAACATGAGGTACAATATCACGCTTGCAAAATTTTTCTTAACAAAATTCAGGGCTACTTGCATTAAATGCAATGTTTAAAATCTCATTTGCCAAACCAAATTTTTAAATGTCTTGCATAGATTTGCATGAAAAGACCACAACGTAACTCAAATGTTAATTGTATTTACAGACCATTCAGAAGAAGGTCTTTACAACTTATCAAATGGCAGAATGCCATGCCAATTAAAGGTTACAAAAAGAAAGCTCCATCTTCAAGCCTCGTCTGCGTCGCAAAAGCAGCAAGGAGATGAACTGTCCGCCATCAGGGGGGACCCACACCACTCCTTCAGCCCGGTCACGTTCCAGGGAGACAACAACAGGAATAGAGGCTTCCATGCCTCCCAAGCGACCAATCACTTGCTCAACAACTGCACGCACAAGAGCTCGCCGTCGATTCAGCCCAACGGTGCCCTGCGAGTGCCACAGCAAGACTCTCAGCCGTAGGAACCATCTGTCCACGGGTCGCGAAAAGCGGGCGGAGAGCATCTTCTTGCGTTTGAAAATAGACCGGATCGAATCGGTACGGCTCGCAATTCTAAGTACAAGTCTTAAATAAATAAATTAATTTTACTTACACTTATCTTTCCGTAAGCTCTGCTGCTAGATTTTTTCATTCATTCATAGAATGAAGGCTTTCACGACCGGATGACTTAGCTGCTGGTATACTTTGGGATGTGAGGTCGTGGTCCAAGAAACTCTGCTTTTCGTGACGTTTCGTCCAGGACTGCGCTGGACATCATCAGAAACGCTCCTCCGCTGAGTATTGCCGACTGACCGGTCGGACTGCCGAGAGCGACGTATATATTGTAGGAAAGGGGGCGTGGTCGAAGTAACACGTGATGAGCAGAGATAATCCTTTTCAAAGATAAAACTATTGATTGTTGTCTTGTCAAAGATAAAACTGTCTAGTGATTCTGGAAGGCTACTGTCCATATGTCGCTAAGAGGAGGCAATGAAACTTAGCGACCTGTGGACAGTAGCTCTCCAGAATCTCTGGAAAATTTTATCTTTATATCACGACAATCGATAGTTAAATTTTATTTTGACAAAGATTATCTCTGCTCATCATGTGTTACTTCGACCACGGCCCCTTTCCTACAGTATGTATGTCGCTCTCAGACGTCCGACCGGTCAGTCGGAAAGACTCAACAGAGGAGCGCCTCTGAGGATGTCCAGCGCAGTCCTGGACGAAACGTCAGGAACAGAGGAGTTTCTTGGACCACGGGCTCACATCCCGAAAGGTTTACCAGCAGCTATTTTCATTCATTGGCTCCCGTCTTGCGACAGACCTTTTTCTTTTACATATTGATGCTATTAATGATTTCGTTCGTGTACAGGCAGTTTTGAGCCGTGGCGACGTTATGCTACCACATGTCCTCTAACGTTCGTCTCGATAGAAGATGCGCGTACCGCACTGATCGGCTCAGTTTACCGCTGTTTGCGAGAGAATGAAGGATGGGACCCGTGCCGCGGTTGGCGAGTTGGTGTTGGTACGAGGTGGCAGCAGGTACGCTCTGAGGGGCCAGTCTGTTGACAAGGTGGCCGTTGGAGCCCCTTACTGTATTCGGAGCCGCAAGCGCCATAGCATCCGTTGTGGCTGTTTTCTGGGTTTTGAAGAGAGAATGTACGTGCAGCTGGTCCTTTAGAATCTCCGAGTTAGTCTCGGGGTTACGTGAATGTTTACTTATATGGGCCACTGACTGAAGTGGTAAATTTGTCTTTCAACTGTTCTGCTCCGACTCCGCTGCCGGCACTTAGTGTGCGTGGTATATCCGTGCGTTGCTGCTTAGCTGTAATCCTTTCCTTACCTAAGTTTTGAGTAATGTTGAATCAGCTTTCATATTTTGCGCTAATGTTCTTTTAAATTTGTTTTAGATGGGTTTAAATCTTGGGGGTCTAGAACATCAATCTCATCTTTACATGTAAACTCGTGCCAGGCGGGTAAGCTTTTATCTATTATTCTGTCGATGTAAAAGAGCATTCGCTGTCTATTAATATATACGTTATTGGTTATTACAAGTGCCTTACCCTTGTATATTAGCAGTTTTAGTGTAGTAATTGAAATTTCTGCTGATAATTAAAAAGTTTAAGCTTTATTCACTTGACTTAGAGTTAAGTAATTGCTTACCGAACGTTACGTTACTTGAAAGGCTTTATTAAGTTTTGAAAGACCTGACGACATTACTGACGCACCTCTTGACTTCATTGTCTCAATGGGTAAGCTATCTGTTGACAGCCTTGTTTTCTGAGTCGTGACATGGTAATTGACGCGGCGGCTGCCCGCGTGCACGTACTCCTGTGTTTCGGCTTTTGAGTGTAGCCGGACGGCATCTCCGGTGGCTGTTAGGTCTCACTGGAGTTTTGATTCCTACTGCAGATACCAAACAACTTAGGTTTCTGGACATTTTATTTGATGGATGGTTTTAAGTAACTGCCTTTTCCGGCTTGCCCTGTCTTGTGATCTGACGCAAAGAATCTAAGAATCTATTTTCTGTACTTGAGTCTACGAACATTTGCTGTACTTAAGTTTTGAACGTTTAAATTCCATCTATAATTCACTGCTCTTCATAATCAGGTGACCCAAGGTGGTTTCACACTTCTTATAACTCAATGGAAGATTATCAGGCTTCAAGTTATATGTTTGCACTCTTTCTCGGAGGACCCATTCTTGTTTTTGGTTGTTATGTAATTTCATTTAGGGACCTTTACTTAAATCTACTGTTATAACTGTGTGTCTTTAATTTAAAGGCCTTGCGACCGCTTAAAATTTTGGGTTACTTTAACCTGTCTACTGAATTTAAGAGTGGCCTCTGCGGGGATAACGTTGCTTCGGCCCACTTATTGTGATAAACCGTAGATATTTCAGTGACTGTTTCTCCGTTTTAAATTTTGTTTATGTAAGTGAAGCATGTTGTTTAAATAAGTATTTCTCTCGTCTTAAAAGAATGATTATGTAAGAGAAACTTGTTGTTCATTATTATATATCAATTGCAAGTGAAGATTGTGGTTTTATCATTCTGTTTGCGGGCATATTTTGAACTAAATTTGTAATTTCTTAATGAAAAATGATGTGCTCAGCCTGCATTCGCCTTTCCACGTCTCCTATCCTTTGTCCATCCTATGTTGGGACATTTCAAATTTACTGTTTTCAGTTTTCAGTGAATGAATAATGTATTGTCCTGCAAAATATAACTGACGAAGACACTACAGTTACTAAACTGTGCTAACTGTGTTCCCATGTGAATGGAACGGATGCATGATATATTGATTTCCCGATCACCCGGATGACCTCCCTGTACGGAAAAGAAAGTCTTAAATGTATGACTTTCTAACATAACGTAAATTTATGCATCAGATGAACTCTTGGCTAAATAGTGGTCAGCTACTCGTGAACGAGGTCCAAACATCTCAGAAATTTTCTGTAAGTTGGAAGGGACAGAACAAATTTGTTTGATTAGTTTTTGGCAACTAATTGTGCTATGTGCATATAAGACTTTTTGTGATGGATGAAAAGTGAAACGGTGACAGATGACGGTGTGACGTAATGTGTCACATTCAAGATAAGCTATATGAAAATATGAAAGAACATTTCACTTACGAGTGGTGGGACATGGAGGAAGAGAGCGGTGAATGCAGTCACAAATCAGAACTTTGTTCTGTGAAAAATGCCAAGTACTGTGAACTTCTGGTTATAGACATGTCTTGAACGTTCACTGAATCAACGACTTGTGTGTACACCCTAATCAGTGTGGCAGTAAGGTGTGATTCAAACACCTGTCTGAGGTGTTGCCAACTCGGTGATACTGAAGGTTTCCAAGAGCCATTTAAAAATGCTGTTTTTAATGAAAACATCCCAAATTTAAAACCAATATAGAAATAAATATAATATCAAATTTATCTTAAAATTTATTGATAATGAGAATCAGGTACTAAGTAAAATAAAGTGTTTTTTAAAACTTACATTTACAGGAAGTCCTCATCCTCACTTCCATATTCCTCCATTCCTGGAGGACTTAACACTTTAATTATGAGACACTGTAACTCGTGAAAAGGATTTATGCTTCTAGAACTACTTCAGCCCAAAAATCTTTTGTACTACTAGTGTCACCCCATTATATGAAACTGATATTCTGCCATTGACTATTGATGGATTCAATTACGTCGCACTTAGCATAACTAGCTAATTCAGTAATTGTTTCTTTAAGAGACATGAAAACCTCGTTTACAGAGAATACGATAATTTTTTCAGCATGTGAATATTATTACGAAGCATATTTCTTAGTTATTTAGTGTATTTTATTGTGAAATCTATGCACGGTTTTCGAAGGAGATTTTCAGTTTGATAACTGAGTTTAATTTCTAAAATCTTTTTTTCTAATTCATACCACATACATGGTTTAGTATCTACATACGAGCTATTGTCGCTTTTCAGGGTATCTACTTTCTCTAGAAGTATTACAGTTCTTCTACTCTCTAAATGAATGAGAACTGCCAAATCCTGAAATAGTCTTGTAAGGCATACGTTCTCACTTTCAAAAGCCCTCCTTGTCTTTTGCATTTCCTGTACTATTGGTTTTAAATAACACAAAAACCACTTATTCTCATGGACGCAGTATGTGTTGTACAGCATTTCTGCTGTGTAGCAGTTTTGTTTGATCTGACACTTTGAAACTGAAGTTTCATTTCTTCACACTGTGATAATATTCTTGTAATAACCGGCTCGATAGAAAGCCATCCCGTCTCGCACACAGCTGGAATTTTTCTTGATTCTTCCCCGTCTTTTAACGTTTCATAAATGTCCCTGTACATTGCTCAGCGCTTAAAAAAATACCCAAACTTTCCAGAATGAGATTTTCACTCTGCAGCGGAGTGTGCGCTGATATGAAACTTCCTGGCAGATTAAAACTGTGTGCCCGACCGAGACTCGAACTCGGGACCTTTGCCTTCCGCAGGCAAGTGCTCTACCAACTGAGCTACCGAAGCACGACTCACGCCCGGTACTCACAGCTTTACTTCTGCCAGTAACTCGTCTCCTACCTTCTCGAGTTCGAGTCTCGGTCGGGCACACAGTTTTAATCTGCCAGGAAGTTTCAATACCCAAACTGTTTCCAGATTTCTCTAACTAAATAGTTGATATTTTTTGGCAGTGCCTCTTCTGTTGCGTGACAGATTGCTAATTGCAATCAATGTCAAACACAATGCCTCATAATCAGGTGCGATAAATGTAAACCTCATTACAGCCTCTCATGTACACCACTGCTTATTCCTGTGTTCACGGAAGCATTGTTAACCCTGACCTCAGTCATATTTTCAGAGTTAAATTTATGTCACACCAACAAAGCTTTTATCGAATTAACAATGACTTCAACTTTGCCAGATTCTGGCTCCAACGAACCCAAGCGGGTGCACACTATTTTTTGCATTGAGACGCTGAAATAGCGTATACCAACGCTGAGTAATTTTGTAAAGGATGTGTCTGTTGATTCAGCAAAAATTAAGCTGAATCCATTTTCACCAATTTCTTAACACAAGATTTCCGCAAAGTGTGGAGCTAACACGCTTACGACAATGTGTTTGCACCTAGTTCTGTGTAACTGGAGTCCTCTCTCACATTTGCTACCCGAAAACCGTTTTTTACATAATTCTGACAAGTGATCACACGAAAAAAGTGAACTGTTAGGCAACGGACATGCAGATTCACGCTCCCAATAACACTGAACAACAAATTTGAAGTGAAAGAGTGTAAATTGCATGATTTTCAGTTATCTATGTATATTTCAGTATAAAATGGTATAAAACCATTATCTTTATCTTAATAAATATTTAGCTCTAGTTTTGTAAAAAGTTATCTACATTTTTGTATAAATAACTTACTAACTGAATATGCAATCATGTTCCAAGATTCAGCATAGCAAATTTAAGTGAATAATTACTTTAATTATGTTATGTGTTATGCATTGATAAATGTCAGTGCCATTCTGGGAGTACAAAAGTAAAATATTAAGAAAAAATTAATGAAAATGCTTTGTAAGTCTACTTTGTACCAGGACTATGTAAAGCACGTAAGAAAATATGTAAATTAACTGGTCACAAAAGTATATAAAGGATTACAAATGTTAAATTTCCATATGTACAGTATATACAATTACATACTTTGTTCAGAGAAAAATTTAGAAGATTACCGTTTCCGCTTGGCTTGACGTTTATACATAGACTCGAGAACATCCTTTATGACAGTCCAGCTGTAATCTTCTAAAATAGTAGGGCTCCACTTTCCGGCATACCTCTTCTCAGATGTGGCAATATCTTGAAGAAATCACTCCCCATGTTCATCACGTACTGCACCTCAATCTTTGGGGAAGAAGTCAAGATGACTATGTAAGAAATGCGTTTTCAATGACATGTTGCAACCAAGTTTTTGATAGGATGACAACATATTATCTACAATCTCCTTGTAATTTATTGCTCGTTTGTTCGATAAGAACTGTAAACATACTGTCTTAAAACATTCCCACTCATGCTTCTCATCACCTTGTATGATTCGATAAAAATTATGGTCTCTAAAACAACTATCGAGTCTGTGGGCCTACAAAGATGCCTTCCTTTACTTTGGCATCACTTAAATGAAGGAATATTTGCCTTACTTGGTTAAACGCGTCACCATCTTTGTTCATTTCCTTAACAAAGTTTTTCATGAGACCCAGCTTGATGTGCGGGGGTGGGAGCAGAATCTTTTTAGAGTCTACTAGAGGTTCACTCTTAATGTTCTTTATACCTGGTTGAAGAGATTTTCTGGTGGGCCATTCACGTTAACTATAATGAGATGCAGCCTTAGCTTGAGAGAGCCCCAAATCTCTAATGAGATCACTTAACTCATTTTGAGACAATTTTTGTGTATCATCAGTTGATGATATATTTGGAAGAAACTCTGGATCTGGTGATGTACATGGTTCCGACTTTCAGAATCCCCATCGGAAGTAATCTCTTACTCTGTCGGTGGTTCAGATATTGGCAATCCTTCCCCATGTAGAGCTGGACGTATGGCAGATGGCATGTTAGAATAGATCTTGCTTCTTCTTCTTCTTAGATATTCCCTTCTTAATAGGAGGAACCATACAAAAGTAGCAGTCACTGACAAGTTTAGTTGGCTCACACCAGATCATTTGCACTGCAAAGGGCATTGAATGTCCTTTCCCCTGCATCCAATTCCTGAGTTTGCTGGCACAAGTGTCTCAGGCCACATGTAGAGCCCCAGGTTTATCCTGATTATCTATTAATCTAGAAACATGTGTGAAAAAATTATTACATGGATTAATAAAGTCACTGATGTTGATAAGGAGGCAGAAAAAAAATCACTAAAATTGGTATCAAAACGTTTTTATCCAAAATATTGCACCCAAGTAAGACCAGGGACAATAATATAATCCATTGTTACCAGTTATTATGACTTTGACAAACCATTATAATATTAGATTTTAAACTTAACATAAAAATCCGTAGTAATAATCTCACCGTAATAAAACAGTGTAAAATGAAAACTAGAGCTAATTTTGAATTTTCTTTGTGATATTTGCGATCAGCACATTAGAATTGATAGGAATTCGCTGTTTTCATTCGATTTACATTTTCATTGTTGCACATTGTAATTGATTGGAAATTGTTTGAATCTCGCTGTTAGACGGGAACCTTTGTTGTCGAGAACTTTCGAAAGGATCCGAAAATTTGCTGTGTTTCTGTGTTTTAACACGCTTTTTAATGTCTGTTAATTTTGCATTATTTTCACACTTGCGGTCGATACAGTAGGGTCTTATAGTGTCACTTTCAACAGAACTTAACCGCTTTTTAAAATGAGGATAGGATACCCAAACCTATCTGTAATGCTGTTCGTATTTACGATTAAGTCTCAACGAGAAACAACAGCGAAATGCACAATTTTGCACACGAACATGCTTGAAATCAAACACTGAGGTGAACGTAAGTCAGCATTGCAATTCAACTGTATAGCATTCTGGGAAACTCATTGTTGTAATTTGTTTAATTGTTTTGTTCTTTAGTTTAGATTAATGGACTTCACAGCGCAAATTACACTTCCTTCACAGGTGGTGCAATACAGTAAGGAATCATGTTCATTTACTCAGCAAAACCCTTGCTGCTTGTTATAGGTATGCTAGCTGAGTGTTAGCGTCAGGATTGCTCTAAAATAAGGCGCACTCGCCTCTTACAATGGAAAACAAGTTCTGTCTTTCTCCTGATGCACTAAAGAATCCACACTCACAAGAGAGATATTTAGTGTACATATTCTCTCCGTATGCCTCCTACATTATTGCAAAAAGTATTATAGAAGTACCGAACGTAGGGTGTAATTTGGGAGTTATGAGGGCGAAAAACCTTCAAATTTTCCTTAAGATATCCAGCATAACCCAAAAGAGTTGGCCGAGCGATTCTAGGCACTTCAGTCCGGAACCGCGCTGCTGCTACGGTCACAGGTTTGAATTCTGCCTTGGGCATGGACATTGTGATGTCCTTAGGTTAGTTAGGTTTAAGTAGTTCTAAGTCTAGGGGACTGATGACCTCAGCCGTTCTAATGTTCAGATGTGTGTTAGTTCCTAAGGGACCAATCTGCTTAGGTCATCGATCCCCTGATTTACACATTACTTGAACTAAATTAAACTAACTTATGCTAAGGACAACACTCACACCCATGCCCGAGGGAGGACTCGAACCTCCGGTGGGAGGACCTCAGATGTTAAGTCCCAGAGTGCTCAGAGCCATTTGAACCATTTGAACCAAAAACGTCACCAATTCCAAATTTGAGAATTAGTCGCCGTTGTGTTCCTCAGATACCCCCTATTTGCGGACTTTTCCCCCAAATTCTCAGTTGACGCCGTGCTGATTCAGACGCCTATATTCTTAACCTTTAACTCACCCAAATTTACTTTTAGAAATGACAAAACGACGCCCAAAGGAAAAAATTTAGTATTCCCCAGACTGAACACTGACTAATGAAAAGCACCTAAGAACTAACTACAGTATTTCGTACATAAACTGTACTAAAGTAAACCTGGCATAAATATGTGAGAATACAGTGGCGTTGAATTTATATTCACGAGCACTCTTTATAAATAAATAATGGTGCATGCAAAAAAGACCATTATCGCACAAGGAGAAAACAGATTAACTGTGCCCTACAGTAAATTTTATTTTCACACTCACAGGTGTCCCGTGGGCGCATCTGTTCTGATACGCGTCTTTTTTTTTCAGAAATGCGCTGAATCTGGAAGTTTTCATAATCTCCTGGAATCCCATCCTGTGCAGCCTCGAGGTACCCTGTCTATTACTACCGAAAAAATAAAGTTCCTTGGTGGTCCTGGCTTCCGACTGAGATTCCTGAAACATCATACCATCGCGTCTTCAGCCCTGCGCACCTATCCCGTAATCTGCAACGCACATGTCACTGGCCCTATCCAGATGAAGCACCCATTTAAAAGACACATGGATGTTGTGACTAATTAGATTTTATCCCCACGTATTAACAACAACCAAGCGTATTGTGGTTTGGTGTCGCACGTTGAATAATTAAAAGAACGAAGTGTGGTATTCAACTATTACTTGTGATAATTGTGTAACTGGTGTGACTCTTTAAGATATAAAACCTATTAAGACTATGACAGCTCAACAAGATGTAGAACGGTGTTACCTTTGATCTATGCACTGAGGTGGCAAAAGTCATGGGTCAGTGATATACGTATATAGAGCGTCATTGACGCTTAAATGGTTCATGTAAAAAATGTTTCCAGCGCGATCATTGACACGGAGAATTAGCAGACTTAGAACGCAGAATGGTAGTTGGGGCTTTTTCCAATTCAGGAATCGTCAGTGAATTCAATAATACGAGATCCAGAGTGTCAAGAGTGTGCCGAGGGTAGCAAATTTCAGTCATTACCTCTCATCATGGACGAAACAATGGCCGACGCTTACACTTACCATAACGACCAAATGCAGCGGCGTTAACACAGAGTTGTAAGTGATAACAGACAAGAAACATTGTGTGAAATTTGTGCAGAAATCCATGCAGGATGTACGAGGAAATTATCTGTTAGGACATCGGGGCGAAAACTGGCGCTAAGGGCTATGGCAGTAGACGATCGATGCAAATGCATTAGCTAACACCGTGACATCACGTGCATCTCCTGTCCCGAGCCTTTTAGCTATATTGGTTGGACCCTAGACTTCTGGAAAACTGTGGCTGGTCAGTTGAGTCGCGACTTCAGTTGATAAGAGCCGATGGTAGGTTTCGAGTGTGGTGCAGACGCAACGAAGCCATGGACCAAACTCTCCAACAAGGCTGTGTACAAACTGATGATGCTTACACTGGTGACGGGGTGACAGCTATATAATGGTGTTGGCTGTGTTCACATTGAATGGACTGGGTCCTCCTGTCCAACTAAAGTGGTCATTGACTGGAATTGGTTAGGTTTGCTACTTGGAGACCATTTACAGCCATTCATGAGATTCATGTTCCCAAAAAATTATGGAATATTTATGAATGACAATGCACTAATTGTTCGCAATCGCTTTGAGTAACATTCTAGACGATTTGAACTAATCGTTTGCCCTCGCAGATCGCCCACATAAATCTCTTGAACATTTACAGGACATATTCAAGAGGTTATTTCTTGCAAGAAATTATGTGCAGGCAGCACTTTAGCAGTTATGCTTGGCCATAGAGGCAGCATGGCTTAACATTTCAGCAGGGGACTACCAACGAGTCCATGCCACATAGAGTTCCACTCCCATTACATTAGCAAAATCGGTCACAGAACCTATTGGTGACAGATCGTCTGAGCTCGGGAAGTTCGCTGATGGAGCCACGCACGTCCGTTGTATCTCACTGAAGATGTCCGAAATATCCAGACTTGAGCCTTTCAGATGAGGATTTCACATCTGCACAGTAGAAGGATCTGCATTAAATGCTTTTACATTATAGAATCATGTGAAGTCAGACAGGAGTTAGTGGTCGAATAATATTGCCCACTTTTTTGAAGGGATTCCGTTTTCAGTTCCAGTAGTTTTCTTTGCATTGGTTTACAAAACACGTTTACACAATCACTTATCGTCGATCTGCTTCATAAGCGGATTGCAACCGTCTTACACTCATACATGGCGCCAAAACAATGCCACATACAGATAACAAGCTCTAAACACTGCAATAGTTTAAGTGTGAACTGGTACTATCCAGGACTGGATCTATCGTTAAGTAGGAGTGGGAGGGCTAGGCCAAGTTCCAGGGGATCGAGCAATACAGGCTCCGACAGAGATAGCGAGTGGCGCGCCTCAGAATAGGCAACCCCCTCAACCCAAATACGCGCCCGAGGTACAGGGTACAAGATCACGATTGGGTGCGGAACATCGTAAACCAATGTCGGCCCTGCAATGATCATAAATATAGACGTTTCTTGTCTTCCCAAACCTTAAGTTGGAAGAATGTATATAAAAAGGACATAGCCAAGTTATGGTCACTATGCAATCAAACAATAATGATAGGTTAATTCTCAGACTTGTTGCGACCAAACACACACACACACACACACACACACACACACACACACACACACACACACACACCTGCGAGAGCTTCTGTAAAGTTTGGAAGCTAGGAGACGGGATACTGGCAAAAGTAAAGCTGTGAGGACGGGGCGTGAGTCGTGCTTGGGTAGCTCAGATGGTTGAGCACTTGCCCGCGAAAGGCAAAGGTCCCGAGTTCGAGTCTCGGTCCGGCACACAGTTTTAATCTGCCAGGAAGTTTCATATCAGCGCACACTCCACTACAGAGTGAAAATCTCATTAAGGAGATGGTTGCAATAAGGCCAGGAGCACCCTACCTAGAGAGTAGGAAGTTTCATATCAGCGCACACTCCACTACAGAGTGAAAATCTCATTAAGGAGATGGTTGCTATAAGGCCAGGAGCACCCTACCTAGAGAGTAGACTAAGAGGACGGTTTCGAACGTGGTTGCCTGGTGACACCAGGAAGCTGAAATCTGCACTTCAGATTTGCCGATAGAATTAGCGCGTGGACTGCAGAGAGGGAGAAGCAGTGCACATTCCGTATTTAAGTATTCAAAATAGTATTCAGCTAGGACGTTTGGACACTAACTCCATGTCATTCTGCCAGTTGTGAGTAAGCTCCAACTTGTCTTTTTACTCATTTGGTGTACTGCTCTCAAACGTCTGCATTTTAATATGCTGCTAATGATTGCTATCTTGTGTTGGTTCTCACCCCTTGAACTCAGAAACTGTCTTCTGTTGTAAAAACAGTCGAACCCATTGCTATTCCCTGCCTTCAGTGTAGTAGATTAGGCTGAATGCAATATACAAGTATTATTCAGATTGATATGGCAGGTAGCATGGAGATGGGTGGGAAGATGCTCAGCTCAACATACCCAGAAGGAAGAAAGAATTTTTGCACTTATTCGACCTTGGCGTAGTCAAACAATATTGTGAATAATGAACAACTGAACTTCTGAGATAGATAACTGAACGACTTTGCTTTCTTCCAAAGCAGTTTCCCAAGAGCGTGATATGCTATCAACGAATCATACACAGTCTCACATACACTTCAAGCTATTCTGTTAAACGTGCCAGGAAAATTTGCACATATGCGTCTTAAATCCCGTAAAAAGTGAGACAACCGGTATTAATAAAATTTACAGGTTACACGACATTTTTCCGCTATTTAATACAACAATTCACAAATGTTGGAAGAAATACATGTAGTTAATAACAAGGTTCTGATATAAGTAGACCAACTTGAGTTTGGCCGAGAACCTCTTCATAAAGCTATGATAAGATCCTCTAAAACACACAACAGGGGAAAATTAAAATCACTTAGTCAAAACCAGAAGGGAATTACGGATCAAAACCGAAAGATTCCAGATGGCCTTTTCAGGAATTAACTGAAGAATATGAGTATTCGTATTTAGGATAAGTATACTGATTTTAAATAATACTGTTGTAATTTCTAAGGAAACAAACAATTCAAAATATTTCATGGTAATTTTAACACATGAAGCTTTAAAAAGAAGTACTTCCAAAATGATTAATTAAGTTTATATTTCACAATTATTACATCAAATTGTAGACGATTTGCAGTTTGGTGGGGTTAGGTTTAGGAGTAACATAGAGATGTTGGGTAACTCAGAATACTGATCCTCATTGAGGGCTAAGATAAACATAACACTCACTAAACAAAATTACACAGCGTTCCACACTAGAACCGAAATGAACTTTCCATATCAAGGCCTTGCCCAAAGAACAGGAGATTTCGTAAATCACAACCAGTACATTAATCACAGAAGAAGAGGTGGTCACAATTTTCTTTCTACGTTGGTTCGTCGCTGTATTTTAAACACTTACAGCTAGGAATCCAGTGATCCTGAAGAAAATTAATACCTGAAAAATTTCCATAAGACTTTATTTTATTAGTATTATTTTTTTGTGGAAATATAATTAATAAACACCGCTTACAAAATTTGTAAGAAATTTAACTACTGTTTTATTTTTACATTTTGTATGCATAGAAGATATAAGAAGTGCAAATGATAATATCCGGTTCGAAGCTCGGTATTATGTGAATACAGTTGGCAGAAAGTTCTAGTTTTCTATTTTCCACAATGCCGTTTCAGAACTACACTTACCCGTTTTAAAGCGTTGGCAGCAACCTTCATAAGTTGCTAGTAAGTGCTGAAATTCCAACATTTTTCGTGAAGAATGAAAAAGAAAAAATAATACGCGTTCTAAACCACTCACACACAAATTTATAATTTGCGCATTGTGGTAGTAAATGGAGGCAGTACACAGAATTTACATGGGCAGTATACATAAAATCTGTCAGCATTTCTCCAAACAAGCGTCCACCTTGACAAAAGAAGTTTGAAAAGTGATTTAAATATTAAACCAAAGTAATGAAACGTGACAATTTAGCCTTTAGGACTTACTCTATTAGGAAATCAAGATATTATCTATAATTTCTGAGCAGTGTCGTCTTTATATCGAATTGCGAAGTAAGAACAAAATGGTCTTTATTTACAGTATTGAACCAAATGACAGTCATTAACCCATTGTGACTGATTTTAGAGATACAGTGAAAGATTTATTCAATGCGGAAAATTGATATTCCAGTGGTTATGGTAAAAATGATTGCACTGCCCGGGAATCGAACCCGGCTCGCAAGAATGGGAATCTTGCATGCTACCACTACACCAGCAGTGCCCACTGTAAATAGTGTATTACGTCATGATACATACTGAAACTCCCATCTCAAAGCTCAAATATTAATAAATAAATTGTGGAGTCTGAAATAACAATTGCGGCTAACTTACTGTGTAGCAGCCTTGGAACTACGGAGGTGGGGGTGGGGGATGGGTGTGGAGACAGGGTGGAGCGGGTGTAAACAGGGGTAACTGCCCTTGGTGGAAATTTCAGGAGGCGCCAAATACATATGTTCGAAGAAATAAAACTTGTTCATCGAGGGCTAATATCCAGCCCATGTTGTTCTATTAGTTATTCATTTTATATTGGAAAAGTTCTCATTTGGTTCTTGAATACATCATAAGTTGTTTTATGACTGCATCCTAAGTTGATTTTTGAATCTGTAAATAGTGTATGTGATGTCTTTGGCAGGGTAATCGCTGTTGAATCTAGAAAAAAGAATCATTTCGTCAGACGAAAGGAGATGAGGCTACACGAGCTGAATCGAATAAACACGAATAGATGAATGTCAACTGACGATCACGATGTGTTTATGTGATTGATTGGGTGAGAAAATAAGCGTTATTATAATTATTAGCACATTCTTAGATTTAAACTACTCTATCGAAAACAAATGATTACCAGGAATAAAAGGTAAGAATGATTACGTGTTAAAACCTTCTCTGTGAACACTCCTCAAATAGCCCCAAAATGAGAATAAATGTATTGAAGAAAGTCAGTTTTTGACACATTTTTCGCCAGAACAGTACAATACTGAATAGAACAAAATAAGAAGTGCGTGTGTGATACTAATATAAAAGACAAGTATTACACATACTCACACATGATTACGATTTTGCCTGTAAAGGCAGTTCATCAGTGTTAAAATATATTTATTTTTAGTTTTAGGCAGTAAACAGCAAATAACGAGTGCACGAGGCAGAAAGCTTTCTGGGGCACAAGACAGAAAAACAGCTACTGATAAAATTGAAGAGTAGAAACGTCGGTTGTAAAGATGAGAACACGGCTTATCGAAGCAACTGCATCATTCAGCTCCTCTGATACTTCAAATACTACGATTTCAGGCATTTCGAATAATTCTTGTAATTTGTACATTCAAGATAATTCGACTGTCTGTCGATGCTTCATGGCTTAGACGATGGTAAACAGCCTTTATCGTCGGTATTAGCGGGAAGGTGATGTTACCATAGCATCCAGTGACTTATTGCAGTCGAGTAATAAAGACGAAGTTATAGCTCTAATGGATCCTGACACATGGCCACTCCAAGACAAAATTTTAGGTCAACAAAAGTAGTTTTTCATCAGACAAGCTGAATAACTAAATGATAAACATCCAAATATCACAGAATTTAGGTTCACTGTACCCATGATTACTACTTTCGTCACGACTGAGCTGCTGTCTTCAGATCCAAAAGGGTACAAAAATTACAAAATCAGTAAACTAGACCTCGGGCTATAGCATGTTCCTTCCGATATCCATTGCGGTGGTAGGTGAAAATGTTATTACTTGCATGCCATGTTGGAAATTTGTTTATGATGTCCACTGTGAGACGAAAAGTGTTGTACATGATATGACAAGTCTTAAAAATAGGCTTTATGTCACAATCTTATAGCATGGACGATTCTCATAGTGTTACATTGCGTCGCTTATTTAGCCTGTAACTAGGGTTTAATGTTGATTTCTTTCTTCGGTCTTAAAAATTGACAAAATACTTTCATATATTATATTTCCCTTTATATATGACTGACGCTGACTGTTTTTCCATTTTAAATGATTCACCTTGTGCGCATAGCCCCTTAAAAACCTAGAAAACATCTATTATTATTCATGAGACTGCCGCCATCTGGTGGTACCTCTCTGTACTACTCTGTTAGCCTGCTGTACACGGCCGGCAGCCAGCCCAGACAAATGTGGCAGCTCTTTATGTGCCATTCTTGTCTGACTCTGTCTTTCCATGAAGACGCTTTTTTTTAAGCTTATATTGGAATTTGTATATTTACTATAACAACTCACATTAAGGTACTTTTGCTTTATTTCAAATTCACAGTCCGTTACGATGGTACGAAGACAACTTGTAGTTGATCGCACAGCCTGATTTCATAGCCTGTACTTTGTGAATGAGTCAAAAAAAAGAATACATGTACAATTGTTATTTTACGATTCCAACCACTGCAGTGTAATTTTTTTTTGTAGTTTTCGTAACAATGCGTATCTGAAGATGGCAGCTTTGTCCTTCCGAAACTAGTAATCCAATGTAAATACACGCGATCGAGGCAATTAAGAACAACCTCATATAAGAAGCGTTTTTTTAAGACCGAAGAAAGAAGTCAACATTAAACCCTAGTTACAGGCTAAATAAGCGACGCGATGTAACACTATGAGAATCGTCCATGCTATAAGATTGTGACATAAAGCCTATATTTAAGACTTGTAATATCATGTACAACACTTTTCGTCTCACAGTGGACATCATATAGAAATTTCCAACATGGCATGTAAGTAATAACATTTTCGCCTACCACCGTAATGGATATCGGAAGAAACGTGCTATAGCCCGAGGTCTAGTTTACTGATTTTGTAATTTTTGTACCCTTTTGGATCTGAAGATAGCCGCTCAGTCGTGACGAAAGTAGTAATCATGGGTACATACACCCTATCAAGGCAAAAATCTTGTATCAGAAGCTTTCCCTACGTAAACAATGTTTCATCACATAGAAAAACCGTCTCCAGCAAAATGAAACCATCTCAGGACATCGATTGCGACACTGAGTGATTAATCCCCACTGAGAAAGAAAAATGAAGACGCATTCTACATGTAGTAATGGACGCTGTCATTTATCTTGGCACGAACTTCTCTTCGCTCCAGAAGTTCTAAAGAAAAACTGAGCGATCTTATTGAAATTTTTCCGCGGTCTAGTCTTAGAAATTTTCTTAGTTAGGTAACTCTGCTCTCCAAATATAAGCCTAGTCTCAAGCACCAGTTAGACCACGAAAAAAAGAGATACTTATCCTGTTTGTCTAAGTCAATACAAAATAGAATCATAGATACAATGCAGACAAGTTTCGAAACACCATTATCAGTGATATCAAGACTGCACTTCAAATGTATCTCCCACAGAAGAAATGAGCTAAGAGAGATCTTATAAAAAAAATAACAGAAACTGAAGGTGAGATGAAGAAGATCTTTATTGACTTTGTGGAAGTTGACGGAAATATTGGAGAATATATCACTAGTGAATTGTGGGAAAACGAGAAGCTAATGTATCGAATGTGCAAAAATGGCATGGACAATCTTACAATAACGGATCTAACACGGCCAGCGTATTCAGGCTGTTACAAAAAGGTACGGCCAAACTTTCAGGAAACATTCCTCACACACAGATAAAGAAAAGATGTTATGTGGACATGTGTTCGGAAACGCTTAATTTCCATGTTAGAGCTCATTTTAGTTTCGTCAGTATGTACTGTACTTCCTCGATTCACCGCCAGCTGGCCCAATTGAAGGAAGGTAATGTTGAACATGTTCCTTTACAAGTACGACACAACATGTGGTTCATGCACAATGGAGCTCCTGCACATTTCAGTCGAAGTGTTCGTACGCTTCTCAACAACAGATACGTGACCGATGGATTGGTAGAGGCGGACCAATTCCATGGCCTCTACGCTCTCCTGACCTCAACCCTCTTGACTTTCATTTATGGGGGCATTTAAAAGCTCTTATCTACGCTACCCCGGTACCAAATGTAGATACTCTTCGTGCTCGTATTGGGGACGGCTGTGATACAATACGCCATTCTCCTGGGATACATCAGCGCATCAGAGATTCCATGCGACGGAAGGTTGATGCATGTATACTCGCTAACGGAGGACATTTTGAACATTTCCTGTAACAAAGTGTTTGAAGTCACGCTGGTACGTTCTGTTTCTGTGTGCTTCCATTCCATGATTAATGTGATTTGAAGAGAGGTAATAAAATGAGCTCTAACATGGAAAGTAAGCGTTTCCGGACACATGTCCACGTAACATATTTTCTTTCTTTGTGTGTGAGGAATGTTTCCTGAAAGTTTGGCCGTACCTTTTTGTAACACCCTGTATGAAGGAGTCCAATTCAGTCTTATGGAAATGAATGAGCCGACAGAGTTGGTATTGTTTCTTCATTGGATCCACTACACGATGGAAAATTATGCAAACCGTACAAAAACAAACTGTTAGGGAAGTAGTGAAACAAGATGGCCGGCTATTAAGTGATTTACTGAAAATTGTCAAAGCCCTTGAAGGAACTGAAGAACCCTCCCTTGCGTATAAGCTGACCATTTACTACATACGGTGATGGATTTTAAATTTATCCCCAGCTTAACAATTTGGGCTAGTATTCTTCGAGAGCTTAATAGAGTAAACATCAAAATACAGAAAGAGGACAAAATCAATTAATGTTCTGTGGTGTTAATGCAAGATCTCGTTAAGATCTTGGAAGAAATGAGACAAAAACAAATAGAGCATTGAATCAAAGAAACAGCACCAGCGTTAAAAAGTTGGAAATCGAGGCAGTCCTTAACAGCAAAAGAGCTTCCAGAATGTAAACGCGACGCAACGAAATTTGTGAGGCCATATCAAGAACACTAAACCAAACTGATCTATTTTCCAAAGATATAAAAACGCTATTTGCCAAAATTTTAGCACAGATTGAAACAAGGGTAGAGAGCGCAAAGAGTCTACATAAAAATTTCCTCAGTGGCCACTAATTTTTAAATACGACTCTGAAGATCTGCAGAAAAATGGAGCTGACACAGCACGAAAATATTCGAAAGACTTAAATGCAGTTGATTTTCGGCAAGAACTCGCCGTATTCAAAAAGCTAGCGGCCGAAATTAATGAAAAATCAGCTGCATTCGACAAGTTACACCACCTGTGCAAGCATGACTGGCAAGAAGCGCTTCCTAAAGTTAGTATAGCCTTAGGGCTATACTACACATTACCGACATCTCCAAGCTGTAAGTCAAGCTTTAGCAAAATAAAAATAATTACGGTGATCTGCGTTCAGATGTGAGTCAGGAACTTCTGTCTAGCCTCGTAATCTTAGCAACTGAAAATAAGACTGCTAGTGCGAGGAACTTCAATGACCTAACACATTCCTTCGCAGAAAGGAGAGCACGCTATGTGAACCTGTAACAAAATGAGAGAGAAAAAATGCTGTGACCTAAGGACTGAAGAAATGTGTACTGTCTTCATTGTCATTAGTACTAGTATGATTCCTATATTTCATTTTATGTTACACAAAAGATAAAGTTATTATCTAACCTATTGTAACTCATTGCAGTCTGAAGCAGTAGCATTTCTGTTCCTCTGCTGCCCAAAGTTCCAGTGTATTAGTATGTTGACATTCTTTTCATCTTCTTCTTCTTCTTCTTCAAAAAAAAAAAAAAAAAACAAAACAAAATTTCGAACACAGCCATTATTTCGTCACTTTATTATCTCTTCTGCACGAGAATTGATGTGTGGCTCGCTGTTTATTTATGTAGGTATTTGTATAATTTACGATTTCATCAATAAAGTAAGGTCAGTTACTTTCAAAAAAGTACTAACTTCATCAGTCACACGCGTCGCCTTTCTCTTCGGATCTGGTGGAATTTGTACAACGTTTTTTCTGTTAGTTTTGATGTTTTAGCACACTCGCTTTTACACCAACGTGAAACTGTTTCCAATGAAGAACCATCGTACATCTGCTGTCTCTTCGGGATCATCAGCCTCCTCACGTTCAGGTTCAGATTCACTGTCGTAGTGCTATTCAGTGTTTTCATGACTCAAATCTACTACACTTTCCTCCAAGTCTGAAAAGTGTGGATAGATTTTATCATCACCTTCTTCGAGCAGTTTGCGAATATCTTCGTCTGATACATCCTTTGAATTGGAACAAAAAAAATTGAAGAAATGAAATGAATAAATACATTCAGATGTCGGTGTAACCAAAGTAGCGTTTAATGTGCATCTATAAAAACTAAAAAAGTATAGTTAACTTTTGGACATTGACTGCAGGAACAAAGCTTCCAACTGTCACACCAGAAGGTGCGCGGTGTAGTTTTTTACAACATTCGCACGTCATTGCTTGCAATTGAGAAAACAAACTCAGAAAGCTACCGAAATGAACTGAAGCCACTTTAACATTGCCGAGAAAACGTCAACAATGGAATAATGGCAGCAATGACGCAATAGCTCAAGGTGAAGGCATTGATTACGCGTAAAAAATGCTGCTGTTGTACATTTTACAACAGCGCGCACAGGAATGACGCAATAGCTCAAGGTGAAGGCATTGATTACGCATAAAAACTGCTGCTGTTGTACATTTTACAACAGGTCGCCCACTCGAGGGTTATAGGAGAAAGAAGTGCGAGCCATAGCTTTCTTCTGCAATTTATTACTCATATTGTTTAATTATATTTTTACAACAAAGTACCTTTTAAGTATTTTGTTGAACTGCGAAAATATTTTCAGTTCACTATTCGATAGGAATAGCAAATGCTAAATTCTTTTAGCAAATAACACATTGTGGAAAAAATTGCAAAACATGCAGTTTTTGAACTGGCATCTCCTTTTAAAATTAGTGATTTATACATCGACAACTGCAGTTTGTTGCAACAACATTTTGAAAATTGGTGTTTAAATATCTGGCAAAATGTTCAATGCGTGTCACTGATAATCAGAAATTAAAATTAGATACAAACGCACTTGCGATTTGCGTTAAAAAAGGGACACAACTCCTTACCAGTGCTACGGATGGCCCTGAACCCGATGGCATTCAAAACGGTGTTCTCCAGGAGTTCACGGATAGAGCCGTAGTATACCTTCCACACATAACAAATGCGATCTTAAAACATCAGTACTTACACCAATACTTCCCTGACATTTGGAAGGTGGCCGACGTCCTGATGTTCAGGAAGACAGGGAAAGCTCCCACAAAATTACCGACCCATCAGTCTGCTGTGTTCTCTCAGCAAGATTGTTGAGTAGGTAATACTAAAACGCATCACTAGGCACTGCATAGCGAATGACTCACGAAGACTGGAGCGTTTCGGCTTTAGGAATCACCACTCAACAACAAAACAACTCCTCCGCTTAGTTGAATATTCCACACACGGGTACAACAAGAACAGAGCCGCAGGGTCCGCGTTCCTGGACATCGAAAAAGCTTTCGACCGCCTCTAGCATAATGGCCTCATACGCAAATTAAGCGATGCCGGATTCCCCGAAGGACTCATACGTCTCATAAACTCATATCTGACGAACAGGTTTTTCAACACTGAGGGGCAGGGTAAAGACTCGACACAACACGGTATTCAAGCTGGAGTATCCCAAGGAAGCATTCTGGGGCCCATCTTGTTCAACTTCTACATTAACGACTTTCCAGCAACACAAAACACAACGTTAGCCACCTACGCGGCTGATACAACCACCCATGCGCAAGATTGAAACAATCGAATGTAAATTCACGAATACAGACGGCATTTAGAACTGCCGAGCCTTGGTTGGAACGATGGTGTATTAAAGTAAACGCCGATAAGTGCGAAGCATTTCTGTTCACACGGAGAGCGAAGCTACGGCGCAAACATCAACACTACACGCACGCCCAATATGTTTCCGAGAGAAAGTCAGATATCGTGGTGTCTGGCTGGCCGGAAACTTACATGTGGGGACCCCGTTGAATACATTGCCAACAGAGCGCACGTGAAGCCAAAATCAATCCACCCAATGCTCAACAGGGAAAGCATATTGAATAGGCAGGCGTCGAGGTCCTTATACATGACCTCTGATGACATCAACAACTCCCGTCTGGGTATGTGCAGCTCCTACACGCCTGCGCCGCCTGCAGATTATACAGACAAAGTGCTTCGTAACATAAGCAACGTTCCACGCTACACACGCACCGTGGATCTTCACAATAAATACCGCCTTGAAACTCTCAAGAAACTATTAAAAAAAAACACGCAATGCGACTACACAGGAACTCGACACACTCGAACAATCCTTTCATCGCTACTCTCGGTAACTATGATCACACCAGAGGTGGAAGCTTAAGCAGCCAAAGACTCTACTAGCTGGGGCATAACCACGTATGGCAAGCTAACATGCGCTCACAAGCGCATATCAGCAGCATTGACAGGCTATACCACTTGCTATTAAAGCCAACCAGCAGGCTAAGCAGGGAAACCGACAAGTTAGCACACTAACGCACAAACACTGTGAATCCGATATATTACCTATCGGACGCAAAACGATGATGAACATGATTGTTAAGATATGCTGACGCTGATCGAGAAGCCAACACCGGCGCCCACCAGCACCCGACAGTAACACCACCGCACCATGTCAAAATTATCGACTGGCATAGTACCAGCTACTAACAAAGCCTACCATTGCATGACCTGTCGTTGGCAGAAAGAAAACCGCTGCTGCTCTTACAATCAGACCCAACTATCGTAGAGGTTTTTCTCCCCTTGGTTCTTGCCTTGGCACTTCTTTCTCTCTGCCATTCAAACCGCTACCCTTCGTTCAACTTTCGACCCAATCTATTTCCAGATGCGCAAGTAATAATGGTTAATGTAACCAGAAGTACGCAAGCATCGCAGTACCCACGTCCTGCAAGACCTCACTTCAGTGAAAGCTAACCAATATGTATAGATGGCAGTAGACCTTTTATGTTGGCAATCATGCCGACATGTGCGTGGAGGATCTCCATCTCTTACAAAATCTCCAAAATAATTAGGAGCTTCTTGAACACATTATTTTTGAAGTTTTGTCAACAGTTTTTTGATTTTTTGGCAGGTGAAGAGTATGACATTTATGAAAATTACAGACAAACAGTGAAAATATTATAATTTTAGGCCTTTTTAACCTTGGCACAGTTTGGGCAGCCATGCTAATATCTTCCAAACTTGTTGAAGGTACCAGGACTGGAAGCTGGTCTCCAGAGTGGTGTTCAGCTACTGTAATATCTATACTGTTGGCACGCTCCTGGAATTGAATATAATAATCCAACTGCTGAGGAAGCCATACGTAATGTAGTATGCTACAAAAGTTGTGTATCACAACTTCGATTTTTGAAATACTATTCGCAGAAATGACACATTTTTCAGTCTCGTTGTGGCAGATGGACAAAAGTACAAAATTGATTTTGGGAATGTAATGTTCCAGTTGTCAGTGTCATTCAGAACACTATCAAAGAACTGTAACAGTTCTACTTTGTGATTAATTGTGTGGGCCCATTTTGATGGGAAGTTACACCTACCTGGGGCAGCTGATGGAAAATTTCTTATAACAATTTCCTTTACATTAGAAGTTCATTCTTCCAACAACATTTTATTCCTGGGCGTAGCAGTGAGTGAAGTAACCCATCGGATATCTTGAGAAAATCATCCTTTGTTGGCCCTTATATGACCAACCACTCATTCTTCATGTTACATCATATGTATCTGTAATCTGCTACGACAAATTTATCAACTTCGCATTCAGCAAGAGCAGACAAATCATGCGCCGTTCTGTCTACACTGAAATCAATAAAACTAACGTGCCTACGTAAACATTATGCAGAAGTGTCGACGGTTGCCATCAACATAGTATGTCAGAAGTTTTATTCAACATTATGGCTACATAGTGGGCAGTTTTTCTTTCGTGCTTCAGTGATTCCTTGACTACCTCAGAAGTAACAATGGCATTGTATGTGGTTGCAGACGTACCTCGAAATACTGAAGTGTACTCAAGTGTGCCTCTAACGAGGTGTAGTCATTTATCAAAACATTTAGTTATTTCATGTAATTTCCTTTGTTAACAGAATTCTTTCACTCATTATGTCCTCGAAATGGGAGCTCTTGTTTAGATAAGTAACACTCTGCATCAATGAGTTCTTTGCAAATTTCCTCTGTTCCTTTCAAATTATTCGTCGTATTACTTCGGTACTGCTCATTTAATAATACGTAAACCCTTCACATCACATGAGGGCTCTCGGCTAGCAGCACGTAGAACGCTTGTTTCAGCTCATTTTCTGGCATAGGGCTCAGTTAACCCATCACCCGTTCTCGGTAACAGAGCAGAACATAGTGCTGTTCCCTGGCCCTCCGCTAATTAATTTCCGAAGGATCCAAAAGGAGAAATTGTCAGAAAATGGCCAAGTACTAAAAATGGCCTTCGGTCATCGGGTAGCTGCCCTGTGGAAATGTTTGGCAATCGCCTATCATTACTAGAACTTCGTGTTTCTACATTTGATTTTGACTGCTCGATCTGATCTGAAATCCCTTTATGTCCTCTTACGCTTACTCAAGTCTATGTCGTGACATGACGAATTAGATTCAATTCCGCCGGAAGAAGTGAAGACAGAATGTTCAGTGGAAGAGATGATACTGACTAATGTTTTGGACTGCTATGGTGTGGATCTAATAGACAATGTTCGTAAGTGGAAAATGGGTCAAATGGTTCAAATGGCTCTGAGCACTATGGGACTCAACTGCTGAGGTCATTAGTCCCCTAGAACTTAGAACTACTTAAACCTAACTAACCTAAGGACATCACAGACATCCAGGCCCGAGGCAGGATTCGAACCTGCGACCATAGCGGTCTTGCGGTTCCAGACTGCAGCACCTTTAACCGCACGGCCACTTCGGCCGGCCGTAAGTGGAAAATCCTCACAGGAATGTAATAGAGCAAGTATCTGTTGCAATGTCTCGTGACGTTGTCCACGACGCTGTTTCTGCTGCACGACAACACTCCAGCACATTGTGATCAGGACCCCAGCACTCAGTCATAGCTGACGCTTCTTGCAATTGTCGTATTTTGTCTCACTAACAGTATTGTCCTCCTATGGCTCCTAGTAACTCATGTCCTCAGATGACGAAACTATTGAATGTCAGCCTTTTTCGGACCGACAACCCCGGTTCCCACCAAATCACCCATCGTTGGAAAAAACTGGTCGCTTTAAAGGATGATAACGCAGGTCTAAAAAGTTCAACAAGCTTAGTGGTTGTAGTTAGACATTTTCGAGGCGTTGGTAAATTGTTAATCACCATCATCATATATGAGGACTTGATGAGAAGTAACGCCTCCAATTTTTTTTGTGATAACTGTTAATGCTTTTTAATTGAAACAAACTCTATTAAATTTTACATCTTTGTGTTTCATGTCTTTTTCGTGTCTTTCAGCCCTCTGTCGCTAGAGCGATCCGAATTGTAGCTTTTAATATTTCAGTGTGTAATGTAACTATGTCGGTGCCTGAGGAAACAGTGAGACGCACCGAGTTTCGAATTCGAATAACTTCGTCCACACCAGGGATACTACGAGTAGAATAAGTGGTAGGGGCCACGCATAGGAGGGCTGTGGGTGGTGAGGTGACCATGAATCCTCCCGCCAAGCCACATTTCATTGATGCTGGCACAGGGCGTACGTATGTTGAACCTAAACGCACATATGAATCTAATCGAGATTTTCCATATTTTAGGGTACTATTACTACGTTTCACATTAGTTAGGCTATTTTTTTCTGTGGTGTATGAAACGCTAGTGTAAAGTCTCCGAACAACATCTTTTTTTTCAAATTTTGTTAATAACTTTGAGTTTTCAAAATACTAATCTATAAAGCTTGGTAGAATGCTAAATTGCCTCCGTCTTATCTTTAACACTAACTTCACTAGGAACGTGATATTTCCGTATGTATCTGACAACAGATAACGCTTTATCACAGAGTCGACTTGAAGTCGCAGCCTTTCCAATATCTTTGGATGACCGTTCAGTACACCGTCCATTCATAACCAGTTATTTTTTGAATGATATTTTCACTCTGCAGCGGAGTGTGCGCTGATATGAAACTTCCTAGCAGATTAAAACTGTGTGCCGGACCGAAAGTATAACTTCGGATCTTTGCCTCTCGCGTTCAAGTGCTCTACCAACAGAGCTACCCAAACACGACTCACGACCCGTCCTCACAACTTTAATTCAGCCAGTACCTCGGGCCGAGTTCGAGTCTCGATCCGGCACACAGTTTTAATCTGCCAGGCAGTTGTTTGTTGACAGCCAGAAGAAAGAGTCCTGATTCACTTTCGGAAAGTTTTTTAAATTCATGTAACTCAACCCTACATAGAGAAAGAGACGATCCTGTAAAACTACATTCTTTTGTATAAGGTCTTTTATTTCTGTTTCCATAGTCCATAATCATTGGTATAGACACACATTGTCGCATTTACAGGAGAGTTTGTTTTTACGGTTAATTTTTTCAAGCAGTAGTAATTTCTTCACTAGTTGGTAATATATTTCCCTGCAAAAATCTTCTGATTTTCTAGAGTAGCTTCGTTTTCGTATCTGAATATTTCTCACATTATTAGGCTCATTACGACGCGCTAAATCAGCACCGGTGGATGGTAGATATAGAGTTGGAACAGCATTAGATTTGAACTTGCGTTTTGCGTCTCGAAGGAACATTAAGGTGTTCAGTTTTCAAATCTGTTTCGTAATCCGAAACAGTGAAATATTTTGACCAAACACTGGAATTTTCAACTGGAGGCAAATCTCTACGTTTACAAGCATTTATTCATTTTCGTTTGGTCTCACTGACTTTAAGAAATGTGTGGAACCTAAGTCTTAACTTACTTATTTATCTGCTGTGGTTAGTACAACTGCAGATCGCACAGCAAAACAATATTTTTCACTTAAAAGTCTTCCCTAAAAATCCCACAGTATACCGATAATTATGGTGTAACCGTGAACTCAATCGCCAGTCACTAATAAAATTTCACAGTGCCGTAAACAATCTTGTTTCCGCACTTAAACGCAATATAACCCAACAAGTTACGGGAGATGGCGAATTATTGAGTCGCTTCACTCTGACGTCAGTGGCGTGACATGGAAATTTTTGGAAATTTGAGGTAAGGTCTTATGGGATCAAACTGCTTAGGTCATCGGTCCCTAAGCTTACACACTACTTAATCTAAATTAAACTAACTTACGCTAAGAACGACACACACACCAATGCCCGAGGGAGCACTCCAAACTCCGACGTGGAGAGCTGTCCTAACACTGCGTGGCTTCCCACGCGCGGCCCACTATATATTATAATCGTACACACATGGCGCTTCCTCACCCTTTCAGCATGTAAATGCTAGACCAAACATGAGCGTTGCGGCATTTGCAACGGCGCCTTCGGCTCACCGTCATCGGCCATCTTCTTCACAGTCCCAACTGGGCACCCTCCGTCTTTCATCTGTTTCCAAAAATTAATGCTTCCCACCCGGAATTTTTTCTGGAGGACAGATAAGTTTTCAATATTTGCTACCATTCGTAGATAATTTCTTACTGTTTTTAAATGCAAAATTTATGCAAATACATATACCTATTTTCAAAACATGCTTTCTACACTTGCCTTCATTTTATGGACCAAATTAATTAACTACGTAACATTCTCTATTGTAATAAACAGTAAAATGATTATTTAGTAATAACCACGCAAAATAACAATAACAGTACTCAATTATACAGTGGAATATAGCGAACCAACGACATCTGTGTTTTCTGGTGGTCACGAACTGCTTCGCACTGCTACGTTGACCTGTTGGTATTTTCATAGAGTTGCGCTATTTACGTATGATGATAAGGTTAAAACATTCACGAATGTGTACCGCAGGTTTCCATTTGGAAAAAATACTTTTGTTGCAGCTAAGATATAGAAAAAGTTAAGGTACAGAACTGTAGCCACAGGATCTGATAGGGTTACAGAATACCTTCGCAGTTGTCATGTTGATAGTGATCAAGCGGTGCAAGCGGAGGTGAGGTTACAGCTCCGTCTTCAAAGGTGAAGGTGCTACAGTGAGGGTATCAAGCAATTGGTTTCTCGTTGGGAAAAATGTGTTCGTAACCAGGGTGACGATGTTGAGTAATAAATACGTACACATGCAGAATAAAGATGAAGACTGTTAATACCGTCTGTCTTATTTAAAATGCTATAAGAGATCCCACACTAAAATTTGGAGACGTTACGTTTCAGCATGACCTCGTAGACCGTCTTACTGTATTACTGTCGATCAAGAGCAGAGAGGACTGCCCATGCTCAAAAAGACGCATGATCCACCATTAAGTATACAACCTTTATCTATATATAGGTATTCTCATTAGCCGATTACCTGAGTGTTGGTAAAACAGTCTAAACGAATCCCGATCAACAAACAAAAGCCAGGTTCGAGTCACCAAATTTCAGTACATGACAGATCTGAATGTCAATGAATCATGTTCGAGAGAGATGCGGTGTTGTACCATATTTTCTCAGTCATAAAGATTGAGAATCATCGCAGTTAAATACAACAGAGGAGCGTTTGACCGGAAAGGAAAAAGCCTATGAAGATCATCACAACCCTCGCTATCCAAATTTACGTCACAGTTACTGGGATTAGAACATTTTGTCAGGAGAATCGTTTACGTCAGATGCAGTGTCACATATTGGCGTTGTGGCTGTCGATTCTGTCGGAAGATTGCAGGCATGGCCCAGACGTCAACAGGAAAGCGAATAGTAGAAAAAAATGTTCAAATGTGTGCGAAATCTTATGGGACTTAACTACTAAGGTCATCAGTCCCTAAGCTTACACACTACTTAACCTAAATTATCCTAGGGACAAACACACACAACCATGCCCGACGGAGGACTCGAACCTCCGCCGGGATGAACAGCACAGTCCATGACGCCACGTCCTAGACCGCTCGGCTAATCCCGCGCGGCCCAGTCCATGTTAAATACCAGCTACCTTTATTGTTTCAGAATATTAAAGGACTGTGAAATAAAATTAATTAAGCACATATCTCCAGTGATCACTTGTCAACATTGCCTGCCTCACTACGCATCATGTGACCTCTGACATACATGTGTTAAGTGTTACAGGGTTAACGTTAGCATCTCTGCTGTAGAGCAGATGTAGAGAAAGAAGGAGCAACCACATTTAGTAAGAACTGTCATAAATTTAAGAACTTAGACATTCATAAATTGAGCTTAAAGATTCATAAATTGGAAGTGTATACCGAGTACATGCAGTTTATTTTAATCTGCATGAATCACCTATATCACCTAGAAGCTCTATTGTCCGTTTTAACAGCAAAGAACAAGTAATTCGTGACTGCAAGTGACTGTAAAGTAGATTTTCTTAAAAACTTCTTCTATAGGAATGTACTGCAAATTTCTCAACCAGGGTAACTAATTCTTGAAAAAGTGTCATTGATAATATTTTTACAGGCAGGTTCAATGAAGGAAATTATATTACAAAACCAGTTGACAAAAATATTTCAGATAACTACATGTAATTTCTTTCATTAAACACCAATGTAGAATATATGAATCTATTAAATTTAGTTGAAAAAAATTTAAAGATTATGTTTTTAGGAAAATCCTCGAAGTTATGAACTGGAGAGTTGTATAAAATGCGCAATGCATCAGTGAAAAATATAACTCCCCTGATAATAATCTCCTTACCTTATTTGAAAGTTGTTTTACCGCAGAATTGACACAAATTAGACCATCGTCTACAATGAAACCAAACATTACTCAAGGATTGAAGATATACATGGTGATTCAAAAAGAATACCACAACTTTAAAAATGTGTATTTAATGAAAGAAACATAATATAACCTTCTGTTATGCATCATTACAAAGAGTATTTAAAAAGGTTATTTTTCACTCGAAAACAAGTTCAGAGATGTTCAATATGGCCCCCTGCAGACACACGAGCAATATCAACCCGATACTCCAACTCGTTCCACACTCTCTGTAGCATATCAGGCGTAACAGTTTGGATAGCTGCTGTTATTTCTCGTTTCAAATCATCAATGGTGGCTGGGAGAGGTGGCCGAAACACCATATCCTTAACATACCCCCATAAGAAAAAATCGCAGGGGGTAAGATCAGGGCTTCTTGGAGGCCAGTGATGAAGTGCTCTGTCACGGGCTGCCTGGCGGCCGATCCATCGCCTCGGGTAGTTGATGTTCAAGTAGTTACGGACAGATAAGTGCCAATGTGGTGGCGCTCGATTCTGCTGAAATATGAATTGTTGTGCTTCTTGTTCGAGCTGAGGGAACAGCCAATTCTCTAACATCTCCAGATACTGTAGTCCAGTTACAGTAGCACCTTCGAAGAAAAAGGGACCAAAAACTTTATTGGCTGAAATGGCGGACAAATGTACAACTAAATGAAACTTTATAGCTCCCTTAATTCGCCGACAGATAGTGCTTAGCTCTGCCTTTTGTCGTTGCAGAGTTTTAAATTCCTAAAGTTGTGGTATTCTTTTTCAATCACCCTGTATAACAACAAGGAAACTGCATAAGTCAAAACAGTTGAGATTTTGACATAGCATTTTATACCGCAAAAACACAATAATAAAGACATCAGAGCAAACACACTACAAGAAAAAGATAGATCGGGTAATAAAGTAAAGAGTATGTGCTTTGTGAAGTAGATGACCAGTAAGACCAGAAAAGAAGAGATGGAGGCAACATTAAGTGTGAATGATTGCTAACATACTCGTATGTACATTGTTAAGAAACATTTTGACATTCATTTATAACTGTTACAGAATGAGTAGATGCTACCATGGAATATCTGAGACCATCCACAACGAATAACTTGAGTAATATTAATTTGATCCTCACTGTGGTAGTAGAAGAAGTAATGTCCACTATAAAATCCTTAGAATTTAACAATTCTAGTTATTTTGATGCATTAAAGTGTGTCGTCGAGAGTTTATTAACATTAATCGTGACCATTTATTTACCAGTGAAACATTTTTCAAATGGTTAAATACATTGAAGTTAAATCCTCATGTACAAAACAAGATAACGAAATACTGTCAAATTTACATGTAATTTCATACCCCCAGGATTCTCAAAAATCTTGGAAAAGAGTAATACGTAATTGATCTCTTCACTATTTTGCTTCAAATAACGTATTTTTGATGCCAGAGTTCGAATTTCTAAGGCATTTCAATGTGGAAAGGGCTATTTCCACATAAAGGCGAGGGGGGGAGTGCTCAATTTAGTAGACACTAAATTACTGACTAGAGGCATATTTCGTGATCTGTCAAAGCCAATTAAGGAATTAACATTCCAGAATTGTACTTATTATCAGTTTCTACATCAGTCGGCGTCTTTCTATGATTGCTGTGACGTTCCCAGAGTTTTGGGTTTCGTAATTTTAACGATTTAAAATTTGATAATATTCACGTCATTAGTCGTTCAAAGGCTGAGGATACAGCATACGCTACGTTTAAATGACTTGTTTCCTCGCGCAGAAAGGTGCTTTATCCAGTGAAATAACTTTATTGAAAATTATCGGAAAGGTACATCATTTTTATGGGAACTTGACAATTACAAAATTAATTTGTCCTATAATTACGGGTATATCTCAGCTGTCGTGGTATCCATCGATGTACCCACACCACAGCACCGTATCATGCTGCTAGAGCAGCGGAAAAGAAAACAGTGCACCTCCATCTCCGTATCGGCTGTCATTTCTTTGAAAGCACGCTGCAGAACAGTGGTCATCTCAGCGCTACCATACATACACTATCTGCTTAAAAGAACCTCGACGCCCTTACGTAGTGTCGAACTAACCAGTAGATGTCACTACAGGCGCATCTACCAGCATAAAATAATGGCGTCATATGTGGTCAGTAGGGAAACATTAGCAGCAAAATGAGTCGATTTTGATAGCTCAGTGACTTTCAGTGTCGACAATTTATTACGAGTATATGTCAGATGAGTACCTAACCCATGAAAGACGTTTCCATCGTTCTAAAGCTGTCCATGATGACTGTTGCTAATTTTGTTTGTGAAGTGTGAACGAGAAAGAAAAATCACAGCTAAATCAGTACCAGACAGACCTCATCTACCGATTGACAGGATCTGTCTAGCATTGTAGTTGGTGGCTGTAAAAATGTCACCAAACCAGCTAAAGGCATCACTCCGGAGCTGCATACTGCTACCACCTGTCCAGCCACCACAGTCACTGTTCGTACGGTGTTAAAAAGAATGGGGTCAATGCTCGATCGGCTCCTAATGACGACAGATTTCCAGAGTCAATGCCAAGTAGAAGCTTTAAGTGGTGTGAAGAGCGACGCTTTTGGTGAGTGGCTACGTTGTGGATGTCCGATGGGATGATTTGGGGTTGGCGATTGCATGGAGAACACTCTCCGTTATTGTGTGTAGTGCCAGCAGTGAAGTTCGAAGGAGTAGCAGTGTTACAATATGGGGGGGGGGGGAGGGGGGGGGTTGATTCTCGTGGTTATATTATTGCCTTATAACATCCATGCATAGGGAAAGATATTAACCTATTTTAGCGTGTTGTCTACTGCGTACAGGTAGTTGAACAGTTCGGGGACGATGACTGTATCAGCATGACAATGTGCCTTGTCATAAAGCAGCCTCTGTGAAGCAATCGTTTATGATCAATAACAACCATGATATGGACTGGCCTTCCCAGAATACCGATCTGAGCCCAAGGGAATACCTCCAAAATTATAACCTTCTCCGGTTTCGATTGTCGGGGAACAATAGGCTGCCACATACATTCATACATATCTTTTTGAGTATACCTGGCAGAATTCAAACTTTCATAAAAGCGAAGGTTGAACATATTCCATATTACGTGTACTCTTGATCAGTTAGTCTATATTTAAATGTGAAAGTTAATTACGTATCGTGTCATTGGTAACCATCTCGTTGTTTTCATTAATGGACGACTGAACTGCTTCAGACGAGGAGCGTAAACTAGATCACGCAATGCCAAGATCAGCTTGTACTTAAATTTTTATTTTCTGGAAAAGGCCTGAGTAACAGGACAAATGGCTCTGAGCACTAGGGGCTTTTACTTCTGAGTTCATCAGTCCCCTAGAACTTAGAACTACTTAAACCTAACTAACCTAAGGACATCACACACATCCATGCCCGAGGCAGGATTGGAACCTAAGACCGTAGCGGTTGCGCGGTTCCAAAGTGTAGCGCCTAGAACCGTAGGTCACTCCGGCTGGCGTAAGAGGACAATATTACTGGCTAGATTCAGGACAACAGAATTTTTTACTGTGACCTCACGCTCTCCGTGAAAACCATAAAAATGGTTAATATTTTTCTTTGCAGCTCAACATTATGAAGCACACAACATTTTCGTAATACGTCGAGAAAGAGAGTAAGGAGCGGAAGCAGAAAACGAGACTGAAATGTGCCTGTGTTCCAGTAAAGTCTGAGAACACCACCCCAACTGTTAGACAACGGCATAAAGGGAGAAAAATAACGGCATGTAGCTTCTATGCAGTTACAAAAGAGCTTGTGAGAGCGCTTGTTCTGGAAACTCGTATATCTCGACTGGAGTTGGAGCGAACACAGGAGACATCCTCGTGACGTCTGCGGCGGCGCACTGGATGTCGCAGACGGCGGACGACCTCGGCTGCTGAGTTTCGGTGGACAAGTTCGCAGTTTAAGCGAGAGGGCGCTGCCTCATTCCGCGACAAAGCGCCCACTGTGCTTTGCGCTGCTGTTATTTGTAAGTGGGCCATCCCGAGTCGGCCGACAGAGCCACGCTTTTCATCGTACGAGAATGCGGTCTCGTCATGCGGACATTGCTACATGCAGTAGAGAGACGGGGCCGTAAACTTTGTTCCGAACCGAGTGCTGCACTGCTGCCCACAGCTAGTAGTGTCACTGTGCTGCGTCTACCAAAGTATATGTATAAAACGCTAGTTACTAGAAAGAAACATTTTAAAAGCGTAATCCACCCTCAGCAGAATGGCACAAAGTAATCTGATTTGTTCCTAGCGTTATTAATTATTCAAAAGTTAACTAAAATCTTTGGTGGACATACTGCACTGCAATCTAAAAGAACGATTTAGTCTTGTTAGAAGTGGCCTTCATGTGGCGTGTTAACCTTCATATTACTAAAGGATAAATGACCTTCAAATTAAGAATGCCTCCTAATTCAGTATTTCGAAAATAGAAGTCACTGAACTACTGAAGCGGTCCCGAAATCGACCCTGACTTTCAAATTTATGGGGTTCCTATTATATTGTCACTGACTTAAACCGAAATTCAACTAACGAATAAAAACTTACACAGTCGATATAGACAAATGTGCTTCATTTATGATTTTTAGTTGGTTGGTGGGATGATTTTGGGGGGAGGGGACCAAACAGCGAGCTCATCGGTCTCATCGGATTAGAAGAGAATGGGAAACCACCCCGGAATTTGCCTGAAGCGTTTTAGGGAAACCATGGAAAATCGGATGGTCAGCCGCGGGTTTGAAACGTCGTCTTCCCGAATGCGAGTCCAGTGTGCTAACCACTGCGCAACCTAGCTCCGTCTTTTGGATCAATAGAAGCTAAATCATCGAGTAATGTCCCTTTTTTATATATGGGCTGGAACAAATATTAGAGTTTGTGTGCCACAGAGATATGCATGCAACACGAGCAGTATTGAGTTATGCTTAATCACGTTAGTTTTCTAGTTTGAAGCGGCACAAGGTAAGAACACTTAGAAATACGAAACAAACGTAGTTATCTACAGGGTGTTACAAAAAGGTACGGCAGAACTTTCAGGAAACATTCCTCACACACAAAGAAAGAAAATATGTTATGTGGACATGTGTCCGGAAACGCTTACTTTCCATGTTAGAGCTCATTTTATTACTTCTCTTCAAATCACATTAATCATGGAACGGGAATACACAGCAACAGAACGTACCAGCGTGACTTCAAACACTTTGTTACAGGAAATGTTCAAAATGTCTTCCGTTAGCGTGGATACATGCATCCACCCTCCGTCGCATGGAATCCCTGATGCCCAGATGCAGCCCTGGAGAATGGCGTATTGTATCACAGCCGTCCACAATACGAGCACGAAGAGTCTCTACATTTGGTACCGGGGTTGCGTAGACAAGAGCTTTCAAATGCCCCCATAATGAAAGTCAAGAGGGTTGAGGTCAGGACGGCGTGGAGGCCATGGAAGTGGTCCGCCTCACCGAATCTGTTGTTGAGAAGCGTACGAACACTTCGACTGAAATGTGCAGGAGCTCCATCGTGCATGAACCACATGTTGTGTCGTACTTATAAAGGCACATGTTCTAGCAGCACAGGTAGAGTATCTCGTATGAAATCATGATAACGTGCTCCATTGAGCGTAGGTGGAAGAACATGGGGCCCAATCAAGACATCACCAACAATGCCTACCCAAACGTTCACAGAAAATCTGTGTTGATGACGTGATTGCACAATTGCGTGCGGATTCTCGTCAGCCCACACATGTTGATTGAGTAAATTTACAATTTGATCACGTTGGAATGAAGCCTCATCCGGAAAGAGAACATTTGCACTGAAATGAGGATTGACACATTGTTGGATGAACCATTAGCAGAAGGGTACCCATGGAGGCCAATCAGCTGCTGATAGTGCCTGCACACGCTGTACATGGTACGGAAACAACTGGTTCTCCCGTAGCACTCTCCATACAGTGACGTGGTCAACGTTACCTTGTACAGCAGCAACTTCTCTGACGCTGACATTAGGGTTATCGTCAACTGCACGAAGAATTGCAAGTGTCCTCGTCGTTCTAGGTCTTCCCCAGTCGCGAGTCATAGGCTGGAATGTTCCGTGCTCCCTATGACGCCGATCAATTGCTTCGAACGTCTTCCTGTCGGGACACCTTCGTTCTGGAAATCCGTCTCGATACAAACGTACCGCGCCATGGCTACTGCCCCTTGCTAATCCGTACATCAAATGGGCATCTGCCAACTCCGCGTTTGTAAACATTCCACTGACTGCAAAACCGCGTTCGTGATGAACACTAACCTGTTGATGCTACGTACTGATGTGCTTGATGCTAGTACTGTAGAACAATGAGTTGCATGTCAACAACTACCGAGCGAGGTGGCGCAGTGGTTAGACACTGGACTCGCATTCGGGAGGACGCATGTCAACACAAGCACCGAAGTCAACATTACCTTCCTTCAATTGGGCCAACTGGCGCTGAATCGAGGAAGTACAGTACATACTGACGATACTAAAATGTGCTCTAACATGGAAATTAAGCGTTTCCGGACACATGTGTACATAACATCTTTTCTTTATTTGTGTATGAGGAATGTTTCCTGAAAGTTTGGCCGTACCTTTTTGTAACACCCTGTATATGAATAATAAAAAGTAAGGTCCCGTTAGTGTGTCGTCATTCTTTCGTTCCAAATATTAAGATAATCGTTCCTGAAAGCTGATCTGTTGTTTTCTTGAGCACATTAACGCAAAATATGTCTGCTAGGCATTGGCTTTTGAAATAATTGAGAAAGCGAAATGATTTGCCGAGTGATCAAGATATTCGGAAAGATATCGGTTCATATCCCCCTCCCCCAAATCTGTTCACCCATGTTGAGGTCTTTCGCATTTTTCCTAAATTGCTTAAAGTAAATCACGGGAAATCCCCTTTGAAAAGGCCAGATTTCAATCCCTATCCTTCACAAATTGGAAATTTTTTTTATCAGTCTTTTTTTCTTTTCTCAATCGCACATGTGGTGTCCCTCACAAAATGATTGACAATGACGAACCTCAATAAGATTATAAGATATATAGTGACTACGGTTGGTGGAGGAAAAGGGTGCGGGGTGGTGAGATTAGTTTAGTGCTCTTATGTTGGCATTCGTTCCTACATCACCATGGTCACCGTTCAGTAATATTTACGACACCTGCCATGGAAGCTGGACCAATCAATGGAAGTAAACAGAATGAGAGATTCACAAACAGCAGTTCTACTCGTCTTCTTATTATGAGTTTATATGTTGAGCTCCAATCACCTAAACTGTAAACTTTCATTAATAACTTCAAGCTGAAATTTTTTCTGATCGGCGCGCTCGCGCGAACACACACTCTCACAAACGTACACACACATTATATGTATATATATACATACACTAGGTGAGTACCTGGCGTTAAGTGGGTATTTATTTATTCCAGTCTTCTATTAGTCCATCTCCCCTTTCCCCTCTCTCTTTCCATACCCTTCTCACCTCCTCTGTCCGTCTCCTCTTCCACCCTTCTCTCACCGCGTTATTACGCTCACAATGATGGGAAGCTCGGTATTTCTTTCCAGATCCTAACTAAACGTATACCAGATTTGGTTGTAATCGTTCCACGTGTTTAGGATCGACTTTTTACCCGTAGCGTTGATAAAGTATACACACGTCAAACATATTTCACATATATTTCACACATTTCCCTCGTATTTGTAGACACATTTCGCCTGTATTTCTAGTAAATTTCGCCTTGCAATTTCATTTTCACGCAGCTTAATGTTTATGAAGTATCTCATGAACTATGCGCAATATCATTTTGCAGGTACATCCAGAGGGGCCCGCGCTTGGTAGCCGCCCGGTCCAGGGCCCCTTGCCACGGTTCGCGCGGCTCCCCCCATCGAATGTTCGGTTCCTCTCTAGGGCAAGGTTGTTTGTGTTGTCCTTAGCGTAAGTTAGTTTTAAGTTAGATGAAGTAGTGTGCAAAATAAATAAATAAATAAATAAAAACAGGTAGTGTGTAAGTCTAGGGACCAAGAACCTCAGCAGTGGATCCCATTGGAACTTACCACAAATTTCCAAAACGTCCATATCCTATGTGGCTACGTCTGCGAAAAATGTTGCGAATAGAGTTAATGGCAACAAATTAATAAGTTTAAACGTCTTGCATGATGGGGCAGTTTACCACATGTCTTAGGCTTGACGACGTTATATTTCTTGGACTATGTATCGTACAATGATAAAATTATGCTGATACATTTAGTGGTATATGTGAATACTGTCTGAGGAATGTGTCACGACTGCTGTTGGTAATAAATAATGAGTAAATTAAAAAGTAATGTTTCATGTGACTGTTTGACTGTACGAACCGCGAAAATGTAGTAAGCAATAATTTTCTCCGTTTATCATTTTGCTGCAGTAGTCAGCGAGAAAACGTTTCTAAATTTTTTAAATTATATGTAAAGTGAGTTGAAAGTCTGTAAACGTGTGTGTGTGTGTGTGTGTGTGTGTGTGTGTGTGTGTGTGTGTGTGTGCGTGTGCATGTGTGTGTGTCAACGAAAATAGTCAATTTATGTACACTACTGGCCATTAAAATTGCTACACCAAGAAGAAATGCAGACGATAAACGGATATTCATTGGACAAATATATTATACTAGAACTGACATGTGACTACATTTTCACGCAATTTGGGTGCATAGATCCTGAGAAATCAGTACCCTGAACAACCACCTCTGGCCATAATAACGGCCTTGATACGCCTGGGCATTGAGTCCAACAGAGCTTGGATGGCGTGTATAGGTACAGCTGCCCATGCAGTTCATCAAGAGTAGTGACTGTCGTATTGTGACGAGCCAGTTGCTCGGCCACCATAGACCAGACGTTTTCAATTGGTGAGAGATTTGGAGAATGTGCTGGCCAGGGAGCAGTCGAACATTTTCTGTATCGAGCAAGGCCCGTACAGGACCTGCAACCGGCGGTCGTGCATTATCCTACTGAAATGTAGGGTTTCGCAGGGTTGGAATGAAGGGTAGAGCCACGGGCCGTAACACATCTGAAATGTGACATCCACTTAAGTTTCCTTTAATTTACGTTATGGTCACAATCTTTTTGTTTAACAGATTACCGTTTTCGGTCTTTAGTGACCATCATCAGATCTGTTTCATACAAACAAAGTCCTAATGGGGTTGTAGAAAAATATCCGCTACCTGTCACAATATTGTGACTGGTAGCGGATATTTTTCTACAACCCCATAAAGGAACAGTCACGGAGTTCGACAGCATCCACTATGGATAAAATTCATTAAAAGTCCTAATGTACTGCAGCCGTAGTGGCATCGTCAAATGAAAAGTTAATCATTTGCATATCGCAGCATCATCTTCCTGTCGGTTAAATTTCGCGTCTGTAGCACGTCATCTTCGTGGTGTAGCAATTTTAGTGGCCAGTAGTGTACTTAACTCCCACCCAATTCCCATTTGGTGAAAGTCTGCATATTTCTCTCTCTCTCTCTCTCTTTCTCTCTCCCTCCCTCCCTCCCTCACACACACACACACACACACACACACACACACACAAACACAAACAAACAAACACACACATACAACACACAGGTAAGTGTGAGAGAGAGATCGAGAGAGAGAGAGAGAGAGAGAAATATGCAAACTTTAACCAAATGGTAGTTAGCTGTAATGGCGACGCTGCCCGTGATCGGAAAATGCAGACAGTCCATTACTTCAGCGACAAACGTCTTATACAATCTGTTAGCCGTAATTTGTCAAGTTTTTTATGCTGCTAAGGTAGTTTCCTGTTACGGTAACGATTTGCGATACTTCTTCAGTAACACGCGGAGGTGCTGACAACAGGGACCTGTCCATTGCGTAGCCTAGTTGTGGCGCGTCTGAGCGGGCTCTGGTTTAACGCCAGACAGGTTCGCGGCGCCCATTGAGGGCGAGGCGCGCTCCGCGGGGTGCGCACAGTGCTGGCTGGCTGCTCCGCCGTGATTGATGGCTTTATTGTCCCGGGACTCGCGCCGGGGGCGTCGGCCGCCCCGTAATTAACACGCGGTGGCGCCGCCAGCGGACAGCGGCCGGCGTCAGCCGTCAGGACACCTGGGCGGCCGCTCCCCTGCCGCGCCCACCGCCCGCACAGCTCAGGTCGTAATGGACAGATGGCCAGCCGGCCCACATATTACAGAATTGATGTTAAAAGAACTCCAGGGAGTAGTTCAGCGACGGTGACGGGTCACAAGGTGTCAGATGGGGGCACTCAACTCAGTACACCGTGAAAAGTGACCTCACTGCAAGTCAGTTGTCGCACACGAACTTCCCAACATTTAGCCACTCAGTACTGTTGAGTGGTACTTAAGATAGGTAAATAAATTAGTGAAATCAATGTGAAGTGAAGTAGAAATTAGAAAATAAATGAAAAACTTATTTTGCTGGCCGGAGTGGCGGAGCGGTTCTACGCGCTTCAGTCCAGAACCGCACTGCTGTTACGGTCGCAGGTTCGAATCCTACCTCGGGCGTGGATGTGTGTGATGTCCTTAGGTTACTTAGGTTTAAGTAGTTTTAAGTTCTAGGGGACTGATGACCTCAGATGTTAAGTCCCATAGTGCTCAGAGCAGTGGGCCTGACAGGGGTTTTCAGTTCAGTTTCGATTTGAGTTCAGGTCCAGTACAGTTCAGTCGGTGCTGAAGACCGTCATGCGGGAAGAGACTACATCGTACACAGAAGCCCCAAGTCCACCGCTGTAATGGAATAGCAAGCAGCAGCCTCGCCACCAGAAGGTATTTGAAGACTGATTTTTACGTACCCTTGTGACTCGTGAGGACGGGAAGGAGACGGCCTCACATCAGCAGTCACCTGTGAGCTGGTGATGAAGATCTGACAGCTGAAGACTGGCAAGCTGGAGCCCGTTGTTCAAATCCGGGACACTGGCCCTCCCCTGCCTCGCCGCTCCGCTGGCCGACGCACAACACTGACACACGCGGCCGCATAGGGAAGAGAAACACTGGGACGCCACATCCAAGGTATCACCATCTGATTCACGACTTCGTTCTCAATAATTAAACGGGGAACCTCACGATGCACGACTCCAATCAACTGGGCGAGACGGTGACACGAGATACACACCGCCAGGTGTAATCAGATGCCGCCGCTCACGCAGCAGAAGGCTTCGCAAACGACACAGCTGCCGCTCTCCCAGCCAGAACAATCCAGTAAGGAAACCATTATACAAATCTTTCAATAAAAGCTATCTTATGTAAAAATGCTCTTTCATTGTACCTCATACCCGAGCCAAGGAAGAATCCACACTGCCCACATGTTGTTAAGAGAGAAAAAGTAATTTATTTAGTGTTTTTCACCCTGACATAATGCTTTTGAATCAAATGCCCTTTGCAGTAATGCTGATCCTGACAATTGACTAGCATCAAAAGAGAGAACCCAGTTACCGTACTGCCACATAGTGACTAAGACAGGTCGGGTTTTCATCGTGTTAAATTCTACATATATACAGACGCCAGACAAAATCTCAACAACAGGAAGGAGTTGCGCGACATTTGTGTGACATAAACGAAAACTGGTGGGCGTGTATCTACAACTGAAAGTATATGTCTGTTCAAATTTCACGCCAGTCACCAGTGTGAAGACGCAACTAAATTTTTCTCCAAACACACTCTGTAATGATCGTATTAGTTACCTGTGGACGTAGTGAGTTGAGGTTCGAAGAATGACAGGCCATTATCAATAGGTCACTGGATTTGAACGAGGTCGCGTAATAGGACTAAGAGAAGCTGCATGTTCTTCCTGAAAAACTTGGCGGGATTGTAGCCACTGTGCATGATTGCCGACAGCGGAGGTCACGAGATTGTACGGCCGGCCGGAGTGGCCGTGTGGTTCTAGGCGCTACAGTCTGGAACCGGTCGCAGGTTCAAATCCTGCCTCGGGCAAGGATGTTTGTGATGTCCTTAGGTTAGTTAGGTTTAAGTAGTTCAAAGTTCTAGGGGACTGATGACCTCAGACGTTAAGTCCCATAGTGCCCAGAGCCATTTGAACCATTTGAGAATGTACGATCGCAAGAAGACCGGTGTCCTGGCGTCCACATGGCACTGCGGGAACGGAAGATCATAGTATTTGGTGTCCAGCTCTGGCACATCGTACTGTATTTGCAGCAGCAATTGGAGCAGCAGTTGGCCCCACAGTGACACAACGGACTGTTAGAAATCGTTTACTCCGAGCCAGACTTCCTGTAGTGTGCGTTCCTCTGACCCTAAACTACCGCACAATTGTGGCTTCATTGGTGTCAAGGGAGAGCCCATTAGAGGGCAGAGTGGAGATCTACTGTGTTTTCTACCGACTCTGCCACTGAACCAGTGATGACTATGTATTGGTTAGAACCAGGCTAGTTGAGGCCAATCCGTGTGCAAAATATCCCAGATCTACACCTTGGGTCATGGTCTCGGGTGTGATTTCGTATGACAGCAGGATCACTCTCGTCGACATCCCACGCATACTGACTGCACCTGTACGTCAATCTGGTGATTCGAGGTCCTGCACTGCCACTTATAAACAGCATTCCAGGGGTGTTCTCGAACAAGATAACGCTTGCCCACTTATCGTTGTTATAACCCAATATGCTCTACAGAGTGTTGGCCCGTGTTGCCTTGGCTTGTTCGATCACCAGATATGTCTCCAGGACGTCATCGGACGACAACTCGAGCGTCATCTTCAAACAACATCAATCGTCGCGCTACTGACCAACCAAGTGAAATAGGCATGGAACTCTATCCCATAAACTGACATCCGTCATTTCTACAACACAATGCATGCACATTTGCATGCTTGCATTCAACATTCTTGTGGTTATACCAGTTATTAATGTAGCAGCTTTTCACATTTTCGATGACTTATCTCTCGCTTACATTACCCTGTGATCTTGTAATGTTGATCTCTTAAACATGTTACCTAAGGAAATGTATTCCTGAAACTTCATTACTCTACAATAATTATGTTTTGGGGTTACGACTTTCTTCCGCCAGTGTACATACAGGGTAGTGTAAAGTAGGTGTTAGAAGATTTATCGTGATTAAATTGTATGCGGTACATGCCTCTCCTTGTGATATTGTTATACTATGGTTCTGAAAATTCTGTAGTTCACTCATTGGTGTCTCTATTCAGATTTCAGAATGAAAGCGCTATGAATGGAAAGAATTTTGTTGATCGAAGAGACATTATAAGACAATTTTGGACGTATCGTTCTGATGAGACGCGCATTCAACAGCACATTTGTTCCCAAAACAGCACCATTCAGAAATACCATTTCTCAGTGATATTACAGTACAGAAGTAAAATCAAATTAAGATGACAAACAATAGGCAGACTTTCACAGATTTTGCGTAATGTTCTCCAGTTTTTTTTTTTCCTTGAAACAAGTTGCCATGGGGCGTGAGTCACAAGGAAACGCAAAATAAGGCTTCTAGTTCACAAAGCTTTATTACACATATCCTCAAAACAGTTTTACAGAGTTTTTTACTAACTTACCTTTTAATAGCCACCAATAACAAATATAATTAAAAACCTTGTACAGGCTTTATAAGATTATACGGAATGAAATAGTTAAGTGAAGATTCTTCCTTTTAATTAAATAACAAATATGGATGACAATCACAATTGCCCACAAATTTAACAGGAATTTACCGGAACTAAATCCCTATTGTAAAACAAGCAACAGTACAGAACATCAAATAACAACTTTTAAGCGAAAGAGCAAAATACCCAACGGGAATCTTTGACTAATAAACAAGTCATAGAACAACGGAATTCCATCGGTTATATAGTGACTTATTCTAGTGTACTCACTCGTTAAACCGCTTCCAAGTATAAGAACAACATTTAGGCAGAAAAGACATCTACCTTAATAGTCAGTTTAAGTTCCGCGCAACAGCGGGCACACCCCAACGGATGACCCACCCTAAAACAAGAGTGACTAAACTACTAGAAACAGGGGACACACCTTGTCGCAGCCTGAACACTTTAACGAGAGGAATCCCCAAATAATTCCAAGAGAGAATACTCAAATTCTGTCAACTACTGGGGCGAGCCGCCATTCTGACAGGACACAGCCAAGTAGCGCCGTGCGTCACCAAGACCCAGCTGGCCGAGCTACCGCCGTCCGAACATATTTCAATCAAGGCGCCGCCCCCTGTATTAGTCAGTCTGGAACTGATTGTGCCCGCCGCTCGTAGTATACTGTACCATAAAAAGAAGGACAGAAAGCCAGACCAAAGGACACAACATAAACCCTCTTATTTCAGAGTTATGCGCCCCCCCCCCTCTTTAAATTTAACACCCTTAACACATACAAGACATCAAACAAATAGCATTCACTTCTTACAGCTCGTAATTCTTTACTCTTATAGGCAGACTCCTACAACAAGTATCAAGTCTGGAGAAGTTAACGGCCTGCCGAATCAAGAGCATTAAAACTCATAATACAAGATACCATAAGATACTCAAGTAACATTACAAGCACACTGTCTTAACACTAAACATGGCCTGCGCACTATCCTAGAATTGCTCACGCAGCCTTCGCACTACTCAGATAGTCACTGAGCAGTGTTTTACATTCTTAACACCACAAGTCACCATATACGAGAACCAAGAGTGAATTCGTTATTCCCGCCACGTCGTGGATAATCCCATACAAATCACTGTTTTCGGCTGTGAACACAAATTACGATCAGATTGATCACAACTTCAAAGAAACAGCAGATGCCCATCGTTAGTAGCAGTAAACGACAAGAATCCACATAGCGTACATAGGCATCCAGCATCATGTAGTACAATATACACACTTGGTAGCGCATTGGAGGCCATCACTACCAACCCGAAGCCAACACACTCCTCAGACCATAACACAACGCCACGAGTAGCCAACACTCCTTCGTAACGCTCACTCCAAGACTCGCCAACACAACATATGCCCAAGCGACGGCAAGTATGACCACCAGGGTCCTGGAGGAGACAACCAAGAGAGCGATAGCCAGAGACGCCGCGGTTAAGTAGCGGTCAGAAGAGGAAAACCAAAGAGAAAGCGCTCATGCCAGAACGAGTGGGATTACTGCCCCTACTAGATAAGAGAATCATTGGCACCAGCGACTCCCCCACGGCTCAGGTGAAATGATTGAAAATACCAGGTCCTATATGATAACAGGAAGTTTCAGTCAGGACGACGAGCCTAAGTTGTAATCGTAGAGAATATGGAACGAATGCGAATATTATTGAGTGAGTAACCCACTGCATCAACTAAACATGAAGCACAGCAACTCAGGATGTCACGAAGGAGTCTCCAGATGGTAATGGAAGACAAACGTAACCTTTTCCTTCACAAATTTCGACAGTGACAATCTGCGAAGGACTGGGATGTGAAGTGGCGATATTCATTTGGACATGAAGTGATTGTCATCTTTGAAAATGAAATGATTGAGACTTTTGAAAATGGAACAGATGATGCAGATCAGATCAGGTTTAGTAACGAGGTACGATTCCATCTCCGTGGGTACAACATGAAACAGTACTGGTGCCACTGGGCTTGTGAGAATGTTCAAACTGAGCTTCAACTCATCAAGAAAAAGTCACTGTTTTGTACGCAATCAGTGCACAATGATTCATTTGGCCCATTTTTACAGGGACTTGTCACAGTAGACAAATACAGATACTGGAACATGAATCTACACCGTCAGCACGACGCCGCTGGTTCATGGGAGAGAGAACACGTCCACACCCTACTGCGGACGTCTTCGATTTATTTCAGGAGACATTCAGGGATAAGACCATTGATTCGACACCTTAGCATTCACTGGAAATGGTATGGAAAGACCCCCCCCCCCCCTCCCACCTCCTACAGCCCGATCGCTACCTGTGTGATTGTACGGTGTTATCTTAAGGACAGAGTCGTCATAGGTGCATCTGCAACGCTTTAGTATGTTATTAATGCAATTTCCAGAGTGATTCGTGCAGTCTAAACTAACGTTCTTCAGAAAGGCATCACGGAATTCACTTCAAAGGAGAAGAAAAGTACTTTGAAAACCATCTGTATTAAATTTCAGTTTGTCTTCTGTAATTTAAATACGATAACAAGAATCTGTCCACCGATATTAAGTCATAGTAGACAGAAAATTCGTAATACCTATTGTGGGCCTCTCTGTACAATGAAGTTTATTTGAGTTCGTAGTACTTTAATCAGTCTTTAAGAATGTTGCATCTAAGTATACAGGGGAATTTAAAAGTAATCAGCGAACAGACACGATTAAAATTTTAAATTTACGTATTAAGGAGATAGGAAAATATTAATACAGTTACAGTTTAGATGTATGGAATACCACCACTGAAGCTGTCTAGGATGGAATGCTACTGCGCCACCTAGCCTACGACTGGTATTTCTGAGAGCAAACGCCTCAGCAATCCTTTGAGCCACACAAAACGTCATCCTATGTCTTTGTTAGGTTCTATTTCTCTTGGCAGCGTTTTCCTTCTCTATTTCCACATTTGCCTTAGTCTAATATTGCTCTAATGTACGTTTGTCTACGTGACACTGCACTGAGTTACCAGTTACGTGCAATTGTGATCCTCTTTACCATTACAGTACTCTAAGTTCTTTAAATGTCTGTCGTATGTGAATATATTTTCACTTGCAGAATTAAATAGTCAGTGCTATTCCATGCCTATGGATATAGGATTTACCTACGTTAGTAGCTATTATTTTTAGGGTATCACCTAATCTATACTGGTATTCTGAATTTCAGTCCTCCCTCCCTGGAACTCTAAGAGGAACACCAAAAGCTCGCATTCTAAAAACCTTGCTGGTACTGCCATCACCACGTTCTCGTTATCCAGTCACTGTGTACCTTCCTAGTTCTCTCCAACGCAAAATTAAGACAAATATTACCATCTTCCCTCTCTTAAGAACTCTCCTGTGATTAACCAGTAACACAAATTTCTCTCTTACAGTGGGGCGGAAAGCAGAAATTCTTTCCAACTGTGAGGCTAGTTTAACCTTTGGGCCAATCATAACGAATGCACGTTGTCACTCATGAGGTTTTCATATCCACTACAAAATATTTTTTCATTAGCCAGTCCCGCGCTTCCTTAAAATACTCATCAATTCCTGCAAAGCTCCTTTGAGTCCTGCGGATTCCTCTTGGTCCGAGTCTCTCACGTTTTCCCGTTCCCTTGCAGATCTGTATCTCTTTAGGAAATGTACTTTTCAATGATTCTCACAATGCGAGTTTACAATGTACCGAGTTTGGCGTCCTGCCCCCTGGTGTAGCCGTCAGTGTGTGCCAACTCTGTGCCAAGAAACTCCCATCTTGGCGTGTACTGCAGTTGTATGAGCTGCTACCACTAATACTGTTATCTGTGTCGCTAGTATTATCTATTGGTAGAGTAATTCATCGCCAGTACTCGTTGGTTCCTGTACTACCATCGTCGAAAGTAGCCATTATATGTAACACACTATATATTCTGTCTGTATTGTTGAGATAGGTTCTGAAGGTCTTTAGGTGTCGCGTGAGTATACCAATCGCCACTTCTGTGATCAATGGTCACAGTTCAGGGGTACAGTCAGCCTTCTGAATGAGGTGTACACTCAGCACAATAGAATGTGGCTAGTTCAGAAATGAACCGTGCCCTGACGTCAACCATTCCCTGACCTTGAATAAGAATGTACTTAAGGACCACATACACAGGCCGACAAATCGGCTCCGTCAGTACAGACAGGTAGGGTCTGTCATAGTGTGCCCACACACAGACAGATGGGTTAGGGAATCACTCAGCTAGATTGCGGGGAGGAGGAGGTTGCCGATCATTCATAGTATTAAAGGAGTATGAGAAACTTTCATGAAGTTCTTATTGCAACTTTTAGAGGCAGATTATTAACTGAAATATCCATTTAGAAGAAAGGAACGTACACTGATGAGCCAAAGCATTGTGACTGGTTGCTTATTAGCTTATTTGTCCGTCTTTGGAACGAAATACATAGCTATTTCTGCGTACCAGGGATCCGGCAGTTCGTTGGTAGTTTTGTGAAGCCATGTGGCCTTAGGTGTCTAGGCACAAGTCATGTAATTCGTGTAAATAATGGGCCATTTCCTTGCATACGCTGTGATGGTGCCCAATAGCGATCCATATGGGGATACAGGATTTACATCAGGTAAATCTGCTCGCCGAGACATCAGTGTGAGCTCACTTTAATGCTTCTCAAAGCTCTGTAGCACGATGTTGGCTCCAGGATACGGACAATTTTAATACTGAAAGGTGACATAGGCGTCGGGGATTATATCAGGCAAGAAGGGATGCAGGTGGTTCGCAGCTCTCAGGGAGTCTTCTATTACTATCACAGGTTGCATGAAAACTCAGGATAACGTCTCCCATAGCACAATACTGTTCCCACCAGCATGTGTCCGTGGCGCACTGCACTTTTCGAGCCGCCGCTCATCTTCATGACGGCATTGTCGAGACGATCATCGACCTAGTGTAGCAAAATGTGATTCGCCCGAAGAGCCAATACGTTTCCATTAATCGAAGGTCGAATCCTGACGGTCCCATGCCCACTGAAATCGTCGCTGACAGTGTCGTTGGGTCAACAAGTAAACACGTACGGAAGGTCCGCTGTGGACCTCCATGTTCAACAATGTACAATGAACGGTGTGCTTCGAAACACCTGCGCACGCACCAGCATTGTGCTCCTACTTAATAGATGCCACACGTCACCATCTCTCCTACTTTACAGAGCAGACAAGCCTTCGAACCCCATGCTCTGTGAAGTGTCGTGGACGTCCAACCATTCAACGCCTCTTGATTGTTTCAAGGTCCAACTACCTCTTCCCGTAAATGCTCACGAGAGTAGCACGTGAACAATAAACCGGCTTCGCCGTTTTCGAAGTATTCGTTCACAGGCTCTGCGCTATAATAGTATGCCCCTGGTCAAAGCCGCTTATCTCAGTGGATTTCCCCATTTGCAGCCCGTATATTCCTTTGTTACCACGTCAAGTGCCCGCAAATCCACCAGGCGGAATCCAACGTCGCAGTGGGCAGTTGTTATGGTATTTTCGCTGATCTGTGTACTGAAAGAAAAGAAATGTAATAAGAGCTCGCAACTTTATTCAGGAAATTCTTTTAAGGTAACAATAAGAATCAATTTTTTTACTAAACGAACTTAATTAGATGTGGCGTGTCCTTTTGGCCACAAAGGCATTCCACACATTGAAAGTGTTGTTAATAAAAACTTCTCTATTTAAACTAGACTGAACTGCATGTGACTACTTTAGTCTTTAATAAAACTTGCATCTCACTGCGTATTTAACCCTAGGATGCATGGTGCCGAAAACACAAATGAACGCATGTGTAGGGCCTCCAAGGCCCTGCCCTAATTTAATATTTTGCTCTTTTCATATAATCATTCTTTAGAGTTAAATTTATTTCTGTCAAATTTATTGTCATATTGAACGATTCCTAAGATACAGTAACAGGATCTGGTGGGCCTGATTAACATTTTATTAATTTTTTAAAAAACTCTAAGAGTGAATTTTTATTAGTTACATCCATTTACATACAACATATACAAATAATTTTATTAATTCACTTATAAGTTGCAGTTTACATTTTATAACATTTATTACAACCAATTTCTTCAATTAAAACATACTCCTTATTCACAATATTATGTATATAGGAAATATTTTGACAAAAAGTTATTATTCATTAAATGATGACTAACTGACAATCTCAGCTGCCGACAGGTGTTGTTGTTATACCTCGATGTGGACAGCTGAAAATGTGTGCCCCGACCGGGACTCGAACCTAGGATCTCCCGCTTACATGGCAGACGCAGGAGATCCCAGGTTCGAGTCCCAGTCGGGGACACATTTTCAGCTGTCCACATCAAGGTATAACAACAACACCTGTCGGCAGCTGAGGTTGTCAGTTGGTCATCATTTATTCCAGGGAAAAGCTGCACAGTCATCAACAGTAACTGTTCTTTCGAGAACAAGTTACTGTCTTCATATATACTATTATTATTCATTGTTCACATAAAATTGCATTTTTCTTAGTTTTTAACATGTGACATGCAAGAAGCACAAAGAACGCCACTATGTTCCTTACAAATGTTGGTATTACACTTAATGCATGTCATAGCACTTTTCCTGTGTTTATTATATGGACAATAATTGCATCTTCTTCTTTTTCCTGAAACAGGTAGTTGGTTTGGCAATATGACAGCTTTTTGAACACCACATCTTTGCATGACATCGCCGGCCGCGGTGGTCTCGCTGTTCTAGGCGCGCAGTCCGGAACCGTGCGACTGCTACGGTCGCAGGTTCGAATCCTGCCTCGGGCATGGATGTGTGTGATGTCCTTGGGTTAGTTAGGTTTAAGTAGTTCTAAGTTCTAGGGGACTAATGACCACAGCAGTTGAATACCATAATGCTCAGAGCCATTTGAACCATTTTTGCATGACATCAACGATTTTCTTTGGAAGATGAGGGATCTGAATACAAAGTTCTATTAGTGGTCTTACCATCTCCTCTGCTAAATCTCTTAGGAACAAATGCCTTTTATCACTTCTTCCACTATGGTATGTCAGATGTTGGGCGGAAAATAAAATTTCACTGTTCATTGCTGCAACGTCCATCATATTCATCCATAATGCAAATGGCCATCTTATTTTTTGTCTCTTGCAAGTGTAATAACGAATTTTCTGGTCCATTTGATCTACTCCACCCTTCGTAGAGTTATAGAACTTTATTATATCTGGTTTCTTTTTTGCATGAGTTTCATCAATGTCTCTGTCGTGATGCATTGTGCTAATGAGAGCTACAGACTTTTTCTTTTTGGGAACATAACTCACTATTGTAAAGTCACCTCTAAATGCAAACAAAGGGAATGAATCGCTCTTGAGGCAGATGGTTTCATCTCATTAGGAATTTCTGGTCTATTTTGTTTGATTGTTCCCACCACTGCTTCTGAAGCATCTCTTCTGCCAGCTGCACACTAATAAAGATGTTGTCAACAGTAATATTTTTTGAAGATCCTTCAATGCTTTTAGCAAGATCTTTCACCACATTCAATCCAAGGTTTTTCTGAATAGGTTCATGGGGCTTCCTTCCCGTGTAAACAATTCCGTCTAAAGCATTTGCAGATTTAGCATCACGTAACCAAAACATTTTTATGCCATACTTGGCTGGTTTAGAGGGCATATACTGGGTGAAGTTGTATCTTCCACGTAATGGGTCTAGCTGTTCGTCAACGGTGAGCGAATCATTGGGAACCATTCTATTTCTACACTTGTCAAGAAATAGTTCCCATACATAGCGAACAGCTGCAAGTCTGCAATCTGAAGATCGAGCTTCACGAGTACACCTGTCATCAAATCTAATCATTCTCCTTATATCCTCAAATCTATTTACTGACATGGTGGCTGTATATGTAGAATTGGCCTTTTCATCCAAGAATAATTCTCTAATAGGGACATCCCAACTCTTCTCAACACCGGAAAGCAGTTAGAGACCAAGAAAACCCTCCATTTCAGCAAGCGAAACGTTTTTCCGCCTAAAGCAGCCACTGTTCTGCCTTCAATATTTATGCAGGTGATGATTTCCTCTAGTATTTCCTAGGAGATGAAATAGTCCCAGGCATCCTTAGGTTTACACGTTTTCAAACCACAGGCTGGACCAGGTGCCTTCTTTACGATATTATGGACAGGTGTTCGATAAGTTGCAGGAGGATCTAATTTCCAAATCGTTCCATTCTGACTAATGTATGTGTGGTCTTCTATACCTTTTCGTGGTGGTTTTTCATTTTCAGAGTCTGATGAAGTAATATTATCGGAAGGACTGTCATCTGCCTCAATATTCACATCTGCAGATTCATTGGCTGATTCTTCACTACTTGCATCTTCAAAAATATTTCCTTCCTCGCAAGAATCATCTGCTTCAAACCACTGAGCCACAACACTTTCAAAACTAGCTGCATTTGCACGTACTGACTCTCTTGCTTTGCGTGTCAGCCATAGCAAAAGGCGTGTCTCTCTAACAGCAGCTTGTGCAGCACTAAACAAGTCATTCTCGTAACAATATGGGCCTTGCAGCAACAAACAAACTACAGTAACAATGAGGCCAACAAGAGCAGCACAGGATAACAATACTATGCAATAATAAAACATTTGATAGCAAAAAGATCAATAATACATCGAATGGTTCAAAAATGGTTCAAATGGTTCTGAGCACTATGGGACTTAACATCTGTGGTCATCAGTCCCCTAGAACTTAGAACTACTTAAACCTAACTAACCTAAGGACATCACACACATCCATGCCCGAGGCAGGATTCGAACCTGCGACCGTAGCAGTCGCGCGGTTCCGGATTGCGCGCCTAGAACCGCTAGACCACCGCGGCCGGCAATAATACATCGACATCGCCAATATGTGAAAGTACTGTATATTATTTTTTAGTTATACTATTAATACTACAGCTACTGCTGATGTTGGCACTCCTTTTGCTGGAAATACCACTACAGTTATTGTTGAATTAATAACTGCTCCCAAACAAATGTTGAAGACAATATAGGCTAAAGAACATTTATAAATGTGTGAGGGCTTCTGAAGCCCTGCTTATGCATTCACGGTGTATGGGTAAACGTATTGAATTATACAAAAAACTTAAAAAGGTATCTCGTTCAGACTTGATAGGAGTAATGTCACAGTGTTAGTGAAAGAGTACTGGAAAGCAGTTTGAAATCAAACAAAAAATTACAGAATTTTTTTTAAAAATGAAGAAATACAAGGACCTCGGAGTCCCTGTATATGCATCCTAGGGTTAACTGAAATGAACTTTATCTGACTGCATGAAAATATTGTTGGAAAATTAATACTCAAAATACACATCTGACTGCATGAAAGTTTAGTGGTAAAAATAAATGAAAGTCACCAACCTGCATCTGACTGCGTCTGTGGACTTAGCTCGTGCACTCCTTCCCGTTTAGCCGATAATAAAACATATATTCAACTCAGCCGTAGTGCGATGGCATAAAATTGTCATTCTAGATAACTTTACTCATTTTGGCCCTGTTTATTACTTAATAAAAATTCTGTCCTGATCTGAATAATTTGCCAACTGTGCAATGGCATATAGATTATTTTACTCTGATAAATGAAATTATTAGCTTTACTCATGGGAACTTTACTTTAATGTACGTTTTGGTTCAATGCAAGCACAGGATGCAGAGAACGACATAAGGTGTGAGATGAAACTCTAATTTTATCTAAAAAATATTTATTGTTCAAACTTTTAAGGCACATGTGAAAAACTAAAAAAAACTTCTATACCATGGATTTACGAGAAAGTTTCACAAAACGCTTATTGCATCAACAATGGGATTTCTATCTAGCTTTTAGACACTATTTAACCAAAGAAAACCTATTTTATTAATTATTCTTTCTAGTTTCCCCAGGTATGTGCCGAGTTTCGCTCAATATATAGCTTATTATGTGCGTAGCGCCAATTCTTACTTTGATGCCGTCACGACCCGACTGCCTCCTGCAGGCATCTAGCTCCGACTCGAAACACCTCTGCTATCTCTGCGCATCTCCTCACCACTACTCAAACTTTTACCGCGTGCACCTAGCTCTGTTAGCTGTCAAAGACCTTACTATTCGAAGATGTACTACTCGTCCAACCTTGCGGTTGGGAACTATCGACATTTTCCACTGGCTCTATCCTGATCGAATCTCAGCACATACCTTTCAACATTGATTTTGGATGAATACTTGTCTTTCTTTGAGATTCTTGTAAAATATTCTTACGAAAACAGAGATGACAAATTTTAACTTTCTAGTTCAAATTCGCCTGATGGTTTTCTTTATTTTTTTTTCTTTTTTTTTCCTTAAGAGATGGGGCCCCTCCACGCCCGCACCAACGTGGTGACCAGACAAAAAGTTCTACTGTCACCTCCGTCAACATGATAGTTATCTAATAGGTGGATCACAGGATGCTGGGCTGCAATGTTATCCGTGCGTCTGGGTAAGACTACGCATTAACACGGTCCATCAGGTGATAGATAGTGGGCGAAACGCGGCTGATGGTAGCAATTTGCTTATGTTTTTGAGTACTTCGTTTTGTATGAGATGCAGACGGCGCAGGCGTGTGGGCGCAGCGTATCCCCAGACAGGAGCTGCGTACGTCATCAGGGGTCGAATAAGTGTCATGTACATGGACCTCGACACCCTTCTTTTCAGTGTGCTATGCCTGTTGAGCATAGGGTAGAGCTGTTTGAGCCTCGCACTTGCTCGATTCGTCATGTGTCGTATGTGGTCCCCCCAGAGTAATTTCCGGTCCAGCCCAACACCGAGGTATTTGACTTTCTCACTGAAACGTACTGGGCGTGCATGTAGAGTTATTGGTCTGTAGTATCGGTGTTTGCGCAATTACTTCGGTCTTCTAGTAAACAGAATGGCTTCGCACTTGGCGACGTTTACTCTAACACGCCATTTCTCCAACCAAGGCTCAGCCAGTCTGAGTGCAGTCTTTAAGCGCGACGTAATGTTTGATGGTTTCCAATCTTGCGCGAGGATGGCTGTGTCATCCGCGTAGATTGCCATCGTTGTGTTGTGTGTGGTTGGGAGATCGTTTATGTAGAGGATAAACAGTAGGGGCCCTATGATGCTTCCCTGAGGTACTACCGCGTGTATACCGTGTCGTGTTGACTGTTTTCCCTGCACGTCAGTGTTGAAACTCCTGTCTGTGAGGTATGAGTGTATGAGACGCACCAGCCCGTCGGGGAATCCCGCGTCTCTAAGTTTGCGAATGAGGCCGTTGTGCCATAGACACTCAAAAGCCTTTTCGATGTCCAGGAACACCGCCCCTGTAGCTTTGTTTATGTTGAAGCCATGTGTTATATGTTCAACGACCCGTAGGAGTTGTTGTGTTGTGGAGTGGTGATTCCTGAAGCCGAACTGCTCCGGTCTCAGCATGTCATTTGTTATGCAGTGCCTAGTGATGCGTTTGAGAATCACCTTCTCAACAACCTTGCTGAGCGAGCTCAGAAGGCTGATGGGTCGGTAATTTTGTGGGAGGCTGTGGTCTTTCCCCGGCTTTCTGCTGCCTCGTCAATTTGTGCTGTTTCCAAAAGGCGGCGAAGTGTTGGTGTTTTAGTATGGCATTCGTTATGTGTGTTAGGTATTCAGTAGCTTTATCCGTGAACTCCTGGAGGACACGGTTTTGGATGTCATCATGACCAGGGGCTTTCCTAGCAGCGGAATGCACTATAGCCCAGGAGACATAGGCTATACTAGCATGTCGAATGTCGTCGCCCGATGGTTGGGCTAAAATGCGTGTAATCTCCTGGTCTGTAGCAAGTGTGAACACTGGGTCTGATGGTACCAGGTTCGATGTGAATAACGGTGAGAGTGTGCGGGCCAGTAGTTCTGCTTTCTCTTCCGCTGAGTAAGCAGGTCCATCAGGCCCTTCAAGCGTTGGGGTGTACATTTTCTCCTTGGTTAAGTGTCGGGCTAGTTGCCACACGCCAGGTCGCGCGGTGTCCAGCCCTTCGAGTTTTTGGTTCCACTGTTGTGCTCTATGTGTTTTTATTTTATCGTGTATGATGCCCTGTAGCCTGTTAATGTGCCGTTTCAAGTACTGACGCCTGGTACGCTGCCATTGTCTCCTGAGGCGATTCTTCATTGAGATTCGGCTCAGGATTTCCTGGGGCAGCGCCGCACTGTGTTTTTGTGAGGTGCGATCAGGTATGGTGCCCGCCATTGCGTCCTGGACGGCGTTAGTGAGGGTTTCTGCTGCCTCGTCAATTTGTGCTGTTTCGTCAATTTCGTGTATGGGTGGGATGTGGTTATCGACAGTTTCCTTGAACAGTGTCCTATTCGCACGCTCGTAGTCCAACATCCTGCGTTGTTCCATGTGCTGCAGTGTTTCCTCAATGAATAGTATTACAGATTGGTGGTTTGAGGCCAGATCGTTTTCAACGGCAACGTTGAGTGTCGATGTAATGCCCTTGATGAGGGCCATGTCTAACACGTCTCGCCTGTGTCCCCTCTGATAGGGAATGTGCGTCGGTTCAGTCGGCGCTAGTATAATGTAGTTTCTGTCTAGTGAATGTTCATAGAGTTTTTTGCCGTTGGGATTGCGTATGCGTGAATTCCATTATGGGTGTTTTGCGTTCAGATCTCCAGAGACTATTACTCGCAGTGAGATGTTGAGTAGTGTGCTGATATCGCGTGTTGAAATGCCTGCAGGACTGTTGTATACCGATATCAGTGTGGTTGTAAATCGTGTGGCACCCATGTGGATAGCTATCGGGCACCATCACCGCGTACGCAATTCAGCTTCGCATTATTTACAACTATTACATGAACTGTGCTTAGACATCTAATGCCACGTACCTCCATAAATCATACCGACAATCTGTCGAATCCCTGATGCGAAGACGCAGTGATGTATTTCGTCCCAGAAACAGACAAAGATGCTAATAAGCTTGATTTTACGGGTGATCTGTGTGAGTACAAGGACGGTAACTGAGGAGAATCCTTAAATATCAGAAGAAACAATTCAATTGATTGGAGAATGAAGAAGGTAAATTTCTTTCACGAAATTCATGAAGACTTAGCGACGTAAGTCACTAATGAAACAAATAGGAACCGTAAGGAAGCCAAGGTAAACGGTTGCAGGCAATATGTGAAGAAATCGGAAAAAAATCGTTGTCAGAAGGACTGGTTCAGCATATAGAAAAGTCAAAACAATCTTCGATGAAATTAAAAGCAAGGTCTGCAACATTAAAAGTGGAACTGTAATCCCACTACTAAGCACAGAGAAGCAGCCGATAGATGAAGAGAGTACATTGAAGGCGTGTAGAGAGGAGTCTGATGGTGTGACTGGAGGAGTAATGAGAGTCGATATGGAAGACATAGTGGGTCTAATATTTGGGTAAAGAGTTGAATAAGACTTTAGAAGACTTGCGATCAAATGAAGCTAAAAATATAGGGAGCATCAATAGTCCTAAAATTATTGCAGGAAGTGGACACCGAACGGCAATTCATTGATATGTGTCTGGAGACTCGCCATCCTACTTTCGGAAAAAACATCATCCTCATAATCCCGAAAACAGAAAGGGCAGATAAGTGCGAGGACTGTCGTTCATTCTGCTTAAAGATCATCATGCATCCAATTGCTGACAACAATAATATACAGCAGAATGAAGAACTGAGTATCTATTAGATGACAGTCAGATTGGTTTCCGGGAACTTAAGGGTACCATGGAGGCATGTTGTGGTGATAGGTAATGAAACAAAGACTACGCGAAGTCTATACTCTTTAATGAGACTTTTCAGCCTGGGAAAAACGTTCGAGATTGTGAAGATGTTCATCATTCCAAGAAAAACAGGGGTAAGCTGTAGGGAGAGACTGATAATAAATAATTTCTACAGGAAACAAGAGGAAAAAATGAGACTGGAAAACCAAGAAGGAAGTGCACGGATTAAAAAGGTACAAGGCAGGAATGCAGTCTTTCGCTCCTACTGCTCAATCTATACATCGAAGAAGCAATGACGAAACAAATTATTCAACAGTGGGAACAAATTCGGGATTTATCTTCATAAGTGATAACATTTGCTGATAACATTACTATCCTCAGTGAAAGGGGGAAGAATTACGCGACCTGTTGACAGGAGTGATTAGTCTATTGAGTTCAGTATATGGACTGAGAGTACACTGACGAAAGACGAAACTGAAAGGAAGTAGGAGGAAAGAGATTAACGATAAACTTAACACTAAAACAAGTGATCACGAAGTAGACGAAGAGTATGAAATCTTCTACTGTGGAAGCTAAATAACTCATGAGGGACGGAGCGTGGAAGACATAAAAAGCTGACTACAAACTGCCTACCACAAGCAAAGACGATAGTCGTGAGCAGAAGAGATCTAATGATATCAAACATATTTTTCTAATTTCTGGGAAGGAATTTCTGATAATGTACATTTGGAGCAGGGCATTGTGCATCAGTGAATCACGAACTTTGGGAAACAGAAACAGATGATGCAAAATGTATTTTTCCTAAATCAAAAAGAGAGTCTGCGGGCTTTCAAATACATTAAAATGAAATGTTGGCGTGGCCCCCAACTACATAAATTATTTTGCAGCGGTCTCTGAGAGAATAATGCGAAGTGGCTGCTTTGCCCATTCTAGGCCCTTTAGTCATCCTAACCCTACACAAGTCAACCGATCCACCGAGCTATTCACAGAGCCTGTCAGCACCTACAAATACACCAGCGTATGTGGTCGATGTGTTCATACACAGGTCCGTGGTCCTGTTGCGTCGGTTCGGCCGACGAGCCATTGCCTGCTTACTCATACCGCCACATGCCAGTCCATACACCGTCAGTACACCGTCCAATTCTGTGTTGTTCGCTTAACACAGGCCTGTAGGGCCCACCAGGTGGTTGTCGGTCGCCACATGCAGCCGAACCACGGATGTGGACAGCGGGTTTCGTATGCACAGTTCATTCGAACGGTCGGCTGTGAATGGTCGCTCTAAGGCTGCTGATACCCAAGACGCTAACGTATGAGCCGCTAGCTGTCAGAGATCAGGCACGACAGTCGTCAGCCTGCTTCAGCATCAACCTGTGGCGCCGACACTACGCCGTCTGCCCACGACCTCAAACGACGCCGATTTCATCGATCAATATGTGGTGAGACCAAATGATTAATACCCGCCCCCTCCCCGTCCGCCCTGTAACATGGGTCTGTGCGGAGTGAAATCATCCCTGAGAACTCTGAATATATATTGCATATATCAGTGTGAAAACGAATAAAATTAGCTATTGCAACTCCCCATCGCTGGTTTCAATTGATTTAATTTACATCCTGTTGTTAATTAATTTTTGAGCTTCAACATGAGGCCATTCCACTTACTTTATACTCTTTTACACTTCAAGATAGAAAAAGGAACGACGAACCTCGAAGCAATTATCCGATTGGACGGAAATCGGTGGATGTGATGTACACATATAGACAAACAAAAGAGTACAATTTCAGAGAAATTGGATGATTTATTTAAGAGAATGAGCTTCACAGACTGAGCAAGTGAATAACACGTTGGGCAACCTCAGACCCTTATGCAAGCAGTTATTCAGCTTCGTATTGATATAGCTGTTGGATATCCTCCTGAGAATCATGCCACATTCTGTTCAATTGGCGCGTTACATCGTCAAAATGCCGGCAAGGTTGGAGGGTCCTGCCCAGAGTGCTCCAAACGTTCTCGGTTGCTCTGAGATACGACGACCTTGCTTGTCAAAGCATGGTTTCGCAAACACGAAGGCAAAGGGTAGCTACTCTTGCCACGTGCAGGCGGGCATTACGTTGCTGAGGTGTAAGCCCAAAATGGCTTGCTATGTAAAACAACAAAACGGGGAGTAGGACATCATCGCTTTGTTGTACACGTGCCGCGCATGACGAGTACAAGGGTCTTGCTATGAAAAGAAATGGCATTCTGGAGTATCACTTATGGTGGTCGGTCAGCATGGCGGACGCCAGATAGGTTAGTATCCCATTTCTGTACTGGGCGTCTACAGACATGTGTTTGGTCTAAAATATCATTAACTGCAGTAAAATTGTCTTCAGTGATGAATCCCGTATCGAACTAAGCCTTATGACCAGCTACACACTGTCCGCACTTACTCATGGACATCCGCCATCTTGAGCTGAATTTACTGGAATTACAATAATTACGAATATAGTTATAGCTATAGATAGTAACTAAGTCTGTACAATAGGTGGGACCAAAACAAATTAAAATGAATAAAACGAGAATACAATAGTCTCCATTATGATTTCGGGTTATTGTTGAAAAAGTAATTGACTTACATGGGATACATACACTGAAGAGACGAAGAGACCCGCATAAAACTGGTGCACCTGCATAATATCGAGTAGGGCGCAGGCAAGTACGCTGAAAAGCCGCAACAAGACGTGGCATGGACTCGACTAGCGTCTGAAGTAGTGCTGGGGGAATTTACACCACGAATCCTGCAGGGCTGTCCATAAATCCGTAAGAGTATGAGGGGATAGAGATCTCTTCTGCACAGCACGTTGCCAGCCGGGGTGGCCGAGCGGTTCTAGGCGCTACAGTCTGGAACCACGCGACCGCTACTGTCGCAGGTTCGAATCCTGCCTCGGGCATGGATGTGTGTGATGTCCTTAGGTTAGTTAGGTTTAAGTAGTTCTAAGTTCTACGGGACTGATGACCTGAGAGGTTAATTCCCATAGTGCTCAGAGCCATTTGAACCATTTTTTTGCACAGCACGTTGCAAGTCATCACAGATATACTCAATAATAATCCTCTCCGTGAGTCTGGTGGCCAGTGAAAGCGTTTAAACTCAGAATACTGTTACTGGGTCCACTCTGTAGCAATTCTGGACGTGTGGGATGTCGCATTGTCCTCCTGGAATTGCCCAAGTCCGTCGGAATGCACCATGGACATGAATGGATGCGGGTGATCAGACAGGATGCTTACGTACGTGACACTTGTCAGAGTCGTATCTAGAAGTATTACAGCGACTTCACCATCTTGAACAGTCTACTGCTCACATGCGGGGTTCATGGATTCATAAGGTTGTCTTTATACCCGTATACGTCCGTCCGCTCGATACAATTTGAAACGTGAGTCGTCCGACCAGGCAACAAGTTTCGAGTCATCAACAGTCCAATGTCGATATTGACGGGCGCAGGCGTCGTGCAGTCGTCAAGGACACACGAGGGCCTTATCGATGATGTTTCGTTGAATCGTCCGCATACTGACACTTGTCAATGGCTCAGCATTAAAACCTGCAGCAATCTGCAGAAGGGTTGCACTTCCGCCGCGCTGAATGATTCTCGTCAGTCGTTGTCGCTCCAGTTCTTGCAGGATCTTTTTCCAGTCGCAACAGTGTCGGAGATTTGATGTTTTACGGATTCCTGATATTCACGGTACACTCGTGAAATGGTCTTACGGGAAGGCCCCACTTCGTCGCTACCCCAAATGGTATGTCCCACCGCTGGTGCACCCACTATAACACCACGTTCAAACTCAATTAAATCTTGATAACCTGTCATTGTACCAGCAGCAACCAAGCTAAAAAAAAGAAAAATGCACCAGACACTTGTTGTCTTAAATAAGCGTTGCCAGCCACAGCGCCGTATTTTGCCTGTTTAGATATCTGTGAATCTGAATAAGCACGCCTACTCCAGTTTCTTTGGCTCTTCGATGTATGTCTATATAGACACAACCAAGAAAGATAACAATAGAAGAATGAAAGAAGTAAGGCAAACGAAACCACAAAAAACTGACAGAGACAGTCTCTTATTCACGTTAACGAAAGTTATTAATCTGCGATATTTAACATTCAGGTTCACATACTATATGCGTTCCTTCCACGTCGTGAACGCATTGTTTTCTGTTCTATAAAACCACTTTCCAATCAGACAAACTAAGCAAGCTGATGTAAAAGTCATAGTTTCTCTACGTAACCCACTTTCGGAAGTGGAGGGGATGAAATCGAGGAAAAAAAAAAACTTTTGGTAAGTTTTATGTTTGTGCTCCATATGCTGGTGGCTACTGTAAAGCTCCGTGGCTGATGATGATGCACGTCAGCTATCGCTTGAAACTGGTTTACCACCCTAAATTAGGAAAGAGAAACAAATCAGAAAGCAAAGCCCGGGCGGGTCAATAGGGACCGACTGACCATCCTTTGATCCACTGCCAATGCCTTTGTCAATGAGGGTATAAGGCAAGGACGCAGTCTTTCGCCGCTTTTGCCCAGTCTCAATATCTAAGGAGCAATGGCGAAAATAAAATAAAAGTTCAAGCGTAGAATTAAAATTGAAGATGAAAGGGCATCAACAATAAATTCGCTGATGAGATTGCTATCCTCAGGGGAAGTGAAGGAGAATTACAGGATGTGCAGAATGGAATGAACATTCTAATGCGTACAGATTCTGGATTGAGAGAAAAATTGAAGATAGGCGAAAGTAATGAGAAGTAGCACAAATGAGGACAGCGAGAAACTTAACATCAGGTTTGGTGATTACGAAGCAGATGAAGTTAATCAATTCTGTTACCTAGACGGTAAAGAACACAAAAAGGTGGTTAGCACCGGCAGAAAGGGGATTCCTGGACAAGAGAAGTCTACTAGTATCAAACATAGATCTTAAAGTGAGGAAAAAATTTCTGAGACTATACGTTTGGAGCACAGCATTGTACTTCAGTGAAACATGAACTGTGCGAAGATCAGGACAGAAGACGATCGAAGCGTTTGAGATGTGGTGCTACAGAATAATGTTGAAAATCAGGGAGACTGGAAAGGTTAAGAATGAGTAGGTTCCCTGGAGAATTGGTGAGGAAAGCGATAAATGGAAAACACTGACAAGAAAAAGGGACAGGTTGGTAAGACATGTGTTAAGACATCAAGGAATAATACGCATGGTACTAGAGGGGACAAAGCAGGTAAAAATTGTCGAGGTGGATAGATTTTGGAATGCATCAGGACCAGGTATATTATTGAGGGCGTAGATTGCAATTGCTACTACTGACGACTGGAAAACAAGAAACACAAAAACGAGTGGCTTAATGTATCCCGCTCTAGTCCTCTCACCAACAGAAAATCATTGGCAGTAGCGAGCATCAAAGACGCATCTTTTGTACAGCATCCCAGCAAGTTGACCGGTTTTCCTCTGTTTTTCTTTTATTTCTATGCATCTGATTCTTCGTCATTTGTCGTCATGAATTATGTGCGGATGTCGCATGTCAAAGATTCTACCAAGTTTTTTTACAGTATAGAGGTTTCCCAGTCCCCTGAATGAACACGCTGATCTACCACGCCTGCGGTCACCGAACTACATAAAAGCTACGTTATCTTGAGCACAGAACACCACGCGGTCGGAGGCCACAGCACCAAGTTACGTCACCTGAAGATGGTCTTATAAGAGCCCGAAACCGGTCGTGTGATAATAAAAGAACCTTACAACTGAAGCGGTATTTTCAACCTCTTTATATAATCCTCAGCTGCTGGTTGTTCTTAAGCCATTTCATGTTAATAATAATTCCGTCGTTCTTAAGTGAAAAAGAGGAAATTTATCGCGTTCAGTCTTATTATGTTCATGTATCGTTGAAATCGACTGTGGTTGAGGTAAGCTATCTTTGGTTTTCGCGTGTCTTATCTTGCGGCTTCGCTGGCGAAGCGAGTTGGTTGTTAGCCTTCAACCGGTAACCATCGAGATCTCGTGTCATTCGCGGGGGAGACGAGTGTCAACGGCTGCCGAACGAGTGTGATGACAGTTATACGTTGTGGTGTGAAACTGGTTGGGCGTTTTGCCGACATGGGCAGTTTGGAAAAACCAGTTCTGTGACCTTGCTGGGAACAAAATTTGAAGGAAAGCGGTGAAGCTGTGGAATCCGCTCCCTCGTATTGTGTACCTGTAAGTCGTCCTAACTGTTTGTTCACCGACGCACTCAGAGATTTTAAACTTCATTATTACTGTGGGAGACTTTCTTAGCCTAGTTAAAGGGTGGCTGTTATTTGAAAATTTTATCAGAAGTTTTTTTGTGTCTCTTGCAATCAAATGATTTTATGTTGCTGTTTTGAAAGCCCGCACGTTAATAATACAGTTTTCCATGTGTAAGTGAGTCAAAGGTTCTGCCAAGTGTTTCTATGTTCCAGAGTTATTGGAATGTCTTGTGATTTGGGCAGAAACTTTGTGCCAGCACCTTGGCGGGCAGCAAAATGTCATCCGAGGTCGAGGCTTGTCAGTGATTAAGAGCCTGGCCACTACCGGAGTCGGTCAAATGTCCCATTCTAAAGTATACGAAAAGCATATATTTTGTATGCAACCTGTTTGTGTATGAACTTGTTTTCTTAAATATTATGGACTGGCAACTCGCTAAACCTTAAAGTGCATAACATCGGCTGAGTTCCTTGTGCATCTTTTTCCAGTATTTTTTTATTAACACGTCTGAGTACGCAAACATTTATCTTGTAATGTCAGTGTCTCTGTTATAGTTTTTTTAATTAAGCGATTCTGTCACGTTATGTAATGACGTCTTAGTTTGACACTAGTGCTCAAGTATTATTAAGTCACCCTTTACGTGTAATTATTTCATTATATCTATTTTGTGGAAAGTCCTATAGGGGAGTTTGAACATCTCAACTTTGTCAGTAACCCCATTTTCTTAATTTGGAATTGTTTGTTAGTGTGCTGAGTACGTTGGGTTTGTAATTGTATTTGCAAAGTTTTATCTAGTGGCACGTCCACAATTTGTAATTCTCAAAGTATTTTTTTAAGGCGTAATGACAATAAAGTGTCTTAATTATTAAATGTGACTACCAACCATGATTCCATCCCGCTTCCTCTTTTATGGTATGTAAGATATGCTGTGCAAGTGTGGTACGAATAAAGAATTATGTATCAGCTGGAAATGTAATTTCTAATATTTGCTACGATTATCACACCAACAGAAAAAGAGTCATTGGATATCCGTCATTCACATGTGCGCCGAAAACACCAAGCTCTTGTATGTTGCACGGGACAGATGAGCGGATTGACTGACTCAGCCCATATAATCGCATTCCAAGCCGCTGTGTCGGCGCTCTTGGCAAGCTGTCGTCAGTGTTGCTAGTGCCCTCAGCAGCTGCGGCGCGTGACAAAGCCGACAGCGGTGCTCGGCGTTAATCACGCACAGTGCACGTCCCCGTCCCGCATTAAAAACCCGCGACCAGCCGCCCTGGCGACCTGCCTGATGCGGCGCGAGAGCGTGTTCGACAGCCCGCGAGGGACCAATGAGGCCTCGCGAGCCGCGCCCCCCTCCACTGTCATCTGTGCTTTATGTCGCCGACACGGCTCTCCCCCTCCCCCACCCACTCCGTTCCTCTCTCCTCTGCTCCTGCCGTCGGCCACAGTGCTCCGGCGCCCATCATACCTTATTGCACCTGATGCGTTTTTTATGCAGGTTTTTAACTTCCTCGCCACGCCTCGTTTCCGTTATGCTAACGAGATCTACACTGCGCCCCTCGAATGGCTCTTCCGTCCTTTTTTGATTCACGTGTCCGAGTTTGAGCGTCTCTTCGGCAGTAGACGTTCGTAGTGGGCGACCTGCTCATATGGCACTCGCGAAACACCATTTGGTCTACTAGAGAATAGTAGCGCTAGTTCTGGATCAGTGTCGAGCTGTCGAAACTAAGTTTTTTGAAGGCAACAACTTCACTTTAAATGTCAGTTTGGACACGGATCATCCACTAATAAATGGCCATATGTCCATTATAATTATCCGGGCTGTTATGCCGTGGTCGGTTGATGAATTCTGTGGTGATTCCCAACGTTTCGTCTCCGACTGCGGGAGACATCTTCAAGGGGGTCCGTAGCTTGATGGAAGGTCCAACACACACACTGGCTCGCTACTGACTGCCGCTAAATTCCGTGTCCGCGCGCCCCCGCGCCGCGGCGTGACGTCACGTGTTTTGAAAACGTCAGTGCAATTGGCCGCTGTCCGTCGCCGTCGATCGCCGTTGCCATCACCCAGTAGTGGACGAGTGGTACACATCTTCTTTAACACCGGCATCCATATACCGTTTAATTTGACGCCCTCCTCCTTTCGGTTGAAACTATTTGGGTGTTTGGCGATTTCGATTGCCTCCCTGTAGAGCCTTTCGTAGTATCCGCTCGTGGCCGCTAGTACTTGCGTCTCCTCGAAACGAATATTGTGGTTCCCTGGCTGGAAAGCATGCTCCGCAACAGCTGATCGTTCCATTTCTCCTCTTCTACAACTTCCCTTGTGCTCTTCCAAACGTTTAGAAACAGTTCTTTTGGTGGTACCCACATAAACATCACCACAGCTGCATGGGATCCTATACACTCCAGATTTTTCCAATGGTTTGCGAGCGTCCTTGGCAGGCCTAAGGTATTCCTGTATCTTCCTGGTGGGCTTGTAAATTACGGTAATATTCCGCTTCGTCAAGATCCTCCCTATTCTTTCCGTTACATTTTTAACAAACGGCAGGAAAACCTTAGATTTTGCAGTAGCCTGTACTTCAGTATGATTTCTGCGTGGCTGCCTCAACGCACGTTTTATTTCGGCGGACGAATATCCGTTCTTCGTTAGTGCATTGTGGAGATGTTCCATCTCAGCGTCGAGCAACTCAGGTTCACAAATATGCGGACAGAGCTAGAAATAGGTACCATAATTTTAAGCAAAAATCTTCTTGTGCTCGTATGCCCCATTCCGATTGGATTTCGAGACGGAACAGTTTAAGGTGCATTTTTACCTTTTTTCTGTGTTATTCAATACATTTCCAGGTTTACACATGTACCTTGTGCAAGGATTAGCAAACATTACAACATGCGTTTTGAAAGATATTAATTGAAAAATATGAGTGTGTTGTTAATACATTCACCTCAAGCATTATCGCACAGCACTACTGTTTTACAGTTTAGAATAAGTCTCCGAATAGCCCGCCGTCAACTTCAGTGATTTGTGAGAACTTGTGTTACATGTCTGAGAGCCTCTGCACATTCTCCGATAAGTATAGTAGCATCCATGATGTGACCAAGCAGTTCATCTCACGTGTTCACATCTCGTATGCAGATCTCAACTTCGGCCAGGCCCACGAACAAAAACGTTGTGACAAAAGGTCTTCCGTTCTTGATGGCCAGTTGATTAAATAATCAATCCAGCGATTAAAGCAAGACACATAGGTGCGCGCCACTAGCTACAAACAAATCTACATTTAATGTGGTCTACATTAGAAGCTATTAGCAATAGTGCATATGTGCATATGAAGCCTTTCACTTCAAACGAGGTTTCCTGTCATATCCTTCAATGTTTAACATTACCTCCTGGGTTACCGTCTAAGGTCAAGCCTTACCATGCTGCGTGCAGACATTTCTCAAGATTCTCTGCCTAGCCTTCGGAAGTAGGACTTTTAGTTCAATGAACACTTTCGTGAAATATTACTGATTGTTTCTTTAGATCTTGGATATCGAGAAGAATCAACATAGGCATTGCAGTTCTCGCTGCTGCCTATAGTGCAGTTTGCGTGCGTTCGTGGTGGCAGCCTCCCATGTCGCCCTTCAGGACTAAGCAGTCCAGAAAATTGTCACGTTTAGCATTATATCTCCAGCATGTGCTGGTAGACTTCCACTCACTGTTCTTCCTGTTTCTTGGGAAATATTCTTAGAATCTAACCAACCAAACCGTTTATCATCGTCCAGTATTTCATTTACTACGATATTAACATGCCTCCACTAGTCAGTCAGAAAGGTTCACTGTCCGACTCCACGTCCGACACATAGCTGTAATCGGTCAGGAAGTTTCAGAGCAGTACACATTCCGCTGTAAATAAGAAATTCGTACTGAGTTGATTTTAAACTGGTTACTTTATTCCGTGATTGAACTCCTCCATTTTTACGAAATGATTTTGTATTATGGTATCCTCTAGTTCACAGACGATACAATCATGGAAGATGATAAACCACTGGAGTCTAAATGTTGCCATTCCAATCCCTATCGTTTCTTAAATATAAGCGTAGGCTCCGGCGGCCTTGTCACCGTCAATAAAATTATTCTGGCCTATTGACCGCGTTGTCTATATGTAAGATTTTCCTTTTTCCACCAGTGGCAAGAAATAATATAACCATCAAAAATGGCTCTGAGCACTATGGGACTTAACAGCTATGGTCATCAGTCCCCTAGAACTTAGAACTACTTAAACCAAACTAACCTACGGACAGCACACAACACCCAGTCATCACGAGGCAGCGAAAACCTCTGACCCCGCCGGGAATCGAACCCGGGAACCCGGGCGCGGGTAATATAAACATCATTCAAGCATGTATTTACCCACGAAAACAAGGAATAATATAGAGACCAATAATCAACGCTTACACCCCTTCTCCTATCCTCAAGTACTCTATGATTATAAATAAACAGTTTCCTCCGCTACTGTATAAGATCTAAAGTATCTCTCATTCAGCAGTCAGCTCAGCACTAAGCCCTGAGGAAAGCCATTTGCAAAAGTGGTCAAAACATCGGACGGTCTTACATATTGACAAGGCAGTCAACATCCAGAAGAATTAGCTTGATACTATCATTTCTGCGGGGTCAGGGATTTTCTCTGCCTCGTGATGACTGGGTGTTGTGTGATGTCTTTAGGTTAGTTAGGTTTAAGTAGTTCTAAGTTCTAGGGGACTGATGACCATAGCTGTTAAGTCCTATAGTGCTCAGAGCCATTTGAACCATATCATTTCTGTTAGCTAAACGATTAACATTAAACAGCAAAGACATAGTGGAAGCTGTCGGATATCCTTATGGAACAGAGGTTATGTTTGACATTGTATAACCGATGTCCGTCTTCTTTCTACATGAAATGGGAAATTACGACCTCTTGAATGACCATAAGCCATTACGGGAAGAGCTGTGCCGGAGAGAATCCAAACACTTCATTCACTGGATTAATACTTGCACATACTTTACGAAACCATTTTCGTTACTGATTACACACACTTTGTGACAAAATTTAAAATAAAGTGAGAAATACACTGTAACAAACAGAGGAATTACCCAAAGTATCAAGTTCCTTTAAATAAAGTTTTATAAGCATTTATAATGCAAATGATTAACAATTTTAACACGAGCAATAACGTAGAAGTGATGAATTTCCCATACGCAGATGCCATTGGATAACATTATTTCACGGTACCCAACAACACACAGTATACATTTCGAAACTTACTTTTAAATAACAACGGACATGAGCAGCCCGTTAACAAGTACTTTTCAATAGAAACTATCGACTTCATTCGAATAAATAATAACATACACTGCATTTTTAAATGAACAAAGTATTAAGTTGAATTCCCATATCCTAGTGAAAATACCCACACACAATTTCCAAGAAATATTAATTTACTAAAAATGAACTTAACTGTGACAGAAGGAGAATAAGAATGATCGAGAAACTACTTAAACAGGTTAATCATTAGAGACCTGAGCAAGCCCTGAAAGCTGGCACTCATATAGCGCCTAGAAAACCGGTACGTCCAAATCAGGGTAACTTTTCCACAATATGGCTGAGCGGAACTGTGGCATGCGCCCCGCAAACTCAGAATACTGCGGATGTGTGGCAGTGAGAGAGTCGGTCGCGGCCGTTTAAGCACCAGGACAGCACGCTGTCGCGACTAGCTTGGCCGACAGCCTCAGCTTGAGTGGGCCGCTTCCATACGAAACCGGTCGCCGATGATCCCCTTAAAGAGATGTCAGTGACACGATCCTGCAGTACAGGTTAGTTAGCTTAAGATATGGACTGCTTTAAAGGCACTACCAGGTGACCCCCACAGGAACATACTCGTACATTTTGACTCCAGGTACTAGAGGTGGTTAATTGCAGAACTAACGGGTCCAAAGGAACGGTTCACCAAGATGAACGGAACGAGCGAGGAACGAATTCTAAGGAACGGCCTTTCATAGTCACTTCGGTCGCGGCTTCCTACTTATACTTCCGGGGAACGAGAAACGGTCGGTCTCGTTCCCGCAACGGCACATCAAACTGTTTCGTTCCAGCGTCGGTGCGTTCCCGTCTGTCTCGGTCTCGCTCGGCCGGACTCGTCTTTCTTCGCGTGGCCGCTCGTCGCAGATCCACTGCCGACTGATCATAGTTCAGTATCGAGTTTTTGTTGTTTGTTCCATTCGCTACGGACGCCCATTCGAGATCTGTTTCAAACCTTTTTTGAACCCTGAACTTCTGGTTCTTTTCGTATTCTATTCAGCGTCCATGACCAGTAAATGAAATGTACTTTATAATTACGACAGTTACATAAAAATTACGTTGTATGTAATACATACATCTTTTCAGGTAATAAAACGGCGTATCAGCTTACTTCACTATTTCGATAAACAGCAGAAGAAATACTTGTAAAACGGCAAGATTTTTTGTTAGTACACATGCAAAGTACGTCGGCACGGAACACACGGGTGGCGATTTTCTGTCTTACTTGATCCAAGATAAAAGAGAAGACAGACTTACAACCGAATGATGCCCCTGCTTCGTAATCGAGTGTATGGTGTCACATTTTGTAAAGAGAATATGATAATTCCTACAATATCATTTTAGTGGTACAGGGTGGCGCACGAAAAATCGGCCATGAGTTCTAGAATGCTCATTGTCGCTTACCAATTGTCTTCCATTGTTTCGAATTTGTTTGCATTAGGTTATTTGTTATTTTTTCACTGCCTAATTATTACATGTTTATCTATTCTGCTCGTAGCAGTCAGTACATCTACATCTACATCTACATCTACATGACTACTCTGCAATTCACATTTAAGTGATTGGCAGAGGGTTCGTCGAACCACAATCATACTATCTCTCTACCATTCCACTCCCGAACAGCGCGCGGGAAAAACGAACACCTAAACCTTTCTGTTCGAGCTCTGATTTCTCTTATTTTATTTTTATGATCATTCCTACCTATGTAGGTTGGGCTCAACAAAATATTTTCGCATTCGGATGAGAAAGTTGGTGACTGAAATTTCGTAAGTAGATCTCGCCGCGACGAAAAACGTCTTTGCCTTAATGACTTCCATCCCAATTCGCGTATCATATCTGCCACACTCTCTCCCTTACTGCCTGATAATACAAAACGAGCTGCCTTTTTTGCACCGTTTCGATGTCCTCCGTCAATCCCACCTGGTAAGGATCCCACACCGCGCAGCAATATTCTAACAGAGGACGAACGAGTGTAGTGTAAGCTGTCTCTTTAGTGGACTTGTTGCATCTTCTAAGTGTTCTGCCTGTGAAACGCAACCTTTGGCTCGCCTTCCCCACAATATTATCTATGTGGTCTTTCCAACTGAAGTTGTTCGTAATTTTAACACCCAGGTACTTAGTTGAATTGACAGCCTTGAGAATTGTACTATTTATCGAGTAATCGAATTCCAACGGATTTCTTTTGGAACTCATGTGGATCACCTCACACTTTTCGTTATTTAGCGCTAACTGCCACCTGCCACACCATACAGCAATCTTTTCTAAATCGCTTTGCAACTGATACTGGTCTTCGGATGACCTTACTAGACGGTAAATTACAGCATCATCTGCGAACAACCTAAGAGAACTGCTCAGATTGTCACCCACGTCATTTATATAGATCAGGAACAGCAGAGGTCCCAGGACGCTTCCCTGGGGAACACCTGATATCACTTCAGTTTTACTCGATGATTTGCCGTCTATTACTACGAACTGCGACCTTCCTGGTACGAAATTACGAATCCAGTCGCACAACTGAGACGGTACCCCATAGGCTCGAAGCTTGATTAGAAGTCGCTTGTGAGGAACGGTGTCAAAAGCCTTCCGGAAATCTAGAAATACGGAATCAACTTGAGATCCCCTGTCGATAACGGCCATTACTTCGTGCGAATAAAGAGCTAGCTGCGTTGCACAAGAACGATGTTTTCTGAAACCATGCTGATTACGTATCAATAGACCGTTCCCTTCGAGGTGATTCATAATGTTTGAATACAGTATATGCTCCAAAACCCTACTGCAAACCGACGTCAATGATATAGGTCTGTAGTTAGATGGATTACTCCTACTACCCTTCTTAAACACTGGTGCGACCTGCGCAATTTTCCAATCTGTAGGTACAGATCTATCGGTGAGCGAGCGGTTGTATATGAGTGCTAAGTAGGGAGCTATTGTATCAGCGTAATCTGAAAGGAACCTAATCGGTATACAATCTGGACCTGAAGACTTGCCTGTATCAAGCGATTTGAGTTGCTTCGCAAACCCTAAGGTATCTACTTCCAAGAAACTCATGCTAGCAGCTGTTCGTGTTTCAAATTCTGGAATATTCCATTCATCTTCCCTGGTGAAGGAATTTCGGAAAACTGCGTTCAATAACTCCACTTTAGCGGCACAGTCGTCGGTAACAGTACCATCGGCACTGCGCAGCGAAGGCATTGACTGCGTCTTGCTGCTTGTGTACTTTACATACGACCAGCATTTCCTCGGATTTTCTACCAAATTTCGAGACAATGTTTCGTTGTGGAACCTATTAAAGGCATCTCGCATTGAAGTTCGTGCCAAATTTCGCGCGTCTGTAAATTTTAGACAATCTTCGGGATTTCGCGTTCTTCTGAACTTCGCAGCTTTTTCCGTTGCCTCTGCAACAGCGTTCGGACCTGTTTTGTGTACCATGGGGGATCAGTTCCATCTCTTACCAATTTATGAGGTATGAATCTCTCAATTGCTGTTGCTACTATATCGTTGAATTTGAGCCACATCTCGTCTTCGTGCGCCACCTTATATTATTTCACAGCGATCAGCTTCACAACGCTGCAGTTAGTTAAACGAGATGTTTTGCAGAACCAAAAAAATTACAAGTGTTTGAGAATTCTGTTATGAATAAAAACTTTGTATTCCACTGGGAAGTCAAGTGCCCCTCTTGGAGCCATCCATCTTCAGTCACCTAAGCTACTAATTTTCAATTTTTCATAGGAACCATATACCAAGCACAATGAACGATGAACGAGTAATAATGAACGGTTCCCAAAAAAGAACGATCACCAGTGAACTAGTTCCCAAGTATGAACGACTTTGCCCATCTCTAACCGGTACTCCAAGAGTTCGAGGATGGTCCCCTTTAGATAGAAAATTACAGTCGAACGGGCTCAGCAGAGCCCATCGGCAAACACCAGGGGATCTTTAATTTTTTTTTTACTTGAAGCCTAATACAAATTTAAGCGAACATAGTGACTCTTTAATCCACAATGTATTTGGTGGAGGCGTAGAAACGTTTCTACAATCGTCTCAGCACCTTATAATCACGTCATCTCTGCCGATAAAACTTGACACAACAAGATACAGTATAGACTGGTACAAACTGGTTGCTATATGAGCTACTGTATTACTATAAATACATATCACACGGGCAATGCAGAAAATGTTAATCTAAAATAATTTTAAATTAAGGCTGATATTGTAGAGAAGTAATATGCTGTGATTAATCATCCGTTGACGAATAAGGCCACATAAGTCAGTTTACTTAATTTAGGGGCGATATGTCAAATCAAACCAAATCAAATCTGAAAAGTCATCCCTCTAAAATACTCCGTATCAGGATATAATTTAGGACATTAATTAAGGACTCGTGCCGCAAACATGCAACGACAACTACAGTTTAATGTTACCTTAAACACCAAGCCGAGATACAAAAATGTCATGAAAGGAAAAGATGACACAATAACGGCCAGAGGTCCGCAACATAGTGGGTTCATAGTTTCAAGAACACTTGACATCAGTTACAGGCTAATAAAATAATCCAAAAATACATACATCAAAAAAAGTTCTGCATCATACTGGTTCCCAGAACTCCTGAAGATAGACGTTGACTGTGAATACTGTATCACAGACACAGTGCCCTTGACTGTCCAAAGATGTCACTAAACCCGCCGAAAGATGTAAACAACCATGCATGAGGAGCGCCTATTAGACTGAGGGAGTCCGACAGCCGATCAGTTCCAGTCAGTCAACTAGGATGGAGGTGCACCGCTCGTATCGTCTGTAGTTCAGCCATTCCTAGACGGTCAATACCGCGGTTCGATAGCGTCCGAATTGTTTCAGTGGGCCACGAAAGGCTCTCAACAAGGGAAGTGTCCAGGCGTCTCAGAGTGAAGGAGAGCGATGTTGTTCGGACATGGAGGAGATACAGAAAAATAGGAGCTGTCGATGACATTCCTCACCCAGGCCGCCCAAAGGCTACTACTCCAGTGCATGACCGCTACCTACGGATCATGGCTCGGAGGAACACTGACAGCAACGCCACCGTGTTGAAGTAGGCGAAAGTGCAGCCACATCGCGTTATGTTACGACTCAAACTGTGCGCAATAGGCTGCATGATGCGCAACTTCACTCCCGACGTCCATGGCGATGTCCATCTTTACAACCACGACACCATGCAGCGCCGTACAGATGGGCCCAACAACATGCCGAATGGATCGCTCACGATTGGCATCACGTTCTCTTCACGGATGAGTGTCGCATATGCCTTCAACCAGACAATCATAGGAGACGCATTTGGAGGCAACCCGGTCAGGCTAAACGCCTTATACACACTGTTCAGCGAGTGCAGCAAGTTCGAGGTTCCCTGCTATTCTGGGGTGGAAGTACGTGGGGGCGACGTACGACGCTGGTGGCCATGGATGGCGCTGAAACGGCTGTAAGGTACGTGAATGCCATCCTCCGACCGATAGTGCAACCATATCGGAAGCATACTGTCGAGGCATTCGTCTTCATGGACAACAATTCGCGCCTCCGTCATCGACATCTTGTGAATGACTTCCTTCAGGATAACGATAGCTCGACTAGGGTGGCCAGCATGTTCTCCAGACACGAACCCTATCGACATGCCTGTGATGGTTTGAAAAGAGCTGTTTATCGACATGTGACCCACCAACCACTCTGAGGGATCTACACCGAATCGCCGTTGAGGAGTGGAACAATCTGGACCAACAATGCTTTGATGAACTTGTGGATAGTATGACACGACGAATACAGGCATGCATCAATGCAAGAGGACGTGCTCTGGGTATTAGAGGTACCGGTGTGTACAGCAATCTGGACAACCACCTCTGAAGGTCTTGCTGTATATTGGTACAACATGCAACGTGTGGCGTTCATGAGCAGTAAAAAGGACGAAAATAGTTTTTATGTTGATTTGTATTCCTATTTTCTGTACAGGTTCCAGAAATCTGGGAACCGAGGTGATGTAAAACTTTTTTTGATGTGCGTATATTGAGAATTTTCTAGACACATCATATCAGAGGAGAAGTTCCAGCACAAAAGTTGAAAGTCTCCCAGAAATAGAATTCAGCTGACCTTAGAGTCAGTCTGTTCTCTCAACCAGGATAGCCTCTGCAGTCGACCACAATGGCGACGAGAATAGCAACGAATTGAACACAGTACTCTGACAGTCGGTTCCTTCCTCGTAACCAATTACACTCTCCTCGAAGATGCCAAACAATGAATACAAGGTTCCTTCCGGTCTTGATGTTGAGAGCCTCTTTTCCATATTGCACTGATAAACCAGACGCCACCAGAAAACTTGTATTTGATTCCTTTCGACAGCCCATACAGCCACGAGAAAAGACAACCAAAACCTTTGGTTCACCACTGTCCCCCCCAGGGAGAGCCACACTTGCTTCAAAGCCCTGCGGTCAAAGATGGGAGGCGATAACCAAAGTCAATATCATCCGATAAGACACAACGGCTCACCATTCTCCACCAAAGCAGCTAGCAGTCACCGCAAAGCGGGTTGGGGCTGAGTCTGGCCACTTCTTTAACATGGCCTACACGAACCTCAGATGTCTTCCCGTTCTTAAGAGGACATATGAGGAGATTAACCCGGCTTAATAAATGCAGAACCTGGCAAGGACCCACATGACGGGGACACAATTTACCAGAGGGTTTCTCCTGTCACCATCTGCCAAAGTTAATGTTTCATATGAAAACATCACCCACCTATATTTCAAAACGACGTCTGGCCCGGTTAAGCTCTAAACGCTGTCCCCAACAGACTAACTAAACACTTTTCCTTCATTTCTCAAGTTACATTAAATAATTCCTGGATTAATCTCCTCGCGCTTGTTTTCATCAAAGGCCATAAACTCGCAAGGGGCTACTTAATGGCGTAGGACAAAATTAACGAGGTGGGTGTAGCTTTAACGGCGTTGTGGTGTGCGGTGTTAAAGACAAAATTAAGCCAAGCGATAGGACTATCCCACTCCTTTTGGTCCTTAGAATGGAAAATCGTTAATGCACATTTAAGATTCCTATTGATCCTTTCGGCAAATTACGACTTGGGGTACTATAGTGTGTTTCTAATATGCTGGACGCTGTTCTGCAAAAAAATGTTGCTGAATTCTCTAGAAGTTAACACCAGGGAATTGTCATTAACTAAGGACATAGATGGTCCAAACACTTACTTAGATATTCAATGGTCAAAGCTGCAGTGACCCCGGCTAGGAACCTAACAAGTAAAGTATGAAACGCATCCGCTACAACAAGAAGATACCGATTTAGATTTCTGGTTTGGGGCGGAGGTTCGACATAATCAACATAAAGGTGGTCCTTCGGATTATTCTTCATGAGCGAGATGCAGAAACTCTTATCGAGAGATGGCTGTTTTATATTTTTCGCACTCCCACCAAGCCGGATATCCTTTTACAATGAACTCTACGTAAGACGATCCCTAGTGTTATCAAGGGTTTCGTAAAGTCTCAAATGCCCTACTACTACAGAATTGTGAAAATAGTGGAGTGCAGTAAGTATAAAATCTCTAGGAAGACAAATTTTTAACCCACGACCCTGCCCATCCTTATGGTAAACGAGCCGCTTATTCAAGGTATAGTCATCGAGTTCCTCATCCCTTTGTAAACGACACTTGATGGACTGAATGGCTGCGTCTTCTTCTAGCTTATGTTTTAAATCAGAAAATAAGTTTGGTGGGATTTCGGTCAGCACCATAGCTGTACAGCCCACCTATGGAACAGCACCCGCTTCTCAGACCTGGTAACCATCTTGAAACATTCGACTGAGAGCGTCGGTAACTTGGTTGTGAGCAGCTTTAATATTCCTAACTGTCAACTTCAATGCAGATATATGGACTGCCCAATGGCCGATTCACCCTGTTTTCCTGGGGCATCCTAAATTCCAGCTCAAGGCTTGATTGTCCGTCTCTAGCTAAAACTCCCTATGTTCTAAATAAAATTTGGAGTTTTCTAATGCACGGCAAGGGACTTCCACTCGTACACAGAATACTTTAATTCAACAGGAGATAACCCGCTGAAGCATTGGCTAGAGGATGTCTTCGGCCTTCAAACACTTGCTGAAGAACGGCAGCAATTCCTGAGTTGGAGGAGTCCTTTTGGACAATAAAAGGAATTTCTGAACTGAATACTTCCAAAAACGGCCTGGTTAGCAAGGGTCGGCTTAAGAGCTTCAAATGCCAGTTGTAGGCCCTCACCCCAGTGAAAGTTCTCACCATTTTAAGTGATTTATTAAGGGGTGCTTTTAACTGCGCACAATTTTGGAAGAATTTGCGGAAAATATTTTTCACAGCAATAAACATGGCCATGCCCTTCTTGTTCTTGGGATGGGGAAACCCATGCATATTACACATATGTTCTTGGTCGGTTCTAACCCCGTCAGCTGACACAAAATGTCCCAAAAAGGAACTCTAAGAGCGGACTAAGTTCATATCAAATGGTTTAACCGTCAAGCCAGCCCAAATAAAGTAAGGCAAGACTTGTTCAAGATGACTCAAGTGCTCCTCAAAAGTTGGGCTATAAATGAAAACATCGTCCAAGTAGTTATATACATGTTTAAATTTGATATGCTCAAGAAGTCTGTCCAACAGGCGAGACAGTACCGCAGTCCCTGTAGAAACACCGAAAGAAACCCTGTTAAATTCATAAAGGTTGCAATCGATACAGAAGGCTGTAACATGTTTGCAATCCTTCATTCAAAGTGTCTTGTAATAAGTTTGATTTGGAGTAGAGTAGAGTAGAGTAGAGTAGAGTAACAAGCTACAGAAAATCACAAAAAACAGTTGTGGAGATCAAGTAATGGCAAGGGAACAGATTGTAAGAAAAAATTCTCGTCCAACAGCCTGAAGTCTACAAGCGCTTGGTAATTGACTCGCTGCTTTTTAGGAAGCAAGAAAACTGGAGAGGAATAGGGAGAGGTGGATCCCCTAACAACTCTCTCGCGGATCATGCTATTAATTATTTCCCTCAGAGTTTTCATCTTGCCTAGAGATGACCCATACAGAGCTTGCTTCAGGGGTATATCACCTTTTAATCAGATGTTGTACTGGACTCTATTGGTGACACCAAGCATTTCAGTTAAAGCGTCAGGTAAGCCCTGAAGGAACTGCAACAGTTCCTTAAGCCTTTAAGCTTGCCTGCTTACAGGTGAGTGCGATTGAAACAATCTCATTGCTCCAACACCATACAGACCAATAAACGACCCTGGTAGGAATGTAGGTCAATATGTACTCAGACCATATTTACAAAAAAGTCATGACCACTATTGAATTTTCCGAACGTAAATGTATACTTAGAGATAAGGGCAGCGAAATTTCAATTGACCTGGATACCAGGGTACAAGATTCAGTTGCTACAGACACTGATGATGTTGACACATAGACACACTCACCTGATGCCGAGTTTGAGGACTTTGTAAGGAGACCAGATTTTACAGACCTTACATGAGCTCAGTCTATAACGACACAACAAAACAGTACGAGACCCTCAGAAAATTGTATTATCAACAAAAAGCAACTGCAGTAATCTCATGTAAGTAAAACTAACCAAAAATGGCTCTGAGCACTATGGGACTTAACTTATGAGGCCATTACTCCCCGACTAACAAAACAATATCTACAATATAAGGACAGGGGCATGCATAAATAAGTTAAAGTGAAACGCATTTTGGAGACGAATTGGGCAGGTGGTTAATGGCATTGGAAAACCCCATTTAACAAGAGAACACCGAAACGGATAAGGCCAGAACAATACATTATTACTTTTAATGTAAATATGGCCGGGACCAAGGGTGAGTGCCTTCACGGCTTTAACAGGACTAGTGGGGACCCGGTAAGAAAATAAAAATTCACCTCTACCAAGACGGCAGTTGGCTGAACCCTTACCGTATGGCTGAACCCATACTGAACGACGTAAACACGATATGGTGGGGAGATCTCCATTATATAAAAGCATTTTGAGAACTAAAAATTTCTAGATCTCTCTCATCTCGCGGTGGACAACACAAGCGTGTGGAAATTCGCTAGAACGTTGAGACTTGCATCTGCAAAGTGTGGATGATATGCTCCACATATTGTGGCGATAGACAGCAAAGATGTAGTTATTTATTCCTGTGGGAATTTTTGCGAGAAATGAATTTGTGCACATTGCTCCAACCCTTAGAGTGTGCGCAATAGCCATTATTTCGACTAGGGAAACATCAACATTCTGTGGAACGAAGGAAAGTGAGACTGAGTGAATTCAGTCAAGGCCAGAGTAGGGAATTAGCGTTTCAGATGCAGCATGGAGACAGCCTCGTTGCAGATCCAGATTTGAAAAGTACCATCGTGCATTAGGCCACAATAAATGTTGAGTCGAGGTTTTGCTCACTACAACCTGCATACGCTTTCACTGTTGAATATCAAATGCTAGGATACTAACCTACCCTCACATTGAGTACATGAGAGTTTTTCATTGATTTAAAAGGTAAATTTACTCTTCACCAACTTAGTGCATTGACCAGCTACGATACTGTAGAAGTAAATTTAGTAGATGAAGATTTTTGATCATTATTGCCTGTGATAACATTTTCATTTGTAGAGATAACTATTTAATAACTGACAAGAGTACAAGAGTTAAATTTTTGTCATTGAGTGTTGAAAGTAAATGAAAATGATCATTGTGTATCACTTGACCACTGAAAGTACAGTTGAAAAATTATTTGTAGAACAAAGGGGAACTTCTATTTTGTCTTTCTAGAATAGATCCCAAGCTTTCACTTTTATTAATTCATGCATTCTAGTTCTGTGACACCAGCATTCCTAATTAATTTGTTACGACCCGCACCTAATATTAGCTGCCTTACGGGGCCAGATTCATATTTATACAGAAGGTCTGTTTAATACCCTGGACTTGAGAAGACAGTTCAGATGCATTATCAATTTGCATGCATACCTTACAACTTGAAAACTTTAATTAGTAATAAGTAATCAGAAAACACAGCTGTCACACATAATGAACATAATGAACTTTATGATGTTTTGCCCAAGTATATACAAGTATTTAGCAATTGACCAAGTGTGATCAACACGTATGGGTATAAAATTGAAGTTAATCCTCCCCAGATTTTCTTCGAAGAAACCCAGGTTTTCTTCCATGAAACCTACAATGTGCCACTATCCCAGTTACCTGCTGTGTGACTCGAGTTGAAGCAAATGTTAAAGTGGAAAATCATCGAATGTTCCATGTTATCTTACTGTAACCCTTTGCGTGTTGTAAAGAAACCCAATGGGAATATCAGAGTTGTTTTGGATGTTCATACAATTAATGAAATTGTATTACCTTTTGACAATGTTGACTGGAATACTCTCTTTTAAATTCTAAAAGTGACAGGGGAATCATACAGGGAGCGAAAGGCTATTTACAATTTGTACAGAAACCAGATGGCAGTTATAAGAGTTGAGGGGCATGAAAGGGAAGCAGTGGTTGGGAAGGGAGTGAGACAGGTTTGTAGCCTCTCCCCAATGTTATTCAAACTGTATATTGAGCAAACAGTAAAGGAAACAAAGGGAAAATTCGGAGTAGGTATTAAAATCCATGGAGAAGATATAAAAACTCTGAGGTTCGCCGACGACATTGTAATTCTGTCAGAGACAGCCAAGAACTTGGAAGAGCAGTTGAACGGAATGGACAGTGTCCTGAAAGTAGGAAATAAGATGAACATCAACAAAAGCAAAACGAGGATAATGGAATGTAGTTGAATTAAGTCGGATGACGCTAAGGGAATTAGATTAGGAAATAAGACACTTAAAATAGTAAAGGAGTTTTGCTATTTGGGGAGCAAAATAACTGATGATGCTCGAAGTAGAGAGGATATAAAATGTAGACTGGCAATGGCAAGGAGAGCGTTTCTGAAGAAGAGAAATCGTTTCTTAAAGTATTTGTATGGAGTGTAGCCATGTATGGAAGTGAAACGTGGACGATAAATAGTTTACACAAGAAGGGAATAGAAACTTTCGAAATGTGGTGCTATAGAAGAATGCTGAAGATTAGATGAGTAGATCACATAACTATTGAGGAGGTATTGAATAGAATTGGGGAGAAGAGGATTTTGTGGCACAACTTGACAAGAAGAAGGGACCTATTGGTAGGACATGTTATGAGGCATCAAGGGACCAGAAATTTAGCATTGGAGGGCAGCGTGGAGGGTAAAAATCGTAGGGGGAGACCAATAGATGAATACACTAAGTAGATTCAGAAGGATGTAGGTTGCAGTAAGTGCTGGGAGATGAAGAAGCTTGCACGGATAGAGTAGCATGGAGAGCTGCATCACACCTGTCTCAGGACTAAAGACCACAACAACAACATTTTACCTGTTCGCACAAAACTTGAGAATTTAGAAGAGCAACTCTGGAAACTTTTAGATTCTAAGTATTTTTCTACGATAAATGAGACCATTTCGGTCTGACAAGTCCTAATCACTTCAGATTATAGAAAGTATACTGCAATCATTTTCTGGGAGCGAACACTTCTATATTGTGTCGTCCCATCAGTCTGAACGTCAGTTCAGGCTTGTTTATCACCGCATTTGACACTGTACTTGATGAATAGGTTGAATCTCTTACTAACTGCATTGTTGACCTGCTCATAACTAGTAAGACATGTTCTGAACACCTGATACTTCGCAGAAATTCTGTATAAATTTGCACAAGCTGAAGTGACAGCTAATTTCAAAAAGTCAAAATTTGCTTGCAGTGAAATTAAGTATCCTGTACATACTATTAATGCTCAAGGTGTACGACCAGACCCAGGAAAGTTAGACACAATCAGGAATCTTCCTAATCCACAGAGTAGAAAGCAATTGAAATCATTCCTAGGACTTTGTTCTTTCTTTCGACAGTTTTTATGAGACCAACTTTTAATCAGCAAACATCTATGGAACCTACTCTAAAAGAATCGGATATGGATGTGGTCTGACCAGCGTCAGAAAAATTTTGATGGTATTAAGCATGCTTTGGTTGTTGCAAGGATGTTGGATCACCCTGATTTTAATTTAGCTTTTTGTATGACATGTGACGCCTCATCCTATGGCTTAGGCTGTTGTTTGTTTAAGGTTGTAAAAAATGGACAACAAGATCATGTTAAAATTATTAGTTTTGCAAGTCGCACACTTAGTGAATGTGTACGCACATACTCCAACACAGAACTTGAAAGACTCTCTATAGCGTGGACCCTTAAGAAATTCAATGATTATTTGTATGGTAAGCACACTAAAATTTATACTGACCACCAAGCTCTTTCATTTCTGTTAACTTTTAAGCTGGACATCCCAGATTATCACATTGGGCTTTATCTCTGCAAAACTATTTCTTTGAAATTGTATATCTTAAGGATAAAGACAACATCAATGCCGGCGCTTTGTCTCGTTTGCCTCAAGGCTTGAATGTGTGTGACTCTGACCTGAAGAATGTGAATGATTACCGAATACTTCTTATTCAGGATAATCTATATCACCAGTGTTACATAGAATTATGTAGAAATATGTCAACGTTGCAGAAATCTGATCCTCACAGGAATAAGGTAAGAGTTTTACTCACAAATCAGCCTCATCATTCTCCGTCCAACCAATATTTGATACATCTCATGTGACTAGGGACTCCCGTTGGGTAGACCGTTCGCCAGGTCCCACTCTTTGGATTTCACGCCACTTCGGCGACCTGCGCGTCGATGGGGATGAATTGGTGATGATTAGGACATCACAACACCCAGTTCCTGAGCGGAGAAAATCCACGACCCAGCCGGGAATCGAACCCGGGCCCTTACGACTGACATTCTGTCTCATTGACCACTCAGCTACCGGAGCGGAAATTTGAATCATATTGATCAGTTATTTTATCATCGTCATCCTGATACCACTACTTGTGTGTTTGTATTTCTAAGGACTCTGAACGCAACCTAATTTCGCACACATTTTGTTTAGGGTCATTATGGCGCCGAGAAGTGGCTAGCAAAGCTTAGTACCTGTTGTTACTTTAGCAACATGAGACGTAAGATCCACAGTATACTCAAAACATGTGAGATCTGTCAAAAATCTAAATCGCTGAACTTGTCTATGAAGACTGATTTGCATTCTATTCTACCCACTAAACCTCTAGAAATTATAAGTTCTGACATAAGTGGTCCACATCCCACAAGCAGTGGTGGTGTGAAATATATTATTGCATTTTACAATTTATTCTCTAAGCATGCTACTGCCACTGCCATCATTGGTCGTTCCACATGAGACTACATTCCTCACTTGGGAACACCAAAAGCTATTTTATCCCACAATGCTGCATACTATACTGGGTACAAGTGGCGTAAATTTTTCAGAGACAATAGTATTAATAGTATTTTTATCTCAAGCTACAGTCCCCAGTGTAATACCACTGAACGTGTGTTTCATCAGGTTAACAGATTGATGATAACCTAATTTTTACCAAACATGCCAATTGGGTAGCATGTTTGTCTTTATTTGCAGAGATACACAAGAACCTCAATGTTTATGAAACTCCGAACATTCCAAATGAACTCATGTTCAGTCGCAAAGAAGACAACGATTGGGCGACGCCGTTATCAAAAATTTCTTTTCAGCAAACAACACACGACGAAAAGTTAAGGTAAGTGTGTGCGGCGCTGACTGCGGAAGCCGAAATTAGGAACGAAAATTATGGGGCACTGTCAAGAGGATGCAGGAATTCAAAGTTGGAATGTTAGTACATTTGAGTACTCACCATAACTCATCTGCTCTTTAGCGATGTGGAGTCTGCTGTACGACGGTCCTTATGTTATTGTCAGCATTCCGCATCATTTTGCATATCTACTATAGCATCTTAAAACAAACAGAATTATTGGACTATATGCTCACCGTGATCTTAGAGTATACCATGCTCAACATTAAACACATCTATGGGTCATGCTTAAGTTATACACAACTTTCAAATACACGTACCTCAGATGCCTTTACGGAGAAGCTACGTAGTATAAGTGTTTTATTTCAGATGTTCTTGTCAGCAGCAGAAGCAGAAAACCACTTAAAATTTTATATTAATTTTTGTACAGGTGTGAAGAAGATATATTTTCAGCCAACGAGACTGACTAACTGCACCGTCAGTCTTCGACTACTAACGACTGATTGACGTGAATACTCAATCATTCTACACACTTACGCTTTCACCCCGAAGCTGAATGGATACGTCACTCACCACTGAACACACAGACTTACGAGTAGCTAAGGCCATGCTTGAACTGTACACTTAACTCGTAGCGCGAGCATTTTCTGTGTTTGATATTAGTTCATTGCTTTTGTTATTTGCTTATTTGTAGTTGTGCGCTCCGTCTTATTGCTGGTGTGGAATGTCGTGTCTAATCCTCCTCTATTTCAGGTGACATCATTTGCAAAAGCAAAACCGAAATCTAAACTTGTAATGATCGTAAATACTGTAAATATTGTAAACTTATGTAAAGCTATATGAAAAATGTTTCTGTGTGACAAACCACATTGTATGAAGACAAGGGGAATATGTCTCTATGTTTATATAAAACCAATGTGTAATATGTTTGTACGTATTTGCATCCATGTAAAAACCTATATGTATCACAATTCTATGTATTTAGCTGTATATAGGTAAACCAAAATCATAATGCTTACTTGTATATGTTATCTGCACTTGTTACGTGTGTCCATATGGGAAACGTTATGAGACTTGCATAACCTGAAACTATTTCTGGACGTGTACTATATGTCGTGAAACTTGTAAGTTCGAGGAAACTGGTGTGCAAAACCGCGTAGTTGAGAAAGACCATTCATGATATATTGCTATGTGTATAGATGTGACGAGCTATTTAGGTTTGAAATTTGTTTGCAAATTGTTGATGAAGAATCGTGTTACGAAGTGTTTGCCTAAAGACTTGTCAATGGTCATCTACGTCACAACTACTTGTTTATGAATATTTGTATATCACCTGACAAATTGAATATATGAAAAATCTGTCAGAGTGAAGTGCTCCGACACTTTTGAGTGCATCGCAAACTGACATTTTCTGCGGTGCATCTCTGTATTTCTGCAAGTCTGAACAGCAAGAACTGGTTACCTACGCTCGCTTTGTTCCAAATGAGGAAGACCACTCGACGGGTGGAGGAATTTTGGACGGGTCCTCAGGAAGCAGAATGTTCTCGAAAATGACGGACACTCATACCTGGTCTAAACGAGGATCGACGCCAGAATCGTGCAGTCCGAGGTCCTGCTTCCATGCCTTCACGAACCTATGCTGTGGAATGGGAATCCACCAGTCTTGTATCAGGCGATGTACCACCTAGGGTGAAAAAAAACAGTGACATCAGTCTATATGAACAGTGTAACCAGTGAAAAAATATACACTGTGCTACGAGTGATCCCGCACACGCATCTGTATCAAAACTGCGAAGTGTGACATTTATCTGCCATAAACAATGCTCACCTTTATAGTGTTATCGTATGTTTTCGGTTCATGGAACTGTGAATGGCGACACGTCGTGAAAAGACATGTCTGAAACAAAAAGACATTTCAAGCACAATATTGTGCGAAAGATACTACCAACAATAAGAATTTGTAATTTCATGTTAACGAATGTTATAACTTTATGATTTTGCTCCTGTTTTAAATGTTAAACCACATTTGTGAAATCCATGAAGAAAAATGTTGTCTCTGTGACGTCTTTTGCACATGAACACACGGACTGATTATAAACTGTGTGTTGTGTGGTGAACTCGCTTCACGACGTCCTCGTTAGTACTGAAATTTACGCGACTGCGCATGAGCGGTAGGCGTAACACCAACATACGACTGTTCGAGGTGCATGCGCCACATTCAGACATTGAAAATCGGTTTTGTGTAAATATTATGTTATGATATATATGTTATATATGATATGTACGTGTATTTATAAGCAATGTGCTTTAGAGTGAGCTGCTCGCCAGCAGATATGTGCTTTTTCCTCGTAAATCAGGGGGCAGTTTAAACGCACATTTGCGTGCTGAGCTTTTCTTAGCAGAAAGCGTGATTATAAGCAACAAAAAAGGAAATAATTTGATCCGTAGATATAGTCCACGGCTGTATAAATATTTTATGCAGCCGCTAGAAATTCATATTTCAGAACGATGCTACACCGAATTAAAAAAGTACCAATGAGTGACGCAGACCAACAATATGAAATCAATATAATTAAAACAGTTGCTCATAATAATGGATATAAGCCCACAATAATAGAAAAACTCCACAACAAAATGCAGACCAAAACCACAGATCCACTTCACAGCAGTCACTTGATGTCAAATCAGTGTGCGACTGAAGCCAAACCTAAGTATGCTACTCTCCCATACACAGGGCCACTTTCATACCAAATAGCAAACTTGTTTAAATAGAAGAAAAATATCACAATCAGCTTTTCCACAAATAATAAACTGCAATAAAAAGTAATCCATGACGTAAATACCTCCAAGAGTCCCTACCGTAAATCAGGAATATATAAACTCAAATGTGATACGTGCCCAAAATTCTACATTGGACAGACAGGCAGAAGTTTTGAAATTAGATACAAAGAACATATTGATGCTCGAAGACTTGGTAACTTGAACAAATCAGCATTTGCAGCCCATATTGCTGAAGAAAACCATTCGGTGGGAAACAATGAGGACAACTTAAAAATTTTGCATCTAGCAAAAAAAGGAGCCACTATGAATATATTAGAAGAATTAGAAATACACACACACAAAAACAGCACCCCAGACTATATCCTTAACGAACAGAGTTAGCTAACACCCGTTTCCTGAAAAATTTCCAAAAATTACTTTCCAGCCTCTAAAGCAAATAATATTAGTACATCTATCTGCAGATCAAGTAGAAATTTGTATGTTACTATAATTCTTATGATGCTAAATGTAATTAAATAATATAGTATTTTACCTATACAGTTCTAAATATATACAAAAAACTTTATAATTAATTTAGCAATATCAACTCAAAAAATTCAATGTCTCTGTACTAATGTAAAAGGCATTACATTTGTGTAAATGAATATATGATCCATTCCAAACATAGGACATCATCGTCAAATGTTACGATATATCATAGCATCTGTGGTACTCATATGTTTGTAAGCTCTTTGTATGTATCAAAACATGTGGGGCGTGGTATAAATCATCTCAGTGACAAATCTAAAGTGGTCAGTGAGAACTATTTACGTGTGCAACAACGAGGATGCAGTGGGAATGCATTCACATCTGTTGGACGAATGTTATGAAAACAAACACTCGAACCCGACGTTTCACGTAAGTCACAAGCAACGAAAATCTGTAACGCAACCATCTGTGTGTGGCGTGTTTATAATTATGTATTATTTATATTTTAGGACAATTAATCTGTAAAAACACACCACATATCATAAAGAATGCGTGTAAACCGTCTGAGGATGAATCACAACGATTCGAAACCGGTAACGGTATCTTTCCAATAAAGGAACAGAAAGTAAATTTGTGGCTGGTTGCTGTCCTAACACCATCAACGATTGTAGGGGTGTCTGTTGCTACTGCGACGCTGAGAGAAAAGCGTTGTAAAAATCTTACTGAGAACGACATTAGCTAATGAGTGCACGTATTGTTACAGTAAGTTCATTTTGAAGAACACTGCACATGGATTCTAGCTTGGCTTTTAAAGGTCAAGTAGGTAGAAGAGCATAATAAAGCTGATTCAGCCATGCGTGGGGATGTATTTCCCCATTATAATAACGGAATGCTTCAAAACTGCGTACTGATAAGAAGTATTTATAGTCAAAAGTTTCCTCGCGTCTTGGCGCGACGAAATTTTGTCTCCGCCAAGTGCTACGCTCACTGTATTGCCGTGGCGTATTGTTTGGCATAACTTGCTGTTCCCCAAAAGGTCAGAGATGGTGATAATTTTCTGTATTCTCTATTGCTGGACTAGTGAAAGAAGGAGAAGTTTCCTGCTCGCATCATTTCCGTTGAATCTGTTTTCGACGCGTTTGAGCTGTGCCTGAAGCCGCCTGTTGTCTTTCTTCTGCTGTTCGTTAATCTTATCTTGCTGTTTTGGAAGTGTTTCTGTTACTGATATTCTGCCGTTTCTGAAAAATGCAATGTGTCTTGTCAACTGAATAATTGTCAGAGTCACTGGACAAATTTGCTATTTTATTGTTAACCTATTTATTGTTAATCTCAACTATTTGCTCTGTTATTTCAATAAAACGTTCAGTGTGCGTATGTGTTAAGGTTTGTCAACTTTCTTCTTGGGCAGTTACCGTCTCAACCTGTTCCTGTAGTTATGTAATGCGTTGTTATACTTATTTTATCGTTTCGTTAGATACAACGCTTGTGATTTGCCAAGAATCTCTTCGTATTCGCTCTGTTGCCTGTTTTCAATATGCTCCACTTCCGTCTCTAATATTTGCATACGATCTATTACAGGTTGTAATTCAGCTTTGAGTTCATTTTTTATATATTCCGACATTGTTTCGAACTACTCTTGGGATTATTTCAACTGTTAATCAAATGTGTGAAACTGTGTTTTAGTTTCTTCCCCAATTTCGTATAATTTGTAAAACTTTCGCTCGAGCTGTGAGAACATCCTCTGAAGCCTCGACATCATACCTGATCTACGATCTGCATTTACTAAATTTGCACCCGTAATGGCTTACGTTACATATCCCGAATCCATATTGCTAAAGGTATTTGCATTGGATACCGGCAGCTGATACTACCTACTTCTTGAGCGATTCAATCAGTTTGCGATTGTACTTTCGTGTAAATCCATTCTACAGTTCTTATCTAATCCACAACTCATGTGAGAAACGGGAAATTACTAAATGATATTAACTGTTTCCGCAGTCATAGCGTCACTTGATTGCTAAGCACGTTCGGTGAAGTTTTGCACCGCTGTGCGCTTCTGGTGTCCATTGTTGTGGTTTAAAGACTGACAGACAGTACTGTGGCTCAAAAACTGTATCCAGAAAATTTCACTTTTACTACACGTACCGGAAAATGAAACTGAATCTCAATAGTGAGTTGGATTTTAATTACGAAACAAAAAATGACAATAAGTCGCACAAGAAACCGTGGTTACGCAAACACAAAAAAGTATCTTAAAAAGCATAAACTTCCTTTCTTTACTAACCAAATATAACTTTTCCTACGTAATAGACACACGTATGATACCAACAGAATTCACGGAAAGTAAATCACAAACTGAAAATTAGTTACAAAAACGGTTAAACACTGTACCAACTACTAGATCTTGCTGTTTTCTGCTGTCGGAAAAAAACAAAAACAATTCATATTCTAAGCGCATCAAAGAAAACCATAAACCCTATGCAGCGTGTCGTCAGTTGTAAGTGAATAGCCTCTAGCAGTGTATATATATTATCGTAAATACCAACCTGGGAATGTGAACTGAAAACCTAAAGTGCTACTCAGCTCAAAACCATATCACTTATGTGAAATTGGAAAGAATCTTGCCTGTGTGAAAATCGATCCCATTCATAAGCAAATGAATGAGATCAATAACCAATCAATAACCAGTAGTTTCATGCTCAGTAGACTTGGTGAGTGCGAAATGTTTGAAAAAGATTTAACTGTAAAAAACTGTAATGTGACCTTTCTAAGAATGTAACCTGAAACACACGAAAACTTCTGTACTGACATATGGTCCTGGTAAGATAAAGAAACAGGCAGAACTTACATTGCTCAAAGGAAACGAAACGATCACTTATTATGAATCTCACCTGCAAAATGAAGTACTGGCAGAAACAGCAACACAGCAAGACTCAGCAGAAACTAAAAGAAAATACCGCTACAAACTAACTACAGTTGGTCCAGAGAAACTGGGTTCATAACGTTGACACAAAATGTCAATGAAACACATGACTCAACATTTAAGTTCTGAAATTTCAGTTAGGAAGGAACTTATTATAAAAAAAAGCTATAGATTCTAATATAAAAATTCATTTAATTTTAGGACTTCCGTAGCACAGTAAATTAACTCAGTAGAATAATTATCAGAAACTCGACTGTGACGAGGTTGAAATGGATCACCAATTTAAGTACACAAAAATAAAGATAAAATTTTTACCTAATCAAATAATACCTTGTTCTCAATTTCAAAAGCATTTTATGTCTTTATGATATGCAACGATTGTTCTGAGTCATCATGCCTCCTCGTAATAAATTTGAAACTCACATAGTTCCGAAAGCGCGTCCATGCATTACACTGTACCCTCAACGAATCCCCACCTGCTGCACACCGATACTATTCACTACTGACTGTCAAAGATTCTTTGACTCCACATTGCTGCCGTCGCAGACACACATGTTGTTGCCTAAAAACTGTTTCTCTGATCACAATTTTTCAAATATATCACTTCTTTGACAAATATTAACACGTCGTATAACATCAACCATGAATAGTTATCTTCAGAATGAGATTTTCACTCTGCAGCGAAGTGTTCGCTGATATGAAACTTCCTGGCAGATTAAAACTGTGTGCCGGACTGAGACTCGAACTCGGGACCTTTGCCTTTCGCGGGCAAGTGCTCTACCGACTGAGCTACCCAAGCACGGCTCACGCCCGGTACTCACAGCTTTACTTCTGCCGGTACCTCGTCTCCTACCTTCCAAACTTTACAGAAGCTCTTCTGCGCAGAACTTTTACACACGGGGTATCACATCAATTGTTCTGGTACACAACTTCAAAGTCTCAGTGAAACAGAATTTAACAGACCTTAATGTCGACTCGCTCTTGCAAAGACCGGAAAGCCACTGCAATCTAGAACCGTGGGGACAAGAATAGCCAGCAGACAAACACCCATCCGTCATGGTAAGCACGCCTCTTAGAGCTCAGTTTCTCCAATGTAACGAACTCCAGGCTCCTCGAAGATGCCAAACAGTGAATACAAGGTTTTCTTCAGGCCGCAATGTTGAGAACCTTTGTAAGCAATTCAGTGACAGACCGGACGCCGCAAGAAAACTAGTTTTTCGATTCCGCTCCACGGCCCATTCTGTCACGACCAAGGACAACCAAAACCCCCGGTTTCGTTCAGTGCCCCAACACGGATCCACACTCGTTATAAAGCCCTCTGGTCAAAGATGAGAGGCGACTACGAAAGTCGATATCGCCCGATAAGTCGCCACGGCTCAGTACAGATCGGCGAACATATTATGCACGTGATGGTTTATTTGAAAACACATCGTTCGTTTGTGGACACTGAATGTACTTCACCCATTGGCGAAGCACTTCCAATGTTCGCAAACGACGCCAGGAAAAGTTTATTAACTGAACGTCGAGGACGATGGAATTCCTGTCACAGATGGCAGTGACAAAAAATTTATGAATCCTATTCGCTAGGATCAAGGTCATGTAATGTATATTTATGTTTCCCATTGCCCCTGCCCTACATCACTTAAGGAGAGGAGTTGTACAGACCTTTCAGAAAAGTTATTGCCGTAAAATATCCAACCACTCACTCAGTAAGTAGGTGCATCTTACGTAATGGTCACGAAGAGGTGTGAAAAGTTCATTCATTTCATCAAACGGCTCTTCGGAGTTCTAGCATAGCAGTATTCTTAAAGGAAAAAATCATGCTGTCCCCTGAATCTAGAAGTTATCGTGAACGCAGGCAACTCATGCGTTAGATTGTCCGAAGTAAGTTCAGTGTCTTCATGATTCAGAATGAAACTGTGGATGAGACGACAAAGCGATATTCTCTTGTACTTCTACTGTGTTGCAATGCTAGATTTACTGCATATCACAGCTGAAAGCTCCATATAAATACTGCTAAAGCTCCACTGCTTTCGCCAGTGATTTTCGTCTCGTGAAAGTATTTCGACATTTGACGTGATAATCATATTATAATAATACGCGTCACGTACAGCGTAGGAAGGCAATGGTGCTTACATTCAAGTTTTACAAAATCAGATGCAAAGTCACAGGAGCTATGTTTTACTTAGTCTATAAAAACTAAGGAAACGTACAATATCTATACTTTTCCGTTTATGAGAACCTAGTAAGAAGGGCGCAAAAAGTTGTGTAAAAGGTCGCAACCAGTTATGTTAGAAATAACATAAAAGCTGTCTAATCGTGCCCGGGGAGCTATTCTGTTAAAATTTAATTTGTTTTCACTCTGAACTCCGTAATACCAATTATTGGCCGCTGTGCAAAGCGGAGCTTCCGCGTGTCAATCAATGGCGGTGCCTTTTGCGGCTGCAGCGATGTTTGTGACGGGCGACCCACTGACCACACCTTAACGAGGTGCTTCCCCTACCCTCCTCGCTCCACCACACCACCCTCGCTATTCAGCATCCTGCCAACCGCTCCATCAAATTACTGGGCAGTGCTCATTAAAAATCCCATTAACGCCTGACCTACAATTCATAGTGACATATGTTGTCTCAAATTGCTTTCACACAGATGCTTAGTTCTGTCTGTCTTTCTTTGCTTGGGAAAAAATTCGTGCCGGATTTTTTAATTATTTTCCCTCTTTTCTTAGCTCTCTTATAGACTGCAGGCGCGTGCTTCAAGAAGGTCTGCACTAAGAAGTCGTTTCAAGACTTGCGAAGAGAGATTTCACATTACTTCTCACTTCCAGAATGAGATTTTGACTCTGCAGTGGAGTGTGCTCTGATAAACTTCCTGGCAGTTTAAAACTGTGTGCCGGACTGAGACTCGAACTCGGGACCTTTGCCTTTCGCGGGCAAGTGCTCTACCATCTGAGCTACCCAAGCACGACCTACGCCCAGTCCTCAAAGCTTTACTTCGGCCAGTACCTCGTCTCCTACCTTCCAAACTTAACAGAGGCTCTCCTGCGTATGTTGCAGAACTAGCACTCCTGAAAGAAAGGATATTGAGGAGACATGGCTTAGCCACAGCCTGGGGGATGTTTCCAGAATGAGATTTTCACTCTGCAGCGGAGTGTGCGCTGATATGAAACTTCTTGGCAGATTACTTCTGAGTTGTTTCCGCAACAAGCCACAAAGATTCCGTCAAACACTGTCAAACATTTGAAGCGTGGTGGAACTATGGATCTTAATTCATTTTTTACTACCATTTTACTAATTTCCAAGCTATATAAGACAATTAACGTTATTCATCATTCTAATTTTTCTTTTAATCCAAGTTCCTTCCATGCACTAGCTACTGTTAGCACGTCGATCATATACTCATTTTGCGTCAGTTGGACGTCCTAATAAGGTACGTAAAAGCCCGGAGGTATTGACGGACGTTCTGCAGGGCGATAAAGCGCGCCTTATGGACTTACGCACGTTTCTTCTAAGCCTCTCTTAACATTCAACAACAACCGTACAGTTTATTTTGTAGAAGTTGAAGATGTTTTCATCTGTAAATCCTCTATGAACTTAGAAGCGTCGTCTGCGTGTCCTCACGTACCCCACATTTAAAATCGGGGAGCGATCTACGATAATCCCAAACGATTTGTGGTGAGCAACCACCGTTGTGTATGGAATGACAACGTGATGGAAACCCCTGCAATAGTAACAGGATAGATTTTCGTTCACTAATGCGGGCTCCAGAGAGAGAACAAAAGGAATTCATTATATCCTTGTGCAAGGGTCATCCGCGTACAATCCTACCGAGAAGCTTTTTCCGAACATCTTACAGCGTGATACGCTATACGTGGTGAAACGTCCGTTTTGGAAAATTTTGTATTACTGTGCTGGTAAACCTTTTACGTTATTTGTTTCTCAAAAAGCTGAGCAAAACTGAACGTACTCAGACATTTCTCCCTTTACTTATTCTGATTATCACTAAAGTGACACACAATATTTTTAGCGCAACGCAATCTGACTTTCAATAATCCACACAAAAGAATGGCTCTGACTAACAATAACCAATACCTTTCATGAATCACTTACCTCACAAAAATCTTCGTTACTCGAACCACTGCAATACAGCGAGCGCCAATACCCCCAGCTAAATGAAAGATTCTAACTGCTGGAGGCACTAACTACTGATAGGCATCGTTAGCAAATGAAAGATTTTGATACACAACAAACAATGTATTTACCTTAATAGTGTTCAAAAGTCATCCAGTCACACAAATTTCCTTTTTCTGACGGACACACGACCAGGTCGTCCGCTCTCAAAGCTCTGCCATCTCTCTCCATCGCATAGCGCTATTCCACGACTTTTGTCACCTCGGTGTACACAGTATATTCGCAACGAAGTTTGTTCGGTTGCTTCCTTTAGCAAATTTAGTACCTCTACAGGATTTTCTGAATCCTGTATTTAGTGAAGTGGCATAGACCTTAACTGCATATTCACATTTAAGACTACTGGGATTCAAATATCCATCGGTCCACCTAAATTTATATGTTGCTTGGTTTACCTACATTGATATTGAGTCGTACGAGAGTATGTTTCCGTTGTTATCTTTACGGAAGATTTTCGACCCCATTGTCGTCGAACACGAATTAACTCTTCGTCCTTTATGACGAATTTGTGAATGGGACATGGCCTTTTTTATCCCAGAATCGCTTCAGTGGAAGCATATATACAACTGCAGAGCTTCAGCTGCTCATTCCCATCCACTTTCCCCTCTATCAACCTATCCTCGCTGCTGTGTGGAATGTGTTTCAAAGAGGAGTTTAAGAGTCATGTTGCCTGCAGGCATACAGCCGAGGACTGCGCCCATAGCCCCCTAAATACCAATGGAAAGGAGTTACATTGGACGAGTGCCTGAAGAAGAAGGGGAATAAGGGCTATGCAGGACAATGGTACCAAGATACATTCTGCTTGTCAGGCAGACAAATGCTATTGTTATAACTGCCTGCCATTTCTGAAATTCACAGTCAGTTTTCCACCTCACAAGACACGTCTGTCTCCCACGCAAGGAACAATCAATTGGTCTATTTCGCAACTAGGTCACTGGAGGCTCCTGGAATTGACAGTAGCCAATAGGAATGCTGCATCCGATCACATCGCGGATATAAGGCAGGCCCAGCAGCTCTGCAACCTTAATAGTAGTCCGCATAAAGCACCAGCCAAGATCGTCCAGCGCTGCCCAGACAGACCAGCAGCAGAATAGGACGAAGCCGCGGAAGAGTAAGTACCCCTTGGTTAATGCCTGGTTTACTGTGTTGTGCACAGCTGGAGCAGGACAGTGAGCTGTTATTTGTCGGTTGAAGACACCCAGCCACCCGCTGGCTCGCTGAAGACACTGGGGGTCCTAATCAGCATGACGCAGGTCGGTACTGGACCCCATCAAACGTGCCATCGCAGAATATTCCAGTGATACTGCATTGACAAATGAGGATGTAGTGGAGAGGAGATACCAGTTAAGGCCTGTGCACCACTACTGTTCACTTCAGTGTATAATTTAACCGCTAGTGGTTCGAAGCGTTTACATACTGGTGTAGAAGCAACAGCAGACATGGAATGGCATGTTGTGATAGAGATCGAGAAACAGCTAAAAGTGTTAAAGTGGAATGGCATTAACTGTGTCCTGCAAAAGCCTACATCAAGCAGCAGTTGACCGCTTAGCGTCATCTGAGTTGTCCTCCTCCGGACATCTGTTGAGCTGCTCTAACTCTATCCATTATAGCAGTGTACAATGACATTGTACTCCCTGTGAAGATAGGTAATATATCCATTTGTCTACACCACTCCACCGTTACAAACTTGTTCGGTCTGCAGATCGTGCTATCCATTACACTGGAAAGACTGAACAGATGGTTGCCTTCTTTTAAAGCAGAGTACAGAAACATTGCAGAGTGTCCGAATATGAACAGTGTGCAGGTAGACAACTTCGAACAGTGGTCAATACGGTATCAATAAAAACTAAAATACTGCCATTACGTTTGATAGAAATACATGCTTAATTTTGTGTTTACAAGAAGGCATTATTTTCTGTATTCTGTACTGGTATTAAGGTAAGGAAGGAACCTGTTGATGTTGTGCATGCTGTGTGTGATTACTGAATAAAAATGTATATAACCATGTATGTGTTTTTAACTTCTTACCTCTCAATATACTGCAAGTATTAAAGCTATTGCCACCAGTATTTCTACTGTAAACATGCAACAGCAGAAAATTATGTCATTTCACTAAATTCTCCGTAAAATCCCATTGCACGCCAGTACCTGACATAGTCGGTACGACGGAAGGTCATAATGTTCATTATTTTCCATAAAAACCCACCGCACTCCAGCACCTGACGTAGTAGGTATCACAGCAAGGTGGGTGAAGCATCAAGTTATTGTTGTTAGCAACTAGAGCTCTAACGGTGTGCAAGATGATCGGAAGAAGAATGGCATTCTTCTTCCCGACAACATACAAGCAATAACTGTAGGTCCATCCAACTGCGGCGAGACAAATGTTCTCACATCGCTGCTAACACATACGGATGGAGTCTGCTTTGATCGTGTATGTGTATTTTCAAGAACACAGGTTCAGCCCAAATACCATCTATTACAGGTGATATTGCAGGGTGTACATGGTGTGACGTGCACGACTTTCAGAGAGAGCAGTTGCATCCCTCCACCAGAAAAAATAAAGCCAAACACAATGTTCATATCTGACGATGTTTCTGTGGAAAGCCAAGCTCAAATTCGGTGATATTTCTGTTTCGGTCGCCATATGGCTGTTAATGTATTTTATCTGAGTCAGACATATTTCGGAATCCCAAAACAACTCGTGAGGGACAATGCAAACCTAATTATAGCATTCAAACAGGACAGTCTGAATTTAAAACAAATTTACCACGTTCCTGTAGTAACCGATATGTCGTTCAATGATTTTGTAAAGACATATGCAGATTGCCGGAATCACTCACAATATGGGTTTCTCGTTATTGATGAAACAAGAAAACTGATTGATGGCCGGTATAGCTGGAACTTAATGGAGTTCCTATGTATATAGCCATACATAGAGATGGGTACATCAGTTTATGCATCACCATGGATAAATTCGCATTCTCGCTGGGAGTTCAGTTTGATAGGATGGGTGTGCCTAGACAAAAAATTCAATAGTACATAGACGCAGAAATTCAAATTCTCGAGCGTAAAGGTTAACGTAATTGAAAAGTAGGCTACTTAACTGAAGGGAAAATAGCTGTTACCGAGAAGGGGGAGCAGCATAAGAAGAAGAAGAAGAAGAACGGATATATAAAACCTCTCACGCCGCACAGAAGTCCGATTAGTATACAACGATATGTCGACTAAGCAAGAAGTCGTCGAGCCTCAGAATGCCGTTCGCGAGAAGCTACATTTGCTGAGGTTAGGGCATTTGAAGCCGGAGCAGTCACTGCGAGAAACCTTTAAACCAGTTACTGAATCTCTCGAGGAAATCTCAGAGAAATTCCACAATGACGAAGATGACGCTATTATCGATTTCATTAACCGTCACAGCGACGATAGGATAGACGAAACATTCGGCGTAAGTGTGACCGTACTTGTTGGGCATGCAGCCTATAACTTTAAATGAACAAACAATACAGGTCGACGATAAACAGTTTTCAAAGAACACCGTGTCTACTGAATCTTATTTTCCTAACACTCACAAAAACGTTAAAGTATTCGCCTAAAGGTATGGAAATGTATTGAGATATACTGCTTTTGACTGATCTACATAAGAATGAAAAAAGGTGAAGCAATGTGAAATACAAGTCCATTATAAAAACTATATGGGATGCGAAAAAAATAGCAGCGGTGATGGTACTGACATTGAGCATAAAAGGATGAGGAATCGGCTCCCGAAGTATGTATATTACCACGACCTCAATGAGCTAATAGAGCGGCTACGACTGCTCATGGCATCAGCTGCCGCTCGTAGTACAGCTCATCCGAAAGAAGTAGTTTCAGTAATTTCTGAGCTTAGAGAGATAGCATCGAATAAGTACCCAGACTGTAGTTCGAGAACTGCACAAATCAGCACGTAAAACATGCCTCGGCGTTACCCGTGAAAGCGAAAACAGGAAAGGATGTTGCACATGTGTTTGAGGGATTGCTACAGACGGGTACGAATCGAAGCCCAGACAACCTTCAAACAAATCACGGTGGCGAATTTTACAACAGATATTGCAATACTGTCATGGAGCCGTAAGGAAATACATCACTACTCGACGGACACCCGCCTGAAGGCGAGTATCGTGGGATATCTGAACAGAACAGCGCATACCCAAATGTGGATGAGATTCAATCTTCGTGGCTCACAAAAATGCACCCAAAAATAGCTGCACAGTGTAATCGAACCAAACATCGCACAATAAAACTGAGACCAATCGATGTTCATGATAACAGACTTATAGATACGGTATATAACAGTATTAAAGTGTTAAATCCACGCAAACAGCAATTTAGTGTAGATGACTTAGCATGTATTTCAAAACACAAGGCAGACTCTGAAAAGTCATACACGCTTAACTCGTCAACCGAGATATTCACAGTTTCCAAAGTGCAGAGAACTAATCCTGGAACCTACCTCTTACAGGACAGCAGTGGTACTTGAATTGCCCCCTCTGTTTATTGATTGGATAGCCACTGAATTGCTATTTATTTATTTAATGGGATAATAATAATTATTAGAAGGTGGCAATTTTATTTAAGCACCGTTTTTTGTACTCTTTCGATTGTTGCGAGTCAGCGATAGTGCAGTGCTGCTCGCTTTGGAGAATACACATTTTATAAGAATTATTTGGTCCAGGAAACACTTTTGCGATCACGGTTGCGATTTAGTTATCGTTTCCGAAAGACGCAGGTTCGATTAAAGCTGTGTGCACTTTTGCGCGTAAATGAAAATATTCATAACACGTTGCGTAACAAAAAGAAACTTGCGAATCACAACCGTGGTCAAACGAAGAAAATATATGATAACATAAATGTTCTTCACTGTTATTCAGGACATGCTCAGATTAGATCTTGCAATCTTTAGTTATAGGAAATCACAAGGCGTTACAGTTAGACATATTTGTTTTGAGTAACTTGTATTTACCTTCTCTCTCTCTCCTTTTTACAGCCTTTATACCTTCACATCGATTAAGGAACTTTTCCTTCTCTACCGACCAGTACGAGAAGAAAATTCAGACTTAACAAAATGTCTTACATCGAATTATTACATGCTTAAACCTTAACAATCATATATAGTTTCGTAGTACAAACAATGGTAATTTATTCCGTACACTGGAAAGTCTTTGATACACTGAGCACAAAAATGAAAATAATAAAATTATAATTACATTTTTAATATCATGAATACTTCTTTAAATCATGAAAATAAGATTTGACATCGTCGTAATATTAATTTTCATCGTTGTAGCACTACATACTGAAACGATGAGTTACAGAAGAGCTCAGAACTAGATGTCTATGTCGTAGGGAGAGTCATACGGCGTCGATGGAATCTAGCGTAATTAAATGGCTTGGTTTTCCCACATCACAAAACAGATAGATCGACGCTGACGATTTGCTATATAACAAGATGCGCGGCCGCAACCACCTCTGTAGCATAACATGTCGAATTACACATTCCTGGATATAACTACTGTGGACCTGGAACAAACTTCAGAGCCGATTGGCACCGGATAGTAAGGGGGTAAATCCATTTGACGAAGCGTGCCTGGAACACGTCAAAGCATGCTCACCAAATAAAGATCGTCACACCGCCGATCGAATTTTAGGTGATAAAGTTAAGGAAATACGTAAGAAAGAGATATTGGCATAGATTAACGCATTGCACCATTTGCAGTTGAGAAAACTATGATGTATGGTAAAGTTCAATTGGACTTGGATATGAAGCCAAGTTATGAATGCTGCACATAGGCTGCTAAGGAAGAAGATGACAACCATAGGGTGCATGAAAAACTGTATCCTGACAGCGTTGTATGTGGCTAAAAGCACCCTGATGCAGAAAGGAGCGAGAAGAAAAAGATCGATTAAACCAACCAGGGTTCTACTAATGTCCAAGACGTCGGATGGAATTATTCCCTCCCTCATTTCTGCCCTAGCCGGCTCTCAGGGTTGGGTTCACCGTCTAGGGTTGCTACGGCTATTGCCAGGACAGCCAAGAATGCACAAATCTCTCAGGAGCGACTTCTGGAGGCACTAAGATATAACCGCATGATGGAGGTGGCAGCCATGGGAAAAGGGATATACTTGAAACCAAACGAGAGAGGACTAGGTCTCTTCGTAACCAAAAAAAGGGGCCCCTAGCAGTCCTATCAGACGTGGCACTTACAAATACAGATCTGCTTAATTTTATTAAGAAGAAATTCAACATTCCGAGATGTGTTTATGCGGAATACATTATCGAAGACCAGGAGAATGCGGAATTGTGTATCTGGATGTAGCAGGAGGACTTGGACCTCACTGGGTAGCATATGTCAAGAAAAAAAAGAAGGAAGTTCAAAAAAGTCTACAGTTTCGATTCATCCGGTAATCTGCAACTCCCAGAGGAATTTCAACGATATTTCACAGGAAAAAGATACGTGTTCTACAATTTTCGACATTATCAAGACTTCAGTACATTCGTGTGTGGTCATCTACACATCATGTTCCTCCTGACGTTTACGAATGATACATAAGAACGGGTCTTAAGCATCCACTCACCAGTTAATGTTTGGATGCAATGTCGTACACTCTGACTTTAAAAGAACGATCATCTGTATTTCTAGCGATTTGCTTCCCACCAGTTGATCGAAGCGTTGGAGATTTGAGCATCGTGTGGATTGAACTGGAGACATACTACAGTGTCACATATATCACAGAGGCTGACAATAAACTGCATCTGGAAATTAATGGTAAAAACGAAATTGTGAAAATTGAACCTGCTGCATACGATAGTGACGATTTAAACAAAGTTTTGGAACAGTTTGGAAAAGGGATTGAGCTCCGTGCAAACATCGGTATACTTATATCTGAAATGAGGACGGTGAATGCTTCGATTGACTTTAAGGAGAAAGGTTCAATTGGCCCACACCAGAGGGACAGGTTTTGAAGACAGATCCCAGTATATTTTACAAATATGATCAAACAGTGAGTATTCTCCCTGTCAGTGCAATCCGTGTTGAGTGTAATATTGCAACGAACTCCTGTCTCAACTATAGGTTGGTTCATCCAATTTACAGATTCTTCCCTTCAGTTGGAACAGGATACAAAATTGTAGAGACTCCTACCAACTCTACATACCTTCCAGTGACAGTTCTGACATTGGGCTATCTGGAATTGCATACTGTGGACCAGAATAACCAACTTGTTGCCTTTCATGGTTAGAAAATCATTTCTGCGACTACATTTAAGACAGGATGGGCGTAAGGTATAAAACCGGCGAACACAGCACAGCACTTCACAGCAGAACCGCAAGGTGATAACACTTGCAAACTACGAGTTTCATAAATCAGTAGGCTTGAAGCCTCGCAATGATGTCGTCACTCAATACATCTCACCCAGTGGAATATCACGAGGTAATCATACGCGAGGAAGACTTCACACATAAATCTTATGCTTCAACGATATTTAACAAGAACGATGAATTTGGGAGTGTCACCCAGAACCAAGGCGCTTTAACTCTTCCACGCAGGAGTTTCACATATTTGGATAGATCCTTTAAGAAAAAGGATGGTAGTCATATAGTGGGATCAAAGCTTACACGTAATACTTTGGCATTCTTGTGCCAGGAAATATGATAGACGCGTAATGGGGTGAAGATTGATCGCATACGTAATGTTGGCATAGCATCAACCATTAAAACATATGTCTCATCATTTGATTTGAATGGTTTAGAAAATGCAGAATGGTTCATAGACGAGCCTGTGTTCGGAAGAGCAGAAGAGAACCACCGATTTACTGCGTGCATACCTCTAAAAGTGCTTATGGGATACTTTGAGGAAATACAGCGAATTATTATGAATGTTAAACAGGAGCTTATTCTGGTATGGTGTGCAACGGATAGCAACTCATACAATCAAAGAGCTCAAGTGAAGAATTAGGTCATCATCAATAAAATTATATGGAAAATGTCATACAACACTGTGGCAGACGAGAAGCCTTTGCAGTTCTGAATACCGGTGGATATCTGCCCGTAACTTTCCGCTCATGGGACGTTTCCGAGTATCCAGTGTGTAACAACAACGACGCTGTACTATTGTACATATAACTAATTTTTTTTTCTTCTGATTTTTCGATAAACTTGTATAACTGATGTTCTGATTTCATTTCTTTTTTTTCATGTCATTATGTTAAGAAAACTGTAAATAAGTTTCAATGTGAATATTAATGTTTATGTCAAATGTCAAGCAATATTGTAATACAATTTAAATGTAACAAATGTTGAAACTGTTGTAAGATGTTTGAAATTGTAGCTGTGTGTCTGTTCCATACGTTGGCAATGTGTTAGGATATGTAGAATGCAAAACCTCGGGTGAATACCCTGTCTGTAAGGGAGCGGTAAAAGGTGGATGGCAGGCGAGCGCGGGAAAATGCGCAAGGGTACTGCACGGCACAACGGGCTCAGCAGTAGTAGTTGGAGTTTGGCACTGGTTTGAGCAACACCTTCTGGAGCGAGGAGGCTCTCCTGGAAGACGTAGCTTCATTGAGCCTCGGGTATGCCGTTCCAACGCCCACACAGCATGGCAAAATTCCATAGGCACTAAATGGAAAAGTGTTGGACGCTAAGAAGATTTAAAGTGCCGATACGTCAAGAGCCATAGCTGTGGTTGTATGTGTGCTCTGTGCGTCGTCATCTCGCCGCCCGCCAACCGCCGCATCGGTAACTAGCGGGTTGAAACTTTTAGTACTGTATTCGTATGGATCAGAGAGTGAACTGTGCAATAATAACCTAAATTTTACCAGAACTTTCCCATCATTTAATTATCCTCACAACTAACCTAGACAGGGTCCTTTCCAAATGTTGCGCAATCCGAGTGTACAAAAATGAAAAAATTAAATTTTGTGTTAATAATAATTATTTGCAGACCTAGCTATGTTAGACCGGTGTTTAAAGAAATGTTTTGCTAACGAACCACTAAATGAATAACGAAGGTCTAACGAAGTTGATAGATAACTTTAATATTGATATAGTAATGAAGTTTAATTATTTCGAGACAGATATAAAGGTATTTAAATGAGCAGTAAATAAGATGGAAAGAGTAGTAACTTACATACTGGAAATCTTGAGCGCATAATAAATTCAGTAATCATTTTTTTACTACAGTGATCATAACAGTTTCAGCCCCCCCCCCCCTCTTTTATTAATTTGAATTCTGAAGTGTTCTAAATTGGTTTGACCAGCAAAAGTTAAAGTCAACATAAAAGACAAAATTTATCAGTGTTTTACCTTTATCAAAATTGACATTTTGTGTTTGGCTCGAAAGTGCTATTTCTAGGGTAACCTATGCCCGATTTTAATCAGATTAATAGACAGTATAAAGTTTTGTAATATACATTATAGTGTAGTGTTATGTATTCATGGTTTTTCCATATCAGTACAGAACGTAAAGCTATCAGTTCAATAGATTGTATTGCTCTAAAATTCTACTATATTACGCAGAGTTACTACTTGTTGTTTTGCATGAATATATACCAACTTGTACAGGGAAGAAACTCAGTTAATGCCTAATTAGGCTGGCGACCGTATTATTAACAAATTGGTAGCATTTTCAGGGCTGCTTTTGGTCCATCTTGACGTGTAATTGCATTTCGAACTTACTTGACGGATCATTGTTATTACAGAGTGGGTGTAAGTCTGATTTGCCACCATTCAGGTACACGCGGTCGATATCTATACAAAAATCCTTTCTCATAAGGTGAACCCCGCTCACTTACCATAGTACAGGCTTTAACGAGTACTGTGTCACGCGGAGGCTACCAAGTTCCTACTTAGATAGTATGTAGCTTTGCCCAGTTCCTATGTCTGTGGCTTTTTCCGAACACAGGAGATATAATGTCGGCCATTTTTGCTATGTATCTTTTGAAGCGGACACGATCACGTGCCGCCTGCTCTCAAAAACTTACACGTGCACCATGATAGGTGAAATTCCATGCATTCGTTACATATATTTTGCTTTCCTCCATCTTAAGCGTCACCTCCATCATGCTTCAAACTAATATCTTGTGCGTCTTGCATTGTCTCTTATATCTATTTGTAAGGATAGGGATTTGTGAAATAACAACAAAGACTTATTGTAACGAATAACAATCTTTTATTCAGACATAAATATTCACAGTGGTAAAATCTACAAATCCACAAATCTTGCTGTTTTTACAATACACAAAGTAATACTGCTTTTAAATTCACAATTTTTATAACTGTTTGAGATTTTCTTATTCATAGTTCCAGGTTTTATAAATAATAGTATTTTGTGAAAAGATTTTCTCCTTTACATTGCAGTACTGATTACATTTCTTACAGAGATATGGTTTCTCTCACACTCATGCTATTACTAGTGAAATTCCACCCAAACAAAACGCTTAACTCATACGTTGAAGTGGGTTGCTCTAAACTTTTCACCCTCAAGCAACTGAAATAAATTAATAATACAATGACACAGATGGCCCTAAAATGTTCGTGCCAAACAGCTGCACTAAAATGAACTGGGTGGAACTCACAGTTAAAACTAATATTACGTGGACAGGTAAAACTAAAAAACTAATCTGTTTACACATGCACTCACACAATAACACAAGCACATGAAGTGCAAAAGAAGGAAATACGTTAAAATATTTTTCCCCCTTTATTTAAATTTTCTTACAATTCTTTTTACAAATTTAAATTTTTAAATTTAAATTCCTTGTCACCATCACTTATTAGCAGTTTTGCCTTATTTTCCATATTGAACTTCTCTGAGATTTTCCTTGTGTACAGAGATTGATCAATCCATAATTGTTCTCTGTTGGCACTTCTTGGAATCTGCATGCCTAAGTATTGATTAATTTCCACTAAATCATGCATATTAAATTCTGTCCGTATCTGTTTTTCAAAAAAGTCCATCTGGCTTTGACTATTGGTTAAAATAAAAAAGATCATCTACCCATATGCCCATGATTGCAGTTTCTTCATAGCTCCTTTTATGATATATACTTGGATCTGCCTTTGACTGTAACATGCCTAGTTATCAAAGTTTTATGCAGACATTTACTCCAGCAATGGCCACTTTGCTTTAATTCGTATATGCCTTTCTTCAATCGCCAGATTCTCCTTTTCCCTTGATAAGGTCGCTTAACTTCATCTGGTGGAATCACAAATATTTCATCTTCCAGCCTTCCATTCAGGTAAGCTGATTTCACATCCATTTGATGAATTAATTAGTGTCCGCTTATTGCAAAAGCTATAAGGTATCTTAAGAGGACATCACCACTGCTGAGAAAGTTTCATTGCAAATCTAACCCTTCTTTCTGGGAATATCCTTTAACTATCAATCTGGCTTTGAATTTTGGTATTGCACTCTCAGGGTTTTTAATATTAAACACCCATCTTGTTCTTAGTGGCTTTTTATTTTCAGGCATGTCAACCCATTCATATGTATCATTGTCCACAAAAGATTTCAGCTCCTTTTGAATAGCCTTTTTCCAAACCTGAGCATTTGAACTTGCTAAGGCTTCATCGGCTGTGACTGGTTCATTGTTGATTGTTTGGGCAGCATACATTTCATACTCTGAATATTCTTTTGGTTTTGCTATATGTGAAGACCGCCTTAAACTGACTTCCTCTGTTGGATCTTCTTTCTCAATTCAGTTCTCGGGCAGCACATCAGAGTTAAAGTCAAGACATTCAGCTGTTTCAGTTTCCATCTCTGTTTCAGTACTATCACACATTATGCTTGGTTGCATTACTGTATCATTTTGACTACTTTCCTTTCTTTTAGGTCTATAATCCTCTAAAAATAGTGCATTTCTACTACATATTCTTCACAGGATTATAAATTCTGTAACCTTTTGAATCCTCACAGTAGCCAAAAAATATATATTGTTGAGATTTTGCATCCCATTTTCCTCTTAATGGTTTTGGAATCTGAACCATGGCTTCACATCCAAAGACTTTTAAGTGCTTTAGGTCCGATTTCTTCCCAGTCCGTGCTTCATAAGTTGTCTCACAGCTTTGGTAGATGATCTGTTAATTAAATACACTTCTGTTGACACAGCCTCTGCCCAGAAACCTTAGGTAGCTCAGCATCGCTTAACATACTTCTTGCCTTTTCTACAATGGTTCTGTTGGCTCGTTCTGCAACTCCATTCTGAGAAGGACTGTAGCGAATGGTAGTCTCATGCCTAATACCCATTCCATTCAACTGTTTCTTAAACTCTCTGTTTACATATTCTGATCCATTGTCTGATCTTATAATTTTAATTTTATTCCCCGTTGCAATAAACAACAAATATATCATTCACTTCATCCTTGCTACCTTTAAAATAAACATACATGTATCTAGAAAAATCATTTATGAATGTCAGAAAATAGAAGCTATTTCCTAATGATTTTTCTCCATAGGTCCACAGAGATCTGAGTGAATGAGTTGCAAGACTTCGGTAGATCTGCTCTGACTCGATTTATATGGCAACCTAACCTGCTTCCCTTCAACCACACCTCACACTGGACATTGTTCATTCCATAATTTTCCATCCCAGATGCCATATTATTCAGTAAAACCGTACTTTTCCTATTCAGATCTCCAAGCCTGCTATGCCACAAAAAACCTTTTGCAGCGTAAACAGAGTGATTTCCTGTTTCAGCAGTATTTTTAATTGTATTCACTTTTTAAATACCTCTTACATTACTTGCAGTAGATACAACATCACCACAAGAGTCTATCACTTTGGCTCCCTCTATATTGAAGATAACTTTATTACCCTTCTTTACTATTTCGCTTACTGACAGCAGATTAGTTGCAATATTTGTTACATGATGAACATCATGAGCAGTAACAATTTCCTTTTCCCCATTCACAAGCAAATTAAGATCCACTTTTCCTGCGAGTTCACATCTTAACTTAGTTCCATCAAACTGTGGAAATTCCAATGTAGGTCCTTGACTGAACATCATGCAAACCTGACGGAGCTTTCGTAATGTGCACAGATGCTCCTGAATCTAGGAACCATTCTGCATGATCGTCACTCGCTTCATTGAAAGAGTAAAAAACATAAAATGCCTTTCTTTAGTCTGTAGTCTTTCTCTCAGTACTACTAGAATTAACATGTTTCTTTTCCTTTATACTTAACTTTTCGTTACACTGTGAAGCAATACGTCCAATTTTCTGGCATCCGAAACATCTTATTGACTTCTTCTTCTTGTACTTAGAGTATAAAGCCGACGCTGTTTCTTTTTCTGAAGCATTAGAATCTGGTTCATTCTTCACGTCCAGTAGAATCTTTACTTTAACACTATCCGCTGTAATGGGTATTCCCGAACTTTCCAAACCCATAATCATTGGCGAATATTTCTCTGGTAGTCCAGCAAATACTAAAGTTCCAATCCATTCATCCGCAATTTCAAAACCAATATACCTCTGACGATTGGAGATTTAAGTTATTTTATTGACATATTCATCCACGCTTTTACACTTATTCAATCTTGTGGTTATCGGCTCAGGAAGTAATCCTACTTTTCTGGTTGAACCACCATCTCCAAATGCGTTTTTCAATCTGTCCCATATCTCCTTTGCTGACTTAGCCTGTTCTATGTGAATATAATTCACTGGATCAATCAATAGGATTAGTTTTGATTTCACCTTCCGATACTTAGTAGCAAAACTTGATTCCGTAGGTTCCAATTTACCGTTTACGTCGTCCCATAAGTCATCCAAGTGCAAATACGCCTCAACGCCAGTTTTCCAAGTCGCTTAATTTTCGCGCCGTACAAACCGCTCTATTTGCGGTATCTGTGTTTTATTCATTTTACAGCTATTTTTCTTCTTCGTATAGCGTACACAATCAGACCTTATACGAACTTCTGCGCACCTTTTGCGCAAATACATGTCACCTTAAAGCTTATTATTTCGCTTTAACCCAGTAGCTGGGCCCATAACCAGTTGTAGTTTATGCAGATTAACACAGCTAAATTCCAAGTAACAGTTATTTAAGGGACAAAATAAACCTTTTCTTAATTCGCACAGCACATATTAATACATTTGGCTACGCAAATATATTACATTGCCCATCAACAAACACGGAACATGTATATTCCACAGATTCTAATGTACTCTGCACGTCATATCTTATGCGCCACTATGCACGCTGGAAAATGTTTGTTCACATATCCCCAATAAGTACACGGAGCAACGCTACTAACTAGCAAGCTCTATTTCCACGTCCGCTGGACATAGGTTTCCATAGCAACAAGAAACCAGCCGGCCGAGCTAATTCTGCCGTCACCACTGCAGGGCTGTTACACTGTTACTTGCATCCCTCCTATTGGAGCATTAGTTCCCAAGCAACGTCCAGAACACCGTTTACGAAGTGCGTGAGATGCCCTGTAAATTCACATAAATGGCGTTACGTCGAAAATTCAGTTGTTCAACCGAAAATGAAACAAACTTTTACTGAAAGATGAGTTATTAGAAACGTTCAGTGAAATTAACCGCAAGGGCGTCAGTATTAGAAATGCAAAAGAAATACCATTGTTAAATGGAGAGGAGAAGACAGGTTCTGGAAAAAGTACGACGTGAAGGAACTGTCTGCCGTTGTGACACAAGAAGAAACTGAAGTCGATTTGGAAGACGTAGTCGATCCAATATTGGAGTTTGACTGAGTTGTGAAAGACTTGCGAAAATGCGAGACAGAAGTGATATATCACGATCTTTCTGAATTTCTAAAGAAGAGGTGACCCGTTACTTAGCTTGCATTTATCGCAAATCTCTCATCTAGAGCAAAATCCCAACGGACTGGAAAAGAGTGAATGTAACTTCCGATCACATGAAGGGTAAAGAACGGAGCCACAAGATTACGGACCAATATTCAGGTTCACGCAGCAGAACGGTACAAATATACCGCCGTTTGACCATTACACAGCCATTCTATGAAGAACATTGAATAGCCATCCATAGTATGGAGAAACAACTGAAAGAATTAAATGCAAATAAGTCACCAAGACCTGATGGAATCTCGTTTTCGTTTTGCAAAGAGTAATCTGCAGCATTGGCCCCTTACGTAGCTTGCATTTATTGCGAATCTCTCAAAGAACGGACCCACAAAATTACAGACCAATATCCTTAACATCAGTTTTCTGCAGAATTCTTGAACATATTCTCATTTCGAATATCATAAATTTCCTGGAGAGGGAAAACCTTATGTCCACTAACCAGCAGCGTTTTAGAAAGAATCGCTCTTGTGAAAATTAGCTTGCCCATTTCTCACGTGAGATCCTGCGAACGATGGATGAAGGGCAACAGGCGGATTCCACATTCGTAGAGTTCTGTAACGCATATCACACGGTGCCACATTGCTGACTGTTAACGCAGGTAAAAGCATACGTAATACATTCCCTGGTACATGAGTGGCTCGAAGACTTCTTCAGTAAGAGAACCCAGTATGTTGTCCCGGAGGGGGAGTGTTATTCAGGGGAAGCGTAACGCCAGGAGAGACCCACGGAAGTGCGATAAGATCCGTGCTATTTTTTATGTATAGGTAAATGATCTGGCGGATAGGATAATCAGCAGTCTGCGGTTGATTGCTGATGGTGTTGTGGTATATGGAACAGTGTCGCCGTTGAGTGATTATAGAAGGGTACACGGCTTAGACAAAGGTTATAGTTGGTGTGATGAGTGGCAGCTAGTTCTAAACGTAGAAAAATTTAAATTAATGAAGATGAGTAGGAAAAACAAATCCAAAGTCTTCAAGTACAGCCTTAGTACTTGCCTGCTTGACACACTTACGTCTATTAAATACCTGGACGCAATGTTGCAACGCAATATGAAATGGAATGAGTATCTAAGGATTGTGGTAGGAAAGGCGAATGATCGACTTCGGTTTATTGGGAGAATTTTAGAAAAGTGTGGGTCATCTGTAAAGGTTACCGTATATAGGACAATAGTGTGAGCCGTTGTTGAGTACTGTTCGAGTGTTTGGGATCCGAAACAGGTTAGATTAAAGGAAGACGTCGAAGAAATTCAGAGGCGGACTGTTAGATTTGGTACCATTAGTTTCGAACAGTACCACACTATTACGGAGATGCTTCAGAAACTTAAATAGGAATCACTTGAGGGACGACGACCTTCTTTTCGAGGAACACCATTGAAATAATTTATAGAGCCGGCATTTGAGTGCATAGTCATTCTATTGCCTCCAAAGTACATTTCGCGTAAGGACCATTTAGATCAGATTAGAGAGATAGGCGCTCGTACAGAGGCGTATGGACAGTTGTTTTTCAAAATGTTCAAATGTTTGTAAAATCCTATGGGACTTAACTGCTGCCGGCCGGTGTGGCCGTGCGGTTCTAGGCGCTTCAGTCTGGAACCGCCTGAGCGCTACGGTCGCAGGTTCGAATCCTGCCTCGGGCATGGATGTGTGTGATGTCCTTAGGTTAGTTAAGTTTAAGTAGTTCTAAGTTCTAGGGGACTGATGACGACAGATGTTAAGTCCCATAGTGCTCAGAGCCATTTGAACTTAGCTGCTAAGGTCATCAGTCCCCAAGCTTACACACTACTTAACCTAAATTATCCTAAGTACATATACACACAGCCATGCCCGAGGGAGGACTCTAACCTCCGCCGGGATCAGCCGCACAGTCCATGACTGCAGCGCCTTACACCGCTCGGCTGATTCCGCGCGGCTGTAGTTTTTTTCCCTCGATCTATTTTTGAGTGGAACAGGAAAGGAAATTACTGATAGTGCAACAGGGTACCATCCGCCATATGCGATACGGTGGCTTGCGAAGTATGTATGCAGATATAGTACGATAACATTCATTACGAATTTCTAAAGGAGCGGTGGCAAACAAACGGTTATTCAGGTTAATATGTAGTATCCATGACACCCTATCGGACTTTTGGAAGAAGCAAAGACAGATAAATATGAGAATTATCGCAGAATAACTTTACAATTAGCTCAGTGCATACAGTTTGCTGACAGGTATAAACAATGAAAAACGGGATGTAAGAAAGGATCTGTACATGTCAGTCTTATTTAGATACAGAGAGGTAGTTGTGACGTTGCGATCGGTAAAGGAAGAAACGCTTGAAAAATTGCAACGTAAAGGAAGTGTTCAAGAAAATATAATGGTGCAAGGCGTACGAAATGCTCAGAAATATCGGTATAAGATTAAGGGAAAGAAGATGTATGCATTCCGATTACAAACGGTGTACTGCAAGGCTCTCTACTGTGTTGTGCAACGTGGAGTTTGAAGAAGAAATGAATGAAATAGAAGATGGGTTCTGGAGAGGGAATGAAATTCTCAGAGAAAGGGTAACAGTGCAAACGTTCGCTGATGGACCTGCTGTTATCAGTGAAAGTGAGAAACATTTGTACTACGTAGTGACTGGAACGAACGGAAATAAAGAAGAAAAGGTCGAAAGTCAGGAGAAATAGCAGCAATAGGGTTATTGACAAAATAACAGAGCTCGGTACCATGTAACAGACGAAGTGATGGAATTTCGATACCTTGTAAGTAAAATAGAGTATGACGGATAAAGCAACAAGGGTATAGGAAGTAGTCTAGCACAGCCAAAGAAGTCTACCAGTACCAAAAATAGGACCTAATTTGTGAGAATGTACGTCTATAGTATTAAACTTTATGTGAAAGTCAATCATAGTGTATGGAAGAGCCGGAAAAGACGTAGATCAATGTGCTGGAAATGTGTATGGACAAGGAATGAAGATATTCTCGTATAAACGCGCACGAAGGAATATGTGAAAAACACTGAATAGAAGATGGTAAGGCACGAACTGGGATACCACAGAATGAGTTCCTTGGCCCTAAAGGAAGCTGAAGAGGGCGAAATTTGTAGAAGAGGACAGAGACTGCAATATAAGGAGAGAAACTGCAATATATCCAATGAACAATTGAGAATGATGGGTGCTATTTTGGGATTTCGAACGGGAAACGAACTGGCCATGCCTCTAAGATCAAAACTCTAATGTTCGGGTGAGGTATTAGTAGTGTACAGCTGGAGTCAGTCACGTCGTTTAAACGTGTGGGCGTAACGTTGCAAAGCGACATGAGATGAAACGAGCGTGTGAGAACTATGGTGGATGAGGTGCATGGTCGACTTTAGTCTATTGGGAGAATTTTAGGAAAGAGTGGTTCACCTGTAAAGGAGACTGCTATAGAACTCTGATGCGAACTGTTTCTGATTTTTGCTAGAATGTTAGAGATCCATTGCAGGTCGGATTGAAGGAAGACGTCGAAGCAGTTCAGAGATGGGCTGCTAGATTTCTTACTGGTAGGTTGGAACAACACGTAACAGTTACGGAGATGTTTCTGAAACTCAAATAGGAATCCTTGGATGGAAGGCGACTTCCTTTTCGAGAAACGCTAATCAGAAAATTTAGAAAACCGGCATTTGTAGTTGATTGCCTAACGATACTACTGCCGTCAACATACATTGAGCATAAGGATCGCGAACATAAGATACGAGAAATTAGGGCTCATACAGAGGTATATAGATAATCGCTTTTACCTCGCTCTATTTGCGAGTGGAACAGGAAACGAAATGACTAGTAGTGGTATAGGGTACCCTCTGCCATGCATCGTACGGTGGCTTGTAGAGCATGTATGTAGTTGTAGAGGTAGACACAAATGTTCTTTAGGGGCAATAACGGTTTCTTTCGTGTAATACTTTTCTAAAGTTTCCAAATCGTTCGGCAATTTGGTATCCCGTGCGCATTTGGTGCACCGTGACTTGCATCACAGCATTTAGTGGCGCACTTGTGGCAGTTTTTACGAGTATCTTATTTTATTTTACTTGTTTAGGGAAAAGTACTTGATTTGATTGTGTCACACAACAACACAGACAGGAATTCATTACAATACAGTACATCACGACGCAAGGTAATTACTACACCAGATGCATTAGACTGACTGCATCGTTAAAGTAAATTTCTTAAATTGTTAATATACAGAGGTCCCAAAAGTCTTTCGCTGATAACAGACGTCCAACAGAGCGTGGTGGCGCAGTTGTTAGCACACTGGACACGACTTCGGAAGAATGAAGGTTCAAGCCAGCGTCCTGCCGTCAAGATTTTGGTTTTCCGTGATTTCCCTAAATCGCTCCACGCAAATGCCGGTATTGTTCCTTTGAAGGGGCACGGCCAATTTCGTTCCCATCCTTGACACAATCCAAACTTTCGCCGGGATGTTAAGGCCAGTTTCCTTCCTTCCTCGTACAAATATGCGAAGGGCAGAAAATATGACGCTAGTATTTTATCTCGAAATGCAGATAACATACTCAAGTTTTTGTGTACACAAATATAATTAAGAAATTTCGACATGAACTCCTTTCGCTGCCCGAGGGACATCTAGACTATATTACAATTCCAGCCATATGGTTCTCAAGGTTTCATGATCGAGGATGTTATAAGGTCAACAATTCTGCGCTTTAATGCTGCGATGTAATTCACTGATGTTTGGTAAACCTGCTCCCTGGCATAAACCTAAAGGAAGAAATCTAGGGATGTCACGGTTCTAGGCGCTCAGTCCGGAACCGCGCGACTGCTACGGTCGCAGGTTCGAATCCTGCCTCGGGCATGGTTGTGTGTGATGTCCTTAGGTTAGTTAGGTTTAAGTAGTTCTAAGTTCTAGGGGACTGATGGCACAGATGTTAAGTCCCATAGTGCTCAGAGCCATTTGAGCCTTTTAAGGATGTCACGTACGGTGATGGCGCAGGCCACTTAGTAGGACCCCATACCCGATCCATCTTCCCAGAAATGTGGCATCCGAATAGACACGAACATCTAATCCCCAGTGAGGTGATTCACCATCTTGTTGGAAAATTAAGTTCGGATATCCTGAATCTGTGGCGCAACAAATAACTGCGACAAATTGAGATTGGTATTGGCTGTGATTGCTGTTTTACTGAAGAAGAAAGGTAGTATGATTTAATTCTGCCGACGAACGCAGTGGACGTTAAGCTTGGGTCTCTCTCTGACGGTCTCAACAACAATGTGGGGATTCTCGGACTCACAGATGCTAGCATTGTGTCGGTTGACAACACAATTCAAATGGAACGTGGTCTAATTTGATAAAAGGAAACGTTTCAGACACTCTTCCTCAGGCTCAGCCAGCAGAGCAACAGCAATGCTATAACAAACACCGTAATCGGCTGGTTGGACGGACAGCACGATCTGGACGTTGTAAGCAAGGAAAAGATTTATATGTAGCATGCGGTGCGGTGATGTCTTCGGAATCTCCAACTCACGTGAAGCTCTGCGGACTGACTTCTCGGAAGTTCTCACGAAGGCGTGTCTCTCCGTCTGAAATGTCAGCGCTCTAGGTCAGCACCTGCGTGTTCCAGGCAGCTCCTTGACGCTCCCTGTTCCCTTAAACTTCACACCACACAACTTGATGCTCTTAACATCTGTTCGCTGTCCATGGTATATTATGTTAAACTTTTTCTGGACGGTTTTTGGTGCATTCGTCTCGTAATACCAGACGACACACTGAACTTTCTCCTGGTTTGAGTATTTGTTGTTTGCAAATGGTGTCCAACTCCGCTGTTGCTATGTCGCTGGGTTCTGTAACGAACAAAGAAAGTGTACATACGTATGGACACAAAAAACAGAATATGACATATACAAACCAAGATAAAAAAGTGTCTGTGTTTGTGTCATATTTTAGGCCTCATGAATGTTCGCTATTAGGGAAAGACTTTTGGGGGTACCTGTTTCCCATTGCATATGAAATGCGTAATGTTTGCGTTACGCAAATTTACTGTGTGATGTGTTGTTGAGCCAATAGTGTGCTTAATGAGTTATACTGTAATACAAAGAATAGAAATAAAAAAATAAAAGATCTAATCTGGAAAACGAATATGCAATGCCCATAATGAAATCAAGCCCTCTGAAATTTACCCAGTCTCGTGAGCACCGAGTTCTATGGCCCTCTGCAATAAACTGACAAAATTCCCTGGGCAAATGAACAATAAAATAAATTTTCCTTAGCCCTACAGTCGCAAAGGGTGTAATCATGGTAATCTGTTCTCTCCACAGTGGGTACAGAAAATACTCAACTTTGGCACAGCGAAGTGCAATGTCGGTCGTAAAATAGCTTCATACAGACAGTATCAGTAGATTAGCTGATAAATGAAAAACCTTTAAAATGTTCAGTGAAAATATTGGATATTGGCTCAGCGCGGTCCAATGCTGCCCGCACTACATGAAAGAGGATGAGGTACTGATAAGGGATGTCCTAAGACCAAATGCTTCAGTTTGAAAAGTGTATTAAAAATAAAGTTTCTCCTTCACCAAATCTAATATGAAGCATTTTATATTAACTTCAAAAGCATTGAACTTCTCAACTGTTCTACAATCCTCACTTACTGTCGTAATTAAAAATATTTGGAATAGATTCCAAAATTTAACTTCTCTTTATCAGGATTACAAAACACACAAAATATAACTAATCAGGTATACCTAGTGTGGCGTGTGTGTGTGTGTGTGTGTGTGTGTGTGTGTGTGTGTGTGTGTGTGTGTGTGTGTTTGTGTGTGTGTGTGTCGACTCCATGGAAATGGATGTTCAAGTCTGGTTGATACAGATCGGCGTCCGTCGATCGCGACAACGCCGATCAGTAACTGGTAAAATAAACTCCTCGCTTTGTTTGATTAGTTTCCGATACTTTCTCCCTTTAACAGATATCCTCGTATCGATGGAGCAGCACGCCGAAATGCATAAGCGGCCCTCGCTTATAATTGACGCAATGGTGTCCGAAGGATGTCTATCTTCTTTACTGCTACAGACAGCGACTGCACCACTCGGCACCGCAACAACTCACTTTATCTGAAACAATAAACCAAATAATCCTTCGCGTGTTCACGACGGGCTAAGAGGCTTACGCGAAACTTGATAACAGTAGTTTTTATGCCCGGTTTGCAAATGTTCAGACGTAGATAACATGATATATTGAGTGATAAATTCCACCATTCAAGCCGATTTCACGTTATAGTCTTGCGAGGATGTTGATTTGTGAAGTATTATAGCGTCGGTTAATGCGTCGCTACGGTGCTAATTCAACAACTCCTACGTCGTAAATCCAGAGATAATGTATTCTCTAAATAACGTACACAAAGCGTCGTAATAAAATGTTCAATTACTGTTGCCTGTTAATAATGTCCCTCAGTCACCTTTAGCGTCGGCGTTCTATCAAGAAAATAATTATTCACAGTTTCACAATAAAGTTCAATTAAATGATGCAGACGACACGAAGTATTAAAGCCATAACTGAGTTTATTGAACTTTTGGATTATCTAACCACTGCACTGCAAAGCACACCGACCTGTCATTCAGGGAACTGAAGCTACGATTTGCATCATCAATTCTTACATTGACTACAGCTTCCGACAGCATGGCGTACCTGTGAATTCTTCACGACTTCGTGTCTATGTTTCCTACTCAAGTCCATTTGTAGAGTTTATGTCGGCGTCTGGTACATTGCTGTGTCCTTCAATATTCGTGACAATCACAGATCACGATGACTAAGTCCCAGAATTGATTAAGTATCACACGAGTTACTTTTCCCTCGCGTATAATATCCCGTTGTCTAGCCAAACGGTAAATGTTCTACCACCTTTCTTCAGAAGTTTGACTAATACGTCAAGACGGTACATGAAAAACTTTTAATATTACAGATCGGTCTGAAAAAATCTAATATCGGTCAATAAGCGTGCTTCTTATCGCGACGTCTACCTCCACTGAAGTTTTTCATTGTACTCGCAGCGAACTTATAGCTCGATGTAGCTACAACTCTTTTCTTAGATAAATGTGACCTCTGATCACTCTATCTCATCTGTATTTTAACCTTCGTAAAGCATATATTTTGAATTCTTTATTTAGGGTTTCATGCTTCATAGATTAATTGATCATGTGATAGTCTTTCTTTTAGTTCTTTCCGTGGAATAGATGTTGTTAGGTCCCTAGTATTTATGTTGGTCAAACTTTCATAGTGTTACTATTCTGTTGCCAGTAGCTACTGCAAGGTCAGGATACCTAATTTTTACATCTTTTGCTGTCAAAAGGGACGTCATTAGGGGCTCTGTATTTGGGGTCTTATACCAGTCAACCTATACATTAAATATGATGGAAAATACTTGGTTGCTACATCCAAGGGTCAGTATTTCAAAATTCAGCGAAATCTACAAACTGCTTTGCTGCATACTTAAAATATAGAAAATTTCGTTACCTTACGAACTTGCTCCAGTTGCTTTATCTTTGAGTTACAGTATAATTCATCACTTCATTTTATAAAAATTGTATTATGCTGTGTCCATGGAGCTGACAGTTACCCATCAGCTTTAAGCCTTACACCCTAAATGCAATGGCAACTGCTACTGCGCTCCACGGGCTCCTACTTACAGTTGATTCTGCCACTCAAGCAACATCTTTGCTTCAGTGCTGTCAAAAACACAATCTCTTCTACATATGACAATCGTTTCAGATCATTTTCCATGAATTACATTACAACATCGGGCTCCACCTACAAGTGGAACCCCCACATCGCTTGTGGTCTAAGTTCAACCTGTTGAACCACTGGGCCTAATCTGTGACAAAAAAATGTCATATACCTTAAAGTGATACACCACATCTAAAACCGTATCTCAAACCTAGCCTCAGAAACGACCTATAGCAATTGCTGCATTGTAGCTACGAGTATTCTTAATAATTCTTTGATTTCTTTTAAACCGTTCCATCATTTGAACTTGGTTCTTGATAGAGTGCATTAGAAAGTATATCTTGTGTTAACAGCAGCAGTTAATTTTTACCTTATGACAATACAAAGTATGTGCCATCTTATCGCGTAAAGTAACCTCAGATGCGAAATGTTTTGCATTACAAAATCTGCATTGTAAATTCCTCTAACCCCAGTTATAACTCTCATAATAATTTGGAATTACATTCAGTTAACTTTTAAATCTCCCTTTCAAAACAGCAATGGGATTATCATCATCGCTCTCAGCTGTTCTTCGAGGAATACTCCAAAAAAAATTTAGTTTCCGTGTGATAAAGGACGCAATTCAAAACGAAGAAACTGAAAATCAGGTACGCTTCAGATATTTTTGTGACGGTGACAAACGAAAGCAAAGCAAGGTCCGTTTACTCTTAGACGAAAGTAAGTGGGAAAACCATGCTAATAAACAGCGTTTGTTGCCCTCGACGGCTTCGTTACTACATTTCGCTTTCCATTGCTGACAACATCAATGACGTGGCAGTTTCGCTGTAGGTATGCATGCGTAACTGCAAATCAACTATGCACAACACTTAAAGATGAACGTCATTAGAATTCTATTTCACGAAACGTTTTTACTTTCATGTGTCATTTCTACCATAACACCTGATCGGTACACAGGACGGAAGTTGCTAGCACCACAATTTTCGTTGTTCAAGTTTTGGAGATTTTAACGTGTGATAGAGAAAATATCGTTAGGAAATGTACAGAGGAGCAATGACAGAAGTGAGAAGTAGTGTGGGGATGACAAAGGAGTTTCCAGTAAAAGTAGGGTTACATCAAGGGTCTGCGCTTAGTCCCTACCTCTTTGACCTGGTTATGGATGTGCTGGTGAAAGACGTGAAGAAGGAAGCGCCATGAAATACACTCCTGGAAATGGAAAAAAGAACACATCGACACCGGTGTGTCAGACCCACCATACTTGCTCCGGACACTGCGAGAGGGCTGTACAAGCAATGATCACACGCACGGCACAGCGGACACACCAGGAACCGCGGTGTTGGCCGTCGAATGGCGCTAGCTGCGCAGCATTTGTGCACCGCCGCCGTCAGTGTCAGCCAGTTTGCCGTGGCATACGGAGCTCCATCGCAGTCTTTAACACTGGTAGCATGCCGCGACAGCGTGAACGTGAACCGTATGTGCAGTTGACGGACTTCGAGCGAGGGCGTATAGTGGGCATGCGGGAGGCCGGGTGGACGTACCGCCGAATTGCTCAACACGTGGGGCGTGAGGTCTCCACAGTACATCGATGTTGTCGCCAGTGGTCGGCGGAAGGTGCACGTGCCCGTCGACCTGGGACCGGACCGCAGCGACGCACGGATGCACGCCAAGACCGTAGGATCCTACGCAGTGCCGTAGGGGACCGCACCGCCACTTCCCAGCAAATTAGGGACACTGTTGCTCCTGGGGTATCGGCGAGGACCATTCGCAATCGTCTCCATGAAGCTGGGCTACGGTCCCGCACACCGTTAGGCCGTCTTCCGCTCACGCCCCAACATCGTGCAGCCCGCCTCCAGTGGTGTCGCGACAGGCGTGAATGGAGGGACGAATGGAGACGTGTCGTCTTCAGCGATGAGAGTCACTTCTGCCTTGGTGCCAATGATGGTCGTATGCGTGGTTGGCGCCGTGCAGGTGAGCGCCACAATCAGGACTGCATACGACCGAGGCACACAGGGCCACCACCCGGCATCATGGTGTGGGGAGCGATCTCCTACACTGGCCGTACTCCACTGGTGATCGTCGAGGGGACACTGAATAGTGCATGGTACATCCAAACGGTCATCGAACCCATCGTTCTACCATTCCTAGACCGGCAAGGGAACTTGCTGTTCCAACAGGACAATGCACGTCCGCATGTATCCCGTGCCACCCAACGTGCTCTAGAAGGTGTAAGTCGACTGCCCTGGCCAGCAAGATCTCCGGATCTGTCCCCCATTGAGCATGTTTGGGACTGGATGAAGCGTCGTCTCAAGCGGTCTGCACGTCCAGCACGAACGCTGGTCCAACTGAGGCGCCAGGTGGAAATGGCATGGCAAGCCGTTCCACAGGACTACATCCAGCATGTCTACGATCGTCTCCATGGGAGAATAGCAGCCTGCATTGCTGCGAAAGGTAATTATACATTGTACTAGTGCCGACATTGTGCATGCTCTGTTGCCTGTGTCTATGTGCCTGTGGTTCTGTCAGTGTGATCATGTGATGTACCTGACCCCAGGAATGTGTCAATAAAGTTTCCCCTTTCTGGGACAATGAATTCACGGTGTTCTTATTTCAATTTCCAGGAGTGTATGATGTTTGCGGATGATGTGTTTCTTTGTGAGCAGAGCATCGACAGATTTGAGGGAAAGCTGGTGGATTGGAGGAAGGTACTAGAAGACAGAGGAATGAAAATTAGCAGGACAAAGTCAGAATATTTAGCCCTGAAGGATGTGCAGATGAGGTCTTGCAAGATCCGGGATGATGAGCTGAAATCGGTCTGCAAATTTAAATACCTGGGATCGTACATACAGAGGGACGGAGCAGTGGAAAGCGAGATACAACACCGAATAAATAGCGATTGGAACAACTGGAGGAAAATTAGTCGAGGGTTGTGTGACAAGAAGGTGAGCATTGGGTTGAAAGGGAAATTGTACAAGTCGGTGGTAAGGCCTGCTATGATATACGGGGCAGAGACATGGCCAATCACAGTAGCCCAGAAAAGGGAGATGGAAGTGGCGGAAATGAGGATGCTGAGGTGGATGTGTCGGGTAACAAGGAAGGACAGGATTAGAAATTAATTTGTTATAGGAGCTGTGACAGTGGGACCCATGGGGAAAAAGATAAAAGAGAGCAGACTAAAGTGGTACGGACACTTACAGTGAAAAGTATATCGGAAACGCCGAGCTCTGAAACAAAGAGTGGCGAGGAATCAGTTGCAGAATTACTCAACACAAAGTGCATTTTATGTTACAGTTCACGTCCACTAACACCGTCTATTCCGTTTTTGCTTGTTTGGCGAATGCTCCATGAACTGAAAGGTAGGGCTCCGTCGGTGCGAAGTACATTCTGCTCCATTTTCGTGTTAGTCTGCACAGTCGTTGCCCCTAAAATCAGCGTGTCCCGGTATCCGTCGCAGATGGCTCAGCCTTTGCGATTAGTAAGACTTCTCAGTATATCGCTTTCCACAGAATTCGCAGTATTCCTTCCGCAGCTCTCGTAAGAGACTAAGGGACACCCGTGATGTCCCTACAAGCTCAGGGCTCAGTCGACTTTTAAGTGTGGAAAGAATAGCGTGATAAATGGCTCATTACTTAGTGATTAATAGTGATGCTGTTGTAGGTAACAAGAATTTTCCCCTCGCCATTTGGTCATACAACAATGCAGCTCCAGCTGAGGCAAACATTTTGGAACAATCAGTGCACAATTTGTGATACAATTAAATGTTTGATAGTGCAGAGGTTGTCACCTAATTTGGGATGTGATCATTATACGAGATCTTTTCGAAATATTCTGCAACTTTATCCACAAAATTTTTCTATGCTTCCTTTACTTATTGTGCGTGGTTTCCACCGAAATACTCTCCTCCACACTTGATACATCGCCCCCAAGGCCGTTTCTCCTGGAAGCAGTCTCGGTACGCCTCTTGCTGGATCGCTCGAAAGGCCGTCTGCGAATTTTCTTTTATCTCGTCTATCGTTGACCTTCGTCTTTTCGTTCGCGCCGATATCTGAGTGTTTAGCGTGACGGATTGTCTTCCTACGCGCCCGGGTTCGATTCCCAACTGGGTCGGGGATTTTCTCCGCTCAGGGACTGGGTGTTGTGTTGTCTTCATCACCATTTCATCCCCATCTGGCGCGCATGTAGCCTAATGTGGCGTCAAATGTAATAAGACCTGCACCAAAGCGGTCGGACCTGCTCAGTAAGGGGCATCCAGGTCAATGACGCCAAACGCTCATTTCCATTTTTTCGTCTTTTCAATGCGCTTTTCAACTTTGGAAATTAAAAAAAAAAATCTGCAGACGCCAGGTTTGGAGAGTACGGAGGATGAGGTAGCGCAGTGATTTCCTTTCTTGTGCAACAGTCACGCCCCAACAGGCACAACTGTGTGGCTGCGTCATCGTGATGCAACAGCCACATTTCAGGCCGTTTCCATCTCACATTCTCTCGCAGGCGCCTCAAAAAGTCCAGATACTACCATTGATTAACAGTTTGTCCCTGTGGCTCGCATTCTTGATTCCGTCAAAGAAAACTATCAGCGTGACTTTGACATTTGAACTGACGTTACAATCTGTTTTTCGTCTTGGAGAACCCTTCCCGACCTGTTGTGAAGAATGAACCTTGATCTCAACTTCATAAATGTAGACCATGTCTCATCACTAATTATGATTCTGTTAAGGAACACCTCGTTCTCATCTGTGCGATCCAAAAGCTCTTCACAGATTTCAAGGTGACTCACGGGTAGTGGGACAAAGTTGGCGGCAACATGATGCATTCCAACAGGTTGTGTCAGGATTTAATGAAATGATCCAAGTGAAATGTTACTTATACTCTTCTGTACTCACTCGGTCTCTCCGTCTTCGATAGGCACGCACAATTTCGTTGACGTTCCTGGCATGATCGTCGTCAGTAGACGTCGAAGGGCGTCCTCAATGAGGGTCGTATTGAACTTCCGTCCTGCTATTTTCAAATCGTGTGAACAATTCGTAACATCGCGTACGGTTGAAGCACCCATCATCGTAGGCTTCCAGCATAATTCGGTGTGTCTCTGTACAGGTTTTCTTGAGTTTCTCGTAAAACGTAATGCTGATGCTTTGCTCGTCTAAGGCTGCCACTCCAAATTCGCAAGCTGTGCGTCACAACGTTCTACTCAGTACAGCACTGAACAATAACTAACCGATATACAACAATGAAACTTCCAGCAGTTACACATGAAACAAATGTGTGTGGAGGGATGCCAGCGACATTTCGCTCCAACACACCATTGGCGCGGAATTTTTTAAACAGACATAATACGCAGCGCAGTGATTCTGATGATATATCTTGGGGAGGGGTCTCTCCTGCCGCCTGTGGAGGCACCTCTCAATTGATCCCGGACAGGTGAGCGCTAGGGCACGACGTGGTGTGGCGCTGGGTGCCGTGAATCGTCACGGGTGGCTGCCATTCAGTTAAACTTCCCGCGTCTTCTGGGTTTTTGGAATCAAAGGAGCCGCCGCATTTCCGGTGGCTTTCTGCACCGTACGCCTGTGGAGAATCTTCCAAATGTAGGTAGATATGGGTCAAAAACGGGTTGTTGCGTTTTCTTGAGTTTCAGTTGCGGCCACAAACATAAATTTGGTCCACCACTGCTAAGGCCGGTATTACACTATCATATTTGTCAATGTTGATATGTCAAATATTTATGTCAAAGAAATTTAATGGTGTAATACGTAACTTTGTCAAATCTCGCCTGTCGTCAAATAAATATGATCAAATCTCGCCGTAGATTTGATCATAGAAGTCGTTCGTCTTAGTTTCACTGCAATGTGAAATGTAACCGCTCAGAGCGCTGGCGTTGCTAAGGCTAATTGACGTCTGTGTAGTATGTTTGGAAGCATGGCTTCAAAGTTGGTGTCTTCATTCTACTCTTGCTTCGATAAGGATGGGAGGTGAGGAAGGGACATAGTTCATGCTGTTAATTGTGTGCTGATGGGCAGGCGACTTCATGTCTACATTCACAGCTAATGCCATCCACCTCTGTATCTGGAAACATCGAGGCAGCTTTCCAGCAAGCCGGAATAGAGGAAGTACTCACACTCTAAAATAAAAAATTCTTTCTTAGTTTTCCATCCTACTTTGTCTATTTTTGAACTCTGGATGCCACAAGTTAAAAAGCGCTTCATCTGTTTCATACTTTTTATTAATTTTAGAGTTGTTGGAACACTAATTCCATTAGTTAAATTACTCAAAACTAATAACAGTTCTTGCTAGCCATATAGTGTACTTTTTATTATAGTGTACATTATTATTATTATTATTATACAAATTTGGCCGTTAGAGACCGTGAAAACAGTTATTTCTTGCGCTTCTGGGAAGTCTTCTTTCTCTCAGTCCACACTTCTTTCATTCTTGCGCTGAAGGCGGCTTTTCTCTCTTCAGACCATTTAGTTCCATAAGTCTTCTTAATTTTCACACCGAAACCCGTGAATGAATTCAGTTTTTTTCTAAAAAGGCTTCTGTTAAATATTGTTTCCTGATCTATGTCCATTTCTTTTAGATCTCTTTCTGTGTTGATAAACCATAAATTTTTATTTTTTAGATTTGCGATGTACGAAAATATTTGTTTTGTAAGCCTATTCGGGTTCATCCTCATGATGTGAGCATAAAAGGAGCATCTTCTTTTTCTAATTTCGTCTGTAATTTTGCTGCACTTTGTATACACTTCTTTGTTGCTTTTTAGTCTGTATACAGGCTTGCCTTGATCATCTGTTATTTTCCTGTGCCCAAGAATTGTCCTCACAATTCTTCTTTCACGATTTTCTATCTGTTCTGCGTATGTAAAATTTGCCAGTGTTTCTGATGCATATAGTATCTGCGGTCTAATGACAGTCTGGTAGTGTCTGAATTTAATGTTTTTGGATGTACATTTTTTGAATACATTTGTCTGCAGTAGTGAGTTGCTGTCTCTAGTTTTTGTATTCTAGCCCTGCAGGCTGGATGACCTTTTGCCACAGGCTGAATTAGTTCATCAAGATATTTAAAATGTTTAGATACCTGTATTTTCCCGTATTTCGTAGTTATTTTCTTTGGTGGATTTTTGATGTTTGTAATGATTTCTGCCTTTTCAAATGAAATTTGCAAGCCTGCTTTTTCAGCAGTTTCTTTAAGTAATTCTATTTGTTTTATTGTGTCTTTTTGTGTGTAAGCTAAACAGGCGAGATCGTCAGCGAAGGCAAAACAGTTGGTTTCAATGGCTTTGTAGCACTTCCCTCCAATTTGGACTTTCTCAACTCCATGTTTTTGCGTGAGTTTTCTCCATTCTGCTATGACTTTATCCAGAACACAGTTGAAGAGTACCGGGGACAGCGCATCTCCTTGTCTGACGCCGGTTTTGACCTCGAAATGCCGTGAAATTTCTCCTTGGAATTTTACTTTTGATGTTGTATTTGTTAATGTTTCTTTGATTGTGGTGATTGTTGTTTCATCTATTTCATATTCTCGAAGTGTTTTGATGAGTGCGTCCCTATCGATTGAGTCATAAGCTTTTTTGAAATCAATGAATGTTATGAAATATTTCTTGCTCCTTGTAGATAAATAGTTCATTGTTGTTTTGAGGTTAAAAATTTGTTCGGCGCAGGATCTTCCTTGATATTCTCCAAGTTTACCCTCTATAATTGGTGATACACGATTGAGCAGGGCTTTTGATGGAATTTTGTATGGGACTGGGAGAAGCGATTGTCCACGATAGTTGTTAACATCCCTTTTGTCACCTTTTTTAAACAAAGGGTGAATTAGGGCAATTTTCCAGTGACTTGGGATTTTCTTGGTTTCCCATACTTGTTCAAGTTCTTTGTGTAGTGCTTCTACTGATGTTTCTCCCCCAAGCTTGAGCATTTCTGCTGTAATTGTGTCTTCTCCACATGCTTTCCTGTTTTTGAGATTTTTGATTATGTTTGTGATTTCCTCTCGTGTCGGAGGTGTTGAATGTGTTGGTAATGTTTCTGGTTGCGTAAAACTGAGAGTCTGGATGGGTGTTTGGCAGTTTAGGAGTGTCTCAAAATATTCAGCCAGGATTTCACAGTTTTCAGTATTGTTGGTGGCGAGAGTCTTATTATTTCTCATAAGGTTTAGGCAAGGGGACTGGTATCGTCGGAGTTTCTGATTGAATGTTTTGTACCAAGCTGCCGTGTTGCATTTCTTGAAATTCTCTTCGATTGAGTCCAGTTGTTGTTTTTCATATTGTCTCTTGGTGTTGCGAATAGTTTTCGAGGCATTCTTTCTGGCTTGCTTAAATTCATCAAAGTTGTTTTCAGTTTTATGTGAGTTCCACTTTTCCCAGGCTTTAAGTCTTTCATGCAGAACTTTGTTACAGTTGCTGTCCCACCACGGGTGTCTCGGTTTGCTCTCTTTTGGAAAGCTTGTTTCTGTTTCCTCAATCAAGTTGTTCTGATATTCTTGGAGGTTTTGTGAAGGGGAGAATGTCTTTAGTTTTTTCTGAAAATCCTTGAGGTTAGAATTGGACTTAAGGTTGTAATTTCTCAGGGTTGTAAGATCAAAATTTATTTTATTTCTGTTTTTATATTCACCGTTTCTGCTTTTCTATTTGTTCTGTGGGATCAGTTTAGTTTTTATTTTTGTGAGATAGTGATCGGAGTCGAGGTTTAGAGATTTTCGGACACGTGTGTTCAATAATCCTTTTTCACATTTGGAGGAGATGGCAACGTGATCTATTTGAAATTCTCCGATACTCTTTATCGGAGATACCCAGGTTTTTTGTTTTCTGGGAAAATGTTTAAAACGTGTTGACATTAGCTTGAGTTTAAACTGCTTACAGAGCATAATTAACCTTTCTCCATTTTTGTTGGTTCGTTTGTGTGCGGGAAAGTTGCCGACAATATCGCGGAATTTCTTTTCTTTTCCAATCTGAGCGTTAAAATCTCCTAGAAGTATTTTTGCATTTTTTTCTGGGATTTCTGATATATGATCCTTAAGGTTTTCCCAGAATTCATCTGTTTCTTCCCTATTTTTAGGATTATTTTTGTCATTTGTGGGAGCGTGAACATTGATTAATGTGTTTTTTTTTATTTGCACATCGAAAAGTGAGGAAAGATGTTCTCGATGATGTTGACCAAAAATGTTCGACAGAGTTCAGAATTTTTGTGTTTGCAGCAAAAGCTGTGCCAAGCTGAGGGCATTTCTTCATTACAATTTTTCCAGGTTTTCCTTTAAATATTCTGAATTTGTTTGATTCAAATGTGTTTTCATCAGTGAAGCGAGTTTCTTGTAGCGCCACAATTTGTATGTCTTCCGTGTGTAACTGGTCTGTAAGGTGCTTAAGTTTTCCCACTTTGAGAAGGGAGTTTATGTTGAGAGTTGCTATGTTGAAGATTTTTCTGGGTTTAATCTTGTTGGATTTGCATGGTGTTGGAGACTCCCCAGAATCCATGGGTCTGCTTGCGTCGTAGCCGACGGTGGATTGGCCACCTGGGGTAGTTTCGTTATTGAAAGACATTTCCATCATGCGTTAAGATTGTAACTGTTGAAATTCTTCAAAGTTGGGGAGATTACTTGCGTAACCTTCCAGGAATACGACTAACGTTGTTAGCGTTAGAAGGTTTTCTTGAAACAGCCGCCTCTAACATGAGGAACAGACGCTGCCCACAAGCCGCCCAATCTGGGTACAGACGCTTGCAGTTATAGATTTTTGGTTCCTCCGCTCTCTCAGCCGTTGGGAGTTAAAAATTCCTCATCCGCCTATGAGACCGTTGACCAGTTTATTTACCTTCACATATTTCCCCTTCAGTGATTCATAAATCGCTTCACACGTTTCTCGAATTGATTTGGTTAATGTGCAATGTGATATTCGAGTGCTGTGTTGTATCAAGAAATGGCAGTGTCAGAGTTTGCTTCTGTTTTGCACATATAGCATTTCTCAAGAGATTATTCTGTTTTTTTATATAAGAAGCCACTTTATGAAGCATATACTGACATACTCTCTCATCCATATGCAAGTTATTTATAAACTTAAACTCGACTTCCTCCACTTGCAGCTCTGTAACAAATTTTGCTAAATGCTTTTACTATCTCGACGTAATATCTAGGGCTTCATCCAGGTGTGTTTCCTTTTTTATGCCGCTTTTCTTTCGTATACAAACATAGTGCAATTGTGGTACTAGCAACTGCAAAGCATAAGAACAAGTTGTCGTCTGCTATCTTGAAATTTGACGAAAACTATGACGACAGTGTAATGCCCCTTTTTAGCGCCACGTCAAAGAGCATTGTCAAAGAAATTTGACGAATATTTGATCACATTTCTTTGTCAAAGGAATGTGATAGTGTAATGCCGGCCTTAGATTGTTTTTCCTAGCCTACAGTAAGGCTCCAAACTAGTCTCTGGAGTGTATGAAGAGTGTCCATAATCTCTTGCCCTCTGATTTTGAGCCACGTTGCTCACAAATGTGAAGTCACTTCTTGTAGTTATTGCTAGATCTAAACATTTACATGTAGTCGATGGTTAGATAGTAAAGAAATGAAAATGACTGATACCTTAGGGTCCTTAGCAGTGTAGTTTCAATTCCTCCTTAATTAGTACTGCTGCACTGTTACCACAAATAACGAATGCAACTTACACACTCTCTCAAGGACTTACCGCTCACTCTCGCCAACAGTCACACTTCCAAAGAATTATTATTGGGACCTCTTGACTAGTAGGGTGGATGAAGAGCGCTTAGGAGCAACGAAAATGTGTATATCCCATGATCTTAAAGTGTCAAGTTTCTTATGCTGTGCATGATTTAATCACCAACTACATGTTAAAGCATACATTAAGAAAATAAATGCAAAATAACCACCTGTAGTAACTTCAAATTTTTGAGTCACGTGGTGTAAAACCTACAAAAAAATGGTTCAAATGGCTCTGAGTACTATGGGACTTAACATCTGTGGTCATCAGTCCCCTAGAACTTAGAACTATTTAAACCTAACTAACCTAAGGACATCACACACTTCCATGCCCGAGGCAGGATTCGAACCTGCGACCGTAGCAGTCGCGCGGTTCCGGACTGAGCGCCTAGAACCGCTAGACCACCGCGGCCGGCTAAAACCTACAAGGAAATGCATGTAGGAATTGTATCGTACTGATTTCAGTTGGAAGCCTTTCCGCCTGTCAGAACAGAATATTTCTGTAATTGGAACTCTGTGGTCGCCAGTGGAAATCAAAAGAGCCTTTCGTCGCGCTTTTCTGATTGCGTGACAGGGCGTGAGTGAGTCTCTTTTTCACTGTTCGAACGTTTTAGTATAGGCAGCAGTTTTAATATTAGCGTTTCACCACTTTCTACAGCTTTGTTGTTGACTTGACGTACAGGGTGATACACTTACACTGTTGCGGTTTACGTGGCTGATATTTTTCGCAAGAGAAAAAGAACCTTTGAGGGAAGCAGGAAGCACCATACTGCGATCAGAACTGTAAGAAAATTTTCTGTTTTTCAGTTCATTAGCTGTTAGTCTTCTTATCTGTTATCCTTTTGCCGGCCGGGGTGGCAGAGCGGTTCTGGGCGCTACAGTCTGGAGATGCGCGACCACTACGGTTGCAGGTTCGAATCCTGCCTCGGGCATGGATGTGTGTGATGTCCTTAGTTTAGATAGGTTTAAGTAGTTCTAAGATCTAGGGGACTAATGACCTCAGAAGTTAAGTCCCATAGTGGTCAGAGCCATTTGTTATCCTTTTAGTATCATCACCTAGTGCGAATAAATTCATTTCTAATTATGTACTGCATCTATGAGTTTTGCAACATTTCCATAATTAATGTGGGGTGTCGCAGGTGCATATTAGCGCGTCAGGTACGTCGATCGCTAGAAAGGAATGAACTAGATGGCTGTTGACAATGACATTTTAGCTAAAGACTTACGTTGCCAACACTCTTTTTTTAATTAACTGTGTTAAAAGGTAATAGATCTGGGTAGAAGATTGAAACTCGTCACAATCTTCGAGACAGTTTATTTCGCATGAGTAGTGGAGGGGTTCTCTGAAAACCGTACAGAGCTGTAATACAAAACACGAATTTAATTTTTTTTTGAGTCATCAGTTCCGGTTCTATACAACTCGTTACGAAGTCGTCGCCTGTGCCATTCACTTCATTACTGTGTACCACTTGCATTATACGTCCTCAATTCTTTCTTGGATGTATTCCATTCCCTACTTTATCCTACAGTGTTCACCCTCTACATCCACCAGTACCACGAAAGTAATTCCATGATGTGTTAAAATGCATTGCGTCGTCCGATCCCTTTTTCTTGTCAACGTTTTCCAAGTTCCTTTCTTCGCCGAATCTGCGCAGAGTCTCCTCACACTCTAAATTGTCAGCCACCTACCTCTCAATATTCTTCGAAAGCACCAAATCTCGAATGCTTCAGCTGTCTTCTTTTCCGTTTTTCCCATAGCCCACAAAAAACTACAATACATTACTGCGCTCCAAACGTACATTCTCAGAGATTTCTTCCTCAAATTAAGGGCGATACTAGTATACTTCCTTTGACTAGCAATGCCCAATTACTAGTGCTTGTCTACTTCTTATGTCGTTCTTGCTTGATCCGTCATGTGTTATCACTCGTCCAAGGCAGCAGAATTCCTTATTCGTTTACTTCGTGATGCCCCATTTTGAAGTTCAGGTTATAGCTGATCTGACTTCTGCTACTTTTCTTTCCTTTAGTCTTTTTCCGTTTTACTCTCACTCAACATTCTGTATTCATTATACTGTTAGTTCCATTCTCCTATGCACATTTATCTGCATTATTTGCTGATGCGAGCCGGCACCTGATAGTTCTTCATCCACTGACCAAGAAACGTGGCGTGTGTACTTCGTGTTTCTTCAGCTTAGCAGAGAGTTCTGCTCATTCTTACGTAACCAATCGCTAGCCTGAAAGAAACCAAGCTTCGTTATGACGTGAAGCGATGTGACTACAGCTATTGTCTCAAATCCACCATCGCGGAACAATGAAATATTGTTGCTTTATAAGGCGATATGAGGGGTCTGACAACGCTGCAAGTGTGTGGCTGCACAGCATATTGCTTTTCAAAGAAGCCAACTCCTGAAATAGACGAATACTCTAGTTAAATACATAGGGCTAATTAGTCATACTGGTTCTCTGTATGGTCAGGTGATTGATTCCCTGGTAAGGACGAGACAAAATTCAGAGATACCAGATTAGATCCCCTGCCATTCCGTTGTTCTGTGTTACTTTCCTCTTCTTCCCACTGTGGCAGCGTGATCCTAGTTTTACTGTAAGTTATCTTAAAAAAGACTGGGTAAGCTACTTCAGAGGTCAGTGGAAAGCAAGAATATACCACCTCCTACGGTGCCATGACTAGCAATGCACTGAAGCGCTCAGACCAAACCTCAGTTTGAGGGCAGCTCTCGTTTTCTAACGCTGTTGTTCTACGGGACAGCCAAAAGCGTTGATCCCATGTGTCCCACAGTATAGTAACAGGAAAAATTTCTTAACAATCCACAGCTTACTAAAGGAAAGGAGCACGTAAGAACGTGTTGGTCCGTCCAAATGTCCACCCTGCTAACCGATTCGTAGGATGGCATCTTCTTCTTTTCATATCATGCAGCATTTTTATTGTTCTCTTCCCTATATTCTTCTGTCCTGACACTGAACCTTCGATAGGAGTTGCTGAATTCGTTCTCGTCCAAGGATATGCCATATCCAGTTGACTGTCTTTTCGTAACACCGTTAGGAGATTTTTTTATGTGTCTTTAGTCTGTCTGTTACTTCATTGTTCCCCACTTTATCCACCCACACCATCCTGGGCAACTTTTATTGCTGCCACTGCCACTAAATAGGGCATCGTATGAAGAACACAGTGAAAAAGTGAAATGAAAGATGTATTTAGGTGAGACGTAAACAACACCATTATAGAGCAAGGTGAGGACGTCTCCACCAACATGAAAGTTGATAATGAGTAATTTTGTAAGGAACTGAAATGCAAGCTAAACAGCTATCCCCGCTGCCCCGTATTACATTTCCACGTCACACCAGCGCTGTAAATGTCGCAGTTGCCTGCTTCCTGGTGAAATGAATGAAGGCACACAATTACGAATCCAACTGTTAATATTCCATACCACTCTCAAAGAAAAGAGTATTAAAAATACAGATAAGATATCCGTATCTATTAATATAATAGGATATTTTATCTCTTTCACAGCCAGCGGGACGCTATAACCGTCATCATCATCATCAACACCATCAAGTTGTTCTATCTAATGACAGGTTACTAACACCATTGCTGTCTCCCTCTTATCAGGTTCCTCGTTACCTGCTTTGTTGTCTTGCATCTATTTTTGTTTTCACTTCATCTACCACTTATATTGTTCTCTTTCTTATATTCTTGCTTACTGACACTGAACCTTCGAGAACTGTAGTTGGAATTCGATTTCGTAGTAGAATATATCCCTCCCCATCCCACCTCCATAGCCAGTTTTTTATCTTCTTGTAACTAAGAGTATCAGAGATATGGTTTTTTACCCTCTCTGCTGCTTCACTGTTCTTCACTTTATCAACCAATTTTAATTTTTCCATTCTCCTCCAAATCCACATACAGAAAGCTTAAACTGTGTCTTTATCTCTTCTCCAATGAATATCCTTCACAGCCGTACAGAAAAACACTCCGCATTAAGCATTTAACCAAACTTTCCTTTAAATAAAGGGCCATTTAATTAAACAATAAGGGTTCCTTTTACTGGAATGCTTGCTTGCCATTAATATTTTTGAGCTAGTTTCTCTTCCATTCCTCCAGTTATCAATTAGCGTCCTCCAACAATTACTTCTTCTTTTTTTTATTTAGAGCCATTAGCCTGCTTACTTGTTTGATGTGGCCCGCTACGAATTTCTGTTCTGTGCCAACCTCTTCATCTCAGAGTATCACTTGCAGCCTACATCCTCAGTTATTTGCTCGAGATATTCCAATTTCTGTCCACCACTGCAGTTTAGGCCCTTTACAGCTCCCTCTACCACCATGGAAGTCATTCCTTCGTATCTTAACAGATTTCCTATTATCCAGTCCCCTCTCCTTTTCAATGTTATCCAAACATTCCTTTCCCCTTTCCTTTCCCCTCCGATTCGTGCAGAACCCCCTCATTCCTTACCTTATCTGACAACCTAATTTTAAAAATTCGCCTTTAGCACTACGTCTCAAATGCTTCGATTCTCTTGTCTTCCGGTTTTCACACGGTACATGTTTCACTATCGTACAATGCTGTGATCCGGACGTAAAAGCTCAGAAATTAGAATGGCATTGTCACTAGCGAATCGTATCACAGACATCCTTTCGCCTTGAGTTTTAATTCCACTCCTAGACCCTTCTTTTATTTCCGTCATTGCTCTTTTGATGTATAAATTAAACAGTGTGCGCGAAATACAGCATTCCTGTCAACACCGTTTTTAATCTTCCTTCTTTCTTGGTCGTCCAATATCATTGTTCTCTCTTGTTTCCTGTCTCTCCCTAAAGCTTAACCCTATTTTTTCAGAATTTCGAATATCTTTCACTAGTTTACATTGTCGAACCCTTTTTCCAGTTCGACAAATCTTAGGAACGTGTCTTGATTTTTCTTTAGTCTTGCTTCCATTATCAACCACAACGGCAGAATTGCCTCCCTGGCGCCTTTACCTTTCCTACAGCCAACATGATCGTCATCTAACAGCTTCTCAATTTTTTTCTACTCTCCTGTATATTATACTTGTCAGGAACCTGCATGCCTGAGCTCTTTAGCTGATTGTTTTATAATTCTCGCACTTACACACTCTTGCAATCTTCGGAGTTGTGTGGAATAAATTTTTCCGAAAGTAAGATGGTATGTTACAAGACTCACACATTCTACATACCAACGTGAATAGTCGTTATGTTGCCACTTCCCCCTATGATTTTAGAAATTCTGATAGAATGTTACCTATGTCTTCTGCCTTCTATCATCCCGAAAATTCCTATATATTCTGAGTCTAATACTGGATCCCCCACCTCTTTTAAATCACCTTCTATTTCTGCTTCTGCCATTCCATAGTGTGTTCTGGAGGAGAGTGGATCGATGCCACACCTTTAATAGTGAGAGGGGCGTATACTCAAAAGATGTGTCGTGTAAGGATGAAATTGCCATATTATCTTACACATGATCAAAACTATCTGAGACCAGGACTTCTTTGTGACCAAGACTTCTTTGTACAAGAAGAATGCTACCAGAGCTATGGTGATGCTACTGTAAACAGCAATAAGACTGTTACATCTCCTTTGCCTACTGGTCGTAGTGCTTACTCCCTCGTAAGAAGTTCTAGTCTGCATTTTCCTTCAGTTGTGTGTGTGTGTGTGTGTGTGTGTGTGTGTGTGTGTGTGTGTGTGTGTGTGTGGAGGGGGGAGGGGGGGGAGGCACCACAACGTATCAGCTATCGAAAATATTCAAGTCGGTTTTTCTTCGCTCTATTTCCTAGTGAGACATAGCCGCATCTGTTAAAACCAATGCTACTACGATTGCTGACGATATGCATGACTGACATGGGAAGTTTGATCGAGAAAACGTACGTTTCCGACTTAAAAAGACGTATAAAATCCATTAATTCGCTGAGAGACGGAACAACAATCTCCAGACCTCGTTCTGGTTAGTTTGTAAGAAGCTCGAGCCTTCCTAGGATACCGGAATAGTGTAGAAGGAAGTAGTTTTATCATTTTAAAATTTGTGCCCATAGAAAAATGGGGTAATATACTTGCAGTGTCGTTGTATGTCTGGGAAATATATCCTCCATTAGGACCATTGCATTCCGTATGACCAATACTTCGGAAACTATATTGCTTTAACAATACAGCATTTTTGGGTGCAGGACAGTGTAATCATGGAGAGTGTGTTTATGCTCTATAAACATTTCTCTCATACCAGTACCTCCATTGTACACATTTCTCTCATACCAGTACCTCCCTTGTACTGGCATCGGACTGCGGAATAACGCTTCAGAATTGATTTCACGGTTGATTTACGTGAAATGTTTCAAACTCATTATGTCTGGACTCCTATCATGTATAAACCACAATTTCTTCTTAACCGTCTGTTATACCAACACAGCATTCTCATGTCTTTTATACACAGATCTGAGATGCAACCCTCCTCGACACTCACGCGTATGGGGAGAGATTGTGCTTTATGACGGGTGCCGTGGGTAAGATTAGTGTTCCATGTCCAAAGGGCTCGAAGCACTGTGGGACTTAACATCTCAGGTCATCAGTCCCCTGAAAGAAAGGATATTGCGGAGACATGGCTTTGCCACAGCCTGGGGGATGTTTCCAGAATGAGATTTTCACTCTGCAGCGGAGTGTACGCTGATATGAACCTTCCTGGCAGATTAAAACTGTGTGCCGGACCGAGACTCGAACTCGGGACCTTTGTGCTCTACCAACTGAGCTACCCGAGAACGACTCACGCCCCGTCCTCACTTCTGTCAGTATCTCGTCTCCTACCTTCCAAACTTTACAGAAGCTCTCCTGCGAACCCTGCAGAACTAGCACTCCTGAAAGAAAGGATATTGCGGAGACTTGGCTTAGCCACAGGGCGTGAGTCGTGCTTGGGTAGCTCAGTTGGTGGAGCACTTACCCGCGAAAGACAAAGGTCCCGAGTTCGAGTCTCGGTCCGGCACACAGTTTTAATCTGCCAGGAAGTTTCATATCAGCGCACACTCACTGCAGAGTGAAAATCTCATTCTGTTCACGTAGATAATCTCTTTGCATCAGTATAGGATGCTGTCTGGCATACTTTTGTGTTTAAGGTCGAATGGATGTACAGCACAACCACCTCGCTGCAGTCGCAATCTAGTATATGGTACTTATAAAGTAGTGGAAGGATGATTTAGCGATGACGTAGGAATTGGGAACTATTCTGCCGTGTCATTGGCTGGCGTTGAAATTACGGAACAACTGGTGTACTTTGATGTATGTGATCGAATGGATGTACTGCACAGTTATGTATCTGCAGTCGCAATTTAGTATATGGTACGTGCACAGCAGTGGAGGGGCGATTTAACGATGATGTAGAAATTGGGAAGCGTTCTACTGTGTCACAGACTGGTGTTGAAATTACAGAGCAACAGATAAAATTGCCAAAATTGATACCGCTGTCAACTGTAGTTTGTATTGCAGTACATGGTCCCGTATCAGTGGTGTCTTTCCCACCCCATCTGTCCACTGAGTACTATTTTGGTTACCACATAATGATTTACTGACAACACTGGTTGAGATGGAGTGAGCCTTGGCGGGACATTGGATATCTGCTACTTCTCGCTGTGGAGCATGAGATTAAATGTAGAGGTCATCACCTTCATACAGTTGTTTGGAAGCATTCCTCAGTGCTGTGCACTCGTCCTATTTCTATATGCTGCGATGCCCTCCACATGTTTTCATATTTAATTTTTTATTTTTTTTTTTCACCAGTAAGATAACACTACCTCTTTATATTTCTACTACCTCGCGCATATTGTGAACAGCACCTTCCGGTGGTTGTCAACACTGGAAAAGTAATCAAGTACACGATTGCAAAATAAGGGACAATGCACTTCAAAATGGAACACCGAGACATCTGCTACCCCGTCACTGGGGAAGATGAGATTAACTGTACAGGTCATCACCTATGAATAGCAGTTGGGATTGCTCTTCAATGCCGCAGTTTCTTCCAGCTTCCATATGTTGCAATGTGTATTGCGATAGCTGTATAGTTTACGGCATGCGATGTTCAGCTTTCTGTGAGGGCCAAAAGATCAAAACGCGTTAATGTCGGTTTAGCAGTGGCTGACTAGGAGCTCTAAGTCATGGTAGAAAAAGAAAGTGTATGGTGGTGTACACTGATTGGATGTCTTACAACCAAAAACAAAAATGAATTAAAATGCTTATGAAGGAAGAATACAGGAACCCTCTCATGTGACTGATAGTTTGTTGGATATAGTCTTCCTCCACTGCATACGAAAACACTTGGTGCAGATCTGTGCAAACGACTTCGAGCACTGACCTCCAGCTCCAATTGAGCGATACGTGTGTATGAAATATGCTCGATCACAACATGCAGATGGTGTGTTCCTCGATGTATCGGAAGAGAGAGATGCAGTGAAATCATATAGGATGTTCTGTTACAAGGAGTGCTATAATTGGTTAAAATCTGGTTGCAGATAGTTCTCTCAAAACTACACCGATTTTGCTCATAGAATCACGACTCTTTTTGTTATTATGGTCACGATCGCGAGTTTAAAAAAATAGGTGCTACCACACATCCAGTGTTATTTCATACTCCATAAACTATTATTTTAAAGTAAACGCCACTTGAACTATATCTTCTTGTGGAATAAAGAAATGATAGTCTTTTTTTCTGACATGTGGGTAAGGTGCCTGAATCAGGCTGTAATGATCAAATTGCTCACAAAACTAGAATGCGAGAATTTACTTCTGTATGTTCAAAATAATGTGTGTGAAATCTTATGGTCATCAGTCCCTAAGCTGACACACTACTTAACCTAAATTATTCTAAGGACAAACACACACACACCCATGCCCGAGGGAGGACTCGGACCTCCGCCGGGACCAGCCGCACAGGCTTCTCTATGACAGAAACTTTACAGACATGTCGGCAGAGGTTAGTTACGCATCAAAAATGTCAAATGTCAGCATGCAGATGGTGACTGGTTTGGATGTAACAGAAGAGAGAGATGCTTGGTAAAATCTTACAAGAAGTTCTGCTACAAAACACACTCTCACGATTTGTTTCATAAACATCAGTATGACATAGCATCACACTGGTAAAACGAAACCTGTCATAGTATACAAAACGGCTATGTCCTATTTAATTGTGCTTGCTGTTGTCGAACATAAAATGATTGTGTTTTTTCCGATATGTGAGCAAATGGCGTGAAATAATGTATTCTCTGATGTTATTTCTCGTGTCTAAAATGTTTGTAATACACATGTGCATGACAGTTTATTCACAGACACTGATTTTAACGTGAGAGACGCTCTCAGGTAGTGTGCCTACCAAGCTGAAAGAAATTGTTGAACATAGATGTTTTTTCCTTGATAGTTTAAATTCTCACTTTTTCTTTACTCTGATACCGTTTTGAAATAATGGAGACATTCTGCGGTGATCGGTAATCTTCGCATCAAAATAATGGAATTTCTTTCCCTATTTAACACACGGTAGACATGGCCAGCCTGATCATCTGTGATCGGCGGTGGTGCACTTCCCTGGATGTTGTAAAATAATGAGATGCGAATCGTATCCTGCAGGTGAACGTAAAAATTATACCTATTTCAGTTATAAAATTAAAAATGGACCATGTTTATTTTTGAGTGAAGAGGATATTTATTAGCGTTGCGATTGAGTCTTCATTCTTTGAAAGTTGCTTTGTTATAGGAGACGCATTGATGTTAAATAGCAATGTTACAGTCCAGTGAACGGTATTGGCCAAGCTCCGTAAGATGTAGGGCTGTCCCATTAGATAAACAACCTGCGGTCAGGACAGCCCTCATTTAACACGGTTTTTTTTTCTGAAGGATGCCGGTGTCGCGCTATTGTATGTGTTACTTTTGCCGTCATCGATAATGCTGATCACTCAGCAACATTCTATGGGGACACATTGTACTGAAGACAATGTGGTGTAGGGCTATGATCACTTTAGGTGGAAGGCCTCCTGTTTCACAAGCAGCCTACTTTTGAAAAAGCAATGTGGAGTGTTCTCCAGAATTTCGTTGTTGTTCCAGAGGGGTCCAGTCCTTCCGAGAAATACGTTTAACAGGTTGCAAGAGAGAGTTGCAATAACATTAAATACAGGTGTTCCCCATCACAGAGCAGCAGGCTGCTGGGGGCGAGAGCAGCGTGTTTACTGTAGGTGGGTCGACAAACACATCTGCGCTCTCATCAAGGGGCGGCATGTGAGGGCTGCGTCACTATATTTTCGACAAACAAGTTGCACTTGGGGTGGCTGTGCTTTTATCTCTTATTGTTCAGTTAGCTGTACCTGACTTTGTGGCAGTGAAGGAGCGTCGATTCAAGGAGGTTAGCGACGGTTGAGAGGGCAGAAGGGTGGTAGAGTGCAAAGCACAGCTGACCATGTGGAAAAGCCTGTGTCCCGCGTGTAGATGGATGGATGGAGGAGGGAGGGAAGTGATGGATGAGGGGAGGTAAGAGGGCCTTGAATTTCGGTAGTTTGTGAGCGCGTCTCGAGGAGAATGTACGTTCCACTATTGCCACCTCTGCCATCTTTTGGGACAACGATTTTCCCCAGACATGTGTTGCCTTATGAACTGTTCATTACGAGTGCTGGTTTCTTCATGACAATTTCGAAGTGTAAGTAGAACAGTGATGCATCAGTTATGTACCGTGTATTGACTTATATTACCTGGGCAGCAATCTGACTTTTGAGTAGGCATCCTAGCGGTTCTGGCGCTACAGTCCGGAACCGCGGGACTGCTACGGTCGCAGGTTCGAATCCTGCCTCGGGCATGGGTGTGTGTGATGTCCTTAGGTTAGTTAGGTTTAAGTAGTTCTAAGTTCTAGGGGACTTATGACCTAAGATGTTGAGTCCCATAGTACTCAGAGCCATTTGAACCATTTTTTGAGTGGGCATCTGTAACAAACTCTAACATCAAACAATTACAGATACTGCCCTCGGCTGCATGCTTACAGGTAATACACTTTTTAAACGCCTCTCTGTCCAACAGCAACGGTTCGCCATTTGAACATATTTTCCGGCAAGAGGAATAAAGGTAGTACCTTACATCCCAGACTTTTTCCCACCAGCTTGTAAGTGAAGGGTAGAATTTGAGTGTGTCTGTCATTAGTTCCGAGTAGTATTGTGAAATTCTTTCCAGTAAGATAATACCAGTTGTAGGGTATCATTGATTTTTGAGCAATATAACTTTTTTAGGCAGTCCTTGTGTAGAGCTGTGCATATATTTGTGTAATTAGACCCAATCATTATCATTAATTACGTAATTAAGACCGATCTTTACGTTTGTTTCCCAACAAAAATCAATAAAGTTCGCTAACCTAATCTGCCTCTCCTGCATCTGGGCAGTTTCTATGTATTGGGGGGAGCACTTGGGCTTTCCAGCCAGAAGGACCAGGGTTCGAGTCCTTGAAAGGGCACCGTCATTTGTAATTTCTCGCGTATTCCAAGCGTCTCTGGTGTTACAATTGTGTTACGGGAGTGCATTTGGACATTCCGTTCAGATGGACCAAATTCGAAATTCCCTCCAAAATTCGAAATTCCTGCGAAAATTCGAAATTCCAGCTAATAGAATATGTGGGGGAGGTGTGGAGGAAAGGGAGTGGGGGGAGGTGGAGAGGGTGCTGGGGGCCCAAGTGCATACTGAGAAAAACTTATGACGTCATCTAGGAGGGGAGGTGGGCGAGGTCGTGGTTTTGTGGTGCGTGGTCGGTGATTAATTAATTTTCATATCAATTTCATATCAAAATTCCGCTCGTAACTCCATCTCTCTACTACACACGCAAGCTGAAGGTGAAAAGACAGAGACAGTATATGTGGATATTGAAAGGATAATACAGTAAGTAAAGGAAGATGGAGATCTAATAGTTGTGTGACAAATGCAGATGTAGGGAAAGGAGTACAAGAAACGGTTATAGGAGAGCATGAGATGGCCAAGGTATGAGTGAGGAGGAAGACTAACTGCGTTCTGCAATAAATTTCATCTAGTAATGGCGAATATTCAATAATCACAAAAAGAGGAGGTATACTTGGAAAATGCTGGGTGATACGGGAAGCTCTCAGTTACATTACATCATCGTCAGAGAGAGATTCCGAAACCATATACTGGATCGTAAGGTGTACCCAGGAGCAAATATAGTCTCTGATCATAATGTAGTAGTGATGAAAAGCAGTCAGGAAGATTCAATATGCAAAGAAGTGGGTTACGGAAGTACTAATAAATGACGAGACATGCTTGAACTTCTCTAAGGCTGTAGATACAGTGATAAGGAATAGTTCAGTACGCGGTACAATTGAGGAGGAATGGACATATCTAAAAAGGGCAATCATAGAAGTTGGGAAAAAAAACATAGCTACGAAGAAGGTAACTGCGAAAACAGAAGAAATACTCCACCCGTAGAATGTTATTCTTACGTTGGTTATTCAATCTTTTTCTCATGGTAACCTCTCCCTTGTCAGTCCCATCCCAGAGATCCGATTGGGGGACTATTCCGGTTTCTTTTGGCAATGAAGAGATCTTCATGACACATTTTCAATTACAGGCGACATATCCTGTGGATACGCCTTATGCGTCTTTAATGAAATAGTTTTCATTGTCTTCTGCATCCTTATGCCGTTGAACATTGCTGATTTTTCCGCCTTTAGGGGCAGTTTTCAAGAACAAGAGAGTGTCCTGAACCTCTGTCCACTCCTCAGCCCTTATAAAGGCACATTTGCATGCCGAGCGTGAGTTTCCACGGAAACGCGAAATACTAATTAAATAAATGATCAGTGACAAATAAATAAAGCCTATGGCACACAACTGCAGCGCTGTGTCGCTGATAAAACAAAAGCACAATTACGTTACTCTTATGTTTAATTAAGAAATGGAGAGCTCTGGTTGAAGTGGTGCGAGAAGCACGTATTTTATTTTATTGTCTGGCACACCGCCATATTTCATGTTATAGAAGAATACTGCGAGTTGCAACCACACTAGGCACTCGATTCTGTAAAGAATTTATATTTATAAAAGTAAGTAGGATTATGAACTGTAGGCTTATTCATTGAATATATCTGATTTAACTAACTGTGTAACTTTTTTATGTTTAGCAGACAATCACCTCTGTACGACGTATTGGCATGGCTGGCAAATTATTGTAATATTGAGATTTAGATTATGAGTCCGCACCTACCGCAGCAGTCTTTGGAAACGATTTAATTACGAAGTCCGATTATTTCAGTTTTATTTCACGGTCAACTACGAGTAACATTGCCTTTACGAAAAAGCCATTGTCAAGCGTCTGATACCGAATAATTAAACGTCCACGTTCCAGATAAGCAAATACAATTGCAATCACAATCACCATCATGCAGATAGAATAATTAACATATTTAAAATAACATTTTTTTTAAATTTATTTTATTTATTTTATATTGGCGACTGCGTGTCGGACTTGTTATTTTGTCATTTGTTACATTGTTCTCTTTGTTTCATGTAAAAAATCAACTTTCTGGACCTGGACGTCAATGTATGAGAGATAACAAAATCTGAAGATATTTTCCAATTCTGAAATTTTGCGGGAAGACGCAATGAAACTTCCAGGAAAATAAGGTAAGACGCAGCATCTTTGCATTGGTAGGCTTGACCAGACGTATAATTCAGTGTATTAGCTTTTCAGTAAATTCTGTAGTGTTTCTTTTCTGCATAACAGTTTCAGTGATAAATTTCATTCTCAGTACTTTTCCCTAAACAATAACGTATGCAACAATACCAATACACGAGTGTACAATATGGCCGACTTCTGTACGATATCATGTAACATGGCCAGCAGCCATTACCAATAATCTCAAATTCAGTTTATATTTTTAAATTAACAGACAGCCATTGTTGCTACGAGCGATTCATGCTCAACTACATTTTATTTTAAAATCAGTGTCAAAAATTTTCTTGAAACATATATCACGTGTGGCATGGTAATAACTAGAAAACAATACGCAAAAATGGAACAGCAAGGACGTACTATTCAGACGCAATCCGACTCGGACGTGAGACAAGTGTTAGAAAATGACTTTACGACAGCAACCGGTAGTGACGATTCATCAAACATTGACGCAAGTGTTGACGAAAATTTTGACGATAGGCCGTCCACTACAAAAATTTCAAAATCTCAATCAGAGCCCATGTTAATGCATGACGTCACGTCTAATGACGCGGCGGGGGCAGAGACATTGCAAACGGTAAACATTGCCGACATGTTACAAATGCTAATGAAACAAAACGCCGAAAACATGGCAACCTTAAAGGCACAATTAGAGACACAAAATGAACAGTTAAAAACACAAAATGACGAAATCAAATCTGATCTCATAGCAATCAAGATAGGTAATGACACTTTATGTAAGCGTGTGGAACTTATAGACGCCACACTGACCAAACAGATGACCGAACTCAGTACTAAATTTTCCCAGCTCAATACGAGACAAGAAAAGACTACAACTGACGTAGCACTTTTACAGACACAAGTAAAAAACCTTAATGTCACGTGTGAAGTTCTTACTGAACAAATTCAAACATATCCTTCAGTACATGACAACCTTGAAAAACGAATTACTGACGTACAGAATAAATTTGACAATGTTGAACAACACCTGACTGACATCTTACAATCAGATGCCACAGCTCATTTTCAAAATATTAATAAAGAATTTCATGATTGGGTTGAGAACAAAGACAAACATTTTGATAGATGCTTACGTGAAAATTTACCAACAATTGTGTACGACTCCGTAGCGCAATACATTACTAATAACAAACAGCTGATCAGTGACGCAGTACAATCCGTCACTGCACCCATGAGACAATTCACCGATCAACTACAGTCTGAATGTAACGAAAATATCAGTCAAAATGTACAGTTCAGAAACCAATATACATTCGAGTATGATACACACATTCCGCACACGACAAATACACAAGAACAAAACACACCACGACTACAACACATACCACGATGTGGAAACACAAACACAAGCTATTATCATGGTAAACCACAGCAACATTATCGTAATTACTCGCCAGCTGAACATACCAGTAATTACAGTGGAATAAATCCATATCACAATGCGAAGGAAGATGAAAGCTTAATGAAACACAGGCAATTTCAGATTTTTATCCCAGAAAAACGAACCATTCATCCGGTGATTTTTCTTAAATCTTTTAGTAACGCATTTCCACGCACTTGGAGTGACCGGAAAAAGATTTCATATATTGTCGGTTACATCCAAGGCGATGCAGCTGTCTGGGCATACAGTCAAGCTGACGTATGTACCACGTACAGTGAGTTGAGCGTGCTTTTCTGAACAAATTCTGGTCGCAATCCGTCCAGGAGCGACTCAGAAGACAAATTTTAGAACCTGAAACTTTTAACAGTAAAAATGGTAACTTACGCAGATATTTTGAAAAATACTTGAACATGGGACATTTTTTAGACGAACCAGTCGCAACGCGGGATATTCTCCGAGCGTTGAAGGCCAAATTGCCTTTCAACATTAAAGAAAAACTCCTACATATCCCGGATGACGATTCAGATTATTTTTTAACAGCTTTAGATTCGGTTGACATGTTACTTGAAGATCAGCGCTTCGCGCGGCAAAACAGCAGCCACAATGTTTACACTAGTGGTATGCAAAACATGCAGGCTTGCCAACTCAATTCTGGCGCGCCCACAGTTGGATACGCGGTACAGCAAAAACAGCAAACTCACATGCCGTCTCAGTACGGAAATCAAAATCAACACGCGTATTCCAATACAAACAATAGTTACAACAGTAATAACATTTCATGCGGCAATCCATACAAGAGGCACCGTTGTAATAACTACAACGGTAACAACGGATACAAAGGTAATAACAAAAACACAAACAGAAATAGAAATAATAATAACTACGAGCCAAGACAGCATCAAGGTTGGACTCGTAACGATCAGTACTTTCATTCAAACTCTGCTTTACCACAGCAGCCACCAGCACAAAATTGGAGCATACCTTACGACCGACAGGTAAGTTATAATGCGCAACAGCAACAACAACCGCAAAAGTTTGGAGATCATAATAGGCAATATCCGAATGTGAATATAATAGAAATGACACCTGATTCACAACCTCAATCTGTGTCAGTACCTAGTACAAATGCTAATCCAACAAACTAGAAACAGTCACTACTTTGCCCCAGGTCGTGGCTGAAGAGTTCTTGGGGGGCGACTTCAATGTTAATCAGTTATTTGACACCACACTTGAACAACAGAATAATGATATGCCGAGTAATTCTAAACAAAAACTACCTGTTTTATTTATAAGATACAACCACAATAACAATATATCAGATGAACTTTTACAAGACAGTACACAATGTCGTTTAAACACAAATGAAATTGTTTTAGCATCAACTACTGGTGTAGTAGGTGGGATTCCAACTACTATTATCCTAGATACAGGTGAAGCTGTGAGCGTTTTGTCTTTTAATTTCTATAAAAAATGTGTGAATTGGAACCTGTGCCTGAGTTTCCTGCCCAAAACTGTAAAATAACTACTGCACTAGGTAATAAGTCATGTAGGGTTACGAAGCAAGTTTTTGTAAACGTTAAAATAGGTAATGGAACCGTACAATGGCCATTCCTGGTTGTACAAAACCTTGTGACAAATTGCATATTAGGAATAGATATTATGAGCGAGAAGGACTGCATTATAGACTTCTCCAAAGGTAAATGTATTTTAAATGATAAAGGCAGTGTAATTATTATTGATTTGGACAGGAGAACTCTAAAGCATGACAAACACTGTACAGGGTACAAGGTTCAGTTAGTACTTGACAATGACATTCAAGACATGCAAACACACTCATCTGACACAGAGCTAATGGACTTGAAAACATTGCTTGATCATAAGATAAGTGAAGCTACAGCTCTCAGTGTACATGAACGTATAAAACTACAGGAAGTGTTATCCAAATATTTACAAGTTTTTACCAAACGATTAGGTGTTATCAACACGTATGTGTACAAGATTGAAGTTAAGCCTCACAAGCTCTTCTACCATAAGACATATAACGTACCGTTATCTCAACGACCTGCTGTGTGGCAAGAATTAAAACAAATGTTAGACTGGAAGGTCATTGAACCATCCACCTCACCTTATTGTAGTCCTCTACTTGTTGTCAAAAAATCAAATGGAAGCATTAGGTTAGTGTTAGACGCACGAGCTATTAATGAAATAATTTTACCGGTTCACACAAAACCTGAAAATTTAGAAGAGCAATTACAGAAATTTCTAGATGCAAAATATTTTTCCACAATAGATCTCGCTAATTCGTTTTGGCAGGTGGGTATCACTCCTGATTCTCGGAAATATACTGCATTTATGTTCGGGGGGCGAACCTATCAGTTTCGTGTTCTACCCTTCGGACTGAATGTCAGCTCTGGGGTATTCATTACAGCCCTGGATACCGTGCTTGGCGACGATTTAGTTGAGACAGTCACACACTATGTAGATGATATACTGATAGCTACACAATCTTGGAATGAACACGTTGACACTCTTCAAAGAATTTTAGAAAAATTTGCACAAGCTGGAGTCACAGCCAACCTAAGAAAATCAAAGTTTGGTTGCAGTGAGATAAAGTATTTAGGACATATCATTAATTCACAGGGCATACGTCCGGATCCCAGTAAATTAGATGCTATCAGAAACTTTCCTAGCCCTCGAACTAAAAAGCAGTTAAAACCATTCCTTGGGCTATGTTCATTTTTCAGACGTTTTTTGCCACAACCACTTTTGAACAGTAAACATCTGCTAGATCTACTCAGAAAGAATCAAGTTTGGATCTGGTCGGAACAGTGCCAGAATGGCTTTAATACAATTAAACATGCTTTAGTGAATGCTAACATATTGAGCCATCCAGATTTCAATTTAGATTTTTGTATGACTTGTGACGCTTCACGTACTGGCTTGGGCTGTTGCTTATTTCAAGTTGTAAAGAATAAAGAGGAGGAACAGATAAGAATTATTGGGTTTGCGAGTCGCACTCTAACTGAATGTGAGCGTACATACTCCACTACTGAGTTAGAAACACTTTCCATAGTATGGGCATTCAAGAAATTCAATTATTATTTATTTGGAAAACATACAGTAATTTACACCGATCACCAGGCCCTGACATTTTTGTTAACTTGTAAACTTGTACATCCTAGACTATCACGATGGGCAGTTGCACTTCAGAACTACTCTTTTGAAATTAAGTACATAAGAGGTAAGGACAACACCATTGCAGACACTTTGTCTAGACTTCCACAAGGTACGAATGATACCAACAGTGACTTAGAAAATATAAATGACTACAGGATTCTCTTAATGCAAGACAAGCAGTATCACCAATATTATATTGATATGTGCAGAAACATGGCTGAATTACAAAAATCTAATCCTCACTGGTATTAGATAATAACATTACTGGTAGAAAAACACAATCATCCTTTGACTAAGTATTACAGGTTACACAATGATGTGTTATTTTACCGCCGACATCCAAATGCTACTAACTGGTGTGTATGCATTCCCAAAGAGTCTGAACGTAATCTAATTTGGCACACACACTTAGTTTGGGGTCATTATGGGACGAAAAAGTGTTTGGCAAAGCTCAGTACATACTGTTATTTTAGCAATATGAGAAGAAAAATTTACAGGGAACTGAAAACATGTGTCATATGTCAAAAATCAAAACCTCAGAATTTATCCACAAAAACAGATTTACATTCTATTTTACCTAGTAAACCCCTGGAAATTCTGTGTACTGACATCAGTGGACCGCATCCAGCAAGCTCTGGAGGCGTCAAATATATCTTAGCTTTTTACGATATATTTTCTAAACATGTAAAACTTTATGCTTTAAAATCCGCCACTGCAAATGCTATAATACGAAGATTCTCAAGTGATTACCTGACGCACGTGGGAAAACCTAAAGCAATTCTATCAGATAATGCAGCATACTACTCTGGGTACAAATGGAGAAATTCCTTGAAGGACAATAACATTAAAAGTATATTTATTTCGAGGTTTAGTCCACAATGTAACTCGACTGAGAGACTTTTCCGAGAATTAAATCGATTCATGAGGACCTATATTTCATAAAAACATACTAATTGGGTGTCCTACCTAAGTCTTTTCGAAGACGTACACAATAACTTAAATATTTACGATACGAATTACACACCTAACGAGATCATGTTCAATTGCAAACAGAACGATCAGTGGATAGAACCATTACCTAAGTTGTCAGACAAGGAAATCACACCTGAACAGAAAATAAAAATACACAAATACGAAACAAACATCACAGAAACATAATAAAAAGAAAACAAAAATACGAGGTAGGAATGCTTGTACTACTTCGTACTCATCATAAATCTGTAGCACTCAAACGACGCAACGCTAAGTGGCGTCTGCTATATGAAGGACCTTATATAATTGTTAACATACCGCATCCTGGTGCGTATCTGTTACAACATCCTAGAACTAACAAAATTATTGGGTTATACGCACACCGAGATCTTAGAGCATTTCATGCTGAATAATGTCAAGGTCATACCCATCAAAATATTGCTAAGCAACTCGAAAAACTCTGTTGTTACAACACAGATAATAAGTAGAATAGAAATTTTCATTTCAGCGGTTCCAGTGACGCAGTTGAAGACAGAAGAACTCTTCTTTCAGCGCGGGCCTCCACCTGAAAGACGGAATATTAAAGTAAAATTTATGATTACGTAGCAGTGGATGACATATTAATTTTTCACGGAACATTTGTTACTGAAGGTACCACTGACTTGGTGTGACACCTGACGAACTGACAGACGTCATCTGTGAAGCGATCTTTTACTTTGAGAAATAGATTAGACGCACATCTCTCAACACGAAAAGCATCTATCAGTAGTCAAGGCCACACAGACACTCTACACACACGCACAAAACGCGAGGAATCGAACATTTTCTCTCTCTTACTATTTTGAATATTTATTGAGTAGTGAAAACGCCTGGTCTTGCCTACTGATGTAATGAATGTTGTGTCTAACCTATCTTAATTTCAGATGACATCACAAAAAAACATCGATAATATCCCAGCAAAACCGCTAAAGAGGATGTAAATATCTGCAATTCATGTAATCAAATGTGACACAATGTAATAACCTATAGCGATGTAATGATGATGTAAACATGTTTATGTGCAACTATATTATGTTTATGCTAAGAAAATATGTGACGTGTGTATGTATAATTACTTATTTTTTTAACTGATGTATAGTGTAACTGTTACTATGTAAAAATTTGAACAAAACGAGTGCCAAAAAGACATTGCATAGTGAACCACTGTTCACGGACATTAACGAACATTACTAACTCTGCAACTACGCGGAAACCTATGTGAAAGAAACTGTTAATGCCATTCATTATGCAGCGTATCAATGTAAACGCGATGAGCGATTTCCTTGATTAATAACTACGAACAATTAGGTGAGCTATATTCAGCAAAAAAAAAAAAAAACTGAAAATGTGAAGTGCATAATTCGTGCATCGTCTAGTGATATTACTAGAGTACCCAACTTCAAGATGTTAACTGGATTAAATGGACATAAAGTGCCTGTCCAGAAAACAACACGACGGGTGGAAGAATTTTGGTTGGAACTTCAGGGAATGAAATGTTCTCGAAATGTGACGGACACTCTTACCTGGACTGTCCAAGGATCGACGCCAGCTATGTGCCGTCCGAGGTTCTGCAACCAAGCTTCCACGGAATGTAATAAACGAACTGCACGTGGACCAATTACTCGACGGGTCACGTCTGATCTGTAATAAGCAATGCTTTTTGTCACAACGAACTGCATCACTACGACTATAATGGAAATGAGAAATGGACACGCTTATGTATTAATCACGTTGTTATACAACGATGTTACTGTGATCAAAAAAACTTTACCACGACGATACTAACCTGTAAAAAATTATTGTGCAGCGGATGAATATGAACTGTAAGAACAACACGATGTGTATAGGTCAACGCACCTGAAAAATACGGACATTTTTCTTTGAAGTATTTCAAAACAATACCATGTAACTAAGAACATTCAACAATCTAAGTTGTATTGTGTTATAACAAATATTGTAAATTTAAAACTAAGTTACCTGTCATAGAATGTAGTCTTCATATGTAATCTTGGTTGAATATTTTCTTTGTGCAACGACTGAAAAACGCGCGCACACGAACAATATGATCTGCAATACTGTTCCGCGTGATCTAAGTGTACGATATAACGGCAGTACCGCAGTTACACAGACGCTTCTGCGCATGCGCGCACTCTATCTGCCAACATTAGAACTTTTACGGCGCACCCGCGTCATTCAAATTTTGTATATAATGTGTATAATGTGTAATGTAAGTCATGTAAATAGTTGTAGATAACTTAGATTTTCTTGTGCCTTTAGGTGAATTGCTCGCCTGCAGGTGTGTCCTTTCGCCTCGCAATTCAGGGGGCAATATAAAGGCACATTTGCATGCCGAGCGTGAGTTTCCGCGGAAACGCGAAATACTAATTAAATAAATGATCAGTGACAAATAAATAAAGCCTATGGCACACAACTGCAGCGCTGTGTCGCTGATAAAACAAAAGCACAATTACGTTACTCTTATGTTTAATTAAGAAATGGAGAGCTCTGGTTGAAGTGGTGCGAGAAGCACGTATTTTATTTTATTGTCTGGCACACCGCCATATTTCATGTTATAGAAGAATACTGCGAGTTGCAACCACACTAGGCACTCGATTCTGTAAAGAATTTGTATTTATAAAAGTAAGTAGGATTATGAACTGTAGGCTTATTCATTGAATATATCTGATTTAACTAACTGTGTAACTTTTTTATGTTTAGTAGACAATCACCTCTGTACGACGTATTGGCATGGCTGGCAAATTATTGTAATATTGAGATTTAGATTATGAGTCCGCACCTACCGCAGCAGTCTTTGGAAACGATTTAATTACGAAGTCCGATTATTTCAGTTTTATTTCACGGTCAACTACGAGTAACATTGCCTTTACGAAAAAGCCATTGTCAAGCGTCTGATACCGAATAATTAAACGTCCACGTTCCAGATAAGCAAATACAATTGCAATCACAATCACCATCATACAGATAGAATAATTAACATATTTAAAATAACATTTTTTTAAATTTATTTTATTTATTTTATACCCTCTTTGACAATGCCGTTGGCAGAAAGAGGATGACTTAATATGGTGGAAGTCTTCGTCCGCCAACGCCGATTATTAATCAAAATCAAGAAAAAAGGTGTTTCCATTTTAGAACCCAGAATCCATGAAGTTTTAATGAGTGATGATAGACGCTACCTCTACACCACGGGTGCATATCCACCACTGTCGTTATTCAAAATTGGATTAAGTTATATGAAGAGATACTGTTTATCTGCAAGGAGTGTCATGTAATCAGTAAAATGGTTCAAATGGCTCTGAGCACCATGGGACTTAACATCTATGGTCATCAGTCCCCTAGAACTTAGAACTACTTAAACCTAACTAACCTAAAGACATCACAACGCCCAGTCATCTCGAGGCAGAGAAAATCCCTGACCCGACCGGGAATCGAACCCGGGAACCCGGGTGTAATCAGTAAAGCTGATGTTGATAATCTGTAGGCCTTCCTTCCACATACGTGACAAGGAGATGACAGATTGTCACGAGAGAAGGTGCAGCTGCGTCAACGCTTTTTCTCTGAATATATATTATAGTATTGTTATCCATATTTGACAACTAGTCTCGATCAAACACCTAGTAAGCTGCACGACCCACGACAGTAGGAGTCATAATGCACCTGTTAACAGATATTTGGCCGAAAAGTTTATATATTTTCTACAGACTATTTAGAATTAAGAACATGTACGAGTATCATGTTACTGATCGCGTCAGACGTATCGCAATATCGACGGATGCGGTGCTTGCACCACATGAGGTACTGTACATGAATACGAGTGAGGCAATCAGCGAAACATGGATTCAATTACAGACAATTTACTTATACATAACAAAATTGTAGGAGACACGATGGCGTTAAGAGAATTTTCAAAACTAACGTCGGCTTTCATTTATTTAACTTTGAATGGTAAAATCCACCACCAACCAGAAGGATTAGACATGTGCAACGCCCTCGCTAGTATCTTGGCTGAACCATTTAGAGCTGAAATCTATCGTCGAAAACCCTTATTTATCCAAGAAAATGTTATATCATTACCGAAACGTTGGTGATTTCATTTTATTATGGAAAGAAAATGTAAATGATGTGAGTGATTTGCTGCGAAATTAGGTGCTTTTCACACAAAATATAAATGTGGTGTTGAAGATTAATGCAAAGAGGTAATTAATTCCTTTGATGTGGCTGGCGTCAAAGAAGATGACTTACACAAATGCACCTTTTACAGAATACCTTCTTGCTCAGACTTCATTACTCACTAAAGCTTCTACATCAACGCATCTGACGATATGTACAGAAATTGGCATATTTTTGTTTCTTAATTAACAGACTGCTTAAGTCAGTAGGACAGGAAGAACGAATTATCTGTTCCATAGAAAGTCACTGTAAGTAATGGCTACAACACTGAAGTAGCCAGCAAAATGTATAAAAAACTTAAAACATGGCACACCCCGAAGAACAACCTATTACGTTGAAAGAGGAACATCAAGCACAAATATCTATTTACATTCAATCTGAACACAAAGAAAGAGCGTCAGATAAAGCTCGACTGTTTCGTAAAACTATATTAAGAATAGGTTTCGCACAAGCGAAACTCTCTGATTTAAATTAAAACATGGAGCGAATGAATCAAATGTAGCGCATCAGATGTGTGTGTGTGTGTGTGTTTGTGTGTGTGTGTGTGTGTGTGTGTGTGTGTGAGTGTAAGACATAATGCAAAGATATTTCTTACCATTATCACGTTACTTTCTACATATATACAATTTGACGAATATGTTCAGTTCCTCTGGAACGGTCGAGTGATTGTACATGGCACAAACAAATTCACTTTTTAGCCTTTTTTTGTTAGAAAAAAAGTTTTTACATTACATTGTATGTTCGGTGAATTTCAATGATTTCGTTTTCTTCTGGTGAGCATCATCCTAAACTTGCTGGTACGAGGTATATTTTTTTTATCTCACTACTGACCACTTTCCTCATTTTGCGCTTCAGTAGTAATGTTTAATACGAGCAAAGTCTATTAGCCTCGTCCTTGTAAGGCAGCTTTCATTGGAATAAAGATAAAAACAAGACGACAGACTTCTGCAAACAAGAAACAAGTCAGAAGCTATGGACGTTCCTTTCGATAGGCAGCTACAAGCAGACTGCGAGGAAAAAGATGAAACAATGCAGCACATGAAAGCAAGAGCTACTGACGAATGTCAATGAAATGTACGTAAGAGTAGCCTAGATGCAAAAGCCGCTAACAGCACAAGGGTAACTTAAAGAATCGCGAAAAACCCGTCCCATCTTAACTATTAAATTTATAGACTTCATATCATTTTAAAAAATTTGTAAAAAATAATTAATTATTCGGTATCAATGGCTGAAATCTGCTATCATGTCTGATACGTTAAAATCTTAAGTAAAATACTGACTTAGCGGTTTTCGCTCTCCATTTATGCTTTTAGCAGGTTTTACAAGCTATCGATCCAAATACAAAACAAACATTCGGTTTCAAAACCCACTATTCGGTGAAATGTTAGAAATGACAAAAGGATGGAGTTTAATTATCGTGACTATAAGCAGAATATGTTTTATTTGAAAGAGGAGTCAGAAAATTCGACAAAATTGGCATATAAAAATACGAAGGCGACATTATTTTACTAAGAAAAACTAACTTATTTAATGTGAAAAAGTGAACTGAAACCATCGCGTTTTCGACATTACAAGACGTAGAAAATAGAATAGGTTCCAAATTGCATCATAGTAAAACATCAATAAAATAATAAAATTGGCGGAGAGTTGCATCTTAGGTAAGAAAGCGACAAAAAATTCTAGAAAATGAAACTGGTTGGAAATTGCTTTTTACTCACTTTGACCTCAACACCGTCCATCAACTCAAAATCGCTTCGGGCTTGAGGGTTGACAGCGGTAGGAACGACTGTAGGAATGCCTTCTTGTTCTTCTAAAATCTCGATGTCATGTTTTATTCAGTCGTTGGTCACCCAGTCTTCACCAAACTGGATCTCCATAAGCTTTTTGACGTCTATGAGTTTGGTTTGTGAAAGTTTTATTCCAGCCGTGATTGTTGTTGGGCCGTTTCCTGTGCTGAAATTAAGTCTCTTTTCCAAGATGCTCTTCCTCTCTCCAACGTCAGATTTGTGGAAGAACTCTGCACGAACAAGGCAAATCCTGCTTTTTTCGTGAAGACGGCTTTTTTGGCTATTGAATCTGGAAATACGAGTTACTTTCTGCGTAATCCATAAGAATTAATATCAAAACAGTTTTCGCTGCATAACATTGCGAAACATTTCTTTTTCATCGGCCAGGACGCCGATTCCTTTGCCGAGAGGGACCATCGGCTAACGTCTCGTTCTGGTTATCTTCGGCTACTACTACGAGTTCGATTTCATGTAGAATTCCTGCTATTTCAACTACTCCCACTTCGTTCGTAGCGTATTCTACATTTCAAACGTCCACAAAATCATCCATTTTTCTTCAAAACACTCACGCATATACGTCAACACAGATCCTGTTGATCAGTTGAACTGTGCTTACCGGCGTGTATTTCGACAATTCATCGGCAATGAGAGCTTCACTGTTACGTACGCGTTCTCTACAACGCAGCCAACCTAACTGGGAGTAAGAGAAATATCTCTTATAATCCTTCGAATGTTTAGACTACTATGTTTGAATTCAGTTGTCGTGCTTTGCATCCGGAAATATCACGACGATCGTGATGCCTGTTGAACTTGGCGGGTTATGCCAACATTGTACATTTACCGGGCTTTTGATTCGAAAGAAACGTGCAGTTAGCAGATTTAGCAACCGAGTTTGTTTCCTACAACCATTTTCAACTATTTATAACGGGGTTTGCACACTGAAACCTATTCCATCTTGTAGACGCTGAAAAAAATCTATAACGCAGTGTGTTGAACTCAAAATTGACAAAAAATGCATTTAGCCGCTTTTGCATGTGCGCTACTCATAAGCAAGATTAAGTTGGATGGATCCGGAACTATTTAAATTTTCTAACGGATGGTAACAAAATTTTAGACTCTTTCAAGGAAATAAACAGCTTTTTTAGAAGAGGATATGAGGTGTCCATAAACAAAGCCCAGAAGAAAATGGTACTCATGCAACAACAAAATCATTCATCAAAACAGATGAAGACATAGAAATAGAATTAATGGAGCATTGCACAGGTTATTTCAGAAGTGATGGTCAGTAATTCACGCCTTGGAAGTGCAGGCCAAAAGCAGCTAAAAACTCCAACAAAAACTGGTCCGCAAATCAACCGTTGCCGATATATAGCATTGATTTGAATTGGGAACCAACTGTAAGCTCCCCTGGTCATCCGCGGTATTTACGTTGGTATTTCAAAGTTTCGGATCGACTATCTGTTTGTTTACGAATGCGTAACTACTTCCCTTTCCTCCTTCGTGCACTGCGCAGTGCCGGTTTCACATTCTGTTACGAACGTGAAGGCACTATGGACAGAAGTTACACCACTGAAGAGTACGCTGACATGCACTTCGTGTAAGCTAAAGCGAATGGCAGTGCCCTTGAGGCTGCACGATTGTATGAAGAAGCTTTTCCTCTCCTCAGGTAGCCCGATTGGCATACACTGAGCCGGTTACATCAGCACCTTAGAGGAATCGGGAGTTTCGCACACGGTATACGAGAAGACTGACCCAAGTACATAACACCCGATGTTGAGGAAACGCGGCTTTGCGTTGTACACGAACGTCCGAGTACTTCAGGAAGGAGGATTGCTACCCAAGAGCGTGCCCTGGGTTATAGCAGAGTATGGCGGATTTTACGAGGCCTGTTCAGAAAGTAAGCTCCGATTGATTGCCAAATTGAAACCACAGTGAACATCAGAAATGTTTTACTTGTAACAATTAGCTACACCTTGCAGCTACTTCTCTACGTAGTCGCCGTTCTGACTTAGACTTTTGTCATAGCGTTGTACCAACTTTTCAATAGCCTCATCATAGAAGGCAGCCGCCAGTGCTTTCCGCCAACTCTCCACGCTGGCCTACACCTCGTTGTCTGTGTCAAAATGTTGTCTTCAAAGACAGCGGTTCATGTGACCAGAATGAAACTCAGGGGGAGACAATTGCGGACTGTATTGTGGGTAATCTCACATTTCCATTTGAAAACGATGCAGGAGCATCTTCATTGCCCCTGCAGAATGCGGCTGAGAATTGTCTTGAAGAAGAAACAGCACGACAGTTATGTAATGTTAGCTGCATAGCTTCAGGCGAAATTTCTCACCAGGCCCTCGTACTTGGCGGCAGACACTATTTTCTAGACATCTTTACGCACTCACTGCGAGCTCAGAAATGAGAAGAGCGACGTGATGCTAACTGGGGTTATACTAGAGACACTACCCAACACATCTGTGCAAAGCTTTATCGGATTTTCATAGTCGTTTCCATTTCGCGACCGACCGGAGCTTACTTTCTGAACGCCCCTCGTACATTAGCAACTACTCCATCCATATCATCTCCTACTGAGAATTTCTCTCAATGGGTGCAACAACAGAGTACCCTGAATCCCCTACTGTTGAGCAGTATTCTGTTCACCTATGAGGCTGAATTTACACGTGACGGTACTTTTAACTGCGATAACTGTCACATTTCGTCCGATGTCAGTCCTAATGCAACACACGTATCACGACTTCAGCAGCGTTATTCGTGGAACGTCTGGGAAAGACTGTTGGGAGAGTGCATAACTGGACCACACTTCCTACCACAGAGACTAAACGGACAGCAGTACATACGGTTTCTGTGGGTTGTACTTCCAGACGTACACGATGAGGTCCCACTGAACCAACGCCTGAACATGTGGTTCATGCATGACGGTGCTCCAGCACATTTTCATTTTAGAGTGCGCCGGCTCCTAACTCGAACGTATGGTCAGCAGTGGATAGGTAGAGGAGAGCCTGTGCCATGGCCTCCAAGGTCTCAAGAGTTAATCCCATGGATTTATGTGTGTTGGGTCACGTCAAAAGTCTGGTCCATGCCACCGAGGTCAACTCTCTTGAGTAATAACGTTTGCGGATTGAAGCAGACTTCCGGCATTTACATAATTCCCTAGTACTGCCTGAGAGGATTCGTAACTCACTACAGAGTCGAGTTCAGTGTTGCATTCAGACGCATGGACAACATTTTGACCACCTACTTTCACGATTATATACGCCATGTTTCCTAGACACTCATGAACCGCAACAGAAAATGTGTTGTATCTCGACAACGGTTGATTTGTGGAGAAATGTTTATTGTGATTTTTAACAATTTTTGGCCTGTAATTTCCATGTATGAAGTACTGACCATAACTTCTGAAAATGTATTTACTCTCCTGGAAATGGAAAGAAGAACACATTGACACCGGTGTGTCAGACCCACCATACTTGCTCCGGACACTGCGAGAGGGCTGTACAAGCAATGATCACACGTACGGCACAGAGGACACACCAGGAACCGCGGTGTTGGCCGTCGAATGGCGCTAGCTGCGCAGCATTTGTGCACCGCCGCCGTCAGTGTCAGCCAGTTTGCCGTGGCATACGGAGCTCCATCGCAGTCTTTAACACTGGTAGCATGCCGCGACAGCGTGGACGTGAACCGTATGTGCAGTTGACGGACTTTGAGCGAGGGCGTATAGTGGGCATGCGGGAGGCCGGGTGGACGTACCGCCGAATTGCTCAACACGTGGGGCGTGAGGTCTCCACAGTACATCGATGTTGTCGCCAGTGGTCGGCGGAAGGTGCACGTGCCCGTCGACCTGGGACCGGACCGCAGCGACGCACGGATGCACGCCAAGACCGTAGGATTGTACGCAGTGCCGTAGGGGGCCGCACCGCCACTTCCCAGCAAATTAGGGACACTGTTGCTCCTGGGGTATCGGCGAGGACCATTCGCAACCGTCTCCATGAAGCTGGGCTACGGTCCCGCACACCGTTAGGCCGTCTTCCGCTCACGCCCCAACATCGTGCAGACCGCCTCCAGTGGTGTCGCGACAGGCGTGAATGGAGGGACGAATGGAGACGTGTCGTCTTCAGCGATGAGAGTCGCTTCTGCCTTGGTGCCAATGATGGTCGTATGCGTGTTTGACGCCGTGCAGGTGAGCGCCACAATCAGGACTGCATACGACCGAGGCACACAGGGCCAACACCCGGCATCATGGTGTGGGGAGCGATCTCCTACACTGGCCATACACCACTGGTGATTGTCGAGGGGACACTGAATAGTGCACGGTACATCCAAACCGCCATCGAACCCATCGTTCTACCATTCCTAGACCGGCAAGGGAACTTGCTGTTCCAACAGGACAATGCACGTCCGCATGTATCCCGTGCCACCCAACGTGCTCTAGAAGGTGTAAGTCAACTACCCTGGCCAGCAAGATCTCCGGATCTGTCCCCCATTGAGCATGTTTGGGACTGGATGAAGCGTCGTCTCACGCGGTCTGCACGTCCAGCGCGAACGCTGGTCCAACTGAGGCGCCAAGTGGAATTGGCATGGCAAGCCGTTCCACAGGACTACATCCAGCATCTCTACGATCGTCTCCATGGGAGAATAGCAGCCTGCATTGCAGCGAATGGTGGATATACACTGTACTAGTGCCGACATTGTGCATGCTCTGTTGCCTGTGTCTATGTGCCTGTGGTTCTGTCAGTGTGATCATGTGATGTATCTGACCCCAGGAATGTGTCAATAAAGTTTCCCCTTCCTGGGACAATGAATTCACGGTGTTCTTATTTCAATTTCTAGTAGTGTATTTAAAAAGTGAGGTTACTGATGAAGGAGGAAGGAAGCGATATAAGACGGGATGAAGATTGTTACTTCATCAAAAGAAAGTTACTACTCAAGAAATTGCTGAAGAAATAATGTCTAGGTCACAGCATTGAAAAGAAATTAAATGTGGAATATGCTGTGTGCAAGGAACTATAATCGTTCGAAGTACGGCACTACAGAATAATGCTAAAAATTAAGATGGCAGGTAAGGTAAGAAATGACGAGGCATTGGCATTTGTAGACGGAGGAGTAGGAGTGTGAAAACCCTTCGCTATAGAAATGAGCAACTGCTATGCGACCCAACATCACAGAACTTAATGAGGGAAGGAACAGTAGAGGGACAAATATAGTAGCAGACAAAGACTGAGATATATAAAACAGAATGTAAAGCATGCTGGGTTCACACCCCCTCCTCAACCTCGCAGTGCAATTTGCTGACCACTTGAACATACTACAGATACGGATTTTCTTAATAATAATAACAATGAGAGTAATATTGTGTTTAGATTAGTGATTAGTACATTGCCAAATCATTACTTGCTAGAAGTTGTAGTTCATAGAAATACTTCACTGTAAAAGCATTGATATGAAAATTTGAGATGTTCGTGTATATATAACTGTCTTAAGAACTGTATTAGCAACGCTATCACAACTTTAGTTGCGTCATAATTTACAAGATAGAAGATCAAAGTCCATTCTCAGTTATTAGAGTTACTTTCGCATAACGATTACGAACATAGATCTGCCGATTATAGTCTTTTTCCGATTAACGAATTTCTTTTTCTCTGCTTACTTCCTTTTTTCTGTCGTAGTTCAATTTTCTGTGGTTTGCAGGCTGTACCATGGACTTTAGAACCATATCGTTGCTGTTGTCAGCAGGTCCTGTCAACCTCTGAATGGTAACCATTCTCTGGCTAAAATGTTCTCCAAAGGTGCCTAGGAAGCAACGGCTTACATGTGAGTTATCCCTTAGACGTGCAGCTGAAAAGTGTCATGTGTTGAACGTAGCATGTAGTGGTCCATAATGCCTAGTTACGTTTAAGCACTTTAGTATTCATGCCCCTTTATTTTTCGAAAGTTAGCTGAAAAACACGGTAACTGCTCTGTGTTAAACATTTAATAATCGTGTATGCAAGGCAAGGCTTCTGAGCACAGTGTCACAGCTTTCTACGTCGTCGTGGAACCTCTCACACCAGTCAGCAGCTATGTGGGGAGAAGATGGAGCAGAGCAGGCGACGCTTGCTTAAAGCGCTAATAGCGCTCCGTTATCCCTGCACCATACCGGCGCTGGGATGGCAGCCACGTGAATAGAGGCCGCTGATCGTACTACCTACGCCCACACTGGCAGCTTCTCTGCGATACACAGCGTCACGCTGGGATGTATACACCGCGGGGCTTGCATGTAATGCCAACCCCATGCTGTGTGGCTCCCAGTACCGTGTCTAACACGGACCTCCTTCCCATCACTTTAGACGCTAATATCCTGACGTCATCATCGAACCAATACACGTCAACGTCTGCTATTAACGTCGTGATGATGGTTCTCTATTGTCTTCTGTTAGAGAATTGCAGGCGTGTTACGTAGCGCTTCATTGTTGTCGTGTAATGGCGAGAGCTGCGCATTTGCTATCAGTGAAAAGAGTAGGTGTGTATTGTATTCTCTGTCTTTCTGCTGGTGTGTGTATTCATCGAATTAGTCATAAATGATGCACTTGAGTTCATTACCCACTAAGGGCGTACTTTTGCGTACAAAACTAGTAAATCAGTGATTCGACTCCTCTAGGCTAATACCATTTTCAGTCTCGCATTTGTAAAGCGTTAATTCTTTTATGTTTGAATTCGAATAAGTAAGTTGTATTTAGTGAAGAAATTTTAAGAGGACCTCCCTCACGAACTCATAAATTTCACTCGCAAATGCACTGTTTTGTAGATAGTTTCGTTAGTCATAAACGTCAGCTGAGTACGTAATGGCAAGTAAACAACACCAGTCTAAAAGATATCACAGACAATTTTTTTTTTGACTCACTGGTATTCTGACTAGTTTAATGCACTCCCCTTCCCGCACCCCCCCCTCCCCCCCCCCTCCCCCCCCCCCCCAAGATTATTTCCTCTATTGTGCCAACCTCCTTTATCTCAGAGTTGCAGCACCCTTCAGATTCCTTTGTTCTTGGTTGTGTATTTCAAACTCTGTTTATCACTACAATTTTTACCCTCAACAGCTCCTTCTACTTCCATTGAAGTTATTCCTTGATGTCATAATATGTCTTATCATCTCGTCGTATCGTCCTGTCAGGGTTCTTCATATGTTCCCGTCTACGCCGATTTGGCGGAGAACGGCTTCATTCCATACTTTATCAATCTACATAGCTTGTTACATCCTTCTATAGCATCATATTTGAAGCACTTCGATCCTCCCCCTTTTCCAATTTTCTCGCAATGTGTGATTCACTACCATATAATACTGTGCTTCAAATGAGGATTCTCCAAAATTTCTTCCCCAAATTAAAACATTTGTTTGATACCAGTTGTTAAATCCTACCTAGTCGTCGAATATGGGGTGTCTATTAAATCTACTTTCTCGGATCGCTAGACAACAATTCAAGCAAATCGTCTTAATGAGTTATGCTTCTAAAAGTTGTTGTTGTTGTTGTGGTCTTCAGTCCTGAGACTGGTTTGATGCAGCTCTCCATACTACTCTATCCTGTGCAAGCTTCTTCATCTCCCAGTACCTACTGCAACCTACATCCTTCTGAATCTGCTTAGTGTATTCATATCTTGGTCTCCCTCTACGATTTTTACCCTCCACGCTGCCCTCCAATACTAAATTTGTGATCCCTTGATGCCTCAGAACATGTCCTACCAACCGATCCCTTCTTCTAGTCAAGTTGTGCCACAAACTTCTCTTCTCCCCAATCCTATTCAATTTCTAAAAGTAAAGGACAATAATTAACTTTCAGAATTACATACATGTGTTGCAGGGAAATGGCGACATGCAAAATAAACAAGCTTCTTCAGTATTTACAATTCCTAATACAAATGAAGTAATACAGCTGACACTTATGTTCAGGTCTCTAGTCTTGAAGCTTCTCTTCGACTGGGTGGCGACCAGTAGGGCGCGGCGCTTATGTTCTCTCCACCTAGTGGTCGCTGCTGTTGCGTTGTCGTCCTGGAGAGGGGTTCTTCAGTGTGCATTTAGCTGATGTCTTTTCACAGCCGACTCTGGTCTGTCGTTCCCGACTGGTGTGCCAGCATTTGGCTTTATGCCGTAACACCAGTAGACGTCCTTTGGCCAGGAACGTCCTATTTTCCTCAACCAGTCTACTGTATGTGCCTTCTTTGTTCGTCATATCATTTTCCTTCCAAAGTAAAAGATTTACTTAACTTTTACTGCATCATGAAAGTAAAATTTTGATGTTAAGTTTTTCAATTGCCTCATTTCTGCTATTCCTCATCAGTTTCGACTTTCTTTAGTTTGCTCTCATTATTTACTCGTTACACCATACCATTCAACGAGTTCTGTAATCCTGCTTCGGTTTCAGAAAGAACAGCAATGTCACCAATGAATATTTTTATTGACTTTCTTCCGACGGATTTTTAATCCCTCTCTTGAAGCTTCCTTTTATTTAAGTCATTGCTTCATCGATTTATAGATTGACCAGAAGTGAAAGGCTTATACAACTTTTAATGGAGCACTTCGTTCTTGGTATTCCTTTATTATTGTGGCCCCTTTGTTCTTGTTCAAGTACGCAACCCATCCTTCCCCATAGCTAAAACTTATTTATTTAAGAGTTTCAAACATCTTCCAATATTTTGTACTGTTAAACGCACTTCCTTGAGCGACAAATCCAAAGAAAGTGTTTTGATATTTCTTATTAAGAGCAACGTCCGAACTGCCTCTCTGGCAACTTGACCTTTCCTAAAGTCAAACTGATTATCGTCCAACAGACAATTTACTTTCGATTCTTCTATGTATTATTCATATCAGCAGCTTGGATGGATAAGCTGTTTTGTTTGGGTTACATATCTCTCATGCATCTGCTCTTGCTGCCCTCTGAGTTATATGGATGAAATTTCTCATAAATTCTGATTGGAAGTCTCCTTTCTGACAGATTTTACACACCAACTTAAATAGTCGTTTGATTACCATCAGTCCTCCCTCCCCTCTCAATGATTTTAGAAACTTCAGTGGAAGGTTATCTACCCCTTCTGTCTTATCTGATTGTAAGTAATCAAAAGCTTCGTAATACCCTGACTATAACTTTGGATCCCCAACGTCTTTCATATCGACTCCCATTTCTTGTGCTATCACGTAATCGGACAAGTCGTCCACTTCAGAAATGTCTTCAGTGTACTCTTTTCATCTATTCTGCAGTCTCCTCAGTGTTTAATAGCGGAGTTGTCATTGCAGTCTAAAAGTTGCCACCCTTGCTTTTAATTTCATCAGAGAGTAATGAGTTAAATGGTGCCTGTAACCATTGTGATTTGTACTGGGCACTGATCACCACAGTCAGTGACCCATACTGACACAGTGTTCTCCACTGAAAGTCACTTCTGTGCTCTGAGCAACATTCGAGAGGCAATGACCGAGTCATTTGACACTGTCCGCCTTTGTAGACGACTCAGTGTGATGGAAGAAAGCTTCAGTGTTACTTCTTCCACTTGATCAGCCTCCAGACAGCAGCATTTGTACACTCGAGAGGCAACCAGTCATCATCAGATAATCGGGCTTTGTTATTATGGCTACCTTGTGTAGGAAGTTGCCTGGAAGACTATGAAGTACAACTACCAGTGCCGTCACCGTCTCAAATCCTCGACTGTTTCCTGACTTCCCAGGCTCTGAGCTGCCCTGCGCAAATGTAAGTGGCAAGTCGGAGCATACTTGGTAAAGTAAAACTGAATTCAGTACTTTGGGCGTTAAGTGGAGTAGGCGTGGGTAATGTTCATTCACTTGGTTCGGAAGTGCTGGGATTCCAAAAGGGGAGAAGCAGCTCCAGATCAGATGTAGAAGTACTCCCTGCAGTTGGTAACAGCTATGAAATCGTATTTGGTTGGATTTTGTGGCTGTACACTATCTCAGATTTGAATAGGAACAAAGCATATTGGAGCTGGATGCAGCACTGTTTCCTGCCAGTTTTGTAGCCAGAAGAAGCACATTGTTGTAACGATCATATGAAGGTAAGTGATGCTCACCTAAATTGCGTCCGAATTCACTTAAAGACAATAGACCGGATGTCATACCAAAAAGTGCAGGAAAACTGATCTCGGTAATTCTAGAGTGGATTTGGTGGTTAATTCCTCACCTGTTGTTGACACCTTGCCAGAGAACGAAGATGTAGGTCAGTGAAGTTAGATTAGTCATGATGTTAGATATGTTGTAGTTTGTCCTACATACAAGAAGTCCATGGAGCCGGGTTGTGCCCAACAGTATAGACAATTTAATTCTGAAGAAGTAAATGCGATACTCCAACAGCCAGAATAGACGTAACGCTCGAGGATGATTTGAATAGTGATTTCACAACAGTCTGTAGGCCACTGTGACTGTCTGTCATCTGTCGGTTTAACCACACTTGGGGGGGGGGGGGGGGGAGGGGCAGGGAATGGAATACATTTAGAGAGTCATGATAAAGAGGAAATGGAGATATTTTAGAAAGTATACTCTGAATTATTATCTCCTCTAGCACCATTTCCTGCAGGGTCACTAACTCATGGCAGGATCCCACTGAGTCCCACTACGAATGATCTGCTCGTATAAAAGAAACTTATCAAGTTGTGAATCGTTTACAATGTATAATGAAAGACGCTATAAATCAACTACTTCATGTTAGGATGTTAACAGAGCACTAGCCCTTGGGGCGCACCAGTTGTAATTACTCTAAAAAAATCATCACATTATAGTAAAGCGTATAGCTTTCGTTGTGGCTACCAGTATTTGAACAATTGGACAGTCGCAGATGCCTGTCTCACGCCAAATATAATAAAGACCTTAAATAACGACGTTAACCATGAAGTTACGAAGTGACTTCTATCAGTTAGACGTAGCACTTTAAAATCCGTTGAAAATCGCATTCACAATTAAATCTGTTCGCTGTCACTACTGTCATGTGACATTTGACGTGGAAGCATGCAGTATCTTTCCAATACCTGTTAGATGGGTATGACAGGGAGTTAAACCAAAGAAACCTGACATCATTTCATGGCATCAGTGTGCATTCTACGGACACTCAGGTGGATATGGTCCATTTACGCTATCTGTGTAACCGGGTATGTGCTGCGTGCCTAACGTTCAGCTCGGAGAAATGCCATTTTGTTTTATGTAAACTCTGTTACTTGAGCCACATAATCTGCCAGTGTCGTGTAAGTGCCCAATCTTGGAGCGTTGAATCCTTGAGACAATTCCCGATATCCACTACAGAACAAGAACTGCAATCATTTTAGGCAAATTTTTATGGAAAATTAACTCCGAAATTCGCTAACATCACAAAATCCTACACAGAATTAAAGAAGGGAGTGGAATTCCAGTGGTCTGTGTATTCTGAAATATCATTAGCGGACGCCAAGCTTAGGCTGTAACAAATGGTTCATGGAAAACGAGCTACAGCCCATGATGAGAAGCTAAACAACGTCCATTGATATACAAGGGAAATACGAGCTGATGAAGTCAGCTCTTACACTGTTAAAAATACAAGTACATACTTACTCATGTGAATCCGGCGAAAGAGGGGTTGCTGGTATGCCGGTGGGGGAATCCTGAATGCAGCTACCACTACAGCTGATGCAGATGACTTGGAAAAGATCTGGAAGACAATACACCAGGGACGAGTGAGTATGGAAAACAACCAGGTAACCCTAGGGTTCTGGTTTTCCATTCAAGTGGCAGGTCAGACCGATCGTAGTACTGTGGTTATTTTGTAGTGACACAATTCTTATAGAAAGTGCAGGTAATCAATGCAGCACACACATTAGTTTAGGGATTAAAAGCAGGGAATATAAGATAAAGGCGAATGAGTCGTGTCGGCTGCCTCACATTTTACAAATTGCCCGCCTCGTCCGCATTAGTTGCAGGCCGCGGTATAGAATTCACTGTTCGTCTAGGGAACACTGTGGCGTTGTCGTAATCTAGGAAACGAGGCGATGCCGAAGGGATTACTTGGCGGTCACGTCCTGCTCTCTCTGTTACAGGGAAGACACGTGTCTAGAATTCGTGGCGTTGTGTGTGTACAACGGACATCTGGGGCAGGCCCCTTCATGGTGTAGAGCTCACTCAACTCTTGCTGAAATGATTAATTTGCCGTGTGGTGAACTAGTTGTGCATGGTAGCTGATTCGTGCCCGCTGAATTAACCCCCCCCCCCCCCTCCCCCCCTGTTCCTTGTTCGTCCAGTGTGAATTTTGGCTCCGAGAAACTCACTTCTTGTCTGAAAGCGTGCATCGAGCTCTTGCTAGAGAGACTGATTTTTCGGCCGTGTAAAAGTCTCGTGCCCCGCATGTCTCGTTCTCGGTACCTTTCTAAACTGGAGGGGAGACAAGTTGATTTGCAAATATCTAACTGCTTAAGTTTCTTAGTCGACACTCGTCAGTACTTCAGGAATTATTTTCTAATGCACCATCCGGTTTTGTGATAAGCACAGTGCATGTGTAGTATAATACTTTAATTCAACTTTAACCATGAGCAGTGTAATTATGACATTGTCAGACTTGCAGTGGTGGCCCGAATTTAGAAGTGCGTTTAGTCTGTTCAGAGTCGCGGACAGTGTCGTATGACGCCTTATGGGACGCTGGGACCTTAGTTCCTCTGCAGCTCTGCTTTTACACACCACGCCAACTTGCACCATCTTCGCCGAGGAGGTCACCACTCTCTAACTTAAGTAATTGTGATCTAGTAACTTTTTCATGTAACTACTGTTTTCTCCTTCTAAGGACCTAAGCGATCAGTCGTCCTGTGACAGTTTCATACCCCTTGTTTTAACAGTGTAACATATTTAAAACCAAGTCACTAGTGCTCTAGAGGCAGCGTCTTTGATTAACAGTCAAAAAATCCTCGGTTCCGAGTTCCCGAGTTCGAAACCCGCCATCCCTTAATTATGATTAATAACCAGCAATGGCGCCCAAGGACTTCCGGAGTGAGAAGTCATCCTCATTCTACCAACGGCCTTGTCAAAGAGCACAGAGGAGCGGACACAGGTTCAGGGCACTCTCTTGTCCTTGGGGTGGGTAACTGCACCTAAAGGCCGAAGAATCAGCAGTGATCAACGGCATGGGGATGCAAATGGCAATGGAAACCACCGTTTTAAAGGTACGTAACGTGTATCCACAGTACATGGAGCCTGTAATTAAAAAAGTGTCAAGGCGATCTCTCCATTGCCAAAAGATTCCGGAATAGTCTCCCATTTTGATCTCCGGGAGGGGACTGCCAAGGTGAGCTTGCCATAAGAAAAAGATTGAATAACAAACGAAAGGATAACGCTATACTGGTAGGGCATGGAATGTCAGACGATTTAACGTGGTAGGGAAGCTAGAAAATGTTAAAAGGGGAATGCAAAGGCTCAATCTAGCGGGAGTCAGTGAAGTGAAATGAAAAGAATACAAGGATATCTGGTCAGATGAGAATAGGGTAACATCAACAGCAGTAGAAATTATTATAACGGGAGTAGGATTCGGTATGAATAGGAAGGTAGGGCAGAGAGTGTGTCACTGTGAACAGTTCGGTGATGGGGATATTCGTATCAGAATCGCCAGCAAACTAACATCGACAACGACATTTCAGGTATACGTCTCAAGCTGAAAATGATGAGACAGAGAAAGTATATGAAGATATTGAAAGAGTAATACAGTACGTAAATGGACGTGAAAATAAAGGGAGGTGAAAATGTAATAGTCATGGGGGACTCGAATAACGTTGTAGGGGAAAGGGGTAGAGAATGGGCATGGGGTGACGAATGAGAGAGAAGCAAGACTAATTGGGTTCTGTAATCAATATCAGCTCGTAATAGCGAATTCTCTGTTCAAGAATTACCATAGGAGGAGGTATACTTGGAAAAAGCTGGGTGGTAAGGGGAAGATTTCATTTAGATTACATCATGGCCAGATAGAGATTCCGAAATAAGGTATTGGATTTTAAAGGATACTCAGGAGCAGGCATACACTCAGGTCAAATGTAGCAGTGACGCAGAGTAGACTGAAGTTTAAGAAATTATACAGGAAGAATCATAACGCAAAGACATGGGATGCGGAAGTGCCGAGGAATGACGAGATACGACTGAAATTGACAAAGGCTCAAGATATAGCAATAAGAAATAGCTCAGTAGACAGTACAGTTGAAGAGGAATGGACATCTCTTAAAAGGTCAATCAGAAGTCGGAAAGAAAAACATAGCTACAAAGAAGCTAACTGCCAAGAAACCATGGGTAACAGAAGAAATACTTCAGCTGATCGATGAAAGTAGGATGTACAAAAATTTTGAGATTGAAGAACACAGAAATACAAGTCATTTAGGAATGAAATAAACAGCCTATAGGAAAATCCAAACAACCTTCGGTGAAATTTAAAGCAAGGGTAATAACTTTAATACTGCAACGGGAACTCCACTGATAAATGCAGAGGAGAGAGAGGATGGATGGAAAGAGTACACTGAAGGCCTCTATAAGGGGAAAGATTTGTCTAATGTGACAGAAGAAGAAACAGGAGTAGATTTAGAAGGGATGAGGGATGCACTATGAGAATCAGAATATAAAGGAGCTTTGGAGGACTTGACATCAAATAAGGAAGAAGGGATAGACAACAAAATGACTGTTCACGTTGGTGTGTGGAGTGTGTGGGTCTGACGACATACCATCTGACTTTCGGAAAAATATCATCCCCACAATCACGAAGACTGCACGAGTTCATAAGTGCGAGAATTATCACGCAATCAGCTTCTCAGATCATGCATGCAAGTTGCTGACAAGAATAGTACTCAGGAGAATGGAGAAATAAATTGATGATGTGTTAGATGACCATCAGTTTGGCTTCAGGAAAGGTAAAGGCACCAGAGAGTCAATTCTGACGTTGAAGTTGATAATGGAAGCAAGACTAAAGAAAAATCATGACACATTGATAAGATTTGTCGTCCCGGAAAACGGGTTCGACAGTGTAAAATAGTGTAAGATGTTCGAAATTCTGAGAAAAATGAGGGTAAGCTTAGGGAGATACGGGTAATACACAATATGTACAAGAACCAAGACGGAATAATATGAGTGGACGACCAAGAACGAAGCGCTCGGATTAAAAACGTTGTAAGAGAGGGATGCAGCCTCCCCCTCTGACCCTCGTCAATCTATACATCGAAGAAGCAATGATGGAAGAAAGAGGGACGTTCAGGACTGGGATTGAAATTCAAGGTGAAAGGATATCTGTGATACGATTCGCTTATGACATTGCTATCCTGTGTGAAAGGAACAAGAGTTACGTGATCTTCTGAATGGGATGCACAGTGCAGTGATTACAGTATATGGATTGAGAGTAAATCGAAGAAAGAGTAAAGAATTGAGAAGCGGCAGAAATGAGAACAGCGGTAAAGTTAACATCAGGATTGATGGTCACGAAGTAAATGAGGTTGAGGAAATCTACTAAGTAAGCAGCAAAATAATCAACGACGAACGGAGCAAGGCGGACATCAAACGCAGACTAGCACTGTCAAGAAGGGCATTACTGGGCAAGAGACGTCTACTACTGGTATCAAACGTAGCCGGTAAACTCAGGAAGAAATTTCTAAGAACGTACGTTTGAAGTAAAGCATTCTGTAATAGTGAAACAGGGACTGTGGGAAAACCGGAACGAAAGAGAATCGAGGCAGCTGAGATGTTGTGCCATAGAAGAATGTTGGAAAGTAGGGGGATTGATAAGGTAAGCAATGTGGAGGTTGTGAAATGGCGAGGAAAGGAAAATGAGGAAAACACCGACAAATAAAAGGGACAGGATGATAAGACAACTATTAACATCAGGGAATGATTTCTATGGTACTAGAGGGAGCTGTTGAGGGAATAAACTGTAGAGGAAGACAGAGATCGGAATATATCCAGCAAATAATTGAGGATATAGGTTTACAGTGTTACTCTGATTCGAAGAGGTTGGCGCAGGAGGGTAATTCGTGACGACCCTCTCAAAGCAGTCAGAAGTCAGATGACTCAAAAAAATCTTTTGTGAACTTGGCCAAGTATTTTTTAAGTTGTATGGGAAGTTATACAATTTTACAATTTGGAGACTGCTCACGCTTTTGGTTTAGTAATTTATTTAAGTGGCTGTCTTCCAACCCGCCTTTGTTTTAATGTTGCGGGCTGTAACGGCAGTGACTTTGGGCACGCCGCGTTGTTTGGCCACAGCTAACTGTATTTCGTAGGTGCGGTGCCTAGATGGAAACATATTTTTTTTTAGTTATGTGAGTCTCGCTTTTGAGCTTTGATGGTTGTGTTTTGTTTCAAAAGGCAGCACTTTTAATAGGAAATACATATAAGCTGCATTGCGAGGGTTAAACACTGCCGGCCGCTGTGGACGAGCGGTTCTGGGCGCTTCAGTCCGAAACCGCGCTGCAGCTACTGTCGCAGGTTCGAATTTTGCCTCGGGCATGAATGTGTGTGACTGCCTTAGATTAGTTAGGTTTAAGTAGTTCTAAGTCTAGTGGACTGATGACCTCATATATTATGTCTCATAGTGCTTACAGTCATTTGAACCATTTGGTTAAACACTGTGCTTAAGGGATTTATCTCTGACGAACATTCTGGCCGCACGTTGTTGACCAGTCTTGTGTAGCGCAGAGTTCTTTGATAATCAGCGTTTCTTACAAACAAAAGAAGGTGTGGGATGGGCGAAAGGAGAGGCCGGAGTGGCAAATACAAAATTTTTGTGTTTCCACTCACTGAATTTTAAAGTTCGCTATGGCACCGGTATATGTTTCTCACTGCTGGAGATACTGAAACCTCACATACTTTCACCATTTCACATTTCTTTTTTTTTTCTTTTTTTTTTTAATCTAAAATTCAGGCCATTGCGCCTCAATTTAATGGTTGTTGAAATGTTGAGTCAGCTTAATGGGGCAAGTTTGTAACGCTCTTGTCAAAGGTTTTGGGAACTTGTGCTTGAGATATTTGCGGCCATTGCTATTGGCTCAAGCTGTGGGCTTTGTTGAAATACACTACTGACCTTTAAAATTGCTGCACCAAGAAGAAATGCTGATGATAAACGGGTATTCATTGTGCTATAAGACTAATGAAAGAGGAGAAAGACTAATTGAGTTCTGTAACAAGTTTCAGCTAGTAATAGCGAATACCCTGTTCAAGAATCACAAGAGGAGGAGCTATACTTGGAAAAGGCCGGGAGATACGGGAAGATTTCAATTAGATTACATCATGGTCAGACAGAGATTTCGAAATCAGATACTGGATTGTAAGGCGTACCCAGGAACAGATATAGACTCAGATCACAATATAGTAGTGATGAAGAGTAGGCTGAAGTTCAAGACATTAGTCAGGAAGAATCAATACTCAAAGAAGTGGGATACGATAGTACTAAGGAATGACGTTTGAAGTTCTCTAACGCTATAGACACGGCAATAAAGAATAGCGCAGTAGGCAGTACAGTTGCAGAGGAATGGACATCTCTAAAAAGGGCCATCACGGAAGTTGGGAAGGAAAACATGGGTACAAAGAAGGTAGCTGCCAAGAAACCGTGGGTAACAGAAGAAATACTTCAGTTGATTGATGAAAGGAGAAAGTACAAACATGTTCCGGGAAAATCAGGAATACAGAAATACAAGTCGTTGAGGAATGAAATAAATAGGAAGTGCAGGGAAACTAAGACGAAATGGCTGCAGGAAAAATGTGAAGACATCGAAAAAGATATGATTGTCGGAAGGACAGACTCAGCATACAGGAAAGTCAAAACAACCTTTGGTGACATTAAAAGCAACGGTGGTAACATTAAGAGTGCAACGGGAATTCCACTGTTAAATGCAGAGGAGAGAGAGCAGATAGGTGGAAAGAATACACTGAAAGCCTCTATGAGGGTGAATATTTGTCTGATTTGATAGAAGAAGAAACAGGAGTCGATTTAGAAGAGATAGGGGATCCAGTATTAGAATCGGAATTTAAAAGAGCTTTAGAGGACTTACGGTCAAATAAGGCAGAAGGGATAGATAATATTCCATCAGAATTTCTAAAATCGTTGAGGGAAGTGGCAACAAAACGACTATTCACGTTGGAGTGTAGAATATATGAGTCTGGCGATATACCATCTGACTTTCGGAAAAGCATCATCCACACAATTCCGAAGACGGCAAGAGCTGACAAGTGCGAGAATTATCGCACAATCAGCTTAACAGCTCTTGCATCGAAGCTGCTTACAAGAATAATATACAGAAGAATGGAAAAGAAAATTGAGAATGCGCTAGGTGACGATCAGTTTGGCTTTAGGAAAAGTAAAGGGACGAGAGAGGCAATTCTGACGTTACGGCTAATAATGGAAGCAAGGCTAAAGAAAAATCAAGACACTTTCGTAGGATTTGTCGACCTGGAAAAAGCGTTCGACAGTATAAAATGGTGCAAGCTGTTCGAGATTCTGAAAAAAGTAGGGGTAAGCTATAGGGAGAGACGGGTGATATACAATATGTACAACAACCAAGAGGGAATAATAAGAGTGGACGATCAAGAACGAAGTGCTCGTATTAAGAAGGGTGTAAGACAAGGCTATAGCCTTTCGCCCCTACTCTTCAATCTGTACATCGAGGAAGCAATGGTGGAAGTAAAAGAAAGGTTCAGGAGTGGAATTAAAATACAAGGTGAAAGGATATTAATGATACGATTCGCTGATGACATTGCTATCGTGAGTGAAAGTGAAGAAGAATTAAATGATCTGCTGAACGGAATGAACAGTCTAATGAGTACACAGTATGGTTTGAGAGTAAACCGGAGAAAGCCGAAGGTAATGAAAAGTAGTAGAAATGAGAACAGCGAGAAACTTAACATCAGGATTGATGGTCACGAAGTCAATGAAGTTAAGGAATTCTGCCACCTAGGCAGTAAAATAACCAATGACGGACGGAGCAAGGAGGACATCAAAAGCAGACTCGCTATGGCAAAAAGGCATTTCTGGCCAAGAGAAGTCTACTAATATCAAATACCGGCCTTAATTTGAGGAAGAAATTTCTGAGGATGTACGTCTGGAGTACAGCATTGTATGGTAGTGAAACATGGACTGTGGGAAAACCGGAACAGATGAGAATCTAAGCATTTCAGATGTGGCGCTATAGACGAATGTTGAAAATCAGGTGGACTGATAAGGTAATGAATAAGGAGGGTCTATGCAGAATCGGAGAGGAAAGGAATATGTGGAAAACACTGATAAGGGGAAGGGACAGGATGATAGGACATCTGCTAAGACATGATGGAATGACTTCCATGGTACTAGAGGGAGCTGTAGAGGGCAAAAACTGTAGAGGAAGACAGAGATTGGAATACGTCAAGCAAATAATTGAGGACGTAGGTTGCAATTGCTACTCTGAGATGAAGAGGTTAGCACAGGAAAGGAATTCGTAGCGGGCCGCATCAAACCAGTCAGTAGACTGATGATGAAAAAAAAAAAGACTGTTTGTTGGCTGTATGCTGGTTAGTTATATATTTTTAATTTATATTGAACCTGTGTGACCATCTCCTCGCGTTACCTTTGAGAATTGTACTCAACCTTGCGTCCTGGCTGCTAATATACCAGGCCCATAAGAAATGGTGTCTATATTGTGACCCTTATTTGTTTAACTTGATAAACGAATTAATTATTTTTGAAATATGCTCAACGGAAACTGGTGCGAGTTTCTCTAAGATAACGCGTTCTGGGGTGTTTGAACTCAAAGTCGTCCTATAGCAGCTGGTAGCCTATCTAAATTCACATTGCATTAACCTTAGAAAATCGAACTGAAATAGATACATCCTACCCATATTATGTGTCAGGTGACTGGGGGAATATTTCTTAACTGAAATGCTGACTCTCGTTTAATAGATTTATTTTCTACTTTGATGAAAACTTATGAAGTCGACACATTACAATTTTTCTTTACTTACAAAACGTATGTCTGAATCAGCGTCACCTCTCATGGGTAGGCCAATGACAAAACGAAAACACTACACGAATAATTTCATATATGACACATAATTTCATAATAACACACCGTCTTCAGCGGGAAAATCGTCATTCATTCTTTAAGACTCACATATCGTCATGCATGAATTACACCACTAGAAAATTAAGGTAGGCCATTGCTGAAGGTAGATAACCTCTATTAGAGAAAAGATTCTGGGCAAAAATGATGTATTATTGGCGCCAAAATGAAGTGCGAACTGAACTCACAAAGAAATTAACAAAAATAATTAATTTTCGCGACAGAAATTTCTCGATCTACCATCCGATACGCAATCTACACTCATTGAGCTAAAAGTGAAGATTATAACTTGGGAAATAGCTACATGAACTGATGGTTCCTGTTGCATGCTCACTACCACAAAGCAAAATTTCACAAACACATTTCAGAGAAAACTATTGCAAATAAATTAAAACCGTAACCTGTACCGATGAAGGTATGTTGAATGTGTGCTATGAGCATACCCTGTCGTGAATTTTTAGCGATATTACCTCATTTTGCCGGCCGCGGTGGTCTCGCGGTTCTAGGCCCGCAGTCCGGAACCGTGCGACTGCTACGGTCGCAGGTTCGAATCCTGCCTCGGGCATGGATGTATGTGATGCCCTTAGGTTAGTTGGGTTTAAGTAGTTCTAAGTTCTAGGGGACTGATAACCACAGCAGTTGAGTCCCATAGTGCTCAGAGCCATTTGAACCATTTTTACCTCATTTCTATCTCACCAAATCTGCAAGCTGCTGTGCTGCCGCGTCCGGTCCGTCTCATGGCTGGCCCCACAGTGCTCTCCACGCACCTAAATCCGTCCAACGTTCCTATTCAAACGCGGTGGTGGGGAGACTCACCTCACCCCCGCACCAACTTCGTAACCTACCCTCGTTTCTGTTTTCATCTTTGCTTGCGGCTCTGGCCTACCTGCCGTTATTCTTGTAAGGTTGGCAATGACTGCTATTCCCTTAAACTGTTCCCTTTAGTCCATGCTCCCGCTACATTTGACTTCCATTCACACCCATGCACACTCATACAGGATGGAACAATGAGTATACGTACAAACGCCGTGTGACATCTTTGTGAAATGATGAAAAGAAATAAACAAATGCGTCAAATATTCCTTTCACCCAGCGAAGTACTGAAGCTGCTAGAAATCAAATAAAAACTTATATCTCGATATAGAAAACATAATTACTTCCTACTGTAACCTGAGGCAAAACGAAAATAACGCCTCAATTGGACAAATATATTATACTAGAACTGACATGTGATTACATTTTCACGCTATTTGGGTGCATAGATCCTGAGAAATCAGTACCCAGATCAACCACCTCTGTCCGTAATAACCACTTTGATACGCCTGGGCGTTGAGTCAAACAGAGCTTGGATGGCATGTACAGGTACAACTGCCCATGCAGCTTCAACACGATACCACAGTTCATCAAGAGTAGTGACTGGCGTATTGTGACGAGCCAGTTGCTCGGCCACCATTGACTAGACGTTTTCAATTGGTGGGAAATCTGGAGAATGTGCTGGCCAGGGCAGCAGTCGAACATTTTCTGTGTCCCGAAAGGCCCGTACATGGCCTGCTACATGCGGTCGTGCTTTAGCCTGCCGAAATGCAGGGTTTCGCAGAGATCGAACGAAGGATAGAGACACATCTGAAATGTAATGTCCACCTTTCAAAGTGCCGTCAATGCGAACAAGAGGTGACCGAGAAGTGTAACCAATGGCACCCCACACGATCGCGCCGGGTAATACGCCAGTATGGAGATGACAAATACAAGCTTCCAATGTGCGTTCACTGCGATGACGCCAAACACGGATGCGACCATCATGATTCTGTAGACAGAACCTGGATTCATCCGAAAAAATGACGTTTTGCCATTCGTGCACCCAGGTTCGTCGTTGAGTACACCATCGCAGGCGCTTCTGTCTGTGATGCAGCGTCAAGGGTAACCGCAGCCATCGCCTCCGAGCTGATAGTCCATGCTGCTGCAAACGTCGTCGAACTGTTCGTGCAGATGGTTGTTGTCTTGCAAACGTCCCCATCCGTTGACTCAGGGATCAGGACGTGGCTGCACGATCCGTTACAGGCATGCGGATAAGATGCCTGTCATCTCGACTGCTACTGATACGAGGACATTGGGATCCAGCACGGAGTTCCGTATTACCCTCCTGAACCCACCGATTCCATATTCTGCTAATTGGATCTCGACCAAAGCGAGCAGCAATGTCGCGATACGATAAACCGCGATCGCGATAGGCTGCAATCCGACCTTTATCAATGTCGGAAACGTGATGGTATGCTTTTCTCCTCCTTACACGAGGCATCACAACTACGTTTCACCAGGCAACGTCGGTCAGCTGATGTTTGTGTATGAGAAATCGGTTGGAAACTTTCCTCATGTCAGCACGTTGTAGGTGTCGCCACCAGAGCCAACCTTGTGTGAATGCTCTGAAAAGCTAATCATTTGCATATCATAGCATCTTCTTCCTGTCGGTTAAATTTCACGTCTGTAGCACGTGATCTTCGTGGTGTAGCAATTTTAATGGCCAGTAGTGTATATACAGTATGCGGTTTAAATGATAACAACGTTTCGTCGTATTTTGACATTAGAGGTTTCAAATTTTATGGGCTTGTCTGTAACGAGTTATAATTTGTTAAAGGGCCCTGTGTCATTTTATAACTGTTTCTGGTGTCCAAACTGTTTTAAATTAATTGTTGCGGAGCTCATAAATCGTTTTTATTAGTACTTACAGTAATGGTAATAAAGTTCGTCAAAAGATGGAAAATGTGTACTTAAATGCCTGGCCACTCCTTTCGCGCGCATGTTTTTGGTTAAGCGGCTCTCTGAAAGGTCAGATTTCAGTGTTTGTTTCGAGCGGGGTTTTCTGGGTCAAGATAGAGAATTTTCCTATTGCATCATTAACCGTTTCCTGGGTTATTGTTTTTAGTCATTGTTGTTTTTATTGTATTTGCTTACTGTAATTCATTGCAGCAATTAATTATGTCCCGTTTGCAGCAGTATTGCCAACCACGGCGTCGCACCGTTGTCCTAGTATTTCCATTCTTAAGAAGGATTATTTGCTCTATGAGGCCAGGACACGACAATTCCCTTCTAATGGAAGTGTCACTGAGTTAGTTACTCGTTAACGTACACAGTTGGACAGCCCTTTGGTCCTCACTTTTGACACCATGGGCGAGGTAGATGCCCCCACAAGCTAACTTCGCCACTGCCATATAAGCCTTATGCCAAAATATATAAATGTTAGAAACTAGTCAGCCCACCCGTAAGCAGGTTTACAAGATCCAAGCCCCACTAATTCAGTGGGACAGCTGTTTGAGCGATGATCAGCAGTTTAAACTGAGTTCTGAACAGAGTAAACCTGTTGAAGATTTGCATGCGCAGGTGTGGAATTTACAAGCTAGTGTAAGCGGTTTTGGCTTAGAGGAGTTGGGAAACGTGACTGGCTAGCAGCAATCTTCGTATAGACATGTAACGCTCGGTCAGGTGGTTGGTAAGGTTCAGCAATCAGTTGAGAGTCCTTGGGCAAACTGCCTCATCCTGGGGTTCAAATGGCTCTGAGCACTATGGGACTTAACTGCTGAGGTCATCAGTCCCCTAGAACTTAGAACTACTTAAACCTAACTAACCTAACGACATCACACACATCCACGCCCGAGGCAGGAGTCGAACCTGTGACCGTAGCGTCATCCTAGGGCTTTTTGCTCCAGGGTACTAAGCAACTCTCGTTGGAGAGTCTGAGCGAGATATTATCCGTTTTGTGGCTTACTGCATAGGTTGAATTCCATGCTAACGCTTTGTTTCCTTTGATATGTGTGGTTGTAAGCGGTATATTTTCCGAAATTTTGCAAGAGAAAGCACGGTTGAAGTGTCTGCATAATGGTATCATTGAATTTAAGCTTTCACTCCGCTTTACAAATGAACTCGGGCGAAAGCACTTTTGGTGGGTTCAGGCCACCAAAGGCACTTTGGATAGGTATACTGGGTAAATCTGGATCGCAGTCTCAGCCTTTGAGTTGCAGGTTACTGAAACCCAAATAGTTAATATAGTGGACCGTATGAGGCCGGCCGACCGATCGCGCATTACCTTCGCTAAAAGATCTTCCACCTTCCTTGAATTGGATGCCTTGGTTTCTGCGATTGAGTAGTTATTTATCGCAGGCCAACATCGTGGCGGTATGGGTCGTTATTTTGAAGAAGTCCGTGTGGATTCTAAAGAATACCAAGGTGATTCCTTAAAAAGGGACAGGGCAACGACATGTTTTCTGTGCCATAAAGCGGTGCATTTGGTTCGTGAATGTCCTGTTCATCGGAAGGGGAAATCCAACAGCTGACGCCACCGGAAACAGAAGGAGGTATGATACTCGCTCCCGAAGTGCTGTCGGCATATTACAGATGTGGTAAGAGGACCCTTATCTTATATTTGCATTCAGCTTAACCAAGAGCCTATATGCTGACTTATTAATTCGGGCAGCTGAGTTTTTCTTCTTGACTACCAGTGGTATTTGGAAAACAGGGCTATCTGTAAATGACATTGCTTGTGCTGTTCCTGATAGAGATGTCAGCCTATTAATGGGTAGGTGTTGCGTCTGGTTGGGGAATTGCGAGTCAAATTGAGCATAACTTTGCACGGCTAATCAATTTACTGGTCTTCAAGACCTTATCTGTCAATCTAATTCTGGTGTGCGATTTTCTCTAGAATACTGGCTTAATATTGGATTGTCAGTATACAGTTGTTTAGTTCAAAATTTTTCCTGTTGAGATGTTTCACTTTTGTTCCTGCTGTCACAGTTCTTTGGAAAATTCTAGTGCGTTGTGCCCCTGTGGAAGGTCCGAGATCAGTTACCTGAGGCCGGACGAGGCCAAACAGTTGTTGCAGGTCCTGAAACGTTCCCACAGACCTTAACTGACTATCTAGGCATAACGAATAAGATTAAGACCATTCTAAAAGATGAAGTGCCAGTTCGGTAAGCTCCATGTAGGCTATTTCCTCCGAAGATGTAGCACTTACGTACTTGAATTGATGGCATGTTATGTAACGGAGTGATCTGAGCCTCTACATTTCGATGATTCTAATACCTACAGTCGGGAATTCCGTCCGGTAGCTGACTATGAACTAGCTTATCAAAAGTTTCTTTTAAAACTGTATTCTTGCCTGATTTACGTAAGTGTTTTACACGTTTCGCTGGGACCGAGTTCTTTACGTCTCTTGATCTTAATCAGCACATTATAAGATCCTTTTACCCAAGGATTCTAAAAATATTAGCATCTTCTTGCGGACTGTAACTTATGAGCTCTACAAGGGCGTTTACTAATGGGAAGCATTGCCTATCCTCTTTGCCAGGATTTTTTTTTATATAAACGGGTAACCAGGACCTGTGCTAGGTTCTGTCACGTCTCCGGAAGACTAGGCCCCAGACCATCATGTGGCGGAAGCTTTAAGCTGCATGTTCGAAGGCAATTAGCCAGTACAGCTGAAAAGGAATGGACATTTCTAAGAAGGGCAATCACAGAACATGCAAAGAAAGACATAGGCAGAAAGAAAATAACTGCGAAGAAACCGTGGGTAGCAGAAGAAAAACTTCAGCTGTTCCATGAAAGAAGAGAGTACAAAAGGGTTCAGGGTAATTAGGGAATACACGTCGTATAGTAAGGAAATAAATATTACGTACAGGGAAGCTGAGGTGAAATGGTTGCATGAAGAAATCAAAAAATAAATGATTGACGGAAGGACTGACTCAGCGTGCAGGAAAGTCAAAACGTCTTTCGGTCACACAAAAAGCAAGGGTGGTAACATTAAGTGTGCAACGGGAATTCTCAGCCATCAATGAGGGGGAAGATTTGTCAGATGTAATAGAAGAGGAGAAAGGAATCCATTTAGAGGAGATAGGGGACCAAGTATTAGAATCAGAATTTAAGAGAGCTTTAGACGACTTAAGAGACAAAAAAGGCAGAATGGGTAGATAACACTCCATCAGAATTTCTAAAATAAGCCAGACGTGGGAACAAAATGAATATTCACTTTGTGTGTAGGATGTATGAGTCTGGGGACATACCATCTTACTTTTGGAAAAATATCATCCAAATAATTACGAAGACTGCAAGAGCTGACAAGTGCGAGAATCATCGCACAATCAGTTTTACAGCACAAGCATCCAAATTCCTGACACATGCATCCAAATTCACTGACAAGAGTAATATACGAAAGAATGGAAAAGGAAATTCAGGATGTGGTAGATGAGGATTATTTTTGCATTAGAAAAGGTAATGAGACCCAAGAGGCAATTCTGACGTTGCGCTTGATAATGAAGGCAAGACTAAAGAAGAATCAAGGCAGATTCATAGGATCTGTCGGACTGGAAAAACGTGTTCGACAGTGTAGAAAAGTGCAAAACGTACGAATTTCTGAGAAAAATAGGGGAAGCTATAGGGAGAGACGGGTAATACACAATATGAACAAGAGGGAAGGAGGTATACTAAGACTGGGTGAACAAAAACAATGTGCCCGGATTAAAATGGTTGTAAGACAAGGATGTAGCGTTTCTGCCCTACTGTTCAATCTGTGCATCGAAGAAGCAATGATGGAAATAAAAGAAAGCTTCAGAAGTGGAATTAAAATTCGAGGTGAAAGGATATTAATTAAGCGACTCGCTGATGACAGTCAAAGTGACAAAGAATTACATGATCCGCTGAATGGAATAAACGGTCTAACGCGTACAGAATATGACTGAGAGTAGATCGAAGAAAGACGAAAGTAATGAGAAGTAGCAGAAATGAGAACAGCGAGAAACTTAGCATCAGGATTGATGGTAATTAAGTAGATGAAGTTAAGAAATTATGCTGTCTGGGCAGCAAAATAACCAATGGCAGACGGAGCAAGAAGGACATCAAAAGCAGACTAGCCCTGGCAAAAGGGCATTTCTGGCCAAGATCAATCTGCTAATATCAAACATAGGCCTTAATTTGGGGAAGAAATTTCTGAGAATGTACCTCTGGAGCAGAGCGTTATGTGGTAGTGAAACATGGACCGTGCAAAAACCGAGTTAAAAAAATGTGTGTGAAATCTTATGGGATTTAACTGCTAAGGTCATCAGTCCCTAAGCTTCCATACTAATTAACCTAAATTATCCTAAGGAGAAACACACACACCTATGCCCGAGGGAGGACTCGAACCTCCGCCAGGACCAGCCGGACAGTCCATGACTGCGGCGCCTTAGAGAAAAGCCGAGTATCGAAGCATTTGAGATGTGATGCTTCAGGTAAATGTTGAAAATTAGGTGGTCTGATAGGGTAAGGAATCAGAAGTTCTGCCCAGAATGGGGCAGGAAAGGGATATGTGGAAAACACTGACAAGGAGAAAGCACAGGATGATAGGACATCTGTTAAGACATCAGGGAATGACTTCCATGGTACTATGGGGAGCTGTAGAGGGCAAAAACTGTAGAGGAATACAGAGATTGGAATACATACAGCAAATAATTGACGATGTAGTCCGCCCCTGGTAGCTGAGTGGTCAGCGCGACGGACCGTCAATCCTAAGGGCCCGGGTTCGATTACCGGCTAGGCTGGAGATTCTCTTCGCATAGGGACTGGGTGTTGTGTTGTCCTAATCATCATCATTTCATCCCCATCGACGCGCAAGTCGCCGAAGTGGTGTCAAATCGAAAGATGTGCACCAGGCGAGCGGTCTACCCTACGGGAGGCTCTCGTCACACGCCATTATTATTATTATTATTGACGACGTAGGTTGCAAGTGATACTCCGATATGATGAAGTTGACACAAGACAGAAATTTGTGGAGGACCACATTAAACCAGTCAGTACAGTGATGACTGCCCCCCCCCCCCCCCTCCCAAGAAAAAAGGGAAAACTGTCCTAGGGAGAAACCTTTCACCGATTACATGGCATTCCTCCCTCGTTCTCTTGCTGGCGATAGGTATGTTCTGGCTGTTTTGGTGCCTTTTCCCGTTTCTGCTGGTTGATTCCGAGCAGCGGGGTTATGGCATCTTTGACCTTTCGTCACCCACTTTCTGAGTATTCTTTCCGCATTTGGACCACCTAGGTCTGTTGTGAGTGATAATACTGCAGCTGTCACTTCCAAATGTATAAAAGGTTGTGTTTTGAGACTGTCGTTAACCATATCACCACGACTCTGTACTGTCCGCAACATTGCCTTGAAAGGGCAGATGGGTTACGCTAGTAAACTGGATCTGCGGTTCCTTGGTCTTTCTGATATCGGGTAAAAACTAAGTCTCGTTAAACTGCTTTTGCGGAATCTCCACACAGGCAAATTTTTATGGGCTGACGTGAGCGAAACCAATGAGAACTAGCTAATTATATAAGAAACAAAAATAAGGGGGGAGTAGGTTCCTCACCCCTTCCCTAGTTTCGTGGGGTAGGTTTACAAATAGCCTGCCTCATCCTCGTCAGTTCGTGGCCACAGTAAAGAGTGAGCTGTTCGCGAGGCGATTGTATAAGGGAATATTGGGTGGTGACGTCCTCCTCTCTCTCTGCCAATTGGTGTGGGGGGGGGGGGGGGGGGCAAGTTGCTTACTTGGTTGTTTTATTTGCGGAGAGGGAAGTAAAGAGCGGAGTTCGTATCCTTTCAAAGGGGTAATGCCGGCATTTGTCTAAAGGGATTTAGGGAAATCACGAAAAACCAAAATCACCATGGTCGGACGCGGATTTGAACCGTCGTCTTCCCGAATGCGAGTCCAGTGCGCTAACCACTGCGCCACCTCGCTCGATCATGTCGCTTGAATTTGTGGTGACGCCTACTGACTTTGGGCGTTTGGAGGACTGTATGTGTACTACGACTCAAGGCTTCCTGAGTTCATTAATTTTCTGTGTGGTAACATAAAAACATAAAAAAAAGTTTTGCATCACGTCGGTTCCGAGAGCTCCGGCAACTGTACAGAAAACTGGAATAGAAAGCAATATGAACATCATTTCACCCTTTTTATTGCTCATGAGAACCACACATTGCATATTGTACCACCATACAGCGAGACCTTCAGAGATGGTGGTCCCGAGTGCTGTACGCACTGGTACCACTAATACTCAGAAGCAAGTCCTCTTGCACTGATCCACAAGTTCATCAAGGGACTGTTGGCCAGATTGTCCCAGTCTTCAATGGGGGTTCGGAGTACATCCCTCAGAGTGTTTGGAGGGTCACGTGTCCATAAAAAGCCCTTTTCAGTCTATCCCAGGCGTGTCCGATAGGGTTCATATCTGGAGAACATGCTCGCCACTCTAGTCGAGCGATGTTGTTATATTGAGGGAAGTCACTCACAAGATGTGCACGACGGGGCCACGAATTGTTGTCCATGAAGACGAATGCCTAGCCAATATGCTGCCGATATGGTTGCGCTATCGGTAGGATGTTGGCATCCACGTATCGTGCAGCCGTTGCGGCGCCTTCCATGACCACCAGCGGCGTACGTCGGCCGCATATAATCCGACCCCAAAACAACAGGGAATCTCCACCTTGCTGCACTCGCTGGACAGTGTACGTCGTTCAGCCTGACCGGGTTTCCTCCGAACATCTCTCCGACGATTGTGTGGTTGAAGGCGTATGCGACACTCATCGGTGAAGAGAACGTGATGCCAGTCCTGAGCGGTCCACTCGGCATGTTGTTGGGCCCATCTGTACCGCGCTGCATGGCGCTGGTGCTTCCAAAGATGGACCTCGCTATGGACGTGAAGTTGCCCACCATGTAGTCTATTGCGCACAGTTTGAGTCTTAACACGATGTCCTGTGGCTGCACGAAAAGCATCATTCAACAGGATGGCGTTGCTGTCAGTGTTCCTCCGAGCCATAATCCGTAGGTAGCGGTCATCCACTGTAGTAGCAGCCCTTGGGCGGAGTGAGTGAGGCACGTCATCGACAGTTTCTGTCTCTCTGTATCTCCACTATGTGCACACAACATCGCTTTGGTTCACTCCGAGCCGCCTGGACACTTCCCTTGTTGAGAGCCCTTCCTGTCACAAAGTAACAATGCGGACGCGATCGATCGGCGATATTGATCGTCTATGCATGGTTGAACTACAGACAGAACTGGAATGACCGGAACGCATCGCCTGTCGGACCCCTTCCGTCTTACAGGCGCTGCCCATGCATGGTTGTTTACGTCATTGGGTGGTTTTAGTGACATCTCTGAACAGTAAATGAGATTGTTTCTGTGATACAATACCCACAGTCAACGTCTATCGTCATTAGTTCCGGCAACCTGAGTGATGCGTGACTTTTTGTTATGTCAGTAGCTGTGCATGATAACTGATACGTGGCTGCGGAATTAAATCCAGTTGTTGCTTGTTTGCCTGATGCGAATTTGGCACTGAGTAACCCACGTCGTGTTTGAATGTGTAGATCGAACTTTTCGCGAGTGAGCGTGATTTTTTTCGGCTGTATATGAGTCACACGGCCCTGCCTGTCTCGTTCACGGTACCTTTGTAAATCTTAGCGGAGACGAGATGAACTGCAAGTTTCTGGCTGTTTAGATGTCTTAGTACATGTTCGGCAGTACTTCTGGAATTATATCTGTTCTACCATCTTACTTTGTGATACCCATAGTGTGTGCATTTACTCAGCTTTACCCACCTCACTGAGTGGTTTTACAATGGCAGTGTTGGACGTACAGTGATGTGCCGCTGTATGGGACCCAAGGATCTTAGTGCTTTTGCAGCTGTGCTTCTTCACACCATGCCAGCGTGCTCCGTCGTCGCCGAGGAGGTAGCGGTCGCTAAATTATGTAATTGTAATCTTGTGCATTGCAATATCTTAACTGTTTCATGCAACTACTCTTTTCCTTATAGTAATGGCCTATGCAGTCAGTGGAGGTCGCCGCTCTCTAAGTTATATAACTGTAATCTTGTAACTGTTGCATGCAACTGCTGCTTTTCTTCCATTCTAAGGGCTGAAGAGGCGTGTTAGTCTGTGCCAGTTTATTACTCCTAATGTTAACAGTGCAATATGCCTTTATACTTGGTCAAGTTTTTTAGTTAGTATGGGATGGTATTCCTGTTGTAAACTACTCACTCTTCTGGTTTAGTAATTATTTAATGTGGCAGATAGCTCCCCTTCCTTTCACTTAATGTCACGGGCCGTAACGGCACTGGCTCGCGCTTTGTTTGCCCATAGTTGACTGTATTTCCTATTTATAGTGCCTAGATGCAAGCAGAACGTTTATAGTTATTCCTAACTGTGTCAGTTCATCACCTTGTTAGGTTACATGTTCCTGTGTTTGATGTTACCACGCAAATCTTGTAAGGAGACAAGCATATAATCTGCACTGCGTGGTTTAAATTCTGTGCTTCTAGGATTCATCTTTGCTGAACATTTTGGCCGCGCACATTGTTAACTGTGACCCGTCTTGCGCGGTGTACAGTTCCTTGATACTTAGCTTTTTTAAGGGGAAAAGTAAAGGTCCCAAAATCAAATATTAAACCTGTTTCTCCATTCAATAAATTCCAAGGTTAGCTACGGCGCCGGAATTTGTTTCTCGCTGCTGGAGATATATAGAGGCAGCATCTACTCCTGACATTTAATATGTTTTTTTTTTTAATTCTGAAATTCAGACTGTTGCGCCTTATTTTCATGGTTGTTGTATGGTGAGTCATCCCAGTGAGGGAGGTTTGTAATTTCTTCTCAAAGGTTGTGAAACACTGTATTTGACTTATTTGCTCCCGTTACTGTTCTTCCAAGATGAAGAACCTTTGTTAAAATATATACAGTCTGTTATTTAAATAACTATAAGGCTCTGAGCACTATGTGACTTAACATCTGAGGTCATCAGTCCCCTAGAACCTACCTAACCTAAGGACATCACACACATCCATGCCCGAGGTAGGATTCGTACCTGCGACCGTAGTGGTCGCGCTGTTCCAGACTGATGACAATAAGGTTTGGTCGTAGTTTGACAGTAGAGATTTCGAGTTCTATGGGATTGTCTATAAAGAGTTATAATTTGACAACGGGCCTGTTTCAATTTATGACTGTTGCTGGTATCCAAACTGTTGCTCTCTTTGCTTATTTCCTTTCCTCTTGGTAATTAAGATGTTTGTTGCTGATCTCAGAAGTGGTTTCACTTAATATATGTAGCGTGTTTTTAAATGATGATAACCTTGTCAAATAGTGAATGATATGTACCTAAAACCCTTGTGCAGTCCTTTCACTTGTTTGATTTTGGTTAAGCCACATTAAGAAAGGTCAGATTTCAACGAGGATAAATGTAGACTGGCAATGGCAAGGAAAGCGTTTCTGAAGAAGAGAAATTTGTTAACATCAAGTATAGATTTAAGTGCCAGGAAGTCGTTTCTGAAGGTATTCATATGGAGTGTAGCCATGTATGGAAGTGAAACATGGACGATAAATAGTTTGGACAGGGAGAGAATAGAAGCTTTAGAAATGTGGTGCTGCAGAAGAATGCTGAAGATTAGATGGGTAGATCACATAACTAATGAGGAGGTATTGAATAGAATTGGGGAGAAGTTTGTGGCACAACTTGACGAGAAGAAGGGACCGGTTGGTAGGACATGTTCTGAGGCATCAAGGGATCACAAATTTAGTATTGGAAGGTTGCGTGGAGGGTAAAAATCGTAGAGGGAGACCAAGAGATGAATACACTAAGCAGATTCAGAAGGATGTAGGTTGCAGTAGGTACTGGGAGATGAAGAAGCTTGCACAGAATAGAGTAGCTTGGAGAGCTGCATCAAACCAGTCTCTGGACTGAAGACCACAACAACAAAAGAAGAGCCTTTGGAATAGCAACAGTGATAATTGTGTGCCATCGGAGTGATTGAATTCTGCTATAATTGATCCGTAAGAAACGTATAGTATGCAGGTGACATAAGAAGCTGTATGGCATGTGAAAAACTAATATTTTACAAGGGTGATATGTTGCTCTCAAATATACATTTATGTTTGACAGCCAAATTTTCTAAGAAGTACTTCTCTACATGAATGTTTTGGGGACTGTTGTACTGAAGGGAGTCACAGAAACATAATTACTTCACTGTGGTAACTTTTGATAATTGCATTGGTGCATGGATATGTGAATGTTCATTCTGCCTTGATTCTGTACTTCACCTGAGTTGTCCCTCTCCAAAAATGTACCACAATGGTTGTCATTATTTTTACTTTTTCATTATTATTCTTTCCGAAGGAATTTGATTGACTGTAGCGATACCAGTGTTTGGTGGAAGATTAGAAACTATGAGAGGCACATTTTTCCCAGTTGTTCTAACGCCGTTGAACAATCTTTTACGTTTTAGTATGCTGTTCTAAATTTCGAATCTCGAATTTTAGAAAACGCTTGTGAAGCGCTTCAGGCTAAGGACGTATTTACACATGGAAGTATGTACTACAATAATGCAAAAAACTGAAAATTATTTAAAAGCTTGTGCGCAGGTTTTGGGTTTAGTTTGGCTGGAGGTTGTGCGAGTGTGAGCTTATGGTAAATACTTTCCCCGTTAAAAATTGGATTACTGCGTACAGGAGCTGAATAACAAAAGTAACTGAACAGTGCGTGGCTCGAGGTCATACCGTTTATTGATCGTTATCTTGTTTTTATGGTTCTGTCGCCTCGTTTTCTTTTATTTCGATTTATTCTCGTCACTAGGTTACTGGTTTGCTTAGCCATAAGTGGCAGCAGCAGCGCTTATCGATAAGCGCACTGTCGTACTATCTCTGGAGCGCCCGCTAGTATTTCCGGGTCGTCGTGTGTCTGGGGTTGAGTTTGGACGGAGCGCCACGGAGGTGCGGACAGCCAGTACTAGCCAACCGCTGGCAACACTCATGGACTGTCCGACGGAAGGAGACTGGAGCGGGATCGATCGTTGGTTGGTCGTTCGGGCGGTCGTCTCATTGGACGACGTTTATTTGGTGGCCGACCGCTTATGGAAACTCTCTGTGTGTGTAACTTGTCATTTCTCCCTGTTGTTCCACGGTGATCGGTTTAGGATTGTCGGAGTTTTTGGTGAAAGTGTTTACTTGGAACTGTGTGTAGCCTTCGTGATTTCGGCTGTGCAGACGAATGCTGTCTGCGTACTGGAGTAGCCAGTCGGTCGGTTGCGACAGAGGGTGCTGCTGGGATCTCCGTCCTCGTTGATATTTTCGGATGTCGTGCCGTTGGTTGGGTGGAAGGGAATTGATTAGGTTGTTGGTTGGTTCTTCAGCCGTCCCTGGGTCGTGCTGCCACCCGATTATTTAGTGTTACACTTAGCTGACTGTCTTACCTAAGCTGTTGTTACATTTTCCTCCCCAGGCCGACACTTGGAACACTACTGAGCACCACTGTTCTGTTGTTCGTGTTGTGATTTTCTTCTGTCGCAAGTACTGTGCCAGGCATTCAAACGTGTATTAATTTTGTCTGCTCTGTTAGTATATGTCCTTTAGCCGAACCTTATGTGAAGTATTTTAAGATTAGGTCTTCATCCGTGTTTTATTAAAAATTCTTGTTTGCTCTGTAATTAGGCCTTCAGCCGCGTTTGTTTTAAAATTTGTGGCTTTCTGCCGTAATGTGTAAATTCCTGTCTGTGAGGTTTCTATTTAATTATCTTGAATTCTCAAAATGGCCTTCCCCGTACTGTGTAAATGCATATCTTAAGGTTTGTCCTTAATTATTCTGAATAATTGTTAGGGCCTTCAGCCGTCAAGATATTTCAAATTTTCTTAAGATGATTTTCTGTTGTACTGTGTAAAAGCTTGTCTTTAAAAGTTGTTTTTTATTGTGTTCAAATATTATTGGGCTTTGAGCCGAGGAATTAATTTGAATTTTTTTTAAATATGGCTTTTAGCCGAAATTGGTCAATGCTTATCTTTTAAAGAATTTCCTTTGTTGATCTCAAATATTATTTGGTCCTTTAGCCGAGAAAATATTTTAATTTTACTTAAAGTAAGGCCTTCAGCCGTTTCTCGAAATTCTTGTGCCTCAAAAGGAATTATTTAAGTATATTTTAATTTTACTTAAGTAAGACCTTCAGCCGTTTCTCTAAATCCTTGTGTTTTAAAAGGAATTACGTAAACCTTATTATAGAGAAGTTACTTGGGCCCTCAGCTGTGAATTGGTCCTTGTTGTTTTAAAAAGAAAACTGTGCATTGTTCAAATGGTTCAAATGGCTTTAAGCACTATGTGAATTAATATCTGGGGTCATCAGTCCCCTAGACTTGGAACTACTTAAACCCAACTAACCTAAGGATATCACACACATTCATGCCCGAGGCAGGATTCGAACCTGCGACCGTAGCTGCAGCGCGGTTCCAGACTGAAGCGCCTAGAACCGCTCGGCCACAGCGGCTGGCCTGTACATTGTGTTTTCGAGGAATAAAGTTCTGTGTTCTTGTGTAACTAACAGTAACCGATCTCGGCCCCATTCCACAACCTGATCCGCTCTGTCCTGCGAAACCGGATTTCCATAATGTAGCTGAAAACTGCTGGTAGCAAAAATAAAATAATATTTCACCCAGACAGATTTGTCATAATTGTTAAATCGAATGGGCTTCAATAGCACACTGCATAACGATATGCATAGATAAACTATACAAATAGGCCGCGATTGAAAGTGACAACATACTTGACTCTGTGATTATCCTTACAAAAAAAAAAAAGAACTGTGACATCTATAATCTACTAAAATCAGCTTTAATCATTTGCCAGACCATCCTCAAAAAGTAATACAACTACACATAACTCACAACAGCATAGATCATAAGGAAAGCAGTACAGTTAACAGTAACTTATTACTAGTACATAAGCGTGGATTCATGCTCTCACCGTGTACTATAATTTCAGAGAGAAAATATTACCCTATCCTTCACCACAACCCTGCCTTGCAATATTGCAATTCACTTGATACCATTCGTCGCTGCCTCGCTGCGTCTCTTTACAGCAACAGTAGATCATCACTCGACTTCACCAATCCAGACGCACACTGCCATGCTGTAAACTAATGACAAGAAATGACAGCTCAGACCATCACTTCCGGCTGTTGGCGACAATCAGGTTAGTTTCCTACCGCTGTCTGGGGCGTCTCCAGACATGTCTTCGCCGGTCATTGGGGCTCAGAGTGAAGCAAAACTCATCACCGAAAACTACTCCATTGAACGAGATTCCATGCCGAAGACCAGTCTGGAGACGGCCCGGACAGGTCGTGGATACCAAATTAAATGTTGGCCGCCATACGGCTTGACACCCAGGACCGATAGTCTAGGGTGCCATTTCTTTCATATCAGAACTCCTTTGGTTGACATCTGCGGCATCCTTTACACCACAGAGATTCGTCGACGATATTCTACACCTCATTTTGTCACGCTTCGTGGCAAGCAATCCTTGGCTTGCGTTTCAGCGAGGTAACGGCCCTACTGTTTGTCTTCGTGCTTGCGAAACCCTTCTTTGGCCAGCAAGGTCACTTTATCTCTCGCCTGTTGAGACCATTAGGGACATTATGGGCAGGGCTCGCAAACAGTCTGGGGATTTTGGCTATCTAACTCACCAATTGGACAGAATTTGGCACGATATCGCTCTATTAATCATTGCCAAATCGAATAGCTGGTTGCGTAACGGCCAGAGGCGGATCAAACAATTATTGACCTCCTCAATTTATGAAGCCGTTCCTCTTGAACAAATAACTCAATTTTTCTGAAATTGCAATTATTTGTTTGTCTGTAGATGCCAATCACATCTACTGATTTTCGTCTCGTTCGGATAATTATTTCGTGATGAGTCTTCCTGTTTTCTCGTCTTTGAGTATATTTCTTCCGGTTTTGGCTTAAAACACATACGGAGATGATGCTACCCGTAGTAATAAGACTATGGACAGAGTTATGCGTGCCCGCATCTCGTGGTCGTGCGGTAGCGTTCTCGCTTCCCACGCCCGGGTTCCCGGGTTCGATTCCCGGCGGGGTCAGGGATTTTCTCTGCCTCGTGATGGCTGGGTGTTGTGTGCTGTCCTTAGGTTAGTTAGGTTTAAGTAGTTCTAAGTTCTAGGGGACTTATGACCACAGCAGTTGAGTCCCATAGTGCTCAGAGCCATTTGAACCATTTTGAAGAGTTATGCGTCGTGCACTTAAAGAAAGAATGATACACATCAGAGTGTTAGCTTGTGCCTGACCCCTCTGCAAGATGAGCAAATTTCGTGGATTTATGCATCGCCTGTCAGATTGGTTTGAGTTAGGTGCAACACGTGATTCTTCCTCTTGACAGCGAAATATGTTCGGTTCTTGTTAAACTGGCAACCTCCAACCGCAGTAGCATGTATAAAATAAATTTCACAAATACTTTATTGAGCTTCATATATTTTAGGGCTGAGATATAACTTAACGGGGGAACTCAGGGAAAAACATTACTAACTCGGATTAATCACCGCATTCATTTCACGTCGTCACGTCCACTTAACTAGTTGTAGATGATTGCGTGTATAAGGGAGTTCTCCGGATAATAGCAGGAGCGTCCCGCATTTGAGGTGGGCTGTGCTGGACGGCCGGAGGGCGGCTGCTGAGGGTAGCAGTTGGAGGGTGCGACAAGCCCCGGGGGGAAATGAACTGCGCCGTGGTGTGGTCGGGGGTATCGCGCGGCGAGGGCGCCGGCCAGCTAATACATGCGCCCCGCGTGATATACGAGAGGAGCGGTCCGCGGCGCGCCACGCTCCTGTCCGCGCCAGCGCGCCCCAAAGAAATTATTGCCGCCGCCTGTCACTAACAAAAACGAATTACTCACTTACGCCGCCGGATTCGTGAATCACTTTCGCGACGGGACCCAGCGCGTCACGTCCGGCTCGGGAGCGACATTTCAGCCGGCGTATGGCGTGTTGCGGCACTCCACCCAGAGTCATCCCCACTTGACAAGAAGGCCGAGGGGACGTTAATCGTACGTGGACTGCGCTGCGACCGTGCCAGAGCGGCGATGTCATGTTGGATTTCACAAAACATTTTCGGCCTGCTTGTCGCGTCAGACCTGTGGGAAATTTTGAGATTCCCACGAAATTCTCTCTCGCCTTCGTGAGGAACAAATGGCTGTCGTGGCTCTTGTTGCAGTGATTTACGGCCGATAGACGTCTTGTCACTAATCAGAGTACGTAATCATTATATCGTACTTTGATAAAAGATTTGTAAAATTGTTAATGACTGCGCCATTTCCGGTAAATAATATTTTGAGGAAGCCAAATTTCAAAACATTGAGCAATGTAAATTAGGGAACCACACTGGACGTTTTGTTGGGACGACCCTGATGATCTTGGTGGTGGCGCACGCAACAGTTGCGAGTGGAGGAGGTTGCGAAGAAAGTAGCGAAACGTTGACCAGTGTGCAAATATTGTTGATGGCCGGAAATGTAAAATTATTTTTGCGCTTAATTATGCCTCGAATCACGTCTAAAGTGGCGTGGCTTTTATCTGCACGCTTACAAGCCGTCTCTGAAATTCTTTGATAGGTAGTGCAAGAGTTACCGTCCTTACGATGTTGCCAAATTTCTTGAGCCATGGCTACAGTTGGATCAATGGCTCTGAGAAGGCTGATGGTAGCCTACGCTAATTTACTTTGTCAGAGAAATGGAGTAGCTGTGTGAAATTATTTTCCACCGCTTATTCCGACAAAACACCAACTACAAGGAAAGACGTGTATGTTTTACGTAGACAGCCGGACGGTGTGGCCGAGCGGTTCTAGGCGCTACATTGTGGAACCGCGCGACCGCTAACGTCGCAAGTTCGAATCCTACCTCGGGCATGGATGTGTGTGAAGTCCTTAGGTTAGGTAGATTTAAGTAGTTCTAAGTTCTAGGGGACTGATGACCTCAGATGCTAAGTCCCATAGTGCTCAGAGCCATTTTTTTATGTAAACAGATTTAGTAACGGAGTGATAGTCATCTTAGTGCCCGTCTTGAACAGAACATGCCTCAGTATTATGAATTATCTGTTAAAAGTAACTGGAAGTTCATTTCACATACAGTGAAATCACATTCCTAGACCCTACGCCAATGATGTAATTAATTAATTGTCTTACAATTGCAATGTCAAAAAACGTGTTTGCTTAATATGAAAACTTTGCGTAATCAAAAGGATGAAGTTCATTTCCCGTTCGGTTAAACAGAACGCAAAACAATCTTGGTACAATGATCGCCTTTGTCCATGTCCTGACTTAATTATTCCTGAATGAAAGCTCAGGTTCTATTTAATAACTTTCAATAATGACCAAGTGGCAATTTTAAATATGGCTGCCTAAGCGTGACATCATAAACAGTGTTGCTTGCTTCCATCTTGAATTTTAAGCACAAATTTCATTAATAAAGCAGAACACTAACTCACAGTAAATTTCAGAACCAATGAAATAAATTATCTCCTTCGGAACTAGGTGACCGTAAATTCATAGTTACAGTATAACACGAATTCTTTACAGACGAATGGAGAAACTGGTAGAAGCCGACCTCGTAGAAGACCAGTTCGGAGTCCGTAGAAATATTGGAACACGTCAGGCAATACTGACCCTACGACTTATCTTAGAAGATAGATTAAGGAAAGGCAAACCTACGTTTCTAGCATTTGTAAACTTAGAGAAAGCTTTTGACAATGTTGACTGGAATACTCTCTTTCAAATTCTGAAGGTGGCAGCAGTAAAATACAGGGAGCGAAAGGCCATTTATACTTTGTACAGAAACCAGATGGCAGTTATAAGAATCGAGGGACATGAAACGGAAGCAGTGGTTGGGAAGGGAGTGAGACAGGGTTGTAGCCTATCCCCGATGTTATTTAATCTGTATATTGAGCAAGCAGTAAAGGAAACAAAAGAAAAATTCGGAGTAGGTATTAAAATCCATGGAGAAGATATAAAAACTTGGAGTTTTGCCGATAACATTGTAATTCTGTCAGACACAGAAAAGGACTTGGAAGATCAGTTGAGCGAATGGACAGTGTCTTGAAAGAAGGATATAAGATGAACATCAACAAAACCAAAACGAGGATGATGGAATGTAGTCGAATTAAGTCGGGTGATGCTGAGGGAATTGGATTAGTAAATGAGACACTTAGGCACTTCAGTCTGGAACCGCGTGACCGCTACGGTCGCAGGTTCGAATCCTGCCTCGGGCATGGATGTGTGTGATGTCCTTAGGTTAGTTAGGTTTAAGTAGTTCTAAGTTCTAGAGGACTGATGACCACAGATGTTAAGTCCCATAGTGCTCAGAGCCATTTGAACCATTTTTTGAGACACTTAAAGTAGTAAAGGAGTTTTGCTATTTGTGGAGCAAAATATCTGATGATGGTCGAAGTGGAGAGGATATCTAACGTAGACTGGCAACGACGAGGAAAGCTTTTCTGAAGAAGAGACATTTGTTAACTTCGAGTATAGATTTAAGCTTAAGGAAGTCGTTTCTTAAAGTATTTGTGTGGAGTGTAGCCATGTGTGGAAGTGAAACATGGACGGTAAATAGTTTGGACAAGAAGAGAATAGAAGCTTTCGAAATGTGGTGCTACAGAAGAATGCTGAATGTTAGGTAGGTAGATAACGTAACTAATGAGGAGGTATTGAATAGAATTGGGGAGAAGAGGAGTTTGTGGCACGACTTGACTAGAAGAAGGGATCGGTTGATAGGACATGTTCTAAGGCATCAAGGAATCAGCAATTTAGTGTTAGAGGGCAGCGTGGAGGGTAAAAATCGTAGAGGGAGACCAAGAGATGAATACACTACGCAGATTCAGAAGGATGTAGGTTGCAGTAGATACTGGCAGATGAAGAGGCTTGCAGAGGATAGAGTAGCATGGAGAGCTGCATCAAACCAGTCTCAAGACTGAAGACCACGACGACAGTGTTTGTTTCAGAGCGTTAATCAAGGTGAGTTAGAAACATCTCTTCATGTTCCAGCAGAGGACAATTTTTGGACTGACGGATTTAGTCACGTTATCAAAGATGATAACTACGGTAGGCAGTGGTACGTATACTGAGGTCTATTAATGCTTGTGAGAAATGTACGATCCAACCACTGTATTCACGAGTCGCTTTGGAATTTAGTAGTCGATAGTCTTTTCTAACAACAGTTCACGTTACGGCACACACGGTTTTAAAAAATCGATGAAAACTGCAATTAGCATCGCAATCGCCAACGTAATAATATTGCTTATGCTCCATTGAACGCCAGAGCAAGCCTTTTATATTTCATAATGGCTGTTGTGAGGGTTGCGCACACGGCCGATGAAGTGTCTGTTTCCGTGCGTAGCGGCTTGAGACACGAATGAGTGTCTTATGTAGATCTGAATAAGTGTTATGGACATGTCTGGCACGTTTACATGATATTAACCGACAAAGCAAGGAAACCCTAAGATCGTATGGTCGTAAATTACGCGTCAGTATTTCAGTAGCTGTTAGGAACTACCCGACTTGATGCCAGATAGAAGAATAAATTAATGACTAATGTACAGTTCTTCATCTTCTTGCGTTACGGCCTCTGTAGGACCACGGGTAGCCCCTTTGTGGACTGTATTTTCCTCTCCTTCTCCCAGAACCTCTTCATTCTTTCTCTTTTTCTCTCCCGCTTTTCTTTCGAGATCTTCAGTTTCCGTTTCTCTTGTTTTCTCCACTTGTGACACACTAATCTTTTCCTGTATTCTTCTCTGTCATTGATCTCCGGCGTATTGGTCGGTGTATATTTGTTCCTCCAATTTTCCTTTCCATCGACCTTGACCCCCCAATTCCAACCAGTACTTCCGAAGTTCAACAACCCACTTGGTTCCTTTCTTTCCCCTTATCCTCCCTGTAGTTTCCCACACTCTCTTCGTCATTCTGTCCACTCTCATCCTAACTAAATGTCCAGCAAACCTTGCCCTTTTGAGTCTGATTTCCCCGCATATTTTACTCATGTTCCGTTACAATTCTTCCCTAGGTCTTCGCATCCACATCTCTCCACCTCTTTTGGGACCTAGTATTTTTCTCAGTATTTTTCTCTCTTCTTTCTCTAGTTGTTGTGTCCCATTTCTTCCTAGTGTCATCGTCTCAGCAGATTATAATACTGCATTGCTCACCGTTACCCTGAAGTGGCTTATCTTTGCCCCTGTGGATATATTCTTTTTATAGTATATCTCTCTCGTCATGCAGAAGGCTGACATCTTCTTTATCCTCTCTGTTATTCCCTTCTTGCTCTTGTTACTTCCTGTACAGTTCGTCTATAAACACCACTTCTTAAAACTGCTTCGTACATCGCTCTCAAACAAAGCTAACAATGAACGTCCATAGTGGTTTTTTTAACAGCATCCTACTAGTACGTTATTCTGAGGACCACGCAAAAGTCAGGTTTTCGTTTCAGCGGAAGGTGTATTCTCAGAGACAACACTAAGATGAGTGGGCGTGCGTAATGGATTTGCATATTAACGGGCCGCGTAATAAGATGTGTTATTATCTCGGGAGTGCTAATTCCGAGCTGTCGACGCAGATTAGCAGCACATTAACTCGGCGTCGCTGCGAGCTAATTACGTGACAAGCCTGCGGCCGTCAGGAGCACGGCGGCGCCGCCTGGGGTCCCCGTCCCTGCCCTGCCTGGCTGCCGGCGCGTGCGGCTTCAAGTTGGCGCCGAGGTTAAGCCGCAGGTCCCCCAAGTTACTTCCCACGGCGCGCAGCCCCAGTCACGGCGGTGTCCCTGCGGACAGTCTTCCGGGTGGCCCTCAGAGGCGTTGCCACCAGCGCGGCGTCTGAGGAATACCACGGCCCGGGACGGCTTCACAAGCTGAGAGGATGGTGCGGGAATCACCCCATCTGCCGGGTCAGGGTCTGACACCTCTAACCTGAAGACACCTAAGGAATTCGGACAATTTCGTCCTTTAGAATATTTAACCTCTCCTCCTATGCAGGCATCTCATTAACTAACACAGCCTACGAAGAGTTCTGTAGTGTTATCTAGAAAATACTGCAACCATATTTAAAAGAGGTAATCGATGAGAAACGCCATCGGCCTTGCCGCTGTGGTAACACCGGTTCCCGTCACATCACCGAAGTTAAGCGCCGTCGGGTTTCACTAGATTTCACGAGATCTGTTGGCAAGCGGGGTGCACTCAGCCCCTGTGAGGCCTACTGAGGAGCTACTTGACTGAGAAGTAGCGGCACCGGTCTCGAAAACTGGCAACGGCCGGGAGAGCGGTGCGCTGACATGCTCCTCCGTATCCGCATGCGGTGACGCCTTTGGGCTGAAGATGACACAGCGGCCGGCAGGTACTGTTGCGCTTCCAACGCCGATTCGTACGGTGTTTGTTTGCTTTTTAATAGATGAGAAACAAAAGTAATTTATAAATACTAGATCCACCACTGTCAGACAGGTAATGGTACTAAATGAAGACATATCAAAATGTTGGGAAGAGCCGGCCGAGGTGGCCGAGCGGTTCTAGGCGCTATAGTCTGAAACCGAGCGACCGCTACGGTCGCAGGTTCGAATCCTGCCTCGGGCACGGACGTGTGTGATGTCCTTAGGTTAGTTAGGTTTAAGTAGGCCTGAGTTCTAGGGGACCTCAGAAGTCCCATAGTGCTCAGAACCATTTGAACCATTTTGTTGGGAAGAAAACAAAGGAATAATAATATTGTTTATTAAAGAAATTAAATGTCGTGTGACTAGGGCCTCCCGTCGGGTAGACCGTTCGCCGAGTGCACGTCTTTCGATTCGACGCCACTTCGGTGACCTGAGCGTCGATGAGGATGAAATGATGATGATTAGGGCAACACAACACCCAGTCTCTGAGCAGAGAAAATCTCCGACGCAGTCGGGAATGGAACCCATGCCCTTAGGATTGGCAGACCACTCAGCTACCGGGGGCGGCGCTGATGACCTCGATGTTGTGCGCCCATAAGCCCCCCCCCCCCCCCAACCGGGGGCGGACATATTCTTTATTGATTCTCAGTGTAAGGTGCCAGGACATGGGCACTTACATGTTAGCTTACCAACATTTGTATTAATAATGAAGGGACTGGCAAGGGCATCAGATCATGACTCTATTGAATTATGATAAATATGTGGCACTCTCGAGCAGTATTCCCTGCATGTCTGCATGATTGAGCCACTAACTTACAGCCTTGGTGAAAAGTGTTGGAAGTTGAGAACTGTGGAATATAAAGTCTGCAGATGGCCGTAGCTCGTCGGGCTGCCATGGGTGGCAGGTAGCGGTCACCGGAAACGCGGGACAATATGGCGCTTTTGGGGATAGCCCGGCAACCGGAGCCACCTGTGCTGGGCAACTCGTGGCGAAGACGGATATTTCGTTTGCCTAGCGGCGTTATGACCTACACGATCATTGGGTAGACCTCAGAAATGCCGTTGGAGGGATTTCGGCGATGATAGAGCGTTCGACATTGGCCGAAACTGAGTATTCTTCCGCCGCGTTTTCGTACGCGTTGGAGACGGGAGAATTGTGGAGAGAGTGGACTTCGCCTTCAGTCATCGAGCGGTACAGACCTGAAGACGGCGTCTTGACCATCGTCTTCGAAGGGAGATATACGGTCTGTATCGTAGCTTTGCACCAACGCGTGTTCCGTGCAGAGTTCTACGCTTAGAGTTCTTTGTGTGTTCAGAAGCGAGATTTTCACCAACGCTTAACCACTTCCAACAACTTACCTAATATTCTTGATATGGTAGTTATCCTTGCGAGGTGCCGAGTATTTATCAACGTACCTGCCGGTAATAGGGGCGCGTAATTGCAAATTGTTAATGTGCCATTCTCAGGAGTGTGTGGGTGGACAGGGAAATTCGCATTTTCTTGTAAATCTTGTCAGTTGTGGGGGATATCAAATTAAAATTCCAGTTTTACAATCGAATTATCGACTTCATTGTGGCCAGCATTTGCCCTGTCCCAGTAAGCTTTACATGTACTCTAGTCACTGCACAGCTTGCCCAGACGGGAAGGAAAGAAGGTTTGCCGTCTTCTATATCAGCGACTGACAAATTAGCTTAGATCAGAAATTCTACAAAAGAACAAACAGAGAAAAGTTCTGGGAGAAAGTGCATAAGCTTGGAAAACGAAAGACGATTACTCCTCTTAAAAGTTACTATGAAAGACTTTAAAGCAATGCCGTCGATTACTTTTGACATAAAACCAGTGGTCAAGCAAGGAAATGGAATATTACAAGTTCAGTTCAGCGTATTAATACAAGAAACACTGGATGCAGCAAGCGAGGCAGAAGAGGGAGTTAGCTTAGGAACAAAATTGCATGTACTTGGCTTTGCAGATTGTGTGGAATTAGGCACAGAAAATCTAGATGACATAAAATACTGGCAAGAAAGATATTTAAAAACGCGATGGCAGTCGAGTTAGAAGTAAATGATGTAAAAACAAAATTCATGCGCTACAAAGAAATTACAAGAGGAAAAATGAAAGAAACTCTACAGATTCATAACCATGTGTCCGAAGAAGTAAATGATTTTAAATATTTGGTAGTGATAGTAACAGAAATGATGAAGACAAGAATTACAAGGGAGAATGAGATCGGCGTATACAGCGTCGTATTCATTCAAGAAATCACTGCCACCTACATTTTACAAGAAGAGCAGAAGTATAGATATATAAAACAGTAATTAGACCAATATTAGTACATGCGAGAGAAATATGGAGAATGAATATGCATAGAGAGAGAAAGATACATGTGATTGAAAGCAAAATCCTGCGGGAGATATTTGCACCACTTTGTGACGGAGGAGAACATGGAAGAAGAAACAAGGAAACTGAGATGGGTTGCCCATGTCTACAGAGATTAAAATGGCTTTAAGCACTATGGGACTTAACATCTGAGGTCATCAGTCCCCTAGAACTTAGAACTACTTAAACCTAACTAACCTAAGGACATCACACACATCCATGCCCGAGGCAGGAATCGAACCTACGACCGTAGCAGCAGCGCGGTTCCGGACTGAAGCTCCTGGAATCGCTCGGCGACAGCGGCCGGCTGTCTACAGGGGAAAACAGAGTAGAAAGACGAAGGACGAAGCCTTTTAGGCCGACGGAATATAAAATGAGGAGGCCGGGTGGCCTACTATCTCGACAGCAAGGGAACAACATACCACTGACAGGTCGCTCTGAGGAAGCTACCTGAAGGGGCCAAAAACCGAATGTGTTTTGTGAGGAGAATGTAAGTGAGGTGAGGCACAATATGGCTTCTCGGTTTGTAGCATTCTTTGCAAGAGTTTATATCGTCGTACGAGCACCGCTTTTTTTAATTTTCATTTTGTGGTCGCATGCTCTTCGTGTCGTCACAGCCGTCAGTTACCTGACGAAAGGAAGCCGTGCGTATCATCTGTCTATTAATACCATATAAAAAATAAAATAAATAAAAAACTGACATTTCGGCCGTGATGCCTTGTTGCAGTGGCCTTCCTCACCATATACAATACTTTGTGAGATGACACGGCTTTCTACCTACAAAGACTTACTTGAATGAAATTGAGACCGGCTACGAAAAACTTCGCATTTATATCGCGTAAACTTTATTCTGTTTGTATAGTATATCGTAATTTGTGAGGCGCAGATTGGCGACCAGCTAACATCTGTCTAAACGAACTTGGACAACTCCCTAACACTCACTTTCTGCATGGTGTAAGAGTGATTTACATTGTTAACTTGTAAATTTTACACAGTTAACTGAATATTTTAAATTCCTGCAACGGAAATATTTTGTCATAGTAATGGTTTAAAGGGAATAACGGAAGATCTAAAAAATAAACACACGAATTAGTAATTCACAAAAGAGAAATATTTTGATTTTACTCTTGAGCAGTCAGTAAGTTCCGTATTCATGATATTCGTCCATTCAGATATTCGCAATTGGAGTTTCGTTGTACACTCGCAAATGAGACAGGGAGGCGGTCAAAATCCGCGCGGCAGCTAACCGGCCTTTGGCGCCCATTGACGGCGCAAAGACTCCGATGCACCCGGCTGCAGGCGACAGTGCGAAACGCTGAACACTTAAGTAACACGAATTGCCCTCAGCCCCAGAGACCAGACTGCAGGGAAACTATTCTATGCTGACAGAGGCCACCCACTCAAGAATGCCATAGAGATGAAATTTCCACAATAGCAGCAGAACATGGCATGGGAAAAACGATTTCCTTGGTAGCCGATTTCCCTGTAGAGGGATACCTCATCTCGTTCGTACGTACTGGTGCGGTTGACTTCCCAGATCTTGATGATCTGGATATCTGATCCTTGATTTTGATAGAAATCCGTCGGTTTGGTCGTGATGTTAGACAGACTGTTGGCCGGCGTCGTTGGTGACATTCGTCACCATTTTTTGAAGTCTACGTTTCAAGCTATGACTAGGAAGATTATGTACATTTCTTTAAAATTTGCTGTTTGCTTCGTTTATTTCTTCTTCTTTATTTTTTTCAAGTTGATCGTTTGATAGGTAAGAAATCATAATACCTCGGTGTCTCGCAGGTGGGACACGGCATGCAGCGAATGGGTTAAGGTCTGGTACCGTGATTATTGTACCAAACAGTTAGACGCGGTTGTGTTAATTGGACAAAGCATTTACTTACTACTAGCTTAGCACCACTGCTTTGCTTGCATAGACTGTATGGTCTGCACAAATTTTATTTTGTTTTTCTTTAATTAAATTTCTATTTTGTTGACAAATTGCCACACCTTCGAAACTTTAACTAATGTAGGCCATAGAAACATGGTCTTTTTCGAATAAACTACTGACCAAAAAATGATCCTGGCAGCTGGAGACCACGTTTGTTAATCATGCCTGTATCTTTCTAGTGGAGATATTTCCATAGAAACTTTCAGCCCCTGATGCATTTCTTTATAGCAATCGGAGAAGTCAAATACCAGTTTTTGTATATTTAGCTGTAAGTACTTTTAATGTAATCAAACATTTTCTTAAAAATTTTCATCCTCTGAATTTCCAAAGACAGTAAAACAAGGATTTTTTCCCTTCTAACCGAGACGCCAAACTTCTTTCTTCAAAGATTCTGCTTCAAAAACGCTTTCACAATGAAATAATTTCTTAAAACATTTCACCATCTGTTTAACACTCTTGGTAGTCGAGTTTCCAAAAACGGTGAAATGCGTAATTTTTTAATTTCTGACAGAAAAGGCAAATACAAATTTTCATAGGTTTAGTTTCAAAATTCTTGCTTCATGAAATATTTACATAAATGCTTTGATCCTTTATTTCATCCCCACAGGGGTGGAACAGCAAAAGAGTGAAATATGTAACCGAGAAGCCAAATTCTAATGCTCATAGCTGTAGCTTTAAAAATGCTTTCATAATGAAATATTTTCATAAAACGCTTCATTCCCTATTTAAACCCCTTAGGAGTCAAATTTTCAAAACACTAGAACAGTTATATTTTTATTTATAGCCGAGAAGTCAGATACCAATTTTAATAGACGTAGTTTTTAAAGAATTTAGTGGTTCTTCAATAATTATTTATAAAAAAAAAACATTCAGCCATTTTTTCAACCATAAAGGAGTTAATATTTTATAAATACTGAAACACGTATTTCCTTCCATCTGACCGAGAAACCAACTACCAGTATTCGGAGGCCTAGCTAGCGACTTATTTTCATAAAACCTTTCAGTCACTCTTTTGAGAAATTCCTTCTTAAACGACGCCTACACCAAAAGATCCAAATCCTTTCAACATTTCGAGTTCCTATCCATAGCAGTTCGGGATGGGCGACGATGAGTCAGTCACTCAAGACATTGCCATATACAGGGTGTTTCAAAAATGACCGGTATATTTGAAACGGCAATAAAAACTAAACGAGCAGCGATAGAAATACACCGTTTGTTGCAATATGCTTGGAACAACAGTACATTTTCAGGCGGACAAACTTTCGAAATTACAGTAGTTACAATTTTCAACTACAGATGGCGCTGCAAGTGACGTAAAAGATATAGACGACAACGCAGTCTGTGGGTGCGCCATTCTGTACGTCGTCTTTCTGCTGTAAGCGTGTGCTGTTCACAACGTGCAAGTGTGCTGTAGACAACATGGTTTATTCCTTAGAACAGAGGACTTTTCTGGTGTTGGAATTCCACCGCCTACAACACAGTGTTGTTGCAACAAGACGAAGTTTTCAACGGAGGTTTAATGTAACCAAAGGACCGAAAAGCGATACAATAAAGGATCTGTTTGAAAAATTTCAACGGACTGGGAACGTGACGGATGAACGTGCTGGAAAGGTAGGGCGACCGCATACGGCAACCACAGAGGGCAACGCGCAGCTAGTGCAGCAGGTGATCCAACAGCGGCCTCGGGTTTCCGTTCGCCGTGTTGCAGCTGCGGTCCAAATGACGCCAACGTCCACGTATCGTCTCATGCGCCAGAGTTTACACCTCTATCCATACAAAATTCAAACGTGGCAACCCCTCAGCTCCGCTACCATTGCTGCACGAGAGACATTCGCTAACGATATAGTGCACAGGATTGATGACGGCGATATGCACGTGGGCAGCATTTGGTTTACTGACGAAGCTTATTTTTACCTGGACAGCTTCGTCAATAAACAGAACTGGCGCATATGGGGAACCAAAAAGCCCCATGTTGCAGTCCCATCGTCCCTGCATCCTCAAAAAGTACTGGTCTGGGCCGCCATTTCTTCCAAAGGAATCATTGGCCCATTTTTCAGATCCGAAACGATTACTGCATCACGCTATCTGGACATTCTTCGTAAATTTGTGGCGGTACAAACTGCCTTAGACGACACTGCGAACACCTCATGGTTTATGCAAGATGGTGCCCGGCCACATCGCACGGCCGACGTCTTTAATTTCCTGAATGAATATTTCGATGATCGTGTGATTGCTTTGGGCTATCCGAAACATACAGGAGGCGGCGTGGATTGTCCTCCCTATTCGCCAGACATGAACCCCTGTGACTTCTTTCTGTGGAGACACTTGAAAAACCAGGTGTACCGCCAGAATCCAGAAACAATTGAACAGCTGAAGCAGTACATCTCATCTGCATGTGAAGCCATTCCGCCAGACACGTTGTCAAAGGTTTCGGGTAATTTCATTCAGAGACTACGCCATATTATTGCTACGCATGGTGGATATGTGGAAAATATCATACTATAGAGTTTCCCAGACCGCAGCGCCATCTGTTGTTGAAAATTGTAACTACTGTAATTTCGAAAGTTTGTCTGCCTGAAAATGTACTGTTGTCCCAAGCATATTGCAACAAACGGTGTATTTCTATCGCTGCTCGTTTAGTTTTTTATTGCCGTTTCAAATATACCGGTCATTTTTGAAACACCCTGTATATGCTACATAAAATATTTCCATAAGAACTTTATTTCACTCCCACAGGGGTTTAATATCAAAAGAGTGAAGCATGTAATCGAGAAGCCTAATTACACATACACACACACACACAGATATATATATATATATATATATATATATATATATGTGTGTGTGTGTGTGTGTGTGTGTGTATTTCCAATCGGCTGCAAAGTCGGACACAAAATTCCGTGTACCATATTTCATTGCAACTGTCGCACGCGTCTATGTTGATCGGGTGTGTTTCTTTAGTTTTTCGTTAGTCGATATCATCAGATTATAGCTTCATCCCACGTCCCACGTGCTGCGTGTTCCTGGTGGAAAGAAACGCGCCGAGACCTTTTCCGACACGATGTTCCACCGTTACTGCGCAAATTTTCACGCTATGGTATTCCTGAGTGGGCTACCTCTGACAGCGACGTATAGTTGTGGCCAACATATCTCATTTCGTAGAGCCCTGGTGAGGAAAGCACTGCAATTCTCACCACAAAGGTCTTAGGAAATCTACCGATCCTGGACAAGTCTGTTCGGTCCCCTGAATTGTTACCCATAGACCATGTCTAGGATACGACGGAAGAATAATTATAATGAACCGACACAGCATGTAATGTATGGCAGGTAACAGATTTCTTATTGACACATGAAGAGGCGGTTATAAGCAACAACCAGTACAAGAGATTATTCGTGACCGTAAGGATCACTCTTCACACTAATGCAGTTGGACATGAATTCCGAATGGAATGCAGGTGCCGTCATGTGATAAACTCTATGTGAGAATATTTCGTCAAAGTTTCTTAAGTTCCTGACTGTTGGTTCATGATGTAAAACTTCCCTTATCCGTCAATGCAAGTTATCCACGAGGTGCGTCCTCCTTTCAAAGTAGACGTTTAAGCAGAAAGAATTTCGTTGAACAAAATTTCGAAAAACCCGGCATCATTTGAGATCAGTTTCTCACAGTGACATCATCGTTTTACTTTTTGCGTCAGATCTAAGTAAAATTTCGAGCTTTAGACGAAATCACGCATTAGCACTCTCAGGAAAGCCTCACTGTCGTGCTTGCTAATGAGGTAACCATTTATACCTCATAAATGTCTTGTCGTTAATCGGTGTACGTCAGCATTACATCATGCTGTCAGAGACTGTGTCTATGCGTCGTTTGGAAATTTGTCTTTCTCTAAGTATTATTTACCGGAAGTTGCGCAGTCATTTACAATTTTACAAATAAAATTGTCAGTTAAAAAGACATAAAATTTTTCATATCGTTAGTAATTGACAGATAATTACATGAAAGATTTTTGTAAAAATCATTATTTCACGTATTTAGAGTAGTTTCTCGTTGTATATTCGTTAGTTGAGTCTAAAAGTTGTCGCTGCCAAATACAACGAAGGAAATTTGTGGTAGGGCCTTGTGGGACCACACTGCTGAGGTCATCGGTCCCTAAGCCTACTCACTACTTAATCTAACTTTAACTTACGCTATGGACAACACACACACCCATGCCCACGGGGAGGACTCGAACCTCCGACAGGGAGAGCCACAAGGACGGTGACAGTGCGCCTCAGGAGGTTCGAGTCCTCCCTTGGAGGAAGATTAACATTTGACGCCGAGGTCGATGAAGCACAAGCGCGGATTCAGGAAAGAATGTCTCTTTCTTAAACAACCGTCAGAGCATCGGGCTTAAGCAATTTACTCGTAGAAAAACCGCATCTGAGGCGTATTTCAAAGCAAGTGCCGTTCATTCGCAAAACGTTAAAAATCATTAAAAATATTTTATTGGCGCTTTTACTTTCAAGGAATCCATTGACATACGATTATCTGATGACATCATTAGTAGGGATAAAGGTTTTCCTTTAAGCAAGGTATGGAGCCCTGTTTTATCTGATATAAAACAACAGCTGTCTGGTTTTCGATCCGCTACATCTTAATTTCCGATTTATCACTTTCGCCAGTTTCTAACGCCGGCGGGGCTGGAATTCTTCGCTTCGCAGGGGGCAGCTCTTTCGCTTCTCGCGCAGGCGCAGTGGCCTGGACCCGGGGTATAACGAGCCGCCGTTTCGTTCAGCTCCGGCGTACTCAGCAATCGCACCTGAACATGGCGTCCAGATAGATCACCGAAATATCGTGTAGTGAAGACGATCATAACCGGCAGCATACCACTGGGTCGTTTCTGTGTCAAAATAAAGTTCCAAAAATCTTACCTCCAATAACATTCAGTTCTCAACTATTCAAAATTTCTCAAAATTTTTCATCTTCAAAAGGGAACCACTTGCCCTGACCCAGAGCTCACCAAGTAGGCCAATCGTTTACCATCACATTTCGCCCAACAATAAACTATGCGTCGTTCCCACTGCTACTGCTCTTCTGCTAATGGTGTGCTAGTTTATTCAACAGCTTAATACTCAAAGACAGTTGTCCTCACAAATGTCAAAGCTTTACAGATGTATCTACGGAAGTTAAAGTCTTTGCAAACGATCTGTTACACAAACTATTGACAACCTCATGCAATCGAAAATTATGTCTCAGTAAATCGACACATTACAGTTAATATATGTATTACAAATATGGTCAACAAATTATTTTATATAAATAAAATTTCTTCGTGATACAAGTGGCACAAAGCATGTTTCCCTAAGATTCTTCTACAATTCATATGAAATTGATCGATAAAATATTCCCATATCATGCAATAAAGGTCGCTTTATCCATATATGAAACTTTCATAGGCCACAATGTACAAAACAAAAATTCAGCCATATCATTACTGGCAACGGTAATGTAGACTTATCAAAATTCTTAAATCGTATTATGATCTGTGCAAAGTAGTTAGAAAATTTCCACTTTTTTTTTAATTTTATGATTCCATAGTACAAAGTAATTATTATAAGTGAGTGTCTTATCCAAATTTAAATAGCCACTATTTACATGAATTGTAAATTATGAAAAATATATTAAGCATTACCAGAAACGGCAAGTTTTGTTCAGTCAGTGACTTCATGCTGGCTGGCAACCTAAGATAATGTCATACAAACAGAATTACAATAAACATGTAAAATGAATGTACATAGGATATTAAGTACATCTCAATCAGAAAATACTGAAGAAGCCAAAAACTAACTATACATCTTTCAAAGATTTTATTGTGTTTTTTATAAATTTCGGAATTTTTCAGTTGAAGGGTAGATTCAGGGAACGCTATCTCCCATAACAACCCTCTGAATATAAAGCATTTATGGCTTGTGGAACAGGAAGACTCAATAATGGTATCATTTACTTAGGCAATGTTATTGAAAACCTCTCCCAAATACTTTATGTCGAGGTACTTGATATTATTTGATTAAATGAAAAAGTCAATAATATGTTCGGCATGATTCACTAATAAGCATCGAAAATCTTACCACTGTGCTCACAAGGCAAAGTGTAGTTTTCATATAACAATGTTTTACATGATATCTGTGCATTTTTTGTTCTTCTAAAGTACCCTATCTGTTATTGTTTTTGGTTTTTGTTATTGTGTTTTGTTATTGTAGTTGTAGAGATATAAAATTGTTGAAGCGGTTTGCTTAGTCAGCCGTACGTTGGAATTTTGTGACATTAAATGGATCCTGAAACTTGCGTAATAAATACTTCGCGTGAAGTGCGATTTGCGGCATAAAGAAAAATTAGTTGCAGACATGCAATCCACAGAATATTACCAGAAAAACTTTAGAACAATGCGCACGACTGACTAGACACATTCAGAGGGTACGTACATTCGCGTACGAGTGGTTGCGATCGGATGAGAATGATTTATCTTAATTTCTTTTGTGTAAAATAATTACGTCGTAACACACTCGGAGATTGCGAACGTACAATCAAGGTAGAGGCACGTACTTTCTATCATTCCCCGTGGCCTGGGTAAAAGAATTGCAATTATTTAAATTTAAGAATATTTCTTTTTCAATCGGACTCCTATTTTTATACGATGAGGAAGATTGCAGGTTCTGAATGTTTCGGCAAAAACACATCGAAATTAATCTTAGCGGCCACCAAAGGAAAGTAGTGAGCACAATCACGTACCTCTATTGTTGAGCAGCGCCGTCGTGAAGATCGTCGCCTCCATCTAAAATTCGCTTTCTCGAATTAACAGAATAATTTGTACTCCATTGGTATGGGATTTCGGCTTGATCTTGACAGAAGTTATAAAACACATTTTTCGTCATTTAACACCTTCATTTAACACACACATAGACATGTAACTATACAGTATGTCTTTACGCCAGCTCATCAGAACAAAAAAGGTAGTTAATACTAGAAGTAATAAAAGAACCTCGAAATTAGTCCTTTGTCTCTCAGTCATAAAAAAGTTTTTTAGAGTATTCCTCTGGTATGACCGTCGAAAAAATTAAATTACAACATCTTTTAGTGCCTTTTCATCGCCCCCTTGGGCGAATTGTCCGAAGAAATGTCAATTTTCCGGGCAATGAGCCCAAACACTTAACACTTGACTGTTATACACACGTAATGGGACTGCACTGTCAGTGTCTTTCTTCCCATATCTTCATTCTACAAACATGGTTTTGATGCCAGTTCTGACACAAGGCAATGAGGACAAAACATATACATTAGAATATACAGAACACACGTAAAACACACAAACTTACATACTACACACACAAAATCTTTTATATTGTCTTTACATCGTATTTCACATAAAATCATCACATCTGGATAATTATACACAGAATTGTTACATACTCCTTTTACCTTCTTTCTCTTCTTTCCTTTCTTTTTTATGTCGTACAGTATACACAAAATTATTTTATTATCTCTTTGTACATTGCATTATACAAGGGTATTACATTGTTTTATACATAATATATCGCCGTATAAACAGCCTTCTCGTTCGCATGTTGACAATAAAATTCATTTTTCATATGTCTTTGTCAATTGAGTAAAAAAAGAAAAAAATTACAGAAAAGTCACATATTTATTGGAGTGTACAGATCTTGGGTGTGGGGCTATTAGAGGTGTCTGGGGCAGCAAGAGGCGTTAGTTCTTGCTCAGAGTTGCTTGTGCGTTCCACTGCTTCCCTCTTCTACGCAAGGATCTGCTTAGTGACATCCTTTTCGCATTTTACTATTGTCTCGTCGTGGGTAATATAGACATGTAACAAATAAAAACTCACATGGATTAGTACTTAGTACTAATATATATACAGGCGTTGTTCAAAGGTAACGTGGTACGTGAATCATGAGCTGTGGTAGTCAGACATTATTTAGTGTGAGGGACTGTTTTTCTTCATGTCTTGGCACTTTGTTGGGTGTCCATTTAAACGTGGATATTGCTTTTCATTTAAATTGTCCTCCTATGTTATGTCTTTAGCCAATAATGCGTCAGATGCGCATAACTGCAGACGCAACAATCAGTTTGATGGCGCGCTGCGCGCCGTTTGGAGCTCAGCAGTTGCGTGGGCCCACCGCCGTAAAGCGATGCCGCGCGTCCCGGTCCATACTTTTCAGTGTCTCGTGCAGTGTACGCAGAGTTTGCGAAAAACCAACCGCACTTGTTTCAGCTTGCCGCACACCTTGGCTGTAGGAAGGGACCACTGGGTGCCTTCTAAGTTTACTGCACAAAAGGTAAGTACTGCACTTCACTATTTGGCTTGCAACGGCACACTGACCTATATAGTGCACAAACACTCGTACCGTAGCAGGCTTCCTCGATTCACTATATCTCTTTTACCTCGAAGAAAAAGGTTTGTGATATGAAACGTATTTTCACTTGTCTATTTGCGTGTAGCTCACAAGACACTGACACTGAATAACTCATTGTCACTGGGCAAATGTACACTGTCCTGGTCATTATCCAGTTCGTTCAGAAACACAACTGTAGCTCATGATACCACTAGCTTGTCTTTTATGATAAATGCCCACGTTCGTTATTTTTTCTGTGCTTCTATACGGAACTATGTCGGCGTACTTTTTTCTCACAACATTTTATTACATAAATTGGTAGGTGAATATGTTCTCAGAGAGTCCGTGGCTCTAATACTACATTTCGCGGTAGCGACACTGCCTGACATCTCATAAAGCATAGGAGAACACGCTTGAGAACAACAGCACTAAGTTTATGTCGTACTACTGATGCACTTATGTATGGAAGTGACACCACTAGGACATGAACGCACTATAAGTGTTTCTTAGAAGTTGTCTCCAAGTGAGGCAATTATCCTTTCGCCACCCAAGTTTGTAACAACGCATGGTACACACATCATAAACAAACAAATAATAAAAAAGTAAGAAAATACATACATAAATAAATCACTATACTTAAATTGCTAGGTAGTGCAAACAACAGATAAATAATGAAGCTTTGCTGCTGTGCGCTACTGCCTCTAAAGTCTGTGCTTACGTATATGGTGTTTCTCTGTGTTCATATCTGTGTTACTTTTTCCTTCCATGAAATATCTTCTGCTCAGATTGGACAAAATATTATAAACATAGCAAAAAAAAAAAAAATAAGTGTACTGCATTCCTCTAAAGTCAGCATACATCCTTAGTGTTTTCATACTGAAAAAATAGATTATTAAAATCCTCTGGCATTACTTAGTGTGACGTAGTGTATTTCTCAGTGATCTTGGTAATGTTTTATTACGTCAATCGTCAGTCATAGTGACATTAATGGAACTTAGTGGCTTTTCTCCGCCGATTGAAGTTTCGCAGTATCTCGCCGAGCGCCACCTGTAAATAATTGTTTGTTTCGGCGTTACCTCAGTTTTTTTCGGCTAGTTGGTTTACAGTAACTTATCTTGTACATACTCCTTTATTTTGTTATAAGAGACGGTGTTATGTCTGCCTCAGTTAACATTCACTAATCGTATCTCAACATCGTACTTGCATTCAAACATGTATATAAAGTTGAAAACATATTATCTGTATGACAGTAAGATCACACGAGTTGTTATTCATGAATGCTACCTTTAGGTGCACTTTCTTTAGATTAGGTTACTGTGCGTATGATATGTAGTACGCTAAACTTTCATTAACAGCTAGAAATCATTTTTATAATTGCAGCATCCCAAAAAATTTACATCATTTTCCATGGGATACATTTGTAGATAAAACCTCGTGGTGTGGATACGTCAAAAACACACAATACTTTCTCAGCAACCTATAGTGTACTTGCGTCACACATTTATCCTTTGTACCTTAGGGAGTCCAATTTTTTTCTGTAACTTACCCTGTACCTTATTGCTTTGATACACAAATGGCATAAAAAAAACTCACATCTATATTGTCCCGAGGTCAGTGCTAATTGTTCGCTCCAGATACCTCCGTATATAAACTTAAAACTAAAATACCACTGTGCCCAAACAAAAACATTCCGTCAAAACTTACAAGTACACTTCGTGTTAAACATTGGTAGTCACCAACTGACGCGTATGTCCTAGCTTACCTGTGTCTTGCGTCCACGTTCACTGACAAATGTAAACAATAATAGTGAAAAGTTCTTATTCACTTTGCTGCATAAGATGTACTTTCTTTATCCTAATCGTGTTCGTTCTCTTTTTCACAGCAACTTATTTTATATGTGTGCATTAATAGGTATGGCGTATGATACTTAATTATAGTAGAATTTTCTTAAGTCTCTGTCTGCATACAGTCCTTTGATCTTGCCATTGTGAGGGTACGCAAGTAAATAACATCCGTCGTGCGGAATATGTATAATTACGTACGGACCAGTATATTTTATTTGCCACTTAGCGTTTTTCTTAGCTAACAAGGAAGATTTCACATGAGTTTTGGGTAACACCTTTTCTCTGATTGTAAATTTGGTAACACCATGTAGCTGTTTATCATAATGCTTCTTTCGGCGTTGGGCTTGTTGTGTGATAGAGATTAATACTTGCCTTATTTTTTCATTTACGTCTACAGGTTGTCTAGGAATAGACGGGATAGGGTTTACCCATTCATTATTCTCTTTCTTATTGCATATCAGATCAGACGGTGTAACTGCAGTATCGTATATTGGGAGATTGTTTACCATCTATTCAAAAACGTTTAAATATTCAATCCACTTAGATTGCTTGTTGGCTACATATGTCCTCATAAACCTATTCAATTCAAGGAATATTCTTTCAATTGGGTTGGATGGGGGGCTATACCTGGATATCAATATTTGTTTAGTCTGTTGTTCTTTCAGAAATTGTTTCCAAGTATGGCACGTAAAACTGGTTGCGTTATCTGATAAGATCGCCTGTGGTTTCCCAACAGACGGGAAGTAGTCATTTAGCAACCGTCTGATAATAGGCTTAGCTGCAGTTGTTTTCGTGGCATACAATTTCAAATACTTTGAAAATACATCGTATACTCCAATGACATATTTCACACCTCCCCTGGCAGAGGGTAAAGGACCCATAGCATCTATGCATACTAGCTTTAGCGGGTTTTTTGGTAAAATAGGATGCAACTCTGTCTCGCAGTTCAGATCGACAGGCTTAAACTTCTGACAAATAATACAAGTTTTTAATATTTGTTGTGTGCGTCGAAGCATATTAGGAAAGTAGCAGCACATATTTAATTTCTTACAGCACTTGCGGGAGCCGTAGTGCCCCCGAGCGTAGTGAGTATGCCAAATTAAACTTTTCTCGTATGCTTAGTGTGCACAAACGCACCATGTATCGCTGTCCATGTTTCTTCTGTAGAATAATACATCCTTATGTAACCTGTAATGCTGTTTTATTGGTAAAGGGGGGTTATTGTTTAACTGGGATCTGACTTTACTCCAGCGGTCATATTCTTCCTGTAATTTGGTCATATTATTGCACATATCCAAAAAATATTTCCTAAATTTGGTGTCCTTGATGAGCACAACTTTAAATTCTGTGTTCTCTTCTACCAATTCTTCGAACTCAGGTAATCCTTGTGGTAATCTTGACAGTGCGTCGCTGATTACGTTATCTTTGCCATTCACATATATAATTTCAAAATCATAAGACTGTAAAAATAACGTCCACCGCGCAAGGCGATTGTGTAGCAACCTACAAGTGAGCAAAAAGCTTAATGCCTGATGGTCACTGTAGACTCGTACATGCTTGCCAAACAGATAATAGTTGAACTTCTTAAAGGCCCACACAATAGAAAGGGCTTCTAATTCTGTTGTAGAATACCTGCGCTCGCATTCTGATAGAGTACGGCTAGCAAAACTAATTATCTTAACATTGTCGGAGCTAGCGCCTTCGTCCAGCTGAAATAGACAGGCTCCTAGTCCCGAAAATGATGCATCCGCCGCTACACAAAAATCTTTGCTCATGTCAGGATGTTCTAGGATATTAGAATTAACCAAAGCGTGTTTTATTTTATCAAAATCGGTCTGACATTGAGGCGCCAAGATCCACTGTTTGTCCTTCTTTAAGAGGCCCCCGTAAGGCGTGGCTATTGAGCAACTGGTTCGGTACGAACCGGCGAAAGAAAGAGCACAAACACACAAATGCCTGTAGCTGTCGTTTTGTGCATGGAGCGGGAAAGTTTTTTATGGCTAACAGTTCTTCTGGGTCGGGTCTTATCCCTACAGGTGTAACTATGTGACCGAGAAATTTTATGCTTTTTCTCACAAATTTGGATTTCTTAAAGTTAGCTGTGACACCAGCCGCTGAAAACCTCTGCAGCATACTTTCCAAAAGCTCTATGTGTTCATCCCACGTAGGGGCTGCTATTAATATGTCATCAATATAAACTGTGAGTTTGTCAAGGACGTCAGGTCCTAAAACAGTGTCGAGCGCAGTTATGAAAACGCCGGCACTCACGTTCAATCCGAACGGCAGAACACAATGCTGGTAGGACCTACCTGCAAATATGAATGCTGTATACTTCCTACTGTCAGGTGATAGTGCGATTTCCAGTACGAACTACGAAGGTCTACTCTAGTTAAATACTGTACCCCATGAAAACGCTGCAGCTGTTCTTCCAGGTTTTCAGGTCGGGTGGTTACTGGAACTATAATCTTATTAATCTCCCTGGCGTCGAGTACGAGTCTCACCGAATTGTCGGCTTGCTTGACCGCTAGTAGCGGACTGCAATAAGGCGATAATGAAGTCTCTATGATATTTCACGAGAGCATTCTCTTTATTTCTTGAGCCACTGCCTTTCTTTGTTCAAAAATGGTTCAAATGGCTCTGAGCACTATGGGACTCAACTGCTGAGGTTATTAGTCCCCTAGAACTTAGAACTAGTTAAACCTAACTAACCTAAGGACATCACAAACGTCCATGCCCGAGGCAGGATTCGAACCTGCGACCGTAGCGGTCTTGCGGTTCCAGACTGCAGCCCCTTTAACCGCACGGCCACTTCGGCCGGCCTTTCTTTGTGACCAAGGTATAGAATAGGTGTTCTTAGAGAATGTGTCGTGGGGCCGGACATCCATGCTATACTGATACGTCCTAATGACTCCGGGCATTTTATCGAACACACGAGCATAGCGTAACAATACACTTCTAAGATCACCCTTCTGTTGATGTGAGATTTCCGAGCATTCAGATATTTTTTGTTCAATCTCATGCTGCTCTACCTACTGACACCACAGTTAACTTGAGTCGTTACATCGTGAAGTACTTACCTTCAGGATTTGGATGTGTATAGTTCGACAAGATTTGTCGTTCCTACTCTTGACTTTTATTAAATCCACACAAGAATTCTTCCCGTTAATATACAAATGACACTTTCCAGATTCCAAGTCAATTTTACCACTCTTTTCTCTTAAGAAATGCATGCCGAAAATGCACCGTTCTGTCAACCCTTCTACTACTAGAAAAATTGACTGAAAAACCATGTCTTCAATTTGCACTTCGACCATGGTTTGCATTTTAATTAGCTTGGATTTACCGCCTATGGCTCCTAATATCCTACAATTTTGTACTGGATAGGTCGGTAAAGTTGCGTGAATGTTAATCTCTTTAAATAGTGCCTTGGACATCACACTAATTTTCGCACCAGTATCCACAAGGATATGCGTAGGTACTTTTCCTACTACGGCCTGTAAACTAGCTTGTACTATACCATCACCTTCACATGACTGTGGTTCTTCCTCCTTGTTCAATAAATCACGCATGTCCGTTTCATCTTGGTACCTGAGCAATTTACTATCATGACAGTATGGATCGCCCCCACGACTACCTATGCCCAACATTGGGGAGCATAATGAGGCCATGCTTAGTTTCACGCTCCGCGGTTCACATCTGTTTGTGTTTCGTTTGCGACTTCACTTATATTTACCCCTGACGTGTTGTTCCGTAGTTGAGTACTCCTGTCGTGGTTTTGCCCTGAGTTCAGCGGCATATTGTCACCTAGTGTTTGAGATTGATAGGCTTGGCTGTTAACTGGGTATTGCCACTGCCTACTTTGATGATCCCCCGTGTGGTTGCGGCTAAAATAATATTGGAAATTATTGTAACTGTTTCCCCACTGGTTCCTATTGCCATTTCTGTTCCAGTTACGTTCTAGGTCGTCGGAATAACCAGAAAAATTACTATCACCGTTTTTTCATTTTCTATTTGTAAACGCTGCGCGTGGGGCACACGATACTCCTTAAAACCTGCACTATGGTAAGTTAACGGGCTTTACCTTATGAGAAAGGATTTTTGTATAGAAATTGACCGCGTGTACCTGAATGGAGGCAAATCAGACTTACACCCACTCTGTAATAACAATGATACGTCAAGCAAGTCCGAAATGCAACTACACGTCAGGACGGACAAGAAACAGCACAGAAGATGCTACCAAATTGTTAATAATACGGTCGCCAGCCTAATTATGCGTTAACTGAGTTTCTTCCCTGTACAAGTTGATGTACGTTCAAACAAAACAACACGTAGTAACAAAGCATAATATGGTAAATTTTAGAACCAGAAAATCTATTGAACTGATAATTTCACTTTCTGTACTGGTAGGAATAAACCATAGATACATAACATTACACTATAATGTTTACTACAAAACGTCGTACTGTCTATTGATCTGATTAAAATCGGGCAAAGGTTACCCTAGAAATAGCACTTTCGAAACACACACACAATGTCAATTTTGATAAAGGTAAAACAGTGATAAATTTTGGTTTCTATTTTGGCTTTGACTTTGCTGGTCAAATCAGTTTAGAACACTTCAGAATTCAACTGAATAAAAAGGGGGGGGGGGGGGGGGGAGACCCTGAAACTGTTATGATCACTGTATTAAAACAATTAATTACTGAAATCATTATGCCCTCAAGATTTCCAATATATGATTTACTACTCTTTTTGTCTTATTTCCTGCTCATTTAAATACCATTATATCAGTCTCGAAATAATTAAGCTTCATTACTAAATCAATATCAAAATTATCTTCCAACTTTGTCAGACCTTTGTTATTCGTCTATTAGTTCATTAACAAAAAAAGTTCTTTAAACATCATTCTAACATTGCTAGGTCTGCAGGTAATTATTATTAACATAAACTTTAATTCTTCATTTCGGGACACTCGGATTGCACAACATTTGGAAAGGACCCTGTCTAGGTTAGTTGTGAGGATAATTAAATGATAGGACAGTTCTGGTAAAATTTAAGTTGTTATTGAACAGTGTGGAATAAAAGTAACACTGGTCCATACGAATACAGTACTAAAAAGTTCAACCTGTTCGTATCGAAGCGGCAGTTGTTGGGCGGCGAGATGGCGAGGCACAGAGCACACATACAACCACAGCATTGGCTCTTGATGTATCGGAACTTTACTTCTTCTTTGCGTCGCAATACTTTTCCATTTAGTGCCTATGGAATTTTGCCATGCAGGCGTCGGAACGGCATATCCGAGGCTCAATGAAACTACGTCTTCCAGGAGAGCCTCCTCGATCCAGGACGTGTTGCTCAGACCAATGCCCAACTCCGACTACTACTGCTGAGCCCGTTATGCCGTGCAGTGCCCGTGTGCATTTTCCCGCGCTCGCCTGCCATCCACCTTTTACCGCTCCCCTACAGACAGGGTATTCACCCGAGATTTCGCATTCTACATATTCTAACACATTTCCTACGTATGGACCAGATGCACAATTACAATTTTTACATCTTACAATAGTTTCAACGTTTCTTACATTTCAATTCTGTTATAATATTGCTTGAAATTTGACATAAACATTAAAATTCACATCGAAAATTGTTTACAGTTTCTTTAACATAATGGTATGAAACAAAAAAGAAATGAAATCAGAACATCGATTACACTAATTTATCGAAAATCAGAAGAAAAATTATTATATGTACAATAGTACAACGTTGTTGTAGTTATATATTGTACTGTGGAGGGTAGGTCTGGTTGTAGCTGTTGCCGTAATTTCCTCCCGAACTCGGGCCTGGCGTCGGGGCGCGATCGACAAAAGCCGGTCGCGACTCAGCCGCTCACGCTACATTGTTGACGCCGAAAGGCGGCTAGCGCTGTGCGGGATGGTTGTTACCGCTGCCACGAAAATTGTTTTGGTGGGCTTTATTTTTCCTGGCATCCTCATTAATTGAATCGATAGAATATAATACAGATGGGAAATACTCGAGATTGCTCTCTGGTACTTGTACTAATTTTTCGCGGATACTGAACGGTTAATTTGCCTTCAGGAAGCGCAGTACATCTGGTGTGTGACGGGCTCGTCCCAGAACCACGTTTTATTTAAGTATTTTTCAAAATACTTCCGGAGTGATCCAAATTTTGGATTGTATTGCTCCGGGTTGAACAAAGCTTTCCTTAATCTCTCTTGTACACCTTGTGGCCAATACTTAGATAAAAATGCACCTTCAAATTGTTCTAAAGTCTGACAGTTTTCCGACATTTCCATTGCCCATAGGGCACCATCGCCTTGTATATATCCAGTTACTTACTGTATTTTTTGCTTTTCAGTCCAGGTCTTAGGCAACACATTCTTAAATGACTTCATTAAAATTACCGGGTGGACGGATTTTTTTTCTGGGATAAACACTTGGAACTGCCTGTGTTTTATAAGGCTTTCCTCTAACAGAACAGCCGACAAAGCTGGTTCGGTTGTCTGGTGTCTCTCTCGTTCGTCGCGGTAATGTCGGTTACCGTTACGACCGTGGTTAGGTGAAAACACGGGTACATCGGGATAAAGATAACTGTTTGCCGCATTGCCACTCTTTCCTGTGCGTCTGTCATCAAATTCCTCTTCTGGATGTTGTTCTCTCTCGTTCTGTGTGGGGTGTTTACTCTTTAGTTGCTCGTCTACATGTTTTTCTCCAGTCAGGTAAGTCCTGTGTCAGAGTCTTTTGTAACTGAGCTAGGTCAGTTTGTAGTTTAGTTACGGACGTGTTCTGGGTAGTGTACACCTGTTCTACAGTATGAGTTATTGCTTTTTTTAGTTCTGTCTCTAATGTATGGTTGACATGTTTGTCTTTTTCCTCTAAAAATTCGTCAAACTGCTGTTTTTGTTGTTTCGTCATGTCATCAACTTGGTCTACAGCCTCCAGCATTTTGACACTAAGCTCGGTCTGCTGTGAACTCATAGCTTCAAAATTTTCGGTTAAGGTACGGATCTGTTCTGGCATATCCTTAACTGTGGACTGTAAGTTGTCAATGTCCTGGCTCATGTAATTTAAACATTCGCGTACTACCTCTATCACTTGATCCACTACCTCTCTTCTTAACTGGGTCAGTTGAGTCGTCAGGTTGTTTTGCATGTCGGTCAGGTTCTTCACGCCATTTTCTATTTTGTCCATTTGTGTCGTAATATTTTCTAGACGAGTATTTACAGTACCTATTTGTGCTGCAACATTATCTATCTGCGTGGTGACCTTTTCTGTGCGAGCGTGCATTTGTGCTGTGACATTTTCTATGTGAGCGTGTATTTGTGCTGCAACATTTCCTACACCTGTGTTAACAGTACCTATCTGAGCTGTGACGTGAGCTGCAAACTATGACATTAAATTCGTCCTCATCTCTCTAAACATGCGCATGAGGTCTGGTTCTACTGGGTCTTGTTTATAGTCAGTATTCGTGTCTGTTTCTGTTGTCGACATGTTGTCGCCCGTCGCTTGCGACTGAGCACTGCCGCTCGCTGCGACTGTGTTTTCAGTATTCGCGGTACTTTCTGCCTCAAGGTTATGTAAAGGTTGGACTATGGTTTCCTCATCTGACGAACTATCCATGGTTTTGGTTTGAGATCTGAGTTTCACCATGCCGATTCACAACTCAGAACAGCGTGCAGCCGAACTTCACTATCACTACCGCTCGTACTACACGTAAATAAATCACAGATGGCTTTGCGCTCGTCCGTGGAAATTCACGTAGTAAATTATGTCTCTGGAAAAACAGAAGACTGATAAATGACTCTTCTTTTTTTATGCGGGCAATTAACAAATTTTGTCCGCCATCTTGTGATGCATTTACATATAATAGCAAATGAACTACTGCAATTTTTGCGTAAAAGAAATGGACAAGAATTTGGAAAAAAGGAAATGATGCGTTCTACGCAGTGGTGTCGAAAAAATGAAAAAACAATCCCATATTTACTTTCAACTAAAGCGTAGTAGTGCTGCTGCTCTTACCTTACGCGTTTTTTTACGGACGGTTTTGAAGAATTAACATTAAATGGTCCAACACTTTTATCTCAAAAATTGGTAATTTCTATGGGACTTTTCTTTTTTTGGTACGCAGCTCTCGTAACATGCAACAGAAACAATGAGTTGTAATAACAATAATGGATGGCAAAAATGGCTTAAATATTTCAACTAAAATTTCTACAGATTTTTTAATGAAATAATCGTCATGGCACTCGGTCGCCACTGTCACGTACCTTCTCTCTCTCTGTTAATGTTTTTGTTTTTTGTTATTGTTTTTTGTTATTGTAGTTGTAGAGATATGAAATTATTGTAGCGGTTTGTTAGTCAGCCGTACTTCGGAATTTTTTGACATTAAATGGAGCCTGAAACTTGCGTACTAAATACTTCGCGTGAAGTGCGATTTGCGGCATAAACAAAAATTAATTGCGGAGATGCAATCCACAGAATATTAACAGAAAAACTTTAGAACAATGCGTACGACTGACTAGACACATTCAGAGGGTACGTACATTCGCGTACGAGTGGTTGCGATCTGATGAGAAAGATCTATCTTAATTTTCTTGTGTAAATTAATTACGTCGTAACACACTCGGAGATTGTGAACGTACTATAAGGTTCATAATGGCTCTGAGCACTATGCGACTTAACTTCTGAGGTCATCAGTCGCCTAGAACTTAGAACTAATTAAACCTAACTAACCTAAGGCCATCACACACATCCATGCCCGATGCAGGATTCGAACCTGCGACCGTAGCGGTCGTTCGGCTCCAGACTGTAGCGCCTAGAACCGCACGGTCACTCCGGCCGGCCGTACAATCAGGGTAGAGGTACGTACTTTCTATCATTCCCTCTGGCCTGCAATAATTGCAATTATTTAAATTTAAGAGTATTTCTTTTTCAATCGGACTCCTATTTTCATACGATAAGGAAGATTGCAGGTTCTGAATGTCTTGGCAAGAACACAGCGAAATTAATCTTAGCGCCCACCAAACGAAAGTAGTGAGCACAATCACGTACCGCTATTGTTGAGCAGCGCCGTCGTTCAGATCGTCGCCTCCATCTAAAATTCCCCTTCTCGAATTAACAGAAAAATTTGTACTCCATTGGTATGGGATTTAGGCTTGATCTTGGTAGAAATTATAAACACATTTTTCGTCATTTAACACCTTCATTTAACACGCACATAGACATGAAACTATACAGTACGTCTTTACGCCAGCACATCAGAACAAAAAAGTAGTTAATACTAGAAGTTATAAAAGAATCTCGAAATTAGTCCTTTGTCTCTCAGTGATAAAAAAGTTTTTTAGAGTATTCCTCTGGTATGACAGTCGAAAAAATTTTCTTCTTGTATCTTTGAGATTAAATTACAACATTTTTGAGTTCCTTTTCATTCTGTAAGAAAAATAACTTCAAAAGTAATTTCATTTACATACAAAGGCAATAGAAAATAGTTGATTATCATGCTACGTATATGATGTTTACAAGTTTCACAATTGTTTATAAGTGGCAATGGAGCCTTCATGTCTTTTTTAGTCATAAACACATGTATAAAAGAAGAATATTAAATGTATCATGTAGGTATCTACCTTTTACAGTGGATATACGCATATCAACATAATAAATCAAAGCAATGAAAAGCATTAATTATTCTTATGCAAAAACATCAGTCCATTCAAAAATCATCGTCTCAGTATGCATGACAAGATGTTCATTTCGTAATGTCCAAAAATGTACAGTCATATTTCAATATACATGTCCAGTTTTTTCCTTTATTTGTTGCAGAGCCAAAATGAAATATATTCATGACAAAAATAAAGCACAAAGTACCAACTACAGAGTACTCTCTTACAAAACTAAAACACAGAAAAACCTAATTTTCAATGAGAAAGTAACACTTGTCTCTAGAAAAAGGATAGTAGGTACTCTCATGATAACTATAATGGGTGCAGTCCTTAATTACGATTATGTTTCTCATTGCAGTCGTAAGACTAACATTTGCATAATCATCAGTGTATATGTACCGCATTATAACTTTCACTTTCTTTAGTAAAATCATAAACAAATTTTAATAAGTTCTGTTATAACATTTTATGATTATTTAAGAAAGTATCAAACTAATAAACTTCACCGAGACAAAGAGAGGGACCATTAGAAGTACATACTTTCATCGCAAACTAGTACATAAAGCTACCTGGATATCCCGAAAGGTAGTAGGATGAAACAGATCGACCATGTTCTTTTTGACCGAGGACACCTTGACATGAATTCCGATCATTTCTTGGTGGTAGTCAAAGTACGTTTGAAACTTTCAACCAAGTGGCGAAGAAATCCTGTAAATATGGTCCTCTTTGGCAAGGATAGGTTGGAAGATGTAGAAGCGAGACAATGCTATCAAGATACAATTGCAGAAAACCTCACATTATCGGAGAACCCTACCAACGTGGAAGACACGTGGTTGGTGTTAAGGTATGCAGTGTTACAGAGTGCAAGAGGAGAATTTGCTTGCGATCTAAAACGCAGAAGTAAATTTTGGTTCAATGAAGAATGCCGAGAACCTATTTGGGTGAGATCAGCAAAGAGGATACAATGGTTAGAAAAAGTCTCAGAAGAGCCAAGGGTAGCATATTGTGAAGCGAGGTGTAACACGGACAAACTCATGAGAAAGAAGAAACAGGAACACGATAACAGACTGTTGAAAGCAGTAGAAGAAGCAAAGTCATCACGTTCGTTTTTCCAGGCCTCTAGATTCGCCAGGGGTATCTACCGACAACGTACATTGGTTCCAACAAAGGAGACAGGCGAAATGGTACCTCTAGAAGAGCAGGCAAACCTATTTAATAAACATTTTGAGAACCTATTGGAGTTCCACTGGCAGTGAGAACTCAGACGGGAGCCCGTCTTGACAGCGTAGAAGTCCCTGAACCATCAGAGGAAGAAATCAGAGTTGCCCTAAAACTACTCAATAACAACAACGCCCCAGGATGGAATGGTATCACAGCTGAGATGCTTTGTTTGGGATGTCAACCACTGATGGATACATTGAAACGAATAATATCCACTATCTGGGCAGCAGAAATAATTCCTGAAGAATGGAAGGGAGCAATTACATGTCCCATCTTCAAGAAGGGTGATGCTACCCAAGTATCCATCTACCAAGAAATTTCGCTTCTTGAAATTGGATACAAAGTCTTTACAGCTCTGCTGCTAAACCGAATGAAACCACTGGCTGAAGGAATTGTAGGCGCATATCAATGTGGGCTCGTCCCCAGACGGTCTGCCATTGACCACATATTTACTTTGAGGCAGTTGATAGAAAAATTTTATGAGTTCAATCGGGAACTACATGACATCTTTATCGATTGTTGGCAAGCTTATGACAGCACTGACCGCGTCACACTATGGGAAAAGTCAGAGGAACTTGGCCTACCATCGAATTACATCCGTCTAATTGCAGCTTGCTACTTCCAGTTAACTTCTAAAGTACGGCTTGGCAACCAACTACCACCACCTTTCACTATGCAAAATTCATTGATACAACGAGGTCCATTGGCATCAACGTTATTGAACTTGGCCTTGGGAAAAGTAAGCCATGACACTTGCTGAACCAGAGAAATGGAGATGGAGGGAGCAGACACAATTCTGGCGTTTCCTGACGATGTTGTGATCCTTGGCGACTCTCTAGAGCAAATGTGTGCTGATACTTCCCGATTCCTCCAAAATGCGGAGGAAAATGGGATGGAGGTCAACGAGGACAAAACTATATACCTTGGAGTATCACGTCGTAGAGTTCTCCCTCCCTCAATTGTTGTAGACGGGCATACCTACGAACGAGTTGAAGAATTCAAGTACCTGGGCTCAACATTAACCAACAAAACTGAAGTCACGAAAGAAGTGCATCAACGCATAATAAGTCCTAATGGCGTGTTCTTTTGTCTGAAGAATCTTTTTAAATCTCTTCTGATATCTCATAAGAACAAAGTCCATCTGCACAGGACACTGGTGAGGCAAGGACTTTTATATGGCTGTGAAATTTGGGCGACGTCAGCAACGACATAAGATTCAATACGTGCGTTTGAAAGAAAGATACTTCGGAAGATCTATGGACCTGTCTACAATAACATGGAAGGTAAATGGGAAAGATGAGAGAAATAAGACCTGTACCAGAGGTTTGGAAAGCCACACATTGGACAAATATTGGGACAGAGGTGACTACAATGGTTTGGCCACATCTTAAGAGCTGACGGATCACTTCCTATCAGAATCCTCCAATCTCAACCCACGGGAAAACACGCGAGAGGACGCCCAAGAACGCGATGGAAGCATCGAGTGACGACGATCCTTCAAGAAGTGTAACCGGCGGCCGTGGAGGATGATGCTAGAGACTGAAAAAGATGGAGTGCCATCTGCAGCAAATACCTCTTCTCTGTGATTGACAGACATTCCTTTTATTGGAGTTTTTGTGTTGTCAATTTTTTTCCTGTTGTTATTCTGCTGTAGGCCTCAAAGGTCCGTTAACGCAACAAATGACGATGATGATGACTTAAGAAAATTATACTTCTTTTTTCAATACATCAAACAATTAGGTATCATCCCTAAAGTACTTAATATGTGTGAACCATGGTCAATAAATAATGCCAAAACTCAGTAGTCGATCCACTGTATCCCTTCCTATTATCGATTATCATTGTAACCTCGGTAAAATATCCATGAAAGACCCGTATGACCTAAGTTCAATAAAAGCTCCATTGTTTTCTTTCATATTGATAACTTTTCATTACTCATTTTAATCATATTTTACGACATTTTACATTCCTCTTACTGTTCTTATCATCGTGAACTAACATCTTCATTCATTAAGTTAACACTTATACTATGTATTACATTCTTCATTATTAACTAATTCACCTGCACTTTGGCTAAATTTTAGAATGACTTTGTTGCTGAGTTGAACACGATGACAATAATCACGAGAAAATCTAATAATATTATTCAGTGCAATACATATGGTACCATGAGTAAATATTTTTACTTAGTCAAAGAATGGTTTTGATTCTGAATGCCTGATGTAGCCCTTGTGGTTTATGACTCTTCATAGCTTCAGTTTCCAGAGCATTTACATACCGAATCCCCTGAATATGGAATGGGGCTTATCACACCAGAAAGAATTTATGATTCAAATATTTGCTTTTCTGGGTCAAGTGGTGCGATCCACCTAAATTCTTTTGTCCTATGCATAATGTGAAGAACAAAACCATTTGTTCATTTCATCTTCTTTCTACTACTTTTGTGATATTTCTTTTTGTGAGATTAAATATCTCATGGCAATGTAAGTTTTTGTGTGAAGGAAAAGATATGTGTTCTTTTATAGATACTGCATGTTGTTAATTTTTAATCTCTAGGACTGGGGATGATTATGTGTAGTCGTTTGGTAATTCAGTTATTATCTCTTGAAAAAAGTGTAAGTACTGCTTCCAAAACTTGTGTTCCCCATGTCAATTACAAAGAAAGTTGATAATTTTTTCTTATTGATAGATGTATACATAGTAATTCGACTCTCACTAATTTGAAAAGTATTTAACAGCGCAAGACAAAGGAGGATTTACGCCCTTCGTTTATTGGTTTTAGTAATAGTTACCTTTCATTGTTCTCGTGTCCTGGTGATAAGACGTGCTGTGTAACTGCTTGTGAAATTGTGCTTAACATTGAAAGTAACTTGTGAAACAAAGAAGATTTTTTTCATTTTCGATACCATGAATCCCAACTCCTATAACTCTGGAAGATTATTATTATTTTAATTTTGCATGGAGAATTTAGATGGAGGCGACGATCTTCATTACGGCGCTGCTCAATAATAGAGGTACGTGAATGTGTTCATATCTTTCCTTTCGTGGCCGCCAATGTCAATTTCAATATGTTGGTCATATTTGCCGCGACATTCAGAAACTGCTATATTCCTTTTCATTTGATTACGAAGTCCTATTACATTCTTTCTTAGATGAATAAATGCGTTTTACCCACAATACCTCTGCCTCTGTCGCAACGGCGCCTCACGCGAAATATTTATTGCACGACTTACATACGAATTCTCATTTCAAAATTACGACACCGGCTGACTAAGCTTTTAACAATTTAGCAGGGTGGTTACACAATACAGCCTACTTAATTTACTTAATTCTTTCATCATACATTCTGTTGGAATTGAAGGTGCGTAATATAATGAGATAGGTTTGATTTTTCTCTGTCATAATGTTCGGACTCACAGATAAAACTGGAACTGAGGTCCATTATCTGAAATAACTTTTTCAATATGCCCTAATTACTTGAGAAACTCCTTGAGAGAGGCCACAGATATCGTTTTTACCATAGCATTTTGCAATGACACGAAAGCTACAAATTTAGAAGTAAGCTTTACTGTTATGAATACGTAACAAAAATATTTCTTTCTCTTTGACAATGGCCCTAGGAGACAATATTGGCTAACTGTTTCGATTTAGATGGTACTAGGAGAGAAAACTGGAGCATGATGTGACGCTTTAGGAGCTTTGGCCTTTTTCCTCTTCCATGTTTTGGGAACAACAGCTATCACACAATTTACTGGAAAATTTTCTCAGTTCATAGTGAGCATAGCGCAAACCGGTGTAATATACAAGCGTGTTCACTGATTCATCTGGGATACATACAACCCAAAGTAAACTATCAGGGTGTCTGTGTCCGAATAAGACATTATTCCTAATTAAATAACAACGTCTCAAGGTTGTATTAGCTGAATCAGCCATTTAGTTCTTACTCCTTTAAAAACGGGGCCTTTATCACACTCCTTAGCTACATCAGTGACAGTGAAATGTAATGTGCAATAGTTACCATTCTGATATACAACCCACCACTGAAATTATTTTCCATTACATCATCTTCTTTACTTTTAATGAGACCTACTGGTGCACAATGCAAAGTGTCCGTGACTACATTCTGTGGACCATGGAGGTAGATGGCTGTAAATCTGAATTCTTGTAAATATAATGCCCAGCATGTTAATCAGTCGTGGGTTAACTCGACAGACACAGGAATCTGTAAAGCACGGTGGTCTGTGTTCACTTCTGTGTGTCTACTGAAAAGGTAAAATAAATTTAATAAATGCACAGACTATGACCAAGGCTTCCAGTTTCCATACTAGATATTTGTGTTCCTTCTTTGACAATACCTTGCTCTTTGAAGCGGTAAGTGAAGAGCACCACGCTTTTGCACTGTTACTGAGAATGGGTGTAGGTGATTTTGAGCAAAAATTCGGACTCACGGATACCAATGAAAAAAACATGAACCTTTAATTTCGTTGTACAGTGTTTTGTTTTCCTTAGTAGTTAGAAGCTGTTTTTTGTTTGAAAAAATTAATGGCAGCAAAATATTATGGAACCGCGTTGAGCCGGGGTAAAAATTGTATTTTTGAAGAGCGCGCCGCAGCGCGTAGTGTGAAGCAGTCGCCATCCGTTTCTGGTGGTGGCGCCGCTGCGGCAATCGCAGCTTTGGTGTCTCCCTCTGGTGGGAAAGGGGAAAGGTTGCCTGTTCACGCGCATTTAAGGGGCGCTATGAGCTCGCGAGTCTCGTCAGTTGGTCAACACGGTCAGTGTGGGGCAGTCAGTGTCTGTCTGTCGTCGGGAGTGCAAGTATGTGTTAGGTCGCCAGTCTACTCGAATTAGTTAAGGCAATCGTCATAGGCGGTTGGATCGATCGGTTGGTCGGTCGCGCACTGGGACACAAGATGACTTGTCCGTCTTGAGCGTCGGCGCATGTGAGGTCGCCACGTCAGTCCAGTGGGCCGCGCTGTATAGCGACGGGTAGTGGCTTCGCGACCGACACGAGAGCAGCAGGAGCCAACCCACGACCTCGGTCTGACCGGTGCGAGCTGCGACGCCGTGAGACGGGAGATCGGCGCGCCTTCCTGCGTCCGTTGAAGCGGCTGGCAGCGGACGGTTCGGGAGAGCGTTTTGGGGGTGCAGCGCCAGGTCTTCGCCAGAAATCGCAGTTTATTTGAAGTTAAGTGATTCGCGATATGTTGTTTCATTTACTTGTTAAATTCTACTTGTTTTCTTGGTCAGTCTCTCGTCCCCAGCTTGCTTGTCTGTCTCCCGTCCGCATTTGTTAGGCAGTTAGTGTTTGTCTGTCTGTCTGTCGGTCGGTCTGCCGTACGTTAATAGCTGCCTCTGTCATGTTTGTCGGATTCGATGCTAACTAATTTATTGCTTGAAGTGTAACGACCGAATTACTGAAATAAGTTTTTATCTTGCCTATCATCTTGAGAGGCGGTCTATAAGTAATGTAGAGCATGTTTGTATATTTTATGTAAGACTGCATTTCATGTGTTTTAATTTAAATGGTCATTTTAGTATATAAAGTTGCCACCCTTCCACCGTAAGTTTTTTTTTTTTTTTTTTTTTTGAAAAATCGAGTTGCACCTTCGGTGGCAAGTTAATTTTTTTTAATGTTAGTGTTTTGTACCATTTCCATCCCTCCTACGGTGTGCATAGTTTATGTGCTTGTGTGAGTTGTTAAAATTTTTAGTATGAAGTTATCTGGTGTGTTACAGATTTGCACCAGAGTACTCTTTCAGAGGTTGTTGTGAGTGGTCGTGACTACGGCCGTGCCAGAAGGGAGCGGCAAGTTTCTCAGCCCGACAGCTCATAGAGTCAAATTTGTTCCTTCTGCCTCTGAATAAATTTAACTTGATATTTAGAGGGTACTTTGTGATTATAATTTTAAATCTGTTTCAAATAAAAGGGGGGGGGGGGGGCTTTGGAATAAAATTTCCATTTGTTGAAAGAAATTTAATTTGTTTTCATCAGTTACCCACTGGCAACTGCTTCCACGTCACATAGTGTGATTAAATATGTTAATGTTCTTGATGAATCGCTAGTAAATAAAGTAAATCCTTAAGAAAAGAGTTTAGAAAGTAAATTCACGGTTAACGCATGAATATCGTTTTACTGCATGAGCTGCATCCCACCAGTGTTCTTCAGAAAGTTGGGAGGTAATTTCTGGTATACACAAGTGTCGCGTGTTTCCTCCAGCTGGAGTTAAAGTTTCTATTGTGTGCCACATTGCCTACAAGCCAGATAAGGCATCTCCAAAACCACAGTAATTATACTTCTAAGAAAATGTTCAGTGGTAAAAAATGCAGTGTTCCATTGCGCAAGAACAGATGACACAAATTTGCAACATTCTGGCAATAGAGAGGGCCTTATGGCCCTTTTTCTAGCATAGATAATACTTTAGGAACAACAGTTTGCATCTTTGCTGGGCATTATACGTATTGTGGGGAGCACCAGTAACTTATTTTGGCTCAGATGGTGATTGAAGTGTGGGTCCACAAATCCTCAGGATGGTTATCTTGCTACTGAAAATTATTACATTGTGGTATCAGTAAAAAGTCATCTGGGAACATTTTAGAAAAATAGATGTTAACATGTTATTTAAAGGTTAAGTGTTAATTGTGACGGCAGATAATTGAAAATTCAAAACTACCTTTTCACTGAGATACAAGTAAATGGTACAACATACAATTTTTTGACCACTTTAACCATACATGAAGGATATGCTTAATATTTTAAGCGTGCTAGATTTAAACATTGAGGTGATCCTAGGAATAGATTGGTTGGTCCGACAGTAGCCACTAACTGATTGCAAAAATAAAAAGTGAGCTATAATTTAGAGAAAAAGACATAGAAAGAGAATTTAATGAACTGAGTGAACCAATGAGTACACAGTACAAATCTGAACGGACATGTACATTTCTTTTGGATTAAATGGGAACAGATCTTGATCATATGGAATTGCCAACATGAAATTAATTCTGAAAAGTAATAATAGTTTCACTAGAGAATATAAACTTTACTGGTGAATATTACTGATGAATAGATCTTGGGTTACCAGCTGGGTTCCACTGACAAGATTCTAAAATTAATTGTTTCCATTGTAGTGATTAAAGGTACTTTTCCATACTTACTTTAGAATGCCTACAATTTTTCACATGGAAACAAATTTCGTCCATTTTCATGTAAGGTGTTACTTCTCATATTATACACCATATTAGTGAGAAAGACATCCCTTGATGATGTATGTGAGATAAATCACATCACTGATTTCTGGGCATAATTTTCAAACAGTTTAACATACACTCCTGGAAAGTGAAATAAGAACACCGTGAATTCATTGTCCCAGGAAGGGGAAACTTTATTGACACATTCCTGGGGTCAGATACATCACATGATCACACTGACAGAACCACAGGCACATAGACACAGGCAACAGAGCATGCACAATGTCGGCACTAGTACAGTGTATATCCACATTTCGCAGCAATGCAGGCTGCTATTCTCCCATGGAGACGATCGTAGAGATGCTGGATGTAGTCCTGTGGAACGGCTTGCCATGCCATTTCCACCTGGCGCCTCAGTTGGACCAGCGTTCGTGCTGGACGTGCAGACCGCGTCAGACGGCGCTTCATCCAGTCCCAAACATGCTCAATGGGGGACAGATCCGGAGATCTTGCTGGCCAGGGTAGTTGACTTACACCTTCTAGAGCACGTTGGGTGGCACGGGATACATGCGGACGTGCATTGTCCTGTTGGAACAGCAAGTTCCCTTGCCGGTCTAGGAATGGTAGAACGATGGGTTCGATGACGGTTTGGATGTACCGTGCACTATTCAGTGTCCCCTCGACGATCACCAGTGGTGTACGGCCAGTGTAGGAGATCGCTCCCCACACCATGATGCCGGGTGTTGGCCCTGTGTGCCTCGGCCGTATGCAGTCCTGATTGTGGCGCTCACCTGCACGGCGCCAAACACGCATACGACCATCATTGGCACCAAGGCAGAAGCGACTCTCATCGCTGAAGACGACACGTCTCCATTCGTCCCTCCATTCACGCCTGTCGCGACACCACTGGAGGCGGGCTGCACGATGTTGGGGCGTGAGCGGAAGACGGCCTAACGGTGTGCGGGACCGTAGCCCAGCTTCATGGAGACGGTTGCGAATGGTCCTCGCCGATTCCCCAGGAGCAACAGTGTCCCTAATTTGCTGGGAAGTGGCGGTGCGGTCCCCTACGGCACTGCGTAGGATCCTACGGTCTTGGCGTGCATCCGTGCGTCGCTGCGGTCCGGTCCCAGGTCGACGGGCACGTGCACCTTCCGCCGACCACTGGCGACAACATCGATGTACTGTGGAGACCTCACGCCCCACGTGTTGAGCAATTCGGCGGTACGTCCACCCGGCCTCCCGCATGCCCACAATACGCTCTCGCTCAAAGTCCGTCAACTGCACATACGGTTCATGTCCACGCTGTCGCGGCATGCTACCAGTGTTAAAGACTGCGATGGAGCTCTGTATGCCACGGCAAACTGGCTGCCACTGACGGCGGCGGTGCACAAATGCTGCGCAGCTAGCGCCATTCGACGGCCAACACCGCGGTTCCTGGTGTGTCCGCTGTGCCGTGCGTGTGATCATTGCTTGTACAGCCCTCTCGCAGTGTCCGGAGCAAGTATGGTGGGTCTGACACACCGGTGTCAATGTGTTCTTTTTTCCATTTCCAGGAGTGTAAATAAATACTACTGCTGCCCTTGTTCTCAAGTGACAATGATTCTAGAGTTTGTTTGTTTCAAGATAAACGAACTCAATGTGAGGTACATGTTACACCTCAACAAATAAATAGAAATTTAATAAAGTGATTAACATATTGTGCTGTAGAGCAAGGTTTGTGATAGATTTGCTATCACAATATTCAGAAGATTGTCATATCAGAACTATAATCACTACTAAATCGTTTGCTGTCTGGTATACCGGGAGCATTTGTGAAACAAAATTCATTGTTCTGCTGTGACTTTACTTGTATATCATTCTTTACTTAGCTAGTTCATAACTATCTGAAGTATGAAAATAAACTATTCCCTACTGAGAAAGGGTAAAGTGCGAATTATTTCACTAGTTCTCGTCAGAAATATTTATATTTATTGTATTCATGTTCAACTATTTGTTCAGCAGTGCACATGAACAAGTATTGGATGACCTACAAAATATATTGGAGTGACATTTGAATTGCATTCTGAGCTTTGCAGGAAATATATTCAAGATTGATTCAGACACATAAAATAATTCTTATTATTTTACTTACTGTGTAATTAAGACTTTGTGTCATAGATTTGACACCCTGGTTTGTTGTATTTGAGAGTTTTTACCTCTTTATCTTGTTTGTACGTAAGTATTAGGTGACTTAGTTGTTGTATGCAGAGCATTGTTTCTACAAATGCAAACAGTGAGGCAAGTGGTGCTGAATGTAATTCATCCTGATCACTGATTGTTGTTGCCTTCTATAAGTTAAATCACTTTCAACAAGGTTAATTTACATGTAACAGCATACACTATTTTCGATTTGTGTCTGAATTCTGAAGAAAGGTGGAGATCAGTTCAGCACAGTGTTAAGTAATCGTAAGTGGGACTGTGCATTTGCATTTTTAAACACTGTGGCAAGGTTGTAGTAATATAAATATGAAGTATGTCTTCCTTTTCTCCAAACTATTACATGTGAAGTGCAAATCTTCTGCAATCTCTGAGTAATAGTTGTTGATTGAACTGCTGTTATAAATCAGGTATCACAACACGTCGCAATCTGGTTAAGCAAAGTCATTGCTGTAGCAACCAACTAGTTCATGAATGCATGAAGGTAACTGTGTTGTCTGCTTGGAATGGCTTTTGTGTTTTAATTGATTTCTTTCTTTCCTTAAACTTAATTGTTAAAATGTCCCCAGCCACTTATCTTTTGGTATTATTGTGCTATTCTATATAACTTTCTGTGTACTTTTACTAAAATTCTATGAAATTTCTTTTCTTTTATGGTTACTTGCTCTACATCTTTCATTGTATAAATTCTCTATATCTGGTAACTCATGCGATATCTAGACACGTCAAGTAAACCTTCACTCTGTTATTAGCAGTAATCGATTGGCATGTGAGGGTTACATCTGAAACTAATAAAATGTTTCTTCAAGTGTGTTTCATATAATCTACGGCTACAAGAGTTTCCACACAGTCACTCTCATGATGATGACACCTTGCACAGCTCATTGAAAAACTTGTGGGTGTCTAGCCATTATCCAAATGTATAAACGAGCAGATCATGCATTTTTTTCCGCTCTTTACGAGTTGTAGGGTTACAATCATACGTGCCCAATAGAGTTTAAGTATAATTCTAAATACGTGTATTTTGAAATAGCTACACTCATCTTTTGAGTTAAACTGTAATTTGTATGTAATCGAACATTTAAAAATCCTCTGTAACTATGCAATAAACATTATTAAATAACTACTTCCGCAATTTCATTTGGAGTCCTTTAGAATTTGCAAGGCTGGTGCACAGAGCAGTGGTCAATGTACTCAGCAGAGGTACTTGACTTCTCAAACGACGACGTTCTTCACACGACCTGAAAATGACAGATATGTTAATGAATATTGGTCTTCAGGTGTTTTGCATACCCTCTTAAATAATTCATATTTCTGATGAAAATATATGGAAGATATTCACGGAATCATAAAATCCACTCAGAAGAGAGATAATACCGTACAGAACAGTGTATTTATATGCGTATTCATGTGAGAGATAGTCATTTCCAGATATAAGTCTTTATTGAAACATAGGTTTTAGATTATACTGTGACTGCTTGAAGTCAACAGTGTGGGGTACACTTTTAGCATCAAAAATTATTTCTATTGAAACGTATTTCTAATTGTTTTAAAAACTGCTTCTTTCCAGTAGGTATTACTTATAACTAGGTTTCCTCCTCTCTGATGATAATCTGAAGACAATCATGTTTGGAAGGAATAGTGCACTACATTAAAACTTCTGTCAAAAGTGAAAAATTACTTACATCGCCATTTTACTGTAGGAGGCATTTCTTTCCCCTATCCAATATTTTTAAAAGATTCCAAAAACATACGAAAGCAATGCTTCTTGGGAAAAAGTAATAGTAGTTATTGCCCTGTCAGTGACGAATGCACGAGCGACGGAGCTCAAGCTCCGCAACACTAAGAATGGGAAAGAAAAGTGATAGTGCAGTATCTTTTCCAACGGGCTCGTCTCTGTGCTTGCCTTAATTAGAGAACGTAATTGCTTACCTCCTGGTGGCTATTTAATCCCCCACACTGTTATCCGCAACTACACTGACTTAACTACTATACCACTTCGCTCTTAAACTCAACTAAGCAACACTGTAAAACGGTGGTGGTTCGTTGATCGACTTTGACAAACTGTTATTCTTAAGAAGAATTATTGGAAAGAATTTTCACTAAATTGTTGAAATAAATTTTAAGATACATATTATCCCAGTGCAGCATGTTGCAAGATGAGAATACTATTGTATAGTGAGGTACGCATTTGCTGAGGAAACTAGTCCCCTCAGGTTAAAAAAGACTACAACGCTGAGTAAGTAAAAATGTAACACGTTATATCGATGAAAGTGGCTTCCAGACATTGCTGCCTGTGCTGCTAATACTTCCACCCTACATCCTCAATTATTTGTTGGATTAATCCAATCTCTCCTTTCCCCTTTAGTTTTTACCCTTTGGGGCTCCCTCTAGAACCATGGAAACTATTCCCCTTCGTCCTATCAACACATTCCTTCTTCTTGCCACTGTTTTCGTTGGGTTCCTTTGTTCGCAGATTCTGCGGAAAATTTCCTCATTCCTTCTCTTACGTGTGCATGTAATTTCTGACATTCTTCTGTGTCACCATATCATAAACGATACGATTCTTTCTGTCCCGGCTATCCCTCAATCCGTGATTGACTACCATAAACTGCTGTCTTCGGAACAAACATTCTAAAAAAAAAAAAAAAAAAAAAACTCGCGCCGAAATTAAGTCCTGTATTTGATGCCAGTAGACCTCCCTTGGCCCGAAATGCCCTCTTTGTCTGTGTTAATCTTAGTTTTATATCTTCCTTGATTTGTCGGTCATCGGATATTTTGCTTCGGAGGTAGCAGAATTACTTATTTTGGTCTACTTCGTGATTACCAATTTTCATATAAGACTTTCCGCTGTTCTCAAATCTGCTACTTCTCATTATTGGCGTCTGTCTTTGGTTTATACTCAATCCATATTTTATACTCGTTAGATTTTTCATCCATTCAAGGGATCCACTCTTTCACTTTCACTGATGATAGCAATACTATCTGCGAATATTATCGTGGTTTTTCTTCAAAGGTTACTGTACCTCCCTTCAGATTAAACTGCACTCTTAAATCTGTTTTGTTTACTGTTACTGTTGCAAGTACCGTCTGAAGTCGCCCACTGCTCTGAAGGTAGGGCATGATGGGTCAAGAAATGATTCTAGTTAATTAGCATCTAAACTGCCTTCATTTAATTTGAGCTGTTTTATTATTTCAAATAGAAACCAAACTTGATACGCTACTAGCTCAAGTTCTCTCTGATCATTAATTAAAAAAAAAAAAGATAAAAATGATACCAAGCTGAATTCAATGTTTTAACGCACTTAACCTTGAACAGTACTGATAGGTGGTGAGAAAGCGATGATTATGCATGGGTTCCAGAGGGAAACATAATAATTAAATTAGTAAACTTAAGCATGCGCCAGTTGCTGGAACATGGGAGCTGATAGTGGGATCTCATTTTATTATGATTCTAACACAATAAGGGTCAGAATAAGAACTATGTGCTGGGCTAAGGGCCACAAGAGTAAAAAGTACCATACAAAGAAAACTACTTAAATTTACGAAATTACACACGCAAATTCTACTTTATCGTGCTTTTTATAATATGCACAATAATTTTATTATGGTCCTATCACAGTGACAGAGTAAGGGCCACGTGCTCGCCTGCTGACCACAATCGCAAAGTCGATTCACAAAGAAAGCTAGTTAAAATTACGAAAACTCACACGCATATCCACAATAAATGTATCATAAACTACTCAATCGTCGTAAAGCTAATATAACCCCTAATAAAGTCTACAATCTGGAGCTTGAAACTGAGGAGGAATACATAACAAAAGCAGTGCTTTGTCCGAAAATCAAGGGAGCGCTTACCAGAGACGTCCATACCTTACATAATCTGTCCAACAGTCAGGAGCTGTACGCCTCACATCGTTCTCTCTCTCTCTCTCTCTCTGTCTTAACAGTTAGGCCTAGACATAGGGGGGGTGGGGGAGGGGGGGAGGGAGACAGGTACCATTCACCTTCCACAATCCACGTGAGAAAGGTGGTTCGACGACGCCATCAGGTTGCCCTCTTTGGTCTGAGCATTACTTACCCAGCATTGCTTGCCAGATACCCCGCTTACCAAACACCCTGACTGTGGTGGAGCGAGTTTTAAACTCACTAGTTTGCTTGTTTTCTCATTTGTACAGGTTAGATGAATAGAAGTGCGGCTATACAAGGTGAGAACATCAATAAATAAAGAGACTAGCGCTCATTCTTCCTTCGGAGAATGCCTGTCTTACACTCTCTTTAATCCGAGCACTTTGTTCTTGGTTTACAGTCTTCTCATTCGTCTGAGTTTTTCTGTATATTGTATATTACCTACTTTTCCTTGTAGCTTACTCTTGATTTTCTCAGAATTTCAACGAGCCTGCACTCCATCCACCCCTCTACATTGTCGAATTCAATTTCCTAAGTTTGCAAATTCTATAAAGGTGTTTTGATTTTCCTTCAGTGTGACTTCCATCACTAAGCGCAACGTCGGAACTGCCTCACTTGAGGCTTTGCCTTTCCTAGAGCTACAGTGTATTGATCGTTATCTAATAGGCCCTCAATTTTATTTATTGGTCTTCTGTTTATCATTTTTTTCAGCAGCTTCGAAGCTTGAGCTGTAACACTGACTATGCGATAATTCTCGTTCTCATCTTCTCTTGCTATCTTCGGAATCGACGGATGATATTTTCCGGTAGGTGATGGTATTTTCTTGTCTCAGAGATTCTGCACACTAAACTTAACAGTCGTCTGGTTGCCATTTCCCACAATTATTTTATAAATTCTGTTGGAATGTTATCCACCCCTTCTGCCTTTTTAGATCTCAAGTCTTCCGAAGTTACTTTAAATTCTGCATCCCCTACATCTTCTTATATAGGTCCCAGTTTCTTCCTTTATCACGTCATCAGACAATTCGGAAAAGAAATGATAGGCGAAACCCTGTAGTCCTTCAGTTACGACGATCATTACGTTTTCAATTTCTTCACATTTTCCTGCATCCCGCTCGCCTTGGCTGCCCTACTCGACTGTTTATTTCATTCCTAAGCAATTTTTCGTCGATCAGTTGAATTATTCCATCTGTTACCTAAGGTTTCATCACCGCTAAGTTCCTTGTGCCTATGTCTGTCTGTGAACTATCTGTGACTGCTCTTTTTTGTACATGTGTCCACTCCCAATCAAATGAAATGTCCACTGTGTTTTTACCCATCCGACTACAAACATCTTTAGAGAACCTCAAACGTATCTTAATCCCCAGTACTTCAGTATCCAGTTTCCTTCCACACTGATTCTTCAGGGTGATTCTCTTCAGTCTCGTCTACTGTTCATCGTCAGTAAATTGTGATGTACGAGTAGTCCGTCTGCTTAGCTGAGTGGAAACGTGTTTGCTAACATGCAGCAGGTCCGGGTTCGATTACTGGCCGGCTTGGAGATTTTCTCTGCTCGTATACTGGGTGTTGTGTTGCCTTCATCATCACGGACACGCAAGTCACCCAATGTGGTTTCCCCCTAAATGAGAATTGCAGCTCGGTGGCCAAACTTCCCTGGATGGGGCCTTCCAGTCCTCAACACAACACGACCACAACATTTCATTTGTGATGTAAGTCTGTCTCTTATATCACATATTTGATTTCGGAATCTCTTTCTGATCATGATGTAACCTGTCTGGAATCTTCCCATGCCTCAACGCCTTTTCCAAGTACACCTAATCCTCTTGTTTATTTTGAATGGAGTATTCATTAATAATAGTTGAAATTTGTTGAGGAATTACATTGGACTTCCTTCTCTCTCATTCCAACTATCAAGTCCATTTTCTCTCGCAACCCTTTCTTCTGTTCCTTCCACTGCTACTGTTTTCCAATCTCCAATGATTATTAGCTTTTCATCTCCCTCATTAAGTCTTTCTCCTCTTCATTATTAATATCAAACATATATTCTCTCATTATTCTTCCTGTACTTAGGGAATTACCTGATGAATATCCTCATATACTTTCGATATCTCTTCATATTCTGCTTGCAACGTATTCATGCATACCTGAAATATTGTCGTCAGCAGGGGTTTGCTGTCGTATGTGCTGAGAGCGACTCCTTATGACTGAACTGTTCACAGTAACTTACACCTACTTCTTATTCATAACGAGTCCATCTTCCTTGATACCATTTTATGCTGCTGCTGATAATACCTTATATTTGTCTAACGGGAAATCATTCTCTTCTTTCCATTGCACTTCATTGTATCCCACTACTCTTAATCTGAGCTCTTGCAATTCCCTTTTCAGATTATATGGCTTCCCTACAGTGTTCAAACTTCTGAAACCCACTGTCCGATTCTTAGTACGTTACGCTTTCGTTGTTTATTGAACATGATCCTCATGCGCATCTCCCACTTGGTAGTCACCTCCTGGGGATCCGAATGGAGAGTAATTTGGAATCTTTTATCACTGCAGACATCATCATGACAAGTTTTCAATTACTGGATAAATATCCTGTGGATAAACATTTTGCGTATTTAAAGCAATGGTTTCCGTTGCTTTCTGCATCCTCATGCCGTTGACCATCGGTGGTTCTTCCGCCTTTTAGGGGCGCTCTACTTGGTATTGAAATATCACATAAGCTAGTATCTACTAGCACATGACGATCCGCCCGTCCCACAGCGGCATTGCAGTCTTCATAAGTACTCTGACTCCATCTGCGTCATCCCACTTCTGACACCACTTGTAATGGTGTGGCTTTTTATGGACGATTGGTGCTCTGACAGAGGTAGAGATGAGGTGCAGAATACGTCAGCAGCCAGTTTTTGACAAAAAATTGTATCTAATAAACATAAAAAGAAACAATGTGCCCAGAGGTGTTGGGTATCAGGCATTGGGTGATGGATGTAAGGCGAGGTGAGGCTGGTGTAGGGATGCACTTGTCAGTGATTGTTGGTGGTGTTTCCCAGGGTCGTACCCTAGAACAAAAGCTGAAGAGCTACAGCTGATGTTAGCATCAATATCTCAGTGTTGGGAGGCCCTCACTATGTTCTTTCGCCCGTGTGGCGGCAGCTGAACCTCTTGCAGGTGGTCGCGTGGAGGTGGTAACGAAGTGTAGGCTGTCAGATGATGAAGGACTTCTGGTAGCGGCCATTGGTTTATTATCCCACTGCACTGATGACAGCTGCGCCAGGAGAGGTACAACGACCTCACGGTGTAGACCGACGCTCAGCGGCCGACAATACGTAGCCCGGCCACGCTGTTGACCTGTCCGCCTGGGTGATTGGTACATGTACACCAAAATGGGGCCCACTAATTTCAGGGCACTTACTGCTGGATGCTTTAATTCTGTAAAAAATTTCGTAATGGCTGATGATTGTCCGGGTATTGCTGGCTTGCTATTGAGAAAGCAGTCAATAACGAAATGCTTCGTTAGCGGACAAACTTGTCCTCTGAAGACGGCAGGAGGTTCGTGTATTGGAACCTTTTAATTACGATAGATGACAAATAACTTATTCAAAATAAAAAGGAACTTTCCACCATCAGGTCATCTGTGAAGCTTAATTACTTTCAGAGCAGCATGTACTGCCAAAATTATACCTAAATCTAAAGTAGCGTGGAGGGAGGTGCCGGTAGCTGATTGGTTAAAGCAGACACTCGTAGTGCGAGCGGTCTGGAGAAGACACTGCTTGATAACAGCAGTTGTTCGTGGTTCCTCCTGAATAGCGTACTCGCCAGATTTCGTCATCGACAGATCTGAGTAGAGATTCACAAAATGGTGAGATGATATGTATCTCTTGATTTATTGTAGATCTTCCTCCCCAAACGTTCAAGTGTGCGTGAATCTAAGGGACCAAATTGCTGAGGTCATCGGTCCCTATACTTACACTAACTTATTCTAAAACAACACACACCCGTGCCCGCGGGAGGACTCGAACCTCCGGCAAGAGGTGCAGTGCAATCAGTGACATGGTTCCTCAAACCGCGCGGCTGCAGTGCTTGGCTCTCCGTCTCCAGGATCAGTTCATGGCATAATCATTTTATCGCAAATGATTAATCTAGGATTTAACTTCATAAGTGATTAATACTTCGCAAAAGCAAGTCAACACTGTGCTGTCATCTGAGTAATTGTTGGCGCAGAAAATCCTGGCGAAATCCTGTGAAGGAGATGTGGTTGTGCTATCAACATAATAGAGCCCAAGGTTTCTCTCTAGTAATAGCGGTGGAAGAGAACTACGCTTTTAGAGACGACCAACTTCCGTCGCACTAGAGATAAGGTAAAGGGTGTGAGATGCTGTAGCGAGAACGTTCTTCATATTCTACACATGGAGGGCATCTGGTTCTGCATAGGTTAAAAAGTGTGGTAAGACTGAAACAGCATGGGCCCAGTAAGGAAGTAAACGATTTCAAACACTCGGAACATGAACATACAGTCAACAAATGCAGCTTTCCTGTATCTTGCCTATCACTACGAAGCAGTCAGTGGCGCTGCAACATCAGTGAATGAAATCTCCACCGGAAAATATCTGTTGGTGCAACAAGTTATGCTCGACAGAAAGAACAAGTAATAAATATAATTTACCCTCTCCTGGTACAAAATCTGCGCTCAAAAAATGGGTGAATGTACGTTCAGTGCATAGCTGAGATATCTGGACGAGACAGACGTTGACAGAAGAATAGAAGCCATTGTACTGTATTCCATTGTTTGTTAACCGGAGGCCTACGAAACGACGGAGAGGCTCCGTCCCCGCCGCAGCCATGGTGGTCCACTACCCCCAAGACGACTTCCGCAGTCCATTTAACCCCTCCGCTGCTCCACACCGAACCGCTCTTTCGGGATTATTGTGCGCTTCGGCCCCCGGTGGACCTCCCCCCCCCCCCAGCCCCCCCCCCCCTTCCAGGGAACATTTCACACCAAACGAGTGTTTGCATGGTAGAGTAACGGTGGTGTAAGCGCGTACGTGGCGAACTTGTTTGCGCGGCAATCACCAACATAGTGTAGCTGAGGTGGAATAAGGGGAACCAGCCCGCATTCGCCGAGGCAGATGGAAAACCGCCTGAAAACCATCCACAGACTGGCCGGCTCACTGGACCTCGACACAAGTCCGCCGGGCAGATTTGTGCCGGGGACCAGCCGCTCCTTCTCGCCCAAAAGGCAGTGCGTTAGAACGCATGGTTAACCGGGCGGGCATAGATGCCATACTTCACCTTTTCCAACAGATCTGTTACTAAGCGCCCCTCTTGATTCTTTATTATTCGAGCTTTGATGTTCCTTGAATGTGGTGTAAGTTTACGTAATCAAGTACGTCTTGACTCTTGAGAGACTAAGATGCAGGGCCAGATCAATCCCTCGAGCAAGAAGCAAAGAGCTGCTGGCATGCAAGAAGGCAACAGAACATAGCACAGAGCCTGGAAGACAAAGGACGCAGCGTCGTCGCGGTTGCGCACCTCGGCGGTGCTTCGCCTGGAACGCAGCGATTTGCGTCTGGTCGCTGGCCGCTCATAAGAAGCGCGGGCCACGACCGTCCGACTAGTGGCGTCCATTAGGCGGCGCTCGGCGCTCGGCGGGCTCATCAGGGCTCGTTAGCAAATTGCCGCTGGCAGTGATAGATGGGGCGGGCCCGCTCCCGTTACGCTTCCTGCCCGCCTCGCCACCCAGCGGCGCGCCCCGCCCGGAATTCCGGAAACGGATAGCAGGCGGAAAAAAAAGTGGTAAAAAAAGAGTGTGGAGCGCGGCTCCCAGAGGCGTAACGAGGACGCTTCCATCACACCCTACTTTCATTTTTTTTTTCACGCAGCAGGGGCGTGGTACTTGTTCGGAACTGAGCTTAGTCGCTGTCAGGGCGACGAGTAAAATTCCGCGCGTGCCGTGGAATTTGCACGTTACCCTAACTCGTCATTCGAGTGTTGTGGTATGTTCGAGTGTCCCTTTTTTTTCCACCGTGAACCACCATTTCACCATCCTCAACTCACTACCGACGACGTAAGTTACTACCACAAGAATAATTAATAGCGGCGTCTGACCTTGCTCACGTAACATTATTTTCAGAACGATTCACACTGCTACGGAAAATCAGCCGTAGTATAAGCTCCACAGTGACTTAAGACATACGGCGAACCAAAACTCGATCACAGAATACTGTAGTTCTACACCTACATCTACATGGATACTCTGCAAATCACATTTAAGTGCCTGGCAGATGGTTCATCGAACCACCTTCACAATTCTCTTTTATTCTAGTCTCGTATAGCACGCGGAAAGAATGAACACCTATATCTTTCCGTACGAGCCCTGATTTCCCTTATTTTATCGGAATGGACTGGATTGTTTGGGAGAGGAGACCAAACAGCGAGGTCATCGGTCTCATCGAATTAGGGAACGACGGGGAAGGAAGTCAGCTGTGCCCTTTCAATCGAACCATCGCGGCCTTTGCCTGGAGTGATTTAGGGAAATCACAGAAAACCTAAATCAGGATGGCCGGACGCGGGATTGAACCTTATTTTATCGTGGTGATCGTTCCGCCCTATGCAGGTCGGTGTCAACGAAATATTTTCCCATTCGGAGGAGAAAGTTGGTGATTGGAATTTCGTGAGAAGATTCCGTCGCAACGAAAAACGCTTTTCTTTTAATGATTTCCAGCCCAAATCCTGCATCATTTCTGTGACACTCTCTCCCGTATTTCGCGCTAATACAAAACGTGCTGCTTTTCTTTGAACTTTTTCGTTGTACTCCGTCAGTCCTACCTGATAAGGATCCCACACCGCGCAGCAGTATTCTAAAAGAGGGCGGACAAGCGTAGTGTAGGCAGTCTCCTTAGTAGGTCTGTTTCTAAGAGTCCTGCCAACAAAACGCAGTCCCTGGTTAGCCTTCCCCACAACATTTTGTGTGTGTTCCTTCCAATTTAAGTTGTTCGTAATTGTAATACCTAGGTATTTAGCTGAACTTGCGGCTTTTAGATTAGACTGCTTTATTGTGTAACCGTAGTTTAACGAGTTCCTTTTAGCACTCATGTGGATGACCTCACACTTTTCGTTATTGAGGATCAACTGCCACTTTTCGCACCATTCAGATATTTTTTCTAAATTGTTTTGCAGTTTGTTTTGATCTTGTGATGATTTTATTAGTCGATAAACGACAGCGTCATCTGCAAACAACCGAAGACGGCTGCTCAGATTGTCTCCCAAATCGTTTATATAGATAAGGAACAGCAAAGGGCCTATAACACTACCTTGGGGAACACCAGAAATCACTTCTGTTTTACTCGATGACTTTCCGTCAATTACTACGAACTGTGATCTCTCTGACAGGAAATCGCAAATCCAGCCACATAACTGACACGGTATTCCATAAGCACGCAATTTCACTACGAGCCGTTTGTGTGGTACAGTGTCAAAAGGCTTCCGGAAATCCAAGAATACGGAATCGATCTGAAATCCCTTGTCAATAGCACTCGGCACTTCATGTGAATAAATAGCTGGTTGTGTTTCACAGGAATGATGTTTTCTAAACCCATGTTGACTGTGTGTCAATAGACAGGTTTCTTCGAGGTAATTCATAATGTTGGAACACAATATATGTTCTAAAATCCTGCTACACATCGACGTTAACGATATGGGTCTGTAATTTAGTGGATTACTCATACTACCTCTCTTGAATGTTGGTGTGACCTGTGCAACGTTCCAGAATTTGGGTACGGATCTTTTGTCGAGCGAACGATTGTATGTGATTATTTAGTATGTAGCTAATGCATCAGCATACTCTGAAAGGCTGTCAGATGTTTTTCCGAGTGCGCAATCGCGGACTCCTGCATTAGAACACTAAAAAGAAATTGTTTTCTGTTTCTGGCCAGACAAGTTGGTGTTAATACAATATTCTAAAAATCGTGCTTCATAGTTTTCATAACGTACATTTAGCTGTAAGTAACCACTGCTAAGAATCTTATTTTTTTCTTCTGCAGCCTGTTTCGACTTTGAGGAAATTTTTTCGTAGTAGTAGCACATCTCCACAGTTTTAAAATGTAATCCAAATTATTTATCAGTATCAGTGTATGTGGTCCAGACATGTGGTACTAAATCTTGAGCGTTTGTGTATCAGATACTGTGTTAGGTATTCGACGTGCTCCACCAAAGTTAAGTCGCAGCAGTTGTCAGTATTTACTAAAGAAAAAACGCGACGCACTACGAAGAAATTATCCGAAAAGGGGAGAAGTCTGCAGACGTGATATACATTTACTGATTAATGGCTATGATTTCAGAAAAATGGGATGATTTAGTCTTTAGAAGGAGCCTCGCAAACTGAGCAAGTAAATAAAGCGTTGGTCCACCTGTGGCCCTTTTGCAAGCAATTATTTGACTTGGCATTCGTTGACAGAGTTGTTGGATGTTCTCCTCAGGGATATCGTGACAAATTCTGTCCAGTGGGCGCGTTGCGCCTTAGATCGCTTTTGGGAAGACCCTGCCCATAATGCTCCAGACGTCCTGAACTGGGGAGAAATCGGTGACCCTGCTGCCCAAGGTAGGGTTTAGCAAGCATGAAGACAAGCAGTATAGACTCTCGCCATGTGCACATGGACATTGCCTTCCTCAAATGCAAGTCCAGGATGACTTGTCATCAAGAGCAACATACCGCTGTGACAGCCAAGGTTGTCCTGATATTAAATGAAACGGCATCCCAGATCATCGCTTATTGTTGGGACGTATGGTTACAAGCCGTAGCTGCTCTAATCATAAATATATGCCTGAGTGACGCTAAATATAATTATTTTTACATAACGAAAAGTATTCTCTCCTCAATAAACTTCAAATTGTGAGCTACACCATTAATTTTTTGCAGATGAAATAAGTGAATTTACTCATGCCAAGATTGTTGCCTATGTCTCTGGTCTCTTTCAGACCTCAAATTAATAATCAAACTAATTAATTTAATAAGACTGATCGTTAAATTACTAGTGTACCGATGTATCAACACAGTAACATAAAGACAGTAGATAGACGAGTGTGAATGAGAAGAGTGGTGTGTTTAAGATCACAAAATAATGACAAGTTTTTTTAATCTTTTTATGCCTACGAGTTTATAAATGTTACACAAAAAAGACAAACACACATCAGAAAGGGATGTTGTTTGTCTGGTAAGTCGCCTATTGGGGGTGGAAGTTATAGAAATTCTCCCCTGAATTAATCCCTTTCACAACGCTGTCTGACTTTGTTTGCATAAACCTACTGCGATGTCCAACTTACTGTTGTGTTGGCAGAAGAGCCAACACCGTGTTACAACTGGAGGCCGAAATGCACGCGTTTTAGCTCACGCAGGCTGGCGTGAGGAGGGAAGGACTCTACTGACGTGCGGTCTGGAACATGACAAGGAATTAGAATTCAGAAAGCGGACGTAATTAGTTTGATGCTTAACTTTAATCCATTACTGATGAACGTCGCTCTTGACGGCACATGTTTCACAATATTATCTGTTCAGAATAGTAACTGAATATGGAACCTTGCTGGGTCGTAGCAAATGACGTAGCTGAAGGCTATGCTAAACTGTCGTCTTGGCAAATGAGAGCGTATGTAGACAGTGAACCATCGGTAGCAAAGTCGGCTGTACAACTGGGGCGAGTGCTAGGAAGTCTCTCTAGACCTGCCGTGTGGCGGCGCTCGGTCTGCAATCACTGATAGTGACGACACGCGGGTCCGACGTGTCTGTCGGTGACACCACACTTACTCCATTCAAATGGGATTAACTATGATCGAGAATACCGTAAACTCTGGTTCTCCTAAGAACAGGGAGCTGTGAATATCATTTAACAACCCTATGCCGGTGCAGCAGTATTTTATACCCTTTCACCTTGATTCAGGCGGCAGCAGAAAAGGACGCTCTGTGTTGCGAGGAGCAGCGCACTGCGGCAGCTGTAATGTTCTGACACATCCACGAAAATTTTCAAACTACGCGGTCTGGCGTTCCGATTATCAGAACGCGGCAAACTTCCGCATCAGAGCCCTGAAAATCTCGCGGATTTCAGTGTGAGGTGCACCTGAACGCTGGTCTGGTCAAATCAATTTGACTCACAGGCACGATGGTGCATGCTGGAATACGTGCATGCTGGAACTGTCAAACGGCTCATGGTCGACTCAGAACGAATAAGTTCACCCTCATGACACACAACATGTCAGACATGATTTGCAGTTCTACTGTCGGTTCAGATCAAAATTGTCACTGGCTCTTAGTCCACCACAAGACACAGGCCCGAAGTCTCACCCACTAGGGAAAGACCTGAAGCTCTCCACCATGGGAGGACCAGAAGACTGAAATCTGGTTTCGCAGGATAGAGCGGAACAGGTTATGGTTGTGGAGGGGGCCGTAACCAGTTGCTGTTAGTTGCACAAAACACACAAACTTTATTTTCCTAAGAACCACTTAATTACACATTGCCTTAAAAGGATAAAATTAAAACAATACAGCTGAAGGCCTGGTTAAGAAAACTTGCAATACCTCCTGGGCTGAAGGTCCAAAACAACACCGAAGACAAGAATGGCTGAAAGCCTGAACACAAGTTATAAAAATTACTTTAAAGAATACACGCGGCTGAAGGCCTTACTTTAAAAAAAAAAGAAATATTTCACATAAATACTTGGCTGAAGGCCACACACAAGACATTGTACAACTCCGGTCTTAGGGCCTGGATAACAAGAATTTCAGATAGAATAAACTGTCAAAATTTAGTTTTTAAACAAGATGCTTCCAAATTTTAATTTAAGTTGGCTGAAGGTCTTACTTTAAAATTAAAACAAACTAAATTAAAAGACGGCTGAAGGCCTCGCACAGTACATCAAACTAAAATGAAAATCACAATGTAAAACCAACAGAACAGTGGTGCTCAGAAGTGCTCCAAGGGTCGGCGTGAGGATTTAGATCTAACATAAGTTGAAGTGAGGCAGGCAGCAAGAGTAAGGTTACATAACCGGACGGCAACCCGACCCAGGGACGGCTGAAGACCGACCAACGACCTAATCAATTCCCTTCCGCCCGACCAACGGTACGTCAACGGAAAATATCAGCCGAGGACGAAGATACCAGCCGCACTACGTCTTCAAAATTGGCGTCTGAAAACAGCCAAGGCACAATAATCACTCTGACGAAAAAATATGAACAAACTACTAAAAGGCTGTCGAACTACATGCCATGCCGGACAGCATCAACACAGCAAGGAAAACACACTGCCGGAAAACTACGCTAATGACCAGGGCAGAAATGGGGCGTTATTGGTTAAAAGGCAGAAAATACCACTGGTGCACTTCACTGATAAGTAACAACCAATTTAATAATTTAAAGACCATACAGGAAGATGGTTGCAAAACTTCACCGATTCCAACACACCATACATTGCTGCTAGCTGGAATGGCCTAGGAAGCAACAACTGGTAATGAATAAAGAGATGTCACAGCAGTTGAGGTTTCATAATAGGTTAACTGATTACTCAACTTCAGTGTCCAGGTTTGGTGGGCAACGAACTTTGTAGCTCTCGCAGCTAGCACCTCACAATCTGACTGCCGTCAGCAGTCCCGGCCTGACCTCGCACCACGGAGACTTCCTCGCTGCTCTGTCCTAACTGACCGACTACCACACACACACACACACACACACACACACACACACACACACACACCACCACCACCACCACCACCACCACACGGAAATATAGTGATCACACCAAAGAGGGTACAGCAGTACTAGTATCGATAAGTGCTGCTGCTGCCTTTGACACAGGCAAGTCAGCAACTCATTACGGTAGTAACTCAGGAAGAAATAAGACACCACTCAATTGCGACAAAATGTCAAAGAACAGACGGCACGAATGCGAGCCGGCCACGGCTCAAAGAAGAATGAAGCAAAGAATCCCCACCACTTTCCACAAAGCCTCGGCAGGGGAGCCGAAGTAGTAAAAACTAAACTGCCCCCACATTGTACAAACCAATCGAAATATTCGCTACTCATTGAATCTCCCCTCTTGATGTTCTTTTGGTCTGATAACCAATCCAGGCACAGCACCTGGCTTCCCACACTAGAGAAGAATCCTCCATTTCGCATATACTGAGAGGAGCCAATCAGCGACTCAAAAACTACCTTGCCTGAAAAAAGAAGATTTTAGGCTATGGAGGCGTTCTTCTCACGGTAAGCAGGGACATCTCTGAACAAAGAAACGTTTACCTATGTGAGACCATTCTCATTTACGAAAAGGTCTAATCTCTCTAGGCCGACCATTTGCAATTTCTGAAAGAAGGCTGTTAACTTCCCAGACTGACGTGCCCATGAAAAATATGCCCCTCGCTAGAAGAACCTGGCGTCTTCCTGGTGTCAGAGAAGATACAGTCTAGCCTCCACTAAACACATTCATGAGCCGCTATGTCAATATCGTTCTAGCTTCTAACATAACAATGCACAGAGTTTCATGACCTTCCCATCATTTGCACAAAGGCACATTTTACAGTAGTCTGTCTTAAATGGCTTCGTCCACCCACTTTCTGCCAACTGGCCATTTTTGCGATGGACTGTCACCCGGCCTCTACAAGTACGATCCACTGAGTGCTGCTTCCCAAAATCACTCACACAGCCTGGTCTCTACATTGAGAACTTATGGTTCCCAATCCATCTGTCTCTCTCCCTGTTCCCTGCCGCCTCCTCTATGTCCCCTCGGGCACAAGTTCTCTACGGGTTTACATATGCAGCAACTAGGACATTCTGTCCACAATTTTCTCATGTAACAAAGTCATAAGCCACACTCATGCCAATGTAGTACGGTGGAACACCGAGATCATTACCTAAAATATGAACGTTAATCTGACTGAGAAGTTGTTACAGAGAGTGGCGTGCCACCTCTCAAGGTCAACGGTGGTCAAGGGCAGCCGTGAGCTCAGCTACCTTTCTGTGAGTGGGGTACCGATGGTCCTTGTGGTCCTAAAGCACCAGTTACACATCAGATCTGTGACAAAAACGAGTCGGGGCTCAGAGTGCCGCTCTCACAATTGTTCAGTCTTCACGTTCTGTCGTTTATCTTGGTCGACAGCTTCCATCTTGATGCTGTGTTCGGCTACAGTTCACCCATTCCTACAACCATCCTCAAATAGAGGCAGCGCTCCTATTCAAATGTCGAACGGATTGCCGATTACTACAACTGGTTTCTTTGAGTCCAACTACACGTCCTTCCACAAAAACTGGTATCTGTATGTATTGTTCACAGGCCTCTCTGTAAGACTTGGTTACTGTCCAACTGAGTTCATGGAATGAAATCCACAAAGACTTTGTGCCCTAGTATTTCCTGCGTATACCATACTTGCCAGCTGCGCGATGAAATAGCGCTGCTTTGTCACTAATTCATCGATCAGCCAATCCCGTCGATACCTGTATGAATACAGTTTAATGACCAATTTGCGTAATTCCTTCGTGGTGAGTCATTCTTTAATTTTCTTAGAGTATATTTATCCTTGATAGGTGCTGTTCGTCAAATTTTACACCCACAAATCTTTCTTTAGCCATTTACAAACGCCAACAGCAGAAAATTATTTAACTCCGAACAGAAAAAATTATTCTACAGCATATTAAACTGTTTTCTTGATAAATTCGAAGTCATTGGTCATCAGTCCCTCGGCATACTTTTCAGTCACTTTTGGCACTATCCGACGTGTCAGCAATAAGTGTCCTAGTACGTTTTTTGAACCGCAGTTACTGTGCATTGCGAAATAATCTCTCACCCTTTGGTAGTGTTCTATTATAAGCCGCTGAATCGTTTTTATGTAGCAATAAACTAGACATTAACTGCCACAGAAACTACGCTTGTAAAAACACGCCTACGTATGACGGCTCACAGGTACATTTACGAGTTGTCCAGCTAGATGTCACACATTAATTGTAAGGCTGGTACCGATTACGTATGATTCTCTCAACAGCTAGTATTAGACATCAGCCTTTTCCTGCATACCTCAGCTTACTGAGGTACAATACACTTTTAATACGGTAAGCCAGCGTAGACACTGTAAAAGGAAAAGGCCTCAATCATAACAAAATAGGGATAGCTGATGATGGTGAAATTATCGACTTAGACTGCATTTAATCCTGTGTTTCTACGACGAGATATATTCGCAAACAGATGGTGTCGTCACGGGCATCTGCATTGCTCGTAGACTTGTAGACATAATTTGAAGATATGTAGTGGATCAATTCTTTAAAATATTTCCTAGTGTTGCTAGCAGATTACTTAGTAGAAGATACATATGGATGAAATTATTCTGCTACCCACTGACAAAATTGCTGCAATCGACAGTATATTGTTCCAGTTCAGTAACATATAGCCTAAATTGTTTATACTATGGAAACAGTGCGGAGATCCAATGGCTTCCATATATCTTGAAATACAGTGAAAACAACCTGCTCACGCAGTATAATTCATGGTGTTTCGTGTCGTTCCAGGATACGCAACACAGTCTTTTGCAAATTGAGGAAATCTTTAAAATCCCTTTGGAACAAAAGAAAGTCAGAACAGTGTAGTTTAAGGAAACATACGGCTGCTAAACTTATACAGCTGTACAAAGTTAAATAGGTTAGCATCCGACATTTAAGGTACGAATTCGTGGCATGTAATGCGTGCAGGCAGCCACCACAGTGAACCGCATCAGCCGTGATAGAACAGCCCTGCCCCATTGAAAGTTTACCGTCTTACCTCCTTGCCTAAGGACGCCAGATGAAAGTTGATGGCGTCAAGCCTTGAATCAAAATTGCACAACGGATAACTGGCGAGAGGAGCTTGAGAGCGCTACGTAGAGAGCGTGTCCTTTCTGTAGGATACTAGGCAAGGGGGCTGGAGGGCTCACACGCTGATGTGTGGGTCCCTGCATTCTATAGCTTTTATTTTAAATAAATTCCTTTAACTTGACTTCTTTGTGATTTTTAAGGTATGTTAAAGATTGAAGACAGTTGATCACCTATTTATTTTAAACATTATCACTCGACTTTACAGCGATAGCAGCAATTGTTTCAGTTTACAGATATTACAATTTTACAACTTATAGCTCGGGTATATTATATACTAATCTGCACGCTCATTTCTACGGGTAAGACGGAATTGCGTTGGCCAAATGTATACCACCAAAGTCTCCCAATATTTTACATAGGACATTCACTATGTGAGGAGGATAACGGGCAAACTGGGGACCAGATACTTTAACACAGGGGTCAAATTTCCGGAATTAAACGAGCACATTCATTACCTTACACAATCCGAAGCTGGAAATAAAAGAATTAGTACAAATATTCAAATACCTCTCTTCCATGCGTGAACATTGAGACAGACGCACTGAGGGCACGTCTGCTCACTTACCCGTCATCTGTAACCCTCCTAGAATATGGCGGGCACCCGGAGGTCTTCCTGGGACCCGGTGGAAGGGGTGGTCGAACCATTTGGCCGTGACCAGCCTCTCCAGCCCAAATCTTGTGACACTGGAAAGTCTTTGACTTTTACCTGCCTGTGCTGTCTCTCTGATCCCCTGGTCAGGAGTAAGGTTGGCACTACTATACTACAGAACTACTTCGCAACAAAGATTTGGCCACGCTTTACGGAAAGGTGTGAGGAGGATTAAGAAAGTTTATGTGCAGATTAACATCCACGTACAAGAAATGCATAATACACGACACACATAAATACGTATTATGAAGCCTGACACATTTCTTTCCACCCGTCCACATCGGTTCTGTTGCACCCGCGGCCGGCCGCGTCGTGTAATAAAATGGGCTGCGGAGCCGCCTCTGTTTCTATTTCCCGGTGCGAGCGAGCAGCGAAACCTCCTGCTTATACAGCGGAAACTACTGTACTGTTTCACCATATTGACGCTTCATGAGTCACTACGGTGTATAGGACACTCGTGACGCGCAACTGACCTAGAGAGAAGACTGAACGAAACAAATATGAAATTCACATTTGGTGTTGATGTCTATGGTGTCTTTAATTATGTCAAAAACTGTTCTTAATTCTGGTCAAAGCCAAAGTATTGTAAATTTTTCCTTACGGATAAGATTTTCCCGTCTTGTACACTTTTTACAACTTGTTGTGTGGTATTCCAAAAACTACTGAAGAATTCGGCATGAAATTTTCGCAGATTTCCAAACTGGTTCGTCTTCCGAAGCTTCTTATAACATCGTGTTTCCTATGTATAAGCTTCGTAAACGGTGTTTCTTTGATATTTTTGGCAATATTTCAGTTGTAACCAGTACGAAGTTTAGAGTACCATTAGCTATCAAAAACAAAAAAATACATTAAAATGTCTCTAAACACGTTAAAAACCTTTCCTTAACTTTAAATAGGGCTGCAGTTACTCGACAGTGTACGGGGGAGCAGCCGAACCCGCTATTTGTCAAATACTGACGGACGTAAATAGGTGTACAGACATGTTTGCAAAAGGAGTAGTTGTCAGGGAAACATCAGTACGAGACGAAAACTATACGTCATACAAGTTCGCAAGCACTATGTTGTACTCTGCAACACGCATGTAGAGGTAATAGATATGCGTCATTCGAGAAATTACTATGAAACCATCAAAACTATAATGTATTTAAAACATAGCTGAAGATACATAGAGAAATTTTCAAACACTAATAGTCATGCAAATCATCCATAGTTCCCTCAATAACAGCTGTTGATTTTCTACACACTGATTGCAGTTCAAAATGAACTACTGTTACGATCTCTCGTCAACGACTAGTTCATTGTAGACGGAGCTCGCTCTTGGATGTGTGATTGAAACTGGCTGCGTCCTCTTAAAAGGAATCATCCTCGCATTTAACTTGACTCAGGAAAACGACGTGGATTTTGAATATGGATGGCCGAAAAGGAATCTTAGCTGTGGTGTCAATTACGCTAGTCCTAAAGTATGGCAACCGATTGCGGGATTTCATACTCGCAAATCGTACCAGCTTGTCCGCTTACCCAGTACATAGATTTCGAATACGTTGCAGGTGTTTATGCGTTTCTTTGGTAGAGTGTTCTACAAAGATTACTACATCTACATTGTGTCAGTGTAGGTGATCACGATGCTAACTAAAATCATCCGTAGGCATTAATTTTTTTACGGTAGATGCTCAGTGACTATGGTTACACATAGGGGTACATTTTCAAATACACAGGGCGTGTCCCAAAATTTTCCAAAGTAATAACAAAGGTAAGACATAAAGTGACTTAGGAGGCTAGCGACCATTCCGATAAATAAATGTAATCTACACTTGAGGTGGCTAGGTCGCATAAATAGTAATACAGCCAGTGAAGAATGACTTTATGCGCGCTCCACATTGTGTTTATCTGATTGGCAGCTTATGATGTCATCATGTTTATATAAGTGGGAAACAGTAGCAGCCCCGGCAGTCAGTGAACTCCTGACGACGATGGAGGAGATGGTCATGGAAAGCTCGAGGAGTTTATTCGAACTGACGCGGCTTGAAAATGGAAAACATTTTATTGATGACTTTATTGGAATTATTTTCATCTTTAGAAACCCAAGTGTATAGGTAGTGTACAGGTAGTACAGGGAGAAGAGCGTTACTCTTTGCGTACGTAACATGAGATGACAGGCTACCTTGTCGTTTCGCTAAATTTGCGTAGTTTGTGAACGTCTGTCTTCCCATTCTTGATGAGTTTATGGACGTAGACAGCTTGTCTGCTCTCTTATCAACTCTCCGTCTGAAAAATCAGGGTTACTTTCGCTGCATTCCCACAACTCGCTGCGCTTCTGCACATGGATCTCAGTTTGCTCGTCAGCCACCGCTCTTGGGACCATCATTTCGGACTTCTTTTTCAATCCTAATTCGTCCATCAAAATGCAATAAACATCCGATTTTCCTGTATTTAAATCCTCTGCTATCATTCTTCAGGTGCTGTTCCCCATTCAAAACTTTTTGCATATTATCCATATTTTCGTGCAGTTAAGAGGTTGATAGAAGCTCGAAGCCCTCGTTATCGACGGAGCTTTCTCAACGTTCCAGGATACTACCTCGTGCCACTCGCAAATCCTTCGTAGAAGGAATGGCTTCCTCCCAGAAATCTTTCCAAATCAGGCCCACAGTCTCAGGACAGATTTTAATAAGTTTAACACAATTTTTTTCTGTATCGCGGTTCGATAAACCGATGCAATTCGAGTCTCGACACGTTACAAAAACCAATTACGCGTGAAATGTGACACCAACATTGTCACTGCCCAGGGGTAGTTGCATTCCTTAGTCAAGATGAGTCACCACCATTCCCACCGATAAGCGCATCGCTTAGCCCTTTTGACTGGCACGGCAATTTTACACTCGAAACTTATTGAAGAAACACTTTATGGGACGTATTACACAATTTGCTTTATTTCCTAGCTTATTTACATCAGCGCACTAGGAATGAGGGATGTGAACACATAAGGCATAAAAAAAAAATAATAATAAAATAAAAAAGGAAATGCAAGAATGAAAACACAAAGTTCTGGACATAGCAATGTGTTAGACACGACCCCCGTCCGAAAGAAAATGTACTGCCTCTATTCGCTCTGTCAAAGTACTCTAGAGGAGTGAATCGTCTTCCTCGCACTGCTACGGTCGCAGGTTCGAATCCTGCCTCGGGCATGGATGTGTGTGACGTTCTCAGGTTAGTTAGGTTTAAGTAGTTCTAAGTTCTAGGGCACTGATGAACACAGTAGTTAAGTCCCATAATGTTCAGAGCCATTTGAACCACACACCATTAAGCTCTACGAATTAAACCTGGGGTCATCCTTAAAAACCGTTATACGCCTATAACGAATGTGTGAACACCACACCCCTTACTTCGTAGTTATACAATTAGTGATGGGCCGTCTAATTCTGTTGATTAAAGCGAACGTGCGGACTATTTCGCCAAATTGGCTTACATGGCGCACAAACCCTAGTCGAGCCGTCCCCTCCTTTCTCCCAAAAGCCTGGATCACGATTCCGACGCTCCCTCTCGTAGCGGAAGGAGAAAAAGCGGCGAGAGAAATCCCCGTAACCCCTTCCTTAATCGCGCTGCCGGAGCAATCCGTGCTGATGCGGCCTCCGCTTTGAGAAACTCTGATTTACGGTCGAGGAGAGCGCGGCGGCGGCGCGTCAGTCGCGAGTCGGCGGAGATGGTGACGGGGAGAGAATTCACCAGACACTCCACCTCCCCCCAACCCCTCCTCTTCACGGAGGCTCCCCGTAGCTCCCAGGGTGCGGTGGAGGCAATTTATTTCGCACCCAGACAGCGGCATTACGGCGCGCGTATATATCCTGCGAGGCCCCGGAGCGCTCAAATATACAGTCGCTGCGGGTGCAACATGTTTTAATTTCTCGGGATGGCTACGGGAGTGCCAGGGGCTTCCTTTTATACCGCAGCGTCTGATAATGCCGGCAATCTTGAAGCTGTTATAAATATTCGTTACGGCCGCGGGCCCACAAGGGGGGCCGAGAGAACGCTCCCGGAAGGCACTAGCGGGCAGCCCGTATGGCGGCCGCTAATTGGGCACAAGTGGAGATAGATGCCCACTCACGTCGTGTGGCCCACAGCAAGTGTTAGCCTGCACACGGTTGTGGACTGTGGTTTACAGCGGACAAGTGGCGAAGAGCTCTCGTTTATCTTCGATTCCCTCATACAAGGAATTCTTAATGACGGTAGTTGAGCTACCCCGGAACCCTCCCACACAGTACTAACAAACCCTAATAGAGTGTACTACTCCTCCCGAGTGATACATTTCATCCTGTTCACCCCAACAAGTCTCCACATCCTGCTCCAAAACCTGCTGAACAAAACAACATATTTATTTCCTCGCTCCGCAACGTGTCTTCCAAAGCGTCTTATCGCACTGCGTTTCGTATGCGTAAGCTCCGGAAAGGATGTTTCTTTAATATTTTTGGCAATATTTCATTAGTAACCAGTTTCCAGTTTAAAGTTCCACTTGGTATCAAAAACACAAAAATCTTAAATTCGAGTAAGTTACACATAACATTGTCTCTAAACACGTCAAAAACCTATATGAAGTCTTCACGGGTTGTCCGCCGAGTAGCGTCGTCGTCTCGTAGCAACGTTTCGATGGAATGCGTCTCCATGACCTTCAGGCGAAGATTCTGGGTGGACAACCCCTGAAGACTTCATACATGAAATTTGATGAGAAAGCCGGCACTCACATACGTCAAAAACTTGTTCTTAATTTTATTTAGGGATGCACTTACTGGACCGTACTCGACTCCCAATGATGTGTTATTGGCGGGAGCAGTGCAGCCCGCTGCTTGTCAAATGTCGACTGTTTTAGACAGGACCGCAGGCATCCCTGCAAAAGAAGTAGTTATAAGGGAAACATTTGTGTGGGACGAAAGAGACTGCTACACGTCATACAAGTTCATAATCGTTGACGCTATGTTCTGTAACATGCATGCAGAGTTCGGAGATACGCGCAACATGGGAAAACACAAAAATGAAATGCATTTTAAAAGACTAAAGTGGTGGTACGAGGGCCATTTGGAGTATAAGGCCCGATCGGTCGCGAAATGAAAACAACAGTGAAAATCCGATGAAACCTCGCACGGATGTGTTGGGCAGTGTCTCTAGTATCCCCATCGATCGTGTCAAGTCACTCTTTTCAGTTTTGAGCGCATTGTGAGCACGTAAAGACGCCTAGAACAATAGTGTCTCCCGCCAAGTGTGAAGGCTGGTGAGAGATTTCGCCTGATATCATGCAGCCAACATAACATAGTTGTCATGCGTTTCCTTCTTGAAGACAATTCTCTCCCGCAATCAGCAGGGACAATGAAGTTGCTCCTTCAGCGTTTGCGATCAGGAGTGTTTGATTACCAACAATAAAGCTCTAAATTGGCTCCCACGTAGTTTCCCTTCTGCTCACATGAACCGTTCGGTATGAAGGCAGCATTATGGCACAGACAACAAGCTGTATAGATTTGGCGGAGAGTTCAGGCAGTTGCCCTCTGTGACGACGGCATTGGAAAGTTGGCAAAAAAATTCTACAGATGTCCAAGTCGGAGAGGCGACTATGTAGAGGCGTAGCTTGCAGCTGTAGCTAACTGTTGGAAATAAAACCTTTTTGATTTTCACAAGTTTTCATTTCGCGAGCGATCGGACCTTACTTTCTGAATAGCCCTCGTGCTTGGTGAAATATTCAAACGCGTACAGTCATTTAAGGCATCCACAGTTACTTTAATATTACAACCAGTTTCCGCGTACCTGATAGTAATTGAGAATGAACTGCTTGTATGACCTCTAATCAATCACTAGTTCATAGCCGGCCGGAGTGGTCGTGCGGTTCTAGGCGCTACAGTCTGGAGCCGACCGATCACTACGGCCACAGGTTCGAATCCTGCCTCGGGCATGGATGTGTGTGACGTCCTTAGGTTAGTTAGGTTTAATTAGTTCTAAGTTCTAGGCGACTGATGACCTCAGAAGTTAAGTCGCATAGTGCTCAGAGCCATTTGAACCATTTTGGAACTAGTTCATATTGACACACACTTGAATTCGTCAGCGAAAGTGGTTGTCCTTTTCAGAGGAACCAACTTCTCATTTGACTTAGACGTATCAAGGGAAATACAGATGGCCAAAAAAGGTGTGATCTCAATTAGGCCAGTCGTGTAGAATAGCACTTGGAATCAGTGTTTCACACGCCGAAACGGTAACAGAATATCTAATTGGAGGCTTTAGTACAGTGTCCTAGAAACGTTATTACATCTACGTTGTCTAGTGGTAGGTCATCACAATGTCAACTAAACCGTAGAGCCTCGGTGACAATGGTTATAGGAACTAATATATGGTTCAATATTCAGGGTCGGTCCCAAAATTTTCCATAATAATCATTTTGAAAAAATTTATATATTTTCAAAGTATAAAACTTCATAAACCTGCAAAGTTCATTCGTTCTTCATCACTGCCTTGCTTCTACCCAATGCTCTCAAACATTACTGATCCCTCCGAGAGACAAACTTCATCTTGTTCGGCCAACGAGACCTGACGTCCTGCTCCCATCGCAGAAGATAGGCTCTCTGTACGAAATATTAGTCTCCCCTAAAAAAAACACACTGGTCAGTTTGGAGCGATGAAAAAGGTGTTTGGCCCCCAGGATGGACATTGAAACATTTTATTAAAACTCATTCACTCAGCAAGAGAAAAACTAAAGTAATGCCAGAGACAGAGGCGGAAGCAAGAAGCGAGCCAGAATATCATAACGGGCCAGGTCGGCGACATATTACGAGACCGTCTGCCAAGTGAGGATACGCCTTCAGCAGAAAGGGGACTGCGACAGAAAACCAAAAGAAGTGGGACAAGCGTGTTAGCTTGTAATACACATTGCAAGGAACTCTGTCAGTTTCACAAGATCACATACCAACGAACTGACACAGCAGTTAACAGTAAGCGAATGTAGACGAATAAGGGCATATGTGCTCATTACGAACCGAGCTTTCCGTCATAGCCTCATGCTAGCTCCCTTTAATACCCCAGCTCTCGTCATGAGTTGATCAATGGTGTTGACTGCATTCAAAACAATAGCACTCACTTCCATGATTACTGTAGTGAATCTATGTCCTAGATGCTCCAGTACTGTCTATGAAGTAGCCGAAAAACTACTCAAAAGGATGGCCTTCACTTGACGAACCTCATGCTGCTCGCTATCTACGTCTGCTGATGGAGGAACTGACTGTCTTCCAATAACATCACATCGTAGAGTTCTGCCAGTACTGGTCTTCAGCTTGGAAGCCAGCAAAATGACCTGTTGCAGTCCACTTTCCTGTTCAAAACTCAGGCGCCTCCAGGTGTAGAAACCAACAAGGCATATGGAGGAGGACAACCGCCTACATGACTACCGACACTAAATACATTGCAGATGGGTCATCAAGGGGCATTGTCCAATTCGGAGCGAGGACACTCCACGAGTCAGCTTGAAAGTTGGCAACGGTCGCACCTGCCAACCAGCACCTGCCCCGCAGCCAGGGTAGATGACATATTCTGATGGGCGTGCAGACGCTGAACTGATTCGATTGACGTAAGGTAAAATCTAATAAGGAATTGATTGAGCAGCAGCATAAGCTGGTGCGGAAGAATGACGACTTGTTAAAATTGTGAAAAAGAAAACGAAACCAAATGGTGTTACACTAGCACTGACGACCCTTCACAGGTTCCCAGTAGCTATCTTCCACACGTCCCTCGGCAGTGGTGTACAACTGATACTAGACGGCAGTGAAGTTGTGCACAAGTGCCGTGATACGACGCCGAGACGTAACAGAACGTCGCAAAGGAGCTACCATGTTTGTGCGTGTCCATGACTACACGTTGAGTGAAGTTTCCCGGTTTATTGGTATATCAGCGCTGGTCCGACGGATTTACAAAGAATTGTGTATCCGAGCCAGCCATGCAACGCGGCGTCAAAACAGGGAGTCGATTAGAGTATCACGTCTAGTCAATGACGTTCGGTGTGAAACATGACAATTATGCTGCCGGTGAATGCAGGTTCATCTCAGTTTCTTAGTCAAATTGTTAATGGGACGGAATGCGATACACACCTCTAGTCTTGCATCTCGACAAAGACCATTCCTCACCGCTCCATATAAGGTAGAGTATCTTCAGTGGACCAAACACACGCCGTTTAATAGCTGATCATTATATGGTTTGACGAGTGACGGTGCTTCATTGTAAATCACGCACTGTACCACAGTGTAGCACAAAGGATGTAATGCTGTTGTTCAGCCCGCGAGTGATTCTGAGCTGTTTCGGGAAGGCTTCTCGTACCGTCGCTTGGGCCGACTAATTCTGAAACGTCCCCATAGAAAAATTAATGAATGACTGTGCTGATAAACCCATTACGTTATTTGATTTTCTAACAGCTGAGCAAAACCGAATGTACTCAGACATTCAATAAACTGACACACAATATTTTTAGCGCAACACAATCTGACTTTCAATAATCCCTACAAGAGAATGTCCCTGACTAACATTAACCTATACCTTTGAAAAATCACTTACCTCACAAAAATCTTCGTTACTCGAACTACTGCAATACAGCGAGCGCCGGGTTTATCAACACAGTCATTCATAAATTTTTCTAAGGGGACGTTTCAATTCAAATTGAATCAGAATGTTTATTTGAACACTATCGGTGAGGTTCTAGATCTTTATGATGACTATTCTGTCTACATTCCCGGCTTCCAAGATGCCACACACATTCGATCCTGATGACCAACACTCAGTGATCCCATCGCTTCGACTGCCCTGCTAATTCACCTTCTCTTAATCTCTTGAACTGTTTGAAACAACAAGTGAAATGTTGCAATCAGCACTTTGGTAGATGTACGATACCTAGTCTGTAATGAGTGACTTGATCTAAATATGGCATAACAAAAAAAAGAAAAAAGAGCACTTTCTTTCCCCGAACTGAGACCATTGTCAATGCTAGAGGTGGTTTTACATGTTATTAGCGTATTGTATTCTGGGAGTGTCATATATTTTGTCCCATGCTGATAGGCAAGGTGCGGTGAAATGAAAACCGAACAACTCTCATGAAACACCGCCCGTGCGAGAGGTGGCTTCACTGTTGTTATCTTTCGATACTGGCACCGCTGTAGTAGGCGAATGGCGTAGTGCTACATCACAGGTGCACACTGTTAGGTTATGACCTTGGTTGTTGGCAGACGGTCTAGTGTGATCGTCTAACCATTCGGTTTGTGAGGCATTCACAAGAAAACGAGACACACGGGAAAAAGTAAGTAAGCTGTTTATTATTTCAAAGTATTGTACGGCTAGCGCCTACATTTCGACTATCCTTGAGAGAGCTGCGTAGCAGACGTGGCCTACATTCCTAGCCCACTAGTTACACTGACTCCTGCTACCACATGGAAACAAGTCCCTCGGGAACTGAAGCCACAACTGAACGAAGGCTACGCTTCAGCAGTTTGGTTGAGAAACACTGCAACATGTCGGATTTTTCATCGTATGATTTTCGTATCTTAGGTGACCTGAAGAAAGACATGCATGGACGTCAGTCTCAACAGGAGGAGCGTGCGGTTGTGGATACGTCAAAGGCCGACTGCTTTCTACGAAACGGGATTTGATCGTCTCGTCTCCCAGTGCGATAAATGTATTAATGCGTCTGGTGGTAACTTCCGAATGGCCCCGTTGTCAGTGACATTCTGTTTTCATTTTCTGCCCCTCACACCTTGTCACCAACGTCGCCTAACTTTCCGTTTGACTGACCCCACAGTCTACATGAAATTATAGGAGCCACCAACGCAATTCTATCTACTATTCGACCACAACTGTCACGAAAAATTAGATGCCGCATCAGAGCAGGAAATGAATTTTCCAAAAGCTTGTTATCTCCGATCAGAAATGTAGTTCCTTGCACTTTTTTTATATTCCCACACAGAGATTCTAACACAAAGACATCTCAACTTGGTCCCGTCTCAAAAATCGCTGGTCAGACGCTGCTTCAAATTACTACACATACAACCATCGTCAGCATCACCACAGCTGAATTATCGTACAGAATGACGTTGACATGCACGTGGCTGATAGAGTATGAAGATACTTTGTGAAAGCATAGGTGATACTCTCAGTGAGTTTCCTTTTGGAATTTTTAACGTATCAGTTGTATTTAATAGTTCAGGTCTCATTTATATGTGCGCATGAGCGTTAATCTCAATAACAGTATTGGCTGTTAATGTATCAACGTACATTCGATTGTGAGCCTTCGGTTGTTGGTGGCACGTTCCACCCTTCTTACAAGTCACATATTCTCTGTGGATTGTGTGCACTCTCAGTAATAGATGTTCACTTGTAAATATATTTGCTATAGTAGTATGAACTTTAGACTCTAATTTTCATGATAATCTTTCCAGATTGCATCGAATTCCAGTTTCTTTATCAAAAAATATGCCTTTTTCTTTATTTATCAATTCTACACGTGTAGTATAAGATAAGGAACAGCTCATTTTCGTAGTAATTAATCTCTGTGTTATAAGGTGGCGTGTGTTCCGGCGTAACGATAAGTGTCGGCACGAAGATCAAGAACGATACAATAGAGAGGGCTGTGAGACGACGCCAGCCAATAGCACGCTGACTAGGACGTCACCACGACAAGAGCGGCCCCTACACGAAGAGAACAAAAGCGACGCGCCGCCTAGCCGCGGCCGCACTAGAAGAGAGAACTAGAAGAGCACTGATGTTAACAATAGCAGTGACTTATGAACTTGTGTGATTAGCTTGCATGGAAACGTATATAGCGAAGGACACTGATTATTTGCATGTCGCCAATTGCTTGCGACACTTCAGTGTAGAAGGCAAAGTTAAGTATTGTCATTTCATCTACTGTAACAAACTCTAATAATATCATTTGCTTGCGTGTCGTCTAGCTATCCGAGAACAGCTTCCTAGGCACCCTGTATTACACGGGAGTGCAGGATGCCGTAGTATGAGCTGGTTGTAGCATTAGGGATTTGAAATGCTGTACGTGCACATTCCGTAAGTTGCGGAATCCAATAGATTGAGATGTGCTTTGTATTGTCCAACTGAACCCGACCCACACTTTCACCTCTGTGCCCTCTTGTAGAATGAACACAATCGACACTCTCCATGCCACATGGCCAGAAACGTCAGCTGAACTAATGGAGCCGTCGAGGTTGCCACTGGATTCTAAATCCGGAATAAAGCTAATGCAGTGTCACGCCCTCAAGAATGCCATTTGGTTACAATTAAAGTGCAGCTGCTCAAAGATGTCCAAAGCATGCTGTAACTCTCGTATGCCAGCGAAACTGGATAGAAACTCTAATCCATCAATGCGGAACCGATTTTCGCTGAAATAAAAGATAGTTCCAATTTTGGTCACCATGTGGAAATCTGCGCTCTGAATGTAAGGTAGACGTATAGAAGTGTTTCCACATGTAATGGATTCACAATAGGACGTGTGAAGAAAAGGTGAAACAAGGGAGAAAGACATAGCGTTGATATTATTAACCGTTGCTTTCACGGTTTATTCACCGTGAGGCGCCAACTAGAAGTTGTATATCGCAAGATTTGCACCTACTGGCCAGTATCACAACAAACTTTTTTCGAGTGTAGATCAGTTCCGCATTAACACATTAGAACATCTGTCCAGTGTCGCGGTCACGCGACAATTACAGCTCACACTCAACCTCTGTGAGTAGCTGCTGTTTAATTATAACCACTTGCTAATGAGGCATTCACAAGAAAACGAGACGCATGGGAAAAAGTAAGCTGTTTATTATTTCAAAAGTAATCGCCATAACTGTTAACATATTTATCGTATTGTGGGACAAGATGGTCGATGCCTTCATAGAAAAATGTTTACTGTTTCCTACGCAACCATAATTGTACCGAGATAAGCACCTCTTCATTCAAAGCAAATCGTCAGCCAAGAATGTATTTTTTCAGCGCTGCAAAAATATTGAATCACAGGGAGAGGAACAGTGACCGTAAGGAGGATGTGTAAGAGCTTCACAGCGAGACTTCTGCAGCGCAATCGAAAAAAAAAAAAAAAAAAAAAAAAAAAAAAAAAGGCTCTAAGCACTACGGGACTTAACATCTGAGGTCATCGGTCCCCTAGACTTAGAACTACTTAAACCTAACTAACCTAAGGACGTCACCCACATCCATGCCCGAGGCAAGATTCGAACCTGCGACCGTAGCAGCAGTGCGGTTCCAAACTGAAGCGTCTAGAACCGCTCTGCCACAGCGGCAGGCGCAGTCGAAATAATTTTGGCAACATGTGGGCCCTGCAGTGTGTTTCTCCGGTATCTGTGACACTTTATGCGTACAACTCATCATAATGAAAATCTCTTACTTTAGTGGACGAAACCTTAGCCCATAATACAAGTACAACAGGGCACATTACAGACGTTTCTACATATACTTAATATACGTGGTGTCCCACTTAACTTCGCCATATCCTATATTTACGAAATGAAACCAAATTTGAAAAATACAATTGCTCATGGATGATCCTATGTCAGGGTTTCAAACAATGCACAGGAATGAGAAACCCATAAATGTAAACAAATATCACTTTCATCACATAACCACGATTTTTTAAAATAGCACACGTATTTTTTCTATGAAAATGAAAACTGGAGATACAATTAGTGATGGAAGGCAGTTTCACTGTTCTAAACTTTACATCTTCTGGAATAGCCACGCGGGGTAGCCGCGCAGTCTCAGGCGTATCCCACGGTTCACGCCGCTCCTTCCGTCGGAGGTTCGAGTCCTCCCCGGGGCACGAGTGTGTGTGTTGTCCTTAGCGTAAGTTAGTTTATGTTAGTTTAAGCAGTGTCTAAGCTTAAGAACCGATAGTCTCAGCAGTTTGGTCCCGTAGGGATTTACTACTACCATCTTCTGGAATACTTAGGCTTTAAATAATGGAAACAGCGCCACAGTTTATGCTGTAAGGCTCTAATGTCGTAATGCGGGTTGCATGAAATGTCTGTAAGCCCGTTGTTGGCAACGCTTGCTCTGGGCATTATAGCAGTAATAGTAAACTATTGCCATCCTTTAAAGTCAATGCCTTTGGCATCTGACGTGTTTCAGAGGTACAAGGCTTAGAACAATGCGCTGCATTCCTGCCCATTATGCGAGCCGTTGACGTACGCGTGTACCTGATGAATCGAATTTTTCACATTTTGTTTCGTTTCAGATATATACGAAGCGATTACGTGGGACATCTTGTATCGTACATGTGCCAAGCGTCGAAAATAGTTAAACATGAGACGTGGCTGGGCTGTTGGGAGGCACAAGAAGCCATTCAGAAGCAAGTATGGGACAGTTATAATGTTTTAACTGTCACATCCAGTACGCCTCTTCTGTGTGCAGCGAATTCTTACACACAAACAAGGTATCCTCGCAGTGACCGTCAGTGCGGATTGAAGTAGAATGCCTGAAGATGACCTCAGATACGGAGAGGAAGAAGACGGTAACGGACTCACCACCACCCAGTGCACGGTTCACAAACCAATGGGAGGCGTCTGCATTCCAGAGAAAGCTTCATAGAGAGAACGCTCCAGACCTGGTGGGTCTTCACTGAAAGAGCCAGTGGCAAGATGAAGGGCACAGCTGGAGAGCCACAACATCCTCCAGAGGGAAGAGCCAGCGTCTGGTAGTGGACTCCCTGACCTTATGTGCCGAACTGTGAAAGGGACGGAGGTGGGAGTGACGATTGCAAGAGCTATGTTGCCAAGTAGGACACCTACAACAAAGTAGCCTCTTGAAAGAACCTTGAAATTGACTAACAACGTAGTTTTCCGGAAGGTGATAGGAAAATATACATAATTAGTTTTTTGAATGACTGCAAGTAAATGTCTGCAGTCACTGAAATCCCGCTCTGTGGTTGAATAACATGGCTTTGGAAAAACGAAACAAGAAAAATGTAGCACCGATTGGTAAAATTGAGTATGTAGCAGGAGACAGTCATAAAGATTCAATCTTCATCTCGAAAAAATTAAATAAATATTTTCATTTTCTCAGAAGCACATGTCTGTGGGTCTAGTACACACGTAATTTCCCGTGAACACAACCTAGATTCAACAAAAATGGCGCAGCGATTAGAGAAAAACTGCTCCATTTTGTTTCAACTCATCCAGGAGCGTCCTACGGTACTGTGATGCGGGGATTTAAGTGTGTACCAGGAAGGTGAACATGTGTCGGAAAATAAGCAAAAAATTAACTATGTAATTTTGTTATTTTAATTGGTAATTGAAACTACACTCGAACTGAAGTTTAACGTCGCCAAACATTGCCCTTGCTGACTTTGTATGTCGTTAAAACAGAAAAGGATCGATCGAAAATTACCCGGTGGATAAAAGTGCTTGGAAGGCAGCAAGTAATGCCATATATGGAAAAAAACCTACCTGCTGATATTAAAGAAAACTTGGACTGAACCTGATAGCAAATTTCGTACTGATATTTTTATCAGGCTTATGAATAGCATCGGGAGGGCTGCCACGAAGTCCTCTTCTATGCCAACTTCTTTATCGCAGAGTGGCATTTCCACACAACATCCTCAGCTATTTGCTGGATACATTACAGTCTTTGTCTTCCCGTACAGCTCTAATACCTTGGAAGTTATTCCGTAAGCTCCTTTCCTCGCCGATTCTACAGAGGATCTCTTCAGTTCTGATCTTATCAGCCCACGTAATTTCTGACAGCCTTCTATGGCACCATACCTCAGACAGTTACATTTTCTACTTTTTCGGTTACCCCATTGTTCCTTAATTAACTTCCATAGAATTTTGTGCTCCATAAGCACATTTTCAGAAACTATTCCCTCAAATTAAAGTGAATGTTTGACATTGGTACAGTTACTTTTATTGGGAGTGCTTTCTTTTCCTGTTCTGGTCTGCTTTTTGTGTCCTTGCTTCGTCTGCGTTGGTTTATTTTTCTTTCAAACTACGAGAATTCCTTTACTTCATCTGATACATGGACACCAATGTTGGTGGAAGTTCTTTACTAATCCCATTTCCCTTACTTCCCATTACTTTCGTCTTCATTTGGTTTACATTTAATCCGAATTGTGCACTCATTACTTTGTTCATTCCTACCAACATACCTCGAAATTGTTCTTGAATTTAAATGAGGACGAGAATTTCATATGCAAATCTTACTATATTTTCTTTTTAATTGTAAACGCGAAATGGGAAATCCTGAAAACGCGAAGTGTCAAAACTTTAAAAGAAAATATAAAGAAAACCATGACAGATTCAGATTTCAAACCATATTATTTGAAGAAATGGATATTGTATCATCTGTCAGAGAAGCTGTTACTAAATATGCACAGTACGACCTCCCTTATTTCCGAGCAGTGCCGAAAAAATTGTGTATGGACGTCTTTAACAGAATTAAAAATAAAATTCCCTGTTTTTTTTCCTTTTTTTCTTTTTGTTCAACTGGTGCCATGTCCCACGGTTTCGCAGGGTCGGCATTGTTAGGAACGGATTTGGCAAGGTTAGTACGAAGGGGATGGCCGGATGCCCTTCCTGCTGCCACCCCGTACCCCCTGTGAAGGAATTAGTGTACCCCAACTGTCTGCATCGACCGTAATGCATTGAATAATGCGAACGGGTTCAGATGTCTGGGATCATGTAACTGAGGCGGAACGTGGGAACGTGCCCGGTATTCACCTAGTGGGATGTGGAAAACTGCCTAAAAACCACATCCAGGCTGGCCAGCCCACCAGCCGACTTCGGCAACGCGCAGGGTGGATTCGACAAGGGGCCGACGGGCCTACCCGAGTCCAGGAAGCAGCGCATTAGCGCTCTCGGCTAACCTGGCGGGTCAATCATGGCTACCACAGTATTTGGACAAAAATATGGAATATCCGGGAGAAATACATGCTAGAACGTAAATGCATATGCTAGCCAAGCCTGCAGGTTGTCCTGTTGAATGTGAATAAGAACAGTTCATGCGCAATGTCCGCAGTACGTTGCAAGTCTTAGTCGTGGTCAGAACAGTGCTCTGTGTAGTGAGTGTATTATGTCGGAGCTCAGTGATTTCGAATGTGCGCAAATTGTTGGTGCTTGTATGGTTGGTAGCCCGTAATGAAGATAGCCTAAGTATTTCTTGTATGACTGCGTAGGCTTCCGCGGCCAGAGTCAGTCGACATCAAAGTTTTCTGGGTATGGTACCACCTCATAAAGTATAAAATTACTGCTGCTGGAGAAAAACCAACGTTTAGACCACGGTTGCAGCGGCCTTCTTCTGGCCGCTGCAACCGTGGAAGAAACGATGATTTTTCTACAGCAGCAGTAGTTTTATAAATTATGACGCGGTACTATACCCAGAAATCTTTGATGTCGACTAAGTATTTTTTGTTTCAAGAGGTACCGTAACAAAAAGCTATACGCATACAGAGAAATTGGAAAAAAATCATCCACTAATCAGAACACGGATGACAGTGAGCACTGAATTGTCCTGGCCGAAGGTCACTGACGAGGACTGCAATGAAAATTAAGAAGAAACCACTGCAAAGTCACCACAGAATTCAAATCCGAACTCTTCAATTCTGTCAGCACGGAAGGAGGCTCATAAACATGGAACTGCAGGACGAGTACATTTCCACAACCACTCATTAGTAATGCAGATATCCATTATAGAAATACGTCCTGCTGAGACTTTGAAACATGAATTATGGAGCAACGGGACTAAGTCATTTGGCGTGATTGATCTTATTTTACGCTGTTTGCAACTTCTGGCCAAGTTTACTTCCCAGGTTTGAAAAAGAGCAGGGGTTCACCGATGATTTGGTTAGCCACACCATGGTATTACGTGGACTCCTGCTCGCATTACTGCCAAGGATTATGTTGTCATTTTGGCTGATCAGCCAAACATATGGTGAAATCTTTGTTTCTCTGTGGTGATGCTGTGTTCTAAAACGACACGGCCCGTGTTCACACACCTCGCATCCTCGAGCACTGGTTTTTTGAGCGCGAGGACGAGTTTTCACATCCCCCTTGGACCACACTCACCAGGTCTCGATATTATTGAGTTTTTGTGGTATGCTTTGGAGAGAAGGGTGCGTAATCGCTATCGATTTCCATCATCATTATACGAGCTCGCCACAATTTTGCACAAGAATGGTATAAGATTTGCTGGAAAACCACGCAGGACTTGAATTTATCCTTTATTAGACGAGTGGAACCTGTTTTAAATGTCAGCGGGTCTTCACACCGTATTAAGCACGGTAATGTGTTGTGTTTTTGGTGTTTCCATATATTTGTCATTCGGTTTTAGCGTTTAATTAGTTGGTCGATGGAAGGCGAGGAATATTTCCTATGATGGGAAGATCATGCAATTTGAAACTGAAAATACACTATGCTTTGTTCTAATAAGTGAAAGGCGTTAGTTTGCTTTTGTTCCACAGTATTAATTTTATACTGATAACTGGTTTTCGACTTAGAAGGCCATCTTCAGGCACGTCTCCAGGTGGCCTTGTAAGCCATAAACCAGTTAAAATAAATACTGCAGAACAAAAGCAAACTAGCGCTTTTCATTTATTGTAATGTTGTACCGATAACCGACGGATTGTTCAGTTAAAGTATTTTGTTTTATTTCATGATACAGCACAATATGCAGCTACATTCTAATGATTCCATCTTACATCGCATTGCGATGGTTTCTTCTGAGTAACAGTCGTCCCTTTGTTTGTTGCACACGGCTTTCCCTCGATTCTCAGCTCAGTGTTCTTCTTGATGTTTCTACTCCTGCCGTTCCTTTCCATCACACAGCACTGGCCAAAAAAAAAAAAAAAAAATGCTATTGCTTGTTGCGTCTAGTAAAGCGAGCAAGAATGAGACACGTTGCCAGAGTCAGCATTGGACGTGCAACAAACGAAGGAAGCTGTAAATTGCCACATACAGTGGAGAAACAAGACCGCTTCTCTCGTACTAACCCTATCTCATGTCATTAGACACGACAAATTCAGAGATTTACAGAAAAAAAAACGAAATTATTCGATTTTGTAACTTCCAGCGTTTCCCATTTCCAGTTTTTAGTCACACTGACTGCATTACATCGGCAATTCAAAGCTCTACTGTGTATACAGGAACGCACATGAAAACTTCTTCCTTCATATGTCAAGTGAGTACTGTCATATGGGTCATGGTCTTTGTCCCGCAGGCGCAGTGCTGTTTAACTTCAGCCAGTCCGGCGCAGCTGGTGAGGCGGCAGCGGCGGTCCAAGTTGCCCCAGCTGAGCTCCAAATGAACGTTTAGCCGGACAGCGCGGCGAACTTGGTGGGTGCAGTTTGTGTTAATGCGGCCACTAGTCAGGCGCGGCTGTTGACATTACCAACTTCCCGTCTTGAGCCCCGCTCCGCAACTCTTAAGTGTCCGGCGAAACAATTGCATAGTTAAACAGCTTCGTTTCGAAACAAACACGCCGGCACTGCCAAGAAAGCCGTTCTGTCAACAGCCAACTCGAGAGCTTCAAAGAAGCTGTTCGTGGGACCTCCAACGCTGAATCCGAGTAATGGATCACCCCTCTGCAGAGTAAGAAGACAAAGGCCGATACTTTTAGCAGAAAAGTTCAACGGTCTCTCTAAAAGTAAACGAAGCTAGAGTAACACGTGATGTAAAAACGTTGATCCTCATTTTATCAACACATACTTCCGACTGTTACGCACCATTTGTAAAATTCGTGACATATTTAACACAACGTATGTCGAGAGTACGTTATCTTATTGACAAATAGCACCGTTGGTGTCTGTGATATATGCGTAGCAGTATAATAATATCTCTGGTAGGAGAAGGCAGCTTCTGCGACCATTATACATCAACATGGGAAGTTCAAGAAAGAGTTTTTCCTTCGACAATCAGTGTTTGCTGCTGGCTTTTTTGCTTTTGACGTTGCCTAATGTCACAGAAATTTGAAGGTTGTATTAAAGAATAATTTTGATATTTACTTGGTGGTCAATGTGTGTAGTATTGCAGTGTACTGCCGTTTGGATACTGATGGCAACCCACGAAATATTTGTACTCCACTCAGCAGAACGCATGTAACGGACATGAACGAGTTTGTCGCAAGGGACAGTAGAAGTAATGATTGAACAATATTCGGGTGACTGTATCAATATACACAGAAATAAAAACGGCTAATAGGATGTACGTTCGGGAGGCTCAAAATGGTTCAAATGGCTCTGAACACTATGGGACTTAACTTCTGAGGTCATCAGTCCCCTAGAACTTAGAACTACTTAAACCTAACTAACCTAAGGACATCACACACAGCCATGTCCGAGGCAGGATTCGAACCTGCGACCGTAGCGGTCGCGTGGTTCCAGACTGTAGCGCCTAGAACCACTCGGCCATTCCGGCCGGTTATGTTCGGGAGGAAGAAGCATTTGGTTCTAAGCACTTCCTTTCGGTACAGATCTTCCAGAAGTATATGGGCGACGGAAAATCTATTCATCCCAAGGTATGAATATCTCAATTCTGTCTATTATTACCACCATCTTAGCCATTGCAACTAAAAATAGATTTCTTGTGTGCACATTTAGAAGGAGGTCCGACAGTCTGGATGAGTGAGATCGGAGAAACGTGTAGTTCATACCAGGAGTTTAAAGATGCTTTCCTTGCTATATATTGGTCGAAGGGAACTGAAGAGCACATCAAGAAAGAAATTGTGATGTACAAAGACTTAGTCATCAGAGCAGAGGAGTCTGGCGAAATTCTTCGATAATCTTTTACGCAGGGGCCGGTACTTCAACAATTAGAGTTTGCTTTCAACGAGAATCAGGCGAAGAAAGGAAGGAGGGAACTGGAGAACAATAGCAACAATTGTAATAATTTTCGTGACCCGCGACGAAGGGAGAGTCACAGAAAAAGCAACAGGAACAGACACAAGTTAGGGGTGGGAAGTTACAGCAGTTCCCAGCAAACAGAGGCGAAGGAGACTGCTTCCAAACGAAAAATACCCCAGAATTTATACCAACGTGGCCACAACTTAATGAAAGGGTGTGGCCAGCGGATATCACAGAGATTAGGTCATCAGACTCTCGTGAGAGGGGTCACGCAGCAAACCAGAGTCAGCAATGACAGAGGCAGAAGCGGGTCCGGTCATTACACCTGCAGAACAACATACCAGGACGATGTTGTAGATTCTGTATATACACTGCTGGCCACCGTAAATGCAACACCCTGAAGGAAGCATCCGAATCAAGTGAAATTTGCACCATGGGTTTGCAGCGATGAGATATGCAACTGATTAGAATTTCAGCGCAGACGCACATCACGCGCGCCTGTGGCGCCACCTCATAGCGCCATTTAAGGCTTGGCGATTTCGACGAGTGTACGTTCGGCACGTGTGTTTACCTTGTGGTTGTTTCACAAGACGATCAGTTATGCCTCGTAGACAACAGCGAACATCGTTTGATCAAGTATCCGAGTTCGACAGAGGAAGGATAGTGGCTTACCGAGATTGTGGATTATCACACAGAGAAATCGCTAGTTGTGTTGGACGAAACCAAACAACTGTAATGCGGATATGTGACGTTGGATGCAGGAGGATACGACGGACCGACGTGGTCGATCGCATTCACCTCGGTGCACCACTGCACGTGCTGATAGGCAAATTGTGCGCATGGCAGTGACGGATCGCTCAGTGACATCCCGAACCATAGCACAGCACATTGCGTCTGTAACGCATCATCCAGTGTCTGCGCGTACCATTCGACACCGTTTACAGCAGAGTGGCCTGTCCGCAAGACGTCCATTGCTTCGTCTACCATTGGCGCAGAACCGCAGACGTCTCCGTCGCCAATGGTGTGATGACAGACGGATGTGGACGGCAGAATGGAATGACGTTGTCTTTACTGACGAGGCACGCTTCTGTCTGCAGCACCACGATGGTCGGATTCGAGTGTGGAGACACCGTGGAGAGAGGATGCTGGACAGCTGCATTATGCACCGCCACACTGGTCTTGCACCGGGTATTTTGGTATGGGGCGGTATTGGATATTACTCTCGCACGCCTCTAGTACGCATTGCCGGTACTTTAAATAGCCGGCACTACATATCCGAGGTGCTGGAGCCAGTTGTCCTTCCTTACCTTCAGGGCTCGGCCACAGCCATATTTCAACAGGATAATGCGCGACCACACGTGGCAAGCATTGTCCAAAGGTTCTTCGTCAATAACCAGATTGAAGTGCTTCCCTGGACGGCTCGCTCTCCGGATCTTTCGCCGATAGAAAACATGTGGTCCATGGTTGCTCAACGAGTGACCCAGATTACGTCCCCAGCTGCCACACCAGATGATCTTTGGCAACGTGTGGAAGATGCTTGGGCTGCTGTACCCCAGGAACACATACAACGTCTCTTTGACCCAATGCCGAGACGTGTGGCAGCGGTGATCTCCAACAATGGCGGCTACTCTGGCTACTGAATCTGGCAGGAACCACATGTCACAGACGTTTGTAAACGTAATCATTTGATACTTGGTTAATACTGGTTAAATTTCGAATGAAAATCATAATTAGTGGCAGCCGAAGATTTCCGGTGTACGAAGTCTCCTTCACTCTGATATCGGCCTTGTAGAAGAGAACAGAGGAGCCGACAAAGGTTCAGCGCACTGTCTTGCCCTTGGGGTGAGCAGATGTTGCTAAAGGTGGGAGCATGAGAAATTTTCCAAAGGTATAAGGATGCAGAAGGCAATGGAAACCACTGCAATAAAGACATGTGGCCAGTGATTAAAAAGTGTCATGATGGTCTCTCCATTAGCAAAAGAATGCGTATTGGTCCCCCGTTCGGATCTCCGGAATGGGACTGCCAATGGAGAGGTCAACATAAAAACAAGAATGAACAACCAATGAAAAAATAACCTTCTAGGTGTCGGTGTGTGGAATGTCAGAAGTTTGAGCGTGAGAGGAATGTTAGAAAATCGGGAAAGGGAAATGAAAAGGCTCATTCTAGACATAGTGGAGGTCAGTGAAGTGAAATATAAAGAATATGAATATATCAACAGCAGCAGGAAATGATATAAGTGGAGTAGAAACCGTTATGAATAGGAAGATAGGGCAGAGGGTGAGTTACTGTGAACAGTTCAGTGATAGGGTTGTTCTCATCAGAATCTGCAGAAAACCAACATCGATAACGATAGTTCAGTATACATGTCGACATTACAAATGGAAGATGAAAGACGAAAATCTAATAGGCATGAAGTTGTAGGGGAAGGAGTAGAAGAAAGGGTTGCTGAAGAATGTGGGAATGGTACTATAAATGATAGGGGGGAAAGACTAACTGAGTTCTGCAATACATTTCAGCAAGTAATATCAAATACTTTGTTCAAGAATCACAATGGGAGGAGGTTCACTTTGAAAAGACCGGGAGATACCGAAAGATTTCTAGATTACATTATGTTATGTTATGTTACGTTATGTTAACCGGGGACCTAGAAACGACGGAGAGGCTCCGCCCCCGCCGCAGCCGCAGTGGTCCGCAACCCCATGACGACTCCAGCAGTCCACTTCACCCCTCCGCCGCCCCACGCCGAACCCACGGTTATTGTGCGGTTCGGGCCCCGGTGGACCCCCCCCCCCTCCCCCCCCCGGGAACGTCTCACACCAGACGAGTGTAACCGTTATGTTGGCGTGGTAGAGTAATGGTGGTGTAGTGGAGAACTTGTTTGCGCAGCAATCGTCGACATAGTGTAGCTGAGGCGGAATAAGGGGAACCATCCCGCATTTCCCGAGGCAGATGGAAAACCGCCTAAAAACCATCTACAGACTGGCTGGCTCACCGGACCTCGACACAAATCCGCTGGGCGGATTCGTGCCGGGACGCGGCGCTCCTTGCAGCCCGGAAAGCCATTCGTTAGAGCGCACGGCTAACCGGGCGGGCTAGATTACATCATAGTCAGCCAGAGACTCCGAAATCAAGTACTGGACTGTAAGGCGTACCCGGGAGCAGAGACAGATTCAGATCAGAATTTAGTAATGATCAAGAATACCCTAAAATTTAAGACTAGTTAGAAAAAAGCAATGCACAAAGAAGCGAGATACGGTAGCACTAAGGAATGAAGAAATACGCTTGAAGTTGTCCACGGCTGTAGATACTGGAGGGAATACCTCAGTTGGCAGTACAGTTGAAGGTTAATGTTAATCCCTAAAAAGAGTAACCGCAGAAGTAGTACAAAAACATAGGTACAAAGAAGATAACGGTGAAGAAACCATGGGTAACTGAAGACATACTTGATGGCAGAAGGAAGTACAAATACGTTCATGGAAACTCAGGAACACAGAGATACTAGACACTTAGGAATGAAATACAATGGTGTCCAAAATTAAAGCAACAAACCGCTATTTCCCTGTCCTGTGTCTAATTCACGATATAATCAAACAGACAGTCAACAGTTGTCGGTACAATTGTGTTCTGCACGGAAGCTGAAATTTCGGTCAACGGCAAACCACACCAGCGACGACGTTAGGGCCCCTATCAAATGGACCAGTGTTTTGCGGGTAGTCCCACAGCTACAGTCACTATGTACACAGTCACAGACGGTGCAGTATGGCACAGAGAAGACGCCTACCAGACTCTCTGCGGAGGAGGGCCGTAGGAAGAATGGAAGCAGGACAGTCGCTAACTCGTGTGGCCGCTTGCCTTAACGTGAATCGTTCTGTTGTTTCCCGAATGTGGCGACAGTTTATAGAGACCACGTCTGCATCCCGAAGACCAGGGCAGGACCGATCACGTGTGACATCATAAAGAGAGAACCGTTATTTGACCGTAATGGCACCACGGTACCGCCATAGTATTGCGCAGCAACTGGCATCTGACCTCGCAGCATCCCCTGGACGTGTTGTATCGAGTATAACAGTGTAGAGGAGGCTTCGAAAGAGTGGCTTTTATTGCCGGAGACGTGCTCTATGTGTGCCCCCGACGCGTCTTCACAGAAGGAAACGTCTAGTCGTCAATATGCCATATGGAAAGCTGAAAACTGGGCCAATGTTCTTTTCACAGATGAGTTCCGATTTGGTCTGGAGAGTGAATCTCGACGGATTTGCATCTGGAGGGAAAGTACAACACGATTTAAAGACCCAAACAATGTGGAAAGAGCCCGATATCGATGAGGATTGCTAATGTTGTAGACAGCCATTATGTTGACCATTCGTACATCTCTTCATGAAATTGAACAGGTCAATTGGAAACGTTTAATTGCTGGTCTCGTGACGAGATCTCGGGACCTTATGTACGGTTGTTGCGAGGTGTTGTGCGCCCAGACTTCGTATTTATGGACGATAATGCTCGACCTCATAGAGCACGAGTGGTTGATGTTTTTTACTTGGAAAACCGAAAATACTGCACACATGGCGTCGCGTGCTCCCTCTCCTTGTTTGAATCCCATAGGGTATGTCTGGGATGCACGAGGGAGACGGGTTGCATCAAGTCAACATCCATCAACCACTCTCCAAGACTTGCGAGCAGCTCTGCAGAAGGAATGGGTTTGCCGGCCGCGGTGGCCGAGCGGTTCTAGGCGCTTCAGTCCGGAACCGCGCGACTGTTACGGTCGCAGGTTCGAATCATGCCTCGGGCTTGGATGTGTGCGACGTCCTTAGGTTAGTTGGGTGTAAGTGGTTCTAAGTTCCAGGGGACTGATGACCTCAGATGTTAAGTCCCATAGTGCTCAGAGCCATTTGAACCATTTGAACCAAGGAATGGGTGTTATTGCCTCAGCATGACATTGATGTTATTCACAGCATGCTCCATCGTTGTCAGGCCCATATTACTACGAGAGATGGTGTCAACCCACAGTGAGCACATTATCCAATCGTCGGAATGTGTGAGAAAATCTTTGTTGGAAAAAACGAAGGACATTGTAGTCTACTCTTACGGATGTTGTAGTTGTTTACATTCGGTATTCTTTACACTGTTTCTACTTTACTATCACCTGTTCCTACTCTTTTGTGACAAAATAAACGCAACCTAGCAAAATTTCCATTTATTGCATCAATTTTGGACACCAGTGTAAATAAGAAGAGCAGGGAAGCTTCTGCGAAATGGCTGCATGAAAAACGGGAAGAAATCGAGAAAGAAATAACTGTCTTAAACTGACTCAGCGTACAGAAAAGTCAGAACAACGTTTGGTGAAATTTCAAGCAAGTGTGATAATATAGAAACTGTAATAGTGCACTGTTTAATGCAGAACAGATATCTGATAGGTAGAAAAAGTACACTGAAGGCCTCTGTGAGTGGAACATTTGTCTGATGACGTTATAGAAGCAGAGTTATGACTCGTTATTGATTCAGTATTACGATCATAATTTAAAAGACCTTTGGAAGATTTAAGATAAAATGTGGCAGAAGGGACAGGTAACATCCATCATAATTTGTAGAATCATTGGGGGAAGTGGCAACAGAACGACTGTTCATATTGATGTTTAGAATGTATTGTATGTTGTATGTTAACCGGGGACCTAGAAACGACGGAGAGGCTCCGTCCCCGCCACAGCCACAGTGGTCCACAACCCCTCGACGACTACCGCAGTCCACTTCACCCCTCCGCCGCCCCACACCGAACCCAGGGTTATTGTGCAGTTCGGTGGACCCCTAAGAGAACGTCTCACACCAGACGAGTGTAACCGCTATGTTTGTGTGGTAGAGTAATGGTGGTGTAGCGTACGTGGAGAATTTGTTTGTGCAGCAATCGCCGACGTAGTGTAGCTGAGGCGAAATAAGGGGAACCAGCCCGCATTCGCCGAGGCAGATGGAAAACCGCCTATAAACCATCCACAGATTGGTCAACTCCCCAGACCTCGACACAAGTCCGCTGGATGGATTCGTGTCGGGGATCAGGCGCTCCCTCCTCCTCCGGAAAGCCGTGTGTTAGACCGCTTGGCTAACCGGACGGGGTAGAATGTATTAGTCTGACGCAATATCATTGGACTTTCAAAAACACATCATCTACGCATTTCCAAAAATCGCAAGAGCTGACAACTGAGAGAATCATCGCAGAGTCAGCTTAACAGCCCATGCATCCAGATTGCTGAACAGAATGACATACAGGAGATCAGTTTGGCTAAAAGATAGGTAATGGCATCAGAGAGACCTTTATGACGTTGAAGTTGATAACGGAAGCAACACTAAAGACAAATCAAGACATGGTCATTGAGTTTATCGACCTAGAAAGAACGTTAGAGAATGTAAAATGGTGCAAGATGCTCGAAATTCTGAAAAGAATATGGGTAACCTACTCGGAAAGACACATAAAAAGACAGATAATATACAATGTGTACAAGAGCCAAGAGGAAACAACAGTGGAAAGCCAAGAAAGGAGAGTTCGACTTAAAAAGGATGTAAGACAGGAATGTAGTCTTTCGCCACTTTTGATCAATTTTTACGTGGAAGAAGCAATGACGGGGATAAAAGAAAGTTTCAGGAGTGGGATTAAAATTCAAAGTGAAAGGATATCAGTGATAAGATTAGCTGATGCCATAGCTATCCTCATTGAAAGTGAAGAAGAATTACAGGATCTGATAAATGGAATGTACAGTCTACAGCGTAAGGAAAGAGAGAGAATTGAAGAAACACGAAAGTAATGAGAATAGTAGAAATGAGAACAGTGAAAACCTAACATCAGGACAAGTGACCACGAAGTAAATGAAATTAAGGAATTCTGCTACCTAGGCACCAAAATAGCCCAAGAAGGGTGTAACAAGGGGGACATCAAAAGAAGCGTACTACTGTCAAAAAGGTATTTCTGTCCAAGACAGCTTATCAGTAACATAGACCGGCTTCAATTTGAGAAGAAATTTCTGATACTGCACGTTTGGAACATAGTATTGTATGGTAGTGAAACACTGACTGTGGGAAAACCTGAACAGAAGAGAACAGAACATTTGTGATGTAATGATGCAGATGAATGTTGAAAATTATGTTGGCTGATAAGGCAATGAACCACGAGATGCTCAGCTGAATTGGCGAGGAAAGGGATAAATAGAAACATTAACAGAAAGAAGGTACTGGACGATACAACATCTATTAAGAGATCAGAGAATAAATTGTAAGATATTACTGGTATTCGAAGAAACTGTAAAGACAGACAGAGGAAGACAGGGAATGGAATAAATCTCTCTCCACAGATAAACACTATAATTATGCCAGAGACAGGCTGGCTGCAGAAGCTGGAGACCTTATTGCAGAAGTTTCATATATTGTCATTATTTGCGACGATGTATTTACAGGCAAGTTTCTGGGAGATGCAATTCCACTCATGCTCTCACAAAAATATGTTGTGTCTTGCTTTCGCGAGGTGTTACCAATAGAAACGTCTAACATTTGGATTAATTTTGCTGTCAGCTGCTTTCTTCTGTTGTCTGAATAGTGTACTAAATAATACCTGAAAGCAACATCTCACTATCTGCGTGGATAACATATTGGTGATATATCGATGGCTGAAAGCTCAGGGTGGGAGCACAATGAGATATTGTGGACATTCGTTACCACACTGAAAAGTCATGTGTTACTATTAATCGAGACAAGCCATCTTTTGGATTTCTGCATATAATGTTTTTGGGACACGTCATCTAACCACTGAAATGGAGAAGCAACTGCTTAACATCTTTCCTCTAACACACACTGTGTAGCTAGAACGCACCATTAGACCCAGAAGAAGGCCGCTGCAGCCGTGGCCGAAACGTTGGTTTTTCTCCAGCAGCAGTAAGTTTTACATTATGACGCGGTAACACACCCAGAAAACTTTTGTGTCAACTTACTCTAGCCGCCGAAGCCTACGCAATTATAACATGCCTTGGGTATGGGACGAGACGGCAGAGAAAGAATTCCAAGCCTTAAAGTGAGTTTAACACAGTGGTTATGGCCCAACTAGATCTGTTGCAAGATTTCTGCATAATCACAGGCTCGGCAAGGATGAGGCTTTATGAGGATGTCTTTTAACGTTATGAAGAGGCTGTCAGAATGGTTAGGAAAACAGAACTCAGCAGTATGGTGCTATCTAATAGTAAGTCGAACTATTCCGTGACAAATCTAGAGGCATTGGCAGTAGTGTGGGCCTTTCAGAAATTTCGTTATTTTCTGTTTGGGGGAAAAATAAGTGTTTACCGACCATAAAGCATTATAGTGCCTCCTTACAGCAAGACTGAACCATTATGGTCTTTCTAGATGGATCTTACATCTTCAGGAGTTTCATTTTTCATTTTGTCTTGTGACAGCCAGAGCGAGAGCACCAGCAGCAGCGAGTACTGTTTGTATAAAGCGTTTATTTTGCATTTTGTTTACGACCTTCCACTAAGGAAGGGATTCTATTTGTGTTTATCTGCTCTGCATAGTAACTAACAGTTCTTGATAAAACTTTACGTAGTTTTCGTGTTAGATTTCTTAGTGTTTTCTTGATCGTTTAGAACAGAAAGCGCCCTAAAACCGTCTTTTGTTTGTTTCGCGGCCGTTAACCACTAGTCACTTGAATCAGCAGTTGTCTTGTGACAGCCAGAGCGAGAGCACCAGCAGCAGCGAGTACTGTTTGTATAAAGCGTTTTTGTACTTATTTGCTGCGCTTAGCTTTTAAATAGTTTTTCTGGGAAAACCTAGCGTAGTTTTCGCGTCTCGTATTTCAGTGAGTGTTTCTTGATTATCAGAGTAGCTCATCAGAAGATTATCTTGGGAATTTGTCACCGTATAGAGTAGGGTAAACATAGTCATGTGTAGGGACTGTGGTTGTTGTGAGCGGACGCAAGGAGAATTGGCCACTCTTCGGGGGCAGGTGGAGGCTTTGTCTGTTAGGCTCATCGAGCTCGAGGCGCAGGCGTCGGCTCGTAGTGGCGTTGGGGCAACTGTGGTGAGACCTGTGCCTACTTCGGTGGCCTTGGAATCACATGGAACCCCTGATGTCGCTGCGTCTTCCGGCAGTGAGCATCTTACCGGTCAGCCATCACTCCAGGGTGAATGGCGGACAGTGGTGGGCTCGCGCGTGCCTGGCCGAAAGGCGAAGGTGGGATCTGTCCGCGTGGCAGCTGCCTTACCCCTTTCCAACAGGTACGGGGTGCTTCCTAGTGGTGATGACATCGTTTCCGAGCCACCACAGGATGCCTCGCCTGTTGGGCCAGTGGCCGATTCTCCGGCAAGGTCCCGACAGTCACAGAGGGCGGGCCTATTAGTTATAGGGAGCTCCAACGTTAGGCGGGTTATGGAGCCCCTTAGGAAAATAGCGGGTATGTCGGGGAAGAATGCCAGTGTGCACTCGGTGTGCTTGCCGGGGGGTCTCGTCCGTAATGTGGAGGAGGCCCTTCCGGCAGCTATTGAACGCACTGGGTGTGACCGGCTGCAGATAGTAGCACATGTCGGAACGAATGACGCCTGCCGCTTGGGTTCTGAGGCCATCCTTGGTTCCTTCCGGCGGCTGGCTGATCTGGTGAAGACAACCAGCATCGCACGCGGAGTGCAAGCTGAGCTTAATATCTGCAGCATAGTGCCCAGAGTCGATCGCGGTCCTCTGGTTTGGAGCCGTGTGGAGGGTCTAAACCAGAGGCTCAGACGACTCTGCGACTATAATGGTTGCAAATTCATCGACCTCCGTTATTGGGTGGAGAACTGTAGGGCCCCCCTAGACAGGTCAGGCGTGCACTACACACCGGAAGCAGCTACTAGGGTAGCAGAGTACGTGTGGCGTGCACACGGGGGTTTTTTAGGTTAGAGGGACCCCCCCTTGGGCGAAACGATAAAATACCTGACGGCTTACCAGAGAGGACATTATCATCGTTGATAAAGAACGTCCGTCCTCAGAGACCAAAAACAGGAAAAGTTAACGTAATATTGGTAAACTGCAGGAGTATCCAGGGCAAGGTTCCTGAATTAGTATCTCTTATTGAAGGAAATAGTGCGCATATAGTATTAGGAACGGAAAGTTGGTTAAAACCGGAAGTGAACAGTAACGAAATCCTAGACATAGAATGGAATATATACCGCAAGGATAGGATAAACGCCAATGGTGGAGGAGTGTTTATAGCAGTAAAGAATTCAATAATATCCAGTGAAGTTATTAGCGAATGCGAATGTGAAATAATCTGGGTTAAGTTAAGTATCAAAGGTGGGTCAGATATGATAGTCGGATGCTTCTATAGACCACCTGCATCAGCAACCGTAGTAGTTGAGCGCCTCAGAGAGAACCTGCAGAATGTCGTGAAGAAGTTTCGTGATCATACTATTGTAATAGGGGGAGACTTCAATCTACCAGGTATAGAATGGGATAGTCACACAATCAGAACTGGAGCCAGGGACAGAGACTCTTGTGACATTATCCTGACTGCCTTGTCCGAGAATTACTTCGAGCAGATAGTTAGAGAACCAACTCGTGAAGCTAACGTTTTAGACCTCATAGCAACAAATAGACCGGAACTTCTCGACTCCGTGAATGTAGAAGAGGGTATCAGTGATCATAAGTCAGTGGTTGCATCAATGACTACAAGTGTAATAAGAAATGCCAAGAAAGGAAGGAAAATATATTTGCTTAACAAGAGTGATAGGGCACAAATCGCAGAATATCTGAGTGACCACCATCAAACGTTCATTTCTGAGGAAGAGGATGTGGAACAAAAATGGAAAAAATTCAGAAACATCGTCCAGTACGCCTTAGATAAGTTCGTACCGACTAAGGTCCAAAGCGAGGGGAAAGATCCACCGTGGTATAACAATCATGTACGAAAGGTACTACGGAAACAAAGAAAGCTTCATCATAGGTTTACGAGTAGTCGAATCATAGCTGATAAGGAAAAGCTGAACGAAGCGAAAAAGAGCGTAAAGAGAGCAATGAGAGAAGCATTCAACGAATTCGAACATAAAACATTGGCAAACAATCTAAACAAGAACCCTAAAAAGTTTTGGTCATATGTAAAATCGGTAAGCGGATCTAAATCCCCTATTCAGTCACTCGTTGACCACGATGGCACCGAAACAGAGGACGACCGAAGAAAGGCAGAAATACTGAATTCAGTGTTCCGAAACTGTTTCACTGCGGAAAATCGTAACACGGTCCCTGACTTCAGCCGTCGCACGGACGCCAAAATGGAAAATATTGAAATAAACGATATCGGAATTGAAAAACAACTGCTATCACTTAGTAGCGGAAAAGCATCCGGACCAGACGAGATACCCTTAAGATTCTACAGTGATTATGCTAAAGAACTTGCCCCCTTTCTATCAGCAATTTATCGTAGATCTCTGGAAGAACGTAAAGTACCTAGCGACTGGAAGAAAGCGCAGGTCGTTCCCATTTTCAAGAAGGGTCATAAATCAGATGCGAATAATTATAGGCCTATTTCGCTTACGTCAATCTGTTGTAGAATAATGGAACATGTTTTGTGTTCTCGTATTATGACGTTCTTAGATAATACAAATCTCCTTCATCATAACCAACATGGATTCCGCAAACAGAGATCATGTGAAACTCAGCTCGCCCTATTTGCCCAAGAAATTCACAGTGCCGTAGACACTGGCGAGCAGATTGATGCCGTATTCCTGGACTTCAGGAAGGCATTTGATACGGTTCCGCACTTACGTTCAGTGAAAAAAATACGAGCTTACGGAATATCGGACCAGGTTTGTGATTGGATTCAGGATTTCCTAGAAGAAAGAACACAACATGTCATTCTTAACGGCTCAAAATCTGCAGATGTAGAGGTAATTTCGGGAGTACCGCAGGGAAGCGTGATAGGACCTTTATTGTTTACAATATACATAAATGACTTAGTTGACAACATCGGTAGCTCCGTGAGGCTATTTGCAGATGACACGGTTGTCTACAAGAAAGTAGCAACATCAGAAGACTCGTACGTACTCCAGGAGGACCTGCAGAGGATTAATGCATGGTGCGACAGCTTGCAGCTTTCCCTAAACGTAGATAAATGTAATATAATGCGCATACATAGGGGCAGAAATCCATTCCAGTACGATTATGCCATAGGTGGTAAATCATTGGAAGCGGTAACGACCGTAAAATACTTAGGAGTTACTATCCGGAGCGATCTGAAGTGGAATGATCACATAAAACAAATAGTGGGAAAAGCAGGCGCCAGGTTGAGATTCATAGGAAGAATTCTAAGAAAATGTGACTCATCGACGAAAGAAGTAGCTTACAAAACGCTTGTTCGTCCGATTCTTGAGTATTGCTCATCAGTATGGGACCCTTACCAGGTTGGATTAATAGAAGAGATAGACATGATCCAGCGAAAAGCAGCGCGATTCGTCATGGGGACATTTAGTCAGCGCGAGAGCGTTACGGAGATGCTGAACAAGCTCCAGTGGCGGACACTTCAAGAAAGGCGTTACGCAATACGGAGAGGTTTATTATCGAAATTACGAGAGAGCACATTCCGGGAAGAGATGGGCAATATATTACTACCGCCCACATATATCTCGCGTAATGATCACAACGAAAAGATCCGAGAAATTAGAGCAAATACGGAGACTTACAAGCAGTCGTTCTTCCCACGCACAATTCGTGAATGGAACAGGGAAAGGGGGATCAGATAGTGGTACAATAAGTACCCTCCGCCACACACCGTAAGGTGGCTCGCGGAGTATAGATGTAGATGTAGATGTAGATATTTATCTGGTTTTACGAATGTTGTGGCAGATGCATTACCACGGTCTCCATAGGGCTGATGGAAGATATGAGTGAGAATTCTGGAGAAAACCACTTTAGTTTGTGATTTAAAAAGCAAGCCAGTGAAAGTCTCATAGTCATGCCACTAAAGGACATAGCAAAAAGGCAAGATAAAGACCCAGTACTACAGCCATGAAGCATACATGGAAGACAAGAGCCAAGCGAATAGGAGGCAGTACTACTTACTGAGAGAAGGTATATTATTTTATAGAAGGAACGATAGATGAGAAGCTGTGGCTGCTCTTACTTCCAAGAAAGTTCATCAACCATGCAACATACCTTCAAACTATGCTCATTTTGGAGCAAGAAAATGCTTTTTGAAAGTAAAGACATAATGTCATTTTAAGAATACGGGACAGACGATTAGAAAGGGGTTGATTAATTGTAAGGACTGCCAAAAGGGTAAACGCGTAACAGGGTACACAGGCAACTATGTTTCCGATTATTTCGAAGAAATTAAAGCATCTCGCAACCTGTGAACTTCTAGCTCCCCTGCTCAGGCCAAAACAATGTTTTTTTTTGTTAAGAATTAGCTTCACAACTTGCGACACGCCATTGTGCAAAGCAACAAGAGTGAACCTATCTTGACACAAGTGAGCCATTTACAAATGGTTATTTCGGATAACGCTTCACAGTTTGGATAACAAAGTTGGGTGGAAACGTTAAAAAGGCACAGGTTTAGATCTATTTCATTTCATTCTGTATGCCTGTATCCAAACCTGCAGAACGTATTATGCACGATTTGGGAAGTCTGTGTACGATTTTTTTATATGTATTTCTTTATTTTTATTACAAGGACCATACAGCCAAAACGGTATAACGTGACAAAGAAACATAATCGAAAAGAAGCAGAATAGCACAAAGTCACGAAGTTAGTATATAAACACACTCTTACAGTGAAATAAAAGCGCAAGTATGCAAACATCAGACAGCTGACGGAAGTGACAACAATTACTTTAAAGCAGAATTACAAACAGTACTATACAGCAACATTGTGATAAACATACGTACGCTCTTGAAGGAAAAATAAAACATTAAAGGGCAAATACCGAACATCATAAAATAAGTACAACAATAGCTGAAGTACAGAATTGAAATAACATCACATGACAACGGGAGAATTGTAGTAAACAGACAGACGTACTTAAAAGAAAAAGCCAGAATGACAAACAACATACAACCAACGGTATGTATAATAGTGCCTGTAGAACAGCGACAAAGTGCACAAGAGAGCATTAATGAAAATTTTATGTGCAAATTGAGGTCCGTACGCAAATTAAAACACAAAATTATCTTCTGAGGTACGAACCAGATTGGTGCCATTTGAAAATGAAGACCTTGGCAGCTCATATAGTAAATTTGGATGCCTGTGTCTTTCAGATAATCTTTAAGAAAGTTGTATTTATCGAAACGGTGAAGTAAAACAGGAACTCTGGAAGGAACCGATAATCTCTCACAACCAATTTCTTATACGAGTCTGATTGTGCAGTCGTGTGCTTGGAACATGCCAATATGAAGTGGTTAAGATCCGCTACTGATCTGATGTCCATATCGCAGCGTGTAGACATGATAATCTTCAACGGATATAGATGTTCGAGGTAACTCCCGTGTCCCAGCCTCATGTGAATGATAGAAGTCACGTGACGTCTACGAAGCTGCACCGAGGCGAACCATGGTCGAGAAGAGATGTTTGGTTGTATGGCCGCCAGGTGGCACCCTCAGAGTGCTGAGACAAATGCCATTCACAGTTCCAAGAATGGTAAGCAGCCTTTCGTGTTGCCGATGTGACACCCGTATAAGGGGTGAGCGTTGGTGTAACCGACCTTTTCTAATATTCCTGCAGGCAAGACCATCAAAAGTTTCATTATGAACAATGCGAAGTCCTTTACGCCAGAATAATTGAACGGCAATGCCCAAGGCGTGCGTGTCTCTCATGGCCACCAAGACGTCCAGAACATACCTGTTGGTCTGTTCATCTAATGCGGGATGTTGCAATTTCTGCAGCACACTTTGAATGCCAGTGAGTATCAAGACAAACTTAATGTCCGGGTACCAAAACGAATATCATCCGTGATGACCAGTAGCTCCGCTGTGTATATAGAAAATTCAGTGGAAGCACAAACATTTCGTAGGCACCACTAAAAGAAAGCATGTCCCACACCCGCCTCAGATTTGAAACCATATGTACAGATGTAAGCGTACTGAGGCCTTCGTATGCTGAGAAAGTGCTCCAGATCGCGATTGATATTGAATCACTGACTGGAAAAAAGGAAGAAAGTACATTTTTTTAGAAAATAAGCTGAGATATACATTTAATTTTGGAACTGTCCACTCATCGATGAGTGGAAATGGGAAGAAAAAAATCAGTAATAATGCGGATAGTATAGCCGTTTAAAGTTTGTAATTAGTGAAATAGAGAAGAATGTCCGGACCTTCTTCTGTTTTCCACTCAATAATGTAAGCAGCACCATCGAATGTCGGGCAAAGAATGTCACAACAACGCTACTAAGTGGCATTGAAACACATTGTTTCAGTTTTACTGTCCCACATTATTGTAAGTGTGTTTACGTAAGTTGCTGTCTGTAGACACGTAGCATAATGAGTGTAAGTGACTCTGAAATTAAAAAAGTGCACGGGAGAAGAAAAGGTGTAAGAAATGTAGATGAATATGTCAAAGAAAGAAGGAAGAGAGCTAGGTCAGTAAGACAGGAATACATAAACTCTAAATGATCAGTTGTGCCAGCAAAACGGTCTGGTCTACCTAGCAAGTAAGATTTACATAAATGTTTTCGTGTGATATTTGTCTTCATTCTACAGCTGAAAATTTACGTGTAGTACATTGTATCTTGCTCCAACATTCTGTTTTATTGCAGTTGTTCGAAAATGTGTTCAGAACATTTCAAAGATAAGGATCAAATGGAAATAATTAGAAGAATGTACGAAGGTAAAACTAAGAGGTAGAAAGATCTGTATTTAATGGGACTGATAGAGCATTCACCTGTACAATGGAGAAGGTGCAGAAAAGAAATTTCGACATTTATGAAGATCCTTTATTATGAAACAGACCAAAAGGGTACAGGGACGTCGCAAAGCATTTTGGAGTTAGCACGCTGTGAGATATAAGGCTGTTGTTTGCTTAACATCACTCCTTGTTATTGGTCAGTCTCCAGATGACCATAGACGGAAGCATATTAACAGGGGAAATACAGTTAGATCTGATGTCATTGCTAAGATCGATGCTCATATTCAACCACCAGTCACACTACAGTGGCAAAAGTATTGTATATGTGGATTGCAACTTAAATGTGAAAAAGATGCACGACTTGTTTTGTGATGAAAACCCAGAATTGACAGGGAAGTATGAATGTTATCTCAAATAATTCAATGAAAATTTTCATTATGGATTCGGTCGCCACAAGTAGATGTATGTTCTGCCTTTGAGAAGCTTCTAGCCAAAATGAAATCTCCGTTCCTGTATGATGTTGCAAAACGAGTGGCTGTCACAGAATTGTTGGTTCACAATCGACGGGCGTCTAAGTTTTATATATATAAAAAAAAAGAACAAGAGGTAATAAAACTGTGTGCTGAAAGGAATGATATAGTCGGCCTGGTGTTTGATTATATGCAAAATATTCCCCTTCCTTGTCTCCCTCTACAGGAAAAGTTCTACTTACGAAAACTGTGTTTTTTTTTATTGGAATCCATAACTTGAAAGACAATACAGCACAGCTTTACTACTACTATGAAGGAAAAGGCGCTCGAGGTCCCAATGAAGTGTGAACATTTCTCAGCGACTACGTAAGTGCAATATCTGAATCAGTGAAAGAACTACGTGTGTTCAGTAATTTTTTGGCGGGCAAAAGAAAATCAACACTGTTGTACGGTACCTGATGTAGCTCGCAATGACTGGGAAATTTCAAGTAATTCAGCATTATTTTCCTGTTCGAGGTCACTCCTTCCTCCCATGTGATAAGGATTTAGTCGTAGAGAGTCATACGACAACAAGATAGATTCTATGTATGAATGCATGCTTTCGCGGCGATATGAATTAATAAAATTTTCTCGGGCTTCCAGCTCCGGCAGGTGGTTATAATCCCACTAGCTTTCGAGCGAGCTCTCCTCGGTCATTGTCAAGTGGTAAGACTGACTGCTGTATGGCCGTGGCCGCGTTGTTATATAGCCGCACTGCTGGCTGTGACGTCACTAGTGCCTCTTCCTCGCCCTACGTCGCGAAATGTGCCGTATCGTTTCAAAATCTGAAGCACCGAGGTCTAACTTGACTAGGGCTGAACGCAATGGTCTCCACGCCCTCCACAACGATCCCCTCATCGTGGTTCTGCCAGCTGACAAGGGCAATGCATCCGCCATTCTGAATGAAGCTGACTACTACGCCAAAATTCAGTTGATTCTTGAAGAGGATACATACCGGAAAAAGCCACGGGACCCGACGTCAGGAATAATAGGAAGACATCAGGTCTTCTAAAACATTCAACACTGGAAGGGGGTGTTATTAAGAATCTCCTCCCTCAGGCGCCGAGACCACCAACGATTTACCTTCTTCTTCTTCTTCTTCTTCAGTAGCTCTACAGCCCTTGGTGAGCCTTGGCTTCTTCAACAATCTTCCTCCACACTTCTCGGTTATTTGCTGCTCTTTTCCACCCCCGGACTCCCATATTGCTGATATCCATTATTACCTCATCGATCCATCTTCTTCTAGATCTTCCTTTTCGCCTAACTGAATGGATCATACCTTTCTGCATTTTCCTTGGAATTCTATCCTCTGCTATTCTCTCCAAGTGTCCTAGCCATCGTATTCGCTGTGATTTGACAAATTTTACTATGTCCCCGCCTTGTATTAGCTCTTGTAATTCGGCACTGTAGCGTATTCTCCAGCCTCCTTCCTCCCTTATTGGCCCATAGATTTTGCGTAGTAATTTCCGCTCAATGCTTCTTAGAGCATTTTTATCGTGTTCTGTCAACGTCCATACCTCTGAGCCGTATGTGATAACTGGGCGAACTAGGGAATTATATATTAGCAGTTTAGTTTTTCTTGTATGAAGGCTATTTTTGAAAAACTGCATATTTACAAAGTAAGCTCTGTTTCCTGCTTGTATTCTTTCCCTTATAGCCATTCCAATACTGTTATCATTTGTTATTAGAGCTCCCAAGTAGTTAAGAGGACACTCCATTGAAGCATTTCCCATTGATGTTTAGGTTTTTAGGGGTTCTTCTGGCCTCAGATTGTGACATTACCATATATTTTGTTTTGTTTTCATTTACTATGAGGCCAATTTTTAAGGCTTCTGTTTCCATTGCCCGGTATGTTTCTAGGAGTGTATTGGTATTTCTTCCTACTATAGCAATGTCATCAGCATATGCACATATCTGGCTAGTTTTCATAAATATGGTGCCTCTTTTGTTGATTTTATTTACTGCACTATGCAGGGCTATGTTGAATAGGACAGTGGAGAGACTATCCCCTTGCTTCACACCTTCATTAAAGTCAAAGCTATCACTTGTTCTGCTAAGGACCTTCACTTTTGCTCTTGTCTCTGTCATTGTCATTCTGATTAGTCTTATTAATTTAGCACATATACCAACTTCTTTCAGTACTCTGTATAGTTCTTGCCGATTTATGCTGTCAAAGGCTTGTTTGAAATCGATGAATAAAAAAATGCAGATCTATATCATATTCATAGAACTTTTCCATCATTTGCCTTATCACAAATATTTGATCAGTTGTTCCTCTGCCTGGTCGAAAGCCTTACTGATATTCCCCTAGTATGCCTTCTGCACACTTCTGTATCCTTTCGTTTAATATACTTGTGAAGATCTTATAAGCTGTACTTAGGAGTGTTACATCTCTATAGTTTTCACATGCTGTTCTGTCCCCTTTCTTATAAATGGGGACTAATATTCCAATTTTCCAATTATCTGGCATAGTTTCTGTTTCCCGTATATCTGATATTAATGTGTGCAGTTCCTTTATTGCAGCCTCACCACCAGTTTTTATTAATTTAGCAATTATGCTGTCTTCCCCAGGGGCTCGATTGTTTTTTGACTTGTGCACAGCCTGGGAGACCTCTTGTAGTCCACAAACCGGATTCTCCACTTCGTTCCATTGCAAACACCATTGGGTCACCCACTTACAGATTGGCAAAACACCTGACCAGCCTCCTTGCACCGTGGTCCCCTTAGTCAACGGCTGTGTGTCGACTCACCTCCTGTCCCAGACTGTGCTACCCGTGAGTTACCGGATTCTCCTTCTAGTAATAGTACAGTGGGGACAAACTCAGAACGCTCTGAGTCAACTACTGACTTGCACTGCTGCAGTCGTACGGCCAAGTGTCAACAACTGGTGCAGTCGATCAGATGCACGGCCCTGTGTCGCCTTTGTGGACAGCTTAGATAAAAAGGCTGACAAATTCCACTCTATGTCGGTATGCAAGTTATTATTTTCCTATTAACTCTCATCTCAAGGATGACATACATGACATTAGTCCTTCTGGCAGAGACAGAGTCAAGGTAGAACCGATAACTTTTATAGAATTCGTTTTAACCATCGGCTGTTTATTTGTTTCATTAGATATCTACCAGTTTCTGTTATTAAACGTCACCCAGGATGTCTCGTACAGAAGATTAGATAAAGCATCCCATATTTCTTTGGAGCTGAACGATATCGAAACTATCCACTGAAATTATACAAACAATTTTTCTGACATTATTCTGAGACAAATTGTTTGTACAATTTCACTGGATAATTTTGATATTGTTCAACTTCAAAGGAATACGGGATGCTTTAATCTGTTGTACCCTACATAGTGGATGTTGCTTAGCAACCGAAACCGGTAGATGACTAATGCGACCATTAAACAGCTGACCATTAAAATACATTTTACAAAATACTTTAGGGTCGTTGGACCACAACTTATGGAAACATTACAGAACTAAAAACTGCTGCTGCTGCCAATGCTTTGATAGAAGTCCCTTTTTACAAAGATCGTAGGTTTGACATCTATATTCCCAGCTTCCTTCTCCAAACTCATGGCGTTATTCCTGATATTGACATCAGCTTGACAGACAAGAAGATCACTGACGCAATGGAGAGCATATACCCTGTCGCAAGTATCAAACGACACAATAAGACACATCATTCACATCCTGAACAAAAAGTGCCGATTCCAATCTGTCTGGCGGGATTTCATTCCCAGGCTTTTCCCTCACATCTTGCTATTCTTGGGCCGTGTTGTCCAGTGTAGCTGTGCGTCGCTGCAGTCATTCAGTGTCTAAATTCCTGACGTTTCCATCTTAGGACAAGCCAATGTCTCGTTGCAGCAAGTGTAGTGGTCCACACTCAGCGGATTCATGAACGGCACCGTTTCCGACGTGTTTAAATTGCTCTGGTCCGCATCCAGTTACAGACCATTCATGCGCGGCCTTTCGTCATCAGCAGTAGTTAACGTGCCGACGCTTAGGCCACGTCAGGGTGGGTGCTTTGTAGCCCACAACTCTCATACACTGTCACTCTCCGCCAGTCTCCTAGTCTCCAAAATCCCCTTGATTTCTCTCCTCTACCTCCAAGGCATTCCCCGCAACCAACAGCCGCTTACACGACGAGCGCCACCGCCAGTGCCGTCCCATTTGGGCTCCCTCCCTCAGGGTGCCGCTCATCGCCAACATGACTTCCAGTCAGCAGACAGGTCGGGTGCCATCTCTGACATTGAAATGGCGTGTTCCTAGGCCAGTCTGATCGCAGGGATTCACAGACATTCGCTATAAATATTCTGTCTCTCATCATCTTCTTCAAGCCCCACTACCACTCAGTACAGTCAACAACCGCCGCCACTTCACAGTAACAACGAATATGTCGTCAAGAAGATTGTCTCGTTTATCATGCACCTCTTGGAAGATGCGAAGACACAGCCACCTGTAATTTTACAGATACAGCCTCTAAGACAACTACTGACGACCGTACTTACGCCTTGCAGATGTGACAGGCTCTAGCATCCACCAACGGAATGCACAATCTGTGATTGCCAGTAAAGGTGTCATTCAACATCAACTTTGGACATGGAAGATAGCAATGGCAGCCATTTCTGAAATGTGGTTTCATATGAGTTCTGGTGTCTATATGCAAGGATTTTAGGTTTTTCACCAAGACACAGTAGATGGTCGAAGAGGTGCCACCCTCTTAACTAATAACGAGATGTATCACACCCCAGCAGCCAGGCTCTCTAGTCCAGTCGGTCGCACAACCATAGTGGCTCTTTACAGCCGGACAAGGTCGTATATTCCCCTTGAAAATGGTATACACTGGTTTTGCAGCTGGAATCTACATTCTAATTTTGTGGGGATTTTAATGCGCACAACAGACTGTGGGCTGTGCCTATATTGACAGCCGGACGAGGTGGCCGTGTGGTTCTAGGCGCTACAGTCTGGAGCCTCGTGACCGCTACGGTCGCAGGTTCGAATCCTGCCTCGGGCATGGATGTGTCTGGTGTGCTTAGGTTGGTTGGGTTTAAGTAGTTCTAAGTTCTAGGGGACTGATGACCACAGCAGTCAAGTCCCATAGTGCTCAGAGCCATTTGAACCATTTTCGCCTATATTGATACGTTGGGTGACGGGCTCCTTGAGATTCTCGACGAGTTCAATCTTATCCTCCTCAATGACGGATCCCCTACGTTACTTCCATTACATGGACAGAGACACTCACACAGTGATTTGACTCTTTGTTCGGCATCACTTTCTTCATTTTTTTATATGGACTACTCTTCCTATCCTTTGCTGTACTTATTTTGACTCTTTTCCACCCTACGGTCTTCTTATTTTGACTTTCACTGCAACGCCTACTAAGGTCTGTAGCACATCTCGTAAATGGAACGTTATGCTGGCAGACTGGTGATGGTATAAAATATTAATTCGTATTAATGCCGAACTATCGTCATTCCCCACCGTGGCGTTTCCGCAAGCAAAGTACATTATATTTAGGGATTACCTCAATGCAGCTGCATCGCATTCTATTTCACAGAAGAGTTTGATGAGTGACACCAGCCGACGCCGGTTCCCAGGTGGGACCCAGAATGTTCGCATCAGGTGGCGGAACAGAGACTGGCCTGCATTCGCGTTAAACGGCATACCAAATGGGAGAACTATGTTGCCTACAAACAGACGTATGCATCCACTAAGCGCTTTCTCAAGGCCCGCAAGGAAGAACGCTGGAGAAAGTTCTGCAAGCAACTAACTGCGAATATTGCTGTTGAACGTATTTGGGCGATGGAGAACTCGCTCAAAGAGAAGCCGGTACCTCCCAAACGGATGCAGATCTGGACAGACAAGTTTGCCGCCATTGTCGCACCTCCAGGTGCCATGCCGGAAACCATCGACCTCGAGGCGACAGGCACCACAGCTGATCTACGAGGCGGTTTCACCAGGCCATTCTCTCTCGCCGAATTCCACAGGGCCCTGATGTCCTCATCAGATACATTGCCTGGCTATGATCAGATCCGATACTCCACGATTCTGACGATGCAGAATACGTTCTTGTGAACATCTTTAATGAAATGCGGAGGGATGGGAACATTCCCGATGACTGGAAGACTAAGATATTGGTGTATATACTGAAGCCTGGGAAACACCCTGCTCCAGCGACGTCGCATCGTCCGACTGCCTGTCTTCTTGTGTATGTAAGACATTCGAGCCTCTCCTCAAGTTTCTCTTAGAGTGGTGGTTGGAACACGAGAACTTGCTCCCACGGACGCAAAACGGCTAACATGAGGGGAGAAGTACTAATGCTAGTATTTCATTTTCGTTTGACACTGAAAACACGTTCTTCACTAACGGGCTTTTTAATGGCCTTATTTCTTGACTTTTCAAGAGCGTACAACAATGTCTTGACACCTGAACGTATGGAAAAATAGCCACTGCTGAATCTCCTGTTGATGATTTTAGGTATTATATAAAGTTTCCTTGGTTGCTGCATCGCATATATCCGCGATAAGGACCCCATCTAGTGTCTCTTGGCCTCCCAGAGGGCCCCTCACTATATGCCCTATATGTTGCCGACCTAAATACTTTGTTCAGCCCAATCGTCAAAGTCCTTCACTACACGAACGATGTCTCTATATACTCACGCTCATCGTGCTTTTGAGTGAAGCACCTATGATTTACCGACGCATATGAAATGTTGGCCGCATGTGAGTTCCAAAATGGACTCAATTTGTCGCCTGACAAATTAGTTGTTGTCATACTCACGAGGAAACGGCGTACTAGCTTTGCATCTTGTAACTAAAACTTCATTGGCCCTGGGTTATAAAATCACACCGCTTAAGAGGACCCATCTGCCAAATCGTCTGAAAAAATCGAAATTTCTTTTATGGTCATTTCAAATGCTTTGTAGTTTTCTTTGCAAAATGAGCTTTTTTTCATGCAAATCTGACGATCTTATTTATGTATGCCATAGTTCAGGGGTAATCAGGTATTTGTTTTCCTTTAAAATGCCTGTATGTATTGCGAAGCAGTCCATCTATCCATTCTGAACAAATGACATACCCTGGATTCTGATGCTTATAGGTCCAATGACGAAATTTAGCAAGCGGAAATCTTTCCTTTTCTTGACAATTTATGGCAAATGAAAATTTTTTTTAAGTAGTGTGGCAACCATTCCTTAAAGTCAATAATATGTTTATTATCAATAATCTTGACTTGAAACTATTTCAGTGTTTTTCTTTAATTAACTATCACTTCAGTGTATTGTTTGACAGAGTAAATTCTATCTAATAAAATTTTCTCGGGCTTCCAGCCGCGTCAGGTGGTTATAATCCCATTAGCTTTCGACCGAGCTCTCCTCGGTCATTGTTAAGTGATAAGACTGACTGCTGTGTCACCGTAGCCGCGTCGTTATATAGACGCACTGTTGGCTGTGACGTCACTAGTGCCCTCTACCTCGCCATATATGGTAATGTTTTCACCCCGCGTCCGTCGCGCCATCCAGTTTTAACCTCGCTATGGCCGGGTCCCAGGCTGTGCTGAGCTGCAGACGTTTTGATGGTGTTTTAAGAGGCTTTTATTTCAATAGCTTCTTTCATGACGCTATCCCAAAATCCCTTCGACCTCATAACGACAGATGTTTCGTCGAATAGAATTCGATTTTCTAAGGCGTGTTCCGCCACGGATAATTTTTCTGGATAGCGTAGGCGTAAGCACCTCTCGTGTTCCGTCCGCCGTTGCTCCACAGTGCGTACTGTTTGGCCGACGTAGTAACAGCCACACTGACATGGTATCTTGTACACTCCAGGCGTTCTAAGTCCTAGATCGTCCTTCACAGGCCTCATGAGATGTCGAATTTTTGCTGGGGGTTTGAAATGTTATATCTCTGCAGGAGCCGGCTAATCTTTCCCGACACTATACCACAAAAAGCCAAAAACACAAGTTTCTTGCTTTCTTCTTCGGCAGTGTTCTCTCTCTGTTGGTGTATTTCTTGCGTGTCACACCAGATATAGCCTGTTACACTTGTACGTGGCTGTACCCGTTTTCCCGGTAGACTTTTCGGAGGCGGCTCAGTTCTAGTCGCCGACTTTCAGCGTCTGAGACGACAGAAGTGCTATGGACGATGGTATTCAGAACGCCACGTTTATGTGCCGGACGGTGGTGGCTGAATGCGTGCAGATACCGATCTGTGTTCGTCGGTCCTGTAGACACTGTGGATGAGGTTCCCATTGGTTTTCCATCGTATGAGGACGTCAAAGAAGGTCAATGAACCATCTGTCTCGACTTCCATCGTAAACTTGATGCTGTTCAGGTGTTCTAAGAATTCTCCCAGTTTTTTACGACCATGGGGCAGATGATAAAAGTGTCATCGACGTAAGGATATAAGCAACTTGGCTTAGCTGTAGCCGTGTCCTTTCTCATAGAAAGTTTGGCTATGGATGGAGCTAATGGGCTTCCCATAGCCACGCCGTCCAACTGGTCGAAATACCGGCCGCCATTTAGGAAATACGACGACGTCAACGTGTGCTTCAGCAGTCCCACAATTGTGCTATAAAATCACTGGGAGAGGAGATCTATACAGTCTTTGACCGGAATACGTGTAAACAGGGTTACCACATCAAAAGTAACCATTATATCTCCTTGACTAAGACGCAGTTGCTTAATTCTGTTGATAAAGTTGTCGGTGTTCTTGATGTGATGCACAGACGTCCACATTCGTTGGACAACGTTCTGTCATTCGTTTTATACTCGCCGAAGGTGAGAAACCAATGAATACATACTGTAGAATGTCTAAAGTTTATGGTGAAGGTTGTACGAATCGTGCAAATTTTTACAAGTGAGTAGAGCAGTTCAAAAATGGCCACGACTTGTGATGAATCTTGGATTCACTATTACGAGCCAGAATCAAAAAGACAAAGCGTGGAGTGGATGCTCACCATCTCACCTGTCAACAAAAAAAAAGTTCAAAACCCAATCATCGGTTGGAAAAGTCATGTTGACGGTAGTTTAGGATGCTGAAGGTCCAGTATTCTGTGATTATCTAGAAGAGCAGCGTACAGTATACAGGCAATACTACTCTGATTTGCTTTTAAAAAAGGTGAAGCCAGCCATGAAAGAGAGAGACGTCGTGTATCTGAGAGGAAAGTGTGATTCTCCAACAAGACAATGTGCATCCTCATGTTGCTCAAATAACCCGTGAAGCCATCGACAAAATGGCCAGGGAAGCACTTCCTCAACCCCCCTCCCTCCCTTCAAAATGGTTCAAATGGCTCTAGGCTCTATAGGACTTAACATCTGAGGTCAACAGTCACCTAGAACTTAGAACTACTTAAACCCAACTAACCTAAGGACTTCACACACATCCACGCCCAAGGCAGGATTCGAACCTGCGACGGTAGCGGTCGCGCGGTTCCAGACTGTAGCGCCTAGAACCGCTCGTCCACTCCGGCCGGCTCCCCCTCCCTTACAGTCCTAATTTAGCACCTAGTAATTTCCATTTCCTTGATGCACTGAAGGAGGCATTACGTGGGAAGAGGTTACAGGACAACGAGGACGTGAAAAAGTTTGTGGGAAATTAGTTCAATCACCACAGTAAAGAGTTTTTTGCAGCCGGAATAAAAGAAAGGTTTCAGCCCGTTAGAACAAGTGCCTAACTGTTCAAGGGGATTATATTCAAAAATAGGAAAATATTGTTTTGTAAAAATAAATGATTTTTTCCTCCAGACCATTTTGTTTCTTTAATTATTGAATGACCCTTGTACATACAGAAGAAGAACAGTCAGAAGGGCTATTAAAAAGTTCTGAGTTATGCAGAGAATAAGAAATTCTTCTAGCAGGTAACAATGGCCATACATGAGATCAAGGAGGAAAGTGCCTTGAAGAGCATATGTGAAAACTTACGAAGAGAGCAAAATGATGATGCTCAGTACAGGTGAGTCAAAAGTCATTTAGGTGTCTCTTTATTCTAAAGTAGCACAGTACTATTGCCTCTAGAAAGGTTATTTATTCTGAAGAAGGAAGTTCGGTTCGGCAGAGTGCAAGATATGTTTTGCATCCCAACTTGTGGATCTCCTTATAGATTACGTGAGTGTACGATATGGCCTTTGAGGAACAAAGAACTACATTGCAAAATTAAGTGAGAAGGTGTTTTTCGACAACATGCATCATAGAGTGGCAAGGAACATCGTACGTTGTATGTCAGAAGTTGAGTGTAGTAAATAGCACAGTGCAGGGAGATATGCACAATGTAGAGCCTAGTGAACCCTTGGAATTATGCGCAGTCTATCTTTTTGGACCGCTCCCAGCATCTAAAGGAAGACGTAGCTATGTTTTGGCGGAGATTGACGGTTTTAGCAAGAATGTCACACTGTATCCAATAAAGGAATACACTCCTGGAAATTGAAATAAGAACACCGTGAATTCATTGTCCCAGGAAGGGGAAACTTTATTGACACATTCCTGGGGTCAGATACATCACATGATCACACTGACAGAACCACAGGCACATGGACACAGGCAACAGAGCATGCACAATGTCGGCACTAATACAGTGTATATCCACCTTTCGCAGCAATGCAGGCTGCTATTCTCCCATGGAGACGATCGTAGAGATGCTGGATGTAGTCCTGTGGAACGGCTTGCCATGCCATTTCCACCTGGCGCCTCAGTTGGACCAGCGTTCGTGCTGGACGTGCAGACCGTGTGAGACGACGCTTCATCCAGTCCCAAACATGCTCAATGGGGGACAGATCCGGAGATCTTGCTGGCCAGGGTGGCACGGGATACATGCGGACGTGCATTGTCCTGTTGGAACAGCAAGTTCCCTTGCCGGTCTAGGAATGGTAGAACGATGGGTTCGATGACGGTTTGGATGTACCGTGCACTATTCAGTGTCCCCTCGACGATCACCAGTGGTGTACGGCCAGTGTAGGAGATCGCTCCCCACACCATGATGCCGGGTGTTGGCCCTGTGTGCCTCGGTCGTATGCAGTCCTGATTGTGGCGCTCACCTGCACGGCGCCAAACACGCATACGACCATCATTGGCACCAAGGCAGAAGCGACTCTCATCGCTGAAGACGACACGTCTCCATTCGTCCCTCCATTCACGCCTGTCGCGACACCACTGGAGGCGGGCTGCACGATGTTTGGGCGTGAGCGGAAGACGGCCTAACGGTGTGCGGGACCGTAGCCCGGCTTCATGGAGACGGTTGCGAATGGTCCTCGCCGATACCCCAGGAGCAACAGTGTCCCTAATTTGCTGGGAAGTGGCGGTGTGGTCCCCTACGGCACTGCGTAGGATCCTACGGTCTTGGCGTGCATCCGTGCGTCGCTGCGGTCCGATCCCAGGTCGACGGGCACGTGCACCTTCCGCCGACCACTGGCGATAACATCGATGTACTGTGGAGACCTCACGCCCCACGTGTTGAGCAATTCGGCGGTACGTCCACCCGGCCTCCCGCATGCCCGCTATACGCCCTCGCTCAAAGTCCGTCAACTGCACATACGGTTCACGTCCACGCTGTCGCGGCATGCTACCAGTGTTAAAGACTGCGATGGAGCTCCGTATGCCACGGCAAACTGGCTGACACTGACGGCGGCGGTGCACAAATGCTGCGCAGCTAGCGCCATTCGACGGCCAACACCGCGGTTCCTGGTGTGTCCGCTGTGCCGTGCGTGTGATCATTGCTTGTACAGCCCTCTCGCAGTGTCCGGAGCAAGTATGGTGGGTCTGACACACCGGTGTCAATGTGTTCTTTTTTCCATTTCCAGGAGTGTATAATGTCAAAACACTGGTAGAAAAGATGGCTATGACTATTTTGCAAACACTGGAAAGATCAGGAGTCTGTGATATGATAATAGCGTGCAATTTCTATCTGAAAAATTTTAAGCATGTCTAGAAAATTCAGAATTAGCCTAATAAGGATTTTGGCCTATTTTTCACAGGGAAATGTCAGCGAGAGGATTATTCGCTACTTAAATAGATTTGTATAACGTATTGTGACAGGAAACTTTCCAGTTGGGCCAATCAGATAAAAAGCTTTGAAGAAATCATCAACAACTTTAAAGATTTTGCAGCAGGTTTTGCTCCTTGTGAAGTAATGTCCTTTCAAACACGATTGGTTTTCTGGTCCTGTCTGAGAGCCCTATGTATGAAAAGAAAGCACAGTCTAGGAGTAAAAATACGTAAAAGAGCCTTGGGTAGAGAAAAAAGATGACATAACGCAAAATCTTCCTCCACTAGCGTTAACGTTGGTGAACTAGTGTTTCAAAAAAAATGCTAAGAAAATTTAAGCGGAAACAAAGAAGTTTGTTCATCAAAAACCACTCAGGAAAATAGGTAAGCCACATGCAAACGTACAAAGAGTGCAATACCAAAACATTGTAGATCTGATGCCTTTCAAAATTAAACTCTGTTATACTCTGTAAGGAGTTTGCGTTATCTGGGGGAAACACAGTTTGGCGTACTGTGTGCTCCCTGATAGATGAAACTTTATTTCCTTTTCAGGTTTCCTTCTGTTCTTCTGTTCTATTTGCAGCAAGTAAAACATATATACCTTCATGTTGTACATATGGTACTAATTTGTAATATCTCTGTAGTAAGTAGGAATGATTCGCAAAAATGATAATGAGATCTAACTGGAAGCATCTTTCTGGTGCGAAACTCCTGAGATACATACCTGAAATGAGTCCTGTACGGAAGCTGAAGATGAATATCTGTTACGCTGTTTGATATTATGAGACCTAGATGAGAGAGTATTTTAGTACCCTTACTGAAGACCTACAGATGAGGATTCCTTGCACTTCTGTCGTAGTTAGTGGTTCCTGACCGAACTCAACAAGCATATTTTATAGATTCATGAATACGCAAATTGTAGGAGAGTAATCCCTGTTGAATGAAACAGAATACGCTTGCAGAGAAGTGCGAAAAGCCTAGAGTATTCTAAGCGGCTTTGTGTTCTCTTACAGGGAAATGGCACTCCGTTCTGAGGACCGCAGTCCTTAAACAGATCAGATTGTTGCTGTGTTCGGGTGGGCCAAACTCAATGTGAGAAAGTTCCCACGATAGCAACCACAGTACTTACTCATTTCCTGACAAAGTTTGTAAGCTAACCACATCTTTCTTCTTATCTGAATACATGCAAATATGTCTTCAGAAACACGCCATGAATGAATTTACTTTTACACATAAATGATTTATAACGCTGTCTGGATGTATTTCAAAAAATTATGCAACATATTCGAATGGAGTTAAAGGGTTGTTGCTGTTTACTTTGCACAATGCAAAGAACGCCATAAAATAATATGTAAGTATATTTCATGATAACCTCAGTTCTAACAACCTTATAATCTGGGGAGTTATCCACAAAGGGCTTACTTGGGTCAGTCCGTAACGCAGTTTCAAACTAGAAATCTAGCGATGCATAGCAGTCACGTCGAAGATAATGATTCGAGTTACGATCTCTCGGAATTTACACTCCGTCACTTACCTTCCGACTTGTGAGGCATGTGAAAACTAGCAAAAGATCATTCCAGTTATTAAAATGTGACTACTGATTATAGTTGTGCCTGAGTGTGATTAGCATTCCTGCTGAAGGCAAAGAAAGTGTAAAGGTTCACGCGGCATTTGGATGCTGATTCCAGCCTGCATCACGAAAGTTGCAGAGTCCCAAAACATCATTTTAACAGTAGGAAGGGAATATGAATAAATCTCTGAAGCTTCGGTACAACTGATTATAAAGTTACCTGAAACATAATCATTGACAGAAGCCAATTATTCGGATGTACTAATGAAACTGCGATTATGTACCATATGTGTCGCACTATCCGCGTCGCTGAATTAAGAATGCTAAGTTTAAATGTAACTAAATACACATCCAAGATCTGAAAATCGCGTCTGATCCGGAATCTCATTATTCATGTGTTACTTGTGTCTTAAGAATGGCCACAGAAAGCAACAGCAATTGAAGTTAATACGTTACACGTCCATAGCAGAATCACAGACTCGGCAACAGGAAACCCAGACAAGATCAGAAGGCTCCGTGTGGTTCGAATGCCCTGCATACAGGGAGACACGGAGCCACGCTAGTTACACATTATTTACCGCAACAACCCGTCATAGTGGCTCACTTCTGATACCTCACCTCCTCTAGTCAAAGACAGTGATGATACCTTCATTAATCTACGTCACGGTGCAGCAGATTTTTGTGGTGTGCTTGTGATTCCGAATATGCAGAAGAAGGAGTGGTTCTTAAAGTTGTCATTGTAATTAGCAACTTTCGAGTTGTCTCTTCGAATATTCCCCTGCTTTGTGGTACACTAATACATATATCGAGGATGTCATCTACTTCGCTCTGATACTCCCACTTACAGATAAATATATGCACACTAGACGTCTGCATCTTCCCGTAAACACCACATCCTCGTCGATCGCGTAGCCGCGCTGTCTCGGGCTCTTTGCCCCGGTTCGCGCGGTTTCGCCCTTTTCGGAGATTCGAGTCCTACCTCTCGAATGGGTGTGTGTGTTGTCCTTAGCGTAAGTTAGTTTAAGTAGTGCGTAAGCCTAGGGACCGATGACCTCAGCGGTTTAGTTCCATTGGAATTTATCACAAATTTCCAATTTTTTCCAGTGCTTCCGACCACGCTTGGCGAGAGTTTCTCCTAAGTGTCGTAAATAAAATGCCGTACTGGAAATCCCCTTCTAAATATTGTTTTCGCTAAGTAAAGCAGAATGTTATAGAAGACCCTACGATGGAGGGCTACGCTGAAGACAGGTCGGTCACATAACAAAATGAACAAAATAAGATGATACATGACGTTGTGAACTGGTACAATCTTGCGTATTGAATCAAAGCATTGTTCGACACCTGTGGCTCAATGGGTACCTTCCACTAAAGGATAAACTGACTTTTATACAGTTTACCTAGTAAATTGTGAACTTTTAATCACGCTTGTCACAGAGTTGATTATGGTTATCAAGTTCATACAATGTGGTGAACGAGTATATATTCATTTCATGCAAATTCCAGCACCAATTTTGAACGCGATGTACTGTGTGGTTTGATTTTTGATCACGACGTGTGTCAAGGCACTTCAAAACAACTTAAAAATACATGTACGCCAAAATCGTTCACAGAATGAACTGAACATCATAATGGTAGAAGTCCTCTACCTACGATGACGTCATATCGTAAGAGAAAATAATTACTGAACATGCACAAAATGAAAATGGTTCAAATGGCTCTGAGTACTATGGGACTTAACATCTGTGGTCATCAGTCCCCTAGAGCTTAGAACTACTTAAACCTAACTAACCTAAGGACACCACACACATCCATGCCCGAGGCAGGATTCGAACCTGTGACCGTAGCAGTCGCGCGGTTCCGGACTGAGCGCCTAGAACCGCTAGACCACCGCGGCCGGCCACAAAATGAAACAGGAACAAAATATGAGATTAAGTTGTACATATGATGCAGGCAGTAGGCACATTTACACGCAGTGCCTGTGTTTTTTGGAGCCAACGTTCAAAGACATACATTTTTGATTTATCACTTATCATCAGACTTAACCAGGAGAAATACCTCATTTCTGCGCTTTCAGAATATGTGTTCTTAACGGAATAAAAGACTGAGATAGATGGAAAACGAAGGGTCCGGACATAAGGCTGCATTACAAGCCACTCACGCTGAACATATCTGTGAAAATGAGAGTCCCTCTGTCCTTTGTCGCAAACCTTGACACAGCGTAAATGCCGGTCTACTTGTCAACAACTGTAGGTGTTGATCACAGGGAGAATCATTTTGACATGTGGGAAAATCACAGTGTCTATGTTGTAGCTATATTGTTTAAATCGTTCAAATGTCTCTGAGCACTATGGGACTTAACATCTGAGGTCATCAGTCCCCTAGAACTTAGAACTACTTAAACCTAACTAGCCTAAGGACATCACACACGTCCATGCCCGAGGCAGGATTCGAACCTGCGACTGTATCGGTCGCGCGGTTCCAGACTGAAGCGCCTAGAACCGCTCGGCCACAGCTACATTGTTCCTCGTGGCTACAGCAAGGCACCCTGTGAAGACTGGCAACACCTTCACTGAGGCAAAAAAGAAATAGTTCGACGTAACAAGATTTTCTCATTGGCTGCCTCACAATTATTGGTTATAAGAATATTTCACATTTTGGAACAAATCATTGTGTGGTGCAGATTTCATTTTTTGAACTAAAATGGGCCTTCTGTAGAAAGAAAAAAAATTGTTTTACTCAGTTTTGAACGAAGTTGTTGCACTATTTTCGGCACATTTTTGCTAATATTTTAATTGATACCACTGTCCAATAACTTCCTTTTGAACAGCCAGAACTATAGTAAGCTACTAAATATATTTTCATAACATGTTAATACTGCACATTTTCAAATGTTAGATTAAAATTAAAAGAGCTATTTGCTCTAGATACTTTAACAATTTTTGGTTCAGGATAATTTACCAGCTCCGTAATTTTCTTTGTCTCATAAACAATGAAGTTCGCTATTTTAATAAAATTCAAACAGATTTATTGACTGAATTTTCGTGTAAATCAACAATGACTAACATTTCATTTTTTAAATTTTTATAATAGGAGATTCTTGTATCGAAACGCATGACTTTCCTAAATAACTGTTAGTCCACGGATGTTATATGTATTTATTTATTGAAGCTGGCCTAATTACGGTCATCAGGTCCTCTCTTACATCGTACTAGGGTTTCACACCCATACAGTACCTTTACACATCACAGTTACCTAAGAAATAACAGTTTTAATGTGACAAACAGTGTCAAAATGATTCCGAGAGTCCATAGTGGCAATGTGAGTAAATAATACCGACTATGAACTAATAAAATTAATGCTCGTGGTACTCGTAGTACTACTGCTGCTGCCATTACTAGTAATAATACTACTAATAATAATAATGTTAGTGGAATATACGTAAAAAGAATTGGTTGGCGTAAAAAAATAAAATTTTTTTGCCATTGCAAGTCCTGTGGAAAGGACATTTTATGTGACCACACAATCTAATATTACTGCAGAACTGAGGAAGATTTAATTGGATGGAGAGATGTACGAGGGTAAATAGCGCCTTCAGGGAAAGTGGTAATCAATATTGTTGCTCTAGTCGATATGGCATTACCTGTCTTTTGAAGATGCAAATGATGTTTAGTTCTCTAATATAATGCAAGTGGTTTTCCCAGTGTTTGGTTCCTGCTATTGAGAAGATTATTGTTGCTGTAGCCGATATGTCATTACCTGTCTTTTGAAGATGCAAATGATGTTTAGTTCTCTAATATAATGCAAGTGGTTTTCCCAGTGTTGGGTCCTGCTATTGGGAAGAACGTCGAGAAACTGGCTGTACGATTGTGTAGGACAGAAACTGCACTTCTGTACCATATGTGTCGGACGATCCACATCGCTGAATTAAGAACATTAAGCTTAAATATAACTAAATGCAAATTTAACATCCGAAAATCGCGCCAAGCCGCGATGTATGAACCGGAATCTCACCAGACAAGTGTTACTTGTGGCTTAAGAATGGCCAACAGAAATCAACAAAAATTCATATCAGTATGTTACACGTCCATAGCAGAACCACCGAACCCGGAATCGGCCACATGAAACGCAGACAAGATCAGAAGGCTCCGTGTGGTGCGTGGCATACAGGGAGACACGGGGCAACGTTTGCTGCCCATTATTTACCGCAACAACCCGTCAAAGTGGCTCACTTCCGATACCTCTCCTCCTCTAGTCAAAGACAGTGATGATACCTTCAGTAATCTACGGCACGGTGCAGAAGATTTTTGCGGTGTGCTTGCGATCCCGAATATGCAGAAGAAGGAGTTGTTCTGAAGGTTGTCATTGTGATTAGCAACATTCGAGTTGTCTCTTCGAATATTCACCTCGATTTTGGTACACTGATAGACATATCGAGAAGTCATCGACTTCGTTCTGATACTCCCACTTACAGATAGGCATATGCACATTGTTCTCTCTGATGGGAACGGATATTTCTGCCATATTGCTCAGATAAGAACTTTGAGGTCGAGGAGACATATGAGGCACAGTGTACGTTGATAACAGGAGATTTAGTTGAAAGTCAGTACATCGATTCTTTAGAAAAGTTTACTCTCTATGGTTCTGAATTAGACAGCGAGCGAGAGCAGAGTGTGAGCAGGTCGACAGCCCTCCTCATGTATAGATCGAGATTTTCTCCCATTGGCTGCAGTCAGCATGCGCATTAACCACAGTTGGTTGTAATAGCCTTTTGCCTTAGTACCAATGCCGCAAAAAATTGACACTGCTGAAGCACAAGTAAGAGGATCTACCACCACAGGATCAAGCAATTCTGTAATGTGACTTTTTTCCTGTCTGCAATGGTGTAGACAGTGAATCAGAACTCTGCAGACAAAGTTTCCGAAGTCATTCTGAGCTAATGTGTCGGTAATAACTGTCGTCGATTAATCATGAAACTGTGTTTTATTATGTGAAACAGCACATTTCTCAGGTTGCACTATTTTGGGTTCATAATTCATGCAACGTAAATGACTGATTTGGAATACACTTTCTGTCACCAGGGGTAAGTCCCATAGTGCTCAGAGCCATTTGAAACCCTAGCAACATTGTCTCCTCAATCGAAATGTTTCGATGCTCAGACGCTATACCAATACACTTGGACAGTCTCTGGAATGCTGATCGAGTCTAGGTGGAATACTAAGTGGGCTGAGGAACGAATGGAAATTTGCACTGTGAGAGAGGCGTGCTAGGGTAGTTGGTGTAAAGCCACTGTACCACGGTGGCATAGTGGTTAGTGCATCTGGTTTTTGACCAAGAGACCTGGGTTTGAATCCTGGCTTTGGTACAAATGTTTTTTTTGTCGCTTCATTCTGCATATAAGACATCACAGATCTTTGAAATTTGAAAAGGTGTGTGGAACCACATAGATTCACTTGATTAAAACGCAAATACCTGGGTGTCAGGGAGGATCGCCCATTAGTTTCAATGCTGAGGTATATTCCAATACGGTTGGATATCCTCTGCGAAGCTTTTCGAGGTTAGGGGGTATACCAGATGAGCACAGGAATTTGTACTGAGGAGGGAGGCTGACTAGTGTAGTCCTTGCAGATATGCCAAGACACTGTGCCAGCGTGGCGTAGTGGTTAACGCATCTACCTCGTGAACACGAAACCTAGTTTCGAAACTTGGTACAATTTTTCAATCATCCTTTAAGTCTGCAAGTATAACGTCATGGAGGTGTGAGACTTGGAAAAGTTTTTGGAACCATGTATTTTCACTTGTTCTTTACTCTGTATCTGACAGCTAACACTTTCGTATCAATTTCTATGTTACGACCGCGTGTTCCACATCTTTACTGGCCGGCTCATGCACGTGCACTTATGATGTTCGTATGACGTTCGCTTATTCTCACTCTTTGCTGGAACATTAAATGGTAAATGCAAATAGCGTAGTGGATAACATATCGAATGAAAATTGTATGAAGGACATGCAGATGAACTCTATAAACCTATGTCGTGAGTAATGCCAACATTATCTCATCATTTAATTTCGAAGTGGGTTACATTTATCCCATAGTTCACTAATATTAACAATCTCTCTGATGGCTTCCGTTTCTGATTACATATCAAAAGGATAAATGAAAATTGGTGGTCACGTTATATGGTGTTACTTATCCTCATTTGAAAGGCAAACCTAGTGGGACTATTTAAAATGATTGATTGTGTTGGAAAAATATTAATATACTAATAACCTTTATTTTCCCAAAACAGACATAAATTATGCTGAACAAGTTATTGATTGAATACTGTAAACAACTAACAGGTCACTTAAGACTACACTGGACAAGGGTCCTAGGTGGCAGAGACAGTTTAACTAGTGGAGTGAGTCAAGCTCTCTGGACCTAGAAATGTTAATAACGCAGTCTGAATTGATCTGACGCTGAGCAGACTTTTACTGATCAAATAAACTGAAGTTTCTCCACATAGGTGCAGCTGAGAGCAAGTGGCTGTTGGGATGTGTATGCCCTGAAAATGCCGGAGTGGCAGCATGTTACCCTGTTTGCTTCGTGCGATGATGTAACTTGCAGCTTGCGAGATGTGTGTAGCGGAGGCGAGACGTGGTGGCGGCACCTGCAAATAGATCGCGGGCACGAAAGAAATTAAAAAAACTCACGTTCTACCGATCAGGAAGATGGATCGCAATTTATTCTCTACCAGAGTACAGATATCACGGTTGATTTCAGTGTGTGACTCACCTGTTCGCTGATCGTACCAAGGACCAATTTGGCTCACTTATACGACAGAGCGCACAAGGATGCCAAACGTCAAGAATCGTAAACCAAAAACGATTAAGTGTGCCCTTAGAAAACAGGCTCTCCAGTCTAAACTACTCGCAAGTAAAGTCAGTCTCAGGACAGGTCCCAAGTACCAACCACACATGCCAGAACTTTGACTAGAAGAAGTGCTTACCAGACCCAAGTCCTGCACCCAAGTGCCTCGCACATCTCCAGAAAAAAAAAAAAAAAAAAAATCCGTTTTCCCGCGAAGTGCATGAACGACGCCGCCTGCACCCTGTCTTGAGCTAATCACAGGGCTCTACAAGCGCTAAATCTCCCCTCCGGAACGACAGCCCAAACTCATGTCGAAACAGGGCAAGAGTTAAGAAACCGCCAATTACTAGCTTTTTTAAGTTTTTACAGAGGGGAAAATGATTTTTTCCCAAGTTGTGTCTCTTCCCACAGCAACAAGCGAACAGATGCAATCTCAAAGATCTTTATCTAAATCGCCTGTGCCCGGCAGCTCTCCAAACGTTTCTCAGACACCTGATTTTTCTTATACAACCGAGGCGGCCAGGGGAAGTAGTTCACTTACCTCTTTGCACTGTTGGCGAACACGAAAACAAGTGAATTTTCATTGCGCATAGCTCTGCACACAATGCTCCGTTTACGACTCCACTGTGTAGGTGCGTTACTTCTGACCATCACATTAGCCCAGTCTTCTGCTGGCGCTGCGGCAGGTGTCGCAGCATTGTTCTGCTGGAGCCCTGGCTCGATGAGGGGCTGCCCTGTCTGCCTGTATGGCTGTGGGCCTGTCCGGCAAGATTTACTAAGGTATGGGCTCGCCGCCTATTGCTTTCACTCAAAACATGCTGTTTCTATGACCTAAGAATCATAACAATACCTCACGCTTTTAGCGCCCTATCAGACCCCATCAACGTCTGCTCAGTCGGTTAACTTTCTAGAGTCTCACTCAAAGTGCATCAGATTGTAATGAAACAAAAAATGGTTCAAATGGCTCTGAGCACTATGGGACTTAACATCTGAGGTCATCATAGAACTTAGAACTACGTAAGCCTAACTAACTTAAGGACATCACACACATCGTTGCCCGAGGCAGGATACGAACCTGCGACAGTAGCGGTCGCGCGGTTCCGGACTAAAACGCCTACAACTGCTTGGCCACTGCGGCTGGCTGTAATGAAACCTTTAATTATTTTCTGCATGCAAAAAATAGGTGAGAGAGTAGCTTGTCGTCTCTTTCAATCTTGTTATAGAGTTTGGTTTATTATGAAGTTTGATCTTTCACACTAAATTCACAAAAAATTTAGTCATGATATTCATGGACCATAATTTTATCTAGCAGTCCATCCTTATTTTGACAGGATAGGTGCGGGAACATAATTCCCATCAGACTCATTCAATATAAAGTCACATAGTTAATTTACAAAACAGTTGAAATGTTATTATATATATCTCGTAAAGGAGGTTCAGCGAGTAAGTATTTGTATCCTTAAAACTCATACCCTTATGAGTTTGTTTTGTTTCGTCGCTTCTACACAGAATGAAACGAGAAATGCGTAGCATTCCCGATTTATTACAGAATGAATAACGACGCAAAAATATGTAGTTTATTGTTTACTGAGGCCCCTGTTGCCAACCTTGTGACCGTACGCCTCGTTCGTGGTACTGCTAACAATGGCTAGGTACATTGTCCCGGTAGACCTGTGGCGCCAAAATTTCCAATGGATTGATCACTTATGAAATCTATAGCACACATCATCCCACGTGGTATGTCTGGAGTCTCTCAAAGATGATCTATCAACTTATTAAAGTTAAAATAAGACTAGCTTAATATTACAAACTCGTGATCTTCTGATCCCAAACAATAGACCTAGTACAAATGAGCAAAGATTTCTCTTAATTAATGTGTATAGGACCCAAATAGACATCAACGTACTAGCTGATTAATTATTTCAAACGTATTTTTAATTAATACGATATAATCCAGACTCCAAACCAACGTGGTGGCTTAACCAAAAGATTATCATTATAACAATAAAATCTTCCTGGAAGTGACTTGTATGTAATGATCTTTCACTTGCTACCATAGTTCCACATAAGGAAGTAGTTTTTAGTATAATTCTGAGGACTCTAAAACTTACGTGCCGCCCGGCACATTCCTTCTTCCCTTCCGGGGGCGCACCTTCACCAGTTAGCCGCAAGATTTAGATTTCTATTAAAGTCACAGATAGAGTTATAGCTGGGTGCACATCCTAATTATTCATAACAAATATCCCCCTAACTACATTTGCACAATTCACGCTTACAGCAGTTTGGTCGTTGTTGTTGCTCGGAAAGTGAGTGTGTGTTTGTTTGCGGAGTGTTTACAGCTTCGCGCCTTGTGATGTAAATATTTTCTTTACTTGTGTTCTACTTTCGCTTTAAAACAGTCTTTCTTTCATTTTAATATAAAATGAATTTTCTAAGCGAATCGAAGTCTCCATATGCAATTTTCATAGTTTTTTTTTTTATCTTGGATATTACTTTCCAAGAACACATCACTTTTATAAACATTTGATTCATTAGGTCCCATAAATATGTGTGAATGGAGAAATAAAAGGAATTTCACGGGCCCGTTCAAATTGTGCGACAAGAAACAAACTATTACCATTTTCACATACCAAAAGATGAAGCAACTATTTGGATCACTGAACTATTCCTTCTTCTTCTAAAATCGAATCCAAGAACATTCGAAAAGTTTTGCCAGTTCCAAAAGAAAAGTGCTAAAATTACTGAAAAAGAAACTGATGCGTTTTACCAATTTATCATTGATGGGATGACTGACAACGATGTGGAAAATACAAAGCTATACATACAGAATAGTAAAAGAGCTGAAGTTCAGTATACAAGAGATCGAGACTGCAGAGACACCACAAAACCAGAGATAAGGTCTATTTTAGCTGCATTTTATGTAATGGGTATAAAGAAAGGAAGACACACGAACGTCTGTGAGCTGTGGGATTCAGATGTTACAGAAATGATTATTTTACGAGCTCTCTTCAGTTATAGGCGCTTTCTCTTGCTGCTTCGAGCTCTTCGGTTGGACGGAATGAAGGAAAAGAAAGTGATGAACTGGCACCTATTCTGGACTTCCATCAATAATTTGTCAAGAACTGTCTTGTTCACTAGAGTGTCAGCGAGTTTGTCACTACTGCCGAGATGTTACATGCTTTCAGAGGACGCTGCGGGTTTGTACAGTATAACCCTAATAAGGCTGCAAAATAGGAGATCAAGATTTATATCCTGTCTAATGCCAAAACATTTCGTATTTTGAACTTCGAAATTTATTAAAGCAAGCAGATGCTAGCACCCTACCTAATGTCCAACAAGCCTGATGACATTGTACAAAGATCAGTGACACAAATTGAGAAAACAAACAGGAATCTTACGACTGACAGTTACTACATTAACTACCCCGTGACTGAAAATTTCGTCGACAAAGAATTTGCTTAGAAGCCATGAAAAAAAATGAGAAAGAAATTCCTCCACAATTCCAATCAAATAAAATTAGAGACGTCCAATCATGTCTCTTCTGTTTTCAAGACGATTTTTATACGGCCTCTACTGTTCATTAAAAGAAAAAAAGCTGTGGTTTCTGTATCGAAAATTCACAGCACAAACATAATAGATCGAGAGACTAAGGAATCAAGAGTGAACCTGGACTGCAACGCCAACAAAGGAGGAGTAGACGCTGTAGATCAGATATACTCATCCTACAGCACTTCCACAATTACACGACAGTGGCCACTTCTAGATATTGCTGGAATAAATGCAAACATTACTTTCAGATCCTCATAGTAAAGAAGACGAATTTTTTTGATACATCTTGCTCTTTGATTGACAGGAGAACATTTGAATCAAGAAGCGTTACTTCAGACACTTTGAAAGGATATTCTTGACTACTTGACTAACTGTAGGCATAAAGAAAAGCAGACCAAGGCAAGAGCGAAACGTAGAATTTGTTACATACGTCCCACACATACAAACCACAGAACAAACACAGTATATGTGAAATGCAGGAAAAATGTATGTAAGAAACATACTGTCACAAATACAAAATGTATGAATGTGAAAGTAAGCTGCAGATGGAAGTTGACTAATTTATTCCCAATCTTAAACTGGAGTGGGATTTTATGAATGATCCATTTCATAATGTATTCTCTTGTTACTTTCTTTTTTCAAGTGAATCAGTGACGTTAACTCCAAAAATTTAAAAAGAAAGACATGAAAGGAACAAAGAATATAGACACCTTGTAAATTACAATGACAATAACAGACACTTATGAAGGTAAGAAGTGAATGAAAGATTATTTTTATAGAGATACATGTAATACAAGCTTACGTTTTGTTTTCTCCATTAAACTGCAGCTAGCGATTACATAAATATTATTTTTCCTAAGATTAAAAATGTAATACTAATTGCGGTGTATAAGCACAAGGCAACCACACACGAAATTTTGAATAGCTCGTCCATCGAAGGGTTGATGGCAATCAATTATTCACGAGATTAAACCCATTAATTACCAAGTAAACAATATTTTTTGCTCCTATGTTTTATCGCCAATTAATCCAGCGATTTACTTGGGAATATCTGATCAAATCTCGGATTATTAAGGACTTTCTTTATCAAGGCAGCGGAACAAGCCAAGTGCATGCGATAATCACAGAATCCGTTGCTGCAATGTGGCTTCTTCATTAGCCCGCCTGAGACTCTGTCGGTGAGGAGAGGGAAGAAGCAGGGTGCCGCAACCTGCACTATACTCAGAGGTAGCTGTCCATTCTTTCACTTAAGGCAACAAACCAGAATTTCCTGTTAGATCAATTGATGTTAAGTTGGTACCCCATGCCAATTCCACTAAACTACTCTGATAAGAAAGATGAGGACGACGGACGTTAGTCAGGAAAAGAAGTAAAGAAACATCAGTGCATTCTTGTTCACCAATGGCAGAGAGACTAATTCCCAGCATTAAAAAATTAATATTACATGTATTTATTAGCTGGTGTTTAATAGTCGCATGTGTTACACAAAAACTGCACAAATACCCTGGAGGTGGGACTTATTGTCCCCTTTAGGCATGATTCTCATTTTGGTTCCTTTTGTTTTCTGCCATTCTGTCTGCTACTTGGTGGCATTTCAAGTGAGCGGCAGGTCTGGCCAGCAGGTGATCTTTGGGTCTAAGAGCTGGAATGTTTCTGCTCTGGGAGCTTTTTGCCATCTCAAAGAAGGCTTGTGACTTCGTGTGGAATTGCCTCTAAGCTTTGGGACGCATGCCATCTGGACAACCAGCTCTGTCGGATAGTCTGGGCGTAGGTCAAGCGCCAGCTTAAGGGGGTCGATTTTGGAGTGGCTGTAACCGACAGACGGACTGTTCCACAACATCGCCCCAGGTGGTGGCCATCAGTGAGTGGCTTCAAGTGCATGAGACCAACACCTGGTGCAAAGTTAAGCGCGGATTGAAGGGCTCGGGATGAAGAAGATGGTCTGACTCCTCTGCGGTTTGTACTATGGCCGACTTTTTGTGATTCAGGCAGCGTATTCTTCCAGTTATCGAGTTTATGCTGGAGCATGCAGGGGATCCTGCTCTTCTTCACGAGCAGACTGCGTTACAGTCGTTTGTGAGAGTGAACTTTTTCTCTTAATTTGCCAGACCGTGATCGGATTTCTCCCCACCAGGGCGGAATCCGCACCGAAATCTCAAATTAAAAGCAGCTAATTTCAGTTTGCAATTAAGTATTCGATTCGTCCATTGAGATAGACTAAATTGGAGATGTATTACTTTCATTTATCGTCTAAAATTTCTGATTTTAGCTTAGAAATGTCAAAGATGCTATTGCTTCCTGCAGTTTCCTTCGATTTGAATGACCTCAGACTCAGATTTTAATATTCGATAAATTGTCAACATGAAAAATAATTTAATTCTAACGTCGAAAAATCCACATGTTTCAGAAGGCTAGCTGCCCTGAGATCGTTTTGCACACATTAAATAATATATTTATATTTCTTGAGTATTCAGAGAAAGAACTTCCACGCAGTAGTGGCGTCACATAATACAAAAATGTTATATGACAGGTATTGACTGACAGACGTCAAAATACATTGTTTCACAATTCAGTACATGTGCATTTAGAATTACATTCGTCATTCACATTCAAATGGCTCTGAGCACTATGGGACTTCTTAGGTCATCAGTCCCCAATAACTTAGAACAACTTAAACCTAACTAATGTAAGGACATCACACACATCCATGCCCGAGGCAGGATTCGAACCTGCGACCGTACCGGTCAAGTGGTTCCAGACTGTAGCGCCTAGAACCGCACGGCCAACCCTGCCGGCCATTCGTCGTTCATTTTTCATTTGAATGCAGTTATTGTATCAATTCTAAAGTGAGATTCATAACCTAAAGACATCACACATATCAATGTCCGAGGCAGGATTCGAACCTGCGACCTTAGTAGCAGCGCGGTTCCGGACTGAAGCACCTACAACCGCTCGATCACAAGGGCCGGCTGCTAGGGTTTAGGGGGAATATCACGTGGGCTAATAGTTGCAAGAGAGTTTGGAGTGAGGAAGCAGGCATAATGCGCTAGCCTCTGTAGTTGCGCGAAGCCACTGTGCTACTGAAGGATAATGGTTAGCGCACCTGTCTAGCGAACAGGAGACGCGTGTTCGTATCCCGACCTTGGTACAAATTTTCATTGTCACTTCAATCTGCACATTGTCAATGTTTGGGACTTGAAAACTTCGCTGCAGTTGGGTATTGCCATGATAAAGGAAATGACATTGATGGACTAGGTCCCTATAACTAACATCATTTATCCTTGAACAAATTCGCAAGCAGTTGAGAAAATTAAAATTGATTTGACATTTCAAAGTCGAAGTCGTTCAAAATGGTGAATAAGACAGCCGTTGAATTACAATAATGATATCCTCAAACCAACTGAAGAAATAAGAACGTAACAATACTAGCCTTTTTAAAATTTTAAACTAACCAAATTTAAATAAACCAGCCAATTAAGATAATTACAACGGTTCTTGATAAATTTCTTCAAAATATTAGGCAGACCCGCACTGGCTGGATCTGAGCACTATGGGCTTAACAGCTTAGGTCATCAGTCCCCTAGAACTTAGAACTACTTAAACCTAACTAACCTAAGGACATCACACACATCCACTGCAGCGCCTAGAACCGCACGGCCACCGTGGCCGGCAGACCCGTAGTAAATTGACACTAAAAGAGTTACAGTAAGCTTAGAATAAGGATCTAATATGTATTAAACATTACAGAGAAAACTTCTTGTGTGAAGCCAGTTAATCAAAGTCGTCTTAAGTGACAACAAAATTTCATTTACAGTATATAATCGCCTTGAGAAAAGACAGCCAGGACGCCAGACTGCGTACAAGCGGCAAACCGCACTAGGAAATGCTCGAGGGTCGTGGACAAGCCCCCAAGTATGCGGGGCCCGTACGGCGAGAAGCCGCCGGCACGAAACTCTGCCAGCAACTTAGTAACAGAGAGATAAGTGTCTGACTGGGTTATACTACAACTCAAGTTGTGGTTTAACCATGAATCCACTTACAGAACATTTCCAATAAGTTGATACGCTCTAGGTAATATGCTACATTAACAGAGAACTACAGAAAGGAAGCTGTAATTTCTTCCAGGAATACAATAAACAACTCGCTCTTGTCTTACCAATAGCTGAAGCTCAGAACGTGCATGGAAGAGATAGAAAAATAGTGTCGCCAGAGCGCAGCAGCTTCTAAAACATTGAGGAAACAAATATTAAACTTTGAAACAGGTGCATTCCTTGCATCAGAATTTTAAAATCAAATCATTCGGAAAAAAACTAGGTAAGGCGGAGGCTCTGATATATCTATGCGTGGCAAGTAGTCACATTACATAACCACAACAACAATAACCATGGCAAATCTTTTGGTGAGAACGCTGGCCAGCAGATTAAGACAAGACGGAGTAGACAGGGCAATACACTATTTCTAAAATCACAGAGGCAAAAAACAAATTAATATAAACACAAACATACGTTCAAACAGTTTGCGTAGCAAGAAATCAATGCACAGAGCTGAAAAACTAGTTGCGCACGACGTAAGTGAGCAAGACCTTTGCCTTCCGCCCAGTCCTGGCGAAGAAGAATGAACAAGTACCCGGAGAAGACGTCGTGCCTATCCGCACCGCGTGTGAGTAACTCCAAGCACTGCTGTTGCCCCAGCTTTTTCCAAACTGTGGTAAAACCATCCGTCACTTCCCCACACCTGATCTTTGGAGGCTTCTCTCACTAGACGCAAGTCCAGCAGCCACTTTTGAGGACTAGGTGGGGCAGCGATGGCCGACAAGGGGTTGAGAGTGGTCTCTGATGCAGCCCGCCAAGAATTTCTCTCCTGTGCCAACCTCTTCATCTCAGAGAAGCACTTCCAACCTACATCCTCAATTACTTGCTCGAGGTATTGCAATCTCTGTCTTCCTCTACAGTTTTGGCCCTCTAAAGCTCCCTCTTGTATCATGGAAGTTATTCCCTGATATCTTAACAGATGCCTTATCATCCTGCCACTTCTCCTTGCCAGTGTTTCCCACATACTCCTTTCCTCTCCGTTCTGCGCAGAACTTCCACATTCCTTACCTTATCAGTCAATCTGATTTTCAACATTCGTCTGTAGCACCGCATTCAAATGCTTCGATTCCCTTCGGTTCTGGTTTACCAAGAGTCCATGATTCACGTCAAAACAATGCTGTGCTCCAGACAAAAATTCTAATAAATTACTTCAAAAATGTGTGTGAATTCCTAAGGGACCAAACTGCTGAGGTCATCGGTCCCTAGACGTACACACTACTTAAACTAAGTTAAAGTAACTTATGCTAAGAACAACACACACACCCATGCCCGAGGGAGGACTCGAACCTCCGGCGGGAGGGGCCGCGCAGTCGGTAAAATTGCACCTCTAACTACGCGGCCACTACGCGCGGCAGAAATTACTTCCTCAAATCAAAACTTACGTTTGGTACTCATACTAGTAGCCTTCTCTTGGCCAGTGATACCTTTCTTGTCAATGCTAGCGTACTTTTGATGTCCTTCTCGCTCCGTAGATCATAGGTTACTTTGCTGCCTAGGTAGTAGAACTGCTTGTCTTCATCTACTTCATGACTATGAATCTTCATGTTAGGTTTCTCGCTATTCTCGTTTCTGCTATTTCTCATTACTTTCGCCTTTTGGATTTACTTTCAATCCATAGTCATTCCTTTTACCAGGTAATGCAATTCTTCTCCACTTTCACTCATAATAGCAATGTCATTAGCGAATCTTACCATTGATATCCTTTACCTTGAATTCTGTTTCCACTCGTGAATCCTTCATTTATCGGTTCAAATGGCTCTGAGCACTATGGGACATAACAGCTGAGGTTATCAGTCCCCTAGAACTTAGAACTACTTGAACCTAACTAGCCTAAGGACATCACACACATCCATGCCCGAGACAGGATTCGAACCTGCGACCGTAGCGGTCGCGCGGTTCCAGACAGAAGCGCCTAGAACCACTCGGCCACGCCGGGCGACCCCTTCATTTATTCCCATCCTTGCTTCTTCGCTGTACAGATTGAACAGTAGGGATGTTGGACTACATCCCAGTCTTACACCCCTTTCAATACGAGCCATTCCCCAATTCCTTGTTGGTCGTCCACTCTTATTATTTTCTCTTGGCTGTTCTGTATATTGCATAATACCCGTCTTTCCCTACAGCTCACCCCCGTTTTTCTGAGAATTTAGAGTATCTTGCAGCTTGTTACGTTATCGAACACTTTTTTCAGTTCGACATGTAAGAACGTTTCTTGATTTTCCTTTAGTCTTGCTCCATTGTCAAGCGCAACGGCAGAACTACCTCTCTAACGCCTTTACCTTTCCTAAAGCCTAATTGATCGTCCTCTAACTGACTCTCAGTTTTCTTTTCTTCTCTGTATTATTCTTGCAAGTAACTTAGATGCCCGAGCTGTTAAGCTGATTGAGCGATAATTCTCGCACTTGTCAGCTCTTGCAGTCTTAGTAATTGTGTAGATGATATCTTTCCGAAAGTCAGTTGGTTTGTCGCCAGACTTATATATTCTACACACCAAAGTGAACAGTCGTTTTGTTGCCATTTCCCCCCAATGGTTTTAGGAACTCTGAAGGAATGTTATCTATCTGTTCTGACTTAAGCTCTGTTAAATTCTGATTCTAATACTGGATCCCCTATCTCTTCTAAATTGGCTCGTGTTTCTTCTTCTGTCACATGAGACAAAACTTCTCCCTCATAGAGGAATGCAATGTACTGCCGGCCGGGGTGGCCTAGCGGTTGTAGGCGCTTCAGTCTGGAACCGCACGACCGCTACGGTCGCAGGTTCCAATCCTGCCTCGGGCATGGATGTGTGTGATGTCTTTAGGTTAGTTAGCTTTAAGTAGTTCTAAGTTCCATAGCGCTCAGAGCCAATTGAACCAATTGCAATGTAATCTTTCAACCTTCCACTCTTTCTTTGACAGTGGAATTCCGATTGCGCTCTTAATGTTACTAACATTGCTTTTAATTTCACCAAAGGTTGTTTTGACTTTCGTGCATGCCGAGTCAGTCCTTGCGACAATCATTTCTTTTTCGATATCTTCATATTTTCCATGTAACCATTTCGTCTTAGCTTCACTGCACTTCCTATTTATTTCATTCCTCTGCGACTTTTATTTCAGTATTCCTGAATTTCAATGAACCTTTTTGTGCTTCCTTGTTTCATCAAGCAACTGAAGTATTTCTTCTGTTACCATGGTTTCTCTGCAGGTACCTATGTTTTCCTTTCCAACTTCTGTGAGTGACCTTTTTAGAGATGTCCTGACTCTAGGGCTATTCCTCACTGCCGTCTTTATAGACTTAGAGACCTTCAAGCTTATCTCGTCATTAGTACTTCCATATCCCACTTGTTTGCGTATTGATTCTTCCTGACTAATCTCTGAAACTTAGGCCTTCTATTCATCACTACTACATTCTGATCTGAATCTACATCTGTACACCTTGCATTCCAGTATCTGAAATCGGAACCTCTGCTTGACCATGATGTAACTGAAACCGTCCCGTACCACCCGACCTTTTCCAAACATACCTCCTCCTCTTGTGATTCTTGAACAGAGAATTCGCTATTACTAGCTGAAATTTATTACAGAACTGAATTAGTCTTCCTCCCCTGTTATTCCTTGTCCCAAGACCATATTCTCCTGTAAACTTTCCTTCTGCTCCTTCCGCTACAGCTGCATTCCAGTCGCCCACGACTACGTGATTTCCATCTGTCTTTCCGCACGGTACTACCCTTTCAATATCCTCCTATACTTTCCTATCTCATCTTCAGCTTGTGACATCGGCATGTATACCTGAACTGCCGTTGTCGGTGTTAGCTGCAGTCAGTTTTGATAAGAACAAACCTGTCACTGAACTGTTCACAGTGACACACTCTCTGCCATACCCTTACCTTCCTATTTCCCTTATACCATTTCCTCTGTTGTTGAGATTACCCTACACTCACCTCACCAAAAATCGTCTTCTATCCAATTCACTTCACTGATCCCCCCTATGTCTAGATTCATACTTTTCATTCCCTTTTCCAGATTTTCTGACATTCCTGTCACGCTCAATCTTCTGACATTCCACACGCCGACACGTAGAAGGTTACCTTTCCATTGGTTGCTCTGTCTTGTTTTCATGATGACCTTACCATTCGTAGTCCCCTCCAGGAGATTCGAATGGAGGACCCATACACACTTTTTGCTAATAGAGAGACTATCACGCTAATGTTCAATTGCTGGCCACATGTCTATTTTCCCGTAGTTTCCATTACCTTCTTCATCCTCATGTTTCTGGAAAATTGCTGATTTCTCCCTCCTTTAAGAACCGTTTCGCACCCGATGGGCAGCGAGTAGCTTCAACTTCTGTCGGCTGCTCTGTCCTCCTTTACAAGGGCGTTGGCACACTGAGGATGACTTCTAATGGAGGAAGTCCTCGGTGGCCAATACTGATTATTAATTAAAATTTAAATTCTGATGGGTTTCGAACTCAGGACAGGGAATATTTTGATTGCCATCAAAGACCCTAACCCTACACCACAGGTACAGATAATGACGTAGCTCAACCTCAGCTAGTCAAGCCAAGTACGCCGCCCTTCCTTTTTCTCTTATTTTTCAAATGAGAATAGAAGGAGAGAAACGAATCGCCTAGCTTGTTTTTATTTCATGTCTATCTTCAATATTTTCTCAGTCACGACGTTTCGGACTAGCAGATTAACGAGACTTAATATTTTGTAAACTACACAGCGTCCCACAAACCTTGAAGCGTGGACCCTGATAATACCATTATCCTGATTATAATCCATCCTAAGATTCCAGGCAAAAACCTTATCCCCATCTCGGCCGCAAAAGTGTCTCCTTCCCTGAGTATGCCGTCTTTCTTGACAGCCTTGGGCTAGGTCGACGATATTCCTAGCTCTATCCCACTTTTTCTTAATCAGACAACAGGTAATTCTCTCAGGCAACAGCTCCTTTATACTCCCCAAATTAGCCAAGAGCGAATTAAAGGAAACATAAAACATCAAAGCAGCAGGAACTGCTTTACAAGCGTCACGTTGTGCTGACTTCAAGGTAGGATTATTCCAGAGGATAGAAATGTCCCACTTGGTCTTATTCTTAGCATGATAAGTAATTAAGGCGGCCTTAAGATTCCGATTAACCCTCTACGAAAATAAAGGTTGAGAGTAATAGGGGGTGGTCGCAATGTAATTAATGGTGATACCAAAATAATAATAATAATAATAATAATAATAATATACTTAAATTCTTGTGACACAAAGGTTGGGGCATTGTCACTAATAAGGGCCTTTGATGGTCCGAACCAGGAAAATATTTGAGTTAGCGAGGCGGGAAGCCTCTACTTGGCAAAAGCCACAGGCAACGAGAAAAGTCGTCCACAACAAAAATATATAATGGATACTAGCTCTTGTTCGAGGCAAGGGACCCACATGATAAATGAACAGTTTATTCATACGGTATTGCTCTCGTTCGGAGTACATGCATTTTTACGTGAATTGGAACTAGACTTCCGCAAGATTCTGACTCCTGAACCAGTCGGCGAACACCCTTATACAACAACGGCTATCTAAGACGAGCACGGGCCTTAGCAAGGGTTGTATAAAGGCCCAGATGCGCATCTAATAAGGAACTCTGAAAGTAGCAGAATACTGATGGCACGATTTCAACAGGTAAACAATTCTGGGCTAGTCTAATTTCCCAAATTCACGACAAAGTATACCCTTTCTCAAGAAATAACCGGGAAGCTAGTCTCCTGCTAACAACCACCTTCTTATAGGACCTAAAAAGGATCTTTGTCTTGTTTATTGCTGGGACCAGAATATAATTGAGGCATCTTAGTTAAGACGTTAGAAACCGAAGAGCTGATGACTCACCATTCCCTGATCGTGGGCGCCCTCCTCAAACACGCCGCTAAGCGCATCGTCCACCTGGTTATTTGAATCCCTGATATGGCGAACCATCAAACGAAAGTCAGATATACAAATCGCCCACCTCGCAGTCCTGCAAGTGTTTCTTGGGCGAGCCAAAACCCAATCTAATCGTGGTTGTCAGTCTTTAGGTCAAATTCTCTGTGTTCAAGATAACATTCAATCCTTACAGGGACAAACAAAATAGCCAGAAACTCACGTACAGTGAATACTTACGTTCGGGTCCCACCAATCTTAGCGCGGCAAAGGCCATCGGTCGTCTGTCACCTGCACCTTCCTGTAAGAGAACTGCGGCCACCCCGGAATTACACCCGTTGGTGTGGAGAATGAATCTCTTTTATGAAAATAGGAATCGATACCTCTGGCCCGCCTCAGATGCGGCCTGCTGGCTTTCAGCCCCTCCTTTCTTATGAAGATCTTTAATATGGGCAACTAACTGAGCCAAAATAGAACAAACTTTCGAAAATATTTGGCCGTCCCGCTAAATCTGGCGACTTCCTTTTATTCTTAGGAGGAGGAAACTTCCTGAAATCGGAAGTACGTTATCAATCGATTCTCGTTCCATCTTTAGAAACTAAATCTGTCATGAACGAAATTTGCTGCTTGTCGAGAGTGACACTGGACGGTTTGACCGACAAATCAGCAGACCAAAGCCTCAACAAGACACGTATTTAAGATGCGAAAGATGTTCATCAAAACACCGACTATACACAACAACATCATCGAGATAATTATAAACACAGAAAAACTTTATATCCCCCAAAACATGATCTAAAAGGCATGAAAGAACGGAAATTCAAGTGGCTTGGCCAAAGGGCACAGAGGTGAATTCATGCAAGTTCCAGTTCATACATAAGGACGTAGTGGACTTGGAATCCTCACTCAAGGTTATTTGATAATAAACCTGATTTAAATCAAGCGCAGAAAAATAAGAGGTTTCAGCAAAACCAAGTAAAACAGTTATGGAGATCTGGAAGGGGAACTGACTCTAAGATGACCTTTCTATTGAGGACCTTGTAATAAACAACCGATCTATAATATTCGTCGTGTCCCTTAAGCACAAAAAGTGTAGGTGCGACATACAGAGAGGTTGAAAGCTTAGTTACTCCATCGCGAAACATGGTCTCAGTCTTTTTCCACTAAATCTTCCTTTCAGGTACTGACTGACGACAAGGAGCCTGGCGAGCAGGAACATCATCCACTAAATGGATTTTGTACTGCGTATTATCAGTCATCCGCAACTCATCAGTTAGCATGTGGGGAAACTCCCTCAAATGATCCTTCAACTGAATAGCCTCAGGCTCACTAAGATGACCGCTCAGTCCGCAGGCTATTGATGTTAACACTAGTAGCAGAACAGGTACAGGGGGTTATCTTCTCTTATAGGCAAAACATGAAGAAAAAGCATTTCTGGCGAAATCGAGGACTAATCCAGTACGCTGAATAAAATCACATCCAAGTAATAAGGTGACGCTAACCAAAAACAGCCGTTTGGTCGGGAAATTGTTGCATTCACGACCTCATTTTACGAGACGATTTTCCACAGAGAACATAAACGACACCACACACCTTAGAGTGAATTAGAGCACTTATTGCACAAAATCAATGTTCACCTCCGCAGCCACGAGCAACAGCTCCTCTCACATCAAGGCTCAAGCTGCCTCTGCCTTTCCGCAAGGGTCGCACACGTCACCAATAGACGCCACCCTTCTCGTCTGATCAGAACTCGCCTTCAGCTTCTCTACAGTTTTGATTCTAATTCTGTTAATTTTTAATAGCTTGGAGTAGTTCATTGGTCATCACATTCAATAATAACATAAACTATTCTTTTATTTACAAAATCTCATCTGTCTACCATTTAAGATTCAAACTTTTCATACTCGACTCGGAAGTCGTGAAGACAAACGCCATCCGGCTCCCTACTACAGATCTAGATTGGCAAGACCATTACTGAAATGGCACAACAGGTCTTGAACACTACACACTGCTGCTGCCCGCAGCTCAAACACTGTGGGAAAACCCGTCAATCCCCTTCGCCGTGCTCTTCGGAGGCGTATCTCACTTGCAACTCTAGCGGCCACGATAACCGCACAGTGGAGTATTCCACGGCCCCTGGTGAGACGCCAGCTGAAATTCATCGCTAGTGAAATATAACGCCACGGCTCACCATCTGGACCAATATAGTTTCATTTAACTAAAGCACCTCCGCCTGTATTTTTGGGAGGATTCCCCATTTCGTTTGATGCTGACGTGCTATTACAATACAGTTAGAGAGCCTCTACAATCCTTTTCGAGTTTAATGGGTATACCAAGTGAGCTGAAACTCAAACGGGTATTAAGACTGAAGAGAGTGCTGTGGCAGCAATTTTGTCGGGGTAATGCAGTGGTTACCTCACCTGCAGAGTGAGCCGAAGGCTGTGGTTCGATTTCCAGCTAAGACACAAATTTCGATTCGTTGCTTCAGTCTGCACGTACGAGATCAAAGACTGAAGGCTGACAGATTCCATAAGTAATGGCTCCCCCTAACGTTTACAGCCTGTCCCGCATCATATTACTCCTGGTAGAAAGAAGTAGTGCTCTTCTATCGCGTTCAGTGATATGAAGGACTGTCCGAAAACGGGAGAAACAACCGAAAGGCTTGCCCTCCAAAACACTATGGATAAAAGTAAGCCGGTAAAGGCCTGTCGGCTACTGCTATTGCTACCCACTGTCGCACTTAAAGATGACGACCAGCTGCTTCGTCGAACTATTGTAAGATCCACGGCACTTTGTTCTAGCCACAACATGTTAATATGAACTAAGTGTACAAACTTCAACACACATTATCGGTACTACGTGTAAAAACAGACTGTATTGTGTAAAAATGACGATAATTATTTCATTATTTCTGTAAAAATTTCATTTCAGTGTGAATTTTGAAACTATTATCAGAGAACTACATTCATAGACAACGACAATTATAATTTTTTTGTTATCTGTGATAAGTCTGTCAGTTGTTCTTCCTGTGCTTACCGATGAACTGTTCGGACGTGAGACGTGTGAGGACTGTAAAGAGAAAACCTGTACTTATATTGTTAGTTATTATTTGAAAAATAAAGTCGCTATTGTATAGACGTGGATTTGTATTTAATTCAATTGTAATCCAATCTAATTAATGATTTTAAGTGTTAATTTTCAGCTCCGCAATTAGGAGCGCAGCCATTAGCACAACTAACTTACAGCGGAGTTTACTAGTAGCTGGTATAAAAAAGTTCAAATATTCAAATTTGTGTGAAATTCTGTGAGACTTAACTGCTAAGGTCATCAGCCCCTAAGCTTACACACTACTTAACCCAAATTATCCTAAGGACAAACACACACACCCATGTCCGAAGTAGGACTCGACCCTCCGCTGGGACAAGCCGCACAGTCTATGACTGCAGCGTCTTAGGCCGCTAGGCTTATCCAGTGGGGCTGGTATAAAGAATATCAAACATTTTCCATTGAGAATAATTTTAAATGGTAAAGAATAGAGAGCAAAAGGCTTAAAGACTTTACCTGAATAAACTTGATATAAAAGGAATGAAGAATAATAGACAAATTGACTATCGTCTGTCTGCCGCCATCTTAGCAAAAATATCTCCGTGGCAGTTCTGAATTGAGAACTTTAACAGACATAAATGGTGTTAGATATAAATGAATGGAAATAAATACGCACCGGTGGTCCTGAATGTACTTTAAAAGACAGAATTCAACTCAGACTGAATCCTTAAAAGCAGTGCTCACAGAAAGTAACATAATATCAATTTCTTATTTGCTGATGTATGAAGCCTAATTATTTCGGACGATTTACATGATTCATTTTAACAGGAGATATACGTCAGTGTTGTGCACAGGTAGCATTTCGTGACTAAATGTTCCTTTTGCTAGAGGAAAGTGCTCCCATCTTAAGTAAAAGTTGTGTAAAATCTGATAAATGATATGCAATTTAGTGCCACTCACACGACTTTACAGACAAACATTTCTACACAATCTCAAGTGGAGATTTCTTTAGCAGAGTGACAAATATTAGTCGGGATAATCATTTTTGAGGTCAAACGAATTGTTATGCTGACAATAGGTAATTGGTTTTATATATTGTTGTGTAAATAGTTCCGCATAGTCAGCGCGTATACAACTTTCCCACTAGAGCCCGCCCCGCTAAGCACAACAACGCAGGCGCAGCGCTTGTCCATCTCCACACTACGAGATGGCGCTGCCATAGAGACGGACCAAATTCTGTTTCCGTCGATCCGGGTACTAATATGTAACGCAGCCAATGAGATTACTGCTGACGTAGAACCTTTTCTCCTTGCGGATCACACTCGCACAGTGATACATGAACGCACGAGGTATTATAACGAGTGTACAGACGTCCTATTAGTCAGTCTACATTTGTCTGCACCAGTCTGTACGAGTTTTACATTTGTCTGTACCAGTTTCAGGCAGTGCCTAGTAAGATTACCATATCCCTGTACATAGCCATGAAGATAAATGTATAGACACTTTTGTCAAGTATCAGAGATATATGTGAGAATAAGATTAACGTACCAATACCAAAGGAACTTCAGATTGTCAATTGTAAATAGCATACTGAACCAAGTTAGGTAATTATTATGCTTGTTATTATTTTAATAAATGTGTGTGAAAATTAATCAAGTTCTGTTTAAAGTTGGTTACCGTCAATCTGCTGCTCTAAGCGTGCAGGTGGCATTTTTATCGTCTGACCTAACGGCACGCCACGATAAGACCATGAGACATATTGCTGACATATGCCTACTTCATTAGAGCGACAGGTCAAACAATCTGATGGTGTGTGTACTGAAGGTATTACAGTACGCACACCACACACACACACACATATATATATATATATATATGAAATATCATTTATAAATAATTAAAGTCACGAAATAAAACCGGTTCCGCCACAGAGGCTTGCACGTCTTCCGGCGCAACGCTCAACAACCTTTCAAACAGTTATTACGTCGGAGGAACGACAGACAGCAGGAACAGGAATTACTCTGTAAAGGGTGACCGGAGAGCACAGGTGCCTGGTACCAAAATACTCAGGAAACATCCCTGAACAGGCTCCGAAATTTTGTCTTGGCACCTGGGTGAGGCATGTGAGGAACTGAGGCAAGTATTCAGAGCCCGTATCGAATTAGAGACGCCAGAGAGCGCGAGTCGGTAATTGCGCCGCCGCCAGCGGCCACGTCCGGCTGATGAGTGTCTCGTGTCGCAGCTAACAACGCGGCGCAGCACGGAGCGGCCGCTTCACACCCTCTCCTCGCCCAGCGGCCAGGGCCCAGCACGCCTTTGTCCCAGGCGGGTGCCGCTGCCTCTGCCGCTGCTGTTGCTGCATTATTGAGCGCGCCTAATTGCCGCTGTCCCGCGCTGTCCTGCCGGGGACGCCGAGAACCGCCTCCTTGGCTCTCGGCGTCCCCCTGTCCCTGCTAACAGCTCTTCAGCACGGGGCTACGCCCACCCCCACACGCTGCCTCCCTAGCCAGGAACAAGTTCCGCGCTCGCAGCTGCCCCTTGAGGACTTGGGTACTGCGTGCAACTAACGTACGTGAGAGAATACCGAATATACAAACAATGTAATGAAATTAATTTTGAAGTCGCCGGCTGCACGCTTTAAGCTCTAGCACACACAAGGTAAGTGGGAGCAAAGACCTGCAGTTTTCAGTTTTTCTAATGTTTCTACGGTCGCAGGTTCGAATCCTGCCTCGGGCATGGATGTGTGTGATGTCCTTAGGTTGGTTAGGTTTAAGTAGTTCTAAGTTCTAGGGGACTGATGACCTCAGATGTTAAGTCCCATAGTGCACAGAGCCATTTGAACCACTTTTTTTCTAATGTTGTGGTCAATGATGCGTAGATTTTCTCGCTTTTTAAAATTGAAGTCATAGTTGGCGATGTTATCCAAAACCTATTCAAATTCCAGCTTTGTCTTCTTATTAATTAAAGAGAAATCTACAATTTAGCTAAAACAAAAATCGTGGGGTTTTACCCTTCAACATGGGGTAAAGCCGGTCATTACCGGTCTTTGCCCCATTTGAAACAGGCGTGAATAAAAATGAATGAATGCATAAACAACATTTGAAACAACTTTTTGTAATAATGTTGTATTGTAGCCAAGTTACCTGACACAGTACTGAAATGATACGTCTCGTAAATATGAACATCATGCTTAACTTAAAAAAAAAGCAAAAAAAAACACACTTTCTTGTCCACGAAAGGAGAATTAGTAGATTAACCTGACAGAATCAATCACTGTGGCTAAGCCATCTAGGTAGCTACAAATCAGCGTGCTTCGTTATGTCCTCTCATTTTTCCTTGTTCTTCCTCTTTCTCGGATATTTCTTCGCCAAACGGTTTGTTCATACGTACATCTGCGGTACTGTCAAGATGTGAGAAGTCTGAATCTGACTCTGAAAAATAATCAGCTGGATATCTGGTCTGATTTCTTCCCTTCTTAAGCATCGATGTAATGAAATACAGTTTACGCACTTTTGTTTCTTCAGCACGCCCTTTTCTTTCTTTAGCATGTCTTTCCCTTTATTAGCAAGCTTTTCTTTTCTCATGCATTCTTCTTCTTTTCGTTCTAATTTTTTTTACTGGGTGACGACTTTAAAAGCACAAATTTCAAAGTTTCTCCCGAAGGTTTCCCCTAATTCGTTATTTTAGGCAGCAGAATTATATCTTCAGGTGAGACTACACAGACTGAATGTCATTTTATCCTGTTGATTAGCATTCAAGAAGCTATTGCCCATATATCCTGTCTTCTTTTCAACCAAAATTATCGAAATGGTTTGGTACTTTCCCTAATCAGAAAAGACTTGCGTTCCTTCAGCCGTGTATTCACGTTTGTCTTGGTAGCGCTAATATAATCCTAATCACACATACACGCTATTTTATACATCACAGATACCAACTGAACAGGGCGGTGCTTTTGTACATGTACGTAGTGTGTTGTTGAAATCTGAAGTGCTTATTCAGAAAAGTTTGTGAAGTTCTAAATACAATTATAAAAACATAATTAATTTATTATTGTAGATTTAAGACGATAAAAGAAAACGCTTATGTACGGTACGAGCTCATCTGTAAAAACAGAAAAAAGAACAATAAAAGCAAGGATCCCAGTAGGCTGGAAGAAAAAACAGTTTTTGCCCTTGTCGTTCTGAACCTCAGTGGGCACGACATAACGTGAATTACATGAGTAATAGTGTATTTGTTCTATTTATAACCGTTCTCGTTTTCATTTTTCTCAAAAATTCGCCGCCGAAGTATATACAGATAATCCACAAGGAGAATAATCTAATCACCAATACTCGGGAACTTGCTTTGTTTAAAGTTTACTACACTGCCTTCCATAGTGTGAAAGGTCCAGAAGGCGTCATCAGATGCCTATGGAACATCGTACACTTTCACACCATTGGTCGGTGTGTAAAATGGCCCCCAGAATGCACCACAGTTGTTCGTGCTTAGTGTACGTCTTAGTTGTGTTCCCAGGTCCCGTTTGATATGAAAGAGGATTGATCAGTGTCACATTGAACTATAAATGACAGGGTGATGATGTGGTCTTGTGTTAGATAGCATTATGAACACAAAACATAATTTGAAATGGATCTCATTGTTGGACGCCTTTTGACTGATTCGTCGATCTGTGAAATATCCAGATTTGTGAGCCACTTAGATGTGAAAGTGGCCCAACTTTGAACTGCACGCGAGCTTGAGGGCAAGAAGTGCGTTGTCAAGGTTCAGATCGATCACGTCTGACCGTCGCAAGGGGGATTGCCGTATTGTGCAGAAAGCACATCGTAACCAATTCATATCTGTGTCTCCCATCCGAGTACAGTTAATGGACTTTCTGCAGCAATCTGTGTCGTACCGCTGCACTGGTCAGAGCCTATCAGCTGCCGTACAAGGGGATTACCAACCCACGCGCAGACTGCAGTTAACGGCTGTGGTTGGAGAAGTGACACGACCAGGAGGCATGGACTACTGGTGAATGACGTCACATATTGTTAAGCGATGGATCGTAGTTGTGCAATATCCCAGGAAGGCCATCGTCGGCGAGTACAACGGCGATCTGGGAAGAGATCCCATTCTTCCAGTGTTTTAGAGTAATAAGGTAGTGTTACTCTGGTGTCACAGTGTGTGGAGACTACAGGTCACGACTGTCGACGGTTAGTGATAGGGAACGGTATAACGGTACATTATGATTATACTGCGCCCTCATGAGGTACCTTTCATGTAAGACAACCATTCTACCAGGACAACGTCTCTCTACATGTGGCACGTTTTCTAAGCTGCCAGCGTGGCGCTGAGTGGCCAGCAGGATCAGCTGATCTGTTAGACCAGACCGAACGTAAATTCGGCCAGTTGCCAGTAACCACAACATCAAGGAACAGTTACAGCGGTTGTGGAGTTGAGGGTGAGCTTGTCTCAGAAGAAGGCACGATACGCTAATGACTCACTTCCCAACCATGCCATTGCATATGTCCATGTCAGCGGGGGTGCAACGTCGTACGGATAAGTGGCCTCATACTACCAAGTTATTTGTAATTGTGAATCGGTTTTGTCTATACATTACGCCGGCCAGGGTGGCCGAGCGGTTCTAGGCGCTACAGTCTGGAACCACGCGACCGCTCCGGTCGCAGGTTCGAATCCTGCCTCGGGCATGGATGTGTGTGATGTCCTTAGGTTAGTTAGGTTTAAGTAGTTCTAAGTTCTAGGGGACTGATGACCTCAGATGTTAAGTCCCATAGTGCTCAGAGCCATTTTGTCTATACATTTTACATGTGGCAAACTCAGCTCCATAGTAAAGTTTCATATCTCACAAGGATTATCTCTTCCGATCACGTGTAACGCTCCTTTTTCTCAATGTTTATGTCACTCTCCGACATTCGACCCGTCAGCTGAGAAGACTCATTCGAAGCACGAACACTTCTGCGGTGGACGAAACGTTCAGAACGGAAGAGTTTCATTGATCACGACCATACATACCCGAGGATTTAACAGCAGCTAATAAAAGAGTGTTTTACGTGCAATGTTGTAAATAAGAGCCCGAGTTTCGCGGGAGTAACTATGTAGTAGGCTTTCGAATGCGAAATATATCATTTTTATGTACAGAAACCAGCTGTTTTCGGTAAAAAACATGTGTATTTTGGCTTCTCCCGTAGTCCAGTTATCTGTGCAGTCTCGGATCCGCATTAACCAGGATAATCGGAGTCTTGTCGTCGGCGTTTTGCCAGATAGCTTAGTAGCTGGCCACACCACGAAATACCAGTGGATGTCTAGCATTGTTGGTTCCTACTGGGTTGCCATTTGCGCTACATAACCCATTGGACCTGTCAGTTCTGGGGTAGGAAACTTTTCTGGCGGCAAACATTTCGACTAAGAAAAGAAAAAAATCTAATTCTGGGTGTAATTGCATTTAAGAACAGATTTTTGTCAAACTAAGATGCACTATATTGCTAGTTTTCGTGATTTTTGTGTAACATACAAGATTTTACATTTTATACTTGCTATGAGTAAAATATTGACAAAGTTACGAAAATGTCGTTTCCTGAACCTCAAAACAGCAAGCGTAAGGCGATACGAAACTTAGGGAATACACACTACCGAAAGAGCTAATTTGGCTATCAACGTCAGAAACTAATACAGATCATTAACTGTCGAGGTATGGCGTGATAACTTTCTAAGTTTTCCCCGACGAGAAAATTACACTCGTTAAAAATGCCTTAATCAGGAGCAAACATTTTATTTAGCCTATAAATGTACTTTTATTTCTCGGTAGACTAATAAATTTACGACTACAGACCAAATCATATAAATAACGAGATATGTAAGAATCAGCCCTAATTAAAACTTAGAACAGATTTTGGTATGCTCCGAGACACTATAGTGATCCGTAGCTTGTGTAAAGTTCCAATGTTCAAGTGATTTTTGTGAAAGAAAGCTGCCGTTTTCCAGGGATGGCAGAGTATAGAGGTGGCTGTCGACAAACTGTGTGCCTACTTTGAATTTGAAAAGCCAGATACCAAATCAATTTAAACAGAGCTATAACTTAAAAAGAGACTCTTACAGTCGCTTAATTTCTTTTCTGAAATTTCTCAGCCTGCCGCTAAAAAACTGCACATTCATCAGTTTTAGGTAAATGCACTTTCCACGTTGAACAGATGTCGCTTAATTATTCCGAAGCTGGAAGATCAGGAAAATACATATCTGCGATAAACACAAACGCTTCATTGGAACTAAATCCTATAGAGCCAAACTTGCCTCATCTCTGGCGGTCAAACCTTATGTGATAGTTCTCTTAAAAATTATTCATACACCTATCTGAATTTATGGATGGATGTAATATGATCCGTCTAGTTATTTGTGTGCTACTAATAGCAGTCCCCGCTCCTGTCTTCACATCACGTAGAGGACTCTAACCTAATCTGTGAAGGTCAGGTGTTGGTACAAATGCAAACGTGTTTCATCAGAAAGAAAACATTTCTGGGTCCTCTCTCTAGCATGCACAAGCAACAGCTGACCAACAGTTTCTGAACAGGTCCGTCGACTTACTACCGATACTTTTTAATGTTTCAGTACGAATTTTGTACAGAGCTCTGTCATCAGACACTTCTGACTCACGAGTCTTTAGGGCCACGAGTGTCTTAGTCACCTTCCGAGGTCCTCGTGTCTCGCACTGTTCGACTGTAGACGATACGCTTGCACACCTGTCTCTGCCAGAGAATTTGTCTGCAGCCTATGTGTCGATCGAAACCAGCCGTCTCGGTACAAGTTCCTGCACAGGAGCACAGCAGGTAAAGAACCCGACACGTCGCATACAGAATATGCCACGAACATGTTTGTAGAAATAACTGCGATTCCCTTTAGGCTTGCGTAGCCCAACAAATAACAACGAAGACCTCGAACCCTGTATCCAAACCATCTACACTGCAGCGCCAAAGAAACTGGTACAGGCACGCGTATTCAAATACAGAGATTTGTAAACAGGCAGAATACGGCGCTGCGGTCGGCAATGCCTTTATAAGACAACAAGGGCCTGGCGCAGTTGTTAGACCGGTTACTGCTGCTACAATTGCAGGTTATCAATATTTAAGTGAGTCTGAACGTGGTGTTGCAGTCGGAGCACGTGCGACGGCACCTCAAAGGTAGCGATGAAATGGGGTCTCCGAAATCGCTGCGACCGAAAAAAAAAGAAAAAAAAAGATCCTACAAGAACGAGACCAATGACGACTAATGAGAACTGTTAAACGTGTCAGAAGTGCAATCCGTCCGCGAATTGCTATAGATTTCAATGCTTGGCCATCAGCAAGTGTCACCGTGTGAACCAGCCAACGGAACATAATCGATATGGGCTTTCGCAGTCGAAGGCCCGCCCGTGTACTATTTATGCCTGCTCAACACAAAGCTTTACGCCTCGGTTAGGCCCGTAAACACCGAAATTGGATTGTTGATGGCTGGAAACATGTTTCCTGGTCGGACAAGTCTCGTTTCCAATTGTATCAAATGGTTCAAATGGCTCTGAGCACTATGGGACTCAACTGCTGTGGTCATAAGTCCCCTAGAACTTAGAACTACTTAAACCTAACTAACCTAAGGACAGCACACAACACCCAGCCATCACGAGGCAGAGAAAATCCCTGACCCCGCCGGGAATCGAACCCGGGAACCCGGGCGTGGGAAGCGAGAACGCTACCGCACGACCACGAGATGCGGGCCAAATTGTATCGAGCGGATGGACGCGTAAGGGTATGGAGACAACCTCATGAATCCATGGACCTTGCATGTAAGCAGGGGATTGTTGAATCTTGTGAAGGCTCTAGAATGGTGTGGGGTGTTCGCAGTTGGATGGGACCCCTCATACGTCTAGGTACAACTCTGACAGGTGACAAGTACGTAAAGACCCTGTCTGATCACCTGCATCCATTCATGTCCATTGTGCATTCCGACGGACTTGAGAAATTCGAGCTGGACAATGCGACACCCCACACATCCAGAATTGCTACAGAGTGGCTCCAGGAACACTCTTCTGACTTTAAACACTTCCGCTGGCCACCAAACTCCCCAGACATCAACATTATTGAGCATGTATTGCAAAGTGCTGTTCAGATCTCCACCCAGGCGTCTCTTACGGATTTATGGACAACCCTGCAGGCTTTGTGGCGCCAGTTCCCTTCGGCACTACTTTAGACATTAGTGGAGTTCATTCCCCGTCGTGTTGCGGCACATATGTGTGCTCGCAGGAACCTTGGACGATATTAGGCTGGTGTAACAGTTTCCTTGGCTATTCAGTGTATGATTCCATGCTATGTGTGTGGCCACTTATTAAATTTACCTACCAAAAATCAGAATTTGCGTAGTGTTGTAAACTTAAGAACGTACTAAATTTCAGCCCAGCATTAGCGAAGTCCACGTAAGTTAAGATAAAAAAGCCCTATTCATTCGTCATTTAACTTATCGTATCCATACATCGGCACGAAAGTTGTAGCGCTGCCTGGAATGAAGGTGCTTAGAAGCTCATTTTGATTTCCAGTACTATGCCTCACTCCAGGCTACAATTACGATTTTTCCAGTACTGAGCAATTTTATTCATCGCTACTAGAAAATACGGACTATGGAAAAATGTCTTCCTTCACAACACACACTTTCTTTATACTTTCTTAGATCACCACCGTTTTCGAAACATATAAATTCATTTAGAAATGCACGCAATTGTACTTTTACCATAACAAAAAAACCATGATGAACAGTCAACCATAAACCACCAGTGGCAAAGCTGATGCATTCCATGAGCGGAACATAAGCTGTGGACTGAAACGGCCAGACGTTTGCAATCTAAGTAGCAAAAGTCCCCAGAAACAGCAGTGGAGTAACAAAAAACCAGAAAATTACAAAACTAAACATTTAATATATTGTCGTCAGATTGGATACAGCTACCAGATAAATTACGTAATATATACGAAAAGCGTTATAAAACTGAAATGCATAACTAAGGAATTACTATTTTTTCTCCTGGTGGTAGATACTCACGAGGGGGCGAAATTATTGTCCTGACAACCTTCGCCGAAATGTTAACTGTACATATGAACAACAGGTGCGAGAAACACGCACTGTTACTGCACAACTCTCAAATCATCTTCGCCAGCCGCTGTGACCGAGCGATTCTAGGCACTTCAGTCCGGAACAGCGCTGCGGCTACGGTCGCAGGTTCGAATCCTGCCTCGGGCATGGATGTGTGTGATGTCCTTAGGTCAGTTAGGTTTAAGTAGTTCTAAGTCTAGGAGACTGATGGCCTCAGATGTAAAGTCCCATGGTGCTCAGAGCCATTTGAACCATCAAATCACCCTCGAGATGCATGAGGAGGAGTCTCCATTTGTTTACGATACAAACCCAAAACATGATTAACGCATATTACTTCAGAGCCCGAGACACGTCTTGCCAGAGACAGATGGTAAGCGGTCACTTGTTTGGTTGGCTGATTTGAGGGAAGGAACCGAATAGCGAGGTCATTGGTCCCATTGCATTAGAGAAGGATGGAAGTCGGCCGTGCCCTTTCAAAGGAACCACTCGGCATTGGCCGAGAAACCTCGGAAAACCTAAATCAGGGTGGCCGGATGCAGATTTGAACCACCGTCCTGCAGAACGCGGGTCTGGAGTACTAATGACTGCACCACATCGCTCGGTACCCGGGCTGCTGCACATTCTTGTGCAAAGATCATGAGGCATTGGACGAATTCTGCTGTCGCCAGTAAAGATAAGCTGGTGCCATTAATCCATTCTCGGCTTCTGGCGTTTCCTTAGAAAAGATTTTTGCGTACCATTCCACTGTACGGTTACTTAAGTCATGGATGAGACCAAATTGATTGTGTAGAAACAGTAGAATTCTGGTGCTGCGTATATCTCCCAGTAGCTTCCGAATAGGCAGTGTGCAGATGTGGTGCATTCTCCCCTTGGTACCTACCAGCCATAATTTGTAAGTGGTGGGCATCAGCTGGTGTTGGTGATGATCAGCGAGCACTACGAGGCAGATCGTCATTTATTGTGTCTCACAGTAGCGAATGAACGTATGTTGTGGTCCACGTCAGCTCGAGGGCAACTTACCTTGCTGAGAAGCCTTCTTGTGATAAACTGAAAATGCAGGCTTGATCAGGATGCGGCTAGGAGAGGAAATCACTCACGCTCGCTTTCTCCCTGGGGCTTGTCTTTGTGTTTGCCAAGAACGTTTGGACAATCATCGGCAGAGTCCCTCCAACCAGCTCGGGATTTTGACGACCTAACGCTCCAATTGGACAGAATTAGGCGCGATATCCCTCAGTACGACGTCCAAAGCCTCTATGAATCTATGCCAAACTGAATAACTGCTTGCATGATTGTCGTAGGTGGATCAACGCGTTATTGACTTGCTGACTTTATGAAGCCTTCCATTTTGAATACATCATTCAATTTTTCTGAAGTTGTAATCATTTGTTTTGTTTCTACATGTACATAACATGGGCATATTTAAGTCCCATTCGGATTATATCTTCATTGAGCGTCTTTTTTGCCGTTACATTGTAGACACTTACGATGCAGTGTGTTTACTGGACAACATTCTTTTTACAGAGGTGAAAAGCAGAATGACGACGATATCAGGAACTTCACGACGAACGTCTCATACATCAACATCATTTTATATCAGCGTAAGATGCCTATGTGTTGATTGTACACTGCTGGCCATTAAAATTGCTGCACCACGAAGATGACGTGCTACAGACGCGAAATTTAACCGACAGGAAGAAGATGCTGTGATGTGCAAATGATTAGCTTTTCAGAGCATTCACACAAGAATGGCGCCGGTGGCGACACTTACAACGTGCTGACATGAGGAAAGTTTCCAACCGATTTCTCATACACAAACAGCAGTTGACCGGCTTTGCCTGGTGAAACGTTGTTGCGATGCCTCGTGTAAAGAGCAAAAATGCGTACCATCACGTTACTGACTTCGATAAAGGTCGGATTGTAGCCTATCGCGATTGCGGTTTATCGTATCGCGATATTGCTGTTCGCGTTGGTCGAGATCCAATGACTGTTAGCAGAATATGGAATCTGTGGGCTCAGGAGGATAATATGGAACGCCGTGCTGGATCCCAAAGGCCTCGTATCACTAGCAGTCGAGATGGCAGGCATCTTATCCGCATGGCTGCAACGGATCGTGCAGCCACGTCTCGATCCCTGAGTTAACAGATGGGGACGTTTGCAAGACAATAACTATCTCCACGGACAGTTCGACGACGTTTGCAGCACCATGGTTTATCAGTTCGGAGACCAAGGCTGCGGTTACCCTTGACGCTGCATCATAGACAGGAGCGCCTGCGATGGTGTACTCAACGACGAACCTGGGTGCACGAATTGCCAAACATCATTTTTTCGGATGAGTCCAGGTTCTGTTTACAGCATCATGATGGTCACATCCGTGTTTAGCGACATCGCGGTGAACGCACATTGGAAGCCTGTATTTGTCATCGCCATACTGGCGTATCACCCGGCGTGATGGTATGGGGTGCCATTGGCTACACGTGTCGGTCACCTCTTGTTCGCATTGACGGCACTTTGAACAGTGGACGTTACATTTCAGATGTATTACGACCCGTGGCTCTACCCTTCATTCGATCCCTGCGAAACCCAACATTTCAGCAGGACAATGCACGACCGCATGTTGCAGGTCCTGTGCGGGGCTTTCTGGATACAGAGAATGTGCGACTGCTGCCTTGGCTAGCGAGCAACTGGCTCGTCACAATACGCCAATCACTACTCTTGATCAACCGTGGTATCGTGTTGAAACGGCATGGGCAGCTGTACCTGTACACGCCATCAAAGCTCTGTTTGACTCAATGCCCAGGCGTATCAAGGCCGTTATTGCAGCCAGAGGTGGTTGTTCTGGGTACTGATTCCTCAGGATCTATGCACCCAAATTGCGTGAAAGTATAGTCACATGTCAGTTCTAGAATAATAAATTTGTCCAGTGAATACCCGTTTATCATCTGCATTTCTTCTTGGTGCAGCAATTTTAATGGCCAGTAGTGTATGTAACGGTGTCTTGAAATGTTTAGTGTGCTTCAAAATTCGGAACAGAACGAAAAAAAAATCAATTTACATCTTCATGATAGAACCTATAATGCAAAGGATTATGGACACTTGCAAGCTGAATAGCGAGAAGTGCAGCGGCACAATTTAAAGAAAGCGCTATTATATGATGTGATTGTAGAAAGCTATCATCATATTGGAGCAGAGAAATAAATGTCTGAATAATTTTCCTCATCATTTACACTATGAATATTTCTTTTCTTGTTTTTGTTTGATGGGGAAAAGTCAAAAAATGAATCCGCAGTTATAGCAAGTTACCATATTGCTTTTTAGTTTATAAAGCGTTGCGCAGTTTCACTGATGTACTGTTGATGTCCACCATCTGAAAACTAACATGCATTGATAATTTATAGACATACAGTGGAATAGGCAGATGCATGATAAGTAAGAACTTTCCTCAACGAAAATTTCCACATCTTTTCAGGTCTGCAGTTACGATTATGTCGATATATCGATCGGCACATGGCAGCTTTTTTCTGCAATGAAGGGAAGCTCAATCATTAAAATGCTTTTGTTGACAATAGCGGTGTTCAGAGAGTGTTATGAGATGCTGAGGCCTTAGCGAAAAGCAAAGTAAATAACGTTAATTTTCTTCCAGTGTTTTAAACACAGATAAAATGATAACGAAATATAAATTTGACAATTTAAATCTCGTAATAAAACGGCATTCATCATAAGAATGCATCGAATGTAAAAAATATAGTGTTTCGTATATAGATGCCCCATGTTCTTCACTTCATCAAAATGTATAAAAAATAGGTGTTCCATTTCGTTGCAACTTCTTATTAAAACAATAGTAATAGAAAATAAATTTGAGACAAAAAGAGTTAATGAGGCACCGTGAAGCAGTACGTCTCCGTATAATACGACATTATCAGTCTTGGAATTAAGACTCGTTGCGAAGTTACCCAGCTCCGATCCCTCCCTCCCCTACCTGGCCCTCCCTTCTGCTTTCCCCATCACATGTCGCCTTCAGCCAGCCAGTTGCCCTCTGCCAACGCGAGAACGCGAGACGGCCTCACACGAGCAGATCGATGAATAGGCCTGGTATAAACCGCAAACACAGACAGTCCTACTCAAACAGTGGCTGTATGTTGCTTATTTCTGTGGCCAATAAAACACTGAGCAACAGGCTGTAAACGTACCAAACATATAAATCACGAGGATGATGAAAATTGTTTGTAGCAGTTTACTTCCTTGGTTCTGCATGTTCAGCTAAAACGAAACACATCCAAGAAGTAACTAGAATGAATTTTCACACTGCAATGGAGTATACGCTGATTCTTGGCAAATTAAAACTGTTTGCGACTATTGCCTTTAGCTAGAAAGTGCTCTACAGATTGAACTATCCAAGCGCGATTCATAATCTCTTCCTCCTCCCCTCTCATCTTTTGCCCCCTTGCCCCCCCCCCCCCCCTACCATTCAAAGCTCACTTTCTCCAGTACCTCTTCTCCTTCCTTAGAAACTTCATTAGAGTTCTGCTGGACACCGTGTGGTCCTAGAACTCCTGGAAGAAGGCTATTGTGGGGAAATATGATTCTGAAAAGAGTCCTATAGGCTGTAGAGAAGCCATTTTTCCGCCATGTTTCTTCAACTAGGAGTCCCGCAAGGTATATAGGATCAGAACGCTGTGTATGCGACTCTGTAGTTGTACTAGGATAATACAGATGATATGGCACTTGCCACGGAAGGCGGAAGATTCAAGACTCGGTTCTGCACGCAGTTTTCATCTTTCAGGAAGATTCAAATATTTAAAAGTAATTTTATACACATGGTTGTGTTTTTATCCATAACAGTGGAATATCTCAACATAGCAATTCACTACAGTAATTTCTTTATTCTCTCGAAACTATTACGCTGAGAAAATTATTGTTTGGGAGGAGCCTTCGTCACACACGTACACCGATTGTTTCAACCACATAATAATGCCCACTCGTGTACAGAATACGTTTCGGTGGTTTCCACGTGCTCAAGTTCCGTTGCACACTTCAAACTCCTTACATAATTCATATCGGTCCGGCGGCAGCACGGTGCGGGATCGGATGAGATTGATTAAACGGCGTGCATTAATTAACTAGCTTGTTAAGTCGCAGCGGCTCGGATCCCTGTGGGAAGATGGCGCGCCTCTCTTCAGCTCTCACTCAAACTTCACGTTTAACTTTCAGCCCACTCGCGTGCTGCGTGTGGTAATTTAATTAATCCTCCGTGGTTCGCGACATTATACGCTCAGGGACGAATATTGGGGATCTCTTTCCTCAGCGGTTAATTCGCTCACGTGTGTCAACTTGACGACACAGTTACCGAATATTGTCTTCCATGTGGTAGCTGTATCTGAATGTTACTGTAATAAATCGGAAAAACTTACAGGCAGATAAAATTTGGAATATATCGAGGTAGTTAAATCGGCAAAAGGTTGTGCGGCGACAACCGATGTTAACTGATTACGTTCGTTGACTTTCCATCCAGTTAAAACCAACGTCCTCAGATGATGTTAAGCCTCTTATGAGAGTGTAATAATTAATGGATATTTAATTGATGGTAGAACTTTGTAATGGAACTACGTTTGTCGCATCTTATGGAGATAAGAGATATTAATCCATTGTATACATCGTAACGACGTGCACCAGTTGACACCTGTGGTACTAACAGTCTCTCCTGTATTTGGAACACAAAGATAGCCTAATTCGTCCCAAACTGCTATTTACCCATAAAACGTGATCACTGTTGTGTTTTGTACAAATATACAAGGTTATTCGCGTAATATGTAACAACTCTTTCATTTCCTTAATGGTTCGAAGAATCGAAACGAGGTTTTCTGCAATGCAGAGACAAATAATTTTGTCTCATATTAATCTACTTTAAAAATGTGTGTTAATTCCTAAGGAGCCAAAATGCTAATGTCATCGGCGCCTAAACCTACACATTACTTAAACTTAAGCTAAGAAAAACACACACAGACACACACCCTGTCCCGAGGAAGGACTCGAACTTCCGGCGGGAGGGGCCGCGCCGCCACTTGGTGCAGCTAATCCACTTTAGCTACTGTACCAAACGAGATATTGAACCAAATAGAACGATACATTTTTAATACTACTCGGAAGCTCTTGAAAATACGACTATAGTATGCCTGCATATGTTGGCAATGAAACATCTGGTAAAAAACATCCGAGAAATGTACTACAATTTAACAGCCGTCTGTTAGAAATGTGATTCGTATTAAGTATCTATACAGGAGTTGCGAGTGACTGATATTGCTCAGAGAACTTATGGTCTTTTCTCTCGTCTCCTAGAGAAGTCTTATCTTTGCTTGCGTAATGAGAAGTATATCTGGTTCAAAATGGCTCTGAGCACTATGGGATTTAACATCTGTGGTCATCAGTCCCCTAGAACTGAGAACTACTTAAACCTAACTAACCTAAGGACATCACAAACATCCATGCCCGAGGCAGGATTCGAACCTGCGACCGTAGCAGTCGCGCAAGTATATCTGGAATCTGTACTTTGAACGTTGAGCCTTGCCGGCCAATCGGATGCCTAATGCAGAATTTTGAGTTTGAATAAGGGCACGTGGAGACACTCTTTCCGTGGCTGCCGCCTGGCGCTGTTAACATCATTGTACCTGCTGGCGACTTAAGTGGAAACATTTTGTCTGCTCAGGTTTGATACCATGCGGAATCAGCTGTGCCCTGCCTAGTACAAGATACAGCAACCAGTCGCAAATAACTTTTATTGTTTCTATAGGTTTCGGCCAATGTGTGGCCATCTTCAGAGGTATAAATATGTGGAGAACCAATCACAATAAGGTAACATGCATCCCTTATTAATGTACAGTTGCGTAATCTTTAAATGGGAGTCAATCGTAAAATGCTGCACCAATAAATAAAAGATAAAACATTAAAACTTCTTGTATCTGCACTTAGTCCCAACTGAACTATTCATGTAAGAGGCCGAGTTCACATTGAGGCCTGTGTTTACAGTTACAACACAGCTGTACGTGATACTAGTCTACAGATTTCTCCTTCCAATTATGACGCGTTGACAACGCGTATTAGCTTTATTTTGTAACTCGTATTTCTTATGATTTTATTTATTATTTTATAGTTTTTAAAACTTATGTACAGGAAGCTAAATAGTGATTGTAACTAAAAGCAGTGAGTAACGTTTTATATTTATACATGGTGGTAATTGCATGAACTAACCAGTGGCATCAGTTATTGCTAAACACTTTACATTTTATCATAATATACAAAATACAAACCATCTTATTCAAAATACCAAAGTTGGTGAAATTTTTTATTAAAACTATTCTACGTACTAAGTAAAGATAAAAGGATTTGGAGCAGACAAGAGTCATCGTGCCATCAGCAGTATGTCGAAAGGCCAGAAATCTTTTTGCTTCAAAATGCCCTCTTTCATAAGTTTCATATAAAATCCATTATAATTTACAGAGAGTGGTGTTAAAACTGATAAACTGTCAACTGCATTATGCAATAATGTCAGAAATACATTACATTATTCTCCAGAAACATTGCACTCGTATGCAATTAAGAAGGAGTGTAAATCGTAAATACACTCCTGGAAATGGAAAAAAGAACACATTGACACCGGTGTGTCAGACCCACCATACTTGCTCCGGACACTGCGAGAGGGCTGTACAAGCAATGATCACACGCACGGCACAGCGGACACACCAGGAACCGTGCTGTTGGCCGTCGAATGGCGCTAGCTGCGCAGCATTTGTGGACCGCCGCCGTCAGTGTCAGCCAGTTTGCCGTGGCATACGGAGCTCCATCGCAGTCTTTAACACTGGTAGCATGCCGCGACAGCGTGGACGTGAACCGTATGTGCAGTTGACGGACTTTGAGCGAGGGCGTATAGTGGGCATGCGGGAGGCCGGGTGGACGTACCGCCGAATTGCTCAACACGTGGGGCGTGAGGTCTCCACAGTACATCGATGTTGTCGCCAGTGGTCGGCGGAAGGTGCACGTGCCCGTCGACCTGGGACCGGACCGCAGCGACGCACGGATGCACGCCAAGACCGTAGGATCCTACGCAGTGCCGTAGGGGACCGCACCGCCACTTCCCAGCAAATTAGGGACACTGTTGCTCCTGGGGTATCGGCGAGGACCATTCGCAACCGTCTCCATGAAGCTGGGCTACGGTCCCGCACACCGTTAGGCCGTCTTCCGCTCACGCCCCAACATCGTGCAGCCCGCCTCCAGTGGTGTCGCGACAGGCGTGAATGGAGGGACGAATGGGAAAGGTGGATATACACTGTACTAGTGCCGACATTGTGCATGCTCTGTTGCCAGTGTCTATGTGCCTGTGGCTCTGTCAGTGTGATCATGTGATGTATCTGACCCCAGGAATGTGTCAATAAAGTTTCCCCTTCCTGGGACAATGAATTCACGGTGTTCTTATTTCAATTTCCAGGAGTGTAGCTCGTTACTCTCAAATCAGCGTGCCTCTTAGATTGGCGCGTTGTAGTCGGATACTATTGACTTTTTAACAATTCCCAAAACTGTAGGCTTCTCGTGGCCACTTGCTCATTAAGCAATGTTACACGAGACAGCGTCGCATGGCAAAAAATTTCCAACTCCTCTGACAGGTCTATACATCTTGCCTTCCCGCATTGGTGATGCAGCTTCATGTGAGAAGACGAAAACTGTTGTACCACGGTCACGTTCAGAAAGGCGAACACCGACCATAATTTTTTTTTTGTACCCTTTTCCAGATCTAATCCGACATCTACACCGAATCTGGCATCCAGCTGCAAGTATTGCAGACAGGACATTTAATTCTATGGATTCCTGACCTATGGAAAGGGAAGTGGGATACGGAAGTACTAAGGGATGACGAGATACCCTTTAAGTTCTCTAAGGCTATAAATTCAGCAGTAAGGAATAGCTCAACAGGCAGGGCAGTTGAAGAGGAATGGACATTATTAAAAAGGGCAATCATAGAAGGTGGAAAGGAAAAGATAGGTACAAAGAACATAACTGCGAAGAAAGCATGGGTAACAGAAGAAATAGTTCAGTTGGTTGATGAAAGGAGGATGTGCAAAAATATTCTGGGACACTCAGGAGTACAGAAATACACGTCGCTGAGGAATGAAATACATAGGAAGTGCCGGCAAGCTGCGACAAAATACTTGCTTGAAAGATGTGAAGAAATCGAAAAAGAAATTATTGTCGGAAGCAAAAACTCAGTATATTTCGAAAATCAAAACAACGTTGCGTGTCACTGAAAGCAAGGGTGGAAACATTAGGAGTGCAAAGAGAATTCCACTGCTAAAAACAGCCAAGAGAGCGGATATGTGGAAAGAATACACTGAAAGGCTCTATGAGGGGGAAGATTTGTTTGATGTGATGGAAGAAAAATCAAGAATCGATTTAGAAGGGATAGGGGATCCAGTACTAGAATCAGAATTTAAAAGAGCTTTGGAGGACTTAAGGCATTAGGGATAGATAACATTCCATCGGAATTTCTATAATCATTGGGGGAAGTGACAACCAAAGGACTCTTCACGATGGTGTGTAGAATGTACGAGTCTGGCGACATACCATCTGACTTTCGAAAAAATATCATCTACACAATTCCGAAAACGGCAAGAATCGTAATTTTAGAGAACAAGCGCACAATCTGGTTAACAGCCCATGCATCCAAGTTGCTGGTAAGAATAATATACAGAAGAACTGAAAAGGACATTGAGTATGTGCTACATATCGATCAGTTTGGCTTTAGAAAAGGTAAGGGCACGAGAGAGGCAATTCTGACGTTGTGGTTGATAATGGAAGTAAGGATAAAGAAAAATCAAGACACGTTCATTGGATTTGTCAACCACGTTCATAGGATTTGTCAACCTGGAACAACCGTTCGACGATGTAAAATGGTGCATCGTGTTCGAAATTCTGTGAAAAACAGAGGTAAGCTATAGGGAAAGCCGAGTAAATTACAGTATGTACGAGACCCAAGAGGGAACAATCAGAATGGACGATCAAGAACGAAGTGCTCAGATTAGAAAGGGTGTAAGACAGGGATGTAGTCCTTCGCCCCTACTGTTCATTCTGTGCATTGAAGAAGCAATGATGGAAATAAAAGAAAGATACAGGAATCGAATTAAAATCCGACGTGAAAATATATCAATGGAACGATTCGTTGATGACATTCGCTGAGCGAAAGTGAACAAGTATCACATGATCTGTTGAATTGAAAAAAAATCTCATACGAATAGAGAATATGGATTGAGAGTAAATTGAAGAAAGACGAAGGTAATGAGAAGCAGTAGAAATGAGAACAACGAGAAGCTTAACATCAGGATTCATGGTCACGAACTGGCTGAAGTTAAGGAATTCTGGTACCTATTCAGCAAAATAACCAATGACGGAATGAGCAAGGAGGACATCAAAAGCAGTCTAGCACAGGCAAAAAGGACATTCATGGCCAAAAGAAGTCTACCTGTATCAAACATAGGACTTAATTTGAGGAAGAAATGTCTGAGAATGTATGTTTGGAGCACAACATTGTGTGATAGTGGAACATGGTCTGTGGGAAAACCGGAAAAGGAGAGAATCGACGCACTTGAGATGTGGTGCTAATGACTGTGGACTAACAAAGTAAGGAATAAGGAGATTCTGCGCAGAATCGGAGAGGTTGGAATATGTAAAAAACTTTGACAAGGGAAAGGGACAGGATGATAGAACATCTGTTAAGACATGATGGAGTGACCTCCGTACACCTCGTGGCGGCCCGCTTCAAACCAGTCAGAAGACTGGTGATTCAAATAGGAAAATCTAAGTAAATAAATTAAGCTAAAGCTTTGAAAGGGGACGTAGACTCCAATTGGCCCTCATTCCGGTTTCTGAACTTCTGTCAGCACTCTGATATGTGATGTTGTTGGATGACAATCATTTTCTCTATCAGCAAAGGTAGGTTGAGAATAGTATGACTTCGGCTGGTACATAGGCTGTTCTGGAATATCTGTGATGTAGATTCCCTACAGTATCGTAATCATAGAATCGAGTGCTATTACCGTGAGCACCAGTGGTCCCAATGGCCAGCTCCTTGAGAACTGGAGACCTCGAGTATTTAAAGGGAACTAACGTGAGGCTTTAATGCGATGCTCGGTTCGTAATGATCGGATGCGTCCTCATTCTGCTGTGTTCGCCTAATAAGGTCCTAACTGCTGAGAAGATTTTCTGATACTGGTTCTTATAAAACAGGTTCAGTTCCTTTAAACATTTCTCATGAACTAACAAATATGTGTCTCACGTTTCAGTTCGTTTTCTGTGCCATGCTATTTTCTGCTGAGCTCGTCCTCTCTCTCTCTCTCTCTCTCTCTCTCTCTCTCTCTCTCTCAGCATGGTGTTGTAACACTCCGAGGCCTGGCCCACGTCCGACATACCGCTTATTTCCCGGTTCTGTTTCTGTCTCTAGTGTGGCCACACTTTGCTAGCCGCAAGGTGAATGAGTTTCATTAAATTTTCTGATTTTGTAACCCATTACTATTCTGTGCCGAAATACTCGTCATTGTTACTTATTCAGCTGCATAAGGTCCGGGAGTATCTACATTTCATACTTCTGCAAGAAGAGACGCATTTACACATTTAATTTGTATTTTAAACTTGAAGATCTTAGCTGTGACTTTCGTTTACTTTAACTTTTACAAAAGCATAATTTTGCGTATTATGTTGTGCTAAAAAGCAGTGCTATGATCAGGCAGAGATTCCGAAATAAGGTACTGTAGCATAAGGCGTACCCAAGAGCAGATATTGAATCTGATCAGAATTTAGTAATGAAGAAAATGGGGCTAAGGCTTAAAACAATATTCCTGAAGGATCAGTGGACAAAGAAGTAGGTTACGGAAGTACTGAGGAATGAAGAGATACGCTTGAAATTCTCTAAGGCTATAGATACTGCGATAACGAAGAGATGAATGGACATCCCTGAAGAGGGCAATCACAGAAGTTGGAGAGAAAATCGCTGGTACAAAGAGGGTAGCTGCGAAGAAACCATGGGTAACGGAATAAATACTTCAGTTCATTGATAAAAGGAGGAAGTACGAAAATGTTCAGGAAAATTCAGGAATACAGAAGCACAACTCACTTAGGAATGAAATAAATAGGCAGTGAAGGGAAGTTAAGGCAAAATGGCTGCAGGAAACATGTGAAGAAACAGAAAAAAAAACGATTGTCGGAAAGACTGAATCAGCATATAGGGAGGTCAAATAAACATTCGGGAAATTAAAAGCGAGGGTGGTAACATTAAGAGTGCAACGGGAATTCCTCTGTTAAATGCAGGCGAGAGAGCGGGTAGGTGGCGAGAGTACATTGATGGTTTCTCTGAACGGAAAAAGTTGTCTGATGATGTGGCTGAAGAAGAAACAAGACTCGACAGGGAAGAGATGGGGCTCTAGTAGTAGAATCAGTATTTCAACGAGCTTTGAAGGACTTAAGATCGAATAAGGCAAAAGGGACAGGTAACATTCTATCAAAATTACGAAAATTACTGCGAGGTGGCAACAAAACTATTCACGTTGATGTGTAGAATGTGTGAGGATGGCGACATACCATCTGAAGTTCGGAAAAACATCTTCAGCTCAGTTCTGAAGAATGCCAGAGTTGACAAGTGCGAGATTTATGGCACAATCAGCTTAACGGCTCATGCATTCAACTTGCTGACAAGAATAATAAACAGACGAATGGAAAAGAGAACTGGAAATGTGCTAGACGACGATCAGTTTGGTTTTAGGAAAGGTAAAGACACCAAACAGGAAATTCTGATGTTGTGGTTGGTAATGGAAACAGGACTAAAGGAAAATTAGGACAAGTTCATAGGATTTATCGACTAGGATTAACGCTCGACAATGTCAAGTGATGTAATGTGTTCAAAATGTTGAACAAAATAGGGATAAACTACTAGGAGAGACGGGTATTATACAACATGAAACAGAACCAAGAGGGAATAATAAAAGTGGAAGACCAAGAACGAAGTGCTCGTATTAAAAAGGGTGTAAGACAGGGATGCAGTCTTTTGCCCCGTTGTTCAATCTATACACTGAAGAAGCAAAGATGGAATGTTCAGGAGTAGCGGAAATAAAATTCAAGGGGAAAGGATACCAGTGATAAGATTCGCTGATGACATTGGTATTCTGAGTGAAAGTGAAGAGGAATTATAAGATCTATTGAATGGTATGAATAGTCTAATGACTACAGAGTGTGAATTGAGCGTTAATTGAAGAGAGACAAAACAAATGAGAAGTAGCAGAAAGGAAAACAGCAAGAAACTTATCAGGAAATTTGGGCACCAGGCAAATGAAGTTAGAGAGTTGTGCTTCCTAGGAACCAAAATAACTCATGACGGACAGAGCAAGAAGGAAATCAAAAACGGATTAACACTGCCCACAAGGGCATTTCTGGCCAATAAAAGCCTGTTATTACCAAACATAAACCTTAATTTGAGGAAGAAATTTCTGAGAATGCACGTTCATCACATCACTGTATGGTAATGACATATGGACTGTGAGGAAACAGGAATAGAAAAAAATCGAAGCATCTGAGACAAGATACAACGAATGAATGTTGAAAATTTGGTGGTCTGATAATGTAAGAAATGACACGTTCTGCGCAGTATCGGAGTTGAAAGGACTACGTGGAAACCACTGACAAGAAGTACAGGACGATGGGACAACTGCCTAGACGGCACGGAATAACTAGCGGGAGCTGCAGAGGGTAAAAACTGTAGAGGAAGACAGAGATTAGTATACATCCAGCAAGTAAGTGAGGATGTAGGTTGCAAGTGCTTCTCTAAGATGAAAAGACTGGTAAGAATGATGATACAAAAAAAAAGGCTATGATTACAGCATCATCTTTCCTTAACAGTAGTCAGACTGTGTTGTTCACACATGGATCAAATTTTATAGAAAGAGGAATGTTTTCAGACCATTAACACCGAAGTCACAGCTGTTATTCACTCTTCCGTGAAACAATAACAGATAGTAACGTTCTCAAACTGAAAGGTAAGGCAGCTGAAATCGGTTATTCCGGAATAAAGGCCGCCATGCCTGAATCTCATGCATGGCTCCGTTGTTAACGCGTGAAGAAAATAAGCAACTACTAGAAACGCACTTTCAACCTTAAACGACACACGTGCAGGTGTTGAACTGTATGTTAATTTTTAGTATGATAAGATGCACCTAGGAATCTCAAATGTGACGGTGTTTAATCCATCTTGCCTTTCAGTTTTCGCACCTCTATCGGAATTTTGGGAATAGCATAGGTGCCTTATTATCGTTATGTCACTGTATTCGTATTTTTACATATAAATCTTTTGAATAGAGTATATCGTTCAATTTTTATAAATTATTCGCTTCTGTGTCTTGATTGAAAGAAGAGTAAAGAGTGTAAGACGTGTATATTTCTATTGTCAAATCACAATTTATGAAAGATGTTTATATTTTATTAATAGGTTTAAGTAGGAATAATTAATATTTGTCATGTTGGAAAAAATTGTGGTAGCAGGGAATGTCTGCACCAAAGTATTGTTGACAAGAGAGACCGCAAATTTATATAATTTTAAAAAGTGCGGGAGAGACCGCGTATGGATACATTTTAAGAAAAGAGCGGGAAAGACCGCGCATTGATACATTTTGAAATGGTAGCGGGGATTATCTGCATCAGAAAGCGTTGTTGGCAGGAGAGACCGCACTTTAGCTTTCGTAGGAAGTCAGTAGTAACCGAGAAGTGAAGCGAGTCGGTAGCAGATCTGAAGCGAGAGGTTGAGAGGAGCGGTGTGCCTGCCAGCCACTAGCTGTGAGCTACAAGAGATTATAAACGGATGTACAGAGACATCAGCTAACTATTATAATAAGAGGAACTAATATTATGGAATTAATTTTTTGAGAAACTCAAGACTACTGAAGGTATGTTTGCGCATTGCTAGTTTTAAGATTATTGTAAAGAGTAAGTCCCATTTGAACGTTCGTAAAATCATTTCATTTAGAATATAATTAACTTTTGCCAGCAATATTACATTTATAATTATAATCCATCCCAACAACCATCAACGTAAGACTTTGCAAAATTTTATTGTTGTCAAGAAAAAGTTTAACTATGAATTACGTAACTTCAGTCAAATTAGTTAAAGAATAACGTCAGCTTTTGCTATTGAAGAATAAAGTCAGCTTTGGTAATAAATACAGCCACTTATTATGAAAGCCCACCAGCAGCTAATAAAGTACAGTAAAACAGAGTAAGTTTCATAGTTTATTGTAAAAGGAAAGGTTGTCATTAACAAAAGAAGTATATAGGAGACGGGAAGGTTTCAAGAGGAAATAACGTTTTTCGAAATAACATGTGCCTCTACCTACCATCATTGGTAGGAAACCTTGTTTCGATATATGGACCACTCACGAAATAAAAGGTCTGCTTCGTTTTACGTGTCTCAAGTCACGTATGCGACGGTCAGTATTCCTTCAGTTGTCACATGACAGATATATCTTTGCAACCATTGTCCTGAATTTATAATAGGCCGGAGTTGTGTATTTCAATAAATATTTGATGTCAAATATCGTTGTTCATTAACGGCAAATAGAATACAAGTTGTCGTCACGGCATATCGAGGCGTATGCATTTCCCATTGGCTCCTCGTACCTCAATGGTTCCGGTTCCCTTTACTCGGCCAGCTTCACCAGCGCAGTTGCTCCATTGTCCGGCACGTGCTGCCAAAATGGAAGGAGGAAGTGTTCTCACAGTGTGTGCTGAGTGGTTGTTATACTATCTTGAATCAATCTCTGACTCTCTTCTTACCGCAAGATCCAGAAATTGTCGAAATAGTACGTATTTTCAAACCTATCTTCGTGTTCTTCAACAGCCAATTTGTTACATCGATACTGCCGTCAAAAAATCTACGTTCTCTCGTACTGCGGTTGTCTGTAAGTTTTCTGTTGGTGGTGTAATTGAGAAACAAGCGAGGCATTTGGGTCTAAGATGGTGGGGACCACCTGATAGCTACAGGGTGACAATTATTAAACTATATGAACAAAAAACGTAAATTAGTTACAGACTATGGCGTGCATACACTTTATTCAACATGTAAATGTCACTACAGATATTCGTACTTAGCTTACGACATGTTCGATGTGCCCACCATCATTGGCGGTGATGTGGCACAGACGAATAGCGAAATTCTGTATGACCCGCTAAAGTGTCGGAACATAGATGCTGTCGATAACCTTTTTAATGGCTATCTGCAGCTCAGCAATGGTTTCGGGTTTATTGCGTCCACCTTGACTTCAATATAGTCCCACAAAAAGGAGTCGCGTGTATTCATATTCAGGGAATTCGAGGGCCAATCGAGGCCCATCCCAGTGGCCTCTCGTACCACAGAGCTAGAATGCGCCCCCAAAGTGGTCCTCCAGAATATCTAACACTCTCCCGCTTCGATGGGATGAGCCACATCTTGTAGAAACCGGGTCGCTTTGGATAATGGGGATGAAATCATCTTCCAAAACCACGCACCGTTGTGTAGTCACCGTGCCATCAAGGACTATCGCACCGATTATTCCATGACTGGACACTGCACACCAAACAGTCACCCATTGAGGGTGAAGAGACTCCTCGATCGCGAAATGCGGATTCTTAGCCCCCCAAATGCGCCAATTTTGCTTATTGACGAACTCATCCCAATGAAAATGGGCTTCGTTGCTAAAAATCAAATCATAATGACATCAATGTCCTGTTCGTCAGTTCTGTGGACAATAGTGTTGGTGAAACACAACCACCGTTCCATAGCCCTGCGGCTTAATGGCTGATGGGTTTGAATTTTTTTATGGGAAGAGATCCAGGTCCTCGGGAAGAATTTGTCGCAGTGTCTCCTAGTTGATCCCCACCTGTTGTGTAGTTCGCCTGACTGATTTCCAGGGATTGGTTAGATATATATGCGTCTTTTCGATGTTTGGAAGCGTTTCTACCCTTTTTGGACTACCGACATTGCCAATACTGTGATGACGATCACTACCCATTCTCTCGAACCTGCGAATCAAATTCTTGATTGTTAGCACACTTGGACCGGTTGTTTTCAGCTTGAACCCGGTGCAAACTTCCTTTCGCCGCAGTTGTGATGTTACTGCTTGGATAGTAAGCCTTCTCCAGGGATATACGCTCAGGCACGCTATAACGTGACATTTTCACGTGGAAATGGCTGACAACAGTAACTCGCGTGCATATGCGCATATTAATTCCCGTCATGCCCCGCGGCCAATCGTACCGTTTGAACGTCCTAACGCAAATCGTTCACAAGTTATAACGATTTTATTCCACATAGTTCAACAATTGTCACCCTATACATTGAGTTAGGCTGATGTAGACAAACAGAAAACCAGAAACAAAGTAAAGCTTAGCATGTTTTTTTTTTCTTTTCTATGCGATTCTGTCACACGTTTTCTCCTCGGAGACCAGTGCAGCACGCGATATGTAGTACGACCTAGTGGTGGTTATTGTGAACAAATATGTGACTAAAATTCTACACTACGACGATGTCTAGCGATACTTATAATAAAAGTGAAAACTGTATTTTTTGCGAAAGAACTGTGGACTGGTATCTGATTGACTTTACCTGCCAGTCTGACGCTAATAAATGAGTAATATTCTATTACGGTTAAATAATGAATGATTAGACTAGGGAATAATGAGATGTGAAGCGTAAGTCGTTTCATTGACCGCAGAGTAATCAGGCTAGTATGTGCCTCCTGATAAAAGGGTAGTTATCGCGTAGTGACGTTGAGTCCTTAAATTACACCGTTCTTTGATTCTCGGGAAACTCGCAGTAGTGAGAGTGTTAAAGTGGGATTCGGTCGACCGACAGTGCGATTGGCGTCACAGTCTCACCCCGCGGAAGAGCGGAACCGCTCGCCGCTATCTTTAATACAAATTACTGTGCGAGCAGCAGTAAATCAAGAGAGTGCGGCTCTACCGAACAATTACTGGTGGCGCTACACATCAATCACGCTGATAAGGGAGATGTATGGCGGCGATCAGTCAGCGGAACGACACCCACGCGCGGCGCGCCCGCTTTGCCACCTGCTGTCTCCTTGCTGTACTACTTCTGCGCTCCCGGTGCTACTAATCGCCTCTTTTAGAGCACCCATTACAAGTTCTCATTTTACGTTTGTGATAAGCCAAGTTCAATCACTTCAGCCATATGATACTGCCCAGAACTAGAAGCGTGTAGGTTTCGTCAGGTGGTGGCTTTTAAATAATATTATTTGATGATTCAGGAGCAGATTCATTAAAATTTAGAGTTCTTCTGTTGAAATATGCACGGTATAGTTTGATTATCGTAATTATTGCTGTTGTTATTGTCAGTTCGAAGGTTTTCAGGGCTGGAGTGTCTTTCCAAAGACCTCCTTCTGGCTTGTAGATCCCATTATCTAAAACAATTCACTAGCGCTGGAGCCACCACTAGAAGTGACCACCTCCATTTCTATTGGTCCAGGGTTACCTGCCATTTTATTATGCTTCCATGATGTTTCTTAAAAGAATCATAACTGGAGATGAGAGGCATGTTTGCAGTTACGATATTGAAACGTCGAAACGACGAAGATTTGCAGTGACAGACGTGATAACAGAAAATTCGCAGACGACGCTTCGCGCGGTCCAATAAAAGATGTACCCAGATTGCTTCCGGAATTCAAAACGGCGTTGGCAGCGCTGAGTCAGTTATCGAGGTTGGTATTTCGAAGGAGACCATGCACAATGAGAAAAGGTAAGTGTGGAAACATTTTGTGGACGAAATTCAGGAATTTTTTCAACAGACCTCGCATTTACAGGGTGACTGAGTGAAAATGTTACAAACTTTCAGGGGTTATGGAATAGGGTGAATGCATCAATTTGGGGCAAAGAGTTTCTGGTCCGGTAACGAAAGCTGTTCGGATACCTCTGTCAGAGGAATACATGTGCTGATACTACTGCAGCTGAGACTGTAGAAGGGACAGCTTCCAGAAGTGTAAGTATGGACCAAAATAAGAAAAGAACGTCTAGTAAACATGGTCACAAAAATGTATACCTGAGGAGCTATACCATTCGCTCAATAGATGAGATGTGTTTCACAGTAGCGAAGATGAAAAAGTCTTCATAGCTCATCAGCTCAGTTATGTAGCTTAGTGCTACAGCCGAAGGTTGAAAATTAGATGGACTGAAAAGGTAAGGAATGACGAGGGTCTGCGCAGCGGAGAAGAAAGGAATATGTCGAAAACACTGACAAGGAGAAGGGACAGGATGAAAAAACATCTGTTAACACACACTAGAGGGCGCTGTAAGGGGCAAATCCTGTAGAGGAGGTAGTTTGCAAGTGTACTCTGAGATGAGGAGGTTGGCACGGGAAAGGTATTCGTAGCGGGCCCTGTAAAACCAGTCCACAGATTGATTATTAAAAAAAAAGTTTGGTTATGGTACGTAACACCACCTCTGAAAGTTGCCTAAATTACAATCTCGGCAAGAACATTCATGTATTCCACTGTCAAAGGTATCAGTAATACTTCCGCTTACAACTTACGACTTGTTCGTTTGTGGACCACTATCCTTTGCCTAAAAGTGATACATTTATCTTTGTACATCATTCTTTAAGGTCTGTAACATCGTTATGGACTGAACCTAGCATGTTGTTGTTGTGGTCCTCAGCCCACAGACTGGTTTGATGCAGCTCTCCATGCTACTCCATCCCGTGCAAGCTTATTTATCTCCCAGTACCTACTGCAATCTACATCCTTCTGAATATGCTTGGTGTATTCATGTCTCGGTCTCCCTCTACGATTTTTACCCTTCACGCTGCCCTCCAGTACTAAATTGGTGATCCAATGATGACTCAGAACGTGTCCAACCAACCGATCCCTTTTTCTAGTCAAGTTGTGCCACAAATTCCTCTTCTCCCAATTCTATTCAGTACCTCCTCATTAGTTACCTCATCTATCTATCTAATCTTCAGAATTATCCTGTAGCACCAAATTTCGAATGCTTCTATTCTTTTCTTGTCAAAACTATTTATCGTCCATGTTTCACTTCCATACGTGGCTACATTCCATACAAATACTTTCAGAAACGCCTTCCTGACACTTAAATCTATACTTGACGTTAACAAGTTTCTTTTCTTCAGAAACGCTTCCCTTGCCATTGCCAGTCTGTATTTATGTCCTCTCTACCTCGACCATCATCAGTTATTTTGCTCCCAAATAGCAAAATTCATCTACTACTCTAAGTGTCTAATCCAGTTCCCTCAGCATCACCCAAATTAATTCGAATACATTCCATTATCCTCGTTTCCCTTTTGTTAATGTTCATATTTATCCTCCTTTCAAGACACTGTCAATTCCGTTCAACTGCTCCTCCAGATCCTTTGCTGCCTCTGATAGAATTACAATGTCATCGGCGAACCTCAAAGTTTTTATTTCTTCTCCATGGATTTTAATACCTACTCCGAAATATTCTTTTGTTTTCTTTACTGCTTGCTCAATATACTGATTGAATAATACCGGGGATAGGCTACAACCCTGTCTCACTCAATTCCCAACCATTGTTTCACTTTATGCACCTCGACTCTTATAACTGCCATCTGGTGTCCGTACAAATTGTAAATAGCCTTTCGATCCCTGCATTTTACACTTGCCACGTTCATGATTTGAAAGAAAGTATTCCAGTCACCATTGTCAAAAGCTTTCTCTAAGTCTACAAATGCTAGGTTTGCCTTTCCTTACGCTATACTCTAAGTAAGTCGAAGTTCAGTATTGCCTCAAATGTTAAAACATTTCTACGAAATCCTAACTAATCTTCCCCGAGGTCGGCTTCTACCAGTTTTTTCTTTCATCTGTAAAGAATTCGCGTTAGTATTTTGCAGTCGTGACTTATTAAACTGATAGTTCGGTAAACTTCACATCAGTCAACACATGCTTTCTTTGGAACTTTAATTGTTATCCTCTTCTTGAAGTCTGAGGGTATTTAGCCTGTCTCATACATATTGCTCACCAGATGGCAGAGATTTGTCAGGGCTGGCTCTCCCAAGGCTGTCAGTAGTGCTATTGGAATGTTGTCTACTCCTGGGGCCTTTTTTCAACTTAGGTCTTTCAGTACACTGTCAAACTCTTCACGCAATATCATATCTCCCATGTCATCTTCATCTACATCCTCTTCCATTTCCATAATACTGACCTCAAGTACATCGCCCTTGCACCTTTCTGCTTTCTCTTCTTTGCTTAGAACTGGGTTTCCATGTGAGCTCTTCATATTCATACAAGTGGTTCTCTTTCCTCCAGAGGTCTCTTTAATTTTCCTGTAGGCAGTAACTATCTTACGGCTAGTGAGATATGCCTCTACATGCTTACATTTATCCTCTAGCCATCCCCTAGCCATTTTGCACTTCCTGTCGATCTCATTTTTGAGATGTTTGTATTCCTTTTTGTCTGCTCCATTTGCTGCTTTTTTATATTTCCTCCTTTCATCAATCAAGTAATTAAATTCAATATATCTTCTGTTACCCACCGATTTCTACTAGCCCTCTTCTTTTTACCTACTTTATCCTCTGCTGCTTTCACTACTTCATCCCTCAAGCTACCCATTCTGATTCTACTGTATTTCTTTCCCCCATCCTGTCAATCATTCCCTAATGCTCTCCATGAAACTCTCTACAACGTCTGGTTCTTTCAGTTTATCCAGGTCCCATCTCTTTAAATTCCCACCTTCTTGCAGTTTCGTCCGTTTTAATCTACAGGTCATAACCAATAGACTGTGGTCAGAGTCCACATCTGTGTCTGAAAATGTCTTACAATTTAAAACCTGGTTGCTAAATCTCTGTCTCACCCTTATATAATCTGTATGAAACCTTCTAGTATCTCCACGCTTCTTCTATGTGTAAAACCTCCTTTCATGATTCTTGAACCAAGATTAAGTTACGATTATGCTCTGTGCAAAATTCTACCAGGCGGCTTCCTCTTTCATTTCTAAACCTACTCCATAGTCACCTACTACTTATCTTCCTTTTGCTGCTATCGAATTCCAGTCACCCATGACTATTAATTTTTTGTGTCTCTTCACTATCTCAATAATTTCTTTTATCTTATCGTACATTTCATCAATCTCTTCGTCGTATACAGAGCTAGTCGGGATATAAACTTGTACTAGTGTGGTAGGCGTGGGCTTCGTGTCTATCTAGGCCACAATAATGCGTTCACTACGCTGATTGTAGTAGCTTACCCGCATTCCTATTTTTTTATTCATTATTAAACCTACTCCTGCATTACCCCTATTTGATTTTGTATTTATAATCCTGTATTCACCTGACCACAAATCTTGTTCCTTCTGCCACCGAACTTCACTAATTCCCACTATATCTAACTTTAACCTATCCATTCTTTTTAATTTTTCTAACCTACCTGCCCGATTAAGGGATCTGATATTCCATGCTCCGATCCGTAGAATGCCAGTTTTCTTTCTCCTGATAACGACGTTCTCTTGAGTTGTCCTCGCCCAGAGATCCGAATGGGATACTATTTTACCTCTGAAATATTTTACGCAGGAGGGCACCATCATCATTTAACCATACAGTAAAGCTGCATGCCCTCGGGAAAAATTACGGCTGTAGTTTCCCCTTGATTTCAGCCGTTCGCATTACCAGCACAGCAAGGCCGTTTTGGTTAGTGTTACAAGGCCAGATCAGTCAATCATCCAGACTGTTGCCCCTGCAACTATTGTAAAGGCTGCTGCCCCTCTTCAGGAACCGCACGTTTGTCTGGCCTCTCAATAGATACCCCTCATTTGTGGTTGCACCTATGGTACGGCTATCTGTATTGCTGAGTGACGCAAGCCTCCCCACCAACGGCAACGCCCATGCTTCATGGGGGGGGCATATACATACATACATAGGCGTCGAACCTGTACCTTACATGCTCTGTAGCATTGTTCCATGGGTTCATACCCTCATTTTGTTCCGCGGGACACGTTCTTCATTCCATTGAAGTTTGTCGTGATTATTTTGAAACACCCTGAATAATTTTCTTTTGTGCCTGCAAATCCGCCCCTTCCCTAAATACGTTTAAAAGTAATTTGGTACACTGTAAATGATTTCTTGTTCTGTGATCTCATTAGTTGGTGCTGTACAAAGGATTTCGAGACTGTATATCTAATCATGATGAATCTCATTTTTGGTGTGTTATACAACGTTATATGGATCCACAGTCGCCATAAATTTCTGAAAGGAAGTTGTTTCCTTCATAGACTGTTGTTCTATTCTGAATATTTAAATATTAGTTAATTTCACACAATTGTGGAAGTTTTTTTCTTTTCTGTTAAATCATCGGTCTTCTGTCTGGTTTGGTGCAGTCCGCTAAGAATTCCACTCCTGTGTCGACTTCATCTCAGGGTAGCACTTGCAACCTACGTCCTGAATTACAAATACTTGCTGGATGTATTCCAGTCTCTGTCTGCCACTACAATTTTCATCCTCTATAGCTACCTCTAGTGCCGTGGAAGCTATTCCGTGATGTCTTAAAAGATGTCCTCACGTCCTATCCCTTCTTGTCAGCGTCTGCCATTTATTCCTTTCCTCGACAGTTCTCCGGACAACATCCTCTTTCGTTAGCTTAAAGTGCACCAAATTTTCAACATTATTCTTTAGCAACACAAATGCTTCGGTTATAATCTTTTTCGGTTTTCCCAAGGCCCATGTTTCACCACCACACAATGCTGTGCTCCTAACGTACAGTCTTAGAAATTTCTTCTTCAACTTAAGGCCTGTGTTTCATACAGCTAGACTTGTGTTGGCTAGGAATACACTTTTCGCATTGCTAGTCTGCTTCTGATGTCCTCCTTGCTGCATCCATCATGAGTTATATTGCTGCCTAGATAGCAGAATACTTTACAATCATCTACTTCGTAATCACCAGTTCAATTGAGTTTCTCGCTGTTCTCATTTCTGCTACTTCCCATTACTTTCGTCTTTCGTCGATTTGCTCCTAATGCATATTCTGCGTTCATTAGACTCTTCATTCCGTTCAGCAGATCCTTTAATTCTTCTCCACTCTGTGCTAGACTAGTAGTGTCATTAGCGAATCTTATCATGGATATCGTTTTGCCTTAAATTTAAATTACATTCTTGAATATTTGTTTTATTTCCATTATTGTTTCATTGATGTATAGAGTTGTACAAAAGTGACTAAAGAGCACATCCGTGTGCTACAACCTTTTTAATCCGGGCACTTCGTTCTTGGCCTTCCAGTCTTATGTTGCCTCTTGATTCTTGGACGCATTGTATATTACTCGTGTTTCCCCTTACCTTACCCCTACTTTTCTCAGAATTTCAAACATTGTTTACCGTTTGACATTGTCGAACGCTCTTTCTAGGTCAAAAAATCTCCTTATTGTGCCCTGACTTATTTAGTATGGTTTCTGCTATCAACTGCAACGTCAAAACTTCCCGTCTGGTGTCTACCTTTCATAAAGCCAAACTGATCGTCATCTAACACATTGTTATTTTCTTTTCCGTCCTTCTGTATATCATTCTTGTCAGCGACTTGGATGCATGAACTCTTGATGGTGCGATAGTTCTCCCATTCGTCAGTTCTTGCGATATTCAGAATTGTGTGGATGGTGTTTTCTGGAAGTCTGATCGTAAATAGGCAGACTCAAATTCTACACACCAAAGTGAATAATCGTTTTGTTGCTACTTACTCCAATGAGTTTAGAAGTACTAGCTGCGTGTTATCTATCCCTTCTGCCTTATTCGATCTTAAGTCTTTCAAAGTTCTTTTAAATTCTAATACTTGACTCATATCTCTTCTACATCGATAACATTTTCTTCTTCTATCACTTCATCCGCAAGTCTTCCCCATCCTAGAGGTCTTCAATGTAGTCCTCCCACCAATCTGCTCTCTCCTATGCATTTAACAGTGGAGTTCCCATCGCACCATTAGTGTCACCACGTTTATGTACAGGATGGCAGCCAGTCAGGGAATATTGTATGGAATTGGTTTAAAAAATTTATTTCAAAGGCCCAGTGAAATCTGCACAAGTTTTCTCTCAAAGCAACTTACGCTGTGCCTACGTGACACAAGTTGCCTGTCTTTCAGAAATGAGGCAGTTCTGTCCAGTTAAAGCTGCTGGCAAGAGACGCCTTGAGCCTTATGCAGAAATTCATACCACCGGTCTTAGCCAACATCATGCGTGGGATACAGGTCACATGTGTGGACGCTGGAGCAGACCGCAGTGCAGAACACAGTTGCCTCTGTCTCTTATGACGTGGACCTCAACCGGAACAGAGGTCTTCCTTGGGAGGCACAGCCTCTGGCTCTGTTCCCTGACCGGCCACCAACACCAATTAACATGAACCACCTCCCACTTCAATTAGTTGTTCATGTCCTAGACTGTCCTAAACCTGACAACTTCCGACCCTAGGTGCGCCCCTTGTATATCATACATTGGAATATATTCTCTTAATTTTACCTAATTATATAATGCTGTCATTTAACGGCAGCCGTGGATGCTCACCCACGAGTCCTGATCGCTTGACGACTGTACGTTATCGTCGCAGGCCACGCACTGCCCTTGCCGTGGTTCACCGAGCGCACGGGCAAGCTATTCGCGGTCTGCCCCGCCGCTCATGCCGCTGCTACGCGAATACCACATGTGAACGGCCTTCAGCCGCCGCCCCACCGTCGGCAGCGCATTCTGCGCGTCGCAACGCAGCGACTGACTGTGGGTGTTGATATGTAGTGAGGCACTCGCAGCGATTTGTTCAGAGAAGAACTTAGAAATCAGTAAATAATAGTACGCAGATAAATTTTGCAACTTATACAGTTTTTTGCATGTGTCTTTACCTAGGACGATTTGAACTTTACGTTTTTGTGAGTGTAGTTACTGTGAAGTACGCGGAATGTACAAATCTTTAACATAATTTAATTTTTGTTCTGAAGAAGATACCATTATTACCATCGAAACGTAGGTAAGCTAATAAAATTTTACGTTGCAGCTGAAGGATGAATTTCTTAATTTCTGTGCGTTTGAATGTATAACTGTTCTTAAATAACAAGCTTGTTGGTGGGATAGTTAAAAAGTTTTGTAAGGTATATTTGCGAGAGCTTTCGATTGATCTCCAGGGATGCGGAGCTTGCACAATTTGTTTGGCAACTACAGAGTCTCCCAACCGTTCATGGTACTTTATTCCATTTTCTTTTCGTGTCATGATCAATTCTTTTTTCTTTAGTCTCTCCGGCAACCATCATTTCTGTGCCCTTCAATGAAAGAAGGTTCCTACTCCTTGCTCGACTGACGTGAGCGCTTTAAGGGTTCTGTAACGTCCTGTGGCACTATACCGCTTCTGCAAGGTTCCCGAAATCGTGGCGCAGTAAATCTTTTTACTTTGATGTGGGCAGGACCAGACACAGACGCGAATTCAGCGTTTAGGCGTTGTAAGAAAATCGACAAACCATTGAACCCTGACGGTGCTGGAGATGTTCATGGTTTACCACTGGTACTAGACGACTTGAGGCCTCAAGCGCTTACATAGTCGTAATTACACGATTAGCACTTGCGTTGCGGAAACCGATAGGACGCTGTGTGATATGCCGGATTGCGGAACGAAACGACTGAACTTTTTCTGTCTTCTCTTTCCCTTCTTTCTGCGTATCTCTACATTCTCTTTCCCGACCGCTTATTCTTTTTCTGTCCATGCCTTCTATTTTTTGTAAGTGGTAGTTGCTTGACTGGTTAACTCAATGCACGAAGCTACGGTGAATTACGTGGTGTAGCGTAATAAGACATCTAATTATGAAAGACAATTGATCTGGTGTACCCCTGTAAGCTGTTAAGTGAGGATATATGGTGCCTTCCGGCTGTTAACCCCGAGAGGGCAGCGAAGTAGTATTGATATGACGTGTTTAAGACGTTGTTCTACAACAGAGGATATGACGACGTCCAGCTGTTATCCCCCAGAGGGCAGCGACGTTTACTTCACATGAATTGATGTATGAGGTTGTTTTATTAACGTTATTGGCGAGCAGGCAAAAGGTCCTATCGTTCATGTAGTTCAAGGTAATTGTGTGCAGGCAAGAATTCATCTGTCAGTTGTTTCAAGTGATGGTTATATGAGAGAAGATGATTCAGTGATGATAAATTGTTTATTTTATGCTGTCGTCTCCAGAGGGCAGAGCAAAACCGCTAAGCACGATTCGTTTTACCATTCATCGAGATACCATTTGAGAAAATGTTTTTTTGTAGTCGTCTAAATGGCGGTCCATGTTACCAGTGAACGCTTACTGTAATCAGTGACTGCATGGCGTAAACATGTGGAGCGGCACAGCTGTCGCCTTGCGATAAGCCAGCCACGCCCCTACACGCTGCCACTTCTCTTCCTCTTCTTCGTCTGGTTTGTCATAAATTAAGTCTAACATTCATTTGACCTATAAGTCATTTGTTGCGTAGGTTTTGGTTCAAATGGTTCAAATAGCTCTGAGCACTATGGGACTTAACATCTATGGTCATCAGTCCCCTAGAACTTAGAACTACTTAAACCTAACTAACCTAAAGACATCACACGCATCCATGCCCGAGGCAGGATTCGAACCTGCGACCGTAGCGGTCACGCGGTTCCAGACTGAAGCGCCTAGAACCGCACGGCCACACTGGCCGGCCGTAGGTTTTGAGTGACAATGTACAGAGCGTATTATGTAGAATATAAATATTAAGTTTTTGTACGTAAGAATCCATATTTTTTGTGATAAAGATGACCCAGGTGCATGCCTATTGGTATTATGTGGAACGTTTAGGTACTTTGAAGATTTTGAGGTGTTTAAATTTGGAAATTTGCGGTCCTGTGGGACTAAACTACTGAGATCATCGGTCCCTAGGCTTACCCACTACTTAATCTGACTTAAACTAACCTACGCTAAGGACAACACATGCCCTAGGGAGAACTCCGTCCTCTGACGTGTAGGGGGGGGAGGGAGGAAGGGGGAGGGGAGCCCCGCGAACCGTGTCCAAAGGCGCCTCAGACCGCGCTGCTACACCAAGTGGCTGAGGCGTTTAAGATACCCTCTCCCAACTACTGTATAGGTATTTGTCGTTTGATGATACTAGACAAATTACATATTTCAGCTATGTTCTAGGAATGTGATGTACTGTATTTCGCTCGTAGATCTCTTTTATTGACAATGATTCTATGTTGCCTTTCGAAAAAGTGCGTTAAAATTACCTTACTTAAGTTTTTCTGTAGTGCTACCTTTCACAAGACTGCGACGTTGAATGTTTCGTTTCGTTATCAAACATTGCAGCCCTCTTCGCGGTGTCTATTCTACTTGTTTTTTATTGTTCGAAGGACGATTATACTTCGAATCTTCAGCTGATTTTCATAACTAATGTTCCACTGCTCTGCACAAGAGCTAATTCAACTGTCGGTCTAGAAGCATTCATTTCCCTGTTTCCTTTCAAGCTGTCACTAAGAGTTCAAAGTGATTACGCGTTTTTTGATTCTCAAGTCCACTGAATTGATTGTTTCCCTTCAGTCTCTCTTTACAAAACTTTCCTGGCCTGTGCAAAGTAGAATTTTCAGTTAACACTTCCCAGCAGATTTGGCCCTCTTAACTATGACTCTAGCAGGAGTGGTTAACGGAGATTCATATTTTAGCAAGGGCGCCGTTAAACTTTGCCGACGTCACACGCGCTTTTCTCCCCTTCCCCGCAGGTACACGCCACCAGCTGCGCTTCAAAAAATCATTTTTTTCAAGATCGCTTTAACAAGCACAAGTGTGCTGTGAGGAGTGCTGAAAGTGCTACCTCCCCCTAACCCCTCTCGCTCTTCCTTCTCCCATGCAAGTAACCCTTCGCTCTTCCCCTACCGCAAGACGTGCGTTAATCCGCAGTTGATACCCTCCTCCATCAACCTACTAGCGAAAGTGCCATTAAAATTTGTCGACGTCACACATGCATGTATCTTCTTCCTCACCGTTCAAGTCACGTGCTCTTCTTCCGTCAGTCGGAAGTTTGTTTACGAACAGTGCGTGCGTTTCTGTCACACGGTACCACATTATAGCTTTGAATCTTTTCGTATTTTGTGAACTGATCAAAAACTCACTGCATTCTTTCCCTTCCTTTGTCTGAAAATATGACAAGACAGGTGTTTCTCTAGAACTTTGCCGTTTTACAGCACTATTTAAGGTCATACCAGATCCTCATTTTGCAACAGGACAATATTGTGTTCTACGTCGAGCGCTAATTTATGAGAAATATTGTTTATAGTAACCCATTTTGAGAGCTATATTATTTGTCGTACAAACCAGTAGGCCTAACCATTCAGACCCCAAGTTGGTCACATTTCAACCTTCCTGTGTTTCACACATAGGATTTACATCTGTGATAGTTGTGCCCATTGCTGGAGGAGGGGGAGGAGAAGGAGAAGATTAGTGTTTAACGTCCCGTCGACAACGAGGTCATTAGAGCACAAACTCACACTAAGAAAGGATGGAGAAGGAAAGCGGCCATTCCGTCAATTTCCTTAAGCGATTTAGGGAAATCAAGTGCGCATTGCTGCTTTGATACCATGAGCTCTTACTAAGAACACTGCCATATATTGTCTTCTTCCTGACAATGGTCAGAGTATGATGCAAGCATAAATCTTTTTATTGTGTTGTAGCTTGGTAATTCTGAAGTTGCACTTTACAATGAAAGCAGTCAACAGACGTTCATAGGTTTTGTCGACCTATAAAAAGCGTATGACAAATCGATGCAAAATGAACGAAAATCTCAGAAAAGTAGATGTAAGATATAGAGAAAGACGGGTAATATACAGTATGTAGAAAAATCAGGAATGAGAATTAAGAATGAAGATAAAGAAATGCTCGGATTAGAAAGAACTGAAAGTAGCCCATTCATTTCATCCCATTATATTCTCCATTTAGCAGATCTTGATAGTTACCTTTGCAGTACTTTACACGTATCTGCTATACTCAGCTTCGATTAATCGGCCTATGATCTACTAGAAAACTCTTTTCATGGTGGCTGATTCGATTTCGCATTGTTGAGCAGTCGGTTTGTTTTTAGACTGATGTGATGCGAACATGGTTCAGAGGCCAAGAGGCTGTCTGTTTTCTCTGGTGGCGATCCATGGCGTTGTGGAGATTCTTGTGGTGATTTTGCAGGGTGATTTTTGTCCACCATGTGCAAGCTCTAGGAATTGATAGATTGATAGATGACAAGATGCGGAACACAAAAGGTCTATATGCCATTGCAGTCTTTCTCGGTGTATTCCACTGATGAATTCTCCTCGGGTTATCAGCCAAGTGGTGGCGTCGCACTTCGCCAGAAGATGATGGGTACGAAACTCATTAAAATGTTGCGACAAGACGACGCCACCACTCGGCTGATAACCAAACAAGAATTCATCAACAAAAGCTCTAATGAACTTATGTCTGGAAATGCATGTTTTCCGTGCTAGAGACCACTTATTCAATCACACTTTTTTACAGAGGCTGCTGTTCAATGCTCGCTGTACTACTCAGCCACAGTTACAGTACGCATGGTTTCCTCCTAAAGGGTGGTACTGTTCCTCATACGCCCTCTCCTACCATAGTAGTGTTAATGTTGTGTCCCATTCTCTTCTCTTCCTGAATCACCTTGTAATGAATGTGGTATAGCGTTGTACACAACGACTCCGTAATCGAATCGAAAGCTTGTTCACACGGTGTTTACTTACGGAAAGGCAAGTGGCAACGGGGAGAGCCGCGCAGTCCCATGCGCTGCAGTCATGGACGGTGCGGCTGCTCCCGGCGGAGGTTGGAGTCCTCCCTCGACATGGGTGTGTGTTGTTTGTCCTTAGGGTAATTTAGGTTAAGTAGTGTGTAAGCTTAGGGACTGATGACGTTAGGAGTTAAGTCCCATAAGATTTCACACACATTTGAACATTTTTGCAACTGGGAGCGTGCAACAAGGTTGCATCGAGAGACCTATTCCTTCCTCAAAAACCACAGTATTCAATGTTTCCAACGATGTTTTGCAGTTAGTCTGAAATAGGTCGTCTTAGGAAGCAGGAAATCGTGAATGACTTACCCGAAATGTTCGGACACCACACTTGGAGGAAAATGTGATTAACAGTAGCAGGCAGCTGGCCTGGCAGTACAGGATAAAGCAGACTACCGTGTGGAACATTCTGCATAACAGTTATTGCTACCCTTACAGCGACAGACTTTATACATTGGGAGCAGTTTTCTCACTGGTTTCTTCTCCATGGCAACTACAATTCCGGGATTTGTGTCATCCATTCACAGCTGAGGCCATATTTAAACAGTGTGGCAGCTTCAGCTTTCATAACAGCTATCTGTGCGATAATATGCGGAACCCCCTTCTATGGCGTGGCGGCGAATCATCAGCATCCGTGCAGCCTGAATGTGTGGGCCGAGATAATTGGCGACAGTATTTTAGGACCAGTCTTCCTTCCACGTCGCCTAACAGACCGGAACTATCGGCATTTCTTGCGGGTGACTTTGCCTCCACTGCTGGAAGATGTTCCATTGATGATTTATATGGCTGCTACATGATCGTGCTCCAGCCTACTTCGCCGTTAACATACGGACGAATCTCCACCGTGTCTTTCCTGGTCAATGGATCGGAGGAGGGGTCCAGTTGCATGGCCTGCTCGTTCAGCGGATCTCAACCCGTGTATGCAGAGACCATTCCAGATGCGGAGACTCTGAAGCAGCGTGTTCATGCTGCGTTTGACACTGTACGGATGCAGCCTGGCCGATGTGAACGTGTGAGACAGAACATGCTACGACACGCACACGCGTGCGTTGAGGCACATGGAAACCATTTTCATCACGTACTGTAACTGTGGCTGCATGGTACATGTCGCATTAGATCACGGCCCTTGTAACAATGTATGACTGAATAAATGGACTCTAGCAGAGAAAACATGCATTTCCAGACGTAAGTTCACTACATATTTTTTGTTCCGTATCCTCTCAACGATCAGCCGATAGAGTTTGTACACGGTTACAAAAATCACACTATATTGAAAGGCTTTAGTGGGAATATTTAACTCACTTTCAGTGATGTTTAGGTTACTTCCGCTCTCCTTACTCAAGTCATTCCATGATTAGGGTTGCAGCAGCGTCGATCCGCATACGAAATCAGACACTCGTCCGTTTCTGGTACGTGATTGACTGGGAGTTCATTATAGCGAAGCGTCATATCTTTTTAGTCATTTGCGTTGTAGATTCAAAGCTATCACCGTCGCCCCCCCCTCCCCTAAGTTATGGAAGAGCTATTGCTTTGCATAAAATCGAGTACTGGTAACACAGTATTTCCATTATTCACTGTGAAACTGGATTTTATACCTCTTGCTTTGAGTGCCCATCTGAGCTTTTGAATCAATAATTTGTTTTGATAGTAATATACCTACCTATTTCTTCCGTAAATATTTGGATCCAGAAACAATAATTCTCTGTTACTTATTCAAAATGCAGTGCCACGTCACATGGCCGTCATTTTGTATATTGTGGACTCGCCTCATAGTCCACAAATATTCTGTGGCATCGGAAAAGACATACTGAGCTCCAATCACAAAACATTAGAGCAAATAGTAGCTTCTCTGTGCGTGCTTTCGCGATACTCGTGCGCCTAAGGTAACTCAACTGGCATTGTTTCGACTACTAAATATTATTCAGAGTGATCACACATATTACTGTGGGATTAGGTGGGTATTATAGTCACAAACTGTGCGTTGATTCTGATAGCTTAATTTATCTCTCAATTTAAAGTAGATAGTTAATGAGTAAATGTGTACAGCTGCAGATTTGGATATCACGAGCAGGAAGGTACCACTTGCTCGGTTTTGGCTCATACTCTTACTGCTACTTTACAATGATGCGTATGATGAGCCCATTTCAGTTGCGCTATGGACTATTACTATTAGAAGGACAGATTGTGGTACCGTATCGTTTTGTATGGCATAAGCTTACGGTTCAGAGCCTTATTATCACTATTTATGAGAGTAATTCACTGTTCCCTTTAGCACAGACGAACCTTACAGCCTGTAAGACTGGTATGTTTTCTTTCGGTCTTACTGTACCACCTGTAATTGGAAGATGCAGTATCGGAAATGAAATATGAGGTCCATGATTGGGATTAAAATTCAGTGGGGACACAGAAGAAAGACCGAAATAATGAGGGAATAAGAAAACATCAGTAATATAGTTAGCATCAAATTTGAAGGCAACGAATTAGAAACACAAGGAGCTCTTTTACCTTTGCAGCAAGTTAATCCGTGTAGGAGGAAACAAAGAGGCTATGAAAAGAAGAGTAGTACAAACAAAAGAGCAATCGCAGCTAAAACAAATTTACTTATTTAAATAGCAATCTTAATTTGAGGAATAAGCTTCTGAGAATGTTAGTTTTGAACCAAGCATTGTATGAAACTGACTCGACTGTGGATAAACGAGAAATGCAGAGAATCGGAGCATTTGAGATGTGATGCTAAAAAGTCGTTGAAAAGTAGGTAGACTGATAAGCAATGAGTAGGTTCTCCACAGAATCGGAAAGGAGAGGTGCATGTGGAAAACACTGAAAAGGAGAAAGGATACGATGGGATGACGTGTGTCAAGCAACGAAGGAATAACTTCGATGCTGTTTAAGTGCGCTACGTGAGGGAGGACAAGAACGGAGTATAGCTAACAAGTAATTGAGGACGTTGGATGCAACTGATACTCAGAATAAAGAGATTATCACAGAAGGTGAATTCGTGGCAGAGTGTATCAATCTGCTCGGAAAACTTATGGACCAAAATATGTTCAACAGTGCTGAGAAATTCTCCTGGAAAACGATATGTTCTGCTTCTATTCTAATGATAATTATCATCTCTCTTTATCTTAAGTTCAGGCAATTGCAGAACGTACTGAGACCCTATGGAGCTACATAAATATATTAAAAGTGTGAATTAAAACTCGTCACAAGGGAAGAAAAGATAGCCAATACATCAGTTTTCCCGTAGCACAACAGACTAATCTCTTAATTAACGTAAAACATTAAGATCTCAATACACATTATTCATGTTTCACAATAAAATTTATTTAACAAGTCGTTATGAATCAGCTTTCGGCTTCTTACGTCATCGTCAGTTAATACTAGCCAGATGGTCTACTCAACTTCAGCGATAGTTCATAGCTGTACAAAGATAGTTGTACAAAGACATGTGACAATTTATGCCCATACCGAGACAAAACATAAGCATAAAGTAACATCCAAAGAGGCTATGAAGAAATTAATCTTATATTACAGTATATTCACTTATTAAAACTATATGAACGTATTGGCCAAATGTGTGGTACATGTGAGTCAAATACAGGCTACTATGTTATGTGGACAAATTGGTAAATTTGATGGACAACCCGAAAACAGAGGGGGGAATGAGGGCGAAATATGTATCTGGAATGTGGACGTGGAACAGTTATAACAAACTTCATATTTAATGGTGAGAGAAATAATAACTGGCTGCTGTTACTTCAGTAAGGGTGGGTAATGGAACTGTCTTCGGTGGCAGCTGTAACTTAATCTTTCTCTCAGAATTAAATAATAAGCTTTTGTTACCTGATCTACACTCACGTTTCGTAGACTTCTTTCTCCACCTTTCCCCCCTTTCTCCAAAGTCTTGTTCAATTTCACCAGTTTCTCCGAGACACATATTAGCCTGTGCCATTACTCACTTATACAATCTATTTGGCTTATACACTCATATAGTTTTAATATTTGAATATACTGTAATATGAGATTTATTTCCTCAGATTATCTTTCGATATTACATTATCCTACTGTTTTGCATCGATATAGTCAGAAAATGTTATATATCTTGGTGCAACAATCTCTGTACAACTATGAACTCTCGCTAAAGTTGTGTAGACTATCTGATTAGTACTGGTTAAATGATGATTGCCTATGAAGCCGAAAACAGGTTCAGAACATATTATTAAACAAATGTAATTCAACAACTTTAATACTGTGTTTTAAATATCCCTAGGTTCCTGAGCCGACGGAATATTCTGTAAATAATATCGTAAGACAATTTAGAGCCGTAGTTTTTGATTCTCAGAAAATTACTGAGAACGACACTGTGTAGTTTCTTCGATTCTCACAATCTTAGGGACTCGAAATCATCATCTCAGAAAACTTGATTTAATATAAATTACTTGCTAAATAATGGGATTTAGTGTTTATTTCAAATTAAAAGAAAGGTCTATAGAGAAACATCACTTCTTTGAAGTTATTGTACTGCAAAGTAGTAATCTAACACGAACGTAGGTAAAAATTTTGTGCAACTTAAAATTCATAAACTGTGTTATGCATTATTACAGCGATTCATGTAGTATACACAGTCAAATCAGTGTTGTTACTACAGTTCTTCTTGGTTCTGATTAATCTTACTCACTGGCGATCAAAAAAGTTGTGTGGGATATAATTATGTAACCAATGCGATTCAGATTCAAAATGAGTTACCACAGCCTTGACGGATCACAAACACAAAACACACTCCATAATGCATCTCAAATTTGTTGTGGATGGTCGCTGAAGTCCATGAAGTGGCGTAAGTTCTTACATTCCTCCTTAATCGTCGCCACCACGAAATCGACGATGATTTAAAACGTGCTGGCTTTCTGTTACGGGTTTCTATTCCAGTTCATCTTGCAGCCATCTGTCCTTACAATTAAGCCTACCGCACACGTGTCCGCCACTAGGGAAACAACGTGAATGCCTAGGGAACAGCGCGGAGGGCTCACTGCGCCGGAGTGGCAACTTGATCCTATAATTTGTTAACTCTTTCTCGAGTTGCAGATGCAGAGCGCGCGGCTTCGGATAATGGCAGAAAGCCGCGCCCGCCTGAATATTCATGGACCGGTACAGAACTCGGTCGGCGGTTGGCGGTGCGCGGGTGATCGCCAGCTCCGTTCCCGGATTGGTCCCCGGGGAGCCACGCAGTTCACCTGCCGTGACGTCACGTCCGCCTGCCAGAATCACGATTTCTGCTTGGTACGTTTCCACAGTGGTTCTCGAACAAGAGAAATGTGACGGGGAAAGGGTGTTTTCGAAGACGTAAAGTAATGGAATTACTCTTATGTATGGGCGTCTAGGCGACACCCCCGGGATAACAAGGCCGTCCAGCAGTGTTAGTGACGTCACACTAAGCGGCCCATAGCCGACGCAGCAGTCCTCGGACACCTCCGTACAGACGCGCCTGATGCTAACGATCTTCATTCCGTCATACAGAAAGGAGCGAACTATAATTCGAACCAAAGGCCAAATTATATATATTCATGTAAACAGCATAAAGGTTTATACCGAAATACCGATTACATATATGGGCAGGAATAGGTTCTAAAACTCCTCTGAAAAGTGTTTATCTTCAGTACCAGAATGAACATCAAATTGTCAGGTTTTCTAAATAGAAAAGCACTTTGTTAGTAACAGACAGCAATAATGAGACTTGCAGTTGGTGATTTCTACGTGGAAAAGGAAATAAGCTGTAGAGAGATTGAAAATTGTAAGTGAAGAGAGCCTCAGCCTTTTGCTCACATTCTTACATGTAATGCACTTGGTTGTTTTTCATTTCCGTACGTTTCATAACATTTTTAATATTGTTTCAAGAAGTGTATCTTCAATAGCAGAGTGAACTTCAAATTGTCAGGCATTTCTTAAAGGAAAAAGCAGTCCCTTAATATCACAGTGCAAGACAGAATCTTGTGTTCAGTGATGTCTATGTTAAAAGGAGAATATTTGATATCTATCTTTTGTTTCCATTCTTTATTACTGGGGATACGTTTGTAAAAATTCTTGAAAAGAGCTGTCACCATGAACATATGAGTAAATTCACAATAGTCATGTGTTTTATGAGATAAAGCGAACTCTTGTTACCTTGTTGTAAACGAAAGTTGTGAGGGTTTTGCTATGTATGACAGTGTTTAAGATAACTTACTTTCAGTGTAATAGCTTGAAAATGTTAAGTCCTGCTGTCAGTTGGCATTTGCCACCACCTGTATGCGAGTTTTAAAGCTAAATAGTGTTCTGACAATTATAAAATAGTGGCAAAGTTCCTCAATCGATTAAACTTATTCCTGCCCGTATATGTAATCGGTATTTCGTTATGAACCTTTATTCTTTTTACAAGAATATATATAATTTGGTCTTTGGTTCGAATTATAGTTCACTCCTTTCTGTATGACGGACAGAAGATCGTTAGCATCAGGCGCGTCTGTGCGGACGTGTCCGTGGACTGCTGCGTCGGCTATGGGCCGCTTAGTGTGACGTCACTAACACTGCTGGACGGCCTTGTTATCCCGGGGGTGTCGGTCTAGGACGCATACACCCATATACTTTTACAGTCTAGTTAAGCAGTATTTGTAAATTAATCGTGTTATCTTCCATTAAATAAGTAACTTTTTCGCTGCCCATTTACGCTGTATTGGCATAGTAACCGATGGATGCTGTTGCGGAATACCCATTCTGGTTGAATTTAAGACTTCATAAAGAACAAAACATCACTCGTCGTTCATAATGGAAATTAGTGAGGAGAAGCTGGAGCTGTACTCAGCACACAAGTGACCTGTGTTAGCTGTGTTGCGTCTATCGCTTGCAGCTGAGGTGCCTGAGCAGAGGGTGGGAGAGGTGGATTGCTCATATTGGAAGAGACAAATGCAATAAACAGACAAAGCAAGCAACAAAAAGGAGCACACAACCAAAAAAAATTTTCAGCAACGCCCACCTAAAACCACTGATAAGCAAAAACACTATAAAATACACTGTTAAAGAAAGTAAACACACCCCTGCAAAGAAAAGGCAATTTACAATGAAGGCGCCACAATACAAAAGAAAATCCGTGTCGCGAGGCGCTGGTTTCCTCTTACTCGCCGCCTGTTCGTCAAATTGGGGTCTCTAGGAAATCTGGTTTCTCGGATCGTTAGACAAACAGTTCAAGCAAGTGGTATTAATGAGTTTTATTATAAAAAGTAAATGACAATACTTAACTTTGTGAATTACGTAGATGTGTCTCAAGCAAAGCGTGACATGCAAAATAATCAGTGTTCTTCAGTACAACAATTCCAAGACTGACCTATATAAAATATACAAACAAATAACGAGCTTTGACACTTTTATTCAGGTCGCTAGTCCTGAAGCTTCTTTTCAACCGGGCCCTTATGTTCTCCTCGCTTAGAGGCCGCTGCTGCCGGGTTGTCATCCTGGAGAGGGGTCGGTCAGCTTGCAGTTGGCTGACGTCTTCTTCATAGACCTCTCTGCTCTCTCGTTACCGACTGGCGTGCTGGCGCTTGATTTTATGGTTCAAATGGCTCTGACAAGGGAACTTCCCCATCGCACCCCCCCTCAGATTTAGTTATAAGTTGGCACAGTGGATAGGCCTTGAAAAACTGAACACAGATCAATCGAGAAAACAGGAAGAAGTTGCGTGGAGCTATGAAAAAAAAAGCAAAATATACAAAGTGAGTAGTCCATGTGCGACATATGCAACATCAAGGAAAGTGTGAGTTCAGGAGCTCGGTGGTCCCGTGGCAAGTCGGCTTTTGGCGGTCGTGGTGTGCGGACCTCCGGCGTGTGCTGTGCGCTGCGGTCTGCAGCGCTCCGCTCGGTAAGTCAAGCGCCTGTTGCAGTAGTTAGTGCGTTATTTGAGACTCTTGATGGATTCACATTAGAAGGAGAGATGGATCAGCATAATAGAAGAGACACATTGAAATTTGTTTTTGACCAGAAAGGGCAGAGACCGAATTCGTTCGAAATTGAGATATGGTTAGAGGAAGTTGTGAAAATTTCGTTCGAGGATATTATGAGTATTGACCTTTCAATTGTGAGTAGCATTGTGTATGTCAAGCTTAAAAACACGGAATTGTGTGACAAAATTGTTGAATCTAGTGGCGGAACATTTAAGTTCAAACATCACGATGGCAATGTTAGTGAAGTTCGTGTTACGCATTAAGGACTGTCCGTATCTTTGAGCTACCAGTTGAAATCACCGCTGAGCAGATCAATTCCGTGATAGCTCGTTATGGGAGAATAATTAGCAATTTTGCAGAAAAGTGGTCTCCCGCTCACAGGTTCCCCGTCTTGAATGGTATCAGGCAACTGCGAGTCGATTTACACAAGCACATACCCTCGTATACAAATGTTTGTGGTTATCGGGCTATAGTAATATATGATGGGCAGCCAAGAACCTGCGTGTCTTGCGGCGGTACAGGCCATGTCCGCTCGCAGTGTATACAACGCCGAGTGGCCCAGCTACCTGCGGGCGAAGCAGTGAGACCCCCGGCCATGTCAACGTTGCCTTTAACTTATGTAGCGGCAGCCGCTGGACAACTCCATACCCGTGACGCTCCTGACGCTACTCGGGACGCTACTCAGGATGATGCAGCTCGCGACAATGAAGTGATAATGGAAGTTAGCGACTCGACGGTGACAACACAGCCAAAGAGTCAAGAAAAAGAACCAAAGATATCTGTTCAAATAGAACAAACTCCTGAACAGGTTATAGTCCTTCAGAATGAGCAGTCTCCAGAAAACCACAAGGAAACCAACCCATCACTTGCCAGCGAACAGGACCGAGCGCAAGAAACCCAAGAGGTAATGGAAAACGATGAAACCTCTCCAAGAGTCAGTCCTCCAAGGAAACATAAAAAGAGGTGACTGGCTCATAAGGGCGCTGAACAACTGGCACCGCCTTTGCGAGAAAAAGCAAAGCAGATTAGCAACAAACTGCATGAAGAACAACATAGTAATCCTGTTCTGAGTATGCAGGCACCTGACCCCTTGCAAGTCAAATCAAATACACCATGCCCCATGTCAACGGACCATTCGTCACACGAGAGGTTGAAGCTGATAGTAAATTTCGATGCAGACAAGGTTTTCCCTGATACTAGAAATGCAGAAAAACCTGGGCTCAACTCAAAACCTGGGCTGATGAATCGGATGAAATGAATCAAGATGAAGAATTGAATGAAACTGGAGGAACGGAACAGACTCCTGCCCCAAGAGATCAACTGAACACGATGGATACATCATTGCCGGAACATACACGTGAAAAAGGATTTTCCTCCGACAGCACTTCGTATGACGAATATTGACTTCGGTAATGAATAGGACAATATGAACGCAGCACAAGCCTACAAAATCGCTACGTTGAACATTAATAAGATACGCTCCTCCCTGCATTTACAACATCTGCAAGACTTTCTCTACGCAGCTGACATTGATATACTACTGTTACAGGAAGTAACAGATATTAAATTAGAAAAGATACGTGGATACAACGTCATAATAAACCCTGGTATCGGTGCAGAGCTGGGAACCGCAATTCTCACGAAAGAAAGCATCCGTGTCACACAAATAGCAAAACTTCAAAACAGCAGAGAGGTTGCAGTGACTGTTAACAATGCCCGCATCATCAACGTTTATGCACCGCCAGGCAACAATAACAGGCGTGCTAGAGCGGATTTTTTAAAAAGTGAAGTCGTTCATCTCTTTGGTACACGTCAAGATTATATAATCCTAGCCGGCGATTTTAATTCTGTATTTAGCCCGAAAGACCAGACACCGAATTTCAATAAGTCCGTAGAACTGGAAAGAATAGTCCACCAAATACAGTTAACTGATACCTGGGAACATACCCATGGCGCACAGGCCGGTTTCACTTATTTTACCAGTCACTCAGCAAGCAGGCTAGACAGAATTTACGTCTCGTCCAACCTTAAGAATCATGTGCTCCAGTCTGAGTACTGGCCCACTATGTTTTCTGACCATGCCGCGTACATTACCACAGTAAATTTGGAAAAACAAGAGACTTACCGAGCGAGGGTTATATGGAAACTCAACATTACACATCTCCAAGATGAGGAATGTCGCGTAGCATTTACTAATGTGTGGCAAGAATGCGAGAAACGATTCCCGCTATACAGTTCTGCCATAGCTTGGTGGTTCAATGTGCGAAGCCTAATACAAGAAGAATGCCGATCGATTACTCACGACAGAAAAGTTTCTGGATTAAAAAGATGACTGAATTTTATTTTAGCTGCCTTAGCGACCTGTACACCTTGGACACATGATTAATGGAGAACTTTAGCCGGATTCAGAAAGTTAAAGCAAAACTTTAGCACTGAAGCGGCGACAGTCAGAAGGTTTTAAAGTCAGAGCGAGACTACACAACATTGTACAAGGGGAAGAAACGGCTATGTACCATGCAATACGTGAGAATAAGAGAGGAAACAGAAAAATACTGACAGAAGTTAAGTTACCTGATGGGACCAGGCACACAAAACAGCATGAAATTCGAAACGCTGTTCATAAATATATCTCAGATATGATGTCCACCAAACCCACCGTCGACGAGGCGCGGCGTGAGCTTGTTAGAAACGTATCAGGACGAATTAGTACAGAGCAAGTAGAAAATATCATGGCCGAAATAGAAGAGGACGAATTGAAAGACGCAATAGCACAGAGTCCTAAAAATAAATCTCCAGGACCTGATGGTATCCCCGTGGAATTCTACCAAGTGTTCTGGCCACAAATGAAAAGCAAGTTGCTATGTATGTACAACGAAATTATGAGTGGCACTGTTGCCGCTCCCAAAGAATTTCCTGAAGGGATCATAGTTCTAATTCCTAAAAACTCACTTAGCAAAGCAATTGAAAACCTTCGCCCAGTAACATTACTCAACAGTGATTACAAAATTATCGCCCGCGTATTAGCAAGAAGAATAAAAATGGTTATTAACTCTGTAACTGGCACGTACCAAACATGTGTAGGCAAAGACAGAAACATCTATCAGAATATATGCGAATATAGGGATATAATATCAACCGCAAATGTATGCCGAATAAAATTTGCTTTAGTGTCATTAGACTTCGAGAAGGCGTTTGACAGAGTCGATCATAGGTATCTCCTTGGTATCATGGACGTAATGGGATTCCCACCACGATTCGTGAGGATTATTCAACAAATTCTGAAAAACGGTGTAGCACGAATAATGATAAACGGACAACTAAGTAGAGAGATTGAGTTGACTGGATCCGTACGTCAAGGTTGCCCAATGTCAATGGCCCTTTTCGCAATAGCAATAGAACCTCTCCTCGCGACACTCACGCATGACCTGCAAGGATTGTGTATAAACTGCAAGAAAATAGCGTGCAACGCCTACGCAGATGATGTGGGTGTCCTGGTTATAAATGAAGACGAAGTGGCGAAAGCTCATCAGATTGTACACACATATGAACTTGCTTCTGGCGCCAAACTAGATAAAAGGAAGTCAGGCATCATGAACCTAGGCAGAGGAATATCCATGCAAAATCGGGGACAATTGACGGAAATATCCACATTGAAATGTTTGGGTATTGAATTTAGGAGCAACATCCAACACACTATTGCCGTCAATTATAGAAAACTACTTGCAAGCATACGAGCATCTGTACAAGGAAACAGTATGAGGCAACTGGACGAGATACAGAAAATCAAACTAAAAATAACTTAACTATGTTGTCCAAGCTTTTCCGATGCCATTAGAAACAGCCAGAAGAATTTTATCCGCGATAGGAAGCTTTGTATGCCAAGGCAACATTTTCAAAGTGAAGTTCAATACACTAACACTCTCAACAAGGAAAAGAGGTTTAAACCTTGTTGATGCCAGTTACAGGTCACGAGCGTTATATGTGTGTCGAATGTGCAAGCAATGGCAACAGATGCCCGACAGCTTAACGGCCCACTTGCTGAGTCAAATTGCTCCAGCAAGCATGCAGCCGCCAATAGATGTGAAGCATATACCAGCTGGTCTTTGTCACCTGAAAACTTTTCTCGTTGAGTACAATCTCCTCGGGACTCTCAGAACAGCAGTTGAAGAGAGTAAAGGACATCTATACATATTTGATGGAAGCTAAGGAAGGAAATATTATTGAAAGAAAATACCCCAACAACGACAGGTCTGCAATTTGGAAAAATATCCACGATCGAAACTTACCCTCTAAGGTGAAAGCAACTTGGTATAATGCAGTCAACAGGAAAATATCAACTAATTCCAAATTGCATGCTGTACATCTCACAACTTCGCCCTTGTGCGCGTCATGCAACCTTCTTGACACTGAAGAACACCGATTCGTGTGCGAAAGAGTAAGAGACATATGGCATATAGTTAAGCAGAAATTAGCGACCGTTAACAGAACATTTCCAACCGTTTTCACCGCCGCAGATTTTCTGACTCCAGACGCAGTGCCATAGCCTAATACGAAAAGAAATGCTGTTAACTGGCTAAAAGGGCACACAGTTCACTATATCTTGAAGGCAGAAAATAAAAGCAAAGAAGATTACTGGGTGTATCTAACGACTCAGCACCATCATCTCATGCGGACGAAAGACTACAAAACAAATTACGCATGCTTCCTAAATAGAATCGTGGAATAAAATTATAAAGAGAACAATAACAGATTAAGATTGGTACGGAATTCAGCCTTCCACGATTACAGATAACTGGAACCGGAATGTCTTCGATCCTCTCACGAGACACTACAGAAAAGGAATCAAGTCCGTGGCAAGACGCACCGGACTACATCCTCATGAAGAAATTAGACATCAAATTTTATGTATTTTATTTTTTTAATCATCTTATGCCATACGCGGAGAAGTTTTAAATTCTAAAAAGCGATTTCAAGGGGATGCAAGATTTTATGTTTTCCCTATGAAGATGAGAGGCTTCACGTTTCAGTTTATTTTAATACACTTGTCTTTCCATTAGCAAGAGGAAGATTCATTACGGTTAATTAATATTAAGAAGAAATATTTATTCTCATTTATGTTAGCTAAGATAATTAGGCATCCAGCTTACAGAAAAAAAATTAAGAAGCCGAAATAAAAAAAATAAAATAAAATAAAAGATACAAAAAAGAAAAAAAGTGGTCAGCGTGAGCAGCTGCGGAGCAAGAGGTCCTTGGTTCAAATCTTACCTCGAGTGAAAAATTTATTTTCTTTATTTTCGCAAAGTTATGATCTGTCCGTTCGTTCATTGACGTCTCCGTTCACTATAATAAGTTTAGTGTCTGTGTTTTGCGACCGCACGGCAAAACGGTGCGATTAGTAGACGAAAGGACGTGCCTCTCCAATGGGAACCGAAAACATTTGATCGCAAGGTCATAGGTCAACCGATTCCTCCACAGGAAACACGTCTGATATACTCTATACGACACTGGTGACAGATAATAATTGTCTGAAAATAAAAAATTAAACTCTTCACCCAAGGGAAGACTTGAACCCAGGACCTCTCGTTCCACTGCTGCTCACGCTAACCACGGGACCACGGCGTACCTGAGCTCGCACTTTCCTCGATGTTGCCTATCTTGCACATGGACTACTCAGTTTGTATATTTTGCTTTTTTTTTTCGTAGTTCCACACAACTTCTTCCTGTTTTCTCGTTAGATCTGTGTTCAGTTTTTCAAGACCTATCCACTGTGCCAACTTATAACTAAACCTCAGGGGGGTGCGATGGGGAGGTTCCCTTGTGAGCACTATGGGACTTAACCAGCCGGAGTGGCCGTGCGGTTCTGGGCGCTACAGTCTGGTACCGAGAGACCGCTACGGTCGCAGGTTCGAATCCTGCCTCGGGCATGGATGTGTGTGATGTCCTTAGGTTAGTTAGGTTTAATTATTTCTAAGTTCTAGGCGACTGATGACCTCAGAAGTTAAGTCGCATAGTGCTCAGAGCCATTTGAACCATTTTGAACCATGGGACTTAACTTCTGAGGTCATCAGTGCCCTAGAACTTGGAACTACTTAAACCTAACTAACCTAAGGACATCACACACATCCATGCCCGAGGCAGGATTCGAACCGGCGACCGTAGCGGTCGTGCGGTTCCAGACTGTAGCGCCTAGAACCGCTCGGCCACTCCGATCGGCATGATTTTATGCCGTAACAAGAAGTGCGAGAATTATCACACAATCAACAGCTCATACATCCAGGTTGCCGATGAGAATAATATACAGAAGAATGGATAAGAGACTGAGAATGTATTATGTGACGATCAGTTTAGTTTTAGGAAAGGTAAAGGCACCGGAGTGGCAATTCTGACGTTGTGGCAGAAAACGGAAGTAAGACTATGGAAAAAAAGTCACGTTCATAGGATTTGTCGACCTGGAAAAAGCGTTAGATAATGTAAAATGGTGCAAAATGTTCGAAATTCTGAGAAAAATAAGAGTAAGCTACAGGGAGAGAAGGGAAATATGCAGTATCGACAAGAACCCCTCAGGGGCTTGCCGCTCTTTGGTGGGTTCATGCTTGCTACCATGGGGCCCCAGCCGTTGCAGCATCTTTTCCTTTTCATGCTGCATGTCTGTCCTCTTGCTGTTCTTTTCTCCCTACCTTGTTGAACATGGCTGGGTTCTTTTTGGAAAAGTATTCTGCATTTCCGGTAGTCAATATCAGAATACTCGCCACGGTTTTTCGTTCCTTGTTGCTTCCGTCGTTTACCTTCTCCTATCGTCCCTTCGATTCGGAGTTTGATTTTTCTCTGTTTCTTCTTCCTCCCAGTGCACTCAAGAAGGCCAGCTCACGTGTCTGGCGCTTAACAGGTGACGGGTTAACGCGTAATTCCCAGCCCCAGTCGACAAGTAGGGTTCGCACGTACCCTATGGTACAGGCCAGGCCCAGGGAAAGATGATTTTTGTGAGCTGCTACCTTCCCAATTAGCCAACTGATCCCTCTGTGTGGCCTGAGGTGTGAAAAATTACCTAAGGCGGGTACACCCCCATCTGAAAGAGGCCCATTTGGAAGTAGCGCACCATAGGAGATACTGGCAATCATAGGGGATTTCCTCGCATTGAGCCTGTCTGCACAGTCAACGGCTACTAATCCTAAGCGGAATGAGGCTAACGATTTAAAGACAGTCCCAGCTGAACCACGGTTCCCCGTGTTTTCACGTACTGAAGGTCCATAAATCCAATTACTATTTATAAAGTTATTGATGCAATTGTTGGCCCTGTGAAATCCTGCTCTCGTTCACGCAATGGCATTTTGCTTTTGGAGACTACTTCCAGTTCTCAAGCACAACGACTGCTTGCAGCTTCACGCCTCCATGGCTAACCTATTCGTGTCAAGGCCTATCAAATGCTGAATTCTTCCTGTGGTGTTATTTACACTAGGCTGCTAGATGTTCTGACCGAGGCAGAAATCCAAATGTACCTCTCTGATCAGTGTGTCATAACAGTCCATCTCATGATGAAAACAGTACATGTCACCCTAGTGTCTATAGGTACTATCTTTCCCACTTCTTCCGTCAAAGATCAAAGCAGGTTATGAAGTTATCACAATCAGACCAAATGTTCCTAGCCTGATGCGCTGCTACCAGTGTCGTCGTTACAGCCACACTCGAGAGTGCTGTCGACGGCAAGCCAAATGTGTAACCTGCGGTAGGGAAGCTCACGAAGACTATTTTCCGCCTCCCTCTCCACGCTGCATCAACTGCAATGGTGACCATGCCGCCTCCTCCCGCGATTGTTCTGTGTATCTCGAACGCCTCCTACCTCCTGCCTCTGTGCCCTGTAGCAGCGAGTCTTCGAAGGCTGGCACTCAGCAGCCGCTGAGGTGAGACCCTTCGCCGACTCGGAGGTCCTTTTCGGCGGTGTCGCCGCATGATACCCTCGTCCAGCTGATCTCAGTGTCGCCGGTGCGCAGCACCAACCGTTTATTCCCCTGGACTCCACAGGCCGACAGAAGGAGAATGCCGACGCTTCTGTACACCTCGTGGAGTAGGAGCCTCGTGCCTCCTGCCTCCACCTGTAGCAGCGAGTCTTCGAAGGCTGGCACTCAGCAGCCGCTGAGGTGAGACCCTTTCAGTTTTTCCTCGTCATGACTTTCCTCCAAAGAAACGTTCGTGGTCTTCGATCCAACAAAGAGGATTTGTGGCTCCACTTAGAATCGTTGCGTCCCCATGTTCTCTGCCTTCAGTAAACAAAATTGCGTCGTTTTGACCTCCCCACAATGCACGGCGTTCCATCTCATGGGGGAATCATGCTGCTCATACTGGATGAACGTTCGTAGTCAACCCATCTGTCTGGCGACCCACCTTCAGGCTGTTGCAATCGCCTTTTTCTTCCTCACTTGATCTCTTCCCTTTGTACTGTTTACATCCTTCGGACATACAATATCATCAGGGCAGACTTTCTCCAGCTTATTGGGCAGCTACCTCACTCCTTTCTCCTGCTAGGTGACTTGAATGCACACCATCCACATTGGGGTTCTCCAAGAACCTGTCCAACAGCTGCCCTCTTGTGCCCTCAATCAACCAAACCTCTTCTGCTTTAACACAGGAGCAGCCACGTTCCATTCAGACTCCTCGCGTACGTATTCCCATTTGGACCTATCATTCTGCACTGCCTAGCTTGCCCATGGTCTCGAGTGGGTTGTCGTCTCTCACAGATACTCGAGCGACCATTTTCTGTGTGCTATCCGTTTGCTCACTCCTACCCCACCTACGTGCACACCCAAATGGCAGCTTATTAAGGCCGACTGGAGGCTTTATTCTTTCCTGGATACCTTCGATGAACAACGTTTCCCCAATTGTAATGACCAGGTAGAATATCTTACAAACGTTATCCTTACTGCCGCAGAATGTCCCATTCCTCGCAATTCGTCCTTACCACGCTGTGTCCCGATCCCTCGGTGACCTGAGGCATGCCACGAAACAATTCGCGCACAGATTCGTGTTCTCCGCATTTTTAATCGTCATACTGCGATGGCAAACTGCTTTCATTACAAATGGTTGCAGGACCAGTGTCGCCGCGTTATTCGGGGTAGCAAAAAAGATAGGTGGATTTTATTATTTCTTTTAACAGTTCCATTCCCTCTTCTGTCATGTGAGACAACCTCTGATGGCTCTCTGGGACCAAGATACATTTCCCAATTTCCGGCCTGGCACTAGCAGCCCGTATTGCTATCTTCAACACCTTGGGCGGCCACTTTTCAGAGATTTCGGGCTCCTCCCATTATCAACCTGCCTTCCTCCATCGGCAACGAGTGGAGGGGGCTCAGGAAATACCCCTTTCTTCTTAGAATCGTAAGGCTACAATGCCACCTTTACTATGAGGGAGCTAGATCATGCTCTCACTTAATCCCAATCCTTCTCATTCAGATGTTGCAGCACCTTTCTCTTGCAGGCAAGCACTCCCTGCTTAATACCCACAACCGCATCTGGCCAGAGCGCACGTTTCCTAATGCTGGTGTGAAGCCATTGTCATACCAAGTCTAGTAAGAACAAAAACCTTCCTTCCATCTACGGCCCCATTTCTCTCAGCAGGTATGTTTGCGAGGTGTTGGAGCATGATTCATGCCCAGCTCGTATGGCAGCTCGAGCCTCGCAATTTACTTATCACTGCACAGTGTACATTTCGAGCGCCCCGTTCTGCAGTTCACAATCTCGCCACTTTGTCCACCCATGCCATGAATAGATTTCTGTGGAAATTCCAGATTGTGGACACGTTTTTCGATTTGGAGAATGCCTGCAGCATCTGCTAGAGGACTGGTTTCTTCTGTACTCTCTACATGCGGGGCTGCCGCGGAGTTTTCAAGATACATGAAGGTTCTGCCTTGTTGGACACCTTTAGCCAATAAAACGGTGTGCCTCAAGGTTCCGACCTAAGCGTCGTCGTCCTTGCTATCGCCTTTATCCCTGTAATGGCCCGTCTGTTGCCGGGCATCTCCGGTTGCCTTTTCGTTGTCGTTTTTGCCATCTATTTCAGTTCTCCACGGACCTGTCTCAGTAAGCGACGTCTTCAGCCGTGTCTCGATCGTATTTGCTCATGGATCATCGACAATGGATTGTTTTTACACTGAAAAAACCGTCTGCATGAATTTATCGTGGTGCAATTGGTTTCCTCTACTGTCTTTACATCTTGAGCCTGTTGCTCTTCCATTCATTGAAACTACGAAATTCCTGGGGCTCATGCTCGACAACACACTGTCTTGGTCCTCCCACGTGTCTTACCTGGCAGCCCACTGTACACAGCCCGTCAATGTCCAATGTGTCCTCAGTAGTACTTTCTGGGACGCAGATCGAACGACCCTCCTCCATTTGTACGGTCCCTTCTCCGTTCGAAACTAGATTGTGGGTGTGTCGTTTATGCATCTCCCAGGCTGAGCGTGGTGTCTGGTGTGGCTTTGTCATTGACGCCGACGTTTCTTGGTATCGCCTTCCAGAACATGCTCAGTATCTACAGCAGAGCTCTTCACTCTGAATCGGGCCATGCACTACATCTGGCGACAAAGACTTTTCAGTTGGGTCCTCAGACTCTCTCAGTGCCCTTCAGAGCCTCTGCAGGTCCAGGAAAGCGGTCACTTGCTCACTCTGGATCGAGCCACTCTGATGTTCCTGTGGGTTGCTGGTCACTTCGGTCTAACAGGAAACGAGGCCGCTGACATTGCTGCCAAGGCAACAGTCCTCGTACCTCAGCCCTCTAGTTCTTACATTTCTGTTTCACCACCTGTCAGCAGGTGGTGTCACTTTGGCATCACCACTGGTCCTCCCTTCACAGGAACAAGCTCTGGGTTATTAAGCCTCTCCCACTGGCTCGGACGACCTCCTTTCAGTTCTCTTGCCATGAGGGAATAATTTTAACTAGGTTGCATATTGAGTATTGTCCTTTTATCCATCGCCATTTGTGAAATGGTGCACATTGCGCTCAACTTTTGACAATCAGCCACATCCTGATGGAATGCTCTTTCTTAACCGCTTGCGTTTATGTTTGCCATCTGTGTTATCGGCCGTTTCAGCGAACGACGCGTGGGCTATCGACCACGTTTCAATTTTATCCGTCATAATAATACGGCAAACGCCATTTAATTTTTATTTCTGAACCTCCGTTTCTCTATGGCGTATTCTATAGACCTTTCTCTACGTCGATATTTTTAGCTGTCTTGTATTCCGTCCATTGGGATTGACGTGTAATCTTTTTTAACTCCAATTTCTCTTTCTGTTCTACTGTTTTGACGTAGGCACATATGGCCATAGTTACTTTTCGCCCTGAAACAAAGAAAAACAAAGCAATCACTCGTGCGTACAAGAGCCTAGAGCGAATAATAAGAGACCAAGAACGAAGCGCTCAGACTAAAAAGGGTATCAGACAGTGATATAGTCTTTCACCCCTACTATTCAATCACCCCTACTATTCAATCTGTATCGAAGAATCAATGATGGAAATAAAAGCAAGGTTCAGGAGTGGGATCAAAATTCATGGTGAAAGAATATCAATGATACGATTCGCTGATGACATTGCTGTCCTCAGTGAAAGTGAAGAACAATCACGTAATCTGCTGAATGAAATGAACAGGTTAATGAGTACGGAATATCGACTGAGAGTAAATCGAAGAAAGACGAAAGTAATGAGAAGCAGTAGTAATGAGGAACTTAACATTGGGTGACGAAGTAGAGGATGTTAAGGTCTTCTACTAAATAGGCAGTAAAATAACCAACGACTGACAGAGCAAGGAGGGGAATGACTTCCATGTTACTAGAGGGCAAAAACTGTAGAGGAAGACAGAGATTGGAATACATCCAGCAAGTAATTGAGGACGTAGGTTCCGACTTGGCACAGAAGTTGTCACAGGAGAGGAATTCGTGGTGGACCACATCAAACCGGCCAGAAAACTGATGATTCAAGTTAACTTCAAGTAGGTGATCGTATTTTTTTTTATTTTTTTTTTTGCCAACTAAGACTTTTGCTATCTTGTGCTGTCAAGTTACGTTAGATTTTTTTTACATATTATGTTTAATGAGCTGCTATTCTCTCCCTCTCCAGCAAAAAAGCATTCTCTATCCCCATCCTTCTCCCTCTCCCTAACCATTCTGCCCCATTCTCGCCACCCCCCCACCCCCACCTCTTCCGCCCGCCCCCCTTTTTAGGTCGTGTACCGTACGAAAGTATCTCCCATTATTTATAACGTTCTCATGAATTTAAAGTCATCCACATGCTTTGTAAGACTGCTTGTATAGCTGTTACACTACGTTATGTACGTACGACATATCTAAACATATATTCAGTATTAAGCGACGTTGATATGTTTTGGTATACTAACTGCCAATTACGGAACGTAGTAACCCCTTTGGTGTGTTTGTGGTCCTACATTATGTATATCGGTATCTTTATGACCTATGCCCGTTTATTGACAATATATATTTTGTGCTATAGCAATGTTTATTTTTCAGTTGGATCTTTGTTTCTCTCTGTAGCATTATTATGTCACTTGTTCTTTTCAATTTGTTTCCTACACTCCCACTGCCCTTCCCCCTTCTTCATATCTTGCCGTTGGTTTCACCCGCCTACTACCTTCCTACTACGTTGTTGGATTTTAGGTTATTTATCTTGCGGAAGTGCCATTCACTACTCATAAATTTTCTCATGAATCCTGTCTTATCCAGTTACTTCCTTAGTTCACACTTCATAATTGCTATACTACATTATGGAGCTATGCTGTAGCTAAGGATATGTAAGGCACTAAGCTATGTTATATGCTTCCATTTAGTGACTGTCAATTATAAACTATAATAATCTACTTTGGTGTAGATATGAAGTTACCATCGTGTAAATGTATTACACATGTATATTTGTCATAGACACCTTTAATCTATTTGGCCTTATGTCTGGCTATGCGCCTGTTTCGTGCCGTGAGCCATGTGAGTGTTGGTTATTCAGTTGCGACTACGTTCCTGTCTGTAGTTTAGTTATGTAACCTGCTTTTAAAAAATTCTTACGTAAAACGGTCATTTAGTACAATCTTCGAAATAATCATGTACACATTGCTGCCTTAGTGTGGTGGCGCCTCCTGTCAAGAGAGCTTGAAACAACTTAACATGGGCACCAAAGCGTATCGGCTCTGTTTCCTTGAGTTTTAGTAGACTCATCATCTATACTGACGTACCTGTTTTTACTCCTGTACTCTTATTAGTGCTATGGATATTTTGTTTAGCATGTTTTATATATTTTACAGACCAATTTGAAGCTGTATTGTTATAACCGGAGCATGTTCTTAGTATGCTGAAAAGACTGACGCAGACGCCCTGCTAAATCCGCAGGACAGGACAGGTAGTTTAAGTTGTGGAAAGGGGCCAAAATAAGAGGCTGTCAGTTACAATCGAACATAGAACCTTTTATTTGATCAAATATTACAGGAGCCAAGAAAAATTGTAAAGAAACACAGCTTTAGTTCTGGAACTTAATTAGTTGCTGAATGCGCCCTAAAATCTCATGCCCTAAGGGCAAGACTACGTTAATTTAGAAACAGCTGAAATCCAGTAACTTAAAGCTGAACCAAAATCAGAAATTTAAAAGGCAAAGCCTTATCTTAAAACAGTCCCTTAATTAGGCTGAAGGCCCAAAGAATCAGACACTATAAGAGCAAAGAACTTAACTTCAAAATCGGCTGAAGGCCCAACACTTAAGACACAATACTTTAATTTAAAAATGCCAAATGCTTTCCGTAAAACAGTTCTTATATTAGGTTGAAGGCCCAAACCATCTGACACCTTAAGGGCAAAACAACCTTAATCTAAAAATCGGTTAGAAGCCATACAAGTATACACAACAAGAACAAAGAAGAAAAGGCAGTACACCCAAGGGCGCTCAGAAATTCCTAGGGGCCGGCCGGAGTGGCCGAGTGGTTCTAGGCGCTAAAGTCTGGAACCGCGCGACCGCTACGATCGCAGGTTCGAATCCTGCCTCGGGCATGGATGTGTGTGGTATCCTTAGGTTAGTTAGGTTTAAGTAGTTCTAAGTTCTAGGAGACTGATGACCTCAGAAGTTAAGTCCCATAGTGTTCAGAGCCATTTGAAGCATTTGAAACTCCGAGGGTCAGCCTGGAATTCAAACACTCGCTCAGGTGAGACAGGCAGTCGGCTCAACCATTGTCGATCCGACGACAACCCAACTGACAGACTGTTAAAGGACCCACCGACAAGATAACCTCTACTTCACTCGACCAGCACACAACAGGGAGTTCAACAGATCAATGAAGAAGGTATTGGCGTCCACAACCAATTATACATTGAGCTGTCAAACTACACACTGCGCTGGACAGCGACAACATGATTAGGAAAATATACTGCCTGTATTTACGTCAATGGCTAGGGCAGGGAACTGGGACGTTAACTGCCACTAGGCAGAAGATTCCGTTGGTGCACTTCAATTCAAATAACCAAGTACAGTTAAACTCTACCGGAGGGTGGCTAAAATTTCTCTACTTGAAAACAAACATTGTTGCTCGTGGGAATATCCCAACAGCCGATAACGAACCCAAACGACAAAATGTGAACAGTCGTGACTTGCTGGTAGATTAAGTCAAAATTCAACTTTTATGTCCAGGATCGGTGAGCCACGAACCTCATAGCAATGGGAGCAGCACTCCACACTTCGACACCGTATAGAGGCCACCAGCGGGCTCAGCCAAACTCCGCACCACGGAGATTTCCTTGCTGCTCCATGCCAACCGACCAACTGCCCAGGCCCCGAAACGGTGAAAGGACGAAGTATACATCGGCTGATGAGACTATCAACCGAACGAGCAACCAACGGTCGTCCCATTCCAATCTTCCTCCATCAGACAGTTCATGTCTGTCGCCAGCGGTCGGCGAGCACTGGCTGTCGGCGCCTCACCGGCCCTCCGTCCCCCGACTTCACTGCTGCTGCGTCCCGACTGCACTGCTGCTCCGTCTCCAACTGACTGCCAGACACACGACGACCTGGAAATACTATCGGTCGGTCCAGAGATGGTACGACAGTGCACTTATCGATACGCGCAGCTGCTGCTGCTCATGGGTAAGTAAGGCATTAAGTTAGTGACGCCAGTAAATGGAATAAGAAAACGAGGCGGCAGTACCGTAATGAAAGGTGACAAACAATAAATGGCATGAACATGAGCCGTGCATAGCTCACTGACGTGTAGTTATATTTCTAGAATATATGTAATTTTTATTATTCTAATACTATGGTTCCTTGTATGTAGCTGTTGTATTATTGGATAGACTACTGCAACAACAATATTCTAGCCATACGTTTTAGATCTGACAATCTGAGGATGACAGGTAGTTACTGTCGAAATTGGTCATGAAATAAGCTATCCCACGAGATGCGTTCTTGTCGTTTAACATTATACATTACATAAAATTCAGCTTATAACATTTCTTCAACACTGGACAGCCGAATCCGCTGACCTCCCAAACTCATTACCGTTTCTGTCAAAATTAAAATTGTGATCAGGAAAAGGTACGTTTTTGTTGATTCTCCCTAAACTTATTATTTCCACAATTCTTTTAGATTCTCCATACTTCATGATCAAGTAATAGATTAAATTACATGCCGCTCCACTCCCTTGTGCGCTACTGCTTCCCATTCATTCCTTCAGCTCTTATAACAACAGCCTCATTTCTATACCAAATGTAGACGAACTTACGGCCCCGGTATTTTCTCCCATTTATGTTCAGAACTTCAAAAACAGTGTTTCGGTCAAATATTGTCAATAGTTCCTCGCATTAAATACCTTGTTGCATAAGACTATAAAATTATTCTCATCAATACAGCAGTGTTGTTGGTTTCCAAAATAATGTTCAAACAATGGAGTGAAGCATATTTACTTACTGAAAATTTAGAGTTCTGTTACCTCATATTTTGAAACAGCTCGTATGCATTACAGTTTCAGTTTGTCTTCTTCCTGCAGTTAGATTGTTTTAATTTTAACTGCAACGTCTGACACGAAATAAATACTCTTTAAAAAAATAACTACAATTTGAGTTTGAAATTAAATAAAAAAACAGTTGCTTTAAGAAGAATGTAAAAAGATGGTTGTATAGATAAGAGATTTGTTAGTTCCAGTGCCGACTATGACCGGTGGTGAATACCTCAGAAAGCTTCCTTCAAGATGTTGACCACCAGTCACAACAAAATAGTTTCAGTTAGTAGTAAAATAATAGTTTTGCGAATCCTATCCTTTAACAATAGGTTTTCATCCATGAAATCTGGTTTTGCAGGACAGAGCGGATCAGGTTATGGTTGTGGAAAGGGGCCAAAATCAGTTACTGTCAGTTGCTCAAAACACACAAACTTTATTTTCCTAAAAATACTTAATCACACATGTCCTTAAAAGGGTTCTAAACAATACGGCTGAAAGCCCAAACACAAGTTATTACAATTGCTTTAAGGAATACGCGCGGCTGAAGGCCTTACTTAAAAAAGAAAATCTTACGTAAATACTCGACTGAAGGCCACAAACTGGATACAGAAGAAATGAGGCTTTAGGCCTGGATAACAAGTATTTCCAATAGAGAAGAAAATTTAGGAAGGTTTTAAACAAGTGAATTTTCAAATTTTAATAAAAGACAGCTGAAGGCCTTATCTTAAAAATATTTGGCATAAAAGCTCGGCTAAAGGCCACATACATAACATAGAACAACTCACGGCTTATGGACTGGATAACAAGGATTTGCAACAGAGCAAAATTCCCCTTTTTTCTTAAAAAAATCTAGTTCAAACAAGGATATTCAAAGCTTTAACTTAAGACGGCTGAAAGCCTTATTTTAAAATTAAAACAAACTAAATTGACAGCCGGCTGAGACAAAAATCACAATTTAAAAACAACAGAACAATGGTGCACAGAAGTGTTCCTAGGGTCGGCCTGAGGAGGTAACTCGGACGTAAGGTTAGGTGAGATAGGCAGTCAAGAATAAGCTTAAGTAATCAGATGGCAACCCGACGCAGGGACGACTGAACGACCGACCAACAATCTAATCAATTCCCTTCTACCGACCAACGGCATGATAACGGAAAATATCAGCCGAGGACGAAGATATCAGCAGCACTACGTCTTAAAATTGGCGTCTAAAAACAGCCAAGGAACAAAAATCACTCAAAAATATGTACAATACCAAAGGCTGTCGAACTACACGCCGTGCTGGACAGTATCAACATGGTGAGGAAAAACACACTGTCGGAAACTACGCTAACGACCAGGGGAGTTAACTGGAACGTTAACAGCCATAGGGCCGAAGATACCGCTGGTGCACTTCACTAATAAGTATCAATGAATTCAATAGTTAAACACCATACAGGAAGAAGGCTGCAAAATTTCGCCGACTCCAACACACCATACTATGCTGCTTGCAGGAACGGCCCAGAAAGCAACAACCGGCAATGAGCGATGTCACAGCACTTGAGGTTTCATAACAGGTTAACTGATCACTCAGTGTCCAAATTCGGTGGGCGACAAACTTTGTAGCTCTCGCAGCTAGCGCCTCATAAACCGACCGCGCGCCGCGGAGACTTCCTCGCTGCTCTGTCCCAACCGACCGAATGCATCAAACACGCATACAGCGTTACAATAACTACTGAGTCAAAACCATAGGTTACACACGGTTCCACGGTAACAGAACAACAAGGACGAATCACAAGTCGACACACACACAGAACTCAGAAGCGGTCGAAGACCAAATAAACGTTGTCCGGTGAGACGACCGACCGGACAAACAATCAAGGTCGTCCCCACTCAAGTCATGTGTGTCGGCAACGATCGGGCGAGTCATGGCTACCTCCATCCCGACCCCCTTCGGACGCACGACGTCCCGGGGACTGTGGTGTCACCGCCAGACACCACACTTGCTAGGTGGTAGCCTTTAAATCGGCCGCGGTCCTTTAGTACACGTCGGACCCGCGTGTCGCCACTACCAGTGATTGCAGACCGAGCGCCGCCACACGGCAGGTCTAGTCTAGAGAGACTCCCTAGCACTCGCCCCAGTTGTACAGCAGACTTGACTAGCAATGGTTCACTGCCTACATACGCTCTCATTTGCCGAGACGACAGTTTAGCATAGCCTCCAGCTACGTCGTTTGCTACGACCTAGCAAGGCGCCATATTCAGTTACTAAAATCTGAACAGGTAATATTGTGAATCATGTACCACCAAGGGCGACGTTCATCTTTAATGGATTACAGTTAAGTATCAAACTAATTATGTCCTCTTTCTGAATTCTCATTCCTTGTCGTGTTCCAGACCTCACGTCAGTATAGTTCTTCCCTCCTCACGCCAGCCTGCGTGAGCTAAAACGCATGCATTTCGGCCTCCTCTCGTAACACCGGTGTTGGCTCATCTGCCAACACAACAGAGACACTGGCTCGCATCCGACCATGCAGAGAAAACACCGGCCCACTGGGCAACCGACATATCTGCACAAGTAAGGAACCGACCAAAGTCCCGCAAGATGATCAATTGAAGGGGCCCAGAAGCGATGGGAAGACCAAATACACGCCCCCCGATGAGGCGACCGACCGAACGACCAACCAACGGTCGTCCCCGCTAAAGTCTCCTTCCGTCGGACGGTGCACGTGTGTCCCTAGCGGTCGAGCTTCATCCTGACTGAACTCACCTCACACCACGACCCGGAAATACTAGCGGTCACTCCAAAGATAGTACGACAGTGCTCTTATCGACAGCGCTTCTGCTGCCACTCATGGGCAGATAGGCAAGGAACTTAGTGACGCCAGTAAATCGAATAAGAAACGGGACGGCGGTACCGCAAAGACAAGATGTCAAATAATAAACGGCTCGAACAGGAGTGTCGCACGGCTCAATCCATGTACAACATTAGGTGCTTTCTCCGCTAGATCGCCTGCACGTTACACATCATTTGCTCTAGTCTTCGCTACCCTTAAGTATTATTTGGCCGAAATGGGCAATCTGTAAGTGCATTTGGGATGTTACATCTAATTCATAATTGCAGGTGTCTAATTTACTGTTGCACCCCGTCTTCCTCCTCCTCCTTTTGCTCCTCATCCTCTTCAGTGTCACTATGGGGCTGTCACTGTGGATATCGCTGTCCACACTCTGGAGACAGTCGTTGAGTTGCACATGGGAATACGTGTTAGTTCATCGTGTCCTTTAAGCAAGCATGTCAGTTTAGAATGAATTATCGTATTTACACTGGTGATCTGATACAATCTGTTTAATTAAAGTGCTGAGGTTTCACGCAGCGCGGTCGCGTGATACGTGAAACTCGGACCACTGAGGGCGGAGCTCGGGACGGAGAAATTTCGCGGTGATGACTTTCATCACGAGCAAGCCGGCGCCCCCTGGGCTGGAAAATTACTTTTCATACCGCGTGCGCCCGTCTGGCGGGGAGGCAGCAGTGCCACGGCGGCGGCGGCGGCGGAGTCCCGGCCTTCTCATTTCGAGGCGGCGCGCAAGCTGCTGCGCCGTCGCCCACGTCGCCGCCGAGCGGTAAGAAAGGCAGGCAGCCGAGCCGGAGGGACTCGCCGGCATTACTGCGCAGGCATTACCGTGCGGGCCATTAGCAGGGGACACCTGACCGGCTGTTTACGGCGCGCCGCCGGCCCTCCGTCCCAATTGCTCGCGGCCCACGCCACGGCGCCGTATTTATTTGTGCGGCCGCGGTGCCCGTGGCGGCGGCTGTTGTCGGCGCCGCAACTCGTGGCGTGCGGCCCGGCCGGGCGACGTTTAGTGCGCAGTAAAGTGTGCCGCGCGCCCGGCGCCTTACGACCTACGTGGCCCGCCGCCCTGGCCTTCATCACGTGCCGCTCTGCCGGAACTCCCAAGTGAAGCGGCTCCATCCCCCGCTGTTACTGCAGCCGGGCGAAACCCTCGCGACCTGGCACACTACAAGGATGCGGAGGGGTGACCCAGCGCCAGGACTCACTGCTGTCTCACAGAAAATCTCTGCGCAGTAGTCTTGCGGATCTTCACAAATCTGGACAAGAAAGTGTAACAAAGCGTCCAAACGCAAAGAAATAGTACTTATTCTACTATCTTCTTGTCACATCTTTCGACTGTCCCACATCCTCAACGTAACACGTATTAACTGCTAGGTTGGCGCTTAAGCGTTTCTGTCTTGTATGATGGTAGGTTTGACGCGCGGGATTAGCCGAGCGGTCTACGGCGCTGCAGTCATGGACTGTGCGGCTGGTCTCCGCGGAGGTTCGAGTCCTCACTCGGGCACGGGTGTGTGTCTTTGTCCTTAGGACAATTTAGGTGAAGTAGTGTGTAAGCTTAGGGACTGATGACCTTAGCAGTTAAGTGCCATAAGATTTCACACACAACAAATGATGGTAGGTGTCTTTATAAATAAATCTTCTGCTACCAGTCACGATTTTCTTTATTTACTTTCCATGCGACGCGTTTCGGGAAAAGATTCCCATTTGCAAGTGCGTTTTGTGTGTGTTTTATGCCATTTCTATTGATGTTGTCAATGTATGAGAGTCTGCTTCATTTCGTTGACTTTTTCTGCACTATGTAAGAAACATGCTACTTTTTTTTTGGTTATCGATTCTTTTGGTGAAGTTAGCGGCGAAATTTAGAAAAATTTATACTTAGTTTTCTAATGGTCCATTTGTGTAGAGTTACACATACTAAAAGTTGTGTGTGATGTTCAGTGTGTGTGTGAGACTCTGCACAAATGGTTCAAATGGCTCTGAGCACTATGGAACTTAACGTCTGAGGTCATCAGTCCCCTAGAACTTAGAACTAATTAAATCTAACTAACCTAAGGACATCATGCACATCCATGCCCGAGGCAGGATTCGAACCTGCGACCGTAGTCGCGCGGTTCCAGACTGAAGCGCCTAGAACCTCTCGGCCACACCGGCCGGCCTGCACAAATGGACCATTAGCAAACTGTAATTACAAATTCTTCTAAATTTCGCCACTAAGTTCACCAAAACAATCGATAACCAACTAAAAAATCGCGTGTTTCTTGTATACTGCAGTAAAAGTCAACGAAACGAAGCACTCTCACACATTGACGACATCAATAGAAATGGCATAATACACACAAAAAACGCACTTGATATTGGAATCATTTCCCAAAACGCGTTGTGCGTAAAGTAAATAAAGAAAATCGTGACCGGTAGCAGAATAATTATTTATAAACACACCTATTGTTTTGATACTCATAGGATTTAAAAAACCATTTATAATGGATCAAATCAGATTGTATGATGGTGTTCCAGATGTTATGGGCTCATTTGTCGATTGTCATTTTTTCTTTGTAGTTCACTGTTGCAATTTTAGTTTACATATTGTCATTTTGTCAATTGAAGATAGTGTGTGTCAGCCGTGGCGAGCTGGCGCCAGTGTTATTTTGTTCATGTATCGTTGAGATCGACTGTTATCTTTGCTTTTCGTGTGTCTTATCTTTCGGGTAAGGCGGATTAAGGGATTTGGTTGTTAGGCTTCGACGGGTAACCCTCGAGGTCTCGTGACATTCGCTGGGAGACGAGTGTCAACGGCTGCCGAACGAGCGTGACGACCGTTACATGTTGTAGTGTGAACTTGGTCGGGCGTTTCGGTGACATGGGCAGCTTGGAGACACAAGTTCTGTGACTTCTCTGGCAACAAAAAAATTTGAAGTGATGTGGTGAAGCTGTGGAACCCGCTCCTTCGTACTGTGTACGTCATATGAGTAAGTGGTCGTAATTGTGTTTTGTTGACCGACGCACTCAGAGGCAATTAAATTTTATTATTATGGTGACACTTTCATAGTCGAACTTTAAGAGGTGTGGAAGAGTTCAGTTGCTGTTGGAACGGTGGTCTGATCATTTAATATTAAAAGACTACGATCAAGGTGTGCACGGCGCCAAGGAACTGATATATCAGACGTGATTTAACACACAAATATTTTATTCATAACATACAATACATAACACCAACTACGTAAATCCTGCTTCGATGCTTACAATTGCCCAGAATGGGAGGATCACCACTTTCGAATTGGAAAGGCTTTAATTTAAGGAGCTAAAACGCCTGTTATAATTTTTGAAAACAATAATAACACAACACAAAAGTAAGCGCTAAGTGAACGCACTCTTAAATCTTTAAATACTAATCATAAAGCGTGGGTTTACCACATTTAAATTCTCATTGCAATATATAATATAAATACATAAATTCACAACACAGCATGGGTTCAAAATTTCTACCTGGACAACCTATGGTCCTCAAACTTTCGTATTACATTCCAGCCAATCACATTAATAACTTATAAGTACGGCTGGTAAAATACAAACGTTTGCACTATAATCAGTTTTAATAATCCACAATCACTCAAAAAGCAACATCAGAAGTTCGATACGGAGGATGTAAGCCTGTTTATACAATCTTTCTGACCAAAATAGGCACGAGGGCCACCAGAACAGAAGTGCGCTAGTTGCTTCTAGGATAGGTGCTCCCATTAGCTTAATGCAAATAGAAGGTATTTCTAAAGTTTTTTTTCCTTCCTCCCTCTTAACAAGGGGGTTTTAGTAAGGTGGAAATTACACTTTGAGGAGACGCAATAGCAATCAAGCGGGCACGCCTTCACGAGGACGCCATGCCACTACACACGTGCTAAACTACCCACGTATCCGCTGTTCAAGCCAAACATTAACAACACAGTTCCATATTCCTGACACCCAAATAGTCGGGATCAAAACAAAACCGAAAATCCCAAGAGCACAAGATCCTGCACACCTTCAGAACAGATCTTACTTGATGCGGTTGCCTTCACAAATACAGGTATCGAAATGAAAACAAGAACGTGTAACAACATTCCCTGAACAGCACAATGTTCTTCTTTAGGTCCCGGCAGCGCTAGACAACGCTGACATGCCAATGTTAACAAACCTCCAAGGCAACACCCTCCAACTGACAAGCCGAAACCAATGTGACCACTTATCAGCTCCGTGACAGGACTCGAACCCCCAACTACGGTCAGTGCAACTCAGTTAGAATAAATACAGCTCAAATAGTATGGCGGACACATATACCCAGGGATTAACAGAACACTAGACTGAACTAGAATTAACCTTAATAATACAGCACTAGATCTTGGGACACAAGGAACTAACTCCCCACCCGAAATTATGCAACCACATGGCGGGAGGATGAACTATCAAAACATAGAAGTGCAAACGTACACCAATAACTACCAAAATACACCACTGTACCGGTTAGCAACGATGCGTGGATTAATCTGCACTGTCAGAATTGCACCAGTGAACAGAACAGAGGGTTGCCACAGCGGTGGCCACAAGGCGGGAAATACGACTGGATGAACTCAATCCCAAAGGACGATCAACTTGAAACATTCACATTTCTTTTCTACTTTCCCTCGGCGCACTTCGTCGTTTGTTTGGGACTGCTGTGCACAGTTCTGAGCCGTCCACAGTCGTCCCGGCAGACACCGACCCAGCCGAACTGCTCCCGGACTCAAACCATCGCCGAACGGCGGCTCCACCGCCACATGATGGTTACTGTTTGTTTGCCTTCGTCGACGCAGGCGATGATTAGACTGCCATCCGCCTCCTGCGGACAACCAGTGAAGAGCGGACAGAGGGGCCCAACCAGGCCGGCGTTCCTACACGGGTAGATGTGCGGGTTCGATAACAACACCGGTATGCGGAAGGCAGGATGTCGACGTCACCAGAGCAGACACGAAGGCCACTGCGTGACAGCCTCCTCCAGCGTGACCGCGCTCGCCTATAAATAGTACAGGCCAAAGAGTCTGCTGCAGTAAACACGTGAGTCGGTCCTGTTACCAACCTACGGTCTCTAAGTACACCAAAGATGGAACTCGCAATCGATAGTGGGTACACTACGGGTGGGAGTTCAAACGAAAGAGCTTCATAAAAGACCAACCCTGAACAACCGCGGAAAAACGAAATAGAAGCGAATCAATAAAGGACAGCAACGAGATGCTAGAGTCCGATCGCGCCCAAACACTGTCGATTACCAAAAATATTGGCTCCACACGACGCTCAAGAAACGAGCCGTGGAAAGATGGAAGTACACACGGCTCAGCCGTACTTAAATGGTGGCCATTATTTGAAAGCTTTCTCAGAAGTTTTACTAGTGCTTTGTGTGTATTGTTATCAAATGATTTTATGTTGACGTTTTCAAAGCCTGCACTCTATTAATACAGTTGTCCACATATAAAAACCTTAAGGTCAAAGTTGCGAATTTGTCAGTAGTGTAACGAGCTCCTTTACATGCTTACCCCGAGTCAAAGGTTCTGCCGAGTGTTTCTACGTATCAGAGTTATTGGAATGTCTTTGTGATTCGCTTAAAACCCTTTGATTGTGCCAACGCCTTGGCGGCGAGTGGAATGTCACCCGAGGCCTTGGCCTGGCAGTGTTTCAGGACCTGGCACTACCGGGAGTTGATCACATACCACCTTCCAAAGTTTAGTATTTATCTTCCTTTCACCAAGGCGGGTTAAGGTGGCAAATATATAAATATGTATTGTATGTAACCTGCTCTTATACGAACCTGTTCCATTAAATATTAGCGACTGGTAACTGACTAAACTTCAAATTGCATTGCATCTGCGGAGTTCCTTGCACAGCTGTTTCTAGTAGTCTTTTATTAACACGTCTGAGCACGTGAACATTCATTTTTAAAGACCAGTATTTCTGCTATAGTTATTTATGTAAGTGGTTGCATCATGTTATGTAATTTGATCTTAGCTGGGCACTAGTGTTGAAGTGGAATTAAGTCACACTTCATTGGTAGGAGTTTTCATTAAATGTATTTTGAGGGAAATGCTATTTGGTAGTTTGAATTTCTGAAGTTTGTCGGTAATTCTGTTTGCTTAATAAGGGAAAATAAAGCGAGGGGGGATTAGTGCCCGTCAACGTTAAGTTTGTAACTGAACTTTTAACAAGTGCTTCTTTAACGGACTGAAATAGTAAGTTATAGGGGTATTTTAGTAAAGAATGTCTTAGGTGTGGCTATCTTAATGCAACAATAGGTTTTAAGAAGTTTGATGAAGTGGCTATGTGAAGTAATTGATAATTGCTGTGCTTAAGGTTTTTATAAATGCCAGGCACATTAAGCTTTTTATGACTTTCTCTTAAGGGACTCTTTATTTGAGTACTGAGTACGTCGCGCTTCTAACTGTGTTTGCAAAGTTTTATCTAGTGGTTCGACCACAATTTGTAATTCTCAAATTTCTTAAAAGGTGTAATGTCAATAAACTGTCTTAATTATAAATTGTGACTGTCAACACGATTCCATCGCGCTTCCTCTTTTATGGTATCTAAGATATGGTAAGTTTGGTACGAATAGAGAACCGACGTACCAGTGTGGAACTGTGGACCCTAGAAAATGAAGTTCCAAGTGAAGAAATCGGAACATTTGCGATATATACCTCTGTTTCAGTTCAGCAGAGGGGTGACAACAGCGAGGCACTCAGAAACATTGGCGCCCTGTATTGGAATAATGCCATCGGACAGAGGACGGCGAGAAAATGGTGTTCTATTTTCGAGGAAGATCGTCTTGACGTCGGTGACACTCCACGTTCAGGAAGACTTTCTGGGTTCAAAAATGGTTCAAAATTCTCTGAGCACTATGGACTTAACTTCTGAGGTCATCAGTCCCCTAGAACGTAGAACTTCTGAATCCTAACTAACCTACGGACATCACACACATCCATGCCCGAGGCAGGATTCGAACCTGCGACCGTAGCGGTCGCGCGGTTCCAGACTGTAGTGCCTAGAACCGCTCGGCCACACCGGCCGGCCTTTCTGAGTTTGAAGAAGATCTTTTAAATGCTTTAATCCACAATGACCTACGTCAGTGTATTGGAGCACTGACAAATGTGATGTAGTGTGATCATTGCATCGTTATGTAACATTTTCTTGCAATGGAGAAGGTTCAAAAATCGGATGTATGTGTACCGCACACTGGAAGCAAAAATCAGAAAAGTAAGCTGGTGGCCATATGTGCATCTTTGCTTCCCCGTCGTCGATTGGGTCGTGATCAACACCGACTGTTCCTATCCCGTATCGTTGCTGGTGGCGAGAAGCCGTGGCTTTATGCTAACATAAAGAATAATTGAGATAAAAAAAAGCAGCAATTCCCCGTACAATTACATACGCGCTTCCACAAAAGATAATGTTAAGCATCAGGTAAGACAGATACTGCCTACAAGAAAATTAAAGAGGCCTTTGGAGAAAAGAGAACTATTTGTATGAATATCAAGAGCCCAGACGGAAACTCTGTTCTAAGCAAAGAAGGGAAAGCAGAAAAGTGGAAGGAGTATATAGAGGGTCTACAGAAGGGTGATGTACTTGAGGACAATGTTATGGAAATGGAAAAGGACGTAGATGAAGATGAAACGGTGGATATGATACTGTGTGAAGGGTTTCACAGAGCACTCAAGGACCTAAGTCGAAACAAAGCCCTGGGAGAAGACAACATTACATTATGACTACTTGGGAGAGCCAGCCCTGATAAAACTCTACCATCTGGTGAGCAAGAGGTATGAGAAAGGTGAAATACCCTCAGACTTCAAGAAGAATATAATAATCCTGATCCTAAGGAAAGCAGGTGTTGACAGATGTGAAAATTACTGAACTATCAGTTTAATAAGTCACGGCTGCAAAATACTAACACAAATTCCTTAGAGACGAATGGAAAAACTGGTAGAAGCCGACCTCGGGGAAGATCAGTTTGGATTCCGTAGAAATGCTGGTACACGTGAGGCAATATTGACCCTACGACTTACCTTAGAAAATACATTAAGAAAAGGCAAACCTACGTTTCCAGCATTTGCAGACTTAGAGAAAGCTTTTGAAAATGTTGACTGGAATACTCTCCCTCAAATTCTAAAGGTGGCAGGGGTAAAATACAGGGAGCGAAAGGCCATTTACAATTTGTACAGAAACCAGATGGCAGTCATAGACAGCAAAGGACTTGGAAGAGCAGCTGAACGGAATGAACAGTGTCTTAAAAGGAGGATATAAGATGAACATCAACAAAAGCAAAAGGAGGATAATGGAATGTACTCGAATTAAGTCGGGTGATGCTGAGGGAATTAGATTAGGAAATGAGACACTTAAAGAAGTGGAGGAGTTTTGCTATTTGGGGAGCAAAATAACTGATGATGGTCGAAGTAGAAAGGATATAATATGTAGACTGGCAATGGCGAGAAAAGCGTTTCTGAAGAAGAGAAATTTGTTAACATCAACTACAGATTTAAGTGTCAGGAAGTCGTTTCTGAAAGTATTTGTATGGAGTGTAGCCATGTATGGAAGCGAAACAAGGACGATAAATAGTTTGGACAAGAAGAGAATAGAAGCTTTCGAAATGTGGTGCTGCAGAAGAATGCTGAAGATTAGACGGGTAGATCACATAACTAATGAGGAGGTACTGAATAGAATTGGGGAGAAGAGGAGTTTGTAGCACAACTTGACAAGAAGAAGGGACCGGTTGTTAGTACATGTTCTGAGGCATCAAGGGATCACAAATTTAGCATTGTAGGGCAGCGTGGAGGGTAAGCGGGCTGTTCGAGCTATATGTGGTGTAAGTTCGAGAACCTCTTGTCGACCCCTATTCAAAAATCTGGGAATTCTGACATTGCCCTCACACTATATATTTTCTTTAATGTCGTTTGTTGTTAGCAATATTAGCCTATTCCCAAGAGTTAGCAGCTTTCGCTCAGTTAATACTAGGCAGAAATCAAATCTGCATGTAGAATACACTTCCTTGACTCTTGTGCAGAAAGGAGTGCAGTATTCTGCTGCATCCATTTTCAATAAGCTACCACAAGAACTCAAAAATCTTAGCAGTTGCCCAAACACTTTTAAGTCTAAACTGAAGAGTTTCCTCGAGGAGCTCCAGGAAGAGCTAAAAAATTAAGCAAATTCCAGTGTTACATTGTTGATTTTCTTCATTTAAACTTACGACTTGTCACCTGAATATGTTTTTTTATATTTCATTTTATCTGTTTCTAATATCATATTATAATTTCATGTAATGACTCGTTCCATGACCATGGAGACTTCTCCTTAATTTGCTCCCACGGAATAATAAATAAATAAATAAATAAATAATACCGTAGAGGGAGACCAAGAGATGAATACATTGATTCAGAAGGATATTGGTTGCAGTAAGCATTGGGAGATGAAGAAGCTTCCACAGGATAGAGTAGGATGGAGAACTGCATCAAACCAGTCTCAGGACTGAAGACCACAACAACAACAACAACATCAACAAAGTGAAGTTGTCGTCCAGATCTATTGAACTGGGTGTCCCAGCTTGTAGATAAGCACAGAAGTCACAGAAGTACTGTACATGGCAGACAGGCAGCAAACATGTATTCCAACCATGGAATAATTGAACCACACTATGGTTGGAAAATAGGTTTTCTAGGTGTTTGCCATATATTTTTACGATTTTTGTAGTTATACGCTGGAACACCGAGTTTAATAATTCTTGAGAGTGTCTTCACTTATAAAAGTCTAATTCTATCCAAGAATGTAGTACCTGATAATGGATTCAGGCCAAAATAATGATAGTAATATCAAATAAAGAATACTGTATACTCAAGTGCCGGAAATATCATTCAAACTTTATTACGTGACTGTGGCACAGAAATATGAGAAAATTGTGAATTAAAATTTCCTTTTTTCCTCTTCGTCCTGCTGTTGAATTATAAAGGACAGCAATATAATTTGCTTTTATTTTTCTTATTCCAATAGATCAGGTGTTGTAACAACTTTTGATGTTGTGCCAGCCTCCTGTACCTACAGTAATCAATTGACTTTTGTAGACAGCGAAACGACGATTACATTTCTGCAGTAATTTTAGCACTTCCGTCTTATCGAGAAAAATCGGAAAACGACACGTAAATCTCTCAATGGCGATGGTTTTCCTTATTTGTAAGGCGTTACTTTAAGCTGCCTAATCAACGATGAACTGAGCAATCCAGGTTAGTCTTTTTCGGATTTTGCAGGCTACAAATTATATCTGTTTAATTAAATTAGTGCCTCTGAGGGTAATTTCACCTCTGTGACTTCAGACTGCAGCAGAAAAATGTGCATATAAAAATTTAATTATTTCGCTTAATTATTTGTTGATTTCTGCAATATACTGCATGTTTACCTCTACGCCATTTCACGTCTGCTGATGAAATTACGTTAATTACTGTTTTTATTGAAACATATCTAGTAACAGCTGTGTATGTAGGAGGCAGGAATATTTAAACTAGCAAACTTCAGTAGCTTAACACGATTCCTCTGACTCATAATCTCTTTAGAGTTAACCGAGTTTTCGTACGGAGAGAATTAGTGTGTTGTCGAATTAAAAGTCCTGCAGCTTCATGTGCTGACATGATAAGCTCCACATTGACAAAAAAACGAACAATTCAAATGCGCTGGTCAAAGCACATGCGCTTAGAAGTATTCCGTAATTAGATTACTATAAGTGAAAGACGGTTTCCCACAGCAACACCGTATCGTTGTTTATAATATTAATTAGTATTTCGCGATATTCCCCATTACTTTCGAAACACAACCCTTATAGCATTTCTGTGGCTGCTAAAATATTATTTTGGAATTATAACTTTTGAAGCTTTACATTATTGTTATTATTTTATATGTTCATCTAGTCAGCAGCTTCCACACTAGTTCCAATAAAATAAAAATAATGAAGCGTAGCTGTAAAATTTCTATTTTCAAAACAAATATTGATTAGTAAATATATGTGGTACATGCAGTTGTAAGTGACAAAAAATATTGCTTAACTCTGTTCTCGTACTTTATCGATACTTACCACACCTGGCTAACTAAGATAACATACGATACTTCGTGAGTGTTGTGATTTCTTCCTGTGCTTGTTTTCCTCGTACTTGGCTTGTAGCTACGGTTGTAAAACTCAGTAACCAGGTTTTTCAGCAAAAATGATGGCTTGTAGCTACAGCTTTAGGATTCAGTAAGCAGGTTTTTCAGTGGAAATGATTCGTCCTTGCCAAATGCTCACAAGGCCTCGTCGAGAGATGAAATCCCCTGCGGCGGTCGGTTGCTTCCAGTATTCGCCGCTCTGTAATAGTTCGTGAGCGCTGGCGCTACCGGAGTGTTGCGGGCGACTATAACTGGCAGGCGCCGTCATTAATGAAACATGAGCTGCTGTGAACGGTGGGAGGCGGGGCGAGCTCGTAGGAGGGTTGGCACTATTGCCCACGGGACTTACCCTGCTATAGCTTAACCTACGTTGCTGTGACCGCTAACCTGGGCGAGATCACTGGAGCATTTACACACAAGCACGCGCGCGCGCGTACGCACGCACGCACGCACGCACACACACACACACGCACACACACACACACACACACACACACACACACACACATTCCTGCGCAACAGTGTTAGCAGTCTTAACCACCAGGCAAGTTGGGCGACAGAAGGGCTATATAATCAAACAAAAATATTTATTTTCCAACCACACTAGATTAAACCGATACTTCTCAGTGTTCATCGTCAATATAAAATTCCTTTTGAACCCTGTAGCAGTTCCAGTAGATATTCAATACCAACGGTTTCAGAACGCTGCATAGAACATTACATTAAATAACGCAGTATTGACAATCTGTTGCTGCCGAACACAGCATTAACGATTATCTTTAACGAAACAGAAAAGATGAGCATATTCACCATTTTTGTGCTCTGACAGGAGCATTTTTCGGCTAGTTCCCTTCTTTTCTTCTATGGGCACGGTGCGCAGCTTATGTGAAACGTACTCTGTAGGTCAGTAAAGCTTTTATAGTTCATTTACAAATTTCGACACCTTTACATTCTTTGGGACACATGAACAACAGAAAAGTACGCTTTATATATGGTCCAAACAAAATCGTCTCCCATCCAACGAAAGTTCACTTTAGAGTAGTTTACACAAAAATACACAACATTTTCAATCTATATCTACAGTACGTCAAAAACTAGGGTGTTTGATTTTCAAGTACGAAGAATTTAGTAAGACAGAACAACTTTTTGTAAAGTGCTTAAGCCGCCACGTTACACTATCGAATAAATTCCACGTGAAGTTCCATTTATACAAAGACAACGCATCATAAAGTTTTGTTGCTGAGAAAATGGCTATTAAGAACACAAGATTGACCCCGGAACCCATGCGATCACCCGAGAACCCTTGCCATCTACTCACTACGTCAGCCGCGCGGGGTAGCCGAGCGGTCTGGGCGTCTTGTCACGGTCCGCGCAGCTTCCGCCGTCGGAGGTTCGAGTCCTCCCTCGGGTATGGGTGTGAGTGTGTCGTCATTAGCGTAAGTTAGTTAGATTAAGTAGTGTGTAAGATTAGGGACTGATGATCTCAGCAGTTTGGTGCCATAAGACCTTACTACAAATTTCCAAATTTTCCACTACGTCAATTGAAACTAGATACACGTCACGTGCGGAACATTACGTACATATTTTAATTCGAACCTCTGGATTTCGCAAACGGATACTAATATCGAGAATAGGTTCAAGGGTCCCCGAGAACGTCGTCTTTTAAATGTGTGGCAAAAATTTCGTCGGTTTCCACTGAACGATACTTACAGAAGTGGCCACCATCACAATTTTTACTTTTGATACCCAAATGTCATGAATTTTCTGGGTTTTCTCCGGATTCCCATTAACAACTGGTGCTTTATAAGCCGTGGTAGGCCTGCACTAGATCACACTTAATGTAAAAATCCCAATCGATCTGCTCTGTTTCCCTGGGTTGGCGGAAGTGAGAAATGTTTAAATTTTTACCCTATATTGTAGGACAGTATGTTCCTTCTTCCGACAGGTACACGAATAGTCTCTAGGCAAAGGGCTATCTAAAACATTTGACCCCTTATTACTGTGATCAACAGACCCTAACAAACGACGGCCTGAAAAATCGCTTCTTAGTGAGTAGCTTTTTGGAACATATTCGTACCGTGTGCTATTATGTAGGGGGCCGACATTCTTATGCCTGCATACTGTTGAACTCTTAACTGGGAAAACTGCTAAAATATTTAACTTTACCAACCCTTGCTACAAATATAACTGTTAATTGTGGAGTGGCTCAAGTCATTAAGTTAACACTCTGCGTGTTTTTAGCTTTGGATATCCTAGCCGTAAGTGTTTACAGTTGGTGGCTTATATATGTGTATAGAGGGCGAGTGTCGTATCTCAGTACAATGACATTTTTCAATAACTACATAGCCGGCCGGAGTGGCCGAGCGGTTAAAGGCGCTACAGTCTGGAACCGCACGACCGCTACGGTCGCAGGTTCCAATCCTGCCTCGGGCATGGATGTGTGTGATGTCCTTAGGTTAGTTAGGTTTAAGTAGTTCTAAGTTCTATGGGACTTACGACCACAGCAATTGAGTCCCATAGTGCTCAGAGCCATTTGAACCATTTGAACCAATAACTACATAACGGATTAGAAACGAAAAAATCTTAAGTAGGAACTTCCCATTTATATTTTAGTTTCATATTGTACGACAGAAATACGTAACTTTCCTCGATGCGCGAAAGATGCCACCGTAATTGAAAAATAACGTAATTGAGTTCAAAACCGGCAGGGTACCGAAAAAGTGCTTTGGATCAATAAATTTTGAAAAAGTGTTTTTTAAGTGTGTCCTCTCACGTCTCACCAAGTGGGCGCTTCTTTGTAAGCAATATTTCAAAGTAAGTGCTCAAAAATACCTCCGCCCATTTCATTGTACTTATTTATCCGCACAAGGAATGATTCGGCACAGCTCCTATGCAATCTGCTGACGTGCGTTTGTGATACGTTGATTCAGGTTATCGAGCGTTGTTGGCACTTTATTATAAACTTCACTCTTCAAGTACCCTACAAACAAATGTCAGTCGAAATGAAATCTGGTGATCTTTCAGTCTAAGACACTGGACCGCCTGTTTAGATGCACCGACAATCATACATGCAATCTAATACTTCCTGTGCCGCTACATAATAATGTGGTAGAATGCGGGCACGTCGAAAGCACATTGTTGGTCGCAAGTCCAAGGGAAGTCTAAAAGCAATACTGGAAGATCGTTATCCAAGAATGTTCGATATTTACCCACAATTAAGGTCCCATTGATAAAGAATACTCCGATAATCACCAATTATCCCACACCAGACATTCACATTTCATGGACATTCATGTTCAACTTGGTATAACCAATGCGGGCTTTCCACATGGTAATAATGCATGCTCCGACGACTGATCGTGTCGTCAAAGAACAAGACTGAAGCAAAAAGATTGGGGTATATAGACTGAGATATGCCTCTATTTGCTGAAGCGACCACTGGAAAAATGTTACTCGACACGGGAAATCGTCGCGGTGAAGTTCGTGATGAGGAGCAATGAGAAGCGGATGATACACTACTGGCCATTAATATTGCTACACCACGAAGATGACGTGCTACAGACACGAAATTTAACTGACAGGAAGAAGATGCTGTGATATGCAAATGATTAGTTTTACAGAGCATTTACACAAGGTTGGCGCCGGTGGCGACACCTACAAAGGGCTGACATGAGGAAAGTTTCCAACCGATTTCTCATACACAAAGAACAAATGGCAGGCGTTGCCTGGTGAAACGTTGTTGTGATGCCTCGTGTAAGGAGGAGATATGCGTAACATCACGATTCCGACTTTGATTAAGGTCGTATTGTAGCCTATCACGATTGTAGTTTATCGTATCGCGACATTGCTGCTCGCGTTGGTCGAGATCCAATGACTGTTAGCGGAATATGGAATCGATGGTTTCAGGAGGGTAATACGGAACGCTATGCTGGATCCGTACGGCCTCGTATCACTAACAGTCGATATGACAGGCATGGCTGTAACGGATCGTGCAGCCACGTCTCGATCCCTGAGTCAACAGATGGGGACGTTTGCAAGACAACGACCATCTGCACGAACAGTTCGACGACGTTTGCAGCAGCAAGAACTATCAATTCGGAGACCATGGCTGCGGTTACCCTTGACGCTGCATCACAGACAGGAGCGCCTGCGATGGTGTACTCAACGACTAACCTGGGTGCACGAATGGCAAAACGTCATTTAACCGGATGAATCCAGGTTCTGTTTACAGCATCGTGATGGTCGTATCCGTGTTTGGCGACATCGCGGTGAACGCACATTGGAAGCGTGTATTCGTCATCGCTATACTGGCGTATTATCCAGCGTGATGGTATGGGGTGCCATTGGTTACACGTCTTGGTCACCTCTTGTTCGCACTGACGGCACTTTGAACAGTGGACGTTACATTTAAGATGTGTTACGACCCGTGGCTCTACCCTTCATTCGATCCCGTCCAAAGCCTACATTTCAGCAGGATAATGCACGACCGCATGTTGCAGGTCCTATACGGGCCTTTCTGGATAAAGAAAATGTTCGACTACTGCCCCGGCCAGCGTATTCTCCAGATCTCTCACCAATTGGAAACGTCTGGTCAATGGTGGCCGAGCAACTGGCTCGTCACAATACGCCAGTCACTACTCTTGATGAACTGTGGTATCGTGTTGAAGCTGCATTGGCAGCTGTATGCGTACATGCCATCCAAGCTCTCTTTGACTCAATGCTCAGGCGTATCAAGGCCGTTATTACGGCCAGAGGTGGTTGTTCTGGGTACTGATTTCTCAGGATCTATGCACCCAAATTGCGTGAAAATGTAATGACATGTCAGTTCTAGTGTAATATATTTGTCCAATGAATATCCGCTTATCATCTGCATTTCTTCTTGGTGTAGTAATTTTAATGGCTATTAGTGTATTTTTTTACATTTCACTATTTGACAAACAATAGTCTAATTCCCGATTCATGACTTAATTGGCGACAGCTAAAATGGGGATTATGATTCATTGTACCAAATATCACAGTTTTTTAATTCTCTTCAGCCATTTATCTCCGACAGATCCATTTCCGCCTGTGCGTAGTTCCCTCGGTGGAGAACTGTGGAGTATCAAGTTAGAATAGGAGCGCGTGATCGCACACAGGAAAGTATTGAGCATAATGTGTTACAGCATTAACGACATTCCTGACTCTCTCTGATAAATGTAAACCATTTTAATTTGGTCTTCTATCGTAATGGTTTTCACTCTAATTAATTATGCGGTGAGGTTATGAAGGAACGTATTGAAGAAATGAGGGACGACGAGCACGCAGTGCGAGAAAGTCAAATAATGATTGTGTGAATGTTTGAAAACAGCTACCCGGTAAAACTGCAACATAATGAATAGTTTGTCACATACATATATTTTATTTTTTGATTCAACGCATTTTCCTCGATTTAATACCGCCTTTGAAATTGAATTGTGTTATTTGTCGATTACAGAGCAAAGAAAGAAATGTTGGACACGGAAGTTACATATTTCTTACCGTAGAATCTGAAAGTATAATTAATTAATAATTAAATAAGATTTCAAAGTTACTCTCGACACACCGTGCGGGTGGTTCAAATAGTTCAATGGCTCTGAGCACTATGGGACTTAACATCTGTGGTCATCAGTCCCCTATAACTTAGAACTACTTGAACCTAACTAACCGAAGGGCATCACACACATCCATGCCCGCGGCAGGATTCGAACATGCGACCGTAGTGGTCACGCGGTTCCAGACTGAAGCGCCTAGAACCGCACGGCCACACCGGCCGGCCCGTACGGGTGGGTCGTTAGTATCGCGAGTTAGCATTTCCACAAACACTGAACACTTATTATTCGGTTTTTTAATCTGCCTAGTTTTGAGACATTTCGTTGTCTGAAAATAAAAATCTCGCTCTTTATATATAATATTGCTGGAATATTTTGTTCAGTTGTCACTTTCCGACTCTTCGTTCATTAACTACGGAACCTGGAACAAAGTAACCAACTGCTGAAATGAAACGATTTTTCAAAAGCAATTCATATTGATAGAGAATCCCCGTCTGACGATACGTGAGGCTTACCTGGTCGTTGTTTGGCTGCGGTTGTTCCTTTGCGTATCCACTTCACAATCACGTCACCAGCAGTCGTCTTGGACAGCTTCAGAAGGATTTCTTACTCAGATGATATCCAATGACTAGAACTTATCTGAAGTCCCAGAGGTCTCCTGACGGACCCATTCTGCTATTGCTGCCTCTCGGCTGACAACGGAATACTAATTATACTGGACGGTTCCTCTGTCGTGCCACATAGTGGTCAATTTTGCATTACATATGTGCAAGTGGATACTTTTGATCAGATAGTCTGTGTGAGACGTGTACAGTATGTGCATTCATAGAATTTAGGTGAGCGAAATGTATGCGTGAGCATTGTTATATTGGTGTTATATGATTGTGCTGATGGAGAGGATGAAAACTGGGGCCATTTCTTAGCCGTAATTCAGCCATATTTGTGTTTAGAATTATCGCTAATGTTTGGGAGAGAGCAGTCAATAAGTTGACATATTTTCCATAAGTTCATTCAATAATGTCACATAGAATAACATTAAGAGATAACTCATCTTTCAGTAAGAAGGTATTCATCGCTAAATAGCATGCTGTAAGAATAAAATGTACTACTTACCCACGATCCTATTGTATTCATATTTTTAAGGCGTTCGGCATTGTCACTACAGATTCAGAGTGTATTTATTCCCTCAAGAAGTTTGTTGTAAAGAACAATGCTGTACATAATTACAACACCAGAAGGAAAACTGGCATTCATAACTAGACGTTAACGTTGTCTTTAAAACGAAAACAAGTGCACAACGCTGCTACAAAGTTCTTTGCTCACTTACCCAGAGATATAAAATGTCTACTACACTGCAAAGTAAAATTTGGAAGCAAATTAAAAAAAAAATTCACCTTCACAACCACTTCTATTCCGTGGAAGAATTTCTGTTATTGCAGTGTGTAAAATGTGGTGGGTGGGAATTACTGACTCACGTATGTATATTTAGAAAATTATTGAAAACGAAAAACAAAATGAATATAAAACTTATATATGTTCAGCATGCAGCCTTACTTAAAAAGTAATTTGCGATGTGAATGTAAAATGACTCGTTCCACATCGTTACAACACACATACCAAAGTTTTGGGACAGGAACTGTAGATGACATGCCTCGCTCAGGACGCCCAAGGGCTACTACTGCAGTGGATGATCGCTACCTAAGGATTATGGCGTTGAGGAACCCTGACAGCAACGTCACCGCGTGCAGCCACAGTACGTGTTACGACTCAAACTGTGCGCAATAGGCTGCATGATGCGCAACTTCACTCCCGACATCCATGGCGAGGTCCATCTTTGTAACCACGACACCATGCTCCACGGTACAGATTGGTGAAAGAACATGCAGAATGGACTCCTCAGGACTGGCATCATGTTCTCTTCACCGATGAGTTTCGCACCGATGAGTGTCGCATATGCCTTCAAACAGACAATCGCAGACGTTTTTGGAGGCAATCCGGTCAGGCTGAACTATTTAGACACACCGTCCAGCGACTGCAGCAAGATGGAAGTTCCCTTCTGTTTTGAGGTGGCATTATGTGGGGCCGAGGTACGCCGCTGGTAGTTATTCAGGGCGCCGAAACGGCTGTACGATAGTGCAACCATATCGGCAACATATTGGCGAGGCATTCGTCTTGATGGTCGACAATTCGCGCTCCCACTATGCACATCTTGTGAATGACTTCCTATAGGATAACGACATCCCTCGAATAGAGTGACCAGCATGTTCTCCAGGCATTAACTTTATCGAACATACCTGGGATAGATTGAAAACCACTCTGAGGCATCTACGCCGAATCGCCGTTGAGGAGTGGAACAATATAGACCAACACTACCTTGATGAATTTGTGGATAGTATGCCACGACGAAAAAAGGATGCAATAGGAGATGCTACTGGGTATTAGAGATACCGGTGTGTACAGCAATCTGGACCACCACATCTGAAGGTCTCTCTGTATGGTGGTACCACATGAAATGTGTGGTTTTCATGAGCAATAAAAAGGGCGAAAATGATGTTTATGTTGATCTCTATTCCAATTACCCGTACAGATTCCGGAACTCTCGGAAACGAGGTGACGCAAAACTTTTTTGATGTGTGTATGTATCGTGAAAAATGGTCGATGGAGCATCAAACTAACTAGCTAACTATCTTTCCTTGAATAACACTACGGAGGTCACCGAGCTTAACGTCCTCATCCGCTTGCCAGATAACCAACAACAGTGTCCAAAGCCCTCACTTCATGAGACGCTACGGAATGATATCCCCGATATTGACGCCAAACAGTAAACAGGAACTTCCGGCCATTATCTCTCCTCTGCTTTCCGGGCAAATACTAGCAGTGAAATTTTCACACACCGCTGGAGTTCTATCTGTCTTACCTCCGAGTCGAGGGCAGCCGCAGGGACGAGCGTAAGCGACGTTGGCTATGGTAGCGCGTCGTTTGATTCGATTCCCAGCCGGTTTACCGACGTTGTTGCAGCACGAGGCGGGTAGCTCTGTGCACTGGGATTCGCAGCGAGTAAACGCTCAAGTAACCTACAAAGATTTTCCGCTTACTATTTCAAAGCCGAAACAAGGCCCCGGCAGTAGACGACATTCCGTCAGAGTTACTGATAACTTTGGGAGAGACAACCATGACAAAACTCTTCCACCTGGTGAAAAAGATGAATGAAACAGGAGAAAAACCCTCAGGCTTCAAGAAGAATATAATAATTCCAGTTCAAAAGAAAGGAAGTGCTGATAGGTCTGAATATTATCGCACAGATTTTGATACTAAAGGAGGTCGTTTAATTCTATCTTACGTAACATGTTTAATGAAGGTAATTTTACTTGATATACCTATCAGCTTAGCAAGTTGTGGTTGTAAAATACTAACGTGAGTTGTTTACTGAAGACTGAAATAGCCGGTAGAAGCCGAACATGGGGAAGATCAGTTTGGATCCTGAAGAGATGTAGCAACACGCGAGACAATATGGACCTGCGACTTATTTTAGGAGATAGATTAAGGGAAGGCAAACATACTCTTACAGCATCTGTGGACGTAGAGAAACTTTTTGACCAAGTGGACTGGAATATTCTGAAATTCTAAAGGTAGCGTGGGTGAAATACAGGGAGCGAAAGGCTATGTAGAACTTATACAGAAACCAAACTTCAGATTTAAGAGTCGAGGAGCGCGAAAGGGAGCAGTCGTCGAGAAGTGAGTGAGACATAGTTGTAGCCCATCCGCGATGTTATTGACTCAGTTCATTGAGCAAGCAGTAAAGAAAACCAAAGATAAATTTAAAGTAGGAATTAAAGTTCAGTTGAAGAAATTAAATCTTCGAGGTTGCCGATGACACTGAAATTCGATCAGTGGCTAGGAAATGAAACTCTGAAAGTACTAAATGAGTTTAGCTGTTTTCGCAGAGAAATAACTGATGATCGCCGAAGTAGAGAGGATATAAAATGTAGACTAGCAACGGCCACAAAAGCGTTTCTGTAGAAGAGAAATTTACTAACATGGAATATTGATTTAAGTGTCTGGAAGCCTTTTCTGAAAGAATTTGTATGGAAAGTAGTCTTCTATGGAAGTGAAACATAGACGATAAGCCTTTTAGTAAAAAGAGAATGGAAGATTTAGAAATATTGTGCTACATAGGAATGTTGTAGATCAAATGGGTAGATCACGTAACTAATTAGGGGGCACTGCATAGAACTGGGTGAAAAGAGATTTTGTGACAGAACATGACTGGAAGAATGGATCGATTGATAGCACGGCACAAACTATGAGACATCGAGGAATTACCAGTTTAGTACTGGAGGGAAGAGCAGGGGCTGGTGGTGGTGATTCGGAGATGAAAAAGCCTGCACAAGACACGGTAGCATGGAGAGCCGCATCAACCAGCCTCCGGACTGAAGGTTACAACAGCAAGTATACTGTATATGCACTATAAATAAAATTTTCTTATTTCCTATCGTTGCTGCAATTTTAATGTGCAGTTTTGCCTCTCCTAGTGTTAACGTCCGCACAGTACACGAGATATATTTCCTCGAGAGCTGGAGTGGCAGTAAACGAGAGGCTGCGGCCACCGCGCTAGGCTTCCCTAGTCGCTGCAGTTAGCGCAGACCGGAGCGAGCCTTAATACCAGCGGCGTGGCGGCAGTGCCGGGATTGCGGGGACCGCTCACGCTTTAAGGTCGTGCGGCTCATTACGGTAAATGCCGACCTGCAGGCTGCAGCCTGCAGCCGGCCGATTAGTGCATAACGGCCCGCGGTTAATTCGATGCACCCACTAATACACCCTCTTTGACAAACTGCACTCGGCCCATCCTCGTATTAACGCGTGTTTCGGTTAAATGAATTTGCTGAAAAACGGCTTCTCGTTTTTGTGATACATTTCAGTCTCATTTTGACAACATTCAGATGAAGGTTGCGTAGTTTTAGAAATAAATTTGCTATTGCTTTTTTCATAGATGTACACTACTTGTCATTAAAATTGCCAGACCTAGCTGAAATGCAGATGATAAACGGGTATTCATTGGACAAATATATTTTATACTAGAACTGACATCTGACGACATTTTCACGCAATTTGGGTGCATAGATCCTGCGAAATCAGTACCCAGAACAACCACTTCTGGCCTTAATAACAGCCTTGATACGCCTGGGCATTGAGTCAAACAGAGCTTGGATGGCGTGTACAGGTACAGCTGCCCATCCGCTTCAACACGATACCGCAGTTCATCAAGAGTAGCGACTGGCGTATTGTGAGGAGCCAGTTACTCGGCCACCATTGACCAGACGTTTTCAATTGGTGATAGATCTGGAGAATGTGCTGGCCAGGGCAGCAGTCGAACATTTTCTGTATCCAGAAAGGCCCTTACAGGACCTGCAACATGCGGTCGTGCATTATCCTGCTGAAATGTAGGCTTTGGAAGGGATCGAATGAAGGGTAGAGCCACGGGTCGTAGCACATCTGAAATGTAACTCCCATTGTTCAAAGTGCCGTCAGTCCGAACAAGAGGTGACCGAGACGTGTAACCAATGGCACCCCATACCATCACTCTGGGTAATACGCCAGAATGGCGATGACGAATACACGCTTCCAATGTGCGTTCACCGCGATGTCGCCAAACAAGGATGTGACCATCATGATGCTGTAAACAGAACCTAGATTCATCCGAAAAAATAACGTTTTGCCATTCGTGTACCTAAGTTCGTCGCTGAGTACACCATCGCAGGCGCTCCTATCTGTGATGAAGCGTCAAGGGTAACCGCAGCCATGGTCTCGGAATTGATAGTCCATGCTGCTGCAAACGTCGTCGAACTGTTCGTGCAGATGGTTGTTGTCTTGCAAACGTCCCCATCTGTTGACTCAGGAATCGAGATGTGGCTGCACGATCCGTTACAGCCATGCGGATAAGATGCCTGTCATCTCGACTGATGGTGATACGAAGCCGTTGGGATCCAGTACGGTGTTCCGTATTACCCTCCTGAAACCACCGATTCCATATTCTGTTAACAGTCATTGGATCTCGACCAACGAAAGCAGCAATGTCGTGATACGATAAACCGCAATCTGATAGGCTACAATACGACCTTTATCAAAGTCAGGAACGTGATGGTACGCATTTCTCCTCCTTACACGAGGCATCACAACAACGTTTCACCAGGCAACGCCGGTCAACTGCTCTTTGTGTATGAGAAATCGGTTGGAAACTTTCCTCATGGCAGCACGCTGTAGGTGTCACCACCGGCGCCAACCTTGTGTGAATGTTCTGAAAGGCTAGTCAGTTGCATATCACAGCATCTTCTTCCTGTTGGTTAAATTTCGCATCTGTAGGGCTTCATATTCGTGGAGTAGCAATTATAATGGCCAGTAGTGTACATCTAGCGACCAACGTGAAGAAGAACAACAATATCGATTCTCTATTGCCACATAGAACAGAGGAATATGTTGCAACTAAGAGAACGAAGTTCCAATACAGTTTTTTATACAACAGTTTTGATTTTCATGCCTTGTCTAATGGGTGAAACCTCAGACTTTCGAGGATCATGCCAATCCACTACGACAGGAGTATCAATTAATTGCCCCTCGGTTGCAGTCATATCTCACGCGAAAGGAAATCAAAGAAAGTTATATATATATATATATTTTGTTGCTGCATAAATTCTTTGCGTTTTTACTTTGCATGTCGGTATACCAGCTGCTATCGGTTTATTTATCGATTGTCATTTTTCTGTTCGGAGTTCACTGTTGCTATCTGAGTGTATATATTGTCATTTTGTCATTTGGAGACATCGGAGCATTACCGACAGATTCAGTAGAGAAGTGACAGCGAAGGAGGCAGACAGAAACATTTGCGCCGTCTATTGGAATAACGCCACTGGACACAGCACTGCCAGAAAATGGTTTCTCTTTTTAAGGAGGAGGGTTTTGACGTTACTGACCCTCCACGTTCAAGAAGACTTTCAGTGTTCGATGAAGACCGTGTAAACGAATTAATCCGCAACGATCAACGTTAAGTACTCCAGAAGCGGCAAATGTGATTACTCTGATCACTTCCACCATGGTGTGACATTTAGATGTAATAGGGAAGGCTACTTAATCATAAAAATCAGCGGGTGGCCATATGTGTATCTCTGCTTGCTCGTCACAAATTGGCTCGTTAACAAAACCGACCATTCCTATCCCGTATCGTTACCGGTGACGAGAAATTTCATCTTTATGTTAAAATAAGGAAACGAAAGGAACGGTTGAGACCAAACGACCATGAGGCTTGTGTGAAGCGATGCTGCCTCACGCAATGGAGAGAAGTCTTTCGAAGTGAGAGTGATTTCGGATGTGCCGCAGGGCAGTGTCGTAGGACCGTTGCTATTCACAATATACATAAATGACCTTGTGGATGACATCGGAAGTTCACTGAGGCTTTTTGCGGATGATGCTGTGGTATATCGAGAGGTTGTAACAATGGAAAATTGTACTGAAATGCAGGAGGATCTGCAACGAATTGACACATGGTATAGGGAATGGCAATTGAATCTCAGTGTATAAAAGTGTAATGTGCTGCGAATACATAGAAAGAAAGATCCTTTGTCATTTAGCTACAATACAGCAGGTCAGCAACTGGGAGCAGTTAATTCCATATATTATCTGGGAGTAGGCATTAGTAGCGATTTAAAATGGAATGATCATATAAAGTTGCTCCTCGGTAAAGCAGATGCCAGACTGAGATTCATTGGAAAAATCGTAAGGAAATTCAACCCGAAAACAAAGGAAGTAGGTTACAGTAAACTTGTTCGCCCACTGCTTGAATATTGATCACCAGTGTGAGATCCGTACCAGATAGGGTTGATAGAAGAGATAAAGAAGATCCAACGGAGAGCAGCACGCTTCGTTACAGGATCATTTAGTAATCGCGAAAGCGTTACGGAGATGATAGACAAACTCCAGTGGAAGACTCTGCAGGAGAGACAGTCAGTAGCTCGTTACTGGCTTTTGTTGAAGTTTCGAGTACATACCTTCACCGAGGAGCCAAGTAGTATATTGCCCCCTCCTACGTACATCCTGCGAAGAGACCATGCGAATAAAATCAGAGAGATTAGAGCTCACACACAGGCATACCGACAATCTTTCTTTCCACGAACAATACGAGACTGGAATAGAAGGGAGAACCGATAGAAGTACTCAGAGTACCCTCCGCCACACGCCGTCAGGTGGCTTGCGGAGTATGGATGTAGATGTAGATGTAGATAACACCTGCCCGCATTCTGCTCGTATGACAAGAAACTCTATATAGGAATTGGGCTGGGAAGTTATTCCGCATCCATCTGATTTGCCTGTTCTTGCGTCCTCAGACTTTCACCTTTTCCGCTATCGAACAACCTTCAAGGACTTCCTTTCATGATGAAAATGCGCTCCGAATATAGAACCATGAGTTCTTCGCCTCAAAACCGTGTGATTTCTACCTTGGATACCTTACCGTTGGGAGACTGTTGGAAATAGTGAAGGAGAATTTATTATTGACGACTAAAGACTCTGTTATGTGTATCTGTTTTTATTAAGCTTATGGAAACACGCTACAAACTTAGGAACCAACCCAATAGATGCACTTATATTTGACAGAAGAAATGCTCTGACGTGTCAATAACTTCATCAGGGGATTTTGACCTTACCCAGTGACTTAAAATCTGATTATAAACATTTCATCGTATCATGTGTCAACGTGTTGACTTCTGTTACATATGACACTCACCACAATGTGGAGGGAATGTGACGTCTCCGTGATGGTCATAATTTTCAATACGAACTGGATAGTTTTACAGTATTGAAATATAACGTGATCCTACCTCCAAGAGGAGACTGTTGAAGCCTTTGCTGATAAAGTGACACTTCATCATTCTATAATTAGAACAAGAGATAATAGCTATGGAGGTGAACGATAATGTCAATATTGACGAACAGTTTTAACTTATTGCTGAAACGTATTTTGGTCTACTACCTAGAAACAAACCGAACGTAACTATTAATCCACAACGTCATGTAATGAGTTACTTCATATAATTTGTAGCTAATTTACTAATTACGTTCATAACGCTACTCAGTAAATAATATAGTGCGTAAGTACTTAAAACCTACTAATAAGTTTATCAGTGTTTAGTTTAATCAATACAGATTACATCCACTCGTAGACACGAGTATGTGTTAACAATAATAATTTGCGTTGTTATCATCTGCTTTTATTTCTTGACAACAAAAATACTGAACAGCGCTATTCAAATGTGTGTGAAATCTTATGGGACTTAATTGCTAAGGTCATTAGTCCTTAAGCTTACACACTACTTAACCTAAGTTATCCTAAGGACGAACACACACACCCAAGGCCGAGGGAGGACACGAACCTCCGCCGGGATTAGCCGCACAGTCCATGACTGCAGCGTCTTGGCACGCTCGGCTAATCCCGCGAGGCAACTGCGCTATTCTTGTCAACTATTCGACCAAAGTGCATAATTGTTTCTTTGCCATCATCAGCAGTGCATTATTGCTGTAGGTGTAGGAAACAAACAGCAGACCCCAATAGTGAAGGATCCTAAGACAGTTCACATAGAAAGAAGAAGGTTCTGCTATTTGGTAGTTCTCATGGCAGAAGTATACGCCAACATTTGCAGTAAATTTTGGTGAGTGAGTACCAGGTCACCAGAATTATGAAAGCTAGTGCAGGATTGGCTCAAGTGACTGTTAACTAAGGGAAGTTATGTGGGAATTATACGAAAGAGGTTCAGCTAGTGATTGCGGGGGAACCGGGAATAGTCTTGATAGGGATGGGGAGTATGATGTTTGAGCGTCATAATCGACCTCATCAATGCTGCAGTTAGTCATGTTAACATGGGGCTTGAGAAGGGACTGATAGCGGATGGCATGGTTCACATTGATGTGGTGCCAGTTAAGTCTATCAATAGATGGGGTTTCACTAGACATGGCCTGCATCTCAATAGGTATGGGAAGGGGAGGATGGTGAAGTTTATATGTGACAGCGTAGCAGGCTGTAGTGGGATCACTTATGGGAAAATTCCTCTAGTACTTAGTCTGAAGTCAGCTGATAGGTAGCCCCACTTAAAGAAGTCTAACGAAGGAATCACCTTCAGAGCAGATCGTGTTTTCAAGTAGTGAAGAAATATCATCAAAATATAAGCAGTATTAGAGACAAAGTTAGTGAACAGATTGTAGATACTGACTCTGTCATTTATGATATATCGGTGCAATACTAAAATAATGTTACACTTCATATGCCTCCTTTGCCAGGATACAGATTAGCTGGCTTTTTTCCAGGAGTTGTTTGTGGAATAATGGAATGGCCATGTACGTAAAAAACAGTATTTCCTTTTAGTCCATAGATGTGTAAAGGCGCTGCAATGAAATGGAATTTAGTGAAACTTAAGTTTTAGTTATAGTCATTTATTGGTCCCCTAACTCCAGCTATAGTGCATTTTGCTCAAGCCAGAAATGGATCTTGGTTCACATTTAAGTATCAGAAATGAGTTGTATTTGGTGACGGCAATATGAATTTGTAAGTGATCGTACAAAGAAAAGGTCTTTGGAGGATACCCTGAATTCATAAGAGCTGATGCAGGCAGTTTTTTTTTCCATCCGGGGAGCACGTGAACAGTATCACTACCATTGATAAAACTTTTATTCATTCTTCTTTACTAGATGGGCATTCTGCTGTAAAAAGGGTGAATGGCTTTCTAGACCACGAAGTAAATATTTTAACACTGAATGGTTTTTCTACTTAAACAAATGTTACAAACTATGTCGAAAAGCTAATCCAACAGCAATAGAGAATTTCTAAACGTGATTAAAGAAGAAGAGAGGCAGTGCTGATGATCTAGATCATAAATATAAAGCTTTCCTTAACACGTTTATCAGGCTCTTTGAAAGTTGCTTCACGGTATAACGTTCAAAACAGAGTACCAGCAGTAAAACGAAGCCTGGGTGGTTGACTAGAGGGATGAGCATATCACGCAGGAATTATATCAAAATGTTAGAAGCAGTCACAATCGACCTACAGTAGCCCATTATAAACGGTACTGTAATGTGCTTAAAATGTTTTTTTTCCTCCATAGTCATATTCTGATTGGTTTGATGCGCCCCGCGACGAATTCCCCACATGGGCCAACCTCTTCATCTCAGAGTAGCACTTGCAACCTACGTGATCAATTATTTGCTGTATGTATTCCAATCTCTGTCTCCCTCTGCAGCTATTGCCCTCTACAGCTCCCTCTAGTATCATGGAAGTCATTCCCTCATATCTTAACAGATGTCCTATCATCCTGCCGCTTCTCCTTACCGGTGTTTTCCACACATTCTTTTCCTTTCCGATTCTGTGCACAACCTCCTCATTCTTTATCTTATCAGTCCAAGTAGTTTTCAACATTCTTTTGTTCTGGTTTTCCCACAGTTCACGTTTCCCTACTATAGAATAATCTGCTTCAAACGTACATTCTGAGAAATTAATTCCTCAAATTAAGGCCTATTGTCCACACCAGTAGACTTCTGTGGGCTAGAAATGCCCATTCTGCTAGTGCTAGTCAGCTTTTGATGTCCTCATTGCTTCCTCCCTCACAGGTTATTTTGCTGCCTAAGTAGCGGAATTCCTTAACTTTATCTACTTCGTGACTTTCAATCCTAATGCTAAGTTTATCGCTGTTCACATTTCTGTTACTGCTCATTACTATCGTCTTCCTCGGATTTACTCTCAATCAATATTGTGTACTCATTAGACTATATGTACCATTCAGCCGATCACGTAATAATTCTTCACGTTCACTCAGGATAGCAAGGTCACCAGCTCTTATTTCCATCATATCTTCTTGGTGTATGTGCGGGTCGAACAGTAGGGAGACAAGACTACATCCCTGTCTTACACCCTATTTAATCCGAGAAATTAGTTCTTGCTCTTGTTATTCCCTCTTTGCTCTTGTACGTATTATATAATACCAATCTCTCCTACAGATTATTCGTATCCTTCTCAGAATTTCGAACATCTTGCGGCTTTCTACATTGTCAAACGCTTTTTCCAGGTCGACAAATCGTATGAACGTGTCTTGATTTTTCTTAAGTCTTTCTTCCATTATCGACAGCAAGATCAGAATTACTTCTCTGTTGCCTTTGCCTTTTCCTTTCCTAAAGCCAAACTGATTGTCATGTAACACATCCTCAACTTTCTTCTCCATTTCTTTGTGTATTGTTCTTAGGTGCAACTTGGATGCACAAACTGTAAAGCTGATTGTGCGATGATCCTCGCTTTTGTCAGTCGTTGCAATCTTCGGAACTAGGTGGATGATATTTTACCGAAAGTCACATGGTATGTCGCCAGATTCATACGTTCTAAACACAATGGTGAAACGTCACCCCTTCAGCCTTGTATGACTTTAAGTCCTCCAAACCTCTCGTAAATTCTGATGATAGTACTGGATTCCCTATCTCTTCTCCTGTTTCTTCTTCTGTCATTTCACATATATCTCATACAAGCCTTCGAAGTAGTGTTTCCAAGTATCCGCTATCTCCTCTGCATTTCACAATGGGATTCTCCTTTCACTCTTAATGTTACCGTCCTTGTTTCTGATTTCACCAAAGATTTTTATTACTTTTCTAAAAGCAAAGAAAGTCGTTCCGACAATCATTTCTTTTTCGATTTCTTCACATTTTACATGCAGCCTATCTGTGTTAGCTTACCGGCACTTCCTATTTATTTCGTTTCTCAGTGACTTGTATTTCTGTGTTCCTGAATTTCTTTTAAGACTTTTGTACTTTCTTCATTCATCGATGTACTGAAATATTCCTTCTGTTACCCATGGCTTCTTCGCAGTTACCATCTTGTACCTATGTTTTTCCTACCAACATCTGTGATTTTCCTTTTTAGAGATTTTCATTCCTTTTCAGTTATACTGGCTACTGAGCCATTCCTTATTGCAGTATCTATAGCCTTAGAGAACTTCAGACGTATCTCGTCATTTCTTAGTGTTTCCGTATCCTACTTCTTAGCGTCCTGATTCTTCCAGACTAATCTCTTGAACTTCAGACAACTCGTCATCACTATTATATTATGATCTGAATTTATATGTGCTCCTGGGAATGTCTTACAATACAGTATCTGCTTTCAAAATCTCTGTCTGACCATGAAGTAATCCAACTGAAATTTTCCCGTATCACCCTTTCAACATCGTCATATACCTTCTCCATCTCTTCATATTCAGCTTGTAACGTCGGCATGTATACCTAAAATATAGTTGTTGGCGTTGGTCTCCCGTCGATTCTGATAAGAACAACCCTATCACTGAATTGTTCACAGTAATACACTCTTTGACACATATTCCTATTAGTATCGAATCCTACCCCCGCTATATCATATTCTGCTGCTTTTTATATTACCCTACACACATCTGACCAGAAATCCTCTTCTTCTTTCCGTTTCACTGCACTGCCACCTACTGTATCTATATCGAGCCTTGGTATTTCCCTTTGCAGAGTTTCTACCTTCCCTAACACATTCGAGGTTCTGACATTCCTCGCCCCGACTCGTAGAACGTTATCCTTTCGTTGATTATTCTATCTTCCCGGCCGGCCGGAGTGGCCGAGTGGTTCTAGGCGCTACAGTCTGGAACCGTGCGTCCGCTACGGTCGCAGGTTCGAATCCTGCCTCGGGCATGGATGTGTGTGATGTCCTCAGGTTAGTTAGGTTGCTGACGACCTCAGAAGTTAAGTCCCATAGTGCTCAGAGCCATTTGAACCATCAATCGTCCCTCCCCCCCCCCCCTCCCAGAGAACCAAATCTGGGACTGTTCCGTATTCTTTTGAAAATAGAGAGATCATCATGACGCTTTTTCAATTACAGACCAAATGACCAGTGGATACACGTTACATGTCCTTAATGCTGTGGTTTCCATTGCCTTCTGCATCCTCATGCCGTTGATCAATGCCGATTCTTCCACCTTTAGGGCAAGAGTGTATGCTGAACCTGTCAAGGTTCGTCTGCCCATTTGACAAAGCTGTTAGATGAATGAAGGTGATTTCTTATGCCGGAAGACTTCGGCCGGCAATGCTGATTACTAGTCGAAATTTAATTGGTGATGGGTTTGGAACCTGGGACAAACGCCGTTCTCTTTATTAATCAGAGACGCTACTCCTAGACCATGTGTGTTTCAAAATGTTATGAGGAAGGAAAAGAAAGTGTGATACACAAATAGAATAGCTTCTTCACAGGATAAATATTATAATCAAATGGTCAACAATGAAGCAAGTGCTTTGTCAGCAGCACAAAGCAAGGAATCAAATTCAGTGCGTAGCATAAAGGTTTTTGTTACTGACAAGTGAGACATATGTACAGTATTTATTTACCACTTTCTGGTCATAGTTGTCAAATAATATTACAGCTTGGTTTCTGTACTACAACATATAACTTATTTGAAAAATGTCTATTTGTGTTTGGCACCTGAAGTATTCTGAACGACAGTGACATGTGCGGGCCGGAATGGCCGTGCGGTTCTAGGCGCTACAGTCTGGAGCCGAGCGACCGCTACGGTCGCTGGTTCGAATCCTGCCTCGGGCATGGATGTGTGTGATGTCCTTAGGTTAGTTAGGTTTAATTAGTTCTAAGTTCTAGGCGACTGATGACCTCAGAAGTTAAGTCGCATAGTGCTCAGAGCCATTTGAACCATTTTTTGACAGTGACATGTGGTTTAAGGGTCAGTCCAGCTCTCGCAACCGAGCGAAGCGGACGTGCAGTGTGTTGCTTTCCGCCAGTAGCGCGGGCCCCTCGCGCCTTGTTTACTTCCTTCGGCCGACACTACGTGACGCCGCAGCGCTACAAGATCATGGCAAACCAATAGAGAAGTTCAACCTTAAAATTCTCCTTTCGGAACGACTTTACCAGGCGCTCGAAGTCGAAAGCTTTTTAAAAGAGGAAGCCAAGATCCCCGCTGCCGACATTGTCGGCATCCACTTTTCGATCGTCAGTAGCACGGTTTATGTAAGACTCATAAACGAAGCTAGATGCGCCAGGGTGCTTCGTGAGATGAAATAAGTATTCCGTTTCTGCCATACAGACGGAAATGTTGGCAACGTCGCACTGGGACTGTGGACTATACGCATATTCGAACGAACATTTGAACTCCCTGCGCAGGCGTTGTGGCGGCGCTCCGCCCCTACGGCACGGCACACTAACAAGTAGCTGAAAAATGGACCCAGTTTAAGACGTATCTAGCGCGCAATGGAGTACGCCAAGTGCGTATTGACCTCCAACGAGATGTACCGTCCTACAGATAGGAGGGTCCCGGGCCATTCTTACTTATATTTATGAAGGACAGCCGGCCGGGGTGGCCGAGCGGTTCCAGGCGCTACAGTCTGGAACCGCGCGACCGCTACAGTAACAGCTTCGAATCCTGCCTCGGGCATGGATGTGTGTGATGTCTTTAGGTTAGTTAGGTTTATGTAGTTCCAAGTTCTAGGGGACTAATGACCTTAGAAGTTAAGTCCCATAGTGCTCAGAGCCATTTATGACGGCCAGCCGAAAACGTGTTCCGGATGCGGCTGGGAAGGTCACCTTCGTTCCGAGTGCCTCCAGCGTCGGATCACACAACTCCCATCGATGGACGTTGCACCTCCACCGACGAAGACTATTCTCCCCGTGACTTATGTGGCGGCGCTCACGTCGTATTCAACCAAATAGACACAGCCGACCGACTTGTATAGGAATCACTTTCCAAGGATAGGAACTTGGATGATAAACCGACCAGACCAGTGGTGGAAAATAGTACGATGACGCTGGAGCTAATGAACACGACAGACATTGACGACAGCAAGATGATAATTGATTCCCTTATCGTACCGACCGAAGCATTTGTCCCGGCGTGGCGTGAGTCAATGCCGTCTTCTGACAATGAAGGCCATGTACGTAAACAGCGACCACCCAAATGGCGAAAGCGACGTCCTAGGACCGTGTCGGGACACGTGTCGGAACACGGCGGTTCCTATTCGGTCGGGGAAGAACAATTGACGACTCAAGGCGACAATGACGAGGCTGGGGCCGTTTCCACTGACTCCAACCTTCCAGAACAGAAGGAAAAAAATGCAGAGTTCGACTGCCAACCCATTGAAATAAACAATGAGGAGCAGGAAGCTACTAGTGCAGGCAGCGATGTCGCTCGGTCGCTTCCTACCAAATATTCCGAGCCTATGGAGCATTAACAGACACCCGCGCGCGCTTCGTGGGCCGATGACGTCGAGACACAAGATCTAGGTCAGGGGCTAGCTGAGGCGCCGCCGGATCATGCAGCATAAGCAACACAAATAGGACCGCGTTTGGCGGGAAGGTGACATCACTTCCGATGTTCGCTTCTCTCCAACATCGACATGGGTAACCTCATCCAACCGACTCGTCGCCAGGCTTACCGCCCCGCGACAATGAATATCAACATGATAAGTTCTCCGTCAAGATAAAAATTTTGAAAGAAACAATACGAGCCACTGGGGTCGATTTTGCTTTCCTGCAAGAAGTTAAAACGACCGCACACCCTATTTTTTGTGGCTACGCAACATATGTGATGCTCAGTGGCCCTGCAGACACCGGAGTGGCAGTATTAGTGCGTGATGGTATTGAAGTTACCGACGTCACGTATCTTCCCTCTGCTCGACGAATAGAACTTACGGGGCTCAACACCCGATTCATTAATGTTACACGCCGTCGATCACCACCAGACGTCACGACCGCACTAGATTCTACTCCACGGATGTTGCCCCCCTTTTCCTCGGACGGTACGAAAACAGCTTCTTCGCCGGCGATTTTAATTGCTTACTTCACCCCAAGGACGAAATCCCACACTACTTGTCCAGTCCTGAACTGGGTGCGATGATCCAAGAACTTCACTTCTGCGACACGTGGGAAAAAGTCCACGGCAATCGCTCTGGCCACACTCATCTTTCCAGTCATTCGGCCAGCCAACTTGATCGCATATATGTGCCGAAAGGCCTCACACAAGGAGTGGTGGCCGCCGAACTATGGCCTCAGGTCTTTTCCGATCATAGTGCCCACATCTGCACTATAGATCTCGTCCCCCAACAAATCTGGCACAGCAATGGCTTTTGGAAGCTTAATATCCCACCTCCAGGACCTGGATTGCCGTTAGCAAGTTGATGCAACCTGGACTGACTGTGAATGCCGTCACCCCCGATACATCTCGACTCTGGAGTGGTGGCTCCTCTGTGCCAAACCGGCGACCCGCAAGACACTTATGCCGTTTGGCAGTGGCTGCGTGGCATCGGCAGACCCTAGATTTTTACTAAGCGCCACTCAGGGACCTCGATACCTTACCCCCTTCACCGGAGAGACAACATGACCAATGCAGAATCAAGACTCACATAATACCATTGACGAAGCGCCGACTAGAAGGTGCCGTAGTCCGCTCGCGACGACACGACCGAACTGCTGCACAGGAACCCACTATGCACCACATTGTGGCGGATAAGCGCCGACATCACCAAGACTTAATCACACATCTCAGTACACAAGACGGTCGCTCCTGTAAGACCGAAGCAACCATAGTAATGGCGGTGGAGGAAAGAACCGTAGATGACGAGGCCACTACCGAAGTGTTACAGCAGGTAACACGTACTATCGGTGAGGCTACAGTGAATGCACTAACAGAGGAAGTCTCACTCGAAGAAGTCGATGATGCCCTGGACAAAGGTGCGGTCAATAAGTCTCCTGGGTCTAATGGATTGCCCATCGATTTCTACCGGACCTTCCGTGCCGTCATGATGCCTTGCCAGGTTATAATGTTCCGCGTACTTGTGCCTTAGTCTGTTTCGTTCAGCCAACGGTTGTAGAAGGACTTCTCGTACCAGTACACAAGCCCGTCTTTGGAGCACAGCCAACTCACACGTCCAGGTCAATGGAAGGACGGTAGGACCAGTACCCATTAAGAGGTCTCTACTACAAGGTTGTCCACTTTCGACCTACCTTTATGCAATCGCACTCGAGCCACTCCTCGGGGCCTTAACCACAGGCTATCACGCATCACGCTGCTGGACGTCACCTTTTACTATAGGGCATACGCTGACGACCTGCTACTGATGGTTCATTCCAATAATGAAGTTCAAAGCTTACTAACCTGGATCAAACGATACGGACAGGCCGCTGGCAGTCTTTTGAACCTCAACAAGTCAGCGGCGTTGGATATTGGGCGTTGTTTAGGGCCGGAAGTCTTCCCTCCCTCCCCCAATTTCAGATCTGCGATATTTGGGAATCACGTTCACGAAGGATGTACGAAAAACAGCTGCAGCAAACTATCGAATGCCGGACATTTGCCACGCCGGAGATTTGCCAAGCCGGACATTTGCCACGCCGGACATTTGCCACACTTGCCCATTCGCCAGGTAGCTTCTGTAGCGATCCCTTAGGTAAGGGACGCCCTTCCCCGCACTACCTCTGTCCGCTTTCAAACCGCCGTCTCCACATCTTACTCGATACAACCAGTACGTAAAGGACCTTCCTCTTCGACATCTTGGCCAAATACAGAGCTTCTTTTCCGAAATCGAAATATTTATAACTTTTGGGAAACGAAAGCAATACCGATGATTATGTCAGAATGTAATTAGTTCTGCCAAGAATAAATATACACTCCTGGAAATTGAAATACGAACACCGTGAATTCATTGTCCCAGGAAGGGGAAACTTTATTGACACATTCCTGGGGTCAGATACATCACATGATCACACTGACAGAACCACAGGCACATAGACACAGGCAACAGAGCATGCATAATGTCGGCACTGGTACAGTGTATATCCACCTTTCGCAGCAATGCAGGCTGCTATTCTCCCATGGAGACGATCGTAGAGATGCTGGATGTAGTCCTGTGGAACGGCTTGCCATGCCATTTCCACCTGGCGCCTCAGTTGGACCAGCGTTCGTGCTGGACGTGCAGACCGCGTGATACGACGCTTCATCCAGTCCCAAACATGCTCAATGGGGGACAGATCCGGAGATCTTGCTGGTCAGGGTAGTTGACTTACACCTTCTAGAGCACGTTGGGTGGCACGGGATACATGCGGACGTGCACTGACCTGTTGGAACAGCAAGTTCCCTTGCCGATCTAGGAATGGTAGAACGATGGGTTCGATGACGGTTTGGATGTGCCGTGCACTATTCAGTGTCCCCTCGACGATCACCAGTGGTGTACGGCCAGTGTTGAAGATCGCTCCCCACACTATGATGCCGGGTGTTGGCCCTGTGTGCCTCGGTCGTATGAATTCCTGATTGTGGCGCTCACCTGCACGGCGACTCTCATCGCTGAAGACGACACGTCTCCATTCGTCCCTCCATTCACGCCTGTCGCGACACCACTGGAGGCGGGCTGCACGATGTTGGGGCGTGAGCGGAAGACGGCCTAACGGTGTGCGGGACCGTAGCCCAGCTTCATGGAGACGGTTGCGAATGGTCCTCGCCGATACCCCAGGAGCAACAGTGTCCCTAATTTGCTGGGAAGTGGCGGTGCGGTCCCCTACGGCACTGCGTAGGATCCTACGGTCTTGGCGTGCATCCGTGCGTCGCTGCGGTCCGGTCCCAGGTCGACGGGCACGTGCACCTTCCGCCGACCACTGGCGACAACATCGATGTACTGTGGAGACCTCACGCCCCACGTGTTGAGCAATTCGGCGGTACGTCCACCCGGCCTCCCGCATGCCCACTATACGCCCTCGCTCAAAGTCCGTCAACTGCACATACGGTTCACGTCCACGCTGTCGCGGCATGCTACCAGTGTTAAAGACTGCGATGGAGCTCCGTATGCCACGGCAAACTGGCTGACACTGACGGCGGCGGTGCACAAATGCTGCGCAGCTAGCGCCATTCGACGGCCAACACCGCGGTTCCTGGTGTGTCCGCTGTGCCGTGCATGTGATCATTGCTTGTACAGCCCTCTCCCAGTGTCCGGAGCAAGTATGGTGGGTCTGACACACCGGTGTCAATGTGTTCTTTTTTCCATTTCCAGGAGTGTAGATTCCTCTGTCTGTACGGTAGCTTCCTTTCACGCTTACTGATTGCGATAGAAACAGTCCATCAGCAAGGGAGCAACAAGAAAGGAACGATGTAACGAGAATGCGAATGTACGCTAATCATTTCTTTTTGATCACTGCATTTGTGCCTACTTTAATTACTACAACTGCATACCCAAAAGACAATAGTGAAAGAATAAATGGGTATGTGAATGTTTGAAAAGAAGAACGACATACTCCATATTAATTTACTCCCTAAAAACATTAGTTAATAAAGTGTAGCGGGACAGTGTTCAAAACGTAACTGAAAACACGTTCACTAAATAGAAATAAGAACATCTATGATTGGCATGTAATCTAAAGTCGACTTACAATTTCAAAATGTTAGAAATAAGGAAATGAAGTAATACAGAATGCTACGCTTGTAACGTACGTTGTTGTTCTACATTGTTTAGCTCTGGTATTTACAGGGTCACAGAGAAAGCATCTTAGGTCCTGAATGGAAAAGCCATAATTGTAATTATCTGCACTACAACAGAAACAAGAAGGACAACTTAAGGAAAAATAATGTAAGCTCACAACCGACTTTGAAGCAGATAGTTCCTGTGACTTAGTATGGGCAGAGGTTATATTCGACAACTGGAATGAATTAATAACTGGATCCTTTTACCGACCACCTGTCTCAGATGAAACAGTTGCTGAACAGTTGAAAGAAAACTTGAGTCTCATCACAAATAGGTACCCTACTCATACAATTATAGTTGGCAGTTACTTCAATCTACCTTCCGCATATTGACAAAAATACGTTTTCATACCCTATTGTAAATAGAAAACAATTTCCGTAATTTTCCTAAATATTCTTTTAAAATTATTTTTAACAATTAGTTGACGAGGCCATTCAAATTGTAAATGGTTACGGAAACACACTCTTAGTCTTAGCCACAAATAATCCTGAGCATCACGACGGATACAGGGATTAGTGAACACGCAGTCGTAGTGAGGCTCACTTCCCTAACAAAGAAATTCACCAAAACTAAACGCGAAATCTATCTATTTATAAAAGCAGCTAAAAATTCGGGTGACGTCTTTCTAAGAGATAGTCTCCAATCCTACCAAACTGTGTAAATGTAGACCATATGTGGCTTAGGTTCAAAGAAATAGTATCAACAGCACTCGAGATATTCATACCAAATAAATTAGTAAGAGACGGAACTGATCCCCCATGGTACACAAAACACGACAGAAAACTGTTGCAGGAGCTCCGCAAAAGGCACGTATAATTTAGACGAACAAAAAAATCTCCAAGATTGAAGTTTTACTAAGGCTCGAAATTTGGTGCGGATTTCAATGCGAGATACCACTAATAGTTTCCACAACGAAACTCGCTCTAGAAATGTGGCGGAAAATCCATAGAGATACTGCTCCCATGTTAAGTAATTCAGCGGAAAGGCTCAGTCAGTACCTTTACTGCGCGACAGTGACGGTAATGTTACTGATGACAGTGCCACTAAAGTGGAGGTAGTAAATGCATTTTCCGAAATTCCTTCACCAAAGAAGACGAAGTATATGTTCCAGAATTAGACATGAGAACAGCTGCAAACATAATTTAGAAGTAGATATCCCTGGTGTTGCAAAGCAACTGAAATTACACTGTCAGTGACAGAGGAAATAATCAAATACCTTTTCAGAAAGTCTCTAATGTATAAGAAAAGTAGGTCTAATACATTTGTTTCTGATGCTCTTTAGTAACAATTAATTTTCAGTACTAATCTCCTTGCTTTTACTGACCTGTTTAAAGTTAATCAACAATTTAGTAAGAAATTTTAATTTTTAAAGGACTATATCTAAATGTACTTAAGTAGATTTACATCTACTATAAATGTTTGCAGCTAAATTTAAATAAAAAATATTTGAGGTGCCAAAATAGTCAACCTCAGGATCAGATCAGTTTTGGGATGTCAATTTTAGGTGCAATTCAAAGGTTCAGTTCCCATTTTCTTTTACAAAAGCGTGTACTATCAGTTTAACAAACCATGATATTTTAGATGATAGTTGCGATTCTGAAGCTTCAGAAAATTGTTTTAGAACTCATAATTATTTAATAGTATGGCCATAATATTGGAGGGTAGAAAAAGTTATCTTAACGTGACAACAATAGGGATACTTTTGTGAGGCTTGAAACACTTTTTAATGTTTACATTATAGGCTGATTCGCATCACACTTTGCACAGGCTTTGGACCGTGAAAATGATAAATGACTATCTACCATTCTGGAGTGTGTAAAATCAGCCTAAAAACGGTGAACTAATGTACACTCTATTTACAATTACAACTTAATATTAGCTCCGATAATGCTGCTTCAATGTTTTAATAATTTTACCTCAGCAATATGCGAGGACTCAGTGGTCTTCATAGTTTTTAATAAATTATTTTTAATGTATTTTACACCAGTTTCTGAATATGGGCAATGGCTTTCAAGGAAGGCCTAATGTTGCCAGTCTTTTCATAATTCTTTACGATTCTCTCTATCCTGTCGTCCAGCTTCAAGTACTTCTTCTTCCTCTTCTTACCTTCACGATTCATTTCCAATTTCATGTACATGTAGTTTGTGAGCTCTGCTTCCTTTTTCAAGCACTCCACCAAATAGTTGATTCTAGGGTGAGGGTTTTCAATAATACTATTTATTTTGTTGTGTCACCCTTCAACAGCATTCGTCGTTCAGTGCCTTTCTCCGTAACAGTCCCACATTTCTATTGCGATATCCTCATTCTCTAGTCAGTTATCCACAAAGTAGACAAAAAATTGAGAGAACCGTCCGTTATCAGGAGCTTCTGCATGAATCTCAATCCATCCATCGGTTACGTCCTCCGGTTTCACAACTGCCAGCGCTGCACACATGCTGACGTGAAGTCTTAAATCCTCGTTCTAGCAGTACTCCTCAGTTAGACCGAGAACTCGAGTTCTTCCCCATAAAGTCTTCTTCATATGGAAATAGAATCCATTTATTTCAGTTGTGGGAAAAACTTGACGAATGTCCGATATCGCAGCTGCCTCAAAGTCCACCTTTATTTGTTTAGGACGCCACTCAGAGACTGCCTGTTTTATCAGACGAAACAGACGAACTTTAGGGAACAGTGCAAATACAGTAGAAAGAATGTTTGTTCCTTTAATCGGGCCTCCTAAGTCTACGTGTATGGTGTAGATCCTGTGCAAACTGCTTGCTGCATCTCTTAAATGTTCCATCCATAAAGAAATGGGAACATGTTTTTAAACTTTCTTTTCCTTTGCTTCCACTAAAAATCATTATTCTCGCCTCTAATCTATCGTCTTGGCTCTGATCACTTTGGGACTTAACATCTATGGTCATCAGTCCCCTAGAACTTAGAACTACTTTAACCTAACTAACCTAAGGACATCACAAAAAAAAAACAGTCATCACGAGGCAGAGAAAACCCCTGACCCCGCCGAGAATCGAACCCGGGAACCCAGGCGTGGGAAGCGAGAACGCTACCGCACAACCATCAGCTGCGGACAATCTATCGTCTTCCAGAAGAAAACAACTGCCATATCCCATTTTTAATGGATCTTCATGAAGATCAATTTCATAAACTTCTTAGGCTCTTGTTGGTTCCCCCGCTCTTGACTCCATCGACGACGCATGGTTCTCTTCATAGATTCTGAATTAGGAGTCACTCTAACAAAGTCATAAACTTTATTATGTAGATTTCCCATTTCATCCGCGTATATCTCCGATAACTGTGTAGTTTCTTCTCAAGATCTTCTCTTCGCTCTTTCCACTTGCTTTCTCACTTTCAGAGCCGCTTCGTCAGGTGGTCCACAGAGATGTTCTAATATGTTCAACACTTCTCCGTTCCTCGAAAGCAGCTTTCTCTTGCAATGATCCGCTTTTCGGCGTAAGCACATCCATGTAACAACACCTTCTTTAGATTCCCTCCGTTTAAGATACGCGTAACCTTTCTAATGAGCAGGAGGCCTGCCGTTGTTCGTTGTAATAACTTCCATACTGATGGTCACGTTAGGAATTTCGAAAGCAAACTGGGCGGGCGAGTGAGCAGGAGGAGGAGGAGGAGGAGGAGGGTGTGGGGGAGACAAGGGACCCGACCCTTCGGAGCAGGTAAAACCGTGGCAAATGTCCGGCGTGGCAAATGTCCGGCGTGGCAACTGTCCGGACACCAAACTATCGACGTTTACTACAGATCATACGTGCAATGGTGCGCAAAACCTGCTCCCGGACTTGAATCAACTACAATGCTTAGGCCGGCCGAGGTGGCCGAGCGGTTCTAGGCCCTACAGTCTGGAACAGCGTGACCGCTACGGTCGCAGGTTCGAATCCTGCCTCGGGCATGGATGTGTGTGTTGTCCTTAGGTTAGTTAGGTTTAAGTAGTTCTAAGTTATAGGGGACAGATGACCTCAAAAGTTAAGTCCCATAGTGCTCAGAGCAGTTTGAACCAATTTGAACTACAATGTGTTGAAGACTTGAACCTCTACTCGACATCAAAACTCAAACATAAGGCCCAAGTTCTCCCTTTACCGATGTAGATAGGACGCCAGCTTCAGGCAGCCTTCAGTTACTAAATTTCTGCAGGTCATATATTTAAAGTACGATACGACACTCTTACTCTCCCAGTGCACAAGGGAGGGGAGCGGGGGGGGGGGGGGGGGCTGGGATTGTTCAACGATGGAAAAGTCAACATCCTCTCACGGGTCGTTTATTACAGTTTCTGATTCTAGTCCCTCCCGTCCAGCCGGTGTTGAAAGCTCACGTTACCCCACAGCTCTCCCACGTGTCGACCTTCATTCTTGAATACAACTATGTAAGCTCGAATCTCCCCGCAACACGACCACCAAAGGCGAAAGATTTTTATACCAACCTTCTGCGGGCTGTTCCACATAACGTGGTAGAAGAGTGTGGAAAACGATACACTACAACTTTCTGTCGACCACAGTGCGTTTTAAGTAGTATCAGATCGCCAACAAAAAATATGCGACGCGACAGCGGCTTCACGCTATTGGACTAACAGACTTCCCTTATTGCCCAGAATGTCACCTTTTGGACACTGATGAACATCGTTTTACATGCGTGTCATCGCCTTAAGTTTGGCGACTAACACAGAAGATATTAGCTTGTTACCTCCGGGTCACGCCTGATATGAATGACCCTCAGACCCTCCTTTGTCCAGATGCATCATACTTTCCCGCCGCAAAATATCATGCGCTTACATGGTTCAAAGGAATTACCGTCGCCTGTATCTTTAACGACGGAGAGAAACAGCTGCTTGATTACTGGTGGTTCCCACAAAATGCTCACAATGCCCTCTAACACACTCCGAGACACCGTACGCTCTTCGCAAATTATTTACGCAGTGTTTTCGTTAACCTCCCACTCAATTGGGGAGTGCCAAGCTGCCGTTAATATTCTGTGTCGCATCACACTTACGACTGAACGTCCTGTCTCGTCAGAAATGCGAGAGGAACGAGACAGGCTAATTCATGGGCTGCTGTTTTCCTTGAGACACTAGCGAAGCAGAATGCCTTCGTTGCAGAAACCCTTCAAAGGCGCTGGTGAAGATCTCAGATACCGATGGCGATGTACCAAGTGGCACCGGTTACGTTTATTGATGAACATTTTTTTCGCTGGGATGACATTAGATTTACGTTTTTTTGTTTATTCTTTGAATGTCACCTTTGTTGTTGTAACACTCAGTTTAACACAAAAAATCGGTTAGCGTTCATGCGCAGCATCAGAGTTACGGACGAGGCGGTGGTTCGAGCCCTACTAATACTTTTAATCTACTTTTTTCCATCACTCGTCACTTTATTTAATAAATGCCATTTAAGATGTAATGTAATGGAAAAAACACGTGTGTTTTCATGAAGTTGTAGTGATTTTTTTAAAGGGTAGCGTCTTTGATTCCTAGTCTAAACGTCCTCGGTCCCGGGTTCGAATCCCTCCGCTATTTAAATTTTGATTACTAATGCCCGAAGAGTTCGGGCATAAGAAGTCATCCTCATTCTGCCAACGGTCTTGTCAAAGAGGGCGAAGGAGAGGACAGAGGTTCAGGGCACTCTTTTGTCCTAGAGGTGGGAAACTTCCCCTAAAGGAGGAAGAATCAGCAATGATCAATGCAGAAGGCAATGGAAATCACTGCCTTAAAGACACGTAACGTGTATCCACATGACATGTGGCCTGTAATTGAAGAAGTGTCATGATGATCTCTCCATTGGCAAAAGATTCCGGAATAGTCCCCCATTCGGATCTCCGGGAGGGGACTGCCTATGGGGAGGTGAACATGAAAAAAAGAACGAATAATCAACGAAAGGATAATGTTCTACGAGTCGGGGCGTGGAATGTCAGAAGCTTGAACGTGGTAGGGAAACTAGAAAATCTGAAAATGGAAATACAACGGCTGAATATAGATACAATATGGGTCAGTGAAGTGAAATAAGAAGACAAGGATTTCTGGTGATAATGGAATGTAGTCTAATAAAGTCGGGTGATGCTGAGGGAATTAGATTAGGAAATGAGGCACTTAAAGTAGTAAAGGAGTTTTGCTATTTGGGGAGCAAAATAACTGATGATGGTCGAAGTAGAGAGGATATAAAATGTAGGCTGGCAATGGCAAGGAAAGCGTTTCTGAAGAAGAGAAATTTGTTAACATCGAGTATTGATTTAAGTGTCAGGAAGTCATTTCTGAAAGTATTCGTATGGAGTGTAGCCATGTATGGAAGTGAAACATGGACGATAAATAGTTTAGACAAGAAGAGAATAGAAGCTTTCGAAATGTGGTGCTACAGAAGAATGCTGAAGGTTAGATGGGTAGATCACATAACTAATGAGGAAGTATTGAATAGGATTGGGGAGAAGAGAAGTTTGTGGCACAACTTGACCAGAAGAAGGGATCGGTTGGTAGGACATGTTCTGAGGCATCAAGGGATCACCAATTTAGTATTGGAGGGCAGCGTGGAGGGTAAAAATCGTAGAGGGAGACCAAGAGATGAATACACTAAGCAGATTCAGAAGGATGTAGGTTGCAGTAGGTACTGGGAGATGAAAAAGCTTGCACAGGATAGAGTAGCATGGAGAGCTGCATCAAACCAGTCTCAGGACTGAAGACCACAACAACAACAACAACAACAGGATTTCTGGTAAGATGAGTGTATGGTAATATTAACAGCATCAGAAAATCGTGTAACGGGAGTAGGATTCATTATGAACAGGAAGGTAGGGCAGAGAGTATGGCAGAGAGTATGTTACTGTGAACAGGTCAGAGACAGGGTTGTTCCTATCAGAATCGACAGCAAACCAACACCGCCAACAATAGTTCGGGTATACATGCTGACGTCGCAAGCTGAAGATGAAGATTATAAAGATAGTAACTGTTCTCGAAGAAACAGATACCGTTGATGACCGTGTAGCTTCTCTACAATAAATGATAATTAATTGAGAACCTCAGCTGCCGACAGATGTTGTTGATATACCTCGTTGGGGACAGCTGAAATTGTGTGCCCCGACCGGAACTCGAACCCGGGATCTCCTGCTTACATGGCAGACACTCTATCCATCTGAGCCACCGGTGACACAGATGAATAGCGCGACTGCAGGGACGTAACCCTTGCACGTATCCCTTGAGACCCACATTCCCAACTGTCCACCGTCTGCATACGTAATGTACCTAATAGATATTTGCCCATCCACTCATTACTCGCGCACACTAAGGGGACGATTCCCTTACGAGTTCGGGCAACACAGACGAAGCTCAATGGCTGCGTAGCCTTTAACTATATATATGAAGATAGTAACTGTTCTTGAAGGAACAGATACCGTTGAAGACCGTCCCTATCGTGGTATATCAACAACACCTGTCGGCAGCTGAGGGTCTCAATTATCATTTATTCTAGAAAAGTTGCATGGTCAGCAATGACGCTGTTTCAAATAGTGCAGATGAAGACATAATTTCATGGCTTGTAGAAAATAAACTAACGCTGAATCACAGTAGGACTCAGTTTTTACAATTTCTAACACACGATTCAACAAAACGTGACGTTCTAATTACACAGAATGGGCATATTATTAGTGAAACTGAATAATTGATTTTTGTAAGTATTCAGATAGATAGTAAACTTTTGTGGAAAGCCCATGTTCATGATCTTGTTCAAATACTTAGTGTGCAATTTTTACTATTAGAACAGTATGTTATGTAAGTGATAGTTCGACACAAAATGTAGTCTATTCTGCTTATTTTCAAGACGTATGGCATCATATTTTGGCATAGTTCTTCACATTCTCAAAGGGTATTTTTGGTTCAGAAATGTGCAGGTTCACGAACAACTTGTCGACTTCTGTTAATTAGTCTGGATATTCTGTCACTGGCCGCTCAATATACATATTCTTTAATGTTGTTTCTTTTTAACGATATAAACTCATTCCCGAGGATTATCAACTTTCACTTCGTTATTACTAGGCAAAAATCCAGTCTGTATTTGGATTGCACCTCCTTCATTCTTGAGCAGAAAGGCGTGCAGTGTTCTGCTGCATGCAATTTGAACAAGCTACCACAATAATTCAAAATTGTTAGCAGTAATCCACGTGCTTTCAGTTACTATCTGAAGAATTTATCCATGGCTCATTCTGTCGTGTAGTTCCTTTAAAAATGAAGCTAATTACTGTGTTGATTGCGTTTATACAGTATAGTAGCTCGTCGTCTTTTTAGGATTTTTAACCATTTTATTTTCTCTGTTATAGTTTTGTGATGTAATTTCATCTAATGACACGTTACATGTCCATGGAGATTCGCTCCTCAGTTTGGTCCTACGATACTAGATGCGTAAAATAAAATAAAAAATGACTCTGACCTGAGAAAACAGTCAATAGGCATAATTTTCTACGATTCGTAATCTTTGTATGGTGTTCGGATCTACTTTGACCCATAAGGACTTTTGATGGTCTATAATTTTGATAATATTTGTTATTAATAAACTGCGTTCATTGATTTTGTTTGCCCCTTAGTGAAGCACATTGCGACAGAAAAAAATAATTTTGGAACTATGATTGGGCATCCACTGAAATCCTATTTCTAAAGTTGTTCGATTCTTTTTAGACCCTATGTGTTTTAAACTTCATTATTACACAAAATTCTGAGAATATTCAATTTGCCAATAATGGAATGTATGTGGGTGCAGTAAGGTGGGCATAAATAATTGAAGTCATTTTTGTTTCGAACAGTGGAATTTCTATTGCTGTGGGAAGGAGTGAAAGGGGCGCGTGAGTTATTGTTTTTTCCTGTAATCAAACAAGTTTGTTAGGTTTTTAACTTCTAGCAAAGTCACTAGGTTCCTACATTCATGTATTTTGTAAGTTTCTTATGAAGATAATAGCCATTTCGCGAAATGATGAGTAGAAGATTTGCTGATGAACATATATGAATTTGATAAACTAGTTCCGGAAAATGAATATCATGTTTCTTCTGAACGTAGCTCTTCGTCTTCACTAGAACACGCAGATGATACTCAGAACAATAATTGGTAGGCCGTGCAGAGATGATGTCAAAGAATAAATCATTTGTATGGAAGACAGAACCCCTGACTCAGCCGGGCTGGCATGCATCGTGTAGTGTGGTTCAACTGATTCCAGGACGAACTAACTATGTCACTTCTCGCATTAAAAACGAATACTCAGCTTTCAAATTGTTCCTTCCTCCATCAACTAAAAACATCCTGTTGTTGAAAGAATACGTTTACGTGGAGATAAGTGTAAGAAATCAGATGTTCTTGACTTAGATACTATCGTGGGACTGTTGTTATTAGCAGGGACTTATATGAAGATGCCTTATTTAGGCATCTTCAGGACTGAAAGAATTAATTAAGTATGGCATCACGTTTTGGGTATTTTGTGGCACTGAAACAAGTTATGTATCGAATGGCTCTGAGCACTATGGGACTTACCATCTGAGGTCATCAGTTCCCTAGAACTCAGAACTACTTAAACCTAACTAACCTAAGGACATCAAACACATGCATGCCCGAGGTAGGATTCGAACCTGCGACCGTAGCGGTCACGCGGTACCAGACTGTAGCGCCTAGAACCGCTCGGACACTGAGGCCAGCTTATGTACCGTATATTCAGACTTATGCTGGGAAACGACCTTGTTATTTTCTCTGAAAGGAACCAAGGCTTAAGAGTTGTAACTGACATGTCTTATGACTTGAAAGGACACAACATTACATGCGACAATTTTTTCACCTCCTGCGAGCTAGGACAAATGTTGATGAAGAGAAATATCGCAGTGATTGGATCTGTGCGAAGAAATAAGCCTTTCATCTCATAATGGACCATCTCTCCTATAATGCAAAGTTATTTCCACAAAGACACCGTTACGTTGTGGCTAGTGGATGTAAAGTAATTTGTAGAGATGATCATATTGTCTCTTATCTTGATGCTGCTGAATATCGGTTGTACATGTGGCTTCGTTGTCTAGGCGATGATTGGTTCTTTGCTGCTCTGGATCAGAAAGGTGCGAGTTTTGACTATTACCAGACTATCGAAACCATGAAGCGGGATTCCACTATTTTTTGTTTTTGTTTAGAAAAAACATATTTACTGTCAGAACTTTGAACTAGAAAATAACTTAATAAATTTCACAACCCATAACCACAAATATAAAGTCCCACGTGCATTTTGGACACCACACGTTTATCAAGAAACACACATAAAAACAATCACTCTCAACCGTGGCCAACACGCAAGTGACCGAAATCACGTTGCTGACCAAAGATCACAGAGTCATGTCGACAAAGAACTTACGATTACTGTGTTGATTATTGATACTGAATTTTCAAGTTATATGAAATACCAAATAGCATAAAGGCTAATTCAGAGACAATAATAATATGAGTGACAAAATTGTACATATAAATGATGAAAGTCAAATTTTTAGAAATAATAAAAGTCGTAATTTAAACATACACGCTTCCAAATTTGCACTGATCGCAACACATAACCTAAAATAATACTAAGCGAATGCTTTTCGAAAACGACTTTAATTAGCGTATGACATCTCATAAAAAAATGGGTTCTATTGGTCAGTTCCATTATAAACCCACCAAAGCTATTGAAGACCTGGGGAATTCCTAATTACAAATCAAAAGTTGCTTTCCCAAAGACCCAACGCTCGAATCATACAAACGAAAGAATAGTAAATACGTTATTGTGCCATGCATTCTGGACCGCAATGCAAAAGTCAGTGACGGCACCATGAAAAGACTTATTTATTTATTTATTTATTTATTTACCACAACGTTACGAAAGTAGCTGTGGACACACTACGCAAGACAGTGTGAATATTACCATAAAGAAGAAGACAAACAAATGACCTTTTATTTTTTTTTCAAATTTCATCGACATGTATGCGTATAACTCTAATCTGCTGTACAAGGCAACTTACCCCTAATGGAAAGGAAGCTCCCTACAGCGAGGAAGACTATTCCCAGAGACTCTGGACGTGCCACTAATTGATTGGAATATCAAGAGACGAGGACATCTTCCAAGAGGACATGCTGCAATATAATCTGTAGAAGGAAGAACACTGTCTGAACCCTCCACATCGGAAGAAAATGATCCTATGAGTAACAAGAGAAGCAGATGTTCATCTTCGTGGAAGAATCGACAACAAAAGTTCAGAAAACTAAGTTAAGAGTGAAAAATTCATGTGCAAGGAACATCTTTCACACAAATTTAAAAACTACTTGCTAAAATAGGGCATAATTTAGTAAAAGCAACACAAATTTAATTGTAATATTCGATTATTGTGTTGTTATCTTTTTTATTACGCAATTTTTTATGGTTTCTATACTCTAATGTGTAGAAGTACACCTACACAAAAATATCGAGCTTTCTTTAATCCGAACATCTTAAGTATATATGCATATAAACACTATATAGTACGGCTAATCGTTTCTCTGGTCTGCTGCAAATGTACACCAATTTGGCATCCTCAAAGATTCACTTTATGTTGCTGTGAGTATCGTGCATCCATTTGCGTTGAAGTTCTCTTCGTGAGCTCAAAGAAGTCTTACACTGCCCAGCGGCCACTGCCCTGGCTTCTTCTGGGATTCCTTCATTGCTCGTAAAAGGGATCATAGCAACATGTCATGACAGTACCGGTAATCACAGGAGTCTTGTAACTCTCAGTGGTCCCCATCGCTTTCCATCACCCTACTGTAGTCAGCGTACATGTATCTGTCACGATCTTCACTTCCATTTGTTGTGATTCCGGACATATTTTCTGAGAAATAAACGCAAAGCAACAATGCCCTACGGTAATACACAATATTTATAACATTTTCCTTGTTCTTCTGCCGCCGCAAGTATCAAACCAGTTGGTTCGTTGCAATAGAGCCATCTACTCTCTGGACTGCTCTGAAAATTCTCTTCCTGGCTCTTCGATTCTGTCACCTTTTCTGCAGTTCAGAGTCCAGTTTTGACTTCTATGTAGCCCACAGAGATCTGCCATAACCTCGTAAGATTTTACCATTGAGTGCATTCGTACTTTCCCCAACGCATTCTTCTGATGGTGCGATCCGTCATACAGACTCTCTTGATCAGCAACAATTTGGCCGAAATGCATCAGATAATTTCTACCTTATTTATTGGTGCCCGCTTTTTATTCTATTTCTGTAATCTACAAAGTCTAAGAAGGTTTTTCAATTGTATTCTCTTCTTTTTTCTATTTAATTTAATGTACAAATGTTATCTAAATTGGATCTTGCTTTCATAAAAAACTTTTTGTTCTTCAAGTAACAGGCTGTCTACGAAGTTCTGTGTTTAGACTGTCAATTCCAGAACTTCCAAGTTTTTATAATCTTGTGAGGCTCCTTGAAGTTCCGTATATTATATTTAATCACATGTTTATTTATTCCACTTCCTAACTCTTCTTTTCTTCCTCTTCTTCCGACCAAGGATTTCTACAGAATTTCGTCCAATCTTCTATGTTTCGAAGATCTAGATTTTCCATATATCTTTTTGTTTTGTTTAACTGTTTCATTATTTTGAATGCTGCACATCGATGGCACTGTACTGTAAGGCATCGGAATTTATGGATGACTTACATGATATAATTAAACAGCACTCGTATTTTAATTGCGGTAAGAGATCGGGTACAAGTTATTCAGAATACTGACACATACGGGCAATGAAGATGACGTTACTAGTTCCCTGTACTGCATGATCAAGGGATAATTGGCTGTCACAATATGGCACAATGTTTTTGCTGAGAGACCACAGAAAACTAGACAGGAATGGGAATTTTGCTGGATATTTCCACTTAACTGCTACGTGGACTAGCATGGACTGGCGGAAGGCTGTAAGACTCTAAGTAGGAAGGGGCTACTCGTTTAGAGACAAGACCTGTGATTGGCCAAGAAACCGCTGTCTTGGTCTTTTTTTTTCTTTTTTTTTTTTTTTTTCAATAGCAGAACTGTAAGTTTTGTGTAAAGAGCTAGGGGGTCTGAACCTTCTACGTGAGCAGTGGGAGCTTGGGAGCTTTGCTGGAAATTTCCACTCAAATGTTACGTGTTTTGTTTGAACCGTAGCGCTATTTAAAAAAATGACTAGTATGTAATACATTTTATTAATGTGTGACGGTCCTGAGCTAGTTTTATGTTCGTCTTTTGACGACTCCACCATGGCACTATTACACTAGGACATGTTTTTAAAACACATCTGAAGATGATCATTGCTGACTGAACCAGGTAGTCTGAGGACGTAACAAGTTTTTAATCATATACAGAGATAAAGAAAGTTATTGTACACCATATCACAGCTTGTGAAACTAATGTTTTTGTTTCTTTGCTTAGGGTTTTGTAGTATATCAGTGTTTGTGGGATTTCTACGATTAGCCACAGAAAATGTAGCTCTTTGACATTGAATAGCACATTTTAATTCATCGTTCCAAATAGTTCATTTTTTGCTTTGTATTTAATTCCTTTCCCCAGGATTTCGAAAGCTACCGTTTCAAAGAGATGTGTTAGTTTCTACCATTCTAATTCAGTGTCGTATTCACAGGTTCCTTTACCATATATAGTCCCATTTGTGACTGGCGCAGGATCTTCTAAAACGTTTTTGTTGTAGTGTCCCTTTTGTGTGCTTCTCTGGTCCATTTTGTTATGGTTACTTCTGCTTCTTCACAGTCTATACGCAATCTAGATTTGAATTCTTCGTCTAGTTGAATATATTTCGCAGTCTTTGTCTAGTTGATGAGTAATCATTGAGGTCACGGGAGGGTACAGTGCCGAACAATAGGGTCCAAGATTTCAATTTCGTCATAGCCATTTGAAACACGTCAGTCCATTGCTGGGATGGATATGGCTCTTATTTCATTACGAGTAATTAATATGATCTGAGTCTGAGTCATTATTTTGATGATTAGCTTGATCATGACGAGCCGAGGGAAGAACAGAAGCTTGGGGCTGTGACTCGGAGTCCCGTAAAAATCTCTGGGGGCACGGCCCGGTTTTCAGTTGAGAAATGGTGGCAGTTTTGGCACATTTGTTGCACCAGGTTGCTGGAGGTAGGCTGCAGAGGTCAAGTACTGTCAAGCCAGGCAGCTACTGGATGGAGACCACAGTGTTCTTTCACTATTTGCGTCGTGTGCGGCTTGGGGGCAGAGTCTCTAACTAGAGAAGGCAAGTAATTAGCTGTGACAACAACCCGGCCCTGTGGAGCATATTGCCATTTTAGAAGCAGAGCTGTTCGGTCAAAGCACAGTTCTGAAGAATGTTTTCAACTACCCGCTTCATAGAAGGTATTGGTGTACGAGACCAGTCGCAGATACATAACTCTATTACCTAGTGGAAAATGATGCATCTGCGTTTCGTTTACAAATCGTTTCCTCTCTGTATTAGGGTGGCAAGCCGACTTCCAGTGAACAGCCACACAACTTGAAAATAGCGGGAAAAAATATCATTGCGTAAATCAGAAAAGTTATACAGCTTGGGGACAGGACACTAGCTTCTAAGAATTTCAAGTGCGAGAGATCAGCGTACTGGTTGCAGTAAGGATGTAAGGGGAGTATCAGTGTCCAATCAAAATAAGGTTAAACTATTTTATTTCTATCCCATTTTCTCTGGAACTTGTAAGTAGGCAGTTTATGTTTTCTCTATGTAAGTAGGCTGTTTAGGTTTTTTTATTGGTAACGCCACCTCTGTATGAAAATCACTGGCTGTGCTGTGTGCAGTCTGTGGCTGCTTTGCATTGTTGTAATACTCGCCATTGTAGAGGGGCAGCTGGATGTTAACAGCGCGTAGCGTTGCGCAGTTGGAGGTGAGCCGCCAGCAGTGGTGGATGTGGGGAGAGAGATGGCGGAGTTTTGTAATTTTTCATGAACTGATATATTTATATATGATGATATTAAGGTAAATACATTGTTTGTTCTCTATTAATATCTTTCATTTGCTAACTATCCCTATCAGTAGTTAGTGCCTTTAGTAGTTTGAATCTTTTATTTAGCTGGGAGTAGTGGCGCTTGCTGTATTGCAGTAGCTTGAGCAGCGAAGATTTTTGTGAGGTAAGTGATTTGTGAAAGGTATAGTTTAATGTTAGTCAGGGCCATCCTTTTGTAGGGAATTTTGAAAGTCAGATTGCGTTGCGCTAAAAATATTGTGTGTCAGGTTAAGCACAGTCTTGTATAATTGCTCAAAGGGGACGTTTCATATGTCGACCCTTAGCCTAGGATACCTCACTGGAATCTTCCGATAAACAGAAAGGGAAGGCCATTGTCCGCGCTACTGACATCTCCTTGTTGAAAGCATACTGTGGAGCTCGTAATTTATGATATTTTACTGAAATGCCTAATGAAACGATGAGAAACATTTCACAGCTATTGTCTTGCTAGTTAAGAAAAATGCCATATGGCTTGCTTTATGTATTTATTTACACATTTTGTTTAATATCAAGTTTCTAGCTGCACTGCAGCATTGGTTAAAATAAAATTTAATATATGTACTAATATAGTTATTTTATGCCTACAGATCCAGTCAATAAGAAATTTATGATCTACTTACAAGAAAACGAGGGCACATAAATAGACATTTCCCTTCACAGGAATTGCATAAATAATTTCTTTACGATTTGGTAACTTATCTGCTAGTGTAAGTTCTCGTGATGCATCACTCTAATGTTAAGATGTGACATAGGTATTAGACATGGCCATTTTAGTGTAATATTTTTTTCTGCTTGCGCTATGTCATGTTTAGGTATAAGTTGCTGCTGTTTGCCAGGCATAGTGTTATTGAATTTGACTTTTGCTAATTTATACTGTAGCTTGCTTTGCAATTTTCCATTTTTTTATTGCTGTTTATAATAATTGTTTTACGTGCTGCTGCATTGCCTCGTCCCTTAGTTTAGCATCTGAGCTCAGTAGATTTAAGTTAGCTTAAGAGGGGGTAGACTATATGAGAAACTGACTATGGAGAATAGGTAAAGAATGCATTGCGAAGTTATATAAAAAGGATTTGGGCCCAAATGAGTATTGTACAATCAGAAATAATTATTTTGAAAGAAATATGAACAGAATACAGAAAGCAGGCTTAGATAGGACTTTTTGGGAATAATGATGAACAAAGGGAGATCTCCATGCAAAATACTGCAGTAAAACAAACCCTGTCCTTTCCCTTTTGTGTTATCCCACTATATGTTTGTGTACCCTTGTGTATTTGTTTTCTTCCTGTCTCTGTGTACTGTTTCATAGAACTTTTTTCTGTTCTAATACTAAGTTACATTCACTATGATGAGGAATACTCTTATCCTCAAATACAATTGGCATTAATAATGTGTTATTTACTTTGTAAAGATGTTTAGACATTAGTTATTCTGTTTTGTGTTAATGCTCATGTGTGAAGTTGATGTTTCGAAAGTTATTCTGATCTTTTATGTATGTACTCATGTCACAATTCCTGTAACACTGACGTATATGTCTATTTCTATTCTTTTGTAACGCCTGTTTTACTACAAATGTTATCTGTATTGTTATGTTCTTTAATGATGTATTTTGTACCTTTGTAATTGTATTCTCATGTTATAAAATTGTAATTGACACCAGTTCATCTTATTATTAACTTGTAAGTTACATTTCACTGCACACGTTTCTGTTGGTCATAGTATATGGACAATATGTGAGAAGTAGGGACTGATAGTGTTTGCATGTGTGTTAATGATTCAGCAAGGGACTGGATAACAGCATTGCTCGTTCTAAGGACAATTCCAAAAACTTTGTGAGTGCACAAGTGGTGGTTTATGGACTTGCTATATTCTCCGCAAGACTCTTTGATGGTGAATGTGCACCTGCACAATCGCAACAGATGGCTGCTGGCCATCTCTACAAGGACTACAGTGGGTCTGCACCTCTGGTGGCCCACCAATACCATTATTTCTACAAGGACTGCAGTGGGTCTGCACCTCTGGTGGCCCACCAATACCGTAATCTCTACCAGGACTACAGTGGGTCTGCTCTGTGATGACCTACCTACCAATATTCATCAAAACTTCGAATGACTCTGCTGTGGGTTTGCTCCATTGTGGCCCATTACCTGTCAGCATGTCAAGAGTCAGCACTGTCTTTCCGTTGGAAGGACAACACTACTTCTTCAAGACTGCATGGAAATCCACTACTTCTGTGTGCAATTTCTTTTACTAATGAGACTTTGTGAAAAAAAAACCTGTGATTACCGTAACGAATGATCAGGACTGTCTTTATGGACTGTGAGAAATTTTTAGCTTTTGACCAACATTGTATCAATAAGTGTGTGCATTTGATTTCTTTGTTATTGTAATTGTGAAAAATTTTTGTCAAATCTGTATTGGCCAGTGCCCAACACCATTTGTAAAAAATTTTTTGTGGGGAGCATGGGGGCTATGTAAGTAGGCAGTTTATGTTTTCTCTATGTAAGTAGGCTGTTTAGGTTTTTTTATTGGTAACGCCACCTCTGTATGAAAATCACTGGCTGTGCTGTGTGCAGTCTGTGGCTGCTTTGCATTGTTGTAATACTCGCCATTGTAGAGGGGCAGCTGGATGTTAACAGCGCGTAGCGTTGCGCAGTTGGAGGTGAGCCGCCAGCAGTGGTGGATGTGGGGAGAGAGATGGCGGAGTTTTGTAATTTTTCATGAACTGATATATTTATATATGATGATATTAAGGTAAATACATTGTTTGTTCTCTAACAATGACCGATATGCGACTCGCCGACATGATGATTTTGACTATAAGCTGTTCATTACTACACGTAAATTCAAAACATTTAAGAATTCTGGCAACGACATTCATCCACAAGCATGGCTCCATCAATTCTCTCATTGTTTTCCTCCCAACTGGTCGGTTGTAATACTCGCCATTGTAGAGGGGCAGCTGGATGTTAACAGCGCGTAGCGTTGCGCAGTTGGAGGTGAGCCGCCAGCAGTGGTGGATGTGGGGAGAGAGATGGCGGAGTTTTGTAATTTTTCATGAACTGATATATTTATATATGATGATATTAAGGTAAATACATTGTTTGTTCTCTATTAATATCTTTCATTTGCTAACTATCCCTATCAGTAGTTAGTGCCTTTAGTAGTTTGAATCTTTTATTTAGCTGGGAGTAGTGGCGCTTGCTGTATTGCAGTAGCTTGAGCAGCGAAGATTTTTGTGAGGTAAGTGATTTGTGAAAGGTATAGTTTAATGTTAGTCAGGGCCATCCTTTTGTAGGGAATTTTGAAAGTCAGATTGCGTTGCGCTAAAAATATTGTGTGTCAGGTTAAGCACAGTCTTGTATAATTGCTCAAAGGGGACGTTTCAAACTAACCAAGGCAACAAAATAAAACTTAACCTGGCAGTAGTTATAACCCACACATTGACTGATCTACTGTCAAGTACCCGAATTTGTTACGTTTTATAATGAGTGTCTTAGAAATTATGGAATATTTAAATAAATGGTTTTATAAGTGAACTATGAGTGCTATCTCTGCCAATCTAGACTTTTTTCTTTATCATTGGTCTTCTGATTTGAAGAAGCCCGCCAGGAACTCCTCTCCTATGCCAAACTCTGCATCTCACAGTAGCACTTACAACCTACTTTCTCAATTATTTCCTGTCTTCTTCTGCAATTTTTCTCCCTCTACAGCTCCTCTAATAGGTTAGAAGTCATTCCCTCATGTCTTAACAGACGTCCTATCATCCTGTCCTTTTTATTTCTCAGTGTTACCCACGTATTCGTTTCCTCTTCGATTCTACGCAGAACTTAGTCATTCCTCACTGTATCAGTCCACTTAGTATTCCACATTCATCTGTTGCACCACATCTCAAATGCTTCGATTCTCTTCTTTTCCGGTTATCTCACAGTCCTTGTTTCACTACCATGCAATGCTACACTCCAGACATACATTGTCAGAAATTTATTCCTCAAGTTAAGGAATGTGTTTGATATTACTAGACTTCTCTTGGCCACGAATGCCCATTTTGCCATTGCTAGTCTGCTTTTGATGTCCTCGTTGTTCCGTTCATCAGTGGTTATTGTACTACCTAGGTAGCAGAATTCCTTAACTTCCTCTACTTTGTGACCACCAATTCTGATGTTACGTTTCTCATTTCTGCTAATACTCTTCACTTTCGCCTTTCTTCGACTTACTCTCAATCAATATTCTGTACTCATTTGATTGTTCATTCCATTCAGCTGATCATATAATTCATCTTCGCTTTCACTCAGGACAGCAAAGCCATCAGAGGTTCAAATGGTTCAAATGACTCTGAGCACTATGGGACTTAACTTCTGAGGTCATCAGTCCCCTAGATCTTTGAACTACTTAAACCTAACTAACCTAAGGACATCACACACATCCATGCCCGAGACAGGATTCGAACCTGCGACCGTAGCGGTCGCACGCTTCCAGACTGCAGCGCCTAGAACCGCTCGTCCACTCCGGCCAGCAGTCATAAGAGAATCGTATCATTGACACCATTTCATCCTCAATTTTAATTCCACTCCTGAACCTTTCTTTTATAACCATTATTGCTTCTTTGATGTACAGTATGTATTGACCAGCGCCCAAAACAACTTGTAAAATTTTTTGTGGGGAGCATGGGGGCTATGTAAGTAGGCTGTTTAGGTTTTCTTATTGGTAACGCCACGTAGCGCTCTGTATGAAAATCACTGACTGCTGTGTGCAGTCTGAGCCTGGTCGGCATTGTTGCAATATTCGCCATTGTAGTGTTGGGCAGTTGGCTATTAACAGCGCGTAGCGTTGCGCAGTTGGAGGTGAGTCGCCAGCAGTGGTGGATGTGGGGAAGTGAGATGGCGGATTTTTGAGAGCGGGTGATCTGGACGTTTGTCCATCAGAAACAGTACATTTGTAAGAATAGGTGTCATGAACTGCTATATATATTATGATTTTTGAACACTATTAAGGTAAATACATTGTTTGTTCTCTATCAAAATCTTTCATTTGCTAACTATGCCTATCCATAGTTAGCGCCTTCAGTAGTTTGAATCTTTGATTTAGCTGGCAGTAGTGGTGCTCACTGTATTGCAGTAGTTCGAGTAACGAAGATTTTTGTGAGGTAAGTGATTTGTGAAAGGTATAGGTTGATGTTAATCAGGGCCATTCTTTTGTAGGGATTTTTGAAAGTCAGATTGCGTTGCGCTAAAAATATTGTGTGTCAGTTTAGTGATGATCAGAATAGGTAAAGAGCGAAATGTCTGAGTACGTTCAAATAACGTAAGGGGTTAACCAGCATAGTAATTCATAAATTTTTCTAAGGGGACGTTTCATATGTCGACCCTTACCTCACTGGAATCTTCTGATTTTTTTCTTGTAGTTCATGTAATTAGTGTAGCTATTGTTTATTGAAAGCGCGTAATCATAGAGAGAATTTCCTTTGTAGTTGTAGTTTTTCATTGTTGTGCAGTAAAACAGTTGTGGCAAGCATGTAGATTTGCATCAAGTATTTCGCAGCTGTGCTTGCAATTAACTAGATATTATTTTCAGTGCTATGTTAATGTTTTTCTTATATTGCTCTTCAAATTGTGCTTTTCTGTGTTATCGTGTGAAATATTGTGACAATAATGGCGTGTGAAAAACGGAGCACTAGGCTCCAAAGTAAACTGAGAAATAATAGTTACGACGAGCATAGCTCATCAGCGCCACTGTGTAATGAATTAACAGATATTCAAAGTGGTAATTCTGTAATTGTGCATAGGCAAATGGAGCGGGCGGCAAATAATGGCGTGGACAGTGAAACAATTAGTGAACAGGGAAGCATTATCGAGCACTGAGGAACATGTTTCAGACACCAGTGCATTGTTATTACAATTAATACAACAAATGGGACAAACACAGCAAAAGCTTCAAAAGTTAGACACAATGGAACAAAAATCTTCGAAAGTTAGACACAGTGGAACAAAATCTTCAAAAGTTAGACACAATGGAACAAAATCTTCAAACGTTACACACAATGGAACAAAATCTTCAAACGTTAGACACAATGGAACAAAATCTTCAAAGGTTAGACACCACGCTTGAACAAACACGTGAAGATTTAGCTACTGAGTTACATAGAGAAAAGCCTGTAATGACGTAAAAACACAAACTTGTGAGCATTTCCAACCTATTTTTTCGCAGCATGAAAATACATTACAGAATCACGAAGCAGCCATAAAAGAACTGCAAACTATTGTTCATGAAAATCATGAGACCTTGCAAGCTAAGATTGACTCAGTTTCATTTACCGATTCGGTTACGCAACTTCCAAAACTCAGGAAAACATAAAGGACACAGTAGATACGATTTCAATACAAATGGACACTCTGAAACTTGGTTCAGAAAAACACACTGAGGAAATATGTTCACTATCGGAGAAAGTAGCCGAACTTTCCGATCAGTTCACTAACTTATCTACAAAGGTGGATGATGATCTGAATGACACAAGACCTGTAGCCTTCACTGACACAGAAGAGTACGAACAAATTAGGACATTCAAACAAAATCAGAATCAAATTAATACGCAACACCAAAGAGAAATCCGGGAAGTACAAGATCAGTTGACACAGGTAATACAAGAATTACATATTTCAGAGGACACTCGCGCTCCAGTACAGGAGGAGGCACATAGAAATACGGAACAGCCACAAAATAATATCACAGGGCACTTCGGAAATTATGAAAGAAACTGGCAAGGTACACCGAATTTTGAGAGGGAACCGCCGAAACGACGTAACAATGACCGACATGCGATTCGCCGACATGATGATTTTGACTATAAGCTGTTTATTACTACACGTAAATTCCAAACATTTAAGAATTCCAGCAACGACATTCATCCACAAGTGTGGCTTCATCAATTCTCTCATTGTTTTCCTCCCAACTGGTCATTAGAGCACAGATTAGAATTTAGATTTAGATAGATTGAACCAGCTGTAAGAATGCAATCGGTCATTCATAATTGCCACAGTGAAGGAGAATTTTACCATGCCTTCCTCTCAGCATATTGGTCTCAAGCCACACAAGACCGAGTAAAACATAGCATCATAATGATGAAACATTTCGAACAATCTAAATTTTCCAGTCTTGTGAAATATTTTGAAGACATGTTGCACAAGAATCAGTACCTGTCAAACACTTACAGCCCCTCAGAACTCATCCGCATTTCCTTAATCAAATTGCCTGAGCATTTTCTACATATTATTTTGGCAGGACGTTGCAAAGACGACATTGAAGCTTTTCAGGGACTCTTACAAGAAATAGAAATTGACACAGACTGTCGCGGTATGCGAAAACAGGAAAACAATCATTACAGGTCACATCCATCACAATCCTGTGACGACAGAAACAATAACTTTACATGACACGGTTATTCTTACAACGTAAATCGTGACCAAAACAGACACCACCTGTGTGACAACCGTTGGCAGAGTAGTAATAATTACAGAGAAAGATCACATTTCCATAGTAATGAATGTGACAGAGACAACCATAGAAACAGGCAATATGGGAACCAAAACAACAATTATCTAGGGAAACAGATTAACGTCAGACGCAGCAGTTCAGTGTGCAGTTACGATTCAGGGAGATATTCTCCACCACGTGACTGACAAAAAAGAAACTATGTTAACTACCGAGAAAACGACGGACCTGAATTTCATTGGAACTGGTGGGATTCAAACACTGCAGGGCCCTCTCGACAAGGTGAATTTCTAGAAATTAGACCTCCAAATCCCAATAACGACGCGCGCCAACAAAGAGACAGACAATGACTCGCACCGCAGGGAGCCACGTGCGCCGGCTGGCTCAGCGAAAAATAACATAGACGCTAACCCTGAGAAAAATTTGAGCATTCTTTACTGATGTACCATATACCACATGATAATTCCGTTGAAGTTGAAACTCTGCGTACTGGGAAGAGTAAAGGTTTACACCACATTTCACATGTAAAACCGTTTATTGAGAGATAATCTGCTTTTTAACTTAGCCTTTGCAACAAAATTTTTCACTTCACGTTACTGGTACTCTTTGTCACACTTAGAAACTGTTAACATGTAACTATGTTTTAAAGTTAACTATCCAGTCAAGAACCTGGGCGACTTATTTAGTCAGTAATTACGAATGCATTGTTATAGTGAACAGAGGACACAGTGTTATTGTCTGTGTACATTCTTGCTTGTTAATTGCACGATTACGTAACGACCATAAGGCTTACATACTTAGAACATATACCAGTTCTGCTAATGAGATATTACTGCAACATTTTGGTTTACTTGAAAATATATTATGGATTTAAAGTGCTTTCTGAGAGATACCAGATGACACAGTGGTTAGTTTATTTGACAGCTACACGACTGTATCACGACGCTACTAATGTGTGACACAATTTACATTGTTTCTTTTGCGGTGTATCTGTTGTATATCTGCACAGTTTTTATGTATTATTCTGGAAAGTAATACATGTTTTAGTAGTAACTTTTGCGGTATAGCTACAATGAGACAGCCTTTTCTGTAGCACAATAATATGTTACAGTACAGTACTTACTTCATCACGGCAATAATCGTAACAACTACGATATCTATACGCATAGCAGTTTACTTTGTTTATTACGAGGTAAGTACATTGACTTCTACAGAACTTTGCTTACGGACGACGATAATTACGACACTTGGCACATTTTTTACCCTTAAGTAATGACAGAGATGGTCTTACAACAAGACACACAGTTTAGCGCTACAGTACACGTATTTGAGTGATTGATTTTGTACTTAAAACATTTATGTTTAAAGATTTTTGAATTACAATTATGCAAATGTTTTCTGTGATACATTTCATTCCATTGCTGTAATCTGTAACACCTGAGGGTATAATTACACTAATCCTCAGGGTGGTATACACTTACTTTGTGTACTATGTGTCTGGCAAGCGCAAGGAGCCCTAGGTAATATGGTATTTGCTTATACAACTTTACACATCGGTACGGTATTTCTCTAACACATAAATTACACAGCTATCTGATCATTTAACTGAGAGACAAACATTTTTTTTTTTTACTGCATCAGTGACACATGTTTACACAATTACACAGATGGATAACTTCACACTTATGAAACTGTATTTTGTTTGTACTTTGTGAACTGCATATATTTTTTCGGAACCATTGTGATACTATGAGAGCTTTGATGATGTATTTGGTAAGGGGTCATGATTTTTAAAGTACATTTGAGGTAGATGACACTATTGAAATGAGCAGAGAAATTTTTGTAGGTTTTGAAATTATTGCAGAAAGCTATGACGTTTTTGAGATTTGGCTGAGGTGTTACGATATTACTATGACGACGATATGTGTTATGCTTTTGAGGTATGTTTATGATCAATGAGATGATGCTATATGAGGAATCTGATTATGCTATGTATTTATTATGATGAAATATTGAAGATGTGTTGATGAATATGAATATGTACATGTAAGTTAAGGAATTAGGAGTAGTGGTTAGGGACTCTGACTTGTGAAAAAGGATGTTGGAAACCAAGAATCGTACTTTAAGAGTTATGGAATGTGTGTAAATGCGTGAATGCATCACAATCTCCTCGAAAATTTTTGGACACTATTATTTTTATAGGATTTTGTTTCTACACTTTTGTAACGCAAATTTTCGACCTGTGAAATTTTTTATATGAGACTGTCACTGTAGCGGAAACTACTGTCGGAAATATTTCGGTAAAAAAGCTAAGTGACCTTGATGTAATGCGTTGTGGTGCCCATCTCAGCCAGCCGCCTTGAGATAAAGCCATTAGGTAAAAAAAATGGCAATTAACCTGGCTATTGACATTCCTTTGTAGAAAGCATCGCAAATACGACACGCTCATTACGTGGAAACATATGATTACTTGTATTTTGTGCTGCTTACTGAAATGCTTATGAATTGATGGGAAATATTTGTACATCTGCACACCTGATTATGACAAGTGTCTTTCTACAAGAATTGAGAGAGTTTCTACTAACTTATGAAATGCCTCATGACTACTGAATGATATTTTTATGCTTTATTTTGTAAATAGTTGCTTATTTTATTTGATATCTGTTTTCGAGGTTTGTTGCATCATTGGTTTTATAAAATAAAATGAAATGTATTTGCTAATGTGAACACTTCCTGTCAACAGATCTGTTAGATAATAATTTTATGATCCACATTCTTCAAAAAAAAAAAAAAAAAGGAGCACTTGCAAAGGAAAGAACAATAACAGTAACTGCATACATAATTTTCTTTTCAAGTACTTGGTAATTTTTATAGTAGAATAAGATGTGGTGCACCACTTTAATGACATAGACACTAAGATGTGAATAGACGTTTCCCTTATCTGCATTGTTGTCTTAAGTGTACTATTTTTTCTGATTGAGCTTTGTCATATTTAGGTATAAGTTATTGCATTTGCTGCTGCTGTTTGCCAGGCATAGTGCTACTGAATGTCACTTTGTATTACTCTGTTAAGCCAGTTTTACTACTGATTTATTTTTCTGTTGCTGCACATTGGCTCGTATTCGTTGTAATGTTGCATTTGCTCTGCTAATTTAGATATACTGCTGCTTGCTTTGCTAATTTGCATTTTTTTGTCATTGCTGTTTGTGTTAATTGTTATGTACTGCTGCATTGACTCGTCCCTTAGTACATATATCTGAGCTCAGTAGATTTAAGTTATCTTAAGATGGGGTAGGCTATATAAGAGAACGTGTTGTGATGAATTGAAAGAAATACGTTGAGAAGCTATAAGAAAATGGTTTGGCAAAAAAGTAGTGTACAGTGGAGAAAAACTATTTTTGAAAGAGGATGTGAACAGAATACAGAAAGCATGCTTGGATAGGATTTTTTTTGGTGGAAACAAATGTTGAAATAAGACGAAAGATCTATGGAATGAAGTTTTGGTTTGGACTGCAGTACCAAATGTTACACTGAAAACAAACCCTGTCCTTCCTCCCGTGTAATTCTGCTATGTGTTTGCGTACTGTTGTGTATTTGTGTTTTTCCTGTCTTTATGTCTTTATCTGATAACAGTTACATTCTAGAATTTTTCTAATAATGTGTTATTTACTTTGTAAAGATGTTTAGACATTATTTATACTGTTTTGTTTTAATGCTCATGTGTGAATTTGATGCTTCAAAAGTTATTCTGATCTTTTATGTATGTACTTATGTCATAATTCCTGTAACACTGATGTATATGTTATCTCGATTCTTTTGTAAAGCCCATATTACTACAAATGTTATCTGTATTGTTATGCTCTTTAATGATGTTATCTGTATCTTTGTAATTGTATTCTCATGTTATAACATTGTAATGGACAACAGTTTATCAAATTAAGTAACTTGTAAGCATTCATTTCACTGCACACATTTCTGTTGGTCATAGTATGTGCACAGTGTGTGAGACGTTGGGACTGTTAGTGTTTGCACGTGTGTTAACAACTCAGCGAGGGACTGGCTAACAGCATTGCTGGTTCTAAGGACAATTCCAAAAACTTTGTGAGTGCCAAGTGGTTGTTTATTGACTTGCTGTATTCTCCACAAGACTCTTCGATGGTGATTGTGCACCTGCACAGTCGCAACAGATGGCTGCTGGCCTTCTCTACAAGGACTACAGTGGGTCTGCATCTTTGATGGCCCGCCAATACCATTATTTCTACAAGGACTGCAGTGGGTCTGCACCTATGATGGCCCACCAACACCATAATCTCTACCTCGACTACAGTGGGTCTGTTCTGTAATGACCTACCTACCAATATTCTTCAAAACTTCGACTGACTCTGCTGTGAGTTTGCTCTGTAGTGGCCCATTACCTGTCTGCATGTCAAGAGTCAGCACTGTCTTTCTGTTGGAAGGACAACACTCCTTCTTCAAGACTGCATGGAAATAAACTACTTCCGTGTGCATTTTCTTTTACTGCTCAGACTTTGAGAAAAACACTGCTATTTTACTGTGATGAACGATCAGGACTGTCTTTATGGATTGTGAGAAAATTTTAGGTTTTGACCAACATTGTATCAATAAGTGTGTGCATTTGATTTCTTTGTTACTGTAATTGTAAAAAAAAATTCAACAAATATGTATTGGCCAGTGCCTAAAAGAATTTGTAAAATTTTTTGTGGGGAGCATGGGGGCTATGTAAGTAGGCTGTTTAGGATTTCTTATTGGTAACGCCACGTAGCGCTCTGTATGAAAATCACTTACTGTGCTGTGTGCTGTCTGACGCTGGCCGGCATTGTTGCAATATTCGCCATTGTAGTGTTGGGCAGTTGGCTGTTAACAGCGCATAGCATTGCGCAGTTGGAGGTGAGCTGCCAGCAGTGGTGGATGTGGAGAAGTGAGATGGCGGATTTTTGAGAGCGGATGATCTGGACATGTGTCCGTCACAAACAGTACATTTGTAAGAATGGATGTCATGAACTGCTATATATATTATGACTTTTGAACACTATTGAGGTAAATATATTGTTTGTTCTCTATCAGAATCTTTCATTTGTTAACTATGACTATCAGTAGTTAGTGCCTTCAGTCGTTTGAATCTTTTATTTAGCTGGCAGTAGTTGCGCTCGCTGTACTGAAGTAGTTCGAGTAACGAAGATTTTTGTGAGGTAAGTGATTTGTGAAAGGTATAGGTTAATGTTAGTCAGGGCCATTCTTTTGTAGGGATTTTTGAAAGTCAGACTGCGTTACGCTAAAGTTTTGTGCGTCAGTTTAGTGGTGATCAGTATAGGTAAAGAGCGAAAAGTCTGAGTACATTCAAATAACGTAAGGGCTTAACCAGCACAGTAATTCATAAATTTTTCGAATGGGACGTTTCAACTGAAGTCAGAGTGTAAAGACTACATCCCTGTCTTACACCCTTTTTAAACGGAGCACTTCATTCTTGGTCGTCCACTGTTATTATTCCCTCTTGGCCCTTGTGCATATTGTATGTTACCCGTCTTATTCCATATCTTACCCTTATTTTTCCCGGTATTTCGTACATCTTGCACCATTTTACATTGTAGAACACTGTTTGCAGGTCGATAAATCCTATGAATGTGTCTTGAGTTTTCCTTAGTATTGCTTTTACTGTCAACTGCAAGTCAGAATTGCCTCTCTGTTTCATTTCCTATCCAAACTCAAACTGGTCGCTATCTAACACATCCTTAATTTTCTTTTCTATTATTGTGTATATTATTCTTACCAGCAACTTGGATGCGTGATCTGTTAAGCTGATTGTGCGGTAGTTCTCCCACTTTTCCCCACTTGCAGTCATCGGAATTGTGTGGATGTTATTTTTCTGAATGTTAGATGCTATGTCGCCGGACTCATACATTCTACACACCAACGTGAATAGTCGTTTTGTTGCCACTTCCCACAATGATTTTAGATATTCTAATGGAATGTTATCTATCCCTTCTGCCTTATATGATCTTAAGTCTTCCAAAGCATTTTCAAATTACGGATCCCCTATCTATTCTAAATCGACTCCTGTTTCTTCTTGCATCACATCAGACAAATTTTCCCTCTCATAGAGTGTTTCAATGTACTCTTTCCACCTATGCGCTCTCTCCTCTCCATTTAGCAGTGGAATTCCCGTTGCACACTTAATGTTACCGCCCTTGCTTTTAATGTCACCTGAGTTTCTTTTGACTCTCCTGTATGCTGAATCTGTCCTTAGGACAATCATTTCTTTTTTGATTTCTTCACATTTGTCATGCAGCCATTTCGTCTTAGCTTCCCTGCGCTTCCTATTTATTTCGTTCCTCAGCGACATGCTTTTCTATTTTCCTGAGTTTCCCAGAACATTTCATGTACTTCCTCCTTTCATTGTTCAGCTGAAGTATTTCCTCTGTCATCCGTAGTTCATCGCAGCTACCTTTTTCTACCCACGTTTTCACTTACAACTTCTGTAATGGCCCTTTTTGGAGATTTTCATTCTTCTTCAATTGCACTGCCTACTAAACTACTCCTAATTGCTGTACGAAAGCCTTAGAGAACTTCAAGCTTGTCTCGTCATTTCTTAGTACGTCTGTATCCCACATCTCTGCGTATTGATTTTTCCCCACTAATGTCTTATATTGAGATCTGAGTCTACATCTGCTCCTGGGTACGCCTTACAATCCAGTATTTCGGAAAATCTGTCTGACCACGATGTAATATAACTGAAATCTTCTCATGACACCCGTCCTTCCAAGTATACTTCCTCTTGTGATTCTTGAACACAGTATTCGCTATTACTAACTGATATTTACTGCAGTTATCCATCTTTCTCCTCTGTCATTCCTTACCCCACGTCGGTATTCTCTTCTAATGTTTTCTTCCATTCCCTCACCTACAACTGCATTCCAATTCCCCATGACTATTAGATTTTCATCTCCCTTTCTGTTACTCTTCCAATATCCTCATATGCTTTTTCTATCTCTTTATCTTCAGCTTGCGACATCAGCATGTATACCTGAACTGTTGTGGTTGATGTTGGTTTACTGTCGACTCTGATAAGAAGAACCCTATCACTGAACTGTTCACAGCAACATGCTCTCTGCCCTACCTTTCTATTCATAACGAATCCTACTCCAACGATACAACGATACCATTTTCTGCACTGTTGATGTTACCCTATACTCATCTGACCTTAAATCCTTGCCTTCTCTCAATTTCACTTCGCTGATCCCTACAGGGTCTAAATTGAGCTTTTGCATTTCCCGTTTCAGATTTTCTAGTTTCTCTACCACGCTCAAGTTTTTGACATTCCACGCTACTACCCGTATAAAGGTTTTCTTTAGTTGAGTATTCGATCTTTCTCTCATGGCCACCTCCTCTTAGCAACTCCCTCCCAGAGATCCAAATGGGGGACAATTTTGGAATCTTTTGCCAACTGACAGACCATCATGACACTTTTTTCATTGGCGGCCGAAGTGGCCGTGTGGTTCTAGGCACTGCAGTCTGGAACCGCGAGACCGCTACGGTCGCAGGTTCAAGTCCTGCCTCGGGCATGGATGTGTGTGATGTCCTTAGGTTAGTTAGGTTTAACTAGTTCTAAGTTCTAGGGGACTACTAACCTCAGAAGTTGAGTCCCATAGTGCTCAGAGCCATTTGAACCATTTTTGAACTTTTTTCATTACAGGTCACACATTTTGTGGACACACGTTACGTGTCATTAATGGACGGGTTTACATTGCCTTCCGCATCTTCCTGCCGTTGATCATTGCTGATTCTTCCGCCTTTAGGGGTAGTTTCCCACACATAGGACAAACGAGTGTCCTGAGACACTTTCCGGTCCTCCGCCTTCTGTGTGAATATCGTTGACAGGATAAGAGTAACTTCTTATGACGGAAGCTGCTGCTTATTTATCAAAATTTAAGCAGTGATGGCATTCGAACCCAGGACCGAGGACGCATTGATTATTAATCAAACACGCTATTTTTTTATGTTACCACTTTTTTTTATAGAACTCGAACCCGGGTTCTTCTACGCACATAGCAGACACACTATCCGACTGAGACATTTTTTGTCTTTGTAGAGACGGGAAAACAAAAAAATTAATTTATAATAGAGTTTCGAACATGGGGCACAAAATTGAAAAGCCTCATCGCGAACCATTTTTCCCTCCAAAGCACGTATTTGAGACAGTAAATTAAAATAAAACAAATGAAGTCATTTCGACAAAAACAAAAGGGTTAAATGAGAAAAACGAATTTGAAAGGATATGGCGTTAATTTTAACGTAGCCACACCTTCTTTCTTCCGTCCCTGCTACATCGTGGAGCATCTAAATCCAAACAAGAGTGTCCACAAAAAAAGGGGAGGATGCCAACTTATCGAGCTCCTTGTCGATGAAACTCAAGATACAGAATATTAGAAAAAAGCTCACGATAATGGGGCATCCTGAGCCACGTTCAATGGGCTGTGGCCATATATTGGGAAAAGGCACTCGGTACTGCCATATCCACTCACCATCACGTAGTGGACATAATGTCCAACAAGCCACATGATGGCATTGTTCTTCGATCGGGGAAAGAAGGTTGAATCTGGACGCACGAGAATCTCCCCCGAGATAGCCGCCTCCGACGTCCAGAGGAGAAAAGCAAGTTGTCGTCGAAGCCATCTCCAGTGGCCATGACCGCATGAGATCAACCGACGATGTAATGTATCAGTTTCATGGCAACGATTGGAACGATCCGTCACATTGAGACCAATACGAAAAAGTCGCACGTTGGTAGGTACAATATCATGAACAACTTGGTAGACGCCACTTCCATCGGAACAATCGGGAGGCTAACGTTAGACCAAACTTCCATTTCGTTTGTGGTGACAGGGCTTCCACAGAGGGAATACTATGATGAAATGGCCAGCGGAATAACAGCATTTTTAGGGAGAGATTCGCTTGGGAAAGGATATCTACATCTAAGTAACTGACTTCATGAAAAATTTCCTTAACCTGCCGTAGTTTATAACTAATCCTGCCAACATCTACTGGAGGTGTTAAACTCGCCGGTCGTATACGGCCATGAAGGCGAGCTGTAAGTGACTGAGGGGCACGTTGACATGTTAAAACGGTGCGACGGACGAATAAGGCAGAAGCCTTAAACCGAATGTCAGGGTTGCGCAAACCTCCCAACAGACGGGGACTGCCCATGACCCCGTAACGCACCCGAAATATACAGTAGCGCCAGATAAACCTGCCAGATAAACTTTGAAACTTGCGGTACATCATCGCAGAAAGTGGAAAGATTTGTGCATTAAAATAAGCCTTAATTAACACATTTGTTTCCAAGGCCCGGACCTTATAAAGAAGTGAGAGAGAGCGACGCTCGTGTTGAATGATTGCCCCCTGAATCTTATCCGTGACAGGCTTAAAAGTTTATCGTAGCTATCTTTAGAGGACAACTGTCAATTATAATACCTAACAATCAATATCGGGTGACTTTCTAAGCCCATGTAATATCAACAGCGTCAAATCCTCGCAAACTGAGTAAGCGACATTTCTGGTCATTAACCCGCGCTCCCGTAAGACGACAATAGGCATCCAAAAACTTCCTTCAGCAGTATTATATCATCATGGTTACGGAAAAGAACCATAACGTCATCAAAATATGCACGAACGGTAAACCTTTCTCCCAACAGCGAGCAGCTACCCAAGCAAGCAGCGCAGCTATAGATCTCAATAAGGGTTCCAGACACAGCACGTAGAGCGACATAGATAATGGACTCCCTTGAAGGACGCCCTGACACACCGCGGTTAGGAGAGTAAGACAGCCATTTACGTCAATGGACGCCCGAATACCAGTCATTAGAGAGCTAAACAGCCGTCGCACAGCAGAATTAAATCCGAGAGTCGTCAATACTCACATAAGGAATCCATGATTAACGCGGTCAAACGCTTGGTGAAAATCAATGGAAAGCAAAGCGCTTGGCACGGGAATGGTGGAAACAATCGAAATTAAATCACGACATTCAGCAACGCGAGTCGCGAGGGTATGACCTGGAAGACAACATTGATGGCTCGCGACCGATAGTCGACTATTTACCGCTCGCGCCACTATTTTATAATGATAGTTGAAGAGGGTTATCGGGCGGACCTGAACCACACGCCCATTTTAGTAACCTTAAAGGTGGGTGGTAGAAGGCCTCCATGGAATACTTTATTCACTATGGAAGTTATTGTACCCCCTATCAGGGGCCAAAATCGAATATAAAATTCTGCAGGAAGGCCATATGGGCCAGGCGATTTGTGGGAAGCAGAACAAGCCAATATATTATCATCCCAATGGAATATAGAGAAAAACTCTTCCTGAAGCACTGTCAAGGAGGGAGGTAAAATCAACAGACCGTGGACCGTCTGAATCCGCTTCAGTATAAAGGCCGGAAAGAACTGGTAAAGTTCACGTATGATATCAGATTGGGAGGACCACTCACACCAATCTAGAGAACAATGGCAGAAAGACACGTCCTTTGAGATCGCTTGTGAAGTCGAAGAAGATGATAGAGAGAGGTCAACTCATCCTGTACTACGGAACGAGGCTGGGAACGCAATCAGACACCATCCATTTGCCTACGTTTGCGTTGTAGAAGTTTCGCTTTCGCACTTAATTTTTCTAGTAGCGAAGGAAAGGTTAAACATTAATATATATTAAAGTTTAAATTTCAAAAGCAAAAGTTTTACCTCAAATTGATATATGGTGTAGTAAACGAAACGGGAAGGTAAGACTAGTCTATCAACGAAAATACATATATAATTCATACTAACTGAATCCGAAAAACTTTTTTTTTTTTTGTTCATCAGTCTACTGACTGGTTTGATGCGGCCCGCCACGAAATCCTTTCCTGTGCTAACCTCTTCATCTCAGAGTAGCACTTGCAACCTACGTCCTCAATTTTTTGCTTGACGTATTCCAGTCTCTGTCTTCCTCTACAGTTTTTGCCCTCTACAGCTCCCTCTAGTACCATGGAAGTCATTCCCTCATGTCTTAGCAGATGTCCTATCGTCCTGTCCCTTCTCCTTATTAGTGTTTTCCACATATTCCTTTCCTCTCCGATTCTGCGTAAAACCTCCTCATTCCTTACCTTATCAGTCCACCTAATTTTCAACATTCGTTTATAGCATCACATCTCAAATGCTTCGATTCTCTTCTGTTCCGATTTTCCCACAGTCCATGTTTCACTACCACACAATTCTGTACTCCAGATGTACATCCTCAGAAATTTCTTCCTCAAATTAAGGCCGGTATTTGATATTAGTAGACTTCTCTCGGCCAGAAATGCCTTTTTTGCCATAGCGTGTGTGCTTTTGATGTCCTCCTTGCTCCGTCCGTCATTGGTTATTTTACTGCCTAGGTAGCAGAATTCCTTAACTTCATTGACTTCGTGGCCATCAATCCTGATGTTAAGTTTCTCGCTGTTCTCATTTCTACTGCTTCTCATTACCTTCGTCTTTCTCCGATCTACTCTCAAACCATACTGTGTACTCATTAGACTGTTCATTCCGTTCAGCAGATCATTTAATTCTTCTTCACTTTCACTCAGGATAGCAATGTCATCAGCGAATCGTATCATTGATATCCTTTCACCTTGTATTTTAATTCCACTCCTGAATTTCCATCATTGCTTCCTCGATGTACAGATTGAAGAGTAGGGGCGAAAGGCTACAGCCTTGTCTTACACCCTTCTTAATACGAGCTCTTCGTTCATGATCGTCCACTCTTATTATTCCCTCTTGGTTGTTGTACATATTGTATATGACCCGTCTCTCCCTATAGCATACTCCTACTTTTTTCAGAATCTCGAACAGCTTGCACTATTTTATATTGTCGAACGCTTTTTCCAGGTCGACAAATCCTATGAAAGTGTCTTGATTTTTCTTTAGCCTTGCTTCCATTATTAGCCGTAACGTCAGAATTGCCTCTCTCGTCCCTTTACTTTTCTTAAAGCCAGACTGATCGTCACCTAGCGCATTCTCAATTTTCTTTTCCATTCTTCTGCATATCATTCTTGTAAGCAGCTACGATGCATGAGCTGTTAAGCTGATTGAGCGATAATTCTTGCACTTGTCAGCTCTTGCCGTCTTCGAAATTGTGTGGATGATGCTTTACCGAAAGTCAGATGGTATGTCGCCAGACTCATATATTCTACACACCAACGTGAATAGTCGTTTTGTTGCCACATCCCCCAATGATTTTAGAGATTCTGATGGAATGTTATATATCCCTTCTGCCTTGTTTGACCGTAAGTCCTCCAAAGCTCTTTTAAATTCCGATTCTAATACTGGATCCCCTATCTCTTCTAAATCGACTCCTGTTTCTTCTTCTATCATAGAGGCTTTCAATGTATTCTCTCCACCTATTTGCTCTCTCCTCTGCATTTAACAATGGAATTCCCGTTGCACTCTTAATGTTACCACCGTTGCTTTTAATGTCACCAAAGGTTGTTTTGACTTTCCTGTATGCTGAGTCTGTCCTTCCGACAATCGTATCTTTTTCGATGTCTTCACATTTTTCCTGCAGCCATTTCGTCTTAGCATCCCTGCACTTCCTATTTATTTCATTCCTCAGTGACTTGTATTTCTGTATTCCTGATTTTCCCGGAACATGTTTTTATTTCCTCCTTTCATCAATCAACTGAAGTATTTCTTCTGTTACCCATGGTTTCTTCGCAGCTACCTTCTTTGTACCTATGTTTTCCTTCCCAACTTCTGTGATGGCCCTTTTTAGTGATGTCCATTCCTCTTCAACTGTACTGCCTACTGCGCTATTCCTTATTGCTGTATCTATAGCGTTAGAGAACTTCAAACGTATCTCGTCATTCCTTAGTACTTCCGTATCCCATTTCTTTGCATATTGATTCTTCCTGACTAATGTCTTGAACTTCAGCCTACTCCTCCTCACTACTATATTGTGATCTGAGTCTATATGTGCTCCTGGGTACGCCTTATAATCCAGTATCTGATTTCGGAATCTCTGTCTGACCATGATGTAATCTAATTGAAATCTTCCCGTATCTCCCGGCCTTTTCCAAGTATACCACCTCCTCTTGTGATTCTTGAACAGGGTATTCGCTATTACTAGCTGAAACTTGTTACAGAACTCAATTAGTTTGTCTCCTCTTTCATTCCTTGTCCCAAGCCCATATTCTCCTGTAATCTTTTCTTCTACTCCTTCCCCTACAACTGCATTCCAGTCGCCCATGACTATTATATTTTCGTCCCCCTTTACATACTGCATTATCCTTTCAATATCCTCATACACTTTCTCTATCTGTTCATCTTCAGCCTGCGACTTTGGCATGTATACCGGAACTATCGTTGTCAGTGTTGGTCCGCTGTCGATTCTGATTAGAACAACCCGGTCACTGAACTGTTCACAGTAACACACCCTTTGCCATACCTTCCTATTCATAACGAATCCTACACCTGTTATACCATTTTCTGCTGCTGTTGATATTACCCGATACTCATTTGACCAGAAATCCTTGTCTTCCTTCCACTTCCCTTCACTGACCCCTACTATATCTAGATGTGCCTATGCATTTCCCACTTCAGATTTTCTAGTTTCCCTACCACGTTCAAGCTTCTGACATTCCACGCCCCGACTCGTAGAACGTTATACTTTCGTTGATTATTCAATCTTTTTCACATGGTAACCTCCCCCTTGGCAGTCACCTCCCGGAGATCCGAATGGGGGACTATTCCTGAATCTTTTGCCAATGGAGAGATCATCATGAAACTTCTTCAATTACAGGCCACATGTCCTGTGGATACACGTTACGTGTCTCTAATGCAGTGGTTTCCATTGCCTTCTGCAACCTCAAGTCGTTGATCATTGCTGATTCTTCCGCCTTTAGGGGCAATTTCCCACCCCTAGGGCAAGAGAGTGCCCTGAACCTCTATCCGCTCCTCCGCCCTCTTTGACAAGGCCGTTGGCAGAATGAGGCTGACTTCTTATGCCGGAAGTCTTCGGCCGCCAATGCTGATTATTTATCAAAATTTAGGCAGTGGCGGGGATCGAACCCGGGACCGTAGACGTTTTGATTATGAATCAAAGACGCTACCCCTAGACCACGGGTACATCCGAAATACTAGTTGTTCAAATTTCCTTAAACAAACAAACAATCGGCATATTTAAACAAACGGAGAGAGCCAAATTTTAATTCATATATCATAGCAATACAATACCGTTGCCATGTGTAACAGACGGTTTGTTGCTGTGTGTAGGCTGTTTATGTCATACAAACGTAACTTCTGCACTGTTACGTGGGAAAATCTTTCTAAATTGTGACAGCGCTTACCACAGACCAGTACAAACTCCACGTTTTCGTTGTCTCCAAAGCGAACTTAATTTCAGGAACGAAGAAAATAAGAAGTTGTAAAAGGAAATGCAGCCAAAATCTGAAAATGTCAAGATCGTAGCGCAAGAGACTGAACGATTAAAACGGGATCGGCAATGGCGTGCAAAACTTCACCCTTGCATGATGTGCTGCACAGTGTGGCGGTGTGGCCAAGGCCCGGCCATCTCGACACGTCTCGGCTTCCCTTGGTCCTTCTCGGAACTACTCGGTACAGCTACACATTTCGTCGAGAATTGCGATGCGGCACTGTTTCTTCCAGCATAAAAAATGGTTCAAATGGCTCTGAGCACTATGGGACTTAACATCTGTGGTCATCAGACCCCTAGAACTTAGAACTACTTAAACCTAACGAACCTAAGGACATCACACACATCCATGCCCGAGGCAGGATTCGAACCTGCGACCGCAGTGGTAGCGCGGTTCGAGACTGAAGCGCCTAGAACCGCTTGGCCACACCGGCCCGCTCTTCCAGCATATGATGCAACATTTTTCGCTTGGCACAACTTTATTTCTGCAGAACAGTGTTGTCTGTACAGTTAATCCACCGCCTATTATTCATGATATAAAGAAAGTTCATAGATCCATTGGTTCTTTGCACAAAGAGGCAGTCTAGTGATTTATCGTCTCTACATTTAAAAACGAATGGGAGCCATAGAAGGGAAGGATAAGAATCCGCAGTATGTATGATACTCACATAATGGACGAGTATCACAAATTCCCTATGGAACGGTGTTACAATACCACGCCGAAAGAGAATAAAATTACAACACTCAACAAACGATTTGTACGGAATTCATCGTTCTGCACTAGAGGAAGCACTTTGTGCCAAGATAGCAGACATGGAGCACGTGATAAACTTGGTGGTACAAACAGTAAATTTTCCAAAGTCCGACGCATTGTTACATCGTCAGTTGCAACATTTATTGATGCACCTGAACGACGAGTATAAATAATTACAAATAATTTCAAACAACGTTGTTGAAGTTAGTGGGTATGCATGCGACGGTTTTTCTATTTAAAACCCGCTATATCTGTACATCGAAAAGCAATGATGTAAATAAAAGAAGTTCAGCAGTGGAATTAAAATTCAAAGTGAAAAGATATCAATGATACGATCCGCTAACGACAGTGCTATCCTGAGTGAAAGTGAAGAATAATTACGTGATGAGCTGAATGGAATCAACAGTCTAATGAGTACAGAATGTCGATCAAGAGTCAATCGAAGAAAAATGAAAGTAATGAAAAGTAGCAGATACGAGAACAGCGACAAACTTAACATCAGTATTGATGATCACAAAGAAGATGACGTTAAGGAGTTCTGCTACCTAGGCAGAAAAATAACCAATGACGGACGGAGCAAGGAGGACATCGAAAGCAGATTACCACAGGAAAAAGCGTATACCTGTCTGATAGTATCAAACATAGGCGTTAATATGAAGAAGAAATTTCTGAGAATGTACATTTGGAGCACGGCGTTGTATGGCAGTGAAACACGGACTGTGGAAAATCGGAAAAGAAGAGAATCGAAGTCTTTGAGATGTGGTGCTACAGACGAATGTTGAATATTAGTTGGACTGATAAGGTAACGAGTGAGGATGTCCAGCGCAGAATCGGAGAGGAAAGAAGTATGTAGAAAGTACTGACGAGGAGAAGTGAACGGATGATAGGACATCTGTTAAGACATCAGGGAACGACTTCCATGATACTAAAGCGAGCAATAGAGGGTCAAAACCGTAGAGGAAGACCGATATTAGAATACATCGAGCAAATAATTGAGGCTGTAGGTTGCAAATACTACTCTGAGATGGAGAGGTTGGCACAGAAGATGAATTCATGGCCGGCCGCATCAAACCAGACGAGTGATGACTTAAAAACAAAAAAACAAATATTGTAAAGTTTTAAGTTCTAAAACATAAATTCCTTTCCTCAGTAAGAGTTTCTACGTCTCCATAATGAGGATGCAAATGTAATGCAATGTTTTGATCCAAATATGAGCGTTACTGATTTGTCTGATTATGAAGGTAATTGAGTCACGATTACGTGGCAACCTGACTGACTTAAACCTACGAAAATTCTCCTTTTGTAATCATCATAATTTTCTTTGGGCCTTTGTCCCACTTCAACGCAGGGCTTGCCTAGTTACTATGGATTTGGCAATGTTAGTGTCAGTGGGTGGCCAGATGCCATTTCTGTCGCCACCCCATACCCCCTGCGATGGAGGCAGTGTACCCCAGCGGTTTGCGTCTAGTGTAAGTCATGAAATAGAGCGAATGTTTTCAAATGTCTGCGAGTCATGTATCGGAGGCGGTATGTGAGGACCAGCCCAGTATCCACATGGTGGGATGTGGAAATCCAACTAAAAACCACATCCAGGCTGGCCAGCACACCGGACCTCGTCGTTAATCTGCCAGGCGGAATCGATCGAAGCCCGGGGCGCCTCCCCGAGTCCAGTAAGCAGCCCATGAGCGCCCTCGACTAACCTGGCTGGGAAATATCTTCTTTTGTACTATGATCTGAAAGAGATATACGTGTTAATACGTCTTCACTGCGCCAAAAAATGATTAAATATCACGGAAAATATTTTTTGTTTGTGATTTACATTGTCATCAAATAGGGAATCAAGCAGTATGCAAAATCTTCATTGTTCCTCACACGATCGCATTGTCATTAAATCTAGCGCGTTCACGGTTTCCATCTCTTCAACTCTTCCAGCTTTGACAGCGTGACGTGACAGTGCCGGAAGTTAGCAGCCAGGCGACAGAACTCGCACGTGAGTACAGCATTGTAGGAGTGCAGAATAATTGGCCGCCCCTAACTTAAAACCTTCCAGTCAGAGTGCTGTGTTATGGACTTCATCAATAAAGTGGTTTAATGCTGTAGGTGAAAGAAATGTTGGCGTCGATGTCAATATCTTTGAATTTAGGAGCTGTGTTTGGAGCGTACGCACTCACGTTTTGTCACGATAGTTGATGACTCGAAGATGCCTTCCATTTCTTTACTCTACAGTTGCAGGAGGAAGACAGTTACATTAATATTGGTTGAACTATATTACGGCTCCATCATTCGTACCTGAATCAATGACTGAAAGCCTCGGTAACATTGGGATGAGTATAAACAGCACACTTGTGTATGTCCCTGCGGGAATGGCATATGGACAGTGACATTCTGAAAGCTGTGTTCCGCATTACATACGCAACAGTCCTCCTGTGATTAATGAGAATAAAAGATTTTTCAGGGATATCCTCCTTATATTATCATAATTACCTTCTACAGTTTCCCTCCACTGTCAGGGTCTGCTTGGAACATAGGCCACACCGTCCTCTAGTCTTCCCATCACCTCTCTGTCGCCACTGTGGCCAAGACTTTTATTCTGTTCCAATGATTTCTTCCGTTTATTTTAGAAGCTTCTAATCCCTTTGCTTCCAACTTGATTTCTATCTTTCATTATTTACCTAGCGTGTCTTGCTAAGTATCACTGCCGGCCGAAGTGGCCGTGCGGTTAAAGGCGCTGCAGTCTGGAACCGCAAGACCGCTACGGTCGCAGGTTCGAATCCTGCCTCGGGCATGGATGTTTGTGATGTCCTTAGGTTAGTTAGGTTTAAATAATTCTAAGTTCTAGGGGACTAATGACCTCAGCAGTTGAGTCCCATAGTGCTCAGAGCCATTTGAAACATTTTTTTAAGTATCACTTTTTCATAAACGTTTTTCACACGCTCATTAGGTGTTAATATTTTTTCCTCCTTATTTTTCCTGTTGCCTTCATAATCCACGTGTTAGCAGTGCACAACAGAGCTGGTGTTTGGTATTTTTAACATATCAGTTTTGTTATTTTCTGGGGGACTTCTGAGCTCCACATCATATTCTCACACACTTATCAGAAAGATGTTACATTGCCAATCATTTCTCACACATCGTAAACCAATCAGCTTGCAATTTCTTTCATTTTACTTATTTTATATTCCAGCTACGCGAAGAATTCTACCGTTTTGAGCTGTTCTCCATTTAAAGTCATCTTTACGACAGACCGTCAGCTTATTGTGAACACTAACTTACACTTCCCTGCGTTGCATTTTAGGCCGTACTCTTGCGCAAACTCTTCCTAGAGAAATAATTGTTGCTATAACTCCTTCTTCTTCTTCCCCACCATTAATTCCTCAGCACATAACATATGTTATCTTTTAGGAAATAAAATATGCTCCAAACAATTTTTCACATATTCACTGTCCATGCTATTAATTAACCTCGAATGTTAGTCATTTTCAAGCACCTGAAATGCATCCAGAAAAATGGTGACATTGGTTCATATATTGTCTGCCTACATGAAACGTCTCACATAGATACATAAGCCGGCCGAAGTGGCCGTGCGGTTAAAGGCGCTGCAGTCTGGAACCGCAAGACCGCTACGGTCGCAGGTTCGAATCCTGCCTCGGGCATGGATGTTTGTGATGTCCTTAGGTTAGTTAGGTTTAACTAGTTCTACGTTCTAGGCGACTAATGACCTCAGCAGTTGAGTCCCATAGTGCTCAGAGCCAGCCATAGATACATACTTCGTAAACAAAGTTACTTACTTATTACGAACTTCAAGCTTCACTTCACATTTGACTAATCTTCCACTTGATAATTTGTCCTCTTGATTATGGTGTAATACTTTAGATTCTCAACTCCGTCAGAGTATGTCTCAGATGGCCCAACGAAACCGACTGTGTGCCGCGTCGTGCTCAGCCTATATGCTTCACTACAATCGGTGATTTAGGTTCATGTGATCAGCACACAACTCTTCCGACCGTTGTCAACTTTTGTTACCAGAGCCCCTACTTCTCAGTTGGTCTCACATGGGGTGAGTGCACGCCGCTTGCCACCAACTCTCCGCAGACCCAGACGGTCACCCATCCAAGTACTAGTCAAGCCCGACAGCGCCTAGCTCTGGTGATCTGACGGGAACCAATGTTATGCTGTGGCAAGGCATTGGCAACTTTAACTTCTAGACGTCCTTATTTTCATTACCATTTTAACCTCAGTTTAGCTTTCTTATTTTTACTGGGGATCATAATACCACCGTTACTCGTGTATTTACGTTAGTTTCATTTCAAGGGTTTTTAAGTTACATGTATAGGGTACTGAAATATTTATCGTTTCTGACCCTCTCCCTCCATCAGGAAACATCCATTCTCTCCTTTTCCCCAAACCACCCCCACCCCCAATAGATTACTATCCCTCTAATATTGACCACTTAACTCCCCACCTTTCAACAAAAAAAAATCTATAACATTACTACACTCGATTTGAGCTGATAAGATTTATACTCTCTTGACTTATGACCCATAGAAGAGATGAATGGAAATTGTTTCCTTTCTGTGCATTATCTGTTACTGCATTTTTAAAGTAGTACATTATGAGTGGAAAAATTCTATTTTCTTTCATTTACAGACTTATGTGATCTATTACGGAGTTAAACTTTAGTATTTCTTACTTAGTACTGGAAGTTCCCATTTTAAATTTAGCATGACACATGATGTATGAGCTTCAGACTTACAATATTTAAAAAGACGCAAGATTTACGAGCATATATTTTCTTGAAATATAGTTACCTCTTCAGTCACTCTATGCAGTAATTTTTGTGCTTCATGCAGACCGAAAAATCTCGTTCCCCGTTCACATGACACCGACAGGTTCCTACATTTGCGCTTTCATACGCTAATATGTAACTAGGGATAATATACAGCCCGAATTGAGACAGCAAATTACTGGCATGGTTTAATCCAACTTTACTCTCGTTACTTAATACCTGGCTTACGTGTTACAGACAGATAAATCAGAATAAACCTCCGGCAGGTACGTTGTCACACCATACTACAATAATGATTGTTTTGAAAAATTTTTAATTTTTAAAGAATTACGGAGTAGTCCCCCATTCGGATCTCCGGGAGGGGACTCCAGGGTGGATGAGACCATGAGAAAGAACCAATGAAATTATAACGTTCTACGAGGCGGGGCGTAGAATGTCATGAAGCTTGAATGTGGTAGGGAAGCTAGGAAATCTGAAAAGGGAAATGCAAAGGCTCAGTCTAGATATAGTAGTGGTCAGTGAAGTGAAATGGAAAGAAGGATTTCTGGTCGGATAAGTATAGGGTAGTATCAGCAGCAGCAGAAAATAGTATAATTGGATTGGGATTCGTTATGAATAGGAAGGTAGGGCAGAGAGTGTATTACTGTAAACTGTTCAGTGACAGAGTTGTTCTTATCAGAATCGACAGCAAACCAGCACCGACAACGATAGTCCAGGTATACCTGCTGACATGGCAAGCTGAAGATGAAGAGGTAGAGAAACTGGATGAGAATATTGAAAGGGCAATACAGTACGTAAAGAGAGACAAAAATCTAATAGTCATGTGGGACTGGAATGCAGCTGTAGGGGAAGAATTACGGGGGAAAGGTTACAGAAGAATATTGGTTTGGGACAAGGAATGATTGAGGAGAACGATTAATTGAGTTCTGTAATAAATTACAGCAAGTAATTGTGAATACTCTGCTCAAGAGCCGTAAGAGGGAGAGTTATTCTTGGAAAAGGCCGGGTGATACGGGAAGATTTCACTAGGATTACATAATGGTCAGTCAGGGATTCCGAAATCAGATGTTGGATTGCAAGACATACCCAGTAGCAGATATACACTCAGATGACAATGTAGTAGTAATGAACGGTAGGCTGAAGTTTAAGAGATTAGTCAGAGAGAATCAATACGCAAAAGAGTGGGATATGGAAGTACCAAGGAATGACGAGATAAGCTTGAAGTTTTCTTAGGCTATGGATACAGCAATAGGTATAGATACAGCTGTAGATACACCATTAGGTGGCTTGTAGAGTATGGTGTAGATGTATAATAGCTTCTCTGAAAAGATCTAGCTAGATACAGAGGTACAAGGAAATTCACACGACACCTTCCTGAGAGACAATCTCAACTTCTTCCAAATTAATATAAATAAAGACCAGATGTGGCATGAATTCAAAGAAATAGTGTCGGCAGGAAGAGAGATTTGTGCCAAATAAATCAACAAACGACGGAGCTAATCCTCATTAGTACAAAAAACGTGTCGGAACACTATTGCAGAAACAACGAAAAAAAACATGTCAAAATTAAACAGACGCGAGATCTGCAGTATTGATGATCTTTTACAGAAGCTCGAAATTTAGCGCGTGATGCTTATAAAAGTTTCCACAACGAAACTTTTTCTCGAAACCCAGCAATGAATCCAAAGAGATACTGGTCGTATGTGAAGCATGTTAGCGGCAAGATACAATCTGTCTACTCTCCGCGATAGCAGTGGATATACTATCGAAGACAGTGCTGCCAAAGCAGAGTTACTGAACACAGCCTTCCGAAATGCCTTCGCAAAATAAGACGAAGTAAATAATCCAGAATTCGAAACAATGACAGCTGCCAACATTAGTAACATAAAAGTAGATATTCTCGGAGTAGTGAAGCAACTTAAATCACACAACAAAAGTAGGTCTTCTGGTCCAGACTGTATACCAATCAGGTTCCTTTCAGAGTATGTTGATGCAATAGCTCCATACTTAACAATAATATACAACCGTTTGCTCTACGAAAGATCCATACCCAAAGACTGGAAAGTTGCACAGGTCACACCAATATTCAACAAAGATAGTAGGAGTAATCTACTAAATTATAGGCCCATGTCAGTCACGTCGATATGCAGCAGGATTTTGGAACTTATATTGTTTTCGAACATTATTAATTACCTCGAAGAAAACGGTCTATTGACACACAGTCAATACATGTTTAGAAAACATAGTTCTTCTGATACACAACTTGCTCTTTACTCGAATAAAGTGTTGAGAGCTATTGACAAGGGATTTCAAATTGATTTCGTATTTCTGAATTTCCGGAAGGCTTTTCACACTGTACCACAAAAGCGGCTTTTAGTGAATGGAATTTCGTCTCAGTCATGTGACTGAATTCGTGATTTCCTGTCGCAGAAGACACAACAGCACGTGCCGGCCGGGGTGGCCGAGCGGTTCTAGGCGCTACAGTCAGGAACCCCGCGACCGCAGGTTCGAATCCTGCCTCGGACATGGATGTGTGTGACGTCCTTAGGTTAGTTAGGTTTAAGTGGTTCTAGGTTCTAGGTGATTGATGACCTCAGCAGTTAAGTCCCATAGTGCTCAGAGCCATTTGAACAACAGTTCGTAGTAATTGACGGAAAGTAACGAGTAAGACAGAAGAGGATTCTGTCGTTCCCCAAGGTAGTGTTATAGGCTCTTTGCTATTTATTATCTATATAAACGATTTGGGAGACAATCTGAGTAGCCACCTTAGGTTCTTTGCAGATGACGCTGTCGTTTATCAGCTAGTAAAGTCACCAAAGACCAAAACATATATCAAAACGATTTAGAAAAGATATCTGTATGGTGCGAAAATTGGCAATTGCCCCTAAATAATGGGGTGAGGTCATACACACGAGTGTTAAAAGGAATCCGTTAAACATCAGATACACAATAAATCTGTCAAATCTACAAGCCTTAAATTCAACTAAATACCTAGGAATTACAATCACAAACAGCTTAAATTGGAAGGAACACATTGAAAATGTTCTGTTGAAGCTAACCAAAGACTGCGGTTTATTAGTGGGACACTTAGAAAATGTAACATATATACTAAGGAGAGTGCATACACTACGTTCGCCTGTCCCCTTTTAGAATACTGCTGCGCGGTACACCAGACAAAATCGACGGAGTACATCGAAAAAGTTCAAAGTAGGGCAACACGTTTTTATTATCGCCAAATATGGGAGATAGTGTTACTGAAATGATAAATGATTTGGGATGGACATCATTAAAACAAAGGCCTTTTCGTACTAGAATCAAAATTTAAGACAGCTTTGGAGAACTTAAGATCAAATAAGGCAGAAGGAATAGTTAACATTCCAGCAGAATTTCTCAGATCATTGGAGGACGTGGTAACAATACGACTATTCATGATAATGCGTAGAATGTATGGGCCTGCCAACATACCATCTTACTTTCGGAGAAATATCATCCACAGAATTCTGAAGGCTACAGGAGATGAGCAGTGCGAGAATTATCGCACAATCAGCTTCAGACTCATGCATCCAAGTTTCTGACAAGAATAATACACAGAAGAATTGAAAAGAGACTTAAGGATGTGTTCGATGGTGATCAGTTTGGCTTTAGGAAAGGAGAAGGCACCAAGAGGCAATTCTGACGTCGCGGTTGATAATAGTAGCAAGAATAAGGAAAGTGCACGTCACATTTATAGAGTTTATGGATCTGTAAATGATTTCGACAATGTAAAATGATGCAACAAGTTCAAAATCCTGAAAAAATAGAGATAAGTTGTAGGGAGAGACGGGTAATATACAGCATGTGCAGGAGCCAAGAGGGAATAATAAGACTGTGTGGGGCGGCTGGTGGAATTATGTTGTTAAATAAAATGTAGAATTTAATGTAGTAAAGATGCATTTCCCAGCCAATGCAACATTTGTGGGGCGGCTGGTGGAATTATGTTGTTATATAAAATGTAGAATGTAATGTAGTAAAGATGCATTTCCCAGCTGATTAGCAACATTTGTGGGGCGGCTGGTGGAATTAATTGTTATATAAATGTTCCTATTATTTATGATGTCTTTTGCCATTCTCAACACTAGCTCTCTAACTACAATATTGGCAACCAGAAAGTGATTAACAAAACGTGAAGCCTGTAATTAGAATTCCTAGTGCCCACTTCATCTGAGAAATACACTTATAGCTACAGCTTATAGCTCTGAGGAATTAGGAGATTGTCTGGGATTCATAATCAAAAACCATTCTCTCTAAGATTTTCACTATATTCTGAAAGTCACAGACCAAAAAGAATCCACGCAGTCCAACTACCAGAGCAGTTCAGAGTCTAAAGCGCTGATACAACTATAACTGTTCAAATTAAATGTTTATGTGAATGCTCGCCATAATTTGATGATAATGTTCATCAAACGCCACGCTAAATAATGGTAGAATCTCTGTCCCCCGTCGGCACGTGAAAATACGACATACGCCAACTGAAGATAGATCATTAATGTCATCCCAGAATTAACACTTCACTCGAAAACGATATCATGGTTACGCGTATCCCGAGTAACTTATTACGGCATCCGAGGCTGTTTATAGCAATGATACCGAGGCGACGCGACTCCCGACACAGGTGGTGCGCTAATCCGCGTCTGGAGAGAACTGGGGCCTTACTCTCTCGCGCAGCGTTCTTATATATAAAGCCCTGGTGCGGATGGCAAAGGGAACGCCTGATCAAATCGGCTCTCCCGACTAGACTCTAGGCTAGTAATGCACCACTTTAAGTTATCGAATAAATCATTGCTTCCTTTGCTGATGGCTGATGAAGCTCTCAATTTAAATCTGCAATCAGCACACAGGTACGTAATCATAGTAAAAGTCTGACGTGGCTAAGTCAAATATTTTGGGCGAGAGAATAAATTTAATTACACTACACGCAGTAGACGAGCTCCGAACTTGCCCTTTGGAGATACGTTGACGCTATAGTTTTATAGTTATTCAGTTGAAACTTCTCACATCTTTATGATTGTAGCGGATCTCCCTTCTACTTAAATTTAAACATCCTAGCTTAATTTATTCGTCTACTTAATCTATCTTGCTTCCATAATTTCTAAGACAAAAACCAGAAAATTATGATTTTCAACTAAAATTTTAATTTGTGAGATCCAAAATACTGTTTCTACTTAATTATTATGCAATAGGAATCTAAATATAAAATTATAAGTTTCTAGCTCTTTTCTGTTGCGCCAATAATTTTTACAGATAAACGTCCATCAACACATATTGATTTAGTATTACTCCTGACATGCTACAAACGTTTCAGGTTATTTACTTGATTTTTAAAGTATTGCGCAACATTTATGACGTCAGAGCTAGGCTGGCACACAATGGAAAGACTGATGTGAATTTTATACATTGTGAGTAGGCTGCTTCCCTACATCACCCTCTACTTAAATTTTTTTTTGAATGTTAATGAAAAAAATTTAATTACAAAAAGGGAAGCAAGAGTACAGCTTATCTCCCTATAAAATATTTAAAATTGAAATGTAAACATATAGAAATATTAAAAGGAAACTGATTACCTACTTCAATTATTTAAATTGCTGGCATGTTCACTGTCTCTTAAACAACATTATCCCTCAAAATTTAAGCAAAATCAATGAAACACTTTGGCATACATATTGCCTTAGACAGATGAACACATAAAAATATGTAAAACTATGAAAATCTTAAATTCATTAAATACATTTTTACATACATATATTCAAAGAAAATAACACAGTTATTCATCATACATAATCAGATAATTATATCTTAGCAGTCTTTTCTAAACCTGAAAGAGAATTTCACAAATTATGACAATTTTATTTTTACACACATGGCTGGCGTTTTACACTTCCATTCACAAGGGTAGAGGAGGGGAAGTTGCTATGCTGTGCGTCCTTCACGTTCACTCTAAATTACATGGGGAAAGGGAAGGGGTCACTGTGAGTTGTGTGCAAGTCACTCCACGCTTTCACGCAGCTACCAGGCTGCTATTATCTGGTTTGTCCTGTAGAACAAACGAAAAGAGTGCCTCAGACTCTGTTCACTTAATATCTAAGGGTGGGTTACAATAAAATGGGGATATATACATTTTATCTTTCAATATGTTACAGGAACAAAGTTAACTGAAGTATTTCAATTTTATTCTCGTGGTTACTTAACTGTCATAAAATCGGTAAACAAGTGGCTCAAAACGCCGTTATTCGCGTACTAAAGAAAATTTATGCTCAAGGCATATAATCATGAATCCTATTTAATCTCAATTTATTATTTCAGGGCCGGAACACTGAACCAATGCTCGGTACATTCCTGATACATTTGTATTTTATTTACTTAGCTGACTCATCTTAGATTACCTTATTCTTAGAGATGGTATGAGTATATTTGATTAGTAGTTGTCTTCTCAGCTTCGTTGTACATGTGAGTAACCATGTGAGTAACTTGTGGTAATACTACAGTTCTGAGTGTTCAAAACATACTACGTTTAGTTGACTACTAACGCCACTTATTGGTCCGCTGCTGCTGTATCAGTTCCACATCTGCACTTATGTACTTACTTCATCGAAGTGTATTTATGCTGAGCTATAAATAATGTTTCACATCTGCCATTATGTTACTCAAATATGCTGCTAGTGTATGTACTTATTTAACACTCACTCTATTAACATTTAACCCATAGGATAGCACATTTATTTAATATCTGTAGTGTATTGCAGCTGATCAGTTTGCTCACGTGGCAATCCATTTCCACTCGATCGGACGCTGAAACCACAGGTAGTCTCTCTCGACCTACCACTAAAGTGCATTAAGTAATTATGGACGAGCGTAATGCTAAATTCCTTAAACCTATAGGACACCATGAGCTGCTCTGTCTCATCTGACATAAGGGTACCTATGGTTGCATTCACGCCTCCAACTCATAACCTCAAAATGTGTAGGTGTGTCCTGTCACACACTACACCAAATAGCGGCCAGCTCCAACCTTATAAATATTTCAGGGACGTGTCCTTCACGTCTCAACCACAAACAGTACTCAATTCTATTACACTGTCATTCCTTGCTACACAACGTGAGTTCAATCTTACAACTTATCTGCATATTTTTCATAACCCTAAGCAATCTCTTTTACTATTAATTAGTTAGCTCTTCAGCATACAATAGGTTTCACTGCCACTTCAGATCCTGCTTGAACACGAATTTGTACATCTTTTTAAAATATTATTGTGGGACCATTTCCAATAAAACAACGCTTTGTACTTACAATATTACCAGGGTTCTATACATACTTGTTACTCAAATACCTTTGTATCTTAATTACATCATACTTCTCTGTGGTTTATGTCACTGTTAGGTTTGTCACATTAGGTAATTTCTTCACTAATCGGTGCATAGAATGGTTACAGAACTCATGGCTTGATGGCCATGACGGAAAATTTTTGTATTTGAGAGTAAGAACCGAAATTTTTGTGGATAGGAAAGATGAATAGAGTGAGTGAGACCTGGAATGGAAAGAAGATCTCACACACCTGGGACTGCACAGCTGCCACACTGTGTAGAGGTTACAGAACAACCTCCTCCCTACAGAATCCATTCACTCCCTATGAACTTCTTTAGGTCGATCACGTTCCTGAGACCTAATAGCTTTTTACTCTTAGGGTACTCTAGCCTATATGCATTGGCATGTGGTTTTCCTATGATCCTGAAAGGTCCTTGGTATACGAACATGTATTTCTTTGTTTCTGCATTTATTTTCTTTGATTTTTGCTTGGTTTTGACGTGGACTAACTGAGCTATTTCAAAACTAGTGGGTACAGCTTTTGCGTCATGACGCTTCTTCCTTTCCAATGCTCTTTTTCTTATATTTGCCCTAGCCTTTAACTTCTTCTCGTCTGTGGATATTTGCGTTAGAATAGGGAATTCTACCATATCTGCTATTACATTGTGCGGTTCTTGGCCAAACATCAATTCGCACGGCGCAAAACCAGTTACATCATGCCTTAAGTTGTTAATTACATTCTCAAAATACTTCATGTACTCTGCTCAACTTGAATGTTTCCGAGCACAATAAGTCCTGCAAAGCCTATTCAATTCTCTCATCATACGTTCACTCATATTTCCTTGGTGGAAATACGCAGATATATTCAGATGTTTCACTCCGGGCTTATCCAGACATTCTTTAAATCTATCAGAAGTAAATTGCCATTGTCTGACAGCAAATTCTTCGGAACGCCAACGTTCACGAAGAAATCTTTTTCCCACTTTTCTACCAGCGTTTTTGCATTTGCTCTTTAAATTGGGTATAGCTTATCATATTTACTAAATCCATCCACAACAACAAAAACATGGGTGCAACCACCTCTCGAAGCAGGAAGAGGGCCAAACAAATCACAAGCCAGTAATTCTAGCGTTTCAATTGGCTCTAGTGAATGCATATCCCCTTGTATTCTTGTGTTAGCAGCACGGACTTTCTGGCACACTACACAAGATGCTAGACGCTTGGCAACACGGCGGTCAAACAAAACCTTCTCTTTTAATTTTGCAATGCACTTCTTTGCACCGTAGTGCCCATACCTCAGGTGTACATAGTCGATTAGTAAGTCTACATGTTGTGAGGGATAGCACAGCTTCCACTCAGAAACACCTACCTTTTTCCTCCTAAACAGAATACCTTTATGCAGACAATAGTATTGTGAAACCTTAGGATAGTTCGCATTTCATAAATAGCTCTTCACTAATTTCAGCTGGTCATCTGCATTCTGCTCACATCTCAAGTTCTTAATCACTCTCTTTAATGCACTTTCTTCCTTTACTTCGTGCAAAGCAAACATTCGTACTTCACTTAGGTCTGTTGCTGTAATTCCCGCGTCATCACAGAGCTCCGCACTTCTAGATAACCCATCAGCTACCAGATTGTCTTTCCCCTGAATGTATCTAACCTCAAGGTCAAACTGCTGGAGATACAATGACCATCTTACCTAGCGAGCATTCCTCAACTTACAGGTCTTTAAAAGGTCAACGCCTTATGGCCACTGTAAACAATTATCTTGTGACCTAATAGATACTGCTCAAACTTCTGTACCCCAAATACAATTGCCAATGCTTCCAGTTCTGAGATGCCATAATTTCTCTCTGCTGCCTGTAAAGATCGACTTGCGAAAGCTATAGTCTTGTGCACTTCTTGTTCGTTCTCTATTTCTACTTGGAATGCCTCCACAGCTATACCATAGCCACTAGCATCAACAGGCATACAGAATGGTTTTTCAAAATCAGGATGATGTAAAATAGGACTATTAATTAAAGATTGTTTAAGCACCTCGAACGCCTGTTGACATTCTGCTGTCCAAACCCAAGGGGTATTCTTTTTTAGCAGGAGGTGAAGACAGGGCGCATTAAAAGCCTGATCACTAACAAAACGCCTATAGAAGCCGAAAAGACCGATCATCGATCTCAACTGCTTTTTCTTTCTGGGAGCTTCAAATTTTTCAATGACTGCTAGCTTGCCTGGGTCAGGCAGGATACCTTTTCCACTTATCATATATCCCAAGAAACCTATTTCCTCTTTAACGCACTCTGTCTTTTCAATCTTTAGTTTCATGCCACCTCTCTCAGTAGCGTCTAACACTTCCTCTAATAAAACTATGTGTTGTTCCCAGGTAGGAGTTGCTATTAACACATCATCTACGTAGACTGTGATTTTATTAATTAAGGCTGGTCCTAAAACATGGCACACCACACGTACGAAGGCACAAACAGAGATATTATGTCCGAAAGGTACCACACGGTATTGGTAACAAACTCCTTCGTACAAGAAGGCTGTGTATTTCCTTGAACTTTCCGCCAGTGGCAAATTCCAATATCCACACGTGATGTCCATAGAAGTTAAGAATTTTACTCCGTGGAACTTTTGCAATAACTCGTCCATGTACTGCGGTCTATCACTTTTCCTAACCACTATTTCATTCAACCAACGAGCATCCAAGACCAATCTGACATTCCCGTTTCTTTTTGGTACAACAACAAGAGGATTATTGTACTCACTGACCGCTTTTTCAATCAAACCCCACTCTAGCATTGTCTGTATCTGCTTTCGAACCGCCTCCATCCTAGCTACATGTATTTGGTATGGCTTCCTGAAAAACACTTGGCCAGGTTTCACCTTTAATTGACATTCATAACCTTTGAGCACGCCAGGTCGATTTGAAAATACCTTATTATGCCTTTTTAAAACCAGTCTCAGTTCTTCCTTCTGATTAGCTGAAATTTTATCGATTTCCCGCAATTTAACTTCTATCTTGTCCAAAATAATTGCTTCTTCTTCTATGTTTAGCTTACTTTTACTGAAATTAACACCTTCGTCCCAATATCTCCTATTTTTCAGAACTCGTATAGGCAGCTCCCAAGTTTCATCATTAGTTACTACATGTTTATCAATAAAAGGTACCGAAATTACTCCGGTTATCGGCAAGACCATTTTTAACTGGCTTCTTTCAAAGTCAACAACACTCTGATATTTCGACAAGAAATCTATGCCAAGTAAAACCTCAATACTGAGATTGTTTACAATTAAGCATGGATGATCGATTAAATTACCATTAATGTTAAAGGGCAGCAAAGCTTCTTGTTTTACCGTTTTTGACACCTTGCCTGTAGCACCAATTATTCTTAGTCCTGATACCCTCATTACTGTAAGCTTGTCTTTACCAGGTAATGCATCAAAGAAGGACTGAGATATCGCACTCACCTCACATCCACTGTCTAAGATATAACGTACATTGATACCCAACATATTCACTATTATTATAGGGTGGCTTATTCTAGGTTGGACAGGTTGTTCCTCAAACTCATCCAATAGTTCCTTTTTGATTTGTCTCCAACTAAAGTGATCGACATCTGTCTTCATTACATTTAGGTCAAAGTGTGTAGGGATTTCCTGAATTACATTTTCAGCTGCCTTTTCCAGTCGATCAATTAATTTCAAATCGAAATACCGCACGACTTCATTACATTTAGTTTCCTGAACATGACCCAAATTACTGTAGTCTGAGCGATTCTGCGCCTCCAGCCCGGGCATAACACTAGTTACAGCTAAACCACTTTCATTATTATCGTCGGGTTCCTTCTCAAGTGACAACTGGTCACAGCTGCCGGGTTCATCGACCGCCAACAGGCTATCCTCTACATTCTCATTTACCTCCTGTCCTAAATCTATTAGTACAGTATCAACATCCTGCACAGGTACATAAGATAAGAGCATATCATCCTCATCGTAAATATAAGCATGAACTTCTTCTGCTTCTTCACCTGACAATTCAGTATTTTGTAGCTCTTCCCTACCGTTACAATGCTGCGCCTTCCCTTTCTCTTCCCACTTAGAAATCGTCTCTAACACGGTATCTATCAAATACTGTGAGTGGTCTAATATTTCTGCTGTATCCTTAGATGCTACCGACTCCATAACCACATGTTCAGTCTGAGTATTCTGATCTGTCTTACCAATTACTGTAATTACTGGCTTAGGAAAAGTAACCGCCAGGTGAGCGCCAGTGTCCTCATAGACGGGAACTAGTTTTCCTGCCTCGGCCTACTACTGTTTCCTTTATTACCATTATAGTTAACTGGCACAGCATTGCTTTCCGCACTGTTGTTTACCTGCATAATTTTGTTTGGAACAAAATTACTATCATTTGGATGCCATTGTTGGTTCTGATAATTATATCTCTAGTTTTGCAGATGACGCTGTCGTTTATTAGCTAGTAAAGTCACCAAAGACCAAAACATATATCAAAACGATTTAGAAAAGATATCTGTATGGTGCGAAAATTGGCAATTGCCCCTAAATAATGGGGTGAGGTCATACACACGAGTGTTAAAAGGAATCCGTTAAACATCAGATACACAATAAATCTGTCAAATCTACAAGCCTTAAATTCAACTAAATACCTAGGAATTACAATTACAAACAACTTAAATTGGAAGGAACACATTGAAAATGTTCTGTTGAAGCCAACCAAAGACTGTGGTTTATTGGTAAGACACTTAGAAAATGTAACATATATACAAAGGAGAGTGCATACACTACGTTCGTCTGTCCTCTTTTAGAATACTGCTGCGCGGTACACCAGATAGGATCGCGGAGTATGTAACCTCCCCCTCACTTATCGACCTTAATGACAGTGAAAAATGAAACCGCGTGTACCTAATGGGAATTTTGGAAAAGCAATCGTCACCGAAGTTAACCTGTCGGTAAAGAGGGAGGAAAGGGTTACATCTTAATGAAAGGAAAAATGCAAGTGAAACTGGTGGAAATTAATTTTGAAATAGGGATAAAGTTAATAAAGAAAGTAAATATGCGGCCGTTACGTTAACAATCAACTAGCGGTAAATAGATATTTGAGATTTGGGGAAATTACGGTCGCCAGTCCTATGGACAATTACTATAATAACTGAAAAAGAAAGGTTATTACACATATAATTAGCACTAGAATCGTGGCAACTGAAGGTTGACACGTGTAGTGTGAAAACTGAAAGTTTGTCAGAAGTAATAAATTTCGCTACACTTAATTTAGCAAAAGAATTAATGAAACCGGAAAATCGAAAGTTAATTTAGTGACTGAAGTTAATAGTGAGCTTTCTTTCTGAAGCACATCGAAATACAGTTAGTCTTGGACTACCTCAACAATCATTTCTAAAGCTACTTGAATCTACGCAATTTAGAAAGAAGAGATTTAACTTTGAACTTGAATTAAACGATTCTGAACAATTAACAATAGTAAAATTTAGTATGTACCAAGCTGAGCTGCAGTCACAGATAAGCTAAAATACGGTAACAAAACTCGCACTCTTAATTTGTGCTTGTGTAATCTAACTATTGTAGCCAGCTATGAATACTTAAATTGAACTTTGAAATTAAAGCAGTGAAATGGAATTATGCTGGCGTTTGAATTTCAACGACACTGGGGTTCATTTCGGAAAAGGAAGGGACCCTGCTTGGCAATGCAATTGGGTCAATGAGCAACAAAGGTTCATGCTAAGTTGCTGTAATTTTGCGAGGCAAATGGAACAATTTGAAAAACTGAGGTCTGCCATACAGTTCTGAAACTTTACGTGCTTTTAGTCTTCCTTGTTGGTTGATTGAAGGTTTGAAGCCGTCGATCGAGGAGGTGGCGACAGTCATTCATTGTCGGCCGTCGCTGTTGCAGAAGCTGGATGTTGGCGCGCCTTCATCTCGACACGGTCACCAGGCGACACGGGCTCTTGATGTGCGCCAGCTAATGCTTCCCGTCCGCGACACCATGTCAGAAACTATCATCGCGAGTCGAGCGCAATTACATGCTGCCAAACCCCGAAAGCGCGGCAACTCGCGGGAGCGTCACACAACACACCTGCTCCACTCGCTACTCCAGCCAGACTCCCACAGCTCTGCCCGCGCTCCACGCGGCAGAGTTAACACTACCAAAGATCTTACACACTTTGAGTCTTCACACGACCCATCGATGTAATCGTTCGATAGCAGTTTTCCCTAGGCAAGACCCAGCGTAAAATACAAATAATATTTACGAAACAAACCAATTATACATCGACATAAGTGCATAAATATATATATATATACAAACAGTAAAACAATTACAATATATAAAGAGACAGAAATGTCATATCTTGAGGTAACAAAACAAAAAAAAAAAAAATAATACACTCCTGGAAATTGAAATAAGAACACCGTGAATTCATTGTACCAGGAAGGGGAAACTTTATTGACACATTCCTGGGGTCAGATACATCACATGATCACACTGACAGAACCACAGGCACATAGACACAGGCAATAGAGCATGCACAATGTCGGCACTAGTACAGTGTATATCCACCTTTCGCAGCAATGCAGGCTGCTATTCTCCCATGGAGACGATCGTAGAGATGCTGGATGTAGTCCTGTGGAACGGCTTGCCATGCCATTTCCACCTGGCGCCTCAGTTGGACCAGCGTTCGTGCTGGACGTGCAGACCGCGTGAGACGACGCTTCATCCAGTCCCAAACATGCTCAATGGGGGACAGATCCGGAGATCTTGCTGGCCAGGGTAGTTGACTTACACCTTCTAGAGCACGTTGGGTAGCACGGGATACATGCGGACGTGCATTGTCCTGTTGGAACAGCAAGTTCCCTTGCCGGTCTAGGAATGGTAGAACGATGGGTTCGATGACGGTTTGGATGTACCGTGCACTATTCAGTGTCCCCTCGACGATCACCAGTGGTGTACGGCCAGTGTAGGAGGTCGCTCCCCACACCATGATGCCGGGTGTTGGCCCTGTGTGCCTCGGTCGTATGCAGTCCTGATTGTGGCGCTCACCTGCACGGCGCCAAACACGCATACGACCATCATTGGCACCAAGGCAGAAGCGACTCTCATCGCTGAAGACGACACGTCTCCATTCGTCCCTCCATTCACGCCTGTCGCGACACCACTGGAGGCGGGCTGCACGATGTTGGGGCGTGAGCGGAAGACGGCCTAACCGTGTGCGGGACCGTAGCCCAGCTTCATGGAGACGGTTGCGAATGGTCCTCGCCGATACCCCGGGAGCAACAGTGTCCCTAATTTGCTGGGAAGTGGCGGTGCGGTCCCCTGCGGCACTGCGTAGGATCCTACGGTCTTGGCGTGCATCCGTGAGTCGCTGCGGTCCGGTCCCAGGTCGACGGGCACGTGCACCTTCCGCCGACCACTGGCGACAACATCGATGTACTGTGGAGACCTCACGCCCCACGTGTTGAGCAATTCGGCGGTACGTCCACCCGGCCTCCCGCATGCCCACTATACGCCCTCGCTCAAAGCCCGTCAACTGCACATACGGTTCACGTCCACGCTGTCGCGGCATGCTACCAGTGTTAAAGACTGCGATGGAGCTCCGTATGCCACGGCAAACTGGCTGACACTGACGGCGGCGGTGCACAAATGCTGCGCAGCTAGCGCCATTCGACGGCCAACACCGCGGTTCCTGGTGTGTCCGCTGTGCCGTGCGTGTGATCATTGCTTGTACAGCCCTCTCGCAGTGTCCGGAGCAAGTATGGTGGGTCTGACACACCGGTGTCAATGTGTTCTTTTTTCCATTTCCAGGAGTGTAGTACAGTAGACGGAAATAGGAGGACATGCATTTCCGGCATTACAAGTACATCGAGAAAGTTCAAAGTAGGGCAGCACGTTTTTATTATCGCCAAATAGGGAAGATAGTGTCACTGAAAAGATAAATGATTTGGGATGGACATCATTAAAACAAAGGCCTTTTCGTACTAGAGTGAAAATTTAAGACAGCTTTGGAGAACTTAAGATCAAATAAGGCAGAAGGAATAGTTAACATTCCAGCAGAATTTCTCAGATCATTGGAGGACGTGGTAACAATACGACTATTCATGATAATGCGTAGAATGTATGGGCCTGCCAACATACCATCTTACTTTCGGATAAATATCATCCACAGAATTCTGAAGACTACAGGAGATGAGCAGTGCGAGAATTATCGCACAATCAGCTTCAGACTCATGCATCCAAGTTTCTGACAAGAATAATACACAGAAGAATTGAAAAGAGACTTAAGGATGTGTTCGATGGCGTCCAGTTTGGCTTTAGGAAAGGAGAAGGCACCAAGAGGCAATTCTGACGTCGCGGTTGATAATAGTAGCAAGACTAAGGAAAGTGCACGTCACATTTATAGAGTTTATGGTGGATCTGTAAATGATTTCGACAATGTAAAATGATGCAACAAGTTCAAAATCCTGAAAAAATAGAGATAAGTTGTAGGGAGAGATGGGTAATATACAGCATGTGCAGGAGCCAAGAGGGAATAATAAGACTGTGTGGGGCGGCTGGTGGAATTATGTTGTTATATATAATGTACAATGTAATGTAGTAAAGATGCATTTCCCAGCCAATGCACCATTTGTGTTGCGGCTGGTGGAATTATGTTGTTATATAAAATGTAGAATGTAATGTAGTAAAGATGCATTTCCCAGCCGATTAGCAACATTTGTGGGGCGGCTGGTGGAATTAATTGTTATATAAAGGTTCCTATTATTTATGATGTCTTTTGCCATTCTCAACACTAGCTCTCTAACTACAATATTGGCTACCAGAAAGTGATTAGCAAATCGGGAAGCCTGTAATTAGAATTCCTAGTGCCCACTTCATCTGAGAAATACACTTATAGCTACAGTTTATAGCTCTGAGGAATTAGGAGATTGTCTGGGATTCATAATCAAAAACCATTCTCTCTAAGATTTTCACTATATTCTGAAAGTCACAGACCAAAAAGAATCCACGCAGTCCAACTACCAGAGCAGTTCAGAGTCTAAAGCGCTGATACAACTATAACTGTTCAAATTAAATGTTTATGTGAATGCTCGCCATAATTTGATGATAATGTTCATCAAACGCCACGCTAAATAATGGTAGAATCTCTGTCCCCCGTCGGCACGTGAAAATACGACATACGCCAACTGAAGATAGATCATTAATGTCATCCCAGAATTAACACTTCACTCGAAAACGATATCATGGTTACGCGTATCCCGAGTAACTTATTACGGCATCCGAGGCTGTTTATAGCAATGATACCGAGGCGACGCGACTCCCGACACAGGTGGTGCGCTAATCCGCGTCTGGAGAGAACTGGGGCCTTACTCTCTCGCGCAGCGTTCTTATATATAAAGCCCCAGTGCGGACGGCTAAGGGAACGCCTGATCAAATCGGCTTTCCCGACTAGCCGCTGGGCTTGTAATGCACCACTTTAAGTTATCGAATAAATCATTGCTTCCTTTGCCGATCTCCGATGAAGCTCTCAATTTAAATCTGCAATCAGCACACAGGTAAGTAATCATAGTAAAAGTCTGACGTGGCTAAGCCAAATACTTTGGGCGAGAGAATAAATTTAATTACACTACACGCAGTAGACGAGCTCTGAACTTGCCCTTTGGAGATACGTTGACGCTATAGTTTTATAATTATTCAGTTGAAACTTCTCACATCTTTATGATTGTAGTGGATCTCCCTTCTACTTATATTTAAACAACCTAGCTTTATTTATTCACCTACTTAATCTATCTTGCTTCCTTAATTTCTAAGACAAAATCTAGAAATTTATGAATTTCAACTAAAATTTTAATTTGTGAGATCCAAAATACTGTTTCTACTAAATTATTATGAAAAAGGAATCTAAATATAAAATTTTAAGTTTCTAGCTCTTTTCTATTGCACCAATAATTTTTACAGAAAAACATCCCAATTTCGAAAATGGTTAAAGTTATTGAACTGATATTCAACACATATTGATTTAGTATTACTCCTGACATGCTACAAACTTTTCAGGTTATTTACTTGATTTTTAAAGCATTGCGCAACATTTATGATGTCAGAGCTAGGCTGGCACACAATGGAAAGACTGGCGTGAATTTTATACAGCGTGAGTAGGCTGCTCCCTACAACTGGACGACTGAGTACGTAGTAAGACAGGGCTGTGGTGTTTCGCCCGTACGGTTCAATCTGGAAACCGAAGAAGCAATAATGGACGTAAAAGAATTTTTCAGAAGTGGGATTATAATTCAAGTGGAAATGATATCAATGACAAAATTAGCTGATAACATTGCTATCATAAGTGAAAGTGAATAACAATTACGTGATATGCAGAATGGAATGCGCAGTGTAATGGGTACAGAGTACGGATTGAGAGTAAATCGAAGTAAGACGAAAGTAATGAAAAGCAGCAGATAAGAGAACAGCGATAAACTTAACATCAGGATCGATGGTTACGAAGTAGATGAAGTTAAGGAATTCTGCTACCTGGGTAGCAAAATAACCAACGACGGATGGAGCAAAGAGGACATCAAAAGCAAGCAGACTAACACTGTCAAGAAGAGCATTCGTGGCCAAGAGCAATCTACTAATAGGAAACATTAATTCGAGGAAGAAATTTCTGAGAACGCACATTTGGTTGCAGCGTTATATGGTAGCGAATCATGGTCTGTGGAAAAACTGGAACTACAAAATCTAAGCATCTGACATGTGGTGCTACAGAGGGGTGTTTAAAATTAGTAGGACTGGTAAGGTAAGGAATAAGGAGGTTCTTCATAGCATCAGAGAGGAAAGGAATATGTGGAAAACACTGACAAGCAGACGGGGCAGGATGACTGGACATCTGTTAAGACAACAAGGAATGACTTCCATGGTACTAGATGCAGCTGCAGAGTGCAAAAATTGGTAGAGGTACACAGAGATTAGAATACATCCAGGAAGTAATTGAGAATGTAGGTTGCAATTACTAATCTGAGATGATGAGTTTGGCACAAAACAGGAATTCGTGGTGATCCAGTCAGAATACTGATGACTCAAAAAAAAGTTATATTATCCTCTTGTAAACTTTCTACCTGGTAATACGATTACACACCTTCTAGGCAGATAGGAGATTCACCCCGTTACATTATAGCACCACATAAGATGTGTGGAAGAATGGTGCCCTTCTCCTAAGTTATCTGTTACTACACTCCTGGAAATTGAAATAAGAACACCGTGAATTCATTGTCCCAGGAAGGGGAAACTTTATTGACACATTCCTGGGGTCAGATACATCACATGATCACATTGACAGAACCACAGGCACATAGACACAGGCAACAGAGCATGCACAATGTCGGCACTAGTACAGTGTATATCCACCTTTCGCAGCAATGCAGGCTGCTATTCTACCATGGAGACGATCGTAGAGATGCTGGATGTAGTCCTGTGGAACGGCTTGCCATGCCATTTTCACCTGGCGCCTCAGTTGGACCAGCGTTCGTGCTGGACGTGCAGACCGCGTGAGACGACGCTTGCTGGCCAGGGTAGTTGACTTACACCTTCTAGAGCACGTTGGGTGGCACGGGATACATGCGGACGTGCATTGTCCTGTTGGAACAGCAAGTTCCCTTGCCGGTCTAGGAATGGTAGAACGATGGGTTCGATGACGGTTTGGATGTACCTTGCACTATTCAGTGTCCCCTCGACGATCACCAGTGGTGTACGGCCAGTGTAGGAGATCGCTCCCCACACCATGATGCCGGGTGTTGGCCCTGTGTGCCTCGGTCGTATGCAGTCCTGATTGTGGCGCTCACCTGCACGGCGCCAAACACGCATACGACCATCATTGGCACCAAGGCAGAAGCGACTCTCATCGCTGAAGACGACACGTCTCCATTCGTCCCTCCATTCACGCCTGTCGCGACACCACTGGAGGCGGGCTGCACGATGTTGGGGCGTGAGCGGAAGACGGCCTAACGGTGTGCGGGACCGTAGCCCAGCTTCATGGAGACGGTTGCGAATGGTCCTCGCCGATACCCCAGGAGCAACAGTGTCCCTAATTTGCTGGGAAGTGGCGGTGCAGTCCCCTACGGCACTGCGTAGGACCCTACGGTCTTGGCGTGCATCCGTGAGTCGCTGCGGTCCGGTCCCAGGTCGACGGGCACGTGCACCTTCCGCCGACCACTGGCGACAACATCGATGTACTGTGGAGACCTCACGCCCCACGTGTTGAGCAATTCGGCGGTACGTCCACCCGGCCTCCCGCATGCCCACTATACGCCCTCGCTCAAAGTCCGTCAACTGCACATACGGTTCACGTCCACGCTGTCGCGGCATGCTACCAGTGTTAAAGACTGCGATGGAGCTCCGTATGCCACGGCAAAATGGCTGACACTGACGGCGGCGGTGCACAAATGCTGCGCAGCTAGCGCCATTCGACGGCCAACACCGCGGTTCCTGGTATGTCCGCTGTGCCGTGCGTGTGATCATTGCTTGTACAGCCCTCTCGCAGTGTCCGGAGCAATTATGGTGGGTCTGACACACCGGTGTCAATGTGTTCTTTTTTCCATTTCCAGGAGTGTATTTCCCACGTAGCACTTGATGTAGGATCCCGTAACGTCTTTTGAAAGTGGACCATGCAATCGTACACGCATTGCGGTGTACAGGTGCCAGATGTCAGTTAGTGTAATGGAGTTTCATGAGTGCTCCAGTTCCTCGATCAATAGCGAGACGGTTAATGCTACTTGCGGATAACATTGGAGTTGTCGCCCGATGGTGTCCAATATGTAATCGATTGGAGACAGGCGCGGTGATAGAGAAGGTCCAGACAACATGTCGACGCACTGTAGAGCTTGTTGGGTCACAACAGCAGTATATGAGCAAGCGTTATCCTTTTCGAAACAATCCCTGGAATGCTGTTCATGAATGGCAGCACATCAGGTGGAATCACCAGACTGACATAGAAATTTGCAGTCAGGGTGCATGGGATAACCATGAGAGTGCTCCTGGTGTCATACAAAGTCGCACACCGGACAATTGCTCCAGCAGTGAGTCCAGTGTATTTAACACACAGACACGTTTGTTGCAGGCCCTCAACTAGCCTTCTGATAACCAACACGCGGCCATGACTAGCGCTGTGGCAGAACCAGCTTTCATCAGAAAACACGGCAGTCGGGCACCCTACTCTCCAACAACCTCTCGCCTTACATCACTGGAGTCGCAAATGGCTGTGGTTTGGGGTCAGTGGAGTGCATATTACTGAGCGTCTGGCTCGCAGCTGTCCTTGACGTAACCGTTTTGTAACAGTCGGTGTGTGACTGTGGTGCCAACTGCTGCTCACGCTGCTGCTGCAGGTGCAATGTGATGCGTCACAGACGTACGCCGAACACGATGGTTTTCCCTCTTGGTAGTGCCATGTGTTGTCCGGAGGCCGGTCTTTTTGTGAGCTTACATCCTCTTGACCACCACTGCACAGTGGCTTCAACACTGCCAAGTCTTTCTGCGTTATCACGGAAGGAACATCCATGTTCTCATAGTCCTATTGCACGACGTAGTTATAATTCAGCGAGGTGCTGATAATAGCATCTTTGTCGCCTTAAAGGCATTTTACTAACAGCAACTCATGGCGTCCAATCTCAAACGTATATAACGCTCACGACCGTTACGGAAAACGTTTAAAGCAAACGTGATTTATAACCTCACAGTGGTGCTACTATCGCCACTCTTACGCGACTGGCGAGGAATATGAATAGACAGCACCTTTCAGATGTAGAAACACGTCTACCAACTTTCGTTTACTTCGACATTTCTTTCTCGATGTTTTTCTTTTTCTTCAGAATATGTTTAATGACATGACCTGTGGCGGAGGAGGTGGAGGAGGATGTTAGTGTTTAACGTCCCGTCGACAACGAGGTCATTAGAGACGGAGCGCAAGCTCGGGTTAGGGAAGGATGGGGAAGGAAATCGGCCGTGCACTTTCAAAGGAACCATCCCGGCATTTGCCTGAAACGATTTTAGGGAAATCACGGAAAACCTAAATCAGGATGGCTGGAGACGGGATTGAACCGTCGTCCTCCCGAATGCGAGTCCAGTGTGCTAACCACTGCGCGCCACTTTGACCTGTGGCGGATACCTTGTGAAGCTGTAATATAATAATTTTCCTATTGTACCATACATTCTATCAATTTGTATACACTTTAGTGCACTAAACATAACGTACCCGTAAATATTGCTCTGCTATCTTACATAATACTATCTACCATCCACAGATTTGGTTCTAGGCACCTTTTGTTACAACAGAACAGCCGCTTTCTGTATATGTATTCTCAATGATGTAATCAGTGCACTATTGGACTGAATTTGTGCTACACACAAAGACACACAGACACACAAACAGACACACACACACACGCACAAACACACACACACACACACACACACACACACAGATGCGCACGCGCGAGGAAGTGAAGTATAGCTTTACATACAGGCTGTTGAGATATAAGTGCAGATATTTTTATTGATTATTGAGGACGGTGTTCTGAACAACGTTGCCTCTGTGTTCACTTCATTTGCAGACTAATAACTATCGTCTTTATGAGTAGTATTTTTGTAAGTTGGTTTGTGCCTCCAAGTACGCATGCCACAAGTAAGTCATTAATGTTTATTTTCCCCTGGACAGCAGGTCAGGTATAGTAGTCTGGACGCATTTTTGTGCTAAACGGAAAGTCTATGCTGGAAGGCATAGTCCCGTGTGCCATGAAGTTACGAACGTACAGAAATTAAAAAAAAAAAAAAAAAAGGCTATGAAATTATGCGATGTGTTTGCTGCAAGCTCGAAGACTCCTACACGCAGAGACAAAATAAAAAAAAATTAAAAAGCAGGTCAATCACCGACACACCGAAGAAGGTACACAGTAAGTTACCAATTTTGTACCTATACCCCTAACACCCTATATGTACTGGCTGTTTAGTCAAATGTGAAGTGAAGCTTGAGGCTTATCATACGTAAGCTAGTTTGTAAATGATGTACGTTTGCAAAGTTCACAGACAACGTATAAATCAACGTCACCATATTTGTGCATGTGTTTCAGAGTTTTAAAATGACCAACAGTCGAAAGTAGCTAACAGCAGGGACAATAAGTACATTACCACCCGTTTGAATCATATATTCATTCTTAAGAATTTCAATTACTACCATCCTGTCTCCTACCTTAGTTAAAATTGATAAACAGAGACTCAAGTACGGTGTGGGAAGGATAAGTTACCACGTTCGAGACAGAGGCTCGGTCTCACTCGGGCGCTGACAATGGGCCGAGGCCCGAGAGACACTCGTGCTCCGTCTCGGAAGGATAATGTCAGAGGAAGGATTTCCCTTCTTTATAGAGCAGCCTGAGCAATCTTTTACGTGGATGACACGGAATGCCGGTGGTCGTAAAACGAGGGCTGCTCGTCGGCTTGAGAACGCTGGCCAGGTGGCCGTACTCTCCCGATTGGAGCTAACAGCACAGCACAGCCCGGGACGGCCGCGGCGGGGCGCTGCTCGCCTGGACGAGGGCCCTCGGCTCCTCCAGCCAGGCAGATGGCGGGCCTAATCGAGTTGCGCCAGCTTTTCCAGCGCCTCCTCTCCGCCGGCGAGTACTCGTCGACCTAATTCTCGCAAAAACAGCCCTCTCACCGGCGCGCGATGGCCCTGAAGACAAACGCCGGGCGCCCAGTGGCTGTCTCGTCGGCAACGAGCTGGGCTCAGCGCGGCTTCGAGGCGTCGACCCTGTGAAGAGGTATCGATTCGGGGCGCTCTGAGAGCACGGCGCCCTCACTTCGCCTTTGCAGCTGAACTTGCGGTCGATCATTCCAAGCTTTTTAAAGTCGGTACCCCTCTTCAGACGCGTGTCATTAGGAAGAGTATCTACTTACCTTCCAGTAGTAAAACAGTATATTTGATGTCATATTCGAACCCAGCTCCATACCCGTAACGTAATTCTGGTTTTAAGTAAATGCATCAGTTAAACGGAAATTAATATAGCTATCGAAGCCTGTCAACTTCAGAAAATGTGATTGTGTATAGTGCGCAAAACATTTACGAGATGTGATCATAAAGTAAGGAGAAGTTTAGTTTTTTATTTTGAGTATCTCTATGTGTTCATAAACATGAACATTGTATCCTTCAAAGTAATACTCTTCAGATAATACATTGACGGCAGCTCTTTTTCCAATCACGAAACAAATTCCGGTATTCACATTTCGTTATGTTGGTCAACTCTTTCAACGATTCTGTTTTAATCTCATCAGTGATGGCAAAACGGTGTACTTTCATGCTTCACCCCAGCCTCCGACACAGCAAGAAGTAGCAGGGGGCCATTCGCGGCGAATACGGTGGCTCAGGCAATATGAAGGGCTTATTTCAGTAGTGGTACACGTCCTTTTTGTTCATTCTGAGATACAAAGTCCTAACGTTAAATGACCGCTGAAAAAAAAAAAGACACGAACAAGCATAGTGGTGTGAGCGAGAGCATTTTCTTGAGTCACCCGTCATCTGACTGGTTTGATGCGGCCCGCCACGAATTTCTATCCTGTGCCAACCTCTTCATCCCGGAGTATCACTTGCAACCTACGTCCTAAGTTATCTGCTGGATGTATCCCGATCTCTGTCTTCCCCTACAGTTTTTGTCCTCTACAGCTCCCTCTAGTACTTGGAAGTCATTCCCTGATGTCTTAACAGATGTACTATCATGATTTCTCTTTCCCTCGTTAGCGTTTTCCACATATTCGTTTCCTTTCCGATAGTGCGCAGCACTTTTATTCCTTACCTTATCATCCCACCTTAATTTCAACATCAGTCTTTTCTGTTCGTTTTCCCACAGTCCATGTTTTACTGACATACAGTGCTGTGGTACAAAAGTATATTATCAGAAATTTCTTCCCCAAATTATGGCCTGTGATTGATACTAGTTGACTTCTCTTGGAGAGGAATGCCCTTTTTGCCAGTGCTGGTCTGATTCTGATGTCCTCCCTGCTCCATCCGTCATTGGTTATTTTGCTGCCTAGGTTGCAGAAATGCTTAACTTCATTTACTTCTTAACCATCAAAGGTGATTTTAAGCTTCTCGCTGTTCTAATTTCTGCTACATCTGATTACTTTCATCTTTCTTAAATGTACTCTCAATCCATATTATGTATCTATTAGGCTGTTCATTCCATATAGCAAATCACGTTATTCTTCTTCACTTTCACTTAGGATAGCAATGTCATCAGCGAATCTTATCATTAATATCATTTCTCCTTGAACTTTGATTCCACTCTTGAATCTTTTTTCTATTTTCATCATTGCTTCTTCAACGTACAGATTGAACAGTAGGGGTGGAAGGCTCTATACCAGTCTTACACCATTTTTAATCGGAGCATTTCGTTCTTGGTCGTCCAGTCTTGTTATTCCCCCTTGGCACTTGTACATATTCTGTATTATCTGCCCCCCCCCCCCCCTTATAGCTTACCATATTTTTCTCAGAATTTCGAATATCTTACACCATTTTACACTGTCGAACGCTTTTTCAGGTTGACAAATCCTAGGAATGTGTCTTGATGTTTCTTTAGACTTGCGTCAATGAACAGCAGCACTCCGGTGCCTTTACCTTTCCTAAAGCCAAATTGATCGTCATCTAACGTGAGCATTATCGTGCTTTTGTCTCAGTTCTGTCGGTTTCTTCATACTGCTTCACGGAAATGGCCCATTATTGTTTAAATGTGATCGAACACCTCAATACACTTTGATTTTCTTTTTTTTGTCTTGGCTCTTCATGTAGTTTCCATCGAGGCTATTGCACCTTGGTGTCGACGTCATATCAGTATACCCATGTTTCAGCACCTGTTGTAACTTTCTTTAGAAGTTCTGGATCTTTGTCGACTTCGATAAGTGTCTACGTGATGTCGTTTTAGGACGAAACTCCACGGTTTGGGACAAACTTTGCGCTACACGTCTCACGCACAAAACATCCGAAAAAAAATTACTCGACAACAGAGAAACGATGTGCTGATATCATTATTAACATCCCTGTTGATGATTCGGTGATTTTCCAGAAGGATTCTCCTTACTTCTTCCACGTCGTTGTCTGTGATTGATGTGCTAGGGCGCCCAGGACAGTCGTCGTCTTTAATGTGTTTTCTACCCTGTTTGGAACGTTTGTACCACTCGCAAACTTTCGTTTTACACATAGTACATTCGCAAAAAGCCACAGCTAACATTTTGAATACGGTACTGTAGTTTGTTCCACTTTTCAAGAAAAATTAAATGCAAATTTGTTTATCGATCTTTTTCGAAAGCAAAGAAATTGCCTAGTTTTCTAAAACACATTGAACACTTTCCGCTGTTAAGAATGAACTAAATATTCAAAACAGCAGAAAATGCATACATGCATCAGGAATATACGTAGCAACAAGATAAATAGTTTGGAAAATCTGCTTTATAAAGCCCTCCAAATTAAATAATTCCCGTTACTTTTTTATCACACTTCGTATACCTTTAAAAAATTGACGTACTACATTATCAGATTAGTTTCTGGAGAAGTAAAAATATAATCTTGTTGTTTCCATTTTCGTTTATTTCTGTACGGGGTGCCCGACTTTAAACGGAAAATAGCAAAATTTTAGAAGAAGTAAGGAAATATGTGAGTCGCTAGTCTGGAAATCTCTTATATATGTTTATCATAATATTTATACTCCGAAATATCTACATCTACATCTACATTTATACTCCGCAAGCCACCCAACGGTGTGTGGCGGAGGGCACTTTACGTGCCACTGTCATTAACTCCCTTTCCTGTTCCAGTCGCGTATGGTTCGGGGGAAGAACGACTGTCTGAAAGCCTCCGTGCGCGCTCTAATCTCTCTAATTTTACATTCGTGATCTCGGGAGGTATAAGTAGGGGGAAGCAATATATTCGATACCTCATCCAGAAACGCACCCTCTCGAAACCTGGCGAGCAAGCTACACCGCGATGCAGAGCGCCTCTCTTGCAGAGTCTGCCACTTGAGTTTATTAAACATCTCCGTAACACTATCACGGTTACCAAATAACCCTGTGACGAAACGCGCCGCTCTTCTTTGGATCTTCTCTATCTCCTCCGTCAGACCGATCTGGTACGGATCCCACACTGATGAGCAATACTCAAGTATAGGTCGAACGAGTGTTTTGTAAGCCACCTCCTGTGTTGATGGACTACATTTTCTAAGCACTCTCCCAATGAATCTCAACCTGGTACCCGCCTTACCAAGAATTAATTTTAAATGATAATTCCACTTCAAATCGTTCCGCACGCATACTCCCAGATATTTTACAGAAGTAACTGCTACCAGTGTTTGTTCCGCTATCATATAATCATACAATAAAGGATCCTTCTTTCTATGTATTCGCAATACTTTACATTTGTCTATGTTAAGGGTCAGTTGCCACTCCCTGCACCAAGTGCCTATCCGCTGCAGATCTTCCTGCATTTCGCTACAATTTTCTAATGCTGCAACTTCTCTGTATACTACAGCATCATCCGCGAAAAGCCGCATGGAACTTCCGACACTATCTGCTAGGTCATTTATATATATTGTGAAAAGCAATGGTCCCATAACACTCCCCTGTGGCACGCCAGAGGTTACTTTAACGTCTGTAGACGTCTCTCCATTGATAACAACATGCTGTGTTCTGTTTGCTAAAACCTCTTCAATCCAGCCACACAGCTGGTCTGATATTCCGTAGGCTCTTACTTTGTTTATCAGGCGACAGTGCGGAACTGTATCGAACGCCTTCCGGAAGTCAAGAAAAATAGCATCTACCTGGGAGCCTGTATCTAATATTTTCTGGGTCTCATGAACAAATAAAGTGAGTTGGGTCTCACACGATCGCTGTTTCCGGAATCCATGTTGATTCCTACATAGCAGATTCTGGGTTTCCAAAAGCGACATGATACTCGAGCAAAAAACATGTTCTAAAATTCTACAACAGATCGACGTCAGAGATATAGGTCTATAGTTTTGCGCATCTGTTCGACGACCCTTCTTGAAGACTGGGACTATCTGTGCACTTTCCCAATCAGATAGTTACTGGTTTCATTATTCTGTCCTACTCATAGAGTGAATCCCCGTAAAACGTATCTTTCTGTCGGAGGATTTCTCAATTCACATATTTGAGTATGAAACGAGGAACATAGATCGCTTCTGAAACATTTACTCGGCAAATTTAGAATACGCACTCATATGATGCGCGAGTCCTTTTAGGTTTTTTTTTTTTTTTTTTTTTTTTTTTTTTTTTTTTTTTTTTTTTTTGGTCATCAGTCTACTGACTGGTTTGATGTGGCCCACGAATTCCTTTCCTGTGCTAACCTCTTCATCTCAGAGTAGCACTTGCAACCTACGTCTTCAATTATTTGCTTGACGTATTCCAATCTCTGCCTTCCTCTATAGTTTTTGCCCTCTACAGCTCCCTCTAGTACCATGGAAGTCATTCCCTCATGTCTTAGCAGATGTCGTATCATCCTGTCTCTTCTCCTTATCATATTCCTTTCCTCTCCGATTCTGCGTAAAACCTCCTCATTCCTTACCTTATCAGTCCACCTAATTTTCAATATTCGTCTATAGCACCACATCTCAAATGCTTAGATTCTCTTCTGTTCCGGTTTTCCCACAGTCCATGTTTCACTACCATACAATTCTGTACTCCAGACGTACATCCTCAGAAATTTCTTCCTCAAATTAAGGCCGGTATTTGATATTAGTAGACTTCTCCTGGCCAGAAATGCCTTTTTTGCCATAGCGAGTCTGCTTTTGATGTCCTCCTTGCTCCGTCCGTCATTGGATATTTTACTGCTTAGGTAGCGGAATTGGTTCAAATGGCTCTGAGCACTATGGGACTCAACTGCTGAGGTCATTAGTCCCCTAGAACTTAGAACTAGTTAAACCTAACTAACCTAAGGACATCACGAACATCCATGCCCGAGGCACGATTCGAACCTGCGACGTAGCGGTCTTGCGGTTCCAGACTGCAGCGCCTTTAACCGCACGGCCACTTCGGCCGGCGGTAGCGGAATTCCGTAACATCATTGACTTCGTGAATATCAATCCTGATGTTAAGTTTCTCGCTGTTCTCATTTCAACTACTTCTCATTACCTTCGTCTTTCTCCGATTTACTCTCAAACCATACTGTGTACTCATTAGACTGTTCATTCCGTTCAGCAGATCATTTAATTCTTCATCACTTTCACTCAGGATAGTAACGTCATCAGCGAATCGTATCATTGATATCCTTTCACCTTGTATTTTAATTCCACTCCTGAACCTTTCTTTTATTTCCATCATTGCTTCCTCGATGTACAGACTGAAGAGTAGGGGCGAAAGGCTACAGCCTTGTCTTACACCCTTCTTAATACGAGCTCTTCGTTCATGATCGTCCACTCTTATTATTCCCTCTTGGTTTTTGTACATATTGTATATGACCCATCTCTCCCTATAGCTTACCCCAACTTTTTTCAGAATCTCGAACAGCTTGCACCATTTTATGTTGTCGAACGCTTTTTCCAGGTCGACAAATCCTATGAAAGTGTCTTGATTTTCTTTAGCCTTGCTTCCATTATTAGCCGTAACGTCAGAATTGCCTCTCTCGTCCCTTTACTTTTCCTAAAGCCAAACTGATCGTCACCTAGCGCATTCTCAATTTTATTTTCCATTCTTCTGTATATTACTCTTGTAAGCAGCTTCGATGCATGAGCTGTTAAGCTGATTGTGCGATAATTCTCGCACTTGTCAGCTCTTGCCGTCTTCGGAATTGTGTGGATGATGCTTTTCCGAAAGTCAGATGGTATATCGTCAAACTCATATATTCTACACACCAACGTGAATAGTCGTTTTGTTGCCACTTCCCCCAACGATTTTAGAAATTCTGATGGAATGTTATATATCCCTTCTATCTTGTTTGACCGTAAGTCCTCCAAAGCTCTTTTAAATTCCGATTCTAATACTGGATCCCCTATCTCTTCTAAATCGACTCCTGTTTCTTCTTCTATCATATCAGACAAATCTTCACCCTCATAGAGGCTTTCAATGTATTCTTTCCACCTATCTGCTCTCTCCTCTGCATTTAACAATGGAATTCCCGTTGCACTCTTAATGTTACCACCGATGCTTTTAATGTCACCAAAGGTTGTTTTGACTTTCCTGTATGCTGAGTCTGTCCTTCCGACAATCGTATCTTTTTCGATGTCTTCACATTTTTCCTGCAGCCATTTCGTCTTAGCTTCCCTGCACTTCCTATTTATGTCATTCCTCAGCGACTTGTATTTCTGTATTCCTGATTTTTCCGGAACGTGTTTGTATTTCCTCCTTTCATCAATCAACTGAAGTATTTCTTCTGTTACCCATGGCTTCTTCGGAGCTACCTTCTTTGTACCTATGTTTTCCTTCTCAACTTCTGTGATGGCCCTTTTTAGAGATGTCCATTCCTCTTCAACTGTACTGCCTACTGCGCTATTCCTTATTGCTGTATCTATAGCGTTAGAGAACTTCAAACGTATCTCGTCATTCCTTAGTACTTCCGTATCCCACTTCTTTGCGTATTGATTCTTCCTGACTAATGTCTTGAACTTCAGCCTACTCTTCATCACTACTGTATTGTGATCTGAGTTTATATCTGCTCCTGGGTACGCCTTACAATCCAGTATCTGATTTCGGAATCTCTGTCTGACCATGATGTAATCTAATTGAAATCTTCCCGTATCTCCCGGCCTTTTCCAAGTATACCACCTCCTCTTGTGATTCTTGAACAGGGTATTCGCTATTACTAGCTGAAACTTGTTACAGAACTCAATTAGTTTGTCTCCTCTTTCATTCCTTGTCCCAAGCCCATATTCTCCTGTAATCTTTTCTTCTACTCCTTCCCCTACAACTGCATTCCAGTCGCCCATGACTATTATATTTTCGTCCCCCTTTACATACTGCATTATCCTTTCAATATCCTCATACACTTTCTCTATCTGTTCATCTTCAGCCTGCGACTTTGGCATGTATACCGGAACTATCGTTGTCAATGTTGGTCCGCTGTCGATTCTGATTAGAACAACCCGGTCACTGAACTGTTCACAGTAACACACCCTTTGCCATACCTTCCTATTCATAACGAATCCTACACCTGTTATACCATTTTCTGCTGCTGTTGATATTACCCGATACTCATTTGACCAGAAATCCTTGTCTTCCTTCCACTTCCCTTCACTGACCCCTACTATATCTAGATGTGCCTATGCATTTCCCACTTCAGATTTTCTAGTTTCCCTACCACGTTCAAGCTTCTGACATTCCACGCCCCGACTCGTAGAACGTTATACTTTCGTTGATTATTCAATCTTTTTCACATGGTAACCTCCCCCTTGGCAGTCACCTCCCGGAGATCCGAATGGGGGACTATTCCTGAATCTTTTGCCAATGGAGAGATCATCATGAAACTTCTTCAATTACAGGCCACATGTCCTGTGGATACACGTTACGTGTCTCTAATGCAGTGGTTTCCATTGCCTTCTGCAACCTCAAGTCGTTGATCATTGCTGATTCTTCCGCCTTTAGGGGCAATTTCCCACCCCTAGGGCAAGAGAGTGCCCTGAACCTCTATCCGCTCCTCCGCCCTCTTTGACAAGGCCGTTGGCAGAATGAGGCTGACTTCTTATGCCGGAAGTCTTCGGCCGCCAATGCTTATTATTTATCAAAATTTAGGCAGTGGTGGGGATCGAACCCGGGACCGAAGACGTTTTGATTATGAATCAAAGACGCTACCCCTAGACCACGGGTCTACCCCTTTTACGTAGCATCGTCCAAAGTAGCTTACTGGGCATCTCTGTAAAGAGTTCTCCGCAGCTAATTAACTCCTCTGGGAATTTTATCTACTATATAAATACTAGGGCGATTATGGTACTCTAGATAGTAGAATAAAATATTAATCTGGTTACATGTGGTAGCCATGGCACTGACATTCTTCCCATTCCCTGTAGGTTTCCTTAAGATAACAAATATTTTTGCAGAAGTCGGAACATCCGCTTAGTAACTAAAAATACCTATCTCAGTACTGCAAATCCCGCATTCCTGGAAGATTGTTGACATTTAGGAAGCTCATATGATATATGTGTCAAAAAACATATAGTCAGGTAGGCTAAATCTGTGATTATTTTGAAACAACCTTATGAAACTCTCAGCCGAAAAACAGTAATCGGGAAGACTGATTCAGCACATAAAAAAGTGAAAGCAACCTTCGGTGAAACTTAATGGAAGAGCGTTAACGTCAGGACTGTAACAGAATTCCACTGTTGAACGCAAAGGAGATCGAGGATAGGTGGAAAAAGTCAGTCGAAGAACGTGGAACTGTCTGATGATGTGGTAAACCACATGCGGAGGATATAGGAGATCCAGTACTGCACTCAGACTTTAAATGAGTTTTTGAATATCTGCGATCAAATAAGGCAGACTGCGTAGATAACAGCCCTTCAAAAATTTCTAAAGTCATTGTGAGAAGTGGCAACCAAACGACAATTCAGACTGGTGCGTAGAATCTGTGAGACTGTAGACGTACCAACAGACGTTCAGTAAAACATCATACTCATAATCCCGAAGATAGCAAGGGGACTTAACGAGAGAATGTCGCAGAATTAGTTTAACAGCCCGTATATCCAAGTTACTGCAAGAACAATACGTAAAATAATGGAAATAAAATCGAATATATATTAGATTACGATCAGTTTGGCTGATACCAGAGGCACAGTTCAGACTTTATGCTTTGTAATGGAAGTAGGACTTAAGAAAAATGAAGACACGTTTATAGGGTGTATACTGCTATAAAGCGCATTCGACAATGTCAAATGGTGCCAGATATTCGAAATTCTAAAGGAACTAGAAGTAAGCTACTAGAAAAGGCGTGTAATGTACAACATATAAGCAACAAATACGAAGAGGGAGCAGCAAGAATATCAAGAACGTTGTGTTCGGATTAAAATGGGTGTAACTTGTAGAATTATGTTAAATAGAAAGGGCAGTCTGATGAATATAGAAACTGGATTGAAAATAAAGAAAGACGAAAGTAATGAGGAGTATGGGGACTGAATTGGAGGTAAACACCAAAATTGGGGACCATGAGGTAGATGAAGTAGAGGAATTTTGCTACGTTAGAAGCAAAATAGAAAATGGTAGACGACGTCCAGCTTCCTAAACACTGAACTACCCAGATCAACATACTGTTCTTTCACCTTTCATCAATGGTTTTAATAAGATTTTACTTCGTTAAGCTCACATTTCGAATTTATAGAACTGAGACTTTTTTGCTGGTTGCAAGAAAAAGGTTCTTATTGTCGTTATTCTAAGCTAAAAGACTGGAAGTCACCAGCTCTTCGCATTTATTATATGTAAGCTACGTTAGCTGTTGATATTTATTCTATGTGATCTAGAATAGCGACGCCAAACAATCGACAGCGAGCTACTACTAGCTCGTGGGCACGTTCTCGGTGAGCGCTGTGTCAGCTCGCTTTGTCTAACTTGGTTGCTCTGCTCAGCGCAGACCGCGCTCACGGCAACTGCAACTGCCATTATCGGTCAGGAATACCACATTATCCGTCTAGTAAGGTCATCCGAAGACCAGTGTCAGTTGCGAAGCGATTTAGAAAAGATCGCTGTATGGTGTGGCAGGTGGCAGTTGACGCTAAATAACGAAAAGTGTGAGGTGATCCACATGAGTTCCAAAAGAAATCTGTTGGAATTCGATTACTAGATAAATAGTACAATGCTCAAGGCTGTCAATTCAACTAAGTACTTGGGTGTAAAAATTACGAACAACTTCAGTTGGAAAGACCACATAGATAATATTGTGGGGAAGGCGAGCCAAAGGTTGCGTTTCATTGGCAGGACACTTAGAAGATGCAACAAGTCCACTAAAGAGACAGCTTACACTACACTCGTTCGTCCTCTGTTAGAATGTTGCTGCGCGGTGTGGGATTCTTACCAGGTGGGATTGACAGAAGCCATCGAAAGGGTGCAAAAAAGGGCAGCTCGTTTTGTATTATCACGTAATAGGGGAGAGAGTGTGGTAGATATGATACGCGAGTTGGGATGGAAGCCATTAAAGCAAAGACGTTTTTCGTCGCGGCGAGATCTATTTACGAAATTTCAGTCACCAACTTTCTCTTCCGAATGGGAAAATATTTTGTTGAGGCCAACCTACATAGATAGTAATGATCATCAAAATAAAATAAGAGAAATCAGAGCTCGAAAAGAAAGGTTTAGGTGTTCGTGTTTCCCGCGCGCTGTTCGGGAATGGAATGGTAGAGAGATAGTATGATTGTGGTTCGATGAACCCTCTGCCAAGCTCTTAAATGTGAATTTCAGAGTAATCATGTAAATGTAGATGTAGATGTAGATCCGCCCAAGGTTGATCGTGAACGCATGAGATTGTGTACGTTATGTTTTTTCGTGTGTATATTAGATATGTGCCAACGACCTTGCCGCAGTGGTCTTGGTTTCTAGGTCCCCCGTTCAGTACACACATACGCACATGGCTAGGGTACACCAAGTAAAAGTAAGCGTCTGCAATCCAAGCGTACATGAAAGCCTCACGTGGGGCACCACATCTAACAGTTGCTTCACAAACAATTACATTACTGGTCAACAAGGGGCCCTAAACCGAAACACAACAATTATTACACAGTCCTGAAAACAATCTTCAACACCGTAAAGGTTGACAGTTTCTACACACCTTATTCGTTCACAAACTTCAGTGCTCAGGACGTTCGTGACCAATATACACAATAACGAGATCCAGTAAGACAGAGCACGGTGCTTACTGTCTAGAGCCAAGTAAACTGCTGCGCAGAAAGTGCACACATCGAGATGCAAATTTTTTGGTTACTCGCTGTCACTGCCCCGAGTCCCTGCTGCTCTTGTTCAGCAGCACTGCCACAGATAAAGCATCACCTCAGTCAGAGAGGTCACCTCAGCATCGATAGAGAGTATAGCCAACAAAAAATATACTGCCGAAAACAGCACATCCACACAGAAAGAAATAGCAAGGTGTTCAGTCCGCCGAACGGAATCAGTACGGAAGAAAGTTGTTATCTACTGTTTGCTGCACATCCAATGCAATGTTGGTGAAAAACACTATTAGGAAGCTCTTGTGCAATCCTGTAAAAATTGGGCGGGGCACCGTCCAGTCGCAAAATGTATTCATCGTAACTGGTGTTCAGCTGGGTCACAAACAGGTTTCCAACATGTCTCGGAATTACCCGTCACCGTGTGTTGTTGAAGGAAAACAAGCCGTGCACTTTCTCTCGCGACACCGCACAGAAATGTTCGTTAGTTACGCTGATGCTCTATCAGAATATGTGGTTTCTCGCTTCTTCAGATACGGACGCCGTGTGTGTTCACCTTGCCACTTACTTAGAAAGTGACTTCATCCTGTAAAATGAGCGTCCCCCAGTGTTTAACTATTGCTCTTCTCAAAACTCTCGCCTTTTCACTTTGTCTGCTAGTGTAAGGGCTTGCACTAGCCCCACTTTGTTCAGTTTGAAACATAGCCTCTTACGAAACGTTTCTACACCGTAAATTTTGGCACGACCAATTTCCTGCTTTCTTTAGTGAGTGACTTGCGAGGACTTCGGTGAACCACTTTCAACCTTTATATCACACACGAGGCCGACCAGGACTCTTTCCCTTACAAAGGCATCCGGTTTCCACTGACTGTCGGTGCAAGCAACCAATGTTGTTATTGCGTGATGGGTCTTTCCTAAACCGTCCACGAGACTAACTCTGAACTATACATAAACTCTAGATACATCAAAATGGAACACACAGAAAGCCTCTTCCTTTTGCGACGCCGTCCTGAAATCAGACACTACGCCTTTAGAGTAAGCGTGGGAAGCAAGCAGCCGGTAGCACATTAAAAACTTGAAAAGTTGCCACTGCTTACTCTGTAAGGTTTGCCCACATAAAGTAGTAGATTGACTTATTACTAATTCCACAAATCGAATCATTCATTTATAAACTCGCTGTAAATCAATAAATGCTGTGGATCTAGAAAGGAAGCTCATGGCAGCCTACTTCCATTATAAATGTCACAGCAGTACTGTTAGATTTACATTGGAGTCCTGTTTATTACCATCGAAAATCGTCTCCCACTTTCTATTTACACTCCTGGAAATGGAAAAAAGAACACATTGACACCGGTGTGTCAGACCCACCATACTTGCTCCGGACACTGCGAGAGGGCTGTACAAGCAATGATCACACGCACGGCACAGCGGACACACCAGGAACCGCGGTGTTGGCCGTCGAATGGCACTAGCTGCGCAGCATTTGTGCACCGCCGCCGTCAGTGTCAGCCAGTTTGCCGTGGCATACGGAGCTCCATCGCAGTCTTTAACACTGGTAGCATGCCGCGACAGCGTGGACGTGAACCGTATGTGCAGTTGACGGACTTTGAGCGAGGGCGTATAGTGGGCATGCGGGAGGCCGGGTGGACGTACCGCCGAATTGCTCAACACGTGCGGCGTGAGGTCTCCACAGTACATCGATGTTGTCGCCAGTGGTCGGCGGAAGGAGCACGTGCCCGTCGACCTGGGACCGGACCGCAGCGACGCACGGATGCACGCCAAGACCGTAGGATCCTACGCAGTGCCGTAGGGGACCGCACCGCCACTTCCCAGCAAATTAGGGACACTGTTGCTCCTGGGGTATCGGCGAGGACCATTCGCAACCGTCTCCATGAAGCTGGGCTACGGTCCCGCACACCGTTAGGCCGTCTTCCGCTCACGCCCCAACATCGTGCAGCCCGCCTCCAGTGGTGTCGCGACAGGCGTGAATGGAGGGACGAATGGAGATGTGTCGTCTTCAGCGATGAGAGTCGCTTCTGCCTTGGTGCCAATGATGGTCGTATGCGTGTTTGGCGCCGTGCAGGTGAGCGCCACAATCAGGACTGCATACGACCGAGGCACACAGGGCCAACACCCGGCATCATGGTGTGGGGTGCGATCTCGTACACTGGCCGTACACCACTGGTGATCGTCGAGGGGACACTGAATAGAGCACGGTACATCCAAACCGTCATCGAACCCATCGTTCTACCATTCCTAGACCGGCAAGGCAACTTGCTGTTCCAACAGGACAATGCACGTCCGCATGTATCCCGTGCCACCCAACGTGCTCTAGAAGGTGTAAGTCAACTACCCTGGCCAGCAAGATCTCCGGATCTGTCCCCCATTGAGCATGTTTGGGACTGGATGAAGCGTCGTCTCACGCGGTCTGCACGTCCAGCACGAACGCTGGTCCAACTGAGGTGCCAGGTGGAAATGGCATGGCAAGCCGTTCCACAGGACTACATCCAGCATCTGTACGATCGTCTCCATGGGAGAATAGCAGCCTGCATTGCTGCGAAAGGTGGATATACACTGTACTAGTGCCGACATTGTGCATGCTCTGTTGCCTGTGTCTATGTGCCTGTGGTTCTGTCAGTGTGATCATGTGATGTATCTGACCCCAGGAATGTGTCAATAAAGTTTCCCCTTCCTGGGACAATGAATTCACGGTGTTCTTATTTCAATTTCCAGGAGCGTATTAGTTTAAATAGAAGTCATTACTGAGCTTTACCCCTAATTGGATGATTACAAACTTTCGTACACATAATTAATATAAATAGATACAAAATCTACACAAATTATGATTTAGGTTTCAAGGTACATGATACACAAGAGAAAAATTTACATTTTGTTTTGTTCCTCCTATTTCGAGATAATCGGTAGGTATGGGATCATGTTCAGTGCTGTGGTACTGCGTTTTAACACGCTGCGTTCTCGAAGCAATGTAAAATACGAGTAGAAAACTTTCTTGCTGTAAGGGGCTATAATATCTCTTTTCACCTGTTCTAAAACGGTTTGGAAAAAAAGGGCAACATTTTTCCATGTGGAAAATGATGGTTTCGTTAAGATCCTTGCGCATGTGAGTACAGCAATAAAATACAATGCCGTTATCATAACCCTAATAAACAGTGGATTATAAAAACGTGAGAAATGAACTGTCATCAGCTTACTCATTATGTCTCCTTTCTTATTTCCTGTACCTTCATCTGACATAACCTGTACCTTCATCTGACATAACGGGCTTGGAATTCCAGTTTGCATACGTTTATGTGCATAACTTTAGAAAGAAAATAAATTTGACTATTCATAGATAGTGATCAGTTGCTTGAGGTGAATTCCTTCCAACATCATTGTCTAAGAACTACATGTTATGCTTTATTTGTTTAGTTTATCATTAATTTTCTTTTTTGTTTCATTTGGGTTTTAAAGTAGTGTGTATTTAAGCAAATAAGTTCAATAAAAGTACTAAGAATGCATGTATTAGACACATTAATATGTATGTTCCACTAAACAACATTTCAAAAAAAATTGTGTGAGGAATGACGATGCGAGGTACTCATGAACTGATGATATTTTTACTGATTAAGAACAGAAACTGAAAGGGCGTACAATACTGAAAGTCTGATAGGATAACACATAAATAATAGAAATGGACTTTAAATTTCTACTCCATAGTCTTGTGTCTGAATTGATCTCGTTTGTGTGTTGATAATGTATTTTATATTCATGGTCCGAAGAACCATGAACATAAATTAAATAAACCAACGAGGAGGTATTATGTTAGAATAGCAAACATCTGCCCATTGTTAAATCCCTGGAAATGTATAATAACCGCTTTTGTACAATTTGTAGATGCACTGTCAACAAAGCTACTATGCAATGAATATTTCACGATAGGAAACTCATTATAAACTCGCTGAGTTTGTTTCCTATTACTCTTGTTGCTTCAGTAGAATAAACAATTATATTGCTGAAAAAACTGTTCCAATTCCATACGCTAACCAGGACATAACATTTAAAAAGATATGAATGTTGAGGAAAGTTAAGGGCTTGGAAGGAAAACCACGAACGGTGAGTTGCATAGCACTGCAATTGCACATTCATGAGCATGCTTTTAAGCAATGGTTTCAAAATTTATGTTTCCTTACATGAAATCTCCTCTGTGCGTGAGAGCTTTTTGTCGGCAAGGTCCTGCAATAAACTATGTTGTGAGTGGGTGCAAGAATAGTTCCGCCTATCGGATGAGATTCCTTTACCGTGAAATCTACCAGCCCACATCACATATGTCAGATACCCTGTTGAATCTTGAAGGTATAAGGAGTCTTCGTCACTAGAATTTTGATGGCATTCTGAAAAAGAATAGCCGAGTAGTTCCGAATCATATGTCAATGGCTTAATTCTAAGGCTACTCGAAATGTACTGTACAGTACGAGGGCAGGAGAATGTTTACAACAAACTCGGCGGTAGGGTCTGATCGGTTGCGAAATCGAAACCACAGTGAAAATAAAAAAGGTCCACTTGCAACAGTTTTCTACACCTACCGGTACTTCTACACATAGTCTCTGCTCCGACTTGGACGTTTTTCACAGAGTTGTACCAACTTTCCAATACCTTCGTCACAGAAGGCAGCCGCCTGTGCTCTTTACTAATGCCTTATGCTGGTCTGCAGTTCTTTGTCCGTGCCAAAATGTTGTCTTCAAAGCCATCGGTCCAGGTGAGCAGAAGTGACCATCAGAGGGACCCAAGCCAGGGCTAGAAGGTGGGTGATCAAACACTTCCCCTTGAAAAAGTTGCACGAGTGTCCTCACTGCCATTGCAACGTGCGGACGAGAATTGTCATGAAGAAAGAATGCATGACAGTTAAGTTATGTGGAGTTGCAGGCGAAACATCTCAGCAGGCATCCATACTAGGCTAGACAGTATTGTCCTAGGCATCTTTACGTGCTCACTGTGTGTGATCAAAACTGAAAAGAGAGACGTGACGCGATCAACAGGTATACTAGAGACTGCCCAACAAATATGTGCGGAGCTTCATCAGAATTTCACTGCGGTTTCCATTTCGCGAACGAGCAGACCTCACTTTCCGAATAGCTCTGATATATTTAATCATTCGCGCCGGAGACTCGTAACATTGGCAAATGTGTGGAGAAATAAAATATTTGCAGTTAGTTTGCTTCCTTCCAACTATCTTGTCTCTTTTCTCTCTTCCTCTCTCCTCTCTGTCTTCGTCTCTTTTATGATTTATTTTTAAATTCTTCTCTAGAACTAGTTTTTGTTTCCAGGTTTCCGCTTGGTTTCTCTTTGATCATCCTCAATATGACAGTCATTCCTGTTGGCCGATGTCATTTCTTCCTCTACGGGAACTCCTCTCATGTTTCGGTTCGCGAAAACTGCCACAAGTTATCAAAAAGACAAGAGCATACATGTTGCTGAAGCAGATCGGAATGTCCAACAACAAAGTTCGAGTGTACAATTTAACATTTGCCGAGTCTTAATTGGTAGGTGTTGCATCATGTGCCACAGTGAAGCATAATACGTTGGATGATGGCTAAGACACCAGTTACCTTCACGCAAGAGAAAAGTGATTGGACTGTTACTTAATGAAGTACATTTTTGAGCAACGAGTTGCTCTTTACTCATAAGAACAATACGTTTGAAACAATAATTACTTCACATTTTTATTACGCTACTGGCCATTAAAATTTCTACACCAAGAAGAAATGCAGATGATAAACGGATATTCATTGGACATATATAATATACTAGATCTGACATGTGATTAGATTTTCACTCAATTTGGGTGCATAGATCCTGAGAAATCACTACCCAGAAAACCACCTCTGGCCGTAATAACGGCCTTGATACGCCTGGGCATTGAGTCAAACAGAGCTTGGATGGCGTGTACAGGTACAGCTGGCCATCCAGCTTCAACACGATACCACAATTCATCGAGAGTAGTGACTGGTGTATTGTGACGAGCCAGTTGCTCGGCCGCCATTCACCTGACGTTTTCAGTTGGTACGAGATCTGAAGAATGTGGTGGCCAGGGCAGCAGTCGAATATTTTCTGTATCCCGAATGGCCCGTACAGGACCTGCAACATGCGGTCGTGCATTATCCTGCTGAAATGTAGGGTTTCGCAGGGATCAAATGAAGGGTAGAGCCACGGGTCGTAACAGATCTGAAATGTGACGTCCACTGTTCAAAGTGCCGTCAATGCAAACAAGAGGTGACCGAGACGTGCACCCCATACCATAACGCCGGGTGATACGCCAGTATGGCGATGACGAATACACGCTTCCAATGTGCGTTCACCGAGATGTCGCCAAACACGGATGCGACCATCATGATGCTGTAAACAGAACCGGGACTCGTCCGAAAAAATGACGTTTTGCCATTCGTGCACCCAGGTTCGTCGTAGAGTACACCATCGCTGGCGCTCCTGTCTGTGATGCAGCGTCAAGGGTAACCGCAGCCATGGTCTCCGAGGTGATAGTCCATGCTGCTGCAAACGTCGCCGAACTGTTCGTGCAGATGGTCGTTGTCTAGACTGTGGGAACTAGACGTGGCTACACGATCCGTTACAGCCGTGCGGATAAGATGCCTGTCATCTCGACTGCTAGTGATACGAGGCCGTTGGGATCCAGCACGGCGTTCCGTATTACCCTCCAGAACCCACCGATTCCATATTCTGCTAATAGTAATTGGATCTCGACCAACGCGAGCAGAGATGTCACGATACGATAAACATCAGTCGCGGTAGGCTACAATCCGACCTTTATCAAAGTCGGATACGTGATGGCACACATTTCTCCTCCTTACACGAGACGTCACAACAACGTTTCACCAGGCAACGCCAGTCAATTGCTGTTTGTGTAGGAGATATCGGTTGGAAACTTTCCTCATGTCAGCACGTTGTAGGTGTCGCCACCGGCGCCAACCTTGTGTGAATGCTCTGAAAAGCTAATCATTTGCATACCACAGCATATTCTTCCTATCGGTTAAATTTCGCATTTGTAGCACGTCATCTTCGTGGTGTAGCAATTTTAATGGCCACTAGTGTATTTACTTATAGCTTTGAGACTAGGAATCCATGGATAAATTGGACATCAGTGGATCAGAAAGCACTGACCAATTCCCTGCAAACATTTTCGACGCCCAAGGGATATTCTCTCTCTGCGGTTATCACTACATACTGCCACTTACGAGGTCCCATTTATGAGATCAGACGGATGCATGCCTTGCAGCGGCGCGTTAATGAGGTTAACTGTCACCTGGGCCGCGTTTCAATTTGCAGTTATGAGAAGAGCCGACGTGCCCCTGAGAACAAAAGCTCGCAGCGAGTCTCTTCACGAGCGGCCACCTCCACGGGCCGCACTGGAGCGAGCCGGCACCGGCGGCGGCAGCGGCGGTGGCGACCGTGCCGCCGTGTCGCGACGGGGCCGCGTCCGGCTAATTAATGAACTCTGGCGCCGCGATACGGGCTAATTGCTCAGGCTAATTGCACTCATTATTCAACGTCTACTGATAGAGACGAGCAGCGCGCCCTGCTATCGCACGTGCGTGCCGGCGCCAGTGTAGCTGGCCTGGCCCGAGCGCAGAGGTGTTCTCTCTGAGAGAGAGGCGAGCCGGCCGGCCACCCGGCGTGGGCTCAGCCACGCCCCCGCGTGGGCGTCGCCTAGACCGTCGCGCCGTGCTCCTGATTACGACCGCCGACGTCATGCTGCCGTATTAATTAATCATACGTGCGCCTGGCTGCACACAGCACTCGCAAACCGTGGCTTCTGCTACTCCTAGCATGTATGAATCTGTCACATTACACGCTGTGGTACCAATGTAACGGTTGAATTTAGGGTGAAAACGGAAATTCGATAAAGATGTACTCGATGACTCGAAAGTCCATTAACATTTTAAAATCCAACATTTCACGGAATAATGTAGGTGGAGAGGAAAAATTGACACACACGCTTGAAATGACGTGGGTTTCATTGCGACTAAAGAGTGAGCAAAATTAACAACAGTTGGCGCTTTTACCAAGGACTAAGTTTTTTACAACAAATGCTCAGCATGTCGGTAAGCCATCCACCAACAAACAATACCTGAAATCGAGAGACAATGTCGAGAGCACCATTGTATGGGTATCACTAGATATGGTGATAAGATGCCGTTGGATGATGTCTTTTAGCATCCTTGACGAGGTCGGAGGATGACAAAAATGGTTCAAATGGCTCTCAGCACTATGGTACTTAACATCCGTAGAACTTAGAACTACTTAAACCTAACAAACCTAAGGACATCACACACAAGATTCGAACTTCCAGACTGAAGCGCCTAGAACCGCTCGGCCACACTGGCCGGCGGTTGGACGATCGCAGTGTTCTTAGGACTCCAGGTAACGCCACATCCAACAACCACACAAAATGAAATCAGGTGAACTGGGAGCAAAGCATGACAGGAGTGGCGGCCCAGCACGCGATCCTCACCAAACGAGGTGTGCAAGACATCTTCCACACGTGTAGCAATATGTGGTGGAACGCCATCCTGCATAAAAATCGTGGCTTCCTGAAAGTGTTTATCAGCCAGACTAAGGATGATGGGGGACCGATGACCATGCAGTTTGGTCCCTTTCAACCTCAAACCCACCACCACTAAGGATGATGAGATTTTGTAACGTATCAGCGCGTCTCGAACCGGTCACGCTGACAGATTGAAAAGTAGCACCCTGCATGTTCTCGAAGAGAAAGGGCCCGATAACGATTGATGTAATTCTGCAACCTACCGTGATTTCCTAGTCAAACAACAGAATTCCCAAATCCTGCAGTTGTGAATGCTGACAGACCATCGGAATGTGAAATGGGCATCGTCGGTCCAGCGGAATCTGCTAGCCGGTTTTTTTTCTCGTTCTCGGTTTCAATAAAACTCCATGTTAGACAAGTGTGCACAATCTTACATCTCTGCCTGCATTATTAAGCTAATTAACACAGTTACCGTGCACTTTAGCTCGAACTCTGTTCAAAATCTGTATAGAGGAAGATTTACACGAAAGGAGACGTAAACTTCCAGATTAAACTAGAACGTTGTGTACATTATGTTTTGCGGACGACGAAATTATCACTGCAAAAGATGTTGAAGATGTGGAACATATGTTACAAAAACTCAGAGAACTTTGTCAGAAATAGATTCTTTCAATACATCATGTCATCAATGAATATCTTGCAGTGGGAGAAAAACTAGGCAATGGATTTGGAAACTGAAGGTAGTGAAGCATTCGAATACTTAGGAGCAAAATTATCTGTTAGCGGAAAGGTCGCAGAAGAAATGAAAACTAGTTGGACTGGATAAGGAGACAACCCGACAGTTAATTTCTGGCTTATGGTATAAAAAACCAACTATAAAATCCAAAGGCACTTAAATGTGAATTGCAGAGCAATCATGTAGATGTAGATGAAAGATAACATGCCACACAACAGTCGAAAGTATATATGGATCGGAAATCTAGGTAATTAATAAGAGAGATAAACAGGGTTTCTAGCAATGGAAATAGACTATTGGAGGAAGAGTGGTGAAATGTTAATATTCGATTACTTAACAAATTATGCAAGAAAATGGAAGTCGAAATGACTGTTATAGACCACAACGGAAACAAAAAACGTCACTTTGGTACGGGCACCTTGAAACGGTGGATGGTACAAGATGGCCGAAAAGAGTATGGCAGTGAATGCTCATTAGAAGAAGAAAAAGACAGACCAGCAAGAACAAGGGAATAGGATGTAGATGAAGAAAAGCGAAGTAGAGGAGGTGGGGCAACGGAAAATGAGACGCGAGAAATAGCGACTGCAGTATTAAATCCACACACACACAGAAAAAATGAAAGTATAGTTGGGCTAGGCAAGAAACACTACAAGCTCTTCCTTAGCGCTGATCTTCTCGTGGTAGTATTTCATTATCATCCGACTATCTTTCCCACTGACAATATTTACTCTTTTCTTTACCTTTTTCGTCTTTTTGATATCTCAGGAAACTGGCTTTTGGCTGTAATACGCAACATATGTATCATGCGTTTGTGTTTTTTCTTCATTTCCGTATTATAGCTGTAACAACGAAGTGTCCTGATCAAAAAGGGTGTAGTCTTCCCCCTACTGTTCAAACTATACACTGAAGAAACAAGGAGGGAAATAAAAGAAAGGTTCAAGAGTTGGGTTAAAATTCAAGGTGAAAGCATATCGGTATTCAGAGTCGCTGATGACATTGCTATCCTTAGACAAAGTGAAGAAGAACCACAGGATATGCTGAATGCAATCGATAGTCTAATGATAACAGAATATGGACTGGGAGTAAATCAAAGAAAGCCGAAAGTAGCGATAAGCAGCAGAAACAAGAGCGAGAAACTTAACATCGGGGTTGGTGATCATTAAGTAGATAAACTTAAGGAATTCTGCTACGTTCGCAGCAAAATAACCCATGACGTGCGGACCAAGGAGGACATAAAAAGCAGGAAAAAATTGCATTCCTGTCCAAGAGAAGTCTACTAATCTTAAACATAGGCCTTAATTTGAGGAAGACATTTCTGAGAATGTATGTCGTTAGTACAGCATTGTATGGTAGTGAAACATGGACTCTGGGAAAACTGGATCTAAAGATAATCGACGCATTTGAGATGTGGTGCTACAGAACAGTGTTGAAAATAAGGTGGACTGATAAGGTAAGGAATGAGCATAATCTCCGCAGAATCACCGAGGAAAGGAATACACGGAAGATACTGACCAGAAGAAGGGACAGGATGGTAGGACATCTGTTAAGACATCACGCAATGACTTTCATGAGCTGTAGAGGGTAAAAATGCGGAGAAAGACAGAGATTTGAATACATCTAATAAACAACCGAGAACCTCGGTTTCAAGTGAGATGAAGAAGTAAATATTACTTTCCATCCTTTTCCCTACTATTCATCGATACTCCTGTTCCAGGTTCAAGTTCTTTCCATTGGTGATGTAATTTCTGACCTCTCTCATGCTTTATTACTTTGATTTGCGACTAAAAAACCGAGCAAATCATATATATGTGCTGTGATTTCGTTTGCAGTTCACTTACTCACACCGTAATAAGAAATAAGAACAGAAATTCCATCACCTGATTATTCAAATCGACGTTGTAGCAAATGAACATTTATTTTGCTTATGTCGTCTTACTGCCCATAAGTATTATTCCACCTGTTGGCTATTTGCTTGGGTTATTCCTGCTTGCAAAACTGAATACAGTGCTACGATTAATTACACTATTCTGGCTCCCAGTTTAAATTTCGTTCTCATTGTTATAACTGAAGGTAATCCACTAATCTCAGTATTAACATCAACGCTAAAGTAAGGTAATTCCACTTGGGTTACATATTTTTCTAATATTTACGAATGTTTCAGTAATCGATAGTATCATTCATAGATATATTATAATTGCGAAAAACCTTCTAAAGAACTAAACGTGGAAAGAAACTAAAGTAAGGTAACTCCACTTGGGCTACATATTTTTCTGATATTTACGAATGTTTCAGTAATCGATAGTATCATTCAAAGATATATTATAATTGCGGAAAACCTTCTAAAGAACTAAATGTGGAAAGAAACGACAAAGTATGTGCAATATTCTTGAAGCAACATCATTTAGTTCTAGGTCCAAATCACAAATAAAGTTCATATTGTACATGTGTGAAAATGGCGTGTAAGTTCCTGATAACAAAACAAACAGTAGAATAGATCTGCTAGAATACTAAAACTGTGTATCATCTTGTTTACTAAAGTATTCCTGAATTATAGGCTAGTTTGATTAAAAGAACAACAATTTTTGGAAAGTAAGGCAAACTGAGGATCGCGGCCGCTAGTTCAAAATTTTTCTGTCAAAGATGGATGTAATCGCCTTTGTTTGTTGATATTTTATTTACTGAGATGATATGTGTTTTATGTCCTTTTCGTTATGTGATGTACCAAATCATAAAATTCTTCACACATGTACACAATATGAACGCACGATATTTGAACGACAATACCTTGATCGCTTGTCGAGAGTGTGCAGTAATCTCATTTTTTTCATTTATTTTGCGTACTCTTTCCACTCATGTGCCTTCAGAATTCTTCTTACGGTTGATAGACTTACCTCGCTTTCACGTGCACTCCGCTTCACAGATTCCTGATATGACCTAGTAAAATGTAGCAACACAGCATCGCAGCACTGACCATTCCTTATACACCTCCTGAATAGTATCGTCGGCTTCAAATTTATCCCGAATACGATAAATTTTTGTACCTGTTGATGGCCGAGTATCGTACAGATTACATTGCGGCTGTACCTTCATCATGCTTTCGTACTTCCAGTACCACTTCATTATGTCTTGCGTTGCTCATACGACAATCTTACTTCATTCATTCCTGGAAAACGTGCGCCACGATATGTTGAAAAAATAATGGCTAAACTACCGCCCAGAATTACAACGATATGTTACTTTGCTCCAAAGCTATTAACTATCAAAGAGTGTCTAAATTTTACTCGACCCCTCTGTATTCTGTCAGACAGGAAAGCACTGGAAGTGCTGTTGAACGGAATGGACAGTGGCTTGAAAGGGGGATATAAAGCAAAACAATTTTAACGGAATTTAGTCGAACTGTGTCAGATGATGTTGAGAGAATAAGAATACGAAAATGAGACACTAAATGTACCAGATGACTTCTGCAATCTGGGCAGTAAAATAACTGACAAAGGCCTAAGTAGAGGGAGGATATAAAATGTATACTAGCAATGTCAAGAAAAGGGTTTCTGTAAAAGAGAAATTCGTTAGTACGTAATATAAATTTAAGTGTTAGGAAGTATTCCCTGAAGGCATTTGTTTTGAGTGTGGTCTTGAATGGGTGTGAAACGTGAATGATAAGCAGCTCGGACAGGAAGAGAGGAGAAGATTTTAAAATTTACCGCTGCAGAAGCATACCCTCGATCAGATGCCTAGAACACGTATCCATAAGAATGTTCTTGATGAAATTGAGACTAAAGAAATTTGCGGCATAAATTGGCTAAAAGAAGGGATCGTTCGGTAGGACACGCTCTGAGACATCAAGGATTCCACGACTTAGTAGTGAAGGGAAGTGCTGGGAGTAAAGCGTCCAGAGGGAGACTAAGAGAAGACTGCGATAGACGGATTCAAATGGGTGTTCGTTACAATAGTTCTTTGGGGACGAACATGCTTGCACAGGATTGAGCAATCGGCAGTAGACCCAAAGGACGACCTAAGCAACGTTGGGCTGATACGATTCATAAAGACCTTAAATGCGTGAACATCCATTCAGATGCAGCCCGTGATAGAGCAAAACGGAGACAGCGGACCCATGTAGAGGACCCTGCAGACACGCGAACTATAGCAAACGAGTCTGAAGACCAAACCATCAACAACAGCAACACTCCAATTTACTAATGATTTTCACCGTTTTGTTTTGGTGCTTCTAGCGTCGTGCTAAGGTACTGTGACGCGGCGCTTTCCATGTGTTCCGGGATTGTAGAAGTACACCCGCAAACAAACAAGAAGTAGGTATGTAACTTCATTTTTGTGACTTATGACTGCCCTTCAGATAAGCGTGGTGTCTGCAGACTTCTTTTCTTTCATTGTTGGCATGTTAAGTTTGTGAGTCCCTACAGGTACCTCCGATCTGCGGAAACAGTAAACTAATTGCACTTTCTCGTTGCGAATTATCTACCATGATAATTTTTATTCATTTTAAACAATGAATTGGAAAAGGTGCAACAAATCATGTGGAATGAATTGTTTTTCATGATTCGTGCTGCTGATTATCGCTCTTTAGACGGATACTTGTAGTCAAAACCACACTTGCTGAGTGTTCCAAGGCATGGTTCAGTATTGAAACCATTATCAGGCAATGTACATAAAGTCATGTCTGAGGACGTTTTGCGGTACGGTATTAGTAGTGGTGGTGTTAGTAGTAGTCTAAAATCGAAAACCACTGTAAGATGTTCCGCAATTATCCGGTATTATCTCCTCTAAAATAGGGATGACGGAAATTGATTACACAGTCACAACAGCAATGAATATTAAAGAGTATAAATAATATTTTTATGTACTCAGGAGCTTTACGGAAAGCACAAGGAGCGAAAAACTGCTGTCGAGAATCGGGAGACGCTTTCAGTCTGCTACATATTATACGGAAGTAGGAGGATCATACGATCAGGAATCAGTCTTCCATTGAAACATAGTGAAGTAGATTTAGGAATAAAAGATCCACATAGAATTAAATCAGGACACAGAATTGGGATACAAATTTGGCTCAAAAGCAGTCTATGTGGAGAAAATGCGAACCTCACATATCTATCGCTAAAGGTTTCTAACATGTTGCGTTGTCAGGTGCTCCCTCACAACAATGAAACAAAGGCTACAGTTAGAAATAAAACTGAAATGAAAGTGAACAGGAATTAAGAACTAGCTCTAAACTATGATAACTGTCCTAGAATTATAACAACGCCAAATAATGTCTCATCAAGCAATAAAAAAATATCAAGCGGTTTGTCACATGCATTTTCATTCACAGTCGGTATCGGATGAGTTCGTATCATACAAATGTGTCTATATTTGCTTACGCATAATTTACAGATACGTGAATCTATTCTGATCTCTGTGTATTCCGGTAGTGCTATCGTTATACCACCGTAGTAGTTCAATTACGCGAAAGAAGTCATTAAGAGATTAGTAGTAACAGAAATTAAGCACCACAAATAACATTCGGGAAAGGTCAACAGACTTTCGAGCGTACGTGCGGTAAACCTGCAACGAGATCAGATTTACGGATCATTCGTGCTAACAATCTGATGACACAGAAGAATTTCATTAGTGCAGATTAATTCAGGGTGAAACAGAGGCACTGACCACAGGATGTGTGTTCCATTGCGCTGCCGATGCTTTCGGAAACGCTTATTATGGCAAAATAATATTAGATCTACGTTTTTAATTAAAACTTGTTTTCAAGATAAAGTGCACATTTCCTTTATGTTTTTTGTGAGAGGTTTTGTTTCGTCAGTGTGCAACAGGCCAAGATTATTAGTACTCTGTACAGTAATTGTCAATTCTGGTAGAAACTGAACATACTCGTACTTGTCATTGGCCATTGAAAGGGAAAGGTCCGTTTCATTTAATCTGACTACGATTCACCAGTATCTGTTTTTATTATTTCAATTACTTTATAACGTCATTGACAGATTGTAGTCTTAATATATTGGTCAGTCACTCCTTTTGAACCCTTACCTATGGTCGGTCTTTTGACGTTTGCCTTTACAAATGTAAGGGCAACGTCAGATACAAAGACATGAGGATATGGATCGCATACGTTTCCACCAGCTATACTGCGACATCAGCTACGTGTTCATCTTGTCATCTTCATCATAATTTTACTAAAAATACTGTTTAACCCGTATTTTACTAATTTACAAATGAAAGGACTTTATTTCGAACTGATATATACACTTGTAAATTTATGGTACTACTATAAAATGATTTCGAATTTTCTGATATTTTTATAGATTTGTTGGACAACATATTTACAGGTCATAACACAAATGTAAATCTGTTTACATTACGTTAACATCAATGAATTTACAACCTATGATGATAAGTTTTTTATTGGTCAAAGTAAATTTACAAAAGCTTCGATATCAATTTCATCACCCTCAGGATAGTATACCGAAGTCTTTTTCATTTAGTATTCCAGAGAAATCTAACAATTCGTTGCACTGAACCACATTTCTTATGGTTCAAGTGGCTCTGGGCACAATGGGACTTAATTTCTAAGGTCATCAGTCCCCTAGAAGTTAGAACTACTTAAACCTAACTTATCTAAGGACATCACACACATCCATGCCTGAGGTAGGATTCACGTTTCTTATGTTCAGACCTATTTTTGAACTGAACTGAATTTTACTGGAATCATCCAGTCGAGTAAAAAACATTGTAAAACAAGTCTGGAGACGGTAGTGGTAACATGACGATACTGCCTCGAAGAACCTCATAGATCAGGATGAGTGTGGTTGTAACATAGCCTGGCAAATATGGTAGAATGTAGCTTCATCATTCCGTATGACCTATGAAACGTTCTTTAATTATTGAAAAAACACGTTTTTCAAGTAACTGTGTCTTATCATTTGGATGGGAATTATAGTAACCGCACGGCGTTTTCTAAGAGACTTGTGTACTCGCACAGAGTGGGTTATCATACCATTTCACTCTCATACGATACATAGCATAGTTTCATTATAGTTCTAGTTAACATTTTTCCACCGCTCCATTTTGGGATAACATATAACTGCTTTTTATATCTAGAGAATACAGTACTTTGCGTAAATCTTAGTTTAATGCTGAAAACCAGTATGAACTCTTATCACGTTTCCTACAGCGGGTGAAGCACGCAAAGAGAAAAAGGAAATGCAGTATTTTCTCGAAACAGACCATTCCACGCCAAGCTTCTTTTGCCTGAGATGCAGTGAACGCAGTAGATGTTGAGACAGTATGGAGGACATTTGCAGGCATTTGTTCCGAGTCTTTAATCGTTATTAATTTGTTTAAAAACAATCGATGAAATGTCAAACCGCATGGTGGTGAAATTAAAAGAACACGTGACGCTGAGTACGGATGTAGCAGTTTTCAGTCCACTTTATTACTTATATCACACGCAGCCATAGACGCACATCATATGTACAATTTTCTTTACCTAGTACTGACGATAACCTGATGATGTCGTACAGCCGAAAACTATTTTCTGAAATCGTACAGTGCTACACAAGGGCTGTGTGTGTTTCTATTCTCAATGATAACAGTGAGATGTTACGTATACGTGAGTACAATGACGTCTATATCAAAGGGAAAATTTCATAAGGACCCAGCCTGCTAGAAATCATTCACTATGATCACAGTCAATGAACTGTGTTGGTCATAGACGTACGTCCAAATCGACACTTCACAAGGCATCTACATCAAACACGCCCACCGGTATCGCCCGTGCCACCCGCAATGATAGCAGAAACTTCTAGTAAGACGAGGCTGGTCTGTGGCTCCTCTAATACGCTGTAGCCACTTCATGACCCGTAGCTACTCACTACGGAGAGATTATTCTCCGTCTTACTTTTCTTCTTCTTCCTCCTCCTCCAATTCTTCTTACTCTTTCTTCTTCATAATTTATTCTTCTTATTTTTATCTCAAGGATTAGAATAAGGCTGTTGCTGATTACCTCAATTAAGATATCTTAAAATCTTATTGTATATTGTTTGTTTCTATTTTAGGGAGAAGTGGTTCAGATATCAGTCCTTGTCTTATTTACACATTTCAGTCTCTGTACACAAAGTATTTCATTATAGGCCTCTTAAAAATTTGCTTCGCCTGAATTCGGATCTTATCTTTCTCCCTATGTTCTCCACATTCACTTCCATACAAAAAGACTGCAACTCCTTTTTTGCGTGCAGTGAGCCTAGTGAAGTGATGGAGCCTCCCAACAGTTTTCTCTTTTGAGCCAATGTCTTCTTCTTAAAGAATTTTGAAATTCATTGATGACTCCTGGAAGACCACCGCATAAATTAATGCTAATAGCAGGTGCACCTACTATTTCATTGAGAAATTTAAACATAACCTGACTATAAATAAAACAACAAATTTATTGTTACCAGCCACTGATTATTTATCTCCATGGCGCGTTCAAAAGTTTTAAACCTCGTTTATCAGGTGGATCTACATTTGTTAGCATGGTCTGCGTGTGTGTGTTTTGTGTTCCGATTTTTTGGAGGAACTTGTGGGACTCTCTCCAGTGATCACAGGTTCTTTTCACTGCCGTAGCACACCACATGATACTGTCATAATTGGTAAAGAAATATGACGTTGGGAAACTATAAAACACTTCTAGTTTGCGACGGAACAATATACCAGATAACCAAACTAAAAAATATTTTTATCGAGTGCACGATACTAACAGGCTGTGGAAATGGACAAATGGTTTTTATACCAGGAAAGCCAGTAATAATCGCAGACTTACTTTTCCAGCTTCTCCACACAATGCCCTCAGTTATCTGTGATGTATTTTCTAATCAATGTCTTCTTCTACAGTTTTTTCCCTCTAGAGCTCCAGTTAGTACTATACAGACTATTCCCTGTTTTTTTTTAACACAAGCTGTATCGTTCTGTTTCTTCTTCTAGCTAATGTTTGCAATATATTTACTCGTCGATTTTGCGGAGAACCTAATTTCTTATCTGATCGGTTAACTTAATTTTCATTGCTCTTTTACAGCGTATTATCTGTACCTTTTCGATTGTCTCCTTTTCATGTTTTCCCAAAGTTCATGACTGACGTCTATAGAGTGCTGTGTGCTAGACGCAGAGTTGCAGAAACTACAACTATAACTTTGTTTAGATGTTAGTGCTGATGTCTTTATGTGTGCCACACTTAAGGAATTTAACTGTACGTAATTACACTGTACGTAGATAACCTCCACGTCTTTATCTATCATTCAGCAACCGAAATAGGTCTACACAGAATCATATACTCGCTACTTGTACAATAAAGCAGATAACATTACGGGGAAAACAAATATATGTTCCCATGTTCTGTTGTATGATCGTACGAAAACAAAGTCGTAGTCATATTTATAAAAGAATGAGACATGCTAAGCATAATATAAAACCTCTACTTAGCAATGGCCACTTTAGGATACTTGCCAAACGTCTCATTTAACTTTCACATGTAATTTCAGCTATTGTACAACGTATTAAAGACGTGATTCGCAAGGTTACTGCAGTGGGAGTTTTTCATATTCTTCCTGTAATCTTAAATGGAGACTATTTGTGACCTATCCAAAGTAACAAAGAACATCAGTGACCAGATGAAGATGCTTTCTAAGTCAAAATACTGGATACATTTTAAATAAAAGATACTTCTGCAACATTACTTACCAACCGCAGAAATTGTTGGGAATGACGACTGCATTATAATCGTACAAGGGCAAGATTTGTTTATGGAAGCTATGTACACGTTTATAAACCCAGCAATTTGTTCTGAATATAAGTTAGTGCTGTGAACCTTGATTGTGGAATGTGGATACTACTTGTGCGTTGTTAAAACTTTTCTGACTGAGGATACGACAGTCTTGTGTATGTAGCATCTTTGAATAAGAAAGCTTTCGCAATTTGAGTATATGTATTTATTATTAATAACAAGCGATCCGCCCCGGTTTCGCACGTGTAGCCCTATGTACCTGCGTCTGGACGTCTGACGTTGCGGTAGTTTTGTTTACGGGCCACTGCGGAGAGCTATGATTAAAAATCAGAGAACAAGTTAGATAACTGAAGAATAGCATTGAATTCAAGTAGTGATCATATCTGTGTAAAAAATTCAAGAATATTTGATGGATTTTGCCTCCGGAAGGAGCCCTAAGAAGTTATTGTTTACGTTTAAACTGTGGCCGAGCAGTTACCTTATACGAATTTAAAATATTTCATTGTATGCTACGTTGATAAGCTCTTCAGGGTTAGGTGCCAAAATTGCTCTTTGATGACACGTGACAGCGCCACGAACACACAACACAGCACGCTTAATTCGGATCTAGCAACATTCGGTGTCTGGCCTTGCGCTTTGTTCACTATCTTGCGAAGGGGGAGTGTGATGGGGAACTGCTCCCGATTCATCTGGAAAAGTAATTCTGTGAGTATTATTGGTTTTCTTGGTATAAAAATCGTTTGTCCAGTTCCACAGCCAGTGCACTCGATCAAAATATTGTTGAGATTCGGTTATGAGTTATATTGTTCCGTCGCAAAGTCGGGGTGTATTTAAATTTCTCAATTAAATAGTTAGTGCACCCAGTCATAGCATTAATTTGCACGGTCGACTTCCAGGTGCCATCAACGAATTTAAAAATTCAGGAGGATAATGCACTGCTTTCTGTCTTAGGCCATGTCAGCTGAGTAATAAGTTTGTGCTGGGGTCACAAACTCACACACAATGAAGCCGTTTACTTTACTGGCTTCTTAATTTAAACGTGACAGTACAGCACTTTCCCCAAACGAACCATGTGTCACGTTGTCAATATCCGTGTATACTTTCTCACTTAATTTCGAGACGTTTGCTACCGTAACAAAGATGTTAATGATTATGTTACTGTTTGTTCCTTGACATTCGTCCGTTCCTATTTTTAGCACGTTATTAGCGAGAACACAACTCGCATATTAGTTTCGAGCTCCAGTTTTGTTATATAATCGTTTAAGATGCATTCTGGCTTGAGCTATCCTTTCGCGGTGATTTTGCGTACGGGGCATTGGATCAATAACGGCACAAAACGAAATAAGGGTAATAGCTACATCTTTAACTGATTTTGCTACACAGCATATCGCAGCTGCATATAGCGGTTTTTACCGGTGGAAAATGTCTTCTAGTAGGCCAACGATTTAGCAGCTCTGTGGATGGTATCAGAAGTCGCCTGTCACCGCTATTTGGCAAGGACATTTTTACCACACATTATGGTAATAACAACTTCGTTTCGGTAAACGAGCTGCTGCAAGTCACTGCGGTGACTTTGGTCTCCGTAGCCAGTAATCAAACTGAAAAAATGACCTCGCTGTTTGGTCCCCCCCCCCATAATCAATCAACCAACCGGGAAAAGACTATCTACAGTTTTCTAACGTGAAATATATATAATATGCTTCAAGCTAACCCAAGACATATTAAGGAAATTCGATGCTATCTCATACTTAAAAGTGACTGGTCCAATAATGTGGATGCTTGTTATTTGGAAACAAATCCGACTTTGTAACTTCTAGTGTTACTGTTATATGCGAAAATCTGAAAATATTTATCTGAGTGTATTTCAGTTGGTTTTTCAACCAAACTCTTATGTTTTCCACGTGCGGCTGTTATTACCACGACCTGTAATGGTAGCATGTTTATCAGAAGCAGTGCTTGCGGATTAAACACAAAATAGACAGATGTGAGGATAGCGTCATACCTGAATAAAGTCCTCAGACTAATGAGAGACGGACGTCATAACTTAATAAATCCTCTGGAACTTTCCCCTGTGGACTCGCATCTGAAACGTCAAGAAGAGTAGCTGCTTCCGTTCGACACCTCCTTCCTGAACAATGAAACTTGTTTGTGTGTAACGAAAAATCGTCCCGAATATTAGTACCGCCGTCACCTAACTGGATACGCCGGCCGCTTTTGCGAAAATGGCAAAGCGCCACTTATCACTGTCACATGTGTGATAGATGGAGCTGTCAGTGCCCCGAAGCGTGGGTCGCTGAAATTTGGATTCATTGCTGGTGGGCCATTACAGCTCACTGCATCGGAAAGCATGCTACCCGATGGACTTCGGTAACTCACAAAGTGACAAGGTTTATCAGGACAAAGTTCCCAGATGTCGCACTTACTTTTGGTCACGTTTGAGGCAACGATTTCAGAAGAACTTTTTCCCATTAGCTATCTGCTATTCTGCATGTGTCTATGAAATAATGATTATCGGCATATATTCTACTTTTATTTCGTTCAATAGACATTTAGATGTAAAAGTAGCAATTGGAATCAGATAGGCCCCAAAGTAATAATTAGTTTATTTTTCTGTTGTGCTGTTCAAGGAACTTTCACAAAGGAGTCGGAAGAACATGTCTCGATCTAGTATTCACGCCAGGTCCAGCAACTTCTAGTAATGCCTCGGGTATAAATTAATTATAATGTTACATTCAACATTATCTACTGTTAGAATCACCGTCACTTTCCGCTGAATCGATCCGACTTCACCAGCAGACTCGCCCTCAATATACTGTACTTTTGGGGGAGAGTGTAATGAGTATGACGTCTGTCGACGTCAAATTTTCCGAATATATACCGGAAGGAAGGGAGCATTGTTCGAGAACAGGTTTCCCTCTTTTTGCCAGAAACAGCAGCACAATCACACTGTCACGTAACTGAAACGGACTGTTGCTAACCGCTACAAAAACAAAAAGAAAGAAGAAATCACCAGCTCAGTGAATATAGGTTAAAGTTGTTCCCCTTTCTGAGTAATAATTACACTTCTTTTTCGTACAAAAATTCAGTGCCATAATTTATTAAACTGCTGATATTGTGCAAGTGATGAATATTAGCAGAGGTACAATGGCGTTGTCTGTTAGAGTGTCTAATGGAATAGAGCATACTCTCCGGACACAAACACACACGAAAAAGTGGCTGATGCCTACCCCGATAATACAAAGCCTTTAGTCTTCACACCCTTGCGATTAATCTCCCAGATAGAGTTCTTCCTGATGATGAGTAAGACCACCGCATGATACTTCCAGTTGAAAGTACGAGGGGTGATTACTGGACCACTGATTTAACACTGACATTCCAACAACTGGAGGACCGCAAACATTTCTGTGGAATGCCGATCGCGTCATTCGACGGGGTACGAATTTCTCGCTTTTAAAAACGAAATAAGGGATATTGACGGTATCTAGTGGTCTTCATTGTGTTGCGAGGGACTTAATTTCTTAAACATCTGTTTTTCGTACGAATTCATACTGCTGGAGGGTGGCAGCTATTCGTGCAGAACGTAACGAAACGAAAGACATTTTGTTACGGACGACGAAACTCTGAGTGAATTGGAGCAACGAGTGAGTGTTATGATACTGCTCATCCAGTCTCACCTTGGCTTTGTGGAGGAAGAATGGGGTCCTACTTAAAGTGAGTATTTCTCTATTTTATTTCGTACAACGTTTCTTGGCATGTTGCGACCTTTTGAAATGTTCAGTCATTTTCTGAACCCCTAAACGATGATTATTTCGTTGTAGGCAAACAGGAAAGGCTACGTGAAACCTCGAGCGAAAATTTGTGGGGAATAAATGTAGTTGTGCTGTACTCCAACTTCCTTTGCAGATAACGTGGTGTGACAATGTCTGCAAATCTCTAGACCAGAAAGTCTTATGAGCAACACAAACCAAATCGTAGAGGACAATAATGGCTCTCCTGGAACTGAACCAATATAGGAATTGGTATTACTGGTACCAACCATTAAGGAAAGCATTCATCTTTAAGTTAAATTTTTCTGGTCTTCGAAAACTAGCGCACCGCATTTTAGGACTGTCGGAGGCACTACTGTCACATGACATTGGCGTGGACGTACATGTCTCTGACCTGATGACAGAATACTGGGAACAGTGCACTGAAGGAGATCATGCAATGGGACACGCTAGCACATAAAGTGTTGGGTTGGCAGAGGAGGCAACACCGTGTTACTAGAGGAGGCCGAAATGCACGCGTTGTAGCTCACGCAGGCTGGCGTGAGGAGTGAAGAACTATACTGAAGTGAGGTCTGGAACATGACAAGGAATTAGAATTCAGAAAGCGGAAGGAATTAGTTGATACTTAACTTTAATCCATTAATGATGAACGTCGCTCTTGACGGTACATGATTTACAATATTATCTGTTCAGGATACATAGTAACTGAATATGGCGCCTTGCTAGGTCGTAGCAAATGACGTAGCTAAAGGCTGTGCTAAACGGCCGTATCTGCAAATGAGAACGTATGCAGGCAGTGAAACATCGCTAGCAAAGTCGGCTGTACAAATGGGGCGAGTGCTAGGGAGTCTCTAGACTAGACCTGCCGTGTGGCGGCGCTCGGTCTGCAATCACTGATAGTGGCGACACGCGGGTCCGACGTATACTAACGGACCGCGGCCGATTTAAAGGCTACCACCTAGCAAGTGTGGTGTCTGGCGGTGACACCACATAAAGTTTCGTTTATATAAACAACAGGAACCGTAGAATCCTAACTACATCTATTACTATTTATGTGACGACAATACATTACAGAATGTTTAGATCTGAAGTTATGTAAGTGCTATTCGAAAAGGCGCTACGTACCGACACGCTGAAAGTTGGAGAGTTGTCAGAAAAGAGGCGGAAAGTGAAGACTGATGAGAACTGTAGTTGACTGAAGCTTTTATTATTGTAAGAAGCAGTGTAGAAGCAGTTGTATTAGGACTTACTGTACACAGGAAAGCAATGGAGAGATGTTCTACATGCAAGGCTGTTAGAAACAGTCTGAAAAATCATGTAAAGGTGTTGCAAGGTAGGCTGTGCTGAGAAATAATTATTACGGAGGCAGTTCTATACGTTACGCCGTTTTCGGGTTAATTGACATTTAAGTTGGCCAATTACACCGATGCACGCGAAAATTCAACGGCCCGCCAGAGACAGCGTTGCCAAACGTGTTTTTCGTTTGATTCCCTAAAACCGAACTTGTCCCAGTGGACATAAGAGTTGGTAGCAGGGATCGAACCCGAGCCACAGGCTGAGCAGTCTCGTGCGCTACACTATGAGAACCATTAACGCCAATTATATCTGGCGTGCCGCTTGAATTTACATGCCCAGTGGGGTTATTCGCAATCTTCAGTGCTAATTAACTCGAAAATGTCATAACGTTTCGAACTTTTAACTTAACAGTTGTTTCTCAACGTACCCTAACCCGCAACATCCTTACAAGCTTTCCAGATGATTCCTGATCACCGTGTATATTGAAAATATCTCTAAAACAACAGCAAGAATTGATTTAATAATATACATGCTTCTAAAAATCGATTCACGTTCATACACAAAAGCGCCCATATAACTATGAGGATGAAGATTTATAGAAACTTATACAAGACTCCAAAGCTCATAATTATGTACCATGGACGAACTTCAATATAGTAAAGGAAAACATTATAGAATTTTTTTCTTTAATTACAGTCAGTAATCAGAAGCATTTGTCGTCAGACTATCCACTTCAGTCCATAACGACCATCTTAAAGTCCGACAGAAAAAGGGGTGCCAAAAACAGCTGGACAACATACACCTTGCGATCAGTAAATCACAACATTAAAAGCTACTCATTTCATTAATATACACTCCTGGAAATGGAAAAAAGAACACATTGACACCGGTGTGTCAGACCCACCATACTTGCTCCGGACACTGCGAGAGGGCTGTACAAGCGATGATCACACGCACGGCACAGCGGACACACCAGGAACCGCGGTGTTGGCCGTCGAATGGCGCTAGCTGCGCAGCATTTGTGCACCGCCGCCGTCAGTGTCAGCCAGTTTGCCGTGGCATACGGAGCTCCATCGCAGTCTTTAACACTGGTAGCATGCCGCGACAGCGTGGACGTGAGCCGTATGTGCAGTTGACGGACTTTGAGCGAGGGCGTATAGTGGGCATAAGGGAGGCCTGGTGGACGTACCGCCGAATTGCTCGTACGTGGGGCGTGAGGTCTCCACAGTACATCGATGTTGTCGCCAGTGGTCGGCGGAAGGTGCACGTGCCCGTCGACCTGGGACCGGACCGCAGCGACGCACGGATGCACGCCAAGACCGTAGGACCCTACGCAGTGCCGTAGGGGACCGCACCGCCACTTCCCAGCAGATTAGGGACACTGTTGCTCCTGGGGTATCGGCGAGGAGCATTCGCAACCGTCTCCATGAAGCTGGGCTACGGTCCCGCACACCGTTAGGCCGTCTTCCGCTCACGCCCCAACATCGTGCAGCCCGCCTCCAGTGGTGTCGCGACAGGCGTGAATGGAGGGACGAATGGAGACGTGTCGTCTTCAGCGATGAGAGTCGCTTCTGCCTTGGTGCCAATGATGGCCGTATGCGTGTTTGGCGCCGTGCAGGTGAGCGCCACAATCAGGACTGCATACGACCGAGGCACACAGGGCCAACACCCGGCATCATGGTGTGGGGAGCGATCTCCTACACTGGCCGTACACCACTGGTGATCGTCGAGGGGACACTGAATAGTGCACGGTACATCCAAACCGTCATCGAACCCATCGTTCTACCATTCCTAGACCGGCAAGGGAACTTGCTGTTCCAACAGGACAATGCACGTCCGCATGTATCCCGTGCCACCCAACGTGCTCTTGAAGGTGTAAGTCAACTACCCTGGCCAGCAAGATCTCCGGATCTGTCCCCCATTGAGCATGTTTGTGACTGGATGAAGCGTCGTCTCACGCGGTCTGCACGTCCAGCACGAACGCTGGTCCAACTGAGGCGCCAGGTGGAAATGGCATGGCAAGCCGTTCCACAGGAATACATCCAGCATCTCTACGATCGTCTCCATGGGAGAATAGCAGCCTGCATTGCTGCGAAAGGTGGATATACACTGTACTAGTGCCGACATTGTGCATGCTCTGTTGCCTGTGTCCATGTGCCTGTGGTTCTGTTAGTGTGATCATGTGATGTATCTGACCCCAGGAATGTGTCAATAAAGTTTCCCCTTCCTGGGACAATGAATTCACGGTGTTCTTATTTCAATTTCCAGGAGTGCAGTATAACCTCCCAACAGTAAAAATATATATAACATTCACATTTAGTATAACCTACCAACAGATAAATTCCGTAACCTACCAATAATAAAACGTGACTAATCTCTCAATAAAACTGTGACTCATATATAACATTTCAATAATTAACTGACTGTGAATCCAAACTGATAAATTTGGACGTCAGCAGTGCTGCGTCATGGTCCTGAAAGATTATACTGAATAAATTGAAAATTCTTACCTCAGTGAAGTTGCCGGATAACGCGCACATATCTGCTCCTATAAAAAAGTTTTCTGGCACAGCCCAGTGCAATGCTGGCAGCTTGATTTGCCATGTATAAAAGGGAACGACTGATTTTTCTTTACGATAATAGGGATGTCCATGGATTGCAGAAATTAATAAATTCTTTAAATTCAGATGAATGATTGTCAAAAAGTTAATTTTAAAAAAGGAATATTATTAAAAAAATTTTTTGAAACATTTACATGGGACGTGATATAATAATAATACGTATTATGTTATAACAAACTACATATGCGCGTGGCTGCTTTTACCTTATATTACATTGCTCAGGCTCCGCCATCGCTCCGCACGACCAGCCCAGCCAACTCCATACACCAGAGAGCCAGCTACTACTTACTCCTACTGACACTGCTCTTACTGCAGCCAACACTGCTCTCTGGTCTGAGATTCTCTTATAGCTTACATATCGCAGGCAGCACGTGAGCAATCCATCGAAATTACATCTGCCGAGTGCGCTAGCAACAAATTCCTTAGCCATGGACCCCTTACAATAGAAAACACGAGTAAAAGATGTGATGAAACAGAAGAAGCCTTTCACTATCGTAAAACGATTAAGCCATAAGTACTAAAGAAAGTTCGCTTGGCGTCATCGAATAATAATCAAGCGCAGGTGACAACACAGCGCCAGGAGGAACTTAATGCGAAAGTTTTGCCGTTCACAGCAAACTGACATAGACTCGTCAGGGTCGCTATTGGCTCATATCTGCCAAATATGTGGATTTAGGATCTAAAATGTATTATACCTTGTTACAGCACTAAAATGATTAAATCAAAACACGTAAATCAAAGAACATTTCTTTCCTTTTATTTATTAGAAAGGAAATAGCTGAGTGACGAAATGCGGTATCGAAAAACGAGTGAGTGACAATTATTCAATGGGAGCAAAAATGAGCCAATAGAATCTACGGAGAATATGAACATATTTCTCCTTTTTAATACATGCTTTCAGAAGGAAGAAAACTGAAACTGGTCTTGCAATGGACCAAAGGAAATTAAAAACTGTGTAGACTATACATAATCAAACAATGAAGAAACTGAAGAATTATTGAAAGTTGCAACTGATCATGTACTACAATACCCCGAGGAGAAATAGATTCGAAACTACATTAATGCTCATAAATTAAGGATAATTGCAGAATGTGGTGCCACACAACGTGGCACTACACAAAACTTGCGCTAATAGCATAGCCACATAGGTAACACACACGACACAGGTCTGTAAGTCCATGGTATTGGTGATAAGTTGAGAAAACCGTCCCGAAACACATGTGCTACAAAACGCTACTGTTCCCTGCGGATGTATCCCATCATCAATATGGGATATAATCACCATGCACACTTATACAGGCCGCACAACGGGTTGACGTACTCTGGATCAGGTGGTCGAGCAGCTGCTGGGGTATAGTCTCCCATTCTTGCACCAGTGCCTGTCGGAGCTCCTGAAGTGTCGTAGGGATTTGAAGACGTGCAGCGATACATCGACCGAGAGCATCCCAGACGTGCTCGATGGGGTTTAGGTCTCGAGAACAGGCAGACAACACCATTCGTCCGGTATCTTCTGTTTCAAGGTACTCCTACACGATGGCAGCTCGGTGGAGCCGTGCGTTATCATCCATCAGGAGGAAGGTGGGACCCACTGCACACCTGAAAAGGCGGACATACTGGTGCAAAATGACGTCCCGATACACATGACTTGTTACAGTTCCTCTGTCAAAGACATGCAGGGGTGTACGTGCACCAATCGTAATCCCACCCTACACATCAAACCACGACCTCCATACAGGTCCCTTTCCTGGATATTAAGGGGTTGGTATCTGGTTCCTGGTTCACGCCAGACCCGGCGAGAATCACTGATCAGACTATACCTGGTTCAAATGGTTGAAATGGCTCTGAGCACTATGGGACTTAACATCTCAGGTCATCAGTCCCCTAGAACTTAGAACTACTTAAACCTAACTAACCTAAGGACATCACACACATCCAGCCCGAGGCAGGATTCGAACTTGCGACTGTAGCGGTCGCGCGGTTCCAGACTGAAGCGCCTAGAACTGCTCGGCCACCAGCGGCTGGCAGACTATACGTGGACTCGTCCGTCTACATGACCTGTGACCACTGTTCCAATGACCATGTGCTGTGTTCTTGACACCAGGCTTTACGGGCTCGGCTGACTTCCTTCCCCATCCTTCCCTAATCCGATGAGACCGATGACCTCGTTGTTTGGTCTCTTCCCCCAAACAGTCCAGTCCTTTACGGGCTCTCCTGTGACCAGTGCTCATTGGAATGCACCTTGCAGGTCTTCAGGCAAATAAACCATGTCTCTTCAGTCGTTTGTAGATTGTGTGTCTGGAGACAACTGTTCCAGTGGCTGCGGTAACGTCCCGAGCAAGGTTACCTGCAGTACTCTGTGGCCGTCTGTGGGCACTGATGGTGAGATATTGGTCTTCTTGTGGTGTTGTACAATGTGGACGTCCCGTACTGTAGAGCCTGGACATGTTTACTGCTGTTGGAATCGTTGCCATAATCTTGAGATCACACTTTGTGGCATATAGAGTGGTGCCATCAAATGTGTTCTTGGAACCATTTTAAACACACATCATTAGCACGTCTGAAAACGTCTGCACACTCACTCGCTGCACCATACTCTGACATTCACCAACACACCTCTGCGTATGCAGACTGCTGCCAGCGTCACCGCGGACGAGCGCAGGTCAAATGCACCGCATGTTTGATACCCTGAGGTGATTTAAACTGGCAAACCGCCCACCAGAGCGTTGTTTCACCATGTATCAGCATTATCCTTAATTTATGAGCATGAGTGTAGAAGTATACAGTAGGTAAGAATTCAGAATAACTGATTACGAGAAATCATTAAAGAAATTAAAGATTATAGAACCGTTGTAAGATGTCGTGGTCTCCTGACCTTCATTGCTTACGTATTCTGCCCTCACAATCATATTCCGCACATCAAGACGCTTCATTCGAACCCAAACTCGATAAGACAAAGTCAATGTTGTATGAATTCATGTAAACGATATGCAAATAACAAGTAAATCGCAACTGCGCACCAAGATTGAAATACTCGAGGCTGGCGTACACACACACACATTCAAGACACGAAGCTCACAAAAGCTTTTAGTTCGGGAGATGCAAAACACCCACCAGGAGGCCGGTCCCTTCAGAGTACGAGTTAATCTATCTACATCGGCTGGCGATCGCCCGTAGAGCAGACAGCATTTGCCCGAGTTTAAGGGAGAACGACCCCGTGTTCGGCTTAAAAGCAAATTCCGCTACATTGCACACAGTTCCAGAGGTTTTCACAGTGAGACAGCAAACGCCAAACGCCGATGCTACAGATTTCCGGATTGGTCGCCTTAAACGAAACGTCATTCTCCCATTTTAGAAGAGCAATGCTGATTGGCAGACAATATTCCTAATGCCTTGAGCTGAAGGAGTAATGGAAGAGACCGAAAGATATACCCCTTCACGTCTGGCCGTTCCGTTGTCGCTCTTGGAGCGAGAACACGTAACGAGAGCTTGTGCGCTCGTACGTGTACTCAAGGAGTGAGGAACTAGTCTCTCCTCAGTGCTTCACTGTGAGAGCCCCTCTGTCGAGAGCGATCTGAGTGTGACTCTATATTGAGTCCTTGCGATTAAGCGTTGTTCACTGTGTTGGGTGCCAGAGTTATTGTGCGGTGTGGACAGAGTTGTAGTTAAACGCCAGCGAGCGAATTTTTGAGTGGCATAGCTGTGGAGTAGTTATCTGACCGGTGTACCACGCCAATAGTTAAATAAGGGGCGAATAGGAGTCCTTGACTTCATCAAGGTGTAGGGAGAGTTTGATTGGCGAAGGTCAATCCAGTTAGAACGAGAGTTATCTTATTTGTCAGCAGCGAGCGGCGCAGACAGCAGTCGTCGCAGCTTACGGTATTGTGCGCTACAGCTCTTGCGAGACTCATATTTCCTCCACAGCAGTACACTTCACTGCATTTCACATGCGACAGCCTCGACCATACCTAGCAACATTCTAACCGATAATTATTCAAGTTGAGTAGGCACGGCTCTCAGCCATTCTGCCAAGTCAATAACTATCTTAAACTTTGAATAGAAATTTCATTAGGGAATCCTATCCTTAAGAGGCAACTTCACATTCGGAAAAGAACCCGGAAATAACTTGTTCCGTTCATAACTAAAAGTGACATTGTGATTTCTCAGAATTTTTGCAAAATAAAGAATAATTTTCGTTACTTACATATTTTTCTTACACTAACTAGCACTACTCCAGTACCCAAATATCCCACTAGTTACGTAAGAAATTTTGCGAATTTTTGTGTCATTTCCTTACAGCGGACGACTCCAGAAAATATTTATTGCTGAAAGTTTTTCAGGCATTTCTCTTCAGAAAGTTAGGAGCGTCTGTTTGACTTTTGTAGTAATAGTTGGGGTGGAAATTGCATGTTGCAGGAGCCACAGGGTAAAGGGTACATCGCAGATTAATCCATTGTGCAGAATAACAGAATAGCACCCACACGTTCACTCACAGGAAATGGCGACCCTGCCAGGATAGGTAAAATAGGTAAGCTGCCAGGATAGGAAAGTGTCAGGATAGTTAGTTATGGCAGGTTGCAGTAGTAGGACTTTGAAGAACTTTCTTTCATGTATTAAATAGCTATTTGCAGAGATTGGGATAAGAATGGATACAGGTAGAGTAGAAAGCAGAATTGTGGGGAAAAGGGCGTGTGTTATTGTGTTGGAAATTTTTTATTTTTTTACGACTTTTGTGTACCTGTTAGGGCATAGGATTTTCAGGCGGTAGGCACAGACGCAGAGACGCAGTGTGGCGCAGCATCATATAAGTTAGAATTAAGAAACAACATTTTTCTCCCTTTGCAAGCGCACAGTTAGAGATTGGATATTGTAACAGAGCAGACAGAACATTAGCCGAGAAGTAACGATGTTGTTGTTGTTGTTGTTGGTTGAACCAACTGGTAAGTGGTCGTACAGTTTTGTAGATAGGGTTGTGGTGTGTTGAAAGAATTTCCATGTTAACGAGAGCACAAGCCAAAAGGTTACGTGAGAGACAGCAAGGCGATAAGATGGGAGAGCCGACCGAAGCGGCCATGCGGGTCTAGGAGCTGCAGTCTGGAACTGTGAGACCACTAGGTCACAGGTTCGAATCCTACGTCGGGCATGGATGTGTGTGACGTCCTTAGGTTAGTTAGGTTTACCTAGTTCTAAGTTCTAGGAGACTAATGACCTCAGACGTTGAGTCCCATAGTGCTCAGAGCCATTTGAACAAGATGGGAGAGAATCAACCAGATAGACAGCAAGTAAACGAGCGTATTGAGAATAGGACAGAAGGTGAACCTGGGAATAGGACAGACGGTGAATCAGAGAATAGGACAGTCGGGGAGCTGCAGAATCAGCAGGCTCAGTTAGACTGGGATAAAATTGAGACAGATCAGGCAGATGGAAATCAAAGGGATGAGAACATCGAGTTTCCAGAATGTGAAATTCCAGGTAGGGCACATTCTGAGCCAGAAATAGACAGCCCACGTAGGAAATGGCAAAGATTAGAAGCGAAACGAGCACAGGAAACGCGTTTGTTTGTCGCATATTCAGGGACAGAATACGCGTCAATCCAGTCAATGAACCGGTAGTTAACTAACGTTCAAAGAGAAGTAGACAATGAGGAAGAGGGTGAACGTTTAGAATACGTCGAACCTATCGTACACATTCTCAATATGCCCCAACAATGGGCACTGAATTTTGCGGAGTTACGAGCGCCACGAAAAGGTTCCGTAACAGACGCAACTGTACCTGCAAACACAAGACATACACAACGTAGAGGGCAGCATGCGGAGTTGTTGGCGCCACGTAATGGTTCAATGACAAACGCAACTAGTCCTGAACACAGACAGCACGGGTTATTGCAGTTATCAAAGTTAGAAACGCCACAGCATAGCCCAGTAAACGACGCAACTGACAGAGTAGAAAACAATAGATCGAGAATACATAGTTCAGCAGATGGTAGTGTTACAGGACAGGACGAAATCATGGAGATGTTCCAAAAATGAACGCTAGTATGACGAAACAGAATCAGAATATTAACACTATTAATACACAGATGACAAAACAGTATCAGGAATTGAAACAGGTACTGAAACAGGATAATTAGGAATTGAAACAGGATAATCAAGCTATTAAGACACAGATCCAACAGGCTAAAATTGAGATGGAAGAAGGGATCGCCAGAATTGGTAGTCAGATCACTCAGATAAACAAAGACGCGAAAGAATCTAGAGAAAGAAGTCAGGTACTAGCACAAGGTCAGCAGCAATTACGCACTGACGTGGACAAGGTCCAATTGGACATCGTAAACATTGACAAAAAGGTGGAACGTATTACGAAAAAAGCCACTCGAACAGCATACAAATTTCGGAAGAACAAGCAATTCAAAGCAAGGTCGCAAAGGTTGCACTGAAAAAATATGATCAGCAGATCAATAAAATAGAACTTAAAAACAAAGATCAGTTTGAAAAACTTCGAACAGAGTTGATACAAACTATCGAAGAAAAGATCGAGATCGATTACACCTGTAGCGAAACAACTGACAACCCAGGCATTAATTCAGTACACGAACACGCGCCGTCTGAGAAAGTTCAAGTAGAATCAAGGCTAGACGTAACACTCGCGAAGAAATCGAAACAGAAAACCCCGATTAAAGTAATACATGACATGACACAGGACCAGGCACAGTATCTAGAGAAACGGAACACATACATTCAGCCGATACCAATCGAAAGACAGGCAACTGAACCAGTAAATCCAATGACACAAAATAATAACAGCACACCTCTCCAAAAATAAACCTTGAATCGTCAAACAAATACAAGCGAAAGGCAAACAGAATATTGAGTGGTACCAACCAACATTATCTAGAAATAGATTCAGCAAAATGAACAGTATTCTCCATACCACGTCATCAAATTGCCATACCAAATCAAGTATGAAGTACTAAGACGTCACAGCACAATACTGGGTAACGATTGTTGGTAGTCAACTACAATCATCGAACTGCCATAACGTCCCAGGTGTAACAGCAAAGGAGTACCATGTATCACTGTTTATGCACTAAACCACAATAATCATCATCGGCTAAAAGTACCACTCCATGATGACAATGTCAACAAGTAAGACCCGGCATAGCACGCTAGAGTGCTTCTCTCATGATTTGTGACACCCATACAAATAAGTGGACGCTTTCCAGTATTTCAGTGGGGATCGTCGAGCAACTGACGCAGCACAAAACGAAAAGAGTGATAAAATACAAATGTAGAGTTAATAAAATGATATATTTGTAAAAATATTTTTTCCATTTTTGTAAAAGTAATTATGTTATCATATATGTAAAGCCTATAATGTGATAGGGACCTTAAAATACTATGCAAATAATTAGTATAAGTAGATAATCTCAAAAATTCCTGTAAAGCAAAGTTAGTTTTTTATATAAAAAAGGTTTTTGTTAATCATAGGTTGAAAGAGGACAGAATAAAGAAAAAATACTTCTTCACTCTTAAAACAGTGACACAAAAAAAAGAACAATAATGCCAAAATAATTAAAACAAAGTCACACAACAGAGCTTTTGCGAACATTCACGTGAAGCTTACCTAAAGAAAAGATATAACCACACTAAAACATGATACACTGTACACTAACGAGTTTACAAAAATTATTATTGTAAAAACAAGTTTTGGAAATGAAAAAGAAAAACAGAGACACATACTGGCAACGACAAAGAATAATAACTTTTGTAAAGTCTATATTTGCCTAACAACAAAACATAAATTATAGAATTAAAAACTAGAAACAATTGCTATAAAGAAATCATTAGAAAAAATTGTCAAGAATGGCTGAGAAAAGCGTATTGGAAAATTTAAAAGAGCAATTTTTGCCTGACTTTGTCAATGTTTTCCTCAGCATTGACAAACCCGAGACAAAAATTTTGCCAGAGGGAGGGAGGTATGTAAGACATTGTGGTCGGGATATGTAAGAGAAGCTTACATATTCCGCCCTCACAATAATATTCCGCACATCAAGACGCTTCATTCGAACTCAGACTCAATAAGATAAAATCAATGTTGTATGAATTCATGTAAACGATATGCAAACAGCAAGTAAATCGTAAATGCCCAGCGAGATTGAAATGCGCGAGGCTGGCGTACACACACACATTCAAGACATGACGGTCACAAAAGCTTTTAGTTTGGGGGATGCAAACCACACTCCAGGAGGCCGGTCATTTCAGAGGATGAGTCAACCTTATCTACATTGGCCGGTGGCCGCCCGCAGAGCAGACAGCATTTGCCCAAGTGAAAGGGACAATGACCCCGTTTTCGGGTTAAAAGCAAATTCCACTACATTGTGTGGAGCGCCCAGCCTACCCATTCTTTACAAACATAGCACGCAGTTTCAGAGGTTTTCACAGGGAGACAGCAAACGTTAAACGCCAATGCTACAGATTTCAGGACTGGTCGCCTTAAATGCAACGTCATTCTCCCGTTTTAGAAGAGAAATGCTGATTGGCAGACGATATTCCTGTTTCCTTGAGCTGATGAAGTAATGGAAGAGACTGAAAGATATACCCCTTCACGTCTGGCATGGAGAGGGGTCGTTCCGTTGGCGCTCTTCGAGCGAGAACACGCAACGAGAGCATGTGCGCACGTAAGTGTACTCAAAGACCAAGGAACAAGTCTCTCCTCAGTACTTCACTGGGAGAGCACCTCTGTCGAGAGCGGTCGGAGTGCTCACAGATCACTAGTGCGACCCATCCCAGAATGTTGCTCAAGTGTGTGGAACCAATACGAAATTGTAGCCGGCCGAAGTGGCTGTGCCATTAAAGGCGCTGCAGTCTAGCACCGCAAGACCGCTACGGTCGCAGGTTCGAATCCTGCCTTGGGCATGGATGTTTGTGATGTCCTTAGCTTAGTTAGGTTTAACTAGTTCTAAGTTCTAGGGGACTAATGACCTCAGCAGTTGAGTCCCATAGTGCTCAGAGCCATTTGAACCAATACGAAATTGTATTATGTATATAGAGATGGGCAGCACGAATGGGCTTGTTTGATACGTGGGAGAGCATCACAGGGATACTGAAGAAACTGAACTGGAAAACTCTTAAAGATAGATAAAAAACAACCCCGAGAAAGGCTACATACAAAGTATCAACAACTGATTTGTAATGATGACTCTATGAGTATACTACAGTCCCTACGTATCGGACTTGTAGGGATCCTGAGAAAAAGATCAAATTAATTACAGCATGCACTATAAGCGAATTTAAAGGGAAATACCCTAATTCATACAATGGGACATAACCACTGTCACGCGCTTTACAGTGGTTTGGAGAGTATATATGTAAGATTTCTGGCAGATATTTGTTTCAAGAAAGTAATGTTTTTCATTCCTCTAATTCTCGTAATAACTAAATCCGCTCTGCGTTATACATGGAAGATCTCACGGAACATTTTTCACGCTCTACTTCGCGCAATGAACCAAGATAGTCCCCCTTGTAGTTTCCTTGTCTTCCCTAGATAAAACTATTATGTGTACAAAATATACTTTAACAGATATGCATTAAATTGGTTTGTAACACTGTCAGTTCTCACAGTGTAATCCCACATCACTTGTGAGTTTGGAATTGACAAATGCAGGAACCGCTGTAACCTCTCTCTCCGACTCACATATCAGAATTCATAAGTGACCGATTCAATCTTAAGCCATACTTAGCTCACATGCTGCTGAAGAAGGTGAATTCGTAGTATGCTAGAGTACCGCAGAGGAACTTACTGAACTCAACAATCCCATGTGTCGGATGGGGTTGTCTCAAACTCACCTACCTCCTATCTCCTGCTCGGGACACCATATTTATCCGTTTTTCTTATCACGTGGAGCTACGCGACCTGGGCGTATATCATAGCTGGTTTGACTTACACATAAATTCGGGGATGTCGAGCTACCATTGGTGCTGACACACGCTCAGGAGAACAGATGCAACGGATGGAGCGTTGGTAAGTTTAAACAGACAATGAAAAGGGATACGTCGGTCAAGCTGGGGCTCTGTTGACACTACAGCAATTATGCTGAAGGAGCTGTTGCTCTTCCATGCTTCTGACATGTCAAAGAAATGGTTCAATTGGCTCTGAGCACTATGGGACTTAACATCTGCGGTCATCAGTCCCCTAGAACTTAGAACTACTTAAACCTAACTAACCTAAGGACATCACACACATCCATGCCCAAGGCAGCATTCGAACCTGCGACCGTAGCGGTCGCGCGGTTCAAGACTGAAGCGCCTTTAACTGCGTGGCCACACTGGCCGGCTTCTGACATGTCAATGGATGATATTTTGTACAAAGTCACGTTTACGTAATAAAATGTGGACATACATTATTCCCTGCTTGTGTAAATATAAGTTTACTCTGAGATCCTTGGGAAAATCAGCCGTGACAAAAACTATTGATGTTGAAGGATATATGAGACAGGTGAAATACCTACGCACTTCAGGAAGAATGGGGGCAGTTCCGAAGAAGGTGGCTGCTGACTGGTGTGAATATTACCGAACTATAAGTTTCATAAGTCATGCTTGTAAAATAATGATACGAATTACTTACAGAAGAGTGAAAAAACTGGTACAACGGACCTTGCGGCAGATCAGTTTGGATACCGGGGAACCATAGTAACACAGGAGACAATACTCACAGTACTACTTTTCTTAGAAGGTGGGTTAACAAAAGGCAAACGTATATTTATAGCATTTGTAGATTTCGAAAAAGAGTTTGGCACTTTTGACTGGAGTACATTGAATTACTGAAGGTAGCAGGGATGAAATTCATGGAGCTGAAAGTTATTTGTGACTTGTATAGAGACCACATTGTAGTTATAAGCGTCTAAGGACGTGAAAGGGAAGCATTATTTGAGAAGGGAGTGAGGCAGGATTATAGTCTGTGTCTGATGTTCAGCGAGCAGTGAATGAACAAAAAAAAATATTTGAAAAGACCTAAAGTTCATGAAAAAGAAATAAAACCTTCCTGTTCCCACACGACGTCATGCTGTCAGAGATCGCAAAGTACATTCAGTGTCAGGTGAATCGGATGAATATCATTTTAAAAAGATGTTATAAACTGAAAATCAATAAAATTTAAAAGATGGTTAACGGATTGTGGTGGACTGAGGTCGTAATCTGCTTACCCCAACAAAAATTAGTTACTTCCACATACCACACAGAGTACAACAGAATGACTTCTCGTATATTAAAATAAAAGAGAGTAGACACAATGTCCCTTGTTTATATTGTTCCATTCCTCCTGTCCTGTCTCATTCCGTCATATTTTAAGTTGTATCCCGTGTGTTATGGGGTGCGTTCAGTTATGTCTTGTATTTTGTCTGGTCCATCTTTCTTTAACCAGTATATCGCTGCTCTGTGACGAATGGCGATGTCAATGGGGCACACACGCATGACCACAGACATGGATGTTGTTCTGAAAGCTCTGTATCTTCTGCTGAGCATGCTCCTTTATCTGCATCTTACAATGCTTTTATACATGGTCAGTCTGAGGCGGTGTGCCCAGATGCTCGCAGCAAAACAAATTGTAGACTCTGGAGTACCATCTGATAGATCGGCATAGTCTATAATGGAAGTCAAATCTGCGTCGTGTTACGTTTATACATAATTGTCATCGCTTTGTCAGTAATTAGTGTAGCGTGTTCGTTGAAATATTCCAAGAGGTCTGGTTATTTTCCTGTTCTCAAGTGAGGTATTATTAAGTTTTATTATAGGCTTCCTTTTAAGAGTCAACTTTAATGACAGGTACACCGTTTTAGAATTTGAACAGCAGTTGTTAATACTTCCAAGGAGTTATGGTGCGTTTGTTTCTAATTCCAGTCTTGAATTCACTGACATTACAACCAGCAGTTCGTCAGCATATGACACCACAACTTTGCCCTGTTGCCCTCTTTGATTTTATTCAGTAGAGGTTTGATGGCAATATACCAGAATATTGGCCGGCAAATGGAGCATTTGGATATTCTTAGGTAATCATTTTGACAACCTTCCGGTGGCCAGACTTCCGTTCAACTATTCTATGCCTGCAGTAGTTTACCAGACTATTACACAAAGCTCAAGGAATCCCTGTATCTCTTAGTCATCTGAAGAGAGTCGGCTAACCGCCAGCGGTTGTCAGAAGTTCCAGCAATGCCGACCAATATAGCCGCTGCATGTTGTGGTCAGCTGTCTGTATTATATCTGTTTACTGCGACGTCTATAGATTTATGTTGTCCGCAGCCATACTGATAGAGATTTAATCCGTTTAGCTGTCTATACGATTACAGTATGTCACATAGTAGCCTTTCTTGTATTCAGGTTAAGTTTGTAATAAGTCAGTCGGGTCTCGATCGTCTGACTTTTAAATTATTACTGTGTTGGCAGATTTCCATTGTGCTTGTTTTCTTCCCTCTAGCAATGCTTCCTTTAATAAGTCTGTTGGGTGGAGCAGCGTTTTTGTTTGTTTCTGAGTGAATGCCACCTAGGCCAGGGGCTTTCCTACTTTTAATTTGCTGATTGACAAGGCAACCTCATCAACTGCAAAAGAGGCAATGACTCCATTATTCGCCTATGCTTCAGTTAGTTGTTTGCGTAAGTTTATATGTTGTCTGTTGTATTGTATATAATCGTCATCGGAAAGGAGAATATCGAAAGGTATTGAGCAGAGCATCTTCAATCCTTTGCGAACGTGTCATCCGGTCTTCAAAGCGTTAACAGTAATGTTAGGGTCTTTATACGCTCCGTTTCTATCTTACACGATGCCCTCAGCCGTTGTTTAGTCTGTTGGTTCAAAATGGCTCTGAGCACTATGGGACTTAACATCTGAGGTCATCAGTCCCTAGACTTAGAACTACTTAAACCTAACTAACCTAAGGACATCACACACATCTATGCCCGAGGCAAGATTCGAACCTGCGACCGTAGCGGTCTTGCGCTTCCAGACTGAAGCGCCTAGAACTGCTCGGCGACACGGGCTGGCTTAGTCTGTTGGTCTTTACAAATTTGTCTCAGAAGTTTTGTCTGGCCTTTTGGAGTTGGTTTTTGTATCGTTGTTTTGCGCCTAAGTAATATTGTAGTCTAATGGTTTTTTCATGAGCTGTCTTAGATATTTGGTAGTAGCGTCGTTGGTCTCATGTTCGTACTCTGTCTTGTTGATGTGGTCGACCTTGGCACCACTTGTCTTTGTGTGGTTTGTGTTGCAATTGCTTGCTTTTGCACTTGTGCTAGAATATTTCTTATGATGTCTGCTCGATAATCGCTACTACCTTAAATTGTATTTAGAGATGAGTTCTCAGTTATCTCTCTATGTTTACTTGAATCTCCTTTTTTTAAGATTTGCAAAATATACTGTAGGAGAGTACCAGGCAGGCTTCCTGGTAGGAAGATCGACCATCGATCACATTTTCTCCATAGGCCAAATCTGGGAAAAGTGCTGGGAATTCAACCATCGGTTTCTGGTGACGTTCGTGGGCTTCCCAAAAGCTTATGACAATATTCACAGATTAAGTAGTTTAATGTTGGGGGATAGTAAAGAGTTGGAAACGTGGAATATTGTCCAAGTTTCGTTGCCTATGCCGAGAGCCAGAGGCAGTAGGTTAGCCAAGAGGTCAGAGGATTGCACATGTATCGGAATGTGTCGTCATGCAGGGGCAGTGCCCTGTTTACACACAATTGCTTATCACACGGGTTTGTGTTAGACTGAGACTTTCGTAGAGTGTAAGACAGAGGTATAGCGTCAGCTGTGCTGCATTTCATAACTTTGCGTAAGTCTGTCGTAACAACACGTAACTCTGTCACAAGAACACCTAAGGGGCGAGTACGATAGATAAGACAGCAGTATAAGTGGAACGAATGCATTCATTACAAACGAGCATGACGTCAGGACGTCGCTCGTACTTCCTTTAAATACGCCAGCTTTGGTAGCAACAAGGCACTCACAGTTAGACTTGCAGTTGGATGTGTACTGGGACGCTGCGTAGCTCTCAGCTTGGTGATCGACATGTTAACCTTTATTAAGGAGATGTTGCAGTAAGGGCGGCCCATCCAGCATCAGACGTGAGGGGACAGTACCAGCTCTGGTCCTCTCTGCTGCCGCTGTCAATCATCAACCCAGGATTAGCAGACATCGTGGCAGATTCGCTCGCCGCCAATGCTGGCCACATCAATGAGCTGTCATTGAGATCATGCGGGGCCTAGGCCCTGTGCATCCGCCGTCACAACTGGGTGAGCAGACAACGCTGGTGGATGGCAGCCCGTTCCACCCATCCACCACGGAGAAGCCACCAGGAGGAACAGAGAAGGAGACGGGGTGGGATAGAGTACACTCCGCACTACGAGAACGCCTCTTGTGCCCACAGCGCCGTGATCCAACCCGGAGCCTCCTACGCACAGCGACCTGCTGTCTGCCGCCGAGCTGGCCGACCAGTCCGGCGCCGCCAGCCACACGCGGCCGAAGTAAGGGCATTCCAACGCTACGTCACAGCACCCGGCGCTGCGCTAGTAAGACTGGTGAAGCCCGGAGCTGGTGTCATCGCTCCGAGTCAGCGAGGACTTGGGGAAGGTCGTTGATATCACCAATCTCAGCCAGCCTGTGTTACGCGGGCCACGTTGTACTCGGCAGGAATAAAGCTGTCATGAATTAATAATGTTTCTTTGGCGTTTCTGACGCTACCACAGTCATTTCCTAGCATCCTGACAACTTGAGGGGTCACCGATCGGCTTACAGTCCACTGTAGGCGACCGGGACCACCGGGGCGCCTACAGTAGGTACAGCACCCTGAGAGAGCTTGGCATACCACTTAAGTTAATAAATATGGTCAAGGTGTGCACAGCGGAGACAATAGCTAAAGTCAAATCCAAGGGGAGCTGTTCGAGGAATTCCATATCAGAACGGGTGTGAGAAAAGGTGATGTTATTTCATCACTATTATTTAATCTGGTATTAGAGAAAGCAATCCGAGAAATGAAAAGAGCAAACAAAGGGATGACGCTAAATGGTAGGACAGATTTATTGGGTTACGCAGACGGCATCGCAGTTCCAACAGAATCAGAGGATGAGATGGCAGAAACTGTAGAGGACCTAGCGCAAAATGCAAGTGAGACCGGATTACGGATTAATGCGGAAAAGACAGAGGTAATGGAGGTATCAAGAAAAGCCCCTAATGACATCCCATTACAGGTAGGGATATGGAAATTTGCTGACATAGAAAATTTTAAATACCTTGTTACAGGATTCAACAGGCAAAATTATTTAAAACAGGAAATAAACCAACGTATTGTGTGTGAATGGGTCTAAAACTTATTTCAGACTAAAGCAGATACTGTCATCCAAGAATCTGTCAAGACCAAACTTAATGCATACAGTGCTATGATAGTGCCAGTATTGTTGTATGGGACAGAAACCCTTAGCGCAACAAAGAAGGATGAAGAAAACTTTTTGGACTTCGAAAGAAAAATTATGAGAAGGATCTTTGGACATGCCCAGGAAGGAATTTCGTGGAGACGTTGAAAACACCAAGAATTGTATGAACTGATGTGGCATCCGAAGATCGTTCAAAAATTGGAGGCAAGGAGAATATGCTTGGCGGGCCACATTGCTAGGAGACCAGTCACCAGCACCTCGGCAGTATCAGGGTGAAACACATTTCTAACCCCTATTCGAAATTTGTGTAGAACTGCAGCAGTCACAATAACATTCCCACACTTACTTGGTTTAAATCGTATTGTTTTAGTGAGAATTTTGGAACCTTTCTTACAAACACCGAGCGCTCGCTCTATTACACATCTGATAGGAATGTGGGCCCTATTGTAGCGCCGTTCGGCTCTTGTGTGGACTCGGAACACAGGTGTCATAAGATGTTTCGGGATAACATATCCACTAACTCCTACTAGTAACCCAGCAACTCTACTATTGTCCCGAATGCGCACGTCATGTGTGGAATCCGACCATCGGCTTACCACGTTATAATCCTTATATTGAGATCACAGATGATCTGTGTATTGATAGGAAAAATATTCTTGCGATTTCTGTATAGTTCTGCTTGTGCTGCAGAAGAACAAAGCATGGGTATATGTACACAATCTATGGCCCCTATAACATTTGGGAATCCATGAGTTCTAGGAATTCCCTTTTGTTCTCTAATATATTTTCTTGGCTCTGTAGCATGGACACATACAGTGGCTTTAATGCAATTATACTGTTATCACACTGTTAAAAGCTCTTCCAGCAGTAGTAAGACTGATATTAATGAGATCCCCTGCTATTATTTTATAGGTGCCTGTGCGAGGTATTCCTAGTCGAGAAAGAAGTTGTAGCCCAAAAGACAAAACACGGTTCCTGTCAGAATTATACCGTAGTAACGGCTCCAGCATACCAAGAAGCAGCTCAAAAGATTCCTTACGAAACAGAAACTGGTCTTTGAAATCACTGTCACTATGCATCACAAATGTGTCTCCATTACAACCCTCGTTCTTGGGATGTTCACCTCTTCCTCCATCTTCATATATTGTTCGTTGTCCAAATAATCCATAGAATTCGACATTTCAAACACACAACTCAAAGATCGCACCTTACTGTCTACTTTACTCCTACTACTGCCTAGGAGTAAGTTTTGACATTATTTCCTCCTTACGTTATTATTGTAGTAGCATACTCTTCAACGATGCTCTCCACCAGTAATGGAGTAAATAAATTTACTTTGCAAGTAAATGAGAAATTTACTCCTGGAGTAATTTACTCCTTTAATTCAGTACTACCGACGGGATGTTGCCGATTTCCTTCTTTGTTGGGAACTTACTACTTTAATTCACTTACTCGTGGTTGGTGCTGTGACCATGCGAAACTACTTTCGTCTGGCTACAACTGTGGGTTCTTCTGTAGCTCTGGGAGAAGGCTTGTCATCTAAGTAGAACACATGAAATATTGGTTCACTTTATTGCATATGTAAGCATTTAATTAACTTTGACATTCTTCTCAGCGACAGGATTGCTTGATAAGTTACAACTATTGTTGATTATTACAGCAGAAATTGATGCACGAATTAACAAACTGTTCTCTTGCAGAACAATGTTCCACATTTAAATGAACAGACGCATCAGAAACTGTAACCGTCACGTTGATTCCACACTCTGATAGTGAATCCTTCAGATAAGGTCACGAACTGGACAGAGCTCTTGCTAGATCGACACTATGTTGACTCCAGCGTGAGGGCGCTGCTGTGCTGTGAGGGGAGGCGTGGTCTTCAGGGCCGCCTCCCACGCGTCGTTGCGGACTGCCCTCGTTAATGTCTGTGCTATCGATAAGCGCTGCCAACTTTTGTGTGGCAACGCAATCTCTGTACGATACCAGACAGAGCGTCATGATTTGTCATCGCCAGGAGCTGCTGATAAAATTTCGTTGTTGAGCAACGATTTTCGGCCCACAGACAACCATTAGTTTCATAAAACGTTTGCTACACATACTAGGTGATTTAAGTAATGATAATTACACCAGTTTCCTATTTTTTCATGCTTAGCACAAAATGTTTCGAGAATTTATTCCCGGTTTCAGATGTATTCGTTTACAAGAATATTATTGGAGATGTTTGCATGTGATTTTCTGCCTCTCTCAAACAAATATCAACAAATATATTCATGTAAACAAATAGACTTCAAAATGAGAACAAATTTTCGAAATGCGTTGTGCTAAGCGAAAAATAAGTAGTTGAGCAGTTTTCATTGTTTAAATTATGAATGAGACAGTTTTACGCTTTCGTAAAACATCGATTACGATGAACGAAATGGAAACATGCTATAACACCACAACTCTTTGGAGGATCATACATTTCCTATGTGTTTTACGAAGTTAGTTTTATTAGTTGTGCTCAATATTGTTTTTGTAAATATGTTGTTAAGTTACAAATGCTATTTGTTATTTAAGAAAGAGAATACGCATGGAATGTTAACATTTTGTAAGTAGACACGCTGGCCTCGTCAGGGAAAAGCTGTTGTCAAAGAGAGTAATAAATTGTAAATTCATTATCGCTGGGCGTGCGAGAGCGTCAAAAAAGTTGCAGTTCGGAGTCGCGAGGAGACGATTGGTGCCGTTGGTTGTGCGTATTCGCTGGTGGGGCTATGCAGGAGTGCGGAGCGATCAAAACAGGAATGGTTGATTTGGTGGATGTTTAATATGGGAAAGCTATGTGTATGGAATTTATTGGGCACAGTTAAAATGCTGGGAGATTCACATAACACCAAGAGTACTATGGGTCCTTGTTACTGGCTATGTTATGGCAAGAGCCTGTGCCCTATTTTACCGCTAAATGAAGCCGCTCGACAAACCAATGGCATCATGAAGTGAAGTATGATCTAGAATTTTTATAACTACAGTTGTAATGGGCTGACCAGTGTAGTTGGGAACTTTTGTTTAAATAACATTGTTATCGTGCATATTGTCACGTAAATAATTTTCCTATGTCGTTATCCAAGTAGTATCCATCCTATCCCTTTGTAAGAACCAAGATAATCAGAAAAGTAACTGAAAATGAAGTAGACATTAATTTATTAGACTATCAAAACGTAATTTTTCCAACTTTTGGACAATTACGTAATAATGAAATCTTTGTCTGTACTATGAATAATGCCATAAATCTAATGATGCAAAATCTACTATTAATTCATTTGCTAAAAATACAGTAACTTTCATAATAAAAAAATTGGTAGTAAAACTTTACATAACTTGGACATTGAATTTCATTGTCATAGCACAGTTCTATTTATAGCATGTGGCATAATTTCTAACTTTTATTACAAAGAAATACCAGAGTAACTGCTAAGTAAATGACTGTCCTTACCAATAAGTAAATTGAAACAAGTTTTGTTTGCCACAATTACTACAGTTCGAATTACGGTGAGTAACATAACTTATATTTTCTGTCCACAGCTAGTAAACAATCTTGCTCTAATTGATCTTCGAAAATTAATATAATATGTTGCATGTGTTTGCTGTTTGATTATTGTCTGACTACTGTGACATCTGTGGTGTGAAGTACATGAAAGTGTACGCTAGATATTGTTCCTACGTCATGACACTAATAACTATTCTTACGTAAGATTGTTTACGATTGTAAAGTTCAGTTTCAATTTAATTATTCTTGTTCCGGTGAGGAATTGGCGAACGTTAGTTATTTTCATTAATAATCTACTTTGAAAACCTTTTTTCCAAATTTCAACTAACTAATATTTATTAAAAATTAGCTTAAGTAACAAAAATATATAAGTTTACCAAACATTGTTTCTAATCGTCATTGTTAAAGTACTGAACACTGGCGATTCAGTTGCAGCTTCATCTACTTCTCTCGGTTTTGCATTATTCTTCGAAGTACATGCCTTTTCCCCACAGATTAGGGACTTTATATACACGTTCATATAGAAAAACCTAATTAGCCGGAGAGGTAGAAGGGTTATAACAGTAGGTGATAAAGTCAAAGGCATCAAATTATAAAATTCTTGACTTGGTTAAATTGCAGAAAATTACATCGTCAGTCCTAAAAATGTGCAAACAGTGCGTTAATTCATATTATATTCCCAGTGAGCGTTAACAACATGAACTGAATAATTCTACACACTCAGCATGTACCGTAGTATGCAGAACGTAGTACGAAGTATGTAGATTTCGTCACTGACGATGTAACTTTTGCTATTTAACAGCAGGGACGAATTCATGGGTTTTATTATTTCACGTCTTTGATTTTATCGCCGACTATGATGTATTTTATGAGTTTGATGATGGTCTGTGGACTGAAACAGTTTGTTCAATAAAGAAATGTATTGTCAGCTCTTGGCGGTAAATAATGACATTTTCAAAAATTTACGAGATGTGTGACATCAAATTGTTGAAACACTCGCATATTCCACACGTAATGTGTGTGGGAAGCCGGCACATGTGGTCTACGTCTACCGGTCTCATCCCGAGCGGCCATTAACAGGGCCAGTCGCCAGCGATCCCACTGGCTGGGGTGTCTGGTCCGGCAGGATCGGCGCGCTGATTGTGACAATCAGCGGAAGGTCCCGTCCGGTTAGCCGGCCTGTAATCTCGTTTTGCGCTGCCGGCTACACAGGGGGCATTCCCCTAATTAATAGATGGCGCAATCAATCCGCCCGCGACCACTGCGTGCGCCCCGATGCTGATCCGGTACGAGTACATTACGGTTAATACGGGATGCCTTTTGTGTGATTGGTCGTCACTGGACTGGCGCCAACCACGAGACGATTCCGCTTACAACTGAACAAAGAGATGGGCTACTGCTGTTGCTACAATGAACCATGACTCGTCCCTGGCTTCGTGAACTTTATTTCCTACCGGCACACATTCTTATCGTCATTACGATGTCGTCATAACAATTTCGCTTTACCACATCTGTCGTCATGTTTTGTTACAACACGTCAACCATTCAAGTACGCTGCAAGGAAAAAAAGATAAAAAATACGGCCTGATGTAGCTTGGACTCGTGCATTTAATTGTGTATATAGACCTGTGTATGTGAGTTCCTGAATGACCAAACTGCTGAGGTCATCGGTCCCTAGACCTACACACTGCTTAAACTAACTTAAACTAACTTACGCTAAGGACAACACACACACACCCATGGCCATGGGAGGACTCGAAACTCCGGCGGGAGGGACACGCAATTTATGATGTAGCGCCTCTAACCGCACGGCAATGTTCTCGTTTATAGACAGTTCATCACTTTCGTGAATCGAGAATCTCGATTTTTTTGCATCTTATCGACAATGATTCTCGTAAGATATCGGTCTCAGCGATTCGAAAACTTTAGAGAATGTTACTTTGACGACGATCAACAAATGAAAAAATAAGTATTATTTCGCGTGAAATAATTAAAAATTAACTGTTTTCTGATTTTTTCCTGTATTTGAAACCTTCCTTCTTACTAAAATTCTTGGTTCTAAGTCATTGATAAATACACTGTACAGTTTTCGACCATCAATATATGTTAGTAAGTGGCTCTATCTTTTGCATGCCTTGTCTTAGTAAACTAACATTTTTATAACAACAGAAGACTAAAGAACCTCAGTATGTGACTTATATTCCAATTTTATAAGTCTACCCCTTCCTAAAAAAAGTGGATTTATCAGACGAACGAACAGACTGTCATTTATCTGACAGTCTGTTTTTTTCGTTCGGCGTACTTCGAAATTCACAATTTTCACGTTGTTTTCTTTACTTGAAAATTGAAACCTTGTTTTTACCAAATTGCATGAGTCTAGAACAGGGGCGGGCAGGAATCCTGCGCGTGTGCGATGCAGTTGCACGTGTGTAGTTAACAGGTGTTCTGCGTTCACACAGGGGCAAGCTGGCCACCCGCTTCTCTCCACTCCCCACCATACCGCCTCACCGCTTCTTCCTCTGTAATGCGTTTTGTTTCCTGGCCTGCTTTATTGAATGAAGGAGTTAGGTTAGTAGGAGTGCTTGAAAGAAATGGTTCAAATAGCTCTGAGCACTATGGGACTTAACATCTGACGTCATCAGTCCCCTAGAACTTAGAACTACTTCAACCTAACTAACCGAAGGACATCACACACATGCATGCCCGTGGCAGGATTCGAACCTGCGACCGCAGCAGTCACGCGGTTCCGGACTGCAGTGCCTAGAACCGCACGGCCACCGCGGCCGGCTGCTTGAAAGAAATCGTGGTTTGAAAGACTACCTATTACCTACGATACGTTTTATTATCACAAGTGGCGTTTACAATACGTTTAATGTCTGGAACAAAATTTCTACATAAGACAAACGCAAACAGTTACGTAAATTTGCATTACTGATGTTTGCTCTTAACCGAGTCTTATTAATTTTCATAACAGAAAAAATCTCTCACAAACGTATGTCGAGCCAAACATTGACATTATCTTCGCGGCTTCACGATGGAGACGAGGAAACTCTTGCTGTGGAAAGTCGTGATAAATATCTATTAAACGTCTTGCCAAAAGGAACTTCTCTCTCAGACGAGAATTATGCTGTGGAATCTACAGTGCAGATCTATTAATTCCATTTGCAAACTGGGATGAATATCATCTACAGAAACAGCAAATTGTCTCGAGAACTATTCAAAACTTTGGGATAAGTATGATATATCCCCAAATCGCTTGAGAAATTCGTCTTATATTGCACTAAGTACGGGAACATATTGAAATTTATTATAATGGCGTTCAATACTAAACTTCCGCTGATCAGCGAGAATACTGTCACATATTATACATTTCGAATTTTCACGTTTTTGCACTAAGAAAAATGATTCTCCCATTCCTTTTTCAAAGATAGCAAATCTCCACTTCTCCGTTTCCTTGATTCACTCTGCATTTTCCGGTTCTTGAAATACAACGTTCACTACGTAGTGGTCGCTTCCCTTCAACGTCCGCAGCTTAGCCTGGTACTACACTGCCGCAACCTGCAGGCTGTCGTCACTGTCCCGTTTGACGATTGCACGCGAGCAGCACACGTGCAGCGCCGTGTGCTCATGAGCCGCGTGCAACGTTTGCCCGCCCCTGGTCTAGAACAAAGGGAGGGAAGCTATAGGCTTTGATGAGTGAGCTTGCGAGTATCAAAATTTGTGACATAAATGGCCGTGTCTTTTGGCTCCATTGACTTAGAAGCTTGCATTTATTACTGTGCGAAGAGACATCAGATCTTCGTAGGTGACACAAGTTTCAACTTGATATGTGCACTCATTTCTGAGAAAAGGGGTCTTAACAGACGACCGGACAGACGCCCAATCTGGTTCTAAGCGACAAGAACATTTTTCGTATGATATAAGTACAAATTAACAATTTTACGATTTTTTCCTTTGTTTGCATTGTGAAATGTTGCTTCCTGACATAAATGGTCATATCTTTTGATTGCATTGTTTTAGACGCTTCGTCGTTGTGCATGTAGACCCTAGTCTGTGACAAATTTCAACTCGAGACGTCAAGCCGTTCCTGAGAAAAAAGGGCTTTTAACAATCCGGCAGAAACACAGAAGAAAATGGTTCAAATGGCTCTGAGAACTATGGGACTTAACATCTATGGTCATCAGTCCTCTAGAACTTAGAACTACTTAAACCTAATTAACCTAAGGACAGCACACAACACCCAGTCATCACGAGGCAGAGAAAATCCCTGATCCCGCCGGGAATCGAACCCGGGAACCCGGGCGTGGGAAGCAAGAACGCTACCGCACGACCACGAGCTGCGGACAACACAGAAGAACTACGTGAGAGAACCTGTAAAGGCTCCGTTCTTACCGATTGTGGTACGGTAATCTAAAACTTGAACTGAAGTATAAACAAACATCTGATGCTAGAATAATTTTCTCCTGCCAATTACTTTGATTTTTCTTAAATAAATGTGCGCTTTCATATCTCAGGCACTGATAATTAACCCATTTCATTCTACTGACAAGCTACGGTCGCAGGTTCGAATCCTGCCTCGGGCATGGGTGTTTGTGATGTCCTTAGGTTAGTTAGGTTTAACTAGTTCTAAGTTCTAGGGGACTGATAACCTCAGAAGTTGAGTCCCATAGTGCTCAGAGCCATTTGAGCCATCTACTGACAAGGCAAACAACTTTTTCTTAGGAAATGAAGGTGACTTAATTGCAAAACACTGGTAAGTAGCATCTCTGTATGTGAGAAAGGGGCATTCTGTAAGTAGTTAAGTGAATCTCTCGCAAAGAATATGGTTAATGAAGGCCATTTAAAATCGACAGCGGGGAATTGCCAGACGCCACAGTAAAATCAAACGTCGGCAACTGTTACAACAAACAAAACACAATCGAAAGCAAGTCACAATCAGTTCTTTCAAATATTTCTTCAATTTACAAATGACAAGAATTAACAATCATTTAATCAGCTTACAAGTTTCCTTTAGAAAGTCTATTCTCATAAGATATATGCCTCCAACAGCTCCGCGGGAGTAGCCATTAGCTATTTCGCAACTAGTGGTGACATTGCAGAGGCGTCAGAGTCCCAGCGCACTCAGCAAAGCTCCCAACTTGAACGGTAGGTAAAGTTGGTCCTCTCGCGCAGCTGCAATTACGGCCTCGGACGGCCGGTCGATGTCTGTGCCGTCTGGCCGCAGCCCCAGAAGCATAGAGGGGCCGCGTGGCCCGCTGTCTGCGGACGTACGGGCCCAACTGCGCCCTCAATAGGGCCCGCCGGTATCGCTCGTTAACAGCCGCAGAGAAATTAAAATGTCATGCAGCCACTAACCGAGCGACGCCGTGTCCATCACGGTACTACTCCCCACCTCTTAAACATATCAATGGACTATAATTTACTCGAGGGGCGGCGAATGGAGGCTTAAGATTATTAGGTGGCTTTAATGACTCAATACTTGATTATATAACATACGACGAGTTACATTCTCTAAGGAAATTTTGTCATATTAGACGTCTTTTTCCTAACTGGGGAAGATAGCACTGTAAATCTTCCTATAAATTTTCGCACAAACGGCACAGTGACAGATATAACAACAAATGATTTAGGAATAGAAAAGCAACAGAAATCGCTCAACAGAGAAAAGACCTGACGGGATACCAGGTCAATTCTACATGCAGTAAGGGAAAGAACTTGGATCTCTAGAGCAGCGTAGCGTTCGTGTTTATGGAAAAATAACACAGGTTGTTCCCATTGTTTCAAGAAGGGTCGTCGAACAGATACGTACAGCTATAGGCCTGCATCTCTGACATCGATTTGTTGTACAATTTTGGCCGGCCGCTGTGGCCGAGCGGTTCTAGGTGCTTCAGTCTGGAACCGCGAGGCCACTACGGTCGCATGTTCGAATCCTGCCTCGGGTGTGTGTGATGTCCTTAAGTTAGTTAGGTTTAAGTAGGTCTAAATTCTAGTGGACTGATGACCTCAGATGTTAAGTCCCACAGTGCTCAGAGTCATTTGAATCATTTCTACAACTTTGGAACATATTTTATGCTCGCGTATTATGACATTTCTAGATACAGAAAATCTTCTCTATACGAGAGTTCGTGAGAAATCCTCTCTGTTCATCAATGAGGTAAAGAATGCAGTAAATATAGACGAAGAGATAGGTGACATATTCCTTGACTTCTGGAAGGCACTTCCATCCTGCCACCCAATGAACAGAATACGAGCATACCGAACATCAAATCGATTTTGTGAATCGATTCAAGAGCTTCTAGCAAACATATCGTAGCACGTCATTCTGAATGGAGACAAGTACTCAGACGTAAAAGTAACTTCGGGTGTACCTTAATGTAGTTCCCAGGACCATTACTTTCCGCAGTATATATAAATCACCGAGCAGATAACTTTGAAAGTCCATAATAGAGTCCTGCATGACCGAGTAAGCGAGCACAAAATACGAGATGGGGCGAGCACACCCTAACTAGATAGGCTGCCCGCACGAGTGCTAGTGACCGAGCATAGATGCCGTGACCGAATACGTAGCACGTAGCTTGAAACACATTACACGTGTCATAATCCGTGTGAGACTGCAGCCAGTACGGTCTTCTCATTTGTGGTTTGTCTGTCTGTAATCATGCAGCGCGAGGAAGCCAGTGCAGTTGAGACATAAGATTGAAACCAATGTTTACACATTGAAGAAAGGGAAGGTCTAAAAAGCCAAGTATCGAGTACATTTCTGTTAGCTGTAGACGAAAACAGTGCGTCTACTGGGTACGTATCGTGCATAAACTGCTCGACATTAGTGTGTTTCGAGTCGGAAACCACTCATTTAAAGAAACATAGTTGCAAGAAACCTCACAAAGGTACAGCTCCTTTAGGGATACCGGCAGTAATAAAAAGTAGTATTACAGCAAAGTGTGTTGCAATCTGTGCTAACGATGTGAGACCTTTTAATGCTGATTCCAGTTAAGGTTTCAGAGAACTAGGCAAAGAATTAATACATCTAGGTGCGCATTATGGAGGAGTTAACGTGGCAGATGTCAGCCAGTTAAATCCGGAACGCGTTAGTGATTTACTGATCAACAATAACTATAATTTTGTTTCTGTTGCAAACAAGTGAAAAGTATGACAAGTTACGTCTGTAAATATTGAATGTTCTTTGTATGCTTTCTTTGTGAAGATGGTTGTCTTTTACATTACAGGGACAGCACTTATTCAATGTTTCCTGTTAATGAAAGGAAAAATAGATCTTCTGTTTGTAAATGACACTCGTCTTCTATCCACGATTGTATTGAAATATCATTTTAGTTTCCAAATCCTTTATGAATTTAGCTGCGTCACGTACCCGTTCTTGGAAACGTTACTTTTGTCTTACAAGAGAGAGAGACACAGATAAGTACATTGTGTGTGTGTGTGTGTGTGTGTGTGTGTGTGAGAGAGAGAGAGAGAGAGAGAGAGAGAGAGAGAGAGAGAGGCGTTGGATTTGCACGGTACAGTGCAGCGAGCCGTGGCGAGGCGAGGTGAGACGTCAGCGGTGACCGGTCATGCTCGGTTATCCGCGTGTCCGGAATCCGGACAACAGACATGGGGCGAGTACGTGACCGAGCCGAGTCGTATGGGGCCGGACAGGAGCTGCTCGGTCCCCCCCCCGTCAACAGGCGAGCCGTGACCGGAAGGAAGGAAGGAAGACCGGCAGAGTATCGACGCTTGCTGTAGGAGCTGGCAATTGACCCTCAAAAGAAACAAATGTAACTTGCTGCCAATACATAGGCTGAAAGTCCGTTTATTGTGTTATTATTAGATTGCACAACAATCACCGGAAGTAGTTACCGCTACAAAGTATCTGTGAATATGCGTAAGGACCAATTTCAAATGGAACGACCATATAAAATTAATCGCGGTTAACGCAGATGACAGACTGAGCTTCACTCTAAGAACGGTGAAAGAACAAAGAACAGTGGCGAAAAGTACCAAACAAGGACTGTAAACAATAAACGGGCCATTGCACGGTAGCACTGCGCGTCCGAAATTATCAACAAAAGTGGGTAAAGTGTTCAATCAAAGGCATGTGATACCTCCTAATATCGTGTTGGACATCCTTTCGCGTGGCTTAGACAACTCGACATGGCACGGACTCAACAAGTCGTTGGAAGTCACCTACAGAAGCTGAGCAGTGCCACCCGGCTGCTGTGGCCGAGTGGTTCTAGGCGCTTCAGTGTGAAACCGCGTGACCGCGACGGTCGCAGGTTCGAATCCTACCTCAGGAATCGATGTGTGTGATGTCTTTCGGTTAGTTAAGTTTAAGTAGCTGTAAGTTCTAGGGGAGTGATGACCTCAGATGTTAAGTCCTATAGTGCTCAGAACCATATGAACCATTAGAGCAGTGCCACCTCTATAAATATCCACAATTATGAAATTTTTGCCGGTGCAGGATTATGTGCGAGGACTGACATCTCCGTTATGCCCCATGAATGTTCGATGAGTGGCCAAATCATTCGCTCGAATTGTCTAGAATGTCCTTCAAACCAGTCACTAACAAACATGGTTCGGTGAGATGGCGCATTGTTATCCATAAAAAATCAACAGAAAGTCCATGAAAGGCTGCAAATGTTGGTTTTGGTGTTAAGTTTCTACGGGACCAAACTGCTGAGGTCATCGGACCCAAGGCTAACACACTACAGAGCCCGTACAATGTCCCGACTTTTACACAGTCTAACTTTTTGCATAGTCCAATCGAGCCGCTGTCACGAATGAGGATGATGATTAAATGATGAGGCCAGCACAAACACCCAGTCTTCGGGCAGTGAAAATCCCACCCTGGTCGGGAATCGAACACGGGACACCGTCATTCAGAGGCGGAAACACGAGCCACTAGACCACGAGCTGCTGACATATTCATATGTGCATATCGCTATCCAAAGAGTTTTGTCACTTTCGTGTAGTGGAAGCTTCTAAGATTCTGGAAAGATATTGCAAGTTAGCCGAAGTACACGCAAATTAGGAAATGAAGAGCCGCTGCCAAGAAATGAATGCAAAATTTCACTATTAAAAACTTTGGGAGACCTAGACACTGATTAATGGAACATGCTGTGAAACTCAGTTGTAGTGTGACACAGAAAGAAGAGGTAGCCGGAAAAGTTTTTAACCATAGGCACCACTCGTATGAAACACATCTTGCTTTATTCAGACACAATATTTGCAAACAACAGATCAAGATTCCATCAAACAGTGTATCTTCACAAATACGTGAATTTCACCAGAAATGTGTGACTAATATAACCCAGTATGTTATATTGGAAATCGAATGTTTCATAAAAACGAATGAAACATCGACTGTGCAGCAGGCAAGAGTAATAGAACCTATAATTATCTAAAAGTACGTAAACATTTTAAAGAGATAGGATCCTCAACACTCTTAGATTGTTCTCTGACGACGCTTTTACACATGGGAACATTTGCTTAGACTGCTTAGACTCTCGTATGGAAATACGGAAGACTTGGACAAAAATGCTCACTTTATTTAATATTTGGTAGCTGTATTTAAATGTGGATTAAAATAAGACGATGCCTACGACAGACACTAAGAAACCGATAGGATCCGTTTACAAGATTAGTGGAGAAGATCTTGAGCATGTCACATAGGCCGGCCGCTGTGGCCGAGCGGTTCTAGGTGCTTCAGCCCGGAACCGCGCTGCTGCTGCGGCCGCAGGTTCGAATCCTGCCTCATGCATGAATGTGTGTGACGTCCTCAGGTTAGTTAGGTTTAAGTAGTTGTAGTCTAGGGGACTGATAACTCAGATGTTAAGTCCGATAGTGCTTAGAGCCATTTGAACGATTTTCCCTATGTGCCTAGCGCGCGATTCGACAAATAAGCGACGCAACCGTAACAACAGTACATAGCGCCGCGTAGCGCCAAGTCCACACATGTCTTTTGAAGCACGTAAACCACACCAGAAATCTCTCAAATCATTAAGTTTCTCAATAACTTACAGTTCGTATCGACAACTGTTGCAGATCCGTTACACAAATGAGGAAAGCAAATCAAGACAGTGTATGATGTTACGTTACAGACTTCCACGAATTAGGATTTTAATTTGTTGACGTGAGATATTGTACAAAAATTTCAGAAGCACAACTCCTATGATAATTCTTGAATATTTTACTAACAAGGAAACAGTTCATTGTTTACTCCTTGCAGTTGCTGCAAAACAGCCTATATCTGTTGCGTGACGAAAACAAATATTTTCTTTGCAACATACACACCTGATTAAAAAAAAATTTATGCAGTTAGGCACTAGGCAGTAGTTACTTGTTTTATTTGAACACAATAGGCGGTACTATGAACTGGTTGTTGTCGTTGTTCAGCATGTTGTGCTGCATGCCCGCAGTACCTGATCAAATTCGTAAAACGTGCTGATGCAAACTGACAATGCACTGTTCCGCTGATAACCTGAAAGAATAAAGAGCTGTCGGAACTTATCTTGGCGTATAATTTGCTCGAAAAATCTATCGAGATGGTGCATCATGGTATTAGTTACAAGTAGAAACCGAATTGTATTAACAGTCTTTTTGTCGTCCTACTAAAGACACGAGTTTCGTTATGTCCAGTCCAAGAGTCCAACAAATGCAATTATTTTCTGCATCTGGTAGGAAGACGTTTTGGATGTCATTTGGGAATTTTTTCTCGTATTTTTAACGATTTTAAAAACTCTATTGCAAGATTACTGCAAATAAAAGTCCTTTTTTAAAATTTTGATCGTGATTTTTGCCCCGAAATTACTGAAGACCATTAAAAAGCTGAAGATACCGTAATCCACTGGTGCTTATCACTGGCATAGTTATACACGAATGTATCATAGCACTCACAGTCTTCACAAGCGACTTTCTTTCTTCACTCAGAATGATAACGCGCGATCTGCAGGCATTCGTTGCGTGAATGCTGACTGGCTGCATACACATCACTTTAGGCGATAACGAGACACTTTTTCTTCGTGTCAGATACGTATTGCTACCTATTAATAACATCTCCTCTACAGGTTTGCTTCAAATAAATTTCGTAATTTGACTACTTTTTTCCATTTAATTTTCTGAATCTGTTCAAATACGTCGAAGAAGCCTAGAAATCAGCAATATTCATCTCACTTTGATTCGGAGAGCACAGCCTAGCAGATGTACCTCGGTAACAGTGTATTGGGCCACACGAGCACATCTAAATCATTTCATAGTTTTCCTTTCAGTATTTTACAAGTTTCATTGTGGCATGTACTTCGCACTTCCCCCAAATCCTTGTCCCATTTATATAACTAACATTCAGATTTTGCGAAGTGGAACTGGCTTTTGCGCGCTGCTTAACTTTAAACGTTTTCTTTCTCCCTCGTTTAATCAAGAAACATAAAACGTTTCCTCTGATAATGAAAACTATTACTGTACATGTTTTCTTTGGGCTAGGTAGTACTGTCTTTTTATTCTTGATTGTAATTAGTACAACGATCATTGTCTGAACCGCAATTTGTGGAATAGTAAATTATTTCCTTTTTCTTCTAATGTATTCACAATTTGTAACGAAATTTCGGCGTCACTGGAATGAATGTCCTATAAATTAACTAATAAATGACTTATATGTAGGTTATCAGCAGCAAATGATTTCGATTCCATACCACGTTGTTCTTATTTCATCTCTGCAAGGCTGAAAACATTAACTGGATTCCACATTACTGTGAAGCTGTGTTAGGTCTGTTGGTCGATTCTGGAATAACCGTGCTGTGAGTCAGCCCAGCAGTTAACACAAAGACTATGAATCGGCGTGAAATTTACGGAATGAGAGATAATTACTACTTGCAGTACTGGTAAAGATGTCTTGTCGGATGGAAAAAAATACAGCCTCCTCTTATGATTGCTAGCGAAAATTGTTCTTGTGAACGACTATTGGCGTAATAAATAAAAATATTCTTGCGCCTATGGTAACTCTTAACCATGAAAGAAAATACTTATATTATCAGATATAGCATTTACTTGTACATTGTTGACGCTCCGGTGAAAATTTCATGTCCTTTTTCTGTGAGATCTAAAACATATGTACTCTCAAGCGAGACTGAAACAAAAGTTTTTAAAAATTGAATATTCACGGACATTGCTCTTTTGTTACAAAGATAACTGATGCGTTCGGTCGTAAGACATGATAACCAACAGAATGAAAACTTACGGGAAATCGGCTGTTAAGTTTTGAGGAAAATATCAAATAGTTTGCTCTAACAAAACTCACATAATTATGTTGCGCAGATATTCTATGTGTACTGAAAAGTAACATTCGTCTTAGCAGCTCCTCATAACATTTTGTTTGCGAATATAAGAACTAAAATCAGAGGAAAGATGCCCGTAGATACCATATTTTTTCATTCACGTATGAGACATTGCTACCTTGTTATCTGCCAGATACCATGTTTCACAACAAATGACGTTAAATGTTGCTTCTGGTACGTGGCAGTTACCAAATAGATGGAACCTTATCTGGATGTTTACAGTGCAGTGGTGTAACATGATAATCACATTGGAAATAAAATAAAGTAGCCAAAATTTGCATTACCAATTGTTTTTTAAGCAGTTTTTAGGTACAATAATTTTACATTTAATGCTCAGGAACTAAATTCGTGTAATATCCGTGATATGCCTTTGGAATATACTTGAACAGGCTGAGGACATCGCGCAATTTTTCCTTATTGACTGGTATTGGTGTATTATACAGCAGTGGAAGAGGTGCGTTAAATTTCCCCAGAAATCTTCTGTAAGAGGACGACCTTTCAGCTTCAATGATATTTCTTCACCAGATCCGAAATATGATTTATAAACAGACAGAGAATCTGGTTCTTCGCGGACCAACAGAAGTTTGACAGACGCAGCAGTTACATTCTTGGGTGCTCTAAACAATGCCTTCAGTGAAGAAACTTGAAAGAAATCTCCCTGCTGCATTCTGTACACATTAAAGGGAGGTGAGCCTTGGGCGTTTCTCAAGATCTGTCCCCATTCCTCCGGGCAGTACACATACTGAATGTGATCCCTCACATACTGCTCTATCTGATGGCAACATAGTATGTCCAACTACTGGAAAAACAAGTTCAACACGTTTTACACTGCCACGTGTCAATAATTTAAGCCAGAGACCGACTATTGTCGAGTTTTTATTTTGACCACAGCAGTTATCTGATATTACTATCAGTTTCTTGCACTGTATGTCATTCACGGTGAAGTGTTCCAATATGAAACTTGCAATTTCCTCACTTCCTCTCCTAGCAGTAGCCTCATCCCAGTAATACAAGTGCCCTACGTTATTGCAGCAATCGTGAATGCTGAGGTTGTAGCAAAACAATTTTCTTTTGTAAAATGCAGGTCCAGTGGATAATTTTGGAAAGGGCAACGCTTGTTGGAGATCAAATGTTGGAACAAGGGCTTCTTTGTCCTCTGGGGCAACTTGCAAAAATGTATGGCCGGCAGCAGCATGTAGGTGGTGTCTCTCGATTTTGTGTCCAATTTCTTGGACTTTAGCGTCATTTTTATAGTTTTTGGCTTGTTGCAGTTCAATTCTCATTGAGTCGCAGTCCTTACATGTGTCTGTCTTAGGAGACTTGAATCCTAAATTAAATTCTTCCGTAAGTATTCTTCTGAACTTGTCTGAAGACACAGGACTGAGTATATTCTTCAAAACAACGTTTAACTGTGTATTCCATAGACATAAATATCTGATAAGGATTTTTGCGCCTGGTGTAGTGACTTTCGTATTTGGGAAGTTTTGATATAAAAGTATGCAGAATTTTTATATCGTCTTCTGAACACTTTTTCTTGTCGTGCCCATGTGCACCTCTTTTATCTGATGGTGGAGTATGAGCGCCATTGGTTTTTTTAACCAAAACTTCGACTCTCCCCCTACTTTTTTGCAGTCCGTGGATGTTGAGGAAAGCAGTTTTACATACTTCTACTTTTCACCCTTCAACCAAGATATTGTAAGTAATGGTAAATTTTCTTCAAGAGGGACTTCCACTCTTTTTCGTACTTCTGGCAGTTTTTTTAACATCTATTAGACCAAATAGATAAGCGTTTTGGATGTTGTAGTTTCCCATTCCATTGAACTCTTCAAACACCGAGTGTCATTCGTCAGCATCAATGTTTGAAAACATTTTTTCTTACAAAGGCAATCTGGGCCTGCTTCTCGACGTGCTTGTGGATTTCCTTTTCCTCGATAAGACAAATAGATTTTATAAATTTCTTAATTTTTTTTTCATATTAGTTTACCCCACGTTTCCTTTTTCTACCTTTTATGTTTGATTTTTCCTGATCATCTACAGGATCCTTTTGTTCAAGAGATACCGACGATCCTGCATAACGGACTCTACTAGCAGGATTAGGTTTTCCAGAAGCAGTAGGTGACCTCACATCAGCATTGTTTTCATCTGTTGGTTGTAGACCCACTGGTACATGGTTCCGATTCACAATCCTGGTTGATATTGAGCGCGGTCGATTTCTGAAATAAAACAAGGAATACTTGTATCGAAAAGCGCATTACCCTTCTTTCTAAAAAAAAAAAAGTGCAAGGGATGATAATAATAAAAATCTCGTGTGCCTCCAGATTCTGTTGCTAGTCTATCAACTTGAAGCCACTCGGGAGGTTCCCGTGTCCCCAACCTGCAAGAGAAGGGATCTACGGTTCATCGCGGAAGCCGAACCGCGGCTGTATCTGGCGTAATTCGTATCTTATTGAAAACGATCGGTCCGAAGATTAACTGGAAACGCTTCGTGATCCGACCACGATTCAATGTCGTGACCTTTGGCTTGGTAGTCAAGCGCTTAAGTCGCTACACTACAGGATGCCAGGTAAAAGTGTTGTGTTTACGTTTTAGGTAGACATTTCTTCTGAAGAGCTGCGTTATACCATGATAATAGAAAAATTCCTGGGTGATTTAACCTAGTGGGTGTAAAACATGGTAACTCTAGTAGATACCGTGGTCACCTTCGCACATATTTATAATTTGCGAGTCAAAATGAAACCTATTTCGGATATTTCTATATAATGCATTGTGTTTATGTTTTACGAAGTTTGGTTACTGATGTGTTGGCAGGAGAGCCAACACCATGTTGCTAGAGGAGGCCGAAATGCACGCGTTTAAGCTCACGCAAACTGGCGTGAGGTCTGCAACAGGACAATGTAATTAATATAGCCAATAAGGTACGTTGCTGCTGGAATACTTAACTTTAATCCATAATTTGTGTACATCGCTCTTGACGGTACATAATTACAATCTCAATATAACTGGTAATGGCACCTTGCTAGGTCGAAGCAAATGACGTAGCTGAAGGCTATGCTAACTATCGTCTCGGCAAATGAGAGCGTATTTGTCAGTGTAGCATCGCTAGCAAAGTCGGCTGTACAACTGGGGCGAGTGCTAGGACGTCTCTCTAGACCTGCCGTGTGGCGGCGCGCGGTCTGCAATCACTGACAGTAGCGACACGCGGGTCCGACGTATACTAACTGACCACGGCCGATTTAAAGGCTACCACCTAGCAAGTGTGGTGTCTGGTGGTGACACCACATTCCTCCCCCGCAAATCGGCGTACGGTTGTGTTATAATGCTTCCGCCCGACGTGGGGAGGACCCTATGTTGACGTATGCGAAGAGGTGGGGAGCCTAACAACAGGCGAGGCTGTGCCACCCGCACCATGCCATTCGGTCCGAGGGGAGCTAGGAAACGCCTGAAAACCTAGTCCAGGGTGCACGCCAACATGCGGTGTATGCGCCCGCAGAGAGACAGGAGGGGACGACGGGCGAAGACGACATCTGGTCCGGAGCGGGCAAGAGTTCCATGTCGGAGGACAGCTGGTCACGGGAAGCGATCGGCGGCCCGTGACCCAGGGAGGCGCCCGGCGTTTGCAGCGACGCGTCCACTGCGGGCGTCGCCGGCGGGAGAACAGGCGGCGGCGCGTCGCCATGGGGCAAAATGGAAGGCAGCGTCGGTAACACCTGGGGCTGAGGCGAGCCAGTAGATGGGTCCCCAGGGCGCTGACCGGACGGCTCCGTCGCTGAAAGCAGACGGGGAGCGGCAGAACTGGTGCGACGACAGAGGCGCAGCCGATTGAGATGCCGACGCACCTCACCAGAGGCCCCCAAAACCAGATACATAGCGCGGCCGAGGCAGCGAAGAATGCGCCCTGCGAGCCAACGCCGTGAACCTCGATAGTTGCGATAGGATACAACGTCGCCTGGAGCAAAAGCAGGTGGCCGCCGCTGAACAGGAACCTGATGTGGCGGATGTAGCAAAGACAACAATGTTCGATGAGGACGACCGTGGAGCAACTCAGCCGGCGAGCGACCATCTCGGGGCTGAGAGCGATACGTGGACAAAAAGAGCAATAACGCGTCCTCCCGAGAATGCGACTCTTTCAGCTTCAACATCTGGGACTTGAAAGTCCGGACCAATCGTTCAGCGGCACCGTTTGACTGAAGCGAAAACGGCGCGGATGTCAGATGTTGAATACCATTGGCCTTGCAGAATGACTGAAATTCTGCGGACATGAATTGTGGGCCATTGTCGGAAACAATAGTCTGTGAAAGACCTTCAATGCAAAAGATAGCAGATGATGCTTGGATGGTGGCAGATGACGTCGTGGAAGACATCCGGACAACAAAAGGAAAATTACTGAATGAATCTACCACAACCAACCATCGAGCATTCCAGAATGGACCAGCAAAATCGATGTGTAAGCGTTGCCAAGGGGAAGTGGCTTTTGGCCATGCAAAGAATTTCCGCGGCGGTGCGGATTGTTGTCCGGCACACGCCATGCAAGAAGAGCACATATTCGTAATCGCAGCATCGATTCCGAACCAAGTACAGTGCTGACGAGCAAGTTGTTTCGTTCGCACTATACCCCAATGTCCTTGGTGGAGAAGCCGTAAGACAGAGGACTGTAGCGAACGTGGGACCACGACCCTGGACTGATCATTATCAGAACGCAACAGTAAAACACCACGTCGTACAAAAAGTCTCTCCTTGTGAACAAAAAAATCGTCGAACCAACGGATCCTCGATCCGTGACTTTGACAAGGGCCATTGCGTAGCAACAAAACGCATAACGGTAGCAAGGACAGGGTCGGCAGCTGTGGCCGCAGCTACACGACGAAAATCAATCGGAAACGATTCGACCACGTCATCGGTTTCCGAATCAATGAACATGCAAGCAAGTTCGGAGGAATCGAATGCCCTATTCTCAGCAACAGGTAAACGGGGCAACGCATCGGCGTTTCCGTGCTGAACAGTGGACCGATACAAGATACCGTAGCGGAAACTGCGAGAGGAAAATAGACCAGCGAATGAATTTCTGCGCTGTACGTGGAGGTACAGGCTTGTTCGGATGAAAAAGGGATGTCAAAGGCTTGTGGTCTGTGATGATGGTAAAGTGACGACCATACAAGAAATCATGAAACTTAGTAACACCAAATACGAGAGCCAATGCTTCTTTCTCGATCTGTGAATAATGTCTTTGCGCAGACGAGAGCAATTTGGACGCAAAGGCAATAGGGCGATCATGCGATCCATTTTTGTGCGCAAGCACAGCACCGATCCCGAAATCCGATGCATCTACCATCAACAAAAGGGGTAAGGCAAGTATTTGAAAGCAACGCCGATTTCAACTGGCGAAAGGCGCGTTCGCATTCCGTCGGCCAGACGAACGGAACACCTTTACGGCGTAAGCGATGAAGCGGAGCTGAAATGGAAGAGGCGTGGCGCACATATTTATGGTAGTAATTGATTTTTCCCAGCACACTCTGTAGCTGCTTCAAATTCTGCGGCGAAGGCAAGTCTTGTATGGCACGGAGGTGCTCTGGACTGGGATGTATGCCGTGGGCATTGAGTACACGTCCCAGATAGGGTAAGTTACGAGCAAAAAACACACATTTGTCCTTCCGCAAGCGAAGACCATTTTGTCGCAAGACCTGAAATAATGTTCTGAGATTGGCTAAATGTTCTTCTTCCGTCTTTCCGGAGATCACAATATCGTCCAGATAGTTTGCTGCAGTAGGGACCGAGGCAGCAGATATTGCTGAAACAATGCAGGGGCGGATGCACACCCGAATGGCAGTCTTTTGAAGCGATACAAACCAAGATGCGCGTTAACCACCGAAACGCGCTTGGCGTCTTCGTCTCAATATAACTGGTAATGGCGCCTTGCTAGGTCGTAGCAAATGACGTAGCTGAAGGCTATGCTAACTATCGTCTCGGCAAATGAGAGCGTATTTGTCAGTGTAGCATCGCTAGCAAAGTCGGCTGTACAACTGGGGCGAGTGCTAGGACGTCTCTCTAGACCTGCCGTGTGGCGGCGCTCGGTCTGCAATCACTGACAGTAGCGACACGCTGGTCCGACGTATACTAACTGACCACGGCCGATTTAAAGGCTACCACCTAGCAAGTGTGGTGTCTGGCGGTGACACCACAGTTACCACGGACTCAGTTCATATTTGTTGAAAGGAATGTTTAGAATTTCCGTTTTTGAAAAGTTTCAATACGGAACAGGCAGTAAAACTTTTACTTCAAACAGATTAAGAAATAAAGGCATCTGTTCTTACCTTTTTAAGGAGTAATTTGCATCCGATTTGTTTGCACTCATAAACAGGATAATACTCTGGGCTTTCATCTTCGTCACTATAGGAAGAACTGTAGTCAGCATTATTGTTAGCGCTCGAAGCTTTCGCTTCAAGTTCCTCATCACTACGAAACAGACTGTGTCGGGCCGCCATGTTTGTTACTTACAATGTTTTACCTGCAGTCAGCTGTCACTTACCATAACATAATACCAACATAATTTCTTACAACGTACACATCTCCCACAGATTCCTTCACCAACCTATGAAATCAGCTGTAAGGAGTCCGACGTTGCCAAAAATTACGACTGAGTGCCTCAAATTTAAAAGCCTATCCTTGCCGTCTTCTGCTACAATGTACAAATTTGTTAGTACTAATGATGAAAATAAACATTTTTAGAAATTAACAACGAGAAAAAAAGGAGGTATGATATTGGGCGTTGTTTGGGTATTACACGAAGGCAAAAGCTGTTAGCTAGCATACACCAAGGCAACAAAAGACAAATTAATTGAGTTTTATCTCCATTGTTAACGCCTCGCATAGGCAACTGCTAATTATCATGAGTTACTTAAAAATTCTACTGTGAACAGTTGTCCAAGAAGCTATCATCGGAAACAAACTGAATTCATGATTTCTTTTGGCTATGTTATTAACTTAGCGGTTTTCTAGCAGCTAAGAATATTTTCTTGCCGTTCTACACATGCAATGTCTGCTACAGACTATGTTAGAAGTGAACATTTCTCCAACCGCCCGGTGACCTACGAATTTGTCTGTTTTCAACATTTTTTGAAAAGAGAAATACTCGTAGTGTGCCTTAGCAGCTATAATTTTGACATTATATTTCTTTCGGTGTATTCTTCCTGTATAAAAAAACTTCAGATTTCGCAATGTCGAATTGGACTATTCTCTTTTTAGAAAGATGGGACGAGCACAAGAAGTAATATAGATAAAGAATCGAAGGGGTTGTATGGAAATTCATTGCATCTGTAAATGAAATCCCATAGAAGACTCTAGTGTGATAGTTTGTGATTTTTTACAATCTGATACCCTTAAAAATTAGGCATTGCAACAGACATAGGTCTTATTCAGGGACGAATTACTTGTATTCTGTCAGATCTGTACGACAATTATGTTGCAGCCATTGTTCCCTCGCTGAACATGCGAATGGAGCAGGTGAGAAAATCCATAGTACTGTTGCGATGCACTCTCCACCAGGCACTGTACAACATGTGGAGTGTACACTAAGGTGACAAAAGTCGTGGGATAACTTCTATTACCGTGTAGGAAGTTCTTTTGCCCCACGTAGTGCAGCACGACGTGGCATGGACTCACCAAACTGGTGGAAGTTTCCTGCAGAAATATTGAGCCATGCTGTCTCTAATGTCGTTCATAATTGCGAAATTATTGCCGATGCAGGATTTTGTGCACGAACGGACTCCTTGTTTATGTCCCACAAATGTCGTCTGTGTTTCAACTGACATGGTCATGAGTCTAGGAAGGCGCCATAGGGGATATTGTGCTGCTAGCAAAGGCACTCGCTTCGGTCGTCCGCTGCCATTGCCCAATAACGCCAAATTCCGCAACACTGTCCTAACGGATACGAACGTCGTACGTCCAACATTGACTTCAGCGGTTATTTCACGCGATTCAAATGGTTCAAATGGCTCTGAGCACTATGGGACTTAACGTCTGAGGTCATCAGTCCCCCCGCCGGCCGGTGTGGCCGTGCGGTTAAAGGCGCTTCAGTCTGGAACCGCGTGACCGCTACGGTCGCAGGTTCGAATCCTGCCTCGGGCATGGATGTTTGTGATGTCCTTAGGTTAGTTAGGTTTAATTAGTTCTAAGTTCTAGGCGACTGATGACCTCAGAAGTTAAGTCGCATAGTGCTCAGAGCCATTTGAACCATTTTTTTCATCAGTCCCCCAGAATTTAGAACTACTTAAACCTAACTAACCTAAGGAAATCACACATCCATGCCCAAGGCAGGATTCGAACCTGCGACCGTAGCGGTCGCGCGGTTCCAGACTGTAGCGCCTAGAACCGCTCGGCCACTCCGGCCGGCTTTAACGCGGTATTTCTTGTCTGTTAGCACTGACAACCGTACTCAAACGCCGGTGCTCTCGGTCGTTAAGTGTACGCCTTCCGTCACTCAGTTGTCCACAGCGAGAGGTAATGCCGGAGGTAATTCGGCACACTTTTGAGACTGAGGATTTCGGAATATTGAACTCCATTACAATTTTCGAAATTGAATGTTCCATGCGTTTACCCCCAACTAACATTCCGCCTTCACAGTCTGTTAATTCCCGTCGTGCGGCCATAATCTTGTTGATAACATTTTCACGTGAATCGTAATATAAATGACAGCTCGGCTAAAGCACTGTCCTTTTATACATTGTGTACGCGATATCACTTCCATCTGCGTATGTGCATATCGCTCTCCCATGAATTTCGTCACTTCTGTTTATGTAAGGTTTTAGATGTAGAAGACAGTGCCATGAAGAGGCTCCTGTTGGAAGAAAACGAAAATGGAAAAGAAGCAAGACAAAACTGACAAAGGACATCATGCTGATTGCAAAAGAAGAACTAGCTCGGTGTTTTTAGAGGATTAAGGGAGGAATGTGTGAGGGTATTCTGAAGAAACTACGCTGACATCGTCACACTGCTCCATCAGTGACAGAGCAAGTGACGTAGCCAGTAAGAGGGCAGTAGCCGGTGCCACTCACCACATGCCTGGTCTCCTGGTGCTCCGTGGTTCCGACGCTTCACCCCCACTTGACCTTTCGTGCTGTAACAACAGCGGCGGCACAGTACCTGGCGTCTGCGGCGTCTGCCCTGCGTCGCTCCACCGAAGTCCTGTCACGACCAGGCTCCCCCGGGAGGTCGGAAAATTGTAGAGTTCGAGATGGGCATTATGTTGGCGCGGGATCATTTCCGCGCGATTTAGGAGCAGCGGCCAGATGAAAACTGACGAGGTGGGCTGGTAGGAGCGGGCCGCAGTTAGGTCATTTCCTGTAACACAGCTAACACAGGTCTTTTAATTGGTGGCCCATTTCGGACATCGGAAACTTCTAATTGCTGATTGACCTCCCAGATATGCATTACAACGGAGAAGTGCTTATTTATTGTTTTTACACTTCCCACATGGAACTTCAGCAAACTGTTGCAGTGTTTCAAACAGTTAAATTAAAAGGAAGGTCAGCGTTGGTTGTAATATTGAGGTTTTATTGATAGCAGAATCGATTTTTGATCACATAGTGATCATCTTCGGTGCTGGAAGTTATTAATTTTTACATAGCGATCAGTGAGTAAAACCAAAAATCACAAATACACCTGAGCATAAACCAACTGTTGGAAAGAACATACCTGTACACATTAAACGCAGACACTGGTATCAAGTTATCAATAACCAGAACTGAGAAGCGATCACAATTACTGAAGTCGCTGTTTACATCACCTATACAGCAGACCTCGAGGTGACAGGGTCTTGGAACGCCCTCTATGTGGCGTGTGTCACGTGAAGACTTAACATTTCTTTATATGCCAAGAGATTACCACAAAATACCAACGTGCACTTACAAATCATTAATTGAATATTTCAATTTTAAAATTGTACATTAAAAAACGCATAGCAAGAAAAAGACAGGGAGGAAATGCACATCTTGCCAACATACGCTGGCGTGTTATTTTCAAACAACTTAAAAAAAAAACATGTCAGAATAAAAATCAACAGGTGAAGTTATATGGTGTCAGATTACAGGACTAGAAAAGATGAAAAATATACAAAAAAACATAACATCAAATATAACAGAATTTGTTATAACACAGTAACCGCCATCTGGCTTAGGGAGTCAGAGATATAAGATTCTTAATTTACGTAAAATATTACATTGAAACCAATAAGTCAAGTACATGAATGTAATTATACCATGTATGTCACAATATAGCAGGTCAAAATGCCAATAAACTCATTAAGTGTTATAAAAAATTTAAACGGTGCAGATTAACAGTTTTTTTATCGTATTAAACGACGTGATGCAACACACATATCATTTATCCCATTGGGACATGTGAACACTTTATATAAATTAAAAAGTCATCGTAATTATGAAAGCAGAGTGTTTTAAATGCACATTGTGGATGCAGAGATCGCTTATCCCATTCGTGAGTGAAAACTACTATTACAAATTACAAAGAATAAATTATATGTTGGATAGAGACAAGTGTACGAAATACGCTAGCTTAGTAGATACCTCCACTATCACACCTGTTATTTATAGAAAAATTTATCAATAAACTATTACCTTCACCGAGAGTCTATCTTCTTTCATCACAATGAGTGGATTTTGGTTTGGCTCCGATTGACGAAACAATCCTATTAATTTACTTCAATAAAAGGAAAATTCATTTGTCATTGAGATTCCGTTGATAAAGAAACGCCGTCAACCGCACGTGCTATGGTCGCACCGAATGTTGAACGAATGAGAAATTAAGCCCTAGTATCACATGTTTATTGCGTAAGAAAACGCGTTTGATCCTGCACGACCATGCGGTGACCAACAATATTTCTGACATGTTATTACTCACCAGCCTACAAATCATTTGTCATACAATTATGCCATGTGATTTATCTTTTGGGTGTGAATTAAAAATTGTATATTAATTTCCATAAAAACAATATTTTATTACACAAAAACTCAACACACAAGTCAATAATCTTATCACTAGGGATAATACTCTAGCTACGGTTCTGTAAACACACAGTGAATCACGACGAAATTAATGAAGTGGTAGCAGGGGTATTCTCGATGGGACGTGGGTTAAAACATCAACCACAGCGGGAGAACGGAAACCACAAGTCGACCATGTACGGTTGTAATTAGTTGTACTTCAAACGGCAACAGAGAGGAAAAAATTCCGTCCATGCACATGTAAATTATATTCCTCATTACTGAGATCTTGCCGGCCGGTGTGGTCAAGCGATTAAAGGCGCTACAGTCTGGAACCGTGCGACCGCTACGGTCGCAGGTTCGAATCCTACCTCGGGCATGGATGTGTGTGATGTCCTTAGGTTAGTTAGGTTTAAGTAGTTCTAAGTTCTAGGGGACTGATGACCTTAGAAGTTAAGTCCCATAGTGCTCAGAGCCATTTTACTGAGATCTTGCAGTTATATTGGACACTACGAAATGTTAACGTTGAAAAAAAAGGCTGCTCTGAGTCGCAAAGTCCGTTAAATTTGACAGAGTTCGTCATACGATTCCGAGTTTTAAAGTTTTGGTATTCGCTGTACTCGGGAGGTCGAGTTCGATATACTAAAACAGATCGATAACCGACAAGCACAAGTCAGTCGCCGCGTGTGGGTCGACTCCACACAAAGAGAGCGGCTTGACAGTAGTAAACATTGCGATACTGGAAATTCAGACGCGCCACTCAGACATGGACTACAATGATATGACTTGCTGAAGGCAATGAAGATAAAGAATAATGAACAGGAACCGAAATTTCAATGGAGGCACACATATGGCTGACAGCGATGCATGCTTCCCACTTTACTTTCCTCTTAAAATTTCTCTCCTATCAAAAATTTCGTTCAGATTACATTCCGCGAAATGAAGTACCGTTGAATGATTAACGCGAGAGATTACACGTGGAGGTAATTACAAGTAACAAGATACAACCACTCTTGACGGACAAAGCCTGAACACAAGATCCAGCACCATTCATGAGTCAATTTACACACTTAAATATTATCAGGACGTAATTAATTATGTAACTAGAAAGAAATTCTACTTTCATGGCTAGCAATTGCCGTGCCTGCTTCACACATTCCGATTTATCCTAAAAGTATGTCTGCAAAGGACAAGCATGTTCACCAGCGAAGGTCTGCAGCAAGACTCTATATAAGGAAAGAAGGTTACATCCACTCGGCTAGCCGCCAGGGAGAAGTATAAAAAAGGCGAAAACGTACTATATCAGCTCAATGCTGGAGCTTTTTTAAAATTTTGTTTCATGCTATTTTTTATTTATTTATTTTTTTATTTATTTAGTCAAGCAGAAAGAACAGTGAAAGGTCAGGATTCGCTAAATATTATTTTACTTTGCACTCCGAATCTAAGAGAAACGGACGATTAATCTAAAAGTCAGGACCACTACTTCAGACAAAATGAGATGTATGTGGCCCTTACGGCACGTTAAAAAAATTCTCTGCCATGTTTTAATGTTTTCAAACTAAACAGACGAAGAAGGAAGGGAAAAACTAGTAATGGGCACAAAAAAAAGATGGCTCTGAGCACTATGGGACTTAACATCTTAGGTCATCAGTCCCCTAGAACTTAGAACTACTTAACCCTAACTAACCTAAGGACATCACACACATCCATGCCCGAGGCAGGATTCGAACCTGCGACCGTAGCAGTCCAGTGGTTCCGGACAGCAGCGCCTAGAACCGCACGGCCACCGCGGCCGGCCGAACGGGCACAGGAAGAAGAACATAACTCAGCATGTTCTTCCCCGAAGCATTATCATGTGTTCGAGATAATAATTAGAATGAGGGCAACTACAAGGCATGATAGTCAGAAAATGATGAAAGCGTGTAGAAAAGCTGACCTCCTTCAATGCAACGCAACACTGTCAAGATAACGTAAGGACTTAAGTTACATACGTCGTACCGCGCTAAATGGCTTTGAGCACCTTGGGTCTTAACTTCTGAGGTCATCAGTCCCCTAGAACTTAGAACAACTTAAACCTAACTAACCTAAGGACATCACACACATCCATGCCCGAGGCAGGATTCGAACCTGCGATCGCAGCCGTCTCGCAGTTCCAGACTGAAGCGCTAAGACTGTTGCGCAGGGGCCAAGCATAGGAGAGAGCACAGATTTCAGTTGTCCTGTAGGTACAGCTTCTGTTATAATACGGATGACAGGTGAATCGCAGTGATCGAGTGAAAATGGCACAGAAGTTGAAAACGTACTCCGAAGGTGAAGTACATGGGACACGACGAGTCTTGTGCACAAAATATCTAAACTGTAATGACACTGGGAAAGCGAAACTATGGCTGTATGTCAAGGAAAGCAATTTTGCGTTCAGCCACAGTTACGTAGTACCAACAGTTTGACAATTCCGCATAGATGTGAGTCATACTGATCGGAAGATCCAGATCTTTCGGGCAAGATGAAAGAAACACATGATTCGCTGACCAAGACTGGGATTGCTGTCGACGAAGAATTGAGCGGCCGGCCGCTGTGGCCGTGCGGTTCTAGGCGCTTCAGTCTGGAACCGCTTGACCGCTACGGTCGCAGGTTCGAATCCTGCCTCGGGCGTGGATGTGTGTGATGTCCTTAGGTTAATCAGGTTTAATTAGTTCTAAGTTCTAGGCGACTGATGACCTAAGATGTTAAGTCGCATAGTGCTCAGAGCCATTTGACCCATTTTTGAAGAATTGAGCGTTGGGCTATTGTTAACAGATACTAGGTTATGATGTTGAAAAAAGTGTCATGTGTTTGTGTCACTTTGAACTGTACCGCAGCGTTAAAAGAAAATTAGTTGGCCTGTCTTAATAACATGTAATTTCAGATTTAAAGAAAGGTAACAGTCTTACTTGTTGAGTCTCACTTCGGATTAACATGCAGATTTACGTAATGAATGACAGGTGACGACTGATTTCGAGATTCACACGCACGTTTACGTAATGACTGCTGTACGCAAGCTCATTGTGGGTATGAGCATGACACCGATTTAAAGATGGGCCTGGGACAGAAATTACAAATTGTCAAATACAGTCTAGTTTGTTTTTAGATATTATGTAAATAAAGGAGAAGTAAATATCTCTAAACACATTAAGCGATGAAGTAAAGTTGTTTAACCATAAGATAAATCCTTTTGTATTTGAATGAACAATAGTTCTTTTTTTATAGGGCAGAAGTTTAGGAGTGCACCTGGGTCTACACAAGCCCTCCGAGAATTTGCTGGAAAGCTAATTTTTCTAACGAAATAGTTGATAAGTTCACTTGTTATTTGAGGGAAGTTTTATGTTCCTGGGGCTACAAAACTGTAACACCGGAATTTAAAAATAAATCGCGTGTTAGGATTAGAATATTCAGGAATATCATAACATTGAACAGGAAAAACTTTTGATTTGCGCAAGTTCCATTAAAGACCATATATTCTTAAGGAAACTGGAATGAGACATTTGAAACTAGGTAGGTGAATGCTAAACCAGACAGCTATTAGGGAGGATGGTTTTTGAAGTTTTGGTTTACATGACTATTAATTGTGAGCATTTACTTAAATAACAAATATTAGTAAAAACGAAGTAGGCTTAGACCACCAGTGATCTGAAAATAATAAACTTTAGTGAAACAGCTCTACTGATATCAGCACTACGCCAGCCGTCAATATGCGGGGAAAATCTTATTTTCTACAATTTTCATAGGCAGAAATTCTGCACATATTCATTTTCATATTTGCTACCTATTTACCTTCGGAAATGTTGGAAGTACTCTGCTAAAGAACAGCGATTACTAGAACATGGATCTCCATAGTGACTATATCGTGCACATGTCGAAGCATTTTCAGTGTTACGTAAAACTACGTTAGATATGAAGTCCACGTTCAAGCCAACGTTGCGTACAGCCTTGTCTCTTTTCGACAGAAAACATTACTCACATTATGTAAATGAAGAGTTTTCATTTTTTGGCACTAAGCGTCTGGTCACTCGACAAATATTTCTTCATGTATAAAAAACTTCCCACTATTTAACGAACTTATTAAATTCGAATTTGATTTTTCTTCACTAGCAAAATATACGTTTTTCTCACTTGCTGCTATATGGCAGACGAAATTTTCTAATAATTTTACTAGAGTGTAAAGTCGCGTTTTGTCTTTATAGAGATTGCTGGTTTCATACGAATTTCGAGGGTCTTCAGATTAATTGTACTTGTAGAGCAACCCGTCAGTTTTTATGTGCTGTCCAAAGCATCCATAAATCACAATAGAAAAATTAAAGATCTATCACGCAGAACACTTAAATCTGACGGCCGCTAAGCGCCTACTATGGACTTGAAGATTTTCGAAATTCGAACGAAACTGCCAATCATAATAAACACAAATGCGACAACAGACCTCAAAACGGAATATTAGAATAAGGATTAGTTGTCACTCATGCATCTCTGCTACCGTGATATTTTCACCCGCAGAATGGCGAAGAAGAACGTCGTCTATGGTTCGTACGTAAACGTTAGTGACTTCTGCGACATACGCTATTGGTGCCCGTCGATAGTGTCACAATGAGATACTTTTACACGTGTAGTTCCGCAGCGTCAAATCAAGGAGCAAATTTCCAGAAGTCATGGAACGAGTCTGTTCATGAAATAAAATGAGTGAAGTGGCGAATGTAGAACACACTTCGTACGGGGTTATGTAGTGTAGACACTTTGGTGTTCCGAGATGATCCGGCCGGCCACAGTGGCCGAGCGGTTCTAGGCGCTTCAGTCTGGAAACGCACGACCGCTACGGTCACAGGTTCGAATCCTGCCTCGGGCATGGATGTGTGTGACGTCCTTAGGTTAGTTAGGTTTAAGTAGTTCTAGGGAAATGATGACCTCAGACGTTAAGTCCCATAGTGCTCAGAGCAATTTGAACCACTTGAGATGACCGGTTTCAACATTCCTTTACTGCTGTAGTCATATCGTGTGGAACTTTTACGCTTTCACTTCATGTCAGATGATAGCAGCATAAGACTATTGAAACCGTCATCTTGGAACAATAAAAGTACAGTATCTACATTGCAATCGTGTCGTATCTGGTTTATTCTTCATTTCCAGCCATTCAGATCGCCCAGCTGCACAGCGTGTGTACCTTACAAAACGAGAAAAGTAATAATAGATTAAGTAATGTGGACTTGTCCGCAGCAAACAAGCTGAAATTGTATATATTAGCATAATCAACAGTACGGCACAGGAATAACTTTATTTTTTTCGCAGTAGCTCCCCTTCAGTACAGAAGGCGTGATCCACGAGGAAACTACACAATTTAGACCTGTGTGGATCACTGCAAAGGTGTTTTAATACTTGGGTAGCTTATTGTTAAGGGATGTAGCTGAATACTGCACGCTTTCCTGCACACGAATCAAAAAAATGTTCAAATGTGTGTGAAATCTCATGGGACTTATCTGCTAAGGTCATGAATCTTAAGCTTACACACTACTTAACCTAAATTACCCTAAGGACAAACACACACACACCCATGCCCGAGGTTGGACTCGAACCTCCACCGGGACCAGCCGCACAGTCCATGACTGCAGCGCCTCGGACCGCTCGGCTAATCCCTCGTGGCCACACGAATCAAACAGGAGCGATCCAGACGGAGATTATATTTCTGCCTGAAGTGAACTGAAAGTCCCAATTCATAATGTCAACAAACAACATTACATTAATGTGACCAACGCCTGCGTTCGACATCAACGTGCAATATTCGTTCACAGACGGCGTGTGGCACCCCTAGCAATAAGCGATATATATGAAGCGTGTCGAAGGAGCGCGGAAAACAGTGCAGTCATTGTGGTAACGCGAAAACGAAGCGATTTGTCTAACATCCAGAAGGTCGTGATCTTTGGCTTTCGGGATGGGGATGGAAGCATCTCCGAAAGGGCTAAGTTTAGAAACTATTCGCGTAACGCTGAGGTTAAAGGATACAGTGCATGGGAAAATGGCTCCTTCGTAAACCGCTGCAGAGGCAACAGTGCTGCACCACAGGCCGTAGGTGACAAGGACGCCTACAGAGAGGTGTAAGGGCGAATAGACGAGTAACTGTTGACCACCTAACGGCCTAGATGAACCAAGGAGCTGCCAACAGTGTCTCCTCAAAGACTCAAAAACCGTTCAGCGAACATTGCTGCGTGTGGGCGATGCCAACAGGTGCCTGGTACATGCACCCATGCTGACTGCTGTCCATCCACGATGTCGGCTGAAATTTCCACACCAAAATCCCAACTCGACCTCCAAGGAGTGGCGAATCGTACCTTTTCAGATGAATCACGTTTTATGCTCCATCTAAATGGCCGTTGGCGTGTACGCCGTGAAACGTCTCAAACAAAGACACTGCAACAATCGTCAGAAGAGTCCTGTTGTGGAATGGAGCGTTGTGACCTGCGGAAGGTTTCCGTGGCATCCCCTGGGCGATCTCATCATTCTGGAAGGCACATTGCATCAACACAAGTATGCATCTCATTTTACAGACCCTGTCCACCCTTACATGGGGTTCCTTTTTTTCGGCACGATGGCGTCAATTAGCTGGGCAATGCGATGTGTCATATAGCACACAGAGTGCACGTATGGTCCGAAGAGCACCACGAAGAGTTAACCGTAATCTCCTGGCTACCAAGGTTCCCGTATTTAAGCCCAATGGAGAATCTGTAGGACCAGCTCGAGCAGGCTGTTCGTGCTATGGATCCTCAATCGAGAAACCTTGCGCATCTGTCCATGGGTCTCTAGTCCTCATGGCTCCACATCCATTTCGGTACCTTCCAGAAATACACTCTCTCTCCTCCTGGAGGTCTCGCAGAGATTTCCGCTGAAAAAGCTGGTTATTTAGGCTCCTGACTGGTGGTCACATTAATGTGAATAGACAGTGTATATACAGAGAGACCAGTGTCACTTTCCTGGACTCATTAAGGGGAGTCGACGAGAGGTTCCCGAATTTACACCAGATGTAGCACGAAGTACCAGTTTCCGAGATAAAAATACACTTTGTTGATGGGAGGAGTTACTCCCAAATTTAATGCCTTGCGACAGAAGCGAATGAAAATAAGCAGTGTAGATTAGTTTTCGCATTAGACTATTATATTCTGTTCTAATGGTAAAGATAAAAGCATTCAGTTTTTGACCATGATCTTGAGCTTTTCATGGCAGTTAATTATCTGAACACCTAGAAATTTGATGGTTCGGACTCACTAATCATATGCCCACTCCGTATTATCAAGACGTATGTTTTTCTTGGATTGTGTGTTAGAAGCTGTAAAAACTGAGTCAAGGTCTGACTTAGCATCAATATATTTTCACCTTCCATGAACTTATCATTTGAAGTCAACTATTTGATACATTATATAATTTGCACTCAAATTACTTAACTACCGTGCTACTCTCATCATTATATATATATATATATATATATATATATAAAAGTCAGTATAAATTTGAAAACTGAATAAATCACGGAATAACGTAGGTAGAGAGGTACAAATTGACACACATGCTTGCTTGGTATGACATGGGGTTTTATTAGAACCAAAAAAAAAATACAAAAGTTCAAAAAATGTCCGACAGATGGCGCTTCATCTTATCAGAATAGCAATAACTGGCATAACAAAGCAAGACACAGCAACGATGATGTTCTTTACAGGAAAGGCTCAATATGTCCACCATCATTCCTCAACAATAGCTGTAGTCGGGGAATAATGTTAAGAACAGCACTGCAAAGCATGTCCGGAGTTATGGTGGGGCATTGGCGTCGGATGTTGTCTTTCAGCATCCCAAGAGATGTCGGTCGATCACGATACACTTGCGACTTCAGCTAACCCCAAAGCCAATAATCTCACGGACTGACGTCTGGGGACCTGGGAGGCGAAGCATTACGAACGTGGCGGCTGAGCACACGATAATCACCAAACGACTCGCGCAAGAGATCTTTCACGCGTCTAGCAATATGGGGTGGAGCGCCATCCTGCATAAACATCGTACGTTCCAGCAGGTGTTTATCAGCTAGGCTGGGGATGATGCGATTCTGTAACGTATCGGCGTACCTCTCACCCGTCGCGGTAGCAATTACAAAACCAGAATCACGCATTTCCTCGAAGAAAAAATGCCCGATGACGGTGGATGTGGTAAATCCAACCCATACGGTGACTTTCTCGTCGTGCAATGGATTTCCCACGACAGTTCTAGGATTTTCGATAGCCCAAATTCTGCAGTTGTGGGCGTTGAGACCCTCGGAGCGTGAAACGAGCTTCGTCGGTCCATAGCACGTTACTCAACCAATCGTCATCTTCCGCCATCTTTTGGGACGCCCACACCGCAAATGCCCTCCGCTTCACTAAATCGCCAGGTAACAGTTAATGATGCCATTGGATTTTGTACGGATAGCATCGGAGGGTACGCCTCAGTGCCAACAAAACAGTAGTGTATGGAATGCCCGTGCGAAGTGCAACTGCACGAGCGCTGACTTCCCCGTGCATAGACGAACCCGCTACAGTGTCCATTTCTTCCTGAACTGTCTCAACAGCATTACGCCTTGTGCTCGGTCGGCCACTACGGGGTCTATCGTCTAAACAACCCGTGGCTCCGAACATCGAAATCATTCTCGCCACAGCTGCATTTGTCAACGGACCTTTACCCGTTCGAAACCCCTTCCTATGGCGATAGGATCTTAACGCTGAACTAGCACATTCCCCATTCTGATAATACAGCTTCACTAAAAGCGCCTTTTCAGATAACGTCAACATTCTGCGACTGCTGGCGCATCTGATTCTCTCTCTTTTTTTTCTTTATTGTGATTTTAAACACCTTATACAAAGGCGGGCTGTCAGCAGCATAGTACGCCGCTCTTCAGTCTTGAGTTTCACAATAAGTATTACATATAGGTGGCACATAGAATACAATCAAAACGGCGGGCAAAAAATGTAGACACTAAAAATAAAAAAAAAACATGGAGCCGTTCACGCTGGACGAGAAATACGACTAACACTAGTTGACACGGCGCACATAACATGGATGATGGCGACGGCACACGTGAACAGTGGTGGCGTGACGGCGAACGAACACTAAACACAAACGAAGGCACACACACGAGACACTGATGGCGATGATCTCCGGCGCGCGAATGTTCACTAACCGTGTACGAGTCCGGGGACCTGCCAAGAAAGGAGGAGGAGGGGGGGGGGTGATTCTCTCTCTCATTACAGCTCCTTTTATACACGATTGTCCTGCGCAGTTACTGACGTTTTGCTGTCCAGCGCCATCTGTAGGACATTTTGTGAAAGTGGTTCTAGGCGCGCAGTCCGGAACCGCGGGACTGCTACGATCGCAGGTTCGATCCTGCCACGGGCATGGATGTGTGTGATGTCCTTAGGTTAGTTAGGATTAAGTAGTTCTAAGTTCTATGGGACTGATGACCACAGAAGTTAAGTCCCATAGTGCTCAGAGCCATTTGAACCATTTTGTGAACTTTGTTTTTTTTTTGGTTCTAGTAAAACCCCATGTCATTCCAAGCATGTGTGTCAATTTTTACCTCTCTATCTAATTTATTCCGTGGTTTATTAAGTTCTCAAATTTATGCTGACTTTTTGATCACCCGGTATATATGAAGAAACGATAATGGTCCGAGCACTGACCACTGAGGCGCCCCACACTTAACCATGCCGCAATCAGAAGCTACTTCATACCCATTCTTATTATTGTGTGCATATTCATCATGGCTGTTTCCGAGCACGTAAAATTGATGTGGTGCAGACGATAAGGCAGTTGGTTAGTACTCTGTGGAGGGATTAAAATGCCCGTCTCATTTGTATCCCTGTTATGCCATAACTTGAGTTGTCTGCTTGGATAGTATAGGCCGACATAACTCGTTATCCACGTTCAGCCCGAGCTCGAGTTCCACCACTCATACATAACGTCGTGCTCGCCTGGTCGCGAGACCCTAATCTGCCGCCCTCGCTAATTTCCTGTTTCGGAGGCCTGTGAACGTCGCGCTGTGCGGACTATGTACCCTCAGCGGCAGCAGGTGAGTGTGGCCTAACCAGGTTACGGCCATCTGGCGAGTAATTAATGCTGTCAGCGGCGGAGTGCCGTTAAGGCAAGAAGCGTGTCTCGGCCGTAAAGCGCCCGCGACGCGCAGCTGCGCCTCTGCCAACGTGTCTCCCTCCGCTCCCGTCTGCACCGCAGGCATTGCGGGAGGCGCTGTTCTACGCTCTGCTGTGAAACTACTGTGCACGGAAAGCTGCACCACGCAAACGATTTACACACTGAAAAAGTACTGGCCGGCCGAAGTGGCCGTGCGGTTAAAGGCGCTGCAGTCTGGAACCGCAAGACCGCTACGGTCGCAGGTTCGAATCCTGCCTCGGGCATGGATGTTTGTGATGTCCTTAGGTTAGTTAGGTTTAACTAGTTCTAAGTTCTAGGGGACTAATGACCTCAGCAGTTGAGTCCCATAGTGCTCAGAGCCATTTGAACCATTTTTTTGAAAAAGTACGTGTGATTAGTAATGCAAAATGGTTCAGATGGTTCTGAGCACTATGGGACTTAACTTCTCAGGTCATCAATCCCCTAGAACTTAGAACTACTTAAACCTAACTAACCTAAGGACATCACACACATCCATGCCCGAGGCAGGATTCGAACTTGTGACCGCAGCGGTCGCGCGGTTCCAGACTGTAGCGCCTAGAACCGATCGGCCACTCCGGCCGGCAGTAATGCAAATATTCACATCGATGCGCACTGAATAGCGTAGTATATACAAAGAAGTTGCGCTGAAACGTGGTAAAGGTGATGGACCAGAGATATTAAGATCAGAAGTGTATGTGTCCTAACAGGACTCGAACCTCGAAACCTAGGATTCGCCGGCAGCGCTGGTATCGACGGAGATATCCCCCTCCCTCACCTTGCTTCTGCCAGTTCTACTTTCCAAAATTTACAGACTCTCCTTCTTCGTAACTTGCTACTCTAGCACCCCTGGAGAAAGGAACTGCGTTGAAATGGCGTTGTTTCCAGATAAATTATTCACTCTGCAGTGGAGTGCACACTGTTGAGAAATTCCTTGTGTATTAAAACTGCGTATCGGACGGCGACATGCGACTGAAACCTCGCGTTTAATCCACCAGAAAATTCCGAAAGAGGGCATCCTCCGCTGTAGAGTGAAGGACAGATTCTGGGGACAGTTCCCCAGTCTGCGACTAAGCTATTTCTTCGAAAGTACCTATACTACTGCCCATTAAAATTGCTTCACCACGAAGATGACGTGGTACAGACGCGAAATTTAACCGACAGGAAGAAGATGCTGTGATATGCAAATGATCAGCTTTTCAGAGCATTCACACAAGGTTTGCGCCGGTAGCGACACCTACAACGAGCTGACATGAGGAAAGTTTCCAACCGATTTCTCATACACAAACAGCAGTTGACCAGCGTTGCCTGGTGAAACGTTGTTGTGATGCCTCGTGTAGGGAGGAGAAATGCGTACCATCACGTTTCCGACTTTGATAAAGGTCGGATTGCAGCCTATCGCGATTGCGGTTTATCGTATCGCGACATTGCTGCTCGCGTTGGTCGAGATCCAGTGACTGTTAGCAGAATATGGAATCGGTGGGTTCAGGAGTGTAATACAGAACGCCGTGCTGGATCACTAGCAGTCGAGATGACAGGCATCTTATGCGCATGGCTGTAACGGATCGTACAGCCACGTCTCGATCCCTGAGTCAACAGGCGGGAACGTTTGTAAGACAACAACCATCTGCACGAACAGTTCGACGACATTTGTAGCAGCGTGGCCAATCTGCTCGGAGACCATGACTGAGGTTACCCTTGACGCTGCATCACGGACAGGAGCGCCTGCAATCGTGTACTCAACGACGAACCTGGGTGCACGAATGGCAAAACGTCATTTTTCGGATCAATCCAGGTTCTGTTTGCAGCATCACGATGGTCGCATCCGTGTTTGGCGACATCGCGGTGAACGCACATTGGACGCGTGTATTCGTCATCGCCATTCGGGCGTATCACGCGGCGTGATGGTAAGCGGTGCCATTGTTACACGTCTCGGTCACCTCTTGTTCGTATTGACGGCACTTTGAACAGTGGACGTTACATTTCAGATGTGTTACGACCAGTGGCTCTACCCTTCATTCGATCCCTGCGAAACCCTACATTTCAGCAGGATCATGCACGACCGCTTGTTACAGGTCCTGTACCAGCCTTTCTGGATACAGAAAATGTTCGACTGCTGCCCTGGTGAGCACATTCTCCAGATCTCTCACCAATTAAAAACGTCTGGTCAATGGTGGCCGAGCAGCTGGCTCGTCACAATACGCCAGTCACTACTCTTGATGAACTGTGGTATCGTGTTGAAGCTGTACAGCAAGAAGAAATGTAGATGATAAACGGGTATTCATTGGACAAATACATTATACTAGAACTGACATGTGATTACATTTTCACGCAATTTGGGTGCATAGATCCTGAGCTTGTGTACCTGTACACGCCATCCAAGCTCTGTTTGACTTAATGCCCAGGCGTATCAAGGCCGTTATTACGGCCAGAGATGGTTGTTCTGAGTTCTGATTCCTCAGGATCTATGCACCCAAATTCCGTGAAAATGTAATCACATGTCAGTTCTAGTATAATGTATTTGTCCAATGAATACCCGTTTATCATCTACTTTTCTTCTTGCTGTAGTAATTTTAATGGCCAGTAGTATACTTTCAAACAGTGCTTGGCCATCAGGATTTGCAAGTGAGCTTCTGTGAAGATTGGAAAGTGTAGGAGTGATACTAGTGGAAGTAAAACTGTGAGGGCGGACCTTTGGCCGTTTCTTGGCAGCTAAGTCTATTAGAAGACTGTCCGTGAGTGGTAGGGTTCCTGCTTCGATTCCTAAACTACAAGTTTTAATATATCTGAGTTTCGAAACAGTATTTAAGCGTTTCCTTCAATTATCTTCCTTTTTTCTAAGTAATTTCCTTATCTATCCGGTTTAAAAGATGGGGGAAATACCACTAAATATACCTGTTAAGATGTGTCATCATCTGTAAACATACACCATGTTGTCCTGATTTCCGAGCATACACTTAGGATATGTTTTAACTCTGTGGTATTTTATTTATGACATGCTGATTATCCCTACCACTTTTTATTACAGTTTCATGAAACATCACTGTGTAACTTTTACATGTACATCTAATAATGTTTCGAGATTCTATTATAACAGCATACACATGTCTAAGCGGTAATAGTAATAGAAAGAATTAATAGCGGCGTTGATAGACTTGATTCTTCAAGAGTCATGTAATTAGTGTTCATTATTTCTCACTGGCGCTCATCCTATCTCGAGATCATTTACGCAGTTCTTAAATACAATGAAATAGAAGAGGCTGGTGGCGGATTATTCGGAGGCGGATGAACGAACTCTATCCGTTTTCTTTCGTTAACTGCTTTACAATAAAATGTCACGACCCACCTGAGATGTTTTGTCTGATCATGTTCCTAACTGTGCGTAACATCTTATTGAGAGAGATGCGACAGTCTGATCGGTTACCATTTTGGAACAATGTCTCCAGGTTGCCTGCTCACTGGTCTGATGCAATCACATCTACTAGAAACCTGTTGATGTTGGACCACAATAATGTCAATTTTCAGCTAAAGAAAGAGAAGTTTCAATGAACTGCTACCTAAAGGGATTGTCTATCATCACTGTGGGTTGCCTCCGTGTTGCGATTTTGAGCTATGTTAAGTTTAATATCTTCAGCAATTTAATTAACGTCGCTCCTTTGAGAAAACTTCCTAAATAATGTCTCAGAGAGATAGGAGGTAACGACAAGCGTTCATTTCACCATAAAGTGGATGTTTCATTCTGGAGGTACTCTGATCTGTATCGATGCGTATGTTCTAGTTGGTGCCCTTTGTTGTACGAGGAGTCCCAGCAGGAAAGGTTAATATCCACGGATACGACAGAAACGTTGATTCGAAACAAAACTGTTTATCGAGTACGGACTCTAAATACATACGTTAAAAGCTAAGAGCAATTATTCATCTTCGTTACAGTGAAACTTATCTCTTGTGCTGAGCAAGTGGACATAGCTCTTTTTAGGTATGCTTTTTAGAGTCCGTCTTTCCTAGTAATTTTTTTCTTCTTTTTCTCCATAATACGTCTCCAAAATATGGAAAGCAATGAGTTTTCAGTAGAAGAGGTTTGTTCATGGATGAATATCGACCATCCTCCTGAGACAACCTGTATAGTTATCTACTAGGATTAAAAATAATAAAATTGTTTTGCCGTTCATATTTATTTTGTCCACTTGTGTAAGGTTCAAGTTCCATGGGGATATGAGAGTCAAAGGCACACTGTCTTCTAACGAATCACTAGATACATAGCAAAATGCTAAGTAGCAAATTTGTAAACAAAAAAGTTAATAATAAAACACGAAAGAAATTGTGTGTGAGAGAACGAATAACCAGCGGGTTACAGAGAAGAGTTCTCAACTCTGAAGAAGAGCTCGTGTAACGAAAACAAAAAGGAGCACGCTACAAGTAAAGCTTTCGACTTGGATTTGACAACTTGGGGCTCATAATCCAATTTTTTCTGTTCTGTTGGACGTCTATTGAAAATTAAACAGTCTGAACAGTGTGCACATTGCTATGCAATAATTAATAAAAGGTTATCCAACTGCAAATACGTTTCTTCGCATAGCGTTCACAGAAAAAAAGTTGCCGTTTCTTCTGTACGAGATGACCACAAATCCATTGCTGACATAAATGTGCATATATGGTAGCGCTGGAATTCCGAAACGTCTGTACAACAGCCCATATGAAGCTCACGAGTTGATATCGCAGATCAGCATGACTGACATTTTCGAAGCTAAGAATATTCCTAGTGCGTGCACCGAAATACAGTCTTAAGGCAACTCAATGCGTCAAAAACATCAATTAAGGAACACAAAAATACGTGTCAATATTTTTAAAAGTACCGTCAAGCGATACCAATGTTGAGCCTCTGCCCCACTCCCGGGGGACCAAGCAGTGGATAATTTTGAAATCTTAAACAGGAACATTACATTTTTAAAATTGTTTCTAATTCTGTGGAAGAAATACTTGAATTTTGTATGTAACACGTTCTCACTGCGCTATGGGTGACGCTGTAGTCGATATATAACGCAATTGTGTTCCACCAGAGCATTATCTCCGGAAAAATGCATTGCATAAAAAACACAAAACAGACGTACCAAACGACTCAATGTCTTGCAGTTTTGTCCGTGTTGCTGTTATGAAACATTCATTCATTTATTCATTCATTCATTATTTGGCGTGATCTCATTTCGTGCACATTATCCCTTATTTCTTAACTACGTTCCTTCACAACCTGATTGCGTTATTAATAAATAATGAAGGCTATTACGATAGAGGATAGGAATGGTTTACATTTATGGAAATGTGCCTGGAATGTTGACAATTGATATAGCTCTTTATGTTCAACGTCTTCCAAACGGGGTGAGTTACTTTTTGTTAGGTCATTCAACAGCTGTCCAACGAGGGAACTACACTGCGACCGTCGCAGAATACTTGCTGAAGAGAATAATGAAATTGGGATATTAGCTACATTGAATCATAGCTTCCACATTAGTACTCGACAGTTCATAAATCGGATATAGACTGACTTCAGCTTGCCAATTTTGAAACGTAGAAAATGTCATCCGTTTCATTTTTTCCTTCATAAGGAACTTCATGGCAGTGATTTCAAGAACATTTTGCTAATGACTGCTGCAGAAAATACGGAAACATCCAAAATTCCTTTGCTGGAGTAGTTTTCTCTGACGAGTCGACCAGTACGAACTATGGTCCGATTCATCGACCCCAAATTCATTATTGGAACGAGGAAAACTCACACTGGTTACGACAAGTTGAGCATCGGTCTGTGGAATACGAAATTTGGTTTGGAATACTGGTGACAAACTCGCTGGTTCATTCTTTATCAATGGCACCTTAAACGGCGATAAATATCGAACCTTCTGGTGACGATATGGCTTTGCTGTTTGAGGACCTCTCCTTGAATTTGCGACAAGGACTTGATTTCAACATAATGGTTATCCAGGACATTATTCCGTAACACCACGTGACCTATTAGATCTAGTGTACAACTATCGGTGGATCCGGAGAAGTGATCGAATGTCCTGGCCAGAAAGGTAGACAGAACTTACTTTGCGTGGATTTTGTTTGAAGTTTATAATAGAGCGAAAAAAACGAGTGATAAGGTGATTCAGGTATCACCAGTACACAACATTACAGCGAAAACTCTCCTCAGTTGTGTTGAATCATTGTATGTGCAAAGAAATAAGCGCAGCGAAGTGGTTGCGACATTTTGGGTTACTTGCCATGAAATCAGTCTGAGATACAAGAGGACACATCTCAAACAAGCCCTTTTTTCACTATCATTGAACGCGTCTGGATTTCCTTTTCTGTTTCACTGCGTTTTTTCTGGAGATAATGCCGTTTTTGAGCTCCATTTTATGTTTTGTTGATTACAATGACATCTAACACACAATAACAAGTGTCACGTACAAAAATTGTGTATTTTTCCCGTACAATTCGAATCTAAAATATACACGGGATGTTGCTCCTTAATGTTTCGAAGTTGCCCTACAAGATTGTTACCACCTGATACCATTTTTAAAAATGCTGAACACGCGTTTTTCCGTTTTCAATTCTGTCCGTGGTTTTTGACATATTTCGTTCTATAAAGCTAAAAAGTTCACCATGTATAATACAACACGAGATAACAAAGTGAGAATAACAAGGGATATACCATATTTCAGGCGGAATAAAAAATACGGCATTACACCTAACTTAAAATCTGCAGTACTTATTAACCCCGTAAATGCTTCTATCTTTTGCCGCGCCAGATTACAAAGTGTTTTCCGCCTGTTGCTGGGTTCTGCTCTACAGTCTCTTCATCCACTACGATCTGTATCAGACGACATCCTGTTCTGACTGGTTGTAATGAAGTAAGCCGTCACAATGTGAGACGTTTGATGAGGATGGAAGAAAGGTGGCTCCATATTGATGACTGAATAATAATTTCTTAAATTATGTTTTCATGCAAGAGTAACAAGGTCTGCCTGTTCAATTCCGCTGAGGCTCTATGAAGAATCTCGTCCCATGCTGAACGAGTTCTTCAGGAGTGAAATAAGGGACTAGAGACAGATAGATTGTTTTCGATCGCGAAGCTTAAACGGTGTTTGAGGAATTCCGAGTGCAAATAAAATTTATGAAAATCATTGACTCGAATGATCAAGAAAAACTGAAAGATACACACTTATCTAATTCAAAAATACTGGATGTGAAAGATGCCAGTAACAGGAAAGATGTTGCGAGGTGGAGGGAAAGAATCAAAGTTAACAAATTAATGGACGTAACGGCTTCTCACCTGAGAAAATCGACAGAAAACACAGGCACACATCTCAGGTAAGTATGGCAATGTTCTGGGATTTTCAGGGTGTAGTGCATTTGGAATTTATGCTTAGAGGTACCACCATGAATGTTGCAAGGTACTGCGAGACCCTCAGAAAACGGAAAGCATGAATTCGAAGAGTTCATCCATACAAGGAGGACGTTCTCCTTCAGAATCACAATGTTAGATCACACATGAGCGCTGTGACGTCTGCAGCAATTCAACATCCTGGGTTCAGTGCCAACAATCGACCCCCATACAGACCCATCATGACCCCATGCAATTTTCATCTGTTTCAAAAACATGAAAACACTTTCCAGGTCCTCACTTTGGTAGTAATGAAGAGGTACATGCACAGGTGACGTTGTGGCACTGTCAAAAACATCAAATATTCTAAGTGACGGTATCAACAAATTGGTCTCTCGCTGGCAGAAAATGCGTTCGTCGGCTTGCTGACTACATTGAGAAATAAATAAATAAATGTGTAGAGTGAAGGTACAGAACATTAATAAAGTTTATTTCGGAAAAAATGTTTAACAATTTTCACACAATAAAGTCGTAGGCACTATTTTTCTGCACGCCCTCGCAATTTCGTAAGCAATATGCACTACACGAATTCTGTTTGTGTTTATCACTTGGTCTTCTCTACGTAACATGTGAACAGAGTTCACTGTTATAGTAATGTTCAGTTTTAAATTCAGATAAATCTCCGTTTGTTTTAGTGATATGTGGTACTATGTTACTGAATCGGTAAAAGGAATAAATGTGTTATATGAACTTCTGGTACAATCAATTAGTACATAAGGTCCACGAAGTCGCCTTCCTCCCCCCTGTGACGTAACTGGCGAGTTGTGGCGCCCTGGAAATATTCTAAGTTCTGAGTTGGTGTGGGCGCACTAGGGCCTCTCGGTGGGCTGTGGCCATGTGGTGCCGAACGTTAGCTGGGGTCCAGCGGCCGCGTGGCTGGGAATTCCATGGTGACCCTGTGTTGATGAAAGAGTTAAAGTTTAGTAGAGTTTAAAGTTTAGTATCTGACTGTAAATTATACAAGTAGCACCCAGCAACGAATTTCCAAATTCTAAGCGATTCTCCGATTTCGTCAATCTATGTGTCTTTAGAAAGTTATTAGTGTAAACCTAAGTTGGTATAAATTACAGGCATGTAACTTGAATAGCACATGAGTTATTGGAGGTCAAAGTTGCCAATTACTACAAATCACGTCGGGCCAAAAGTACTCCACAGTGACAAAAAAAGACGGTAGCAGCATGCTTATAAATATATTTATTCATCTATGTCTTTGTTTACATCAGATATATGCTATTCATGATGAGCCAGCTAGGGTGGTAGAGCGGTTCTAGGCGCTGCAGTCTGGAACCGCGTGATTGCTACAGTCGCAGGTTCGAATCCTGCCTCGGTAATGGATGTGTGCGATGTCCTTAGGTTAGTTAGGTTTAAGTAGTTCTAAGTTCTCGGGGACTGATGACCTCAGATGTTAAGTCCCATAGTGCTCAGAGCCATTTGAACCATTTATTCATGTAGAAACTGGTCAATTATTTGCTATGTTTAGAAAACACAGAGACATTAGGCTACAGGCCATCTTTGTTTCTACCATTTTAATATATGTTTATTTAAGTGTTTATGTATTTGATAATAGTGGTCTAGCGGTTCTAGGCGCTCAGTCCGGAACCGCGCAACTGCTACGGTCGCAAGTTCGAATCCTGCCTCGGGCATGGATGTGTGTGATGTCCTTAGGTTAGTAAGGTTTACGTAGTTCTAAGTTCAAGGGGACTGATGACCACAGATGTTAAGTCCCATAGTGCTCAGAGCCATTTGAACACTAAATTTTCTCTATCTCATCACATAAAGGAAACTACGACACTCATGATTCAGAATAGAAAACAGACAACCATGAGCCCTATTACTCACAACCAGTCAAATCAGCTATTGGCACACGAACAAAAAACTTTCAGATTCGCGCTTCGCATATTAAACAGAACACTCATAAGAGCACACACTAAAGTAAACAACAGTGGAAAATGTTTATGATATCCATATGAAAAATAAGTCCCTAAACAGAAAACTATGTATAGCACAGTAGATCACTACACGCAGACAATGACCTCGTGCAGGACACAACAGAGCAATAACTCACACACAAAGAAGATGACACATACTCGTCTGATTAATAAACTAGTCCAAACTCAAAGCCATATTCAGAAGAAACTGGGACTTCAAAGAGACAGATAAATACGTAACACAACGCAGAAGAAGCTCACAACACACGAAACACCCACAAATAAATTCAAGAGATAGGCATATTTGCAGCTACACGCAACACTTGTGATTCAGCACACACAGGCCTCAGCGAGAAAGCTCATTTCCAGGCACTCAGGCAAGCAGTGTCGTTTACGGCCGTGGCCGGGATCCTGACGGCGTACCGCCGCCAAGGATAGATCCTGCCGACTAGACAGGGGCCTGTTGCATCGTTCATGTCTGTTCAAGACAAATAAGTTAACCCTATTGCAAGATGGTCACTGATGAATTTGCTCCCGCTGCTCACTACAGAACCAGTATGCTAGGGGTCAGGTTTACCCCGACAATCCTTCTGCTGCTTCTCCCTCCAACGGGGTGGTAACTATCTATTTACCGTTATATTTATTAGCATGTCCATCAATGATGTTTATTGAAGATTGCTTAATTCCTATAAATTTAGCATTACACGGTTTCTATAGAAGCGTGGAATGGAATCGCTAGGTATAGAGACTTGTTGCTACACCAAAAAGTTCTTTCACTGCACGTTATAACAAAGAAAATTATTTGATGGTTTTTTTGGTGGCATTCGCAGGACACTTTCCCTCCAGTTTCAGGATACACAACTTCTACAGCCTGACGGTTTAGATGCAAAATAGTAGTATATACCTTCCTTGTGTTTTAATATGAGGATAAAATGGAGTCAGTTATCTTTATGTATTGCAATGTTATTTCTGCTGTCTACATTGGTGCTCTAGTTCCCCGCAGCGATGCTTGCTGTTATTCGATCGCAAGGAAGTCTGACAGTGGCGTGCTGGAAATCACCCGTTGTGGAGGAAAAACGTTACTACACATATGTCACGATTTTACGTATGACTTTGTAGAACTCGACCTGTGTTTCTTTGGGGCGTCCTCATACAGCTTTTTCAACAATGGAAATACGACAATGTGTTTCGAAAATGCAGAGCATACATTAGTTTATATCGTACTCTGGTACGGTGTTATATAGGCTTAGCACAGGATATATTCCTACATAAACAAGTTTGACATCCACAGTGTACTGAAACGTTTAAACAAGACAAAGATATGACACAGGGTTCACAAAGGTAGTATGCTATAAGAATTCTGTTGGTATCACAATAGGAAAAGATAAATCACTCTTGGTACGCATTTGGGAAATTCTGTTTCAGTTTATAATTATGTATCTAAATGAAGTGCAAAATGGTCTTTTGTAGGTCCTATAAGAACTGTTTCAAAAGCTGCAGATAAGAAATTGAATATCTGTACAGGTCTAAGTATTGTCTAAAAAGAATAAGAGGACAATATACAATAGAATATATACATATAGGAGATACATAATGACAAATTTATGTGCAGAACGTTCCATATCCCGCTAAGTAACACGTGAGAACAGTCAATTAATCGATTCTTTGATCTAATTACAAAGATCATTAGTTTAGCAGTGCAGGGAGCTTTATTTGGATGTTGGCACTGTTGACGAACTCGTAAAGTGTTCTACGTAGTTTGCTGCTAAAAAGGTTTGGAGGCTGCTTGAGAACTGATGACGAAGCGCCAGAAGCTTACTGACAAGGACGTTGATGTGATACCTGTTCCGAGGATATTGTAGGAATATATGGTTTGACTCTTCTTCCTCTCCGCTTCCGCATAGACCTGTGGCGTTTAGGTTGAGACGATAGAAGTGTGTCGATGGGTTTCGGGTCTGCTGCTCCACAGCAATAATTTCTCTCTTAAATGGAAACACCAAATACAACGTAACTGCGTTCCGCTATCTGGATAGGAGCGATAAAGTCAACTGGTTAACTCATTATTTACCAATGATTTTCGACCTATATTTTGAAGAACAGAGATTTACAGCGAGAGTATTACCGGAACTAAAACAGCGCTTTAAATCGCGTTTGAAGATAGAAAATTGTAAATTCATTCATAAATATCCGTAGAGTTGTCCTTTATCGGGAGGGAGATATTCCCCGTTTCTTGCTGTTGTGCAAGCAGGCACATTATTTCTTTGTCGCGTTTGCATCGCCTGCATAACCGTTTGTTTAAAAGTTGCGTGACCTAATGGTTTCCTGTTGTCGTACACAGTACAAAGTGTGTTTTATTCAGGCAATTTATTCCATTGTGACCGGTAAGGAAAAGGCGAGGCGGTTGGGGCGCCGCCACAATGCGCATGCAAATTAAGCGGCGCCGGCAGCAGCAGCAAGGGCCTCGGCTACAACTACAAGTACAGCTACAGCTACAGACGCGTCGCATAAAGGCACGCTTTCCCCGGCGCCGCTGCCGACGAGCTTTTGTGCTGGCGCGGCGCTGCGCGCACTTGCGGAGGGCAAAACACAGCTGCAGCCTGTTCACACCAGCTGCGTGCCGGCCGGCCGGCCGCTCGCCGCCTCCCCAGCCTTCCACACGAGCTGCCTGCTCTCCTCCTCTACTCCCCACTCTTCTCTGGCTGCTGCTCACACTCGCAAGTCTGATGAGACGGCACCGTCTTATATGGTGGTTGCATCTGAGCCGACCGCAGCTACAAATTTCCATATACCAAAGGGACAGGTTCACGGCTTCTGAGCGATATCCAAGTGGCTCTTAACATGTTCTTCAAACTGCAGGGCGAAAATTGTTAATAGATAATAGTAATTGTTTAAGATAACTATCATTTATTGCAAACAATCCTGTTGAAGGAACATCCGCAACCGAGCATTATACCAGAGGTTGAAAATACCGCTCCAGTTGTAAAGTTCTCTTATTATTTACACGACCGGTTTCGAGCTCTTATAAGCCCATCTTCAGGTGTCGTTGCTGTGGCCCCCGAGCGCCGCGGTGGACGTGTACTAGGCGCCTTGTGCTTCCTATGAGCTCAGAACTTCTGCGATCTTAGGTTGCATACCGCGCCTAGTATACGTCCACCGCGGCGCTCGAAGTCCAGAGCAACAAGTTACACCTGAAGATGGGCTTACAAGAGCCCGAAACCGGTCGTGTGATAAAAAAAGAACATACAACTAAAGCAATATTTTCAACCTCTGGTATCATTTATTGGTCGTCCTAAGTTGAAAGTTTTTAATGAGATTACAAGTTTCGATCATATTGGATCATCTTCAGATCGAGTCAGATGTATCAACAACTCGTCCTGTCTATTTAGAATCACATATCAGGATACTGTAAACAATATTGTAACATGTGGATCATAGTAGACGAAACGGATTGCTGACGCTACTGTTTCGATATGAAGATCATACACCATGATAGAACCACGTAACCTAATTAAAATGTGAAGCTGAGGTGGAACAATAAATGATAATTATCTTAAATACCCATTTTCATGACTATTACGTCTGTTACAGTGAGTAATTGTGAAATCGCGGTTGCTCCTCAGTTAGTGGTCTTAATATCCTGCAGGCATTAACTTTTTAGTTGCTGATCCCTTTTAAGATTTTGCGGTGACGCTTCAGCTCCAAAGTCAACAAGCGTCGGTGTCAGAAGAGCGCTAGAGAGTCATATGTAAAACCAGACTAAATCAATTTTTAGATAAAGATCGTACTTCTCTACAAGTAGTTCGCTACTATCTGCACACCACTGTACCATGTATGTGTGCTGGAACGACCGCAATCCGTGGTATGAGGCAGTAGACCCCCATTGTAATGCTGGGAAGGTCATTACATATTAAAAATAACAACTGTAGTTAACATCACTGTTTTCACTATTTATTCACCATCATTTCGTAATTATTGCTATAATTATTAACTTTTATGAGTTCACATTCATCAACAAGCATCAAGTAACAATTTCTATATGATCTTTGGTGTTCTGATTTTAACACTACGCTTCATCCATGTCCCATGTTGGATTTCTCTTTCTCCTGTCCATTGTTTTCCTGCAGTCCCTCTAAATTTAGTATTTTATTTTTAAACAGATTTTTCTCTGTTATTTATAACGCTTTCATTTTGTTTCCATAGTGCCCTTTTCGAGTTTAATCTTTGTTACTGTTGAAGTCTTTTCCAAGAAAACGAGAGCTGTTGTTTTGTTAATATTTTTGTTACTTCTTGCTCCCTACTCTTGCAATCTTTCATGACATATACAGCAACATGAATTCTACTAGTGCTTACAAGAGTCATGTTCCAGAGCTGTCAATCCAGAGAATGAAAAGGAAAGTGTCCCACAATTGTAATCCTAAGGCAATTACTATGCCTCACGTGTCAGTGTAGTAAAGGAGAGAGGGCGTGAGAAGTCCCGTGTTTGGGTTCCAACAAACAAAATAGCTTAACTATGCTATTCTATGGGTGTGTGTTTGAAACAGAATAGCTTCAACACCCTACCTCACCGCAACAACCCATTTAGGTGAATATGTATTTTTGCAATAGTTTGTAGATGACTGGGTTAGGAGGGCTATGTATCGGAGCTGGATGGTATAAATAGAAGTATCAAACCATATCCGGTAAGCAGTCAGTGTATATGCATATGGATAAATACCGAAAGAATGGAAAAGCGTCACAATATCAGTAAAATTCTGTTACGAGATGTTCTTGCTGTATATCTGTATTCATACTTACAGTGTAATGGAAATGCGTCAGTTCACTGAATAAGTGCTTGGGATTTTATCTACTGTGCTGCATGTACGAGTCTATGATCGAAGTCTTTTCTGCACGCTTATCAAAGAGCTCTATAGATTTGTCACCTGTGCTCGAGAGAAGCCAAGTAAGTGTGGATGGAAGGGGGATGGAGGGGTTCTCGTGGCGGTGGAGGAGCTGAGAGCTACGATGACGGATGTTTTAGTTTCAGATAATGTTTGTTGCAGTTTGGATGTATTTTGATAGACATTTTGATGTGGTTTCGGTGCGTATTGGTAAAAGGCCAACCTCTCATACACTGAAGATCAGCAAAAGCTTATACGTTATGCTCTGCCTGCATTCAGTTCCATTATTCACCTGTAAGCTACTTGGGGATTCGTAACACCGACTCCAACAAAGACGATACAACTATGGCACAGAAGCAGTATACTAAAGAAGGTGAAACATATTTCCCCAATCCGGGACTAAGGTCTCCGACATACCATATAATATATGTATTACTGAATTAGAGTTGGTTCTCGCAAACGATGTTTTTCTTACAAGTATTCAGGAGGGATACCAATCTATCGAACAGACTTAAAACGTTACCTATTAAGGAAATTACTCCTATAAGTACAGTTGATGTCCCATTTGCACTAAAAATAAAACTGGAATTACATAATATCGAAGTCATGAAACGAGAATTCGGATAAATATCAAAGCCATAGAAGAGAATGAAGGAGCAGAGTGTTGTAGTAATGCTGACTATGTCCAAAGGTTTTGCGGACATGACACTCAGCAAGCGACATTTAAGTACCGGATCCTTCCAAGAAAGCCATTGAAGTCACTGCTGCAGGATTACAAGCAGAATGAAGTTTGGGATGTGCTCTGAGTTTCCAGAATACGAGCATCTTTAGGATCACACACCTACCGAACGCTTCCATGTTTCACAGTTTGCATGGTGGGTATTGTCCGTTGTGTTACTTCAATGCATGTCACACAAACGTTTCAGAGATTTAGAACCATGCAGCTGCGTCATTGGCTGAGAGCATTACGAGATCGATGCGATGAGACGTTTTGTTGACGTAACAAGTTTTCGAGAACAGTGGTTGGAAATCGAGTATTTGGATAATTTGTGTGTTCCTCAGCAGTTATACCCTTAGAGATTTGTAGGAGGAAACTGTTCCTATACTTCAGTGATACTTACTATGTGTCTGTGTACAAGTTCCAGAGCAGCTATTTCATTTACACTTCAGTGATAGTTTCCTGTCCTGTCCTGTATATGTGTGTGTGTGTGTGTGTGTGTGTGTGTGTGTGTGTGTGTAAAGCTTCCTCAGCAGCTGCGTCACTTGTAGGATGGTATAAGGCTAGTATTCCTATATCTCAGTAATAGTTTGCTATACTGTTCGTTCGCACAATGTATGTGAGTGCAAGTTTCTCAGTAGCTACACACTTGTTGACTGGTAGCAGACACTTCTTCCAGAAGCGGTTGTATTGAGGATTCCCGCCAGTTTCGAGTGGTACTGCGGACTAGGTCACACAACAAGGAGAATATTTACATACATGTGATCAGAAAGGCGAACAAAAGCCGTTTCAACCGTCCTCAGTCGAGACCCATATACCAAGGCGAGCACCTGTGGTTCATGCAATGTGGGGTAGTGGAACAGTACGATGTTATCTCCTGTTCTGTGGACTGATTGGCCCTTTCACAAAGCACCAACATCTCAAGCATAGGCAACTGTTGCCTATAAGTTGCGGAATGAATCCTTAGTCAATATGGCTGCATCACCATTATTTGTTGAAAAGTATTCCCTCTGCACTCATCCATTATCACCTCCTTCCATTCCTCGAGTAGGAGGCTATGGTCGCAGTCTTCAGTTGTTTGGCTACTTACTAACTACTCTGTGTCGAACACCAACGTCTCGTCAGTTGAATACATTTCCTACCAAAAGTAAAGACAGTACTTTCCTCTACAGCCTTTTTTCCGCCAATTCGCAAGCTGTAGGATAATTCATATATAAATAAATAAAGCGGTACCTTACATCCTTTTTCTCCAGCCTGACCGTGCGGTTCTAGGCGCTTCAGTCCGGAACCGCGCGACTGCTACGGTCGCAGGTTCGAATCCTGCCTCGGGTATGGATGTGTGTGATGTCCTTAGGTTAGTTAAGTTTAAGTAGTTCTAAGTTCTAGGGGACTGATGACCTCAGCTGTTAAGTCCCATAGTGCTCAGAGACATTTGAACCATTTTCTCCAGCCAGTCAGCACAGACTGAGTCTTTTGCCCACCAATTCACAAGTGGGCTGAGTGGGGGGGGGGAGTAGTTGGGGGGGGGGGGGGGGTAGGGAGGAGCCCGGTCTCCGCAAAGTGATGAATTAAAGAATTTACAAATAGAATTTTACAAATGTTGTTATGTCCTCTGCAATATAATTGACATCGGGTTTCAATTCGTGTCCTGAGATACTTCCACATCAAATGCTTAGCACAAAATGCGTTCCTAGCCAGGTCCCTGATGGGTAAGGGAAGGGGAGAGCAAAGGAGATGGGAGTGGGGTCGTGTAATGTTCAATTTATTTAATTAGTCAGTTAATTTTGTTTCAATTTGGTGCCGTCAGCCTCCTTATTCCCCTGCTCACAACATGAATGCTAAGTCCGGTTAAGACATCGCAGCATATCGGCACTAGTGGAACATCATCGCGAATTTGCGCCACCCGCCGGTTAAATTTCAGGGTGTTCATTATTTGCAGGACTGCCAGAGATGTGCAAATGTAAAATAAGAGAATCAACTGAAAAAGTCTAATTACTACAGTAATGAGGGCGAATGTTGGCTTCCAGCCTTCTGCTACATGGTACACTGATAGCTGGTACACTGCCGTGACGGGGTAAACAAAAAGTGCAGGCTCAACTGCTGTCGTTTCACCGCAAGTAACAGCTGGAAAACATGGCCTCAGAGCTTCTTACTGATTCGTACCGGGCTACCAAGTGGTAGCAAGCCGTGTAACTCCTGAATAGTATGACACATTCTGCCTTTCTCTCTCGTAAAACCGACTAGTAGTATTTTGGGACCGATAAAATGTAAAAACTCTAACTTCGATTATCTAAAGGCAATTGGTCTACGCAATGAGGAAGGTTCGAAAAGCCGGTCGTTTTAGTAATTTAGTATTTTAAGTATTTTATAAGATGGTGTAGGAGCAGTGAAACCATATGGATTTTTTAAGAACAATATTAACGTATGGTGTACAGATAGCAAGCATTACTTAATTATAGATGTTTGATCACACGACTGCTCAACAGTTGCTATAGACAACCGCATCTATTAGTATGGAACGATTTAAAGTGGAACGACGTCATATAAAAAGGTAAGAAACTAATAGATTTGTTGGAAGTATTCTCAGGAGGATGTAGTTTAGAAAACTACCTTTCACCGAGCATTTCTCCTCAGTCTGGGATCTATGCGAGGTAATATGTAAGAGGAATTACTAAGTATCTGAAAAAGAGCAGCACGAAAGTAGTAGAGATTTATCGAAGCCAGTTCCTGGACGCGTATTACTGGTGATATCGGTGGGTTCAACAAGAAATAAGATGATTTGCATACCTTCAAGTTCGTAAAGCGTTTCTCAAGCTATTTTTACACATTTCAGGAGTGGTGGAACCGTAGCTGAAGATACAGATCCAACTGTCTTGAAAGACGGCAAGTCCTCTGGAACGACGTTCTTCTGCTGCACTCATTTACTCAAACGGAAAAGTATAAATAAGGTATATTCATTACTTTAAGAACGCTCTGTCATCAAGATTGCTTACTAACGAAGGTGGACAGTGGTTGTCATACTAAATTCAGTGACAGTTAGTAGGGTATCCACTTTGTGCTTAAAACAGAAAAAAAAAAACAAATAAATGAATAACCATAGAATGAAGAACAGTATCAACCGACCGCCTCCCCCTACACCGATCCCAGTTCCATACCCGTAAGCAGGCGGCACAGTGGTCAGGTCTCAGGTAGCGTTCCTGTTCACTCTGCCGCTATGTTTGACAAACACACAAAAAAATAAATAAGTAAAAAAAATAAATAAAAGAATTAGGAAGGAAAATCAAAAGAAGTGGTCAGAAAAGAAATGCTGGCGATTTTGATTGGTAACGAAAACGTTTCTTGCCCCGGGTTAGAACACCGCCACTATTTGAATTTTTGATAAAAATCGTCATCATTGGCCGCATAAGACTTTCGGGATAGGTAGTCACGCTCATTCTACCAAAGGCCTTGTCAAAGGGGGCAGAGATGTGGGCAGAGGCACAGGGCAAGCTATTGCCCTTGGGGTGGAAAACAGCGCCTAAAGCTAAAAAAAAAAAAAGGTTCAAATGGCTCTGAGCACTATGGGACTTAGCCGGACGAAGTGGCCGCGCGGTTCTGGCGCTGCAATCTGGAACCGCGGGACCGCTACGGTGCAGGTTCGAATCCTGCCTCGGGCATAGATGTGTGTGATGTCCTTAGGTTAGTTAGGTTTAACTAGTTCTAAGTTCTACGGGACTAATAACCTCAGCAGTTGAGTCCCATAGTGCTCAGAGCCATTTGAACCATTTGAACTATGGGACTTTACTTCTGAGGTCATCAGTCCCCTAGAACGTAGAATTACTTAAACCTAACTAACCTAAGGACATCACACACATCCATGCCCGAGGCAGGATTAGAACCTGCGACCGCAGTGGTCGCACGGTTTCAGACTGTAGCGCCTAGAACCGCTTGGCAACCCAGCCGGTGCCTAAAGCTGAAGAATTAGAATTGCTACAGAAGGCAATGGAAACCACTGCATTAAAGACATATTGTATATCCACAGGACACGTAGCCTGTAAATGAAACATTGCTGCGATGATGATTACATTGGCAAAATATTCCGGAATGGACTCCCACTCGTAACTCCGGAGGGACTGCCAAGGAGGAGGTGACTATGAGGAAAGGATTAGCTATCCGACGACAGGATTATGTTCTGCAAGTAAAGGCGTGGAACGTCAGAAATTTATACGTGCAGGAAAGCTAGAAAATCTGAAAACTGAAATGCAAAGCCTCAATCTAGATATAGTGGGGGTCAGTGAAATGAAATGGAAAGTAGACAAGGATATCGGGTCACATAGTGTAGGATAATATCAACAGCTGCAGAATATAATACAATGGGAGTAGGATTCGTTGTGAATAGGAAGGTAAGACGGATAGTGTATCACTGCGTCTGGTTCAGTGATAGGGCTGTTCATATCAGAATCGATAGCAAACAAAAATCTGCAACGACAGTTCCGGTATAGTTGCCGACGTCGGAAGCTGAAGAAGAAGATAGAAAATATATGGAGACACTGAATCGGTTATTCAGTACATAAAGGAGGATGAAAATTTAATAGCCATGGGGGAATGGAATGCAGTTGTAGGGGAAGGAGAAGAAGAAAGGTTTTTCGGACAACATGAGGTTGGCCCTAGGAATGAGAGGGACTAATTGAATTCTGCAATAAATTTCAGATAGTAATAGCGAATACGGTGTTCAAGGATCACAAGCGGAAGAGGTTTACTTGAAAAAGGACGGGAAATCAGGGAAGGTTACAGCAACATTACGTCGAGGTTAGGCAGATATAGCGTAATCAGATATTGGGCTGTAAAGTGTATCAAGGAACAGATATACACTCAGATCAAAATGTAGTAGTGATGAAGAGTAAGCTGAAGCTTAAGAGACTCGTCAGGAGGAATCAATGAGCAAAGAAGTGGGATACGGACTTACTAGAGAATGAAGAGATACCGAAGCAGTAAGGAGCGTCGAGATACGCTTCAAGTTCTCTAAGGCTGTAAATGCTGCAGTAAGGAATAACTCAGTTCGTAGTTCAGCTGAAGAGGTTTGAAGATCTCTAGAAAGTACAACCACAGAAGTTGGGAAGGAAAATATAGGTACAAAGAAGGTAACTGGCGAAGAAACTATGGGTAACAAGAGAAATACTTCAGTTGATCGATAGAAGAAGGAAGCAGAAAATGTTCAGGGAAATTCAGGAATACGGAAATTCAAGTCGTTTAGGAATGAATTATGTAAGGAGTACAAGGAAGCTTAAGCGAAACGTGTGCCTGAAAAATGTGAGGAAACCGAAAAGGGATTATTGTCGGAAGGGCTTACTCAGCATACTGAAAAGTCAAAACCACCTTCAGTAAAATTAAAAGCAAGGGTGTTAACATTAGTAGTGCGATGGGAATTCCGCTGTTTAATGCATAGGAATGAACGAATAGGTGGATTGAGTGCATCGAAGGTCTCTGTGTGGGGGAAGACTTTCCTGGTGTGATAGAAGAAGGAACGTGAGTCGACACAGAAGAGATAGCGGATCCATTATTTTGGCAGACTTAAGATCAAATAAGAAAGAAGGCCTAAATAACATTCCATCAGAATTTCTAAGATCATTGAGGTGGTGGCAATAAAACGTCAGGTCACGTTGGTGTGCAGAATATAAATATGGCAAAATCCATTTGACTTTCAGAAAAATACCATCGGCACAATTCCGAAGACCGCAAGAGCGTAAAAGTGTGATAATCATCACATAATCAGCTTAGCAGCATATGCGTCCCAGTTCCTAACAAGAACACGGTACAGAGGATTGGAAAAGAAAATTGATTGTCTGTTAGATGACGGTCAGTTTGACTTTCGGAAAGCTAAAGGCACCAGAGAGGAAATTCTGACATTGTTTTTGATAATGAAAGCCAGAGTAAAGAAAAATCAGGAGTCATTCATATGTTTTGCCGACCAGGGTAAGCCGTTAGACAATGTCAAATGGTGCAACATGTTCGAAGTTATGACGTAAATAGGACTAAGGTATAAAGAGAGACGAGTAATACACAACATCTGCAAGACGCAAGAGAGACTAATAAGAGTGGAAGACAGAGAACAAAGTGCTCGGATTAAAAAGGGTGTAGCACAAGGATGTAGTCTTTCGCCCCTGCTGTTCAATCTAAACATGGAAGATGCGATTGCAAATATAAAAGAAAAGAACAAGAGTGGAATTAAAATTCAAGGTCAATGGATTCGCTGATGACACTCTTACCAACACTTAAAACGAAGAAGAATTACAGGACCTGCAGAATTAAACGAACAGTCTAGCAGGTAGAGAATATGGATTGAGAGTAAGTCGAAGAAAGTGGAATGTAATGAAAAGTAGCAGGTATGCGAGCAGCGAGAAACTAAACATCAGGATTGATAGTCACGGAACAAATGAATTCTGCTACCTAGTGAGCAAAATAACTCATACCGGACGAAGCAAGAGGGACATGAAAAAACAGAATGGCACTGGCAAAAAGGGCAGTCCTGGACAAGAGCTGTGTAGAAACATCAAACATATGCTTTAAATGAAGGAAGAAGTTTCTTGGAATGTAGGTTAGGAGCACAGCACAATATATCAGCATTATGTGGTAGTGAAACGTGGATTACGGAAAAGCCGGAACAGAAGTGAATCGCAGTATGCTACAGACGAATGTAGAAAATTACATGGAGCGATAACACGAGAAATGAGGAGGTTCTGCGCAGAATCGGCAAGGAAAGGAATATTTGGACAAGAAGAAGGGACAGTATCATAGGACATCTATGAAGACACCAAGGAATAACTTCCATTGTAGCAGAGGGAGCTGTAGATGGTAGGTACTGCAGAGGAAGATTTAGATTGAAATACGTCCAGCATATAACTGAGGACGTAGGTTGAAAGTCTACTCTGAAATGGAATGGTTGGTACAGGAGAGGAATTCGGGGCAGGCCGCATCAGACCTATCAGAAGACTGATGAACCTTTCTCCACCCGAGAGAAACGGACGTAATAAGACTCTGAATTGTTAGAGCTGAAGGCCAGCTCGGCCGTCCCTCCAGTCACACGCTAGCAACAAAATCCCTGATCGTGGCTGACATTCGAAAAGGTGGTTGCAAAGTACTCTGCAATGTGTCTAGCTGTTGCTTGGAGACTGCCCCGTTTCAGAGCACTGCTACTATTGGTAAACGACTATGTTTACCGGAAATTCTCCTGATGACTCCCCATTCTTCTGTAGAATAAGTAGAACGGTTGACAGAATCCATGAAGACCTGCCATGATCTCTTCTTGTTCTCCTTAATTATCTGATAAGGATTTGCTCTCGCGAGACGGAAGGCTGTGATGTTATCCATTGTTGGGCGATATTTAAACCACCAAAGAGTCACACGCCTGTCCTAGACTGCTGAGCGGCACTCATCGATAGACCAGGGTATTGGTTGTCTCCTAAGATGGCCTGAAGACTGTCGGACGCATAAGACACAGTATGTCGCATCAATCATGTGATGTGATCCACCGATTCTAGAGACTTTCACAGTGTTCAAACACAACCAGATGGCTGAACAGCGTCTAGTTACCTGTGCAGACCACCCATTTCGGCGGTTTCTGTTCTAGTAATGCTTCATCCAGTAGATGGGCTCGCAGCAGGAGTTGCTCACTTGAATAATGATCATCAGCTGCTTCCCACTGAAGTGAGCCTGCAAGGGCTGGCGAGCAGGAAGAGAGGTCTATGACTGAGATCAATCCAGTAGCAGCTGAGAAATGACTGGGGTTGCTTGTGTTGAGGATCTCAGTTTCTGAGGTAGAGAACAGAGGAATGGTTCGTGTTACTGGCAAACACAGAGGAACCCCTGCTTTGGCTCTTTCCTGAGTCATGTCATTCTGTCGGTGGAGCATAGCAAAGAGGCGTCAGTGGCTTTAAATGTATTTCTGGTAAACACAAGCACAGGTAGTGTGCCTGTACCAGCAGTTTCAGGTTTCCCACATGAGTCCTGAATCCATTCGTGTTTCAGGGTTCCACTTCCTGCCAGCTTAGGGAGCCTGTAATGTGTGGACGTTCAGCCTAGTAGCAATATGGTCGCTGCAGATTGACTTTGCATTCCACTGGGTGTGAAGCAGATGCAGCCAAACTGTCAATCCTTTTTTCGACTGCGGGTTAATCCTCCCATTTGTTTTTTGGATTGAGTGGGAGTTCTAGGAACTACAACGGAAACATTAGAGGCAGTGCTTTACTCCTTAGCAGACTCTCTCTTTGGAGGTAATGGGAACTCCACAATGGTGGCTTTATCTGGAGTTCTTGCAGGACTGTGGGCTCTCACCCAACTGCAGCTCAACACTTGCACTGATAAAGTGAGTATTAGTGCTGTTACTCTCAGCCTGATGTTCTGATCTGGCTGTTGAAAAATTCAGCAATGGATGTAGCAAACGTGGGGGTGACATGGCGCCATATGGGATGCCATTTGCTGTTTTAATCTTTCATGTCTACTGGTCTTTGAGGAAGGCACTGGAGTCCCTATTCCAGATACGGTGACACCAGAGCAGTGTATACACTACGGAAGACATAGACAACTAACTGCTTCGTGAGCAGCCTTTGTGCATTTGCCACAAGAGGCATCGCTATTAGAGACGCTGTCATTTAAGACAGCGCATTGGGAAGGGGACATAGGGCCTCATGACTAACTGAAGGAAACATGCCTTGACATGCTCTGAGGTTTGTGCTCTTGACAGTAGGGATAAATGAGTCTGATAGGACCAGATCGCCATCATTATATTTTGCACGTCCTCGGTGCCTAGTTGGGTCCACTCACCTTCTACTTCCATACAAGGAATATCTAAAAGATCCCTGCATCTCACAACAACTTTGCTATAGTGAATGGTGTTGTGTAGCTCCATTTCTATGGTTTTTTTCCCAAGCATTCTAGCTTTTTGGAAGTTCGTTGCTTGCTGGGAAGCAGAAGTTCCCATTGGCAGCGTCCTATTGCACAAGTGCTTGACACATTTTATTAAATTGCCACAAATTCCCTCTAAATCCTTTTGGACGGAAAAAGACAAAACTTTCACGAAGCGCCCTTTTTCCTATTAGCTTTTATAAACAAGTTTTGACCAGCAGTACGAGTTCTGTTACCATTACCATAAGTAGTCTGGAAAACACCTGAGTCAAAAGGCCTGGATACTCGAGTACTGCTGTTGTGCTGTATGTTAAAATGCACCAGCGGCCCATCCATTTCGCTAAGAGGAGAAGAAGAAAGTTTCATGGGTTCCATCTCGATACCACGAGCAGCTAGGAAAGTAAAAGACAGAGCCCCATATGTCTAGCTAAGCCTTGTGCAACCAACTGAACAACTGATGTCTGTGGATTAGCACATTCTATCTTCTGAAATGCTGGAATTGGTGAGCGCAATGATCTGATTGGATTGTTTCAATGCTAAATAGCTAGAGAAATTGCGCAAGGTATCGAAATTTTTTCTTAACAATTATTTCGCAGCACAATTTTCCGTTAAACATACGAAGAAGCTTTACGTACTGTCTGTGAGCATCCTGTGTTGTAACTATAATAAATTTGTAATATGTGTCGTAACTTCTTTAAAAGTAATTAGCTGTTATTAAGGGTCAGATTCCATATTAAAGATAAGACATCATTAAGGATAAGAAGAATATTGTGTTTGAGCCATGCGTGGCTCATGTTCATGGCGTTTATTGTTTTTCATCTTCTCTTGCACCGCCTCGTTTTCTTATTCCATTTGGTGGCGTCACTAACTTCGTGCCTTACCTGCTGTGAGTGGCAGCAACAGCGCTTATCGGTAAGCGCACTGTCGTAACATCTGTGGAGCGAGCGATAGTATTTCCGGGTCATCGTGTATCTGGAGTTCAGTCGGGACGCATCACCATTGAAGTGAGGGACGGAGCGCCGGTGAGGCGCGGACAGCCAGTGCTCGCCGACCGCTGGCGACACAGGGCCTAGGCAGTCGGTAGGTTGGGGCAGAGTAGCGATGAAGTCTCCGTGGCGCGTAGTCTGGCTGGAGTCGCTGGTGGCTTGCATGCGCGGTTGGAGTTGAGAGGCGCTTCTTGCACGGGTTATGCAGTTCGTCGCGCACTCATCCTGCACACTAACGTTTATTGCTCACTTAACCTACTATGAAGCCTCAACTGCTATCACATCTCTTCGTTTCATCCTTGATGTCGCTTTCTGGGAGATTCCCATGAGCAACAACATGTGTGCACTAAAGTCGGCTAAAATTGCAGCCGTCTTGCAGTGTGGTGATCAACTTAATTTAATTCATTCCTTCATTAATGAAGTGTACCAGTGGTGCCTTCTGCCTTGTGGTCGTTGATGTTCCGGTGACCTTCTTGGTTGTTGATGTGGTTTTGGCAGTGTATTTTCCTCGTCATGTTGATGCTTTCCAGCATGGCGTGTAGTTCGACAGCTGAGGTGTTGTTGGTAGTTTTGGGAGTTTATTCTGACTTGGCTGGACTGGGCATGGGTATCCAGAACGTTGTGCTATTGAGATCTTGTTGTCCTTTTGCTGATCGGTTGGAGCAGAACTGATCTTGTTGGTTGGTTCTTCCGCTCGCTTTCGGTTGGGTTGCCTTCTGATTAAGAGTTTGTCGGTCTGGCTGCCCACCTCACCTAAACGTGCATTAGTGTTACCTTCCCAGGCCGATCCCTGGAACCTTCTGAGCGTCGCTCCTTGTGCCTTACATAGTGACTTACTTTTAAGTCTTAAGTATTCTGTGTGGCCTTCATCCGGGTTTTAGTTTATTAAAATTGCAACACTTTTCTTCTTAGGCCTTAAGGTGTAAAAAAAAAGAGTATCTTGTTTGGTATGTGGTCTTCAGCCGAGTTTCAGCCTTTCAAAATTAAAACTGAAAATTTCTTGTGCCTAGGCCTTAAGCTGTAAATTGGTTTCAAGTTCGTATGTGGCCTCCAGCCGAGTTTTCCAGCTTAAATTAAAAATTGGAAATTTCTTTGTCTGGGCTTTAAGCCGTGAGATTGTTTGTGTTTCGTATGGGGCCTTCAGCCAAGTTTTATGAGAAGCATTTTAGGATAAAGCTCTTCCCTTCAGGCCTTAAGCAATACAATTGTTTTCTGCATGGTGTGTGGCCTCCAGCCGAGTTTCAATCTCTCTGAAATTAAAAATTCAAAATCCTTGTCTTGCCCTTAAGTCATAAGATCGTTGTTCTTTAGTATGAGAACTTCAGTCGAGTTTTATATGAAATATTTTAAGATAAGACCTTCAGACTTTTCAAATTGAAAGCTCTTCTTCCTAGAGTTAAGCCGTTAAATTGTTTTCTTGTTATGCGACCTTTAGCCGAGTTTTCAGCCTACTTAGATTAATCATTGAAAATTATTAAGCAATAACACTGTTCTACATTAATGCGTGGCCTTCAGCAGAGTTCTATGGGAAAAATTTTTGGCTAAGGCTTTCAGCCTATTTATATTGAAGGTAAAAAAAAAGTTTCTAAAGAAGTGAAACCTCCCAAAGAACTCCTGTACCTCAGTTCCTTGCTTGGAATTTCGATGTGGCCTTCAGGCGATCTAAATTAAATCAAAGGAGGTCTTTCGTTAAAACTTTGAGAGTTTTTGATTCTTGCGTGTGTGACTGGGTGTTTCATCTAATAAAGTTTTTATGTTGAGTGCAACTGACAGTAACTTATTTTATCTCCTTTCCACAAATATAATCTCATCCGCTCTGTCCTGATAGCCCAGGGATTTCAGTATCAGATGTAAAAGAGGGCCTTATGGCCCTGATCTTACCTGAACTAATAAATAAATGAAAACAGATTTCTGGAACAGGTGAGAAATTTTTTTCAATACTGATTGATGAAATAAGTGAAGGAGAACCACTGACTAAAAACAGTGTTTCGGCTTGTTACTAGGTCTTTGAAGCCTGGCACTAAGTCAGCGTTCCATAACATCCTGAAGCTTTTCTGTAGGATTCAAGTCAGGATTTTGTGCAGGGCAGTCCATTACAGGGATATTATCATCTGAACTTAATTCGGTCACTTGAATTTAGAGAACGGCAGAGTGACAGCTACGGCTGAAATTGTGAAGTACAAGCATGTCCCAACATAATCGAATCGACTCAAACACCATACGAGAGTGAGCAAAAGTACACTATGTGATCAAATGTATCCGGAACCCTGGCTGAAAATGACTTACAAGTTCTTGGCATCATCCATCGGTGATGCTGGAATTCAGTATGGTGTTGGCCCACCCTTAGCCTTAATGACAGCTTCCACTCTCGCAGACATACGTTCAGTCAGATGCTAGAAGGTTTCTTTGAGAATGACAGCGCATTCTTCACGAAGTGCTGGCGCTGAAGACAGGTATCGATATCGGTCATTGAGGCCTGGCACGATGTCGGCGCTCCAAAACATCCCGAAGGTGTTCTATAGGATTCAAGTCAGGATTCTGTGCAGGCCAGTCCATTACAGGGATGTTATTGTCGTGCGTTATGAACAGGTGCTTGATCGTGTTGAAAGGTGCATCGCTATCCTCGAATTGCTCATCAACAGTGGAAAGCAGTGGGAAGACGTGTTGGCCTGTGCTGTGATAGTGCCACGCAAAACAACCAGGGGTTCAAGCCCACTCCATGAAAATCACGACCACACCATAACACCACCGCCTCCGAATTTTACTGTTGGCTCTACACACGCTGGCAGATGACGTTCACCGGGTATTCGCCATATCCACACTCTGCCATCGGATCGCCACATTGTGTACCGTGATTCGTCACTCCACACAATGTTTTTCCACTGTTCAATCGTCCAACGTTTACGCTCCTTACATCAAGCGAGGCGTCGTTTGGCGTTTACTGGCGTGATGTGTTGCTTATGAGCAGCCGCTCGAGCATGAAATCGAAGTTTACTCACCTCCGGCCTAACTGTCATAGTACTTGCAATGGATCTTGATGCAGTATGGAATTCCTGTGTGATGGTTTGGATAGATGTCTGCGTATTACACTTTACGACCCTCTTCAACTGCCGGCGGTCTCTGTCAGTCAACAGACGATGTCGGTGTGTACGCTTTTGTTTTGTACGTGTCCCTTCACGTTTCCACTTCAATATCACATCGGAAACAGTGGACCTAGGGATGTTTAGGAGTGTGGAAATCTCGTGTACAGACGTGTGTCACAAGTGACACCCAATCACCTGACCACGTTCGAAGTCCATGAGTTCCGCGGAGCGCCCCATTCCCATTTCTCACGATATTTAATGACTGCTGAGGTCGTGGTAGCACAATGCCCCTAATATGAAAAACGTATGTTTTAGGACTGTCCGGATACTTTTCATCGGGTAGTGTATATGTTATAATAATAGGTATTCCCCTTTAGAACAGAAGGAATTGCGGCACAGAAACATACACTTTCTTATCGAATTTCAGTCTGCTACGTATCACCCATCACTGGGTAAGTTCTCAAAGTTTTTATTTGCAGCAATGTGCACGTTTTCTGTGCTACTGTTTCAAAGTAACCATTTCGTTGATTGCCGCATGCTATTTAGTAAAATGACGCAACAAATTCGAGATTGCAGGTCGACTGCTTCTACCTTGAATCTTCGGAATGGTAGCACAGTCTCCTGAACGCATGACATCTCTAAGAGCCGTTTTTGGATGACCATCAATGTATGGCACAAGCAGGTTTCATAATTTATTCCCACTGATAATGAATACCTGCTGGAGTCGATGTGTTGCATTCTGCAGAGAATATTGGTGAGACATTGTGCATGATCATAAATGTTGTACGTTACTCGATCCATACAAGACATTTAAAAGGAAGAAATGAGACATCGCGTGAGGGCAGTTACGTAGTAATCATTAGAGCTAGCTCAGCTGGATGGATATAGATCCATTGGAACATTTTTGGTGCAGCCTATGACGAAAGTGATTAAAAGAAACTATGGGAAACAAATACCAAATTCGCAGTTCGTGAATTGAACTTCACTTCTGCTGAATAAAGAATATATAATCGTTGCGTTACCATAAGCGCCATCGCAGATAGTGGGCCGTTGCATGTCGTTCTAAGTTATCTCACACACACATAAATACAAAAAGGTTACCTACTGGTACAACCCAAATTTAAATAAAAAATTATTTCAAGTAGTTGTTGCAGTACAAAATATAAACATTTCTTGTGCTGAAACTACTAAAATTCCTCGTATTAGCGCCTGGCGTGCCAACGTGTGCCTCGTAAAAATATCGACGGCACGAGTCCCCTATTTCCTGTAAGATGTCATCCGTAGACGGAGACTATAAGATTGGTTGTCTAACAGATCCCAGATGGTCATGGTATGATCGCCCAGAAAATTTGGGTGATTTTAAATCTTGCGGCAGTGAAAGTTTTAATATCTTTAATACATATTTGCATTATGGTGCAACAAGAGTGGCCCATTGTCAGAAGAGATTACACGTTCTGGGTTTCGTGCAGACAAAGTTCTGGTGTGTTGGGGATTACAGGTCCGTCACGTGTGCGACTGAAATGGTGCCAAACGAATACACAGTCCGAATTTAAACTACGCAGGACAGTACTATTTTTCTGAGCTAAGCGTTTAAACTGAACGCAGATTCGCCGTAAATTCTGGCAACTAATAGATCAAATGCATGGTTGCATCCATCTGTAGTGAAATGGCGCCAAGAATGTAGCCAAGGCCGCACAGTCGTTGCGGACTCTGATGGGGAAATCCGGATCCTGCACCATGCGATTTCATTCGGCAAACTGAAAGAATATCTGGGATGGGACGGGGTGGGAGGGTTGGAAACATTTTCCATGCGTTCACAAAGAGGTTTCCGAGAAGCTCAGTAACCAAAGATTGGAGTTATATCATGGAAGAATTAAATGATTGGTACAAAGTTCGATCGTTGTGTAGAGGTATTTGGTAGTGTAGGTGAGTTACTCGTCCATCTGGAAGTGGTAGGAGATGCGTATGCGGCAGAGTACTAGTTGGCGAGCACAGGGCCGGGGTCGTGCACGGTCCAACCAGAGCGACCGTTGCTGGTCTGCCCAGGTACAAAAGCTGTCGGCGCAGCCAGAAATGGATAAATGCCAGAGCATGTGGGCCACATAGTCGGAGGACAGACGGAGAGTGAGGTCTGAAATATGGCTACTTACAGCTCTTAGAATATCTGTAATAAATCATAGTTACAAAATAAAGCAAATCTGAATACATCTGTGATGTGGCAATAACATTTTCATTACCTTAAAAATGCGAAATTAATAATTTACGGCGACTAATTATTTTCACAAAAAACCTTGAAATTAACGACGTGTAAAGGCTTCATGCGATTTCAACAAACGGTATCTCACGTGACTGTATTGCACTATAGCTGTCATCCCCGAAAGCTAATTATCGATAACAGTATAATTTATTGATTTATTACGTTCTTACATCTCTTTCATTACGCAAATATGTATCAGAACATCGCATCCTTCACAATAACACAGCAACTGAATGCAGCAAAAATATCTCATAACTTATCGTACTTGTGCAGTTGCTGAATGAATATTTTACTACCTCGCCAGTAATTTTATTTATATGTGATTAAAATCGCTGTTAAAAATCCATGGTAGTTTAAGAAGTGAACAGTCACATGTCTAAGCCCCCATTGAATATAGAGCCAAAAGACACAGACATAAATAACTGTTTAAACTACATTAACGACGTTTTTTCGTCATTTAACACGAGTGCACTGGCGCAAGAATGCTACCTTATTTATTTATGAACAAATCATTATTTGTATTTATTGTAAATGGTCTGAGAGTGACAGACCGTTTATTAAATTTTTATACAAATATTGAGTCAAACGCATGTCAGCAGACGAAATGACCACTTATTTTTGATGGGGACGGTCTCCAGCCAATGAAGAACCAGGCAGCAGCGAAACACTTCTGAAGTCAACTCAAGGCAGATTGTTCTGAGTGGTGCGCTCAAGAGAACTACTGGAGATACTTGTACTTTAGTCCTGGAAGAAGGCAGACCTGCCTGAGGAAGCGTGTGGCATTCAGTCGCGTAGACGATTGGTTCTAGGCGGTGAATGGTCGCTGAAACAGCTTAACGTTTGAAGGTCCTAATGTCTAGATGTCGCAGAACAGAACTCAGAATGGAGAGAACATGATATTCTACTCGTTATCTCTCGTGCGCTATCGTGTATCTTGTCACACTGAACTCTGAATTAGTAGAGATGGTGAATATTTCATGTGTTGTTTACAAAACAGTCTCAGTTTTTCATGCATCATGAATGACTGTTTAGCTTGGGGATTCTGCTACCATTGTCGTAAAACACTTAACGCAAGCCGCGGTTCTAGGCACTTCAGTCTGTAACCTCGCTGCTGCTACGGTTTCTGGTTCGAATCCTCCCTCGGGCATGGATGTATGTGATGTCCATAGGTTAGTTAGGTTTAAGTAGTTCTAAGTGTAGGAGACTGATGACCTCAGATGTTAAGTCCCATAGTGCTCAGAGCCATTTGAACTTAACACAACTTTATTGCATTTAGAAATAATTCAAAAGTCAAGATCACTTAAATACTGTTAACTGGATAACCGGTTTCAACACACTAAAGGTGCCATCATCGAATCTGAATGTAGCTTAACGTTTGCAAACCATTTTTATAAAACAATACATGAGGCAGACCAGCTGATATAAAATCATTGTCACCAGAAACTAAAAAACTAAACAGAGTAATCGCCCCACTATGCACTATTTATTGCATTTTATAAGGCTGTATTTCTGTCTATGTCGCTAATGGCTATCGCAGGTCCCCTCTACGTTTGTTTAAGATCTGCTTTCTTTAATAAACATTGCTCAAGATAATTCTATGGCGTCGTCTGGATCAGTTACAGAAATTATAATTGAATTAAGTCTGCACTTACCTTTTATTTAATATGTCTATTTCATAATTCGAAATTCTACACATGGCATTAACTATCTGACTGCAGGACCAAAGTTTCCGATTATTATCTGCAGTAACTTAACTGCAGAACATGAAAGCAGACCTGAACGAATCGACCTTATACACTCCTGGAAATGGAGAAAAGAACACATTGACACCGGTGAGTCAGACCCACCATACTTGCTCCGGACACTGCGAGAGGGCTGTACAAGCAATGATCACACGCACGGCACAGCGGACACACCAGGAACCGTGGTGTTGGCCGTCGAATGGCGCTAGCTGCGCAGCATTTGTGCACCGCCGCCGTCAGTGTCAGCCAGTTTGCCGTGGCATACGGAGCTCCATCGCAGTCTTTAACACTGGTAGCATGCCGCGACAGCGTGGACGTGAACCATACGTGCAGTTGACGGACTTTGAGCGAGGGCGTATAGTGGGCATGCGGGAGGCCGGGTGGACGTACTGCCGAATTGCTCAACACGTGGGGCGTGAGGTCTCCACAGTACATCGATGTTGTCGCCAGTGGTCGGCGGAAGGTGCACGTGCCCGTCGACCTGGGACCGGACCGCAGCGACGCACGGATGCACGCCAAGACCGTAGGATCCTACGCAGTGCCGTAGGGGACCGAACCGCCACTTCCCAGCAAATTAGGGACACTGTTGCTCCTGGGGTATCGGCGAGGACCATTCGCAACCGTCTCCATGAAGCTGGGCTACGGTCCCGCACACCGTTAGGCCGTCTTCCGCTCACGCCCCAACATCGTGCAACCCGCCTCCAGTGGTGTCGCGACAGGCGTGAATGGAGGGACGAATGGAGACGTGTCGTCTTCAGCGATGAGAGTCGCTTCTGCCTTGGTGCCAATGATGACCGTATGCGTGTTTGGCGCCGTGCAGGTGAGCGCCACAATCAGGACTGCATACGACCGAGGCACACAGGGCCAACACCCGGCATCATGGTGTGGGGAGCGATCTCCTACACTGGCCGTACTCCACTGGTGATCGTCGAGGGGACACTGAATAGTGCACGGTACATCCAAACCTTCATCGAACCCATCGTTCTACCATTCCTAGACCGGCAAGGGAACTTGCTGTTCCAACAGGACAATGCACGTCCGCATGTATCCCGTGCCACCCAACGTGCTCTAGAAGGTGTAAGTCAACTACCCTGGCCAGCAAGATCTCCGGATGTGTCCCCCACTGAGCATGTTTGGGACTGGATGAAGCGTCGTCTCACGCGGTCTGCACGTCCAGCACGAACGCTGGTCCAACTGAGGCGCCAGGTGGAAATGGCATGGCAAGCCGTTCCACAGGACTACATCCAGCATCTCTACGATCGTCTCCATGGGAGAATAGCAGCCTGCATTGCTGCGAAAGGTGGATATACACTGTACTAGTGCCGACATTGTGCATGCTCTGTTGCCTGTGTCTATGTGCCTGTGGTTCTGTCAGTGTGATCATGTGATGTATCTGACCCCAGGAATGTGTCAATAAAGTTTCCCCTTCCTGGGACAATGAATTCACGGTGTTCTTATTTCAATTTCCAGGAGTGTAGTATTATCCAGGTTTTCTTTCTAAACACAGCCGTCCGTTGAGCAATTACCAATAATGGTAATAGGAGCTATTTTGGAATTCTGATAAGAGAATCAACTCAGCAGATTATCCATTGCCAGCCGCGGTGGCCGAATGGTTCTAGGCGATTCAGTCCGGAACCGCGCTGCTGCAACGGTCGCAGGTTCGAATCCTGCCTCGTGCATGCATGTGTGTGATGTCCTTAGGTTAATTAGGTTTAAGTAGTTCTAAGTCCAGGGGACTGATGACCTCAGATGTTAAGTCCCATGGTGCTCACAGACGTTTTATTATCCATTAGGTAAAGTTGCAGTGACTTTTTTTAAAAATACAACATCTGTACTCACTCTTTGGAATGTAGTGCAGCAATCAATAAAAATTATGTGGCCTCCCGAAGTAAAGTGTAACTTCTTTTTTGAAGACCCTCATAATACATTTTAAATGCTGCACTCAAGAATTCATGAAACTCTAGAATTTTTAAACGTTTTGTCATGTCCTTTGTCTGGTAGTTTGTGTCTTTAAACACAACACAATGAACAATGGCATAATGGTCCCGTCCTGCGGAATATTTCAAAAAGACATTTATTTAATCCTTCTCTCTGTGGCAGGTTCTCCAAATGCTTGCGAACTTTCAAACTGCACTCACGTCTAGCGTTAATAGGGTCGTGTAAAACAGTTAATTTCTGACCTCCGAATAGCCCTCGATGGAGTAAAGTTCCGTTGTTACCGTCTGTCGTTAAAAATAACGAAGCGTGACGTTTGGTTGGAAGGCCCGGAGGGAAAGCACTCGAAGAGCAGAAGGCGGTCGAAGACGGCGGCAAAAGGGGAAACGTGACGGAGGAAAGAGAGCAGGCGTGGAGAGCCCGGAGTGCAGAGCAAAACAACCGCCGCCTCTGCTCTGCTCTGGTCGCCAAAAGCTCGGTGAGAGGTTGCGGGCGATGGCGGCAGGTGGGACCGGCGATGCGGCCGCGCGCTGCTTTCTTGCAACGGCTCCTCAATGCCAGCCGGCGACAGCGCCTGCTTCGCCGCAGACATGCAACACAGCGACAGCGTCTTCAGGTCGACCCAAAAGTAACGATTCGTTTTCATGAAAACGTTAACGGAATGAATTCTTCTTTCAAAGGTTTTTTGAGAAGCTGTCTGCAGAACAAATGACAGCCATGTTTCCTGGAAATTCCGCAGTAAACATTTGAGGAGGTGCGTGAGCTGTGCAGCGAAAGACAACAAATTCAGACGAAGACGAAGTGTGCTCATTGAGTAACTTCTTGCACTCCGCCTTCAGGCAATAAGTAGCTCATCGGGACCATCCGACCGCCTTGTCATCCTCAGCTGACGATGCGGATAGGAGGGGCGTGTGGTCAGCACACCGCTCTCCCGGTCGTCATGACAGGTTTCTTTGACCGGAGCCGCTACTGTTCGGTCGAGTAGCTCCTCAATTGGCATCACGAGGTTGAGTGCACGCCGAAAAATGGCAGCAACGCTTGGCAGCCTGGATGGTCGCCCACCCAGTGCCGGCCACGGCCGACAGCGCATAACTTCGTTGATCTGACGGGAACCCGTGTACCCACTGCAGCAATGCCGTTGCCACGAGTAACTTTCTGGACGACCACCAACGTCTGTTGGCGCAGTCCTGACCATTGAGCAGGCCACTGAAAAGAGCCAATGCGCTTCCGGATGTCGGCTCAGTCGAAAGTTGAACGTTCCACGATCCACTGTCTGTTGTATTCTTCATTTTACGATGAAGAAGACGGCATATTGTATCCAGGTCTGCCGTATAGAAATATGTGCTGACGTTTGGGAGTCCGTGGGAAATGAGAACAGATAACAGATAAAACGGAAATTATTCAGCCAGATAATTGCGTGTCGTTGGTTTAAACTGTGTTCTTCAGAAGAAGTAACGTCTACAGACGTTTGGGAGGCTGTGACAGATGAAAACAGATGACAGAATGAAAATCATATAGCCGATAAGTTATACGTCCAAAGTTTATTCAAATATTGACATAGGTTTTTAAGGACATAAACCAGTCTTCCTAAAAAAGGTAGTGATACCTAAGATAGGATATGTTACAACCAGTACATGGAAACTATATGCACAGCAAATGAAGCATCAGTAATTACATACAGTGGAAAAATAGAACAATAAATTACATCTTAAACGTTTGAGACGCAACAACATGAAAAAACATATAATTTCAAATTTATTCACAAAATTAAGTTTTATTGTCATACTGATCAATTAATACAAGAAGAAATTGGCGAAAAGGAAACACTCAATTGCTTTCAGGAGGTACCATTAGACATACAGTTTTCAACCCCCCATCAGTGCATGTAAAATGTTTAAAAGCAAATTCACACTTTTTCGTAGTCACAAAACCACATCTCAAAACTTTCTACAACTCATCTAAATACATCTACATATATACTCCTCTAGTCACCAAGCGGTGTGTAGCGGGGGGCACAAAGTCATATTCCCCCCCTCTCCCCCTCCTACTTCTGTTCCACTCGCGGATCGCGCGAGGGAAAAACTACTGTCCGAACGCCTCAGTACGAGCTCTTATTTCCCTTATCTTTGAATGATGATAATTACGCGAATTGAAAGTTGGTTGTAATAATATATGCTCTACATCCACGATGAAGATTGGATTTCGGAATTTAGTGAGCAGCCCCTTCTGTTTAGCGCGTCGTCTATCTGCAAGTGGGTCCCCCTTCAAACTTTCTACGAGATTTGTAACGCTCTCGCGGTGGCTAAATGTACCAGTCACGAATCTTGCCGCTCAATATTTTCTTGTCCCGCTGTGAATACTTGGAGCTGACTATGAAGATATTCATTAATGACACTTTTATTTGCTTTTTTTTTTTTTTTTTTTTTTTGCAACTTCCACTGACATTGAAGCCACAACGACATTATGGTCGCTAATACCTTCTTCTAGATTAACTTCCTCAAAAAGATCAGGTCTGTTTGTCGCCATGATATCCAATACGTTCCAATCTCGAGTTGGTTTTCTGACCAACTGCTCAAGGCGCGTGGGATTAGCCGAGCGGTCTGAGGCGGATGGTCTCGGCGGAGGTTCGAGTCCTCCCTCGGGCATGGGTGTGTGTGTTTGTCCTTAGGATAATTTAGGTTAAGTAGTGTGTGAGCTTAGGGAATGATGACCTTAGCAGTTAAGTCCCATAAGATTTCACACACATTTGAATTTTTTTTGAGTTGCTCAAGGTTGTATGTTGAGAGCGCTCCTAGGATAACTTCACACGAATCTTTGCTTCTGCCGCCTGTGATAAACGTGTAATTTTTCCTGTCAATGGATGCTACATTAAAGTCTCCACCCATAACTAATGGATAATTTGTGTATTTACTTCCTATGTACTCAAGACTTTCCCAGAAACGTTGTGCGATGTTTGTTGCGGATGCTGGTGGTCCATAAAAACATCCTAATACAATGCTCAATCCTTGTCTGATTGACACCTTTATCCAGACCATTTCACAGTCCGACGCAGTATCGATCTCAACTGCGTTTAAACACCTTTTAACTGCAATGAACGCACCACGTCCCATAGCATCAGTCCTATCCTTCCAAAACATTGCCCAATCCGAGTTCAAAATTTCGCTGCTTGTTGTGTCTGGTTTCAACCAGCTTTCTGTACCTACTACAATATTGGCTTTGCTACTGTTTATTTCGGAGATTAACTCGGGGATCTTGCTACAGACACTTCGACGATTTGCTAACATGAGATTAAGCATATTTAAATCCTTTGGGTGGACCTGTTTAGGCGAACTAAAAAATTTTTACAGTTGGCATACTCACATCAGTAATTTTTCGGGCCAGCGTTTCATTTCCCATGGGGAGGAACCTAATCTAAAAAAACCCATTTGCACACCACAAGTACTGTGCTACCTATGAACTCATATTGCCTAAAATAAATGGTAGTCATAAATAAGAAGTAGACATGGGCCTCCAATCTAATAAATTTTGTATAACAATTACTTACTCTCCCAGTGGTTTCATTTCGAAACAACTCATAAAAGCAGTAGTGCAAACTCAAATTAACGTCACAAATACTTTACTTCACTGTCAATGATCTCCTCGATATATATATATATATATATATATATATATATATATATATATATATACGTGCACGTCATAAGCTCCTGTGTCACGTAGCACAATATCGGTAATGATTGTTGCTTTGCCTGTTATAAGCGACTGCTATATTTCTAGAAATACATGGTGTGTCTAAAAAGTTCGGTGAATGCAATCAGACAACAAACAAAACAAAAGGTAGAAACAAATGTTCTTTACTGACCTTCAAAATACTTGCCACCGGCTACAACACAATTTTGACAACGTTCGTACAGCTTCTGGAAACTATCAGCAAGAGCGTCCTGTGGAATCGATTGCAGATCGTCTGTCACACGATCTTTGATGGCATCGGTCCACCACCGTAGTTGAGTTGACTGCGCGTAGGCTTGTCATGCCGGGGGGGGGGGGGGGGTTCGATTCCTGGCTCGGGTGGAGATTTTCTCCGCTGAGGGAGTGGATGTCTGTTTCGTCTTCATCATCATCATAATTTCATCCTCACCGCCGCGAAAGTCGCCGAAGTGGCGTCACCTCGGAAGACTTGCACCAGGTTATCAGGTCTACCCTCCGGGAGGCCCTTGCCACACGACTTTTCATTTCATGGCATTCACGCAAGCTCAAAGTTCGCCTTTCACGGCCGCCTTCAAGCAGGAAATAGGAAGAATTCCGCAGGAGCCATATCAGGGGAGTAAGGAGGGTCTTCAAGAACAGTTACCATCGTCTGCGCCGGGAAATGGTGCACACAGATCGCGCAATGTGCAGGGACATTTTCATGGAGCAGCATCCATTTTCCAGTCCTGTCCAACTCTGGCCGAACCCGCAGGATACGCTGTAGTAATTGATTCAAAACGTACTGGTAAATTGCAGCATTAATGGTCTGACGTGCAGGAACAACTTCCTTGTGGATGATGCAGTTGTTGTCGAAGAAGGCGATCAACAGTGTTTTCAACTTGGACTTTTACAGACGGCTTTTTTGTCGCGGGGAAGATGGTGAACATCATGACATCGATTGCCGTTTTGATTCCGCATCGAACTGGTAGAGCAGATTTTGCGCTTACCCAAATCATCGCGGACGATGGTGTGCACCGTGTCCTTGCTAATGCCCAATTCCTGCGCAATCAATCTGAGTGTCCATTGGCGATCTTGTGCCAGCATTTGTCGCATTTTTTCGATCTTTTTTGCTCTACTGCTTGTAGATGGCCAACCTGAACGTTCCTCATCCTGTTTCCTTCACCTCTCGCAAGCGTTTAAAATATTAGTAAACACACTTTCTGCTCACGGCTTTTCTCCCGTACACGTGCATCAATATTCCATGAGTCTCCGTTGCAGTCTTCCCCAATTTGTAGCAGAACTTGATGTTTACACGTTGCCCCATTGCGCTGTAACACTTCCTCTCACACTGACTACGTTCAACTGGTCGCTGTCTGTTTACACAACCGGGTACATGCAGTGCATGCCCTGAATCGATTCTGCTCAAGTCTCTATAGACCATGCGCATGCACGCACACATGCGCCAAGTTGCCGTTCAGATATGACACCATTCGCCAAACTTTTTAGGTACAGCACGTAACTTAGCGAGCAAATAGATGTCTATGACGTGCAACAGTGTAGGTGATTTGACGCTGAGGGCACTGGTACTTAAAAACGAAATTAAGAACATGGAGATTTAAGGTAGAAACCACTGTTACTCAAAGGGATGAAAATAGAAACTTTTTTCATGGCTTTTGGCCTGCTCTTAAATGGCCATAGCACCTGATTTATGCACTATTTCGAGATGTTACTTACCTTATGACGCAATCTGTCACCATCCCACCTTAATGTGAGACGTAAGTTTGTCTACGGTTTGCATAGATTTTTTTCCTTTTTTTATAATTTTTGTTATGTAACTATTTCCACAATGTTACTTAAACGTAACTGTATTAACATGTCAGGTGCCTCTAATGGTTGGCACAGCATCTTAACTGTTATGGATCATTTTACTATTTTCTAAGCCTTAGGTCTTGGTTTGTCTTTTCACATAATATGAAATACTTAAGTTTATTTTATATTGCTATGGTATGTATTATTTCGATACACTACTTTTAATATATTCTATTTTTAGGTGTTATTACTTCTTGAGTATCTGGGAAACATAGGTTTAAAATTTCCAAATCTAGAAAAAGGTTTGAATAAACTGTTAATTTGCTACTGTTAGGGTGCATGATTCCCATTGTATTCATAATTCTACAATTGCTGATCCTTCGATATTCAAGATTTTATAACAGGTAACTTTACCATCTCAAACGAGGCCACGTTTTCACATGTGGTTTTTGTGAACCGCAAGAAATGCCGGATATGTCACGACAATAATTCTCATTACAAGCAAGAAATGTCCCCGAAACTGAACATATGGCTAGGGATAACTATGATACGTAGACTATTCCTTTTTTCAGAGGAATCGGTAACAGGAATCAGCTGCCTTGGCATTGTTAAGCCTTTCCTGAAACCGCAAATGAAGTCGGATGCCACGCGGGATTAGCCGAGCGGTCTGAGGCGCTGCAGTCGTGGACGTGCGGCTGATCTCGACGGAGGTTCGAGTCCTCCCTCGGGCATGGGTGTATGTGTTCGTCCTTAGGATAATGTAGGTTAAGTAGTATGTAAGCTTAGGGAACGATGACCTTAGCAGTTAGGTCCCATAAGATTTCACACAGATTTGAACATTTTTGAAGTCGGATGGAAACTGAATTCAGTTGTGTACCAGCTGGCAGCTCCTCACGATTTTGCTGTCATTCTTGGAGATTATATCAACTGCGTGTTCCCTGGACGGTAGAGGTTAACCACGTACGTTGGCTCTAAAGTCTTCTGGCGACGCTAAGCCTTCACACACTGTCGTGTGTTTTTACATTAAGTCCCATGTGTACACGGCAAAATCAGTATAGAACGTCAGCCGTATGATTAGGTTTTAGAGGCAGTTAACAGCCCGAAACCTGATCCATTACGGAACGTGTCCTGGGCTGCGACGGAAAGGTGGCCTCTTTGTGCTAGCATTCAGGGTGGCCACGTTGAACTTCAGTATTTCTGTTGCCTTAACGTACCCATTTTGCACAGATATACCTTTTCTATATCAAACAGGAGTTCTATGAAAATGAATTATTACATTTGGGACAGCCTTGCAGCGGCAGCTTACCGTCATTATCACAGTACTGTTTTCATGACATTTCTTCACAGAAACAGATACGATCTACTTCACACTCCGCTACCCACCTAACGATGTGTGGAAAGAAATTCACTTGAGACATATAAGTTTCCTGTTGTTTCCTTAAAAAGTACTATGCTGTTAAAAGAGCAATCTGTTTCGTGTCCAGTATTCTTTCTTAAGCCATGAATTACGCAACGTGGATATTTTCTAAACATAAAATCAACCGGCGTATATGATACGTGACAGCGAAGATGTCCCGCTGCACCAGAATCAACCGCAAGACACCTTCCCCAAAATAAGATACTGACTCTCAATCTGGAAATCAGAAGATGTTTCCCACAGAACATGCAATTATTTCAGTACAACGAGCAGAGTCTGCGGAGTTTGGCTAACAACATACTGCCAAGTAATTTTTTTTGTGAGTTGTCAGATGTATTGTGGCACGAACACCACGTGAAGCAAATTCGGGACACGTCCTTCAAATGATCGCCCCGCAGGCACCCAGCTGACGACACGGCCGATTAGCAGAAAGCGCCGCGCATTACGTCAACGTGTGGGAGCGCTCGTAGCGAGCCGTCGTCGCAACAATGCGCCAACTAGCGATGCATTCCATCGCCGACAGACAGCCAAACAGACGCTAGGGCGTTATTTATACAAAACATCGGTGCAACCAGGCAGAGGTTCGCACCGGCGATAGTAACCAGCAGTGCGTCAGCAGCGCCGAGAAACCACACTGCCTCTCAACGATTGGCAGCAAATCAGCGACGCTTCGCCATGGGCCGCGAGGTCTTCGCTTGACCACGCCCGTGAAACGTGGGCGCCGTGGTTCGGTGGCGGGTAAGTCAGGTGAGTGGGAAAAACCTTTAGAAATGAGTCACTAACAGATAAATCCACGGTGAATACCGAATGGTGTCCTGATTGCGCCTGAAAGGTGAGAAACTATACATACTAAGGCTATTACTGATCGAGTCGTGAATGACCACCCAATCACTTAAGAGAGTAATCTGACCCTGAAAGTCCGCAGCTCGTGGTCGTGCGGTAGCGTTCTCGCTTCCCACGCCCGGGTTCCCGGGTTCGATTCCCGGCGGGGTCAGGGATTTTCTCTGCCTCGTGACGACTGGGTGTTGTCCTTAGGTTAGTTAGGTTTAAGTAGTTGTAAATTCTAGGGGACTGATGACCATAGGTGTTAAGTCCCATAGTGCTCAGAGCCATTTGAACCACTTTGTTTTACCCTGAAAAGGCGCCAGGAAACGCTCTGTCAGTCTCATACCCTCCTCTGCTAAGCAGGAATTTCTTACCGTACTTTGCTCATAGTACTGTAGAAAGTTGCAGGCTCTATAATGTGCTATAGTCCGCAGCACATCAAATGCTGATTGCAGGAACATCCCTTCTCCACCTCTGTGGCCAGCATATATCATTTCCGCCTCTGACGACCGACTGACTCTTGAACAATTCTTAAATTTCCAATTAAATTTTTCGCTTCAGCCAATAAGATTGTCTCTACATCCGAATTTCTCGGAAACTGTGGAGTCCCGATATTAACTCCTCTACTATTTTTAAGATTACCAGCGGGGTGCCTTCTTACAAATTTTTCGACGGGACGGTATTCACCCTACGTTAAACCGAATCCGAATTTTTGTCCATCGCTCCACGCAGAATTGAAAAGATACTTAAATACAATGCATCTGTTAATTCTCATAAAAAACTGAGATCTACATCTGTGACTCACTTCCCCCTCCACAGCCTTCTAAGAAGGAGACCAGAAGATGAGAAACAAAGTGCTTTAGAAATATGGTCATATGACACAGTTTGTAAACACCAAGATTTTTCACAAGCGCAGGAGCCGTCACGGCACGTTTTACGACTTCATTGGGTAGATTCTGAACCATACATTATGAGAAAACCTGCCGGAACGCCACTTCCAGGCGCCAGAGCTAAACAATGTTGGGCCTTTGTATCACAGTCCGACTCACTACCCTGTACCTCTCTGTCTACTCTGCCTCTTCATGGTCCCAACTAAATTACACGAAATACCACATGCAAAGCTGTCACCAGAAATGAGGAGAATTAATATAAGAGTAGACATCTTATTCTTGGCACTCACTCAAATTACTTATTACAAGAATTAAATGTTTTTTTAATTGACAGAGATAGAACTCAGACGGTGATCAATTTAAATCAATCATGAATGAAACATGAGACGTGCCATTCCACCAATTAACGGACACATTTCAATGTGTGGGATCTATGACACTAGAGACACATCATCAGACTTTCAGAAAAATGTCATCTACGCTAACTCGAAGGTAACGAAGCCAGATAAATGCTGGAAATCTTGTACGGTCAACAGCTTCATACAATCTGCTGACAGGAAAAACATAGAGAAGGATGGAAAACTTAAGTTCTGCTCGTTGAGAACCAGTTTAGCTTTCGGATAATGGTACAAGTTTCTCGTCAGATGAGTATCGGGTAATATCAACAGCAGCAGAAAATGGTATAACAGGTGTAGGATTCGTTATGAATAGGAAGGTAGGGCAGAGGGTGTGTTACTGTGAACAGTTCAGTGACCGGGTTGTTCTAATCAGAATCGACAGCAGACCAACAACGACAACGATAGTTCAGGTATACATGCCGACGTCGCAAGCTGAAGATGAACAGATAGAGAAAGTGTATGAGGATATTGAAAGGGTAATGCAGTATGTAAAGGGGAAAGAAAATATAATAGTCATAGGCGACTGGAATGCAGTTGTAGGGGAAGGAGTAGAAGAAAAGGTTACAGGAGAATACGGGCTTGGGACGAGGAATGAAAGAGGAGAAAGACTAATTGAGTTCTGTAACAAGTTTCAGCTAGTAATAGCGAATACCCTGTTCAAGAATCACAAGAGGAGGAGGTATACTTGGAAAAGGCCGGGAGATACGGGAAGATTTCAATTAGATTACATCATGGTCAGACAGAGATTCCGAAATGAGATACTGGATTGCAAGGCGTACCCGGGAGCAGATATAGACTCAGATCACAATATAGTAGTGATGAAGAGTAGGCTGAAGTTCAAGACATTAGTCAGGAAGAATCAATACGCAAAGAAGTGGCATACGGAAGTACTAAGGAATGACGAGATACGTTTGAAGTTCTCTAACGCTATAGATGCAGCAATATGGAATAGCGCAGTAGGCAGTACAGTTGAAGAGGAATGGACATCTCTAAAAAGGGCCATCACAGAAGTTGGGAAGGAAAACATAGGTACAAGGAAGGTAGCTGCGAAGAAACCATGGGTAACAGAAGAAATACTTCAGTTGATTGATGAAAGGAGGAAGTACAAACATGTTCCGGGAAAATCAGGAATACAGAAATACAAGTCGCTGAGGAATGAAATAAATAGGAAGTGCAGGGAAGCTAAGACGAAATGGCTGCAGGAAAAATGTGAAGACATCGAAAAAGGTATGATTGTCGAAAGGACAGACTCAGCGTACAGGAAAGTCAAAACAACCTTTGGTGACATTAAAAGTAACGGTGGTAACATTAAGAGTGCAACGGGAATTCCACTCTTAAATGCAGAGGAGAGAGCAGATAAGTGGAAAGAATACATTGAAAGCCTCTATGAGGGTGAAGATTTGTCTGATGTGATAGAAGAAGAAACAGGAGTCGATTTAGAAGAGATAGGGGATCCAGTATTAGAATCGGAATTTAGAAGAGCTTTGGAGGACTTACGGTCAAATAAGGCAGAAGGGATAGATAACATTCCATCAGGATTTCTAAAATCATTGGGGGAAGTGGCAACAAAACGACTATTCACGTTGGTGTGTAGAATATATGAGTCTGGCGATATACCATCTGACTTTCGGAAAAGCATCATCCACACAATTCCGAAGACGGCAAGAGCTGACAAGTGCGAGAATTATCGCACAATCAGCTTAACAGCTCATGCATCGAAGCTGCTTACGAGAATAATATACAGAAGAATGGAAAATAAAATTGAGAATGCGCTAGGTGACGATCAGTTTGGCTTTAGGAAAAGTAAAGGGACGAGAGAGGTAATTCTGACGTTACGGCTAGTAATGGAAGCAAGGTTAAAGAAAATTCAAGACACTTTCATAGTATTTGTCGACCTGGAAAAAGCGTTCGACAATATAAAATGGTACAAGCTGTTCGAGATTCTGGAAAAGGTAGGGGTAAGCTATAGGGAGAGACGGGTCATATACAATATGTACAACATCCAAGAGGGAATAATAAGAGTGGACGATCAAGAACGAAGTGCTCTTATTAAGAAGGGTGTAAGACAAGGCTGTAGCCTTTCGCCCCTACTCTTCAGTCTGTACATCGAGGAAGCAATGATGGAAATAAAAGAAAGGTTCAGGAGTGGAATTAAAATACAAGGTGAAAGGATATCAATGATACGATTCGCTGATGACGTTACTATCCTGAGTGAAAGCGAAGAAGAATTAAATGATCTGCTGAACGGAATGAACAGTGTAATGAGTACACAGTATGGTTTGAGAGTAAATCGGAGAAATACAAAGGTAATGAGAAGTAGTAGAAATGAGAACAGCGAGAAAACATCAGGATTGATGGTCACGAAGTCAATGAAGTTAAGGAATTCTGCTACCTAGGCACTAAAATAACCAATGACGGACGGAGCAAGGAGGACATCAAAAGCAGACTCGCTATGGCAAAAAAAGGCATTTCTCGCCAAGAGAAGTCTATTAATATCAAATACCGGCCTTAATTTGAGGAAGAAATTTCTGAGGATGTACGTCTGGAGTACAGCATTGTATGGTAGCGAAACATGGACTGTGAGAAAACCGGAACAGAAGAGAATCGAAGCATTTGAGATGTGGTGCTATAGACGAATGTTGAAAATTAGGTGGACTGATAAGGTAAGGAATGAGGAGGTTCTACGCAGAATCGGAGAGGAAAGGAATACGTGGAAAACACTGATAACGAGAAGGGACAGGATGATAGGGCATCTGCTAAGACATGAGGGAATGACTTCCATGGTACTAGAGGGAGCTGTAAAGGGCAAAAACTGTAGAGGAAGACAGAGATTGGAATACGTCAAACAAATAATTGAGGACGTAGGTTGCAAGTGCTACTCTGAGATGAAGAGGTTAGCACAGGAAAGGAATTCGTGGCGGGCCGCATCAAACCAGTCAGTAGACTGATGCCCAAATGAAAAAAAAAAAAAATGGTACAAGATAGGCAGTTTCGACGTTGGTCTTGATAATGAAAGCAAGTCTTAAGAAAAATCTAGACACCTTCCCAGGATTTGTCGATCTAGGAAAAGCTTTCGACAATGTATAACTACGCAAGATCGAAATTCTGAGAAAAGAGAAAGACGGGTAATATGTAACGTGTTCAAGAAAAGAGAGAGAATGTTATCAACGGAAAGACAGGAACAAAGTACACATGTAAAAAGGATTGTGTCGTACTGTATTGTATTGAACTTGGGACCTAGAAACGACGGAGAGGCTCCGTCCCCGCCGTAGCCCGCAGTGGTTCACAACCCCACAGCAGTCCACTAACGCACCGCCGCCCCACACCGAACCCAGGGTTATTGTGCGGTTCGCCCCCAGTGGACCCCCCAGGGAACGTCTCACACCAGACGAGTGTAAACCCAATGTTTGCGTGGTAGGCTAATTACGGTGTACGCGTACGTGTAGAAAGTGTTTGCGGAGCAATCGCCGACATAGTGTAACTGAGGTGGAATAAGGGGAACCAGACCGCATTCGCCGAGACAGATAGAAAACCGCCTTAAAAACCATCTACAGACTGGCCGGCAAACCGGACCTCGACGCTAATCCGCCGTGCGGATTCGTGCCGGGGAGCGGCACGTCTTCCCGCCCGGAAAGCAGTGCGCTAGACCGACGGCTAACCGAGCGGGTTTCAAAAAGGATATAAGAAGGGGCTGCCGCCGTTTTATCTCTACCGTTAGATCTATACATCGGAGAAGCAGTGACGGAAATAAAAAGGAAGCTTCAAGAGTGAGTTCAAAATTTAATGTGAAAGGATATCAATGATGAATGGCTCTGAGCACTATGGGGCTTAACTTCTGAGGTCATCAGTCCCCTAGAACTTAGAACTACTTAAACCTAACTAAGCTAAGGACATCACACACATCCATGGCCGAGGCATGATTCGAACCTGCGACCGTAGCGTGACCACGCGGTTCCAGACTGTAGCGCCTAGAACCGCTCGGCCACTCCGGCCGGCATCAGTGATGAGATTTACTTATGAATTGCTATCCTCAATGAAGAAGTGAAGAAGAATTACAAGACCTGTTGAATGGAATGAGTACTCTAAAGAGCACAGAACATGGATTGAGAGTAAACCGAAAAAAATCGAAGTAATGAGGCGTAAGATATTTCAGGTAGACTTAACGCTAAATTTGGTGAAAACGAAGTAGACGAAGTTACGAAATTCTGTTGCTTTGGAAGGAAAATAAAACGCGATGGACGATAAAAGGGTAGATCTGGAACACATTTAATTAAAATGAATAACGGGGCTAAGGGAAAAACACAAAAGTGGAGAATTAAAGGGTTTTAGATGTGATGTTATCGCAATATATTGACAGTTAGGTGAACTGATAAATAACGAATGTGAAGACAAGAACGTATCACATGGAAAACATGGACAAGGAGAAGGCATAGGATGATGGGACATGTGTTGAGACTTCAAGGTTATTACTGTGGGGTAGACGGAGCTATAAAACAAAACAAAAAAAAATACAGGAGATCGCAGACAGTGATGTACAGGGAGACCCAAAAGTCCTTTACTATTAGCAAATTCAGTACTTGTCGGAATAACGTAGGTGGCGATGTAAAAATTGACACAAATACTTGAAACAGCGTGAAACAGCGTGAAAAAAAGTGTGCATAAAATGAGCAACAGATGGCGCACGATGTAACACAGGAGCAATAATTAGCGTGTCAACCGATTTTCATCAATAATATCTACACTAGAGGGGGAAAGTTGTGAACAGCATTGTGCATATAAGTAGGTACGGTGTGATACTGCCATAGACTGTTGTGTTGTAGCACCCCTAATGAGGTCCTACGAGCGCCGTAGACTTACGACTGCAGTTAACCCGGTCTCGCGGTTCTAGGCGCTCAGTCCACAACCGCGGGACTGCTGCGGTCGCAGGTTCGAATCCTGCCTCAGGCATGGATGTGCGTGATGTCTTTAGGTTAGTTAGGTTTAAGTAGTTCTAAATTCTAGGGGACTGATGACCACAGCTGTTAAGTCCCATAGTGCTCAGAGCCATTTCAACCATTTGCATTAACCTCACAACCAATAACCTCACGTGCTGAGGTCTGGGGACCTGTGAGGCTTACACGACGCAAGTGGCGGCGGAGCACGCGATCCTCACCAAGCGACGTGCACAAGAGTTCTTTCACACCTGTAGGAACATGGGTTGGATCGCCGCCCTGCAGGCGTTCATCACGAACGATGCAATTCTGTAACCCCCCCCCATTTTCTCGAAGAAAAACGTTCCAATCACTACTGATATGGAAAACCTACGTTTCTAGCACTTGTAGACTTACAGAAAACTTTTGATAATGTTGACTGGAATACTCTCTTTCAAACTCTGAAGGTGGCAGGGGTAAAATACAGGGAGCGAAAGGCTATTTACAATTTGTACAGAACCAGATGGCAGTTATAAGAGTCGGGGGGCATGAAAGCAGTGGTTGGGAAGGGGGTGAGACAGGGTTGTAGCCTATCCCCGATGTTATATAATCCGTGTATTTAGCAAGTAGTAAAACAAACAAAATAAAAATTTGGAGTGGGAATTAATATCCATGGAGAAGAAATAAAAACTTTGAGGTTCGCCGATGACATTGTAATTCTGTCAGAGACATAAAAGGACCTGCAAGAGCAGCTAAACGGAATGGACAGTGTCTTGAAAGGAGGATATAAGATGAACATCAACAAAATCGAAACGAGGATAATGGAATGTAGTCGAATTAAGTCGGGTGATGCTGAGGAAATTAGATTAGGAAATGAGAAATGAGACACTTAAAGTAGTAAAGGAGTTTTGCTATTTGGGGAGCAAAATAACATGATGGTCGAAGTAGAGAGGATATAAAACGTATACTGGCAATGGCGAGGAAAGCGTTTCTGAAGAAGAGAAATTTGTTAACATCGAGTGTAGACTTAAGAGTCAGGAAGTCGTTTCTGAAAGTATTTGTATGGAAGTGAAACATGGACGATAAATAGTTTAGACAAGAAGAGAATAGAAGGTTTCGAAATGTGATGCTACAGAAGAATGCTGAAGATTAGGTTGGTAGATCACATAACTAATGAGGAGGTATTAAATAGAATTGGGGAAGAGTTTGTGGCATAACTTGACATGAAGAAGGGATCGGTTGGTAGGACATGTTCTGAGGCATCAGGGGATCACCAATTTAGTACTGGAGGGTAAAAATCGTAGAGGGAGACCAAGAGATGAACATATTAAGCAGATTCAGAAGGATGTAGACTGCAGTAGGTACTGGGAGATGAAGAAGCTTGCACAGGATAGAGTAGCATGGAGAGCTGCATCAAACCAGTCTCAGGACTGAAGACCACAACAACAACAACAACGACAACAGCAACAACATGGTAAACCCAAACCACATCGTGCCTTCCTCCTCATGCAATGTGCTCATGACAGTTTTACGGTTTCGGTATCCCAAATTCTACGTCAATGACATGTTACTGTCCAGCGCTATCTCTTGGTCCGTTTTTTAACTCGTTTTTGGTTTCAGTAAAATAAGTAATTTCAGGCATGTGTGTCACTTTTTACCTCTCTACCTACATTATTCCGAGAGTCAGTGTATTTTCAAACGTTAACCAGCCATGCTGTACATCCGATAAATATTTGGGAAAGTAGTGCAATAAGTGCAAAATGCTGCACTAAGATGAGAAGAAAGATATTCGTGGCGAACCAAATCAAATCAGGAAATAGACTGGTGACTCAAAGAAAAACCTTCGAGATTTGAAAGAATTAGGTCAAAACAAATATTTTCTACAGAATTCCCAAAATCTATGAATGCTACAAACTTAGATTTGCCTGAAACCTATCTTTTGATATATGTAATAAGTGAGCCTTGTCACGGCATATCGAAATTCGTAGCATATCATTGAGACAAAGATTCTTCTGCGCAAAACGGGTCAGCGAGAGGGCGCGCATATGCTCGAAAAGGGGTTTCACAGTACGGTGCAAAGCAAGGAGGGGGTGGGGTGGGGGTGAGTGAAGCGGTACTGTGTTAGCCCCTGGACATGTGGCTTCCAAGGCTCATGGGTCCAATAGAAGACATCGTGGTCACACAAGACGCAGAGCATGAAGATTGTTTGTGACGTCTGGTTGGAACGTACCGTAGTGTTCCAAAGAGTGTGGCAGAATCGAGTGTTGGTGGTGTGACCAGTTGAAATTACGTCTGCTAACTTTCCTGCTTCCGCCACCCGGATCAGCTGTCTTCTACGCTGACTAAGAATCCGGCGAGGACATACTTGGCGTGCAATTATTCGGACTACGGTTCCATTTCCCTGTTCCATTTAATTGGTGATCGGTAGAGGTTAATTCGACGGATAGTTCATGGCTTCGTGGTAACGGTTCCTGACAGAATCTTAACGGTCGCTAGCTGTACTGTCGGTAGCCGATATTTTCCCAAATTATATCGAGTGGTTCTGCTCCGCCTCACTGTATTATAGGTGTTCCCGTATTACCTGTGCTTGTGTCCACTCCGAGGTATTCTACGCATGAAGAAGTACATGCCTACCTGCCCGTCAACCTGACGACCCACGTAGTATTAACGTTGGCGATTAGTTTCTGTGTAAGACATTAGTGTTGTGAAAATTGATTTTATTGTTGCAATTGTGCATTTTTACCTGTGAAACCGAGTGGGTCAATTTGTTTGGTGCCACTCTATTGTGTAAGTTCCTTGCCTTTCGCAGGATGATTAAAGAGCAAATTAACCGGTAGCACAGTAAAACATTCGTGCTGGGGTGTGCTTGTTCAATTTTAAAAGTAGTGTGAGCCAGCCCACTTAAAATTTCTGGCAATTTCTGCTAGTTTTGTACGTTCTGACCTCGCATGTTAAATTATGTTATTAGCCTATTAGATACAATGATTAGTATTGTTGCTTGGTAATCAAAACGTTCTCGGTCCCGTGTCTGAAATTCGCCACCGCTTAAACTTTACTTAATAATCAGTAATGACTTCAAGAATAAGAACTCACCTCATTCGGCAGACGACCTTGTGAAAAAGAGCGTAGGAACGGACAGAGGTTCAGCGCTCTCTCTTGTTCTTGGGGAGGCGAAACTGCACCTAAATGTGCGATAATCAGCAATGACCAACTGCATCAGGATGCAGATGGCAATGGAAATTGCTGCATTAAAGATACATAACGTGCATCTACAGCACATGTGGCCTGTAATCGAAAAAGTTTCATGATGATCTCTCCATTGGCAAAAATCCCGGTATAGCCCACCGTTCGGTGTGAGTGGACTGCCACGGGGAGGTGATCATGAGAGAAAGATTCAGTAACCAAAGAAAGGCTATCGTTCTACGAATCGGGGAGTGGAATGTAAGAAACTTGAACGTGGTGGGAAGCTAGACAATGTGAAAACGGAAATTAAATGGCTCAGTCAAGATATACTACGGGTCACTAAAGTGAAATGAAAAGAAGTATTTCGGGTCAGATAATAATTAGTAATATCTTCCGCAGCAGAAAATGGTATAACGGCAGTATGATTCTATGAATAGGGAGATAAGTTAGAAAATCTATTATTATGAACAGTTTAGCGCAGCGTTGTTCTTATCAGGCTCGAAGACAAACCAACACCGACAACTATAATTCAAGTGTACATGCCCACATCGCAAGGTGAAGAGATTCAGAAACTACAATAAGATATTGAAAGGTTACTAACGTACGTAAAGCGAGACGAAAATCTAATAGTGATGGAGGACTGGAATGCAGTTGCAGGGAAAGAGGAAATGGCTACAAGAGAGCATGGGCTTGAGACAAGGAATGAGGGAGGAGGAAGAAGAATTGAGGTATGTAATAAATTTTAGCTGTTAATAGCGAATACTCTGTTCAATAATCAAAAGAGGTATACTTGGAAAAGGTCGGAAGATAGGGGAAGGTTTCAGTTACATTACAGTATGGTCACTCAGAGATTCAGAAGCCAGATACTGGATTCTAAGGCATACCCAGGAGCAGATATAGACTCAGATCACAATGTAGTTGTGATGAACAGTAGGCCGAAGTTTAAGAGATTAGTCAGGAAGAATGAATACACAAAGAAGTGGGATACTGAAATACTAAGGAATCACGAGATACGCAGAAAGTTCTCTACGGCTAGTAAGGAATAAATTGGCAGGCACTACGGGTGAAAAGGAATGGACATATCTAAAACGGGAAATCAAAGAATTTGGAAAGGAAAACATACGTACAAAGAAGGTGACTGCGAAGAATCCTTGGGTAACAGAAGATTTATCCAGTTCATCGATGAAAGAAGTAAATCGAAAATTGTTCAGGGAAATTCAGGAATACCGATATACACGTTTTGAATATTTTTAGCGTGGTGCAGCAGAGCCAGCTACCGTTGCATAAGCAGAGAAACTTTACCTAGGTTTCAGCTATAATAATGTAGCCTTCTTCAGAAACCTCACAATATAAAATAAGTTTACTTATGCAACTGGAGGATGAAAGTTAACATAATTAGATATAAATGTCCATGAGGAATGAAATAAATTCGAATTGCACGGAAGCTAAAACGAAATTGCTGAATTAAAAATGTGAAGAAATCGAAAAATGGTTCATATGGCTCTAGGCGTTATGGGACTTAACATCTGAGGCCATCAGACCCCTAGACTTAGAACTACTTAAAATTAACTAACCTAAGGACATCACACACATCCATGCCCGAGGTAGGATTCGAACCTGCGACCGCAACAGCAGCGCGGTTCCGGACTGAAGCGCCTAGAAACGCTCGGGCACAGCAGTTGGCGAAGAATTCGAAAAAGAAGCGATTGTCGGAACGACCGATTCATTATATAGAAAAGTTAAAACAACCTTCGGTGGAATTAAAAGCAAGAGCGGTAATATTAAGAGTGTTAAATGCGGCGGTGCTGTAGATAGGCGGAAAGAGCACATTGAAGGCCTCTATGAGGGGGAAGATTTGTCTGATGGGATAGAAGAAGAAAGAGGAGTCAATTTAGAAGAGTAGAAGAGTAGGAATCATTGAGGGAAGTCACAAAAAAAAAAAAAAAAAAAAAAAAAACTATGCACGATGGCCTGTAGAATGTAAGAGTCTGGTCACATACCATCTGATTTTCTGAAAAGTATCATCCACACAATCCCGAAGAACTATCGCACCATCAGCTTAATAGCTCATGCATTCAAGTTAGTGACAAGAATAATATACAGATGAATAAAAAGTTGAGAAAATGTTAGATGACGATCAGTTTGTCTTTAGGATACGTACACTTACCAGAGACGCAATTTGACAGTGCCGTTGATAATGGGGGCAAGACTAAAGACCCTTCCATAGGATCTGTCGACCTGGAAAAGGAGCCACACTATGTAAAACGGAACAAGATTGTTAGAAATTCTGAGAAAAATAGGGCTAAGCTGTAGGGAAAGACCGGTAATATGAATTATGCACAAGACCCAATAGGGAATAATAAGATTGGACGCCCATGAAAGAAGTGCTCAGATTCAAAAGGGAGTAAGACAAGGATGTAGTCTTTCGCCCCTACTGCTCAGTCTGTATGTCGAACAAGCAATGATGGAAATAAAAGAAAGATTCAGGAGTTGGCTTTAAATTCAAGGTGAAAGGATGTCTGCAACACGATTCGCTGATGACACCGCTATCCTGAGTGAAAGTGAAGAAGAATCACATGATCTGCTGAGTAGAATGAACAGTCTAATGATTACAGGATACGGGTTGAGAGCAGATCTAAGAAAGGCGAAAGTAATGGAAGAGCAGAAATGAAAACAGCGAGAAACTTAACACAAGATTGATGGTCATGAAGTAAATAACTTAAGGTATTCTGCTACCTTGGCATCAAAATAGCCAACGACGGACGGAGCAAGAAGGTCATCAAAAGCAGACTAGTACTAGCAAAAACTGCATTCCTGGCCAAGACAAGTCTACAGGTGTATTAGTATCAAACACAGGTCTTAACCTGATGAAGACATTTCTGAGAATGTACTTTTGGAGCACAGTAGTGTAGCGAAACATAGACTGTGGGAAAACCAGAACAGAAGAGAATCGAAGAATTTGAGGCGTGGTGATACAGACGAATGTTGAATATTAAGTGAACTGATAAGGTGCGGAATGAGATGATTATGTGCAGAATGGGAAAGGTAAGGAGTTTGCGGAGAACACGGACAAGAAGAAGGGACTGGCGGATAGGACATTTGTTAAGACATGAGGGAGCTACTTCCATGGTATTAGAGCGAGCTGTAGAGGATAAAAGGTGTACAGGATGACAGAGATTGGATTACATCCAGCAAATAATTGAAGGTGTAATTTGCAAGTACTACTTTGAGACGAAGAGGTTGGTAAAGAAAGGAACTCTTGGCTGACCGCGTGAACCCAGCCGGAAAACAGATAGCTCAAAAAAAAAAAAAAAAAAAAAATTGTAGTCTAATCTGATCTCTTTCTGGACCTGCCGGCCGGAGTGGCCGAGCGGTTCTAGGCGCTTCAGTCTGGAACCGCGCCACCACTACGGTCACAGGTTCGAATCCTGCCTGGGGCATGGATGTGTGTGATGTCCTTAGGTTAGTTGGGTTTAAGTAGTTCTAAGTTCTATGGGACTGATGACCTCAGATGTTAAGTCCCATAGTGCTCAGAGCCATTTGAACCATTTTTTTCTGGAGCTCTTCGCGAGTTGTTTACTATTCTGGAGGAAGGAGAGGCAGGTAACACTTTAACACAAACTATTCATTGCGTATTACCTCGCTCGCTGGAATACTTTATTTCATCGATCTGCTGAACAATCAGGCGATATTGCTGTCGGAGCCTTGGATTGGTATTTGATTCTTATTTCTATTACTAAGAGAATATCTTACATGTTAAAGACTTGTTCTGCCCCGTGCGTAGCCTAAAGGTCAGTGCGACGGGTCGGTTGGCCGGTCGGCATCGGACGTGGTAGTACAAGCACTCCTGGGCGGCTTAGGCCGTTTGCACTAATTCTGATGTTGCTATAGTTGTGGTTCCGCCATTATTCCAAATACTCTTGTGGATAAAATTTCATTTTTATTTTCGTACTGCTCCTTGAGCCCTTGAGCTTTCCCTTTTTGGGTTTCTGATCAGAAAAGTTAATTATCATTCCCACAAAGTCTAATTACTGGTTAACAATCCTTGGTAAATTGCATTCAGTGCACGATTAACGGTTGTGAGCGTTAATCACCTTTGAGACTAGACGTGGTGACTTGATGGCAGTCAAGAATGCCTTTAAGGGGACATAGAAGTCTTTATCATCTTTGTCATTGAGTTTGAACGGGGTCGTGTAACAGGGCTGTGAGCCGTCCAGTGTGGCCGAGCGGTTCTAGGCGCTTCAGTCTGGAACCGCGCGACGGCTACGGTCGCAGGTTCGAATCCTGCCTCGGGCATGGATGTGTGTAATGTCCTTAGGTTAGTTAGGTTTAAGTAGTTCTAAGTTCTAGGGGATGGATGACCTCAGATGTCCCATAGAGCTCAGAGCCATTTTTTGAACAGGGCTGTGAGAACCTAGATTTTTCTTCCGTGATATTTCAGAAATACTTGGCATTAATATAGCCACTGCACATGATGCCTGGCAGCAGTGGTCACGAGAATATACGATCGCATGAAGACCAGTCTCCGGACGGCCACGTTTCACAACCGAAAGGAAGACCATCGCGTTCGGCGTATGGCCCTGGCGCATCGTATCGCATCTCCAACAGCAGTTTCAGCAATAGTTGGCACTTCAGTGACATAACGAACTGTTAAAAATCGACTATGTCAGGGACTCTCGAGCCACACGCAGCTTGCCTTACACCTATCCCAAACCGCCGCCATTTGCGAGTTCAATGGTGTCAAGCGAGAAATGTTTGGACGGTAGGGCGGGGGTCCGTTGTGTTTTATGATGAAAGCCTGGTCCTGCGCAGGTCACAGAGATGGCCGTTTGTCGGTTAGAAGGTCTGTAAGCAACCTTCGTGCTAGATATACTGGACCTACACCTGGAGATTTCGTCTGGGGTGCGATTTCGTATGACAGCAAGAGCACTCTAGTGGTTATCCCACGCACCATGACTGCAATTTTGTACGTCAGTCTGTCGATTCGACCTGTTGTGCTGCTATACATGAACAGAATTCCAGCGCGTGCGCCCATACCGCATCTGTAACCCAACATGCTCTATAGTGTGTCGACATATGGCCTTTCGCAGCTTGAACGCCATATTTGTCTTCAATGGAGTACATAGGGATGTCATCGGACGACAAATCCAGAGTAATTAACAACCGTTCGTGTATTGACCGACCAAGTGAAACATTCATGGAACATAGTTTTACAAACTACGTTCGGCACCTGTGCAACACAACTCATGTACATTTTGTGTGCTTGCATTCAACATTCTGGCGGTTACACCGTTTATTTATGTGCCAAAATTTTATCTGCAATGGCTTATCTCGAGCTTGCACTAACCTGTGATGCAGAAATGCTAATTTCTTAAATATGTTACCCAGATAAATGTATTCGCGAAATTTCATTACTCTACATTAATTACTTTTTGGTGTAGCGATTTTCTCTTCCAGCTGTGTATCTGTTACGGCAGTGAGATAGCTTTTCATGGACGGCTCTTCGAAGGGTATGACTAAATCCGAGGTAATGTCGTCTACTCTACGAACCTTGCTTTCTCGTATATCCTTCAGTGACTGGTCAAATTTCTCTCGGAAACTCATATCTCTTTGCCTTCTTCTTTTAAGATCATATCAACTCTACAGACAGTCGGTATATCCCTTCGAAACTTCGAGCTTTCCCTTCCTTGTTTAGTGCTGGCTTGCCATCTGAGTCATTGATATTCATACTGCTGTTTATCTTTCCTTCAAACGTCTCTTTAATTTTTCTGTCAGCGGTATTTATCTTTACTGTAGTCATTCATGTATCTACAACATTGTAATTGTCTTCTTAACATTTCTGCGTAGCTATTTTCCATTTTCGGTTATCTCTGTTTTTTCTCGTATGCATTACTATTTGCTTGCTTCTTTTGCTGCTTTCGTCACTTAAATTCATAATCTCCTGTGTTCTCCAGTGATTTCAACTAGGCCTCGGCCGTTTACATACTTGATCATATGCTGCATTCACTTGTCATATTTTGACGCTACAAATTCGTCTCCTGATGTATTCTTTTCTCCAGGTTCTGTAAATTGTTGCGTAATGCTCCTTCTGAAATTTTGACGAACCTCCGATGCATTCAATTTAGCTAGTTCCCATCTTCTTCACTTCTTACTATTTTGCAATTACTTGTGCTCCATGCAAAATCCTACCAGACAGCTTCTCCTTTTCCACCACTCCCCTACACCACGTTCTATTACAATTTTTCCTTCTCTTCCCCTACTCAATTCGAGTCTTCCATCATAATTTAATTTTCGTCTCAACTATCTGAATGATTTTCTTTTTTATTTCGTCATATAGTCTTTCAATCTCTTGATCACCTGCGGAGACAGTTGGCGTATAAACTTGAACTACTGCGGGGAGTGCTGGCTGCATGTCTGTGCTGGCTACGACAATACATTCACTCGGCCGTTCGTAAGAGCTTAGGCTTATTCCTGTTTTCTAATTTATTATTAAAGCTACTTCTGCATCATCCTTAACTGATTTTGTGTTTGATTTACTTGATCAAAAGTCCTAATATAATGTGTGTGAAATCTTATGGGACCTAACTGCTAAGGTTATCAGCCCCTTAGCTTACACACTACTTAACCTAAATTATCCTAAGGATGCCCGAGGGAGGACTCGAACCTCCGCCGGGACCAGCCGCACAGTACATGACTGCAGCGCCTGAGACCGCTCGGCTAATCCAGCGCGGCTCAAAAGTCTTACCTGCCACCGTCATTCACTAGTTACCATTACACATAGCTTCAACCTATCCATTTCCTTTTATCCATTATCTAATTTTCCATCCAGATTAGTGGATGTTAACATTTCACGCTCCCATTCATAGATTACTAGTACTGTTTCTCCTCTCGACAACATCCTCCTGAATAGTTCTCGCCCGGAAATCCCAATGGGGAACTGTTCTGCCTTCGGAATATTTTACCCAAGATGATGTCATCACCGTCAAGTCACACAGTTGAGCTGCATACGCTCGGGAAAACTAACGTCTGTAGTTTCTCTTTGCCTATTCTCTCCACTGTCGCTGTAACCAAATGCTGAAAGAATTAAGCCTATATCCAAATTGTGAATAATTGCGTTTTAGTGGTCTTCGACAGACCGGGAAAAGAGCGCTTGCTACTCTCTGAAGTCTGAACATGCTGTGTTTACTTGGAACTTGAACATAAATTGTGCTGTTATTACAGTCGTTGGTAATTCTAAATTAGTTAACTGTGAGTTTTAAGATGAGTTACACTATGTTCTTTTTGGGAGCTACACAATGTCGTTTTTAAAGCCAGCATTTCCGTTTCAACAACTGTGAAGTCACTTCAATCAGTAAAAAAAGGAAATGAGAGACAATAATTAGCTACACAAACTATTTTCGCTTACCTGAAGCTGTGATTCTATATCTTAATCGTATATAAAGCATTAAGTGTCTTGTCGTTGCTTGTAAGACCCTGCAGAATCATAATTTTAGTTTAACATTAATTCAGAAATTATTATTTGCCTAGTTTCCTCTTTCTTTGTTTCGTCTTTCCCAAGAGGATCCTCTTATAGTACCGGCTACCACTTTCCCTCCGACTAAAATCATTTCGAGAAATGAAGGTGGTTTAATATTTATAAGTAGACATTTATCCATTCAAAGAGTGAATTCGGTATTGCTGATGACATAGCTGACTGGACATGTCACTGCGGTTCCGTGATCTCGACACATGCTGTAGAATGTCTGGCACACAGATCAATATTATCCTCACATTCCGATAAGCAAAACCGCACATCTTGCAAGTCTGTAGTAAATTTTCAGGAGCAAACGATGCAGCTAAAGGCAGGTATCGGTCTCGCAGTAGCTTCATTACTGTCGCTTGATGTCATAAAAGTAAACGACCAACAGTTACTATGGCTAGGAATAGAGGACTGAAATGTTATACTGTGGATTACTTTATCTTTTTCAAAACACGCTGCCGTGCGGTTAAAGGCGCTGCAGTCTGGAACCGCAAGACCGCTACGGTCGCAGGTTCGAATCCTGCCTCGGGCATGGATGTTTGTCATGTCCTTAGGTTAGTTAGGTTTAACTAGTTCCAAGTTCTAGGGGACTAATGACCTCAGCAGTTGAGTCCCATGGTGCTCAGAGCCATTTTGTCAAAACACGCTAACAAATTATTTTCCTCCCTTCCGATCATGCTTAAAAATGATTTTCATTTATTTAAGATGTTCCCACGATGCAAAGATTATCTTTAACATAAAATGTAAAAAACTCTCGTCCCAACTGCGAACTTAAAATTCAGCGCGATTTTCACTTCGTGATTTTATCACCCCAACATGTTTTTATTAACCATTATACACCACTGACCTGCCTACATGTTTTCATATGGATGTCTGTCGCAAATAAGCCAAGAGAAATTGCCGCACAAATTACCTTTATATTGCGATAAGTAACGGTACTTCATTAACATAACAGTAAATCACACACAAAGTATGGTCTTCGACACAGTGGTAAATCTTTAGAACAAGGAATATTGTGAAGCTGCGACAAACTATTATTGCTCCTCAAATACATGTCATTATTATTAGCAAATTCTTCGAACACTGGAAATGACGCCTCATACGAGAAAGGAGTGAAGATTTTGATTTAACGTGCCGGCACCTAGTAATCAGGTGCTTGAGTACGGTGTATTGTCACAGATGTACGACAGAATTCGTAGTTCCCTGAAAGGGAGGTCACAGTTCGTAGAACCTGACAGTAAATCGTTTGCTCAAACGGAACTTATATTTGGGGTTATCGAAGGAGTCTTTACAGTCCCTCCGTTGTTTTTAACCTATATAAACTATTTAGAAGACACTCTGAGCCGCCGTTTTAAAATTTTTGAAAATTGATTCCATAGTTTACCATTTATTAAAGCCGTCATAAGATCAGAATGCATTACAAGACTGACGAAATATCACAATGGTGTGAAAAGTAGTAACTGAAGCTGAACAAAAGGAACTGTATCTCCCAAGTAAGTACAGAAAACAATTCCGTTAAGTGTCGTTTGAAAAAAAAAAAATTATATATACTTAAAAGTTCTCATCTAAATATGTAGGGATTACAATTAAGAAAAATTTAAATTTGAACCATCATACGGAAAATGTTGCGGGGAATGAGGATCAAAGGTAATGTTTTACTGGCAGTATTTAGTAGATGCAGCAAATCTAACAACGTACGTTCATTTGGTTCCTCCTTCTTCTTCTGGAATATCACTGTGCCTCATGGAATCCTTACCTGACAGGACTGGAAGTGGGCATTGAAAAAGTTCAAAAAAGGGCAGCTTGTCTTATGTCATCGCGAAACAGGGGAGACAGTGTGAACGATATGATAAGCGAGTTGTGATGGCAATGAAAGGCGTTTTGCGCTGCGGCGATATTTTATCACGAAATTACATTTATAACCCTCTCCTCAGAATGTGAAATATTTTGTTGACTCCCACTTACATAGTGAGGAATGAACCTTACAGTAAAACAGGGAAATTAGAGATCACGCGGAAAGATGTAAGTTTTCCTTTTACTCACATGCTATTGGAACTGTAGAGAAATAATCTGATAGTTGTTCTATGTATCCTCTGCCACACACCTAAGTGTGAACTGCACAGTGATCTAGTAAGTCCTGATTTAGATAACTGAAGGTGCAGCACAAGCTTTGTTTGGGTGAGAAGACAGTAAACGGACAGTGTCTTTCCCAGTATTTTAGGGAAACTGAAAGAAAGGAAACACAAACTGTTAACTGCAGCGAAATTCTGACGCACGCTCCACCATTTCATGAAACATGTCAAAACACAAACAGAAGTTGGCTCTGCATCAGATATGAGTAAACTACATAGGAAGGTCAGTGTGGCTGACCAAATTATTCAGTGTTGTTTTTCCCTGTAAGTTAATAAAATTTCGTTGTTATTCCTTTGTTTATTTGTGAAAATTATTCAAAAGCAATTAAACACAACTGGAGACAGAAGTAAAATTGCAGAACTGTATGCATGAACTGTGTTTTATTCGCTGTTTCAAAAGGGCAGCCGTACGCTTTGTTCTGAGAATTCTGGAAAGTACACTGAAAAAATAATCGAATGACATGTAATATATTTAAGACATTCGGTGAAACCCTTGAATATCTTAAAAATTGTTAAGGTTATTCACTTAAACAACTAATATTTTTCGCTGTGGAGCACAACATGATTCGATCTATTATGAAATGTGTACTTAATTTGTCATTCTCTAGCTGTTCCCGTCCACGCATTGCTGTGGCTCAGCCTAGTTAAATAGAAAAGACAACACACCCATGACATAAATTCACGGACGATCCATGCGGTCATGTTGAAAAATATATACAGTCTGGAAATTGCTGAGTAGGTTGCTGAGGGAAATGTAATTAACAATGAAAAACGACTTTGTTAATCCACTATAACGCGTTTCGGTGCTTGCTATCATCAGATATCTATTTAAATATAATAAATTACTTAACTACGCGTTGAATAAAAGTGGCTTACAAAACCGACATAGAGATGCAATAAGAGCAGTGCAGTCACACGTACCCTGGAACGGTAAGCAACCCATACACTTCGCATTTACTTGCACAAGTGGGCGTAGTAGTTACATGTTTTAAAGGTAACAGGTAAGAACAGACTGCTACAAGATTGCTGTTATACGAAGGCACAAACTTTGAAACCAAATGGGTTACAAGAGTGGCGCACTAGATCGGCATCACACGAAATTATACACGACTTGCAGGCAGCGTTGAACCAGAAGAAGTACGACGCAGTGTGCAATAACAGAAATAAAAGTTTACGGAAGATAAGTAAATGTAAAGAAAATTACATAGTAAAATACACAGCAGCTTAGGTACAAGTGTTCGACGCAATATGGCGTTGGACATGCAAGTATGACGCTGTACAGTGACACAGTTGTAATATTGGTCGTATACATATATACTACAGTGTCTAAAGAAATAACAACGGTCGCACTATATTGAGGAAAAGAGAAGTCACATATTCCTAGTTCGGATATTCGTCCTAATCCCCTTCTCCTGTTTCTGTCCGTTCGTTCGTCCTCTCCTTTTGTCCACCTCCTGCTTCTCCTACCGTCCTCTCTCCTTCTACCACACCTTGTCCCCTCTCTTCGTCCATCTTCTGATCTCCCCTTTGTCTCCATCACCTCCTGCGCGCGCTCTCTGACCATTTTCCCCTATCCGCTCTCTATGTCCACTTCCTCCTACCCCTCTGTCTACCTCCCTTCCCACCATCACCTCCTGCGCGCACTCTCTGACCATTTTCCCCTTTCTGCTCTCTATGTCCACTTCCTCCTACCCCTCTGTCCACCTCCCTTCCCGCCATCACCTCCTGCGCGCACTCTCTGACCATTTTCCCCTTTCCACTCTCTATGTCCACTTCCTCCTGCCCCTCTGTCCACCTCCCTTCCCGCCTCTCACCGATCTCGTGCCTTGTTTACTGTTATTGCAAATTTGGGTTCTGTAGTGGTATTCTAATCCTAAGGTGTAAACCAATAAATATGTTTCCTGTTTCTTGTGAAGACTATCTGCCAGAAAGAATATAAAACTAAATACCGGTGCGTACAAAATTTTGGTTTAAAATAGATATGATGAGGGAGAATATTTAAGGGAGAAACAGTCAGTCCAATGATTTAAACGTCCAACCATCTTAGTTAAAAGTGGCTACGAGAAAGAAAACAAAACTGCACATTTTTACAGCATATCATAGCAGAGAGTTTGTTCCTCACACTTGGTTTTAACGGAATACTTGTACAGTGTTGTTCTAAAAAATAAGTAGTGTATATCTGTCTGCTTGTTTAATAGAGTATCGTTTAAAATTTGACCAAAATGTGTCAAGAATTTTTGACATCTTTGCTAACAACGTATATACGAGTATTTATATCAGGAAATATCTTAAAGTAACGCACAATAATTTTATTACCAGAAGTTTAGTAGGTAGCAAAACAAAAAAAAAAATCACAAATGGACTTACAGCTTTTACTTACTTTTCTATACAGTCACCAATGTTCTCAACTTATTCCTCAGATCATCGTACCAGTTTCAGTATGTCCAGACTGGTGCATTCATCTTTCCGAAGCTAAGGCCACTCTGTTTAAAACTGTGCTACGTCATTCGGCTTATCTGTAGCGTGTAATAATATTTGTAAAAAAAAGTTATTTCATAATATTAAAAGCCAATGCTACACTGTTCATTCATTTCTCACTACTCGCCACTGCAAACACACTACACACACATTATTTGACAATACGGGCTCAGTCAGCTGAAATCAGGACCATAGCGACAATGTTTAGTTTTCGTTTTGTGCATAAAATGTTATTAAAGTTTTACAAAAGAGTTATGTGAAACGACGGAAATGTTTTATTACTATAAGGTACTTCCGCTAGTTTTTTACCACATCCACTGCCTACGTAACCCTTCAGTGTATGGCATATACCGTTCAGTTTTCTAATTCTCTTGTCAAATAAGTTCGTGTTACTATCCTCTTTAACGTCATTCGACAATTTTTGCAAAATTTTGTTTCATGGGAGGAAATGATATTTCAAGATCCCTCCTTATTCTTTCTAGATAAATGTACATTTAGTTTGCACCTAGTTCCATACTGTTTAATAAATGCTCTCACAAGGCGTCGCAAAAATCTGCAGCGTATTTTCATCAGATCTTTAAAAAGCCCAATGAGTAATTTACATTCTTATGGGCTTTTTCTGTAGTTCGAAACCTGTGTTCATATTTTCTGCATAGTTCCCCATAGAAGAATTTCGTAACTAAAAACTGAGAATAGATATAAATAACATGCATCTAAAGACACTGGCTGTTACATGCTGATGAAAGGACTCTAAGTGCATAACGTACTGGTGAAACTCTGTTTGCAAGTACCTTTGTGTCTTCACAAGCGAAGAATCAGTATTCATTCCTATAAATTTTGTGTGTATTCGAGATACTATAGAAGTATCTTCTACATTTGATAAAGCGGTGTAATTTTTTCACAACAAACTGAAACTGAAGACATTTGGTATGTTTTAGATTATGTAACTAAACTGTATATCGATGGAAGGGGTTTCTTAAGGACTTCATTTTCGTTTTAGGCTTTGAGTTCTCTGGTTTTCTTACTTACTACAGTATTACTGCCATAAGCAAAGAGAATGTTCCCCATTTCAAGTAGTCGAACTTGTCCTATGTCTAAATATGCTATAGTTGCTGCCTAAGGGCACACAGGTGCTGCTGTAGCCTAGTGGCGGCTGTGACAAACTATTAGAGAGCGATCCAACAAGCGAAAGGAAGCAGTTGATCGCTTTCAGCCAAAGTCTTGTGACGTAGTGCTACAGAAAGTTTTGTAAGTATGGTTAATTAACTTTATTTAACATTAGCTGTTACAGCAAAGCGTTTTTTGCTAACATCACCTTGTTACTGATATTCCACAGATCACTTACATATATCATTTATTACATACGTTAGCCAGCCGGTGTGGCCGAGCAGTTCTAGGCGCTACAGTCTGGAACCGGGTGACCGCTACGGTCGCAGGTTCGAATCCTGCCTCGGGCATGGGTGTGTGTGATGTTCTTAGGTTAGTTAGGTTTAAGTAGTTCTAAGTTCTAGGGGACTGATGACCTCAGAAGTTAAGTCCCATAGTGCTTAGAGTCATTTGAACCATTACATACGTTATTTTGACAATGAGCTACTACCAATCTAAGCGTTGTTATTCAGTTGGTCTAAATACCGAGTCTAAATACGGGCAAGCTATATTTAAAACTTATTCTGCCACACCTGATGTAAGACCATTGATTTATGACAACTGCTGTTTCCGGATGCCAAGTAAAGCTTCAAAGAATATTCGGAAGAATAAAATAAAGTGCTGTGATGAAGGGGACATGGAGAATGCTATTATAGCTGTTCGAGAAAGAAAAATGGGGCCTCTGAATACAGCAAGGATCTTAAATGCACCTCGTACGACACACTAAGCCTGATGTAAAACGAATGATATAACTCCCGATGTAGCAGCTTGTAATAAACTATGATTGAAACAATACTTAGGTGCAAAATTAAAGGAACAGTTGGTTGAATACCCCCTTAACATCCCACAGAAATGCCATGGATATACCAGAGTTGATTTGAGACAAATGACTTTTAACCATCCAGTTGGAAATGGTCAGCAAACTCCTTTTATATCAAATGACGCGAGCCTGGATAAATCTTTTTATCAATCCGCACAAGGCTTGTTTATCATTTCGCAAACCTCGCATGGGCTCTAGGCTTCAGAGAAGGAAATATCCAAGCATTCCTTAACCTTTTGAAAGAAGAATACCGTAAGCACGAATTCACTCCAGAAAGTGGATGAAAAGGTTCTCTGAGATGTCGAGAGCAAGATCCTCTATGTAATAGGGAGTAAGGGCAAGAAGCAAGTAGCTGCTTTGACTTCTGCAGAGAACGGTTCTTTAGTGACAGTTATTGCCTGCATGAGTGCAGGTGGGAGGTTTGTTCCTCCTACAGTCATTTTTCTAAGAACGGACGTGACCTATGTTTTAATGGATGGAGTCCTCCGACTTTGATGAGCAGGGATCACCCATCAGGACGTGTGCAAAGTAATCTGTTTACAAAGTGGCTTATTCATTTCATTGCAAAAGTATGCCCGGAACAAGAGCCGAAAGTTCTATTGATCGTAGATGGTTATTCTATTCACTAACACAACACTAACATCATTGACATGGCTAGTGCAACCCATATGGCGATCATTCGTGGGTCAGCTGAAAGGTTCTTGTAACGAGGAAGTTAGATAATGCATTCGACCCTCCAATCGTCCTGTCATACCATATTCAACATGCAGCTGTTTGAGAGTGCATATCTCAGTTCAGACTGGGAAGATTTCAGTGAACAGAGGCACCTTTTCCGATTCTGATTTTCTAGTAGAGAAGCCATGCAGTTCTACAATATTAAAGACCGCCGATGTCACTCTAACGCTATTGTCATACCATCATGTTTGACTTGCACTACGTATACTCCGCAGGCTCTTCTAGGAGCGTTAAAGCAGATGAGCCCTTTAGAGATTGTTCCAGTTCCTTGGATCAGGAAATTTGCAAAAAATCGTGGTCACAATCCTTCACGTTCGTCTGTCGTTATTGGAACACCATACCGTCATGAATCATCTCCACCTGCTGTCGAGCAGACTAAAATGAAGTCATCTTCGAGTGACGCAGAGGTTGTTAAGGGAAATCCATAAATCCACTTGCAGACACACAGAGGGAAGGCCTTCAAAAGTGAGACAACAACCCCAGATTTGGAGGCTGGTTGTGCAGCTCTGGAACCAGTTTAGTGTGACGAGTTGTGTGTGATGACAGTGACCTGGAGGTACCTCTACGAGAGTATACGGATTATGATGCAAGCTGAGTTTTTTGCGAGGTACTCTTTTCTGACGACTCAAGCGGAAAACATTGGGTCAAATGACTCGAATGCAGTATGAGGGTGCATAGGGAATGTGCAAGTACTCCAACAGATATGTACATTTGCGACTATTGCAAATAGGCACTTTTCTCTTATGAAATACTGTCATGTGTTTACTGTATACTTCACCGAAAATATATTGTTCTGAATACATGTCATCTTGTTTTTGTATGTTTAGTTTTCCCACTGCAGGTGACGGTTTCTTAAAAGTAACATCGATGCCTCTCATGTTCGCGTTCCTTTTATATCTGTTTTGTAGCAGTTTCGAAGTAGCCCATATTTGGACCCCACCGAATAGCAAATTTAGTGTCTTCGCTACAACCTTTATTTCAACGCTGTGTATTTTAACCTCAGTGTTGGAAAGTCAACATATTTTGGACATTTTTAAAGGTGTGTTGTATTTGAAATGTTGAACAACCGTGGCAATGCAGCTTTTAATGAAACGATATCTTGTATTTGGACCATCTCCTCTAGTATTGCGAAAGTCGTTGATGGATACCAGGAAAAGTATTGGTCGTAATGTACTGCCCTGAGGAACTCCTACACAAATGTGTTTTAGCTTTGATAAGGCTTCCACTAAAATTTTAGTGTTATTTGAGGTTTGTATTATCTCTGCGTTCTATTACTCGTCTTCTAGGTATGATCAGAACCACTATACTTCTTATTCCTAATAATTCTAACCTATTTCTTAGAATATTACAGTCAACAGTACGAAATGTCATAGAGACAAATACCAGTGACATATTCATCCTTGTGAAGGGCACGAAGTATCACTTCTCTGAATTCTGATTGATTCTGTTTTTTTTACCAAGTTGGAACACAAACTGTTATTTACTTGGAGGTTTGTATTTTTTCAAGTAATTCATTAATCAATCTTTCACAAAGTATTCTTTTATTTTTAAAATGATGACAGCAGGCAATGAGCCTGTTAGAGACCGTAGCGTTCTGTGTTTTATTCATTACCTCTCTTTCGAAAATATGTAAGTCTCTTGCGTTTTAAATGCTCATGGAAATTAACTGATGGGAATGACTTATTTATTATAATTTTGAAGAGAGCTTGTATGCTCTGTATGCATTGCTTCGACTGACAGATTAATGCTTTATCTAAAGGTGCTGGTTTTTTATTTTTAGATTTTGTACGTAATGTTATATGGTTGGTAATATCATTGTTCTTAGTACATAATTATTTACTGTTGTACATGTTTCTGGAATATGTCATGAAAAATCTGTACAGTACATACAAAATGATCGTTCAATTGATCGCTTGGTTGTGTAGATCATTTATTACTTTATCTCTCTCCCTTTTCAACATCTGGTGATGCTTTGCTTTATCTCTACTTGTGTACCACGCTTCTTTTCTGTAATTCCCTGTGTCGCATGTATTATAACATATATTTTAGCACAAACTGACTTTTTTTAGAAGTCAACACCGCCTTACCCACTTCATAAATTTAAGAAATCTGAAACATGAGATTATTTTTCATTCTAGTGAGGTAGTTAACGGTTTAGGAGGACTTTCTAATACTTGCTAATATCGATTTTTGCGAAACATTGATACTAATGTGGGTACTTTTGAAACTTTATTCCCAAGTTTCAATTAAAATAAAGTTAAAAATATCGTACTTGCACTGGTTTCGTTACATACTTCTACCCAACTTTGTTTTTCTAGTTCTTTTGAACAAATATTAAATTTAGATTTCTGATAAAGGTCTTTGGCAAACCTTCAGCTTACTGATTTCTTATGCCTAATTTTTTTACTGTTTATATTTCGCAGATCTGCTTTGGGAATTGCTTGAGTGGTCGTCATAGTGTACGTTAGTAAAGAGCACAAGCCTTGAAATCCACAAACTATCTTTACCTACAATGCAACGGAATGACTGGTTATGAACAGTTAGTCTTCATTATTTGGTTTTGAAGCTTTGGTAGTAGCATGTTTACAGACGAAATTTCAAACACTGCTTTTCATATGTACATTTGCTCAGACACGTTTCAGCATCTTTGTGTTATCGTCATTGTTTTTTGTTTTTTTTACCAGTACTGAAAATGTAGGCATACGTTAAGTAATAATTATTGAAACGAAAAAAGCCTAAAACTGTTTTTGTGTGTAGTTGTTGTTACCTTAAATTGTTCTACGTTGTTGCTTTATGTATTTCCCGTTTCTATATTCCAGTATATTATTATCTTATTGGTAGCAAGTGAATAATGTTACTGTGAAGTTGGTTGGGAAGTTAATGAATAACTTTATGTATCAACGTAATTTCGTAATTTTATAGCCCGATAATACGACGGTTGCCCAGAAAGTAATGCACCGGTTTTTTTTCCTCAGCCGAAAACAATGCTACGATTTCGAAACATTGCGTATCTATTATTTGAAGTCTGCTGAGTGAACGCGCCAAGTTTCCGTCACTTCCGACAGATAGAGTAGTTACAGGACAGTTTTAAAATGGCGTCTGAAGGTGATGTACGTTACAGGCAACGAGCCGTCATTGAATTCTTCACTGAAGAGAAAGAAACTGTGGGGAGTATTCACAAACGCTTGTGCAGATTCCATGGAGCATCTGCTATAGACAGAAGTACATTTAGTCGCCGAACACGGAGGGTGAAGTCATCAGAGGCAGTCCGGCGGCACTCCACGATTTGCAGCGGTCGGGGAGACCATCCACGCCTGTCTACCGGTGCATCACAACTCTCACAGAAACAGCATTTGTCTTGATTTGTTTCAACGTTTTGAAGCTGAGGGGGAGGCCTTCTTGTCCCGAATTGTGACAGGTGACGAAACCTGGGTTCACCATTTTAAGCCCGAACCAAAACGACAGGTGATGGGATGGCGCGACGATCACTCTGTTTTAGGACTTTCAAGGTATGATTCTCATTGATGCGATGCCAAGAGGCAGCACCATTAATTCAGAAGCATATGTCAACACATTAATAAAACATGATGCGCTCCCGGCGATTTCGGGCCAAAGGAACCGAGGAGATGTTTTGCTGAAACACAATAGCGCTCGGCCCCACACCTCGCAAAACAGGGTTGGACAGTGTTACCCCGTCCACTCTACAGATCTGACCTAGCTCCTTCGAAATTCCGCTTGTTTGGGCCATTAAAGAATGCCTTCGTGGAAGACATTTTGAGGACGATGAGGAAGTGATTCACACAGTAAGGCACTGACTTCGCTAGCAGGACAAGGGTTGGTACCGACTTGGCATACACGCCCTTGATTCGCGCAGGAGGAGGGTCATAGAACGGGATGGAGATTTCGTGGAAAAATAGGGTGTGTGGATAAAACACCGTTCTTGCGTGTGTGTCATTCTCATTATGTTCAATAAGGAATTATTGAAGAAAAAAATGTGGTGTATCACTTTCTGGTCAACCCTAATATTTCACTACTACAGAGTCCGCCAGAAAAATGTATACACTCTTTGTCAGGTTCTATCTAAATACTAATATTGTCGTTCGATTTGAGTTACGAGTGTGTTGTAGTATGGTCATTGGCTTAACAGATGTTAGTACATTCACCTTGATACAGAGACAACAAGATGGCTGGAGTACCCTTGGCATTCGAGCAACGAAAATGTATTGTGAAGGGGTTTTTCAAGTTTGATAATGTCGTCGATGTGCAACGTCAGCGGAGGCGGGAGTTTGAAACAGAACCGCCAACCCGCCTAACAATTAAAGGCACCACTGAAAAGTTTGAATTTCATGTAACGATTTGTGATATTCACAAAGGATGATAAGGAAGACAGCGTACAGCTTCAAGTCCTGCTCAGTCTGCTCTCGTGTTGGAAATGTCAATTCTCCACAGAAGTCTGCTACGCAATGTGCACGTGAAGTGGGGGTTAGAAATACAAGTATACGAACAATTCTGAAAGTTGCAAAGTGGAAAGTTTACATTCCACGATTACTGCACGTGATTAATGATGACGATCCTGATCGCTGAATGTAATTTTGCGAATGGTATCAGCAAACGGTAACTGATGACGAATAATTTGTAACGAAGGTAGTGCGGAATGACGAGGCACAATTTAAACTTAATGCAACCGTGAATTGGCATAACTGTGTGTACTGGGCACCGGAAAATCCACATGTTCATGTTGATAAAGCAGTCAATCTACTAGGGGTTCATGTGTGGTGTGGACTATCATCTATGAGCTTAGTAGGACACTTTCTCTTTGATGCTGCTGTCACTCGAGAAGTGTACCTGAAAAAGTTAATAATCTCAATTTTGCCAGGCATACGAGCGCTTCATAGAGCTGATGAAGAGCACTTTCATGCACAGGACGGGGCGCCACCACACTACCTAGTCGCACGAGCTTCCCTGGATGACAATTTTCCAGGGCATTCGATTGGACGAAGAAGGCCCATTGAGATCACGGTCGCCAGATCTAACACCTATGGACTGTAAAAGACAACGTATATAGACGTAACCCACTCACGTTGGAGGAACTTCGCCAGGATATTACACTGACATGTGCAGCGATTTGCCGGCCGAAGTGGCCGAGACGTTCTAGGCGCTTCAGTCTGGAACCGCGCGACCGCTACGGTCGCAGGTTCGAATCCTGCCTCGGGCATGGATGTGTGTGATGTCCTTAGGTTAGTTACGTTTAAGTAGTTCTAAGTTCTAGGGGACCGATGACCTCAGATGTTAAGTCCCATAGTACTCAAAGCCATTTGAACCATTTTTGCAGCGATTTCTACTGTAACTTTGACTGACGTAGTTGCGGCGACCGCTCGTCATTCTGTTATATGCATAGCCGCCAACGGTGGACATTTTGAACATTTAAAGTAACCATGTGCTAAACTGAAGGTTGTACAACATGTGTGATCGAATATTAAATGTAACATAAACACATAAGTAATAGTTCCTTATAGTCTGTATACATTTTTCTGGCGGACTCTGTATATTTTGTGACTCGTTGCAGTTAGTACAAAAATATCCTTTCTCACCTCTATTTTGTGTGTTGCAGAAATACAAACACGATATATGGTTTTGCGGAACGGCTGTCTTAAGTTTCAGTTTTCCACTTTGCAGCATTTACCTTGCTGCCCTGTGTCCAGTTTAACTTCGTACTGAATTCAAGTGAGAAGTGCCAATGGAAATGAAATCAAGAAGGAGGCAATGAAATGATACCAGTGAAAACTGGTCATTAATGCTGCACCTGCATTGTTATATGCAGTGGTTAGTGCATATTGTGACAGACTGAGATGCTAAACGCTCGTAAATACCAGGGAATCTGGGTCCTAAATCCCCTCTCGCACAAACGGTGTACATACAAATCAGTCTTTTAAATTACTCAAAACTGTTTACGAGTAGCTGCATAGATTGTGCTTTTGTTTTATTGGAAATCTCTTTATCAACACTCTTTTCACTACAAGCCGTGTTATGAAGATAAACGTAAGCCTGCATTCTGTATGTAGTTCAGTAGAGCACCCAGTGTTCCCAATCGTTCACGGCACAGTGCGGCTTGTGAACTGTGCAGTCTGTCAACACACCTCGAAGAATCATTTCGAGCACTGTCGCGCTACAGCATAAGGGATTGCCAGTGGAATTAGAGAACACCAAAGTGACATTTCATAATATTCAGACTTTATTGTGAGAGAAAAAGCACTAAAACTTTTACACGTGCGGGCACACGAGGTGAACACCACCAGCTGATGACGGCCACCTACTAACTGAGCCTCGTACGTATTCCAAGGAGAACACAACACAACGGTGCGTGGTCTCTTTGGAGACGCCTGGGAGCGATTTATACACTTTAAGCAGCATAGGCGGAATAACAAACAGGAGTCGATAGGAAAGAGATACGGAATCCAGTATTAGAGTCGGAATTTAAAAGAGCTTTGGAGGACTTAATATATAAGTTCCATCGGAATTTCTAAAATCATTGGGGGAAGTCGCAACAAAGTGATTACTCACGTTGATGTGTAGAATGTACGAGACTGGCGATATAGCATCAGCCTTTCCGAAAAACATCATCCACATTGATCTGAAGATAGTAAGAGCCGGTAAGTGCGAGAATTATAGCATAATCAGCTTAGCAGCTCATACAACGAAGTTGGTGACAAGAATACGATATAGAAGAATGGATAAGATAACTGAGGATCTATTCGGCGACGACTAGTTTGGCATTAGGAAAGGTAAACACACCACAGAGACAGTTCTGACGTTGCGATTGTTAACTGAACCAGAATTGAAGAAAAATCTAAAACGTTCATATGGTTTGTCGACCTGGATCAAGCATTGCACAGTGTAAGATGGTGGAAGACGTTTGAAATTCTGAGAAATGTAAGGATAATCTGTAGAGAAATACGGGTAATATAAAATATGTGCAAGAACCAACAGAGAACAGGAAAGTGGTAAACCAAGGACGAAGTTCTCGGATCAAAAAAGGTGTAAGGTGTTTATGTATTGCTCAGTCTACACAATGAATAAAAACAACAGAATTAAAAGGGAGGTCAAAGAGTGGAATTAAAATTCAGGGTGAAAAGATATCAATGGTAAAATTCGCTGATGACACTGCTACCCTCAGTGAAAATATGAAGCATTACAGGATCTGTTGAATGGAATGAACACAATAATGAGTAGAGAATATGGATTAAGAACAAATCGAAGAAGAAAGTGGTAAGAAGGAGCAGAAATCTCAACAGCAAGAAACTTAATGTCATACATACATATCATGAAGTAGATGAGGTTCAGGAATTCTGTACCTAGATAGTAAAATAACCATGATATATGGAGTAAGGAGGACATAAAAAGCAGACTAACACTGGCAGAAAGGTTATTCCTGGCTTGGAGAAGTCCATCAATCACATAAACAGGCCTTAATTTGGGGAAGAAATGTCTGATAATGTACATATGGAGGAGAACTTTGTATTATAGTTACACTGAACTAGGAGAAAAACTAAACAATTGGAAATTGGAACATTTGAGGTGGACGGAAGACTGTTGAAAATTAGGTAGATTGAGAAGGTATACAATGGGGAAGTTTTCCACAGAATCGGAAAGGAATACACGGAAAACACCGATGGAAAGAAGGGACAGGATGACAAGCTATCTGTAAAGACATCAGGGAATAACTTCCATTGTATTGGAGGTAGCTGTGGAGGGTAAACCCTGTAGAGGAAGCGGGAGGTTGGAATACATTCGAATACAGCAAATAATTGATGATGAAAGTTGCAAGTGCTACTCTCAGTTGGAAAGTTTGGCACAAGAGGGGAATTCATGGAGGTCTGTGCCAACCAGTCAGAATACAGACAACTTAAAAAAAATTATTCGTATGCACCTCGACACTTTATTCCTCAGCGCTGATTTTGGGTCCGGTGATCAAGATTCTTTTTGACAATGAAGGACTACAGTTTGTGCATCGCAGATGATTTACAAAGCTGCAAGCTCTCCCAGTTTCCATATGTTGCGATGTCTTCCACATTTTTGTCAAGTAAGACACACCTCCTTTGCCTTTTATTTCAACCATCCTGTGCATTGTGGAAGCAGCTTAACTGCCACCAAGCAATGTGCAGCTTACTGTGAGAATCGATGGATCGAAATGTGTTAATGCCTGTTTAGCATTTGACACAGACATCAAAGTCATGGCGGAAAAACAAAATGTATGGTATGTACAAAGATGCAGTCATACACTGCTGTGTGGTACAGCAGAAAACAATATATCAATCTGCTTCTGAAAGAACATCACAGGAAACGTCTCTTGTGATTGACAGTCTGTGGGACATGGTCGTCCCACAGTAAGGGCAACACAACTTTATACACCTATGCAACCGACTTCGATCACTGGTAACTACTACGGAATGGATCGCGGTTTAAGTGCATGTGTTTACAAAGTAACACGTTCATTTGGCGTTGAGTACATTCCAGTACATTCCAGTGGACTCTGTCTAGCAGCAGAAACGTAGGGTGATATTTGTTTAGATCAATGTAGATTGCAGCGGAAACGTGGAGTGAAATTTGTTTAAATAAACGTAGATTTGTTATTGTTACTATCCCATCACCCTTCAGCTTCTTTCTGGTGTAGCAGAGAGAACCAACTTGGGAATTCTACAGTGCTTTAAAAATACGTTTAGCTAACCTATAGGTGCTCTGGAGCTACACAGCCATTGCGGCAGAAATTCAAGCTGAAATTTGAAATTACACTAAATTTTTATTCAGTACTGCTTCCAATCACGATGTCAAATTCCTGATTGATCAGTTTATTGTTTCTATTAGTGGTGTTGCAAGTACACTCCAGTCAAGTTGTTTAAAGGACATAGCACAATTGATCTGAAGTTTTAAATTCTCATTACCATTTCAGCCACCTCCAACATGATGGATTTCCCAACAAACGACCAACCTGTGCCGCTATCACCAAACACGAGACAAGGAAAAAATCCGGAGGGGGGCGTAGCAGTGTTTGGAAACCGGGCAGTTGTGGGATCGAATCACGGCGATTTCATGACGGTATTCCTGGGGCTATCGAAAAAAGCGATCTATTTACGTATTTAATTACTTTTATGTATTTTACAAGACCTGCATCTTCCTAAACAGCAGAGCATGACGAGCTTTGCCCGCCAAAAAAAGAGGAACTTTTTTGCACGAAGAATATATTTTTGTTAATACTTATTATTACGTCCTCTTCTATGTAATTGAGTTTCCTGTCATAGGATCCTCCCACTCCACCAGCTCAACAATTTTAAGGCCAGGTTTTTGGGAGGGGTGGGGAGGGAAGGCTCGAAGGGTGGAGGCTGGGGGTCTAACCACTAGCACAGCCGATCCCTGCACTTAGAGTGAGCACACATACGAGAACATTCCAACGAGACAACACCACCAATCTGCATCAATGTAATTATGTAATTCGTGCACATTGTTGGCGGACAAGGCGATAGCAGCACCTACCCGTCCAGTAGCTCAGCACTGATAGAGCGTCCCCAACAATTCTCTAGGTGGGGGAAGCAAGGGAGCTGAGATACTTAGCTTTTCCTGCCAATTTCCTACAGGGTCTTTTTCTTCTGGGTCATCAGTCTTCTGATTGGTTTGATGCAGCCCGCCAATCTCTTCACCTCAGAGTAGCCTGGCAATCTACGTCCCCAATTAACTAATGGATGAATTTTAATCTCTGTTTTCCTCCATAGTTCTTGCTCACTCAGTTCCCTGTAGTAGCATGGAAGTAATTCCCTAAAGTTATACATTCCCACTCTGTTTCTGCGCACAACCTCCTCTTTCCTCTCCTTATCACTCCACCTAACTTCCAATATTTGTCTATAGCGCCACAGCTCAAATGCTTCCATTCTCTTATGTTCCGATTGTCCCACAGTCCTTGTGTCATTACCATGCAATGCTGTGCTCCAAATGTACATTCTCAGAAATTTCTTCCTCAGATTAAGACCTATGTTTGATAACAGCAAATTTCTCTTGGCCAGAAATGCACTTTTTGCCAGTGCTAGTGTGCTTTTGATGTCCTCCTTGCTCCAACCGTCATTGGTTATTTTGCTGTCTAGGTACCAGAATTCCTAAATTTCATCTACTTCGTGACCATCAATCCTGACGTTAACTTTCTCCCTCTTCTTACTTCTGCTGCTTCTCATTACTATGGTTTCTCAATCCATTTTCTGTGACCATGACACTGTTCATTCTATTCAGTAAATCATGTAATTCTTCTTCAGCTTCACTCAGGATAGCAAAGTAATCAGCGAATCATATCATTGATATCCTTTCACTTTCTTTTATTTCTATCATTACGAAAGGCTACGTCATTGTCTTACACCCTTTTTAATCCGAGCCCTTCGTTCTTGGTCATCCGGCCTTATTATTCCCCCTTGGCTCCTGTACATTTTGTATGTTACCCGTCTCTCCCTACAGCTTACCCCTCCTTTTCTCAGAATTTCGAACATCTTTCACCATATTACGTTGTCGAACGCTTTTTTCAGGTTGACAGTGCCTATGAACGTGTCTTGATTTATCTGTAGTCTTGCTTTCGCTATCAACCACAGCGTCAGAATTGCTACTCTGGTGCCTTTACCTTTGCTAATCCCAAACTGATCATCATCTATCACATTCTCAGTTTTCTTATCCTTCTTCTGCATTTATTCTTGTAAGCAATTTGGAAGCAACAGCTGTTAAGCTGAGTGTGCGATAATTGTCGCACTTGTCGACTCTTGCAGTCTTTGGAAGTGTGTGGATGATATTTTTCCGAAAGTCTGATGGTATATCGCCAGACTGATACATTGTACACACCAACGTTAGCAGTCGTTTTGTTGCCAATTCCCTCAATGACTTTAGAGAATTTGACGGAAAGTTATCTGTCCCTTCTGCCTTATTTGATCTTAAGTACTCCCAAGTTTTAAATTCTGATTCTAATATTAGATTCCCCGTCTCTTCTAAATCGACTCCTGTTTCTTCTTCTATGACATCTGACAAATCGTTCTCTCATAGAAGCCTTCAATGTACTGTTTCCACCGATCCGCCCTCTCCTTTGTACTTAACAGTAGAATTTCCATTGCATTCTTAATGTTAGTACCGTTGCTTTTAACTTAGGACTTTCCTATATGCTGAGTTAGCCTTTCTGATAATCATTTCTTTTCCGATTTCTTCACTTTTTCATGCAGCCGTTTCCTGTTAGCTTTCCTGCGTTTCCTATTTATTTCAATCCTCAGTGGCTTGCATTTCTGTGTTGCTCGATTTCCCATAACACTCTTCTACATTCTTCTATCGTTAAAGTATTTCTTTTGTTACCCATAGTTTCTTCCCAATTACCTTCTTTGTACCTGTGTTTTCCTTCCCAACTTCTGTGATTGCCCTTTTTATAGATGTCTACTCCTCTTCAACTGTATCTTGTCGTTCCTTACTACTTCCGTATCCCACTTCTTGGCATGTTTATCCTTCCTGAGTAATCTATTAGATTTCAGTCTACTTCCAATATCACTCACCTTGTCCAAGTAGACGTTCTCCATTTGTGATTCTTGAACAGAGTATTCGCTATTACCAGCTATTCGCTATTATCAGCTGAAATTTATTACAGAACTCGATTAGTCTTTCTCCTTTCTCATTCTTTGCCCCAAATCCATATTCTCATTTAATCTTTTCTTCTAGTCCTTCTCCTGCAACTGCATTCCACTCCCCCATGACTATTAGATATTTCTCTCCCCTTATCCTCCACAGCCCCTCATATACATTCTCCATCTCTTCATCTTCACCTTGCGACTTCGGCATATATACCTGAACTATCGTTGTCGGTCTTGGTTTGCTGTCGATTCTGATAAGAACATCTCTGTCACTGAACTGTTCACAGTAACGTACTCTCTGACCTACCTTGCTTTCCATAACTTATCTTACCTTGCTATTCATAACTTATCTTACTCCATTTATTCTGTTTTCTGATGCTGATGATATTACCATATACTCATGTGACCAGAAATCCTTGTCTTCTTTCTGTTACACTTCACTGACACCTATTATATCTAGATTGAGGCTTTGCAATTTCCTCTCAAGTGTTTGACGTTTAATGCCCCACCTCGTAATATATTATCCTTTCGTTGGTTATTTATGCTTTTTCTCTTGGTCATCTCCCTCATGGTAGTCCCTCCCAGAGATCCGAATGGATGGTTATTCTGAAATCTTTTGACAATGGAGAAATCGTCATGACACTTTTTCAATTATAGGCCACGTGTCATTCTCATGCCGTTTATCATTTTTGATTCTGACACCTCTAGGGACAGTTTCCCACCCCACAGACAAAAGAGTACTCAAACCTCTGTCCACTCCTCTGCCGTCTTTGACAAGACTGTTGGCAGAATTAGAGTGACTTCTTATGCCGGATATCTTTGGCTGCTAGTGCTGATTATTATTCACAATTTAAGTAGTGGCAGGTTTCGAGCATTGGACCAAGGATGTTTTGATCACTAATCAAAGAGCTCTAGACCATGGGTAGGTAAAGAGAATAACTACCCTATGTCCTTCCTCTCCAGCAGCTCGACATAGACTCTTTTCCCCATCAGTTTCCAGATGGAGTGGTAAAGGAGAGGGGGGGAGGGGAGGTTTGGGGTATTTCCCAGAGGGGGAGGAGTAATTGATTGATCAATGTAATCAATGAAATGAACTCAATATTAAAAGTGTGCTTATATCAGAGAGGCGATGGGGGACTGTTGGGGTTTCCAAAGGGGTCTCCAGGGGGACATAAATCATATAGCATAACAATAGTTTATGTGGAGCAACGGGGGTCACAAACTGGTCAAGTTTGCCCCTGAAAGTAGTCTGCCCCTGAATGTATGCAACCCACACAACAAAATGCACCTGTGCTCTCTTTACGATATTTATACTAATGCTCGTGCGTTGCACAATATCTCTCGTATACCTGTCAATTGCTTCACGTCGCTCTGTACAGTTCTGAGAACTTAGTGATCACGTATAGATATCTAGAATAATGGCATCTCCCGCGAAGTATGGGTGCCTGCTTCGAAGTTTTGCCTGATTTCATGCAATCCCATGTAACTTACTTGTCACACATTTCCGTCTTCATGACAATTCTCGGCAGCATTTTTGGTGGGATGTGTTTGGTCACCCACCATGCAGCCCGGAATTGGTTTGCTCTGGTGGGCATCTCCGCTCGCATGAAACACTGTCTATGAAACAACATTTTGGCACGGACTATGAACTGCAGACTAGCGTGGAGAAGTGACTGAAAGCACAGGCGATTGCGTTCTTTGATGAGGGAACTGGAAGGTTGGTACAACGCTAGGACAAATGTCTAAATCAGACCCACAACCATGTATAGAAATAGCTGGAGGATGCTGAAAACTGTTGCAAATAAATCATTTTTGATTTTTACTTTAGTTTCCATTTTATCACCGATCGGACTTTACTTTCCATATAGTCCTCGTATTTAAAAGATGTCTACGAGTTTCGTTTTACTCGCCCAGTTTATAATTGAAACTTATTTTGTATTTCTCTCTAACCATTGTGAAACATCAAAGTAAGATAATTAAAATGGCTTCAGGTGTTATGTTCTATTAATTTATTGCCTAACATAACCTTCAAAATTAAGAAGACTCTGTATCTATTGTAAGGTATTGACCATATAAAGACGAATAAATGCGCTGTAGATTCGATTATACTCTTGCCGATAAATCACAGGAATCAGTGACAAACTCTAGATTCATAGAAGCAAGCATTCGGGGCGATCTCAAGTGGAATGACGTCGTACAACATGCTGTTCTAAAAGTAGATAGCGTGGTTAGAAAGACTGGAAGAAAGTTAAAGAAATGTAATTGAACCGTGAAAGAAACGGATTGCGGAACACTCGTTTGACAGAATCTTCAGTGTCTCTCATGGATCTGGGACCATTACCTGCTAAGAATATCAGGCATAAAGCGATGTATTTCGTCACAGGATCGCTTAATAAAAGTAAAAGCATAGCTAAGGTGCTCAGTAAACTGCATTTGCAAGCACTGCAAAATATATATTGTGCATTACGAGATATTTACTGTTGAAATTTCGAGAACGTACGTTCCGAGAGCAGTCAAGCGATATAGCACAACACCGCATACGCATGTTTCACGAAATGGCTATTACAAGAAACTAAGATATATTAGAGCTCTTAAGGAGGGTTATCAACAGGCGTTCTGCACAGGCTACATTCGCAAATAGATCATGGCAGGTGAGAAATGTTGGTGTTAGCAAAAGGACCCACCGCGACACGTCGTAAGGCGGCTCACGGAACAAAGATATTTAGGATCCTGAACGTAGGATAGTTAAAAATGTAAATTTTGTTTTCCGTTAATGTATGACATAAAACTTTCGGGATAATTTACCCCTTATAATAAAGTGGTAGTACTTACCGGAGCTTTCTAGCTTTCACCTGCTGTACGTGCAAATGTGACTGAGAGTCTCGTAAATGATGTACAATGTATTTTTAAAAGACCTCACCCCTACATGGAGTAGTCTCAGTTAGACCCAGAAGAGAGGTCCTACTACAGTCATATGTTCGGAAACCAACACCTGTTGAGACTTGAGCCAGTGTAGCCTCTCATTCCCACCTGTGTGTTACGTAGAAGTAGACACCATAGGCAGTGCTGCATATGATTACCAAGTATCCTGGCACAGTCGTTCTCTTTCAAATACATTCGGCTCCATTCGGGCTGTCTCAGAAGCAATGGTCATCCGCTCCTTCAACCTTGTCTGCACTGCTGAAACTGTTAAAAGAGTTGGTGAGACAATGCTTACCATATGGTTGGCAAAGGTTGGCATCCTGAGTAATCAAAGATTGTGAGTTATCTAAAAGTGAACGTACTGTTTCTGTGATCCATGTTATAAGAAACAAAAATTATGTGTTTTAGTCAGAGTGTGTCTTACAGTGTTAGTAATTTAGCAAGCACAGGAAAACAGAAACACAACAGGTTATTGACCCACAGCTAAAAAAAAAAAAAATTTCAAATGTGTGTGAAATGTTATGGGACGTAACTCATAAGGTCATCACTCCCTAAGCTTACACACTACTTAACCTAAATTATCCCAAGGACGAACACACACACCCATGCCCGAGGGTGGACTCGAACCTCCGCCGAGACCAGTCGCACAGTCCATGACTGCAGCGCCTCAGACCGCTCGGCTAATCCCGCCCGGCAGCTAAGTAAAAAAAATAAAAATTAAAAAACTCTTGTGGACGAGAAAAACGTAAAAATATTTTCATAAGAACAGCCGGAAACTCAGATAAAGAAGAAAAACAACTAAATACGAGGGTGAGTCAAATGAAAACCTTAAATATGTAACATCGAATCTAAATTTCGCGCTGTTATCCTGTAAGTTGGTAAGCGTGCTACAAACAGCGTGCAGAATGGCCTGTAGGTGGAAGCCTAGTGCAGACGCACACATTCCGTCGCAGTATCTGTATAAAGATGGCCGCCCCATCTGCCACTTGCACCAGGGAAGAACAGCGTTCTGTTATTCTGTTTTTGCATAGTGAAGGTGTGAAACCTATTGAAAGTCATCGACGAGTTAAGTTCAGTACGGTGATGCATGTTTGTGACAGCAGCAAGTCTACGAATGGAGTAGGAATTTCGCAAATGGTGTGACTTCAGTGGGAGTTGCTCCTGTTCCAGATCAGGCACAACGAGTTGTGACTCCACAGAACATTGCACCAGTTAGTGCCATAGAGAAGGAAAACCGCCGAGTGACACTGAATGAGATGACAGATTATTCGTGGGTCAGCACACAACACTGTGCATGATGTACTCCAGTCTCACAAACTGTCAGCAAGATGGGTGCCACGGCAGCTGACTCCTGAAATGAGAGAATGACGTGTTGATGCTTGTGAAGAACTTCTTCGGCACTTTGAACGATAAGATGATGGCTTCCTTGCAAGAATCGTTACTGGGGACGAAACCTGGGTTCACTTTCACCAACCGGAAACGAAGAGAGCGAGCAAGTAATGGCGCCATTCCTCATCACCAATTCTAAAGAAGTTTGGAACAGAACCATCAGCAGGGAAGGTTATGCTGACTCTCTTTTGGGCCGAAAAAGGCATTTTGGAGCATTACACGCCTAGATGGACCACTGTCACCAGTGAATCATACACAGATCTCCTAAAAATTCATCTGTGGCCTGCAGTCAAATCGATGGCAGGTGTCCTTTTGCAACATGACAATGCAAGGCACCACAATGCCAGTACAACAATTGCAACCATCACAGACCGACATTTTGAGTGTCTCCCTCATCCACCATACTCACCAGCCCTTACCCCAAGTGATTTCCACATGTTTGGACCACTCAAAGACGCAATGGGAGGAAAGAAGTTCCGTTCTGATGAAGAGGTACGCCACTAGGTGCATGAGTGGTTGCGCGGACTACCAAAAGAATTTTTTTTCTAAAGGAATTTATGCACTTTGTAAGCGCTGGAGGACGTGCAGTGAGCGTGGGGGAGATTATGTTCAAAAGTGATACAGCTTTGTATCACTTCTGTACAATAAATAATATTTAAAAGAAATGTTTAAAGTCCACTCTCATTATTCCCTGTTGTACATACTGTATATGAACCGTCTCTCCCTATACCTTAACCTTACTTTCCTCAGAATTTCGAACATCTTGCACCATTTGACATTGTCAAACGCTTTATCCACATCAATAAATTCTATGAACGCGTCTTGATTTTTCTTTAGTCTTGCTTCCATTATTAACCGCAACGTCAGAATTGCCTGTCTCGTGTGTTTACCTTACCTAAAGCCAAACTGATCGTCATTTAGCGCATCCTCAGTTTTCTTTTCCATTCTGTGTAGTATTTTTGTAAGTAACTTGGATGCGTCAGTTGTTAGCTGATTGTGCGGTAATTCTCGCACTTGTCAGTTCTTGCCGTCTTGGGAATTGTATGGATGATGCTTTTCCGAAAGTCTGATGGCATATCGGCAGTCTCATGCATTCTACACACCATCGTGAAGAGCCGTATTGTTACTACTTCCTCCAATGATCTGAGAAATTCTGCTGGAATGTTATCCATCCCTTCTGCCTTATTTGATCTTAAGTCCTCCAAAGCTATTTTAAATTCCAATACTGGACACCTATCGCTTCTAAATTGACTCCTGTTTCTTCTTCTATCACATCAGACAAATCTTCTCCCTCATAGAGGCTTTCAGTGTATTCTTTCCGCCTAATTGCTCTCTCCTTTGCAGTGAAATTCCCGTTGCACTCTTAATGTTCTCAGCCCTTGCTTTTAATGCCAACGAAGGCTGTTTCGACTTTCCTGTATGCTGAGTGTGTCCTTCCGACAATCATTTATTTTTCGATGTCTTCACATTTTTTCCGCACCTCCTATTAATTTCTTATCTCAGTAACTTGTATTTCAATATTCCAGAGTTTCCCGGAACATTTTTGTATTTCCTCCTTTCATCGGTCAACTGAAGTATTTCTTCTGTTACCCATGGTTTCTTCGCAGCTACCTTCTTTGTACCTATGTTTTCCTTCCCAACTTCTGTGATGGCCCTTTTTAATGATGTCCATTCCTCTTCAACTGTACTGCCTACTGCGCTATTGCTGTATCTATACCTTTAGAGAACTGCAACCGTATCTCGTCATTCCTTAGTACTTCCATATCCCACTTCTTTGTGTATTGGTTCTTCCTGACTAATGTCCTAAACTTCAGCCTTCTCTTCATCGCTACTATATTGTGTTCTGAGTCTACGTCTGCTCCTGTGTATGCCTTACAATCCAGTGTCCGATTTCGGAATCTCAGTCTGGCCATGATGTAATCTAATTGAAAACTTCATGTGTCACACGGCCTTTTCCATGTATACCTCCTCTTCTTGTGATTCTTGAACAGAGTATTCGCTATTACTAGCTGAAACTAGTCACAGATCTCAATTAGTCTTTCTTCTCTCTCATTCGTTGTCCCAAGCCCATATTCTCCTGTTACCTTTTCTTCTACTCCTTCACCTACAACTACATTCCAGTCTCCAAAGACTATTATATTTTTCTATCCCTTGACATACTGTATTACCCTTTCAATATCCTCATACACTTTCTCTCACTCTTCATCTTCAGCCTGCGGCGTCCGTATGTATACCTGAACTATCGTTGTCGGTGTTGGTTTGCTGTCAGTTCTGATAAGAATAACCCTATCACTGAACTGTTCACAGTAACACACCCTCTGCCGTTATAACATTTTCTGTTGATATTAACCTATACTCATCTGACCAGAAATCCTTATCTTTTCTCTGTTTCACTTCACGAACCCCAACTATATCTATATTCAGCCTTTGCATTTCTATTTTCAGATTTCATAGTTTCCCTACCACGTCAAGCTTCTGAAATTCCATGCCCCGACTCGTAGAACGTTATCCTTCGGTTGATTATTCAACCTTTTACTCATGGTAAACTCCCCATTGGCAGTCTTCTCCCGGAGATCCGAATGGGGGACTATTCAGAAATCTTCTGCCAATGGATAGATCATCATAACACTTTTTCAATCACAGGCCACATGTCCTGTGGATACACGTTACGTGTATTTAATACAGTGGTTTCCATTGCCTTCTGCATCCTCATGCTTTTGTTCACTGCTGATTCTCCCACCTTTTAGGGTCAGTTTCCCACCCCAAGGAGAGAGTGCCCTGAACCTCTGTCCGCTCCTCCGCCCTCTTTGACAAGGACGTTGGCGGAATGAGGGGTGACATCTTATGCCGGAAATCTTCGATCACCAACGCTGAATATTGATCAAAATTTAAGCCCCAGGGGGATTCGAATGCAGCACGGAAAACGTTTTGTTTATCAATCAAATACTCTATCTCTAGACCACAGGTCTTCCCATCTGTGCGATATAAAACCTAGTATTCAGAAGAATATGGAAAATCTGATTGGAAAGTTCAAAAGAAAAGTAACGAAAGTTAGTAATCAAGATAGTCATTTTAACAAACATGAAAGACAATATCAAATTAGTAACAGTTGTGTTGTAGGTGGACATTTTGCAAGAGACTGCAGGAAGCCTGAGAAGAAAGATCACTGCTCTTTATGCCAGAAAAATAATCACAAAGAAAAAGTGTGCTACTTTAAAATTAAAATAAAATTCAGAACTAAGGCTTTTGAAGCTCTGTCCTCATTGATATAGGACAAATAGTAAAGGGGAAGGTTGTTATTTTAAGAACAAAGACAATTCCAAAATAGCTTTTTCGCATTATAAGACATCAAAGACTATCCAGTCCGTCAAGAAAACAAGAAAGAAGACACCCCTCAAGAAAACAAGAAGGAAGACATCACTGAAGATAAGTCCAAGAAAGTCAAAGGATAGGTAAATGATGCAAACGTATTGATGTGATATTCCACTACATTTACGAAAAAGACGGAGACGGTTTGCTTGACATAAAGTATTGTAGTACAGAAGAGCGACATATGATAAATTTGGAAATGCTGTTGTGAAACAGTTACCATAACTTATTTCTTAGAAATATTCTCCTATGTGGATAACTAAAAATATGTAACATTTGATTCAGATTTATTAAGAACGAACCTTGTGTTCTTAGTGGGGATGTTGAAGGAGCTAAAGTCGGTAAAACATATGTTTGCTGTATAGTTTTCATAGCTTGACAATCAAAGTAATAAAAGAACGTCAATTATCGGAGGGAGTGTGTACTGTGTCTGTTTGGTCCGTATTGCACAAAGGCAGCAATGAGAAAATTTAATTAGTTTAGTCAGTGTGCACCTTATAGCATTCGAAACAAAATGAACACAATCCGATTCAGGTCCAGTGAATGGGGAGAATATACTGCCGGGCCTGCTCCACCAATGCGTCGTCCGTGAAACGTTGCGTTGAGGTGCGGTCAGGCGAACCGTAGAAAATGGATGGTGCCTCATCGTATATAAACCAAGGTCGTAGCGTTTCTGCGAGAGTAAAATTTTCCGATGGCGCTGATAATTCATCGTGCAGATCTTGGTGATCCGTAACGCCTGTTATCTATCTGGTAAAGTGTATGGCCATTTTAGTCCTTCACCGACAATTCCTACCGTTACATTGATACTAAAGCAATTCTGTTGCCTCGCTCCATGATCGATGGAGGAATTGCGTCTGCTCCAATGTGCGTAAAGTTATAATTTACTATTAATATTCCTCCATCTGTAAATACAACCAGTATTCGTCACAAGTAAAATGAAAGAGAGTAGGAAGAAAAATTGGGTTTAACGTCCCATCGACATAAAGGTCAGTAGAGACGGAGCACAACCTTGGATGGTTTCAAGGATGAGAGAGGAAATCGACCATTCCCAGGAACCATACCTGGATTGGCCTGGAGCGGTTTAGGGAAATGGCGGAAAACTTCAGTCTGGATGGTCGGACGCGGGCTTGAACCGTCTGCGCCACGTCGCTTAGTAAATAAAATGGCCCATAACTCACAGGGTACTACGTTTAGACATATAAAATTATAAATTTTAGAAACGGAAGTATATTTTTAAAATGAATTTTATCTGACCAAATATCAGCCGTAACTTCGTGGAGTTACAAAACAGTGCAACTAATTCATAATGATTTTAAGAATGTAGTGCTAAACTGATTTTAAAAGTGAAAATGATTTTAAAAAACAGCCACGATTTGGCAGTTTGAGAAAATGCAATTAGTTAATAAAATAATCTTAACCAACAGGGCTCAGTGGCATAACGAAAATAGTATAGACAGTTGTAGAGTAGCAATAAACGACGCTGGGAACTGGTTGAAGTGCGTCCGCAGGCAATCAGAATCGGTTCGTAATTTGTGCATGATCACATAATAATACACTACCTAACATTACTATAAGTTTGGTTATCTCAAAAATAATAAGTTTTTGCCTTCATCAAACAAATATTATATTCAGTACCGCTTACTCTGGAACTACGGGTATTGCTTCAGACTGCGCCATAACACTAGTCATAATAAATAAATGGCACTCAAAATTACTCTGCAGACTACAAAAAGGAACTGTCTACTCACAGTCGGCTGGTTAAACTATTAATAAGCCGCCATATGAGCAATTTGAAACTATTCTTTATGAATTCACTGCTGAAGAGAATCTTTATTATCCAGATCTCGGCACCTGATAAAAACGATATCCATTCTTCAAACAGTAACACAAAACACTTTTTAAAATAAAACCCTCACCGGATGCACTAAACATCAACATTAACTAAATGTAAGTCAATGCCTTATTAGACCGTTGCCCTATACAGTGAATGCGACCGACATATGTTTTTTTTTCTCCTTTATTGTCATTTCCATTACCCATCAGGGGTGGGCTGGCAGCAGCATAAGCGCTGCTCTTCAGCCAAGAGACATAATAAGACAGGAAGACATTAAAAAACAATGTAAAGGAGATAACATGGTGGAATAGAGAAACAAAAAAGGTGGAACAGATGCAAAGAAGACATATAAAGCGGTGACTGTAAACCGGAGATAAAAGTCTAAAAACGTATGTTACACAAAAAAAAACACACACTACATTAAAAGGCAGCAAGCAAAATACGGCCAGAGCATAAAAGTCTGTAGAACGAGTAAAACAGCCACATGACACATGTCGTAGCAAGGAACTGGCATGGACGATTAACAGGTTGAGCACACAACTAAACCCACATCACTAGATGACACTGTATAACGGCACCGAAACACAACACTAACGTAGCACACTGATAACGATTAAAAGCCTGGGACGAGCTGCAAGGGGGGAGGGGCGGAAGAAGGGAAATGGGGAGAAGGGGAAAGGAGCGAGGAGGAGCGGAGAGAGAAGAGGATGAGGTGAGGGGCACATGGAAGGAGGGCTTGGAAGGGAAGGGATGGGAGAGGAAAACAGCTGAGGAGGGGATGCAAGGACTCAGTGAGAGAAGGAGGAATATCCACTCTGGGAGAAGGAGGGGAGAGGTAAGAGGGGGGCCCTGAGGAGGGGGAGGGACAAGGCCAGGTTACAGTTGGAAGGAATGGTATATGTCACGGCAAAGTTCATCATCCGGGAGGGGAAGGTGCTGGAGAGTGCCCTGATGAAGGAGATTGAGGGTGTGGATGTGGGGAGAGGGAGGGATACTGAGATACAGGCACGGCAACAGGCGGGGGTGGAGAGAAAGGAGGAAACCAAGGGGTGGGGGCGATCAAACCTGTGGACAGTGTACAGGTTGCGGAGATGTTGGAGGAAAATGAGGAGGTGTGGTAAGGGGATGAGGTCATACAGGAGCCGTGTGGGGGAAGGAAGGCGGATACGGAAGGCAAGGCGGAGCGCATAGCCTTCGAGGATTTGTAGGGCCATGTAAATGCGGGTGGGTGGGTGCGGAGATACAGGCAACGCTGGCATGACAGAGGGTAGAATGGATGAGGGATTTGTAGGTGTGGAGGATGGTGGAAGGATGCAATCCCTATGTCCGGCCAGACAGAAGTTTCAGGAGACGGAGGTGGGAATGGGCTTTCTGCTAAATGGCCAGGAGGTGAGGGGGTGCAGGTGAGGTGATGGTCGTGGATGAGACCAAGGTATGTAACGGTGGAGGGATCTGGATGGGACGACCATAAAGGGTGAGGTAGAAATCATGGAGACGGAAGGAGCGGGTGGTGCGACCTATAATTATTACCTGTACTACACATGTTGTGAAAATGTTCATAAATACATGCCCCAGTGACTAACTGATTACGAAAATGACTACTAATGTGAAAATGGAGGCGATGTCTGTAAGCACTGTATCAATAACTGTTTAACCAAAATGTAGAATTCATCAAGAAGTTTAACTGCATTTGCTGAAATCACAAACGGAGGAAGCTAGCACTCATGTACGACTTAGCTAAGCAAAACACTTGGTTTTTAAAGGAAACATACTGATGTGCCGGTATATATATTCGACAGCATGCGTACCTAATATGTTCAAAAACGCCATGCATAAAAAAATGATTTTTCGTTGCTCATACCCCTGAATCTGTTGGAGACAGAAAGATAGGATAAAGTGTTTTGGTTTGCCCCTGGGCTAGGGACCATTTGTATAGCCAAAAGAAGGATCGTCTTAGTGTCACTAACCTACGGTGCAGCGTCAATGTATGAACATTATACGCTTTCTCCTGCTAGGGAAAATGGAGAAAATCCGTGGTTCTTTCTTCATTTAATGTGGACTACAATGGGCTGAAATGACGTGTGGAGGCCCCATTATTTAACCGGCGGTTTCTCGCAAATGCGAAAAAAAGCCTGTTTTACTACTCTTTCGGTTTCACCAGCGGAGCAGAACCTAGTTGAGGACTCCTTGACGGCTATGCACAGCAAATGGCTGAAATTTTTACGATGTAGTCCTAAGATCAGGATCTCGATGAACCTTGAAATTTGTCTCCATATCCTTATACGTTTCCGAGAAACAGAGGGTCAAAGTTATCCTAAGGCGGAAACGTAGCTTATGAAGAATTTATAAAGAGACGTAGCACGGAGAAATATGCTGTAAAGTGTCTCTGTTATCATCTGGAACCATAAAGAGGTTTTTCACCAGAAATTCGGCGTGAGGGTGTAAAACTGATACAGTGTTACTTCAGTTTCACATGAGTACACTATCTACGTTTTACCGACCAATACACTACTTATCGTATGAGTTACATGCCCTGCTGCAGCAGGTCAAAGAAGAGAAATGGTGTAAAAATGATTCTTCTCTTTCAACATAAGAAACGCGAATATATTCCCGCTCTAAAGTTTTTGGGAAAATTTTTTATGGAGCTGAGGAAGGTAGAAAGAGGCAGCTGGTACCCCACTTTCAGTCAGAATGTTTTACGTAAACAGGAACGTATTCACATTTTTTGTGCTCGGACAGAATCAATTTTTCGTTAATTTAATGTTTGTTTTACTGCTGCGGCTTAGTAATGAAGCAACTCCTCCCTCGGCATTTTAGCCGTACCGACGCAATCTACTACAGTATCGCAGGTCCATTTCAGTCAATACTGTCCAATAGTGCCACTGTGATACCAATGCTGCTCAACTACAGTGCCGGTACCGTATGCAGGCAGAGCACAATCGTAATATACGTCCTGTAGCCGCCTCGGCCAGTCAGGCCGCACATTACAAATGCTTGCCGGAACGTGCTGCTTCTCCTCTCACCACGTATTGACTCCTCGTCACGCTCCTAACACCGCTCCTGGATGCGCGAGGGAGGACTCGAACCTCCGCCGGGACCAGCCGCACAGTCCATGACTGCAGCGCCCTAGACCGCTTGGCTAATCCCGCGCGGCAACCAACCAGCTTTCGGAAAAAAATTGTGTTGCATTACTTATTAACACTCCTTTAACAATTGACCCAAGCTTGCTACTACATTTTACTTCTGTTACCTTGCGCTGCTTGTGGACTTGGCAACCAACAGACAGCCGCGCAAGTGAAGTCAGAGAGATTAGTCTTCTAGCGGGCCGCGCACGAGCCGCAGAACGCCGCACTCTGCCCTGGGGGAGTGGCGCATGGAATGCGCTCTCGGCCCCCGCCGACACGGGACTGCACTTTTCAATATTCCAGCAGCGCCCCGCCCGCGGAATGCTCGCAGCGACAGCAGCACCGGCACCGAGCTTATTGCGATCGTCTGCCTCTGGCAGCGGCTGCCAGGGCCGTCGAGTCCTCCACTCGTCTCACTTCTCCGCGGGCAGGCCTTAAGATTTGTTGCACTTCTGATTGTTTAAGACGGTGAACGCGCTGAGCTTATACGAGAATCATTTCTTGCTTCTCATTATTCGAGAAGTAAATTCGAAATATATCTAAATCAGCTTAAAGCGCAGAGTTTCACCTTAGGAAACGAAGTAAATGTTGAAGAACTCGAGTCAAAAGCAAGTTCCAGTGTGAGTAACTTAAAAATAGAGACCCCCTTGTAGTAAAGCAGCGTAAGTCAATTAATAAAGACAAGACCTCCTGTACAGATTGTTTCAGAGAGTATCGATACAACAAACTTACGAGGAAAACACGGCAAGTGCCATAATCAGATTTCGCAGAAATTTCGCTCAGTGGAAGAGGACTCAAAGTAGGTGAACAAGTGTCTCGGCTTACGTGTAGATACTCTCCCATTTCTGATAAAGCGTCAGTAAAAGTTTTTGAGGAACTGTGTACCCCTTTGAGCGAGTAAGTGGTTCAACAGAAGTGTCTGGTGTCGCTGCTTCAGTCTTTTGCGTCCCGTGTTAGAAACCTTTTTTTTTTTTTTTTAATTTCACCTTTTCATTGATCTACCCATGTCCGTAGAATTTTACTACGTGAATGTTTTCCAATGTATATTCAAATAACGTTGTCCTTATTACTCTACAAGTTCTATGGTAAATAAATTAAAAAGAAAAAGAAAAGACAGTTTATAAATGGAAAAATTATTTCAAATTATTTTCGGTAAAGTCCTGAGGTGCATCTCGAGTCAAAACCAATTTCAAGAGCCAATTTTCGGAAAAGAGATCCGTTATGTGCCATTTGCAGCGAAATAATTCCCGACGAGTGAAATCCTCAGCAATGTTAACGATAGTTCTTTGCCGAGCGAGACACACACGAAGGAATGTCGCTGTGACAAACCTAACATCGAGCGCTGCTCGTTTTATTCGAAATTTCTATGTTTCGAATGCTCCTACGATCGGTGCCATCGAAGGGAATGCAACAAACCTTCCTGAACAATAAACATAAGAACACAGTACAAAAGTTAAAATTTATAGAAGAATCGACTATAAGAATACGAGAATTTAAAAAGATTGTAATCCCTAAAAACGCCATAACACATGTATTACATAATGAACGTGCAGCACTTATTGCAAAACTCAGTTCTAATTTTACAATTAATATAACGCCCTTTTGTGCCCCAACTTGATAATAATCATCCGTTTAGTAACCTTCTACGGACATGCGTAGATAAACGAAAAAAATAAATAAATAAACTGAAGTAATAAAGAAAACGTATCTAGAAACAGGATACAAAAATTAGATGCCCTGACGCTAGCCACTGCGTCACCAGTTAAATTGTCCTAATTGCGCGCCAATCGTCTCCTGAGGAACAGTCGAATATCTGATGATAATTCAAGAGAGGTGTTGCATAGGTCACACCAGTACACACCAATACAAAGAAAGGAAATAGGAATAATCTGCTGAACGACAGGCCCACATCAGTGACTTCGATTTGCAGTAGGATTATGGAACTTGCGGTGTGTTCGAACATTACGAATTACTCGAAAGAAACGATCTATTGCCAAACAATCAGCACGCGTTCAGATAATATCTTTCTTGTGAAACACGAAGTAATGGAAGCATTCTGCAGGTGTTTTCAAGCTTATCCAATATTACTAGATCTTCAGAAGAATTTTAGCATCATTTCTCACAAGCGAGCTCTAATCAAATTGCATGCTTATGGAACATCATCTCAGTTATGCGATGGGATTCGTGATTTCCCTTCAGCTCACCGTTGGTAGCAGTCGACGAGAAGTCATTGAATAAAACACAAGTGATACCTGGTGTTCCTCAAGGATGTGTTACACAGTCTCTAGGCTACGGTTCCTAATTCATATAAACGATCTAGGACACCATCTGAGCAGCCAATTTAGATTTTTGCCGATGATGCTGTCATTTATCGTCTTGTAAAGTCACCAAAAGATCAAAACCAACTGAAAAATTATTTAGACAATATATATGTACGATTTGAAAGGTGGAAACTGGCTCTAAATATTGAAAAGTATAATGTCATCCACACGAGTACTAAAAGGAATCCTCTAATCATCGGATACACCAAGAATCACACGACTCTAAGATCTGTGTCAATTGAGGTAATAGCAATAACTTAAATTGGAAAGATCGCATATATAATCTTGCAGGGAAGACAATCTGAACACAGTATTTCATTGACAGAACACTTAGAAGATGCAACAGGTTTACTAAAAGGACTGCCATCATTAAGTATATCCTTCGTCTTCTAGAGTACTGCGGCGCGGTATGGGATTCGCGTCAGATAGGATTGACGGGGGACGCCGAAAAGGTTTATAGAAAGGCAGTTCGTTTTGTATTGTCGCGAAACAGGGGGGAGGATGTCAGGGAAATTATACCCAAGTTGAGGTGGTCATCATTGAAACACGGTCGTTTTTCGTTGCGGCAAGATCTTTCCATCACATTTCAAACATTTCCTTCTGCGAATATGAAAATATTTTGCTTACGTACTTCTCCGCAATTAGAACTGATCAACGTAATAAGTGAATTCAGACCTCGAATGGAATAATTTAAGTTTTCACTTTTCCCGCGCACTCTTTGAGTGTGAGAAGGTAGAGAAATAGCTGAAAAGTTGTTCGATGAACCGTCCGCTAGGCATTTAATTGTGAATTGCGCAGTAGTAATGTAGATGTAGATGAATAATTTCATAGACATATAGTGTTGTCATAGAATGGCGAACCAGGAATAGAGATCATTGAGAAAAGGGGCTATTAACGGAGGAAGGAAATAGATAACAGTATGGACAAAATATCCACATATTGTACTCAATGGCAGATCTCTTTAAACGTGTGGGAGGAAAATCTCGTAAAAAAAAAATAAAAAAAATAAAAAGAAACTACGAGTACACAGTATCTAATTGGCGCTGAGTATCTGCAGCATGTTACATGGCATACATTTTTGGCACTAAGATGAGATATAAAATGGGAAGAAAATGTAAAATGTCTGTTGCTGGGAAGGCAAACGGAAGGCTTAGAGCTTAGAAGGAAGGCGAAGATGTTCTCGGAGACTATATTGGGTGAATGCAGAGACCCGACTGTTGCGGGAAACTAGGCGACTCCACTGTTGCCACCGTGTATTCCATATTAAGATCATAAGAGAGAGACCAGAGGATTCGTACTCTTAATGTGGCATATAGACTTCCTCTTCTCTTCTGCTCCTCTTCTCTTCCGCTCAATATATGAAAGGAACTAAGCAGAAAATTTTAGTACTGATCTGAACTAATCCGATCCAGGAATATTACGGAGGCTTGGGGGTGAACATGTAGATATCAGTCCTGAAAGTATTAATGTGACCTTGTTCCATAAATGGAAAGCAAATTAATTTGAACGCCTGTACAGAAGCATGGGAACTCCTTGAGTAGTCATTATTGTGTAGGATGTGCGGCCAAATCAGCAAGGTATCTTACCTCGAACGAAATGGGGGTCGGGAAGCAGCCCCCCCTTACATTACTGGACAGTTCTCCAAAATTTAGGGTAAACCAATATCAAGCGATTCATTTTATCATAAATTCTGAATTCAGTACTCGTCAAATTATAAGCCGAAGCGCAGGATCCGAGAGCATCATACAGTAAATGGCTATAACGGCAAATAGCAAGCATACAGAGCGTTGAAAAACACTACATACATAAAAATATTTTGCACCACCCTCGTTTCCAGAACTCCTGAAGCTAGTCGTTGACTATGGATATTGTATCACAGACACAGTCCCTTTGCTGTTCAGAGATGTCACTAAACTCGCCCAAAGATGTAAACAACCATGCATCAGCTGCGCCTATTAGACGGAGCGGGACAAGCAGCCAATCAATTCCAGTCATTCCGTCAGGAAGGAGGTACACGGCTCGTGTTGTCTGTAGTTCAACCATGCCTAGACGGTCAATACCGAGATTCGATCGCTTCCGCATTGTTACATTGGGCCAGGAAGGGCTCTCAACAAGGAAAGTGTCCAGGAGTCTGGGAGAGAACCAAAGCGATGTTGTTCGGACATGGAGAAGATACAGAGAGACAGGAACCTTCGATGACATGCCTCTCTCAGGCCACCCAAGGGCCACTACTGTAGTGGATAGCCGCTACCTACGGATTATGGATCGGAGGAACCGTGACAGCAACGCCACCGTGTTGAATAATGCTTTTCGTGCATCCATAGAACGTCGTGCCCGCAGGAGGCTCCATGATGCGTAGCTTCACTCCCGACGCCCATGGCGAGGTCCATCTTTGCAACCACGACACCATGCAGCGCGATAAGGATGGACCCAATAACATGCCGAATGGACCGCTCAGGATTGGCATCATGTTCTATTCACCGATGAGTGTCACATATGCCTTCAACCACACAATTGTCGGAGACGTGTTTGGAGGCAACCCGGTCTGGATGAACGCCTTAGACATACTGTCCAGCGAGTGCAGCTAGGTGGAGGTTCCCTGCTGTTTTGGGGTGGCATTATGTGGGGCCGACGAACGCCTCTAGTGGTCATGGAAGGCGCCGTAACGGCTGTACGATACATCAATGCCATCAGCCGACCGATAGTGCAACCATATTTCAGGATAACGACATCGCTCGATGCCGGCCGCGGTGGTCTAGCGATTCTAGGCGCTAAGTCCGGAACCGCGCGACTGTTACGGTCGCAGGTTCGAATCCTGCCTCGGGCACGGATTTGTGTGTGATGTCCTTAGGTTAGTTAGGTTTAAGTAGTTCTAAGATCTAGGAGACTGATGACAACAGATGTTAAGTCCCATAGTGCTCAGAGCCATTTGACATCGCTCGACTAGAGTGCCCATCATGTCCTCCAGTCGTGAACCCCATCGAAAATGCGTGGCATCGATTGAAAAGGGCTGTTTATGGACGACGTGACCCACCAACCACACAGAGGAGTGGGACAATCTGGACCAACAGTGCCTTGATGAACTTACGGATAGTATGCCAAGACGAATACAGGCATGCATCAATGCAAGAGGACGTGCTACATGGTATTAGAGGTACCGGTGTGTACAGCAATCTGGCCCTCCAGCTCTGGTGGTCTCGCTGTATGGTGGTACAACATGGAATGTGTGGTTTTCATGAGCAGTAAAAAGGGCGGAAATGATGTTTATGTTGATCTCTATTCCAATTTTCTGTACAGGTTCCGAACTCTCGGAACCGAGGTGATGTAAAACTTTTTTGATGTGTGTATTTCGTTTTTTGAGAGGTGGTAGGGTGGAACAGAAAAAAAAGGTTCAATAAATATTGTCTCATAAGTGCATACTTTAGGAGCTATGCGCACATCTTCGCTATTATAAAACACATGTCCTCTATTGCAAGCTCTTTGCTGTTACGACCTACCAACGGAATGCACCAAAGAGATGAGTAAACGAATGAGATCACGTGGCCCTGTTACCGTGACACAGCAGAGTTTCAGCATGCGTGATACGTCTTTGACTCTTACTTCCATTTGCCAGACCTTAACAGAAGATCAGTTTTATGTCGCAAGTGACTCGAAGAAAGCGCACATGAATTCTGTATATAAGAAGATTAAAAGAACGGATTCCCAAATTTAGGGACCTATAGCCTTACCATGAGTTTGCTGCAGAATTATTGAGCATACCTTGATTAGCCAAAATGTTATGCCCACTGCCCAGCTCGACGCTGAAAGCCTCTTCGTAGCGTTGCGGGCACGTGACGAGGTATCAAAATTATGTAAGCGAAGCAGACACGGACGGGAGATAGCCCTAGGGAAGATAGGAGCCGCAAATGGGGAAATCCATTAAGTGACTTTGACAACGGTAGTTTATTACTACGCATAGCTAGTGAACGAGTATCTAGAAAACGGCGAAGTTGGTTGAATGTTCACGTGTTACTGTCGTGGGCATCTATGGAAAGAGGTAGAGGGACGATGAGCTACCACTTGGCGCTTAATGGTTGGACGTCCACGACTCTTGAAAGAACGTGGGGTCTGAAGGATTGTCTACTCTACTCTATTCTACTCTGTGAAGTACACTCCTGGAAATGGAAAAAAGAACACATTGACACCGGTGTATCAGACCCACCATACTTGCTCCGGACACTGCGAGAGGGCTGTACAAGCAATGATCACACGCACGGCACAGCGGACACACCAGGAACCGCGGTGTTGGCCGTCGAATGGCGCTAGCTGCGCAGCAATTGTGCACCGCCGCCGTCAGCGTCAGCCAGTTTGCCGTGGCATACGGAGCTCCATCGCAGTCTTTAACACTGGTAGCATGCCGCGACAGCGTGGACGTGAACCTTATGTGCAGTTGACGGACTTTGAGCGAGGGCGTATAGTGGGCATGCGGGAGGCCGGGTGGACGTACCGCCGAATTGCTCAACACGTGGGGCGTGAGGTCTCCACAGTACATCGATGTTGTCGCCAGTGGTCGGCGGAAGGTGCACGTGCCCGTCGACCTGGGACCGGACCGCTGCGACGCACGGATGCATGCCAAGACCGTAGGATCCTACGCAGTGCCGTAGGGGACCGCACCGCCACTTCCCAGCAAATTAGGGACACTGTTGCTCCTGGGGTATCGGCGAGGACCATTCGCAACCGTCTCCATGAAGCTGGGCTATGGTCCCGCACACCGTTAGGCCGTCTTCCGCTCACGCCCCAACATCGTGCAGCCCGCCTCCAGTGGTGTCGCGACAGGCGTGAATGGAGGGACGAATGGAGACGTGTCGTCTTCAGCGATGAGAGTCGCTTCTGCCTTGGTGCCAATGATGGTCGCATGCGTGTTTGGCGCCGTGCAGGTGAGCGCCACAATCAGGACTGCATACGACCGAGGCACACAGGGCCAACACCCGGCATCATGGTGTGGGGAGCGATCTCCTACACTGGCCGTACACCACTGGTGATCGTCGAGGGGACACTGAATAGTGCACGGTACATCCAAACCGTCATCGAACCCATCGTTCTACCATTCCTAGACCGGCAAGGGAACTTGCTGTTCCAACAGGACAATGCACGTCCGCATGTATCCCGTGCCACCCAACGTGCTCTAGAAGGTGTAAGTCAATTACCCTGGCCAGCAAGATCTCCGGATCTGTCCCCCATTGAGCATGTTTGGGACTGGATGAAGCGTCGTCTCACGCGGTCTGCACGTCCAGCACCAACGCTGGTCCAACTGAGGCGCCAGGTGGAAATGGCATGGCAAGCCGTTCCACAGGACTACATCCAGCATCTCTACGATCGTCTCCATGGGAGAATAGCAGCCTGCATTGCTGCGAAAGGTGGATATACACTGTACTAGTGCCGACATTGTGCATGCTCTGTTGCCTGTGTCTATGTGCCTGTGGTTCTGTCAGTGTGATCATGTGATATATCTGACCCCAGGAATGTGTCAATAAAGTTTCCCCTTCCTGGGACAATGAATTCAGGTGTTCGTATTTCAATTTCCAGGAGTGTAGGATCTGTGGCATCTCTGCCGAAAGAGCGCAATGTAGCTGCACACACAAGTGTTTCGGAGCACATCGCTCTTCGTAAATTGTTCAACATGGAGCTGCGCAGCGGATCACCCACGTGTGTTTATATCGTCAGTTGCGACTGCAGTGGGCACACAACCTTCGAGATTCGACCGTCGATCACGCCGTCCCCTAACAAACGCCGTAGCGTTGGTGAACGGCGACTCGAAGCGTGCACCGTGCCACACGGAGCAGTATTATACTGCGGGGGACGTTTTCCTCCGCTTTCATGAGGCCTGCGTTCCTTCCTGCTTTATGTCTTCCCCGACGGCGATTTCATCTTTCAACAGTTCAGAAGTAGGCTGCTAGATTTGCTGTCGGTAGCTTATAGCAGATTCAGAAGGATGTAGGCTGCAGAAGGTACTGGGAGATGAAGAAGCTTGCACAGGATAGAGGAGCATGGAGAGCTCCATCAAACCATTCTCAGGACTGAAGACCACAACAACACAACAACACAGGTTAGAATAACACGCAAGTATTACGGAGGTGCTTCGAGAACCAAAATGGAAATCCGTGGACGGAAGGCGGCGTTCTTTTAGAGCAGGGACGGGCAAACGTTGCACGCGGCTCGTGAGCGCACAGCGCTGCAAGTGTGCTGCTCGCGTGCAATCGTCGACTGGGGCAGTGGCGACAGCCGGCAGGTTGCGGCAGTGTAGTACCAGGCTAAGCTGCGGACGTTGATGCGTAGCGATCACTACGTAGTGAACGTTGTATTTCAAGAACCGGAAAATGCACAGTGAAACAAGGAAACGGAGAAGTGGAGATTTGCTATCTTTTAAAAAGGAATGGGAGAATCATTTTTTCTCTGTGCAAAAACGTGAAAATTCGAAATGTTTAATATGTGCCAGTATTCTCGCTGGTCAGCGGAAGTTTAGTATTGAAGGCCATTATAACAAATTTCACAAGGACGAGTACAATTTATTGTCGGATTCTGACCGGATCGGGAAATTGACTGAGCTTAAGAAGAGCGATCTGACGATACTAGATGAATCTGTCGTAGTTGCTGTGGTCACGAGAGATCTGCGACTTCTTTTCGTCATGTGTCTCATCTAACTGATTTAACATTTTATGGAGCACTGTTTTCAATTTTTCAGGACGACAACAATAATAGCCCAGAGGTACGTGCAAGTTATAAGATTGCGCTTAATATAGCGAGAGCTGGAAAACCATTTGCTGAATTTGTAAGTGTCGGTTAACAGCAAACATCAGTGATGAAAATTTAAGTAACTGTTTGTGTTTGTCTGTATGTAGAAATTTTGTTCCACTCCACCTGTGATAATTAAATAAAACGTGTCGTAGGTAATAGGTACTCTTTCAAACCACGATATCTTTCAAGCACTCATACTAATCGTATTCCTTCATTCGATAAAGCAAGCTAGGAAACAAAACGCATTGCAGAGGAAGGAGCGGACACAAGATATGGTGGGGAGGGGAGATAAGCGGGTGGCCAGCTTGCCCCTGTGTGCAAGCAGAACACCTGTTAACTGCACGCGTGCAAGTGCACCGCACACGTGCAGGATTCCTGCCCGCCCCTGTTTTAGAGGGACACTACTAAGAAAATTTGGAGAACCGGCTTTTGAAACTGACTGCCGAACAATTCTCCCAACCTCGAACGTACATTTCGGGTGAGAACCTAGAATATAAAGGAAATTAGGGTTTATACGGAGGAGTATGCGAGCGAAATAGGAAAGTACTAGTGGTACATAGTACCCTCCACCACACAGTCTACGTGGGCTTACAGAGTATGCACTCGTATGTAGATATAGGTGTAGATCATGTGTGACACCTCCCGGGTGTAGCTTCCGTTACGCAGGAAAGTACAAAGATAAAACTACAATGCAAAAACCTTCACAAATTTATCAAAACGGAGACTGTTTCCACTGGAACTAAAATATGCGCTGCACTTATCCCGATCTCTGAATACAGTTTATAGTAACAACAACACCAGATGTTTACTCCATGTGTTTCCATCAGGGCCGGCCAGAAATTCTACCCGCGTGCGGTGCTCGTGCACATGTGCAACTTCGGGTTCACAGCGTGCACGCCGCAGCCGTCAGCGTTCATGTAGTGCATGTTTCTACGCACAGATGTCGCTTTATCCACTTGCTGGTATACTCTGTACCGGCGCATTCTAGTGCTCTTTCCACAGCTTGCAAACCAACCGTAGCAAGGTATTTCGCGTATTAAACATTTAAAATATTGTCACAGTCTACTCATTGAGACGTCTACTTTTATGTTAACAGTTTAACCCAGTGAGACAAGTAATACAGGTAACAACTGTGGGTTTTTATTAAGGCAGCTTGACTGACTGCACGTAAATACGCGTAATGTTTTTGATCTAGTATTTAAGAAAGACAGCACTTAGCGACTTCCAACGAACCGTAGTCATGATTTCAAATAACATCACACCAATGCAAGGTTTCCTATAACTAATTCTCGGTGCCGTCTGAACAGAATGACAACAGTAGACCTCTCGATGATCACCTGTGCCATTTCTGCTATATCTTTCATCAGTTATGTCTGAAATCTGCATAATAATCGACAATTAGATGAATGTTACGGTTTATCGACTTCAGCTGTGCGTAGCCCTACATACATTAAAAAAAAAAAAAAAAAAAAAAAAAAAAAAAAAAAAAAAAAAAAACCTAAATGTAAGTATACAACAATCGGTTTAACGACCAATTTTACTGATAATAATGTAACATGGAGCAGAATGAGGCATTAATGTACAGTTAGTAAACAATAATATTTAATTATGAAAGGAATAAATCCAAACACGTTTATCACTGGTCATGAGAAATGATATAGTGAATATGGGGCACAAAAGCACGGCTCATTGACAAACGCAAGTTTTTTTTTTCTTTATAGATTTTCAATTCCCCCCGAAGGGGGCGGGCCGGCAGCAGCTTACTACGCTGCTCTACAGCCTACAGACTTACACAAACGCAAGCAGTTGCGGGAGATTTTCATCACTGATGCTTCATCGAAACGACTGAGAACATAGATCTCCCGTCCTTTGCTTTTTCACAGTACCTGCCATTTCTCAGTACTTCTCTGTTAAGGTTACGGTCACCAGTTGTAAACGAGACTAGATATGTTGCGCTCTTGCTTGTACCACATAAACAGGGAAGAGGAACCGCCGCCGTTCATTTAGGACACATGTCTAATAACAGACGTCGCTGTCACTCGCTGTCGCACACGTGCGCACATGTGCAGCACTTCCGCACGTCTGCACACTGTGCAGCGTTTAGCAGGCCCTGGTTTCCATGGACAATGACAGACGGACATGTCCTCATTCGTTAACTGCATTTTGTAGGTTGTTCTCAATATCACTGACCTTGGTGTAGAAGAGTTGTATATCACAGTAGCAAAGATGAGTAATTGTTCACAGCATTTGAGAGACAATGTTTGCTCAGTGTTTTTGCCCTGCTTCTGTCCATAATGCCACTTCTAAAAATGTGGAGCACTTTGTTTTCATACCTCGTATAAACTTATGCCTTAGAACAGTAAAGTGAGCACTGCTCAGCCTGGCAGCGAACGACTGCGCATCGCAGAAAAGGAAGGCATGGTTACTTTAGCTACATTTACGGAATGAGGCAGCAAATCCGTTGCTTTTTTTTAAAAAAAAAGTAGTTAAAAATAGCTGAAAAATTCGATTAGAATCTTGGAGTTTCAAGCAACATCAACAGAAAAAGGACCGAACTTTTTCAAAGTTTTCTCGCAGTTCATTTCCTGGTTTTCCTATTATCGCTCCTTTTCCGTATGCCGTGCATTAAATAATTATCTTATGTCATATGTTTACCAACATTTCATTTATAATTACATTTATGGTTTTCGAATATGAGGATCATTTTCAATCAAAATACAGAAGTATTTTATTTGGTAGGATGGGAGGCCAACTTGGATGAAAATCTATTCGCGACAAAGTAATCATAAGAAAGACGTGTATGATAACTTTGTATTTCAATGCATCAATCTGGACTGAACAGACAAGTCACGAATACTTTAAAAAGCCAAGTATACGAACTATTACGCCAATTGGACAACTTAGGGCACTATGCCAGCGGCATGTGCTAACGTACTACAAAAAAAAAAAAAAAAAAAAAAAAAAAAAGTGTAATTTCAATGCAGTTTTTGTGCCACTTAGTGAAAATTTCTCACCTATTAATATAAGCGTGTTGTTTTAATTGTTGGATATTTCGTAAAACTAACTCTTACGCTTAACAATTCCCAACTGTATAAAATTTCTTTTGAGAATATTCAACACTTCTAATCGAATTAATCACATTGTCAAATTGTAAAACAGGTCACGTTGGAAAGTGTCATCACTTGTGTAATATATACAGTTGAAATAGACAGCTAAATCGTAATAATTGTAGCAGCAATAGTTTTTTCTGCTGTCTGTCCTTCGTGGTTCAATCAAGCCAATTGCCCTGTTTTTACAAACCAGACCAACATTAGAGATCCAGTTATACAATACACAATCTTTTTCAATTAGGATTACAGTAATGTGTCCTTTGAGAATGTGTTTCATGTGAGACGGACTAAAAATATCGAATCATGTTTAAAATTTCCTTGTTGTTCAAGCCACCTTAAATCTGAGTTAAAACTGGGGCTCTAGAAGATATTAAACATTTTCCTCATCAGCTGCGGAACACTGCGAGGAACAATATGTTTCTCTTACACAGTAGAGGTCAGACTTACTAATCACGGAGTAATGAGTTCTACCTTAGGCAATAGGCTGCTAGAACGTGGAGAAAATTTGGTTCATCCGTGTCGTCGCCAGTCTCCAATGACGTAACACGTAAATTATATTGCCATCAGTCATTTCTATTTAAAATAATTAATTTCCGTTGGGACGAATAATTCTTATCTAGATTGAATTGCGATTTCCTGTTGCCATAAAGTATTCGACAGACCCTGGTGGATTCATGAAGTCTCAGTGGTTGACCTTACTGGGACTGCGGAGGACAGTACTGGCTCATCTGTGAACCCCTCTAAGGACTGACGCGGTGCGTTCGGGGTTGTTTGAGGATGGTATTGGTTCCATAGAGATCTATTTCTATAGATTTGGTGCGGTGTCCTCAGAAATCAGGGATATTCTCAAGTAGCATTAAGTAATGGTGGGTATGTCATGGGTACCGAACTCCACAGGACGGGATTTCTGAAGTATATGTCTTCCTTGACCCTGACGTGTCGCAGGACCTGACAGAAAGCCGTCTGCTGCGATGGTAGTGTAATGATTAACGAATCCAGTGTCGTGCTTTAAGGGCTCTGGGTGTTTTCCGTTTTTATATAATATTTCATGTATTTTTTTTTAATTTCTACGTATCTAACTAGCAAACCCGGCACTTCTTCGCAATTTCTAAATACGTATTGGAATTGATCTTAATCCTATTCTCCTCCTGCCCCTCCCCGCTCTCCATCTCCTCCTTCCTACTACCAATGTCCATCTCCTCTTCGCTTCCCCTTTCACTGTCCACTACCTCTTGCCCTTCTTTCTTTCCGTATTGTCCTCCGCATTCTCTCTCTTTCCATCTCTTTCTCGCCCCCCTCTCTGTCCACTTAATCTTCCCCACTCTCTCTGATATCGAGCCTTCTGTACCGTTATTGCAACTGCAACCATAATTGGGAATTAAAGTCACTAACAATGAATGGTTAATCGCTTTTGATCATTGATACCCAGTATATGAGATGGACCTCACCACCTGCGGATTAAGTAAGGATAGTAGCTACAATGACAGATTCTATAGTAGTATTCCAATGATAAGCCGATAAATAATAAATAAAACTTCCTTTCTCTGCCAATACAGTTTGCGACGAAGAAGATAAAACAGCACACTGTGGTGGATACAATTTTTGTTTGAAATTAACTACATAAAGAAGAAGTATAGCTGAGTCAACGAAGGTCAGAAAGATCGATTAGGAGAAATATTGTGTAGTCTCAAACTTTTGCACAGTACTAGGAAAGAGTGTCCTGAAAAACATACTAAAAATATTAACCGTGAGGAGGGGCCTTTGAGCTCGAGGGGCATTTAAAGGTCGCATTCTTACGTTTTTCTCGAATAATTCGGAAACTGCAGCATCTGACGAAAGCTTTCCCGGCATAGAATTAAACCACATTAGATTTACTACAAACAACGTTGCATTCATTTCCCTCTAGTACTAACAGTTCCGCGTTTTAGGATATGGAAAAATCACAGATTATTGACATAGTTTTAACGAGATAAAGTTAATGTTTGTCTTTAAATGAGCAGACATTAAATGAGTGTATCACATCTACGTGCAGCAAGCTCTACTACGGGATAAATCGCGTTCCTGAGTGTAACAAGATGGTGTGAGGAGATATGTGGGGTAGAAGTGCAAGGTGATGATCGTCAGAAGTAACTACATCTACACCTAAATGTACATTCTGTGAACCACTGTTAAGTGCGTGGCAGAAAAAGTACGTCCCACAGTATCAGTTATTAGGGCTTTTATCCATTCCATTCACATATGGAGCGCGGAATGGATGATTGTTCAAAATGGTTTTCACAAAGTTACGCGAACTTTCCATAGCCAGCCTTAACACAAAGTCCGTTAACGCTATAAGGAAAGCAGATATGAGTTGCTAATAATACTAACCCAAGCAATGTGTATGGACAGAACCTAAACTACTGGCCATTAAAATTGCTACACCAAGAAGAAATGCAGATGATAAACGGCTATTCATTGGACAAATATGTTATACGAAAACTGACATGTGATTACATTTTCACGCTATTTGGGTGCATAGACCCTGAGAAATCAGTACCCAGAACAACCACCTCTGGCCATAATAACGGCCTTGATACGCCTGGACATTGAGTCAAACAAAGCTTGGATAGCGTGTACAGATACAGCTGTCCATGCAGCTTCAACACGATACCACAATTCATCAAGAGTAGTGACTGGCGTATTGTGACGAGCCAGCTGCTCGGCCACCATTGACCAGACGTTTTCAGTTGGTGAGAGATCTGGAGAATGTGCTGGCCAGGGCAGCAGTCGAACATTTTCTGTATCCAGAAAGGCCCGTACAGGACCTGCAACATGCGGTCGTGGATTATCCTGCTGAAATGTAGGGTTTCGCAGGGATCGAATGAAGGGTAGAGCTACGGGTCGTAACACATCTGAAATGTAACGTCCACTGTTCAACGTGCCGTCAATGCGAACAAGAGGTGAACGAGACATGAAACCAATGGTACCCCATACCATCACGCCGGGTGATACGCCAATATGGCGATGACGAATACACGCTTCCAATGTGCGTTCACCGCGATGTCACCAAACACAGATGCGACCATCATGATGCTGTAAGCAGAACCTGGATTCATCCGAAAAAATGACGTTTTGCCATTTGTGCACCCAGGTTCGTCGTTGAGTACACCATCGCTGGCGCTCCTGTCTGTGATGCAGCGTCGAGGGTAACCGGCCGACCTGATAGTCCATGCTGCTGCAAACGTCGTCGAACTGTTCGTGCAGATGGTTGTTGTCTTGCAAACGTCCCCATCTGTTGGCTCAGGGATCGAGGCGTGGCTGCACGATCCGTTACAGTCATGTGGATAAGATGCCCGTCATCTCGACTGCTAGTGACACGAGGCCGTTGGGATCCAGCACGGCGTTCCGTATTACCCTCTTGAACACACCGATTCCATATTCTGCCAACAGTCATTGGATCTCGACCAACGCCAGCAGCAATGTCGCGGTACGATAAACCGCTGGAAAACTGAGGCTGAGGTGATGCATTTAGTGAAAAGAACTCCAGACTGTGGTATGGGAGACAATGAAATCGACACTGTCGTACACGCATTGACAGTTTAAATTGTTGAGCATCTTTCCATATTACCTCACTAGACAAGTCCAAATAAATAATCATTTAATAAACTGAAAGTAACTACATTATATAAGCACGGAATCTGTGGTGTTATTTTGTCCACTCACACAACAGACCTGGACAGTAAATGCTGGAAAGTTACAAACTGAAAAGCGAGCGACGTAGCTTTTCCCGGAAGAACGTCACAGCAGAAATACAGGTTGACTAACACCCAATATCCCTTCTAGCAACGTAGAACAGTGTGCAGAGATTTACGTATTTCTGTCCGTATGCATGATTTGATTTAGTGTTATTAATAACTCATATGTGAATTCCATGTAGTGATAGCGCATTTTGCGGAAAATAAACACCCCTGGATATTCCTGCGCACTGCTTCATAAGGTGCACTGTGGAGGTCCGTATAATTTTGTGAAAGGCCCTGTAACTGATTCTTATGAGGTAGTGGGGTAGACAAAGTAGGAGGCGACCTGCTCCCTCTTCAGTTTGCAGACCTGTGAAAGAGGACAATGCATGACCACAATCCGGCGACGTACAATTCCCCGCACTTAAAACACACACATCTGTCCCCTTTACCCTTAACACGGCTATAATGCACTTAGATGCGGTACACACTCTTAAAATTTGTTGTTTAATCTACTTCATTTAAATAAAAACAATATTACACCATTAGAACATCGTTTTCAATAATCTGAAACTTTTCCATCTACCGCAATGCTGGAACTATTAGTCCTAGAGGAAATATGTATAGGGCCTTTCATATAGGAAGTGTAATGTAGTTCAATTTTATATGTGGCCGTGGTTTTCGAGTTAGTCGAGAGAAACGTAGGAAGACCAGGGGGCGCCTTATTGGCTTCTCAAGCATGTTATTGGCGAAGCGTTGTGACGTCTATAGGAAAACGAGAAGCGAGAAGCACAGTGTAACGTGAGAAGAGAGAACACTTCACATGCATTGTAAATGTAAGGAAATTGTCATATCCGTGCTCTGAAATAAACTGAATGCAGTTGCTTATTAGTTATTCTTCTTGCTGGTCGTTTTGTATTACTATGAGCAAAACTAGAAATCACTGGGATATTGAAGAATGCAGAAACGCTACATGTAAAGCTGCGAAAGTCGTTTACCATTGATTTCCGAAAGAAAAGAGAACAACAGCGTAATTGGTATCACGCTGAAAAAGAAACAATACAGTTAATATAAATAACGCAAAGAATTCTTGGAATCGTTTCCTTCCTGAACATTGCGAAAGGGACTTAAAAATGATATTTCCTGGATTCTTTTGAAAAGATAATTAACGAGTAACTCTTTGCCACGACAAAATACCTGAAATTGGCATGAAGATGTATAGAGGTTGTCGCAAGCACCAGCATGGACAAAGTACATATAACTGCAAGGTATTAATCCCCTGTAGAAACATGTTTCTGTGTATTTTCTATTTTGGAATTATTCTTGCAATTTTTATAGCGTTTACAAGATTTTCATTTCTACAACAGGAACAACAACAATTAAATGCTAAAGCGGATTTGGTTTTATTTACAAGTAACAAAAGGATGAGATTGGGGATGTAGAAAGAGAAGAATATGCTGTCTGCTTTGGAAGCTTTATCTCCAAAAAAAACTTAAATTAGATTAGTCGAGTAGCACTGCGGCAGATCACGACGAAGACGTAACTGCTAAACACTAAACAGATTGAAAATTAAGACACAGCTGCTGAGGATAGAAAACTACGTCTGTAAAGGAAGCAACAAGGTCCAGCAAACTAAGTATCCGAATTATGTTGTGGAAGTAAATAGACGTGCTTGTTTTGCTCATGATTACTGTGCATTTTACAATTAAATCCCTAGCAGAGGGTTCAAGCTGTTTCTCCACCAATACCTTTGAAACAGCGCGCGAGAAAAACGAACGCTTAAATCTTTCAATGCGAGCTTCATTTCTCTTATTTTATTACGATGATCATTTCTCCATGTGTAAGTGGGCGGCATAAAATATTTTCGCATTCGCAAGAGAAAGCTGGTGATTGAAATTTCATGAAAAGATTCTACCGCAACGAAAAACGTCTTTGTTTTAATGACTGTTACGCAAATTCCTGACCTGAGTCGAAACAAGGCCCCGGGAGTAGACAACATTCCATTAGAACTACTGACAGCCTTGGGAGAGCCAGTCCTGACAAAACTCTACCATCTGGTGGGCAAGATGTATGAGACAGGCGAAAAACCCTCAGACATCAAGAAGAATATAATAATTCCAATCCCAAAGAAAGCAGGTGTTGACAGATGTGAAAATTACCGAACTATCAGTTTAATAAGTCACGGTTGCAAAATACTAACGCGAATTCTTTACAGACGAATGGAAAAACTAGTAGAAGACGACCTCGGGGAAGATCAGTTTGGATTCCGTAGAAATATCGGAACATGTGAGGCGATACTGGCCCTACGACTTATCTTAGAAGCTAGATTAAGGAAAGGCAAACCTAAGTTTCTAGCATTTGTAGACTTAGAGAAACATTTTGACAATGTTGACTGGAATACTCTCTTTCAAATTCTGAAGGTGTCAGGGGTAAAATACAGGGAGCGAAAAGCTATTTACAATTTGTACAGAAACCAGGTGGCAGTTATAAGAGTTGAGGGACATCAAAGGGAAGCAGTGGTTGGGAAGGGAGTGAGACAAGGTTGTAGACTCTCCCCAATGTTATTCAATCTCTATATTGAGCAAGCAGTGAAAGAAACGAAAGAAAAATTCGGAGTACGTATTAAAATCCATGGAGAAGGAATAAAAACTTTGAGGTTCGCCGATGACATTGTAATTCTGTCAGAGACAGCAAAGGACTTGGAAGAGCAGTTGAACCGAATGGATAGTGTCTTCAAAGGAGGATATAAGATGAACATCAACAAAAGCAAAACGAGGATAATGGAATGTAGTCGGATTAAGTCGGGTGATGCTGAGGGATTTAGATTAGGAAAGGAGACACTTAAAGTAGTAAAGGAGTTTTACTATTTGGGTAGCAAAATAACTGATGATGGTCGAAGTAGAGAGGATAGAAAATGTAGACTGGCAATGGCAAGGAAAGCATTTCTGAAGAAGAGAAATTTGTTAACATCGAGTATAGATTTAAGTGTAAGGAAGTTGTTTCTGAAAGTATTTGTAGGATATGTTCTGAGGCATCAAGGGATCACCAATTTAGTATTGTAGGGCAGCGTGGAGGGTAAAAATCGTAGAGGGAGACCAAGAGATGAATACACTAAGCAGATTCAGAAGGATGTAGGCCGCAGTAGGTACTGGGAGATGAAGAAGCTTGCACAGAATAGAGTAGCATGGCGAGCTGCATCAAACCAGTCTCAAGACTGAAGAGCACAACAACAACAACAACGCAAATTCCTGAAACAACTCCGTGGCGTTCTCAACCATCTTTCACAGTAATACAAAATGAGCTTGAATTTCTTCAATGTTCTCCGGAAATCCTACCTGACCTGGATCCTACACCACGCACTAACTCTCCATAAGAGCGCATACAGGCGTTGTGTAAGCAGTTCCTTTAACAAACATGTTGCACTTTTCCAGTCTCTTTACTAGATCCGTTGTAATTTCTAAGTGTTCTGCCAATAAATCGGCGTCTTGGGTTTACTGCCACCACAAAATTATCTACGTGATAGTACCAATTTAAGTTATTCGTAATTGTAAAACTTCAATATTTAGTTTTGGTTTATCGTGTAACCGAAAATTAGCGCATTCCTTTTAGTACTCACGTGGATAAATTCAAGTTTTTCAGTATTTAGTCAGTTTTCTTCTGAAATACAAGAACAAATTAGACAGTGTTTCACAACAGACCCGATTTGATCTTAAATTGTGTTGGCTCTCAGAGAAACATCTTCTAGTTTCAGCTTACATCAACAGTAATGACTAGATCTTCGTAATCTCCAGAGGTGGGCTTACATCTCCTTCAAATCTGACTGGCTGAATAATACGAAGGAGTTTGAAGTGATATTTGCAGGTTCCATGGGCGGTATGTTGCTAAGTGTGATGCAAGAAATAATTTGTTCAATAGCATCAAAGTTTCCTGAAATGCATCACAAAGTGGTTCCAGTAGGACACTTTATGTTTCCATTCTTGCATTGTCCGATGTGGTACAGTAGTGCTTCCAAATAGCAACAAAGTAGAAATAATTTCATACGTTAGATATTACTTGATAATTAACCTTGATTTCAGCACACAACTTATATTACCACTGTGTTACCTTCCCTCAATACATTTATTTCCTTCAGTGGTTGCTTACGCGCAGGGTACCTGTTTCACGCGTTCGACGACCGACAGTAGCAAACGATAATTGAGAATGTAAAAGGCATTGTGGAAAACGTTCTGCTTGAACACATCTTGCTGCAAGAGCTTTGCAATTGGCTTCACCATAAAATAATGCATGCCTTTAAGCTCGTTAGATGTAAACCAGTTTATCATATTCTTGTATTACCACTACCACGAATAATGAAAGGACGAAAATAGAGTAGACGAGTGGAGCTATGTGCACCACTGCCCCTACCGGCGAGATCTGGATGCACAAGTCCAACGGCTACATCTGCATCCAGGTCTTTTGGGGATTTATCGACGTTTGCGGCCCCAAGTGTCTTATATTAAATTACTTGTCTCAGCGTCATCTGCGTCACATCGGATACTTTTATATCTGCACCGCAAATATTGCAAAGTGGAAAGTGCTACTGATGTGCGGTTTTCAGAGAATGTGTTGGGGTTGATTTTTGGGAGGAGCCCAAACTGCAAGGTGATCGGTCTCATCGGATTACGGAATAATGCGAAAGGAATTCGGCTTTGCCCTTTCAAAGGAACCATCCTGGTATTTGCCTGAAGCAATTTAGAGAAATCACAGAAAATATAAATCAGGATGGCCGGACGCGGGACTGAACCGCCGTCCTCCCGAATGCGAGTCTAGTGTGCTAACTACTGTGCCACCTCGCTCGTTTTCACAGAATGGATTAGTAATCGGAGCACGTATTGTTAGCCACCAAGCAGACCGTAATAACACTTACAAAGCACACTTTTTGTGCAAACATACACGTTTTTGAAACTTAGTGGCAGATTTAAACTGCGTCCCGGACCGAGACCCGAACTCGGAACCTTCTCCTTTCACAGGCAAGTGATCCACGATCTGATTCCCAAGTACGGCTGAAGACAAGCTATAATTCCGCCTGTACGTCGTCTCCTACTTTCCAAACTTCACAGAGGCTCTTCTGTAGACCTTGCAGAAGAAAGGATTGTGGAGCATATGCCCGCGAAAGGCAAAGGTTCCGAGTTCAAGACTCGGTCAGACACACATTTTTCTTCTGCCAGATAGTTTCATAGCAGCGCACACTCCGTTGCAGAAGGAAAATTTCGTTCTGGAAACATCTCACAAACTGTGGCTAAGCCATGGCTCCGCAATATCCTTTCTTCCAGGAGTACTAGTTCTACAAGGTCTGCAAAAGGGCTTCTTGGAGGGTAGGAGACGAGGAACTGGTGGAATTAGAAGCTGTGAGAAGGGGTCGTGAGGGATACGAAAGAACTAAGGAATAAAGTAGTACTTTCGAGGCTATAGATACCACGATAAGGAACGGTCAAGGAGGTAGTTCAGTTGAAGAGAAGAGGAATGAGCATATCTAAAACAGGCAGTCACAGAAGTTAGAAAGAAAATCATAGGTAACAGAAGAGCAGTTGATCGATGAAAAAATTAAGGACAAAAATGTTCAAGGAAATGCAGGAATACAGAAATACAAGGCACTTAGGCATGAAATAAATAGAAAGATCCGGAAAGCTAAGGCGACATGGCTCCATAAAAAATTTAAAGAAATCGGAAACAAAATGATTGACGGAAGGACTGACTAAAGATATAAGAGAGGCAAAGCAACCTACGCTGAAACTGAAAGCAAGGGTGGTGAGACTGAGAGCGCAATGTCAATTTCACTGACAAATGCGGAGAGAGATTGGAAGACTGACACAGCAAGAAACAAGAGTCGATACAGAAGACTCTTTCAATGATTCCTGGCTTTGCCCTGATATAATTGGCGGCATGCTGAATGCGATCCATTAATTCGTTTCTAGGTGGTTCGCGTCCGGGTGGGTGAACCAGAATCTTGAAGAATCACCACAGGAAAAAATTCGGTGGCGTTGGGTTGGTGTTCGTGGGGGCCATGTCCTACGAGCACTTCTTTCAATTACCCGGTCGTCGTAGAGTTCATTTAAATATCCGTGCACAGCACGACTGTTATGTGCGGGCGCTCCATCATGCTGCAACCATATGCGTAGTTGTATGTCCAGGGGAACATCTTCCAGCAGTCCGGGTAGAGTTTCTTGCATAAAGTGAAGGTAATTTGCTACGGTAGGGGGAGGAGGTAGAACGATCGGCTCAATCAGATGGGTACCCACGATGTCTGCTCACATGATGAGCGAAAATCTTTTCAGGTGTCCGTGGACGTACGTGACATGAGGATTTCCCCTGGCCCAGTAATGATCGTTTAGAGTGTTGTAACGACCATCCCGATGGAAGCTGCACTCGTCGGCAAACAACACAATGCGAGAAAGTCGGGATCTCGTGCAACACGGCACAGAAACCACCGGTGAAACCCTAGCCTTTGTCCATAGTGCGCCACAGGACTTAGGTCTCCGACAGGGTGGAAAACAAGGAGAAATAACAACAGCGGAGAAAAGATTTGTCTGATGGTTCATATGCACTTCTCCTATGATGCTTGAAACTGACTGCGAGAAAGAAATGGAATACGCACATTTGGACAACGTAGTACTTTCTACGCGGTGAGTTTTAACAGAAAACGTATACGTCGTTTAAAACAATACGTAGCCTATGTCCTTTAAATTTTGATTTGAGTATTTTGAAAATTTGAAACAAACAGATCGAGAAATTTACCAGGTTTTTCGAAACAGCTTTATATTACATACATATTTATGTGTTATATTCATTAAAATGTTTAGGCTATGGCAGTCCGAATGGTCAATAGAGTATCGTGAAGAAATTTGAAGTAAATGGATCAAGAACGCTTCAAAAGACATTCCGCTAGACTTTCAAACCCTGTGGCACTGAAACAGCAATCGTGATAACGTTATAGGGTGAATGCAGAATTCTCTGAACAATTTTCTAAATTCTTGGTAATAACATTTCCCATTATGTTCAATACAGCAAGACGTACAAATTTTAAGTAAATCTGTTAGGAACGTATCGAGATTTTTGGTTACAATTTCAGATCGATTCCGTATTTCTGGATTTCCAGAATGCTCTTAACACTGTACCACACAAGCGGCTCGTAGTGAAATTGCGTGCTTATGGAATATCCTCTCAGTTACGTGACTGGATCTGTGATTTCCTGTCAGAGAGGTTACAGTTCGTTGTAATTGACGGAAAGTCATCGAGTAAAACAGAAGTGATTTCTGGCGTTCCCCAAGGTAGTGTTTAGGCCCTTTTCTGTTCCTTATCTTATCTATATAAACGATTTGGGGGACATTCCGAGCAGACGTCGTCGGTTGTTTGCAGATGACGCAATCGTTTAGCGACTAATAAAGTCATCAGAAGATCAAAACAAACTGCAAAACGATTCAGAAGAACTACCGGAATGGTGCTAAAAGTGACAGTTGACCTTAAGTAACGAAAAGTGTGAGGTCATCCACATGAGTGGTAAAAAGATCACGTTAAACTTCGGTTACACGATACATCAGTCTAACCTAAAAGCCGTAAATTCAACTGAATACCTAGTTATTAAAATTACGAACAATTGAAATTGGAAGGAACACACACAAAATGTTGTGGGGAAGGCTAACCAAGGACTGCGTTTTATTGGCAGGACACTTAGAAAGTGTAACTGACATACTAAGGAGACTCCCTACGTTACGCTTGTCTGTCCACTTTCAGAATACTGTTGCGCGGTGTGGGATCCTTACCTGATAGGACTGACTGACAAGGGAACCTCCCCATCGCACCCCCCTCAGATTTAGTTATAAGTTGGCACAGTGGATAGGCCTTGATAAACTGAACACAGATCAATTGAGAAAACAGGAAGAAGTTGTGTGGAACTGTGAAAAAATAAGCAAAATATACAAACTGAGTAGTCCATGTACCATATAGGCAATAACAAGGAGAACGGGAGCTCAGGAGCGCCGTGGTCCCGTGGTAGCGTGAGCAGCTGCGGAAGGAGAGGTTCTTGGTTCAAGTCTCCCCACGAGAGAAAATTTTACTTTCTTTATTTTTGCATAGTTATTATCTGTCCGTTCGTTCATTGACGTCTCTGTTCACTGTAATAAGTTTAGTGTCTGTGTTTGCGACCGCATCGCAAAACCGTGCGATTAGTAGACGAAAGGACGTGCCTCTCCAATCGGAACCGAAAACATTTGATCGCAAGGTCATAGGTCAACCGATTCCTCCACAGGTCGCATTCGGGAGGACGACGGTTCAATCCCGTCTCCGACCATCCTGATTTAGGTTTTCCGTTATTTCCCTAAATCGTTTCAGGCAAATGCCGGGATGGTTCCTTTGAAAGGGCACGGCCGATTTCCTTCCCAATCCTTCCTTAACCCGAGCTTGCGCTCCGTCTCTAATGACCTCGTTGTCGACGGGACGTTAAACACTAACCACCACCACCACCATCCTCCACAGGAAAACACATCTGATATATTCTATACGACACTGGTGACGGCATATGTGTCACATGACAGGAATATGTTGTCGACCCACCTAACTTGTACACTTTGCGAATGGGTAAAAAGATTCTTCTACATTGCCCGATTTAGGTTTTCTTGTGGATGTGATAATCACTCCCAAAAAAGTGATGTAAACGTAAGAGTTTGTCACATAAACTGAAAATAAAAAATTAAAGTTTCACTCGATGGAAGATTTGAATCAAGGACCTTTCGTTCCGCAGCTGCTCAGGTTACCACGAGGCCACAGCGCTCCTGCGATCTCAGTGTCCTTCATGTTGCCTATCTTCCCATGAACTACTCAGTTTGTATATTTTGCTTATTTTTTCACAGTTCCACACAACTTCTTCCTGTTTTCTCAATTGATCTGTGTTCAGTTTTTCAAGGCCTATCCACTGTGCCAACTTATAACTAAATCTGAGGGGGATGCGATGGGGAGATTCCCTTGTGAGTACATCGAAAAAGTTCAAAGAAATGCAGCACATTTGGTATTGGCGCGAAATATGGGAGAGGGTGTCACAGAAATGATACAGGATTTGGGATGGATATCATTAAAAGAAGGGAGTTTTTCGTTGCGACGGAATCTTTTCACGAAATTCCAATCACCAACTTTCTCCTCCAAATGTGAAACTATTTTGTTGACACCGACTTACAAAGGGGGGAACGATCAACAAGATAAAGTAAGGGAAATCGGAGCTTGTACGGAAAGATATAGGTGTTCATTCTTCCCGCGTGCTATACGAGATTGGAATAATAGAGAATTGTGAAGGTGGTTCGTTGAACGCTCTGCCAGGCACTTAAATGTGAATTTCGGAGTATGCATGTAGATGTAGATGTAGATATAGAATTCTTTTCGTTAACGTATTACATATATTATATGCATTTAAAAATATGTAGCCCATGTCAGTCCAAATGTTAACTAGAATAAGGTGTAAAAATCTCAAGTAAACTAGTGCAGAACTTTTGAAGAACGTTCGTTAGAGTATCGTGTAAAAATCTGAAGCAAATCGATCAAGTACTTTTCGAAATTTTTATTAACAACGTTAAATAACAACTTGCTTCAAATAGTAGTAGAAATAGATTTCAAAGTTACTGAAAATACTTCAATTCTATTATAAATATTGTAGCATACGTTAATTACAGTTGTAGACGCATTTGTGTAGCAATGTGAAAATACGACATCCATAAACTGCAGGTGGCAGCTATCGAAATTGTTAACAACAATAAATAAATACAGGAACAAGTGATAGAGGTACACAACGTGATCAAAAGTATCCGGACACCTGGCTGAAAGTGACTTAGAAGTTCGTGGCGCCCTCCATCGGTTATGCTGGAATTCAATATGGTGTTAGCCCACCCTTAGCTTTGATGATAGTTTCCACTCTCGCCGGTATACGTTAAGTCTTGGGGAATGGGAGCCATTCTTCACGGAGTGCTGCGCTGAGGAGAGGTATCGATGTCGATCGGTGAGGCCTGGCACGATGTCGGCGTTCCAAAACATCCCAAGGGCGTTCTATAGGATTCAGGTCAGGACTCTGTACAGGCCAGTCATTAGAGGGGTGCTATTGTCGTGTAACCTATCCGCCACATGCCGTGCATTGTGAACAGCTGCTCGATCGTGTTGAAAGATGCAATCGCCATCCCCGAATTCTTCCTCAACAGTGCGAAGCAAAAAGGTGGTTGAAACATTAATGTACGCCTGTGCTGTGATAGTGCCACGAAAAACAATAAGAGTGCAAGCTCCCTCCATAAAACACATGACCACACCATAACACCACCGCCTCCAAATTTTACTGTTGGCAGTAAACAAGCTGGCAGATGACGTTCACTAGGCATTCGCCATACCCACAGCCTGCCATCGGATCGCCACATTGTGTACCGTGATTCGTGACTCCATTCAACGATTTTCCACTGTTCAATCGTCCAATTTTTATGCTCCTCACACCAAGCGAGGCGTCGTTTGGCATTTACCGGCGCGATGTGTGGCTTATGAGCGACCGCTCGACTATGAAATTCAAGTTTTCTCATCTCCCGCCTAACTGCCATAGTACTTGCAGTGGATCCTGACGCAGTTTGGAATTTCTGTGTGATGGTTTGGATAGATGTATGCCTGTTACACATTACGACCCTGTTCCACTGTCGGCAGTCCCCGCCACTCAACAAACGAGGTCGGCCTGCACGCTTTCGTGATGCACGCGTCCCTTCACGTTTCCACTTCACTATCACATCGGAAACAGTGGACATAGGGATGTTTGGGAGTGTGGAAATCTCCGTACAGATGTATGACACAAGTGACATCCAATCACCTGACCACGTTCGAAGTCCATGAGTTCCACGGAGCGCCCCATTCTGCTCTTTCACGATGTCTAATGACTACTGGGGTCGCTGATATGAAGTACCTGGCAGTAGGCGGCTGCACAATGCTCCTAATATGAAAAACGAATGTTTTTGGGGGTATCCGGATACTTTTGATCTCACAGTGTATTTGATGTGTGGGCAGCATCAAACCCGCCTGAAAACAGATGAATTTAAAAGAAAGGGGTCTCTCTCTCTCTCTCTCTCGGTGTGTGTGTGTGTGTGTGTGTGTGTGTGTGTGTGTGTGTGTGTGTATGTGTGCGTGTGTGTGTGTGTGTGTGTGTGTGTGTGTGTGTGTGTGTGTGAGAGAGAGAGAGAGAGAGAGAGAGAGAGAGAGAGGTTGGTGATCTTACCCAGACGTACGGATAACATCGCAGTTCCTCGCTCCTGCGATTCCCTCGATTCTAAATACTAACAATGCAGAGGTGACAGTAGACCTCTTGGGTTGGTCACCATGCTTGTGCCAGCGTGGAGGGGCTCACACCTAAAAAAAGAAAATAAAATTAAGTGTTTTTAGGGAAGAGGGACTCATCAGTTGTATGTGCTAATATATAACGACAGGGAACTATTTTAAAAAGATGAGATATATGTTTTCTCGCTGAAAGCTTTATTACAAGGAGTGAAAGGGCATGCATTATAAAAACGTGAAACTGTGAGTCACAGATGGCGTAGAAGTTTGTGAATAATAGTACAGTCTACTCCTTGGCTGCGCTTCCACTTGGCAGTCATGTTGGAAGTTTAATCTTGCAAGCACTTAAGGTCTCTCGGGAGAAACGTCGGTACGGTTCACCTGTGAGATGAGGTGCTGTCTGGTCCGGTGAGCCTGCGCTAGTGCGGTGAAGGCTAAGCAACGAATCGAATTATCTACACCAGAAATTAATTCAGCTAAATTAGACGGCATAACTGAAGGCTGAATAATTTAGCGAAGCCGCTCATTTGCATACATATTAGCGGCGGCTGGCCGTCCGGTCAGACGGGGCGATCCCCTGCCCCGGCAGACAGCAGGTAGCCAGGCAGCAGCCGGCAGGTAGGTGGGGCGCGGCGCAACCAGAGCAAATTTGTCCTTCGTTAGAGTTGTAAATCGAGCAAACATTTGGAGGTGGCGCCACAAGCGGTGTCGGCTCCTCCTCGTCGCCCTCTACCTCTCCAAAATGAGGCCTGAATAATAATGGCTGGAAGCGTTGGGAAGGGGGGCGCCGGGGCAAATATTGAGCTCGCTCGATGCATTGTCTTTGAATGGCGTCGCGGTGCCGAGCCGGCCAGCTATGAGGGAGGGGGTATTCGGTATTTCGCACGAGGCGAGCCTGGGATTTCGCTGCCATTGTATTCGCGGGCAGAGCGGCGCGCTGGGGTGCCGCTCCGATGCTGCGAGCCGCCTCCACCTGTTGTCCCCCGGCCCTGCCGGTAATGGAATCGGCACAGTCGCGGTAATTTGAGTGCCCCGGCCCAAATGCAGCCGCCTGCAGCCAGGCCTGCACGCCGACAAAAGCTCTCAGACGGTAACGGGATGCATATCGCCTGTGGCCCTCGAGAGCGCGGACAGACTGTCTTGCGTAATGAATGCCCCCCGGAGTTTGTCCAGTCTATGCCGCAGCTGCTTGATCCACAACTGGGCAGCGGACGTCCCCTAGAGTAGAACAGCGCTGGCGATACTCGAGAGCTTCACTAACTGTATCCGCTATGACCGTATCGAACTGTTGCGTCAGTACACACGTCTTTTTCATATTTTACACGTCCATTGCTCCAGAGCCGTTCACAATAGAAGATACATTGCTGTCGTTCTTTCATTGTTACAGAGCTGGAGATTCGCAACGCCAACGGCATTGTCCGTTAACAAAACACTACGTATGTTAAATGAGGAAATTAGCTAGAAGTAGCGAAACGTAGTGTAACACCTACAGCGCCTCTCTGTGTTCGAAAAACAAAAATAGCTCCCAAATTAGCTCCCATGTCCTTAAACTATCAATTCACAAAATGACCCAAGTCCCTCCACAAGTAGTAATTACGAAAAATAAATAAAAAACAAATAGATGGAAATATCTAGTATAGAAAACAACAGAAAAAAAGAAAAATTTAACTGTCAATTTTAGAAACATGGGAACGGGAAAGAACAGTAGAAAATATTAAAATATTAGTTATTCCAATACGTAAGAAAATCAATATTATAGTCATAGAACGTAGGTCTGGGACACCAAAGATAGTTGTAATTACGATACTCCAGTCTCTAGTCTGTTCTAGTTCGAAAGTTATTTAGGACGTACAGCTTTAGAGAATTACAATTAGGACTTTATTAAACGGAGATCGTGACGAGATTGTTTTTGAGGATTGTCAATTCAAGTCTTTAATTTGGACACTTATCAGATTAGATAAACGGGAAGGTGAATAGTGATCTCTTTGGCTTTAATGTCAATTCCTGTGAATATTTAAACGCTTTACTGAATTGAGAATTTTAACCGGTTTCGGACTTCTGCACGTGACTAGTGATGTTAGTTAATGACATTTTGAGGATATTAAGTAGAAATAACTTATTTATCGAAAGTGACAGGATATTATCTAACATCTCTGACGCTAGCGGAATGCTTCTTTGAATGAGATCGTATGAGTGAACCTATTTATGAATAATTCTTGTCAATAAGCTGACGTCGTTAATTTGAAACATAATACAAGTCTTGAACATTAATTTAACTTAGATTAATAAACATTAAGGTTACGTGATCTATGCCAAGAACAAACTAGCGATTCGTAACTAAAACGATTGAACGAGAAGTTAAAGTATCCTCGTCTGTAAACATTGGTAGTAAAGCTACTAAAGATTTTTTCTCTCAGAGTTGGGAAGACTATACGTGTAGTGACCCACATTTAACATTGGGCTTTAAAAGTAATCAAACTGATACTTAGCCGGGACAATATTAAATAAAAGTAAAACGCTTCAATGACAGTCAATGCGTAAAAAATAAAATCAAACTTTCATCTATTAGACGAGAAAGCGAAAACAGAAAAATGTCTGCTACAGCAGGTGGTAATTCTCAAGTAAGGAGTTTGTTTATACTTTAGATATGGTTCTCTGAATAAGGAGAAATTGTGATATCCCTAGACTTGAATAGGTTCAGAATTTTCGCCTCGGAGAAAAAGAGGCTGCAGAATCGATTAAAATTGACGAAATGTACTTTGATATGGGAACCTCCAAAAGATGCATTACAATCAACGGACGAGAAATTATGAAATTGAAATCCTAGATAAAGATGAAAACGTCTACGACCTTACTGAAGTTCAAAGAAAGTTGTTTCTCCTGCTATGCACATAAGGTTATTTCAGTTTCTTTGGATGAATTTGGAAATTTGTGGTATGGGCTATGGGACCAAGCTGCTGAGGTCACCGCTCCCTAGGCTTACACATCACGTAATCTTACTTAAACTAACTTACGCTAAGGACAACACACACACACACACTCGTGCCCGAGGGAGGACTCGAACCTCCGACATGGTTAGCCGCGCGAACCGGCAAAAGGCGCCTTAGACCGCACGGCTACTCCGCGCGGATTTAGATGAATGGATAAGAGTTAAGTGAATACGTATTTGCGATTTAGTCACTATTAATTACAATGTAATGGTGGTGATGCTGATGACAGTTATTGAGATCATGTTTGAAGTTTTCAGAAAGCATATCCAAAACAAAGTGCAAGTATTTTGTAATGTTTGCTTCAACTGACAGCAGTCATCCACATCTACGTCCAAACTCTACAATTCACAATCAAGTGTTTCGCACAGGGAACATGGAATCACATTCAGGCTATTTCTCTGTCACACCACTATCGAATAGCGTAAAGGAAAAACGAACATTGAAATCTTTCCGAGTGAGCTCTGGTTTCTCTTATTTTATTATTTATTATTGTTTCTCTTAATTTATCGTGATGACCATTTTTCGGTAGCAAAATATTTTCACACTCTAAGGAGAAAGTTCGTGACTGAAATTTAAAGAGCAGTTCCTGCCGCAACGAAAAACGGCTTGTCTTGTATCATATCCGTGGCTCTCTAACCCTATTTAGCAATAATTCAAAACGAGCTGTCCTGCTTCGGACTCTTTTGATGTCCTCCATCAGTTCAACCTCATGCAGAAGGCACACTGCATAGCAATACTCCAGAAGAGGACTGACCTGCATAGTGCCAGTAGTGTCTTTACAAAGTGGGCTGTCAATAAATCATAGTCTTTGGTTTGTTTCCCCAAGAAGATTATCTTTGTGAGCGTTCCAATTTAATAGTAATTCCTTGGGGATTAATGAACCTGGTGTGTATAGCATGAGAGAGACATTTCTTCCAAGGTCAGTAAGGTAGTAGCCGTTTTCATCTTCATCGGGGATTCTAATTCCATGGTTTTTGAACACTTATTGCAATGAAATCTTTGGAGGTACCAGTATAAAAGTACATTTTATCAATCTCAATCCCTTCTGTACCAGTTTTCTCTCTGCTCCGAGAATTTTTCCATGTTCAAGTCAAGATCTACAACTATTTCTTCTTCTTCACATAATCGTATCTAATCAACAACGAATTCCTTCCAAAATAATTAACAACTTATTTATTTAGTTAAGTGTACAGCTTTCAGACTTGTATGTTTTATCCTGCAAACGAAATTAGCGGATCCCTTTTAGTACTCTTGTTGATGACCACACCTTACGTTATTTAGGGAAAATTGCCACGTTTCGCACTATACGTATGTCTTGTCTAAACAATTATGAAATTTGTTTTGATTATACTATGAATTTATAAGGCAGTAAATGACATCATAATCTGCAATCAATCTAAGAGCGCTACTCCGATTGTCTCCTAAGCCGTTGATGTAAATTAGGAGCAGCAGTGGAACTATAACGCTTCCCGAAGAACACCGGATATCATTTCCGTTTTACTCTATGATTTTTCCTCGTTCGCTACATACCATGACCTTTCTGCAGGAAATCACCAATGCAGGAGCACAACTGAAACGGCACTCCATAATCACGCACTTTGATTAGAAGTCACCGCCACAAAAACACTAAGTTAGGTTTGATTCGACACTTCCATGGCATGGGAATTCATTATGACGCATAATGTGGTTAATATTTCCTTAAGAGGGAAAAATTCTTTGTGTAACAGTATTATTAACTGAAAGTTTACGGAGTCTTTTCGTACGAATATCCTTACACCTTTCACATCTGTTTATTACGTAACAGTATCAACGTCTTAACACCTTAACATCTTCATCTACCACAGTTTTAGCAAGTGGTCGACGTGTTATTGAAGTAGACTGCTAAAAGCCAGGAAGCATGTAACAAAAAAAAAAAAAAAAAGTTTGCAGCTGTGTTAAGGCCTTCTGTAATACGGCTACTATCATGTGATGTTTTTGGATGCGTTAATATTTGTAATGCAAAATGTTATGATTGAAGAATTGAGGTCGGAAGAACAGTTTTTAGGCAACAGTGTCTCTATCTGCGTATCTCGATGGGAGAATTGTAATATCGTAGAATCTTTGACAGTGAGAAGTGGAAATCTGCGGTGTGCAGCAGGAGGGGATTCTCTGAGTGTACAGTGTAATGCATGGATGCATTTTTGGAACAATGTAAGTCGCAGATTTATTGCGAGTAGGAATGATGACTCAGAACAATCGCTGGATACCATACGGATATAAAAAAGGTTTTCAAATGAAGAACAAGGTATTATTTGGAGAGGTAAAAAGTTTTTCTTTTTGTACACTTGTACTGTTGGTACACTTCACCCTCGTTATAGTCGTGTATTTTCTTAATTATTCTATTGATTGATATGAGTTAATTTATTGTACAGTGGAAGATATTAGATTAAATGAATTTTCATATTAGTATCTAAGATTGTTTTCTTTGATATGTTCCATGGCATAAATGGCTCTAAGCACTATGGGACTTGACATCTGAGGCCATCAGTCCCCTAGACTTAGAACTACTTAAACCTAACTAACCTAAGGACATCACACACATCCATGCACGAGGCAGGATTCGAACCTGCGACCGTAGCAGCAGCGGGGTCCCGGACTGAAGCGCCTACAACCACTCGGCCACAGCTCCCGGACCTTGGCATTCTGTGTCAAGATTATGAATCCAGTTTCCTTGGACCAACTGTATTTAGTTTTTAATAGTATTGGTTTAGCTGTCGCAGAATCTTGCTGTGTTGCTGTTTCTTACAGTGATTCATTTTGCAGATGAGATTCACAATACGTGACTGTTACGTTTCCTTTGTGCAATGTTGGTTCTGTCAGTGCAGAAATTTTCGTATGTTTCAGGTTACATACTTATACCGGTCTAATTACAGTTTAGTTTATATTTTTGTTAACGAAGATATGCAAATGTTTTAATGTGTTATTCTACAAGCGAAACTGAAGAAAAAAGTTCATATAAACATCTGAAATGCTTAGTGACGGAGTTACGGCTAATAAAAGATTTTGCCTGATATTTAGCAACTTCGCTAATATGAAGGCATTGCAAAACGGTACGAAATTAAAGTGAAGCTCGATTTCCATTTATTTTGTTGTTATTAGTCTGGTGAATCTAACGAAACATGTCCCACACGTGTATCTGTAGTAGTTTCCTAGAACATCCAGAGAAGCAAAGAATTCACGTGTGCTATGGTATTAACAAACGCAGGTTATCTGGCACATTCATAGTTTCAGTTAACGTTATTACCATCGTTTTTCCAAAATTAAATTCTCTACAACTCCTGTTGAAAACTTTGTGCAATTGTCTGGAATTAAAAAAAAATTAAAAAAATTAGGCCAAGTAGTTAAAAAATTATAAATCTTTTTAGTTACGTTATTTCCAAACAGTTAGTCCTGACCAAATCTACTGAAAGTGAAATTATTGGTTTACTTATTTATTAGCTTATGAATGAGATCGGTTTTCACACACTCAGTATTCTTTTCAATTTCGTGTAAGTGATGTGGCTTTGAGCTCACTATCACATTTAGGTTGTCAGTTCGCATTCCCAGGTTTGTATTTACACACTCAAGTAAAGGCTACTCACTATTTTCTAGCCACTATCATTCTTTCGGCGCATCAAGTTGATGCCTCTGTTCATCACAGAACTGTTAGCGATAAAGGTCTATAAGCTACCAATAAGCGGCCGCTAATAGTTCCTAGCGGAATGTACAGAGCCAGGGCGCTGGTATCTTCTACGACGGTACTTCAGGCACATTCCGTAGGACACAAGCGTTGTGAGAACGAAGAAAAAGTAGATACCGTCATGCCAGTAGTTTGTTCATCGAACTATTGTCACTCTGCGAAATGGGACTATGGATTGTGTTGCTGAACATGCTGGCATTCAGGAATTACAATAGAAGAACAAATAGTGCGACTTAGTATCCAGCAGACATCACCGTAGCTTGAATTGTGCTTTGAATGTATGAAGAAGCAGTCATCCCGAGTGCGTCACGTAAAAAGCCCACTATGTCTCAGGCATAGTTTACTATTTACTGTGAATTCCTGTTCGAGCTAAGATTGCTCTGGAAGCTTATAAGACCCAACAGCGGCAATATTACAAGCGTTCTATTGGTTGGTCTCTTGTAGAGTGTGGTTAAGGGCGATTTTCTTGAAGTGTGGTCTAAGGAATTGGAATGAGACTCCTCTTGATGCTCGTATCTATTATTCCTGTGTTGAAATGCCGGTTAATCTGGAGAACAGCGATGCTTCTACTATAGTTGCAAACGAGACAGTTGAAAGCGAGTGACAAACAAATGCGGTTTTATTGTACAGAATGGTGTCAAGCTTGACTGCGTCAGAACAAGTGTGAGTCTATCGATTAACAGTATATTCTGTATGTGCCATTGGACCATACAGATATTTGAAATGATTAACGTGAGAACACCTCTCGCTGGTGAGGCCAATCAGATCTACACTCCTGGGAACGGATCGGTCTGCTCTATGCAGTGTCAGGGAAAAGACAACTCCGGTTGAAGTACTTCACAATGTGTTATGGCCGACACCCCTTTAAGGATTTTGCTCACCTCCATAGACTTTCGCGGGCACTCTTAACTAACTTACCGGAGACGAACATTTTATACAGGCCGTAATAGGGAGCGTAATGGTCTGTGGAATGTTTTCGTGGCGCTACTGGGTGATTTCGTTGTCCTGGAACACACAATGGATCAACACAAGTATTCAGCATGTCTACCCCCAAATGCAGTATGTTCACACAGCTCGCACTGCACGTACCATGTGTTTCGAAGAACAGCAGAATAAATTCACCGTACTTCCATGGCCACCAGACCACCGGATGTAAACCCGATCGAGAATCTGTGGGACCACCTCCACCAGGCTGTTAACGCCATGGATCCTGATTCAAGAACCCTAGAACAGTTGGCCACAAATCTGAAACTGGCATGAGTCCATATCCCTGTCGGTACCTTCAGAACCTCACAGCCTCTCTCTCTGCATCTCTCGCCGCGTTCCTTGCTGGAGTAGGTAGTTATTCCGGCTTTTGGCAGGTGGTCGCGTCAGCGTGACTGGGCAGTATAAAAACAAATTGCTCTGGGAAGCGGTTCTAGGCGCTACAGTCTAGAACCGCGTGACCGCTACGGTCGCAGGTTGGAATCCTGTCTCGGGCACGGATGTGTGTGATGTCCTTATGTTAGTTAGGTTTAAGTAGTTCTAAGATCTAGGGGACTGATGACCTCAGAAGTGCTCAGAGCCATTTGAACCATTTGAACCAAGCTCTGGGAAGGCAAGGACGGTTTCCGATTGGCTGTGGCAGAAATCTGTTTTAACGTTCTCAACAGACGCTTGGACGTGTCACGTCGCATTTCTAGCCCAGTTTTGTTCCTTTGTTATGAAAGTTTCACATGGGTAATAGTATATGACGGAAACGAGGTTTAATGCTTAATGAATTGGGAGGATGTTGCTGATCCGTGAATAAAGACAGTACTAAGCTAGTCTAAGTTCATTAATAGTGTTTACAGTTACAATTCGGTAAAATGAGGGCATCGGACTGACTGACTACAGAGACTCCACAATCGATATTGCCTTGTATAATATCAGTAATATTACAGGGAGGAAAACTTGAAGCCGGCTGCGGTGGCTGTGCGGTTCTGGGCGCTCCAGTACGGAGCCGCGCTGCTGCTACGGTCGCAGGTTCGAATCCTGCCTCGGGCATGGGTGTGTGTGGTGTCCTTAGGTTAGTTAGGTTTAAATAGTTCTAAGTTCTAGGGGACTGATGACCACAGCAGTTGAGTCCCATAGTGCTCAGAGCCATTTTGAACACTTGAAATGAGAGCCGCTTAAGAATTTAGGCTATTGTTTGCGTTTATTTTGAAAACAGTTAATTATTTGTGTAAGATCTAAGTCAAACAAATGTAGGTATTACAGGTCAGCCTCCCTAGCTCTGTCAACATTAACTAGCGCGACTTCGGTATGCTGTTCCGACACTTAATGTCATTAGTTTGTTCAATTATCATAGCACGACGGTTCTGTACCAATCGACCAGAATTAAATAAAAACCAGCAAAACTCGATAAATCCATAATAACTTGCGTTGACGTCACCGGAAATATAAAATTAAAAAAAAATCAGTCATTACGAAAACATACACTAAGACAAAAAAAGGAGAACGTCGCACTACGAATGGGATAGAGATCGGTAAATACGGTGTACGTGTGCAAGCCGGCCATTGTGACCGAGCGGTTCTAGGCGCTTAGTCTGGAACCGCGTGACGGCTACGGCCGCAGTTTCGAATCCTTCCTCGGGCATGGATGTGTGTAATGTCCTTTGGTTAGTTAGGTTTAAGTAGTTCTCAGTTGTAGGGGACTGATGACCTCAGATGTTAAGGCCCATAGTTCTCAGAGCCATTTGTACATGTGCAAAGTACAGACAAAGAAAGGATTACGATTTTAGAAAAACTGGATTCCCATACTGAGCAAGTCAGTAACGCTTTGGCCCACCTCTAGCCGTTATGCAAAAAGTTATTGAAACTTGACACTGATTGACAGAGTTGCTGGGTATCCTCCTCAGGGATGTCGTGCTAAATTATGTCGAACTGGTGAGTCAGACTGTCAGAATCGCTAGCTGCTTTGAGGACTCTGTCTTTAACGCTCCAGACGTACTCGGTCGTGGAGCGATCCGGCGACCTCTCTGGTGGAGGTAGGGTTTGGCAAGCACGAAAACTGATATTTTGGGATAAATGATCTTCTGAAGATGGATAAATCACCCTTATTCAATCACAAACAACGTTTGAGAAACTGGTATTACTAAAGATCTACATCTACATCCATACTCGGCAAGCCACCTGACGGTGTGTGGCGGAGGGTACCTTGAGTACCTCTATCGGTTCTCCCTTCTATTCCAGTCTCGTATTGTTCGTGGAAAGAATGATTGTTGTCATGCCTCTGTGTGGGCTCTAATCTCTCTGATTTTATCCTCATGGTCTCTTCGCGAGATATGTTCTCGAAATTTCAACAAAAGCCCGCATCGAGCTACTAAGCATCTCTCTTGCAGAGTCTTCCACTGGAGTTTATCTATCATCTCCGTAACGCTTTCGCGATTACCAAATGATCCTGTAACAAAGCGCACTGCTCTCCGTTGGATCTTCTCTATCTCTTCTATCAACCCTATCTGGTACGGATCCCACACTGCTGAGCAGTATTCAAGCAGTAGGCGAACAAACGTACTGTAACCTACTTCCTTTGTTTTCGGATTGCATTTCCTTAGGATTCTTACAATGAATCTCAGTCTGGCATCTGATTTACCGACGACGACGATTTTATATGGTCATTCCATTTTAAATCACTCCTAATGCCTACTCCCAGATAATTTATGTAATTAACTGCTTCCAGTTGTTGACCTGCTTATTTGTAACTAAATGATAAAGGATCTTTCTTTCTATGTATTCGCAGCAGATTACTCTTGTATACATTGAGATTCAATTGCCATTCCCTGCACCATGCGTCAATTCGTTGCGGTTCCTCCTGTATTTCAGTACAGTTTTCCATTGTTACAACCTCTCGATATACAACAGCATAATCCGCAAAAAGCTTCAGTGAACTTCCGACGTTATCCACAGGGTCATTTATACATATTGTGAACAGCAACGGTCCTACGACACTCCCCTGCGGAACACCTGAAATCACTGTTACTTCGGAAGACTTCTCCCCATTGAGAATGCAATGCTCGTTCTGTTATCTAGGAACTCTTCAATCCAAAGTAGAAAACTAATTATGGGGAAAACTAGTTCCCGGCTGTGCTCTTTTTTAGGGGAATCACCACACTTCGCTCTAATCAAATCATGGAGATAACAAAGAACTTTGGATTACGTAAAGGGGATTTGAACTGCCGTCCTTCCGGATAGGAGTCTAGTGGCTTACTAGTGCTCCATCTCGCTTAGTCTGACATTGGGAGCACGAGGAAGTAACACTGCGCAAGATCTGAATGACACAATGACTCCTTCGTGAATACACCACCCTGATGAAAGATATTCGCACCAGGCGCCGAAGTTTTGCCCTTTAAAAACGAGATGACAGTGTCACATACTCGGAACATTTTATTGAACAGGGGGTAAGACGTTAAAACGTGTAATGGCAACTTTTACCGAGGCCACAGTAAGAATTACTTACAGGAAATGGCAAAACTCGAGATGGAGTACAAAATTTGATCTGGGGAACGTATAAATAAATGGAGAGATCATGCCACAAGAGTGACCGAAAACAGAATGTTTTAAGTAGAATGGCTGACAAAACCAGGAAAGCAGCCAGAAGGTAAGATGAGATGTCGGTGTAACTTCGTAGACGTAAGCACCATCAGCGGTTGTGTAAGTTAGAGTTTCAGTTGTCAGTGGCAGGTAGAGCGGCTGCCATAGTGAATTACTGGTGTTCGTGTTTAGTGTTGGTACCAGGCCTGGTAGAGAACATAAGAGGCGTGAAGAGCGGCAGACAATGAGCGATTGTTGCAATGACAAGTAATCATGTAAGACACGTTTGAAAGTGCCTTCATGTGACCGGTTGTTCGAATCGTGCAATTTCCATATTTGTGGGGCATTTAGATGTGAGTGTGTCCCGATGTCGAACTGCATGATAACTTGAGGGCAAGCATACTCATAATAACCCCTTCGTATCAGTGCCTTCCATCTGCGAATGGACTTCCTGCAATACTTAGCGCCGCCTCGCACTATTGATAACAGATTAGCATCAACTGGGCTAGGTAGTTAACCACCCGTACGAAGGCACCTGAAGACCACAGCGTAAACGGCTGTCTTTAGAGAAGTGCCGTCTATGGAAGCATGGACTGATGATGATTAATATCGCATTGTGTGCAGTGATTAATTGTAGTTCTACAGTACCCCGGATGAACATCGTCGGCGAGTAAGGCGGAGAGGTTCCAGGCATCCCTTCGTTTGGAGAGGTTCAGCAGCGTTGTTGGCGTCACGTTCTGCGGAGCCGTGGTATGACTTCTGGTCACAGCTGACGGTGACGAAGTTCTGACGGCACAGTGGTGAGTCACTGACTTCCAGCATACTTATGAGTTACCTCTCATGTAACAGTATCAAGGTGCCATCTTTCAACACAACAGTGTCCGTACACACGTTACACTTGTCCCTGTGAAATGTCTGCGTGATTTTGATGTACCTCCGTGCCAGTCGGAATCCGCAGATCTGTTCACGATAGAGCGTGTGTGATACCAACTCCGCCGTCAACTCAACCCGGTACCAGTATCCCAGATATCGATAACCGGATGCAACTGATGTTGGACAGCTTGCATTAGCAGAGAAGAGTACGGCTTTGTGATACCCTTCCAAACAGAGACAGTACATGCATCCATGTTAGAGGCGCGTAACGTCACACCGATAAGTAGGCCCGTACTGCCAATTTCTTTATAAAATTTACTATATCTAATAATTACTGAAACAACATCGCATACCTTCACCACCCGTGACATTTCATTTCATTTCCTCCTTCCTTCGTAGATGTTTCGCCCTTTTCTCAAGCGGCCCGTACTAAGTAAGATAATTATTTCTAGATTATCTGATATAAAACCAAAATCTTTTCCCAAAAATTTGCTTACAGTTTCAGAATGGAAGTGAACAAAGTCCTGTGCAGTAGTGAGTCAATGAGAGTTTAAGGAGAAGGACCCCCATTGTGAGACCTGAGTTTCTGCTGCGTATACAACTTTCAGATAACTTACGGGAATACAGCCCGGTGACGTCGTCGGCAACCGCCCATACTTTGACAGGAGCACACCCTGCCAGGTTCAAGCGAAAACTCCACCGAGTAAGGAATGTACAAAGGAATTTAAAACCTACGTTTTCAGAGAAACTCCTTAAGGATAAAACACACACACGCACACACACACACACACACACACACACACACACACACACACACACACACACACACAAATTCACATTTTAACCACTAGCGCCATCACAAAATAAAGATCGATATCAGACGTTATCGATAGTGAAATTAATGATCAATGGCTGATTTAGCATAAACTTTGCCCCTCTGTTTTTAACAAAGGAGAAATCAAAATTCCATGAAGGATTTAAACAAAAATCACTATCTTTGTTTACAAGGTCACATGCTAATTTAATTTCAACAACGTCCTCAATACCACTATCCCAAAAGCTGGGAGTGTATGCCAGAAATTCCTTGTTGTCATATTCCGCAGGATGACCGCTGCCTACACAATATTCTGCAGTGACGAATTTGCTCAGCTATTGTAAGGGTGTGTGCCGTATATGTTCAGTACACCGGTCCCCCACAGTCCTCATTGTCTGATCAAGATATGACATGCCACGACTGAAATGCTGTAGACACCCGCCTTTCGCAAACTAAGAGTGTCCTTTATGGAAACTAAAAGGACTCTGTTCTGATCTTCCTCAAAATACAACCAATCCTGTTCAAAATGCTTCTTGAGTAATTCAAAAAGGCCATACACGTTGGTGCCGTCTCGTTATTGTCATCACTTGCCCGATGCACAGTTGGTCGATAGCGCAACGCACGTCTGATCTGTATTTCACTATAAACATTCTGACAAAAGATGGCTTCAGAATGGGCCACCTCATCCGACAAACTCTCAAGTTACGATATGAGTTGGGCCCTCTGAAACAAAGTACCATGCCCAGCCTTTCCCGTGTGTACCTCCTCCTCTTGTGATGCTCGAACCAAGTATTCTCTATTACTGGATGAGATTTATTACAGAACTCAAATAGTATATCTCCTCCCTCGTTCCTATTATCAAGCCAATATTCTCCCACAACACTATCTTCTTCTCCTTCCTCTATATTCCAATTCCCTGTATCTATCAGATTTTTATCTCCGTTTACGTGCTTAATTACCCATGTAATATCGTCATTTACGTTCTTTCACTCTTCATCCTAGACTTGCGACGTCGGCCTGTAATTATCCTTGAACTATCTTTTTTTGTAATTCGGTTGATTCTAATGAACTGTTCACAATAACTCACTCTGTGTCCACCTACCTATTCATAAAGAATCCTACTCCCGTTATACAATTTTCTGCTGCTGTTGATATTATTCTATACTCATCTGACAGAAATCCTTGTTTTCTTTCCGTTTCGCTTCACTGATCGAAACTACAACTAGTTTGAGCCTCACATTTTCCTTTTTAAGAATTTCTAGCCTCCCTACCATGTTCAAACTTCTGACATTCCAAGCATTTAGCCTTTCGTACAATATTAAATCTTTTTCTCATCGTCACCTCCCCTTTGGCGGACCCCTCCATGAGATCCGAATGGAAGCTACTCCAGATTAGTTTTCCAATTCAGAGATCATCATGACACTTTCCAGTTACAAGTTACATGTCCAGCGGATACACATTATGTGTCTCTAGCGCAATGGTTTCCATTACCTTCTGCATCCTCACGCCGTTGATCATTGCTGATGATGCTTCCACCTTTAGAGGTAGTTTGAAACCCCAAGAGCAAGACGATGCCCCAAACCTCTGTCCGCTCTGCTGCCTTCTTTGACAAGGCCATTAGCTGAATGAAGGTGGCTTCTTATACTGAATGTCTTCGGCTACCATTTTTGATGATTTGTATTCAAAATTTAAGCGGTAGCGGGATTGTAAGTAGGGACCGAGGACATTCTGGCAACTAATAAAAGACGCTACCCCTATTTTACCCTTTTTTCCTGTTTTTTTTTTTTTTAATTTTTCTGAGAATAAGATTTTTAATGGAAATCTCAATGCCGGTCAGGAATTTGAACCGGCGTCCTCCCGAATCAGAGAGTTCCTTTTTGTCCTATCTAGGGTGTAAAGGAGTGCATCAGGAGTGGGTGAGTGGGCAGGGGATGAAAACCGAGGCCCGGCCACAGTGTCCCCGTTACGCCTTGAGGAAAAGGGAGAGAAGAGAAAATATGTAACAAAGCAGAAACAGAAACAAGTATAACAGCTTACAGCCATAGATCAACAACTATGATATTTTACTTTTTATATATTGCATTTATTATTATTTTTATGTACACATGAAGAAGGGGAAGATCTATGGCACGCCGGAGGGGGACAGAAGTAATTGACACTTTTAGCACGTAGTAGATATTGAAGAGAAAAACAAAAGCAGAATCACAACAGAATCGGTGGAAGTGATGCACCATCGTACGTAATGTTGGACGCCCAGCGTGTCTCCTCGTTTCAGTACGTGTTGTGCCACGTTCGTTCGTTAAACTATGTGACCAGTCACGTCATCTTCTCTCGCCGGGGACGTTCCAGCTACTCGGTGCATGGTGCAAGACACTCCATAGGTAAATTAAAAAATACTGAGTGTACCGTGGGTGTCGAACAGTTGCGTGGTGATACTCGTGGAGATAATACCAGAAATCAAGAACGCGTTTGAGGTCATCATGGCAGAGATATTTCAGTGTCTGGCCTCGGATCCTCAAGGCTGCATTCATCCGAGCCCTTAGGTAGAACGTTACTGCACAAGAATCAGGTACCCGACGATATGGAACGGTGTTGCACTTAGAATATGCACTGGCGCACAGGGTACAACTGCTCGATATCGACCTCTGGGCTTGTTGGGCAAGTGGGTGAATCCGCCAGGTGTATCTTATAAAGGCGTTTGCGTGTTACATTCTTCCTGTTGACAGCCGAGTGCCTAACGGCTTGTGCGTCAGAGTCAAGCAAGTGATGGTTTACCGTTCTCCACTCCATTTGCCACCTTGTATTAGTATATTTGGACTCGATTACAATAGGCCGACGGAACTACTGCAGTTCACTGTAGAGCTGTTTCGTTGTTATTGTTGTGGTCTTCAGTCCTGAGACTGGTTTGATGCAGCTCTCCATGCTACTCTATCCTGTGCAAGCATCTTCATCTCCCAATAAGTACTGCAGCCTACATCCTTCTGAATTTGTTTAATGTATTCATCTCGTGGTCTCCCTCTACGATTTTTACCCTCCACGCTACCCTCCAATACTAAGTTGGTGATCCCTTGATGCCTCAGAACATGTCCTACCAACCGATCCCTTCTTCTTGCCAAGTTGTGCCACAAACTCCTCTTCTCTCCAATCCTATTCGATACTTCCTCATTAGTTACGTGATCTACCCATCTACTCTCCAGCATTCTTCTGTAGCACCACATTTCAAAGGCTTCTATTCTCTTCTTTCCCAAACTATTTATCGTCCATGTTTCACTTCCATACATGGCTACACTCCATACAAATACTTTCAGAAACGACTTCCTGACATTTAAATCTATACTCGATGTTAACAAAATTTCTCTTCTTCAGAAACGCTTTCCTTGCCATCGCCAGTCTACATTTTATATCCTCTCTACTTCGACCATCATCAGTTACTTTGCTCCCCAAATAGCAAAACTCATTTTCTACTTTAAGTGTCCCATTTCCTAATCTAATTCCCTCAGCATCGTCCGACTTAATTCGACTACATTCCATTATCCTCGATTTGCTTTGTTGATGTTCATCTTATATCTTCCCTTCAAGACACTGTCCATTCCGTTCAACTGCTCTTCCAAGTCCTTTGCTGTCTCTGACAGAATTACAATGTCATCGGCGAACCTCAAAGATTTTATTTCTTCTCCATGGATTTTAATACCTACTCCGAATTTTTCTTTTGTTTCCTTTACTGCTTGCTCAATATAGAGATTGAATAACATCGGGGAGAGACTACAACCCTGTCTCACTACCTTCCCAACCACTGCTTCCCTTTCATGTCCCTCGACTCTTATAACTGCCATCTGGTTTCTGTACAAATTGTAAATAGCATTTCGCTCCCTGTATATTACCCCTACCACCTTCAGAATTTGAAAGAGATTATTCCCGTCAACATTGTCAAAAGCTTTCTCCAAGTCTACAAATACTAGCGACGTAGGTTTGCCTTTTCTTAATCTAGCTTCTAAGATAAGTCGTAGGGTCAGTATTGCCTCACGTGTTCCCATATTTCTACGGAATCTAAACTGATCTTCCCCGAGGTCGGCTTCTACCAGTTTTTCCATTCGTCTGTACGGAATTCGCGTTAGTATTTTGCAGCCGTGACTTATGAAACTGACAGTTCGGTAATTTTCACACCTGTCAACACCTGCTTTCTTTGGGATTGGAATTATTATATTCTTCTTGAAGTCTGAGGATATTTCGCCTGTCACATACATTTTGCTCACCAGATGGTAGAGTTTCGTCAGGACTGGCTCTCCCAAGGCTGTCAGTAGTTCTAATGGAATGTTGTCTACTCCCGGAGCCTTGTTTCGACTTAGGTCTTTCAGTGCTCTATCAAATTCTTCACGCAGTATCATGTCTCCCATTTCATCTTCATCTACATCCTCTTCCATTTCCATATTATTGTCCTCAAGAACATCGCCCTTGTATAGTCCCTCTATAAACTCCTTCCACCTTTCTGCTTTCCCTTCTTTGCTTAGAACTGGGTTTCCATCTGAGCCCTTGATATTCATACAAGTGGTTCTCTTTTCTCCAAAGGTCTCTTTAATTTTCCTGTAGGCAGTATCTATCTTACCCCTAGTGAGGTAAGCCTCTACATTCTTACATTTGCCCTCTAGCCATGCCTGCTTAGCCATTTTGCACTTCCTGTCAATCTCATTTTTGAGACGTTTGTATTCCTTTTTGCCTGCTTCATTTACTGCATTTTCATATTTTCTCCTTTTATCAATTAAATTCAGTATTTATTCTGTCACCCAAGGATTTCTACTGGCCCTCGTCTTTTTACCTATTTGATCCTCTGCTGCCTTCACCACTTCATCCCTCAAAGCTACCCATTTTTCTTCTACTGTATTTCTTTCCCCCATCCTTGTCAATTGTTCCCTATGCTCTTCCTGAAACTCTCTACAACCTCTGGTTCTTTCAGTTTATCCAGGCCCCATCTCCTCAAATTCCCACCTTTTTGCAGTTTCTTCAGTTTTAATCTACAGTTCATAACCAATAGATTGTGGTCAGAGTCCACATCTGCCCCTGGAAGTGTCTTAAAATTTAAAACCTTGTTCCTAAATTTCTGTCTTACCATTATATAATCTATCTGATATCTTCTAGTATCTCCAGGGTTCTTCCATGTATACAACCTTCTTTCATGATTCTTGAACCAAGTGTTAGCTATGATTAAGTTATGCTCTGCGCAAAATTTTACCAGGCGTTTCATCGTCACCAAAAGTAGGGTCGGGGTCGACGTAGATAACAGAGATCCAAACAGACTCGCCAAAGATGACTGACGGCAGCGGGGAGGTCGCCTAACATAATCGGTGGGTCGAGAGAGGCCGGTTCCATCGCGATCAGTAATGATCACGTAAGGCTCATAGGGCATCTTCGCCGCAGCTGTAAGTGGGCACTGATGTAAAAGCTCACCGTCCAGTCGTAGACGGTGACGAGCCCGAGCCTCCTTCATCCTTGAGCATGCTAAAGGGGACGTATCTAATTTTAAACAATATACCTTTACTAATAAAGGAGCTCTAAGCTACCATAATGTTACTAGCCAGTGCGTGCGTGATATGGGTAGTCTTTGTACAACAATTTGAAGCCACGATGCTAAATATTCATTAGCATATCGTGCTCGTTGGACAACATGATCCATTATGCTGTCCCGTGTCTGTTGCAATAGAAGTCGATGGTTCAGTGTTCTCGTGTGCCTGATTTTGGTTGTGAAGTCCAGTCTTAGGCATCGTAGAGTGTCGCTAAGACGAAATGGATCAACGCATTCTCGTCACAAACTTGACTATGTAGGAAGGGCGAGCGACTTGTCGATGCTGAGTTTACCTCCAGTATGTTGCAATCCAGGACATGACCTATGTCACATCATCGGCTCCACGGGCCACGAGCAACGAATCAGCGGACTACGTCGTGCATTGGTAAGTTCGACCGCCAGATTGGTGTGGTGTTGATCGGTGGTGCACGCCACACAGCACATGTTCCAAGTCCAAAGCATAAAATTCCATAGATAAAGGACAGTCTTGGTGCAACGAACGCTCGATGTGGAGAGTACCTGTCACGCGGCCATTGATGGGTACCCGCGACGGAGCCTCATGGAGCAGACACACGGTCACGATTAAGTTCCAATATTAGCAAAGAGCAAAATGTTCAAATGTGTGTGAATTCCTAAGGACCAAACTGCTAAGGTCATAGGTCCCTAAACTTACGCACAACTTAAACTAACTTATGCTAAAACAACAAACACACCCATGCCCTAGAGAGGATTCGAGCCTCCGGCGGGAGGGGCGCGCCGGTTGTGACATGGTGCCTCAAACCGCCCGGTCATTCCACGGGGTGGCAAAGAGCAGTGTGTGGTCCTTTGAGATGACGTTGTGGATTGAACACTGTATACGGTTCGCTAGTAGCTATGTGGAAATTTTCAAGTCACTGTCAAGCATTGTCAAAGGCCGCTTGCCACTTATTCAGTTTCCATCTTCAGATTTGTGAATCAGTTGGAGAACAGTAATTCTCTACAAACCCTGTCCAACACGGTCTCAACAGCCACTGGAAAGTTCTGTAAAACTCCAACGGGAGCCTACTGATCCTTGGCAATTTGTTAGCTGCCCCTTTACAGATACCGTCGTGAGCTTCATCTACCGTCCCATCTTGCAATAGGTCCGTTGCCACGCCTGGTGAAAGAGTACCAAATACTAATCTGCGCAGTCTGCGGCGTAGAGGCCCGAATAATGCACGTGGAAGGCATTGCACTTCGACAAGATGGCAGTTATAGGTAATCAAGTTATACAACAGCGCTCTCGTTCGCTTAACACGCTTCAAGCTAATGTGATGTAACCATACGTTATCAGTGTCCACTGGAGAGCAGGCTTGGCACATTTGATCGACCAAGTTAATGTCGATCCAAAATGACCACGACGGTCTCCATTGCAAGCCGACCTGAAATGGCCTTCTTGTTCGACGACGGTGCACGTTCGAGGCTGGCTGTCGTACAAGATGATGACATCACCTCTGGTATGTACGACGGAACATATTTTGATAGGTCGATTTTCACCTGACTTATTCCATTGTAGACTTGGTGCGTTTCGAAAATTTGCTACTTTGTGGACATATTGCTTATCACCTTGCCATACGGTCGAAAAGCTGTCTTGGCAACATCTTCCGACAACTCAAAGGGAAGCCCAAATAGTCACAGCGTCCCCAGGTCAAGTTTCGCATGGTCCACTGTGAGGCTCCGTTACGATCGTCGGGTTGTTTGAAGTTAGGAGTGACGACGCACTTATTGACCACGAAAGTGCACAAGCCCGCAGGTGATATCTTTACATAAACGATAATTGTGTGATGGAAAAATGTATGCCCGTAATGAGCAATGGATGCAGTCTCGGTTGGTCTCGAAGTTACTGATTCAAATTCGTAACCATTTGGTCGGGCGTTGTCTTCATCGTGTGCTGCCTACAAGAATGACAACAGCGCGCTGAATGTGAAAGCAAAACTAATCCATTAGCGACGAGGAAGGAAACAGAAACTACTCGCGTGCAGCCTCGCTGGCGGGACACGGCAGACGTCCTCGCCTCACAGCTGTTACAAGTGGAATGATCCCTAGACCACAAATGAGTATCATGTACAGATCCGGAAAAACACAAAGGTTTCTTAGCCGCCTGCTTCCATTAACAATTGCTACTCTGTATGCTCGTAGGAGTGGTCAGTGAATAAAAAGTAAATGGAAGTCAACACATGTCAAAATAGGTTCGTTAACTCGGTACCAACCCCAACCGTAAGCCGGCCGGTGTGGCCTAGCGGTTCTAGGCGCTTTAGTCTGGAACCGCGCGACCGCTACGGTCGCAGGTTCGAATCCTGCCTCGGGCGTGAATGTGTTGATGTCCTTAGTTTAGTTAGGTTTAAGTAGTTCTAAGTTCTAGGGGACTGATAACCTCAGATGTTCAGTCCCATAGTGCTCAGAGCCATTTGAACGATTTGAACCCCAACTTAATCAATCGTAACCAGTCAGACAGAGGCTCATGAGTGAAGAGACAGACAAAGTTACACTTACTAGAATACCGGAGTCATTCAGACGCATTACCTCTAATCGACGTAAGAGATCCGATGGCTTCTGAAAATGGTGCTCACTCCGACCAACTACAGCGTTCGACAGAGAAGCAAGGTATTTTGCTGCACGCTATTTCGGAGCACCAATGTTGCTCACAATCGGACAAAAAGCAACTACTTCGTTATAGACCGTAGGGAGGAAATGAAACGTAGGGGCAATAGCACAATAGGAATGAAGACTATCGATAGCTTCCTGCGAAAACCAACATTTCTTCAAGAGGCTGTTAGTCTTTGTCTCGACATTTTCTGTGGGCTGAGCGGTACTCAGAATGAGACAGTAATCACTGCATCTTTTGAGCATAATCCTGCTTGTCGAAAACAACGGTAGCATTTCCCTTGTCCGCACCTAAAATAACAATATCCAGATCAGCTTCAAGTGAATGGAAAGCAGCCCTCTCAGCCACTGTGATATTAATATTGGGTGTACGTGCCGCAGCCAACACACGACATGCCTCCAAAAAATGTTCAAATGTGTGTGAAATCTTATGGGACTTAACTGCTAAGGTCATCACTCCCTAAGCTTACACACTACTTAACCTAAATTAGCCTAAGGACAAACACACACTCCCATGCCCGAGGGAGGACTCGAACGTCCTTAGGGATCAGCTGCACAGTCTGCAGCGCCTCAGACCGTCCAATGCATCTAATAAAATCAACCATTGGCAAACCCTTGGGAGTCAGTGAAAAATTTAAACCTTTTCCTAGCGCAGATGACGATGCATCACCAACAGCTTTGCCTGTGGTATTTATCACAGTCGTCGACATATAGTATTACACTTCCAGCCATGAAAACGTTCAAACTTCGACCAGTGCCGGGCAGTTACAGAATGAAATTCCCAGTCAGGCTGTCTCTATGAAGCACCGTTCATTCGGTCCCAAGACAAAGCTGAAATTTTTGAAGCAACCATCAAATGAAACCCACATAATTCCTTGGAAATAACACTCAACCATCGACGAGTGTAATGAATCTTTTCACGAACAAGAGCTGGGCCATTGCATTGCTTATTGCTATTGAGGGCAGGAGAATTGACATGACGCACGACTTTGGCAAACGTTGGAACAGTATTTTGATCACAGCACCTCAGCAAAAACGACAATGCACGCAGCAAATTTATTCTATTGCTACAAAGGTCATCCAACATACAGTTCCTTCCCGTAGAGGCAAATAATGTGAGACCTGAGATTCTCCTGGTTTACACAGTGTTCAAATAACTTGAGAAATTGCAGGGCACTCTCACTTCTGATTCGGTGTTATGCCACTTCATGTTCTTAGGGAAGATGACCTTGATTACGATTTGACTTCATACATCATGATGAAATGGTAGGCAGTAGTAGTTAATGCTCTTACTTGCATACTCTAGGGAAGGAATAATTGTAAGCTTTACCTGTGTTCAAAGAAATAGGGTGCCGATTGAAACGACTGCAGTAAAAGCGCACAGCGACTGTGGGCCGGGGAAAGTGCTTTTTTCTGCGCAACCTGCGCGGAAACATTTCCAGACAGCCAAGTTCGTCGGTCTCATTGTGCAGGCACTTTTGCTGGCGCTGGTCGGTCGGCACCCGCGTCCAGGTAGACTGACTAGCACCGAGAAGTCGCCGCTGCAATGGCCAGCGCATTGTAGACCGGCAATAAAGCAGAGAATGGGTCCTTGTTAGGCATGAAGCCGACGAGACAACTGTGAGCGTTCTGCGAATTTCCGTGGGACAGGTCACAGACGTCCAGACTCTGTTACAAAACATTTTTGTGAAAGCACGAGACGTGTAGCGAGTTTATGACCGGTCTTTGGAAACTTCGGGATGGACGAAACAAGGGAGATAAAAAGCTTTTTTTGGAGGGGTGTGGTTCCATCCTGGTCATGTTATTAGCAAAAGATATTTCTCCCAATTAACTTTAAAGTCTCTGGCTGGTCAAATCGCTGTATGCAGAGCAAGGGGTGCTCTCCAAGCATAGAATGCTGCGCTCCAACTGGTGATTGGCTTGTGATAAAGTGGGGGAAGTCTAAGGTGTAAATGGGCTTTTGCTATTGAGCTGAGGAGGAAAGCAGGCAAAAGAGAAGGTCACTCTTGAACTGGCGCTTCGCTAGTAAAGAACTGCAGGTCTCTACCTAAACGGTGAGACTTGTGTCCTTTGTTGGTGTGACACTTAGAGCCTTTTCCAGTCACCTTCTGAACCATCAAAGGTACTGCTTCTAGTATCATGCACACAGTGAGTGATGCATGGGTGTACTTATTTGTCCTGTGTCGGCCGTCTAAACACTTGACATATTCTGTCACCCATAGCCGTGGCATGGAGTCAAATTGATTTGGCAGACCAGCAAACGGGACCACCTGCACATTGGAATCCACTGGGGTTTCAGAGGAAAGTACCTGCGTTCCGAAATTAGCCGAACGCGAGACCGTGTACTTTCATTAATAACAGTTTGCTGCCGTCCATGACTTCAGTCGGCGAACGCATCGTGGTGCGCCGCCCTGACCAGGAGAAGGGTAAAGTATTCGCTGCTATGGCGTAGGGCTTCAACATAAGTTTCTCAGCACCCTGTTCTTTCGAGCCATATTTTCCTTTTTGTAATGGTACAGTATAAATGCTTGATTGTGGAGTAGGTTTTGTGCCATAACCTGGATTCACGTGTATGAAGTCAGATAAGGCGATTAGTGTTCCGGTTAGTGTCGTGTGTCGATCCCCAGCTCATCACTTTGTTCACCATAGACCCCATGTTAGTGAAAGTGTTTGTCAAATAAAAATGTTTGTGTGACGTTTATTTAGTCATTTTTGTTGTCTTGTGATGTCATGGATGAATAAATCTATTGTCATTTAGATCACAACCTATCCCTGTGTTCTGATTAACAGTACCTTGCCAAATTTATTAAAGTCCAGATTCTAAAAGAGAGTAGCAAGCTTGCAAGCTTACTGGAATGCAGCCCACTGACGTCGTCGTCGTCGCCGATTTTTCAATAGGAGTAGACCCAGCCACTTTCATGGCACAACTGCATCAACTAAGCGATGTGCAAGTGAATTTTAAACCTTGTTTCCTCACAGAAACTCCTTAAGGATAAAACACACACACACCACACTCACATGCACACACACACACACACACACACACACACACACACACACACACACATAGTGTAAACACTAGCGCCATTACAAAACAAAGATGAACGATGTCAGAAGTTACCAACAGTGACATTAATAATCAACGGGTGACATAGCATATACTCTGCCCTTCTGTTTTTGACAAGGGAGAAAGCAACATTCCATGAAGGATTTAAACAAAAACCATCATCACTGGCAAGATTACTTGCTAATTTAAATTCAACAGCTTCCTAAAAAAAACTATCCCAATAGCAGGAAGTGCATGCCACTATCTCCGTGTTGTCATGTTCCATACGATGAAGGGTGCAGGGGAAATGTATACTTGAGTATTGGTCATGAGTGTGGGATCCGTACCAGGTCGGGTTGACAGAGGAGATAGAGAAGATCCAAAGAAGAGCGGCGCGTTTCGTCTCAAGGTTATTTGGTAAGCGTGATAGCGTTACGGAGATATTTAGCAAACTCAAGTGGCAGACTCTGGAAGAGAGGCGCTCTGCATTGCGGTGTTGCTTGCTGTCCAGGTTTCGAGAGGGTGCGTTTCTGGATGAAGTATCGAATATATTGCTTCCCCCTACTTATACCTCCCGAGGAGATCACGAATGCAAAATTAGAGAAATTCGAGCGAACACGTAGGCTTTCCGGCAGTCGTTCTTCCCGCAAACCATACACGACTGGGAAAGGGAGGTAATGACAGTCCACACACCGTTGGGTGCCTTGCGGAGTATAAATGTAGATGTAGATGTATGACCGATCTGCTCAGCTGTTGTAAGCCTGTGTGCTGCTAATGCTCAGGTCACCGGTCCTGCACAGTCCAGATAGTCTGACCAATATACGACATGCCACAACTGCTCGGAATACGGTAGATACCAGTCTTATGCAAACCAAGATATTTTTTTTTCCTTTTTTTGTCATCTAACTTGTTTGATGACACCCGCTACAAATTCCTCTCCTCTGCAAACCCTTTCATCTCAGAATTTCAACCTACTGTCTTAATTATTTGCTGAATGTATTCTAGTCGTTGTCTTCCTCTACATCTTTTGCTCTCTGCAGCTACCTCTAGTACCAAGAAAGTCATTCCCTCATATCTTAAGAGAGGTCCTATGATCCTGTCCCTGCTCCATGCCGTTGTTTCCCACATATTCCTTTTCTCTCTGATTGTACGCAGAACGTCCTCATCCCTTGCCTTATCAGTTCACCTTATTTTTAGCATTCGCATGTGGAAACACATTTCAGATGCTTCTGTTCTCCTCTGTTCCTGTTTCCCCACAGTCTGTGTCTTGATACCATGCAAAGTTATGCTCCCAACCTACATCCCCAGAAATTTTATCCTCAGATTAAGACCTATGTTTGATATTAGTAGACTTCTATTGTCCAGGAATGCCCTTTTTGCTAGTGCTGGTCTGCTGTTGATGTCCTCCTCGCTCCGTCCGTCATAGGATTTCCATAACTTCCTCTAATTCATGAACATCAATCCTGATGTCAAGTATCACGCTGTTCTATTTCCTACTAATTATCGTTACTTTTGTCTTTCTTCGATTTACTCTCAATCTATATTTTGTACTCGTTACTATTCATTCCTCTCAGAAAATAATGCAATTCTACTTTGCTATCACTTACGATAACAATATTATCACAGAATAGTATCGTTGATGCACTTTCACCTTGAATTTTAATTCAATTTCTGAACCTTTTCATTATTTCCATCATTGTTTCTTCGATGTACAGATCGAACAGCAGGGGTGAAAGATTACATCCCTGTCATACACCCTTTTTAATCCGAGCACTTCGTACTTGGTCGCACTCTTATTATTCCCTCTTGGCTCTTGTGCAGATTGTATATCAACCGTCTCCCCATATAGCTAACCTCTATTATTCTCAGAATTTCGAACACCTTGCACCATTTTACATTCTCGAACGCTTTTTGCAGGTCGACAAATCCTATGAACGTGACTTAATTTTTCTTTCGCATTTGTTCCATATCAACCGCAACGTCAGAAATGCATATCTGGTGCGTTGCCTTTCTTAAAGCCAAACTGATCGTCTTCTAGCACAACCTCAGTTTCCTTATCCAATCTTCTGTATATTATATTTGTCAGTAACTTGGATGCATGAGCTGTTAATCTGATTATGCTAAAATTCTTCGTCAGCTCTTGTAGTCGTCGGAATTATGTGGACGATATTTTACTGAAAGTCAGGTGGTATGTCGCCAAACCCGTAAATTCTACACACCAACGTGAATTGTTGTTTTCTTGTTTCTTCCTCCAATGATTTGAGAAATTCTGATGATATGTTATGCATCCCTTCTCCCTTATTTGATCCTCCAAAGCTCTCTTAAATTCTGATTCCAATACTGGATGTCCGATCTCATGTACATCGACTCCAATTCTTCTTCTATCACATCCAACAAATCATCCCCCTCGTAGAGTACTTCAGTGTAGCCTTTCCACCTATCTGCTCTCTCCTCTGCAGTTAACAGTGGAATTTCCGTTGCACTGTTAATGTTACCAGCCTTGTTGTTAATTTTGGCAACGTTTATTTTGACTTCCCTATATGTTGAGTTAATCCTTCTGACAAACATTTCTTTTCCAATTTCATCTCATTTTTCATGCAGCTATTTGGTCTTAGCTTCCCTACACTTCTTATTTATTTCATTCCTCAGCGGCTTGTATTTCTGTGTTCCTGAATTTTCCTGAACGATTTTGTACTACCTTCTTTCATCGATCAACATAAGTATTTCTTCTGTTGCCCGTGGTTTCTTCGCAGTTACTTTCTTTGTACCTAAGTTTTTCTTTCCAAGTTCCGTGATTGCCCTTTTTAGCTGTGGCCATTCCTCTTCAACTGTACTGCCTTCTGAACTATTCCTCATTGCTGTTTCTGCACCCTCAGAGTATTTTAAGCGTTTAGTACTTTTGTATCCCACTTCTTTGTGTATTGATTCTTCAACTTCAGCGTACTCTTCGTCCCTACTACATTGTGGTCTGAGTCTATATCGGTTCCTGGGAACACAACACAATCCACTATCTGATTTTGGAATCTCTGTGTGACCGTGATGTAATCTAACTGAAATCGTCCCGTATCACGCGGCGCATTCCAAGTATACCTCCTCCTCTTGTGATTCTTGACCAGAGTATTCGCTATTACTAGCTGAAATTTATTGCTGAAATTAGTCTTTCTCCTCTCTCATCAGAGTTGCTGGTCCTGAAGTATATAAGGCTGCGGAATTGTGCAACCTAGGCAGCAAAATAAACAATGACGGACAAAGCAAGGAGGACACCAAAAGCCATCCTGGCCCAGAGTAGTCTACTAGTATCTGACATAGGTCTTAGTTTGAGAAAGAAAATTCTGTGAATGTACGTCTGGAGCCAGCATTGTATGGTAGTGAATCATGGATTATTGTGAAACTGGAACAGAAGAGAATCGAAGTATTTGAGTTGTGGTGTTACTGTCGAATGTTGAAAATTAGATGGACTGATAAGGTAAGGAATGAGGAAGTCCCGTGCAAAATCGGAGAGTAATGGAACATGTGGAGAACACTGACAAGAGAAACGACAGGACGATAGGACATCAGTTAAGACATCAGCGAATGACTTCCGCGTCACTAGAGGGAGGAATAGAGGGCAAAATCTATAGAAGAAGGCACAGATTTCAGTACATCCTGCAAAATAATTGAGGACCTAGGTTGCAAGTGCTTCTCTGGAATGAAGAGGTTGGCACAGGAGAGGAATCCGTGCGGGCCGCATCAAACCAGTCAGAAGAGGATGACTGAAAAAAAGGAGAGAAAGGAGCCTATGTCTTGCTAGGTCAACACCGGCATATCCGGATGGTGTTGGTAAATTGTCTATAGAATATTTCACTCAAAGGTATTGTCTTATTTTTCGCAAATTTACGGCAAGGTATCACCCTCAATGCTATTTTCAGAAAGTTAGGACGCTATTAACGATTTTGGGATAATTTTACTGATCTGAAAGAAGAGCGTATAAATACGCGTTTCATAGCTATTTTGGCGAATTATTTAAGACGACATACATGAATATGGGTTTTGCTGCTATTTTATCGCTTTTTGACACGATATACGTCAATATGTTCTCTAGGGTACTTTTATCGACTTTTTCTGAATGCGCACATAAATACTGAACAGTGAATTTTTTAAATTTTTGCTGTGCATTATGTAGCAACAAATAAACTCGTGATACGTACCTTCTCTAAGCACGTGACTCCTATACAGTTGTGGAATACCGGAAAAAAAGTGTAACACAAATATCCTTTACTTTTTTTTAGAAAGAAATACATTAAAATTATAGGTCAGTCTCCACAACGTTAAAATTTAACAGTTTACACGGGTCCTCAGCGTTAAACAACTATTATTTAAAACAGATCTCCACTAGGCATAGGTTTCACTTAAACGAACTAATCCCCCTCCCTCACTATTAGTGTGTGACACTTTATTTGTGTGTGTTGGTTTATTGCGGCAGTTCCTCATGCTCCAGGGTAGGTCTAGAATATGATTCAAAGGTTGATCCATCATGAGTTACGTCTACGATAAGATGTGAAGATGGATCGACCCAACTTCACATCCAGGGTAGGGATCGAAGGTAGATCCGCTACACGTTGCCAATCGGATTGGCCTCGAAGGTAGATTCACCATGTGTTATGTACGGGATAGGCATTGAATGTGATCCATCATGCTTTATGTCTGGGATAGGACTCGAAGCTGGATCCTACACAAATTACGTCCGGCATAGGGGTCGAAGATGGATCCACCACACATTACGTACAGGTTAGAGTACGAAGGTGAGTCTACAACGTCTTACGTCCGTGGTGATGTCCAAAGGGGGATCCGCCAATGGTAGGTTCGGGCTAATGTCTGGGGGCCTTCGTGACATACCAATACATACACATACAGAAAGAAGAGCAACTGAGCTGTATGTTTACAAATGGATTACAACTGAAAGCAAATGTAGAATACGTGACCTGCCCCTTGCTCTCATTGTTTGAGGGGAAAAAAGTCAGTTTACGAAAATCACAGGTTGACTCCTTGTAGGCGATGTTTGCGATAGCCGACCATAGTTAAATTCGGTGCGATTAAGAAGACGGTGTTGGCCTAAGTGTCGCAGCGTGGTACACGCGCGGTGCTTCTTGCCATATAGCTGTCTATCTTTCATGTTCCTGGAAGGCTCGATTTGCGGCAGCGTATTGAACCGTATGGCAGTACAGTGCTTTCCTAAACTTTTGGTGCAAGTGGTTGTTAACTACCTCCATTAACTACCACCCCGATAAAGTTGGTAATACGTTCATAGGAGACATAAGAGTTATTTCTGAATCCTTATGTTCCTAGTCAGTGTCAGGATGATTATTGCTTGCTGTTTAGATACTAAGTCTTGTTGTAAAATTTCGGCGTTTTCCGAGTAAACAGTAGCTTTTTATTCAGTACAGTTGTGCTGTCGTATTCAGTTCACCGCGAGTGTTACTGTACCCATGTGCGCACATGTAGCAGAAACAAAGCTAGATCATTTTCTGCTAGAATGTTTGTGTCTAGATGTTTCTCCCTGTGGAAATGACTGTCATTGAGGCCTTGCTTATTCTGGTCAATGTTGCTGATATAGACTCGTTCTGAGTACAATGTTTAAATTATTTTGGAAACTTGAAAAAGCTTTTTGTCATTTTGCCGTAATCTTAAATTGCATCGATCTGCTCGTATCTGATAAGACTGTCGGTAAATTATAGCGCTCTTATTGGCCAAACTGCGAGTAACATAATTTAGAGCAAGATTTCATATAACAGTTCTCACGGTCGTAGAAAGATTGTATGTGGTGCTCTTACTTTGTTGCAATATTAATGTTATGCATTTTAAAACTTTCGGGGTAACTGTACATGCGAATATTTTCAAGGACAGCCCTCTGTAATTTTTCGTTGCAATGGTTTTATTATTATGTGGTTATTCTTAGGGTGCGTTACCTATTTTTTTGTAAGATTCTTTTTTGTTTTTCATTAAGAGAAAATTTTGAATCATTCACAGCTCAAACGCACAAATACGAACAGCAGTAAGTCTTTTCTAAACAGCACCCTTTATTTTTACTCGGTAATGCTCATTCTCTTCACAAGCTGTTCAAAAACATATCGCTGTGTACCATTCAAGTAAACATTACGCTGTTAAATATGTAACACAAATTTCATTTGACTCCCCTGTATTAGTATACACAAGGAACATGAACGCTGATTATGCACTTAATTGTCCTCGGTTGAAGTTTTGTGTGAGTATAGCGCACACCAAAGAATAAAACCCCACAGCGCTATTCATCTGTTGGGAATGTAATTTACCAGAATAGTAACTGCGCTACCTTAGGAGCGGTGTTGCTCTTTTACTTCTTGCTACGACGTTTCCGGAAACGAGTTTTTCAATAAAAGGCAACACAGTCTTCGTAGAATCTGCATACACGAAGCTGCGGGAGTTCTCACCTTTGTTTCAGTAAATCCATACGTAAGCACACGAGAGCTTCAGCAGGGCACTGGTATTCACAAAACCAGTATACATTCTGTTCTAACAAGTGACCAGTTCCTTCCGTACTCCACGAACTGTATAGTAACTGTTTCTAAAATCGTTTACAGGTCTTTCAATGGACACGGCAGCAAATCGTCGGCAATCAGAACTTTTTCTATGATGTTTTCTTTTTTGCAGGCAGGACAGATGAATACAAAGAACAGCATCAGTGGTTCAGCGAAAACCAATGGCGATTTGGACAGATGAAACATCAATGTAAAGCATGGTGTATGCCACCCTTTTCGCACGAATTCTTCCTAGTCATCTGGATGAAATGCTGCTGAGAACCCCAGTACTAATGTGGCACTAATACTTTGGGTGTCTAGCACATAATGCCCTGCGTGTGCGGTGTGTTGTGAACCGAAAGTATCCTGTCAGATTGCATGATCTCGATGGAACCGTGGCCTGATAGACCTCCTGATTTAGTTGGAAACTTTTTTCTTGGAGTATGCATGAAAGACGTTTTCTGTTGCGACATCCCAACAACTCCAGAGAACATTCGGGAGCTTATCAACATTGCTTGTAATTCACGTCATAAGGCAAGAATTAAAGCAGCGGTGAAGTGTTTCATGCAATGTATGGAGCTGTGAGTCATTGTCCATGATCATCTTCAACAACTTTGAATTTACTTTCATTTCTTGTGTCTATAATTCGTTACAGTATTAAAAGTATGTTAAATATCCTCGTTTGTCTCTCTTATTAAGATGAATGTTGCGTCTGCATTAATGCGTGACACGTTTCTGAAAATGTCTTGAGGTGATAAGATAAAATATAGGGTCCTCCTTAATAAAAACCTATTGCTGTTCATATCTTCGTAATATAGAAAGATAAATGAAAAGCAGTAAGCTGGTTATGGTTCCCTGGTTTCTAAGCAACAATTGCTTGACACATTTTTTATTTGGCATCTGGACCAAAAAGGTTATTTAGGTTAATGTCGAAGGGTGACCTTGTATAGTATTTTTATTTTTCGATCGAAGCATCCATCAAGGGGGAAGGCATGGTCTGTCACGCGGGTTTCTATTGTTTTGCCTTAGTGTATGTCAAGTAAGCTACTTCTCTTTGTCTTTTATCCGAGTAATATCAGATATTTTTATTTACATTAGGGACTGAAAGGGCGTGAAGTCAAGATTGCACATGATATCTTCTTTATTAGGACTCATTATTAGTTTCGGCTAACAATCTAGCCATCCATCATATTAAAACAATAGCGTATTGCCGTTTCAAATTATTAACTGATACAATTACTAGTACAGAGTAGTGCAAATAAAAGTGGCTCGGGAACGGAGTTGCATGGTACAAAGGAACACATCAGAGGAGAGGAAATACTGTAATAACCTGAGTACAGTAGCTGTTGAAAGTGACCACCATTCATCTCTTGGCACTTGTAGGCTCTGTTCAACGAATTACTGTAGACGGATCGAAGCTGGACTGTTGGAATTGCTGCACCCTCATCGGAAATGATCTGCTGCTTTTTGTGAAGACTATGAGGGTTGTTGTGATACGCATTATATTTGTAGATGCCCCACACAATGTAATCACAAATTGACAGGTCAGGGTCGCCAACTAGAACCTCGACCAGACTGACATCTACTAGCAATTCCGTCAGGTGTGAAGACTGTCAATGTCCTCCAAGATTCTGCCGGCTACATGGGCAGTTGCTCCATCCTGTTGGAAGTAACTGTAGGTCTATTTCTCCTTCGTTAATGCTACCACAAGCAGTTTCTAAACGTTGGCAATGTAGGGCTGCGAACTCAGTGTCTGATGAAAGAAGATGGGACCAGTAATGCTGCGTGCAGACGCAGCACACCAAAACGCATCCTTCTGATGTTCCGTCGAAGTTATGTGGATTCTCCGCTGCGCAGAACCTGTGACTCTGTAAGTTGACAAAACCAGTCAAGTGGAAACAGGCCTCATTAGACATAAAGAACAGATCCATGTCGAATTCATTTATTGCTACGCCACAATCAGTGAACAGTCACTCACAAAACTCGAGACGTTGAGGAGCATCTGATGGTTGTGATGTATGAATAACGGACACTCGGTAGGGATTCATGTACGGGTCGAGATGGAGGGTTCGTCCGCATGATCGTCGTTATTACTAGTCTCTTGCGTCATGCGTCGGGTTGACTGGATAGGACTCAGAAGCATTTTCTAGTGAACTGCAGCCACATTCACTGGTGAACAGGTCCTGCCCGACGCCATTCTTGACCTAAGCTTTACATGGCTCTCTTTCTGGCACTTTGACATTACAGTACATCACATTACTTTTCAGTAGACAACTGACCATACTGTTTCCATGACTCTGATGTCACACAACTTGCTGTAAGGAACACCCGCTGCTCCACTGTGAGTACCATAGTCCATCGTCCCCTTTGCACTGTTCACTCACACTGACACAGCCCACACACAATGCGCCCTGAAGCGGTTGGATCACGTGGCGGACGTACACGTGGTGCTCGCGTCACGGGTTGTGGTTATATGCATACATTCACGTCCAATCGTTTCCACTCGTCTGGGCCACTTTTATTTGTACCACCCTGTATTTCGTAATAGAGGCCATCATATATATTTTACTATGACGTGGTACGTGTGAATAATACTAAAGCTGAAGCCCATTACAACTCTCAAGAAACGCAACATTCAACATATGCGTAATATGAGTCTCCATTTCGTCACAGTACCGGCGATACGTGTGTATACTATGTTTAAACTGCGTGTGGCGTTTTTTGAACGTTGTAATAGGCATCAGTTGCCATATTATTCACATATATCACGTCGCAGCAACTTCTATACACTGGTGGAAGCCGGCTGGAGTGGCAGAGCGGTTCTAAGCGCTGCAGTCTGGAACCGCGTGACCGCTACGGTCGCAGGTTCGAATCCTGCTTCGGGCATGGATGTGTGTGATGTCCTTAGGTTAGTTAGGTTTAAGTCATTCTATGTTATAGAGGACTGATGACCTCTGCAGTTTAGTCCCATAGTGCTCAGAGCCATTTCAACCATTTGAACGCTGGTGGAAAAAATGTAACACAAAGAAGGAGTTGTGGAACATAAATAAAAGGCGTTTTTCTACATTTGAAAAACCATATCTATTCAAATTTCGCGCTAGTCGGATAAAAGTGGTGCTAGTAGCATCACTATGAGGATGTAAATCAGGTTTGCTCTTAATACATGTTGTAACGGCCGTAATCGCTAATTACCTTTGAGACTGGACGTGGTGAGTCGATGTTGGTCAAGAATGCAATTATCAAAACCTCACTGAGTTTGAATGAGGTCTTATAACAGAGCTTCGATATCTGAAAAAGACTTGGGAGGAATGTAGACACAGTACGTGAATGCTGGGGACGATATTCACGGGAGTTGCGGTAGTAAGAAGACCGGGATCCGATGGGCCCCGAGGCATTACCGAGAGGGAAGACCACAGTGTTCTGCAGCAATTTCAGCAGCAGTTGGCACCATACTGACACAACGAACTGTTAAAAATCAGTTACTTCAAGGACATCTCCGCTGACCCCAAACAAGAGTCACCTCCGTCCTCGCTAGTGTCAAGTGAAAGATCTTTGGAGGGCAAGATGAAAGTTTGATGTGTTTTCCGATGAAATATGGTTCTGCTTCTCTCGGTGATAGCTGTGTGTTGGTTACAAGGAGGCCAGTTGAGGGCCCGAAATCAGACTGTCTGCGCGCTGGACACACTGAAGCTATACCTGGAGTGATGGTCTTGGGTGTGATTTAGTATGACAGCAGTCACACTCATGCACTTTGACTGCAAAGCTACACATCAGTCTGGTGAGTCGACCTGGTGTGCTACCATTCATGAACAGCGTTCCAGGGGTTTCTTTTCCAACGAGATAACGCTCGTACACATACTGCTGTCGTAACCCAACACGGTCTATAATGTGTCGACGTGTTACCTTGTTCTACTCGATCATCAGATCTGTCCTCAATCGAGCACATGTCGGACATCACCGGACGACATCTCCAGCGTCATCCGAAGCATTAACCGTCCCTGTATTGACCGACCGAGTGCAACAGGCAAGGAACTCATTCCCATAAATTGCTATCCGTCACCTGCACAAGGCATGCACGTTTGCATTCTTTCATTCAATATTTTGGCGGTTACACCAGTTGTTAATGTATCAGCATTTCACATTTCCAATGGCCCACCTCGCGCTTACATTAATCTGTTATTCTGCGGTGTTAATCAATTCATTATGTTACTTAGAAAAATGTATTCCACAAATTTTATTACACTACATTAATTATTTTTGATATTGCAATTTTTTCAGTCATTGTACGAATATCTCTGTGCCGTATATAATGATTGTGTCACTTACTAAGTTGAAACGGTGAGGGGTAAAAACCATATAGTATTATCGGATACCAACAGTGAACAGATCTGAGAATGTACTCTCGGTATGCAGCCATAGGGTGCATCAGTTTAATTCGGAGGGACCGTAGGCGTGCAGATGGAACAGACCGACCGGCGTAATGAGTCGCACCAGCGGCGCCGTTCGTCAGCGTCGGGAGATAGTGGCGCGGAATTCTTTCCGCTTGGCGGGCAGCAAAGTACCTGCCTTATCTGGGGGCGAGGGCGGCCGCTGCTTGTAAATACCGAGGGCCCAGCCCGGCACGGCAGCGTGCACTGTAATTGTAGTGCCTGTTTGGGTCGAGCCGGGCGTTGGAGCAGGGAATGCAAAAGGGTGGGGGTCGGAGGGTGGGGGGGGGGGGGGGAGGGAAGGAGTGGGGAGGTGCGACGCGAGTAATGACCCGCCGCGCGGCCGTAATGAAGTTCTTGCTAACAAGGCTGCTGCTCGCCGGGAGCTGGTGGCTGCCCCCAGGTGCGACCACGTGTCACCACTTCCCCTCCGTCAAACTCTGCCTGCTATTCTGTCCGATGTGATATGTCCATCCCTCTTTCGCTCAAGAAGGCAGGAAAAGTTTCGTGGGCTCTAGGTAAAAATCCACTTATGTTACGATCTAATCCCCTTTTAGATTATTAAAGGATATTGTTTTCCAATGAGTGCATTACTTTACACCTCTGCAGTCATCAGAGGTCTAAATGCCTATTTGCCGATTCCGAAACTTCATTTGAATGAAACGGTTATCCAGCCACAAAAATCTTGGCAGATGGGAACAGCGGCAATACTAATCGTGCCACACCTCGTTTCCCATTATCTCAGCGTCTTTCTGAACAAGTGCTTTTATCATACGAATAATGATATTTTTCTTTTGATTTACAGGCCTCTTCTCGTCTGTAGTTTCACACTTCGTCCAATAGATACTAAACATTAGAACAACTGTAACTTAGTTCCTCTAAAACACCTGTATCGATACCGTCAGTCGAGGAGGGTGAGAACGACATCGGTGATGTTAGCTGTTGAGAAATAAGAGGAAAGGGGTTCTCTTGAAATAAACTTTGAAGCGAGGGTATATGGTAAGGTCTTGAAAAATATAATGATGAGACTAAATCCGATGACTAGCTTACTAGCGTGTTGGTCCACATTTGGAACGCAATACATCATCGATGTGGATGGTATGCATCCGACAAAACCTTGATAGTTTTCCATAGGTATGTGGCATAAAATGTCTAACCACAGGTAATTCCAGTAAATTACGGGCCAGTGCGTTGTAGGCTTGTGCTTAATACACACACCAGGAAAAGTTTTTCATCACCTCAGTTCCGAGAGATCCGGAATCTTTACGGAAAACTGGAATAGAGATCAACATAAACATCACTTCCGCCCTTCTTATTGCTCATGAAAACCACAGACTGCATGTTGTACCACCATATAGCGAGACCTTCAGATGTGTTGGTCCAGATTTCTGTAGACACCGGTATCTCTAATACCCATTAGCACGTCCTCTTGCATTGATTCATGCTTGTATTCGCCGTGGCATACTATCGACTCGTTCATCAAGGCGCTGTTGGTCCAGATTGTCCCACTGCTCAACAGCGATTCGGCGTAGATCCCTCAGAGTGGTTGGAGGGTCACGTCGCCCATAAACAGCCCTTCTCAATCTATCCCAGGCATGATCGATAGGGTTCATGTCTGGAGATCATGCTGACCACTCTAGTCGAGCGATGTCGTTATTCTGAAGGAAGAGGTGCATGATGGGGGCGGGAATTGTCATCCATGAAGAATGCCCCGCCTTTATGTTGCCTCTATGGTTGCAACATCGGCCGGAGGATGGCATTCACGTGTCGCACAGCCTTCACGGCGCCTTCTATGACCACCAGCGGCGTGCTTCGGCCTCACATAAAGCCACTCCAAAACAGCAGAGAATCTCCACCTTCCTGCAATCGCTGGACAGTGTGTCTAAAACGTGCAGCCTAACCAGGTTGCCTCCGAACAAGTCTGTGACGATTGTTTGGTTGAAGGCATATGGGACACTCATCGGTGGAGAGAGCGGTCCATTCGGCATCTTGTTGGGCCCATTTGTACTACGCTGCATGATTTCGTGGTTGCGAAGATGTATCTCGCCATGGACCTCGGGAGTGAGCTGCGCATCATGTAGCCTATTGCGCACAGTTTGAGTCATAACTCGAGGTCCTGTGGCTGCACAAAAAGCATTATTCAACATTGTTGCGTTGCTGTCAGGGTTCCTCCGAGCCATATTCCGTAAGTATCGGTCATCCACTGCAGTAGTAACCTTTTGGCGGTCTGAGCGAGGCATGTCATCGACAGCTCCTGTCTCACTGTATCTCCCTCATATCCGAACAGCAACGCTTTGGTTCATTCCGAGACGCCTGGACACTTCCCTTCTTGAGAGCCCTTCCTGGCACAAAGTAACAATGTGGACGCGATCGAACCGCGGTATTGACGGTATAGGGATAGGGATGGTTGATCTACAGACAACACAAGCTGTGTACCTTCTTCCTGGGGGAATGACTGGAAATGATCGGCTATCATCCCCCCCCCCCCCCCCCCGCTGCCTTATAGGCCCTGCTCATGCATGGTTGTTTACATCTTTGGGCGGGTGCGGGTGCGGGTGCGGGTGCGGGTGCGGGTGCGGGTTTAGTGACATCTCTGAACTGTCAAAGTGACTGTGTCTGCGATACAATATCCATAGTCCTATCTTCAGGAGATCTAGGAACTGGGGTGCTGCAAAACTTTTTTGATGTGTGTCCATGTTCCATCAGATTCAGATCAGTCGAATTTAGTGGCTAAGACACCAACGAGAATTCTCAAACAATTATCTTCTATACTTGTGACGCCAACAGTTATCCCGCCGGAATATGCCATCGCTGTGGTCAGGACATCAACCATTTTGGGGTTGATGCAGTCCACATAATATTCACGTAGGTCACAAAAGACATGGTGTTCTACCATAGGTCCCATTGTGTCCAAGTGGATATCCTCCATAGCATATGATGCACCTATGCTCCCACCTAACTGCTTGCTGGTGTGCACTGGTAAAATAATAAAGCGAGTTGACTATCTTACTGGCCCATTTCAGTCGCACCATTGCTACTGCCCCACTGCCCGCTACGATCTTTGCTATGCGATGATAACAAGCTTGTTTGTTTTTCGCGCTGTGACCGTTGTAGTTATGTGAACAGCAGCAGGGAAATTATTCCTGGTGAGCTGCTAGGTTGCAGCGTTAACGTAACATGGCTACTCGTGAGCAAGGAGCTGCTAGGTGCCAGCAGCGAGGCTACAGGGTGAAGGTGTCCTAATATTGACAGCACTGGCCTTTGTCCGTGGGACAATGCAAGCTTTGGGCAGTCGTTCACAAGGATGATGGCACATCCCGAAACGACCATCGACCTGGTATAATAAGAAACATGATTCATTGGACAAAGTGGTACTTTTCATTAATCCATGGTCGAATTTCTACGATTCTGTGTGCTTCTATATCCCTACATAAATGACGTAAGGAGTTTGACTAAAATATAACTTAAATGTTTATTTGACACTACAATGGTGAACCCATTGTCAAAGTACATAATTTTTTTTTAAAGAAGGGGGTTAGGTTACCGGTTTCAACGAGCCACGTCAGGCAACCGAGGGAATAGTGGCACAACCATGTCAGTACAAGTTATGCCAATGCTTGCCCAAACGTTCATTCTATGACACACTAATGTGGACACACTGGTGTGTCAGTCCTATACTAAAGTACAGTGTGTTTTGAGATTCTCTTTTCGGAAAATAGTAAAATTATGTGCTGCGTTCCATTTGGGATCCTACTGTGCTTGACACACGTACGACTTGTGAGTTTATATCAGCCATACAATCGTTGTGTCACAGCAGGACCTATTGCAAGGACTTCAAAAATGGTTCAAATAGCTCTGAGCACTATGGGACTTAACATCTGAGGTCATCAGGCCCCTAGAACTTAGAACTACTTAAACCTAACTAACCGAAGGACATCACACACATCCATGCCCGAGGCAGGACTCGAACCTGCGACCATAGCGGTCGCGCGGTTCCGGACTGAAGCGCCTAGAACCGCTCGGCCACACCGGCTGGCTATTGTAAGAACTCTTGGCAGTGTTTACGTTGGTATAGTTTTCATCTGTTCTACATCAGGACATGGAATGAACGTTTGGGCAAGCATTGGCATAACTTCTACTGACATGGTTGTGCCATCACTGCCTCTGTTGCCTGGTCTCATTATTTCTCGTTCTTTTTTTTTCTTTTTTTTAAAGATGTGTGGTCATAATTCCAATTTTAAATTTGAAAATGACGAAGTAGTTCGTTGAAAAAGGGCAACGTAATGCCTTTTTTTTAAAAAAAAAGGTTTCGTGCACTGTGATTGTTGCTTCACTATTGTAGTGTGGGATAAACAGATTCTACGTTTGTTCGAGTGGCCATCTTCGCAGCAGCTGTTAACATCTGTTATTATAGGTTACCTGTCTTGAGCTGACTGGAACAATCTAATTAAAAAGAATTACACCAGACGCGTTTCGATTTTGTTTAAAAATTATCTTCTGTTGTTATTCTGTAAATTGGGTACAAACGGGTGTATCCAGTCTACGAATAATCACAGAAGATGCTTTGTAAAAAAAAAAAGAAAAACGCGTCTGGTGTAACTCTTTCTAATTAAGCTGCCGTCAGCTCAAGACAGATAACCTTTAATAACAGATTTAAGATTCGGCGTATACTGCGATCGGTATTCATTTTGTTATTGGCTCAACCAATGAACATTTGAAGGATGATTCCTTTGCAGCCGTACATTTAATTATGTGTACTTAATGGTGTGGTCGAAATATTTGTGCCCACAATAACGTTGCACACTGGCGTTGGACATGCCAAACAACATTGTCTATCCTGATTTACAAAGTATGTAGGTATCTGATGTCTCGTTCTGTGACGAGACATGGGTACCTAATACCTAATTATTTTGGAAATATAAGACCCCTTTAAGTTCTTTATTTGTAGGCAGTACAGGAGTCGCATCATTTTAGCCGCGTCATCAGATACAATAAAATCATGTTCAAAATGTTCAAATGTGTGCGAATCCCTAAGGGACAATACTGTTGAGGTCATCGGTCCCTTAACTTACACACTACTAAAACTAACTTAATTTAACTTATGGCAAGAAAAACACAGACACCCATGACCGAGGGAGGACTCGTACCTCCGGTGGGAGAGGCCGCGGAATCCGTGACATGGCACCTGTAACCTCGCTGCAGCTCCGCGCCGGCAATAAAATCATGTCATGTTCGGATCGTAAAAAGAAAATGTCAGCAATTTTTCACTAAGAAGCTGACGTCGAGCATACAATAACATAAAAAATGGTTCAAATGGCTCTGAGCACTATGGGATTTAACATCTTCGGTCATCAGTCCCCTAGAACTTAGAACTACTTAAACCTAACTAACCTAAGGACATCACACACATCCGTGCACGAGGCAGAATTCGAACCTGCGACCTTAGCAGTCCCGCGGTTCCGGACTGAAGCGCCTAAACCGCACGGCCATACAATAACATAGAACGCTCCTGTGACACCATGAGTAACTGTATCTGATGAAGTAGCGGGGTCACTATATAGCGAAGTAGTGATCAAATGACAGACAGTGTATGATGATTTACGGGATATTGTGAAATTTGAGAAGCTAACTGCCCTTGTTTGCCCCTATCAAGCTCACGCGGTTAACTCTATACCAAAAGGCTGTGGGTCAAGTTTCAACTGCGGCCTTATCTTTTCGAAATTATATATCCAGGCTGCAGCTGCTGTGACTTCAAAGCCTCCTGCGTAATACCTAATCCTATAGAGCACGACAGCCGACCAGTTTCGTCACTTTCAGGTGACGGGACATTTGTCAAAGACATTTATGTCGGAGGATTCCCCATGTGTGGTCTGTATCATCCGTAGAATGATTCCCCATTCGTCTATCCTCATTATTAATTATCCTTACCACGTCACACGCTCTCAGTGCCCCCAGGTTGCATTCATTGTTGACAAAGAACGGAATATACACAGGTAATTACGACGCATGACCCTCAGTTTGGAAATCTTAGTCCTTCCTTTGGAAGCACAGTCGTTGAGTCGTTATTGAATACGAAGTATCACTTTTGCTTTCGGCGCTTGCATCTCAGCTGTGAATTTAGTTGTTGGAAGTGACTGATTTTGTTTGAAGTTCAAGAAGTTTTGTAGCTGGCGTTAATTCAAGAGCTCGAATTCTTTATATCAGCTCAAATCGCATAAACGAAAACTTGTCCTCTGGTAAACAAGAACTGAATAATCTTATTTCAAGTGTTAGGTTGGCTACAAGAGGAGAAATAGGGCAAATCACGTATGCCATTCGCCATGTACTACACACAACTTCGTACATTTTTTCTTATTCTCATGATTTGAATAGAACCAACTGACCACTTAACGACCTGTTACTTTTGTATGACAAACATAAATGGCAAGCAAGGAAAAACAAAGGAAACTGTACAGTGCCCTCGTTTACCGTGAACTATTAGGCCTATATGGTGGTGAAGAATAGCCGATCCAGAGCCTCCTGTGAATGTGATCGTGAATACAGTACCGAACTCGCAGGAGACAGCTTAAGAGGTATGCTTACTGACAATAATTGTAGGTTACAGTGAATCGAATGAGCCACAAGCATTGTGTCAGTGGGATATCAATGGTCTTGTCTGTGATGGTATTTTGGCAAGTAACATGCTCAGGAATCGACAGCAGACCAACACCGACAACGATAGTTTAGGTATACATGCCGACGTCGCAAGCTGAAGATGAACAGATACAGAAAGTGTATGAGGATATTGAAAGGGTAATGCAGTGTGTGAAGGGGGAAGAAAATCTAATAGTCATGGGCGACTGGAATGCAGTTGTAGGGGAAGGAGTAGAAGAAAAGGTTACAGGAGAATATGGGCTTGGGACAAGGAATGAAAGAGGAGAAAGACTAATTGAGTTCTGTAACAAGTTTCAGCTAGTAATAGCGAATACCCTGTTCAAGAATCACAAGAGGAGGAGGTATACTTGGAAAAGGCCGGGAGATACGGGAAGATTTCAATTAGATTACATCATGGTCAGACAGAGATTCCGAAATCAGATACTGGATTGTAAGGCGTATCCAGGAGCAGATATAGACTCAGATCACAATATAGTAGTGATGAAGAGTAGGCTGAAGTTCAAGACATTAGTCAGGAAGAATCAAAACGCAAAGAAGTGGGATACGGAAGTACTAAGGAATGACGAGACACGTTTGAAGTTCTCTAACGCTATAGATACAGCAATAAGGAATAGCGCAGTAGGCAGTACAGTTGAAGAGCAATGGACTTCTCTAAAAAGGGCCATCACAGAAGTTTGGAAGGAAAACATAGGTACAAAGAAGGTAGCTGCGAAAAACCATGGGTAACAGAAGAAATACTTCAGTTGATTGATGAAACGAGGAAGTACAAACATGTTCGGGGAAAATCAGGAATACAGAAATACAAGTCGCTAAGGAACGAAATAAATAGGAAGTGCAGGGAAGCTAAGACGGAATGGCTGCAGGAAAAATGTGAAGACATCGAAAAAGGTATGATTGTCGGAAGAACAGACTCAGCATACAGGAAAGTCAAAACAACCTTTGGTGACATTAAAAGCAACGGTGGTAACATTAAGAGTGCAACGGGAATTCCACTGTTAAATGCAGAGGAGAGGGCAGATAGGTGGAAAGAATACACTGAAAGCCTCTATGAGGGTGAAGATTTGTCTGATGTGATAGAAGAAGAAACAGCAGTCGATTTAGAAGAGATAGGGGATCCAGTATTAGAATCGGAATTTAAAAGAGCTTTGGAGGACTTACGGTCAAATAAGGCAGAAGGGATAGATAACATTACATCAGAATTTCTAAAATCATTGGGGGAAGCGGCAACAAAACGACTATTCACGTTGGTGTGTAGAATATATGAGTCTGGCGATATACCATCTGACTTTCGGAAAAGCGTCATCCACACAATTCCGAAGACGGCAAGAGCTGACAAGTGCGAGAATTATCGCACAATCAGCTTAACAGCTCATGCATCGAAGCTGCTTACAAGAATAATATACAGAATAATGGAAAAGAAAATTGTGAATGCGCTAGGTGACGATCAGTTTGGCTTTAGGAAAAGTAAAGGGACGAGAGAGGCAATTCTGACATTACGGCTAATAATGGAAGCAAGGCTAAAGAAAAATCAAGACACTTTCATAGGATTTGTCGACCTGGAAAAAGCGTTCGACAATATAAAATGGTGCAAGCTGTTCGAGATTCTGAAAAAAGTAGGGGTAAGCTATAGGGAGAGACGGGTCATATACAATGTGTTCAACAACCAAGAGGGAATAATAAGAGTGGACGATCAAGAACCAAGTGCTCCTATAAGAAGGGTGTAAGACAAGGCTGTTGCCTTTCACCCCTTCTCTTCAATCTGTACATCGAGTAAGCAATGCTGGAAATAAAAGAAAGGTTCAGGAGTGGAATTAAAATACAAGGTGAAAGGATATCAATGATATGGATCTCTGATATCATTGCTATCCTGAGTGAAAGTGAAGAAGAATTAAATGATCTGCTGAACGGAATGAACAGTCTAATGAGTACACAGTATGGTTTGAGAGTAAATCGGAGAAAGACGAAGGTAATGAGAAGTAGTAGAAATGAGAACAGCGAGAAACTTAACATCAGGATTGATGGTCATGAAGTCAATGAAGTTAAGGAATTCTGCTACCTAGGCAGTAAAATAACCAATGACGGACGGAGCAAGGAGGACATCAAAAGCAGACTCGCTATGGCAAAAAAGGCATTTCTGGACAAGAGAAGTCTACTAATATCAAATACCAGCCTTAATTTGAGGAAGAAATTTCTGAGGATGTACGTCTGGAGTACAGCATTGTATGGTAGTGAAACATGGACTGTGGGAAAACTGGAACAGAAGAGAATCGAAGCATTTGAGATGTGGTGCTATAGACGAATGTTGAAAATTAGGTGGACTGATAAGGTAAGGAATGAGGAGGTTCTACGCTGAATCGGAGAGGAAAGGAATATGTGGAAAAGACTGATAAGGAGAAGGGACAGGATGATAGGACATCTACTAAGACATGAGGGAATGACTACCATGGTACTAGAGGGAGCTGTAGAGGGCAAAAACTGTAGAGGAAGACAGAGATTGTAATACGTCAAGCAAATAATTGAGGACGTAGGTTGCAAGTGGTACTCTGAGATGAAGAGGTTAGCACAGGAAAGGAATTCGTGGCGGGCTGCATGAAACCAGTCAGTAAAAAAACAAACAAAAAAAAGCTCAGGTTTTAGCTTCCTCGTTTAAGAGATGCAATCTCTTTCACTGTAGGAAAGTGAATGTTTATCTTAAAGACAATGCTCATTTGTTTGACATTTCTCCAAGGAGAGTGATATGATTTCTCATGATGGTATCGAGTCACGTATGGACACTTTTGGCTATAAAGGGAAGTCAAATGAAAACGAGACTATGGGAAAAATATGTGATCCGATTATTACTTCAAAAGCAGTCGCCTCAACTATTAATAGATTTATTTCACTGTGAGATAAGATGGTCAAAGCCTTCATGGAAAAATATTTACGGCTGTCTTCGGGACAACGATTCTACTACACGCCTTAGTCCACAGCAAATCGATGGCACGAAAGTCCTTCAGCGCACCCAAAATATGGAAATCGCATGTGGACTGTACGAAGGATGTGTAGGTGCTTCCCAACGAAACTTCTGCAGTGTAGTAGTAACAAGCGGCATTCTATCTCCGGCAAAGTCACGATGACCTTTTCCTTTAACTAAACGAGTCCGCTGCTCGTTGATTTCTGGAACACGGCACCACAGCTAATTCTCAGAAGTAAGAGGACATTTTACAATAATTGAAGTGTGACATAAAGTCCAAACGCCCTGGAATGTTGACGGACGGCATCATTCTCTTCGAGAATAATTCCCGTCCTCATCTTACCAACGTTGTTTCCACTACGATACACGCGTTTCGCTGGGAAGCCCTTACACATCCTCCATACAGTCCCGAGCTCTCCCCATGTGATTTCCATGTATTTGCAGCCTTGAAGCAACGCATTCATGGTCGTCGATTTGCTTCGAACGAAGAGGCGCGCACCTGGGCACAATCATTGTTCATTAGGAAATCGCACACATTTTTTCATGAAATCACTGACCGTCTTATCTCACAGCTGGATAAATTTAATAACATCTACGGCGATTACTTTGAAATGATACATACTTTACTTAGGTTTTTTTTAGAAAAAATCTGTATCGTTTTCATTTGACTACCTCTTATATAACGTCATTGGAAATCAGTTTTGCTTGTCCATAGATTTGAAGAAGTTAGTGTGAAGCAGTTTTTCCCAAACAAGGGATAAAAGTCCTTCCGTCTTCATGCAGTTAATCTGAAGGCGACACTTGAGAACTTGGAACTGCTACTCGGAAACATCCAGTAGGAGAAACACAAATGGCGTTACCTCCTGTCTCTCAAAGCGATATTGCATCAGGCCAGCGAGTAGGCTTCCAGGCGTCATTGCTCGAAAGCGATAACCGATCAGACCCATGTGATTCTTACAATAAAATGTTACTGCAACAAAGAAAAGATCATACTAAATGTCTCAGGGGCGTTCTGAGTTTGTTGTAAAGCACTTAACGAAAGAACAAGGATAGTACTCCGTCATTCGCCTTCGAAGTATCCGCCCCCAGCGTTTCCCACTTTTTTTCTGAAACACGTTAAAAGGGTAGAAAATAAATTAATTAGATGGTAGGGAGACATGATGGTTGTAAACGTGAAATAATGAACTCCACTACTTATGGTTAAATACGTTACTGTGAAGCGAATGAAATTACACTCAACTCAGCTTTCATCTGTTCCATACAATCTATCATCAAGGAAAGACTACATGAAGATGTGAATACAGGTGAAATCAAATCTGTCTTTTTCTTCTCAGCGTCGTTGCTTTAACTTATTTTACACTTCCAGAAGATTTTCCCAGTCTAAATGTTCATTGGAATTACGGAAGTGTTCAAGGATTTATAGGTCATGACACGTTTTATCAGATACATTATTTAAAATAGATCACTATATCGGTCAGTTAGATAACAAAAGGAAACACTTCAGTGATTACAGAATATCTTAGGTACAACGACCAATATACTAGCATATGACATTGATAACTGAAAGTAGAAAAGTCCAGTAAACAAGGCTTTTAAAATTCATACTTTAGTAGTTATGAGCACTTGTTCAGTTGAAAATACATGTTTCACAGTAGCGAAGATGAACAAGAGCTCATAACGTAATACCGATTAGAGTTTACTGAACACTTTTTCTTATATTGGCCCATGTTATAATCTCTCTAAATATGGGAAGCAAAGGGACTGCAGTAGACGTGATTTCTTTCAAGTGCCGAAGATGAAGAGGTGCTCACAGCTCTTGAGCTGTGCATTTTAGAGTTCATGTTTTCTAGACAGTTTTATTCCGAATGACCGTTACTGACATACCCCACAATATTTATCATTCATTCTGGATCCAGATCGAAAAGTAATTGCTAGCCTTCTCAGCAACCAGCTCGTCTACTGGAGCACTGCCGCTCTCTTTGTAAATGGGGCAGCGGAGAAAGTTTACATCATTATTATGGGAAAATGTCCCGCTCGGCATTATATTGTATCTAGACAGAAGAATGCCGAGGAAACGCTCTTCTTGATCCCAAATAAGTATATCTACCTCTGCGATACACGTTAGACTGGGTTACATCAAAAACTTTCTGAGAGCCCTAGACTTCATGTTTGTTCATTTATTTACGAGGAAGTTTCTGAGGACTACCAATATGGAATATCTGAAGGACGCAAAATTATGGGATTAATGTCTGATGGTCATTTCGGTGTAAGTGACGTTAAAAGAAGTATCAGCAAGAGATTTAGACAACTTCGGGGCAGAGAACATTCGCGGTGTTACCGCATGAATTATTGCGATCACACCACCTTATGATGTGTAACATGTCACTTACACTACAATTCTTGAAAGATCATTTGGTCTTCCATATAATCTATTCGTGATTGCGAATATGGAGAACGAGCTGCTATTTAATGGAATGAGGCAATGAAAATTTGTGTCGGACAGCGACTCGAACTGGGATTTCCCGCTCACTCGAGCACGACTCACGGCCACACACAAACTTCCATATGTCGTCAACCAAGCGTCTATAACCTGTACTCTTACATCAGTTATGTGTATTCCCGTGCAGAGGAGACATTTGACTCGGAAACCACTTGCCCAGTGTCGTCAGATAAATACTATATTGCAGTTTCTGTGTTATTCCTAATTATGATGCAAAGTTCCTTCAGACCTGCATTCATGTCCGAAGGAAATTTGCATGGTAATTCGGTATAGCACAGACACTGCAATATCGCATTTGGACTTCTTGCCTATAACCTAGGCACCGTTATCGACGAACGTGAAGATCGGTTACAACAGGACATTTCTCAAAATGGCAAGCATTACAAAGTCAAATGGTGTACCGCAGTATTGGCCGACTATTGCTGATTGTGTCGAAGCGAAGTTCTTCAGGCTAAGGAAGGCAAGAAATCTGATTGTGTCGAAGCGAAGTTCTTCAGGCTAAGGAAGGCAAGAAATCTGAATGAAAATATATTTATTTATGGTTTTTTAGTTTTAAGTTACTTATTTCTTTACTTTGTACACTGCCAGGTTTTTTATTTTTTTTCTATTTGGTGTTGGAGTTTTGCTGCGAGGGAACGTCACGTGGACAAATGCATATAATTCATAGGCTACCGCAAGTACTTACAAAAAGCACTATTACATAAAAACCGGGCGCTGTGGTCGAGCTGTTCTAGGCGCTTCAGTCCGGAACAGTGCGGCTGGTACGGTCGCAGGTTCGAATCCTTCCTCGGGCATGGATCTGAGTGATGTCCTTAGGTTAGTTAGGTTTAGGTAGTTCTAAGTCTTGGGGAATGATGACCTCAGATGTTAAGTCCCATAGTGCTTAGAGCCATTTGAACCATTACATGAAAACGGAACCAGTAGAGAAACTCTTAAATTAATTATGATTTCAGGGACGAATAATCAACAAAAAATGATGTTGACCATTGCAATTATTGCCACGTACCGCGCTGCAGCTTCCTGGCACAGCCAACTACTTGTAAACATGCAGAAACAGACCAGAGGATCCGCACTCATGACACTGACACGCAGACGAGGAGTCCCCATTGTCCTATTCTGCTGTTTGAACGGTTTTTTAGAAATATGTTCTTACGTAAGTTGCTGAAAGCTGTAATTATTCGTGTTCTGGTTATTGCTATCTCACATTCTATATCGCCACGCCCATATGTTGGATTTCAAGATTTAAAATAGCATCAGAACAATAAATTTTTCGCCAAAACTGGTTCAAATATATCCAGCTTGTGATACAAAATATGGTAAGTAAATTACTAATTTTACTGCTGATTAGCTACCGGACATAATTTGACGTGACATATTTAATATGTGAACGTAGTTAAAAACGTAGCTACATTCCACACGGGCTTACTAAATGAGCTATATTATGGCAGTGCAGTATCCAATTTTCCTTTTGTATTTAGTTTTATCCATCAATGTGAACGTTTGTGCTAACGCAGTTTCAGGTTACTGATTCCTGCTTTGCGTTTAAGTAACGTTAATATGAATTATGTTATAGACTTAACTTTGTTCTCTCTCAGGGTGGCTACCAACAGCCGGTGGTCACTGTCTAAGGCCTCAGATGGAATGACCTTAACATCTGTGAGGCTGATCATCATCTGCCTATCCACTAATACATAGTCTACTACTGAAGTTTGGGACCAGTCTCCACTGTATCAAGTTATTTTATGGTTACTTCTCTTCTTGTACCAGGAATTTGCGATCGCCAGCCCATTCCTCTTGCAGAACTCCAGCAACAATTTTCCTTCTCTATTTCGGTTCCCCCAGCCCTCTGGTCCCATTATCTCCTCGAATCCTTTCCTGTCTGTGCCAACATGTGCACTGAGGTCCCCTATTATAATTTGATTACCTCCATTTAGCTGCTTTTGCATGTCATCTTCAAATTCCTCCTTCTCCTTTTTTGTACACCCCTCCTGTGGGGCATATGCTTGGATGATTTCAATGCTTTTTCCTTTCACTCGTACTCTGGCTTTTATCATTCGATCATTGATACCTTCCACCTCTTCCTGCAAACCCTCTCTGACCCTATTGCCACTCCATTTCTTCCCCTCTCATTCCCTATCCAGTACAGTTTACATCCTTTACGTAGTGGTTTTTCACCAACTCCTCTCCACCTAGTCTCAGCAAGTCCCAAGATGTCCAATTTGCTCCTTTCCATCATTTCTACAATTTCAACTTCCCAGTTAGAGTCCTTACGTTTAAGGTGCCCAGTCGTAAACCGCTTGGTCGGTTTCCTTTAAATCCGTTCCGTGATCCGAGGCATGTTCCCTTTTTAAAAGCAGTTGATTTATCCACTACTGGCTTGCTAGGCCTATCGCAGCTTCACCAGAGCACCGTTAGCCGTCACGTTTCAGGGTTCCCATAGGGCGTTCCCAGCTATCGTAGCGGTCCTGGGGCACACGAAGTCCCCGCTGTACATCGCCCCTCTAGGCAGTCCCCTAGGGACTGGAGGGCAACAGATATACAGGAGAAAAGGTTGAAGACATGGATGCTGAAAGAAGATGAACGGAGGACCCAGTACCAGACACTGATCAGGAAGAAGCTGCCAAAGGAAGATCAGAGAACAGTGGAAGAAGAATGGGGAGATTTTAAGAGGGCTCTAGTTGAGGCAGCTGAGACTGTGTGCGGAAGAACTAGCACAAAGAGGAGAAGTAAGGAAACCCCATGGTGGAACAACATATGTAAAGAGGCAGTACTTCGAAAGAACAAAGCCTTCAGGGAATGGTTCCAGACCCGAACAGAGGAAGCTAGGGTAAAATATAAGGAAAGCAAGAAAGCGGCACAGACCATAGTAAGGGCGGAGAAGAAGAAGTGGATGGAAAAATGGACAAGAATGTTAGAAGAGGACAGTGAAGGGAACAAAAAAGTACTTTACACCATGGTAAGAAATAAGAGGAACGACAGAAGCGAGTGCCTGAGGATCATGGATAATAATGGAAGAATTGTGGAGGAAATGCATGAGCTCAAAAAGATTTGGAAGGAGTACTTTGAAGATCTGTTGAATGCCGCCAAGCGGGTAACTAACAGCGTTGGAGGGCCTAAGGCAGCAGACGATTATAATAGTGGGGAAATTGATTATCTAACTTGGAATGAAGTGGAAGAAGCCATAAAGAGGATGAAAGGGGGCAAGGCACCAGGTTGGGACGAAGTAACAGTGGATATGATACGAGGAGCAGGAGAAGTAGGAACCCAGTGGCTATACAGAGTGCTGAGGGTGGTGTGGAAGGAGAACAGAATTCCTGAGGATTGGAAGAAAGGAATTATAGTCCCGATCTTCAAGAAAGGGGACAAAAGGAGATGTGAGAACTACAGAGGAATCACCCTGCTATGCCACTGTGGAAAAATCTATGAAAATATCCTGCAGAAGAGAAGAAGAAGCAGTATTGAAAGTAGACTGCAAGAGGAGCAGTATGGTTTCAGACCGGGAAGATCAACAACGGACCTCATATTTGCGGTAAGGCAACTGCAGGAAAGGCACTATGAGTACGGGAAGGACTTAATCATGGCCTTTTTAGATATTGAGAAGGCGTATGACAGTATCTGTAGGGACAAGCTCTGGGATTTGCTGAACGCAAAAGGGATGGATGAAGAGATAACACGAAAAGTCAGAAAAATGTATGAGGGAAGTGAGAGTTGTGTGAAAGTGGGGAGGGAACGTACTGCATGGTTCAAGCTGGAAAATGGGCTGCGACAGGGAAGTGCACTTTCGCCTTTATTGTTTATTATTGTTATGGATGAAATCCTACAGCAAGTATCAGATGCAATTGGAGATCATAAAATGAAAGCAGTGCTTTTTGCCGATGACCTGATGTTATGGGGAAATTGCGAGAAGGAGGTGCAAGAGCAGTTAGATGTATGGGAGGCAACGGCAGCACAATATGGAATGCATTTCTCTGCAAAGAAAAGTGAAATAATTGTCACAACAAGGAAGAAGAATAGGCCAACTGTGGATATAACTTGTGGAGGGGAAAAACTACAAGTGGTAGAGAACTTCAAGTACCTGGGAAGCATGATTGAAAGTAAGGGGGGAAACGCAATGGAAATAAATGAAAGGTGCAGAAAAGCAGGGCAGTTCTACAAATGCATTAGGGGGCTTATTTGGAGCAAGGAGGTGCCACAGAAATCCAAGGGAATTATATACCGAACCTACTTTGTCCCCATATTGGCATACGGAAGTGAGACATGGGTAATGCACAAAAGCGATAAAAGTAGAATACAAGCTAGTGAAATGAAGTTCCAGAGGAGCAGGTTGAGTGTAACAAGACGAGACAGATTGCGAAATGTGTATGTGAGGGAAAGACTAAAGGAGGAACCAGTACAGGACAGGATAGAAAAATCAAGACTGCAGTGGTATGGACACATGAAGAGAATGGATGAGGGAAGAATTCCAAAGAGGATGTTTGATCTGCAACTGGAGGGGAAGAGGCCCAGAGGAAGACCAAGAGATAGATGGGTGAAGGGAGTGAAGGAATGTGTGACGAGAAGAGGAGAGAACTGGACGAAGGTGGAAGAGGGGGAATGGTGGAAAGGCAGAACACGATGGAGAGGCTTGTGTTCCCGACAGACCCAGCTAGTGGCTGGAAACTGTCCAAGATGATGATGATGATGACTTAACTTTGTTGTCCTGTCGTGTATAAAGTTTCTCTGTGAGCAAAAGTCCTGGTAACGCCTTCGATATGTTGATCATTTCCAAATAATTTGAAGAGTTAGTAATTTCTTCCAGTAGTCATACTGTGACTCATACTACGTCACATTGTACTGAAACCAGTGTTACAGCAATCTTCCGATGGTTTTCAGAGTGAAAAGTTTCGGCGTATCTGAGGGTGACATTTATTATCGACACCTGCTGCATGTGCGAAAATTCTATGAGTGACTTTGTGTAATGAGGACGAGAAATTATTTTACCTGCGACATGATTATAATAGTATACGATTTAGTTTATTGTGAAACCGGACGTAGCACATCCTGCACATATAAGTTCATGGTCGGTCTGCAACATGCACCTGAACCTACGCTTTTTCTCTCTTGTTGTATCCAGTCTCTACCGAAGCCCATTTACTGGTGCTCCTATGTCTGATGATACGTGGATGCTACCTATATGCGTCCGTATAACGCCCGATTTACTAAAGTGTCCATTCAGATAGCAGGACGGTTCGTAATGATCTCGGTGACGGATGGACTTCATTATGCAAGGTAGGATAGTCTGAACGTCAGCGACACCTGTAGTCCAATCGATATAAGAAGATCCCTGACGGCTAGCAGCACTGCTCCCAGCTTTCAGATGCGCGGCACTGACGGGTGCAGGCGAAAACCTGCCCCTACGGATGTTGTTTTATGAAACCCGCACTTATGAATCTGGCCTTCGAAAACGACTTCGCCAGATTTTTATATTGTCTCACTCGCACGGAGCAAACTGTTAGTCCTGCAGAAAACGGGACACAATCTTCTCGTATGACTTTTAACGCAGTTAGATTTTGTACTGGGATACGTTTCCGCTGGAGGCCATGGTTTTCGTGTTATCAATGAAAAACTTACAAAATATACTGTAATCGTACTTCTACCCTTCCCATCACTCACCGGACAGCATTTGTACTGTTTTGTTCGTGACACTTCCCCCAATGACTGAAAAAAAAATGGTTCAAATGGCTCTGAGCACTATGGGACTCAACTGCTGTGGTCATCAGTCCCCTAGAACTTAGAATTACTTAAACCTAACTAATCTAAGGACATCACACACATCCATGCCCGAGGCAGGATTCGAACCTGCGGCCGTAGCTGACTGAAAAAGATTCGAACTACACGAACTATTCCCGATATTCGATCTTATTTTGGTCTCTATTGATTGGGATACTATTCCACCAGCACAGTCGGCTAGTTCATTAGCATTATAAATTTGAACGTGCCCGTGAGGGTAAAGAAGGAAAAACGATCTTGGTAAACATCGCGGTAACAGTAATTACATCGACTGTTCGGTTCAAACTTAAGGCTTACATAGACAGTAGTTTCGTGGTCAGAAGGCATGGAGAATAAAGCGATGTAATTATTTTATGCTGTTGAAATTCAAAACAGTGTTGGGTAAAATTTACACAAACGATAATTTACAATTTGAAAATGCTCGACTAAACCAGTCAACAAAGCCCAAAAGAGATTGAATGTGGGAAATAAATCGTACAGTCTCAAATTTATGTACAGTGGTAGTTGGAAGTGCCAACGACCTTGCCGCAGTGGTATCACCGGTTTCCGTCAGATTACCGAAGTTAAGCGCTGTCGGGTTCGGGTTGCACTTGGACGGGTCACCGTCAAGGTCTGCCCAGTATTGGCTCTGAGCACTATGCGACTTAACTGCTGAGGTCATCAGTCGCCTAGAACTTAGAACTAATTAAAGCTAACTAACTAAGGACATCACACACACCCATGCCCGAGGCAGGATTCGAACCTGCGACCCGAGCGGTCGCTCGGCTCCAGACTGCAGCGCCTAGAGCCGCACGGCCACTCCGGCCGGCTCTGCCCAGTACTGTTCACAAGCGGGGTGCACTCAGCCTTGCGAGGAAAACTGAAAAAATGGTTCAAATGGCTCTGAGCACTATGGGACTCAACTGCTGAGGTCATTAGTCCCCTAGAACTTAGAACTAGTTAAACCTAACTAACCTAAGGACATCATAAACATCCATGCCCGAGGCAGGATTCGAACCTGCGACCGTAGCGGTCTTGCGGTTCCAGACTGCAGCGCCTTTAACCGCACGGCCACTTCGGCCGGCGAGGAAAACTGAGTAACTACTTGTCTGAGAGGTAGCGACACAGGTCATGAAAACCGACAACGGCCGGGATAGTGGTGTGCTGATTACATGACCCTCCGTATCCACATCCAGTGACTCCTAAGGGCTGAGGATGACATGGGGGTTTGTCGGTTACGTAGAGTCTTCTAGGTCTATTCGGACGGTGTTTCTTTCGTTGCTTTCGGTGGGAGAAAGTGCCATGAACAACATAGCAAAAAAAGCTCGTAACATACTTTTGACCTATTTTGTTTCTGTATCGATATTTCTATGTCAGTTTGTACTATTGCTTATGTATAATATTATATCTCTCATAGTAATTCTTTGACTATGTATACATGTTTCGGTTATGTGAAAATTTTGAACGATGTTGTTTAAATTATGCTTGTGTATTTAAATAACTAATGGAATGATTGTTATGTAATGTACTGTAAATGACTTGTTTCATAGTTAGGGAACGTAGGGTTGAATGTAAAAGACGTGGGGAGGACCCGCAGTGTGTTGAACTAGAATTTAATGTTGTGTTGTCATTTGCACAGCCAGTTTTGAGTAGGTCAAAAGACTTCTTATGAAAGCACATTTGTTATTTAAAGATTTGTAGTTTGTTGTGCTTTACTTAATTAATAATTAACGATAAGAATACTTACCATTTCTCATACCTACTTTTGTTAATGAGCATGGTTCTTCAGACCATGAAAGTTTAAGGGTCCTCAGGTACTGGGCTAGTTGGTTAATGAAGCAATACAAAATCTCTTTCAGAGCCAGTGTAGTTACATTGGTATTCAGTTTAGTTGCGTCAAACCGAATTTAAGAAAGAACTATCAACTGTGTTATTTGTTCTAATGCAAGTTGGTTAATGCACAGGCATAGAAGCCCTGTACTAAGCAATGAAGTAATAGATATGATCATTAGCAGACCCCCTGATTTAAATTCAGAATCATTTCAAGCTTTTCCCTGATCAGTATTGCTACTAGTTTCATATGTAACGGTAATTGGTTTTTATAAACTATTACACGTAGTTCATTTAAGGTACGTGTTGTTGAGAGGTGTATGTTACTGTTCATTATCTCATTGTCCATTTGTTTATTAGTAGCACATTTATCTGCGAGGTTCGGTTACTTTGTTGTAGTGTGAACAGTTATAAGGAAAGAGTTTAGTGTGTGTGTGTGTGTGTGTGTGTGTGTGTGTGTGTGTGTGTGTGTGTGTGTCAACGAAAGGTAGGTTAGCCTTAGCACCACCTTCTGCTATATCAATTTGCTTCACACAAGAATCCTTTTATGTGTTTACTCCGCTGGAGTGTTTCAGAAACGAATCCCAGTTTGGTTGTTCTGTTCCATTAGGTTCTTTCAAGGTTAACTTTCTCAAAAATTCCTCGCAGAAGTATATTGTTAGCATCGATTGCCGTTTTAAGGTCGTCGGTGTGAGCGTTACAAGGTGACTTGCAAAACCGTCCTGTTCATTTTTCAATATGACTAACAGTTTTCGCGTAGCGAGCGAGATGATATGAACACCGTTTTGGAATGTCAGATATAAAACTGCGGGTTGCATCGGTAGGGGCGGTTGAATGTCTCTGTGTAGCTGTGACAACACAGTGCTGTTGCCAGATAGATTCTTTTACAAAATCACTTTATGTGATAAGTCGAGGTAGACGCACGAAGCTGCGGCATCCAGCTCACTGTAACTGGCAAGAATCAATTTACGGCGACTTGACTACTGTTGCTGTAAATCTAAGATGTTGGTCAGCCTGCTAATACTTCCCCCTGTCGCGGAAGTTTAGATCCTCATTGTAACCGAGAGCCTCGGGCTGTCGCGACCGTGCAAACGAAAGTCACTCCGCTCGGCCGCCGTCAGATTCCGCGGAACAAAGCGGGGAGACAGTGTTTGAGGAGTGATCGCCGTCCGGAAGCTATTACCGCGGCTGCCGTCTACCGGCTGGTGGCAGGCCAGTCCGCTGGGCAAACTGGGACCAGCCGCCCAGCCGCTCTGCCTGCCTGTGTCAACACCGGCTCTGCTCCTCACCTCACATCCTACGTCTACCTGTCACCTACTGTCTGTTGCCTCGCAGCGCAGCCTTGCACATGAGGCACCAGGCTGATTCTCTTCAGGTACTTCCTAGTTCTACTACGGTTTCCTCTATCAGCACCATCACCTTGAAGAGCTTGCATTCTGGTGGGGTCCATCAGAAACACAGGTTTGTGCACCACTTTCTACATTGCAAATTTTTATCGTTTGGTTGTGAGTAGATACTGCACGGGTAGAGGTCAGAACCAGAGGGCTGGTGTTCGCGTGCCTCCAACTTGAGGTGCCGAAACTTATGCGCTACGACATTTGCAATGTGAGGATGTGAGATACCACGAAGCGCCAGACATCTTGCAGCGCAATATTCCACAACGGTGGTTTTCGACATATATGCTGGCCTATACGCATTCTTCACTCTCCGATGGATGCAATCTAAAAAAAGAATAAGAGCACGTTGGACTTGTTTCGACCCATTTGGTAATACCGTGGCCATAAACATCACATGCCGGAAAGCCACGAAGCCACACTAGTCCCGTGCCGACATGGCGGTGCTTGTACACACCAATAGGAAACGCGCTACGTTGCATATACGTCACATCAGAGCCCTTAAAAGAAAAGTTTTATTGCCCCTTACGGTACATAATATCAGAAACATATAAACATGTGTTTTTAAAGAGCTCATACATAACAACGTGTAGATGTGCGTAAGTACTGAAACATGTATAACAAGAACTGTAACTGCCACTGGTTAATCCGGTGGAATACGATGTTTTGATCTCACGTTTTGTTGCCTTTATGCGGTATTTGACTCAAAAGGAAACAGCTACTAATAAAACAAAATTAACTTAAGGTTCGTCAGAAATGAATGGTATCTAAATTAAACTTATTCCAACAATTTTTCTGCAATAATAAGCTTACCAGCACACACAGAACAAAGCAGATGAGTACCAACGGATAACGCCTTCTGTGAGGATATTATGAAGCAAACGTTATCCCGAAGAATGATTTATTAGTTTGACAACAGTGCTGAACAATTGCTAAGTACAGAGCGCCTACATTCACCGGACATACCGTCCACCGTAACTGTCTTTCCGCACTTCCTCTCTTCCACCAGAGAGAAAACCAAAGACGCTCTAACCGGCAGAGAACGCGCTCAACTTGTCGGGAGCGAGTTATCGGACTCGACTAACGGCTTAACATTCTGACAATTGTTGCGTAATAATCTCGCAGTGATCTCTTGATATTGCTGGACTGTGCATTTACACGCGTGGTGTAGCGGTAGCGTCTTTGACTAACAATGATAACGTCTTCGGTCCCGGGTTCGAAACCCGCCATCGTTTAAATTTCGATTAACAATCAGCATTGACGGCCAGAGACTTCCGGCATAAGAAGTCAGCCTCATTCTGCCAACGGCCTTGTCAAAGAAGGCGGAGGAGCGGATAGAGGCACAAGGCACTCTCTTGTCCTGTGGGTGGGAAACTGCTCCTAAAGGCAGAAGAATCAGCAACGATCAACGGCGTCAGGGTACAAAGGCAACGGGAACCACTGCACTAAAGACACATAACGTGTCTCCACAGGACATGGGGCCTGTAATTGAAAAAGTGTCACGATGATCTCTCCATTGGCAAAAGACTCCGGAATAGTCCCGCATTCTGATTTCCAAGTGGGGACTGCCAAGGAGGAGGAGACCACGAGAAAAAGATTGAATAAGCAACGAAAGGAAACATTTTACGAGCCGAGGCTTGAAATGTCACGAGTTTGAACGTGGTAAGAAAGCTAGAAAATCTGAAAATGGAAATGCAGATGCTCACTTTAGACATAGTAGGGGTCAGTGAAGTGAAATTGAAAGACGACAAGGGTTTCTGATCAGATGAGTAACGGGTACTATATCTGCAGCAGAAAATGGTGTAACTAGCGTACGATTCTGTATGATTATGAAGGTAAGGCGTTGAGTGTATTACTGTGAACTGTTCACTGATAGAGTTGTCTTATCAGAATCGACAGCAAACCAACACTGACAACTATAGTACAGGTATACATGCGCAAGCTGAAGATGAAGAGCTATAGAAAGTATATGAGGATATTGAGAGGGTAGTGCAGTATACAAAGGGAGATGACAATCTACTAATCACGGGGGACCGGAATGCATTTGTAGGGGAAGGAGTAGCAGAAATGGTAACAGGAGAATATGGACTTGGGTCAGGAAAATAGACAGGAGAGAGACTAACTGAGTCCTGTAATAAATTTCAGCAAATAATAGCGAATACTGCGTTCAGGAATCACACGAGGGGGAGGTATATTTGGAAAAGGGTGGGTGATACGTGAAGATTTAAGTTAGATTGCATCACGTTACGTAATAAACTTGAACTAGTAATAGCAAAAACTTTGTTCTAGGATCGGAAGACCAGGAGGTATACTTGAAAAAGGCCAGGTATCACGGGAAGATTTCAGTCAGATTACATCCTCGTCAGTCAGAGATGGAATTGTAAGGAGTACCCAGGTTCAAATATATACTCAGATCACAACTTAGTAGTTATGAAGAGTAGGCTGAAGTTCAAGAGATTAGCCAGGAAGAATCAATATTCAAAGAAGTGGGATACCGAAACTAAGTAGTGACGAGATACGCTTGAAGTTCTCTAAGGTTGTAGATACAGTAATAAGGAATAGCTCAGAATTCAGTACAGTTGAAGAAAGATGGACATTTCTAAGAAGAGCAATCACAGAAGCTGGAAAGAAAAACATAGGTACAAGGAAGATGTAGGGTCTAGGAAGCCTGCATACTCGGTTGGCTAGACCAACAATCAAACAAGTCATATCAACGACTTTTATTACAATAAGATATTTACAATACTCAGCTTTGGCAACTACACAGATGTGTCGCAAGCAAAGGGCGACATACGAAATAATCGGTATTTGCAGTGACTGCTGATCTCTAATTGACAAAAGTCTTTCTTGAACTGCTATCGAAATCGCATACCTTGATGCTGCTATCCAAGTGGCTAGTCTTCAAGATTCTGTTGAACTGGGCCGCCACCAGTCGGACGCGACCCTTATGTCCTCATCACCTAGGGGCCGCTGCTTTCACGCTGTCGCCCTGGAATGAAGGTCAGTCAGTGTGCGAAATAGAAGGCAAAAAGTAGAGGGCAACGCCTCAATCGTGTTAGGGGCATTGTCAGGTTCATTGGCACAGCAAAAGGAAACTTGCTGTAAGAGTCTGCCACAATCGACCAAATAATGTTCGAAAAAGGACCCGCAAAGTCTACATACACACGTTGTGAAGGTGATTGCGACTTAGGCCCAGCAGAGAATTTTTGTGGAGGAGCAGACTGATTTTTCGCACATGCGTGGCACTGTGACTTCATGTGTTCCATTTGGTTGACCATACCCTGCCATGTGCAGTGTCGAATCGCTAACTATTTCGTACGAACAATCCCCCAGTGTCCTTGGTGAAGTAACTGCAACACTTCTTTTTGCAGAGCTTTGGAGATCAACACACGTGACTCTCCACTTTCATTTTGAACAAGAATCACACCTTGCTGTATAGCGAGGCTATGTCGACGTGTGAAGTATTAGCGCATTACATGATTCTTGATGCTATGGAATGAGCGAAGCCAAGATGAGCGAATGTATGTTAGGGAAATGTTCTGATCTGAATCAGCTTCCATGCCTTTGCAGTTTTCCTACAGTGCAGATGAAAGGACTGAAGTAATTCAGAATCGTGAGTACTGATGTGACAACAAGATGCAGCAGAAGTGTCAAAATCTGCATCCGAGCCAATCGGAAGACGTGAGAGTGCGTCCGCTTTACCATGTTGAGCTGTCGGACTATACACAATCTTGTACTGGTACTGAGACAAAAACAAAGACCATTTTTGCAATTTTTGGGCAGTTTGTACAGGAAACGGCTTCATCTGATGAAGCAAGGGCTGCACTGGCTTGCGATCCACTACAAAGTGGAATTTTCTGCCATATATAGAGTGGTGGAATTTGGTGACACCGTACACAATAACCAATGCATATTTCTTTATTTGTGAAAGGTTACACTGAGCCTTGGACAACATTTCTGACGCGAAAGCAATAGACCAGTCTTTATCATCAAATCTGTGCGGAAGTGGTGGTGGTGGTGGTTAGTGTTTAACGTCCCGTCGACAACGAGGTCATTAGAGACGGAGCGCAAGCTCGGGTTAGGGAAGGATTGGGAAGTAAATCGGCCGTGCCCTTTCAAAGGAACCATCTCGGCATTCGCCTGAAACGATTTAGGGAAATCACGGAAAACCTAAATCAGGATGGCCGGAGACGGGATTGAACCGTCGTCCTCCCGAATGCGAGTCCAGTGTGCTAACCACTGCGCCACCTCGCTCGGTGTGCGGAAGTACTGCACCGATTCGGTAAGAGAAAGCGTCAACTTGCAACACACCTGATTTGTCAGGATCAAAGTGAATCAAACGTCGATCATTGAGTAATGCATCTTTAAGTTTTTGAAAACTTCTTGGCACTCATCTGTCCAAACAAAGCTGCAGTGGAGCTGTGATTTGTGCAGCATTCGGTATGAACCCAATATAACAGTTCATTTTCCCTAACACTGACTACAGTTCTGCGACATTGCGAGGAACTGGAACGTCACGTATGGCTATCAAATGTGACTCAAAATGATATACATGACAAGTCCAAGATACTGTAAATCAGGTTAAAGAAATTACACTTGTCCAGACTACACTTTAGTCCTGCATCAGACAACACACGAAGCAAAGCACGCAAATATGCAATGTTTTCTTCAGGTGTACGACCTGCCACGACAATATCGTCCAAATAATTGAAACAGTTTGATACTTGAGCAGTCAGCTGTTCGAAATACCGTTGGAAAGTGGCGGGTGCGGAAGCACTGCCAAAAGGCAAACGAAAATATTTAAACAAGCCCATATTAGTGTTCACAACACACGCGGTTTGACATTCTTCATCTAGTGGTATTTGAAGATATACATCGCACAAATGAATTTTTGTGAAGTAGCGACTAGCGCCTAGTCTGTCCATGAGATCCTCTGGCCGTGGCAATAGATAAGGATCAGTCACAGTTTGTGGGTTGACTGTAGACTTAAAGTCAACGCAGAGGCGAATGCGACCTGAAGGTTTTGAGCCAAAACGAGTGACTCGCCCATTCACTAGCTTCTATGTGTGCAATAGCCCCGCTATCTTGTTATTCTTTAAGTTCAGTGATCATTTTCTCCCGTAATGCAATGGGAACAGTTCCGGCCCGGCAAAATTTCGGCCAAGTATTGTCTTTCATAGAAACATGTCAAAAAAAAAAAATTTAGCCTTGTCTAAACATTCAGAAAAAAGTTCAGGGAACTCTTTTCTGAACTCTGTCTTTGGCATTGAATGCAGTCACTGACAACAAATTCTCCTGAATTTGAAAGCCAAACAGATCTAACGAATCAAGGCCAAATATGTTCTCACAATCGCATTATTGTAGCACAGTAAAAGTTGCAGTTCGCGTATGCGAGCGATACATGGCAAGCAAAGTGCATTTTTCTTCTCCATTATAAGCCGTCAGGTGTGTGCTGGTTTTATACATGCAAGGGGAGCCTAAAAGTCCATATGTGTTACGATTGAGCAATGTAACAGAGGCACATGTATCCAACTGAAATTTCACACGTTTTACACTAAAATGCAACACACGTTTAACACTAAAATGCAAATGAACAAAACGTTTGTTGGATTGACGTAGCACTGATGAAACTGTTTGCTTACTAGTTTTTCTAATGTCTGCAGCAGGCTTTCAATACACTGCACTTATTACATAGGCCCTGTGACTAGGGTTTCGTGAGTGGGCAGAATTCTTATGGTTGTACTGTTGCAAACACATGGATTGTATGTGACCTTTCTTGCCACAAGCATAACACTATGCTTGTCTGGACAGTCAGTCTTAGCGTTTGTGTTGTGAATACCACCGAGGGCATAACTTAGTTCTGTTCACCTGTTTAGAGAACTGTTTACACGGCTTGGCACGCGTGTGCTTTGCTGCCTGCTGGCTCGGCCGTGACCAAGAGACAACTCAACCCGACAAATTGGTGGCTGCTCAGATTTATCGGCCGCTACGGCACATGAATCATACTGATCTAGAATTTGCACTACATGCTGAAATGATGGATCTGACTGTTTCAAAATATGTTCTGTAAGGTTGACTTCAGTTATTCGTACACGATCGCATCACGCAACATAACATCTGAATATAAAGCACCACAAGCAAAATTAAATTTGTATTTCCTCGTCACACCCAGAATATCTGTTACCCACTAGTGATAAGTTTGTTCTGACATTTTCTTGCAGCGGAAGAAGTGGTACCTAGCTGCCAACACATTCACTTGTTGGCCATAATAGTTAGTTAGAGAACCTTCAACCAGATCAAAGGAAAGTTCACTTGGTGTGCCGTTAGGAAACCATTTATGAATGATGCGAAAGACTGCAGTTCCTACTATTGACAAAAAGTGGTGTAGTTTCACAGTACCTGGCACTTTGTGAGCAATGATGTGGGCTTCATACTGTTGCAACCATTCGAGCCATTCCTCTTCTTTTTCGTTAAACTGGCGAAAAGGCGGTATGGCACTCGGAGCTACAGTTGGAGCTACAGTTTCTGCATGTTGCACTGCATTTGTAGCTTGGTTGGCTAGTAGCTGCTGTACCACGTTTAGAAGTGTTGCAAACTGCTGCGGCAGAAGCTGAGACATCTGTGTTATCCGCGCTGTGTCTATTGCTTGCAGCTGAGGTGCCTGAGCGGAGGGTGGGAAACATGGGGTGCTCATTTTAGAAGAGGCAAAATCAATAAACAAACAATGCAAGCAATAAAAATATGCACGCAAGCAAAGAAAATTTCAGCAACGCCCACCTGAAAACACCCTATAAGAGACGCTATTAAAGGAAAGTCAAGGCAGAATTAAGGCGCCAGCAAAAACGTGCAGCCCACGACGAAACAAAACAGTGGCAGCTAGTAGCTCCCAGTTATCGCTATGGTATTGTTTCGCCTCGACGCCAATGTTTCGTCCAGCGTAGTCGTCAATCTTGTAGTGTCTAGGAAGCCTGCATACTCGGTTCGCTAAACAATCAAACAAGTCGTATTAACGAGTTTTATTACAATAAGAATTTTACGATAATTAACTTTGGCAATTACACATATGAGTCGCAAGCAAAGGGCGGCATACGAAATCGTCAGTCTTTGCAGTGACTGCTGACTTCTAACTGACAAAAGTCTTTCTTGAACTGCTATCTAAATCGCATATTTTGAGGCTGCTATCCAAGTGGCTAACGTTGAAGCCGCTATTGAACTGTGCCGCCACCAGTCGGGCACGGCGCTTCTCTTCTCCTAGGGGCTGCTGCTGTCGCGTTGTCGTCCTGGAAGAGAGGTCGGTCAGTGTGTGATTGACTGACTTCTTCTCACAGCCCTCTCTTTTTCTCGTTCCTGGCTAGAGTGCCGATGCTTGACTTTACGCCGTAACAGAAGGTGACTGCAAAAAAAGTCATGGGTAACAGAAAAAATACTTCAGCTAATCGATGAAAGAAGGAAGTACAAAAATGTTCAGCGAAACTCAGGAATGCAGACATAAAATGCGCTGAGGAATGGAATAAATATTAAGTGCCCTGAAGCTAACACCTAAACCTCCAAAAGTCAGACACCTAGATTGTTACCAAACGTTGTGTGTCGATAGAGTATCAACAATAGCTGCGATTTAGTTCGTTTTATGTGCTGTCGTCAGGGCGTAAATGGTAATTAAAAACAACACCAGAACTACAAGAGTATAGGAAAAGAGTGCCTGTGAACTACTAACCAATGTGGCTTCCGTGGGTGAGTTGGTAGAGCATCGAATGCCGTTTGCGACAATTTTTCTTTTTTTTTCACTGTTTACACGTGAAACTGTTATTAGGGAGAACATTTTCCTAACACGTAAAAACAATTTTCGTAGTATGTAGGATGTCCTTTTCACACTCTGCTTTCACTTCGTTATTTGAAAGTAGCAAACCTTTATATCTGTATGGATAGGTGTGGTGTTCTGTCGGACATGTGTGACGGAACAGACAACACTCGTGATGTTGCATAGCGACGTTTGTGTACGTAAAACAAGCGGAAATACCTGAAGATGAGAGAGAGTGTGCAGCATTCTTACTGGACGTAATTGATCGATGGTAGACGTCGATCATCACAGAAGACCCATTAGATATCGTCGAGCTCATAGTAGATGGAGCGGAATCGTTATTTATGACCATTTGAATTGACTAGAGTCGACGTTATGTACTTATTACTAATCTTATTGTTTTGTTTATTATTACAACTACTATTAGTTTTCTTACGTGTATCATCATCATTATTATTATTACTTCCACACATGTGGTCCAGTTGTTTCTTTATTTTGATTGTATATTCCGTGAAAGTACAAATGTATTCTACAGATCTACTGCTTTCAAACAAAGAAAGCACAAGCAGGCTACCACGAGAAATTGCTGTAAACTCCAAATAGTCCTTTTACTTATAATTAAAGAAAAAGACTGTCACCAATGGGATTCGAAGCCGGGACCCTCATTACAACGCCCTAGTGCACTATCAACTCACCCACGGCTGGCAGGCTCATCAAGTACACACATACACACTTTACCTGTGCTCTGGTAGGTTTTGCGTTACTTTTAATTATCGTTTATGCCAGTTCTGCTGGGCGACAGGACATAGTACGAACTAAATCGGAGTTTTGGTTGATATTCTATCAACATACAAAGTTTGATACAGATCGGAGTGTCTGACATCTGGAGTTTCGGGCGTAAAACGAAATCGCTGCGTGAAAAATGTGAATAAATAGAAAAAGAAATTTTATCGTAAGGACTGACTCAGCATATGGTAAAGTCAAAACAGTATTCGGTGAAATTAAAAGCAAAGGTTGTGACATTAGGAGTGCAACGGGAATTCCACTGTTCAACGCAGAGGAGAGAGCGGATAGGTGGAAAGAGCACATGAGCGGCCTCTATGAGGGGGAAGATTTGTCTGATGTGGCAGAAGAAGAAACTAAGTCGGTTTAAAAGAGATAAGGGATCCAGTATTAGAAACAGAATTTAAAACAGCTTTGGAGGACTTAAATTCAAATAAGGCCGAAGGAATAGATAACACTCCATCAGAAGTCCTAAAATCATTGGGGGGAATTGAAAACAGGACGACTATTCACGTTGGTGGGTAGTATGTAGGAGTATGGCGACATACCATCTGAGTTTCTAAAAAATATCATCCGCACGATTCCGAAAACTGCAAAAGCTGACAAGAGCGAGAATTATTACACAATCAGATTATCGCACAATCAGCTTAACAGTTCATGCATACAAGTTGCTGACAAGAATAATACATAAGAGAGTGAAAAAGAAAATTTATAATGTGTTAGATGCCGATCAGTTCAGCTTTAGGAAAGGTAAAGGAATCAGAGAGGCAATTCTGACGAGGCGGTTAATAATGAAAGTAAGCCTAAAGAAAATTCATGACACTTTCATAGGACTTGTCGACCTAGTAAAAGCGTTCGACACTGTCAAATGGTGGAAGACGTTCGAAATTCTGAGAAAAACCGGGGTAAGCTATAGGGAGAGACGGATAAAATACAATATGTACAAGAGGAAAGACGGAATAATAAGAGTGGACGACCAAGAACGAAGTGCTCAAAAAAAAGGGTGTAACATAAGTTTGTATATTTTCGCCCTATTGTTCAATCTGTACGATGCAGAAGAAATTATGGAAATAAACGAAAAAAAAGACTAGCACTAACATAAAGGGCATTCCTGGCTAAGAGAAGTCTACTAGTATCAAATACACTCCTGGAAATGGAAAAAAGAACACATTGACACCGGTGTGTCAGACCCACCATACTTGCTCCGGACACTGCGAGAGGGCTGTACAAGCAATGATCACACGCACGGCACAGCGGACACACCAGGAACCGCGGTGTTGGCCGTCGAATGGCGCTAGCTGCGCAGCATTTGTGCACCGCCGCCGTCAGTGTCAGCCAGTTTGCCGTGGCATACGGAGCTCCATCGCAGTCTTTAACACTGGTAGCATGCCGCGACAGCGTGGACGTGAACCGTATGTGCAGTTGACGGACTTTGAGCGAGGGCGTATAGTGGGCATGCGGGAGGCCGGGTGGACGTACCGCCGAATTGCTCAACACGTGGGGCGTGAGGTCTCCACAGTACATCGATGTTGTCGCCAGTGGTCGGCGGAAGGTGCACGTGCCCGTCGACCTGGGACCGGACCGCAGCGACGCACGGATGCACGCCAAGACTGTAGGATCCTACGCAGTGCCGTAGGGGACCGCACCGCCACTTCCCAGCAAATTAGGGACACTGTTGCTCCTGGGGTATCGGCGAGGACCATTCGCAACCGTCTCCATGAAGCTGGGCTACGGTCCCGCACACCGTTAGGCCGTCTTCCGCTCACGCCCCAACATCGTGCAGCCCGCCTCCAGTGGTGTCGCGACAGGCGTGAATGGAGGGACGAATGGAGACGTGTCATCTTCAGCGATGAGAGTCGCTTCTGCCTTGGTGCCAATGATGGTCGTATGCGTGTTTGGCGCCGTGCAGGTGAGCGCCACAATCAGGACTGCATACGACCGAGGCACACAGGGCCAACACCCGGCATCATGGTGTGGGGAGCGATCTCCTACACTGGCCGTACACCACTGGTGAACGTCGAGGGGACACTGAATAGTGCACGGTACATCCAAACCGTCATCGAACCCATCGTTCTACCATTCCTAGACCGGCAAGGGAACTTGCTGTTCCAACAGGACAATGCACGTCCGCATGTATCCCGTGCCACCCAACGTGCTCTAGAAGGTGTAAGTCAACTACCCTGGCCAGCAAGATCTCCGGATCTGTCCCCCATTGAGCATGTTTGGGACTGGATGAAGCGTCGTCTCACGCGGTCTGCACGTCCAGCACGAACGCTGGTCCAACTGAGGCGCCAGGTGGAAATGGCATGGCAAGCCGTTCCACAGGACTACATCCAGCATCTCTACGATCGTCTCCATGGGAGAATAGCAGCCTGCATTGCTGCGAAAGGTGGATATACACTGCATTAGTGCCGACATTGTGCATGCTCTGTTGCCTGTGTCTATGTGCCTGTGGTTCTGTCAGTGTGATCATGTGATGTATCTGACCCCAGGAATGTGTCAATAAAGCTTCCCCTTCCTGGGACAATGAATTCACGGTGTTCTTATTTCAATTTCCAGGAGTGTATATGCCTTAATTTGAGGAAAAAGATTTTGTGAACATACTTTTGGAGCAGGGCATTGTATGGTAGTGAAACATAGACTGTGGGAAAACCAGAACAGAAGAGAATCGAACCATTTGAGATGCGGTGCTACAGACGAATGCTGAAAATCAGGTGGATTGATAAGGTAAGGAATGGGGAGGTTCTGCGCAGAATCGGAGAGGAAAGGAGTATGTGGATAACACTGACAAGGAGAGGGAACAGGATGATGGGATATCTATTAAGACATCAGGGAGTGACTTCCTTGGTTCTAGGGGGAACTATAGAGGGCAAAAACTGTAGTGGAAGACAGAGATTGGATTACATTCAGCAAATAATTGAGGACGCAGCTTGCAAATGCTACTCTGAGAAACAGAGGTTGGCGCAACAGAGGAGTTCGTTATTGGCAGCATCACACCAATACAACGCTGACGACCCAGAAATATAATTTATCCTCCTACACCATATTCCACTTCGCTTCCTTCCCCTCTGCACTTATCCCTACAGCCAATTGTCTCTCGATCTTGCTTTCGCTCTGTGTTCTTGAAAATTCGAGCTTCTTTAGCGTCTATAGTATAGTCTTATCCCAAATGTATGTGCAACTCCAATCACGATCTTTCTATCTTCTGTTTTAGAGCTTTCACTCCATCGTTTCCCGCAGCAAGAAGTTGATACAAATGTAAAGCGAGAGTACCATAGAATGTTCTACAGTTCTGAGGGACGTCTTTGTTTCAAGATAGTCTTTATACTTAAATGCACCGACAACTGCTGTCAGAGACCATCCTTTTCCTCTTTTAGCACCTTTAGAGCCGCAACATACTGTTGTTGTTGTTGTGGTCTTCAGTCCTGAGACTGGTTTGACGCAGCTCTCCATGCTACTCTATCCTGTGCAAGCTTATTCATCTCCTAGTACCCGCTGCAGCCTACATCCTTCTGAATCTGCTTAGTGAACTCATCTCTTGATCTCCCTCTACGATTTTTACCCTCCACGCTGCCCTCCAGTACTAAATTGGTGATCCCTTGATGCCTCAGAACATGTCCTACCAACAGATTCCTTCTTCTAGTCAAGTTGTGCCACAAACTCCTCTTCTCCCCAATTCTGTTCAGTACCTCCTAATTAGTAATGTGATCTACCCATCTAATCTTCAGCATTCTTCTGTAGCACCACATTTCGAAAGCTTCTATTCTCTTCTTGTCCAAACTAATTATCGCTAACGTTTCACTTCCATACATGGCTACACTCCATACAAATACTTTCACAAACGACTTCCTAACACTTAAATCAATACTCGATGTTAACAAATTTCTCTTCTTCAGAAAGGCTTTCCTTGCCATTGCCAGTCTACATTTTATATCCGCTCTACTTCGACCATTATCAGTTATTTTGCTCCCCAAATAGCAAAATTCCTTTACTACATAAGTGTCTCATTTCCTAATCTAATTCCCTCAGCATCACCCGACTTAATTCGACTACATTCCATTATCCTTGTTTTGCATTTGTTGATGTTCATCTTATACCCTCCTTTCAAGACACTGTCCATTCCGTTCAATTGCTCTTCTAAGCCCTTTGCTGTTTCTGACAGAATTACAATGTCATCGGCGAACCGTAAAGTTTTCATTTCTTATCCATGGATTTTAATACCTACTTCGAACATTCCTTTTGTTTCCTTTACTGCTTGCTCAATATACAGATTGAATAGCATCGGGGAGAGGCTACAACCCTGTCTCACTCCCTTCCCAACCACTGCTTCCCTATCATGTCCCTCGACTCTTATAACTGCCATCTGGTTTATGTACAAATTGTAAATAGCCTTTCGCTCCCTGTATTATACCCCTGCCACCTTCAGAATTTGAAAGAGAGTATTCCAGTCAACATTGTCAAAAGCTTTCTCTAAGTCTATAAATGCTAGAAACTTAGGTTTGCCTTTCCTTAATCTTTCTTCTAAGATGAGTCGTAGGGTCAGTATTGCCTCACGTGTTCAACATTTCTACGGAATCAAAACTGATCTTCCCCGAGGTCGGCTTCTACCAGTTTTTCCATTCGTCTGTAAAGAATTCGCGTTAGTATTTTGCAGCTGTGACTTATTAAACTGATAGTTCCGTAATTTTCATATCTGTCAACACCTGCTTTCTTTGGGATTGGAATTGTTGTATTCTTCTTGAAGTCTGAGGGTATTTCGCCTGTCTCATACATTTTGCCCACCAGATGGTAGAGTTTTGTCAGGACTGGCTCTCCCAAGGCCGTCAGTAGTTCTAATGGAATGTTGTCTACTCCCGGGGCCTTGTTTCGACTTAGGTCTTTCAGTGCTCTGTCGAACTCTTCACGCAGTATCATATCTCCCATTTCATCTTCATCTACATCCTCTTCCATTTCTATGACATTGTCCTCAAGAACATCGCCCCTGTATAGACCCTATATATACTCCTTCCACCTTTCTGATTTCCCTTCTTTGCTTAGAACTGGGTTTCCATCTGAGCTCCTGATATTCATGCAAGCGGTTTTCCTTTCTCCAAAGGCCTCTTTAATTTTCGTGTAGGCAGTATCAATCTTACCCCTAGTGAGATAAGCCTGTACATCCTTTCATTTGTCCTCTAGCCATCCCTGCTTAGCCATTTTGCACTTCCTGTCGATATCATTTTTGAGACGTTTGTATTCCTTTTTTGCCTGCTTCACTTACTGCATTTTTCTATTTCCTCCTTCATCAATTAAATTCAGTATCTCTTCTGTTGCGTAAGGATTTCTACTGGCCCTCGTCTTTTTACCTACTTGATCCTCTGCTGCCTTCAGTATTTCATTCCCCAAAGCTACCCATTCTTCTACTACTGTATTTCTTTACCCCATTCCTGTCAATTGTTCCCTTATGATCTCCCTGAAACTCTGTACAACCTCTGGATCTTTCAGTTTATCCAGGTCCCATCTCCTTAAATTCCCACCTTTTTGCAGTTTCTTCAGTTTTAATCTACAGTTCATAAACAATAGATTGTGGTCAGAGTCCACATCTGTCCTAGAAATGTCTTACAATCTAAAACCTGGTTCCTAAATCTCCGTCTTACCATTATATAATCTATCTGAAACCTTTTAGTACCTCCAGGGTTCTTCCATGTATACAACATCCTTTCATGGTTCTTGAACCAAGTGTTAGCTATGATTAAGTTACGCTCTGCGCAAAATTCTTCCAGGCGGCTTCCTCTTTCATTTCTTAGCTCCAATCCATATTCGCCTACTACGTTTCCTTCTATTCCTTTTCCTACTGTCGTATTCCAGTCACCCATGAATATTAAATTTTCGTCTCCCTTCACTACCCGAATAATTTATTTTATCTCATCACACACTTCATCAATTTTTTCATCATCTGCAGAGCTAGTTGGCATGTAAACTTGTACTACGTTAGTAGGCTTGGGCTTCGTGTCTATCTTGGCCACAATAATGCGTTCCCTAAGCTGTTTGTAGTAGCTTACCCGCACTCCTATTTTTTTATTCCTGCATTACCCCTATTTGATTTTGTATTTATAACCCTGTATTCACCTGACCAGAAGTCTTGTTCCTCCTGCCACCGAACTTCACTAATTCCCACTACATCTAACTTTAAGCTATCCATTTTTTAAATTTTCTAACCTACCTGCCCGATTAAGGGATCTGACATTCCACGCTCCGATCCATAGAACGCCAGTTTTCTTTCTCCTGATAACGACGTCCTCCTGAGTAGTCCCCGCCCGGAGATCCGAATGGGGGACTATTTTACCTCCGGAATATTTTACCCAAGAGGAAGCCATTATCATTTAACCATACAGTAAAGCTGCATGCCCTCGGGAAAAATTACGGCTGTAGTTTTCCCATGCTTTCAGCCGTTCGGAGTACCAGCACATCAAGGCCGTTTTGGTTAGTGTTGCAAGACCAGATTAGTCAATCATCCAGACTGTTGCCACTGCAACTACTGAAGAGGCTGCTGCCCCTCTTCAAGAACCACACGTTTGTCTGCCCTCTCAACAGATTCCCCTCTGTTGTGGTTGCAGTTACGGTACTGCTATCTGTATCGCTGAGGCACGCAAGCCTCCCCACCAACGGCAAGGTCCATGGTTCGTGGGCTACGTATAAACAATCACTAACTGGGAAAAAAGGCTCAACAGCGATGGTAGTGAGTCTAGAATGTGGTGATAACTTGTTTCTCATTAGAAGAGACGACCAATACAACTCTATGTTCGCGCATTTACTGACACTCAGAAAACTTGTGTGTTGTGCGAAATTCCTATGATTTTGATAATTTCTAACCATTTCATTTTTCCCTTTTCTGTTTGTACGACCTTCCTCACTCAGGTCACCTACGTCTCGGAACCCACTTTTCTATGAACAATCATTTCTGTTTGTTGAGAATCTCATTTATTAAGATTTAACTATTCGTGTCTCTAGCTATTCTTGCATGTTAATCTCACGGTTTCCCCGCCTCATTACGTCAGAGCGGTAAGAATCATTTTATTTTGTTAGTCCATTTTGTAATTTGTTAAATTAATTTCCTGTTTAAAAAGTGTAGTTATTAAAGGAAGCCTTGGGAAAGACAGCGCCCTCTTCACCAATTTTGTCAACAGTCAGAAAAAGTGGTTAAGATACTGGAAACTTTAATGATAGATGCTGATGTTGCGGCCTTTGATGCCGAAGATGCACTTCGACTTTTGCTTGCACGTTGGACTTCGTTTGACGGCTCTTAACTAATTGATCTTGCCTTATCGCTCACTTTTCCAGTCACTCGAAAGTTGCACTCCAGAGAGCGTGCAACTGCAACCTTAATGTCATATTGCTGGGACATTATTGTAAGCGTTCTTCATAAATTCTGACGGTTCCTTCTTGGTGTTACAATTCTCACTCACTTCAATGAAGCTTTAAATTGGTGAATTGTTGAGCGACAGCTATATATCAATGAGACACTTCCCCAAATGTGTTTTTCATATACTGCGGTGCTGAGTACAAGGGCTGCTTTGATGCACCTCTCGCGGAAGACTCGTTTGATGTAGCTCGCCACACAAGTCTGTCCTGCATAAGTTTATTCATCTCTCCATGACTACTACAAACTGCGGAAGACTCGTTTGATGTAGCTCGCCACACAAGTCTGTCCTGCATGAGTTTATTCATCTCTCCATGACTACTACAAACTGCATGCATTTTGAACCTTCTTACCGCATTCATGTCGAGGTCTCTCTCTACAACTTCAACCCATCACTCTTCCCTCTATTATCAATCTGACTATTCCTTCATGCAGCGTGACGTGTCCTCTCAACTGATCGCATCTTTTAGTGAAACTCAGCTAATGCTGATTTTCTCACCAGTTCGATTTAGCATGTCCTCATTTGTTATTTGATACACCCATCTATTTCTAAGAATTATTGTGTGTCAACTCGTCGCAAAATTCTATCCACTTATTGTCTGAATTTTTAATCATCCACGTCTGACTCTAATAGAAGACAACGTTCCATACAAATACTTCAGAAAAGACTTATTACTATCCAAATTTATGTTAGATGTTAAAGTGTTTTTCTACTCAGAAATGTTTTCCTTTCTGTTGTTAGTCTGCATTTTATACCCTCTCTACTTCACCCATCATCCGTTATTTAGCTGCCCATATAGCAAACAGTACTCATCTACTACTTTTAGTGCCTCTTTCGTTAATGTAATTCCTCAGCATCATCTCATATAATCTGATTACTTTCCATTAATCTTGTTTTACTGAAATCATCTAATGATATCTCTTCAATACACTATGCATTCCGCTGAGCTGCTCTTCGAAATTGCCTTGTGATCTCCGATAAAATTACTATATCGATAACAATTACTTTGGGACCGTCTGATCACAAATGACTAAAATACAGTTTGTATGCACGTATTTTTTTATTAAGTTGTAATTAGACGGGTTTCCAAAGCAGTAATTGCCGTGCGGGGCAGCAGAGCGGTCTGAGGCGCCTTGTCACGGTCCGCGCGGCTCCCCCCCGTCGGAGGTACGAGTCCTCCCTCGGACGTGGGTGTTCGCGTTGTCCTTAGTGTAACTTAGTTTAAGTTAGATCAAGTAGTGTGTAAGCTTAGGGACCGATGACCTCAGCAGTTTGGCCCCATAAGGCCTTACCACAAATTTCCATTTCGAAAGTAGTAATTATCGACATACTGTAATATTATACGCAGTAGACGACAACAGGAGCACTAACTTTGAAGGTGTGATTACTAGGTCATTCGCAAACCTCTACTTTAATTTCCTTTCACATTTCTCCTCGGTTTCCTTTACTTCCTACTCAATGTTCAGAACCTCATCAATGTTCAGACTGAATAACAGTAGAAACGGGCTATGACCGTATCCCATCCCGTCCTCAACCACGTTTCCCTCTCATGTCCTTCCTCTCTTATAAGTGCAGTCTGGTTTCTGTACAAGTTGTAAATATGTTAGAGTAGTGTTTCCATCATTTGAGTGTAAAACATTCTTTTTTATTTTACTATTATGACTTCGGGCTTAAGTCCTTGTCAAGTACAACAATGTTGAGTATAGTTACACATTGTTAAGTGAAATCACAGTCTGGATTTATTGAACTGGGTGTCCCACAGTACAGGTAAGTCAAAATCAACGAAATGTATAGCAGACAAGCAGCAAATATGTTTTCAGCCGCAAACAGTTGTTGTCTTGTTGTATTGTTATATGGCTGGAAAACAAGTTTGCTACCTGTCTGCTATACGTTTTTTTTGACTTGGCACTTATGTACACTTTGGGACAACCAGATGAATAGATCTCGCCTGTGATTTCTTTTAACAAAGTGTAACTATACCCAACATCGTTGTACTTGATAATTGCTTACGGCTGAAATAGTGATAGAAACATAAAATAAAGATGTTGTGCAGTCAAAGGGCGAAAATATCATGCAAACATCAGTACATGACTGTGGCCTAAGAATATGAAAAAATTATCAAGCTGTAAATAAATTTCTCGTAATATCATTTTTCAAAACGTGAGTTTTGTATGATGACTTGTAAATCGGTACTAAAATCTTAGGTAATAATGTCTGTGTCTTGAAAAGATCCACAGTCGATTGGTCGTTATCACTGAGCCACAATGTCCAAACTCCAATGCCGATATGGCCGCGAACACGAACAGCGACAATGTAAGACAGTCAAAGCCTTGTGCAGGATGCAAATCTACTTGCAGGGCCTAGCAGCGACTAGGCACCCAGTCACCTCCTGAGGAGCCGGCCTTTAGTGGCCAACATCCAAGTTCCTTCCTGAATTGACTTAATGACGCGGCGGGAGTCCCGAGGATTCCCGCTCTGTCGTGTAATTACGTTTACTTGGCGACCTCAAATTACTAAGTTAAGAGTTGAGTGTGGCCGGCTCGGCAGGCTAGGCGGCGCCCATTACGCCTATTGATTAACGCGCGCGCTGAAAGCAGCCCCTGCCTCCTGCCCCTAGCACCTCCGCCGCCAGCGGCACACAGCCATGCCTCTGCGAGTCGCCGCCAGAATTCTCCTTGGGCGGTAGCAGGCTGCACTTACAGAGGCAGTGCCCCACACCACCAACTTCACCGCCCCCACTACCTCTACCACCCGAACGCTCCAGCCCTTTGACGACCCAGCAATTTGAATTCTCACGCGCAATTAACTCAGACCGTTGCGTCACACAGCCTTAGTTATCTTCCCCCCACTGTGCGAGCCTCTTACCAGTTACTGTCGGCTATCATAATGTTCAGCTTAGACAATAGAGGTGAGTAGTTTTCTGCGCAGAGCGTCGCAAATATTCATAGGCTCTTCCAGAATGTCTACGGAGATCTGACTGTGAACAAAAGCGCAATGGGTCGTTGAGCTAGGTGCCTGCCATCGTTGCAACTAGAGCACGCAAACACGGCCGACAGCACACAGATGTGACTCCTGCAATGTTGGAACGTGTGGACAGTCTCCTCCATCCTATGTCCAATAGCTGTTATTTTGGTTTTATTTGTTAGGCAACAAGTTTCGGCAATACATTGTGCTATCTTCAGACCTGCATATGTCGAGTAACCCTCGTGTTAAAAACAAATGCAACACTGTCAACTGGCGTAAGGCCATCGTATTCTAACGGAGACTGTATTGATAGCGTGCTATAGCCAAAAGACTGGGGAATAATATGGTTCACTGGAATTCTGAACAAAGCCAACCCGCTTCCAGAACATGACGTGTGGCATTACTTTTTTAACACAGTCGTATTTATACTTCTGAAAACTGTTTGCTGTTCCATAGGAATGCCACTACTACCCACGCTTCAAAGTTGCTTTTATTCTCTGTTCAGTAGTGGTTATTTTCCAATATGATGTAGCAGCGTATGTGTTTGCAGCGTACTGTAATGTCACTGATCGCCGAAGCTGAAGAAGCACTTGCACCCGAAATGGAATGTCGGCATAATGAACGAACCGTCCTGTTTCGAAATTAATAGGGACAGTGAAGTTCTCAGATTATATCCTACGACAACAAACGTCGCTTCGATGATCACAAAGAATTGCAGAACGAATCTGATAGTATTTTCGCTTTGGATACTGAATAGCACATCTTGAAATGTGCGATAATGATGATTATGTATATATACCTAGTGATGTGGCACAGTGGTAAGGTACAGGGATCGTATCGACAGGATGGCGGTTTAAATCCTCGTCCATCCGCCCAGATTTAGATTTACCGTCGTTTCCGTAAATCACTTTAGGTGGTTGCCGGGATGATCCCTTTCAGTGGTCAAGATCGATTTCCACCTCTGTCCTTCCCTAATCGGGGCCTGAGCTCCAGCTGCAATGCCCATGCCGTCGGCTTTTTTTTTCTTTCTCTTCATCTACACAAACGAGATAAATGTTACATTAATCCTACTGAAACCGGCCATTAAGGCTAAATGACTTTGGAAGAAAGGATTTTCACACTTTGTGTGTGTATCCTCTTTTCAGATTGTAAATCTCTTCCTCAGCACGTAATACGTACAGCATTCTGTGTAGCAGTTGTAACGGTGAAGCAGCATTCTCATTACAGATGAGCAGAGCTCGACGTGTCTGTAGTAGTGAACGGGACGGTGCGGTCTGTGGGACTGTTTAGCCTGGCAGCATGTTTTGACGAGTCATTCGACGTGTAGACCGTGCGCGCATTGTCACATTTGCGCGCATTGTCACATTTAACACGCTGCAGGAACGATTGTAAACAGGCGAAATTACCCGCTGAATTTGCATACACTATGACGATGTAATCTGAACAATCGTCTGTTATTGGAGGGTATAGAACTTTGACGATATCTCGTAGAGGTCGCCTGCAGTCAACAGCTATGACAACTGTCCAGAAATTAAGGCTTGTAGTTACCGCAAACAGAAAGTACCTGGACAGCTTCCTTAATTTTTGTAGGGAACTGGTTGCGTGGTTTCCACCCAGACAATACTCAACAATCCTCACATGATGAATTTGGCGTCTAGGATAATGTGGGCATTCGTACCATTTTTTTGGACAGTTCCACTCTTTTCCAAAATGACCCTCTGTTCCCAGAGTTTTCTTTTATTTTTCTGATTCCGTTTGGGAAAAGTACTTTACGCCACCGGATATCTCATTTGCAGTTCCTAGGCTAATACATACGCTAACGCCACTTGTACGACTTGCTCTGCAATCTTCGTTTATTCACAGTTGATCTTTTGCACTATTGGCCATATAGAAAATACAGTCGTCGTCGTCGTGCAAGACAGACTATATATAAAACAATTGAAGACGTTGAAATGACCACATCTGCCGCCGACAAGAAAAAGAATACTATCAAATCTGTCGCTGCACACGCTCTACTGGACGGACCTGAAGTCTTTTGTGGATGCAGACTGAATTTCAGCATCGACATCAATGATTCGTTTACCCACGGAAATGGATGGCTAACAGTCGCTGTTGTACGTGGTGGAACAGGTGTACCCAATGTATCCGGACTGGAAAGCTTTGTTGATCGTGACATCATAGCATACCGAACATAATAATTTAGATTATAATAATTTCCGTTTACGTTGAGGTAAGCAGTTCACGAAGATACGTGAAAATTCTAAATCCATACAATCAGTTACCATAGTGACAAAACGAAAGAGTAATTTTAACAGCAACGTAAAAAAATTGGCCAGGTACGAGTAGAGCTCGCGTTTTGATGGTACCACATTGGTCTTCCCTGATCTCCCCAAACAAGCTGAGGAGACCAGGTCCCCGCGTGCTTCTCGCTGGGAAACCACAATTCTCTGTAGGCTCTCCGTCCGCAGCTCGTGGTCTGGTGGCTAGCGTTACTGGCTGTGTATCACGGGGCCCCGGGTTCGATTCCCCGTCGGTTTGGGGATTTTCTCTGCCCGGGGGCTGGGTGTTTGTGTCGTCCTCACCATTTCATCATCATCAGCATTCGTGATAATGGCTAGGTTGGAGTGCGTAAAACACTGAGGTGTGAAATCATTGGTATTGAGCGCCCCGCGAAAACGAACATCATCATCATCATCATCTGTAGACTCGGCACTGGACACACTTGGCTGACCCATACCCACCTTCCCAGACGTGAGGATCCCCGTCACTGCCGAAGAGGGAACCTCCCGACGGTGACCCACGTGCTCATATACTGCCTAATTTGGCTGCTTTGAGGCGGCGTCTTGGTCTTCATGACAAGCTACCTCTGGTGCTAAGAGACGACGCCACCTCTGCTGATCTGACGCTGCGTTTTGACCGCGAAGGTGTTTCTATTCATCCCTTTAACCCTCCCCCCCCCCTTGTCACTGGGAGACGCTTGCTTGGTAGCCTAACAGGACCTTTACTCTTTCCACCTTTCTTTTATCTTTATCCTTCTTCATTTATTGGTTTTACTGCCTTTTCTTTACTCATATTTTAAAGTCTTGTCTGTGCTGTATTCCTTCGCGGCTTTTATCCCTGTTTTCTACTGTGTCAGTTACACTTAGCCTTTCCACTACTTGCCTTTCGCCTACTTCCTTTGACGGTTGCTCCTGGTTTGCCAGTTAACGGAAGAAGTGACTGATGACCTTGCAGTTTAGTCTCTTTCACTCAAAACCAACCAACTAACCACCAAGGTTTTTTTTTTGTTTTTGAGCCATCAGTCTTCTGGCTGATTTGATGCTGCTCGCCATGAATCCCACTCCTGTGCCAATCTCTTCATCTCACAATAGCACTTGCAACCTACTTCCTCAATTATTTGCTGGATGTACTCAAGTCACTGTCTTCCTTTGCTGTTTTTGCCCTTTATAGCTCCCGCCAGTGCCATGGTGGTCATTCCTTGCTGTCTTAACAGATGTCCTATAACGCTGTCTCTTCTCTTTCTCAGTGATTTCCACATATCCCTTTCCTCGCCAATTCTGTGCAGAACCTCCTCATTCCTTACCTTATCAGCCCACCTAATTCTCACATCTAAAATACTTTGTTTCTCTTCTGTTCCGGTTCTCTCATAGCCCTTGTTTCACTATCATACAATGCTGTGCACCAAACACACATTCTCAGATATTTCTTCCTCAGTTTAAGGCCTATGTTTGACATTAGTAGACTTTTCTTGGCCAGGAAAGCCCTTTTCGCCAGTGCTAGTCTCCTTTGGATGTCCATCTTAGTCTGTCAGTCACTGGGCCTTTTGCTACCTAGGTAGTAGAATTTCTTAACTTGTTCTACTTCGTGACCATCAATCCTGACGTCAAGTTTTTCGTTGTTCTCATTTCTGCTATTTCCCATAACTTTCGTAGACCTTCGATTTATCGTCAGTCCATATTCTATACTCATTAGACTTCAATCCATTCAGCAGGTCATGTAGTTCTTCTTCACTTTCACACAGGATAGCAAACTCACAAGTGATTCGTATCACTTATATCCTTTCACATTGAATTTTAATTCCACTCCTAAACCTTTCTTTTAATTCCATAATTGCTTCCTCGTTGTACAGATTGAACAGTAGGGAGAAAGACACCCTTATCAACCCCAGCTCTTCGTTCTTGATCATCCACTCTTATTTCTTCCTATTGGTTCTTGTAAGTATTGTGTATTACCCGTATCTCTCTATAGCTTACACATATTTTTGTCAGAATATCAAGCTTCTTGCAGCATTTCACATTGTCGAACGCTTTTTCCAAGTCGACAGATCTTACGAACGTGTACATTTTTCTGTAGTCTTGCTTTCATTATCAACCGTAATGTCAGAATTACCTCTCTGGTGCCTACAGCAAAACTGATCGTCATCTAGCACAACTAAATTTTCTTTTCTATTCTACTGTATATTATTCTTGTCAGAAACTTGGATGAATAAGCTGTTAAACTGATTGCGCGATAATTTTCGCACTTGTCAGCTTTTGCACTCTTCGAAATTGTCTGGATGATAATTTTCCGAAAGTCAGATGGTATGTCGCCAGACTCATACATTCTACCCACCAAAGTGAACTGTCGGTTTGTTGTCACTTCCGCCGATGATTTTAGAAATTCTGAAAGAAGTTTATCTATCCGTTCTGCTTTATTTGATCATGAGTCCTCCAAAGCTCACACAAATTCTACTTCTAATACTGGATCCCCTATCCGTTCTAACTGGACTCCTATTTATTCTTCTTTCAGATCAGATCAATCTCCCACTTCACAGAGGCGTTCAATGTATTCCTTGCACTTATTCTGTCTCTCCTCTGCATTTGATAGTGGAATTACCGCTGCGCTTGTAATGTTACCACCTTTGCTTTTAATTTCACTGAACGTTGTTTTGACTTTTCTATATGCTGAGTCAGTCCCTTCGACAATCATCTCCTTCCCGCTTTCTTGACATTTGTGATGTAGCCATTTTGTTTTAGCATCCCTGCACTTCCTATTTATTTCATCCCTCAGCGGCTTGTATTTCTTAATTCGAGAATGTTCCTGAACATTTTTATACTTCCTTCTCTCATCGATCACCTGAAATATTTCTTCTGTTACCCACGGTTTCTTCGCAGTTACCTTCTTTGTACATAGATTTTTGTTTCAGTCTTCCGTGATTGTCATGTTTAGAGATGTCCATTCCTCTTCAACTGTACTGCTTACTGAGCTATTCCTTACTGCTGCGTCTATAGCCTTAACGATCTTCAAGGGTATTTAATCACTCCTTAGTGTTTCTGTATCTCACTTCTTTGCATATTGGTTCTTCCTGATTAATCTCTTAAACTTGAGCCTACTCTTCATCACTACTACATCGTTAGCTGAGTGTGTATCTGCTCCTGGGTATGCCTTTTAACAAATGCCTGATTTCGGAATCTCTGTCTGACTATAAAATTATCTTACCGAAATCTTCCCGTATCACCCCCCCCCCCCCCAACCTTTTCCAAGTATACCTCCTCCTCGTGTGATTCTTGAACAGAGTATTCGCTGTCATTTGATGAAATTTATTACAGATGTCAATTAGTCTTTCACCTTTCTCATTCCTTGTCCCAAGCCCATATTTTCCTGTAACCTTTTCTTATACACCTTCCCCTACAACTGCATTCCAGTTCCCCATCACTATTAGATTTTCGTTTCCCTTCACGTATTGTATTACTCTTTCAGTATCTTCATATGCTTTCTCTATCTCTTCATCTTCAGCTTGCGAGGAGATTTGTAAAACTGGATTATCGTTGTTGGTGTTGATTTACTGTCGATTCTGATAAGAACAACCCTATGAATTAACTGCTCACAGTAACAACTCTCCGCTCTGCCTTCCTATTCACAACTTATCTTACTCAAATTATACCATTTTCTGGTGTCTTAGATGTTAACCTATACTCATTTGACCAGAAATCCTTGTCTTCTTTCCCTTTCACTTCACTAACCTCTACTTAGAACCTTAAAATTTTTAAACCATCGAGAGATCATAGACCTTAATATGGGACACAAATTTAAATTTTGTAAGTCTAGATTCTGAAAAGTTGGACAGACAGACAAACAGAGGGGTGGACGAAGTGTAAGGTTTTTATTGTTACAGATTGAGGAGTGGACCCCCAAATGTGAAGTTTTATCACCGGTAGTGGAGAAAGTGTAGAATGTAAGCTGTGCAAATCCAACTTTGCTACTGGACGTGGTGGAGGTTGGATACTGTGAATCACGTTAATATGAAGAAACATCGCATGAGTCTTTAAATATTATGGTGATAGTCCGGCAGAATATAAAGAATTATTTGGGATCATTTGAGAACAAGATGCGAAGATAATCTTCTACATCCATTAAATTTTGTCAGTGTAATTTGTACCCTCATTTTTTCTTAATTGTCCTAGTTCCTTTTATAAACTTCTAAAAATGTCCCTCGTGTAAGAGACAATTAGAACCGGTACTGCATGGCCCCCAGCACGGTGGTGTGTGAAGTAGATGAGCAGAGGAACATCTCAAATGCATCAATGGTGTTGAGTTCTGTTTTACCGGCCATTGGCCGTCTTGAAAGAGTATGCAAGCTGCCAGGTAACAATCCTCATTTTAGGCGTCCATTTCCTCATGTATACCAAGAACGTGGCTCACTCACGTATTGGGCTGGCGTCATGTACGCATACTGGATGCGTCTCGTTACTATTTGAAGGCTGTGCAGGACTGGATCCTCCTGCCTTTCTGCTAGAAGAACAGTCAAAATTTAGGCGACGGTTTCATCTTATAAGAGTATAACGTATGATTACTTCACCCCCAGTCTCACCAGCTTCTACCAGTGGCAAGAATGAACTGAATGGAAGGGCGTGCAGCACCTGCTGACATGAAACCGAATAAGCACCCTCTAGATCATTTGAAACTTGCGGTGCATCTTCACAGAAATGTTCCTCACACACTGTATGAGGAGGGTCGCCATCAGAGAGTTGGACAGATTTGAGCAGCGCCTCGACCATCGTGAGGACAGCACACCATGGACTATTCAAAATAAAACATGCTGTCTTACATAAAAACGTATAATTTCTCAGATGAATAAACTGTTCACTTTTGAACTGGCTACCTTCATTTTCTGTTTTGCTTTTATTTCGGGATATTATTGGGTCACTATCGTAAGGCTTGCTCTCTTATTCTCTGTTCCCCTTGAATGCAGGCCCAAGTACTTTCACAGATATGGAGGCGGTACTGCTTACTCATAAGTTTACTTTGCAGTCAGATTAGATCAGCGGTAAAGGAGCAACGTTGCTATGAGTGTCACTCTCCCTTCTCCTCAAATTATTGTGACATCTGCGCCGACTTTACATGGGTAGTGTTGCAGAGGACGGCACGTCCAATATTGTACAATGGGCTGAATCGTGAGGGATGTGGTAGTTTGGGATGTGGGTGTTCGGGGTTGGACGTATGACAAAAACCCGTTGTGATCAGTCGTACTGCCTTGTTTCGGATGTGCGCGCTTTCGGTGTACTGTGGCCAGTATAGGAACCCAAGCAGCGCTCAGTTCGTAGCCTCGTCTGTTTACTAGGTCATCACTGGTCGTAAATAAGACTGCTTCTTTTCTTAATATTCGTGGAGAAACCTTCAGCCGTCATTTATGTTGCAAAATTCACTATTAGTTTCGGTCAATGACCGTTATCAAGCTTAGCTGGCATAAACGGCAGGAAAGTTATACGATAATTTTAACAAAAGTAATTTGCTCTTCTGAGTCTACTGTACTAAGTAAAAATTTTTCACAGTAACGACTGTGTACTCGTACTATAGTTTTCGTCAAGAACCAAACCACATTGACAGCTAACAACACAGTAATTTTTACAAACTATTGTGGGCTCAAAAGAGCAATTTACTTTTGTTCATATTGTGGTATAACTTTCCTGCTTGTTATGCCAGCTAAGCTTTATAACGACCATTCGCCGAAAATAGTAATCAATTGTGTAAAGGAAACGACAGCTGAGGGTTTCAGCATGAATTTTAACAATTATTTGGCGGGTGAGGTTCCCAACCTGCGAACATTTAAAAATTGCTTCTTTTGTCACGCTCTCGCAGAATACAGTAGCCATGCACATCACCGCTACTCCATTCAGAAGTGAACACATGGCCAACGTCCAAGCTGTCTTCGGCGACTGCCGATTTATGTTCTCGATGAGCGGAATATTCCTGGCCGATGATGAGCAGCATTCACACTGAATGCATACATACCAGGCATGCTCACTTTGTAAAATCCTCTCGGTGTGCTAAACCGATATAGAAGTTCGTCACATTAGTCGTGATTCCACAGAAAGTGGTATAGTTGAAGTGCAGTAAACAGTTATGCCTTCCCATCCGAGACTGCTAGTTAAGCTAACCCTTTCACTTGTTGTCATCATATTCGAAGCGTAGCATTTTGTCTTACCTGTTTGCTGTGAATCTCTTGTACATGATGTACCTCACAGCAGTTCTTATAATACATTGGATTCGTCAAATAATGCAGAGTATGGAACTTAAGCAGGTGGGCTTTTATGGGAATGTTACAGTTTACAGCATGTCGAGCGACTCATGCACGTGATTAATAGCCTGCGGCCCGGGCTAGACTAGGCAAGAACTACATCTGGTTGCCTTAACTGGTATCGATGGCTACAGCCTTTTGCGACTTTCCACAAGATGACAAAATGCCACGCATCAGACTCCGAAATGAAGTCTCTGTATGTCCATCTTTTCGAGATGGTTGAGGGATTCGTCTGTTCGATACAGGATATCAATTTAAACCCCTTTCAGCCATTTTATTTTCTAAACTTGTTTTATTTGGCTACCCGTTTCAGCGTCTTACTACGCCATCTTCAGACCCCTGACTGATGTGTAGGAAGATTCTACCTTGTTTCTAATCAGAGTCGGCAGATGATGGTTGAAATGAATGATATGGCAAAAATCTACTAATACCAGTATTGCTGCCCCTTTTTTGATCAGAACCGAGGTAGAATTTTCCTACACGTCGGTCAGGGCCCTGAAGATGGCGCAGTGAAACGCCGAAACTGGTAGCCAAATAAAAAATGTTTGGAAACTAGACAGCTGAAAGGTGTTTGACATTCTTGAAGTGAAGTGTCGCTGTATGACTATGAATCTACCTTAGCAGTCGTCAGAATTTTGTTTGACCATGTCTATATGTTTGGTAGTCCAATAGGGATGTCTAGTCTCATGTGTATTATTCTTTGTTGGCAGTTGTCATAGCCATTACGATATACTCTCACAAAACTGCGCAGAACGTTAGTTTGTATGAACATTCCATCCTTGGCAATTAGTTCGAGTTCCATAGATCTGTGCACGCAACTATACCGCTACTTACACCTTTTATTTAATTATCATGGTATCAATACAGCAAACTTATTAAATGATATCAATCTTGCGCAATAAGAAGTTATAAGCAGACATGTTGCGATGGTATAATGCGTGTGCGTTTGGGGCTTTGAAGTACTCTTGTCGTATTGCTGTTGCGAGTTGGGATTCTACAACCTGTGCAGACTAACAAACCGGGATCTGCTTTTTACTACTCAAACGCTGTTGACCACCCCCTCCCTCCTCCCTATGTTTTTACCTCCGTTCCCCGACGCAGGGTGCAAAACACCCAACACTCTCCATACAGCACGTGCAACAATATGACCACGAACAAATAAAACCACATCTCCGGAGATCCAACAGGAAACAAACGAAGCTAACTCAGGGTTATTAAATTGTCACATCCCTCCTACAATACATCTGCATTCAAACGATTATTCTGCAATTCACACTTAAGTTCCCAGCAGAGGGTACTTCGAACCACTTTCAGATTATTTCTCTACCGTTCGACTCTTTAACAGGGCGTGGAAGAAATGAACGATTAAATCTTCCTATACGAACTCTGATTCTGTCAATTTTAGTATAGTGGTCACTTCTCCCTATGTACGGTTGGTTGGTTGATTTAGGGGAGGGGACCAAGCAGCGTCGCCATCGGTCCCATCGGGTTAGGGAAGGATGGGGAAGGAAGTTGGCCGTGTCCTTGCAACGGAACCATCCCGGCATTTACAATTTAGGGAAATCATGGAAATCCTAAATCAGGATGGCAGGACCATCGTCCTACATATTGCGAGTCGAGTGTACTATCAACTGCTCAATCTCGCTCTGTCCCTATGAATGCTGGCAGAAATGAAACGTTTCCACATTCAGAGGAGGAAAATGGTTAACTGAAATTTCGTGAAAAGATCTCGCTGCACGGAAAACTCATTAGTTTTAAGAATTGTCATCCCAACTCGCTTACCATATCTGTGACTCTTGTCTTTCCCATTTCTCAATAATACAGAACGGGCAGCCATTCCTTGAACTATTTAGATGTCCTCCATCAATCCCATCTCGGAAAGATCCCATAAAGCACATCAGTACTCTAGCAATGGACGAACAAGCGTAGTGTAAGCAGTCTCTTTAGTAGAGCTGTTGCATCGTGTAAGTGCTCTGCCAGAAAACGTAGTGTATGGTTTGTCTTCCCCACAACTTTATCTGTACGATTGTTCCAACCTGTTACTCATTAAAATTCATAAGTATTTAGTCGAACTGACTGCCTTTAAATTTGTGTGATTTATCGCGTAATCGAAATTTAACGGATTTCTTTCTTTCTTTTTCTCATGGGGATGACCACGTATTTTACTTTATTGAGACACAACTGCCACTTTCTGCTCTATTCAGATATCGTGTCCCAGTCATTTTGAAATTGGTTTTGATCTTCCGGTGACATTGTTGTATGTATGTTGTACGTTAACCGGGGACCTAGAAACGACGGAGAGGCTCCGTCCCCGCCGCAGCCGCAGTGGTCCACAACCTCACGATGACTACCGCAGTCCACTTCACCCTTCCGCCCCCCCCCCTCCTCCTCCCCCCACACCGAACCCAGGGTTATTCTGCGGTTCGGCTGCTGGTGGACCCCCCCCCCTCACCCCCATGGAACGTCTCACAGCAGACGAGTGTAACCCCTATGTTTGCGTGGTAGAGTAATGGTGGTGTAAGCGTAAGAGGAGAACTTGTTTGCGCAACAATCGCCAACATAGTGTAACTGAGGCGGACTAAGGGGAACCAGCCCGCATTCACCGAGGCAGATGGAAAACCGCCTAAAAACCATCCACAGCCTGGCCGGCTCACCGGACCTCGACGTAAGTCCGCCGGGCGGATTCGTGCTGGAGAACAGGCGCTCCTTCCCGTTCCGGAAAGCCGTGCGTTAGACCGCTCGGCTAACCGGGGGGGGGGGGGGGCCTCCGGTGACATTACTCGACGGTAAATCACAGAATCATCTGCAAACAATGTCAGAAGGCTGCTCAGGTTGTATCCTAAATCCATTACGTAGGTTAGGTACAGTAGAGGCCCTAACACGTTCCTGGGAAACGCGGATATCATTAATGTTTTACTCCGTGTCTTTCTGTCGATTACTTCTTAGGTGAAAGAATTCCTAAAAACTGTATTCAGTAACGGCGCTTCAGTGGTGCTGTCACCAATAATATTACCATTTTACGTAGCCAGTCACACAGCTCAAATGATACTCCATAGGCACGCCATTTGATTAGAAGTCTCTTGTGAGGAACTGTGTAAAAGGCGTCTGTAAATCTAAGAATACGGAGACTTTGAAATCACCGGTCGCTAACAGTCAATACTCCGTGCCAATAAAGAGCTTTTTGTGTTTCACAACAACGATACTTTCTGTGTTCTTGCTGACTGTGTCAATAGACCGTTACTTTCGAGGTAATTCATAATGTTCGAACACAATATTTGTCCCAAGACACTACTGCAAATAGGCGTTAGTGATATGGTCTGAAATTCTGCGGTTCACTGCTATTTTCTTTCTTGAGTACTGGTGTGACCTATGCAACTTCCCAGTGTTTAGATACGGATCTCTCGTCGAGCGAGCAGCTGTACATGGTTGAAAGTATGGAGCAACTGCATCGGCATCCTCCGAAAGAAATCTTAATAGTATGCTATCTGGACCGGAAGACTTTGATCTAAGTGCCATAAGCTGCTTCGAAACACGGAGATTATCTGCTTCTAAGTTACTCCTGTCAGCAGTTGTTCTCAATTCGAATTCGAGAGCATTTACTTCATCTTCTTATGTGAATGCATTCCTGAAAGCTGTGTTAAATAACTCCACTTCAATGGCGCTGTCACCGATAATATTACCATTTTTATCGCACAGTGACGCTGTTTATTGTATCTTGCCGCTGGTGTACTCTATACACCTGCATCTACATCTGCATCTATATGGATCAACAAGATATTTTCGCATTCTCAGGAGGAAGTTGCTAAGGGTCTCAGACCGCCCGGCAGTACTCCAAAAGAGGATGGACAAGCGTGGTGCATGCAATCTCTTTAGTAGATCTATTATATTTACTAAGTGTTCTGCCAATAAAACGCAGTCTTTGGTTTGCCTTCCCCATAACATATTCTTGACAAGAATCTCTTTGAATTTTTTGTCGGAGTTCTAGCCAAAGATTCATTGTGGGAGCTATTAAAAGCATCTCGCATTGAAGTCCGCACTAAGCTTCGATCTTCAGTAAAACATCAACATTTTTGGAGATTTTGTGTTCTTCTAAATTTGGCAGGTATTAGTTGATTCTGAAGTAGTCTTCTGACATGTTTTGTGTGCCTTGGGGTATCAGCTCCGTCTGTTGTGAGTTTATTTGATATAAATCTCTCAGTTGCCTCTCATACTATTTCTCTGAATACAAGCTACTTCTTTTCTAACCTACGTAGTTAGTTGGGGAAGGAGTGGAGGCTGTCTTTAAGGAAGGCGAAAAGAGAAATTTGATCAGCTTTTTAGTGGATATTTTTTGCGTTTCCTTTGGTGGATTTGGCTGTTGTGGTGGCAAGTCTAGCTACAACGATGTTTTGGTCACTAATACCTGTATCTGTTATGATGCACCCAATTTGTTCAGGTTTATTTATTGCTAAGAGGTCGAGTATGTTTTCCCAACCATTTACGCACAGGCAAGGCTCCTGAAATAACTGCCCAAAATAATTTTCGGAGAAAGCGTTTAGTACCATTTATGACACTTTATATCTACCACTAGTTTTGAACAAGTATTTTCCCTGACAAATCGAAAGTAGATTGAAGTCCCACCAATTAGGATTGTATGAGGGCGTACCTATTTGTGATGAGACTTAAGTTTCCTTTGAACTGTTCAGCGACTGTATCGTCTAAGACGAGGGCCGGTCAAAAGGAACTAGTTATTAATTTATACCGTTTGTCAAGTATGATGTCTATCCATACTAACTTATAGGATTTATCTACTTCAATTTCGCTGGTAGATATACTACTTCTAACAATAAACACCTCCAGCAACCGTACGTAGTTTATCCTTTCTAAACACGGTTAGGTCCTTTGTAAAAATTTGTGGTGAACTTTACCCCGGTTTTCATCAGGTTACGGTACCTATAGCGTTTAGAACTTGAGTGCTGTCTGTTATCGCTTGGAGTTTTGTTCTTTCCCAAGAGAGATAGCACAGTTTACAACTACAATAGTGATTGTTGATAGATCCACCCGCTTCCTGTTTTCGCCATCCACCCTTTGAAACCGAAGCCCATTCTGCACTTTACCAAGCTCCCTAACCCAGAAAACGGCCCAATCCCCTTCACACAGCCCCCTCCAGCTCATAGATCATCCGCTGTAATCGACTCCTGCGCTTAGTGGACACATGACCTCTTAAGCGCGACACGAAACCAAATCACGCCGGCGCAAGTAGAAAAATCTGCAACCTACACGGTCACAAAACCGTCTGACCTATGTTTCGAACCCAGCTCTGTACGGTCTTGTCGATGATGCTACAGATGGTTAGTTATAACTTTATCTCACAAGCAAGAGTGACACTCTGTACCACTTCAGTTACCCGCCAGGAAACGGAATCTCTTCTTATCCAAAGCTGCACACGTTGTTAGTACCGACATGAGATTCATTGCATCCAGAAGCACTCATTCCACATCTGAAATTGCTCTTCTCGGTACGCATACAGAATGCGCACTGGTTTCCTTTCTCTCCTTTGCAGCCATATCCCTAAGAGTTCCCAGTTACCAGTAAACCCACCCCCTGTGAATGCTCAGATCTTGGGGCTGAGAGGCTTTCTGTAGTGCATGGTGAGTGGCTGCATCTAGCTCAGTGTCTTAATTACCCAGCAATAGCTCCAGAAACCTTTTCGTCGGATGAACTGAGGAGGCCCATCGACCTGTCTGCTGGAAGATCTTTCACTGTCTGCTACACCTTGAAACAACCCAACAACAAGATCATTCTCAATGTGGCCAATATCCAGGGCGGTCACTGCAGCGGACCTAACGCGGTACACGAGAGACGTGCTGGCCTTATTTTGCATCCCCATGTACAGACCCTCCCACATCGATGCCCATTGGCAACAGCTTCAAGCCACATGACCGGAGCCCACCCTGCCTGGAGCTCCGAGAAAAGAGTCAGCTCGCACGTAAACACAGCAATCACAGTCACTACCTATATCAAAGTCGGAGAAACTATATAATAAACTATGTTTAAAACAAAACTCTATGCTCATGTAATGCTGCTACCTAACGTGAGGTGTTGACCAACTAACGAGTTATGCAGATTTATCTGCATAGTCACACGAAAACAAACGTCTAACGAAAAGCAAACGGTGGAAATGTACACTACACAGTAGTTACAACGCAAAACTGTGGCTACTAGAAATACAAATACGTGAGAAATGTAAGGTTTTAAACTGAAACGCACGTAGTAAATAGAAACACATCGCTATTGTATGCTCGTTACAATTAACAGACGGAACTGTGTGCTCTGACCGCTGCTGCCTGAACGGGAGCTGCTGACCAACTAACGCATTTTCACTAACTTAGCGGAACTGTTATTACTATCCTAGGGAATTGTTATTTGCAATAAAACGGTCAGGTCACGTGTTGTTACTGGAAACGGTAAACCAATGCCAATGGGACAAGGTAAATGATACAGAAACTATCACCAAAGCAGCGCAATATTATAGTAAAACTCAACCGCCACCTTGCAAGTGCTGAGGAAGAAGAGCTCGTCCCCTACTCTCGGTTGCCAGTACAAAGGGCTTTCGTGTTGAATATCGTCTCGTGACCTGCTCACACAACAATGTGGCAGTCAGTAAGGAGCTCATGCCTTTTTCCACTTGAAGTTAGCTTTCTGTGGGACTTCGTATTAACTGCGGCTTTGAAAATTTACTTCAAGATGATTTCGTGGGGCAACGACTGTCTTTGCAAATGTGTCTTGAATTTTGGTAGTAGCTCTTATATTCGACATTAAAAATTTAAATGCAGGGCTGTGATTCATTGGCCCACTTTGGGCGGGCCCGAATACTTTTTAGGCACATATGGCCATCTAGACCGTCGACTTCCACCACAGGGCGATCAATGGTTTTGTTCCTTCCTTTGAGTGTCATTCACAGTGGTAGGTACAAAGAGATATTGTCTCCAAATATTCTGTAAGAAAGTACCTGCCTGTTCGCTACTTTCCATCTCTATGTATCATCGTTGTATTGCACCTAATCAGAATCGCATAACAGACTATCTTCCCATGCCTCTATTATCATCTTCTTGAATTGGTTCATTCGGTTCAACTGCGGATGTCTTCTGTCTTGCTAATGAGATCAGACGCAAGGACAGGACAGCTACAACTGAATATATTGCTTATCATCTGTTATTCTTGTCTTGCGTCATTTTTATAAAGAAAGGAGGAAAATTAGCGGTTAATGTCACGTTGGCGACACTGTCATTAGACATGGAGCACATTCCATGTCTGAAGAAGCATCCCATTCGATAAAAAGCATTTCCCAATTCATCTCAAGCTATTTAGGAAAATTACTTGATACAGGCAACAAGCGCTTGTATTCACCAGAATATCCTAGAGGAAAGACTTCGGAAAACTACTGAACATTTGTTACTTTGAACTCTTTCTAACTATTTATTAACCAACAATAAATTCTTTCCCCCAACAGCAACAAGGGCTAAAAAAATAAATAAGTAAAAGGTTAAACTTGAGCTTTCACGCCGGCCGGGGTGGCCGAGTGGATCTACGCGCTGCAGTCTGGCACCGCGCGACCGCTACGGCCGCAGGTTCGAATCCTGCCTCGGGGAATGGATGTGTGTGATGTCCTTAGGTTAGTTAGGTTTAAGTAGGTCTAAGTTCTAGGGACTGATGACCTTAGAAGTTAAGTCCCATAGTGCTCAGAGGCATTTGAACCATTTTTTGAGCTTACACTCTTAAAGCATTTAAACGCGAAATGCCCTAAGTGAATTCATTACATTAAATATTAATATCTTACGTTGAAATTCATGCCGAGGCACAACGTAACTTGAATATTACAATAGAGTGATTGAGGGGCCCCATATAAGGTCATGGCACAAACCCGCTGGCAGCATAACAGAAACAAGACGTAGAGGTTCTGACGTGGCCTCCCCCCCCCCCCCCCCCCCCTTACCCTCCCCGGCGACAACAAACCAAGAGAGCACAGGTGGTGCATCACAACACATACATCAAAGCTCTTTTAAGCAGACATTGGATTAAATGAAACCTGAGCTTTTGCTCCGGCGCTAAAAGGAATCCAGTAACTAATATTAAGATTAAAGCGCCACTGATTGTTACTCGCCTCGCGATGCTAGTTAAAGTTGACAGGTTCGAGCGAGGCACACACTTAAAGCCGAAACTGCTACTGGCCAAGGATCAAAATGATTAGTATCTTAAGTGTAGAACTAATCTGAATAATCGTAGAAGCAGCCTTCAAACTAGTATCGACAACCCACGGTATACAAATGGCCTTTTATTAGAGTAATGAAAAATCAGAGGTTCTCACGGACCTCAGTTGTCCTCATGGAATTGTTTTTAGCACAAATTTACAAATAATTTAAAGTAGACGTACACTATTTAAGCATCACATAAAATATTGCACTTAAATCTCCTAAAGGTTTTTGTGGTATCTAAAGGGGAAATAGCTTACTGGCTGCAAGAAAGAAGTTAGTGCCACTAAATAAAGCGAACCTCTTTTATTAAGACCAACGTAGAGACAAAATGCCTATTATAATTGGACACAGGACTCTAGGGCTTAAAATTAAATCATCAAAGCTGCGAACAGTCCACACAACCGACAGCAGGTAGTGCAAACAAGTCTCTGGAGAACAAAGAAATAACGCCCACCATAAACGTAGGAAGCGGAAACGAATTCTTTTCAGCTGCGCGGGATTAGCCGTGCGGTCTACGGTGCTGCAGTCGTGGACTGTGCGGCTAGTCCCGGCGGAGGTTCGAGTCTTCCCTCGGGCATGGGTGTGTGTATGTTTGTGCTTAGGATAATTTAGGTTAAGTAGTGTGTAAGCTTAGGGAATGATGACCTGAGCAGTTAAGTCCCATAAGATATCACACACATTTGAACGAACCCTTTCCTCCATTAAGGAACCCGTAGAAGGCTCTGACTCGGTGTCGGGTGTGGTGACGGTGTTGCAGTCGTCTAGTGCAAAAAGGTACACGACCGGCTGGCTTCACCGAACCACGGCGATTTCACCCGGAGGAAACCGGGTACTGCACGAACAAGTATAGCCACGGCAGGACTGTGGTGGCTCAGGCAGCACATCAACAGCTCCACCGACCTTCACAGGGAACCCCAACCACCAACTCTCACGCCAGAAAAACAGTTCGCCGGCAATGCTGACCATTTTCTCTCCAGGAAGCCCATATGTCCCCCTGGACACACCATCCACCATCACCACCGAGTTCCCTATTCCCGCCTCCCTTCCCGTACAACCCACTTCCTATCTTCCACCACAGAGAAAATCAAAGCCCCTCTAACCGCCAAAGAACCTTCTCAGCTCACCGGGCACGGGCTTTCGAACTGTATGAACGGCTCATCACATAAAACTCAAGAATTAACGGCCGAAAGAGGATTCAAACCAGCCAACTCTCGAATACGAGTGCAGTGTTTTATCACAGCGCTGCCTCACTCGGTGTCGCCGTTGTCCATTAATTCGACAGACTGCGAAAACTGATACCTGCTGCGGGAAGGAGGGAGCTGTTCCTTCTCTTTTTGGAACTGAAAGATTTTTCGGGTTTCAGTAAGCTATGGCCGTATGATGAGTGCTATGAGAGAATACCACTTGTTTTGTGCAGGCCTAAGTGCTCCTTGAATAAACCGAGTCGCCTTCAATAGGAATTGATATTCATTGCAGGGCAAAGGGTATCTCATCTGCGAAGCAGGTTGCTTAAAACATCGTTATGCGGTAGTCTACTACTTTTCGTTGATCGGAGCTCTTCCGCCTTACTTTAGTCGTAGAAAGAAGAGCGGCGAAAGATGTTACAGTGTCGTTGTTGTCAAAACCCGAGAGATTATTGTCCAATGCGGGGCAACGACGTATTACTTCACCTCTCACAAATATCTCTCAATTGTAGCGAGAGTAAGCTGAAGCGTACAGAGTGTAGACAGTCCGTGGAACACCTCCGAGTGAAAGTAGGAAAATGGACACATTAGACTGGTGTACAGTATACACACGGACGTAAGAGGGTGGTCGCAAGGTGCGGATGATGGTGTAATCTGCAGAGAATCCTCTGTTAGAGTAAGAGATGATAGTTTTTGTCCGCAGACTTTGATGATGTCTTCTACCCGGGATACATAGAAAATTGTCCGACTACGAACCGCACACAATTTGGAAGAGGAGGAGCAGTAACTGTATTCGGGGTAGGGCAACATCTTGTATGGAAACCGCGTGTGCAGCGCCTGGCGGGACGGGCGGCCCGCGGCCAGCGCCACTGTGGCCCTGGAGGTAATTACAGGGAACTCGGGCTGCTAGCGCGCGCCCATAAGCGCGTAATGAAGCGGGCTTTTGTTAAAGTCTGCGAAACACCTGCAGTTTCGAGCTCACATTACGGGTGCATAAAACCGGTTTATGTCCACTCACGGGAACTTCCAGTCATTTCGACTTTCATAACTTCACACCAAGCCTTCGGAACGACACTATAATTTACTATCTCCAGGTACCTCGAGTGCGATAGGACTGTCTCAACTCTGACCTGATTGTGTCTTAACTAGGACGTTCTAATCTCAAGCGACACCAGTGGCCCTGGTAATTAGTTGACTGAAACTGGTGGACAAAATAAAATTGAATTTTGTCGAGCTCCGCGGCTTAGCCGCGTGGTCTCAGGCGCCTAGTCACGGCCCGCGCGGCTGCCCCCGTCGGTCCTCCCTCGGTCATGGGCGTCTGTATTGTCTTTAGCGTAAGTTAGTTTAAGTAGTGCGTAAACTAAGAGACCGATGACCTCAGCAGTTTGGTCCCATAAGACCTTACCACAAATTTCCTAGAATTTCCAAATTTTGTAGAACCACAGAGTCAAATGAAACAAATTTGTAGTTTATTTCTGCATTTACGCTGTTGTCTCCCGGATATACCGTAATAAATTTATTTGTGGCACGTTTGTTGGTGGCACCTTAGTGGTCAATGATGTAGCACTGTAACGAATTTTTGGGCTTACTGGGGAAGTTGCTGCTCAGCCGCAGCGGTCGGGAAAGACATCAAGCATGAAGGGATGCAGATGATTTATAGGTGTCTCCATGTGTTCGATAACTACCACAGGTCCCATGCAAGAGCAGGAAAATGTCTCTCTGCTCCCATCAGCCTGCGTCCATGGCGCGTTGCACCTTTCGATCCAGCGTGCACCTGTACGATGGCGTTTGTTTTGCAAAAATGTGATTCAACCGAAGAGCCGACATGTTTCCATTGACCAAAGGTCGAACCCCAATGGTCCCATGGCAACTGCAATCATAGCTGACGACGTCGTTGAGTCAAGACGTGGACACGGAGGGGCGGTGCGGTCTACTGCGGAGCTCCAGTCGAACGCTGTACCATGAACAGTGTGCTCCGAAAAATCTTGTGCGTGCACTGGTATTGTGCTCTCACAACTCAACGTTCTGTGATGAGTTGTGTGAAGTCAGACCATTCAGCGCCGAGTGGTAGTTTCACTGTTCTTGGAGCTCTTTCCGTAGATGCTCACGACAATTGCACGTGAACATTCGACTAGGTCCGCAGTTTTCGAGATACTTGTTCACAAACACTGCGTAATAATAATCTGCCCTTTCTCAACGTCGCTTATCTCTACAGATTTTCTCCATTTGCCCCCATAACTACGCTAGGGCCATCACCCGTCCGTGCCTGCCCCGCTTAAACATTTTATTTTTACTGTGTCACGTGCCCGCAACGCCACAGGGTGGCATCCAACGTCGGGGTTGGAGTAAAAAGTTCGAAGAATTTGTAGCATCATGAGCGGCTGGCTCGCAAGGAGTAAGGAGGTGATAATATTTGTCGAGCCGCTGTTAGGCGGACGAGGCTGAGCAAGCGGATAGAGACAGCCGACCCATCGCAGGGTAGGCATCGGCAGTGTGGTTCTTCCTCGTTTTTGTGGTCTTTCGTGGGGGATAAATTCTGGTTTATTAAGTTGGCGGATGAAGATGTCTTCGATCACCAAGGTCGTGTTCACTTTATTTTTATTTAAAGCTGGGAGGAAGTGTCACAAACTTCATTAAAATATCTAGAAACAGTAATAACGGGCGGAACGTGCCTCGATATCGTCGTAAATAGTTCGTTCACAAGCCCTGTTACTAAGCAAGCTGAGTCTAATTGGGTGAACAATAACTATTTGTCCTTAATTTTAATTAATTTGAAACACTCAGAATTGAAAATAAATGTCTTGGCACCTTATATTAGTCGTAATTAAGTTTTCACGTCAGATAATAGGCTGAAGGTCACAGATGTTGCTCCAAAGTTGACAGTGAAGTTCTTCAAACTATTGACAGTCAGTCGATCGCTCTGTGTGCGATCGGAAGTTAACTTTTTCATGAAAATTGTTTAACTGCCGTTGAATTGACACTGACTTCAAAATTATAGTAAGTGCAGTCTAGTATTTTTAAACCAAACAGCCTCAGATGTAAAGTCGTAACACTTCAATAATTACACATATTAAAGCTGAAGGAGAGATTACTTTTGATTATGTTTTATTCGTAGCTTGTACGAAACGTAGCTTTCACAAAGAACACTTTTCAGGTACAAACATAAATTTAACCGAGATTCTAACTAAAAGAGAGCTAACACAACAGAAGATATCGCTACGGTCTAAAACATATACTACAAAAAAACTAAACATTAAACAATGTAACACCCACTTGTTATACTGAAGCCTTTAGATTCCTTGAAAAATCTAAATTATTTTATTATATTAATAAATTTATAAATGTCAAACTAAAATTGACATAATAACTCATATAATAACTCAAATTAAATAAAAATAAGTGTTTCAATTACTATACTACGAAACAGTGGCTTCAATAGCTCCCCTTAAACTACATGTTGCTAATTACAGTAGCTCACTTAGTTCAACACAGGCACCAAAAATGAAATTTGCTACGCTCTTTAAACCGTACTAGCCTAAGAATCCTGCTTATTGAAAATACTTGAAAGTATAACTAAAGATATACTTTTAAGTAATTAATAACCATAATTATTTTTAAAGAAAATTAGTTAAATATTTTAGTGAAGCGCTTAACAAGATTTCTCGTTTATATAATTAAAAAATTATTCATTTAATTCCTATCAGTAATTTTTCTGCCCCTAACAGTGTTGCTCAATTACTAAAATCAAAAAAATATTCATAATTTATTTTATAAATTTTGTTTTACTGTCTTCATGATCGGCTGCTGTAGTTGTTGTCTTGATGCCCAGACGGGATGACTTTCTAGATTTGTCGCTGGCGAGGTGAAAAACCACAAACCTAGTAGTACCGTTTTTCATCGTTTGATGCCGAGATGGTATGATCTACTAGGTTTGTGGCTGGCGGGTTAAAAATTCCGAAACCTATCTCAGCCATTTCTCGAGGTTTGCCATGAAACAATATAAAGAGTATATATGATATTGAGGTCTTCAGTCGAGTGACTGGTGTGATGCAGCCCTCCATGCTATTTTATCCTATGCAAGCTTCTTCATCTCCAAGTTACTATTGCAACCGACATCTTTCTGAATCTGCTGAGTGTATTCATCTCTTGGTCTCTCTCAACGATTTTTACCCTCCACGCTGCCCTCCAATACTAAATTGGTGGTGCGTTGATGCCTCAGGACATGTCCCACCAATCGATTCCTTCTTCTAGTAAAGTTGTGCCACTAATTCCTCTTCTCCCCAATTCTATTCAGTATCTCCTCATTACGTACACGATCTACCCATCTAATCTTCAGCATTCTTCTCTAGCACAACATTTCGAAAGCTTCTATTCTCTTCTTGTCTAAACTAGTTACCGTCCATGTTTCACTTCCATGCATGGGTACAATCTATACAAATACTTTCGGAAAAGACTTACTGGCCGGCTGTGGTGGCCGTGCGGTTCTGGCGCTGCAGTCCGGACCCACGGGACTGCTACGGTCGCAGGTTCGAATCCTGCCTCGGGCATGGGTGTGTGTGATGTCCTTAGGTTAGTTAAGTTTAAGTAGTTCTAAGTTCTAGGGGACTTATGACGTAAGATGTTGAGCCCCATAGTGCTTAGAGCCATTTGAACCATTTTTTTGAAGACTTCCTGATGCTTAAATCTATACTCGATGTTAACAAATTTCTCTTCTTGAGAAACGCTTTCCTTGCCATTGTCAGTCTACATTTTATATCTTCCCTATTTTGACCATCGTCAGTTATTTTTGTCCCCAAATAGCAAAACCCATCTACTACTTTCAGTGTCTCATTACCTAATATAATTCCCTCAGCATCACCTGATTTAATTCAACTACATTCCATTATTGTCGTTTTGCTTTTGTTGATGTTCATCCTCTATCCTCCTTTCAAGACACTGTCCATTCCGTTCAACTACTCTTCAAGATCCTTAGCTGTCTCTGACAAAATTACAATGTCATCGGCAACTCTCAAGAATTTTATTTCTTCTCCATGGATTTTAATTCCTACTCCAAATTTTTCTTTTGTTCCATTTCCTGCCTGCTAGATATACAGATTGAATTACATTGCTTCCCTTTCATGCCACTCGACTCTTAAAACTTCCATCAGTCTTCTGTACAAATTGTAAATAGCCTTGCGCTCTCTGTATTTGACCCCTGTCATCTACAGAATTTGAAAGAGAGTATTCCAATCAACAACGTCAAAAGCCTACTGGCTAGAAACGTTGGTCTGCCTTTCCTCATTCTATCTTCTAAGATAAGTCGTAGCGTCAGTATTGCGTCGCTTGTTACAACATTTCTACGCAATCCAAACTGGTCGCCTTCAACCAGCTCTTCCATTCGCCTGTAAGGAATTCGTGTTAGTATTTAGCAGCCGTGACTTATTAAACTGATACTCCGGTTATTCTCACACCTGTCAGCGCCTGCTTTCTTTGGCAGAGTATTTATTATATTCTTCTTGTAGTCTGAGTGTATTTCGCCTGTCTTATACATCTTGCTGACCAGACGGTCGAGTTTTGTCTGGGCTGGCTCTCCCAAGGCTATCACTAGTTCTCATGGAACGTTATCTGCTCCAGGGGCCTTGTTTGGACTTATGTATTTCAGTTCTCTGTCAAATTCCTCAGGCTGTATCATTGCCCGCAAGTACATCGCCCTGGTATAGACCCACTACATACTCCTTCCACCTTTGTGCTTTCCCTTCTTTGCTTAGAACTGGGTTTCCATCTGAGCTCTTGATATTCATACAAGTGGTTCGCTTTTCTCCAAAGGTCTCTTTAATTTTCCTGTAGGCACTATCTATCTTACCGCTAGTGATATACGCCTCTACATCCATATATTTATCCTCTATTCATCCCGGCTTGGCAATTTTCACTTCCTGTCGATCTCATTTTTGAGACGTTTGTATTCCTTTACGCCTGCATCATTTACTGCATTTCTATATTTTATCCTTTCGTCAGTTACATTCAATATCTCTTCTATTACCCAAGGATTTCTACTAGCCCTCGTCTTTTTACCTACTTCATCCTCTGCTGCCATAACTATTTCATCTCTCAAAGCTACCCATTCTTCTTCTACTGTATTTCTTTCTCCTGTTCCTGTAAATCGTTCCCTAATGCTATCTCTCAAACCCTCTAGAACCTTCTTTCATAATTTTTAACCCAAGTGTTAGGTATGATTAAGTTATGCTCCGTACAGAAATTCTACCAGGCGGCTTCCTCTTTCATTCCGTATCCCCATTCCATATTCGCCAACAACTTTTCTTTCTCTTACTTTTCCTACTATCGAATTCCAGTCTCTCATGACTATTAAATTTTCGTCTATCTTCACTGTCTGAATAATTTCCTTTATCTCTTCATACATTTATTCAATGTCTTCGTCGTCTGCGGAACTAGTTGGCGCATAAACGTCTACTACTGTGGTAGACGTGAGCTTCGTGTCTATCTTGAGTACAATAATACGTTCAGTATGCTGTTCGTAGTAGCTTACCCGCACTCCTAATTTTTTATTCTTTACTAAACATACTCCGGCATTACCCCTCTTTGATTTTGTATTTATAACCCTGTATTCACCTGACCAGACGTCTTGTTCATTCTGCCACCGAACCTTTTTAATTTGGACGATATCTAGCTTTAACCTATCCATTTCCATTTTTAAATTTTCTAACCTACCTAGTTGATTAAGGGATCTGACATTTCACGCTCCGATCCGTAGAATGCCATTTTTCTTTCTCCTGATAACGACTTCCTTCTGAGTAGTCCCCACCCGGAGCTCCGAATAGGGGACCATTTTACTTCCGGAATATTTTGCCCATGAGGATGCCATCATAAATTAACCATACAGTAAAGCTGCAAGCCCTCGGGAGAAATTACGGCTGTAGTTTCCCCATGCTTTCAGCCGTTCGCATTACCAGCACATCAAAGCCGTTTTGGTTAGTGCTACAAGGCCAGATCAGTCCATCATCCAGACTCTTGGCTCTGCAACTACTGAAACGGCTGCTGCACCTCTTCGAAACCATACGTTTGTCTGGCCTATCAACAGATACCCCACCGGTGTGGTTGCATCTACGGTACGGCTATCTGTTTCGCTGAAGCACGCAAACATCCCCACCAATGGCAAGGTACATGGTTCATGGCGGGGAAACAACATGTACAAGACACTTATGACTGACGCAATGTCCCCGGAAATACAAAGTAAATGTTTCTTAGTTGTTATGTATTCCAAATGTGCACTTTACACATAATCATATGGTCAGTGCACATTCGTAATAACGGTATTGTAAGTATTTAATGGGAGCTGAACAGCTACTGATAATTGCGTCTGGCCTTTGCCTATACCCACGTGATAGCCTCGGTCTTCAAAAAGGAAATTTATCCCTATTGAATTGTTGAGAGGGTGATCCGTACCTTCTTTTTTCAAATAAGACGATTTCAACTTGATGTTATTGGGTCAGTTTACAGCACTTTTCGACCCCTTTTTTTTAAAAAAAAAGCTACATACGCAAATTTCGCGTTAATGCACGATTAGCTTTACATGGGCATATTGGATTTATATTAAACCTTATTACACTGTAATTACTAACTAATTGAAAGAACAACATAAAAGTTAACAATACCAATACTCTAACTGAAACTTATCTGTAGAGAATATGTAATAAATCTCAGTTCATCCTGCGTATTGCAGAGTTTGCGTTATGGACTGCCAACAATGGAGTTTAATTGTGAGAATAATGACCCACCGGTTAATATTCTTAAGCTGTCACGAAATACTGCCTAATAATGAAGAACTGATCATTTATTTATAAAAAAAAATTAACCTTTTAAATAATTATGGAGCTCTTTCAGCATATGTTACGAATCCAGTTTTTAGACTGCGAGAATATCAACTAACCAGACGGTAAATTTAACTCACAGTGGAACATGACAAAATTGAAACATTAGCTTACGTCCAACAGACCAAAACTCACGTCTGGCAAGTCACATTAAAAGAAGACGAACATACATATTTATTATAGACCAAAAATTAAGGTCCCTCACATAGAGATATTCATGTGAACAGCTACTATATTATTATTGACTACAAGGCCTCACTCATAGAACTTTTTCAAGTCAGATAATATAAATCCTTCACCTTTTCAGTTTCAGGGTGGTGTAATAAATAGCTACCCTCATGTCGTATATTACTTATTACGTAAGGTCCAGAATAAACTTCTTACCATTTCTTATTCTGTTTCTTCATTTAAGACGACTTCGGATGTTTTTTAACACTACCTTTCCGCCAAAGCTATATATCAAAAGTTTACCCAATTTAGTATCGTATTTTGCCTTTCTTTTTAGAACAGCAGATTTTGACTCTTCTTAGACCTGATGGATAGTTTCTTCTTTGCTTCTTACTGCTTCAGAAACTACAGGATGAAATTAACCTTCTCCTTCTGTTCAAGTTCATTAAGAATCACTTCCGCAGGTGTATGATTGGTAGATAAATACATTTTCGAATACAGATCCATGGTCCATGCACTTATTTTGTTGCCTGTAAGTATATGATCTAATAAATCGATTGACTTTTTTAAGCACTCTCGCACCGGAATAGATTCTGGATGGAATCTGCTTATTATAATGTGTTTGATCTTGTCTGTAGTACAGTCTTTCGATTTATTTCCAATGAAATATTAAACATTATCAGGTAGGATTGCAGTAGGTTTTCCGACTGTAGGGATATAATCCCTGACTAAGAGTGTAATACTAGATGTAGCTGTAGCAGTTTTAGTAGGATGTAACTTAAGATATCTGTCGTATTTAACATCACCCCTCGCTGTGGACAATAGGCCAGTTACATCACAGGATAACAGTTGAAAAGGGTTATTCGGTATAATCGGATGTATCTCAATAATTCCATTTAAATGCTTAGCCTTTTGCAGCCAATGCATATTCTTAAGATGTTCGTTACCTTTCCGCTCAGAATAGGATAATAAAAAGTCACAAGATCTTAGCTGTAGATTTACGTGCTCCAAAACGATCCCAGACATGATGAGTGAACCATATTATGCGCAATAAGAAATTTTCAGGAATACATGTCCTCCATATCATAAGTTGTCTTTGTTGTTGTTGTTGTTGTGGTCTCAGTCCTGAGACTGGTTTGATGCCGCTCTCCATGTTACTCTATCCTCTGCAAGCTTCTTCATCTCCCAGTACCTACTGCAGCCTAAATCCTTCTGAAACTGATTAGTATATTCATCTCTTGGTCTCCCTCTACGATTTCTACCCTCCACGCTGCCCTCCAGTACTAAATTAGTGATCCATTGATGACTCAGAACATGACCTACCAACCGATCCCTTACTCTAGTCAAGTTGTGTCACAAACTCCCCCCCAATTCTATTCAATACCTACTCATTAGTTACGTGATTTATCCACATAATCTTCAGCATTCTTCTGTAGCACCACAGTTCGAAAGCTTCTATTCTCTTCTTGTCTAAACTATTTATCGTCCATGTTTCACTTCCATACATGGCTACACTCCATACAAATACTTACAGAGACGACTTCCTGACACTTAAATCAATACTGGATGTTAACAAATTACTCTTCTTCAGAAACGCTTTCCTTGCCATTGCCAGTCTACATTTTATATCCTCTCTTCTTCGACCATCATCAGTAATTTGGTCCCCAAATAGCAAAACTCCTTCACTACGTTAAGTGTGTCATTTCCTAATCTAATTCCCTCAGCATCATCCGAATTAATTCGACTACATTCCATTATCCTCGTTTTGCTTTTGTTGATGTTCATCTTATACCCTCCTTTCAAGACACTGTCCATTCCATTCAACTGCTAATCCAAGTCCTTTGCTGTCTCTAACAGAATTACAATGTCATCGGCGAACCTCAAAGTTTTTATTTCTTCTCCATGGATTATAATACCTTCTCCGAACTTTCCTTTTGTTTCCTATACTGCTTGCTCAATATACAGATTAAATAGCATCGGAGAGAGGCTACAACCCTGTCTCACTCCCTTCCCAACCACTGCTTTCCTTTCATGTCCCTCGACTCTATTAACTGCCATCTGGTTTCTGTACAAATTGTAAATAGCCTTTCGCTCCACGTATTTTACTCTGCCACCTTCAGAATTTGAAAGAGAGTATTCCAATCAACATTGTCAAAAGCTATCTCTAAGTCTACAAATGCTAGAAACGTAGGTTTGCCTTTCTTTAGTATTTTTTCTAAGATAGTCGTAGGGTCAGTATTGCCTCACGTGTGCTAACATTTCTACGGAATCCAAACTGATCTTCCCCGAGGTCGGCCTCTACCAGTTTTTCCATTCGTCTATAAGGAATTCGCGTTAGTATTATCCAGCTGTGACTTATTAAATTGATAGTTCGGTAATTTTCACATCTGTTAACACCTGCTTTCTTTGGGATTGGAATTATTATATTCTTCTTGAAGACTGAGGGAGTTTCGCATGTCTCATACATCTTGCTCACCAAATGGTAGAGTTTTGTCAGGACTGGCTCTCCCAAGGCCGTCAGTAGTTCTAATGGAATGTTGTCTACTCCCGGGGCCTTATTTCGACTTAGGTCTTTGAGTGCTCTGTCAAACTCTTCACGCGGTATCATATCTCCCACTTCATCTTCATCTACCTCCTCTTCCATTTCCATAATATTGTCCTCAAGAACATCGCTCCTGTATAGACCCATTATATACTCCTTCCACGTTTCTGCTTTCCCTTCTTTGCTTAGAACTGGGTTTCCATCTGAGCTCTTGATATTCATGCAAGTGGTTCTCTTTTCTCCAAAGGTCTCTTTAATTTCCCTGTAGATAGTATCTATCTTACCCCTGGTGAGATAAGCCTCTATATCCTTACATTTGTCCTCTAGCCGTCCCTGCTTAGCCATTTTGCACTTCCTGTCGATCTCATTTTTGAGACGTTTGTATTCCTTTTTGCCTGCTTCACTTACTGCATTTTTCTATTTTCTCCTTCATCAATTAAATTCAGTATCTCTTCTGTTACATAAGGATTTCTACTAGCCCTCATCGTTTTACCTACTTGATCCTCTGCTGCCTTCAGTATTTCATTCCCCAAAGCTACCCATTCTTCTTCTACTGTATTTCTTTCCCCCATTTCTGTCAATTGTTCCCTTATGCTCTCCCTGTAACTATGTACAACCTTTTTGCAGTTTCTTCAATTTTAATCTACAGTTCATAACCAATAGATTGTGGTCAGAGTCCGTATCTGCCCCTGGAAACGTCTTACAATTTAAAATCTGGTTCCTAAATCTCTGTCTTACCATTATATAATCTATCTGAAACCTTCTAGTATCTCCAGGGTTCTTCCATGTATACAACCTTCTTTCATGATTCTTGAACCAAGTGTTAGCTATGATTAACTTACGCTCTGTGCAAAATTCTACCAGGCGGCTTCCTCTTTCATTTCTTGGCCGCAATCCATATTCACCTACTACGTTTCCTCCTCTTCATTTTCCTACTGTCGAATTCCAGTCACCCATGACTATTAAATTTTCGTCTCCCTTCACTACCTGAATTATTCCTTTTATCTCATCATACACTTCATCGATTTCTTCACCATCTACAGAGCTAGTTGGCATATAAACTTGTACTAGTGTAGTAGGTGTAGGCTACGTTTCTATCTTGGCCACAATAATGCGTTCACTGTGCTGTTTGTAGTAGCTTACTCGCACTCCTATTTTCTTATCCATTATTAAACCTACTCGTGCATTACCCCTATTTGATTTTGTATTTATAACCCTGTATTCAGCTGACCAGAAGTCTTGTTCCTCTTGCCACTATATCTAACTTTAACGTATGCATTTCCATTTTTAAATTTTCTAACCTACCTGCGCGATTAAGGGATCTGACATTCCACGCTCCGATCGGTAGAACGCCAGTTTTCTTTCTCCTGATAACGACGTCCTCTTGAGTAGTCCCCGCCTGCAGATTCGAATGGGGGACTATTTTACCTCCGGAATATTTTACCCAAGAGGACGCCATCATCATTTAATCATAGAGTAAAGCTGCATGCCCTCGGGAGAAATTACGGCTGTAGTTTCCCCTTGCTTTCAGCCGTTCCCAGTACCACAACAGCAAGGCCGTTTTGGTTAGTGTTACAAGACCAGATCAGTCCTTCATCCAGACTGTTGCCCCTGCAACTATTGAAAAGGCTGCTGCCCCTTTTCAGGAACCACACGTTTGTCTGGTCTCTCAACAGATACCCCTCCGATGTGGTTGCACCTACGGTACGGCTATCTGTATCTTTGAGGCACGCAAGCCTCCCCACCAACGGCAAGGTCCATGGTTCATGGGGGGGGAGGGGGGGGGGAAGTTGTCATTACTCTTATAAGATATCATTATACAACTTGTATTAGAGAATGAGATTTTTACTCTGCAGCTGAGTGTGCGCTAATATGAAACTTACTGGCAGATTGAAACTGTGTGCCGGACCGAGACTCGAGCTCGAGACGTTTGCCTTCCGCGGGCATGTGCTCTACCGTTTTTTTTTCTTTTTTTATTCGTTGTGTTTGGTCGTAGCGGACGTCACATGATATCCGTTAAAGTTCGTTGTTAATCCTTTCACTCAGTTTTTTATCACAGATGCCAACCATCTCTCTGACCGAACACGCTAAGCTACTGTGCCAGCATGTTTGACATCACCCCACCATCCGAGCTATCTAAGCACGACTCAGGCCCCGTCCCGTCCTCACAGTTTTGCTTCTACCAGGACCTCGTCTCCTACCTTCCAAACTTCACAAAAGCTCTCCTGTGAAGAGTACCTCAGATGGTATTGCACTTGCCTGCTAAAGGAAAAGGTTCCGACTTCCAGTCTCGGTCATGCACGCAGTTTAAATCTGCCAGGAAGTTTCGGTTAGGATATACATTTATTATTCGATCTTTTATACGTTTCCAGTATATGCCTTTCTTTTGCAACTGTCCTAGATTTTTACACTTCGACAGACAATTACTTTGGAAAGGAGAATTCTTAACTATTAGTGTTCTAAAAGCAGATGATTGTTCAAAAATTACATTTAAACCATTTAGGCCTTGTGGCAGTCGCAATAGAGTGACAGCCACTACATTATCTTTTCCACTAAAGTGTATTACACTACTGACCATCAAAATTGCTACATCAAGAAGAAATGTAGATAATTAGCGGGTATTGATTGGACAAATATATTATGCTGGAACTGACATGTGATTATGTTTTTACGCAATTTGGGTGCATAGATACTGAGAAATCAGTACCCAGAACAACCACCTCTGGCCGTAATAACGGCCTTGATAAGCCTGGCCATTGAGTCATACAGAGCTTGGATGGCGTGTACAGGTACAGCTGCCCATGCAGCCTCAACACGATACCACACTTCATCAAAAGTAGTGACTGGCGTATTGTGACGAGCCAGTTGCTCGGCCACCATTGACCAGACGTTTTCAATCGGTGAGACATCAGAGGAATGTGCTGGCGAGGGCAGCAGTCGAACATTTTCTGTATCCAGAAAGACCCGTAAAGGAACTGCAACATGCGGTCGTGCCTTATCCTGTTGAAATGTAGGGTTTCGCAGGGATCGAATGAAGGGTAGAGCCACGGGTCATAACACATCTGAAATGTAGCGTCCACTGTCCAAAGTTCCGTCAATGCGAACAAGAGGTGACCGAGACGTGTAACCAATGGCGCCCCGTACCATCACGCCGGGTGATACGCCAGTGTGGCGATGACGAATACACGCTTCCAATGTGCGTTCACCGCGGTGTCGCCAAACACGGATGCGACCATCATGATGCTGTAAACATAACCTGGGTTAAATCGAAAAAATTATGTTTTGTCATTCGTGCACCCGAGTCCATCATTGATTTCACCATCGCAGGCGCTCCTGTCTGTGATGCAGCGTCAAGGGTAACACCAGCCATGGTCTCCGAGCTGATAGTCCATGCTGCTGCAAACGTCGTCAAAATGTTCATGCAGGTGATTGTTGTCTTGCAAACGACCCCATCTGTTGACTCAGGGATCGAGACGTGGCTGCACGATCCGTTACAGCCATGCGAATAAGATCCCGGTGGGGTCAGGGATTTTCTCTGCCTCGTGATGACTGGGTGTTGTGTGATGTCCTTAGGTTAGTTAGGTTTAAGTAGTTCTAAGTTCTAAGGGACTGATGACCATAGATGTTAAGTCCCATAGTGCTCAGAGCCATTTGAACCATTTGAACCATGCGGATAAGATGCCTGTCGTCTCGACTGCTAGTGATACGAGGCCGTTGAGATCCAACACGGCGTTCCGTATTGCCCTTCTGAGCCCACCGATTCCATATTATGCTAACAGTCACTGGATCTCGACCAAGGCGAGCAGCAATGTCGCGATACGATAGACCGTAATCGCGATAGGCTACAATCCGACCTTTATCAAAGTCATAAACTTGACGGTACGCATTTCTCCGCCTTACACGAGGCATCACAACAACGTTTCACCAGGCAACACCGGTCAACTGCTGTTTGTGAATGAGAAATAGGTTGAAAACTTTCCTCATGTCAGCACGTTTAAGGTGTCGCCACCGGCGCCAACCTTGTGTGAATGCTCTGAAAAGCTAATCATTTCCATACCACAGTATCTTCTTCCTGCCGGTTAGATTTCACGTCTGTAGCAAGTCATCTTCGTGGTGTAGCAATTTTAATGGCCAGTAGTGTAATTCTATATCAAAACTCTGAAGCACTAATACTTATCCTGGAAGTCTAGCAGGACAATAGAATGCTTACTGACTGGTGGTCGATATGCACTTTAATGCGTTTTCCATAAATGAAATAACTGAACTTTTTCAATGCCCATTTTACAGCCAACACCGCATAATTACGCTCGCTGGACGATAGAACTCGACTCGCAAATCCAATTACTCTGATTACTTTTTCATCCTCTATTACCTGGAATAAACATGCACCTAACCCAGTTAAAGATTCGTCAGTGGATAACAAAAGTCTTCATTCATATTAGGGTGTTACAAAATACAAGGGTTAGCCAAAATGTTTTTGATCTGTTCATAAATTTCTGTACAGTTGACCAGTACCAAGGAGTATTTTTCCGAAGCAAATTTAATAAATGGTCGTTATTAAGTAGATGGTATGGTACGAATTTTCTGAAAAACAAGACAAAACTAGAAATGATTTTAATTGCAATTTGTTTTATGTAGCATATTGAATTATTTCCTTCCTAACATCTATTACTTTTCCCTTCAGCAGATTCTTTCAGTCAATGACTCTACAGTTTTAGTTGGACTAGATGGTTTCGTAGTTACCTCGTCCATTGATATAGTTAGTTGACTTACTAAATAAGGCAAATTTTCATGTTTTTTATTCATATCATTTAACCTTTAGTGCGTAAGTGCTAGATGGTTAAAGATTTTCTTATCTCATTCTTTTCTTTCCTTATCTTTCTTTTTCTCCCCTTTTACTTCTCTCGTTATATGTTTTCTCCATTCTGTCGTCTCTCGTTCTTTCCGTCCTTCCCATTCTTCCCTTTCCTTATCTCTCTGTTTTTCACGTTTTCCATTCTCTACTACATTCATTAAAATTAATGTTGCGGATCAAGGTTAGTTTGCTGATTACTAATAAAAAAAATGTCGTGTGACTGGGGCCTCCCGTCGGGTAGACCATCCGCCGGCTGCAAGTCTTTCGATTTGACGCAACTTCGACGACTTGCGCGTTGATGGGGATGAAATGATGATGATTAGGACAACACAACACCCAGCCTCTGAGCAGAGAAAATCTCTCACCAAACCGGGAATCGAAGCCGGATCCTTAGGATTGACATTCTGTCACACTGAACACTTAGCTACCGGGGGCGGACGATTAGTGATTACCTCCGAATAATCTGCGTTATCAGTTGCTTGAGGAATCACATCATCATCTACAGGATCTAATTGGTAGTCAACTACTTCAAAATTCGTATTGGCTTGTTCTAAATACATTTGGTCATTAGTGAAATGAGGAGGTTCAGTATTATCTACAGGCTTTATTAAGGATGTCGGAATTTGTTCCGTTTCTGACCCATTATTGTCAGTAATACTCCGAACTGAACCCATTTAACTTGTCTTATCATCTATCACACCCTTATGTGTGTTAACCATATCCTAAATAAACTCGTCATTCGCCGTGATTGGGTAAAATCGAACGTCACATGTTGAAGGTACACATACTACTCGCGCAAACGAAGTTGACACTCTGCGCGGTGTCTGAGGGGAGCGACCGCAAATGGTAAAGTCTTTACGGTCTCTCCCATCAGCCACTGCGCCGTTTGCACGTGTAATACATATACTATTTCCACTTGGCAAATTACTTCCAATCTACAAAGAACACTCTGCTTTTTTACATTAACTACACTACAGGTATACTGGTACAATACGCATCAAAATGAAAAAGCATTTAAGGCAGTGGCACAATTATCAATATTTACCTTTTTGTTGATGGTAGATCATTTGTCATGCACTAACCGTCAGCACGTGACATGTGTTAATATTCTTGTCACAGGCTTGTTTACCTCTCATATTTTTATCAGCAAACATAGCAGGATCATGCAACAAAACGGAACACATATTAGTTATATATCACAGAAGAATCACACACAAAATATTACCACACGCGGTAAGTGTTTCACTGTTAACGGCAAGTTTAACAACTTATATTTACCATTTATAGGCCAATTGTCTTCATTACGTAAGGTATCGTTTTGAAATTTCAGCAGTTGTTAATTCCTTGATAATTACGTAACCTTGATGTGTCTTGCGTCCTTTTAATCGTTACATCTTACTTATCTTCGTGCCCCCTTATACACCAGTTGTGGCTCCTCCTCCTTTTTGTAGTCTTTCATCGGTGCTAAATTTTAATTTATTGAGTTGGCGGATGACGATGTCTTCGATCTCCAGGGTCGTGTTCACTTTGTTTTTATTTAGACTTCATTAAAATATCTTGAAACAGTAATAGCGGACGTAGCATAGCTTGATATCGTCGTCAATAGTGTATTCACAAGCCAGGTTATCAAGCAAACTGTGTCTAATTCGGTGAACAGTCACTGTTTGTCTTTAATTTGAATTAATTTCAAGCACTCGGAATTGAAAATAAATGTCTTGACACCTTATATTCGTCGTAATTAAGTTTTCACGTCAGATTATAGGCTGAAGGTCACAGATGTTGCTGCAGTATAGTCGGTCAAATTCTTCAAATAAATGACTGTCAGCCGATCGCTCTGTGGTGCGATCGGAAGTTAACTTCTTCATGAAAATAGTTTAGCTGCTGTTCAGTTGAGACTGACTTCATAATTATGGTAATTGCAGTCTAGAATTTTTAAACCAAGCAGCCTCAGACGTAAAATCGTAACACTTCAATAATTGCACATATTAATATCCATGAACAACTAAGCTGAACCAGAGGTTACTTTTGATTCTATTTTATTCGTAACTCGTACGAAACGAAGCTTTCACAAAGAACACTTTTCAACAACTAATATAAATGTAACCGAGATTCTAACTAAAAGAGAGCTAACACAACAGAAGATATCGCTACGGTCTAAAACATATACTACTACAAACAAAGCATTAAACAATTTAATACCTACTTGTTATTCTGAAGCTCTTAGATTCGTTGAAAAAACAAAATTATTTTATTATATTAATAAACGTATAAACGTCAAACAAAAATGGTCATAATAAATCATCTAAATAACTCAAATTAAATAAAAATAAGTATAACAATTACTATACTACGAAAGAGTGGCTTCAGCAGGTGACTGTTAGCACCAGACTGCCAATTTTGAAAATCGATATGAACATCTCTGGTATACAGCTAGTGGAGGCGGCACAATATGCAGACTCCACTGGCATAAAGTATAGATGAAGAATTGTAATATTCAAATACCAGTACGTAATATGTTCTACAGATACGTTATAAGGAAACCAGTTACGCGAAATGAATAATGTGGTGATGAGAATACCTCATTGCAAATTTCTTTCTAAAAATCGATGTTTTAATTATATATATATATATATATATATATATATATATATATATATATATATATATATATATATAAAAATTGTACCACATGAAAGAAACATGCATTCTTCAACTCCATATGTCATACGAAAGTCAACGACGTCAGCACTCAAAGGTGTTGCTTCTAAAAATATCTAGAAAAATAGACAAATACAATCAGTTGACAATTATGTATGCAACTTGCATCATAACTACGATTTTTTCTAATAAAAACGCTGGTGGAAATCAGCATGAGCATTGCAGACGATTTGCCAACAAATAATTATGTGTAGCCATTTATAGTTCGATCTTTAAAGGTATTTATAGTTTATAGTTTAAACTTGTTCGCCGGATGTGGCGAGGTATTTGTGCATTTATTCATGTCTATTGAAATTTAGGGTGTATCAAAACCAATCATCCGCTTTAAAAAAATCGTAACTGTTATGTTATTTGAGATATTAGCACGAATAACATGCTGTTGAAAAGAGCAAACTTTCGAGTTTTACATGGTGCCCGTTAGGTAGCAACAGTGTGCGTCCACTTCAGTCCTAGTAATCATGGTGTCGGGACAACAGAAAGCGTTTTGTGTTCTGCGTTTAGCGCAGTGCTGGTCGGTTCAGCGTGACTTTCGTACTAGATGTGGCGTGAATTCTCCCACAGTACAGAGAATTAGATGATGGCAAGAACAATTCCGAGAAACGGGTTGTTTGTGTAAAGACAAATAGCCGGGCCGTCCCACACTGTCTGAGACACACGTCGAACGCATCCGCCACAGTTTCACAAGGAGTTCGGTTCAAATGGTTCAAATGGCTCTGAGCACTATGGGACTCAACTGCTGAGGTCATTAGTCCCCTAGAACTTAGAACTAGTTAAACCTAACTAACCTAAGGACATCACAAACATCCATGCCCGAGGCAGGATTCGAACCTGCGACCGTAGCGGTCTTGCGGTTCCAGACTGCAGCGCCTTTAACCGCACGGCCACTTCGGCCGGCCACAAGGAGTTCGAAGAAATCCGTTCGCCGTGCAGCTCACCAATCAACAAGCCCTCGATGTTCGTCCTACGCGTATTGCGAAGACATTTACTCGTGAAATCATACAACATTCAGCTACTGCAAGCTATTCGTGAAGGTAACAAACAACAACTTGTGGAGTTCTGTAATTTAGTTCTTGGCAAGATGGAGGATGACAGTTTTCTTCCACCCTTAGTGGTGACTAGGTAACATTCCATTTAAATGGACAGGTTAACCGTTATGATGTGAGAATATGGGGGTACGGAACAACCAAATGAAGTTGTACAACATGAGAGGGAATGCGTTTCGTGCAGTTTCGTGGGAAAAGGTGTATGGTCCATTTTTCTTTGCCAAGAACACTGTTTCAGACAGCACATATCTCGATATGGCTGAGAAATATCTTTTCCGGCAGTTGGGGACTGATTCGAACGACTTCATTTACCAATTGGATAGGGCACCGCCACCCTGGCATCTGGAAGTGCGAGAATTTTTAAATCAAAATGTTACTGAACGATACACTGGTTGCACTGGACAAATGATTCAGCCTTGCATTACTGGCCTCGAGGGTCACGAGACCTGAAGCAATTATTTCTTGTGGGGTTTTATAAAAGACTCTGTTTATGTGACTACGTTACCAACAACAATGAATGAACTGAGTCATCGCATAACAGCATGTGTGGCAGCTGTATTTCAAGACATGCTCGCTGCAGTAGGGGAACAATTTGAATACCGCATTGATATACGCCCTGCGTATCAAAGGGGCGTGGGGGTGGCATCCTGGACACTTGTGAAAAGGTATGAAAAAAAAAACTTTTTGCCTTTCCCGTCCATTAAAAAACAAAATTCTTCGTATATGTTTTTTAGTTTCAGAAATACAGACTTGCGAAATCGGGTGATTCTTTTTGAAACACCCCGTACTTTACAAACTTTTGAGTAGGTCGGAAACTGACTATGAAAGTTTATGTTGGAGTATTTGTATAATACAAGTGAAATTATTGTTGACAGTGGAATGGTGGCCATTTGTAAATATATGTATTGAATTTAGTAGCAGTCACGTGACTGAACGCTTAAAGGAGTATGGAGAACGGCGCTCATCGACTTTTGTTGGCGAGCTTTCAGTGTGGTAAGGCTGGAGAGCTAGATATGGGGGACTAGAGTGCCGCCTAGCAAATATTCCTCATTATTTGTCCAACTTCTTAGTTATTTAACATAATAGTATTGGTATGAACTTAAAGATTTTGCTGCTACCGTTAGTGAGATTTTGCGAGTATGAAATTTAAGATTTAGCCAAGGAATTTCGAGATCTTGCTACTGTTTTTCGTGACTTATAGCGAATCAGTATGAATATGCTTTGTGAGTGCTAAAATGGATAAATTCTTATCTTTCACTATGTAGATTTGCACTGCTGGTTTATAGGCTATTATTGTTCTGTTGATTTGTCAGTTTTATCTCTGTAAGGCCACCATTCAGATGTTCACGTTCATATTTCTGGATTCAACATTTAGTTTGAGGGTTAATCAATTCGTTTTAGCCCATATTAGTATTACACAGGATCTTGAATACTCGTTTTTCATTTAACTGATTAGTTATTGTATTTCCTCCATCTCTGGTAACTTTTCCTTACTAACAAAAGATTTCAGAAATGTTTTATTCTGTTACGATTTAGGCATGAAAGCGACGGTGCGCCACCACCTCCTATTCATCTCAGCGAGCCACGCTACAGTTCTTTGTGCAATGTAGGCACCAAACTGTCAGGTCGAGTCGTTATCAATAACCCTGATTTGTAATAGAGTCGTCATTGATGGACTCGTTCCTAAAACATTTCGTAGTGTCGTAACCTTCAGCAACAATTTAATTCGAATGTTTTTAGTATTTTGCCACAGCCGCATCAGCTCTCCAACGAAGCTTCCGACACTGTGCTCACTTAACACGGTCGCTCCACAGGCTTGCGACAGTATGTAAATACAGTGAGACCGGCTCACAGAGGCCAACACTTTCCGCTACGGTGCGCCAGCCTGTGATCTCACTTGTCTCCATGTAGGCGTAAGGTGATAGAGGAAATCCACGCTAAATATAAACTGTTATTGGTCGGCGGGTATCTGAACGGTTTCTAATGTCCCATCAAATATTCGATCTCGAACGTTGTGCAGCAGCTCATTAGACGTACTCCAGATTAAAACTGCTTGGAGATCTCGTTTGCAAAACCAAAATGAGTTTTCCTGTAAGATTTATGTAATACAGCATTTAATGCTTTAACTACATAACCAGCATGAACACACACACACACACACACACACACACACACAATGAACGAAAGGAATATTAGAGTACGTTACATAGGACCTGATACAAGCAGTCACGTGCCCACGTCAGAAAATGCACTGCTGTCGAACGTGTAATGACTGACCAGTGATTGATGGCAGTTGTGCAGTAATTAATACAGTTAGGTTCTCCTCCCGTTGCCCTAATTTAAGTTTTCAATGATTTATAATCCTGGAGATTACTACTTCGGCTAGATCATAGATTTACGTTCCCCAGCACCAATCAAGTACCACGTCTCTCAATCGTCAGGACAATGTGCTATTGAAAATTAAGTTATTGACTTTCGTTGCACAGTATTTTGTCGTACAAATAGATGGAAACCGGAAGAAATACATGGAAACATTTGAGACGATCAATGGCCAACGTGTCGAACTAACCGATAGTTAAATAGTGTCACCAACAATTCGTTTCGAGCTGAAAGTGATAGCCAATTATGATCAACACCACTTCTCACTATGTTTTTCCTTCAAAGAAAACCATGTAAGTCGGTTAATGCATTTTATAATAACATTTTTCGGCTGCTGCTATAGTCAGACCGATACTACTTTGGGAAAGGTTTTATTTAATTCTAAACTTCTCTTCGCGACACCTACATTTTGCAGTACCTGAAACATCTTAGTAACGCAACAAGTAAGTGGTACGTTAAGCGATAATAATAATGCAGTCCGAAGCCAAAACTTCCATGTGAATGACGGATATTACAGGAGACTAATGGGAGTTAATGAGTAACAGTTTCCGAATCGGTCTGTCGCCTTCGTTAGGCCGGTAAGATTACGTATTTCCTTGCGAGGTCGGTTCATGTGACACCTTTTCTCTGGTAAGCACCATCAGTAAGTTCGCTCGAGGATGAAGTGTTGCCCGTGGGTGACCTCACACTTTCCATTATATAGGGCCCATTGCCAAATTTTGCACCGTGTAGATGTCTTTTCTATATCGCTTTGCAATTTATTTTGCTCTCATGGCCAGTTTACTAGACGATAAATGACAGCACCATCTGCAAAAAACCTAAGACGGTTGCTCAGATTGTCTCCCAAATCGTTTATGTATATAAGGAACAGCAGAAAGCCTATAACACTACCTGAATTAACGCCAAAAATCACTTATGATTTACTCGATGACTTTCCATCAGTTACTATGAACTGTGACCTCTCTGACAGGAAATCACGAATCCAGTCACATAACGGAGACGATATTCCATAAGCACGCAATTTCACTACTAGCCTCTTGTGTGGTACAGTGTCAAAAGCCTTCTGGAAATCTATAAATAGCGAATCAATTTAAAATCACTTGTCAATAGCACTCAACACTTCGTGTGAGTAAAAAGATAGTTGTGTTTCACAGGAACGATGTTTTCCAAACCCGTGTTGACTGTGTGTCAATATACCGTTCTCTCCGAAGTAATTCATAATGTTTGAACACAATATATGTTCCAAAATCCTGTTTATATTAACGTTAATGATATGGGTCTGTAGTATCTGCTTCCAATATACTGATGGTGGCTGCTGTTCATGATTCAAGTTCTGGAATATTTGCTTCGTCTTCTTTGGTGAAAGAATTTCGGAAGGCTCTGTTTAGTAAGTCTGCTTTTCAGCAGTGTCGTCGATAGTACTTCCATTGCTATCCCGCAGACAAGATATTTATTGTATCTTGCCATAAGCATACTTTATATTCAATCACAAGTGGCCACTCCCATGGAGGTTGATCCCATCCTAGACACGGTAGTTGGATTGGCTGGAAACGCCTCTAGCGCCCCCATTACCAAACCTGATACCTGTCTTCGTCTTTCCCCTTCCGTTTTGTGAGAGGGGAGAGAGGCGTGTCGGGGCTATTTGTCAATGCCACTCAGTCAGATTGTCGGCCTACCACTTGATCCCTACTGCAGGCGAGCATTTACCAAGAATGAACGGCCAGTGCCAAATGGACCCTTCGGCAAGGAGTTCACACGATGAGGACGCTCGCCCACTACCAGTGTTATTGGCGGAGAATGCCGCAGTACATTATGCTTCCGGAAACGCATCAGGTCGCCAATAGGAATCCTGCAGCCATAAGCCGCCAGCGTATTTTGATCCACAATGGCGGCTGGCCTAGAATTAATTAATTGCAGTAACAGGAAGAGACTATTTTGTTTCGTTTACAAACTTCCAGAAGAGGATATTTTATCAACCACATTTACAACTTGTTTGTTTTTGGTGCAGTGATAAACCTTAACCTATCCTTTTGTGCCTCAAACATTCCTAACTGAAACTTACGAAGAAAATGTGTTTCTTTCTCGGTAGTCATGTGTTCATGTTGTAGTGTTCCCACCACGGGACACTTCACATTCCATGGATGAATCTTGATTACAACGTCATGCTTTTGGGGTTCGATTATTAATTGATCTGCGAGTGACGGAAGAATCTGTTACCCACGATGGCCATTTTCAGCTAGGTTAAACGGGACGAGATTATTTACTTAATTTAAAACTTCCTTGTAGACTGAAACTGCATTTGTGCACCCGATCCTGCAAAATTTGCCTTTCGCCAAAAGCAAAGGTTTCAGTTTCTATCGCCAGTCTCGTACACAGTTCCTGTCAGCAAGTAATAAATCAGTGCAAATCTGCAGCTGCGTGAAAATTCGTTCTAGATTTCTTTAATGTGTTCACACAGGCAAAATTATTCGCCTATTAGTACGTTAAGGGACAGTTTTACCAGCCTGACACCCTATTTCCATCCCCAGGATCAGAGTTCGATAGTGGGCGTGCATGTAGTATCACAAGTACGCATCGGCTCGGCTCAGATGCAGTACATTTCGACAACGATTGTGCTTGCAAAGCTAAACTCATGCGCAGCATATTTTTCGAACAAACTTAGCGACGTGCACTAGTTGTGGTGTCACCGCCAGACACCACACTTGCTAGGTGGTAGCCTTTAAATCGGCCGCGGTCCGTTAGTATACGTCGGACCCGCGTGTCGCCACTATCAGTGATTGCAGACCGAGCGCCGCCACACGGCAGGTCTAGAGAGACTTCCTAGCACTCCCCCCGGTTGTACAGCCGACTTTGCTAGAGATGTTTCACTGACAAATTACGCTCTCATTTGCCGAGACGATAGTTAGCATAGCCTTCAGCTACGTCATTTGCTACTACCTAGCAAGGCGCCATTGTCAATTCCTATTTATCTTGTGATGCATGTACAGTCAGACCGATGTTCACCAATTATGGATTAAAGTTAAGTATTACTGAAGCTACGTACTTTTCTTGATAGTATAATTACTTTACCTGTTCCAGACCTCACGCCAGCCTGCGTGAGCTTAAACGCGTGCCTTTCGGCTTCCTCTCATAGTGACTTGGCTGTCTTGCCAAGTCACAACACTAGTGATGTGGAGTAGTGTAGGGAATCTGAAGATAAATGCTTGACTATGAACAGAATTAATGTGTGAAGAAGATCTTTCGGATGCAGTCCCGAAATGTCGTGGAACAACCATAACGCCTGCAGAACTCGAAGAAATACACAACTAAAGCGATTTCTCCAGAATAACAAACAACTCACATTAGAGAATATTAAATCAAAATGTAGAGCTTGATTACTAATGAGACAGAAAGGACAGTGAGGTTTCCTGTCAAACACTCTAATTCTTCATCACGGTCTAAAGCTCCACACCGTGGAAACTGTGATGAAAACGGTAATATGAATCATTGTACTATTCTGTCGAGTTTATTGTCAATTTTGAATGTGAGGCAGACCTTATGGGACAATAAATGGGACTTGGCAGCCAACACATTGTGCTCACGCTGATGTCAATGGGATGATGCTGATTCACTAATTTTTGCATCCAGGTTAAATGAAAGAAGCAGTTGTGAAACCTCTCTAGGTGACCATTTAGCCTACATCCATTTGCTCATTTCAGGTCTTTGTGGCATAACTGAACAATTCAGCAACATAATATTGTTCGCTGGACAATAGCGAGTAACTCTTGTCATCCATGGCACGCCACGAATAATGTGTCAGAATGCTGAGGGCAGTGGCGGAAACATTGTCACAATATTTTTCCAAAAGCCCTAGATTCCTTGATTTTTATTAACACGAATATAAATACGACGTGAGTTCACTAAAATATAATAATTTTTGAAAACAGTATGTGGTAATTTGTGTTTATAAGACGTGATGATACTCGACGATGTAATGAGCCTGCCAGAGGAGCAGTAAGCACTGGGGTAGAGAAGTATTTAACCGTATCAACAGACGTTTCTTCTCGTAAAGGAGACATGATATACAGAGGAAAAGCGTGACAAATATAAGGCGCGATCAAACAGTTTGCATTTGAAGATCGTATAGTCTAGAATTGGTATTGCAAACAGGCGAAATTGCCGTGACTACTGACCCGATCATTCCATCGGCATACCGAGTTTAAGACACCCGTCTGCTAACACACCGTGTCCTGCTGCGTGAAAAGTTCTCAACCGCCTGCTCCACATCCTCATCTACTCATAAAATGCATTTTTTAAGAGAATGAAGGCATGATAGTTGCATGAGGAGAGGACTGGTGCTGGACTGCATTAAAGATACATAACTTGTATCCACAGGGCATGTGGCCTGCAATTGAAGGCATGAGGTTGATAACTGGATGAAGACCACTTCATTTGAATTTGAGTTATTAGCACAAAATACAATTAGAATCCATGACTAATATATTGGTGTGGGAATGGTACTAAAATACCTCCCACAGAAGGTGCTAGACGGCTCTGCAATTTATCACCTCATAGAGAATGAGAAGTGGTAAAAGACCAGTAAAATGCTGTTCTCATTTTGAATGTGGTAGGTGTACCTTGGCTGCATCTACGGGTCCCTCTAATGAAAGCGCAGATGATCCTAGTTACGTTGTGACAGATTCTGGTGACAGTAATTTTAATGTTTTTCAAGAATCTCCAAAGAAATCCAAGAAAATATCTAGAAATGTGGCACAATGGAAACAAGTCAACAGAAAACTAACTGCGTTAGGGGACAAGCATACATGTCCACCACAGGAAAATTAGTTCCAGAACGTAAATTTGAGAGTTACCAATGCAATAAGCAATACACAAAGAGGTTTCCCGAAGATATATAGAAAAATATTCTTCACAGTTTTAATAACATGAAAAAAAAAGATATACAGAATGCATATCTGTTTGGTTTGATGTCAACGCAGCCTGTTGCAAAGTATGTATAATATATATTGTTACTTAATTGTTTTGTTATTGGAGATTTACAAATGAAAATGAGTTTTGTATGTTGTATGCATTAAGAAATCTGCAATTGAATATTTTAGGACGTGGCTTGATTTAATACAGAGAAGAAAAGAAGTAAAGCAGTGCAACCAAACCGAGTCTTCATATACTCCAAAGCATAGAAAGGCTTCATTTTACTACAAGGCCTATACTTGACAATATTCCGTTACATTTTTATTGATGTGTAAACATCTTTGGGCTCGCTTCACGGTAGGGCCTAGATGAGACTTCGAGAGTCAAATGCGTAAATAATTCCCATTAAATTGTCATAATTGTCAGAATGGTGCTGCAGGTGAGTGGTAAAGGGTTTGCTTTGTGTGCCAGAGGTCGATGGTTAAAATCCTTCTAGGGGTATAGAATTTTTTAGTTTCTTCATTACTCTTTACAATTGGTTTTTATACAAGTTCTCTGTAAATTTACATTTGTTTCGCTGATTGTCTTTATATTCCATATTAGAGAACTTGTACTTTGATACCATAGTCAGTTCACTCTTCATTGCTTTCATGTACGCTGTATTTACGAATATTAAGAAAGTTCTGCGAGATTTACAGGGGTCATTTCATTTTGTGGTTTTAATATCACTTTCCTCATTAAGAATGAGTGTGGTGCAGCGTGTGCTGGGGCTGGCCACTATGTCCTGTTTTAATAATATTATTCAATTCTTGACGCTATTTTCGCATTGTTTTATTACAAAATAAATTCTGATCAAAACATGATTATTATCAAAACCAGTGCACGACCTCAAATATTGTTATGCCAAAACAAACTGATACTAGCTCACATGTTTACTCAACGATATTTTCGTAAGTATCTTGGCACTCGCCCTTTTTTATATAATACCAGTTCTATATTGTTTTATTTATTTATCTATTTTATGTTCATGTGGGTGCAAGAGGAAGTAGTTGTTTGTAAATAAGCATTCTCTGATCTTCATGGAATAAAAAAGGGAAGGATCGACAGTCTACTGCAGCATAGGATTCACAGTGCTTCCCCACCTATGGATCAGAAGACCTCTCTGAAAGTTCAAGATTAGCAAGAAGTCTCAGTCCCTTTTAGCTCAAGTGGAGGATCGTATAAGAAGTTTCCCATTACAAACATCACATTATTCTAGAAATACTTCCAAAAGAAAATATTTAAGTTCAGAGTTGACAGTAAAGAAGATGCATCTCCTTCACTTGGAGAAATATGAGCCTGAAAACTTTTTAAAAGTGAATAGCACCAGCAAAGTTAAGGTAAAACGAAGTGTTAGTTATGAGTACTACAACAAAATTTCGCACATGATTCAGTCTGTAATTTGGAGCACCAAGGTGACACACATGTCCTAAATGTGAATCCCCGAAAATCGACATCGAGACTGAAACAGATGAAACAAAGGCAGTGTTACTTATCGAAACACGTGATCTACACTTGGCTAAAGCTGATGCTTTTGAAAGGGACTTGAGAGAAAAATCTGAACTTACCACATCAGACAGTTCTATGGGGGTTTTGTGTTTTGACTTCCAGCAGGATCTTCCTTTGTCAGTGATCCCAACAGGAGACTTATTTTGCTGTCATCAGGTATGGGTTTATAAACAGTGTATATATTTTTGCTCAACTAATGAGAGCAAGATGTACATGTATGATGAAGTGTCGAGAAACAAAGGCTGTAATGAGACAGTCTCACTTTCGAAATGTTATGTAGATAACTTTGTACAACCACAGGTACAAACTTTGTATCTCTACAGTGACAACTTTGGTGGTCAGAATAAGAATCTAGTAGTGGTGAAGTTTCTGTCTACATTAGCTGCAAGCAGAAAATTTAATAAAATAATATATCACTACCTTGAACGTGACCACTCGTTCTTGCCGTATGACAGGAAGTTTGGACTTATTGAGAAATTAAAGAGAAAGAAGAGTATGTCTTCCAGTACATTGGTATTGTCCAGTGACGAGTGCCTCAAAGAAACTTGAAGTTGTCGTTGTGACTCAAGATCTCATTAAGGTTTTCGAAGCCCATCTGTCACTATTTTTAAGAAGACTATCGAAAATGATAAACAACAATTCACAATATCGGAGTGAAGAATGTTTGTATATTCAGAAGATAGTATTTCAGTGTCTGAAGCACACAGCATGTTTGTAAATCAGAAATTTGTCGCTATGAAGAAAGGAGTGCACGCTAATGAAGTTAATTAGGATTTAGCTACAAATCTACACAATTCACCATTGCCAATAATTCAGAAGAAACTGGGTGACATTATGAAATTGGAAAAGTTTATTCCTGCCATGTATAAGCAGTGGTATGAATGTATTCAAAAACTTGATGCAGATAGTAAAAAGAATGAATGAAAGGACTACCATGTATATCAACGTGTGTTGCTATTTTCTAATTAATTTGTTTTTTTTTCATACAGCTACATAAATTGCCTGATGCATATTATAACACAATGTAACTTAAATTATTCAAATCATTGGTGTTTCAGTACACAAATCAGTGATTTTGTGCTGGAAAAACTTCACAACTTCGATTGAGTGTGACAACTGGGTAAGTCCATAGCAATTTTCTGTTAATAACTTACCTAAGGCTGGAAAAATATTTAATTTATTAGTAAAAATGTTAATAGACATCTGTAACATTGCTGGGACTACAAAAAAGATTACAAAATGATGAAATAAAATGATTAAAATAGTTTATCTTGATTTTCTCAGAAGTAGTGAATTGGTCTCTATCATTCTAATGCCCTCAATTAGAAAAATGTCATGATCTCTCCAGAGGAGTTCCCCATTCGAATCTCCTGGAGGGGCTGCCAGGGGCAAGGTAACCATGAGAAAAAGATTGATCAACCAACTAAAGGATAATGTTCTATGAGTCAGGATGTGGAAGCTCAGAAGCTTGAACATGGTAGGGAAGCTAGAGGTTCTGAAAAGGGAAATGCAGAGGCTCAATCTAGATATAGTAGGGAACAGTGAAGTGAAGTGGAAAACCACGAGATTTCTGGTCAGGTGAGTATGAAAGACGGCAGTGCCTTCCAGGCAGTCCACTGCCTTGGTAGTACCCTTCAGGCACTTCCCCTTTAATTTTGTTTCGTTGATTATCATACAATTTCATTCACCTTTGGTGTATCTACATCTTCCCACATTGATATTAATCTGATGGACTTTAAGGCTCTGAGCACTATGGGACTTAACATCTATTGTCACCAGTCCCCTAGAACTTAGAACTACTTAAACCTAACTAACCTAAGGACATCACACAACACCCAGCCATCACGAGGCAGAGGAAATCCCTGACCCCGCCGGGAATCGAACCTGGGAACCCGGGCGCGGGAAGCGAGAACGCTACCACACGTCCACGAGCTGCGGACGGACTTTTAGGGCTATAGTAAACCACTGATTGATCTCACAGTACTTGCATGACATGAGTAGCAGTAGTAGAATTAAATTCGGCAGCAGAGAGAGATTTTTGGACACTTGAGGTGACCATTGGACTAGGAGCAGCTTTAGAACTTTCCTCGAGCAGCAAGTGATTTCGTGGAACTTTCTCATGCAAGTCTCTCTTCATAGTTACCGAAACTGACCATGGGGCATGCAGAGCAGTGGTTTATGGGCTGCCATCCCGACGGTCGGGCTTGTTCTACTAGCGACCAAAGGAAGAGGGTGGGAACGCCGTGGCTGAATTCGAAATGACACTTCTTTAGAAACTGGCGGCGCCGAGCATCCTGGTGGAAGCCTAACTGCTTTATTAGCAAGTGGACGTGGCGTGGAAGTCTGGTCTTCTTATCTCATGTGCGGGTCCAGGTAAACCAGCGTCAGGCTGGCGCCCGGCTAATGTGTTTATTACAAGAACAGCATATTTTGTGCGACGGGATGTCGTATTTCTCCAGTTGTTGCGTTTCTTAGATGCCGCCACAACTCGCCAAACAGCGCCCACTAAATCGTTTTATGGACGAGATGGAGATTGTTTTCACTAAGAAGCTTCCCTCATCTCGAGAAATGCGCTTGGAGTTGGCTGCAGGACCTCCGGGCATTGTGTGCTGTTTCTTTCTGGGAACAGAATCTGTACTGAACTGCAGTGATTGGTTGAGGAAGATCAGGTCTCCTTCCTAAAAAACGTGACTGGGCCAAAATAGGTTTATTCAAGAACATCGGGAGGAATGACTGTTTTTATGAAGGTTTTGAGCAACGGGAGAGGCAAGGACTTGCTTCTCGGCTGTCGCAGAATACAGTCGTTAGAGCTCTTCCATTTCTATGGTGACAGCAGTTAGCTGTAAAGACGTCCAAAGACCTGGGCGAAACTGTATATTATCGCGGACGTCGGGTCAACTCCCTCAGTACAATGTGCCAACGAACCTAGCAGCTTCGGCACACCCGCATGCAGTCTACAGCATCTCGTCTTTCATCGGCTATATCGGTAATGTGGTGCAGCTCTGTCAGATTGAGATGCTTATCGATCGTTTTCATTGCCATCTTCTTTTAATAGCGGGCTTGTACTCGCAGCAGTCACTCTCAGTGTTAATTGCATGCTTAATTATATCAGTGGAACGATATAGCAGAGTGTGCTTGCCTAGATTAGCATTTTTCCACTCACAGTAGCCAGTCTCATGTACACATAAATTCCAGTCTATTCCCAACCATGTTAATGAGATGTTATACCGTTGAAGTTTCCGTTTATATTATAATATTATGGCTCGAAAGAAGAAGTCAATGTCATTAAGCTGGCAAGATTAAACTCGTTGTTATTGAAATGGTATGTGTAGTGTTTCTGATTGTATGTCTGTGAAGTACAATATCAGTTTCCAGAGCGGCGTCGACTACTCCCACAGCGTACATAATTTTGTACATGTAGACAAGTTACTCTTGTGGTGTAGAAGCAGCTGTCAACTCCGCCGGTCGCCTGTAAAATTCTTGGATGGTAAAAGAAAGAAAACTTCTGTAGTATCTTCGGGAATCTGGATACCGCCATTCTCATTTTGTCAGTCGATGATTGTCTGTGAGTGAAATGAGTTCGTTTTAGCAGAGAAAACTTTCTCTCTGCTTTTGACCATGTTATTGAAGCAGGTTCTACAGCAAGCATCGACCACCAAATGTTCGAAATCCTACACAAGCTTGTACATTACAGTTCATCACAGAATACTTTCATCATAAATAAGTACGCGAAATGACCTTTGAAATACACCAGACTGTGTTATGGCTGTTACTAAACTGCACATTAACGTTACATATCGCTTGTGAATCTCAAAAAATACAAACTATACAATACGGCGCCTATCAATGACTGTTACATAGCACACACTTCACACACATCCACTCGTTATCCGGTCTCGCGACAAAGACCTGTCACATTCTGATTTTCTTACATTTCTTTGATCACCATGGAGCAACGCTAAGTCAAGAAATAAATATTTTACTCACACAGGCGAAACGCGCTGCCTCGCAATATATATTAACTTTAAACCAATAACAACAGGAAAGTCGTTAAATCGAACAGCTCAACGATTCACGTCTCCCAACCAGTAGTACGTGTCAGGGGACGCTATGTGGTACGCTGTAGGAGCGAAATTGTGTTTACAACGTTTCGCGAATGTATTCTGAACTAGCTATACGCATTAGTTTTTCAACCGAGTGGTGTTCACTTTAACCTTAGATAAAAAGTTAACCGATAGGCTAATTTCCTAACTGGATGCTATCAAGCACCTTTCCCTATCATTACTCCATGCTTCACTACGCTTACCAAACACCACTGACCATAGGCGATTAATAGGGCCGTGGCCCTTTTAGATTTTAGACCACCCCACTTCGGCAAAGCCCCCACGGGAAACCACGGAAAACCGGGAGTGAGGGCAGCCAACCTGGTTTCCAAGTCCCATTTCGAATTTTGGAACTTTAACTATATTCCTTGACTGACATTTCTGAATTTAAATTAAAATCTTCGTGTTCAGTTTTCTCACAGTTAGTTATCGCAGAGAAGGTGGGTGACGTTGGTCGATCTCACAAAGACGCTGGGCGCTGCAGGGCTGGCTGGTCTCGAATGATGACTCTGTCACCCATGACTGCTGCTAGGATGTGCAGTCGATTGGTTAGGGTATCGGGTTGCCTCTCGTGGTGGACCAGTTGGTTTAACGGCTCACATCGGGATCAGGAATGGGATGTGGTGGTCAGGAAACAGAATGACAAGTATGAGCCTTCTGACCCCTTTCTCTGCATTTCTTTTTCGCCCTGAAATTGTTAGTAGACGGGCATGCTAACATGTTTCTGCAGTGGGACGATAGATTCGGATCTAGATTTTCTTTCTTCACTTTTCACCATTCTTTCACGTTTCTAACACTTCTGTTAAATGTTACTGTTGGTATATCCTATTTTCATCGACTTACACTGCAGATGTAAAAACGCTATATGAATTCTCATAATGTTCCTAATTGTGGTGTATATTTGTACCCTATCAAGCGTCACAGGTTGTCTGTGGCAATACACAATTACACTGCATTTATGCTTCGATAACTTCACACGTAAATTAATCAGTGATGTATTCCCTTATTTGTAATGTTATATTACTTAGCTTGCTTCACTGGAAGTCCACTTTGCTCAAGTAAAACAAACATTTAACCACTAATACGTGGTAATTCATCGCTAGCATCTGAATCTTACATAACGTAGCGCAGCCACCGTTAGTTTACCCTTTACATGACATTGAAAATTTGGTTATCTACCAAAGGTCCACCTAATTGTAGTAAAGCCAACCACAAGATGACATGCACACGCCTGCTCTTAGCTGTCTAGTATCCCCAGAAAATTATTCTGCCTTAACATACTGCTCAGACAAGTACATGAAGTTCAATGTCCAGAGCTACTTGGACTCACTTCCCATCAAAATATTTGCTTCCAGTAGTTACTGACACTATCGTTCATGAACTATAATACTCTTTATACTTAATCTAGAACATGAACACTTAAGAAATTAAAATTAATTCTGGAATGTTATTCATATACACATAAATGTATTCAATCAGCATCTGCTCTGCTTCTGTGGTTCTGCTGAAAACAAACATCAATACACTTACTTATCTAACTAAACCTACCTACACCTAAAAACTCTATGAAATAAAATTTCCTTAATTTATACAATTTTTACTAGAGACTGGACTAAATCTAATTTTCACTTCGCATAGTACTTTTTAATATCATGGTCATGATGGAGTCCCTTCACCTTCCCCATCATTCCCCAGGATGGGGAATCATTATTTCAAACGGTCCAACAAATAGCAAATGCCATTTATTGTTCCTCTTATTCAGTAAAGATGCCTGTGGGCGGGTGCGCAACAACACTCTGCCCCTACAGGAAAAGTTTTACTTTCCTTAACTTATTGTCATATTTTACCTTTCTCTTTCTGGACTTTTCGGCCGTGTTCAGTAAAGCCAACATAATCTTTTCTTCCCAAGGGGCACCTTTGGTAGACTGTTCACCCACTCATTCCCTTCTTCCTTTAGAAACATCAATACCTCTTGTGTGAAACCCGTTGAGATATGCAGTAAATTATTTACAATGTCTTCGAATTCTTGCACGTATTCTGTCCACTGTGTTTGACTATTCGGACAATATGTCCTGATAAATTGATTTAGCTCGCGAAAAACCCTTCCAATCGGGATCGTTTGTGGATTATTCCTGTGTTAGTATATTTGTAATTCCATTTTGATCCAATGCGTTCCTCCAGGTGTACGAGGTAAAATTAATGCCATTAGCTGATATAATAGCTTGTGGTTTCCCTGCAATAATTTTCTTAATATGGTTGTACTCGTTGCGGTTTTCATTGGTTATAACTTGACATGCTTTGTAAAGACATTCAAGAAGGCTACAATGTATCTACATCTTCCTCGCGCTCTGGGTAATGCCCCACAGACATCTGTGGATATCAGAGTTAGTCGTTTCTCCAGTTGTATAGAATGGACGAAGCCTCTGCTATCTTTATTATTGGGTTTTGTTTTTTTGGCATATTGCACACATACTAATGACTTTCTGTTCTTTCTGTCGCAAATTAGGAAAGTATAAGTATGTTCGTAGCTTATTGGCACACTTAATCACTCCAAACTGGCTCTATGCTGGATGTGTATATTGTATCAACTTGCTTTCACGGCTTTCAGGAATACACTCACACGAATTATCTCTCCTTGTATTCCTCCAAAGGAATAAAACTCCATTTATCACCTTAAAATAGTTTTCAGGCGGGCATACTCATCTTGTTGCGATTTCTGTTGGACACCACACAAGTGTATGTCCTTTTTCTTCCTCTTGTTCTGTTATCCCGAGTATATTGCTCCCCCTTACCTCATCTGTACATTTAGATCTCCTTCTTTTCTAATGAGCTTAGCACTATGCCCAGGACAGTAATTTCCAATGCTCCTTTCTTCCATGATCAGATCAACTTGTGCCATTTCCACATTATCACAAAAACTGATTTTACTGGACGAGAAGTCAATTTTTAAGTATTTCTGTCTCATAGTCTCTAATCTGGTGATACTACCTGGTATTAAATTTCGAATTACTACGAACAACCAGCTTATCGCTGTATTTCCTATTCTTACATCATGCAAAGTTTGTACGAGGGAACCCCAAAATAATATATTTTTATAAGTATATGGACCTGTTTATTTCTAAAATGGTTTAAATCAGTTTGCATCTTGAACACGTAGATTTTTTTCGACATAATCACCATTTCTATCGATTCATTTTTGTAGACGCTGTGGCAGTTTTTGTGTGCCCATGTCATACCAGCTCGCCGCCATGGTGTTCAGAAACTTATGAACCTCTTCTTTCACCTCGTCGTCGGAGCTGAATCGCTGGGATCACAATTAACGCTGACAGGTACTGTGAGACTGAGAAAACTCAAACGGGCAATTCAGAACCTGAGAAGAGGAATGTTGTGTAACAGTTGTGATACTAAATGTGACACTTCTGTCACTCAATGTAACTGGGTTTTCTCTTTTGATGCTGTCAGTTGTCAGGATGAGCATTCTAAAGCATTCTGTCAGGGTGAAAATATTAAATAAATTAACTTTTCTCTCTTAACAACATGTGGGCAGGGTGGGTTCTTCCTTGGCTCGGGTATGAGGTCGAATGAATCATCATTTTTACATAAGATAACTTTTATTGAAGATTTGTACAACTGTATCTTACGGGATGTTCTGGTTCGGAGAGCGGCAGCTGTGTCGTTTGTGAAGTCTTCTGCTGCGGCAGCGGCGGCGGCGGCGGCGGCGGAGGCGTCTGATTACGCTAGAGGTGTGTATCTCGTGTCGCCGTCTCGCCCAGTTGACTGGAGACGCGCAGCGCGAGGTGGCCCGTTTAATTATTGCGAGCGAAGTCGTGCATCGGATGGTGATACCTTGGATGTGGCGTCCCAGTGTTTCTCTTCTCTAAGCGGCCGCGTGTGTTGTGCGTCGACCAGCGTAGCGGCGCGGCGGGGCAAGGCCAGTGTCCCGAACTCGAACCACGGACTCCCGCTTGCCAGTCTTCGGCTGTCAGGTCTTCATCCCAGCTCACAGGTGACTGCTGAGGTGAGCCCGTCTCCTTCCCGTCTCACGAGTCACCCGGGTACGTAAAAATCAGACTTTAAATACCTTTCAACTTCTGTCTTCTGGCGCCGCGGCTGCTGCTTGCTATTCCATTACAGCGGCGGACTTGGTGCGTCTGTGCATGATACAGTCTCTTCTTGCGTGACGGTCTTCAGCACCGAAACTAACTGAAAACTACTGCTTCTCTTCTTTTCTTCCTTCGTCTCTCGTCTTCGTCTCCGTCCCCGTCTCCGTCTTCGTCTTCATCTCTCCGTCTCCGTCCTCATCTGTCTGGTCCACTGCGTCTCGCGTATTTATTCACTTAAATTTACTGGAGGTGAACGACTTTATGGTCATTGCCTCTTCTGTCACGTTGAGAAGCTCCTCGAAGAATCTTCTTAACGTTGGTCATTGGCTCTTGGAATGTAGGCGAGGGCCTTTGATCCCATGTGACGACTGAGAAACACGTGAGCCGGTCATTGCCTCTTCTGTCACGTTGAAAAGCTTCTCGAAGAGTCTTCTTAACGTTGGTCATTGGCTCTTGGGATGTAGGCGAGGGCCTTTGCTCACATGCGACAACTGAGAAACACGTGAGCCGGTCGGGCGATGCCCTGACGGCTGAATCGACAGCGCCCGCTTATGTGGAACTTGCTGACTTCACGGTCATTGTCTCTTCTGTTCTGCCCGCTGTTTGCGAGTATGTAACTCTCTAAACTAAACCAAGTTTTTCATTTATATTCTAATTTCTAGTTCACTTTGATTTCACTAATTTATTTACTTAAGTACCACTCAACAGTTGAGCAAGGGCGTACACATTCTCCATGACAACGCTCACCCACACATCGCTTGGCAAACCATTGCTCTCCCGCAGCAGTTTCAGTGGAATCAGGTTACCCTCCATTCAGCAGTTGTTGTATGCAGCGAATGCTATTGACTTGTAAATAATAGATTTCAGCTATCAGTCATCCTTTTGAAATTTTATTGGCAGATATAGATTTCAGCTAGAAACTAGCCATTCTCAATGCACTATCATTTTTTGATCAGTGAACTGTGAATGAAGCCCGACCAACAGGCATTACATACATTGATCAAAAAATGATAGTGCATTGAGAATGGCTACCTTCTAGCTGAAATCTAGATCTGCCAATAAAATTTCAAAAGGAGGACTGATAGCTGAAATCTATTATTTACAAGTTTCAGTGTAACATAATGACCCACACACCCTATAGTCCTGACTTGTCGCCCAGTAACTATCACCTGTTCCCTAGGTTAAAAGAACATTTGGCCGGAAAGAGATTCAGCTCCGACGACGAGCTGAAAGAAGAGGTTCACAACTTTCTGAACAGCATGGCGGCGAGCTAGTATGACATGGGCATACAAAACTGCCACAGACACTACAAAAATGCATCGACAGGAATGGTTATTATGTCGAAAAATAGCTAAATGTTCAAGCTGTAAACTGATGTAAACCACTGTAGAAATAAACAGGTATATGTACTAATAAAAAATAGGAGACCTTACTTTTGGGATTACCCTCGTATACGGAATGTTTGCAAGCGGGTACTTAAGGCTCCAATGATCTTACAGATTCGTATCGGCATTGTTGGTAACTCTGTCTTCTGGGATAGCTGTTAAAATAAATTGTTGGAGATCGCATTTATCGAGGCTCCGGATTACTCTGAAACGTATGTCTAATATTTCGGCACGAATGGCTGATCTTGGTGCTTTATTAGAGACCCGTTCCCTAGGATTTACGTCTTCCGTTAACTCCTCAATGATCTTCATTCCATCGTTGTACCTAAAACAGTCTACGTGTGATTGCTTGTCTCCATTCACTATTTTATCGACCGAACCTCGGGGCGTAATCCGATCGGATTCAGTATAAATCTCCCTGTCTGGCCAGTCCATTATTGTCATCGGTTGCTTCGACTATGACCAGTGGTTATTCTCGCTAGGCTATATTATATGTTGGCCTTGGCCCCGCCTCGTATATGATTTGATTACTTTGTCCTTGATTTGTACGGTCGTTACATACTGGTTTGTACCTCCATTCAAATCGCCTCTGTCTGTGTCTGTTCGGCTCATAATTTATTTCGTTATTCTAGTGTTCCATACGGTTTTCTCCATTGAGGTAACCATTATTTATATTGATTCGATGAAAATACATTTGTCATAGATTCATTCTTCCATTATTACTGTTAAAACCTGTCTGCCTATTTTCCATTTAATAGGATTTATTGTAATTAATTCTTCCTCTTCTTTCCTCCCGTAGTAAATCTATTGAATCTACTGCAGACATGAATTCTTCCGGATTATCTTCTGAAACACGCAGCAGTTTTTCCCTGATCTCAACCGGAAGCTGAGATTTGATGGCCATTCTCACACTTTTGTCATCTAGTGGTTGATCCCAATAGCTTGGTATATTCAAATATTTTTCGAAGTATCTCCTTAAGTTTCCGTTTCGGTAAGAGAAGCGTTGTGGGTTATGTACTTCCTTCTTCATTCCGTCCTGAAGGCCTGTTAATCAATAACTGTTGAGAAATTGCTTCTCAGATTCGTCATAGGTGTGACACGTGTCTATTACGTCAGTCACCCACAGACTGTCATCGCCTTGGGTATAACCTGATACACATTCGATTTTCTGCTGATCAGACCAAGTTCGTGGTAACACTTCTCTGAATCGTCTGATAAATACGACAGGATTTAATGTCTTCTTTTCCGGAAAAAATATTTGGAATTGCCTATGCTTTAACATTTTCTCTTCCGTGATATATCTTGTATAATCACTCATAGGTGACATACTTTCATACATGCGTTCGTTTGGGCTTCTATCTGGGTACTGCTCGTCACCCAATAATTATACACCGAGCGCTGATTTCTACCTCGAATCTCCACTCTGGGCTGGCTTCCATTCTTTCTCCAGTAGCCGCCGCCCGCAAATCTTCTATCCCTTGAAGGCACGTTTGCAAATTCTGTGTAACTTCTCCTTTGCATCTTTGGAACTGGGTTCCTATCTGATCGCTAACTTCCTTCAACTATTGATCTATTTTTCGAGGTAACGGTAGGCCTTCACTCACTGTACTCTCTACGGCTTCCTTGACACCTCTGTTAACAGACAATATCACTTGTTCTTCCTTAATCATTACCCAGGCGACTAATTGTTGCTTAAGCTGCTGTTTTTTTTTCTTTTTTTCTTGGAAGTTTTATTTCATTCGCCCTTCACATCCTGTCGAGGTCAAGTTTTGTACTTCTACTTATACCGTTTGTTGTCTCCCCGCACGGATCAAATTTCACTGTTTACTGTGTTTATTTCGATCGGAAATTGTTCATGGGTTTGCTACATACTGTTTATTTCTCTCCTGATTTCCATCTGTTCATTTAACTCACATCTGCTAATAGTTTAACAAAATCTTCCCTTGTGGGCAATTCGTTCATTTCATTGGTTATATCCTTTACTTTCCCGGGTAACTTTGCCTCTTCTGTAACTAAATTCTTCACAGTGGTTGTCAGATTTGTTACTTTAATCACTATATTTGGCTGTTCCATAACATTTGCAGAAATAGCCGCTTGCGCAGCTGACATGTTAGCTTGAGCAGCAGACGTATTCGCTTGCTCAGTTAACAGTTTCGTCTGAGTAGCAGACACATTTGTCTGTTCTGAAGCTAGATTTTCAACTGTAGTTGAAACATTCGCCTGCGTAACAGACATGGTCATTTGAATAGCCAACATGTGAGGCTGTTCAGAAGCTAAACTAGCTACGGTATTCATCAAAAGTTTCATCTGATTTAAGAGATCAGACATGGGATCTTTTGATTCTTCTTGGTCAGTATCTACCGCTTGCCCTGGGTATTGTTAATCACCGCTGGGCTACACATTCACTTCCTGTTCCTTCTGCATTTTAAACTGTGATCCGGTTTAACCATAAGAATTCAACTGTTCCCTACTCTCTTAATTACTTTCCTCTGGACACAATTCAGCTTTACCCATGAAAACACACTTCAGGTTCTATACTTCAGAATATCTCTCCACGGTTGTGAACACATCAACAAAAAAGCACAAATCACTCTGCATATACTATAATACATAATAACTAAATCTACACATATTCTTAACACAGTCGTTATCAACAAGGACCATACTAATGTGTGCAATGAGTTCCCTTTACTGCAGAGTAGAACCGCATGAAGTTCATAGGTTATGGACCCATGTTGTCGTGGCTGTCTGCTCCATAGAATGATTCCATCGGTCGTTCATTAAATTATACAACGCACAATATTTGCACATATAAATGGTTCAAATGGCTCTGAGCACTATGGGACTCAACTGCTGAGGTCATTAGTCCCCTAGAACTTAGAACTAGTTAAACCTAACTAACCTAAGGACATCACAAACATCCATGCCCGAGGCAGGATTCGAACCTGCGACCGTAGCGGTCTTGCGGTTCCAGACTGCAGCGCCTTTAACCGCACGGTCACTTCGGCCGGCTTTTGCACATATACATAACATGAAATACACATTTCTCACAACAAATCACAATATACAATAAATACATATAACTGAATTTGTTTTTGGTCATGAAGTAGTTGACAGTGTCTACGTTTCACTGTTTGTAGGCCCTGTCACGTTTTAGCCATTTTTATAATATGTATATTACAGTTCTTCGTTCGCCACGGAACAACTGTAACCCAAGGAATAAATATTTTGTTCGTGCAGTCGAAACGTGCCGCCTCGCGATATATATTAACTTTAAACCATTAACGATACGAATGTCTATACGATAATAAACTCATCGATTCATGACATGATCTCAAATACCCAGTTATAGCTTCAGAAATGTCTGTATCCTTTATGCTATCGGTGTGTATATATTCATGTAAGTTCCAATATCGTCAATAACTGTGAATCGTTGAGGTGAAGAATGGGTCTAATGTGAAACCCTTGCACGGCAGCACGGGTGCAGCCGCTTGGCAGACGGAGAAGAGCTGCCACCACAGGCTAGCCTGCAAGTATAGTGCAATATCATCAGCAGCTAAAAGTGCTGTAATCGGAGTAGGACTCGTTATGAATAAGAAGTTAGGGAAGGCAGTGTGTTACTGTAACAGTTCACTGACAGGATTATTCTCATCAGAATCGACAGCAAACCAACACTGACAACCATAGTTCAGCTGACGTCGCAAGCTGAAGATGATGAGATTGAGAAAGTATATGGGGTTATTGATAGGCTAATACAGAGAGTATAGGGAGATGAAAGTCTGATAGTCATGAGGGACTGGAATGCAGTTGTAGGGGAAGGAGTAGAAGAAATGGCAGCAGGAGAATATGGGCTTGGGACAGGAAAAGACTAATTGAGTTCTGGAACAAATTTCAGACAGTAACAGCGAATACTCCGTTCAAGATTGTAAGGCATTCTTGTAAGAGGCCGGATTATACGGAGATATTTAAGTTGGATTACATCATAGTCACACAGAGATTCCGAAATCAGGTAGTGAATTGTAAGGCGTATTCAGGAGCAGACAGAAACTCAGATCATAATATAGCAGTAATGAAGACTAGGCTGCTGTTTAAGAGATTGGTCAGGAAGAATGAATACACAAAGAAGTGGGACTCGGAAGTACTAACGAATGACGAGATACGCTTGAAGTACTCTAAGGCTATAGATACAGTAATAACGAATAGCTCGGTAGGCAGTGCAGTTGATGAGGATGGGGCGTCTCTAAAAAGAGCAATCACAGAAGTTGGAAAGAAAAATATATGTACAAAGAAGGTAACTGCGAAGAATCTTACTTCACTTGATCGATGGAAGAAGGAAGTTCACAAATGTTCAGGGAAATTAAAAATCCGGAATATAGAAATACAAGTCGCTGAGGAATGAAAAAAACTGGAAGTGTAGGCAACTTAAGACGAAATGACTGCATGAAGAATCTGAGGAAATGTCGAGAAGACGGATTCAGCATATAGGCAAGTCAAAATAACCTTATGTGAAATTAAAAGAAAAGGTGGTAAAATTAAGCGTGCAACGGGCATTCCTCTGTTAAATGCAGAGGAAAGAGTGGTTACGTAGATAGAGTACACTGAAGGCGTCTATGAGGGGCAATATTTGTCTGAAGTGTTAGAAGAAGAAACTGGATTCGATTTAGAAAAGACAGGGGATTCAGTACAAGAATCAGAATTTAAGAGAGCTTAGTAGGATTTAAGATCAAATAAGACAGAAGGAACAGGTAACATGCCATCAGAATTTCTAAAATCTTTGTAGAGGTGGCAACAGAACGATCATCGACATTGTTTTGTAAAATTCATGAATCTGGCGACATACCATCTGGCTTTCTGAAAAATATCGTCCATGCAATTCCGAAAACTGTAAGAGCTGAGAAGTGCGAGAATTACCGGACAATCCGCTTAACAGCTCATTCATCCATGTTCTGGACGAGAAAAATATGTAGACAATGTAAAATGGTGCAAGATGTTCGAAATTATGATAAAAAGACGAGTAAACTGTAGGGAGGGATGAGTAATATAGAATATTTGCAAGAGCCAAGAGGGAACAGTGAGAGTGGCCGATCAAGAACGAAATTCCAAATTAAGAAGGGTGTAAGACAGGGATGTAGTGTTTCGTCCATACTGTTCTGTCTGTACATCAAAGAGGAAATGATGGAAATAAAAAGAAACTTTGAGGAATGGAATTAAAATTCAAGGTGTAAGTATGTCAATGTTACGATTCGCTGATGACATTGCTATCCTGAGTGAAAGTGAAGGAGAATTACATGATCTGCTTATAGTCGAATAAGTACAGAATACGGATTGAGAGTAAATCGAAGGAAGATGAAAGAAATGAGAAGTAGCAGAAATGAGAACAGCGAGAAACTTAACACTAGGATCGATGGTCGCCAAGTACCCAAGTTAAGGACCTCTGCTACATAGGCAGCAAAATAACCAATGGCGTACGACCAAGGAGGACATCAAATTCAGAGTAGCACCGGCAAAAGGGCATTCCTGGCCAAGAGAAATCTGCTGGTATCAAACATGTACCTCATTTTGAGGAAGAATTTTGTGAGAGTGTACGTTTATAGCACAGCATTGTATGGCAGTGAAACAAGGACTGTGGGAAAACCGGAACAGAAGAGAACAGAAGCATTTGAGATATGATGCTACAGACGGATACTGAAAAGCAAGTGTACTGATAAAGTAAGCAATGGGGAGGTTCTGCGCAGAATCGGAAAGGAAAGGAATATGTGGAAAACAGTGATAAGGAGGAGGGACAGGATGGTAGAACATCTGTGAAGACATCAGGGAATGAGTTTCATCGTACGGTAGGGGGCTGTAGAGAGAAAAAACTGTAGAATATGTCCAGCAAGTAATTGTGTTGGTATGTTGCAAGTACTACTCTGAGGTGAAGAAGCTGTCACAGGTGAGGAATTCGTGGCGGGCAGCATCATATCAGTCAAAAGACGAATGACACGAAAAATCAACGAAAAAACAGCCTGCTAGTCAGTATTGACTCCAGTACCTGATGGTTATCTACTTAAACGTACAGACATGAGCAACGTGTTCTGAGATAGCTGTGGAATGTGAGAGTACATATGATTACTTTCTTTGGAGCAGGTACCTCAGTGATAAACATATCTGACATGTAATTTTTCTCTGTTGGTCAAATTCGACTATTACACCAATGTTACCGAGCGAGTTGGCGCAGTGGTTAGCACACTGGACTCGCATTCGGGAGCACCACCGTTCAAACTTGTGTCCTACAATCATGATTTAAGTTTTCCGCGATTTCCCTAAACCACCTCATGCAAATTCCGGGATAGTTCCTCTGAAAGGACATGGCCAACTTCCTTCCCCTTCCTTCCCTAAGCTCATGGGACCGATGACCTCGCTGTTTGGTGCCATCCCCCAGATGTACGAACCAACCTACAAACCAAAACCAATGTCAAGCGGTTCTTGAGCAGCATGAGGACGATCACCAAGCTACCGAGTCCCCATAATAATATGAGCAAAGATAAAGCGTTTGACAGGTATTCGTGCACTGCAAATATAGCTTGACAGCATTGTGATAGTCGTAAATGGTCAATCGTGGTAAATGAACAACAGTTTTATTACATGGCGGAAGTGATAGCATGTCAACTGGTACAGTCCATAAGTCTTAAATGTGTCTGGAGTACCATAAGTCCTTTTACTGTTCATTTGTGTGTCACTTGAGTACGGATGGACAAAACACAAGAAATCTTATGCTGGAAGCGCTGTGGGAACCTCGGTTATGGGTAATGTCTAAACGGATTTATGTCGCGCTCTGGAGAAGTTTGTCTAGAGTAAGTGGATTAAGGACAGAAACACCTACCGTGGTTTAATAACAACACTGGGTAATCGTTGGGGAAGTTGCAACCTTGGTTCAAAAGAGAACGAGCAAGTGACGATAGGAAAATGGAGTAAAAACTGTGCTTCTGTAGAAAGATCGATGTTCGAAGCACACGACCATCAACATCATACCTTAGCAAAAGATCTCGCCGAGCATCCGGGAAAAATCTGGTCCTACATCAGATCGCATAGCGGGTCGAAGGCGTCTACCCAGTCACTCGGTGACCAGAGCGGTAGGCTCTGTGGCAATAGGAGACAGCAAAGGAAGATCCACAATTTTATATTTCACCTTGAAGGTATCATCCATGCAAGGGGATCTACCAACATACAGTCGATTGACCGTCGCACAGACCTCTTTAACGAGGACGTTGTAACAAGCATCCTCGATGTGGAGAAGCAACTGAAAGAGTTGAAACGAAATAAGTCGCCACATCAAGATGGAATCACGATTCGGTTTTACGTAGAGTATTCAACGGATCTGGCCACTTACAAAGCTTGCATTTTTCTCAGATCCCTCCTCCATTCCCAATCGACTACGAAAATTCTCTGGTGACTCCTGTATGTAAGAAGGATAAAAGAGCGGATCCGCAAAATTACACCTAACATCAGTTTGCTGCAGAATTCTTGTAGATTTTCTGAGTCCGAAAATAACAAATTTCATTGAAACGGAATTGCTTCATCCCAAATCAGCGCGGAAATAGGCACCATCGCTCGTGCTAATATCAGCATGCCCTTTTCTCACATCATACCTTGCGAACATGAAGGGCAAGAGGTCGAGTCCACATTTCAAGTTTTCTGGAAATCGTCTAACATGGTGTCCCACTGCAGGCAGTTAACGAGACTACGAGGATACGGATTAGGTTCCCAAACATGTAAGTGGCTCGAAGACTTGTTAAGTAACTGAAACCAGTACACTGCCTTCGATGGTGAGTGTTCACCAGACACTAAGATATTGTAAGGACAGCCTCAGGGAAGCGTGATGTGACATTTGTTATTCTCTATATACATAAATGATGTGACGGACAGGGTGAGCAGCACTCTGCGGCTGTTTGCTGATAGCGCTGTGGTGTACGAGACGTGTCGTTGATGACTGACTGTAGTAGGTAACAAGATGACGTAGACAAAATTTCTAGCTGGTGTGGTTGCGGTGTCGTCTGAAGGACAAAGTATCATATCAAAGTTGGTACCTCACGAGGAAATCAGAAGTAAGGTCAGTCGCTGCTAGACGCAGCAATGAATGAGAGATATCGGCAGAGACGTGCCCTTATGAAGTTCCATACTCCGTCGCCTCCGAAAGATTAATTTGCGTCAGATCGCAGCACCGCCTACCCCACTCGACAATCGTCACCTGCTAGGACAGCATCGTCTTATTTCAGATCCAGCTGCTCTAGTTGTACTAGAAGCAAGAACTGTATATCGAAGTTTATAGCCAGTTGTATGTTGAGATGAAACTATCATTCTGTGTTGTGTCAAGTGATAAGTCACAATGTTCAGCGACAGTAACGAATGCCCTTATTCTTCCCAATTTGGGATTGTTCAAATATTAATAAAGCTATCTAATATTCTAAGTGTGCTATAGTATTCTCTCAACCCACTGCAGAAGCAAATCTATGCTTGCTAGAGCCTACTACTGTGCTGCACGGATGTCTCAAGTGTCTTTTCGTCCGGCACTACAGTGATGAAAGGCAGCTTGCTATAAATCTGCAAAAAATTGAATTATCGTTCCCCTTATTTCCGAATACAGCGTTGTTAGTGCCCTGCTTGACACAGAGAACTTCAGGATTGTGTGGTTCATTGCAGAAAGATAGAACACTGGTTCCATTCATTCTTGATTGTTGCTCGAATGTTTAGGATCCCCAGCAGATGGCGAAGAAGTTCAGAGGCAGAGTGCTAGATCTTTAATAACTAGATTGGATAAACAAGAGAGTATTACGGAGATGCTTCATGAACTCAAATCGAAATCCCTAGAGGGAAGACGTTCTTTTCGCGAAATACTACAAAGAAAATTTAGGGAGCTGGTATCTGAAACTGACCGCAGAACGATATTATTGTCACCGACGTACATTTCGGTGGTAAGGCCATGAAGATAACAGAAATCAGGACTCGTGCGGAGGCATATAGACACTTGTTTTTGTCCCGCTCTATTTACGAATGGAAGAGGAAAAATAATGACCGGTAGTGGTACAAGGTACCCTCCGTCAAGCACCATATCGTGGTTGTGGTGGTGGCTTGCGGAGTAAGAACGTAGACATAGAGTTGGGAGAAATTTCTGCTTTCTCATTGTGCTGATCGCTGTAACTGACATGTTTACGCATTTGTTTGGTTTAGTTTACACCTACAGTCTTAATATTTGCCATGTTTTTCTCTTTTTAAATGTTCAGATGTCCTCCGAGATCAAGTGTTGAGTCGACTTAACTTTTTTACGTAGAACTGCGCTTCCATATTGACATTAGAGTCGTACGTTAACAGCTGAAGAGTGAAAATGCATCTTACTCTACTTTTCATTCCCTTGTTCTCACAAAATGAAACAATTGTAATATTACCGATAATGGACAAAAACTGAAGTCGTAGACCGACATACACCCATCGCCCGACACTATCATTTAAATACAGACAACAGTGGAAGGGAAGACTGTATTACTAACCTGGTCTACAATGGTGGTTTCCTGAATTCTCTTACGGTCATCAGTTTTACATCATGAGAACTGTAGTTCGCTGTTTGCTGCTTCGCTGTTGAAGCTGAAAAGTAGTCTTCTGTGTGTTTACTCAAACACAAAATTACATCAGGAAGACTTACGGAGCGTACACGTGGTCCCCCACCCCACCTCCTAAACCCCCCTCCTACAAGCTCTTGCGAATTGCCCTCCTTTTCTCATTGACACAAAGAGAAAATTCAACTACTCGTTGCTTAAACAGTTTCAGTGCAAACGGGCATATTAATTTGCGCCAAACGAAGCCTGAAATTTCTTTCAGCTGCCGCTAGAAAGTAGATACGGCACATTATGCGAGCTTCCGCTATGCAGAATTTTGCGGGTTTGTTTGCTGTGTGTTAGCATTGCTCTCGCTTGACGATCTGCAGACAGAACGTTGCTTTTGTCATCTGTATGTTGGTCAGTCACGCAAAAGTAATGTCAGTTCATTTACCGCCCTCCACATATATGTTCGATAATAGCTCTAGTGATAGTGCTTAAAGTAGTGAAAACGCTGTAACTGTTGTAAACAATAATGGTAGTGGTCCAGTTTAGTCTATAACAGTGTCTGACAGTAGAATCAATGTTTTCAAATCTGGAATTGTTTACGAGGGATTAAAGGTTATTTGCCGTGAAGTCCAGCTGTTATCTGGGACAAAAGATATTCCTACTGACCTCAGAAATTGGAACACATTATTTTACAGAGTGGTGAACTAATTATAAACACAACGGCTTCCTGATGTTCACGCCCACTTGTATTTACTAAATCAGACAGGCTTCTTATTTGTTCTTTACGGAAACTTTCACATAGTTCTTAAGCTAGTACTTTGTTTCCAGTGTGCTCCATATGTATCGACACATCCCCGTCAATGTACAGGTGAACACTCTGGTCCGATTCTACTACAGGTTACTGAGTGTAGGCAAAAGGTGCTAGAGGTGGTACGCAAGCTGGGGAACAAGCGTGTACGAAGATATCGCCGCAGTGGCCCGAGGCGACGTGTTGCGCGACGCCTAACAAATGCCGGGTCGGCCACCCGCAGCGCGGCGCCGCGGCCGTTACAAATGAAGCGCATTAATCGCGGCGTGTTATCTGGGCGCCGCAACTTGCATATCTCAGGGGCGGCAACGCGCTGTTTGCGAATTCCGACTCCCGCCCCTTGGCGGCCGCAATGCCCATTTCTCGGGCCGCGGTTGCTGGCGGGCCAATTAACTGGCGGCTGCGACGCCATCTCTGGGCAACCGCTATAATTCTTCATTGAGCTGCGGCGACCCAGGAAATGGGCGCTGGGGCAGGATGTCCGCTCATTACGAGAGCCGCTGTAGTGTACATATTGCATCAAATAATATTAGTTGTAGTTAATTACTATGGACGATAATTGTTAGCGTTTAGTCAATTTCGGGTAGGCACAGAGGGGAACGACAAAATTTGTAATAATTGAACTGAAGAAGCAACGTAGTTGTAGCGATTGCTGTTTTTGGTTCGAAGTCTGGATTTATGGAGGATTCCATGCTCATCTACACTGCACAAGCCTCTCTCCGTCTCTGTGTAGATAACAGCTTTGGAACTGACATCTTGTCTAAAATCGTGAACTCTTTTGTTATAACACAGTAAATAAATAAACACCTTCTTCACCACAAATTTTTATTACCGCCTACCGGATTCAGTGCGCACTGCAGATAATGTCGTAAGTTGGGACCTTAAGGAGGGCAACAGCAAAAACTATTGAGAAGTGTGAAATCCCTTCACCTCTGCCAAAGGCTGTACAAATAACAAATCAACAGGAACTCACACATACTTGTCCCCTGAATGTACAGTTTGTCAACGGTTTGTAGAACTAATGTAATATATAACGGCTGTGGTGTGGGAAAAATTTCGTATAGTCATGACGAGTGCACACTCATCAGTGCATGTCACAACAACTAAGTTAGAGGCCACACGTAGAGGAAATGTCTTAAAATAAAAAAATGCCATTTTCTTACATGTATTCAGCTACTTATGCACTTTAGTATCGAATTTGTAAGATTCCGTTCGCGTGACCTTCAAATGTTTTGAAACGTCTCTGTGAGTCGTGTGATAGACGCTTGTCTGACTGGATTCTGTGCATCCCATTCTGTCCACCGCCTGATTGCGGTTAATTTATTAACTCTCCTAGAAAGACTGAGCAATCAAAGTAAGGCTTATTAAATTTTTTGTTGGTTGGTTGGTTTGGGGAAGGAGACCAGACAGCGTGGTCATCGGTCTCATTGGATTAGGGAAGGAATTCGGCCGTGCCCTTTCAGAGGAACCATCCCGGCATTTGCCTGGAGTGATTTAGGGAAATCACGGAAAACCTAAATCAGGATGGCCGGACGCGGGATTGAGCCGTCGTCCTCCCGAATGCGAGTCCAGTGGCTAACCACTGCGCCACCTCGCTCGGTATTTTTTTTTTTTTTTTTTTTTTTGTGTGTGTTCCGTAGGAAATCATGACCTGAATTTATTACGTCTTTTCCTTCACCCTACCCTATGTGTGCGTAAATGTGACGGAATGAGTGTTTTTACGAGTGGTTTCGGGTTTCTTTTGTGGGGAACGCAGAGTTGGTTGTCGTCTGCTAGGAGCTGGTGATGTTTGCTTCGCGTTTGGAGGGTAGCACAGGATGACCTTCACAGAGAGGTTTACCCCTTTTAGTCTGAGGTTGGTTTGTCTGTCAGGTTGGTGGCGGAAGCCTACCCCTCTGGTAGCTTCCGTTGCACCGGGAGTTAGACGAAGCTCGGTGAAGAAAGGACACTCTGCAGCTAGCTGTTGGTGAGTACAGTTCGTAGCTCCCAGAGAGGGTTTCTGCCTTGCAGAGTTAATTTTATTTCATGACGACCAAATCATTCTGCTACTGCACCATTAAAATTTCTTACATTTGTGCCTGGCTTAATGTCTAATTTCTGAACAGTTAACTCGCAATCAAGTTTACCACGTGCTGAAGTTCAGCCGTTCGTAAGCGGAAGGCGCAGATTCCATGTTGTATATCTACTATACAAACCTTGCGAATCAGACAAAACTCTTTCGAAGCTAGTGTATGAGCATAATGGTGATAGGTATCTCTCTGAACTATATCTGCCGTGGGTGTGTAGAAGGAATGATTGAATTGTTGTGTCACTTCCATTTTGTGTGTTTTTCCTTTTTTAATTGCGCTATTCTACCACTTTTTGGCGTATTATTTAGTTAAAGTTTTCATTCAGGCACCAGTAATGTGCATTCATAGGATGTGCATCAAATTCAGTAATGAAATAAATGTGCTACGTAAAAGATAAACTGTACGTCCTTTATCTTTCTCATTGATGCCAATTTTCAAATTAATTTTTTATACCCTGTTTTTTTTAAATTTCATTTGCTTGCTTGTGATGAACAAAAATGGGACGAAAAATCAATTTAATTAAAAAATATCATTGATATACGACATACAATGCTATTCATCTTGTTAGTGTATTAAAAAATTGCATTCTTATAATTAAATTCGTAATGTAATTGAAATGATAATTTCTAATTCGGTCTTTTCTTAATTGTTAGGAAGGGCTTGGGCTGGTGGTGACCCTGTAATTTTTAAATTTATCATTGTCCATGTGAGATGGCTTACCCAGAAATTGTGCACAAGGGTTACATCTCCATTATTCCTGGTACGTCGAGCCTTGGCTAGGATCCGTTTACAGTTCTACATACACACTTTACATATGGCGACTCTGCCAGGATGCGCAAGACCTGCGAAATTCTGATATACAAGTTAGATTTAGCAGTGTGTTGACTATATGCAAATTTCTCCACAGCGCTCAAACAACTTCTGTGTTGCTTGAGAAAAAAGGGTTTGTCTCTACGTTGTGAACAGCGTTGTTTGTTGTCTGTTGTATTTATGTATGTTCTTTTTTAATTTGTGTGACGTTTTGATATGTTGTTGGTTTTTTGCGTGTGACAAAATTGAGTATAGGTCGCATTTCAAGTTGTATTTTTGCACAGTGGATGCGTAAATTATTTTTATTGGATTGGAGTTTCGAATTTTAAAATCATGGATACGCGCAGCCGTGCAAAAAACAATAATCGTGACAATCAGGACGACAATAGTATCGGGCTGAAAGTAAATAATGAACCATTAGAATACATACAAGACGTGACGTCGAAGTCAGTTGAGCAAACAGAAGAAGTAGAAAATCGTGCAGATCCGGATTGTCAGAAGTTACAGGACACGGAGGATCTTGATAGGGAAAGTAATAAATCAAGTACGCGCAATAAGAGTAATGAACCCACCAATAGGCAGCTTAACAGTGCGCTGGTGGACATGGGCGCGCTTTTGCAAAGTATGATGGGGCAATTAAATAAAATCGACGAGGTACACAAATCTACGAAGGAAACTGAAAAGCGATTGGAGGCGACAGAAAAGCGGTTTGATTCTGTGATACTCTAGTGAGCAGACATAGAAGCGATTGGGGCGACAGAAAAGCGATTTGAAAAGCTAGAGAATAACGTAGTAAATAAGCTGAAAGAATTTCAAACCACGATACGAGAAGAAATAGCTATAGAAGTAGGGAATGCTGTTAGTGTTGTGGAGCAGCGTCTCGGCCACGTTGAAAACGAACGGTCAGGACTTAACAAGGTGGTCGAACAACAGGTACGCATAATGACCGAGAAAATCCAGGCTTTGGAAACTCAGTGCAATTGGGTCCGCGCAGAGCTATTGTCCAAGGTGCAGGTAGCGAGCGCGCAGTGTCCTGTGGCTATTAAGATCCAAGTGGACCTGGAACAGTGGAGCGATCAGTGCTCTCAAACAAGAGCTGGATCGAAACAGACAAGAAAATGCTTCTGAAACCCAAGACCTGAGAAATGAGCTTGCGAAGATCGTCGAAATGGCAGGCAACGGTTCGTGAGCAGGTATTGGTGAGAATACCAAAGAGGTGCGGTCTTTGCTGAAGTTTCAGAACGGACAATACCTAATCAATAGACAGCAAGTTGGGGTAAGCCGAGATTTGAATGAACGTGTGGGGAACCTCGAAACACGTATAGAACATGGACGAGGGGTGGCTGGACGAAATAAAGCACACGGAAGTGCTGAGAGAGACTCTGGGCATGAGGACGAATGGGGCTCTAGCGATAACGATGCCGCCGGAAATACATGGGGGCGAACAAGGGATCCATGCCAACGATCTCCGCGAAGAGAAAGGCAGCAAGTCGGTTTCAAGCACTTTCTTTCGCTGAGAAAGTTCGACGTATTTAACAACGTAAGTGATGGAATCCACCCCGTCGTTTGGATAGAGCAGTTTGAGTTTGCGCTGCCTCCAACGCGCCCCAGCATTCATAAAAGGAAGTTCATGTGTAGTTTCCTAGCGGGGGAACCCGCCGCGCTAATGAGAACCATAGCGCGCAGTTGCGGCACGGTGCGAGAGTTCAAACAAGCTTTTCTTTCGGTCTGGTCGGAAGCTACACAGGACAGGGTAAAGCATAAGATATTTTTGATATCCTCCCTGAGGAACTCAGGTTTCACGAGCGCGGCTCGTCTATTCGATCACATGGTGCAAGCAAATCAATACTAGTATGACCCGTTCGGACCAGCAGAGCTGATCCGGATTTGTCTAACGAAACTGCCGGCACATATGCCCCACATTATCCTTGCTTCAAAGTTCTAAGATGATGTGGAAGCTTTCAAAGAATTACTGCGAGAACTAGAAGATGACTCAGAGGCGTATGCGTATGCAGGCGAACTCCGTGGTGCGGAAGTGCAAGACTCCAGTACGGGGCGCAGCAGAATACGCGAGCAAGAAAGATCGAGAGGACGCAACCGAAATCGATCAGGGGTCCGTGATCGACAAAATGGGAACAGCAGTAACGGATGACCTAACCGTCATTTTGGAAATCAGAGGGCGCATGCAAACTATGATACAAACCCTGGAAATGGTGTAAATCTAGATCGGGAGGTCAGAAACCAGTTACGCAGAGAACGTAACGAGGATAGTAATGCGGATGCGCGACCACCATCTGTTGTGCGAACCCCCGACACAATATTCGTATCGAACAAAATTGCAAGGAGGACGAACACCAGTATTATGTACATGGTAAACGACAATATACGGGAAGATTTCTTACGAGAGGCTCCAGGCAGTGAGGTGCCAATTATTACTCCCATTGTCACGATCTCAATTAGGGAATTGCAATTAAAGTGCATTTTCGATACACAGAGCCCGTATTCAATTATTGGTGAGGGCAGATTCAGGCAGTGTGAGGAGAGTGGAGATTGGCCTGTTCTTCCGGTGCGAGGGATGGGAGTAAGGGGAGCGATTTACGGGAAAAGCGTGGAGATCAAACGGCGAGCTCGGATTAATTTCAAATGTCAAGGTTATGAATTTGAGTTTGATTTTTATATTGTTCGCTTGATGCGGCTGGCGGTCATTCTGGAGACCGATTTTTGGTATGCACACAATGCAATAATCAACGTTTGTGGAGGTTCTATGATAGTGGAGGTTCAAGGTAACACAGTCAGTTTAATTTTTGATGAGCGCGTGCTCCTCAATGAAAGTGAAGTGAGTTGCCTGAGATTTCCCGCTTGCACAGAATCGCAACCTGAACTTGAGTTCAACGTTAATCTGGTGGATGGGTAGGTTTCGATGCGTACTGAGCAGTATCAGAATGGTGTTTTTGCCAGTATTCTGAATGAGAGGATTTCCTGTCTCGAAAATGCGGATGGGGAACGGGAAGCATTGTGTCGGAAATCATAAACCACGTAAGCGTGTTTATAAAAGCACCAGGCGCGATAAAGGGCTTCAATTACAGGTTCAGGGTACGTGAGGGAAAACCGTTTTTCGTGAAGCCGTACCCTATCCCACTTGCGTACAAGGCGAGTGTAGAAAAGGAATTTAAAAAAAAAATTGCTAGAGCAAGGTATTGTGGAGACGACATGAAGCTCATACAATTCGCCGTTACTGATGGTGTCAAAGCGGGATAATTCTGTCCGTTTAGTGTTAGACTCCCGTCCTTATTTCACGCAGTCTCCAATCCGAGAGAGCGAACGATTAAGGAGATAAAAAAATTGTGCCGTTTATATTGTAGTCGCAATCATCGGTCGTGCCCTACGCACCTAAGTACCTTCAAAGACCTTCTAAATTAGTTGCCCAATGCCTCGTCGAAGCTGCCACCGGTCCTAGTGCTAAAAAACGCTGAACCACCCAGTAAGATTAAAGAGACTGTGCCTTGACCAACAGAACCGATGTTACGGGACAGAGCTGTGGTACACCTCGCACTGTAGAACATTAAAAAGGCGGCTGATGTCATGGTGAGAGCATATAAAAGGAGAACTAGAGAAATAAAATTCACACTGTGGCAGAAAGTGCTCGGGAGGGCCCGCAAGTTGTCGAATGACCGGACAGGGGTGTGCAAAAAGAGCACTCTGCAGCTAGTGGTTGGTAAGTACAGTTCCCAGCTCCCAGAGAGGGTTTCTGCCTAGCCGATTTCATTTTCTTTCATGACGACCAAATCATTCTGCTATTGCACCATTAAAATTTCTTACATTTGTGCCTAGTTAAATGTCTAATTTCTGAACAGTTAACTCGTAATCAAGTTTACCACGTGCTGAAGTTCAGCCGTTCGTAAGCGGCAGGAGCGAATTCCATGTTGCATATCTACTATACAAATCTTGCGAATCATGCAATCCTCTTTCGAAGGTAGTGCGTGAGCATAATGGTGATAGGTATCTCTGTAAACTATTTCTGTCGTGGGTATGTAGATGGAATTACTGAATTGTTGTGTCACTCCCCTTTTGTGTGTTTTTCCGTTTTTAATTGCGCTATTCTACCATTTTTTGGCGTATTAGTTAGTTAAAGTTTTCATTCAGGCACCAGTCATGTGTATTCATCGGATGTGCATGAAATTTAGTAATGAAATAAATGTGCTACGTAAAAGATAAACTGTACGTCCTTTATCTTTCTCATTGATGCCAGTTTTCAAATTAATTTTCTATTCCCTGTTTTTTTCAAGTTAATCTGCTTGCTTGTGATGAATAAAAATGGGAGGAAAAATCAATTCAATTAAACAATCTCATTGATATACGACATACAATGCTGTTCATGTCGTTAGTGTCTTAAAAAATTGCATTCTTATAATTAAATTCTTAATTTAATTGAACTGATAATTCCCAGTTCGATCTTCTCTTAATTGTTAGGAAGGGCTTGGGGTAATGGTGACCCTATAATTTTTTAATTTATAATTGTTCTTGTGAGATGGCTTAAACATAAATTGTGCACAAGGGTTACATCTCCGTTATTCCTGGTACGTAACGTACGTCGAGCTTTGGATAGGATCCGTTTACAGTTCTACATACATACTTTACAGTGTATCTCACATCTTACAACGCAGTTGTTAGAATATTGCACCACCGTTCTAATGGGTAGAATTAGCTCTAAGAGATTATTCTAAACAGTCCACAAATATTTACCACGTTCTCCAAGTATTATCCCTTTCCAACTTGAGCAAAACTTTTTAAAAATCTTTATCTAAGGTCGACCACTTTTCGTACATTATGACCTGTATTGCATAATGACCCCTAAAATCAGATAAAAATACTGAAAAAGTTCTCATCGTGGTAGCTTGTTCAAAAAATGTCTAGCATGATGGTGCCACTCAAAAGAGAAATATGCGTAACATCCATATGGCTCATGCTGCGTTTGTTTAAACGCCTTATAAGCGTTAAATGAAACATTCCTAGAATAAAATTATACAGGAATGCCCTTAAAGTAACAAAATATAGGCCAATACATTGTGTTTAGCACAGGAACTCTGTCTAGTCGTTGAACTTTGAAATGATCGGTTGCGTTCTGGTGATCACAAAATGCAACGAACAGTTTGCCAAACAGAAGCCGGTAACTCGCACAATCGTTGCAGTCCGGGATGACGCCGATAAGTGATGTAGCTGCGCTGCGGCAAATTAAAAACCAAAACCGCACAATCGTGGAGAGGGTTATGTAATCTCTTGTCGTCAGTTTAAAAAGAAACTAAATTCTGTGTTCATGAAATGTATTCGCAGTTGCGAATGAGGACAACAATCAGTTGTAAAAGGAAACGAAGACAACGAAAATTTGTGGTGCACCTGGTCTCGACAGTTTATTTTCCATGTTACGCGAGCTGTAGCCCTAACGGATTTGCCTGTTTGTGCGAGACTCTGATTCAGATCCAAATTCACATATGTCGTCGTTCCTGCGTCACAACCTGTGATGTACACAAAAGCATGCATGCATATTCGAAGCAACATTGCATCGTTCTTCCTAACAACACGGAAACTGAGTAGTCTATTTAGCTGCCGCTGTCGTGCAACTTCCAGTCAAAATGTCCTCCCCTGCACTGTAATTACATGAAGTTTTTGCGAGTACAGGATGAGACGCTGAAACGACGGCATTTGGAAGTGGGGGTCTGGCTGTGAGTCACACACTGACAGCCAATGGGGTTACAGTGACCGCTCGCGTAAGGCGGGAAATCCTGATTCGAGTCCCGGTCAGGCACAAATAATCATTGTCGTCATTCCCTTATACAGCTGATGACTGCTCGTTTTCGCGATTGCGAATACATTTCGAGTATTTCGTAACGCCGGTAGACGCCGCATATCCAAATGAACATAGTATCGTTCTCCTTAATAACACAGGCGCTGCAGTATCGTGAATTATGTATGATGTGAAGGCAAAACCAATCTGATCTTTCAGGCTCTGGACTCGCATTCGGGAGGACGACGGTTCAATCCCGCGTCCGGCCATCCTGATTTAGGTTTTCCGTGATTTCCCTAAATCGCTCCAGGCAAATGCTGGGATGGTTCCTTTAAAAGGGCACGGCCGACTTCCTTCCCCATCCTTCCCTAGTCCGATGAGACCGATGACCTCGCAGTTTGGTCTCTTCCCCCAAACAATCCAATCCAATTTCAGGCTCTCATGGCAGAGCTGGTGATTTAGCGTTATCCTTCAAACACACGCACACTACGTACCTAAGAATCCACCAACACTGTGAATGCGATGCACTGCACATTGCCTTAGCACTTGATTTCCTATGTCATCGTAGAAGAACAAAAGAACGGTCTCACATAACGGAATTGCCGTGTGGCTAGGGCCTCCCGTCGGGCAGACCGCGCCTGGTGCAAGTCTTCCGAGTTGACGCCATTTCGGCGACTTGCGTGTCAATGGGGATGAAATGATGATGGTAAGGACAACACAACACCCAGTCCCTGAGCGGAGAAAATCTCCGACCCAGCCGGGAATCGGTCCCGGACCATTAGGTATGACATTCCGTCGCGCTGACCACTCAGCTACTTCTATAAAGAAATCCATTGTCTCTGGCAGCCGCAAGCCATGCCCGTCAAAACCGCGCTGACTCCAGTAGCGAGTGGACACAGCATTTCGCCTCGGTGCGTTGGTACGACCGCTCCATCTACGATCACCAGTGTTACCTAACTCCGGGAAACTCTCGCAACTCTGCTACATGGGAGCTACGTGATCCCTGGATGTCAACACCCCCTACCTTGGCACGTATGGATACTGGGGACACGTCGATAGTTATGGAGCGAGCTACCGCCATGTCGTCTGGAGAAGCATCGACACACAACAGCTGTCCGCTGGTGCAGTCATCCACGTCCGTTACCTCTTAGGACACCCACTGCTCATTCCAGTGCTGTCTATGATGGTCCGAGAGTCGAACAAAAAGCCTCCAAGTCACTGACGCACTTCGCATATGCCGACGCCAGGCGCTGTCAGCCAAGTCGTCGCGGACCTTCACTATAGGACTCAACTTCTGAGGTCATCAGTCCCCTAGAACTTAGAACTACTTAAACCTAACTAACCTATGGACACCACACACATTCGTGCCCGAGGCAGGATTCGAACCTGCGACCGTAGCAGTCAGGCGGTTCCAGGCTGTAGCGCCTAGAACCGCTCGGCCACTCCGGCCGCCCACGGACCTTCCATGGGCGGCACTACGCTCTACGTGCCGAGCCTAAGATATCAATCAACTATTTCCAATCTGATTCGACCGCATTTGCGCCTGCTCGGACAAACTGTGCGCCTGACGCAAAGGAGTCGAACATCCGCCCTGACAGGCCTACTCCTAACGTCGACACACATAATAAACTCAGGCTTCGCCTGCAGTCACACAAAGATCGTTGGGAACTACTATATAGACGAAAATGCCACTTTTAGATTTCCTCTCGATCTCGCATCAGTTTATAATTGAAGGAAAGGCTACGCAAAGTAAACAAAATAAAAAAAAATTATAAAAAAGGGGCTTCTCGCAGCGTATTCCGTTTACAACATGGGTGGGGTCGAAGCAGAGACCGATGAAATCGTAGCATGACACTGGACAAACACAACTAACGACGTTGTTTAAATGTAATAGAAGGACAATGACATCCGGCCGGAGAGGCCGTGCGGTTCTAGGCGCTACAGTCTGGAACCGAGCGACAGCTACTGTCGCAGGTTCGAATCCTGCCACGGGCATGGATGTGTGTGATGTCCTTAGATTTTTTTTTTTTTTTTGGTCATCTGTCTTCCTCTACAGTTTTTGCCCTCAACAGCTCCCTCCCTCTAGTACCATGGAAGTCATTCCCTCATGTCTTAGCAGATGACCTATCATCCTGTCCCTTCTCCTTATCAGTGTTTTCCACATATTCCTTTCCTCTCCGATTCTGCGTAGAACCTCCTCATTCCTTACCTTATCAGTCCACCTAATTTTCAACATTCGTCTATAGCACCACATCTGAAATGCTCAAATGCTTCGATTCTCTTCTGTTCCGGTTTTCCCACAGTCCATGTTTCACTACCATACAATGCTGTACTCCAGACGTACATCCTCAGAAATTTCTTCCTCAAATTAAGGCCGGTATTTGATATTAGTAGACTTCTCTTGGCCAGAAATGCCTTTTTTGCCATATCGAATCTGCTTTTGATGTCCTCCATGGTCCGTCCGTCATTGGTTATTTTACTGCCTAGGTAGCAGAATTCCTTAACTTAATTGACTTCGTGACTATCAATCCTGATGTTAATTTTCTCGCTGTTCTCATTTCTACTACTTCTCATTACCTTCGTCTTTCTCCGATTTACTCTCAAACCATACTGTGTACTCATTAGACTGTTCATTCCGTTCAGCAGATCATTTAATTCTTTCACTCAGGATAGCAATGTCATCAGCGCGTCGTATCATTGATATCCTTTCACCTTGTATTTTAATTCCACTCCTGAACCTTTCTTTTATTTCCATCATTGCTTCCTCGATGTACAGATTGAAGATAGGGGCGAAAGGCTACAGCCTTGTCTTACACCCTTCTTAATACGAGCACTTCGTTCTTGATCGTCCACTCTTATTATTCCCTCTTGGTTGTTGTACATATTGTATATGACCCGTCTCTCCCTATAGCTTACCCCTACTTTTTTCAGAATCTCGAACAGCTTGCACCATTTTATATTGTCGAACGCTTATTCCAGGTCGACAAATCGTATGAAAGTGTCTTGATATTTCTTTAGCCTTGCATCCATTATTAGCCGTAACGTCAGAATTGCCTCTCTCGTCCCTTTACTTTTCCTAAAGTCAAACTGATCGTCATCTAGCGCATTCTCAATTTTTTTCCATTCTTCTGTATATTATTCTTGTAAGCAGCTTCGATGCATGAGCTTTTAAGCTGATTGTGCGATAATTCTCGCACTTGTCAGCTCTTGCCGTCTTCGGAATTGTATGGATGATGCTTTTGCGAAAGTCAGATGGTATATCGCCAGACTCATATATTCTACACACCAACGTGAATAGTCGTTTTGTTGCCACTTCCCCCAATGATTGCCGGCCGCGGTGGTCTCGCGGTTCTAGGCGCGCAGTCCGGAACCGTGCGACTGCTACGGTCGCAGGTTCGAATCCTGCCTCGGGCATGGATGTGTGTGATGTCCTTCGGTTAGTTAGTTTTAAGTAGTTCTAAGTTCTAGGGGACTAATGACTACAGCAGTTGAGTCCCATAGTGCTCAGAGCCATTTGAACCAACCCCCAATGATTTTAGAAATTCTGATGGAATGTTATCTGTTCCTTCTGCCTTATTTGACCGTAAGTCCTCCAAAGCTCTTTTAAATTCTGATTCTAATACTGGACTTCATTCCTCAGCGACTGGTATTTCTGTATTCCCGATTTTCCCGGAACATGTTTGTACTTCCTCCTTTCATCAATCAACTGAAGTATTTCTTCTGTTACCCATGGTTTCTTCGCAGCTACCTTCTTTGTACCTATGTTTTCCTTCCCAACTTCTGTGATGGCCCTTTTTAGAGATGTCCATTCCTCTTCAACTGTACTGCCTACTGCGCTATTCCTTATTGCTGTATCTATAGCGTTAGAGAACTTCAAACGTATCTCGTCATTCCTCAGTACTTCCGTATCCCACTTCTATGCGTATTGATTCTTCCTGACAAATGTCTTGAACTTCAGCCTACTCTTCATCACTACTTTATTGTGATCGCAGTCTATATCTGCTCCTGGGTACGCCTTAAAATCCAGTATCTGATTTCGGAATCTCTGTCTGACCATGATGTAATCTAATTGAAATCTTCCCGTATCTCCCGGCCTTTTCTAAGTATGCCTCCTCCTCTTGTGATTCTTGAACAGGGTATTCGCTATTACTAGCTGAAACTTGTTACAGAACTCAATTAGTCTTTCTCCTCTTTCATTCCTTGTCCCAAGCCCATATTCTCCTGTAACCTTTTCTTCTACTTCTTCCCCTACAATTGCATTCCAGTCGCCCATGACTATTAGATTTTCGTCCCCCTTTACATACTGCATTACCCTTTCAATATCCTCATACACTTTCTTTATCTGTTCATCTTCAGCTTGCGACGTCGGCATGTATACCTGAACTATCGTTGTCGGTGTTGGTCTGCTGTCGATTCTGATTAGAACAACCCGGTCACTGAACTGTTCACAGTATCACACCCTCTGCCCTACCTTCCTATTCATAACAAATCCTACACCTGTTATACCATTTTCTGCTGCTGTTGATATTACCCGATACTCATCTGACCAGAAATCCTTGTCTTCCTTCCACTTCACATCACTGACCCCTACTATATCTAGATTGAGCCTTTGCATTTCCCGTTTCAGATTTTCTAGTTTCCCTACAACGTCAAGCTTCTGACATTCCACGCCTCGACTCCTAAGACTTTATCCTTTCGTTGATTATTCAATCTTTTTCTCACGGTAACCTCCCCCTTGGCAGTCCCCTCCCGCAGATCCGAATGGTGGACTATTCCGGAATCTTTTGCCAATGGAGAGATCATCATGACACTTCTTCAATTACAGGCCACATGTCCAGTGGATACACGTTACATGTCTTTAATGCAGTGGTTTCCATTGCCTTCTGCATCCTCAAGTCGTTGGTCATTGCTGATTCTTCCGCCTTTAGGGGCAATTTCCCACCCCTAGGACAAGAGAGTGACCTGAACCTCTATCCGCTCCTCCGTCCTCTTTGACAAGGCCGTTGACAGAATGAGGCTGACTTCTTATGCCGGAAGTCTTCTGCCGCCAATGCTGATTATTTATCAAAATTTAGGCAGTGGCGGGGATCGAACCCGGAACCGAAGAATCGAAGACGCTACCCCTAGACCACGGGTCTCCTTAGGTTAGTTAGGTTTAATTAGTTGTAGGTTCTAGGCGACTGATGACCTCAGAAGTTAAGTCGCATAGTGCTCAGAGCCATTTGAACCATTTTTGAAGGACAATGACAACATTATTTAGGCTGCAAATCTGGAAGCTGGGAAATGCAAGACGGAACTGATTCTTGAAGAATGAAAAATCAGTACTACATGAGACTTCCTAATTACAGCCGGCTGACATCAACACATTCCACGCTAGTTTAGCTGACAACAATTTAGCCATCTTCAGGTTAGTTTTGTGTGAAATATTTGAGTTCACTGAGCACTACCAAGGTTTCATTTTTGCCGCAATATTGTGGCTGATGAAGTAAGCGTATGTATTTCTGCATTAAGCTACCACCTGTTACCCTGTCGAGCATCAAGTTCTGTGGGTGCTGCGGAATCAAATTGCACAGGACTCAGTGTTGGGCTTGAACTATAGCGTTTCTATGGGGGACGCGCGGTCCTACTTGCACCACCGGCGATCGCGTTCAATCGACTCTGACCGTCGCCGTATGATCGTTGCTTGGTTATGTGTTCCCTGTGGAGCGATGCAGTAGTGGGTGTGTGCGGAACATGGAGCTGTACGGGGTGTACCAGAGTAATAGGCGTCTTTGCGATTGCATCGAGTTCAAACTGTTGACCGCTGGGATATAAGGGCTCGCGTTTACCTGCATCGTTGACCGTGGCTACCAGGAAGTTTGGCGAGCAAGGAGCGGCTCTCGCCGCGTGCAACTTGGCTGTGAAGTGCATTCGTAGTGTGCTCAATATTCCGAGATGTCACCAGCTATTATCAGGTGCCTACCTGAAATCCTGAAGCTAGTGGCCTCCTTGGCATTTATTTCAAATTATGTGGGAAGACTGTTGAGTAAGCCCTGTACTTAAAGACTATTAATTCTGCCCCGTTGTAAGCTGTCCAGGAATCTGGTTCTTTAATGCCTTTCGGTGATACCTTTTGGGTTTGAGTGTGTCACTCTGGGCGCCTCTGTGGGGCCGAGCTAGTCTTTTGTAATGTTTATCTGGTAACCGTTGTCTAGGTGGAAAACCCGAGGTCTAGGTATAGAGTCCTTGGTCCCGGGATTAAAACCTGCCACCACTTAAATTTTGATTAATAGTCAGCATCGCAGGTTCGAATTCTGTCTCGGGCATGGATGTGTGTTAGTCAGGGTTAAGTAGTTCTAAGTCTAGGGGACTGATGACCTCAGATGTTAAGCCCCATAGTGCTCAGAGCGATTTGAACCATTTGGATAATCAGCATTGGGGACCGAAGACTTCCGGCATAAGAAGTCAATGGCCTAGGGTCAAAGAGGGCCGAGGAGCTGTCCGACATTCAGAGCATTCTCCTAACCTCGCGCAACCTGTGACATGGCGCCTCTAACAGTGCGGCCACTCCACGCGGATGCAATGAGTGACTGCTCGCCAGAAGTTTCCATTGAATTGCAATTATTCCACACAAAAATTATGAAATGTTTACGAATTTCCGATAACTGCCACAATTAAAGCGCCTGGGACGTCACCAACAGATGTCTGATTCTTCTGACCATGAAGAAACCCAACTAGTATGTCTCCATCTCTCGAGCCCTTTGCCAAGTATACCTCCTCCATTTGCGATTTTTGAACAGTGTATTCACTAATACAAACCCAAGCTTATTGCTGAATTCCAGTTATTTTCCCTGTAATTACTACTGCCAAGCCCATATTCTTCCTTGACACTGTCTTCAATTCCCACACGTACCATGGCATTTCAATCTGCCATAATTATTCGTTTTACATACTCATGTGTCCATTCAGTGACCTCATGTATTCCCTCTATCTCCTCACCTTCTGTTTGTCGGTATGTATACCCGAATTTCTTGTTATTGACGTTGGTCTACTGTCGCTTCTGACTAGAAAGTTTCTATCACTGCATTGTTCAAAGTACCTAACTTTTCATTCATAAGGAAACCTCGTCCCGTTATATTATTTTCTACTACTGTTGAAATCAACCTATATTCATTTGACCAGGAATCCTTATCTTGTAACCATATCGCTCTCCAGATTTTGTAGTTTCCATACTGCGCTCATATTTCTGGCGTTCAATGCTTCTACTTTCGTTGGTTATTCAGTCAAATTATCATGGTTCCCTTCGTGTTAACAAACCCACCTAGGATATCCAATTGGGGGCTAGTACGGAGTCTTTCGCCAATGGAGAGATCAATATGAAATATTTTCAATTGCAGGCGTCATGTCTTGTGGATAAACAATAAGCATCTTTCATATGGTACCTTCCTTTGCATTCTGTATCCTCATACCGCTGATATCTGCTGATCCTTTGGCGATTCAGGGCCAGTTTACCCCAAAGGCTTGAGAGTGCCGCAAATCTCTGTCCACTCCTCTTCTTTGACGGGGGTGAAGGTGAATCCTTGCGATGAAGTTTTCGGCGACATTGCTAATGATTTTTATTCAAAATTGAAGCAGTGGAGACTGGATTGCTAGCCAAAGACGCTACCTCTACACTGTGGTGTTATTCACTACGTACGAAAGCATTATGGTGATCTTACCCAACATCAGTGACAGATGTTACATGAGAGTTTCTGTGTATTAGAGTGTGGTTTAGTGTCAAAATTCCGAGAGCGTCCTATCCTTCCGGAGTTAATAAAAATACATACTTTCTGATGAATCTACCAGGCGGTATGATCGTGTTCGAAGAAATTTTTCAGTTCCTGACGTTTCATCCATCTTCGGGGGAACTCCCGGCGACTTTGAGTCTTGCCGGCTTGCTCAGCTCTGGACCAAACCTTTCTTCGGCCACTGCCATACAGCCCAGCAGATTCATAAGCAGTATGACATCCGGTCGTGAAATCCTTCATTATAAAACGTATATCTGGCAATACAAATGAAGATGAGATGAGATTCGAGCAACAACATGCGCGCTGTCGTTGTTCTCGAACACTATTCTCGACTTGAAAAGAAAAGGGACGAAGCTTAATGTTGTACAAGTACCCTCCGCGACACACGGTAAGGTGCCTTACGGATTATGGATGTGAAAAAAATACCCTTTTTCCCTTTTTTAACTGGGTATGAACATTTATTAAGATTTATTTGTAACCCTGTCTTTGCAGAAACTGTATTTGGGCTTTACCCATGGGACGTGGTGTTCAGTTTAGTCAGAGAGTACGTGGAACTCTCAATCAAGTGTCCAACTGACGATTTGAGTCGGCCCATGTGTAGTCGGATAGCAGGCGTGGTTTTATTGTTTATTCTTAACTTTTGAAAGGACTTCTTTCCTCGACATATTTCCGCTTCATGTGTAGAATTTATTTTTTGAAATAATTAGCCGTTTATAAAATCCCCTAGACAGTTTCACCCGTCAATGAGAAAACTAGAGAAGATTCATCCGAAGAAGGCGATTGTGACTAGTGCAACGTCTGGCTGAAGGGATAGGAGAAAGCTTCTCAAGAAAATGAGAAAATGCTGCGTAACCTTTCCTTGCATACAGAATGTAGATGCCGGTACTTTTATCGAATTCATACGTTTGCGGTGAAACGCTAATCATTTGCATATCCAAGCATTTAGTAAACATAATCCCAGTTTGATGTTTCTGGCATGCTGCCTTCGTGGTGTTGAAGTCCTCGTGCCCGATAGTAGACTTTCACTTAAGACTGAACAGTAATCACGACACTGTTAAAGTACTGCTGTTAAAGTACTACAATGATTATTTATAGTGTCATTATCAGTACTAATACTACCGCATCACCACTAACATTAATGCGGAGTCCCCGTACGTCCTCCTCAATCATTGTTGTTTATATTACTATTGTGGTGTACATCCGCAGAAAATTACCCACCTAGTTAATACATTTGGAACCAGAGACTCTTCACAATCACTTAGTGGCACCCGATCCCGTATGTTCACTGCTTTCTTCGTAGGCACTGCACGACACATTAAGAAGTTCTCGTTCTTTTTTGCTTACATTGCAGTCGTTGTCTGTACCATTTACTACTGATCATCCTAATGGAAAGGGATATACCCGTGCTCCTAAGGTGCATTGTGATATTCACTGCAGACGGTCGCCGCAATCCTAAAGCTGAGGCGTTAAAACCTGCAGAAACGACAAATGGTAGCATTTTCAGTCGAAATTAATATTTCGCGAGAGACTTGTGTAGAAGTTTGGTTCATGTCATAGCCTCCATCTCTTGGAGAGAGGAACTCGTGCAGCAGGGAAATCTGGAAACAAGAAAGCTCTGGTAGCCGAGAGGGGGGATGAAGGAGGTAACCACAGACCAGAGACACAATTTCTCTGTATACTGGATGTTTCTCTTAAGAGTCGTAAGGCGCTTTTCCTTTGGCATTTCAGCGGATGTTTGCAATTTCGTTTTTGCATTGTGTAGCTGGGGACAGTCCAAACAAATAGTGCTCATCGCTTCTTCCATGGGACCACTAGTGTCAGCAGAAAGCACCGCCGTGTTTCCCGTTACAAATAAAATGACTTTTAAATATGATTTTTACGCGCCTATTCGATAAGCGCTCCCGAAGTAATCTAGTCTGATATTCGCTCCATCGATATATATTAATAGGAACAGTAAAAGACGAGTAAACAGCAATCCAGTAATCCAGTAGCACTGGATGCTTGGCTATAACAGTCAGCGCGGGCCAGGGCAGTGGTGTCGTTGTTGGAGTACTGGTTATTCTGTGTGCTTTACTGTCCCAGTTAATACATATCGCACTAAGCTAATCTGAGATCGCTCTATCGAATGGGTATGCAAAATTCCGCTTTAAAAATTAGTTTGTTTGTAACGGTAAACAAACCGGGGCTTTCAGTTGACACTGGGCGTCGCGTGAAAGAAATGGTGAGCGTTATTTGTTTGGACTGACCCCAGGTACACAATGCAAAAACGAAACAATGCAAATACCCGTTGAAGCACCACGGCATATATGTTTGACGACTCTTAAGACAGCCGGCCGGTGTGGCCGTGCGGTTCTAGGCGCTTCAGTCTGGAACCGCGCTGTTGCTACGGTCGCAGGTTCGAATCCTGCCTCGGGCTTGGATGTTTGTGATGTCCTTAGGTTAGTTAGGTTTAAGTAGTTCTATGCCTAGGGGACAGATGACCTCCGATGTTACGTGCCATAGTTCTTAGAGCGATTTCAGCCATTTAAACTTGCTTTCCGGAATGCAGTAGGGACTGGACTGAAATTTGACTTTGGAATTCTAGCCAGTTCAAAAATTCTCCAAAAGAGCCTACATTGGGAATTGAAATTTGTGTCACATTACTGCAAATTCTTTCGTGACGCGTCTGACTTCAATTTCAACTTTAGAGAAGGAGTTAGTATCGAATTGTACTGCCAACACGTAACTCCGTATTTCTCTTCATTTTCATATAACGGGCTGGATTTCATTACCAGCCTGAGGAAGTGTTTTCTCTGTGACGCAATCGGCTTAATGAAATTTCCAGCTTCTGCCATTACCTCTTGAACCGGGCAGTATACAAGAGTCAAATGTCACTAACTGTGTTCTTGTAGGTACTATATATATTCACCGTCAAATTTTTAGGACAGAAATAGTTGTCATTCACTTGGATAAACTGATAATTCATTGTACACACTAACAGCAAATTGAACTTTTGACGCGACAGCTATTTCTGTGAACGCTTGAGTTGAAAATTCATGTAGGACAGTTAATTTACGTGGTAACCTACTTCCGACAAGACGTGCGACGGTTCCATTCCCGTGGAATGGAGGTCACAAGAGAAAAACCTAGAAAGAGTTTTCAGGAGCTCATTCGTACCGCCATTTTGGCTGGAAGAAAAATGAGGACGTATGTGAGTTTCTCCATATTCGCAGAGAGGGAGTTCGTGAAAGAGAAAGATAGACGGTAAGGGAGGGTCGTTACACACACACACACACACACACACACACACACACACACACAGACACTTACACGGTGAGGTGAGAGAGAAAAGAGGGCGATACATAGCGTGCAGTTCAGGCACCTGTGACTAGCCTCTTTCGGAGAGGTTTTTCAATTATATATGTATGGCCGCTGCCTCGCAATAAATATTCAAATTGCAGCGTGGACGACAGCGATGTTTTACGCGACAGGAATATTTCTCTGACTACCGCGAGTGCGAGTAGCTTTATTTGCCAGCTGCCGCAATATGACGAGGCACGCGGGGGAGTGTGTGCGGCTCGCGAACGACGCGAACCAGCTACGAGAACGGAGCCCGCCGCCACCACCGCCAGAAAAGAATTGTTTCAATTTATTCCGAATCTCTCCCCGAACGCCAATACGGAGACATCCCGATAAATGGAAGCGTCTCCTGAGGGGCGCCGCTGCCGCTGGCGTTCGTTTCTGCCGTTCTGCTGGCAGCTGCACGCGCTCGCGTCCTCGGGGAGTGTTTACTCAGGCAGTCGCCAGATGGCGTCTCCACGGTGAGCGATGTCTGCTCACTGACAGGCCTGCCCTTCGGGAGAGACAGGGTGTGCCTTGTACAAGAGTTGGACAAATCCAAGGTAACACCGCGTCAAATGTATGCTTCAAAATAAATGGAGTTGCTAGCCGAGCCTGCAGTGTATGCTGTTGTGCACTGACGTCATAAAAGTCATGAGATAGCGTTACGCTGTGTATCCCGTACACAAGGTGTGAAAGACCATTGGCGGTGCCGTCATTTGTACTCAGATGATTCGTGTGGAAAAGCGCGTGACGGGAACTAACGGACTTCGAAAACGGAGTGGTAGCTGGAGCTGGACGCATGGGACATTCTGTTCCGGAAATCTTAAGGTAATTCAATATTCCACGATCAACAGTATCAAGAATGTGCCGAGAATACCAGAGTTGGCAATTGAATCTCAATGTAGACAAGTGTAATGTGCTGCGAATACATAGAAAGAAAGACCTTCTATCATTTAGCTACAATATAGCAGGTCAGCAACTGGAACCAGATAATTCCATAAATTATCTGGGAGTACGCATTAGGAGTGATTTAAAATGGAATGATCATATAAAGTTGATCGTCGATAAAGCAGATGCCAGACTGAGATTCATTGGAAGAATCCTAAGGAAATGCAATCCGAAAACAGAGGAAGTAGGTTACAGTACACTTGTTCGACCACTGCTTGAATACTGCTCACTAGTGTGGGATCCGTACCAGGTAGGATTGATAGAAGAGATAGAGAAGATCCAACGGAGAGCAGCGCGCTTCGTTACAGGATCATTTAGTAATCGCGAAAGCGTTACGGAGATGATAGATAAACTCCAGTGGAAGACTCTGCAGGAGAGACGCTCAGTAGCTCGGTACGGGCTTTTGTTGAAGTTTCGAGAACATACCTTCACCGAGGAGTCAAGCAGTATATGCTCCCTCCTACGTACATTTCGCGAAGAGACCATGAGAATAAAATCAGAGAGATTAGAGCCCACACAGAGGCATACCGACAATCCTTCTATCCACGAACTATACGAGACTGGAATAGAAGGGAGAACCGATAGAGGTACTCAAGGTACCCTCCGCCACACACCGTCAGATAGCTTGCGGACTATGGATGTAGATGTAGATGTAGATTTCAGGCATTGCCTCTCACCACTGGCAACGAAGTCGCCGATAGCCCTCACTTAACGACCGAGAGCAGCGGCCTTTGCGTAGAGTAGTCAGTGCTAACAGGCGAGCAACAATGCGTGAAATAACGGCACAACAAATCAGTGTGGGATCTACGACGAACTTTAGGCAATACAGTGAAATGTGGCTATGGCAGCAGCGCCTCTCCTGGGCCCGTGATCTTATAGGTTGGACATTAGGCGACTGGAAAACTGTGACCCAGTCACATGACTCCCGATTACAGTTGGTAAGACTGATGGTAGGGTTCGTGTGTGGCGCAGACCACACGAAGCTATGGACCCAAGTTGTCAACAACACACTGTGCAAGCCAGTGGTGGCAAGCTGGTGGTGGCTCAATAGTGGTGTCAGCAGTGTGTACACGGAACGGGCTGGATCGTATGGGCAAACTGAAGAGATCGTTGCCTGGAAATCTTTTTGTTCTGCTAACTGGAGACCTTTTGCAGTCCTTCATAGACTTCATGCCCCAAACAACGATTCATGTCCCCAAACACCGATCGAATTTTTATGGATTACAGTACGACATGTCACTGGGCCACAATTGTCCGCGATTGGTTTGAAGAACATTGTAGACAATTCGAGGGAACGACTTGGCCCCTCAGATAGCCCGACTATTTAGGGACATGGCTCAATATTTCTGCAGGAGAGTTCCAACGGCTTTCTGAGTCCGTGTCTCGTCGTGTTGCTGCACAAAGCCAGGCAAAAGGAGGACTGACGCGATATTGGGAGGTATGCAATGACTCTTCTCACCTTACTGTATTTGGCCACAAACGGCACATGTGCAGTTTTACCATTATGTTGCAAGTGTCAGTCGTGGTCAGAACAAAATTCTGTGTTAGTATGAACCCATTATGTCGGAGCTAAGTGAATTCGAATGTGGTCAAATTGTTGCAAAGTCCAGCGTGTTAATGCTCTTGAGTTCGGCGGGAAAAAAGGTATCAAACTACCGACAAACCAGTCAGAGGCATTGTGTTCAACATCGGAAAAATAATTAGAATCTGGCTGCAAAACTTGGTAAGCTTTAATCATAGCTTATGGCGGTTGTACAAATTAAACATGCACGTAAAGTCGTTTAACAGGGCATAACTTACGATTTTCCATAGAACGTTCGTAAGTCACGAGATTTAAGCTGATAGTGATAGGTGGCAAATTTTCTCAGAAAATGTCACGCAGCTTAATATTTGAGAATATTTTGTGTTCACATCTTTTGATGAAACAGACGATCACTGACGCGAGGTAATAATTAAAATCAAAATTCAGTACCTGCAGTGACTATCCCCTTTACTGCTCTCTTTCCACGTCTGTTTTTGGTACGGTGAAGAGTCTGCGTTGTTTGAAGCCTACAAGCTGGATAGCGGAACATAATACACCGTTTAGGAGGAGCTGGCTACGTTATAAAAGTTGAGACCTGAGGTGAAGTCGCAGCCTCGTGTAGACACTCCGGCATTCGCGGAATCATCCTGCGCTTTCCATGCGCGACATGGGACGGCTTTTTTCTGTCGAAAAAAATGCAGCAATGTCCTTAGAAACCTTATAGAAAGGTAAGGACTCCCAAGCCAGATTCACTTCTCGCAGGCTGGCGTGTGATTACCTAAGCAGCGATTGCACAGAATAATGTTTGGTTTATGATTCTGACTGTTATATTCCGTACAAAAGGCAGCTTCTAGTACGTGTCCAGCATCTCATACGTCTGGTTCGAAATTCTACCATGGAGTGGGGGAGATTATCACTCCACCCCACCACACCAGAGCAATATGTCGTGCCTCCGAAAGAGCAGGAGATGATTTAATATTTTTCTTTGAGATTTACTGGATGAAACTCACAATGTCTGCCACCAATGCCGCTAGTGAGATCCCTACTCTGACGGAAACAACGATGTTGCAGAGAGTCCAAGAAGAGAACACTTCACTCTAGGGGACGGAAGAGCACACTTCAGACTAGGAGTCTGATGAGTGATGACTTGACGCTGGGCTGCGGAAGAGCAATGGCAGAGGCTGAAGAGCACATGACGATACGAGCCTTGTGGTTTCACAGAAGCAGGTTTCCTCTTCAGTACTCTGTCTGCCTGTCTCTCTCTCTCTCTCTCTCTCTCTCTCTCTCTCTATATATATATATATATATATATATATATATATATATATATATATATATATATATACTACTGGCCATTAAAATTGCTACACCGCGAAGATAACGTGAAACAGACGCGAAATTTAACCGACAGGAAGAAGATGCTATGATATGCAAATGGTTCGCTTTTCATAGCATTCACACAAGGCTGGCGCCGGTGGCGACACCTACAACTTGCTGACATGAGGAAAGTTTCAAACCGATTTCTCTTACACAAACAGCAGCGGACCGGCGTTGCCTGGTGAAACGTTGTTGTGAGGCCTCGTGTAAGGAGGAGAAATGCGTACTATCACGTTTCCGAATTTAATAAAGGTTGGATTGTAGCCTATCGTGATTGCGGTTTATCATATCGCGACATTGCTGCTCGCGTTGGTCGAGATCCAATGACTGTTAGCAGAATATGGAATCGGTGGGTTCAGGAGGGTAATACGGAACGCCGTGCAGGATCTCAACGGCCTCATATCACTAGCAGTCGAGATGACAGGCATGTCGGATCGTGCAGCCACGTCTCGATCCCTGATTCAACAGATGGGGACGTTTGCAAGACAAAAGCCATCTGCACGAACAGTTCGACGACGTTTGCAGCAGCATGGACTATCAGCTCGGAGACCATGGCAGCGGTTACCAGTGACGCTGCATCACAGACAGGATGGTGTACTCAACATCGAACCTGGGTGCACGAATGGCAAAATGTCATTTTTTCGGAAGAATCCAGGCTCTGTTTACAGCATCATGATGGTCGCACCCGTGTTTGGCGACGTCGCGATGAACGCACATTGGAAAAGTGTATTCGTCATCGCCATACTGGCGTATCACCCAGCGTGATGGTATGGGGTGCCATTGGTTACACGTCTCAGTCACTTCTTGTTCGCATTGACGACACTTTGAACAGTGGACGTTACATTTCAGATGTGTTACGACCCGGGCTCTACCCTTCATTCGATCCCTGCGAAACCCTACATTTCACCAGGATAATGCACGACCGCATGTTGCAGGTCTTGTTCGGGCCTTTCTCGATACAGAAAATGTTCGGCTGCTGTCCTGGCCAGCACATTCTCCAGATCTCTCACCAATTGAAAACGTCTGCTCGATGGTGGCCGTTCAACTGACTCGTCACAATACGCCAGTCACTACTCTTGAAGAATTGTGGTATCGTGTTGCGTGTTGAAGCTGCATGGGCAGCTGTACCTGTCCACGCCATCCAAGCTCTGTTTGACTCGATGTCCAAGAGTATCAAGGCTGTTATTACGGCCAGAGGTAGTTGTTCTGTGTACTGATTTATCAGGATCTATGCACTCAAATTGCGTGAAAATGTCATCACTTGTCAGTTCTGGTATATTTGTCCAATGAATACCCGTTTATCATTTGCATTTCTTCTTGGCGTAGCAATTTTAATGGCCAGTAAGGTGGTCCATTGATAGTGACCGGGCCAAATATCTCACGAAATAAGCATCAAACGAAAAAACTACAAAGAACCAAACTCGTGTAACTTGAAGGGGGAAACCAGATGGCGCTATGGTTGGCCCGCTAGATGGCGCTGCCATAGGTTAAACGGATACGAATTGCGTTTTTTTTTTTTAAATAGGAAACCCCATTTTTATTACACATTCGTGTAATACGTAAGGAAATATGAATGTTTTAGTTGGACCACATTTTTCGCTTCTTAATAGATGGCGCTGTAATAGTCACAAACGTATAAGTACGTGGTATCTCGTAACATTCCACCAATGCGGACGGTATTTGCTTCGTGATACATTAGCCGTGTTAAAATGGACCGTTTACCAATTGCGGAAAAGGTCGATATCGTGTTGATGTATGGCTATTGTGATCAAAATGCCCAATGGGCGTGTCCTATGTATGCTGCTCGGTATCCTGGACTACATCATCCGAGTGTCCGGACCGCATTCCTACTCCGAAGTTTTCTGTTGTTTCCTTTACTGCTTGCTCAATACACAGACTGAATAACATCGGGGATAGGCTACAACACTGTCTCACTCCCTTCCCAACCACTGCTTCCCTTTCATGCCCCTCGACTCTTACAACTGCCGTCTGGTTTCTGTACAAATTGTAAATAGCCTTCTGCTCCCTGTATTTTTCCCCTGCCACCTTCAGAGTTTCGACTGTCTCATTCATTATGCACGCCAGATGGTAGAGATCTGTCAGGGCTGGCTTTCCCAAGGCTGTCAATAGTTCTAATGGAATGTCGTCTACTCCCGGAGCCATGTTTCGACTTAGATCTTTCAGTGCTCTGTCAAACTCTTCACGCAGTATCATGTCTCCCAATTCATCTTCATCTACATCCTCTTCCATTTCCATAATATTGTCCTCAAGTACAGCACCCCTGTATAGACCCTCTATATACCCCTTCCCCCTTATTGCTTTCCGTTCTTTGCTTAGAACTGGGTTTCCATCTGAGCGCTTGATATTCGTACAAGTGGTTCTCTTTTCTCCAAGAGTCTCTTCAATTTTCCTGTGGGCAGTATCTATCTTACCACTAGTTATATATGCCTCTACATTCTTACATTTGTCCTCTAGCCATCCCTGCTTAGCCATTTTGCACTTCTTGTCCATGTCATTTTTGAGACGTTTGTATTCCTTCTTGCCCGCTTCATGTACTGCATTTTATATTTTCTCCTTTCATCAATTACATTCAATATATTTCTGTTACCCAAGGATTTCTGTTACCCTTTGTCTCTTTACCTACTTGATCCTCTGCTGCCTTCACTGTTCCATCCCTTAAAGCTACCCATACTTCTTTTACTGTATTTCTTTCCCCCATTCCTATCAATCATTCCCTAATGCTCTCCCTGAATTTCTCTACAACCTCGTTCTGTCAGTTTATCCAGGTCCCATCTCTTTAAATTCCCAAGTTTTGTAGTTTCTTCAATTTTAATCTACAGTTCATAACCAATGGATTGTGGCCAGAGTCCACATCTGCCCCTGGAAATGTCTTACAATTTAAAACCTGGTTTCCAAATTTCTGTCTTACCATTATGTAATCTACCTGAATCCTTCCAGTATCTCCCGGCCTCTTCCATATAAACAACCTTCTTTCATGATTCTTGAACCAAATGTTAGCTATGCTTAAGTTACGCTCCGTGCTAAATTCTAGCAGGCGGCTTCCTCTTCCATGTCTTATCCCTATTCCATATTCACCTACTACGTTCCCTTCTCTTCCTTTTCCTACTATCGAATTCCAGTCCCCCTTGACTAACAAATTTTCGTCTATCTTCACTGTCTGAGTAATTTCTTTTATCTCACCATACATTTCATGATTCTCTTTGTCATCTGCGGATTTTGGAGGGAGGGAGAGAGAGACAGAGAGAGAGAGAGAGAGAGAGAGAGAGAGATAGAGAGAGAGAGAGAGAGAGAGCTCAGCTCAGTCTCCAGTCACTACCGCCACTGCCTTCCACATTGCGTTACGAGTTGATAAGATGGGCCACAGTTCTAGCTACTGATTCCGTAGGGATGCGAAATTAGATCACTCCCTTCAGAGGGCACGTATTTCAATACCTCCCGGCCAGCTAGGTTGGTTTGAATGTGCACTTTGGCGATGAATTAGGTTTTTGATCCTAATTTTCATGTTATTCCTGTAATTTAGTCACTGGTTATTCCCCATAACGGCTCTGAGCACTATGGGACTTAACATCGGTGGTCATCAGTCCCCTAGAACTTAGAACTACTTAAACCTAACTAACCTAAGCACATCACACACATCCATGCCCGAGGCAGGATTCGAACCTGCGACCGTAGCGGTCACGCGGTTCCAGACTTAAGCGCCCAGAACCGCACGGCCACACCGGCCGGCCATTCCCATAACGTTACTCACCCACCGGCACAATACTAGAATATACCATTACATCTTTATCCACACACATACTCTGCAGCCAGAAGTGCAATATTAGAATTCACCATTACATCTATATCTACACATATACTCTGCAGCCACCGTACGGTTCATGGCGGAGGGTACACTGTACCACTACTAGACGTTTCCTTTCCTTTTCAGTAGTGTTCTTCTAAAAGAACGTCACCTTCCCTCCACAGGATTCCATTTGAGTTCCAAAGCTGTAAAATTTACGTGTTGTTCGAACCTACTGGCAACAAATCTAGCAGCCCACCTCTGAACTGCGTCGATATTTTACTTACATCCCGACTGGTGTACCCCAATCACTCGAGCAGTACTCAAGAATATCAAACTAGCGCCCTACATACTGTCTCCTTTACGGGCGAACCACATTTTTCCATAAAACTAAGTCGATCCCAGCATATAGGAAAGTCAAAACAACCTTCGGTGAAATTAAAAGTAATGGTGGTAACATTAAGAGCGCAACGGGAATTCCACCGTTAAATGCAAAGGAAAGAACGTATAGGTGGAAAGAATACATTGGAGGCCTCTATGATGGGGAAGATTTGTCTGACGTGGTAGAAGAAACAGAGTAGAGACAGAGGATCCAACTTTAGAAAAAGAATTTAAAAGAGGCTGAAGGGCTTAAGAGCAAGTAAGGCAGAAGGTGGAGATAACATTCCATCAGAATGTCTAAAATCAATTCTGGAAGTGGCAACAAAATTACCGTTTACTTTTGAGCTTAGAATTATGAATCCGGTGATATACCATCTGTCTTTCGGAAAAATATCAGCTCATGCATCCAAGTTGCTGTCGTGAATAATATGCAGAAAAATGTAAAAAATTGAAGATGTGCTAGATGTCGATCACTTTGACTTTAGGGAAGGTAATGTCACCAGAGAGACAATTTTGACGTTACGGTTGATAATCGAAGCAAGACCAAAGAAATTTGGCAACATGGAAAAAGCGTTCGACTATGACAAATGGACCAAGATGTTCGAAATCCTGAGAAGAATAGAAATAAGCTGTAGGAAGAAACTAGTAACATAGAATATGTACACGAGCCAAGATGGAATAATAACAGTTAACGGCCAAGAACGAAATGCACAGATTAAAAAGGGTGTAATGCAATGATGTAGTCTTTCGCCCCTGCTGTTCTATCTGTACATCGAGGAAGCAATGATGGAAATAAAAGACTGATTCAGAAGTGGTATTAAAATTCAAGGTGAAACGGTATCAATGATGCGCTGATGACATTGTGTTCCTGAATGAAAATTAAGAAGAATTGCATGATTCGCTGAACGGAATGGTCTAATGAGCATATAATATGGCCTGAGAGCAAGTAGAAGTAAGAGAAATGAGAACAGCAAGAAACTTAATTTCAGGTTTGATGGTCAAGAAGTAGATGAAGTTAAGGAATTTTGCTACCTAGGCAGAAACATAACCGTTGAAAGATGAGAACGCAGGCCATCAAAATAAAACTGTCACTAGCACAAAGCTCATTTTTTGGCCATGAGAAGTCTACTAGTATAAAACATATGCCTTAATTTGAGGAAGAAATTTCTGCGAATGTAAGAATCAAAGAATTTGATATGTGGTGCTACAGAAGAAAGCTGAAAATTAGGTGGATGATAAGGTAAGGAATGAGGAGGTTTTGCACAGAATCGGAGAGGAAAACAATATGTGGAATCACTGACAAGGAGAAGGGGCAGGAGGTTAGGTCATCTGTTAAGACATCAGGGAATGGCTTCTGTGGTACTACAGCGAGCTGTAGAGGACACAAACTGTAGCGGACGACAGACATTGTAATACATCCAGCAAATAGCTGAACACGTAAATTCGAAGTGCTACCCTGAAATGAAGAGGTTGTCACAGGAGAGAAATACGTGACGGATCACATCCAACCAGTCAGAAGATTGATGACCCAGAAATGAAAAACATGTCGATAATAAATGTTATTATTATAGCGATCACTAATTATTTTATACATTAGCTGACCCCTTCTCTAATTAATATGCCTGTATGTATAGTGTGGTACCGATATTGTCATGCTTGATTGGACCATTCCTTTCAGTAAGTATTTTTTGTCTTGCGACATTATTGTTTCCTTTAATTGATTTGCATGATCGTATGCGCTACATTCCTTCTCTGTAGGTGACCAGAGATCGGACCATAGCATCATATGAGTACGTAAAACAGCACAGCCGACACCCAACACTACGTTCTCAGTTTTGAAAGTAGAAAAGACAAAAATATCTGTGAAGTTTGCGGGTAAAGTGTTGTTTGAAGATAGAACGCGCTGCTACTTTAGCTCGTCTGCCAGAAAAGCTATCAGCGTTCAGGATTAAGACACCCTCTCCTTTGATAGTTCAGCCCGTCTCTGCCGAAGCGATACTGCTGCACTGACACGCGCAGCTCAACAATGTGTTACGTGTGGTCAGACCTTCGCTGCTAGTACGGTGTTGGTCGTCGTGAAGCACTGAAGTTGGTAAGAACACCCTTGAGGCGCTAAGCGGTCTTGTGGCGGCGTCTAGATGGAGAGAGTGGTTGAGGAACGGAGATTACCACGAAGCAGGCTGTCCACACACATATATACACACACACACACACACACACATACGCACTTGAGAGATAAGGAGCGGCGGAGGCGCGTTCGCTGTCCTCTGGGACGTCTTATCTGGCAGGCGGCGCGGAGCGGGAAGCAGCGCCCCCGGGAACTGGGCTCTGGCGACACCCCGGCACTCAGATGATGACTATCAGCAGTCTGACTCCCAGAATGGCCTGGAACATTTCGTCTTTGGGAAGGAAAAACATAATATCCCTAACTGAGTTAGCGTAAATGTTTTCTGGGTGCAGAATATCCCTAACTGAGTTAGCGTAAATGTTCCCCGCGTGCAGAATCGTGCCGTGGTGTAGAATTATTATTAAATTGACAAATCTTACGTTTCGGACACGATTTTCAGTGTACATCTTCTGGATCAACCAATGGAGGAAGTGAACTACAGTATGGACGAGGCCCAGTTATATTTCAACCCTGTAAAGGCCGTAGCTTTAAAAGCTCTCGATTTGATTTGTTTTCTATGGTAAAAGTAGAGGGGTGCTTAATGTGACTGAATGCGCTGATGGAATGTGTAGGAATCTGCTGTTGACTATTACTCCATTGGATCTGACGGATATGGGTTGTCATCTGTAGATGGGCTGTTGATTACTCTGATCACTGTTTTACGCAGGGAACCAACTGAATTAACATCTTTTTAATGTGACGCACCCATTGTACTGGTAATTAAGAAACATGCATACCGTCGCCAACACAGCACATCAATTGGTAGACACTCAGGAAGCCCAATGAAACCATGTTCTAAGCATCATTTTAATTTAACATTGAAATACCTTCGGCCGGAAAAACGTACGTATTTAAAGATATAGTTTTTAATGGGGTGAGGGCAAAATCAATTATTTCCTCATTAATTTAATAATGCCTAGAGGAATGTGATATTAGGATGGATAATTAACACTTCCTTTAAGAAAAAAATGGTTCAAATGGCTCTGAGCACTATGGGACTTAACATCTGAAGTCGTCAGTCCCCTAGACGTAGAACTACTTAAGAATAACTAACCTAAGGACATGACACACATCCATGCCCGAGGCAGGATTCGAAACTGCGACCGTAGCAGCAGCGCGGTTCCAGACTGAAGCGCCCAGAACGGCTCGTCCACATCGGCCAGATCTTCCGTTATGAGATGGAAGGACTACGATGAACTATAAATCGTTTTACGTTTCCGCTCCGCTGCACCCATTTTTCTGTCGTTTGTCGATTGCGAAGAAAAGGGTGTTTTTTTTATCAAAATTGAAACCATTCGCTGATTGATAAATCAAGAAAATATTTATAAACTGGCACACAAAATTTTAACAGTGTCTGCCAGTTTATACCGGAATTGTTCGTCTTTAGGTCATCAGAGGAAACAACAGAAGGTTATTCTCGAAAACACAGAGGGAACCTCATTATCAATATTTTTATGGCTGGTCTGCGGCTCAACTACCCATTTAGCAGTCGATTATATCTCTATAGAGCAGCCCACTCAGCCAGCCCATCTCCTGTCACCATCTTGGAGTAAAATGAATATGACTTAAGTACAATACATCGAAACCGGTCATAATTTTAAATAAAATTTTAAAGAAATGGTTCAAATGGCTCTAAGCACTATGAGACTTAACATCTGAGGTCATCAGTCCTCTACACTTAGAACTACTTAAACCTAAGTAATCTAAGGACATCCCACACATCCATGCCCGAGGCAGGATTCGAACCAGCGACCGTAGCAGCAGAGCCGTTCCGGACTGAAGCGCCTAGAATCGCTCGGTCACAGCGCCCGGCTTTTAAAGAAAGGGAATAGTATGCACCACCGAATCGATTATGTATGTATACAATACGCTGTTGAGATTTCTCAACTAAGCAGCAGGTAGAAGCTCAGTGAAGAGCGTGTTTCATGTATTTATCATAGCATGATATAGATTTGCGTGTGTGTGTGTGTGTGTGTGTGTGTGTATGTGTGTGTGTGCGTGTGAGCGTGTATGTAGTGTGAATGAAAGCAGGATAACTAAAAGAAGTACCTCAAAGGAAAAGTTAAAGCTGAGGGCTAAATTTCAGAAGAAAACAGAATCTATTCCAGAGGAGAACACAGAAGAATCAGAACAATGTGATATAATGATCCGGAAGCAGGGTCAAATAGAATAAGAATAATTAAGTGTCCAAGTATGTGATATGAAAACATCTACATTTTTTCACAATATATTTTACCTTTTCTATGTCTTATAATATTTATTTTATTTATTACGGTCTGTGAGAGAGTGCGATAACCAGTAGTAAGATATAACAAAATAATCGCTTTCGAAAATTTTTTATAAGTCAGTGCTTCATTATTAGGGCTTTAGTAAGTAAAGTGGCTGTAGCCACTAGTGATCGCTGTCGGTTGTCGAGACATATGGGTTTCTCGTTCGAAGGAAATCAGCCACTGCACTGCAGTACAATACATTACATTGAAGTCCATGGAGACCTATTTCCGACGCCGGTGTTGTTCTGTTAATTTTATATTTGTGCGATGGAGAGCCATATTGTTGCAAGCAGTTACGATGTAGAATCTGCCTGGTAAAATCAACCCAATTTAAATGCGCTGCTGAAGTACACAGTTTTAGCGAGGGGTTGTCTTAGTGTATTTAGTACAGCAGTCACCACGAAAATAAGCAGATCAGTGTCATCTCATCGTCGCGAAGGATTGACAGTGACAATTGAAAATGGTAATAAAACTTAAAAAAAGTACTGGGCACGTCTATTATTAATCTCGAATATAAAGTTTTTTCAAAAAGGATATTCTTGTCAGTCGCTATGACAAAAAATTATTTAATTTTAAGGAGAAACAAATTTTTACTTCGTCCTTGCAAAGACAGCCTCTAACAAATTTGGACTGAAAACAATAAGAACATTCTCAAAGCTTATAGATGCATGCGATGCATACACTAATGTGACAACCTGTCAAAAGCCTGAAAGGAGAGTGACTAAGGTTCTGGAAGGTACCGGCAGGGATGTGGAACCATGCCGACTCCATTGCAGTGGCCAGCTGCGCTGGGTTTCTCAGTTGATGAACCATGGCGCGAACAGCCCGATCGAGGTAGTCCTGTTGATTCTCAAGTGGGTTTCAATCGGGGGACATTGGTGGCCTGTTGCTCTTCGAACCACTCACGTACACTGTGAGCTGAGTGACACGTTGCGATGTCCCGCTGGCAGATGCCGTTGTGTCGATGAAGAGGTGCACCCAAAGGGTAGATGACTTCTTGTTGAGCCATTGTGGCTTCCAGAATGACGAGGTCACCCAGTAAAGCCACGAAACCTTTCCACAGACCATAATACTTCCTTCTCCGTCCTGGATCCTTCCGAATATTTTTGCAAGGTGGTTGATTTCTGTCCGATGGAGCTTAAAACGTGACTCATCCGAAAATGCCACTTAGTGGAAGTCCATTTCCGGGATTGGTGTGCCAGTTCCAGCCTTCATCTCAAATGATCAGCAGTCAACATGAGTGTATGAACCAGGCCTTGCTGCGGAGACCCATACGCAGTGACGTTTCATATAGGCGGTTACTTCTCAATAGTTGCACATCTATTCACCCTTACACATTTCCGCTGCATTGTAGGACCTTATCAATGTTATACTGAATCCCTCAGCAGCACGCGCGCTCGCTTTGCTACAAGTCCACCTTGCTTGTTTCTCCATGTGATCCCATTTGTACTCTTACTACTAATTGCGATACTGCTATATAGTCGGGAAATTAATATTTGATTCATTAGGACCTCTAGTCATTATCGTCAGTCTATTGCATCATAGAGAGTAGAAGCACCTTCTTCTCGAGCTAACTCTTATTCTCATAATATTTCAGTATACCCTATCCTTTAACCTACTGTGTGTGCCGACGGTCACGTGCATTTATGTTCTGATATATAATAAATCTCATGGTAATATTTAATCCGCATATCATTTCGTAGATATAGGCAGAAGCTCATTCCCTGTTGTTTACTATGATAAAGTGAGAGGTGGCATGAGCCCCCTCTCATATTTCTATCTTACGATTTTCGTCTCTAATTGCATGTGGTGAAAAGTTGCTATTCCTTCACACGCGGACTTCCCACGCAGCGTCTCTCGTCACCCGGGTGGTCCGGTGACAGGCGGGCTCTGCTGTTGTGGAGAGGGTTAAGCTGACGGGTGTGAGGAAGTCGAGTGAATGCTTTGCAGACGCCGACATTGTCAAAAGACACGCCCGGAGGGGTCTGAAGTAGCGGCTGGGCTAGAGGTTCCGTTACTTCGCAGAATCTTAGCGAAAACACTTTCTGGCGGGCTACCAGCGAGGCGTGGGAATGACTTGTGTACCCAGGCAGTTGTGGCGGGAAAATTCCCGCGCTTTCTGCAAAATAGTAACTGTGATTGGCTGGCTCAGGGCATAGCTCCGTGACGTAGCAAAATCAGCGCAGAAATTGGCGAAAAAGAATCTCCATTGGTGGAATGGTAGTGCTCCGGCAATGGAGTGGAATTTTCCGCCGGTTTTCGAGTTGCTGATTGGAACGTTTAACCACGGCCACTGTCGTGGGGGCGGGAAAGTTGTGTGTTCGGCCTGTACGGGTGCTCTAGGTAGTCGGCTCTCGCCTTTCGGTCGAGGACGTCGAAGCAACCAGCCATCGCCTCCGGTACGCCAGATCGTGTTCTTGCAGTTAAGAAGACAGATTGGTAATGTATGTCCGCAGCACCAGCAGATAGGGATTTTCCTAGGTGATAATCAGAGCTCAGCAGAGCGCGCCTGTTCGTCTTTTTCTAACTTTGTTCTGTCTTGAGTAGCAGCAATTAATGTTGGGTTAGCTGTGTGTCTCTCTTAAGATTTGAGTGGCAAGGAATTGGCTCCACATACCACTTCGTCATAAACCTCACAATCTAGTTTAGGGACAACTTCACCTTCACAGCGTTCGTTTGTGTATCCAATTTGAGCCAATTTGATGTATTATAAATGTTTCATGTGTTTTTGTTTATTATTTTGTGTTTAGTCTTAATAAATCATATTGTTATTTTGGACAGAACTTTCATTCTGTTAATCGGTAGAGCAACCCATCATTTCTCACTACGTTAATGAAACCTTCCTTTATTTAACTTATTTATCAAATTAAATTATTGCAGGTGCCAAACTCTTTTCTACTCCACTTGCAGGGTTGATTACAGTCAGTTCGCGTATATTTTTTAATCCTTGTGCAACAGCAAAAGTCGGAGTTAGAATAGGGGGGGGGGGCTTAGAGCATCATTTACATATGTAGATTCTAGAATTTAGTGTTAAATACACTGCTAGCCGCGGCACCTCGCTTAAAATGGCGACCCTTAGCCTCGGATCTTTCCTGTGAATCGCTGATAAGCAAGTATTATTAGTAGTAGGGACATTCAGAATTTTTGTTGCTTAGTTTTTTTTATTGATTAATACCCAATTTTTTTTCTGGTAGTTCCGCGTTTAGTTTTAAGTAGCGGCGCATGTTTACTGTTCTTGTTTTCAGCGCATATATTGTTTGTTTGTTCATTGTTTTATATGTTTCTTTGATGTGGTGTCCGAATCACTTCACACTTTGTCGGGTTTGTGTGCAGTTTCTGTGCATGTAATTACAGCGTTGGAATGGCGTTGTTGAAATTTTGTGTCTATGTCGAAGAATATATTGAGTAGATTATTTTTATTGTGCATTTTAGATAAAATTGTTTTTCATGAATGATCACGAGAAGTAAGGCACGACTATTATCGAGCGAAGTTAAAAACAAAAGAGGATTCCATAATGGATAAGGGGCAGTTTACTGACGGGGATAGGTTCGGAGATGAGATGGGCACATTTTTAGCAGGACAGGACGACAGGGTCAGTGATGAGGCAGGTGATTTGGACGCGATCTTAGAGCAACGTCGCGACCGTGATTATGATAGTGAAGTGGAGGATGGAACAGAGACAGGCACACAGGTCGAGACGGTAGCAGAAGTTTATAGTCAAACGAACGAGTGCAGACAGAGGCCAGCTCGGTCACGTCAGAGCTCTAGCGCCCAGGTGTCCAGAGTTACATCGCCCATGTTTGAAGAGGATCAAAAAGATGACGTAAACCCAATACTGAGCTTCCTAAGATCAATGAAAGAAGAAGCTGATGAACAACGTAAGAAGGAGAAGGAAGAAGATGAGAAACAACGTAAGAAGGAGAAGGAAGAAGATGAGAAACAGCGTAAGAAGGAGAAGGAAGAAGCTGACGAACAGCGTAAGAAAGACACAGAGGCAATAATTTCGCGAAATTCGTGGGGAATTACTAACAATAAAGAAAGAATGTGGAGAAGCAAAACAATTGTCAATGGTAGCACAAAAAGTAGCAGGCCTAGCCCAAACGGCAGCAACAGGGGCAATGAAAATCGCAAAAGCAACTTCTCAACTTGCAGGTCGCTTGCGACGTGCGACACAAGCCCACTCAAAATCCCTAGCGTTCTTAAAAACCCAAGGTAATATTGCCGTTACGAACATCACGAAACGAATGAAAGAAGTAGAGAGTCGGATAGCGAAACTAGAGCGAAACGGGCACACGAGCACTGCGCGTTCGGATACCAATGATGGAGTACACAGAATTGTGTCGCCGAGGAAAAGCCCGCCGTGCTCTAGCCCAGTGACAGAGTGCGGAACTAACAATGCACACGCAGAAACACCTAGTAATAGCTCCAATAATTGTAGCCCACTTAGGAGAGTGAATTCTGAGTGCCACTGCCACTGTGATATAGAGGTAGCACATCACAGTTATCAGCAAGATAGATCAGGACACTCAGCAGACGTGCAAGTATCGGAAACGAGTGACAACACCCGTGCGAGGATCGGACAGGATTTTGATCACAATCACTTCCTGTCGATACTAAAATTCCAGAAGTTCAGAGATAATGTATGGTCGATGCATCCCAAGAGCTGAGTGATGCAGTTCACAAACTCATTACCGTCATCATGGCCAACCCTGGCAAAATTAGAATTCATGTGTGGAAACATCGAAGGCCAAGCCGCGGAAAAGATGCGAGATGTGGCAGCGACGTGTCAGACTTATCAGGAATTTGTTGATGCGTTCCTGGGGATCTACTATCAAAGGAAACGCAAGACAGGATTAAAGAGGAAATAATATTTTGTCCTGAACTGGAAGTGTCCGGGCAAAGGAGCGCAACCAAATTTTTTGATGATTTACTCAAGAAGAATCAATTTTTAGATAGTCCATATAGCAAGGGAGATATCGTCAAATTTTGTTTTTCCAAATTGCCTGTTAGGTATCAACAGACACTTGTCGGCAAGTGTGGATCTGACATAGAAGCATTCAAGAGTCTATTGCGCGAACTCGAAGTAGTCTTCAATAAACAAGACGCAAAGGACAGGAAGAAGGCGGAAAATAATAAATACCACGGACCAGCAAGGGCAGACGACAACAGATCGCATAATCGCGCTCGTCAGTTAGGAAATCAGGGTTACGGAAATCAAGGTTACGCAATTCAAGATTATGGAAACCAGAGACACGGGAACGAGAACGTTAGGGAACAGGATCAATCTAGACAAGGAATCTGGGACAGGAGGAATAACGAACGGCAAAGCGACCGTAACTGGAGAGAGCGAAATCAAGGACCACAGGAGAACCAGGAGACTGAAATTAGACCTGCAAATCCTAATGCACGTCAGAGGAGGCGGAGTCTGACAAGGGATTGGCGCTAGTCCATAGGACTCCACCACATCTCTCACACAAAGAAGTTCGTGGAATAAGTAGTAGTGTAAGTGGTGTACATAGTAGAATGGGCAAATACATGAACCTTGCTAGAGTAGTAGTGTAAGTGGTGTACATAGTAGAATAGGCAAATATATGAACCTTTCTTCGGGGAACGATAATCGTTGCATTAATAGATTAAGATTGCTAAAGTATTAACACGCTGTGTTGTCTCGGATAAGAATTTACTGCTGCTATCCTTTTTTTTTCTGTTCGCGACTTCCAATGTCGGTGGAGTAGGAGGCACTACCTTTCCATGAGCAATGTTTTTGTCCTTTCCTATCTGGTGTCCATGTTAAGGGATAAATATGAGTGACGAGATGTCGCACAAACTGGCGCATACAAGAACGTGCTCTTAGAAGCGTTCTGAGAAATCGTGATATGCTCCATAGCGGCCACAACCAGTTCGTGAGACGTTCATACCAATGCTTGCAGGCACGCGTCAGTGTACTGCAAGATTGTGGTATATTGCGTGATTTCGAGGATGAACATGTGCATTATAGTTTTTACAGTGATGCGCCAGCATCGTTGTCTTGCAAGTCGGGGTGAACCTGTGAGCGTTTGACTCCAATGGTGCCCTAGGGCCTAGACGGTAGAAATGCGGGCATAAAGCCTACCATGCCAATGTGCTGGATGGGGATCTAGCGTGCTGCTCGTGACTGTCACAGATGAATAACCAAGGAATTATACTTGGAAATTCGTGACACTGTGTAGCTGAAGTGTGGTGGGCGACGGAATCCTTAACAGGAACCAGTCCTGGCTTGGTCATATTACATTGCCTCTGGAAAGGTGTGCTTTGATCGCGAATACTGCATAACATAGAAAAAGAAGTTGCAACTATAAATTTATTGTCTTGTATAGCCATGGCTAACCCAGTCTCTGGAGTTTCAGTGAGGCGTAGTGAGAACTCGGAGGCCATGTCGTACGGCGCGCACATCACTGTCGTCAATAGCGGCGAGCAGCGAGACATCTCAGCGTAACAGGAATTATGTAAGAGTGTTGTATAAGGTAAAAAAAAAAAATAATAATAATAATAGAGAGAGTACCATATACTAGGATAAATTAAACTTTAGGATTTTACAATAACTAGATCCTTAATATTGTGGCGGTTTTCTACCACAAGTGTTTGGCGCGCGCCTGTTGAGTTGCTATTTTTCAGGTCACCAAACCACAGACCGGAGATGGAGGGACGACGGGCGAGCGAAAGTAGCATAGTTGCATGTTCTTTATAGCACAGTAAAACTTAGACCTGCATAACAGCATAATTGAATTAAAAGACATAGAATGTAGATCGTTGGCAAATGGTAGTTAATTCTTGAGCATGTCTACTGTCGATCTATATAATTAATAGTAATATTAGTGCGGGCCCGCACATTTATTTCTTCATTCAATATAGCGTCACACACCATGTACAATAGTGAGATCGGTCACTACAAAAATATCAAGATAAATTATTTCCATGATTTTGTTATGATAGCTACAGATAAATAACTATAAAATTAAAATTAGAGTGTCTGAAATGACAGACCATCAATGTATCGTTATGTAAGTTTATTATAACATAGAAGGTCATGGGGAAAAGTTAGGTATAAGATTTTTGTAAGAATTGTGCAGATGACGGGTATCGTGGCAATGCAGAGGCCAGCCGGAGCAAAAGCAAGAGGTCATCGGCTACCTGCAAGAAAAGAGCGTCAGCGCACCACCTGACGTGAAGGGCGAGAGAGCATCCGGTCCTATAAGCTGACAGTCACCAGGCCGTATACCTGAGGGATTAGGCGGCAGACAATCCTCGCCGGGCCACAAGCGAAAGTGAGGCTGGCCATTGACACTGACACGCGACCCACACGCGACAGCCTGCTAGCTCTCCGGACGCGGCAGTCGTTTGGAGGGATTCCCTGCGGCAGACCGCGCTTGCAGGCACGAAGAAGATCACATATCGTGTCAGAACCTGCTCCTCATGTGCCTCAGGACAGAAAGGGACACTATATACTCACCTGTTTGGGTTTTTACAACTCACTAGCATTGGCCGATCTGCATACACAAAGCAGTATCGTGCCACACACTCTAACAAATGAATGGTCTCATTTCTAACTTCTGTTCTCTATTAGAGAGCAGGTGTAGCAATCGTCGCTCCTAGTTCGATCCTGTATGGATGACCTCACACACTTGTGGAGTCACTCCACATGCCATCATCCCTCGTCGGACTGCAATATTGGGAAATGTAAAAGTACTGTCCAGCGAGAGAAGAGACCTAGACTAGTGATGTATCCCAACAAGTAGACCTCAGAGACAATTAATCGACGTGAGGAGAGCCTATCACTGTGTTTTCCTACCGTACTGCCGCCATCATATGCGTGGGTCTTGGTCCAATCTCAACAGAGTACTGCAGATGCTCCAGCATACCCTATTGCCGTTGCAACAACGTAGCATCAACACCCGACGTTTAGCCCTATGTGATGTCAGTACTGTAGAATTTGTGAAGTGCTTCGAATATTTCTAACAATGTGATTTAGTGCCTCATTCTCAGCACAGTCGTGAACATTGTGCAATGTGCACGCACAACTTGATGCCCCATGAACCTTGTTTTTTTTCTTTCTTTTCTTTCTTAAATTTCTTTCTCTAGTGTTGTTTTTGTAATGTATGTTATACCTTGTATGTGTTTGTCTTTTACACTGTAATTCTTATTACAAATTACCGTATTGTTCTCCACACCATGTTTTTTTCGTATTTTGTATTTATTGTTGTGTGTATTCAAACAGTGTGCCTGAAGTCCCCATAAACTGAAGCAGATACCACCACTGTCATTGTGAATGGACCATCAGTTCAGGGAACATTTTGTAAGGGTTATTCTTGCTGCAGGGAGACAGAATGAATCGGAGGTTGTAACTAGATTCTGAAAGCTCACAAAGAGTTTGTTAACTTAAATAGTATCATATGTGAGTGAGTTCAGGTTAGTTTCATGATTCAGATTGTTGTAAAATCTTGGGCATTTAATTGCGGAGCACTCCAACTCTGATTGTAAAGAATAAACTGCTCCATATTTGGCTCACATGCCCAGGCCATATTTAGAGCGTGAATGTCTGTGTGAATCGGTGTTTATAAGGGCCTCCCTGGGATTGGATGTGTGATGTGGGTGTTAGTGTTCCATATTAAGAAGGTGAAGTTGGCTACACCATAAATAATCCTCCCTCTATGAGCTGCATTTTTCAGTTGCAGTGATTTTTTTTAATAGAGTGCGGCATGTGGAGTCAGTTTGTAAGATTGTTCTTGGGCTCACCAATTACAATCTAAAATGGCGTAGGGGCTATGAGAGGTGGCATGAGCCCCCTCTCATATTTCTATCTTACGATTTTCGTCTCTAATTGCATGCGGTGAAAAGTTGCTATTCCTTCACACGCGGACTTCCCACGCAGCGTCTCTCGTCACCTGGATGGTCCGGTGACAGGTGGGCTCTGCTCTTCTGGAGAGGGTTAAGGTGACGGGTGTGAGGAAGTCGAGTGAATGCTTTGCAGCCGCCGACATTGTCAAAAGACACGCCCGGAGGGGTCTGAAGTAGCGGCTGGGCTAGAGGTTCCGTTACTTCGCAGAATCTTAGCGAAAACACTTTCTGGCGGGCTACCAGCGAGGCGTGGGAATGACTTGTGTACCCAGGCAGTTGTGGCGGGAAAATTCCCGCGCTTTCTGCAAAATAGTAACTGTGATTGGCTGGCTCAGGGCATAGCTCCGTGACGTAGCAAAATCAGCGCAGAAATTGGCGAAAAAGAATCTCCATTGGTGGAATGGTAGTGCTCCGGCAATGGAGTGGAATTTTCCGCCGGTTTTCGAGTTGCTGATTGGAACGTTTAACCACGGCCACTGTCGTGGGGGCGGGAAAGTTGTGTGTTCGGCCTGTACGGGTGCTCTAGGTAGTCGGCTCTCGCCTTTCGGTCGAGGACGTCGAAGCAACCAGCCATCGCCTCCGGTACGCCAGATCGTGTTCTTGCAGTTAAGAAGACAGATTGGTAATGTATGTCCGCAGCACCAGCAGATAGGGATTTTCCTAGGTGATAATCAGAGCTCAGCAGAGCGCGCCTGTTCGTCTTTTTCTAACTTTGTTCTGTCTTGAGTAGCAGCAATTAATGTTGGGTTAGCTGTGTGTCTCTCTTAAGATTTGAGTGGCAAGGAATTGGCTCCACATACCACTTCGTCATAAACCTCACAATCTAGTTTAGGGACAACTTCACCTTCACAGCGTTCGTTTGTGTATCCAATTTGAGCCAATTTGATGTATTATAAATGTTTCATGTGTTTTTGTTTATTATTTTGTGTTTAGTCTTAATAAATCATATTGTTATTTTGGACAGAACTTTCATTCTGTTAATCGGTAGAGCAACCCATCATTTCTCACTACGTTAATGAAACTTTCCTTTATTTAACTTCTTTATCAAATTAAATTATTGCAGGTGCCAAACTCTTTTCTACTCCACTTGCAGGGTTGATTACAGTCAGTTCGCGTATATTTTTTAATCCTTGTGCAACAGCAAAAGTCGGAGTTAGAATAGGGAGGGCTTAGAGCATCATTTACATATGTAGATTCTAGAATTTAGTGTTAAATAGACTGCTAGCCCCGGCACCTCGCAAAAGTTATCTTTCTTTTGAGTAGATTACGATTTTTATTAAGTTATTATGAGTGTGCACTCCGTATTTTACCGACTAGCAGAGTCCACCATCATTTCCTTTCGTTACCGTTGTGCGCATAATTAATTATTAGCTGGTAGATAAGGAGGGGATCGAGTTCATGTCTCGTTTTCATGCAACATTCGTCTGAATTAAAGAGGTACAAACTCTTCTCCATCCCGGCACCTTGCACGTTTGTCTGGAGGTCTCATCCGTAATGTGGAGGAGGCCCTGCCGGCGGCTATCGAGCGCACAGGGTGCAATCTGCTGCACGTAGTGGCACATGTCGGCACGAATGATGCCTGCCGCTTGGGTTCTAAGGCCATCCTCGGCTCCTTTCAGCGGCTGGCTGTTATAGTGAAGGCAACTAGGAAAGCACACGGGGCGCAAGTTAAGCAGTCTATTTGTAGCATCGTACCCACGTTTGATCGCTGTCCTCTGGTTTGGAACAGCGTGGAAGGTCTAAACCAGACGCTCAGGCGGCAAAATACTGTAACTACTGAAATCTGCAGCACTTCGTCGGCAGGCAGCGTCCTGATGATGTAGGCGCCGACGTATGCCGTGCAGCAACTCTGTGTCAACCCCTGGCCGCGAAGGCTGTCCGAGAATTCTAAGTTCTGCCGAAAACGAGCGACCAAGTCGCAAGACCGTCCGACTCCGAGGAAGATCAGATCCCGAATCCCTCTCTGTGATGCAATGCAAGCAGTGAAGCCAGCGTTGCTCAGCTCCCTACTCTCCTCGAAAAACTGCGAATCAGTATTTAGTTCTGATTCAAAAATTCCCCCACACTGTCTCTGAACATCATTCGCGCCAATAGCGACCGTTTCCTCTCGAGCAGGGCTTTATGACGTAAACCTTGCCTCAGTTTAAGTTCACGAATCATTCCTCTGCTATTCAGCTGGGGACACTGAACTTGTCGTTTGACCGGCCACCAAAAAAATCTGCCTATACCAGCGGTCATGCGACGCCAGACAGTCGCACCCAGCAGGGCACAGTGCACAAGTATTCTCAGAGTAAAGAGGACAATGCAGTCAGTCAGTGCCAGTAATCTTCGTTCCGGACGCGCATCTGCCTAGACCAGCGGTCATGCGACGCCAGACAGTCGCACCCAGCAGGGCACAGTCCACAAGTATTCTCAAAGAGGACAATGCAGTCAGTCAGTGCCAGTAATCTTCGTTCCGGACGCGCCAGAACGGTAAACACATGAACTGCGGTGACAGACGTTTCGCAGGTCGTTTCGCCCTGCATACAATATGCGAAACGCCGGCCGCAGTGGCCGAGCGGTTCTAGGCGCTTCAGTCTGGAACCGAGCGACCGCTACGGTCGCAGGTTCGAATCCTGCCTCGGGCATGGATGTGTGTGATGTCCGTAGGTTAGTTAGGTTTAAGTAGTTCTAAGTTCTAGGGGACTGATGACCAGAGAAGTTAAGTCCCATAGTCCTCAGAGCCATTTGAACCAATATGCGAAACTCGACCGACGTCAGTCGTCCCGCCAGGCGCTTAAGCCTATTGTACGAACCCCTCAGAATTCAGGGAATTGCAATCCCCAACCGGAAACGCAGTGTGCTGCGTCCTCCGATGCTCGGATCGCACGGGCCACCCATGGAAGTAAAACAACATGTTTAGCAATCAAGTGAAAATTATTTTTTGAGCTCTCAGTACAAATCCTCTCATTACAATAACCACTGTTACTACAGCGGAATGACACAGAACATTAGTAAAATTGATGAAAATGAGAGGCGACATGCAAAAGTGGGCATGGAACCTCTCAAACGTACCGAATGTACACTCCCGGAAATTGAAATAAGAACACCGTGAATTCATTGTCCCAGGAAGGGGAAACTTTATTGACACATTCCTGGGGTCAGATACATCACATGATCACACTGACAGAACCACAGGCACATGGACACAGGCAACAGAGCATGCACAATGTCGGCACTAGTACAGTGTATATCCACCTTTCGCAGCAATGCAGGCTGCTATTCTCCCATGGAGACGATCGTAGAGATGCTGGATGTAGTCCTGTGGAACGGCTTGCCGTGCCATTTCCACCTGGCGCCTCAGTTGGACCAGCGTTCGTGCTGGACGTGCAGAGCGCGTGAGACGACGCTTCATCCAGTCCCAAACATGCTCAATGGGGGACAGATCCGGAGATCTTGCTGACCTGGGTAGTTGACTTACACCTTCTAGAGCACGTTGGGTGGCACGGGATACAAGCGGACGTGCATTGTCCTGTTGGAACAGCAAGTTCCCTTGACGGTCTAGAAATGGTAGAACGATGGGTTCGATGACGGTTTGGATGTACCGTGCACTATTCAGTGTCCCCTCGACGATCACCAGTGGTGTACGGCCAGTGTAGGAGATCGCTCCCCACACCATGATGCCGGGTGTTGGCCCTGTGTGCCTCGGTCGTATGCAGTCCTGATTGTGGCGCTCACCTGCACGGCGCCAAACACGCATACGACCATCATTGGCACCAAGGCAGAAGCGACTCTCATCGCTGAAGACGACACGTCTCCATTCGTCCCTCCATTCACGCCTGTCGCGACACCACTGGAGGCGGGCTGCACGATGTTGGGGCGTGAGCGGAAGACGGCCTAACGGTGTGCGGGACCGTAGCCCAGCTTCATGGAGACGGTTGCGAATGGTCCTCGCCGATACCCCAGGAGCAACAGTGTCCCTAATTTGCTGGGAAGTGGCGGTGCGGTCCCCTACGGCACTGCGTAGGATTTTACGGTCTTGGCGTGCATCCGTGCGTCGCTGCGGTCCGGTCCCAGGTCGACGGGCACGTGCACCTTCCGCCGACCACTGGCGACAACATCGATGTACTGTGGAGACCTCACGCCCCACGTGTTGAGCAATTCGGCGGTACGTCCACCCGGCCTCCCGCATGCCCACTATACGCCCTCGCTCAAAGTCCGTCAACTGCACATACGGTTCACGTCCACGCTGTCGCGGCATGCTACCAGTGTTAAAGACTGCGATGGAGCTCCGTATGCCACGGCAAACTGGCTGACACTGACGGCGGTGGTGCACAAATGCTGCGCAGCTAGCGCCATTCGATGGCCAACACCGCGGTTCCTGGTGTGTCCGCTGTGCCGTGCGTGTGATCATTGCTTGTACAGCCCTCTCGCAGTGTCCGGAGCAAGTATGGTGGGTCTGACACACCGGTGTCAATGTGTTCTTTTTTCCATTTCCAGAAGTGTACACTGGAATTTTTTCCCGACTTGCCCGCTGTCTCCCTGAGGGGCTCCATCACCCGCCTAACATCAGAGATCCCAATGACTAGCATTCCCGCCCTCTGTACTTGTCCGGACTGGGAAGGAAAATCGACTGCTGCCCCAACACGAGAGATATCCCGTGTTGTCTTTGAGTTATCATGAACACTGGGAAGCACCTCGTACCTGCTAAGACGTAGGGAGCCAGCCGCACAGCCTGCTCCCCCATTCGCCTTCCGCCCAGTGACGCGCGAACCCACCGCTGTCTGCCACCCACTGTGAAGTGAGGACGGACCGGTCAGTTGTTGCGTATCGGAAGCCGCAGCGACGTCCAGGCAACCAGGGGATTCCAGTGGCACGAAAGGCGTCGCAGGACTGGTCGCTGGTTCCCTGGCATCACCAAAACTTCGAGTATTAGCTAGATGCTTGTCGACTATAGCCAACCCAGCTTCCAGCTGTTTACGGGCAGCAGCCATCTGTCCTTGTGTCCGCTCACAACAAGCACAGTCCCTAGCCATATCGTACGTGTATCAAATTTGAGGATGAAATTTCTGAGGATGTACGTCTGGTGTACACCATTGTATGGTAGTGAAACCTGGACTGTGGGAAAACCGGAACAGAAGAGAATCGAAGCATTTGAGATGTGGTGCTATAGACGAATGTTGAAAATTAGGTGGACTGATAAGGTAAGGAATGAGGAGGTTCTACGCAGAATCGGAGAGGAAAGGAATATGTGGAAAACACTGATAAGGAGAAGGGACAGGATGATGGGACATCTGCTAAGACATGAGGGAATGACTTCCATGGTACTAGAGGGAGCTGTAGAGGGCAGAAACTGTAGAGGAAGACAGAGATTGGAATACGTCAAGCAAATAATTGAGGACGTAGGTTGCCAGTGCTACTCTGAGATGAAGAGGTTAGCACAGGAAAGGAATTCTTGGCGGGCCGCATCAAACCAGTCAGTAGACTGACGAAAAAAAAAAAAAAATCAAAGATATGTAAGGTCTCAAATGGCCCTACTGATTTTGAAATTATACCAAAGGAAAGTAATACTAAAAGTTGGTGTGGAGACTTCTCACTGTACTCTGAGACCGCAAGCTATTAAACAGAAATAAATTTCCAGATGAGAATTTCACTCTGCAGCGAAGTGTGCGCTGATATGAAACTTCCTGGCAGATTAAAACTGTGTGCCCGACCGAGACTCGAACTCGGGACCTTTGCCTTTCGCAGGCAAGTACTCTACCAACTGAGCTACCGAAGCACTACTCAGGCTCGGTACTCACAGCTTTACTTCTACCAGTACCTCGTCTCCTAACTTCTGTAAAGTTTGGAAGGTAGGAGACGAGGTACTGGCAGAAGTAAAGCTGTGAGTAGCGGACGTGAGTCGTACTTCGGTAGCTCAGTTGGTAGAGTACTTGCCTGCGAAAGGCAAAGGTCCCGAGTTCGAGTCTCGGTCGGGCACACAGTTTTAATCTGCCAGGAAGTTTTAGAAATAAATTTCTCTACACGGAAAATTTACACTAGGAAGCCGCCCTACACAAGGATATTTACAAGACTTATGCAACAAGAAGAAATAGGATTAATTTTCTAATCACTAGTCTAGTCAGCATAATACACACGTACAGTTCTATTCTTCGCAGAAGCACGTGAACAAGAAACAAAGACTAAATCAACTAACAGTTTATCACACAAGTGCTGCTGCTGTTCTGCTGCGTGTCCTCTCGGTTCGGGGCTGCCTCTGCAATGTGTTACACAGGCGAAGTACGTCAGTTTTTGGGGCAGAGTTCCACGCCTATTGCCCTTGGTCGATCGATACAGAGATGATTAATGATGTTTGTGGATGACGATACAGTTGTCCTCCGTTGATGTTCAACATGTGGTCCTTTGGAGATAGATCTGGTGATCGTGTGAAGATCTGGTGATAGAGTGACCAAGGCCCCATGTCTACACTCTGTAGGGTATGCTGAGTTATAACGGCAGTATGTGGGCGAGCGCTGGAAAACACCCCCTGGAATTCTGTTCATGAATGGCAGCACAACAGGTCGAGTCACCAGAACAGATCGAATCATCAGACTGACGCAGTCAAGGAAAATGGGATAACCACAAGAGCGCTTCTTCTCCTCTCTTACGAAATCGTACCCCATACCATAACCCCAGGTATACGTCAAGTTTGTCTAACACGCAAACAGGTTGTTTGCCAGCTAGCAAATGGTCTCCTTCTAACCAACACCCAGTCATCACTGGCATCGAGACGGAACCAGCTCTTTCATCAGACACTCTCCTCCTCCACAGCTCGTGGTCTAGTGGCTAGCGTTGCTACCTCTGAATCACGGGATCCTGGGTTCGATTCCCTGCCAGGTTGGGGATTTTTATCCATCCGGGGACTGCGTGTTTGTGTTGTCCTTATCATTTCATCATCATGCTTGAAAGTGGAGAGATTGGACTGTGTAAAGAATGGGAATTTGTATGAGCGCTGATAACGGCGCTGTTGAGCGCCCTCAAACCACACACCATGATCATCATCATCACACTCTCCTGTGTTGTAGTAAGCAAGTAAAGTATTGCGTACTAACGTTCAGGCAGAATCATAAAAAAATCATAAAAACTGTCGCTTCCTTCCCTTTCTTGGATACTCAGAATTCAGAATTCGTGCTTACATCTGGAAATTATTCCTACGTTGTAACGAATATCGCATAAATATACTACAAGAAATTTCTCTCAACTTAGAACTTTGGCAAGATTTGCGTTACTCATGGCTTCTTCACTTCTCGCCAGACGAGTAAAAAAAAACTCCCCGCGTGGAGTGACCGCGCGGTTAGAGGCGCCATGTCAAGGATTGTGCAGCCAATCCCCACGGCGGTTCGATTCCTCCCTAGGGAATGGGAGTGTGCGTTGTCCTTAGCATAAGTTAGTTTAAGTACTGTGTAGGTCTAGGGACCGATGGCCTCTGAAATTTAGTCCCTTAGGAATTCACACACACACACACACACACACACACACACACACACACACACACACACACAAAGAAAATTATAGTTCGTTTTCGAATGTCTTGTCGCTGTTTACGGAGACCAGCAGGTGTAGCAGTACTTGTAGGCCCCTGCTGCTGCATCACGCTCACTGCAAAACACAAGTCAAATAGTTTCGCATCCTGCAGTTATGCATTAACGTCAGCTGTTTGCGACACATGAAAATTTGTACCAGGTCGGGACTCGAACCCTGATTTCCCGCCTCCCACGAGTGGTAGCCTTACTAACTTCGGCTATCCGAGCACCGATCCAGACTTTGGATGTCCCATAGCTACAAGATATTTGCTCGCACAATTAGTGACTCGCACACAGGGAAACAAATGCGCCGCTCGCGAGAAGAGGGAAATCCAGAGTAGGCAGCCGCTTAACGTGCGTTAATTCTGCGCTGCTTCGGTCTTCCCACAGCCCAAATGATTGCATACACTCGTTGCAAAGGAAAGGCGGTGAAAAATGAAAGTACACGATTGGTAAAAGTGGATTGTATTTAGCACTACATTACGAGACACAGTTACAGATGCGTCCCCGCTGCTTGTGTTTCCTGTGGAACAACACAGATCATCGACAGTGGTCGTTTATAAGTTCGGGTTGCTGTGCGCATAGAAGCAACTCGTACCATACCATCAGGACCAGCGTGTGTACCAACAATTACCCCAGACCACCACACGAGGGGTGGCAAATTGTCTTCTTTCAGGAGAACCAAAGTATCTGGCTGTAAATTGTCCTTTGTTGATGACCATTCTAGTATGATAAAAAAAATATTATTATTATTATTAGGTTAAATATATTTCAATTCTATCAATTTAAATCTGTGTTTCATACTAGAATGTCGTGTTCCCAGTTTGGCACAGCTTTGCCACAGGAGACACGAAAGCGGTCGAAGACGTCCGTCTTCTGGTCGGCTCCTGATCGTTGTCAGAAGGAGGCTAGTTTTTGCTTACGCAAAGACTTCTATTACTTGGAAAAGAACAACCCGGACTTCTTTACGTAATCAGTATGAATTTTATAACTACCTAAGGGACCTTTAACAATGAACAGTAAAAAAAAAATGCATTTGCAAATGAAATCATTCATAAATGGGGCAGCTATGAATTGTATAGAAGACAAGGAGCGGCCTTCTGTCTACGACCAGGATGCCGCAGTATTCTCTGCTGTAGTAAAGGCTGTTTGACATTTATAAAAATAATATGGCATGGAGGATAAAAAAGTATAAAGGAAAAGAATAGAATAAGAAATCTGGTAAACACTAAATATATTCTAATAATTCTCACAAGCAATTAGAGCTACTTTATAGACAGCATAACTTACATAAGTAATTATCTAACTCTATGGTGCGATCAGATTTCAGCCTGTCCTGTACTAGCTCCTATGTTCGCTTTTTTGTCACAAATTACAGTCACTTTTCTCCTTCGTTAAAGACAATTCTTGCACTGTTCAACACCTCCGATAACAATAGCTTGCCGAGTTACAGTTTCGAACATAAATTACTTGAATGTTATTAATTAATCATGTTGTCCGCACGCTGGCAAGACCGCTCACTTTTTTAGCTTAAAGTCGACCTTCTTCACGCTTTCACAGCACAAGCAGAAGTACATTTAAAAAAATCTGAAGATCTACCAAAGTTTTTTTTTACTGTCATCTTTTATTTAGATCGAAGCGGAACGTCGTTCAGCTTCTGTTAAAATGTGTCTTTGACTGCGCAATCGATGTATTAGCGTCCGCGCTAGATGTGCATCTTTACAGTAATGTTAATCATATAAAATAAATGTCTTTGATGTTAATTATATAAAATAAATGTCTTTCAAAGAATATGTCTCATAGGTTGATCATTTAATATACAGATAGTTGAATGCCTTTCCAAGGGTACTCAAAGTTTTCATAGGACGGAAATACCAATAACATTACATCGCTTCCCGCGTGTGGAGTAATGAGTCTGAAAGATCGTTACGACTCACGCGCAATCGTAATATTATTGGATTCACGTACTTAGTGACTAAAGTATTTAAGGATCTCTCCTTGTAGGGAGCAAAACAAACATGACATAAGGCACATAGAATTATATACGTTTCACACTAAGTCGTCAAAACTAATCACAGTTGCTTGATCATTAACAAACTTGGTTGTAGCATGATGCCATCATAAGTGTTCAAGGATTTAACATAGGTTCCTTTTCTGCGTGTTCTCAAGAATTACTCTCATTCAGTCAATTGAAACATTGAAATACTAACATAGATACCAGTACAAATTAAATACACATACAGATACATATATACATAAATATTGACAAGAAGAAAAAAAATTCTATTACAGTATTGGTGCATTTCCGCCAATTGTGAACAGACCATAAAACTTTTATCAGTCTTTCTCGTAGCGACGCCACTCTTCACTTTGTAGTTGGGAGTATTTCCCATGAACTCGGATGATTTTCACAGGGGAATTCTTTCATCACCTGTCACTTTTCACTGCACTAAAACTGGGGATCACCTTTTCACACTCTGGTGGAAAACACTGGGGATTTCACTATGTGAAGGGGGAAGTGATATTTCTTGACTCGACGATCCATCGGGTCATGTCGGGAATCAGGAAAGTTTATGACTGGTTCAATGACGAATGAGTCAGTTTGGTGGCTGTCTTAATCTCATTCCAATTCATGTTTCAGCACATGAAAATACAGAAAAAAAAATCTGTATTAGGACTTGCTCATTAACTAGCATCTTAATCTAAGGGAATATAGAGTAAGAATTTAAGACAATAAAAATTACTACATAGACTATGTACATATACATTGTATATTATTCATATTTTGTGTCTAGGTTTTATATTCTTTCGTTAGCAGATACTAGCAAAACACGTTTCGTCTTGTACAGGTCTTTCTTAAGCAATGTATTTAGCAATATTGCCGTAGCAATTTTCACAGTTAAGGAAAAGTCATCATTAGTGTCCTTTTAATGTAAATATAGTAAAATCATGCGTAGTTTATCAACGTTTTATTATTTTTATGTCCATTTTCATCTCAAATCTTGAGCACGATTGCGCCCATTATGGAGAGGAATGCTTATTGTTGAGTGTGAGCCGGCGAGCAGTCATTGAATGTTGCCACAGTGCTTCACAGTCACGTGGTAACGAACTGGCGGTTTAACAGCGTTGGCAGTCCGCGTCCTGCACGAGGCAGATAGTTCAGTGGCTACCAATCGCTTTATAACTTGTGAATTTTGTTGAATCATGGGTACTGGAGCAGCTCGTCAAGGCGACGTGGTCAACCTGGACGGTAAGTTGACTGCACCAGCGACGAAGAACAGTCATCGATGAAAGTGACTACTGTCACCTATTTCAGTGAGTACAATAGCTTGTCTATCCTTTGACTGATAGTCACTGTATCGTCGCTGCAAAGTGAGAATACTTGAAATGCTACCGCACACACGGAACATCACTCGTGTCCATAAGTTTATTACAGTTTTGATTCACGCACGAGATAACTCGTTTTCGTGTCCATACCTGTGTCAAATTACGATTTTACACACGTGTCCATCATTTTATCACTGAGTCACACGCATCAATCCATACGTGTCCATTTAGGTGTCTTTATACTACAGAGTAGTACAGAGTAGTACAGTTAATGCTAAAATTACTTATCATGAAAGGATCATTTACAAAATATACATAATTTTTTTTTATATATTACTGTCCAAGACGTAACGAGAAAACGTGTTTGCTATTATGAATGGTGCTTCTGAAGCACGTTAGATTTTATATACATTTTATATATATTTTTGTTCTATAACAGCCCTTTTTTTCGTTTATTCGGTTACATCAATAATCAGTAAAATATACCCACTTTGGCGTGCCGAACAGTTCACGTTCAAACTTCATCTAACAGAAATCGGGAAAATTATTCCTATTTCCTAGGATGCTTTTGCTCACAGCAAATCAGATTTACATTACGTTTCGATAATTAACTGCAGATACGCATTAACCAACGAGCCACGATCGTCAATACACACAATATACACACGTCAAGTCTTTTGAACCAATTTCCAAATTTCTTCCCCTACCGGGTAGGGTAGAAAGGTAAAAAAGCTAAAGAAGAAAAATACAATAGGATAGTGCAAGGAAATGAAAGATACGAAGATAGATAATAGGTGAAATAACCAGTTAAGCAAATTCATTCTTCGTCTCCACCGTTTTTAGTGTCATCCACGTGGCATAACTTGACTTCAGTATTAAAATGTCGCACAAATCCGCTTCCAAAGCATCTTCAAATATATCTCAAAATCACGGCATGCGGACATAGTAGAAGAATATAAGCAGATTATCTCAGTTCTCAACTAGGTGTCTTAATATCGAAGGTTTCGGTATAATACTCGTGACATAGGAATAGTCTAAGTTTCTCCAATACAGGACCTAATTCTTATTATAAATGCAAATTTCTTAACTGGTTGACTCATAGTAATAAATAAATTAAAGTTGCTCTCCAGTTGCGGGTACCATTATTCATTTCTTTGTACATTAACTATATGTTGCTGCTTATACTCGGTGTAATCTACAGATTACAATGTATCAGTTTTGCATCGTACATGGTTCTAGCGACTTAAAATATCAATCCTTTGAAAGCTTAACTTAGGTTAATACTTCACATATACGGACATTCAGGTATGAATGAGGGATTTAAAGAAAACCTTTACTACTTGGTAAAAAGTAGATTTGCCATAACTTAAAACTAAAGCAGCAAGTGGCACTTTGGCACATCCCTTACTCAATTCAACGACTGCAGTCTTCTATTGCTCAAGAAACTTAAAACTACCTTAAAACTAAAGCAAATCTTATTTTCCAAATACGTAGAGTACCTTCTTCAATCACTTCATATCTTTCAAGCTCCATCATTACTTTGCGTCCACCTCACTCAAATGATTACGTCACCTGCAGAATACATGTACATGCTGTTGACTCACATACTTTCTAAACAGATCACACTCTTGTTTCAAGTTGCAGCTTAACATAATAAATGATATATTTTTTTAATGTTTTCCCATGGTACTTCTTTAGGTCTACATGGTGGTAAAGTCCTTTTATTCGTCCACTAACTGGATCTGCCAACACGTAACAACCAATATGCGGCTTCCTGACTATAACAAACGGTCCTTCGTATAGGTGTTGCCACTTACGATTTTTACGTAAGATGAGAGATGGTTTGAAGTGTGTCCTCAGAAAAACACGCTCGTTTAGGCGATACGACAGAACTTTATTGACATGCTTGTCAAATGCCTTTTTTCTTAAATTGGCATGAGTTGTGAGAGAGATCAGGGCTTCTCTTAACTTATTATCTAGGTTGACTTCTGGACCTTGTATCTTGGGGATAGGATCAGTTCATTCATTGCTTTCCTTTTGGCTGGAGATTAGTTCTGAAGGTGTGAAATCGGTCAAAGTGTGCTTTTAGTTTTCCGTATGTTCATTAGATTGAATTTCGCTCACAATTACTTTTGAAGTACCGGACGGTACGCTCGGTACGAAGTTTGCTTCCGTATTCCACCTAAGTTGCGGGCTATCTACCGGAATTTCAGTCGAGATGGTGTGTGTTGGCGGGTTTGCTCGGGCATAATAGATGCGAGAATTTTGAGGTTCATGATTTTGACTTTGATAGTTAATAAAAGGTGGAGGACTATTCCTAAAGTTTGGAGCATACTGTGGTTTGTATTGCTTGGAAGTGATGATGATGATGATGTTTGGTTTGTGGGGCGCTCAACTGCGTGGTTATCAGCGCCCGTACAATTATCCAATCTTTGCTCAGTCCAATTTCGCCACTTTCCTGGATGATGATGAAATGATGAGGACAACACAAACACCCAGTCATCTCGAGGCAGGTGAAAATCCCTGACCCCGCCGGGAATCGAACCCGGGACCCCGTGCTCGGGAAGCGAGAACGCTACCGCGAGACCACGAGCGGCGGACATTGCTTGGAAGGATCTGGAGCATTTCTCCCTTGAGAACAGTGCTGGAATCTAGGCTGGTTACCATACTGCTGTTTACTGTTGGTGTTAATCCAACGTCCCTTTCCATTGAAATTATTATTATTTTGGCGATCGTTATTGTAGTGATAGCGATCGTTGTAATTAACTGTTGAATTACCGTATTGCTGTTGTGTTGTCTGGTATATGGGGTGGTACCTGTTTTGATCCTGGAATTTATGTTTCTGCTTCCCGCTACGGCGATAGTAGTTGTTATTATCGCACGGAACGTCGTGCTCTTTACTGTTGTTGGGTTGGTATGACATACCTGAGTCTGCACCTACACCGTGCCGCTGTGTAGTGTGCAGGCCAAGATTACAATTACTCCGCGCACTAGCACGCACGTCTTCTTGAATCATGTCAAGGTTGTCAAGTACTGACAGAAAAGCCTCCGTGTCGTCGTCACTGACATTTACTAACTTCTCCCTGATTGATACCGGTAGCTTTGACTTAAGGATCATAATTACGTCCATCGTGAAAATGGGCGTGTCCCAATATTGTATTTTTTTCAGGTATTTCTCGAAGTACCTACGGAGACCAGCACTTCTCGTGTTAAACGGTTCAGCATTATATACTTCCTTTCTAAGGCGTTGTTGTATGCCTCAACTCCAGAATTTGTTCAGAAATTGCTTTTCGAAGTCAGGGTAATTATTACATCTGTCAATTACTTCTGTTCCCCAGACAGAACCCTCTGCTTGAATGTAACCTACTATAAAGAGCATACGTTGCTTGTCATCCCAGCTCTCAGGAAAAACACCATTAAATGACTTCAGAAAAACCATTGAGTGGATGTTGCGTTTCTCTGGCAGAAAAGGCTGGAACACGCGGTGCTTGAGAACGCTTTCTTCTTTCATTAGCTCGACAAGAGTTACTTGATCATTCTGGTTGCGTACTAACGGATTCTTACTGCTGTGTCCATGTACAAGTGGAGAGAATTCTACACGAGACACGGGATTATTATTGTATTCATGTTCTGAAGAAAGCAAGTGTGAATGCTCACTTCTATTGTCATAAGGAAAATCATTGACTTGTCGTTTCAACTGCTCGATTTCCTCAGTGAGGTGTCGTTTGCACTCGGGAAGATCTCGGTGAAAAACTCTACGAATCTCTCCTAATTCAGTGAGAATCGTATCTCCTGATGTACCTGGAGCAGCTAAAACTTCAACTGTGGCTGACTTAACGGCTTCTTTTAAGTCGTGTTGAACCTTGTTTTCTATGTACTGTTCCTTAGTCTCGACCCATTCTACAAATTCTTTCCCTATCGTGGAACGTACGTTGGCTGCAGCATCATTCACCCTCTTTTCAATGTTTATTTCGGATAGCGCCTGTGTCAGGTTATTGACGTGGCCTTGCAGAGTGACGACATTGTCTGCAAGCTTGTTTACTTTAGCTCCGACCTCAGCGGACTTTTTTGAAACTTCCGTTGTAACTGCCTGGCAACTTTGGATTTGTACTTTGATGTCTTTGTGCACGTTACCTACTGTGCACTCACATGCATCTACCTTCTGCAGAATACCTTCTATCCTTTCATTAACTTTAGTACTTAATTCCGCGATATATTCCACCGTGACTGTCCTTATTCTTGCCTCTAAGTTGGCATCAATATTATCTAACCTATTTTTCATTGTACCAATCATGGTATTCAGGTCAAACCATTTTCGCTCTGTCTCCCGTTCCTTTTCCCTTTCTGTTTGTTCCCTTTCTTGTCTATCTCGTTGTTTTTGTAATTTATAAGCTTCCCTTTCCCGTTTCTCCTGTTCTCTTTCTTGAAAAAAAATTCTCATCATTTCAACCATCGAATTTTCTCCCGCTTGCTGTGACGATGATTGCTGTGACGTTAGGTATGTGGACGTGTGTTCTATGTGACTACTTCATAAGATTTTTCAGAGTCAGATAGCGATGTAAACTTACTATTGGCGCATTACACATTCATTCTGCATGTCACTAAGAGAAATATCATGCCATTTGTAACACTAACACTGAGAGTTATCGATACTTCTTCACAAACTTAAATGCATTATCTGACGTATCCTGTGAGGATGTTTTTTCTTGGAACTTACAAGAGTGCGATTTGCTGTATATCATGCAGTGTTGCCTTGCATTAACTTCGTTCTTTTTACGCTTTGTGTCAGGTCCTACAACATCCATTTTGGTGTATACTGAATAGAATATTTAGAATTTTGGGTCTTTCTGATCAATTATTTGACAGGTGTTCCTTATTTTAGTATTTTCAAATCAGTGTTGTCTGCCACAATTTTACCTTCTCTTTACAGCAGTCTCTGTCTTATGCATTTACATTGACTACCTACATAGAATCTGTAATGCAATTGGAATATCTGTGCTTTACTTCATAATTGCCTTCTGGAGAAGTGCGGTAAGTAAAACTGAAGAGGATACAGTAAGAAATTCATTTACGGAAAGATTTGATTTTTATGCCGATCTCAATCGAAAAGCAGATTATTTGTGATGGATAAAGTCGTTTGGTGTCTACATTGATGTAAATCTAAAAGTTAATATAAGTAAGTCTGTGACTCAAATTTTTTTTATAAGGTCAAGAAATATATGTTTCATTTTTAAAAAAATTAAGAATTACATTGTCTGGTAAATGGGAGAGTCTTTATTTAAGTTTTTTCGGCTGAACTGATTTTCTGAATCTCTTAATACTGATGTCTGTGCTGTAATTCGTGGAAACATTGGCTTAAGTGAGCGGAGAAAGAGAACAAGAATTCACCGATAGCAATAAACTGTTAATAGTTGCACTATAGAAGAAATTATGAAACTAATTTGTGAATTTTGCCTCGAGAATCAGTAACTGTGACATGTAACGTTTCTCCTTCACTATCTTTTCGATAGTGAAAATTAAAAACCCTGTAAACACTATCACGGCCACACATCCAAAGAGACCTACGCCAGTGATAGTGAAAATTACTGTACTACGGGTTAGGCAGCATTAACCCCTTCGTTTGTTGACAAGGGAGAGAGCAGGGTTCCACACAGAATTTGAGAAGAAACCTCAATCTCTATTTACGAAGATCCCTGCAAAATTCAGTTGCTTCCTTACTAACACTATCCCAGTAGCTGGAAGTGTATACCAGAATTTCCGTGTTCTTACCATCCATAGGACGGTCGGTGCCAAGACAATGTTCTGCAAGAGCCGATTTTCTCGGCTGTTGTGAGCGTTTGTGACGCTCAAGCTGAATACACAGTCCTCCAAGGTACTGATAGTCTGACAAATATATGGCATTCCACAGTTGCAAGGAATAAGATAGCCACCCGTTTTGCGCACGCCAAAATCATCCTTAACAGAACCTATTAGAACCATCAACTTGGCGGTCGGAAAACACATTGCACAATATATTCCAGCACAATACGACCAGTCTAGTTAGTAATACTCCCTCCATGTTACAGAAAGGCAGTAAATCGTCGTGCATACTCGGTATTCTCATCAGTCACCCGGTGCACGATTGGTCAATAGCGCAGCGCACGTGTGCTCCATCTAAGACATTCATTCTTTCTTTATCATGTACTGATAGACCTAAACGTAAAGCTCCACGATGAATGGTGAAATATTGCTCTGCAAGCAACTCAATGCTAGGCTGCGTCACTGCCTTGCAACACAAAGTAGTCCCGCAATGGCATGAACACGAAATGCCATCAACGTGGATAACTGAGATTTACTGTGACTCGGTATCACGACCGCAAAAATGTAAGCTGTAAATGTCGGTCAGACATTACGAAAGGGCGAAGAGAAACAAGAAATGACAGGCGGACAGAACGCATAAAGATGCCTTCCACGCTTGAGGCACCTACGTGATAAGCGTGTGTGCCAGGCCTTTGCGATTTGTTCACAGGCATATTGTGAACATTTTTCCATCGGCATCAGGACTTTGGCTCGGTTACTAACATGAAACATCGAATCCCATGCATGTAAATCAGTTGTTTCAAACCGGTCTTACTCATAGGGGAAGAAATAGCATTAACGGACTACCATAAGTTTGGGAAACCCTTCTAGTTCTCCGTGTCCCGACCCCTGGATTGCTCAAAGCATTGGTGTTGCATGGCTACGAAGATCATCCGAACTTTCACCGCTAGATTACTCATGTAGATCGTGAGGATGGTGCAAGTTTGAAGCGCAATGGAGACAGTGCAGTCGGGGAGGAAGTCCTCGTTCATGGTCATGTACACGCTGATCTAGAACATCGACAGATGCAGGTGAACAGATAGATCACTTTTTCCGAGATCCCCGGAAGGCACCACATTCTCGACCAGTTACAGACCGCAGATATTATTGCTTGATTTGTCAAAGCCGTTTGATTCTGTGAGCCACAATATCCTTCTAAGTAAATTATATTATTATGGTGTAACAATAAATGTTGCAAAATGGTAGAAATCTTATCTCTCCGACGAGTAAACAAGAGTTGTCAATAGGAAAGACTTCTGTATTGAGCTACGTGGCATCACAATATCAACTAATTCTACTCCATTTTGCATCCCTTCCTTTTTCTTATATGCATCGATGACCTTTCACCCGCAATATTAACAGGAGCTAAATTTGTTTTGTTTTTAAGTGGTAGAAATCCTACAATAAATGCCAAACCAGGTATAATTTTAGAAAAATCTGTTAACGAAATTTTCATCGACATTAGCAACTGGTTCACAGCCAGTTCTTTGTAACTGAACTGCAAAAAAATTCGCTACATCCGGTTCAGAGCTTGTAAGAGGTTTCTCATCGTATACGCCTAAAATATGACGACATGCATGTACTCGTAGGAGAGACTGACAGTGTTAAATTCTTGGGACGACAATTTGATGATAAATTCAGCTGGGAGGAGATTACTGCCTAGCAGCTCAAGAGCCTAAAGCACTCTTTTTTAAATGAATATGTTGCCAGACATATATGATATAACAAAAGGGTAGCATCTTTCGCTTATTTTCAATCTGTAATGTGATACGGGACTCGTTTTTGGTGTAACTCATCACGCCAAGCTAAACTTTTCCAAGAACGAAAGAGTGTAATACCAGTTATTTGTGGTGTGAACACAATAACTTCCTGCAGAGTCATGGTCAAGGAGCTCGGGAATACTAACAACTAAATTTTTTCCTCAACAAAATTTGTTATAAATTAATGTTTTTTTTCTACCAGCAGCTCAGTTAATGGAATCAATACCAAAAATAAAAGTAAACTTTACAAACATTTAAAGTCACCTACTGTGGTCCAGATAGGAGCACATTATTCAAAAACACACGTTTTGAATTACTTTCCAGCAGCGATAAAAAGTTAAACTGCTAATGAAGTTCAGCTTAAGAAGAGACTAAACGATTTATTTGTGGCCACCCCTTCCACTCCATTGACAAGTTTCTTAGGAGAACCGACTGGTATGTATATATTTTTAATAGCATCAAATAATGCCTCTTCAACATAAAAAGTTACTTCTGTACATATTCAGCGCACTGAAGTGAGCAATATAAAAAAGTGTTGTAAACTTATTTTCCCATTGTAGATGCTTGGCAACAATAGACTGTACCTCAGCGTACTGTGCATTTCCATGTTTTGTGACAAGATTGTTATCACGTTTTATACAAAAAAATGTTGAAGATACATTGAACTAGTTCTTTTAGTTTGTAAACATACATTGTGTACTCTTTTTCATGCCATGATCTACAGCCTAGACATCTCCTCACTCCGCAATGTGGATCAAAAAGTACATATAATCTAATTTAATCTAACCAAGGTAAGGCCATAGAGAGAATCTTCACAGATATGTGGTTGTCCCTACGGCTTCTTACGTAACAGAACATAGACTGTTAAAATTCACGTTGAAAACTTTAAATGCGAACATTTTAGAATTATGTAACTGTGACAGTTGGTTGGTGAAACTTCAACTAAAACGAAAACAACAAGGCTATATGCCAAGGAATTGTAACGGGATCTATAGTCCACAATAAATATAAAAGATTTAGCAAATAGAGTCACCACTCCTATCAAATTTTTCAGCAATGTTCTGTCATCTGCAGATTAGACTGTCGTACGGAATCGCTGAAAGTCTTCGATACAGTTCACGCTTGTTGCAAGTAACGTGCAGCTTTCTTTAAATGTTGATAAGTACAAGTTAATGGCAATAACAAAGAGAACGAATGCTATATCATCCTATTAAAGGATCTGTAGCAGATTGAGTTTTTGTCACACCGATATAGGTAAATATTCCTTCAAGGAAGACGTAGAAAATGATGGCTTTGGCCAAAGTGCTCCTTCCTACACTAGGGTCTTTTCTTTTAGCCATGTGGCTATCAAGCAACTATGGAATTTGCGATCTAAAAAGAAGACGTGCGAGAAACCAGATGCTCAGCAACTGAAGACGTCTCCAGGCTTGGGGTGGCAGTATGATAATGGTGACCGACAGACAAGTTATCCCATCGGTTTTCCGACCACCTAATAGGATAAAACCGATGCTACGCCCTGTTATGGACAGTCTCGGCCTCAGGATTTCTGGTATTTACAACATCTCATGTGAATGCCGACGTAATTACATCAGTCAGTCCATCCACACCCTTTTTCGACTACCGTGCTGAATTTCGACGGCATATTAAAAACTGTGAGATGGAGAAATTCGAAGTTGCTGAGCACAGTCTCTCAAATAAATATAAAATGCTATTTGACGAAACCAAGATTTTGTCCCAGGCTCCCACATATTGGGTGGGACTCTATAATTAAAGAGGCTGTAGAAATAAGAACGTGTGAGAAAACCTTCAACCGTGACGGCGGAAAAAAAACTTGGCGATGTATGGAAGCGAGTTATCGACGCAGAGAAGAGCCATAGATATTCGTCGCAATGTTTACGCTACCGCGGGAGGGGTGGCGCCACAAACGCAGGCGTTGACACCATCTGCGACAGTATAACGTAACTACTGACCAGTGAAAAGCCGTCTTTGCTCTATATAAGGCCACGAGAGCAGCGATTTTGACAGTCAGTTGCTCCTGACGATGGTGGAAATCGTCAACAGCTCCGGGTTTTACTCTGAAATGACGTGGTAAGAAGTCCGGAAATGTCTTGCACAATACGTTTACTCTTAGATGTCAATTTATTTATTTCCACAACGCGTTACAGAGATTTTAATCTCCATCACTAGGTGTCATTTATGTGAACAAATACGATGTATACTAGGTTGTATTACGACTTTGACGTAGTCTGTGGCACTGTCTCCGGTGATCACATGCTACTTTTCCTTTCGTTACATACACAGCAACGTAGCCTGATGATGGAGGTTTGAACCGTCGTGGAAATAAAAAGAAATTCTTATTGGTAGCAGTATACTCGTTCATTCGTTCGATGTCAATAACTGTGTCGGTGAAGCCTAACCACAAACGTCTAAAGGCAGTAGTATCTTTGGAAGTGTGGCGCCGCCCATATGAGAGATTTCCTGGAAGAGAAATGGTGCAATAACTCTCCATCTTGTATCCCTTTTTCTGGGGAGGCGTTGGAGCGGTGGGTGGGGGTTCCCTTTCGAATATCCTCTTCACTCAACCTAACTTACCGTATTTGACAGTGAAAGCTGGTCAGTTAATACATACGCGATGAAGAATCTCCACTTTGTCTAATAAAACGGATTCTCTTGACAAGAATACCTAATGATATCGGTAATAGGCTTCATATTTGAATAATCAGTTTTACATTATATGTGTTCGAAATCTGTTACAAGATGGAGTAATGAGAACAAATACATGTAGCTCTGTAACAAAGTCACGAATACTACCAGGTCGACGATATTGTTCCGGTACATCGTCATCCACAAAAACGATTGTTCGAAACGAGCACCGCGACACGGAAGTGGCCTCGGCGAACGGTATGATGCTAAGGGGACATTCACCTGGACCTGCGATAGTAATCGAAGACACCATGATATCTGACGAATGCGTGAACATTATCGCGGACTGCCTGCATCCTTACATGCTCGATGTTTTACCCGACGGCCGTGACATCATCCACCATGATAACCGTCCGTGTCACAAGGCCAGAATCGTGTTGCAGTGATTTTAGAAAAAGTAATGTACAGGCAACTTCTTAACCATCTCACCACAAATAACATATTATCAAGAACACAGTTTGGATTTTTGAAGGGTTCTGATATCGAGAAAGCTATTTGCACCTACAGTGAAAATGTACTTAATTCATTAAATAATAAATTACAAGCAGCAGGTATTTTCTGTGATTTGTCAAAGGCATTTGATTGTGTGAACCACAACATGCTTTTAAATAAATTAGAATTCTGTGGTGTCACAGGCAGTGCTGTAAAATGGTTCAAGTCATACCTCGCTAACAGGAAACAAAGGGTGTCAGTACAAGGGTTTAGTGAATTAAGTTATCAGTCATATCAGAATGGGAAGAAATTACATGTTGTGTCCCACAAGAATTCATCTTAGGGCCATTGCTTTTTCTTGTGTACATTAATGACCTCTCATCACTTACACTGCCAGAAGCAGAGTTCGTTTTGTTTGCAGATGACACAAGTATTGCAATAAATAGTATGTCGAGTTTAGTTCTAGATATATCTGCTAATGGTATTTTCATGGTTATTAATAAATGGTTTAAAGCCAACTCACTGACATTAAACTTCGAAGAGACTCACTATATGCAATTCAGAACCTGTAAGAGGTTTCCGCCCAGCATATGCATAAAGTATGAAGAAGAGCAGATAAAGAGGTTGACAGTCTTAAATTCCTGGGATTACAACTCAATAATAAATTCAGTTGGAAGGAGCGCACCACAGAACTGCAGGAACGCCTTAACAAATCTGTATTGCAATTCAAGTTTAAGCAGACATAGGCGACATAAAAATGAATAAGCTTGCATACTTTGCCCACTATCATTCCATAACGTCATACGGTATAATATTTTGGGGTAACTCTTCAAATCAAACAAAGGTTTTCAGAGTCCAAAAGCGTGTAATACGTATTATTTGTGGAGTAAATTCACGGACGTCCTGTAGAAACCTCTTCAAAGAACTGGGTATACTAACTACTGCCTCTCAGTATATTTACTCCTTACTGAAATTTGCCCTAAACAATGTACCTCTTTTTCCAACAAACAGCTCAGTTCAGACATACAATACCGGGAACAAAATGATCTACACAAGGACTTAAAAGCACTTACTTTAGTTCAAAGAGGGGTCCACTACTCAGGAACACTCATCTTCAATAATTTGCCAGCAAACATAAAAAATTTAGTTACAAATAAAGATCAGTTCAAAAGGAGCCTGAAATACTTACTAGTAGCCAACTCCTTCTACTCCATTGACGAATTTTTTAATAGAAACAAATGATGTATTGTATATACTCATACTATTAGTATTGTTACTTCAACTTAAAAAAATGATGTATTATATTTACTCATACTATTAGTATTGTTATTTCAGCTTTAAAAAAAATGACATGTTCCACATCCACGAGGATCTCCTCAGCACGGATCTATGGAACGAAAAACTAATCTAATCTAATCTATAATCTCGATAGTGAACGCACAATGATTTCTTGGCCAACAGATTCTCTTAATCTGAAAGCGATGGAACGAATCTGGGACGCGATCGGTCACTGGCTCCGTAGCCACAAACCAGCGATCCATAACGTATGGGAATTACGCGACCTGCGCGCAGATATCTGATGCTACATTCCGCCGGAAACCTGCCGAAAGACTTACCAAATACAAATTACGGAGGACAGCTGCTGTTTCTGATTCCGAAGGAGGACCAACTTGCAATTAAGGAGACGGTCAGAATATTTCCGCTCCTCAGTGTACATCGTCGTAATATATAAGACAATATTATGGGTTGCAATCATTTCATAACGTTTGAAAACTTACATCAAGGGACAGATTATTTGGGAAGCTGTGCACCAAACTATTAAATAAGTATGTCAGTGATCTAAGCCTTCTTTAAATTCTTTCATACGTGTCTTGATTGCTCGTACGAGCCAAATCCACCAGTAGTTTCGTGCAAAAGTTTTGACTTGTAATTCAAGTATGACCATGTTTGTTTATCGGTCTCCTTTTTCAGCAGTTGCACGGGCAACTACCGGCCTTAGCTTTTATTAAAGTTGCTGTGGACGGAAATTAACCTATACAAAATACGACCTCTCAGAAGGACTGCAGCATGAGAAGATATGAGAGATATTGCAGTGGTTTTGTCCAATAGAAGGACGACGACACCTACATTCCTGGCGTAGATCGCAGACACCATTACCTGTCGATAACATATTACTGGAAACTGGGCTGACATCTCGAGTCGCAAGGCGTTGTTCTCCGCTGACAGCATACCACAGACAACGGAAACTTATATGTGTAGAGTCTGAGCCTGGAGGGACAATGAGTGCCTTTTCCTGTTGTTCAGCGACGAGTATCACTTCTGTTTGTTGTGGTCGGATCGACGCCAACGTTTCCATATATCACCTTGTGGAAGGTCACAAGAATCGGCGATCGTCGATAGCTTTTCTGCTCCTGGACTCATGATTTGGGTTCTATTGAACATGACAACATGACTAATGCGGTAATTGTTGAAGGCAGGGTGCATGATCTCCAGCTTTTGACAAAAATTTTGCACCTTGTTATCGTACTATTCATGTTGAAGATACTAAATGGCGCATTTCAGCAAGATACTGTAAGACCCCACAATGCATCTAACATCAGAAGCTTAGTGAGATTTGTTCACACCTTCTGTTGGCTTACCTGGTCTCAGATTTGTCCCACATACAACACGTCTGGGAATTTTACAAGACAGTAAGTTATGTGTGTACTTTTCTTTCAATCATCAGTCTACTGACTGGTTTGGTGCTCCATGACGTCTTAACAGATATCCTCCTCATTCCATACCTTATCAGTCCACCTAACTTCCAAAGCTGTGCATCACCACACCACAAATGCTTCTGTTCTTTCCTGTTTCAAGTTCCCTACAATCCATGTTCAACACCATACAGTGCTGTGCTCCAAACGCATATTATCAGAAAATTCTTCCTTAGATTAAGGAGTACATTAATATTAAGAGACTTTTGGTCAGGAATGCCCTTTTTGTCAGTGCTAGTCTGCCATTAATGTCTCTGATTATTTTTCTGCCTAGGTAGTAGAAATCCTTAACTTCGTCTACTTCGTTAACATAAATCCTGATATTAAGTTTCTCCCTGTCCTCACTTCAGCTACTTCTCAAAACGTGCGCCTTTCTTCAATTTATCTTAATCCATATACTGTACCCATTAGACCGTTCATTCCACTCAGTAAATCCGGTAATTCTTTTTCAATCTCATTTAAAATAATGTCATCAGCGAATCTTATCATTGATATCCCTTGATCGTATATTTAAATTCTGCTCTTCAGCCTTCCTTTTATCTCCGACATAACTTTTCCGACGAATAGTTTCAACAGTAGGGGTGAAGGTCTACCTCCCCGTCTTACACCCTTTTTAATTCTAGTATTTCTTCCTTTGTCTTCCACTCTTAGTGTTCCCTTCTGGCTCTTGCACATACTGTATAACACTCGTCTTCCCCTATAGCTTACCTCTACTTTTCACAACATTTGGCACATCTTGCACCCTCTGACGTTGTAGAACGCTTCTTTCCAGATAAACATATTGTATGAGAGTGTAGGGCAGAGGGTGTGTCACTGTGAACAGTTCAGTGACCGGGTTGTTCTAATCAGAATCGACAGCAGGCCAACACCGACAACGATACTTCAGGTATACATGCCGACGTCGCAAGCTGAAGATGAACAGATACAGAAACTGTATGACGATATTCAAAGGGTAATGCAGTATGTAAAGGGGGACGAAAATCTAATAGTCATGGGCGACTGGAATGCAGTTGTAGGGCAAGGAGTAGAAGAAAAGGTTACAGGAGAATATGGGCTTGGGACAAGGAATGAAAGAGGAGAAAGACTAATTGAGTTCTGTAACACGTTTCAGCTAGTAATAGCGAATACCCTGTTCAGGAATCACAGGAGGAGCAGGTATACTTGGAAAAGGCCGGGAGATACGGGAAGATTTCAATTAGATTACCTCATGGTCAAACAGAGATTCGGAAATCAGATACTGGATTGTAAGGCGTACCCAAGAGCAGATATAGACTCAGATCACAATATAGTAGTGATGAAGAGTAGCGTGAAGTTCAAGACATTAGTCAGGAAGAACAATACGCAAAGAAGTGGGATACGGAAGTACTAAAGAATGACGAGATACATGTGAAGTTCTCTAACGTTACAGATACAGCAATAAGGAATAGCGCAGTAGGCAGTACAGTTGAAGAGGAATGGACATCTCTAAAAAGGGCCATCACAGAAGTTAGGAAGGAAAACATAGATACAAAGAAGGTAGCTTCGAAGAAACCATGGGTAACAGGAGAAAAAACCCAGTTGATTGATGAAAGGAGGAAGTACAAACATGTTCCGGAAAAATCAGGAATACAGGAATACAAGTCGCTGAGGAATGAAATAAATAGGAAGTGCAGGGAAACTAAGACGAAATGGCTGCAGGAAAAATGTGAAGACATCGAAAAAGATATGATTGTCCGAAGGACAGACTCAGCATACAGGAAAGTCAAAACAACCTTTGGTGACATTAAAAGCAACGGTGGTAACATTAAGAGTGCAACGGGAATTCCACTGTTAAATGCAGAGGAGAGAGTAGATAGGTGGAAAGAATACACTGAAAGCCTCTATGAGGGTGAGGATTTGTCTGATGTGATAGAAGAAGAAACAGGAGTCGATTTAGAAGAGATAGGGGATGCAGTATTAGAATCGGAATTTAAAAGAGCTTCGGAGGACTTACGGTCAAATAAGGCAGAAGGGATAGATAACATTCCATCAGAATTTCAAAAATAATTGGGGGAAGTGGCAACAAAACGACTATTCACGTTGGTGTGTAGAATATACAGGGTGTTTCAAAAATGAGCGCTGTATTTGAAACGGCAATAAAAACTAAACGAGCAACGATAGAAATACACCGTTTGTTGCAATATGCTTGGGACAACAGTACATTTTCAGGCAAACTTTCGAAATTACAGTAGTTACAATTTTCAACAACAGATGGCGCTGCGGTCTGGGAAACTCTATAGTACGATATTTTCCACATATCCACCATGCGTAGCAATAATATGGCGTAGTCTCTGAATGAAATTACCCGAAACCTTTGACAACATGTCTGGCGGAATGGCTTCACATGCAGATGAGATGTACTGCTTCAGCTGTTCAATTGTTTCTGGATTCTGGCGGTACACCTGGTCTTTCAAGTGTCCCCACAGAAAGAAGTCACAGGGGTTTATGTCTGGCGAATAGGGAGGCCAATCCACACCGCCTCCTGTATGTTTCGGATAGCCCAAAGCAATCACACAATCATCGAAATATTCATTCAGGAAATTAAAGACGTCGGCCGTGCGATGTGTCCGGGCACCATCTTGCATAAACCACGAGGTGTTCGCAGTGTCGTCTAAGGCAGTTTGTACCGCCACAAATTCACGAAGAATGTCCAGATAGCGTGATGCAGTAATCGTTTCGGATCTGAAAAATGGGCCAATGATTCCTTTGGAAGAAATGGCGGCCCAGACCAGTACTTTTTGAGGATGCAGGGACGATGGGACTGCAACATGGGGCTTTTCGGTTCCCCATATGCGCCAGTTCTGTTTATTGACGAAGCCGTCCAGGTAAAAATAAGCTTCGTCAGTAAACCAAATGCTGCCCACATGCATATCGCCATCATCAATCCTGTGCACTATATCGTTAGTGAATGTCTCTCGTGCAGCAATGGTAGCGGCGCTGAGGGGTTGCCGCGTTTGAATTTTGTATGGATAGAGGTGTAAACTCTGGCGCATGAGACGATACGTGGGCGTTGGCGCCATTTGGACCGCAGCTGCAACACGGCGAACGGAAACCCGAGGCCGCTGTTGGATCACCTGCTGCACTAGCTGTGCGTTGCCCTCTGTGGTTGCCGTATGTGGTCGCCCTACTTTTCCAGCACGTTCATCCGTCACGTTCCCATTCCGTTGAAATTTTACAAACAGATCCTTTATTGTATCGCTTTTCGGTCCTTTGGTTACATTAAACCTCCGTTGAAAACTCCGTCTTGTTGCAACAACACTGTGTTCTAGGCGGTGGAATTCCAACACCAGAAATATCCTCTGTTCTAAGGAATAAACCATGTTGTCTACAGCACACTTGCGCGTTGTGAACAGCACACGCTTACAGCAGAAAGACGACGTACAGAATGGCGCACCCACAGACTGCGTTGTCTTCTATATCTTTCACATCACTTGCAGCGCCATCTGTTGTTGAAAATTGTAACTACTGTAATTTCGAAAGTTTGTCCGCCTGAAAATGTACTGTTGTCCCAAGCATATTGCAACAAACGGTGTATTTCTATCGCTGCTCGTTTAGTTTTTATTGCCGTTTCAAATATACCGGTCATTTTTGAAACACCCTGTATGAGTCTGGCGATATACCATATGACTTTCGGAAAAGCAACATCCACACAATTCCGAAGACGGCAAGAGCTAACAAGTGCGAGAATTATCGCACAATCAGCTTAACAGCTCATGCATCGAAGCTGCTTACAAGAATAATATACAGGAGAATGGAAAAGAAAACTGAGAATGCGATAGGTGACGGTCAGTTTGGCTTTAGGGAAAGTAAAGGGACGAGAGAGGCAATTCTGACGTTACGGCTAATAATGGAAGCAAGGCTAAAGAAATATCGAGACACTTTCATAGGATTTGTCGACCTGCAAAAAGCGTTCGACAATATAAAATGGTGCAAGCTGTTCGAGATTCTGAAATAAGTAGGGGTAAGCTATAAGCAGAGACGGGTCATATACAATATGTACAACAACCAAGAGGGAATAATAAGAGTGGACGATCAAGAACGAAGTGCTCGTATTAAGAAGGGTGTAAGAAAAGGCTGTAGCCTTTCGCCCCTACTCTTCAATCTGTACATCGAGGAAGCAATGATGGAAATAAAAGAAAAGTTCAGGAGTGGAATTAAAATACGAGGTGAAAGGATATCAATTATACGATTCGCTGATGACATTGCTATCCTGAGTGAAAGAATTAAATGATCTGCTGAACGGAATGAACAGTCTAATGAGTACACAGTATGGTTTGAGAGTAAATCGGAGAAAGACGAAGGTAATGAGAAGTGGTAGAAATGAGAACAGAGAGAAAATTAACTTCAGGATTGATGGTCACGAAGTCAATGAAGTTAAGGAATTCTGCTACCTAGGCAGTAAAATAACCAATGACGGACGGACCATGGAGGACATCAAAAGCAGATTCGCTATGGCCAAAAAGGCATTTCTGGCCAAGATAAGTCTACTAATATCAAATACCGGCCTTAATTTGAGGAAAAATTTCTGAGGATGTACGTCTGGTGTACACCATTGAATGGTAGTGAAACATGGACAGTGGGAAAACCGGAACAGAAGAGAATGGAAGGATTTGAGATGTGGTGCTATAGACGAATGTTGAAAATTAGGTGGACTGATAAGGTAAGGAATGAGGAGGTTCTACGCAGAATCGGAGAGGAAAGGAATATGTGGAAAACACTGATAAGGACGAGGGACAGGATGATAGGACATCTGCTAAGACATGAGGGAATGACTTTCATGGTACTAGAGGGAGCTGTAGAGGGCGAAAACTGTAGAGGAAGACAGAGATTGGAATACGTCAAGCAAATAATTGAGGACGTAGGTTGCAAGTGCTACTCTGAGATGAAGAGGTTACCACAGGGAAGGTATTCGCGGCGGGCCGCATCAAACCAGTCAGTAGACTGATGACCAGAAAAAAAAAAATGAAAGTATCTTGATTTTCCGTTAGTCTTGTTTCCACTACGTGAGAATTGTCTCTATGGTGCCTCTACCTTACACTAAGCCAAACTGATCGTTATCTAATTTTCAGTTTTCTTTTGCATTCTTATTTATATTATTCTTGTGTGAAATTTGGATACATGAGGTGTTAAGCTAATTGTGCTATAATTCTCTCACTTGTCGTCTCTTGCAATCTACGGAATTGTGTGGATGATTTTTTCCAAAATTCAGATGGTACTTCACCAAAAGTATACATTGAATAACCAAAGTAAATAGTTGTCTTGTTGTCAGTTCCCGAATGATTTTAGACATTCTGATGGATAGTGATCAAGCCCTTCTGCATTATTTGATGTTAGGTCTTACAAAGATCTTTTCTATCTATTCTGCATCGACTTCTGTTCTTTCTTCTATGAAGTCATCAAACAAGTTTTCCGCTACATACAGGCCATCACAATACTTTTTTCCACATACCGCTCTCTCCTCTCATTTAACACTCCACTTTTAATGTTACCACCCTTGCTTTTAATTTCGCCGATGATTCTTTTGACTTTTCTATATGGTGGATCAGTCCTTCCGACAGTGATTTCTTCTTCGATTTCTTCACGTTTCTCTTGCAGCCATTTCACCTCAGCTTCTTTGCACTTCCTATTTAATGCATTCTTAATGACTTGTACTTCTGTACTCTTGAATTTCCCCGAACATTTTTGTACTTAATTCTTTCGTCGATCAATTGAACTATTTCTTCTATTACCAAATGTTTCTTCTAAGTTCCGTTCCTTGTACATATGTGGTTGTTTCTAACTTCCGTGATTACTCTTTATATGTCTATTCCTTTTCAACTGAAATCCCTACTGAGCTGTTCCTTACCACGGTATCAATGACCTCAGAGATCTTCAATCGTATATCTTCATACCTTAGTACTTCTGTACCCCTCAACTTTGTTCATTGATTCTTCCTAACTAGTTTCTTAAGCTTCAATCTACTCTCTATCGCTATTTATATGTGCTATGAGTCCGCCGCCCGCTGTGACCGAGCGGTTCTAGGCGATTCAGTCCGGAGCCGCGCAGCTGCTACGGTCGCAGGTTTGAATCCTACCTCGGGTATGGATGTGTGTGATGTCCTTAGGTTAGTTAGGTTTAAGTAGTTCTAAGTCAAGGGACTGATGACCTCAGATGTTAAGTCCCATAGTGCTTAGTGCCATTTGAACCATTTTGATCTGAATCCTTATCTGCTCCTGTGCATACCTTGTAATCCAGTATCTGATTTCAGTATCTGTGCTTGACCGTGATGTAATCTTATGTATCTCCCAGCCTTCCCAAGTATACCTACTCCTATTGCGACTCTTGAACAGAATATTTGCAGCTAACGGTTAAAGTTGTTTGCGGACCCTCTCTCATTCCTCGTACCAAGCCCATGTACTCCCGTAACGCTTCCTTCTGCTCCTTCCCCAACAACCACATTCCGATTCCCCATGACTTTTAAAATTTCAACTCCCGTTGCATACTGATTTAACCCATTCAGTGTTCTCATATACTTTCTCTTTCTCTTCATTCTCGACTTGCGAGGTCGGTAGGGCCTGACCATCTATTCATACTAAGTCCTACTCCAGTTATTATATTTTATGCTGGTGTTGATATTGTTAGTATGGAACTTAGCGATTCCTTCGAAACTGCAGTGGAAAGAGGACAAGGATTTGTGGTCGAAGGAGTACCACATATCCAAATATCTATATTCCACCAAGTGTGGAACAAAGATTGAGCTATGCTCATTGACAAGTCGGAGGTACAGAGAACATAGAGATTGGCTGTTTTAATCTCCATTAAAATACTGGGAAGTGATTGGTTGTTTTTTTTAACGCCATAAAACTATACTCTAGACATTCATTCACGTACAGTAAAAGGGGAAATGACCGCTTAAATACCTTGGTGTACTGTAATTAAGCTCACGTTAACATTATGATCCTCAAAGAGACGTGCTGAAGTGGCTTCAATACTTTACTACGTTCTTCTCTTAATACTGGTTCTTGTAATTATGTAAGCTTGCCTTCATGGAGTAGTTGGCCTATGTATCTAAGGGTTTTCCATTCCACTTTCTTCAGCATTTCCATGACATTCTTCCAAGACTCAAACAGACCTATGACTATTTTAGCAGCCCTTCCCTGAATAAATTAAATAATTCCTGTTGCCCAGTGTGGAATGGTTTCCACGCACCTCAGCAACAGTTTAAGATGGGTAACAGGACTGTTTTGCAAGCGATGTTCTTTGTTGACTGACTGACTACGAATGAATCAAACCACTATACTGGAATTCCATTTCGTATCTCCATAAATTTTTACTGGTGTGAGTCGACTGATTGCAGTTGTAAGTTACCGACATCCTAGTCATATAATCAGCGTTCTTTCTTTTGTAGAGTCCACAATCATACACTTACGAACATTTTAAAAAAAGTTAGAAGTCTTTGCAACACTTTGAGATATTATCAGAAAATGGGATGATACCTGAGGAGCTGTTCCTCTCATGTTATTCGTTGTTATAGATAACTGCACCATCTGCAAAATCTCTGAAGATACTACATCGCCTGCCAGTTCATTAGTGTACACCAAGGGGACGCACCTATGGCATGCCTGGATTTACTTCTACAGTTGTTGAAGGCTCTCCATACAATGTTTCCTCAATACCAAGAAATCCTCAACCAGTCGTGAACTTGGTTTGTTACGCCATACGATTTTGAAGTCAGATAAACGTGTCATCATAAGACATCACTGGGCCACATCTATTCAAAAACTGCACTGGCGGCTCTGCGCCCACCACCAGACGACATCTTAAGGGGTTGTTGGTGATGTGCTACAACAAAGGTGCCACCACATGGAGCCAGGTGAGACCAGCTAGCAGGAGCGCAGGAGTCACCAGAATGAGAAACATGAAGGAGGAACCTGGGGAGACTGCCAGAGAAGTAGGCTGTATGTACATCTGGACAGCCATCGTTGAATGGGCTGGCATGAAAGAGAGTGGGATGGGTGAAAAGTTGTAATACGTTATGTTGGGCACACTTTGCTTTATAGCTCTTTCTCAGGCCTGTTCCTGCAAGATAACATTGGAGACAGTGCCTTCACCTGTGTGACTGAGTGATTAGGTAGCGTTGTTCTAACTGTCTGTGACTGGTGGTGGTTAGCCCTCTTCCCAACATAATCAGTAGTGCATTCGACTGCAGAGAGCACAGTGGTCTCTAGGTGCAAAATTTCTTGCCGATACTAGGCAGATCTCTAAACACTGTAAGTTCTACAGATTGAATATGAAGTCACGTTGCCTATATGCAAAATTATTGGTGAATTATTGGAGTAGTATTAGGTGCACTACACATGTCTCGTACTTTTTATCTTGGTATCTGCACACATAGGCCAAGTGTCTTGAGTGTATTCCTTCTCATATAGCTATGTCACAAGATCGTTTCTTTCTTTAATGTGTTCCAATGAATGTGCCCCGAAAATAAATTTTAAGTTACCTGAAGAGTTTTAAAATTTCTAGAGTTGTTTACCTGGGAGTGTTTAGGTACCTGCATCATCTGGTCAGATGGTCGTTTGGTTGAATTTGACTTAGTGGCACTGTGCAATATTTTTGAACTAAGTAAGAGTAATTACTGAACAGTAATTAATCCTGGTGCTGTCTATTGCTATGCGCCTTTCAAAAGATTTCACTAACTGTATTTTTGCTCTCATTCAACAAGTTTCATCACTCAAGAATCTGTAACTTTGTTCAAGGAAATGTTGTTTTGGTATTCAAAATTGTTTTCGGATACCAGGGGTGTATTACTTCGTTTTACTTCTTTACTGTGAATTTTGATATTGTTTTTTAAATTGTGAAATTTGATTTTTACTCTCCTCAGTCTGAGTATTGTGCAACTGTAATGTTTAATTTGCAAAATTTATTACTAGAATCTGCTGAATAATTTTTGAAATAAGTTGCATGTAAGAGTAATAATTACTGTTATTGTTAAACCTTGCTGTGTCTATTGCTATGCGCAGTTCAAGAGATTTCACTATGTGTATCTTTGCTGACTCCCATTCAGCAATTTTCATCATTCAAGAATTTGTAAAGATATTCAAGGAATTTTTATTTTATTTTAAGACTGTTTTGGCATACCAAGGGTGTATACTTGTTTTTTCTTCTGAACTGGGAATTTCGATCTTCTTTTTTAACTTGTGAAAATTTATTGTCACTCACCTCAGTTTGAACAGTTAAGGACATTACGTTGTATGGTGCAGATTTAATATGTTCAGTTTACTGAGTACTTGTAAAATATATTTTGAGAATCAATTGATTATAAATTCGAAGGGTAATAGACCACTCACAGCTCAGCCCAGTCCGACCATTCCCTGTAGTGGCTTAAAACTGGTGGCAGATGTTGTTATAATGGGGTGTGCTGTATGTGGTAAACTCCTACTCAGCGTTATCTAAGTATTGCGCACTGTATAGAATGTGCTACTCAACGGGTGCTTTTTGACTGTCTTTTTTAAATAATATTGTTTTAATAATCTCTTTGATTTTCTTGGATAGTTTGTTATGCAGTTTTATTCTTTGGTAGATTTAGCCTAGATCTTGTTCTATCATTACATACACTGCTACTCCTGAATACTACTGTTATGGCGATTTTCTATAGTTTGAAATCTGTGTTCATATTGAGTTCATTTGCTACCCAGAAAAAAAAGTACCATTGCTAAGAACTGAATGTACTTTTCAGTAGTATGTAACTAAAAGACACTGCCTGTCACACACTGATGACAGTAGCCGGCTGTTGTGGCCGAGCGGTTCTAGGCGCTTCAGTACGGAACCACGCTGCTGTTATGGTCGCAGGTTCGAGTCCTGCCTTGGGCACCGATGTGTGTGATGTCCTTAGGTTAGTTAGATTTAAGTAGTTGTAAGTCTCGGGGACTGATCACCTCAGATTGAAAAAATGGTTCAAATGGCTCTGAGCACTATGGGACTCAACTTCTGAGGTCATTAGTCCCCTAGAACTTAGAACTAGTTAAACCTAACTAAGCTAAGGACATTACACACATCCATGCTCGAGGCAGGATTTCTAACCTGCGAGCGTAGCGGTCTCGCAGTTCCAGACTGCAGCGCCTAGAACCGCACGGCCACTTCGGCCGGCAGAGCCATTTGAACCATTTGAACTCATGACAGTATTCAAAGGGTATAATATAGTGACCTCGAGTGCTCACACCATTTCAAATGAGAATCGATGTTTATTCCTAGAACATGTAGTATACACTAATCAGCCAGAACTATCTATACAAACCCTTCCAGGTGAAAGTAGCGTCACCTGAAGAGGAATGGCTGTTAGTCAAACACACGCACGGTGCTTATAGTAGTGAGCATGCTGTCCGTTTGTAGAACGGGATAGGCGCGCGATCCATCTGAGTTTGACCGAAGGCAGACTGCGATGTCTTAGAGGCTCGTCACGAGAATTTCGTAAACGATGAGTTGGCGGGTGTCCGAAGAGTGTTGGTAAGTGTGTTCAACACGTGGCGAAACCAAGATGAAACCGCTTCCAGACGTCGCGGGGTTGGGCGGTCACAGCTCATTAAAGATGTCGGACGTCTTAGGCTGGACAGAATGCTAAAACAGGACAGGTAGCGAAGGGAACTAACATCAGACGTTACACTGGGGAGAGTACAACTGGGTCTCAATACATCGTCCACAGAAGACGCCTAACGATGGGCCTCCGCAGCCAACGACTCAAGCATGTGCCAATGTTCACACAACGACATTGACAACTACGACTGAAATGGGCAAGTGGCCATTGGCACTGGACGCTGGCGCATTGGCAGAGCGTTGCATGGTCTTACGAATCCAGATACCTTCTTCATCATGCCGTCGTCTTCCAGGGGAACAGCTCCTTGACATCTGAACTGAGGGAGGGAGACAAGCTGTCGGCGGCTCCGTTATGCTCTAGGAAGCGTCCACGTGGGCATCAGTTGGTCCAGCGGAGTTGGTACATGGCACAATGACGGCCGGGGAGTATTGTAAACTGGTTGCAGGCCACGTACACCCCTTCGTGATGATCATCTTTCCCGACGGTAGTGGCGTTTTTCAGCAACCTAATGCGCCGTGCGATAGGGCCAGCAGTGTGACGGAGCGATTCTAGGAACACGTTGACGCGTCCCATTTGATGTGTTGGCCCCCCAGCTCACCAGATCTGATCTCGATCGAACACATCCGGTATGTGATTGAACATAGCGTCAGAGCTCATCGCTCTCTTCCCGGAATTTACGGGAATTATCTGTGTGTGCAGATGTAGTGCCAGCTCTCTCATTCTTCCATGCCACTACGCGTCACCGCTGTTATCCGTGCCAAAAATGGACATACCGGCTGTTAGGTAGGTAGCCATAATGATTTGGCTGATCAGTGCATGTTATCTTTACTGTTTGTATCCTATCTGCTTGGTATAATCTGAACTTGTCATTAACTGCGCCTCTCATTCCCGATGCTTCTACGTTATTCAATCTTTTGGGCTGCAGTATGAAAAGCCTGAAGGTAAACAAGGCGGTGACGAGCAGCGAGTAGCGCGGGGAACACGAGGCTCGGCCGTGTAAGTGCAAGCAACGGAGCGCGCGGCGCGTTGTGTTATCTCCGAAAGCCGTGACGTCAGGGCACAACCTGCAGGCTGCTCATCCGGGTGCGGGCGGCGGTATATAGCCGCGGCCGCTGGGGGAGCATCGCACTGTCGCAGCCATGGCAGCCGTGTCTGCGGTGCTCAGCGCCGCGCTGGCTCTGCTCGCCGCTTTCAACAGCGCGCACGCCGGCCAGAAGTTCAACTACACCACCAGGTACATATAGGTTACGGCTCCACACGATCACTACGTTTACGGACTCCGTGAACTGACTCCCATGCTCCATTTTGATTGCTCGTACAAACTCTCCAGTGGCGCGTTGTCTGTTTACTTTCATCTCAGCGTCTTTTAAGACACTTGTTCAATTATTTTTCTGACGATTCGCCCGCACTGCTGGCTGCATTGCAGGCGGCCCACAATAGAGTGTGACTCTTTGACAACTCCAGCCACTTGTTCTCGTGAAATGACAGAAAAATCATTCAACCAATATCCGGCGAAGATGCTGATACAAGAGCTCCACACTTAACGATCAAACACCTAAAGCGATCCATACCTAAAGGCTGTAAAGCTGTACAGGTCACACCAATACTCAAAAAACGAAATAGGAACACTACCCTTAATTACGGACGCAAATGACTGACGTATATTTATAGTAGGATTTTGGAAAATATATTGTGTTCCAATTACCTCGAAAAAATCGAGCTATTGATACGTAGCACGGAATCAGGAGATACCGTTCTTGTGAAACACGACTATTTCCTTATTCTTCCCCAGTGCCATATGAAGAGTATCTCAAAGTGATACTTCAAAATTTCCAGGAGGCTTTTAACATCGTTTCTCGCAAGCAGCTTCTAATCAAAATGCTTGACAATGGCGTATCGTTTCTTTTATGCGACAGGATTCCTGCTTTCCTATCAGAAAGTTCGCAGTAAGCAATAACTGACGGGTATTACGGGAAGTAGTATCTCTGTAATGACTGAGTGGAGAAACCAAACAGCCATCTTAAACTGTTTGCAGATGATGCGTGTCAGTTAACGCCTAGTCAAGTAATCGGATGATCAAAACAAATTTAAAATAGTCGTGACATCTGTATGTGCGAAAACTGTCAATTCTCTCTGACGAGGGAAAAGCGTAACGTCATCCACATTAGTACTGAAAGAAATCTGTTAAATTACGGTTCTTGTACATATTGTGTACTACCCGTCTTTCCCTACAGGTTACTCCTGTTTTTCACGAAATTTCGAACATCTTACACCATTCTACATCATCGAATGGTTTGTCCAGGACGACGAATTCTATGTGTGTCTTCATTTTTCTTCAGCCGTTCTTCCGTTATCGACCGCACCTTTAGAATTACTTCAATGTGGCTTCATCGTTCCTAAAGTCAAAATAATTTTTTCCACTTTTGTGCGTATTATTGTCAACTGCTTGGATGCATAGTGGATAACCTGAGTTTTCGATAGTTCTCACACTTATCTGACCTAGCTATATCGAATTTGTGTGGAAAATTATTCCCCGAAAGTCGGATCTCATATCGCCAGTCTGTTATATTATACATACCAATTCGAGTCGTCGCTTGATGTTCACTTCCCCTAATGATTTTAGAAAATCCGGCGGAATGTTGTCAGCCCCTTCTGCTTTATTTGATTTCAAGTCTTCCAACGTTCTTCTGATTCTGACACTAATACTGGATGTCGTATGCCTGCGACATCGACTCCAGCAACCATTTTACCTTGGCTTCCCAGCACTTCAACACTTCGAGTGCTGTATAATATATATAAAGTATGTGGAAGAAATTGTCAATTCTTTATTTACAGTGGAATATTCTCTATTATTTTAAAACTACGAATTACATCTTGTGTGGACGGGTAAGCTACACTTTGTCGGTCATGCGCCATATTATAGTATAAAACGGAACAAGTCTTATGCCATGGGACATACGATATTTGCGTATTAAATTAAATTCATTAATGTCTTCGGAATTTTACCATCCTGACAAATTTAAATTTGTGTTAGACTGCAGTAGTGTTTTTATAACATTTCTACTTCGTGTCACTTTCTTATAACTGATGTGTAGTGTAACAACAATGTAACAAATATCCTATTAAATACGGCACTGACAAGATTTCCAAATTTGGAAAAATCTTAGTTTTCTGGAATAAATTTTTTAATTTCAGATATAGAATGCAGCCCACAAAAAGCGAATTCTATCTTCTCAGAATGGAATAAGAAAATATATTAAACTTCTTACATTGGGCTGGCTAGAAGTCAAATTCTAAAATGTGTTCCCAGGTAAAACTATCTCTCGTAGTGATTCTACTATCCTACACATTCCTGGACACCAAAGCATTTGCTGTGTCGTAGACCACATTCAGAAGAATGTAATGTGTCATCCTTGCCAAATTATCATTCCTGCGTCTACACCCACATCTTTACCTGGATTAAAATTCGAAACGACTCATGGCATAAGTAAGTACATGGTTTCAATATTTATTCATGCAACTTAATCCACAGCCACGGAGCTCAGCCGCCATTAACAAGGACAATTTAACAAATTGTGCTTAGTTCCGTTATGTGGTTTCTTTGTGGAGTGAGAAGACAGCAATGAATTACACAGATGCCTGTAAGCAGACGTTGTTCTCACACTCCAGAACTTCAGTACACGCCGTAACATAACCTACCCTTTGCCACACATTAAAAATGTGTCTACAACTTTTTGTAGTGTAGCCCACACATTATACATCAAAATATTTCTGCTTGTGCTGAAGCCGGACGTGGGATAATGTTTAAAGGTGGAGACTCAGAAACTAAGGTTTCCTCAGCTTTTCAAGCTATAGTATGCAACCCGACGACAATTTGTAATGACAAATGAATGTGTTTTTAAATCAAACAGCCCATTAGTAACAGAAAGCACATGAGCTCAACTTCTGTGTAACCCGAAATTATAAAAAATACCATCTTGAATCTGTTGTCACACTGTGTGTAAGTTTATAACCACCGCTCACCTTCAGAATCATTGCTTTCGGATCTGCTTGACCTTTCGAGAATATTTACAATTAAAATGTAAATATACAGTATATTTATGAACGCTATCTTGTAAAGTAAAGGTATGCAGGTAAGTGCTCGCTCAGGATCGCTTGATATTAGGGCGATGAATCATTTTTATTTGTTTTCATCGTCAGTACCGAATCAAAACATTCGTAACAACATCGAAATCTTTTTTATACTTTTGCAGTAGTTTCTACAGTCCTTAGCTCTTTTTTGAGCTTCTGTCTGTATCGGTGTTCCACCACTAGGCCTCGATTATTGTGTAGAGTCATCGAGTCCAGCAACAGGTAGTGCGTTATTGTCTGTGCCGATGCTTCTTGTCTTTCTGCCGCCAGTACTGATGTTTACACTAGGTCGGGTACACTTTACGGAAGCTGAGACTGTCACTTGCTTGTTTTAAGCAGCTTTGAATACAGATTTCCTTCTCCTATTAATGGTCATGCCTTCATGTATTGTTACTATACAAAATTTTCTTTTTAGCGTCAGTCAGTCCTCGTTATTAGCAAGGAAGGCTTCTTTCTATACTATATATAAGTGTGTCCACAGTAAAACAGTAGCATGGAGGTAAAATTTTGCAGTCTCTCTCGTCGCACCCGAGTTTTGGTGATACGAGGCCTGCACCGTCAATGCGATGTAACCACAAGGCTTCGTTGGCTATTCTTTCCGGAGGAACTCCGCCGGCGGTCCTCTACAGGGAAACACGCTGCTAGCCCTAAGGCACTCATACTTCTGTTACAAGGCTTTGGCTCCGTCACTCTTCAGCTGAACGCACACACCTTCCTCTTTTCCCTTACGACCAGGCCTTAGAAACATGTAGTACTGACCCCCCGTCTTCACAATCTCAGTCTCCTGAAGTGAAAAAAAGCCCTAGGGTAAGGTGACCGGTTTTGCATTATGGCACTAGAATATGACTCCGGATCTTGTAGTTTGACTTGGAGGCGCCACTATTTTGGTGTCATTCTATTTCTTCATTCCTTCTTATCATACGTACAATCTTCAATAATCTATGATAACTACTATAATACAGGGTGATTCAAAAAGAATACCACAACTTTAAAAATGTGTATTTAATGAAAGAAACATAATATAACCTTCTGTTATACATCATTACAAAGAGTATTTAAAAAGGTTTTTTTTTCACTCAAAAACAGATTCAGAGATGTTCAAAATGGCCCCCTCCAGACACACGAGCAATATCAACCCGATACTCCAACTCGTTCCACACTCTCTGTAGCATATCAGACGTAACAGTTTGGATAGCTGCTGTTATTTCTCGTTTCAAATCTTCAATGGTGGCTGGAGAGGTGGCCGAAACACCATATCCTTAACATACCCCCATAAGAAAAAATCGCAGGGGGTAAGATCAGGGCTTCTTGGAGGCCAGTGATGAAGTGCTCTGTCACGGGCTTCCTGGCGGCCGATCCATCGCCTCGGGTAGTTGACGTTCAGGTAGTTACGGACAGATAAGTGGCAATGTGGTGGCGCTCCATCCTGCTGAAATATGAATTGTTGTGCTTCTTGTTGGAGCTGAGGGAACAGCCAATTCTCTAACATCTCCAGATACTGTAGTCCAGTTACAGTAGCACCTTCGAAGAAAAAGGGACCAAAAACTTTATTGGCTGAAATGGCGAACAAATGTACAACTAAATGAAACTTTATAGCTCCCTTAATTCGCCGACAGATAGTGCTTAGCTCTGCGTTTTGTCGTTGCAGAGTTTTAAATTCCTAAAGTTGTGGTATTCTTTTTGAATCACCCTGTATTTGCTGATCTCTGCATTGTTTTTTGGTCGACTGGCCCCAATGTTGAATGCTAACCCTTTCTGTAAATATTAGCATACATCTGACTACGTTGTTTTGTCACCTGCCTCAGTTTTTATACATTCTTTTCATATTTTGCCGTTGATTGTTGATTTTGAGAGGGGACCAAACAGAGAAGTCATCGCTCCCATTGGGTTAGGGAAGGATGGAGAAGGAAGTCGGCCGTGCCCTTTCAAAGCAACCATACCTCATTTGCCTGAAACGATTTAGGGAAATCATGGAAAACCTAAATCAGAGTTTGAACTGTCGTCCTCCCGAATACGAGTCCAGTATGACAACCAATGCGCCACTTCGCTCGATTATCTCGACGTGTGTAGCATTCCTCGGTCAGTTGCACATTTGTTCATTAAACTTAGAATATCTTTCTGTTGCATACTGTTCTGGCGTAACTACAAGCGCCGGAACAAAGAAGAAGAACGCAAGACCAGAGAAGGAGGTGAGACGACGTCGGCCAATAGCCCGCTGACAAGGACGTCACCAGGAAAGAAGCAGCAACTGGCCGAAGTGATTGTAAGGGCCGCTCCTGCCAGACTCGGCCGAACGTTAGTAGACAGTATTCGCAGAGTAGCAGCACGGCCTAATAGATAGGGCTACTAGAACATTTATATATGACCCGTGGTCTAGGGATAGCGTCTTTGATTCATAATCAAAACGTCTTCGGTCCCGGGTTCGATCCCCGCCACTGCCAAATTTGGATAAATAATCAGCATTGGTGGCCGAAGACTTCCGGCGTAAGGAGTCAGCCTCATTCTCCCAACGGCCTTGTCAAAGAGGGCGGAGGAGCGGATAGAGGTTCAGGGCACTCTCTTGTCCTGGGGGTGGGAAATTGCCCATAAAAGCGGAAGAATCAGCAATGATCAACGACATGAGGACGCAGAAGGCAATGGAAACCACCGCATTAAAGACACGTAACGTGTATCCACAGGACATGTGGCCTGTATTTCAAGAAGTGTCATGATGATCTCTCTATTGGCAAAAGATTCCGGAATGGTCCCCCATTCGGATCTCCGGGAGGGGACTGCCAAGGGGGAGGTTACCATGAGAAAAAGATTGGATAATCAACGAAAGGATAACGTTCTACGAGTCGGGGCGTGGAATGTCAGAAACTTGAACGTGGTAGGAAAACTAGAAAATCTGAAAAGGGAAATGCAAAGGCTCAATCTAGATATAGTAGGGGTCAGTGAAGTTAAGTGGAAGGAAGACAAGGATTTCTGGTCAGATGAGTATCGGGTAATATCAACAGCAGCAGAAAATGGTATAACAGGTGTAGGATTCGTTATGAATAGGAAGGTAGGGTGTGTTACTGTGAACAGTTCAGTGACCGGGTTGTTCTAATCAGAATCGACAGCAGACCAACACCGACAACGATAGTTTGGGTATACATGCCGACGTCGCAAGCTGAAGATGAACAGATAGAGAAACTGTATGAGGATATTCAAAGGGTAATGCAGTATGTAAAGGGGGACGAAAATCTAATAGACATGGGCGACTCGAAGAAGAAGAAAAGGTTACAGGAGAATATGGGCTTGGGACAAGGAATGAAAGAGGAGAAACACTAATTGAGTTCTGTAACAAGTTTCAGCTAGTAATAGCGAATACCCTGTTCAAGAATCACAAGAGGAGCGGGTATACTTGGAAAAGGCCGGGAGATACGGGAAGATTTCAATTAGATTACATCATGGTCAGACAGAGATTCCGAAATCTGATACTGGATTGTACGGCGTACCAAGGAGCAGATATAGACTCAGATCACAATATTGTAGTGATGAAGAGTAGGCTGAAGTTCAAGACATTAGTCAGGAAGAATCAATACGCAAAGAAGTGGGATACGGAAGTACTAAAGAATGACGAGATACGTTTGAAGTTCTCTAACGCTATAGATACAGCATTAAGGAATAGCGCAGTAGGCAGTACAGTTGAAGAGGAATGGACATCTCTAAAAAGGGCCATCACAGAAGTTGGGAAGGAAAACATAGGTACAAAGAAGGTAGCTTCGAAGAAACCTCGGGTAACAGAAGAAATACTTCAGTTGATTTATGAAAGGAGGAAGTACAAACATGTTCCGGGAAAATCAGGAATACAGGAATACAAGTCGCTGAGGAATGAAATAAATAGGAAGTGCAGGGAAGCTAAGACGAAATGGCTGCAGGAAAAATGTGAAGACATCGAAAAAGATATGATTGTCGGAAGGACAGACTCAGCATACAGGAAAGTCAAAACAACCTTTGGTGACATTAAAAGCAACGGTGGTAACATTAAGAGTGCAACAGGAATTCCACTGTTAAATGCAGAGGAGAGAGCAGATAGGTGGAAAGAATACATTGAAAGCCTCTATGAGGGTGAAAATTTGTCTGGTGTGATAGAAGAAGAAACAGGAGTCGATTTAGAAGAGATAGGGGATCCAGTATTAGAATCGGAATTTAAAAAAGCTTTGGAGGACTTACGGTCAAATAAGTCAGAAGGGATAGATAACATTCCATCAGAATTTCTAAAATCATTGGGGGAAGTGGTAACAAAACGACTATTCACATTGGTGTGTGGAATATATGAGACTGGCTATATACAATATGACTTTCGGAAAAGCATCATCCACACAATTCCGAAGACGGCAAGAGCTGACAAGTGCGAGAATTATCGCACAATCAGCTTAACAGCTCATGCATCGAAGCTGCTTACAAGAATAATATACAGAAGAATGGAAAAGAAAATTGAGAAAGCGCTAGGTGACGATCAGTTTGGCTTTATGAAAAGTAAAAGGGACGAGAGAGGCAATTCTGACGTTACGGCTAATAATGGAAGCAAGGCTAAAGAAAAATCAAGACACTTTCATAGGATTTGTCGACCTGGAAAAAGCGTTCGACAATATAAAATGGTGCAAGCTGTTCGAAATTCTGAAAAAAGTAGGGATAAGCTATAGGGAGAGACGGGTCATATAGAATATGTACAACAACCAAGAGGGAATAATAAGAGTGGACGATCATGAACGAAGTGCTCGTATTAAGAAGGGTGTAAGACAAGGCTGTAGCCTTTCGCCCCTACTCTTCAATCTGTACATCGAGGAAGCAATGATGGAAATAAAAGAAAGGTTCAGGAGTGGAATTAAAATACAAGGTGAAAGGATATCAATGATACGATTCGCTGATGACATTGCTATCCTGAGTGAAAGAATTAAATGATCTGCTGAACGGAATGAACAGTCTAATGAGTAGACAGTATGGTTTGAGAGTAAATCGGAGAAAGACGAAGGTAATGAGAAGTAGTAGAAATGAGAACAGCGAGGAACTTAACATCAGGATTGATGGTCACGAAGTCAATTAAGTTAAGGAGTTCTGCTACCTAGGCAGTAAAATAACCAATGACGGGCGGAGCAAGGAGGACATCAAAAGCAGACTCGCTATGGCAAAAAAGGCATTTCTGGCCAAGAGAAGTCTACTAATATCAAATACCGGCCTTAATTTGACGAAGAAATTTCTGAGGATGTACGTCTGGAGTACGGCATAGTATGGTAGTGAAACATGGACTGTGGGAAAACCGGAACAGAAGAGAATCGAAGCATTTGAGATGTGGTGCTATAGACGAATGTTGAAAATTAGTTGGACTGATAAGGTAAGGAATGAGGAGGTTCTACGCAGAATCGGAGAGGAAAGGAATATGTGCAAAACACTGATAAGGAGAGGGGACAGGATGATAGGACATCTGCTAAGACATGAGGGAATGACTTCCATGGTACTAGAGGGAGCTGTAGAGGGCAAAAACTGTAGAGGAAGACAGAGATTGGAATACGTCAAGCAAATAATTGAGGACGTAGGTTGCAAGTGCTACTCTGAGATGAAGAGGTTAGCAAAGGAAAGGAATTCGTGGCGGGCCGCATCAAACCAGTCAGTAGACTGATGACAAAAAAAAAAAAACATTTATTAGTGATCCACAAACTGTGTGTCAAACGTGCATGAACATGATATATAGCAGAGGACTCGGATTTATGTTGCGTGTCGCCCATCGCTTGCGACACCATTGTTATTTCAAAGTTAATAATGGTCAATCTGCTGTATTGAAATAAAACTACTAATATTATTTGCTTGAACTGTTGTATAGCATTCCGAGAACGCAACATTCCCTAAGCACCCTATACGTAACATGTGGGCAGGACCCCCATACATACAATGACCATCATAACTTTGAACTACTGAAGTTAAAAACGAAGAAATTGGCACACGTTGGCGTCCGCGGTAGCCGAGCGATTCTAGGCGCTTCAGTCCGGAACCGCGTGACTGCTACGGACGCAGGTTCGAATCCTGCCTCGGGCTTGGATGTGTTTGATGTCCTTAGGTTAGTTAGGTTTCAGTAGTTCTAAGTTCTATGGGGCTGATGACCTCAGATGTTCAGTCACATAGTGCTCAGAGTGATTTGAACTATTTGGCACACATTATAGATCCACCTAACATCATCACAGAAATGAAATTAAAAGAGTTGAATAACAATAAATACAGTTATAATATGTAACTGCATAATATGTTTACCATTCGTAATCTCTGTAAACTGAAGAAGTTGACAGCCATACCTCATTACTTGGAACGAACCCAGCTTTCCTGTAGAACGTATCAGGGAAACAGGAAGAAGTAATACTCAGAGTCTCCATTACAAAGATAACATAATTCTCTTATACGCTCTGTTCATTTTACTATCAATCTCAGTTGAAAGAACCCATGGTATTCCGGTAGAGAGTAAGGATTTACCTAGAGGAATGTGTTTAACTTCTATACAGAATGGACGTCTGATTAATGTGTAACAATCCGGCACAACTAGGCACCTCAGGATCACACGTGGCTCATTTTTTATGTCCCTACACTGACACATGCAACAAACGTGGCCACCCTGCAATATGCCGTTCTTCTTCTCATCTTAGGTGGCAGAAAGTGGCAAAATGTGGGAGTGGGTCTTTTTTCCAGCTCAGCTAATTGAGTGTAAAAAAAAATAGCGGTGGAGCTCTTCCTTCCAGCGTGTTCGAGGTGTGGCTCTTCTTTTCAGCTCGGGCAGGTGTGCTTCACTCACAATTATGACACAGTCGCACATCATCCAACAAAATTGTCCCAAAAATGGTGGTACCACAGGCGTGGTCTCTTCTACTTACCTCACAAGGCCACTACAGCTTTGGTCCCCTCCACCTACCTGGCAGCAGTAGCCAGTGCGGATCTCCTGTGCTCCACCTAGCTGGCCACCTGGCGGCTCTGCTCACTCCAAACACGGGCACAGTCGATAGAGATCTCTCAGTCCGTGTACTTCGCTAGTGGATGATGCCTGCTCCGTCACTGATGCCCTTCTCAGGTAGTGTCGATGCCTCTGCCCCAGCATAAAGGAAAACGGTTGAAATGGCTCTGAGCACTATGGAACTTAACTTCTGAGGTCATCAGTCGCCTGGAACGTAGAACTACATAAACCTAAGTAACCTAAGGACATCACACACATCCATGCCCGAGGCAGGATTCGAACCTGCAACCGTAGCGGTCGCGTGGTTCCAGACTGTAGCGCCTAGAACCGCTCGGTCACTCCGGTAGGCGCCCCAACATAATAGCTCATAAATCATGTACTACAAGTTCATATTAACCACCGATTCCGCCATTATAACTGAATTACTTCGATCTTCTACAATTTATTATGTAGCTTCAGTGCGCTTGAAACAAGTACAGGAACGCTCCATAGTAGATGGGAGAGAGGATGCGAGTATGGGAGACGAATGGGTATGGGAAACTTGGAGGGAGAGGGGCTAAGGTGACCTTTAGGGGGATGGGTAGCGTGAACATAAATTGTGACCTTGAAGGGGGGTGGGAAATCGGACTAGCGTGATACTGACAGCGTCAGGTCACCTTGAACTGTCCTGAAAACTACCTTCAACTTCCACTCACGTTTGATGCTCGCTGTTTTCTGCAGAGTGTTGTTTTTTGGTGCTACGACAAAGTCAACTAATATTCAGCTAGATATGCCCGTGAATGCTGTCCTCACGTCGAGTCTATTGGCAACAAAAAAAAAAAAAAAAAATGGTTCTAAGCACTATGGGACTTAACATCTGAGGTCATCAGTCCCCTAGACTTAGAACTAATTAAACCTAACTAACTTAAGGACATCACACACATCCATGCCCGAGGCAGGTTTCGAACCTGCGACCGTAGCACCAGCGCAGTTCCGGAATTAAGCGCCTAGATCCGCTCGGCCAGAGCAGCCAGCTTATCGTTCTAAACAGACAATTTACAAAACAATTGAGAACATCGAATTCACAACATCTGCTGCGGACAAGAAGAAGAATACTTTGAAGAATACTGCTGCCACTGCACTTGTCGATGGACCATGTCTGTTCTGTGGATGCAGACTTAATTTTAGCATTGACATTAACGATTCTTTTACACATGGTAATGGTTGGCTTACAGTAGCTATTGTACGAGGTGGTACTGGAGTTCCTAACGTGCCTGGCCTTGAAAGTTTTGTAGACAGAGACATTATTGCCTACCGTACCTATCACATTGGAGAACTTGCTAGTAAAGACTTTGGTAAATCTGTGTATATGTCACCTTCTGCATTGTCATTGTATACTCGTAGCAAGAGAAAAATATCTGTAAATGAGTCTGTATTTATTTTGATTAAAAGGTAAAGGAGTGTGTGAATATGTAAAATTTGTTGGAAACTGTACTTTGTATTTCCATAAATAAAGTGATCTGTAGCGTAGCTGAGAACCGGACAAGGGTACATCACGAACCGGGGGCTCAAGGAGGCAACAGCATGTTCCATGTTAAAGTTCTTATCGCTTGACCTTTGACCCCGCCATTGCCCACTACAGGGTTACGCAACGTGGCGGCGCGCCAGCAGCGGATGGTGTGTCGTTAGTAAATTTCTCGTGAGAGTATAAACAATATATTTGTGAAACAACATGCGCTTTTAATGTTAGTTTGTTTTCTGTGTTTGTTATTTTCTGCCACTGGTAAATTCTTTAAATTCTGAAATTATCATTAATGATGTTCCGGTCCCAATGATTCCCTTCTATCTCTTATCTATTTCTGCATATAAATACTGAGGAAGCCATTGCATGATGAAGGGTGCTCCCTGTTGTATCCTTAGTCATACATGGACCGACGAAAATGTGCTGTCAGTCACTCTGTTCAGTTACATAAACAATTCCGAGAAAAGTTGAAACTAGAATATTCTAACAAAACTATTGGTCTGAAGTGAGACCGAACGGCATTTCCATCATCCTTGTAGTATTTCACTAAGGGGGATGTTTTCTGTGATACTGATACTGATACTGGATCGATTTTCTTACGAAAATTTTATTTTAGTAAAGAAGATTTTACAGCTGCTGAAGACTATTAGTGTTTGCAGCAGATTTCCTGCTTAAAATCCTGTTGACTTAGCCTTGAATTTTTATTGCTGAAGCGCAGTTGCACTCGGTAAAATCTCTAACATTAAGCATTTTTTTCCATTTTTACTTTCATTGATGGCACTTCAGAAACAAGGTAGTTGAAATCTTCATTAGACATCCTGCAGAAATTTTCGAATTTTTCACATTGCTCTGTTAGTAAGTCTGCCAATAAGTGTGTGCCACAATCCATACACCATTAACAAAAAATCTCAACAGCTATATCAAATACCCATAATTTGCAAATTATACTGTATATTTAAATTTTAAAAAGTATATTATGGAAAAAATTACTTTTAACTGACTAGTACCTACGCGCCTTGCTTTTAAGTAAGCGACACAATCAACAATCCTCTTCTTGTTTTCATCTTCTGTCTTAAACATAATTCCATATGACCGCACTGAGAAGTCAGCTGTACTTATAACGAGTTCTGAATAGATATCCATCTCGTAGAACTACGTAACGACGAATTTTCGTAGTTCCGAGAGTAAATCGATACACGATAACGTGGGTATACTTGCATCAAAGCGCTCGCCATTCGGCGAGTAGTCCTCGACACCACGCCATTCGATAAGCAATTGTTCAATAACCGCCGAGTGACGTACGTTCGGTGCTGGCTTCAGATGAGTTGGTGAACTGCAGTAGGGTAAGGTTTCAGCTTGCAGGCGTTTTTTGCTGCTTTGATCTCTACTGACGCACTATTTACATCTAAAGTTGCTTCGAACTTTAGGTGTCAAATACGGCCAGCTTTACTGTCTTGGTGGTGGTCAGTGAAGAGCAAAATATTTTCTTCCCTAACTTGTTTCCATCTCTACAAGCCTGTCGTATGCGAGAAGTTTCAGTGTCCTTTACTGCACGTCTGTGGAAGTGGCCAACAAAGTGCGTGACGTGGCTGACGCTACGCTTGTGTGTTGTCAGCGACCTGTTTGACCACCTGGTGCAGCCGCTGTGCGCAGAATCCTCGACCGACGACGCGTGCTACGGCTGCTTCACGCGCTACGGCATGATGGTTCAGGTAGCGTGCATAGCTTGGCAGACACAAAAAATATTCCAACCTGTCAGAAGAAAAGAGATATCATATGAAATACAAACAAAACAATTTTTTGACAGGAAGTAAATCATTATAAACTGTCCTTCAAGAGACAATAATTCAAACTACAAATAGTTAATTGACATTTGTATTTTCACCAACACTTATTTGCTTACCTTACTATTTATTTTCCGTTAGCTTTCTAGACACTGCGGAAACATTGCGGATAGAAGAAAGTTACTACTGAAAATCTTGAACAGCTCCGTTGCTACATAAATTGCAGCATAATTTATCACTAAAATTTGTATGAAACTAAATTACAATTCCTAATTCTAATGCGTCCTGGTATCAGCAAAGTCCTTTGAGTACGTCAAGTGCAAATACGAATTAATTGCTCTGCTTAACTTCAGAGTTGTCATTGGTTCCCTGACAAACAAATGTTGCTAAAGTACATACATAAAAAAAAGTTTTGCATCACCCCCGTTCCCAGAACTCCCGAAGATAGACTTTGACTGTGGATATTGTGTCACAGCCACAGTCACTTTGAGTGTTCAGAGATGTCACTAAACCCGCCCAAAGATGTAAACAACCACGCATAAGCAGCGCCTCTTAGACGGAAGGGCTCCGACAGCCGATCAGTTCGAGTCATTTCACCAACAAGGAGGTATACGGCTATTGCTGCCTATAGTTCAACCATGCCTAGACGCTCAGTACCGCGGTTCGATAGCGCCCGTATTGTTACTTTTTGCTAGGAAGTGTTTTCAAGGGAAGTGTCCCGGCTTCTCGGAATGTACCAAATCGATGTTGTTTGGACATGAAGGAGATGCAGAGAGATAGGAACTATCGATGACATGCCTCGCTCACGCCGCCCAAGGGCTACAACTGCAGTGAATGACCGATACCTACGGATTATGGCTCGGAGGAACTCTGACAGTAACGCCAACATGTTCAAGATTGCTTTTCGTGCAGCCACGGGTCGTCGTGTTACGACTCAAACCGTGCACAAAAGGCTGCATGATGCGCAAATCCCGACGTCCATGGCGAGGTCCATCTTTGCAACCACGACACCATGCAGCGCGCTCCAGATGGGCCCAATAACATGCCGAAAGGACGGCTCAGGATTTTCATCACGTTCTCTTCACCGATGAGTGTCGCATATGCCTTCAACCAGGCAATCATCGGAGACGTTGATTGGAGGCAACCCAGATACACTGTCCAAAGAGTGTAGCAAGACGAGGTTCCCTGATGCTTTGGGTTGGCATTGTATGGGCCCAACGTACGCCGCTGTTGGTCATGGAAGGCGCCGTAACGGCTGTACGATACGTGAATGCCCTCCTCCGACCGATAGGGCAACCATATCTGCAGCATATTGGCGAAGCATTCTTCTTCATGGACGACAATTCGCGCTCCCATCGTGCACATCTCGTGAATGACTTCCTTCAGGATAACTACATCGCTCGAATACAGCGGCTAGCATGAACCCTATCGAACACGCCTCTGACAGACTGAAAAGGGCTGTTTATGGACCACGTGACCCAACCACTCTTAGGGATCTACACCATATCATCGTTAAGGAATGGGACAATCTGGACCAACAGTACTTTGATAAACGTGTGGATAGTATGGCACGACGAATACAGGAATGCATCAACGAAAGAGGACGTGCTGCTTGGTATTAGAGGTACCGGTGTGTACAGCAATCTGGACCACCACCTCTGTATGTCTTGCTGTATGGTGGTACAACATGCAATGTTTTCATGAGCAATAAAAATGGGGGAAATGATTTTATGTTGATCTCTATTCCAATTCTTTTGTACAGGGTCAGTAACTTTCGGCACGGAGGTGATGAAAAACTTTTTTCTTTATGTGTGTACGTTATCTAATAACACATAAAATCTAACAGTCTGCTAATAATAATAGAATTTGCCTTACCTGATCTTTCCTTTTTCTGAATTTTATTTACAAATGTAGCACTGCTACGGTACATCACTTCTGCATTGTGACATTTAAAACTGCATTGATGAATCCTGAATGAGATTTTCACTCTGCAGCGGAGTGTGCGCTGATATGAAACTTCCTGGCAGATTAAGACTGTGTGCCCGACCGAGACTCGAACTCGGGACCTTTGCCTTTCGCGGGCAGATGCTCTACCATCTGAGCTACCGAAGCACGACTCACGCCCGGTACTCACAGCTTTACTTCTGCCAGTACCTCGTCTCCTACCTTCCAAACTTTACAGGAGCTCTCCTGCGAACCTTGCAGAACTAGCACTCCTGAAAGAAAAGGTTCGCAGGAGAGCTTCTGTAAAGTTTGGAAGGTAGGAAACGAAGTACTGGCAGAAGTAAAGCTGTGAGTACCGGGCGTGAGTCGTGCTTCGGTAGCTCAGATGGTGGAGCACCTGCCCGCGAAAGGCAAAGGTCCCGAGTTCGAGTCTCGGTCGGGCACACAGTTTTAATCTGTCAGGAAGTTGCATTAATGAACATAGTCACATGAACGCAGTCCATCCATTACAACAACGGTGCATAAATCAGATAGTTGTCAATATAAAAAGACAGGTTAAAAGGAAAGCTCATTTTCCAGCTCCTCCGCTGTCCCCATAGGTTACTTTTATAGACGAAGCGTATCTTCTATTGTCAACTGTATCATGAAAATGTGTTTCATTGTACCAAAGGACGATGCCAACCTTCCAACAGTCGGACATACAACAAACACTGAAACTACAGACATCGGTCCAGCAGAGAAACAAATTGCGTTAAAGCTTTCTGAGCTCCCTGAACATGAAGTACATTCCAGCTACTCTATTCAGTACTAACAACCTTCTTTGCTGTAGCTGAGTAAATCTTCTTTTTCTTCTTCCGGGTCACGGAAATTTTCGACCGTATGAACCATTCTGGCTCGAGACACTTAGTTCAGAATTTTACGTTTTCGTTTCTCTTCCTTCTGCCTGACCCGAAAGAGAGAAATTATATTTCCTTAAAAAGTATTTTAGTGTAAACATCTTTGCTCTATCATATTTTCAACCGTGCGGGGTAGCCGCGCGCTCTAGGTCGTCTTGTCACGGTCCGCGCGGTTCCCCCCTTGGAGGTTCGACTCCTCCTTCGCGCGTGGGTGTATGTGTCGTCCTTAGTGTAACTTAGGTTAAGTAGTGCGTAAGCTTAGGGACCGATGACCTCAGCAGTTTGGTCCCATAAGACCTTATAACAAATATCCAAATTTTTTATCATCTTTTCAGAGCAGAACTACAAGTACGTTTTCATTTACAGGCTCCGGATGCATATGAAGAACTAAAAAAGTGCGCGAGAAAGTATCTGAATGGTACGTCATTCGCACAGTGTCAGGCAGTGGTGAGTCAACAAATAATTTACTTAGTGATGACAGTACATAACTTTCATTGCACCATAGTGAGCTTATACTCAGAATACAGCCACAGTGAGACAGTTCCAAAGCGCTGTTCAGTCCATGCTCCATTACGCAAATTATTTTCTGCTTTGCTTTGCTTTGAGCGTTTTATAAATTTAGTCGATTGCAAGGTTTGAATTTCGAACTATTCGTAAACAATGTTAAAGCCGGTTCCCATCACACCACAGTAGTTAATTGGTGGCGGGGGCTTGGCAAGCACTTGGATAGGTGACTATCTGGATCTTCTGAGCGCCGTTGGTAAGTGGGTCGCACTAAGCCTGTGTGAGACCAGTTCAGAAGCTACGTGCTGGGAAGTAGCCGCTCCGGTTACGAAAACTGACAACGGCTGGAAGAGCGGTGTGCTGATCACAGGCCCCTTCATATCCGCATCCAATGACGTCTGTCGACTGAGAATGTCACGCCGGTCGGTCAGTACTGTTGAGCCTTCCAAGGCCTGTCCGGATGGAGTTAGTTTGAGGTTTAATCTTGTTAAATCTTGGAAAAAATGCTTGTGGCAATGAAATTAGGCACAAATGTACCTTTCATGGTACAGAGGACCAAATTTGTCAACACATAAGAAAACAGTCATTTTTTATCACTCCAGAGTCACCCATATGCATTCGAGATACTTAGTAGGTACTGATCTAGAACGGTGAACCATTTAATTCGGGGATGGCCAAGAATTCAGCTCACCACCAGTGCTTTTGCTCACATACGAAATCTCTCTCACCTGGCTGCACATATCCCCAACCGCCACACCACGCTGTCCGAGCATATCGACGGGGAAGAGGGGAAACCGCGAAAGCGCCCATTTAAGTGACAATGCTGTCGCTCTGCATACAGCCTGATTTCTCATCCCATATTTCGCAACAAAACAGATCCAGAAATCTTGTAGTTTCATAAATTGTCTTTGGTGCGCTAAAGACGTCATTTTTATCAACTAAAAACTGTAGGAATACGGACAGATGTAGACATACATGTTCACAGATTTTCGCACTCAGGTTTCTGCGCAATCGGGAATCACTTACTTTCATAACCAGAAAAGTCCTTTCATAGATATGTTTTGATTGAAATATTTTATCACTTGCAATCTTATTATGTAGACGAGGAAATTCTCTCTGAAGAAGAAAACGTAGGCTTCCCAATGAGCTCTAAGGTAAGAGCTAACTTCATGCACCCGTGAGATGGGGGTAGGGTCTTTGATTAGTAATGGAAACGTCCTCGATCCCCCGGGTTCGAAACCCGTCACTGCTTAAATTTTGATTAATAATCAGCGTTGACGGCGGAAAACTTCCTACATAAGAAGTCACCTTCATTCTGCCAAGGGCCTTGTCAAAGAGGTCGGAGAAGCGAACAGAGGTTCAGGGCACTCTCTTGTCCTAGGGGTGGGAAACTGCCCATAAAGGCGGAAGAATCAGCAATGATCAACGGCATGAGGATGCAGAAGGCAATGGAAACCACTGCATTAAAGACACGTAACGTGTATCCACAGGACACGTGGCCTGTATTTCAAGAAGTGTCATGATGATCTCCCTATTGGCAAAAGATTCCGGAATAGTCCCCCATTCGGATCTCCGGGAGGGGCTGTAAAGAGAGCAGTGACCATGAGAAAAAGATTCAATAATCAACAAAAGGATAACTTTGTACGAGTCGAAGCGTGGAAGGTCAGACGCTGGAACATGGTAGGGAAACTAGAAAATCTGAAAAGGGAAATGGAAAGGCTCATTGTAGATACAGTAGGGGTCAGTGAAGTTATATGGAAACAAGACAAGTATTTCTGGTCAAATGAGTATAGGATAACATCAATTAGCACTCCGTCTGATCTAATGAACGTAAATTACATTGCTTATCAACCAGTTCCATCTGCTAAGGCGTTTTGAAGTGAAGACAATAAACGCTCTCGAAAACAGTTTCAAACGAGGCGTAGCATTGTCGGTGTCTTCAAAAAGTATGGAAAAATATTATTGTGACTCTTTTAAGGTCACAACGAATCCTTCAGAGCTCTCGTTTTCATTAACACCAGTGTGCCTAGGGAAATGTACACTTCTCTATGTGAGAATACGTTCGTTCTCATTGTTATTTTCTTTTTAAGTGCATCCCCATGAAATCAGAAATGATTTGATTCTCAGCTTCTAATGTCTTTCAGTGGTCGTTGCAGTCAAGCGCACTTCATGCGCCCACGCGATCACTACGGTCGCAGGTTCGAATCCTGCCTCGGGCATTGATGTGTGTGATGTCCTTAGGTTCGTTCGGTTTACGCAGTTCTAAGTTATAGGGGACTAATGACTTAACTTCTAAGTCCCATATTGCTGAGAGCCATTTTGTACCACTTCATGTGCGATATCTGAAACGCTATATTTTTCTTCATGAATTCAGTAACGATGGGCTTACATCGAAAACTCTTCGTTCAGTACCATCAAAAATTGTTGCAACTGACAGCTGAATAACGCGTGTGATTTCAGCAGCTTTACTATCGGTACCACCAATTTCATCATGCGCTCGATGCCTCCAAGTTTACCACAAAGTGTTTCTTGATGTGCAAAACAATGAATCCTGCGTCTGTTGATCGTTTTCATTTTCTGTTGTCTCATATTCAGGTAAATCTTAAATTCTTTCTGCGTGGTTTTGTAACGTCGTTTCATAACAAATCTGCGGTACCCTCCATTATGCGACTGTACATCGCATAATTGATATTAAGAATTCTTATCCTGGCCATTAATTCCTAATTATTTGTAAAAGCTTGTGACGATGGACCGCAAGACTACATTTTGTGCAAAAGGCTGGGACCTGTGGGCTTTCCTTATACTACGAACAGATAACGAACAGTAAACAGCATTGACACCACGGTTCTGCCGAAGTGAGGAAAATAGTGCAGAGAGAGAACTGTCGCATCACAGTACTAAATGAAATGTCGCGATGTGCCGTGTATTTCCGATAATTATCGAACAAAGCTGGGACAGGCCGACCTTCGGCCGCACGTATCCCGCTCATCTTCATCCCTGTGGTTTGGCACGCTATGGCCGATTCAGGCATAAACGGTTTCCTGCGAGCAGTAACTTCAGAGAGCAACGTATTTTAATATTATTTTACATCAATAATTTCTGAGTATGTAAAGCGAATTCTGCATTCCATTTTTCCTTCCATTTTCAGATCTGGGATGCTGAAGTGAATGAGGATGGACAGTCGCCTGTATTCTGCGATTTTGAAGTGTGCGTTAGGAAGTGGGACATGTTGCAGCTGGTAAGTGTGGCGAACAGTCAGTTGGATGAACGCGTAGGCTGTAGTCTGTGAACAGTTACTGTTTTTGTGAAATTATGAACATTTCTGATACAGCTTTCTTCATATTTTATTATGTGTTTGCTTTCTTTTGTAGGTCGACGCCTGCGCCAATCAGAACAGAAGCACCAAATCTGAAGCGGAGAAGTACGTGCAAACAACATTCTGCATTGTTGATGAACTACGCCGACGCAAATTTGTAAGTGCTTAGCTAAGTGAAAAGAAATCAGTAATTTGTACTTAAAATCAAAAGATAACAGTGAATGGAATCTGAGAGTTATGTGCCACTTTTCACGTTAACCAATTGTTATGGAGCTATCACAACCTCCGTAGCTTACAAACGACAATTTGGCAGAACGTGATACAAATCATACGGAGATCCGAATATGGGACTATTTTACCTCCGGAATATTTTACCCAAAAGGACGCCATCATCATTTAACCATACAATAAGCTGCATGTCCTCGGGGAAAAAAACGGCTATAGTTTCCCTTTACTTTCAGCCGATCGCAGTACGAGCACAGCAGGGCCGTTTTGGTTAGTGTTCAGGGCCAGATCAGTCAATCATCGAAACTGTTAGCCCTACAACTACTGAAAAGGCTGCTGCCCCTCTTCACGAACCACACGTTTGTCTGGCCTCTCAAAAATACCCCTCCGTTGTGGTTGCACCCACGGTACGCTTATGTGTATCGCTGAGGCAAGCAAGCCTCCTCACCAACGGCAAGGTCCATGGTTCATGAGTGGGGGAGGGGGGGGGGGGGGAGAAAGGCAACGTTAACGATGTGGGCCTGTAATCTAGTGAATTACTCCTACTACCTTTCCTGTGCAACTTTCCAGTCTTTGGGTACGGATCTTTCGTCGAGCGAACGGTTGTTTGTGATTGTTAAGTATGGAGCTAATGCATCAGCATACTCCGAAAGGAACCTAATTGGATTACAGTCTGGACTAGAAGGCTTGCTTTTATTAAGTGATATAAGTTACATCACTAATCCAAGGATATTTATTTCTACGTTACTCATGTTGGCAGGTGTTCTCGATTCGAATTCTGGAATATTTACTTCGTCTTCCTTTGTGAAGGCATTTCGGAACGCTGTGTTTAGTAACCCTGTTTCGGCAGCACTGTCTTCGATAGTATCTCCATTACTATCGCGCAGACAAGGCATTGATTGTTTCTTGCTGCTAACATACTTCACATACGACCGGAATCCTTTTGGATTTTCTGCCAAGTTTCGAGAAAAAGTTTCGCTGTGGGAACTATTATAAGCATCTCGCATTGAAGTGCGCTAAAATTTCGAGCTTCTGTAAAAGTTTGCCAATCTTGGGGATTTTTAGTATGTTTAAATCTGCCATGTTTGTTTCGCTGTTTCTGCAACAGTGTTCTAACGCGTTTTGTGTGCCAAGGAGGATATGCTCCGTCGTTTGTTAATTTATTTGGTATAAATCTCTCAATTGCTTCCGATACTATTTCTTTGAATTTAAGCCACATCTGATCTACACTTATTAATTTGAAATGAGTGGAGATTGTCTCTCAGGAAAGCGTCAAGTGAATTTTTATCTACTTTTTTGAATGGGTATATTTTTCACAAATTTTCGAGGATTTGGGGATTACAATATTCAATCTCGCTACGACAACCCTGTGTTCACTAATCCCTGAATCGGTTTTGATTTCATTATTATCTCAGGATTATTTGTTGCTATGACGTCAAGTGTGTTTTCACAACCGTTTACTATTCGCGTGGGCTCATGAACTAACTGCTCGAGATAATTTTCAGAGAATGCGTTTAGCACAATTTCGGATGATATTTTATGTGTACCTCCGGAATTAAACGTATATTTTCGCCAATACATCGAGGGTAAATTAAAGTCACCACCAACTATTATTGTATGAGTCGGGTACCTTTTCGAAATCAAACTTAAGTTTTATTTGAACGTTTAGCAGCTGTATCATCTGAATTGGGAGGTCGGTAAAGGGATCCTATTACAATTTTTTCCCGTTGCCAACAATGACCTCTGCCGTCACTTACTCAAAAGAAGTATCTACTTCAATTTTGCGACAAGTTAAACTACTTCAAGAAAAAGGAATAACTATCCCCTATGATAGCTATGCTGTAGGATAACTTATAGGATAACTATCCTGTTTAAGATTAGTAACGTAAAGACAAACAAAATAATTCTGATGATTCTACTCATTCTACATAAAAAGTTCAGTAATTCAACATACACAAGAAAAAAATGACTTAAAATCTAATATCGTGGGCCTACAACAGCAGCCTACAGTGGAAACTGTCCATTGATAGCGGCCCTAAAATAAATTAATATGTTAAAAATCCGCCTCAGTTGCGAAATGTTACTGGTCTTTACCGAGGTTTCAGGTAACTCTAGCCTTCTTCAGAAGCATAAAATAAACTAATACATGCCAGAATAAGTCACGGTCAAACATAGAAAGCTAAAATACCGTGGTACCACGTCAAACTACGTTACTCAGCTGAGGAACACCCACGGCCCCACTTCGTGGAAAGCGGTCGGTCAGCCGCGGACGCTACGTTGGAACGTAGGAGTGTCCATGAGGACAGCAGAGTATTTCTTTCGCTTCTTTTCCCTCTTTCGTTGTATTCTTCCTCCAGATTTAAGAAAAGGTCTGATGTGTTTCTGGGACACAATAGTAGGCCTAGACTGAACATTATCCAAGCTCCTGCAAGAACATTTTGACTCACTTATCTTGTGTCATTAATATGGTTCGTGGAGATCTCCAATGCTTGAATTTGGCTGTCTCCTTCTTCTATTGTGTCAGCACTTAGAGCAGTAGGCCCGTCAGGAACTAGTCGGTCTGCTACTAAACCTGTAGCAAATCCATGGTCGTTAGAAACGTCTCTACTGAAGGAGGAAATGACACAAGTCTTGAATACTGCTTGGATATTTGATGGCGTAAACGCAAGAGGATATCCCGAAGTCACTACTCCTGGAATGTCACATATTGTCATCATAGAACATGGGTGATATAACATCCACGAATTACTTGCGGTATTCACGTACTTCTCCAACGTTTAGATCTAAGGGTTGCAATTGATGGGAACAGTGAGTGGCGAAGTGACAATAAAACAGTACCGTTCTCTTAAGCATAGTTCAGCCCACTAATCAACAGCTGAGAACCATGATTATCAAGGAGAAGTGGAAGTCGACTATGTTTAGAGTACTCTGAGTTAGCTGCAAAGTGTTTCAAAAATTCGCAGACATGTTCTTCCATCATCCATCCAGAAGGGTTACTGGCTTCACGGCAGCCCACTGGCCCATTATGAATAAAATGTTCTTTGGAGTACAATCAGGCAAAAATGAAGATTGGTGGAATGCAGTTCCTAGCAGCAGAAACAGCAGCAGTTAATTTAATTAGGCTACCACGTTCTCCAGATGTGATCGACACCACTTGCTTTAAATCTTTTCGTGACACACTTGGATTTGGCTTTTTTATTGTTTCAATGCCATTCTCGCCCATGTTTCAAATATATTTCGGCTCAAAGTTGTATCGCTTCATTACAGTAGCTAGGTTATCGAAATAGCGCCAACGTTCGTATTATTGAAGCTAGAGGATCGGTCTAGGTTGTTAGCTTCAGGAGTAGTAACTGCCAAATCTGGGTCTTTTCATGAACCCAGAAAACCAGTCATTCCCATCTTGTCGAGATTCAGTCGATTTTACAGATACATTTAGCTCATTAGAAAAGCTAATTTATAACCAAACTTTCAGAAAAATGGTTCAAATGGCTCTGAGCACTATGGGACTCAACTGCTGAGGTCATTAGTCCCCTAGAACTTAGAACTAGTTAAACCTAACTAACCTAAGGACATCACAAACATCCATGCCCGAGGCAGGATTCGAACCTGCGACCGTAGCGGTCTTGCGGTTCCAGACTGCAGCGCCTTTAACCAAATTTTCAAATTTCTTTTGGACTAAGACCGAAGTACGTATCAGACGCAGCTTTTATATACTCTGCCAGTTCATTTTCAAGAGTAACTGTAAGCATACGTCTATTAGGATAGTAGCCTACACGCAGTGAATGGCAGGTTACATCACTTCTTGAATGCTCATCAGAAAACTTTTGACACTAACGAGCCAATGTCCGATAACTTGTATTGTAATCTTTGACAACAGGGCTTATGGATTTATTTTCCAATTTCACCATTCGAGCCGCTTTCAGCATAGTGTCTGCGGATGTTAGACCTTTATCTACTTTCCTTTCAAAATTTCTAGGCATCTTGATAGTGAAAACGCAAATTGAGAGGATGTAACCAGAAAAGCAAACAGTTTCGTGGAGATGGTTATCCCACGCGACAGGCAAATCCGTTGGTTGTGTCACAAGCAAACCGAGGAGTCATTTTCAAAACTGTAGCCGCTATTCAGTTTTGTGTGTGTCATAACGATTTAGGAACACCGCACGTAATATATTGAATATGTATTGAATTATATTCTACATGACTGTAGAAGGCGATCATCAGTACAACAAAAAGGTTTGTAGTTAAATAGAACGATAATAATGCACTAAGTTTTACTCACGAACACTAGTAACAGAAAGGTGTGAACAGCTCCTCACTCACTCCACAGAAACAACTGAAACTTCACGCAACAAATGTAGAAGTGCAGCCGCTCTCAAGAATGTAATTCCAGTATAGTGTGATATCTGGTGACCGAGTTATTAACTATGGGAGAAGCAACATGTGTGACTACCATACCCGATCCCCCTACTTCCTTTTCAGTACGGCTTGCGTTTCATGTCTTCGACTTGTATAACTGCATTTCCGTTTCTGTGCTGGTTATAAATAGCCTAAACTCATTGTATTTTTTCTCTGCTGCTCTATGGGTAGCGTCATTGATTAGTAATCAAAATTTCCTTTCTCCTGGGTAGGATGCGCGCCACCGCTCATATTTTCAATAAAAATCATCAGAAATAGTGGCCGAAAACTTCAGAAATAGGAAGTCACACTCACTCAGCTAGCGGCTGAGGAGTGGACAGATATTTAGGGCACCGTTTTGCCCTTGGGGTGGAAAACTGCTCCTAAACGGCAATGATCAATAGCATGAGGATGCAGAAGGCTATGGGAACCACTGCATTAATGATACATAACATGTATCCACAGGACATGTGATGCGCATCTGAAAAAGTCTCATGACGATCTCTCCAGTGACAGAAGATTCTGGAGAAGTCACCCGTTCAGATCTCCGGGAGGAGACTAGCAAGTGAATGGTGACCACCAGAAAAATATTGAATAACCAATGAAAAGGCAACGTTCTAAGAGCAATTAAGCACAGAACCGACTCGTGGAGATAACATCTTGGACCTACTGATAACAAACAGACCCGAACTTTTCGACTCTGTATGTGCTGAACAGGGAATCAGTGATCATAAGGCCGTTGCAGCATCCCTGAATATGGAAGTTAGTAGGAATATAAAAAACGGGAGGAAGGTTTATCTGTTTAGCAAGAGTAATAGAGGGCAGATTTCAGACTACCTAACAGATCAAAACGAAAATTTCTGTTCCGACACTGACAATGTTGAGTCTTTATGGAAAAAGTTCAAGGCAATCGTAAAATGCGTTTTAGACAGGTACGTGCCGAGTAAAACTGTGACGGACGGGAAAAACCCACCGTGGTACAACAACAAAGTTAGGAAACTACTGCGAAAGCAAAGAGAGCTTCACTCTAAGTTTAAACGCAGCCAAAACCTCTCAGACAAACAGAAGCTAAACGATGTCAAAGTTAGCGTAAGGAGGGCTATGCGTGAAGCGTTCAGTGAATTCGAAAGTAAAATTCTATGTACCGACTTGACAGAAAATCCTAGGAAGTTCTGGTATTACGTTAAATCAGTAAGTGGCCCGAAACAGCATATCCAGACACTCCGGGATGATGATGGCATTGAAACAGAGGATGACACGCGTAAAGCTGAAATACTAAACACCTTTTTCCAAAGCTGTTTCACAGAGGAAGACCGCACTGCAGTTCCTTCACTAAATCCTCGCACAAACGAAAAAATGGCTGACATCGAAATAAGTGTCCAAGGAATAGAAAAGCAACTGGGAATCACTCAACAGAGGAAAGTCCACTGGACCTGACGGGATACCAATTCGATTCTACACAGAGTACGCGAAAGAACTTGCCCCCCTTCTAACAGCCGTGTACCGCAAGTCTCTAGAGGAACGGAAGGTTCCAAATGATTGGAAAAGAGCACAGGTAGCCCCAGACTTCAAGAAGGGTCGTCGAGCAGATGCGCAAAACTATAGACCTATATCTCTGACGTCGATCTGTTGTAGAATTTTAGAATATGTTTTTTGCTTGAGTATCATGTCGTTTTTGGAAACCCAGAATCTACTATGTAGGAATCAACATGGATTCCGGAAACAGCGATCGTGTGAGACCCAACTCGCTTTATTTGTTCATGAGACCCAGAAAATATTAGATAGAGGCTCCCAGGTAGATGCTATTTTTCTTGACTTCCGGAAGGCGTTCGATACAGTTCCGCACTGTCGCCTGATAAACAAAGTAAGAGCCTACGGAATATCAGACCAGCTGTGTGGCTGGTTTCAAGAGATTTTAGCAAACAGAACACAGCATGTTGTTATCAATGGAGAGACGTCTACAGACGTTAAAGTAAGCTCTGGCGTGCCACAGGGGAGTGTTATGGGACCATTGCTTTTCACAATATATATAAATGACCTAGTAGATAGTGTCGGAAGTTCCATGCGGCTTTGCGCGGATGATGCTGTAGTACACAGAGAAGTTGCAGCATTAGAAAATTGTAGCGAAATGCAGGAAGATCTGCAGCGGATAGGCACTTGGTGCAGGGAGTGGCAACTGACCCTTAACATAGACAAATGTAATGTATTGCGAATACATAGAAAGAAGGATCCTTTATTGTATGATTATATGATAGCGGAACAAACACTGGTAGCAGTTGCTTCTGTAAAATATCTGGGAGTATGCGTGCGGAACGATTTGAAGTGGAATGATCATATAAAATGAATTGTTGGTAAGGCAGGTACCAGGTTGAGATTCATTGGGAGAGTGCTTAGAAAATGTAGTCCATCAACAAAGGAGGTGGCTTACAAAACACTCGTTCGACCTATACTTGAGTATTGCTCATCAGTGTGGGATCCGTACCAGATCGGGTTGACGGAGGAGATAGAGAAGATCCAAAGAAGAGCGGCGCGTTTCGTCACAGGGCTATTTGGTAACCGTGATAGCGTTACGGAGATGTTTAACAAACTCAAGTGGCAGACTCTGCAAGAGAGGCGCTCTGCATCGCGGTGTAGCTTGCTGTCCAGGTTTCGAGAGGGTGCGTTTCTGGATGAGGTATCGAATATATTGCTTCCCCCTACTTATACCTCCCGAGGAGATCACGAATGTAAAATTAGAGAGATTCGAGCGCGCACGGAGGCTTTCAGACAGTTGTTCTTCCCGCGAACCATACGCGACTGGAACAGGAAAGGGAGGTAATGACAGTGACACGTAAAGTGCCCTCCGCCACAAACCGTTGGGTGGCTTGCGGAGTATAAATGTAGATGTAGATGTAGACGTGCAACATCAGAAGTTGTAACCTGGTAGGGAAGTTAGAATATGTGTATAGTGAAATGCTGAAGCTCAGTCTAGATATAGTGGGGGTCGGTGAAGTGAAGTGGACAGAAGATAAGATTTCTGGTCAGATGAGTGGAAGGTAATATCAACAACAACAGAAAATGGTACAAAGAGAGTAGGATTCGTCATAAATAGGAAGATAGGGCTGGGAGTGAATAACTCTTAACAGTTCAGTGATACGGTTCTTTTCATTGGAATCGACAGCAAATAAACACCAACAAGAACAGTTCAGGTACATATGGCGACGTCGCAAACCAAAGATGAAGAGAGACAAAAGGTATATGAGGATATTGAAAGGGTAATTCAGTAGGTAAAGTGAGATAAAAATTTAATAGGGGGATTGGAATGAGATTGTAGGGGAAGGAGTAAAAGAAAGGGTTAGGAGAAAATATGGGCTTCGAAGTAGGAGTACGAGAAAAGAAGACTCACTGGGTTAGCAACAAATTCAGCTAGTAACAGCGAATACTCCGTCCAAGAATTACAAGAGGAGGTGGTGTAGTGGGAGAAGGGAGTGAGATATGAGAAGATTTCAGGTAGACTTCATCATGGTCACGCAGAGACCCCGAAATCAGATGCTGGATTGTAACGTATGCCCAGGAGCAGAGATAGACCCAAATCCTATATTGGTACTGATGAAGAGTAGTCCGAAGTTTAAGAGACTAGTCAGGAAGATTGAACGCGCAAACAAATCGAACATGGATGTACTGAAGAACTAAGAGATGGACTTGAAGTGCTCTAAGGCTCTAGCTCAGTAAGCATTTCAGTTGAAGGAAGATGGACATTTCCAAACAGGGAAATCACAGAATTTGGAAAGAAAAACACAGGCACAAAAAAGGTAACTTCAAAGAAATCATGGCTAACGGAAGGAATACTTCAGTTTATCGACGAAAGATAGAAGAACAAAAATATTCACGGAAATTCAGTAATAGAAATACACAAGTCACTTAAAAATGAAATAAATAATAAGTGCTGGGAAGCCAAGGCGAAGTGGTTGCGTGAAGAATGTGAAGAGCTCGGAAAAGAAATGATTGTCGGAAGGACTGACTCACTATATAGAAGACTCCAAACAACCTTCGGTGATATTAAAAGCAAGGGTGATAACATTAAGAGTGCAATAGAAATCCACTGTTAAAGGCAGAGGAGAGAGCGGAGAGGCGGAAGGAGTTTATTGAAGGGCCAGTATGAGGAGGAAGACATGCTCGATGACGTGATAGATGAAGACTCAGGAGCCAGTATAGAAGAAAAAAGGGAGTCTAGTATTAGAATCAGAACTTAAAAGAGCCTTGGAAGACTAAAAGACGAATAAGGCAGAAGGAATAGATAACATTCCACTGGAATTTCTAAAATCATCATGTAAAGTGACAGGACCTGGAAAAAGCAATAGACAATGTAGAATGGGGTGAGATGTTTAAATTCTGAAGAAAACATGTGAAAGCTATAGGGAAAGACAGGTAACAGATAAATTAACAAGATCTCAGGTAAAACAGTAACAGCAGAAGACAAAGAACGAAATGCTCGAATCAAAATGGTGTAGGACATCGATATGGTATTTCTCTCCTACCGTTCATTCGATACATCGAAGACGCAATGACGCAAATAAATGAAAGGTTCAAGAGGGGATTTAAAATTCTGGGTTAAGGGATATGAATGGTAAGACTGCAATTCTCAGTGAAAGTGAAGAAGAATTTACAGGGTCTGCTGAATGGAACGAACAGTCTAAAGAATACAAAATGTGTACTGATATATCGAAGAAAGACAAAAGTAATGAGTACCGGCGGAAATGAGAAGAGCGAGAAACATAACATCAGGAAGAAGATGAAATGAAGTAATTCTGGTACCTAAGAAGCAAATTAACCCAGGACGGATTGTACAAGAAGAACATAAAAAGTAAACTACCACTGGCAAAAAGGGCTTTCCTGGCCAAGAGAAGTGTACTAGTGTCAACCACAGGCCTTAATTGAAGGTAGTAATTCCTGAGAATGTACATTTGGAGCACAGCGTTGGATAGTAATGAAACACGGACTATGCGAAAATCGGAACAGAAGAGAGACGAAACATCTGAGACGTAGTGCAACAGAAGATTATTGAAAACTATAGGATAAAGACTGAGGAGGTTCTCTGGAGAATCGACGAGGGAGAGAATATATGGAAAACACTGACAAGAAACAGTGACAAGAAGGTAGGACATTCGTGAAGACATCATGGAATAACTTTCACGATGCCAGAGGCAGCTGTAAAAACTGTAGAGGAAAACAGAGATTGTAATGCATCCAGCAAATAAATGAGGATATTGGCTGGAAGTGTCATTCTGAGAAGAAGAGTCTGACACAGGAAAGGAATTCATAGCGGGCCACATCAAACCTGTCACTCGACTGATCATTCACTCAAAAAAAGAAAATAAATAAATGATCAAAACTCAAAATTGTGTGTTGCAAGCAACATTTTCCAAAGCTGTCACAAAATCTATAGATCCTATAACCGATTGCCTTTCTTTAACCTATCTGCTCGGATAGGTTGTAGGGTCAGTTTTTACCTACTGTGTTCTTACATTTCTACCTGAAACAAATTGGCATTCCTCGAAATCGGGTTCTATTAGCTTTTCCAATCTTCTGTAAATAATTCGTGTAAGTATATTGCAATCACGACTTATTATGATCTTCCCATAACATTCGCACTTATCAGCACGGGCCGTCTTTGGAATTGAGGTTATTACATGCTTCTTAACGTAATCGCGTATATCTTGCACGTCAAGATTAATGGTTTAGTTGTGACTGGCTCTCTTAAGGATGGGACGCTTACCGTGTTTGGCTTAATGGAAGAGATAGTAAAGATTCAAACCAGGATTTCACGGTTCGTCAAAGTGAGAATGTCACAAAAATGCTCAACGAACAATGGCGGTAGACGTTATGCATTGTGAGGAGCCCTGGTCACAAATTCCCAAGAACACAATCTGCAAATAACGTCGAGTACCACAACTTTGTCCAATACACGTCGATGATGAAATTAAATTCTGGCCCATGTTGAAGTGTGCGGACAGTGTTACTGTGTGAATGGGGTAGGCTGGTGGCAAAAGGAGACTGGTTGAGTATGTACACTGTACGGTAGCTTGTGGAGCACGGTTGTAAATGCAGTTGTGTGCTATACCGGTTGTCTGCTTGCAGATGATTGAACCTCGGGACCTATACGGCTACTACAGCTCTATGACGTATGCGCTGTACGTGACGGAGGACGGCGAGCTGCGTGTGACGATGACCCACGGCGTCGTCAATAGGTACAGCTGCGATGCCTCATAGTCCCCGGCGGAAACGTTTACAACCTCTTTCGATGGACTCAAGTGTGTCTCCTGGACGCAACAATAATAACATCACACAAAAAATTTCCTATAACGTAAAACGAGATTCTCTGTCAACAATAAATTGCAATTCCTTACAATACTTCGTGTACTCTTCAATTGTGCCCACGATGTCTTACCCTTTGCGATTATTGTTGGGATCGACAACTGGGAAAATTCGTGGTCGATCAAAAGTGTATGCTAGACTGAGACCCGAACCAGAAATCTTGTCTTTCTCATACTGACCTGATCCCCATTACCGATCTATAATCTCATTTGTGGCACCACATCTAATCGAACGTTAAAACAACCTTTGAAATGTGAAATACCTTCTTTTGTTCTGTATCTGACTTCCCGCATTTTTTGATATGTTGCTTGCTGATTTATTTGTTGTACTCTCTCGCTTTTCATGTATCAACAAGTGAGTTAAAATAAAGTGTGTTTTCTCACTATGAGCATATATTTACGGTACTCATTGTGGATGGTGGTTTCTGTGGCGAAAACACGGAGAACCACGATTTTCGAGAAGCGCGTTATTTGGTGGCTATAGCATAAGCCACCTCGTCGAACCAGTTACTGCGCAATTGTGACGGAGTGACAGCTACTCTAGTTCCGGAAGCGCTTAAAATCGACGCACTTTTGCTTGAAAATCCGGATAATATGCTGCGCACGCACATTTTACAGGTTACTTAACCGCGTCTTCCACCCCAATCTAACAAATCATCGAACGCTGTACATGACGCGATAAGGAAATTTCATTTACAGTTTGAGCTTACCATTTGTGCTTTAAACACTCAATCTCTTTTCATATTGTTAGATATTATTCATGGCATACTCGCCGTGTGCAAGTAACCACACTTGGAAGACTATGTGCTTTGCCGTGTTCGAAAAGCATGAGATCTACGCATTGAGGAAGCATTAAAACTGAAATTAAAAATTTAAAAGAACCCCGGAAAAAAACTTTAATAAATCAAAAAATATATATTCCCCTTTTAAGTTTAATTTAAGGAATAGTGCTATGAGCGAAGAGTTATCGCAGTGTGGACCATCAGGTGAACAATATTAATAAAAAAAGAATTTAGCAGGAGCTGTCCATTCTAGAAGAGCATACTTTTAATATAGGTGGGCACAAGAGTCATTTCTTCTACTCATGTGGGTCCAGTATCCACATTTCAATCTAAGTGAGTAGCGACGCTGTAATTACTTATTGTATACATATGAAAACAAATCTGCCTTTAATTGGCTTAACACTTCTAAAGAATAGATATATCTCCTTAGTTTGTGTCAATTTTTCACTTCATTTTTTATTGTATTTTTTAGCCATTTGTTGTATAAGGCATACAGTATGTTATTGGACAAGTCACTGTGATTTACAATACACATTTTTAAATTATACAAGAATATTTACATTGATTTAGGTTTAATATTATCACAACTGAAAATACAGCTTTCATACATAATATTTAACACAAGCAATTCAATCAATTTTTTTATGTAAAAATTATGATTAACATTTCATTCATACTTTTTTCAGTATTTGGCAATAAATTTTTCTGTTTCAAGATATTCACTTATACCACAAGAGTACTGTTAAAATAAATATTTATGAACAACAGTTTTAAATTTTGATACGTCCTTTATTGTTTTAATGTAGTTAGGTAACTTATCGCATAGGCTGTTTCCTGTTGGCAGTGATCCATTCTGTGTTAGTGTTGTGTATCCATGTTTATTATGTATATCCTGCTTTCTCCTATATAGACATGGTAGTGGAAGGATGTATAGTTTCATAAATAAGGGCCTGCATGAGCTTCCTGAGGCTACATTTTCTATGGCTCTCAAAAATTTCTTTTGGAATATAAAACAACTCTTGCTTGCAGATGGATATCCCCAACCGATTATGCCATATCACAATAATGATTCTGTGTCTTTCAATGTGCAACCAGAAAGAATTTTGATAGTATAACAAATAGTATTCAATTTATTTGCCATGCATTTTGCATGTTGTATCCATCTTAGATCTTCTGGGATCTGTAAGCGAAGAAATTTTGTGGAGCTTAAATTTTCAAAGGTTCTGGTGAACATTACTGTCTGGTGTGAGGTCATTTATTTTGCACTGTGTGTAAGTGTTTCGTAACTGTTTCTTCGGTATTAATTACTAAATTGTTTCCAGAAAACCAGTCTGTAATGTTGGTCATACACTTTTTAGTCTAATGCAGCTGTTCTTTTCTGCTCCCACCTGTTACAATCACATTTGTGTAACCTGCAAATTTTACATAATTATGGAGTGGAATAGACTGTTCCAACTCATGTACACAAAGTAGAAACAGAATTTGTCGTAGAATGGAGCCTTGCGGAATATTATACTTAATGCTATGCTTTTCGGAGCAGTAGGACTCTATCTTATTCACTTCTTGGTTAGCAAGCTCAACTACTTGCTCTCTGTTTTGGAGATATGATTTTATATATTCATATGCTGGGCCCCTAATACCTACAGCTTCAAGTTTCTTGAGCAATATGTTGTGTTTGATGACATCTAATGCTTCAGAGAGGTCTATAAATATGGCTGAGATATGTTCTTTGCTGTCTATTGCATTCCAAGCTTCATTTAGGAATGCAAAAATAGCATTCTCAGTAGATTTAGATTTTCGGAATCCGTGTTGTGTGTTTGAGAAGTAATTCCTTTGCTGTGAAACTGATTAGTCTTTTACAACAGATTTTTCAATAATTTTTGAAAATCCAGGTACTAGTGGAACAGCCTTGTAGCTGATACTTCTGTTTTGTCCCTTTCTTGAATAGAGATTTTACTTTTGGTAGCTTAAATATTTTTGGGAACATCCCATCTGAAAGAGAACAGTTACAGATGTCGCAAGCGCCTATGAGGGGAGCAAGTTTCTTCAAGTTGTCAGTACCAAAAGAGAATTTGGGCTTCAGTTCTTTAATTATAACAAGTACACTCCTGGAAATTGAAATAAGAACACCGTGAATTCATTGTCCCAGGAAGGGGAAACTTTATTGACACATTCCTGGGGTCAGATACATCACATGATCACACTGACAGAACCACAGGCACATAGACACAGGCAACAGAGCATGCACAATGTCGGCACTAGTACAGTGTATATCCACCTTTCGCAGCAATGCAGGCTGCTATTCTCCCATCGAGACGATCGTAGAGATGCTGGATGTAGTCCTGTGGAACGGCTTGCCATGCCATTTCCACCTGGCGCCTCAGTTGGACCAGCGTTCGTGCTGGACGTGCAGACCGCGTGAGACGACGCTTCATCCAGTCCCAAACATGCTCAATGGGGGACAGATCCGGAGATCTTGCTGGCCAGGGTAGTTGACTTACACCTTCTAGAACACGTTGGGTGGCACGGGATACATGCGGACGTGCATTGTCCTGTTGGAACAGCAAGTTCCCTTGCCGGTCTAGGAATGGTAGAACGATGGGTTCGATGACGGTTTGGATGTACCGTGCACTATTCAGTGTCCCCTCGACGATCACCAGTGGTGTACGGCCAGTGTGGGAGATCGCTCCCCACACCATGATGCCGGGTGTTGGCCCTGTGTGCCTCGGTCGTATGCAGTCCTGATTGTGGCGCTCACCTGCACGGCGCCAAACACGCATACGAACATCATTGGCACCAAGGCAGAAGCGACTCTCATCGCTGAAGACGACACGTCTCCATTCGTCCCTCCATTCACGCCTGTCGCGACACCACTGGAGGCGGGCTGCACGATGTTGGGGCATGAGCGGAAGACGGCCTAACGGTGTGCGGGACCGTAGCCCAGCTTCATGGAGACGGTTGCGAATGGTCCTCGCCGATACCCCAGGAGCAACAGTGTCCCTAATTTGCTGGGAAGTGGCGGTGCGGTCCCCTACGGCACTGCGTAGAATCCTACGGTCTTGGCGTGCATCCGTGCGTCGCTGCGGTCCGGTCCCAGGTCGACGGGCACGTGCACCTTCCGCCGACCACTGGCGACAACATCGATGTACTGTGGAGACCTCACGCCCCACGTGTTGAGCAATTCGGCGGTACGTCCACCCGGCCTCCCGCATGCCCACTATACGCCCTCGCTCAAAGTCCGTCAACTGCAGATACGGTTCACGTCCACGCTGTCGCGGCATGCTACCAGTGTTAAAGACTGCGATGGAGCTCCGTATGCCACGGCAAACTGGCTGACACTGACGGCGGCGGTGCACAAATGCTGCGCAGCTAGCGCCATTCGACGGCCAACACCGCGGTTCCTGGTGTGTCCGCTGTGCCGTGCGTGTGATCATTGCTCGTACAGCCCTCTCGCAGTGTCAGGAGCAAGTATGGTGGGTCTGACACACCGGTCTCAATGTGTTCTTTTTTCCATTTCCAGGAGTGTATTACCTTTTCGTTGGTGGGGTATATAAATAGATTTATTATTTACAGTATACCTGGTTTGGTTTCTGAATGTACATGGTATATTTTGATTTATAAGATAGTCAGCTATCTGCGTAAGGTAGGAATTAAATTCATTTGAAATTGTTTTAGGTTCAGATATCACAGCTGACTTCTCCATTAGGCAGTTAATTTTATGGAAAGCTTTCCGTTCTGCTGAAATTTCTTTCCTTACAGTATTCCATATGTCTTTCGTCATTTTGGTGGAATTTTTTATGTGTGTGTCAGTTGGCATTATTTTAACTAGTTAGACAACGTTTTTGAAGTTCTTTTTATAAGTTTTGTAATAAGTATCAAATTCTGGTGACGTGAGCTGTATGGATAATCTTTCTTTGCTTGAAGGTACCAGAATCCCAGCAGTGATCCATTTATTTTTTTGTTTTTGTTGTGTTTATTTTCCTGTGCGTTGGAGGGAAGCACAGTTCAAAACAGTCGGAAAAATTACTGACGAAGTTATTATATTTTCCATCTGTGTGTTTTTCGGTTATAAAATTCTTTCCAGTTTACTTTGCTTAAGTAACGCAGAAAGCAAATTTATATTTTCATTACTGTAGTTTCTACTGGTGGTTTTAAATTTCTGCTCGGTTTCTTTACTCTGAGAGACTTTTTGAGCTGCGTGATCCCCAAAGCTCGTGTTTAGTGTTTCTATCTTGTACTTAATTTCTACATTTGCTAATATCAGGTGGTAGAGGACGTCTTTGTGAGAACAGTTGGTGCTTCTACAGTAGATTTCATGTTAAAGGTTTGCAATAGATTCAGTAATTCATTGTTTTTTTGTTTATATATTCATATCACCACATATAATAACTCCTCGGTTTGTTTCTGTTAGCATTTAAGTGAATATTCCAAACATTTTAGAAAAATATTTATGTAACCAGTTGGAGCTTTGTATAAACAAAAATATTTCTAGTTTATTGTCTACTGCCTCAACTCCTAATAGCTCTACATCTTTCTCCTTCATTATTCCAACAGGAAATATTACATTTACAAAGTTTACATTATTTCTTACGTATATACAATTGCTACCATGTTTAAGAAATTTTCCACATAAATAACCACCTAGCATCAAGTTGTAAATAGGCACACAATATGTAACTTGTCCTCATCAAGCCAATGTTCTATGAGGCACAATAGTAAGGTAGTTTTTAACTTGTTTTCAAAGACGATTTGGACTTCACTTATTTTGCTAGTTAGTCATTGCACATTTAGGTCAAAGAAAACCATCTCATATTTTTTGTACTTTCCCTGCGAGTTTGGAAATAAGATGGTACTGAGATTTATCTGCCAGTTGGCACACTGATTTTTCGTATTTTTAATTTTTTCCTGGCTTGAAACCAAAACAAATTGTCATTGAGTGACACAGATGTATTTTGTCTGTGGTTCTTCCTTAAGGTGTGCTGTACTGCTTCTCCAGTTGTTGTTGGTTCTGCTACTGCTACTGTTGTTGTTGTTGCAGCTGCTGTTACTGCTACTGCTTCTGATGATGGTGTTGCTGCTGTTTCACTTATTTCTGGTGTTTACTCTTCCATATCTACTACGCTGTTCTGTGAGTTGCTTGCATTTGGTGTGTTCACTTGCGTTAGCAAAATCTCACATTTGTCTTGGAGGGTTGTAGCTTCCCTGACAGCAGATTTCAGATTTGAGTCTCCGGGTAACACACACATTTCTTTTCCATGAGATGTCACAATGCTCATTTGAGATATTATTTACTGCATCTAAACGTTTGGTTTGTATACCGTTGTCCCCAAGTTTATTTAGATGAAAGCCGTGTGTTGTGTGGAATCTTTGCCCTAAACTGCTTATGTTAAAATTTGTTACATTTCCAAACCACCTGCAAATATTTTGCATTTCCGAATTTGCAATTGCAGTTTCTTTGTTTACACATGATCATTCTATCAAGTCATAAAGAGGTGGCGCTAATGAAACAGTAACGTTTGTTAGTCTCAGCTCATACAATTTTCTTTTTAACGAGATTAAGAGGTCCGTTTTTCATTCCTTGCGACATCGTTTGATCCCACCAGGAAGACAGAGAAGTCCTTTCTGCTCAAAGAGAAAATTTTTGCTGACTCATTGACGTAGCAGCAATGAATTCCGCTCCTGGCTTTACTACGCAATTAAATTTCTGACTGCTTGTCCACCGAAATTCGGTGGCTATATTTCGCCCTTGCATGTCTCCAAGCAGTTCAAATTTTACATGTACCTGCTGTTCGGAGCGTACCGATTTTCTGCCTACTTTTGCTGTGCGCGACGTCTTGTTTGGTAGTATTTATTTTGTCGTTTTTCCTAAAACAAGTCGATAATTTCTCTGGCTAACAGCTTATCAGTGGAAATATTTTGAGACCACTTTCGCATATGATTCTTAAATACGACTGAAATATTCCATGTTCTACCTCATAAACAAAGTTGTTTTGTTTTACCAGTGGTACATTCGGACTGTTGACAACACTGGCACATTCCACAATAGGAAGAACTTGAAAGTGATTTTCGTACACTAGATTTATGTTTCCTTCACATTTCTCTACACCCTGTTTTATCTCTTTGAACTTTACCTTCCACCCAGTTCCCCGACTTCCATTCCGCGATTTTGTCGTGTTCAATAAACTTTATTCTTCATTAAGTTTCTTAATACCCAATTTCAATGAACTGATAATAAACCGTAAACTTGACATACGTTCTTTGAGCTTTGTTATTTCGTCCTTACAGCTTTCACAGTTTTTCTTTATAACAGAATAATTCACATTATTTCGCGGAGCTACACATCGAATTTTTAACCTAGATGCCATCTTGTCTCTCACATCTTACCTTTAAATTCTTGATTGCATAGAAAACATAATTAGGTAGGAACTTAGTTTCAAGCATTGGTCTGTATTACGAGGACTGTGTCTCACAGTGGTTTGCTGATAACATAGTAACTCACACTTCATTAAACCGCTAGCAAGGGGTCGCGCGGTTTGCTGTATGCGGCGCGCCGCCCGTGACCGACTGTGGCGACCCGAACGGCCATTCGCGTAAGGTTGTTTGGGGTTGGAGACCAGACAGCGAGGTCATCGGTCTCATCGGATTAGGAAAGGATGGGGAAGGATGTCCTTTCAAAGGAAACATCCCGGCATTTGCCTGGAGCGATTTAGGGAAATCACGGAAAATCTAAATCAAGATGGCCGGATGCGGGACTGAGCCGTCGTACTCCCGAATAAAGTCAAGTGTGCTAACCACAGCGCCACCTCGCTGGGTCATTCGCGTAAGGTCAGGCGTCGTTGACGGTTATATCTCTAATGCAAATATTTCGGAGTAAATGAAGCCTTAGACAACGATTTGATACTGCTACTTTGACAATTGCCTAAGTTACTTAGGTAGGTTACTTCAATTTCAATTTCATGTTTCATATATTCTGTTTTCATTTTAGTTACTTAGCGGTCACCCGACGCGATGATGAGTTGATCAGAGTAGTACTACTTATATTAAACTTATGGGGAAATACATATTTTTTTTACTTTTAGTGTTTTTCAATTTCAGTTTCATTTCATGCTATCTAAACTTCAGATTCTATTAGCAGACACGGTACGATTGACACTTTATCCCCGCGTTCACTCAAATACTTTGCAGAGATCGGTATATAGATTAATATATACTTAGCTAATTTAGTTAACATAAGCAGTATGCTGTGACGATAATTGTAAGTCAGGTCGGATGAAAATGGGTTGCCACTGCGCTCTGTTATTGGTGATAAATTGCCATCAGAAATTTGGTGGCAGCTACGATCACTAGTGACGTAGTCTGAAGTTCCAGATGCTGCATTAGGACAAATGTATCTGAACCAGTTGCCTTTCGCTAATAAAACTGCTGCGACTTCGAGTAACCGGGAGACTTGTGTTAACAGTTTGCATGTAGCTGATCAAGTGCAAAATATTTTGTTAAATGACTGTTCGAGTGGATATCCTCATATTCGTAATGGTGCAGCGGAAACAGTAGCTCATGACACTACTAGAGGTTATCAGCACCCGATGACTGAAGGAAGCCGGTCGTTGTGGCCGTGCGGTTCTAGGCGCTTCAGTCTGGAACCGCGTGACCGCTACGGTCGCAGGTTCAAACCCTGCCTCGGGCATGGATGTGTGTGATGTCCTTAGGTTAGTTAGGTTTAAGTAGTTCTAAGTTCTTAGGGACTGATGACCGCAGTTGTTAAGTCCCATAGTGCTCAGAGCCATTTTGGCTGAAGAAATCCACGCTTTCCAGTATCACTTGAACGCTCTGCAGCGGCAGTTCAACGAAACTACAGCAGTGTCGCTGACTAGAGACAGATAACAGTAGACGAAACGCACACCGCGAAGTAAAAAAACCTTTGCGCAATTGATTTTGGTAAAATTTTCGGTTCAAACAATGAGTAACAAGTACTTGAATAATGATTATTAAAACCAACAGCTGTAGCAGAAACCAACGTCGTTATGCAAAACATGTTACTTATCAATCATCTCACCGTTGCTGGGATTATTACTGCTACGAAGATACTGAATCAAGGTGGTTTAGGCCCCGCTGCACACGACTTTGTTGCTTGCACATGCTGGCATACGAACTTAATAAGTTGACTGTTTACATTTGAAGCCTTCGTTTGTCTTTGTCATTGTGGTTCGTGCGTTGATGGCAAGTTAAGCTTGGGCCTGAAGATGACTCTTTTTGGCGTCGAAATTGGTAGCATCTTTTGAATAAAAGACGTTGGTTTCCGATAAAGCTGTTGGTTTTAATCATCATAATTCAAGCACTACATGTCCGGCTGCTGTCTTACTGTCCTCGATGGGTTAACAAAGATTTAACCAGCTGGAAAATGTATTTCCGCTTGTGAAAACCTAAACAGATTCCGGTTGTGCACACGACCAGTCGCTGTGAGATGGGAACGTGTTCTACTTCTCAGTCATCATCTAAAGACAACCTCCACCAAGTCAACCACAGAAACAGTGTTCAGAACCAACATTGTCAACGTCAATATTCCAAAAACGCCGAGACGACAGGTCGTTTGGCGGATCCAGTCGCCTGTATGTAGCTGTCGTCTCAGGAACGTATCTTATTGATTCTTGAGGTTAACCAACTTTTCTGCAGGCAAACCAATACAGGCAAACTGTGGTCGCAGCCACTAGTAATTCCACTGCATTTGTTAAACTCAGCGTTGCATGGACTCAACAAATCGCTGGATGTCCCCGCAAAACTATCGAGCTATGCTGCCTCTACAGCCGTCCATAAATTCGAAAGCGTTTCCGATGCATAATTTTGTGCATGAAGTGACATCTGGATTATGTTGCATAAATGTTCGGTGAGTTTCATGCCGGTCGATGTGGGTAGCCATGTCATTCGCTCGAATTGTCCGCAGTGTTATTCAAACAAGTCACGAACAATTGTGCCCCGGTGACACGGTGAATCGTTGTCCATAAAAACACCGTCGTTGGTTTGGACATGAAGTCCATGATTGCTGCATGGACTCCAAGTGGCCAATGTAACGAGAGGACCCATCGCGTTCCACGTAGACACTGCCCACACCATCATGGAGGCAGCAGAAGCTTGCACAGTGCTTTGTTCACAATTTGGCCATGATTTCCATGTAGGGTTAATCGATATGGTCACAAGCCTAGGAGAAGCGCTACAGGCGATGTTGTGCTGTTAGCTAGGGCGCTCACGTCGGAGTTCTGCTGCCATAATCTACTAATGCCAAATTTCGCTCCATTGTCATAACGGATTCTTTCGTCATGCGTCCCACGTAGATTTCTGCCATTATTTCAGGTAGTGCTGCTTGTTTGTTAGCACCGGCAACTTTAAAAAAACACCGCTGATTTCTGTCTTTAAGTGAAGGCCTTCGGCTACAGCTTTGTCCGTGGTGAGAGATAATTCCTGAAACTCGGTGTTCTCGACACACTCTTGAGTTTGTGCATTTTGGAAATGGAATAGTTCATGCTCCAGCTACCATTCCGCGTTAAAGGTCTGTTAATTTCCGTTGTTGTTGTTGTGGACTTCAGTCCAGAGACTGGTTTGACGCAGCTCTCCATGCTACTCTGTCCTGTGCAAGCTTCTTCATCTCCCACTACCTACTGCAACCTACATCCTTCTGAATCTGTCCAGTGTATTCATCTCTGGGCTCCCTCTACGATTTTTACCCTCCACGATTCCCTCCAATACTAAATTGGTGATCCCTTGATGTCTCAGAATATGCCCTACCAACCGATCCCTTCTTCTAGTCAAGTTGTGCCATAAACTCCTCTTCTCTCCAATTCTGTTCAATACCTCCTCATTAGTAATGCGATCTACCCATCTAATCTTCAGTATTCTTTTTTAACACCACATTTCGAAAGCTTCTATTCTCTTCATGCCTAAACTATATATCGTCCACGTTTCTCTTCCATACAAGGCTACACTCCGTGCAAATACTTTCAGAAACGACTTCCTGACACTTAAATCTATACTCGATGTTAACAAATTTCTCTTCTTCAGAAACGCTTTATTTGCCGTTGCCAGTCTACTTTTTATATCCTCTCTACTTCGACCATCATCAGTTATTTTGCTCCCCAAATAGCAAAACACATTTACTACTTTAAGCGTCTCATTTCCTAATCTAATTCCCGCACCATCACCCGATTTAATTTGACTATATTCCACTATCCTCGTTTTGCTTTTGTTGATGTTCATCCTATATCCTCCTTTCAAGACACTGTCCATTCCGTTCTGCTGCTCTTTCAGGTCCTTTGCTGTCTCTGGCAGATATACAATGTCATCGGCGAACCTCAAAGTTTTTATTTCTTCTCCATGGATTTTAATACCTACTCCGAATTTTTCTTTTGTTGCCTTTACTGCTTGCTCAGTATACAGATTGAATAACATCGGGAATAGGCTACAACCCTGCCTCACTCCCTTCCCAACCACTGCTTCCCTTTCGTGCCTTTCGACTCTTATAATTGCTATCTGGTTTCTGTACAAATTGTAAATAGCCTTTCGTTCCCTGTATTTTACCCCTGCCACCTTCAGAATTTGAAAGAGAGTACTCCAGTCAACGTTATCAAAAGCTTTCTCTAAGTCTACAAATGCTAGAAACGTAGATTTGCCTTTCCTTAATCTATTTTCTAAGATACGTCGAAGGGTCAGTATTGCCTCACGTGTTCCAAAATTTCCACGGAACCCAAATTGATCTATCTCGAGGTCGGCTTCTACCTATTTTTTCATTCGTCTATAAAGAATTCGTGTTAGTACTTTGCAGCCGTGGCTGCGGACGTATTGTACAAGAAGGACATAATGAACTACCACTGGCAAAAAGGGCTTTCCTGGCCAAGAGAAGTGTACTAGTGTCAACCACAGGAGGGAGAAATTCCGGAGAATGTACATTTGGAGCACAGCGTTGTATAGTCGTGATACGTGGACTATGCGAAAACCGAAACAGAAGAGAGACGAAGCATCTGAGATGTGGTGCAACAGGATATTATTGAAAATTATCGGATAAAGACTGCGGATGTTCTCTGGAGAATCGTCGAGGGAAAGAACATATGGAAAATACTGACAAGAAAAAGTGACAAGAAGGTAGGACATTTAAAACATCATGGTATAACTTCAGCTTTGCCAGAGGCAGCTGTAAAAACTGTGGAGGAAAACAGAGACTGAAATACATCCACGAAATAAATGAGGATATTGGGTGGAGGTGTCACTCTGAGATGAAAAGTCTGACACAGGAAAGGAATTCATAGCGGACGTCATCAAACCTGTGACTAGACTGATCATTTACTCAAAAAAAGAAAATAAATAACCAGAACTTAAAACGGTGTGTTGCAAGCAACATTCTCAAAAGCTGTGTCGAAATCTATTAATCCTATAAACGTAAGTTTGCCTTTCTTGATCCTATCTGCTCGGATAGGTTGTAGGGTCAGTTTTTACCTAGCTTTTTCTTACGTTTCTACGGGAAACAAATTGGCATTCCCCGAAATAGGATTCTATTAGCTTTTCCGTTCTTCTGTAAATAATTCTTGTAAGTGTTTTGTAATCATGACTTATTGCGATCTTCCCGTAACATTCACACTTATCAGCACATGCCGTCTTTGGAATTGAGGTTATTACATGCATCTTAACGTAAGCGCGGATATCTTGCACGTCAAGAGGAGGCTTTGTTGTGACGGGCTATCTTAAGGATGGGACGCTTACCTTGTTTGACTTATTGGAAGAGATAGTAAAGATGTGAACCAGGATTTCACGGTTCGTCGAAGTGAGAATGTCGTACATATGCACAACGAACAATGGTGGTAGACGTTATGCATTGCGAAGAGCCCTGGTCACAAATTCCCAAGAACCCAATCTCCAAATAACGTCAAGTAGCACAACTTTGTCCAATACACGTCGATGATGATATTAAATTCTAGCCCGTATTGAAGTGTGCGGACGGTGTTACTGTGTGAATGGGGAACGATGGTGGCAAAAGGAGACTGGTTGAGTATGGCACTGTACGGTAGGTTGTGCAACACAGTTGTAAATGCAGTTGCGTGCCATACTGGTTGTCTGCTTGCAGATGATGGGACCTCGGGACCTACACAGCTACTACAGCTTTATGACGTATGCGCTGTACGTGACGGAGGCCGGAGAGCTGCGTGTGACGATGACCTACGTTGACAGCGATAGGTACAGCTGCGATACCTGATAGTACCCAGCGGAAACGTTTACTACCTCTTATGATGGACTCAAGAGTGCATCCTGGACGCAATATCAATAACATTACACAAAAAATTTCCTTTAAAGTAAAACGAGATTCTCTGTCAACAATAAATTGCAATACCTAACAATACTCCGTGTACTTTTCATTTCTGCCCACGAAGTCTTACCCTTTGCTATTAGTGTAGTGATCAACAACTGGGAAAGTTCATGGTCGATCAAAACTGTATGCTAGACTGAGACCCGAACCAGAAATCTTGTCTTTCGCATACTGACCTGATCCACCTGACCGATCTAGAACCTCGATTGTGGCGCCACATCTAATCGAACATTAAAACAACCTTTGAAGTGTGAAATACCTTCTGTTGTACTGTATTTGACTTCCCGCAATTATTGATATGTTGCTTGCAGTTTTATTTATTGTACTGTCTTTCGTTTGATGTATCAACAAGTGAGTTAAAAAGTAAAGTGTGTTGTCTCACTATGAGCGCCACATCTAATCGAATCTTAAAACAACATTTGAAATGTGAAATACCTTCTGTTGTACTGTATCTGACTTCCCGCATTTTCTAATATGTTGCTTGTTGTTTTATTTATTGTACTGTCTCGCGTTTCATGTATGAACAAGTGAGATAATATAAAGTGTGTTGTCTCACTATGAGCGCCCCATCTAATCGAACAATAAAATAAACTTCGAAATGTGAAATACTTTCTATTGTACTGTATCTGACTTCCCTCATTTTTTGGTATGTTGCTTTCTGTTTTATTTATTGTACTATCTCGCGTTTCATGTATCAACAAGTGACTTAAAATAAAGTGTGTTGTCTCACTATGAGCAAATGCTTACTGTTTTCATTGTGAATGGAGGTTTCTGTGGCGAAAGCACGGTGAACGACGGATTTCGAGAAACACGTTATTTGTGAAGTTATAACGGTGGCTATAGCATACGCCACCTCCTCGAACCAGTTACTGTGCAAGTGGGACGGAGTGACAGCTACTCCTGTTCCTCAAGCGATTGCAATCGACGGACGTGTGCTCGAAAATCCGAATAATATGCTGCCCACGCACATTTTACAGGTTACTTAACCGCGTCTTCCACTCCACCTAGTAAAATCATCGTCCTGCTGTACATGACGCAATAACGAAATTTCATTTACGGTTTGAGCTTACCATTTGTGCTTTAACACTCAAGCTCTCTTGTTGTTGTTAGATATTACTCATGGAATACCCGCTGTGTGCAAGTACGCACACTTCGAAGACTATATTCCTTGCTGTGTTCGAAAATCAAGACATCTACGCATTCATGAAGTATTAAAACTGAAATTAAAAATTAAAAGAACACTGGAAAGAAATCACTAATATGTAAAACAATATATAGATCCCCTTGAACTTAAAGAATATTACTATGAGCCAAGCGTTATCGCAGTGAGGACTATCAAGTGAACAATATTAAAAACAGAAGAATTTGGCAGGAGCTGTCCATTCTAAAACAGCATACTTTTATTATCAGTGGGTACAAGCTTCTCCTGTTTGGCGTCTTTTCTTCCATTCGTGTGCGTCCAGTATCCACATCTCAAAGAGACTAGCGAAACTGTAAGTACTTATTTTATGAAACATGAAAACCACTCTGCCTTTATTTAGCTTAACACTACCAAAGAATAGAGATATCTCTTTAGTTCGTATCAATTTTCCATTTCATTTTTATTGTATTTTTTGGTCACTTGTTGTATAAGGCATACAGTATGATACTGGACTAGACACTGTGATTTATAATACATATTTTTAAATTATACAAGAATATTTACATTGATTTAGGGTTAATATTATCACAGCTGAAAATTCAGCTCTCATCCGTAATATTTAACACAAGTAATTGAATCAGCTTTTTTTTAAATGTAAATCCTCTGATTAATGTTTCATTCATTCCTATTCAGTATTTCGCAACAAATTGTTATGTTTCAAGATATTCATGTACACTACAACAGAACTTTTATAATAAATATTTATGGACAACAGGTTTTTAATTTTGATATGTCTTTTATTGTTTTAATGTTATTAGGTAGCTCATCGTACAGTCTGTTTCTTGTTTGCAGTGGTCCACTCTCTTTTATTGTTGTATATGCATGTTGAACATGTATATCGTGCTTTCTTCTTGTGTTATACAGATGGATACTCTGGTTAGACGATACAAGATTGTTGCTGGTTCCTAAGATTTTCCCAAAAAGTGTTATTACTTGTGAGATATAGAGACATGGTAGTGAAGTTTCTTAAATAAGGGCTTGCATGAGGTTCTTGAGGCAACATTTTCTATGGCTCTCCAGATTTTGTTTTGGAATATAAAACAACTTTTGTTGACTGATCCACTTCCCCAACCGATTATGCCATATCACAGTAAAAATTCTGTCTCTTTCAATGTGCAATCAGAAAGAATTTTAATTGTATAACAAATAGTATTTAATTTATTTGCCATGCATTTTGCATGTTGTATCCATCTTAGATCTCCTGGGATCCATAAGCCAAGAAATTTTGTGGAGCTTAAATTTTCAAGAGTTCTGGTAAACTACACTGTCTGGTGTGTGGGCATTTATTTTGCACTGTGTATAAGTGCATTGTAACTGATTTTTATGTATTTATTACTAATCTTTTTCCAGAGAACACTTTTTAGTCTCATGCAGTAATTCTTCAATTTAATCACCTGCGAATTTTCCGTAATTATGGCGTGGACTAGTCGATTCCAAGTCATTTACACATAGTAGAAACAGAACTGGTCATAGAATGGAGCCTTGTGGTACACTGTACTTAATGCTCTGCTTTTCGGAGCAGTAGGACTCTATCTTGTTCGCTTCTTGGATAGCAAGCTCAACTACTTGCTCCCTATTTTGGAGATATAATTTTATCTATTCATAGGCTGAGTCCCTAATACCTACAGCTTCAAGTTTCTTCAGCAAAATGTTGTGACTGATGACATCGAATGCTACAGAGAGGTCTATAAATATGGCTCAGATATGTTCTTTGCTGTCTATTGCATTTAAAGCTTCATTTATGAATGCAAAAATAGCAGTCTCAATAGATTTAGATTTTTCGGAATTCGTGTTGTGTGTTTGAGGAGTAATTCCTCTGCTGTGAATCTGATTAGTCTTTTACAATAGATTTTTCAATTATTTTAGAATATCCAGATAGGAGTGAAATAGGCTTGTAGTCTGATATTTCTGTTTTGTCCCTTTCTTGAATACAGATTTTACTTTTGGTATTTTAAAAAAATTTTGGGAATATCCCTTCTGAAAGAGAACAGTTACAGTTGTCGACAAGTGGCCTGACTATGGGGACAGCAAGTTTCTTGAAGATATAGTCACAGATACTGTCAGTCCCAAAAGAGAATTTGGGCTTCAGTTCTTTAATTATAGTATGTATTACCTTTTCACAGGTTGGGTATAAAAAAATAGATTTATTATTTACAGTACATCTGGTTTGATTTCTGAATGTACACGGTATATTTTGAAGATGGTCAGCTATCTACATAAAGTAGGAATTAAATTTATTTTTATGAAACTTCCTGGCAGATTAAAACTGTGTGCCCGACCGAGACTCGAACTCGGTCGGGCACACAGTTTTAATCTGCCAGGAAGTTTCATATCAGCGCACACTCCGCTGCAGAGTGAAAATCTCATTCTGGAAACATCCCCCAGGCTGTGGCTAAGCCATGTCTCTGCAATATCCTTTCTTTCAGGAGTGCTAGTTCTGCAAGGTTCGCAGGAGAGCTTCTGTAAAGTTTGGAAGGTAGGAGACGAGGTACTGGCAGAAGTAAAGCTGTGAGTACCGGGCGTGAGTCGTGCTTCGGTAGCTCAGTTGGTAGAGCACTTGCCCGCGAAAGGCAAAGGTCCCGAGTTCGAGTCTCGGTCGGGCACACAGTTTTAATCTGCCAGGAAGTTTCATATCAGCGCACACTCCGCTGCAGAGTGAAAATCTCTTTCTGGAAATTTATTTTTAGTTTTTGTAGGTTATGTTAGTAAGACGTCCATGACTAAGGAATTTATTGCTAGTGAACTCGAGCAGATGTAATTTCGATGGACTGCTCACGCGCTGTCTGCGATATGTAAGCTATACGAGAATCGCTGACCTGAGAGCAGTGTCGTCTGCAGAGAGCAGTGTCGACTGCAGTAGGAGCTGTGTCGGTAGTAGTGGTGGTTGCTCACAGTCGCGCGGTTGGGCAGGTCGTGCCTGAGCGATGTAGTATAAGGTAAAAACAGCCGCGCATTTCTAATTTGTTACAACTCAATTTGTATTATTGTTATATCAAGTCCCATGTAAACGTTTTAAAAATCTTTTTATAATAACCTTTTTTTATAAAATTAACTTTTTGACAATCATTCATCTGAATTTAAAGAATTTACTAATTTCTGCAATCCATGGTCATCCCGATTATCGTAAAGAAAAATCAGTTGTTTCTTTTCATACGTGAAAAATCTAGCGGCCAGCATTGCACTGGTCTGTGCCAAAAAAAATCCTAATACGCGTTATACGGCGACTTCATTGAAGTAAGAATTTTCGATTTATTCAGAATGATCTTTCAGGGCCATGACGCAGCACTGCTGACGTCCAAATTTACCAGTTTAGATTCACAGTCAGGTAATTTTTGAAAGGTTATATATTCGTCACTTATTTTTTTATTAAGAGGTTAGTCACGTCATTTTTGCGAGATTACGTAATAATATACTGTTGGGAGGCTACACTAAATGTGAATGTTATAATTATATGTATAATTTTATACATATTTTTTCTGTTGGGAGGTTACTCTTGTCGACAACCGGCCAGGATCGAATTTTTTGTGAATTTCTGAGAAGCAGTGAGTTATACATCAGTTCTTATCTACCTAATGTTAAATGTAGTTTGCATCTGGCGCAACGCATTTACTAATTTGTCATTCCTTCTTTCACAGATCATCGGCAATTTATTGTTCTTTGTTGTTATCCTATTTGTTCCGTTTTTACTTTTTCTTTGATGTTGTGCCTACCTTTGACTTTTGAAAATGCCGCCAAAAACTGCTAACAGTACATTGCGATGCATGATGAGTGAAAAATCCGACTTGAATAATTTGACTGATAATATTAGCGACACTCAGTATCATAACGATAATCCTCCAATTACAGACAATCAGTGCGTACCGACCACCAGCAATGATTTTAATCTAAATGATGAGCAAACAAATTGAATTAGGTCCACAGTGAATTTAACAAATCATGACACGGCACGTTCCGATACAATGAACGTTGCCCAGTTTGACACACCTGATTTGAAAAATTTACACAGTGAACAGACAAATGTTTCTAACGAAGATGAACAATGTACTCAAAATATTTCAAATTTGATTTGATTACAATGTAGTGACCAACAGTGTACATCCAATTAGGAAACCTTTCCGTGAATCAGACAATGACACAATGGTTAGAGAACACGTGTCACATGCACATACACCACCACAAAGCACAAAAAATGGAGTCGCTAATTTTGGCATGGATCAAGTTATGGCAGTATTGCTACAACTTCAAAAAAATCACAAACAGTCGAACTAAAAACAAGACAACAATTATAAACAAATAAATGAAAATTTCAAACAGTCGAATGAAAAACAAGACACAATTTCAAACAAATTAATGAAAAACAAGACAACAATTACAGACAACTTAACGAAAAACAAGACAAGAGTTACAAACAAGTTAGTGAACAGATTACAGCCATTGCCGTGCAATGTCATGATACTAAAGAACAGTTACATGAGGAAATTAAGGCTGTTGGTAGGAAGAGTAGTGAAGAAATTAGATCCGTTGCACAAGAATTACGTAATACACATGCAGACACAACAAAACTACTTAGAGATGAAATCAGTGCAGTTGCTAAACAATGTTCAGAAAATGCAACACATTTACGAGACGGGTTTAAATTAATGTCAGCAGCACTTTCACGCACACTGGATGCTAAAGTAGACGAGAATTTGAACAACAGAACAGCCAAATTGACGAACGTTTTAATCACCATCGACAAAATAATGAAACGCATTACCGCAAATTTATACTGGAACAGAACAACGTAAAGAAAGAAGTCATCAAACAACTACTACACAAAGACAGGAAGACAAGCGTAAGTTGTTTACGAAAGCAAAAAAATTCTTAGACAACAACATTGCTACAGTATCAGACGAAATCAGAACTATCAAACAGTTGAACACTGAATTGCATGGTGAAATCTCTGATCTAACAACAGAAACAAACCCTGATATTCAGACTTTGGAAAATAAGTACACAGTAGACTTTCAGACAGTGACCAACAGACTCGAACAAGTAGAATTAATACAGGATCCATATGCCATTAAAGCAGACGTTAAGAAATTGAACAAAACCACACGTAAAACGCAAAAACCAATTAAGGCATGTGACACTAAAAATGGTCATCAGGTAAAACCATTGACTGAAAAATATGATGAGTTGGCCGGTCGTATTGACCTTATCGAAAATAAGAATGACACCAAATGATACGATACGTCACCAGTTTAGTTCAAACACCTGAATTAGAAAACATGTAGCAAACAATTAGTGAGACAGGTTCGTCCAATATTATATTATTGTAGAGAACTGTCATCTTTACAGCAAGAAGTGACAAATGAAAAATATTTCAGCCTCTAACACGTCACAGCATATTCCACATCCTGAATATTTGTCACACTCAGACAGCCAAAATAACTTAGGTAATTTACAGAGAGTATGGGACTTAGATTCCGAACACTCATAGACAAACAGTTTATCATACAATCCTGAACTTGCTCAGACATTCAGAGACGATAATTTTGATTATAAGCACTTTCTATCCGTTAGGAAATTTAAGGTATTTATAAATGATAGAACACAGATTCACCCCTTGGATTGGATACAACAATTTAGCTCTGCTTTTCCACTAACTTGGCCCATAACACAAACTCGAATTTATTTGCAGTTTTTTGGAAGGCGAACCAGCAACTCGTATGAGACCGATCGCGAGACAATGTTACTCGGTAGAAGAATTTCAGAATGCTTTTCTGTTAGCGTATTGGTCGAAGACGACACAGTGCAGAATCAATGATCAGTTAATTAGCTTATCGAATTATGAGAATGCAAATTTTCTCACTGTCACGCAATTTTTTGAACACATGGTACAACAAAACCAATATTTATGTGAGCCGTACAGTGAGTCAGCACTTATCCTACTATGTATTTCAAAATTACCACGATCGTTAAGAGTATCACTTTTAACAGCACAGCAAAAGAAAACATTTCGGCTTTTAGAGATCTGTTACAGTTGTTGGAAGTTCAGCAATCAGATTATTCCTTCATAAACAAAAATTTTTCACATCATAACCAAGGCCAACAAGCATATGGTAATTACGATGCGCCACGCTATTTTAATAGCAAAGGGGATAGACGCTCCATGAATGACAACCAAAGGAACTTTAATAACAGACAAACATTTAATTATCAGTATCATCAAAATTATCACCAACTGAAAACACATTTTGACAACAATAGAAGCTTTTCCCCACAACAGCAGCGAAACCAGCCGGTTAGCATACCTAACCAACAATATAATGTGCAAGGTCAACCAAGCTTTAATGTTTCGCCGCCTACACATATACCATCGGCTCCGCCAAATAGTAACACACAGCAACAAGGAAATCACTATGTGCAGAAGACACATCATTTCAACTCTTATAGAAACGCGCCGTATAGTAATGACTATCATGACAGACGTAAAAGTAATGAGCACAGTTTTCAGCGCACATTTAATAACAGTGGATCTTATCAGCAGCAGAATCATCCACAACAAAATGGTTCAAATTGCTCTGAGCAGTATGGGACTTAACATCTGAGGTCATCAGTCCCCTAGAACTTAGAAATACTTAAACCTAATTAACCTAAGGACATCACACACATCCATGCCCTAGGTAGGATCCGAACCTGCGACCGTAGCGGTCTTGCGTTCCAGACTGTAGCGCCTAGAACCGCTCGACCACTTCGGCCGGCCATCCACAACAACAGATTATCATGAATGAACCAGACAGTCGATATCATCCTGAACCTAATACGTCAGGACAAAGTAACAGAGCAGTACAGATAGTTGAAATGTCACAGCATCCTCCTGCGAATAACAGCATGTCAGAAAGAATCTGACTAGATACAGTACAGGTTGAATCTTCCAGCAACGTAAGCGATACTTTTGATACACAGGAAATGTATTACTTTTGACGACATCCGAGACACACTTTTGCATGAAAAACCAGTTATACGAAATACCATTTCCCACCCTGTTATTGAAGTAAAGATTGGATCATCCACATTTACAGCAGTAACGATTCTGGATCACCTATGTCAGTTTTAAATGAAGAAAATTTCAACAAATGTAACAAAGAGAATACCTATTCTACGTTATCACTAGGCAAAACGAAAGGAAAAGGAGTAGTATCTGGCGAAGGAGTAGATGTAAAATTACATACACACTTATTTTTTCTTGCAGATTATATGTTCCACTAAAATTTTTGGAATGTTCCCTTATTGACAACAGACGTTATTTTAGGTACGAATTTATTGGTACAACATGACACAGTTATTGACTTCAAAATTCCTATTTAATGTTAAAGGATGAAAAGGTACAACTGGCATCAGAATTTCAACTCGCTTCATCTGCAGAAGAACAAGCAGTTAGTCAGACAGAGGTCATTTCCACATCACATAACATAGACTGTCATTCCACATTCTTCACGGATACGTATGTACACAATTACAATACACCAGACGAAGCCGACTATGACGTTATGCAAATGATTTCTGATAAAGTAAAACAGAGCAACGCAAATGCAGATGGCGAACGTACTCAACTAACCAACATTCTTTTACAGCAAGCTCCAGTTTTTTCCAGTTTTTGACAACATCCCTGGTACTATATCCGGTTCTATGTATGAATTTCAAGTTAAACAGCATGACACGTTTAAAGCCAAACATTATCCCATGCCTTATATCCACAGAGAACAAGTCAAAAAGGAATTGCAAGCTATGCTCTGCCAAGGAATTATTGAACCGGCTGTCAGTCCTTATATAAACCCGCTCCTTATCGTTAAGAGGAAGGATGGCTCCCTTCGCCTCGCACTTGATTTGCATCATGTCAACGACTTTATTATTAATGAAACAGACCGCCCACACACTCTAGAAGTACTTCTACAGAAATTTCTAGGTACCGCTATTTATTCCACATTAGATTCGAAATCGGGATTTTGACAATTCTGCTCCATCCGAACTGCAGAAAGTACACAGCATTTCTTTGTTTTGATGATTGTTATCAATTTTGCAAATTATCGTTAGGTTTAACAATTTCTTCAGCAGCATTTATTCGCTGTTTGGATACTATACTTCCGACAGAACTTAAAGAGAGAATCACAACGTATGTATACCACATCCTTATCGCAGAAGCTAACTGGTCTGAACGCAGTTTGATTCTTGAACAATTGTTGCAAACTCTTCGTGCACAAGGACTCACAGTTTATCTTAGCAAATCGCACTTCGGCAAAACTTCAATTAAATTTCTTGGACATGTAATGTCAGCAGAAGGCATTACGCCTGACAAAAAACTTCAAGCCTTACGTGACATTACTGTCCTAACGACGAGGAAACATCTACGCGGCTTTCTGGAATTAATTAACTTTTTCCGTAAATTTATTCATTACTCTTCTTTAGATACCCCTAGATTATGCCAGTTGACGGGTAAAAACGCTTCTTGGTCCTGGGATAGCCAAGCACTGTCTGAATTTGTTAATCTGATACATGCCTTGTTGAACGCACCATTTTTATCACATCCAGATCGTACCAGAAATTTTTCCATTGCCACCGACAGTTCTTACATCGCTTTAGGGGTACACATTTTTCAGGAAATTGAAGAAGACAGTACTACAGTAATTAAAAACATCGCCTTTGCAAGTCGAATTCTGTCACCTGCTGAACGCAATTATTCTGTAACAGAACTTGAAACACTGTGTGTTGTATAGGCATTTACCAGATTTAGGCATTTTCTTTATGGAAGACATACTACCGTTTATACAGATCATAGAGTTATACAGTTTTTACTTTCCGTTAAATTTACACATGACAGGTTAAGCAGACGGAAGCTTTATTTACAGGAATTTAATTTTACAATTGTTCACATTCCCGGTATACAAAATATTGTAGAAGATGCACTATCCCGTTCTCTCAGCAACAGTGAACAAGACATCGCAACCAACTTCTGCCAAGCAAACTTCAGCCTCATGTATATTCAACAAGTTGCATTTGAAAATTTCATTTCGTCGTCATTACGAGACATAGCACTAGAGCAGAACAAAGACAACGTCTGGAAAGAAATTAAGCACCTTTAGCAACATAGGAATAACGTTACCATTAGAAACCATTGCTCTGTACACAATAACATTCTGTTTCGCCGCTCTCTCCCTGACAGCAACAACTAGTTACTATTATGTATTCCTCACGAACTTGTTACCAAATTAATTAGGCGTACTCATTTAAGTTACGCACATTATGGAGCCAGAAAATGTTTACCTTCTCTCCGTTACGCAAAGCTACTGCTAAATCTATTTCGAAAGCATTTGTAAAACATTTTTTATTCCATGTAGGACATGTATTGAAAGTAATTCCAGACAATGGACCACAATTTTGGTCTGTGATATGGACATGTATGTTACGAGCTAAAAACATTTCGCCGATCTATATATCAAGGTACAACGCTTCTTTGAACCCTTCTGAACGGCTGATGAAAGAAATTGGTAAACTATGTAGAATATACTGCCATAAAAAACATATTGATTGGGACACACACATACTCTCATTCCAGGATGTAATTAACTCAATACCAAATGAATCTACTATGCTATCTCCGAAAGTCATATTGAAAAATGTTGAACCACCCAACAAAATTAAAGAATTAGAATCTTTTCCTACATCTCGTCGACTACGACACCATAAAATATTTGACATTGCGCTCAACAACATCAAACGTGCCTCAAGCGCCGAAGAAGACAGCAAAAACAGGTTCGTACAAGCCGTGAATTTCACATAGGACAGAAGATATTAGTAAGCACACACTATTTATGCAACAGAGAAAAGGGTAGATGCAGTAAATTTGAGCTTCAATACCCTGGTCCATATAGAGTTTGCAGCATTCCTCACCCCAATGTAGTACATGTCCCAACTTTGAGAACCAGAAAAACCAAGGGCAATCACCATATTTCCAATATTAAACCCTTTATTGAATAAAAATACTTAATGATATATTGTAAGGGAACGGGTGAAGATGGCAAGCGATAGTTCACCCTCCAGCGTGGTGCACATATTCCCGTCACCGCTGGTTCCGCATTGCCGGGTCGCTGCATAAAAGTGGGTCTTTCTATCGGCCGGGCGGCTGTTGTCGTCAGACACCCTGCTGCGTCGTCAGACACTGGGCTTCCGCGTCGACTTCGGGTCGGTAGGCTGCGAGGACACTGCCCGCTTCTGAGTATGTTTGTAACGAGTTTTTAATAAAAGTTAAAGTAAATTATTCGACCGTGTTCAAATGCCGATCACCGGCTCGCCCTAAGACCCTCACGCCCACCCGCAATTATCCTGACCAGTCAAATACCTTATAATATCACATTATAATGCCATTTTCTGATATTATATGACCACCTACTGATGATAATCATACTTTTTCTTGGCAAGTTCCCGGCAAGGTAAGGTTAGCAGGTCGCTTTTCTTGTCGTTATACCTCAGACCGTGAACATTTTTCATTTTTTTATGTATATATGATAACTTTCCTATCGAAAGTAGAATTTTCTCTATGCACTATGAAATCTTTAACATACAACAAAAATCTATTGACTTTGACAGTTTTGCCTTATGATATCTCAATATCTCGATATTTTACATTTTTTGCTACTACATTATAATATTGTGTGTACATTTTTGCAGTTGAAAATTGTCAATGGTTTTGACCTAATTCATTTTCCGTCATGTTATGCCTTATGATTAGTTATATCTCTAGAAACAAGTTTTGGTTTAGTGAGTATAGAAAGCAATACCGAGTAAAATTGAAACATCCCCTTAGAAATGTTATACAAGACTGTGCTGAAACTGACGCACAATATTTTAGGCGCAACGCGATCTGACTTTCAAAAATCCCTACAAATGAATAGCCCTGACTAACAGTAACCTATACGTTTCACAAATCACTTACCTCACAAAAATCTTCGTTACTCGAACTACTGCAATACAGCAAGCGCCACTACTGCCAGCTAAATAAAAGATTCAAACAACTGAAGGCACTAACTACTGACAGGCATAGTTAGCAAATGAAATATTTTAATAGAGAACAAACAATGTATTTACCTTAATAGTCATCAAAAGTCATAATACATATAGCAGTCCATGACATCCAGTCTTACAAATTTCAAAACTCTGCCATTTCTCTCCCCACATCCACCACTGCTGGCGGCTCACCTCCAACTGCCAACGCTACGCACTGTTAACACCCAACAGCCCAACACTACAATATCGAATATTACAACAATGCCACCCAGCCACAGACTGCCCACAGCACAGCCAGTGATTTTCATACAGAGCGCTACATGGCGTTACCAATATAAAAACCTAAACAGCCTACTTATAAAATAAATAAATTAAACAACCACAGTGTTTTACTATGAAATGGAAATTTCACAATTGGAATGAACGAAAAAAATGAAATATCATGTCATGAAGAGTAAATGGATCACAATTAACAAGCATTAACAAGAAAATACCATACACAGTCTTGACTAATTATTTTTCTTTCAGAATACGAGGTTATTGTAGGAGGCTGTCAGACAAAACTTCACATGTTAATTATTGTAATGAAATATGCTACAAGTAAGAAACTCTCTAATATATGATATAATGAATGATAATGAATAGTTGTATGAGGAAAAATGGTAATATGACATAAATAATCAATGTCTATTTTTGCAGATGATAATAAATGATGATTAATAGTTGTAGGAATAATATGTTAATACAAACACTGAGAATTTTTGCAGATGATGATAATGATGAATTTATATATTTTCTATTAGTTAATAGATGCTATGTAGTTATTTAAGTATTTGTTGCAGTTCTTTTTGACAGTATGTAGTATGTCACATAGTATAAAGACTGAATGTTTTGGGAAAGACAGCTAGAGCACATACATATTAAGTACACATTTCATTTCCTGTTAATTCGAAGCTTGCTAGTTTTCAGCATAATATACATTTGTTCTTTCAGGTCAATAATACACTTTGTATTCTTTCCAGGAGAAGCTTTTCATGATAATAATATGCTACCAGCACTTAGTTACTAAACATGTTCTAGTACTTGCATTCTTGTACCCAGTTGTGTGTATCATTCATTAATGTAATCACATACACTCTACTTGTTCCATAACCTTGCTACAGCTGACTCATGACGAATGATGTTGTTAATCCTTATTTCTAGCAATAAGTCTAAAGCAAATATTTTCATGCCCCAGCAGTTGACTACCGATCCCAATGCAATGCATTGCTAGCACAAACAAAAACTATTATTACCATTCCCAACTATTACCAGTATACAACCGAATAATACTATCAGTTTAAGATATATTTAGCGTCCTAAATATAATGCGAATGTTTCTGATGTACTGATTCGATTATGTTTATGTATTATTGGACTAAACACCTTGAGTACTGGTTCCACTGTCTTACATTTTAAATCTGTCTTATGTCACTTGCACAATATCAAATATAATCACTAGGAGCTTGGTGCTACACGCAGTAACTCCTGTTTTGAATGATGACTTCTGAATAATACATAATAATTACTTTGTAACTGGCCAATGTGTACCGATAATTACTGTAATGAGATGACTTACGATGCCAACAATTGCTGTAATGAGATGACTTATGATGCCAATAATTACTGTAATGAATGACTTCTGAATAATATTCTATAATACTACATAAATGCTTTGTAACTGCCCAATGAGTGCCAATAATTATTCAAATCAGATGATACACTAGTGTAGTTCTGAACGATGACTAGCAAAACACTTAATGTCCTTCAGCTTCTGACCTAATTACCAGCATTTACTTCGATATCCGTATGTCCTGACCATCCCCATAATCATGGAGCACTGTATTTGGTTTTTGCATTAATTCTACATTTATGAAAGACTATGGGTTCTACAAGAATGTGGTGTTGACATCAAGCTGTCCACCACTCTGACTGAAGGAGATGTCATGGTTTTATAGTGCAGCTATGCGCAACCCACTGTGCTGCAATCATGATGCTATCCTTCCCATTCCTTAGTAGACTTTGTAAGCTGTGTGATCCCCAAAGCCCGTGTTTAGTGTTTCTATTTGATACTTTATTCCTACGTTTACCAATATCTGCTGGTAGAGGGTGTCATTGTGAGGACAGTTGGTGTTTCTACAGTAGATTATATGTTAAAAGTTGGCAATAGATTCATTTATCCATTTTTTCTGTCAGTATTAATATCACCACATAGAATAACACCTCGGTTTCTTTCTGTTAGCCTGTTAAGTGAATATTCCAAACATTTTAGAAAAATATTTATGTAACCAGTTGGAGCTCTGTATAATCAAATAAGGGCTAATTTAGTGTCCACTATCTCAACTCCTGAGAGCTCTACATCTTTCTCCTTCATTATTCCAACAGGAAGTATTATATTTACAAAGTTTATATTATTTCTTACGAATACAAACTGCCACCATGTTTAAGAATTATTCTACATAAATAACCACCTAGCACCAACTAGTAAGTAGGGACACAATATGTAACTTGTCCTCATCAAGACCATGTTCTGTGACGCACAATAATAAGGTAGTTTTTAACTTGTTTTCTAAGACGATTTGTACTTCACCTATTTTACTAGTTACTAATTGCACATTTCGGTGAAAAAGAAACAATTCATGTTTTTTGTATTTTACCTGTAATATTAGAAATAAGATGTTACTGAGACTTATCTGTGAGTTGGCAGATTAATTTTTCATATTTCTAATTTTTTTCCTGTCTTGAAACCAAAACAAATTGTCATTGAGTGACACAGATGTATTTTGTCTGTGGTTCGTCCTTAAGGTGTGCTGTACCGCTGCTCCAGTTGTTGTTGTTTCCACTACTGCTACTGTTGTGGTTGTTGATGCTGCTGTTGCTGCTACTGCTTCTGATGATGGTGTTGCTGCTGTTTCATTTATTTCTGGTGTTCGCTCTTCCACATCTACTATGCTGTTCTGTGAGCTACTTGCATTTGGGGCGTTCACTTGCATTAACAAAATCTCACATTTCTCTTGGAGGGTTGTAGCTTTCCTGACAGCAGTATTCCCATTTGACCCTCCAGGTAACACAAACACTTCTTGTCCATGAGAGGTATGACTCCTATATCATCATACTGCTCATTTGAGATTTTATTTTCTACATCTAAAATTTTTGTTTGTATAGCGTTGTCCCCAAGTTTATTTAGATGAAAACCGTGTGTTGTGTGGAATCTTTTCCCCAAACTGCTTATGTTCAAAACTGTTACGTTTTCAAACCACCATGCAAATATTGTTCATTTCTGTATATGCAATTTCAATTTCTGTTTTTACATGTGATCATTCTCAGAAGTCATAAGGATGTGGTAATGAAAAAACAGTAACGTTTGTTACTCTCAGCTCATACAATTTTCTTTTTAACGAGAGTAAGAGGTCCGTTTTCCATTCCTTGAGACATCGTTTGATCCCATCAGGAAGACAGAAAAGTCCTTTCTGCTCAAACAAACCAGCACGTTCCGCGTGGGTAATTTCAAGAAGACCTGATGGCACATTTCAGTAAAACCCAAAGATATACCAATAACTGCTGTCACCACGCCTTTTGGGCTATTCAAATACTTACGCCTACCAGTCCGTCTTAAGTATTCTTCCTATAGATAGAGTGCTGCGTGCACTGTTTTTCTGTTTTGTATGGTTGACGTGCTGATGTTCTCAGAGCCACCTACAGAACACGACAAATATTTACAAATAATGTTTGATAGATTTTTCCAATACTGATTGCTGATTGAAAAAAGAAAAATGCAAAGGAAAGTGGAATTCTTGAGTTACATAGTTTCTTCTTATGGGATTGCACAGTTATAAAAGAAGGTTGACCTAATCCACTCAGATCCATGCTCGGAAACTTTCGAACTAGCCGTGGTATACTTCTAAGGGCGCCATCTAACTCACTCGGCAGTTGCCCAGGTACTTCTCACCACTGCTCTATCAGGATCAAATTCAAGCAAACACGCCCTCTCACATGGTCTCCAGAAATGTCGCAGGCAGTGGTCAAAGCGAAAACAGATTTACGTGGTGCCATCCACCCAGCTCACTCCGTCGATTCTGTGCCTCTTGCATTGTAGCCATATGTCGATTTGAGCGGCACTTGACCAGCAAATAGAAATTATGTGGAGAACGCTTGGTTACCGGAATTTGACTGTGTCGCAAACAAAACGAAGCCATTCGACGTTTCAGACCCCATGTAGAGGCACGCCCATCAAGGAGTTCACTGGCCATAAGCCTCTTCTACCTTCGAAAAGCCAAGTAAATCTTTTTCAGCAAGACAATTCCGCCATTTGGAATTCATCACTCATGCATTCGCCATATGAGAAGGCACGATAATGTGGTGGCTCACTATTTTTCTCCCGCTGGTGCTGCCACCTCACTGACTACAAACTATTGGTGAAGGAGCCTGCCAATGACGTGGAATTATAGCAACTTGTCAGGATTGTCAGGGTTAAATTCAAGCAGACAAGGCTCCTTCACTTAGATTCCAGAAGCCAAACTACTGGACAATAAATGAGCCGGCTTCGGAGGCACTGATCCCAATGTGCGTTGTTTCCAAAACCCGGCCTCACTCCTTTCTTCCGCGGGCTTTCAGAAATCTAGTTTTCAGTTCTATCCACGGACTCGCACATCCTGGGGCTAACTGCACGCTCTGTATGTTGAATGCATCAAACGCGACTGCCATTCGTGGGATATGAGTCTGCTTAGCAAGCCAGAATGGTAGGACAGGATGTCAGGCCCGCAAACCTATATGTTTTGCAATGAGCCAACACAGCATTTCGCACACCTTCACATAGACATGGTAGGACCCTCACGCCAGTACATTTTTGTGGCAACTCACCACTTCACCCGCATGGCGAAAGGAGTCCCAATCACAGATATATCGACAGAAATATTGCTCCAGGCATTTCTAACCACGTGGGTCTCGAATTTTGAATTTGCCGCCAATGCCACTGCTGGGCAAGGAAATCAGTTCGAGTCAAGTCTGTTCCACGAACTGGCAAACCTATGCGGTTGCAAAGACGGATAGTAACAGGATGTGGAACAATGGTACCGTTCTTTAAAAACTTCTCTAATATGTCACGGCACATTTTGGTTAGCTGCCCCAACGCTGGTGCCACTGGGACCATATGCATCCGTTAGAACTGACGCCTGAGCTTCTGCCGAACAGGTTGCGTAGGGGGAACCCGTCAGGTTCCCTACGGAATTTTTCGAACAACCTGATATCGAAGCTTCTGCAGCAGAATTGGCGTAAAGGGAACCAATCAGACTCCTTACAGAATTTTTCGAACAACATGACGGTCCTTCACAAGAGCCATCGTTATCACTGCTACAAGTCAAGGAGTGCATCTATTCGCTTCCGCGGTCGCTGGCTTCCCTACATACGGACCCATATATTTCTGTAGACGAGGATCTACGGACGTTTTCTCATGTCATCCTATGGACAGACACGTTCAAGCACCGTCACATGGGCGAAGTCAGATGTGTATCGCGAGACCCACACTTTCTACACATTTACGTTTTGTTGCCACTACATTGATATTACAAATTTGAATGGAATATGATTCATCTCTTCTGTCTTATTCAATCTTAAGTATTGCAAAGCTCTTTTAAATTCTGGTTCAGGATCCACATTCTGTTCCCTGCTGACTTCTGTTTCTTCTTCTATGATGGCATGAGGCAAATCTTGCCCCTCAGAAAGGCCTTCAGTGTACTCTTTCCACGTATCTGTTCGCTCCTCTGCATATAACAGCTGAATTCCTGTTGTACTGTTAATGTTACAACAATTTATTTGAATTTCACCGAATGTTGTTTTGACTTCTCTTTATGCTGAGGCGGTATTTCCGACAATCATGTTTCCTTAGATGTCTTCTCATGGTTCATGCAGCCCTTCCGCCTTAGCTCCCCTGCACTTTCTATCTCTTTCATTCCTAAATGACTTGTACTTCTGTATTGCTGAATTTCCATATACTTACAATTTTCTTCCATCAACTGAAGTATTTCTTCTGTTATCCATGGTTTCTTCGCAACAACCATCTACCTACGCCTGTTTCTATTTTCAACTTCGGTGAGTGTCTCTTTTAGAGAGGTCCATTCCTCTTCAAGTTAACTACCTACTGAACTGTTTCTTATCGCAGTACCTAAAGCCTCAGAGAAGTTCAAGCGTAACTCTTCGTTCCCTAGTATCTCCTTATCCCACTTCTTTGCGGTTCGATTCTTTCTGAATAGTCTCTTAAACTTCAGCCTACCCTTAATCACTATTAAATTCTGATCTAAGTTAAATCTTCCTGGCCTTTTCTAAGTATGTCTTATCCTTTAGTGATTCTTGAACATAATATTCGCTATTGCTATCTGAAATTTATAACAGAACTCAACTAGTCTTTCTCCACTTTCATTTTTAATACCTACCTCATATTGTTCCGTAATTCTTTCTTCTACTCCTTCCCCTACAATCGGATTCCATTCCCCTCTGACTTGGAATTCCGTTATTCATCGCAAATATAGATTCGTAGAGATCGAGCTATTACTAAAAATTGTCAATAAAGATTGTTTCAGTTACAACAGTTGAATTTTTTCGTTCTGAAGCACTTCAAGTTTTTCAGAAATGCTTATGGAACATGCACCTTTGTTTAATATTTACTGCAGAGATGTCGAACTCGGGCAGCTCTTTGTACAGGCGATCGGTCTATCACATAGCGACACAGCCCGTCGAGAGAAAAACATTGATTTAGTTTATTAAAGTCCCTCCGAAAACTTGAAAGTCGATTTTATTGGTTAGCATTGACTGAGTTGATGGCTGTCCACCTGAGGCGTACTGTGTTAAATTCTGTGCAATTCACTCGTTAGATCGTCATAATGCCGAGGTAGTAGGCGAGCCTTGCTCATAATGCTCCAAATGTTCTTAGTTTGAGAGGAACCTTTGGTTGTCATCTGCAGTATCCTCACAGCACAGTAGTACGCCGTCTACGTTCTGCGCCCAGGTTTGTTGACCTTCACGGGAATCCATCCTCGGCTTACATTTCAGTAATATAATGCCCACCCGACCACGGCGAGAGTTTATACTGCTTTTATTTGAGCTTGTCAAACACTTCTTCGGCCAGAAAAGTCGCCGAGTCAGTCCGCAACAGAGAAAGTTTGGAGCCTTATGGGCAGGACCCTGCGACCATCTTGGCATTCTGACGATCTGATGCGCCAATTGGACAGAATTTTGAACGATATCCCTCAGAAGAACATCCAACATCTCTACCAGTGCCAAGCTATATAACAGGTTGTATACGGGTCAAATGTAGACCAGTGTGTTATTGATTTGCTCAATGTGTGAAGCCCTTTCTCTTGAATAAATCATCCAATTTTTCTGAAAATAATAATTTTCTTGGGTGTACACGTACATCACATTAACTGATTTTCGTTCCATTCGGATAATTCCTTCAGGTTGCGTCGTTAGAATACCCTGGAGTATATTATGAACGCTTTTATTAAGTGTTTAAGTGTCAGGAGTTAATCAATGGATTCAAGGATAGCGTATATAAAACATTATCAGTATTGACGTGCACACGTCAAGAAAAGTTTTGCATCACCTCCGTTCCGAGAGTTCTGCAACCTGACTGAAAATTGGAATAGAGATCAACTTAAACATCATTTCCACCCTTTTTATTGCTAATGGAAACCACACACTGCATGTTGTACCACCATACAGCGAGACCTTGACGGCTGGTGTGGCCGTGCGGTTCTAAGCGCTTCAGTCTGGAACCGCGTGACCGCTACGGTCGCAGGTTCGAATCCTGCCTCGGGCATGGATATGTGTGATGTCCTTAGGTTAGTTAGGTTTAAGTAGTTCTAAGTTCTAGGGGACTGATGACCTCAGATGTTAAGTCCCATAGTGCTCAGAGGCATTTGAACCAAGCGAGACCGTCAGAGGTGGTGATCCAGATTGTTGGACACACCGGTACCTCTAATACCCAGTAACACGTCCTCTTGCATTAACGCATGCCTATATTCGTCAAGGAATACTATCCACAAGTTCATCAAGATACTGTTGGTTCAAATTGTCCCACTCCTCAACGTCGATTCGACGTAGATCCCTCAGAGTGGTTGGTGGGTCACGTCGTCCCTAAACAGCTCTTTTCAATCTATCTGAGGCATGTTTGACAAGGTTCATCTCTGGAGAACATGCTGGCCACTCAAGTCCACCGATGTCGTTAGCCTCAAGGACGTCATTCTCACGATATGCATGATGCGGGGGCGAATTGTTGTCCATGAAGATGAATGCCTCACCAATACCCTGCTCATATGGTTACACCCTCGGTCAGAGGATGGTATTCATAGCCGATACAGCGCCTTCCATGACCACCAGTGGCGTACGTCGGCCCCACATAATGAAACCCCAAAATAGCAGGAAATCTCCACCTTGCTACACTCGCTGTGTAGTGTGTCTAACGTGTACAGCCTGACCGGGTTGCCTCCAAACACGTCTCCGACGACTGTCTGGTTGATGGGAGGAATGTCATCGACAGTTCCTGTCTCCAGTTTCCTTTAATTTACGTCTATGGTCACAATCTACATCTGCATCTACATCTACATTGAAACTCCGCAAGCCACCCAACGGTGTGTGGCGGAGGGCACTTTACGTGCCACTGTCATTACCTCCCTTTCCTGTTCCAGTCGCGTATGGTTCGCGGGAAGAACGGCTGTCTGAAAGCCTCCGTGCGCGCTCTGAACTCTCTAATGTTACATTCGTGATCTTCTCGGGAGGTATAAGTAGGGGGAAGGAATATATTCGATACCTCATCCAGAAACGCACTCTCTCGAAACCTGGCGAGCAAACTACACCGCTATCCAGAGCGCCTCTCTTGCAGAGTCTGCCACTTGAGTTTGTTAAACATCTCCGTAACGCTATCACGGTTACCAAATAACCCTGTGACGAAACGCGCCGCTCTTCTTTGGATCTTCTCTATCTCCTCCGTCAACCCGATCTGGTACGGATCCCACACTGATGAGCAATACTCAAGTATAGGTCGAACGAGTGTTTTGTAAGCCACCTCCTTTGTTGATGGACTACATTTTCTAAAGACTCTCCCAATGAATCTCAACCTGGTAACCGCCTTACCAACAATTAATTTTATATGATCATTCCACTTCAAATCGTTCCACACGCATACTCCCAGATATTTTACAGAAGTAACTGCTATTAGTGTTTGTTCCGCTATCATATAATCATACAATAAAGGATCCTTCTTTCTATGTATTCGCAATACATTACATTTGTCTATGTTAAGGGTCAGTTGCCACTCCCTGCACCAAGTGCCTAACCGCTGCAGATCTTCCTGCATTTTCTAATGCTGCAACTTCTCTGTATACTACAGCATCATCCGCGAAAAGCCGCATGGAACTTCCGACACTATCTACTAGGTCTGTTTAACAGATTACCGGTTTAGGTCTGTAATGACCATCATCAGATCCGTCTCATAGAAACAAAGTCCTAATGCACTGCAGCCATAGTGGCATAGTCAACTGTTATATGCGGAATCAGCACCAGCATCGTCAAATACGTATATCCTGGAGTAGTTTTACTGACAACATGACTCGTGCATGTGATGTGATTTATATATAAACCGGTAATCTGTTAAACAGAAAAGATTGTGACCATTGACGTAAATTAAAGGAAACTTATTACATATACGGGTCACTGTGTTTTTTCGCGACGATGTCGCAGCTTGTGAGTTCCTGTCTCTCTGTATCTCCTCCGCGTCAGAACAATATCGCTTTGTTTCACTCCGAGATGTCTGGAAAATTTGGAAATTTTTGGTAAGTCCTGTGTGACCAAACTGCTAAGGTCATCGGTCAATAACCTTACACACTACTTAATCTATTTAAACTAACTTAGGCATGCCCGGGAGAGGACTCAAACCTCGGACAGGAGCAGCCGCGCCAACCGTGACAAGGCGCCATAGACCGCACGGCTACCCCGCGCGGCGAGACGCCTGGACACATCCCTTGTTGAGAGCCCTTCCTGGCAGAGAGACCGTCTAGGCATTTTTGAACTACAAAATGGCTCAAATGGCTCTGAGCACTATGGGACTTAACGTCTTAGGTCATCAGTCCCCTACAACTTAGAACTACTTAAACCTAACTAACCTAAGGACATCACACACACCCATGCCCGAGGCAGGATTCGAACCTGCGACCGTAACGGTCGCGCGGTTCCAGACTGAAGCGCCTAGAACTGCACGGCCACACCGGCCGGCGTTGAACTACAGACAACACAAGCCGTGTACCTCCTTCCCGGTGGAATGACTGGAACTGATCGGCTGGCGGACCCCCTCCGTCTAAAAGGTGCTGCTCGTGCTTGGTTGTTTACATCTTTGGGCGAGTTTAGTGACATCTCTTAACGGTCAAAGGGACTATGTCTGCGATACAATATCTACAATCAACGTCTATCTTCAAGAGTTCAGGGAAAGGAGGTGATGCAAAACATTTTTTGTTGTGTGTGTAATGCCATAGGCATGAGGGAAAAGAAAGATGTAATATTATTAAGTTTCAGTCTACTGGTGTCTTGTTACGGCTGAGTTGTCTCAGTCCTATTTCTTACTTCCTGTGATTATTTAGGTAAACGATGTTTAAACGATGAGTTTAACATATAATAAGTTGGTTTCTAACACTAAACAGATGTATTGGTGGTTGGATAGAAAGTTTTTACAGATCCATCAACTTCACCTGTTCTCAAATCGTACTAGGAATTGTGATAGGTCTGTCACCAATAGAATTCATTGTCAACTAGATTCATTTCCCATCATTCTTCGGCGAAATGAGAATGTGACAACATGGTTTACGCAACATTTTCTGAACATTATGCAATTGAAGATGCAGGGGGCAGAAAGCAAAGGAAGAGGAAAGAACTGATGATATCAGCTCCATCGCAACTTCATATGGATACAGCTGTGATGAGTGAAAGTGTGTGCTGCTCTTGGACCCAAACCTGGGATCTCCTACTTTCTAGGCAGTTGTCTTAATCACTGCGTCACCTGAGCACAGCGTTAATTGCAAATGTGTGCACTATCACGGCAGACTCCTTGGCCAAATCACATTCGCAGCTAACGACAATACTTATCTGCAGTGCCCATACGCATCCTCCATACCTGCTAATTTTAGATTTTCAGTGGAGGTCGAACATAAATGTGTGTCGGCACTTATGGCTGTGGATTCACAGCCCATCAAGGCTTATTAATTACGTGATTGAATGGTGTTTCTTCTCGTGGACGTATCTGAAAGGGGAGACACCACACGGAATCCGCAGCTGCCATGTAAATTGAAGGAGGATGGAAAGAGGGGGAAAGGAAAAGGAAGATAAAAGATATCAGCTGCATCAGTACTTTATGAGAGAAAATGTGTGCTGAATCGGAGCACTAACCCAGGATCTGCTAACTGGGAACCACGTGCCCGCTACGGTCGCAGGTTCGAATCCTCCCTCGGGCATGGATGTGTGTGATGTCTTTAGGTTAGTTATGTTTAAGTAGTTCTAAGTTCTAGGGGAATGATGCCCTCAGAAGTCAAGTCCCATAGTGCTCAGAGTTATTTTAACCAGTTTTTGCTAACTGGGCAATTACGATAACAATTGTGTCACACGGTCACTGAATTAATAGCAAATGTGTGGACTATCTCGGCATCCTCCTCAGCTGAACCACATTCATAACTAGCGCCAATACTTACTTATCCTTTGTCCCTGTCCATGTCCTTAGTGGCTGCTCATTTTAGATTCCCACTGGAGGTCGAATGCAAAGTGCATCTGCACTGGTGGCTGTGGTTTCACGGTGCCTTGACGTATATCAGTCATATGAATGTGTGGGATTTGTTCTTTCGGACGTCGCCGTTCTCGGCCGTTAAGTGAAAGCCATTGGACACTACTTTATCCGTGGTGAGAGATAATACCTGAAATTTGATGTTTTCGGCATCTCCTGACACTGTGGATTTCGAAACATTGATTTCCCTAACGATTTCTGAAATGGAATGTCCCATGCGTCTAGCTCCAACTACCATTCCGCGTTCCGCGTCTGTTAAATCCAGTCGTATGGCCGTTAACCGTTTCACATGAACCATGTGAATGCAAATAACCGCCTCACCAATACACTACACCTGTGTACGCTATGCTAACGCCGTCTATGTATGTGCATGTCACTATCCTGTGACTTTTGTTTCTTCAGTGTCATTTGCGTGGTAAATGCCTTATGTTTGCTTAGAAGCACTCAGACATTTTATGATTCATGCATGTTTCTTCTCTGGCTCCAGAACAAAGAACAAGTCAAGACAGCGTACACCTGCCATTATTGCATAATATCCCTCTAACAATTTGTGAAGTCTTTGAGAGGGGCAGTAATACAATTGTCTGTTGCGGTTTGTGTGACAGGTTCCGGGATGCAACATAACAAAGTAGTGTGCAGTCTTTTGCAGCAAATCAAAGACTATTAGTTCCTAAATTGTTAGTTGTTAATTGTAAAACCAGAGCTTTTGATAAGTATGAGCGAAATACATGTATGCCAGCACGGTCGAGGAGTACAAACCTTAAAAATAACATCAAACAGAGGAAATCTGTTAAGTACAGTACGCAGCGCTTTGTGTTTTGCTTTTCATCACATGGAAATAAATACTAAAGCTGGTTTAATATTTGTGACGGAAAATCAAACATTTATTTCCCAGAGGTAAAGAGAACGGCTTAATATGTGCTGCCACTGACCTTGTTTTGAAACAGTATTTTACGTAAACAGAGGATTCTCGCATTAAATCTTTACCAGCTGAAAGCGCCAGTCTTCCTCATTTTTCATTCGTGTCGCCAAAACATTGCCTGGCACAAGTTCCTCGTCAACTGTTAATCTCTGACGGCACTGGAAGCTTTGCGTCTGCGTTACTTAAATTAATTACCGGGTAAGGACGACGAGGTGTTCTGCAAATGTGTCTTTTTGCTTTGTTAAAATGAGGGGATCTAATACTGTATACATAATATATTATATCTAATGTAACCAAGCTTCAAGAATAGTGTTTTATCCATTCTCAGCAACTGAAGTGGCAAGTAACGAGATAATAAGCAACCAATGATGCGAAAGGTATAATCTTCTGAAGAAGGGCACTAAGTGCCTGAAACCGGGAAAGAAATCAAATTTCTTTTATGTAACTGGTTTCACATTATTTCGTTACACTCTAGAATATTCTATGCTTCCGTGTACTTGTACACTCTACATTTCCCTTTTTCGATTGGTGTGCAATTTCATCTTCTCACGCCCTTAAAAATGGATTTGCTATAAACCGCCTTCGCCGTCTACTCCTGCGTCTCATCACTATATATTTTCCGTTTATATGAACCTTTCGTTAGTCACATAAAACGAATGGGTTTAGTCCTTGCAACAGAATTCCAAACGCGCTGTTGGCAGTTAGCTGGAATATTCATCCTCAGCATTGTTCCAGCAATTGGCCGCACCGGAGGTTCCAGGTTGAATGTGTTGCGCATTACATGAATAGAAGTGTATAGACGAGTGAGAGGGAAAGGAATTACTGATTATTCGGGAGAATAAGCTGCTACGTTCTGTGGAATTTTGATGAAACGAACGAGCGCTATAAGCAAACGGGTACGCGACTGTGAAATTGCGTTACGTAGTTCAAACGATATATGCGAATACAACGGAAATGAGAGCAATTCTTCATGTGAGTAAGGCGTAAGTACCACAAGAGCAGGAGATAAACAGCAAGCTGCGTATAATGACCACGAGTGAAACACTATGAACGCAATATATTCTCTCTCCGTAGCTGTGCGAGACTTGTCGTGGTAAGTGTGCTATCACATTTTATAGTTAATCGAAATAATTTGCGTACGTAAACAGAAAACTGGTTTCAAACAAAACATTTAGGGGGTGATGTTAATCCTTCTGTTATAGTTCCCAATCGTTTCGATATGTAAAACTTTCTGAAATTTAAACATTACAATGGTAAGCTGCACCATAGTCCGAAGGCGGTAAATACACTGAAATCGTGGCACGTGCAACGTGATATAATAACGACTAACGTCAAAATATATCCATACACTGACACTCTCAATTCTTTATATTGCCATATACATACACAATCTCAAATCACACACCTACTCATGAGAATCATCACCTAGTGCCACGATAATAGCCTTTGCATTGGCGTACACATACGTAACATCATGTCACACAGCTGCATGTCAGAATTACCAGAACGTTCCTTTTGCACACAGTCAGTATCTTTTGAGTATCGGGGAAAGCGGTGGAAATAACTGTGGCGCCAGGACTGCATGGAGACGTCGTGGTCATATGCACATGCGCAAAAGTACCACTTGATGGATGGTGAGGAGAATTAGCACAATTTTCACTGGGGATAAGTGAAGTCTATAAACAGAAATCGTCGAGTTAGCATATCGTGAAAGTAATATAGCAGAACTTACTAGTGGTAGTGTGGGCTAGGGAGCGAGGTCTATGTAGAGACACCAAAATTAATTGCACTTACAGTCGTTAAGTGTATGTACCGTGACGGCGTTGAGTAATTTATTCGTTTCGCACTGCTACCAGACAGAGTACTTATTTTGTTTCAATGTGGTACATCGCTAGGGGATTCGACACGATCTGCTGATAGTCAAGCGCTTTTTATTGCATGCAAATGTAAACATACATTGCAGAAATAATTTAATACAGTTGGCTAATCTACCAAATGAATCTACCACAGTCTCGACACAGTCGCTTCTTGTGATGAAATGGAACTGTGGCGTGGGAGGGCTGAGGGAGGAGGGCGATATAGTGACATCACCTAGAGTTGCAGTGTTGTGCAAGAAAGAGGGCGAGTGCATAACGCGATCTGTGCGGGCGGAGAAAAGTCTGCGATGTCGCCAGTGTGCTCTGTGTTTTTCCACTCTACGCGCTCCAGCAGTTGACTACCTTGTTCAGTGCCAACGCTGGATCCCCCCGATTTACGCCCTCTAATAGATAAATTTCTATGTGCGGAAACCTACTGCTTTTCCTTCTCAGCGTAACACGTGGTCTGTTGCGTCTCCCATAATGAACACTACAGTGGCTAAGCAGCTTCGCCATGTCTAATCATACTAATGGCAAATGTCTCGCACGCGCCATGATGTACCCGTTACAGTCTGACACATCACACCGATACTAGTTCCAAATGTCACGAGGCACACTGCCCCTTGGCACTGCGATCCTCCCTGCTATCCACCTTCTTCCCTAGTTTTGTTGTTGAGATGGTCGGTTTGTTGATATACGAGCTAGAAGAGTTCCGTCTTTTCTATTGGATGGAAACTCCATAAATATATGGCTGCTTCATACTTGCTGACACTGATGACGCAAAGTGTTTAAGTGACAATTACTAGAACTGACAGGGGAAAGCAGAAAACAGCAACGTATGTTTGCTTTGATGATTAGGTTCACTTCTCCACTGGAGTCTGCTCAGAAGTTAAGAAAAGAAATGTCGATTGAGACTCTAGAAGTAGCGCTCATCAGGAGGTTACAATAACCGGAAAAGGTTATGTAGGGTGAGTCACCTGAAACTTGCATCCGGCCGCTGTGGCCGGAGCTTCAGTCCGAAACCGCGCTGCTGCTACGGTCGTAGGTTCGAATCCTGCCTCTGGCATGGATGTGTGTAATGTCCATAGGTTAGTAAGGTTTTAGAAGTTCTAAGTCTAGAGAACTGATGACCTCAGATGTTAAGTCCCATAGTGGTTAGAGCCATTTGAACCACTTTGCAAACAAGCAAATCCAAATACTGCGGAAATGGAAGATGCTATGTAAGGGAGGTTTTCATTGCATGGAATGGTAGTCAGGGACACATATTACAAGTGAGAGAGCAGAATTCCATGCAGAATTCCAACTAAAACATCCATTTCTGTTTATAGGGTTATTTGATAATTTAAATTCGATGGATTCCTTAATAACAGTATCCCAATAGCCATAAATGCATGCCATGTTCTATAATGGTGGATTTGCTCGGCTGTTGTTAGCATGTGTGCCACTCATGCTTGGTACGCCAGTCCTCCACAATCATGTTAGTCCGATCAATGTACGAAATGCCACAACCGCAATGAATACTGTAGACATCCGCCTCACGCAAACTAAGATGACGCTGGTCTTGGACAGTAGTCTAGACCACTCTTCGCACCACACGATTTCGCAAAATACGACCAATCCTCATGGAAATACTCCTTGCGTAAGGCAAACAGGTTGTTGGCTTTTTACCAACGTCGATATTATCATCGCTTACCCGATGCACAGCGCAACACACGTCTAATTTGTCTTTCAGTATACCCATTCTGACGAAAGGTGGGCTAACTCAGCTGACAAACTCTTGAATCCGAGATGACGTGGGCCCTGTGAACCAAGGACGAAGTATCTCTTCACATTGAGCCGGATAGTGACAACTTTCAGCCTACAGATACAAGTCAGTATGAGTGGGCATCCTATAAAGTGCCTGCCCCAACACATCATCCACCCTCCTCCTGATCAACACGTGAAAGATAGGAAGAGACAGCCCGTTTCTACCTCCATAGTGAAACGAATTTTCGAGTGGATTGAAGTCACATGTTCTGAAAAGTCGTTCAAATTTTCACTGTTATGAGACAAAATAACAAAATTATCGTCTACATATGTGGAAGAAAAACACGCGGGTTCCAAACGCTCCGACTGCAAAGCATGTTTCACGAAATAGTCCATAAAAGATTGGTAGTGATAGGCGGCAACGGGCTTCCCATCGCAACTCCATCTGTCCGATGGTACTATTGGTTGTTGAATAAAAAGTGTCCAATCTTAGTCAACCATGGGTGTGTGCGTGGTTTTTGGCATAAGTTAGTTTAAGTAGTGAGTAAGTCTAGGGACCGATGACCTCAGCAGTTTGGTCTCTAAGGAGTTCACACACATTTGAACATTTGAAAACATCAGTGTAGGCCCGTGCTGTGATAGTGCCACGCAAAACAACAAGGGGTGCATGCCCCCTCCATGAAAAACACGACCACACCATAACACCACCGCCTCCGAATTTTACACACGTTGGCATCACCCCGGTACCCAGAACTCCTCAATATAGACGTTGTGAGTGGATATTGTAACACAGACACAGTCCATTCGACTGTTTAGAGATGTCACTAAACCCGCCCAAAGATGGAAATAACCATGCATGAGCAGCGCCTATTAGACGTAGGGGATCCGACAGCGGATCAGTTCCAGTCATTCCACCAGAAAGAGGTACATAGCTCGTGCTCAACCATGGCTAGACGGTCAATACCGCTGTTCGATCGCGTCCGCATTTTAACTTTGTGCCAAGAAAGGCACACAACGAGGAAAGTGTAGAGGCGTCTCGGAGTGAAACAAATCGACGTTGTTCGAACGTGGAGGAGATAGAGACGGGAACTGTCTATGGCGTGTCCCACTCACGCCGCCCAAGGCCTGCTACTACAGTGGATGACCGCTACCTGTGGATTATGGCTCGGAGGAACCCTGACAGTAACGCCACCATGTTGAATAATGCTTTTCGTGCAGCCACAGAACGTCGTGTTACGATTCAGGCAATAGGCTGCATGATGCGCAACTTCACTCCCGACGTGCATGGCGAGGTCCATCTTTGCTACCACGACACCATGCTGCGCGGTACAGATGGGCCCAATAACATGCCGAATGGACCGCTCAGGATTGGCATCACGTTCTCTTCACTGATGAGTGTCACATACGCCTTCAACCAGACAATCGTCGGAGTCGTGTTTGGAGGCAACCTGGTCAGATTGAACACATTAGAGACACTGCCCAGCGAGTGCATCAAGGTGGAGGTTCCCTGATGTATTGGGGTAGCATTATGTGGGGACGACGCAGGCCGCTGGTCGTCATGAAAGGCGCCATAACGGTTGTACTATACGTGAATGCCATCCTCCGACTGATAGCGCAACTATATCGGCAGCATATTGGCGAGGCATTCGTCCTCATGGAGGACAATTTGCGCCTCCATCATGCACATTACGTGAATGACTTCCTTCAGGATAACTACACCGCTCAACTATAGTGCCCAGCATGATCTCCAGACATGAACCCTATTGAACATGTCTGGGATAGATTGAAACGGGCTGTTTATGGTCGACGTGACCCACCAACAACTCTGAGGGATCTACGACGAATGGCCGTTGAGCAGGGGGACAATCTGGACCAACAGTATCTTGATGAACTTGTGGATAGTATGCCACGATGAATACAGGCATGCACCAATGCAAGAGGACCTACTACTGGGTGTTAGAGGTACCAGTGTGTACAGCAATCTGGACTACCACTTCTGAAGGTGCTGTTTTCACGAGCAATAAAAAGGGCGGAATTGATGTTTATGTTGATCTCTGCTCCAGCTCTTTGTACAGGTTCCGAAACTCTCGGGACCGAGTTGATACAAAGCTTTTTCTGATCTGTTTATATGGAGTTCCACTGGATCCACCTCATTGTCGTTGAGATCTCGCTCAAGTCTTTTGAGGTTGTAACCTCCCCACAAAATAAAATAAATAATGAGATGTAGGAAAGGATACTAGTTCTTTAATTTTGTTAGGTGGTTCAACATTTTTCAATATAACTGTCGGAGATAGCATAGTAGATTCATTTGGTATCGAGTTAATTACATCCTGGAATGAGAGTATGTGTGTGTCCCAATCAATATGTTTTTTATGGCAGTATATTCTACATAGCTTACCAATTTCATTCATTAGTTGTTCACAAGGGTTCGAAGAAGGGTGATACTTGGATATATAGGTCGGAGAAATGTTTCTTGCTCGTAACATACGTGTCCATATAGCAGATCGAAACTGTGGTCCATTGTCGGAAATTATTTTCAATACCTGTCCTACATGGGATAAAAAATGTTTTACAAATGCTTTCGAAACAGATTTAGCAGTAGCTTTGCGTAACGGAGTGAAGGTAACAAATTTTGAAGTGAGTTCAACAGCGACAAAGATGTAACAAAAACCTCTATTAGATCTGGGAATCGGACCAAATATGTCGACAGCGGCCATGTGTCTCAATTTAACAGGTACAATAGGATGTAACGGAGGAATATGTGAAGTCGTGTCTGACTTAGCTTTCTGGCAGATTTTACATGACGCTAAAACTCGTCGAATACGTTTTTCCATGTTGGCAAAATAACAGTTCTGTCTCAGTATGAGAAAACATTTTCTGGCTCCGTAATGTGCGTAACTTAAATGAGTATACCAAATTAATTTGTTAACAAGTTTGTCAGGAATGCATAGTAACCAGTTGTTGCTGTCAGGGTGAGAGCGGCGAAACAGAATGTTGTTGCGTACAGTATAATGGTTTCTGATGGTAACATTATTCCTATCTTGCCAAAGGTGTTCAATTTCTTTCCATACGTGGTCTTTACTCTGCTCTTGCGCTATGTCTCGTATTGACGCCGAAATGAAATTTTCAAATGCAACTTGTTGAATGTACATGACGCTGAAATTTGCTCTGCAGAAGTTGGTTGCGATGTCTTGCTGATGGTTGCTGAGAGAACGGGATAGTGCGTCTGCTACAACATTTTGTGTACCGGGAATGTGAACAATTGTAAAATTAAATTCCTGTAAATAAAGTTTCCATCTGATTAACATGCCTTGTGTAAATTTTGCGGAAAGTAAAAACTGTATAGCTCTATGATCTGTGTAAACGGTAGTCGTCTTCCATAAAGAAAATGCCGAAATCTCGTAAATGCCCATACAACATATAATGTTTCAAGTTCTGTGACAGAATAATTGCGCTCAGCAAGTGACAGAATGCGGCCCGCAAAGGCGATGTTTTCAATTACTGTTTTACCGTCTTCTTCAATTTCCTGAAAAATGTGCACGCCTAAAGCTGTGTTAGAACTGTCGGTGGCAATGGAAAAATTTCTAGTAAGATCTGGATGTGATAAAAGTGGTGCATTCAACAAAGCTTCTTTCAGATTCACAAATTCAGACTACGCTTGGCTATCCCAGGACCAAATAGTGTTTTTACCCGTCAACTGACATAATCTAGGGGTGTCTAAAGCAGAGTAATGAATAAATTTACGAAAAGAGGTAATTAAACCCAAAAAGCTGCGGAGTTGTTTCTTCGTCGTAGGTACAGTAATGTCACGTATAGCTTGAAGTTTTTCCGTGTCAGGCGCAATGCCTTCTGTTGAAATTACATGTCCAAGAAATTTAATAGAAGTTTTGCCAAAGTGCGATTTGCTAAGATTAACTGTGAGTCCTTGTGCACGAAAAGTTTGTAACAGTTATTCAAGAATCAGCTCGTGTTCAGACCAGTTAGCTTCTGCAATAAGAATGTCGTCTACATACGTTGTGATTCTGTCTTTTCGTTCTGTCGGAAGTATAGTATTCAAACCGCGAATAAACGCTGCTGAAGAAACTGTTAAACCGAACGGTAATTTATAAAATTGATAACAGTCACCAAAACAGAGAAAAACCTGTGTACTTTCTGCAGTTCGGATGGAGCTGGATTTGCCAAAATCCCGATTTCAAATCTAATGTGGAATAAATAGCAGTACCATGAAATTTCTGTAGAAGTTCTTCTAGTGTTTGAGGGCGATTTGTTTCATTAATAATAATGTCATTGATGTGACGCGAATCAAGTATGAGACGAAGTGAACCATCCTTTTTCTTAACAATATGGAGCGGGTTTATGTACGGACTAACTGCCGGTTCAATAATTCCTTGGTCAAGCATAGCTTGCAATTCTTTCTTAACTTGTTCTGTGTGAATATAAGGATGGGATAATGTTTGGCTTTAAACGTGTCGTGCTGTTTAACCTGAAATTCGTACATAAAACCGGACATAGTACCAGGGATGTTGTCGAGAACTGGAGCTTGCTGTAAAAGAATTTTGCGTAGTTACGTGCGTTCGTCGTCTGTATTTGCACTGCTCTGTTTAACTTTATCAGATGTCATATGCATAACGTCGTCTGGAGTATTATAGTTGTGTACGTATGTATCTGTGAACAATGTGGAATGACAGTCTATGTTACGTGAAGCAGAAATGACCTCTCTACTATTAATTGTTTCAGTGCTGAAAATCTAATGCCAGTTGGACATTTTCATCCTTCAACATTAAATAGGAATTTTGAAAGTCAATAACTGCGTCGTTTTGTACCAAAAAACTCGTACCTAAAATAACGTCTGTTGTCAATAAGGGAACAATCCAAAAATTTGAGTGAAACGTATGACCTGCAATACAAAATGATAAGTGTGTCTGTAACTTTACATCTACTCCTTTACCAGATACTGCTCCTTTAACTTTAGTTTTGCCTAAAGGTAACGTAGGATAGGGGTTCTCTTTGTTACGTTCGTTGAAAGTTTCCTCATTTATAACTGACATAGGTGATCCAGAATCGATTCTGCTGAAAATTTGGATGATCCAATCTTTATTTCAATGACAGGGTAGGGAAATAGTTTTTTGAATAACTGGTTTTTCATGCAAAAGTGTGTCTCGGATGTCGTCAAAAGTAATAACATTTTCGTGAACGAGATTCTCTGTGTCAAAAGTATTGCTTGCGTTGCTGGAAGATGCAACCTGTACTGTATCTAGTCAAACTCTTTTTGACGTGCTGTTATTTGCGGGAGGATGCTGTGGCATCTCGACTATTTGTACTGTTCTGTTATTTCGTCCTGACGTATTACGTCCGGGATGATACCGACTGTCTGGTTCATTCATGATAATCTGTTGTTGCAGATGATTCTGTTGCTGGTAAGACCGACTGTTATTAAACGTACGCTGAAAACTGTGCTCATTACTTTTACGTCTGTCATGATAGTCATTGCTATACGGCGCGTTGCGATATGAGTTGAAATGGTGTGTTTTCTGTACGTACTGATTTCCTTGTTGCTGTGCGTTACTATTTGGCGGAGCCGACGCTATACGTGTAGGCGGCGAAATATTAAAGCTTGCTTGACCTTTCACATTACATTGTTGGTTAGTTATGCTAACCGGCTGGTTTTGTTGTTGTTGTGGGGAAAAACCTCTATTGTTACCAAAAGGTGTTTGCGACTGCTGAAAATTTTGCACATACTGATGATTAAAATTTTGTCTGTTACTTAAGTTACACTGGTATTTCTTGTCATTTCGCGAGTGTCTAATGAAAATTGTCACTTTCGGTAAAACTTGTCATATCTGGTTTTCTTAACTCATTTCTAATCCTAGATAGGTCGATAGTTGAAGAGATGTTTTGATAGATATAAAGGATAGTAGATGAGAATGCAGCAGTGCAGAAAACTAAAGATGAAATAGCACTACCACAGCTCAGGGCCCTGTGCACGCTACGGCACATATTCATCGAAGTGTAATGAATCCCCTGAGGTCACTTACGCGCTGCAAGTAAATTTTAGTTTCTGCATTACAGGCAATGGCGGTGAAAATACAAAAATAAGTTGTCGTATCCAGTCAAAAGGGTGAATCCGTGTTCTGTCATTCTTAAATTTCCCAATGGAAGGAAAGTGTTTGTAGTCAAAATTATCGTCTCTGAATGTGTGAACAGGTTCAGGACTGTATGAGAATCTATTTGTCTGTGTCTGTTCGGATTCTAAGTCACGTAGTCTCTGTAAATTACCTAAGCTACACTGGCTGTGTGAGTGTGACAAATGTTCGGAAAGTGGCGTATGCTGTGATGTTTTAAAGGTAGAAATATTTTTCATCTCCGTCACTTCTTGACAATTTTCTACGTAATGTATTTGACGAACCTATCTCACTGATCGTCTGCTGTAAATTTTGGAATTCGGGTGTTTGATTAAGCGAAACTGGTGACGAATCGTCTGATTTGGTATCGATATTTTCGATAACATCAATACGACTGGCCAATTCATCATATTTTTCAGTCAGTGCTTTTACCTGATCATCGTTTTTAGTATCATAAGCATTAATTTGTTTTTGTATTTTACGTGTGGTTTTGTTCAATTTTTGATGTCTACTTTGATGTCATCGGGATCCTGTATTAGTTCCAACTTTTCAAGTCTGTTGGTCATTGTCTGAAAGTCTAATGTGTGTGTGTCTGTTTTTGTTTTAAGATCGGAGATTTCATCATGCAATTCGGTGTTCAACTGTTTGATTTCGTCTGATACTGTAGCAATATTGTTGTCTACGTATGTTTTTGCTTTCGTAAACAATTTACGCTATCTTCCGGTCTTTGTGCAGTAATTGTTTCCATGACTTGTTACTTTACTTTATTCTGTTCCTGTATAAATTTACTGTAACGCGTTTCACTGTTTTGCAGGTGGTGATTAAAACGTTCGTCAATTTGGCTGTTCTGTTGGTCAAATTTCGCGTCTACTTTCGCATCCAGTGTGCGTGAAAGTTCTGCTGACATTAATTTAAACTCGTCGCTTAACTGTGTTGCGTTTTCAGAGCATTGTTTAGCGACTGCACTAATTTCATCTCTAAGTAATTTAGTTGTGGTTGCATGTGTATTACTTAATTCTTGTGCCACAGATCTAATTTCTTCACTACTGTTCCTAGCACAAGCCTTAATTTCCTCACGTAACTGTTCTTTAGTATCATGACATTGCGCGGCAACGGCTGTAATCTGTTCAGTTAGTTGTTTGAAATTGTTGTCTTGTTTTTCATTAATTTGTTTGTTCGATTCATTAATTCGTTGTTTGAAATTTTCATTAAGTTGTAGCAATAATGCCATAACTTGATCCACGCCAATATTACCTACTCTATTCTCTGTGCTGTTTGATGGCGTACCTGCAATTGTCACGTCTTGTGTAACCATTTGGTCATTCTGTGATTCTCGAAAAGGTTTGGCAGTCGGATGTGCACTGTGGGTCACTACCTCGGAATCAAATAAATCTGACGTATTTTGATTACATTGCTCATCTTCGTGAGAAAGATTTATCTGTTCACTATGCAAATTTTGCAAATCAGGCGTGTCAAACTGGGCAGCGTTCATTGTATCGGAACGTGCCGCATCATCAATTGTTACATTTACTGTGGACATAATTGAATTTGTTTGTTCATCATTAGGATCAAAATCATTACTAGTGGTCGGTACGCACTGATTATCAGTAATTAGAGGATTATCGCTATTACACTGAGTGTCGCAAGTATTATCGGTCAAATTATTCGAGTCGGCTATTTCACTCATTGCACATAGCGATGTACTGTTAACAGTTTTTCGCGGCATTTTTCACAAACCAAAATTAAGCTAAAAATGAAACAAAGACGAAGCGAAATGGAACAAACACAATTACGACAAGGAGCAATAAACTGCCGATGATCTGTGAAAGAAAGGGTGACAAATTAGTAAATGTGTTGCGCCAGATGCAAACTACATTTAAGTAAATAAGAGCAGATATATGACTACTTCTCAGAAATATACAAAGAAATACGATCCTGACAAGGTCGCCAAGTGTAATCTCCACACAAAATAAAATAAATAATATGAATATGATTCTAATTTAGTGTAACCTCAAAACAGAAAAATTCCTAAACTTCTCAACAGTAAAAATTATAATTATGCCGTGCACATTCAGTGTAACGTCCCAACAAAAAAATAAATTCAGTAACCTGGTGATAATACAATGTAACTTACCTCTCAATTAAATTGTCACTCACTTATGACTTTTCAATAATTGACTGTGAATTTAACCTGGTAAATTTTGGACGTCAGCAGTGCTGCGTCATGGCCCTGAAAGATCATTCTGAATAAAAAAATGAAGTCGCCGGATATTTTTTTTTTAATTATGAATTTGGCCAGCTATGGACCGCATACAACTTAAGACTTATGGTGTTTCTTTTTCTTCCGTTCTTCCCAGTACTTCTTCATTTTCTCGCCAACTGCTCGTCTCTGCTCATCTGTCCACACTCTCTTGGGTCGAGGTATTGGCGCATCTTCTTCATAGTTTGCGTTTTCTATAAGTAGCCTAAAGTTATTCCTGTCACGTATTATTTCTTCTGTAGCAAATATTTTGTTGGCGTCTTTCTTTACTGCTTCTATCCATCCTACGGTGTTTTTCAGCTTACTAACGTAATTAAAAATTTTCTTTGTAATTGGTGTTTCTTCCATTCCTTTTAAATGTCCATAAAATTTTAGCCGTCTCTTCCTCATTGTATCTGTGATCTTTTCTGTATTTTTGTATAGGTCTTCATTTCTCCTTTTAATCCACCTGTTTTCCTTGTTTTTCTCAGGACCTAGAATTTTTCTTAATATTTTTCTCTCTCTTTTTTCTAGTTCTCTTAATTCGCCTTTCTTATTCAATGTTAGGCACTCTGATCCATATGTTGCTTGTGTCCTAATAACTGAATTATAATGTTCAATCTTTGCTTTTATGGATATTGATTTCTTATTGTAGTAGTTTTGTGTTAATTTATATGCAAATTCCAACTTTTTTATTCTTTCTTTATTTGTTGTGTTATCCAGTCCATTGGCTTGGATCCACTCCCCCAGGTATTTGAATCTATCAACTTTTTTAATTTTTCCATACTTTGTTTTCATAAACTTTTCTGTATTATGTTTGTGTTCTATATACTCGGTTTTTTCGTAGGATATTTTTAGCCCAGTCTTTTCAGCAATCTCGTGTAACACCTGCTCTTAAAATAATGTTTTCTGGTACAGCCCTGTGCAATGCTGGCCGATAGATTTGTCATTTATGAAAGGAAGCAACTGATTTTTCTTTTGCAACAATCGGGATGATCATGGATGGGAGAAATTAGTAAATTCTTTAAATTGAAATGAATGGTTGTTAAAAGTTACTTATTATGAGAAAGATTTTTATTACGAGATTTTTAAAACATTGAGATAACATTACTACAAATGCGCAAGGCTGCTTTTACCTCATACAATAATACTCAGGCTCCGGCATCGCTGCACCACGACCGGCCCAGCCAACACGATACACTAGACCAGACCAGAGGAGACTGCAGACTAGCAACAACTTGCTGCTACAGCTACACAGTTCCTACTGCAGTCAACACTGCTCTCTGGTCAGAGATTCTCTTATACCTTGCATATCGTAGGCAGTGCATGAGCAATACATCGAAATTACATCTGCTTGGACCTCTTACAAGGTATCACCTAAAATTTTTAATGATAATGTTAACGATTTTCAAGTTTCCATGGCAGCATAGATATTTGTCTGTCGTGCTGGGCATTTGCTGTGAATATCTTAGTGGAAATGTTTAAACTGTTTCGTTCGTTCTCCAGAAATTCATACATGTACATCAACATACATTCTTTGCAAACCAGTTATTAAGGATTCTGCCCGTGCCATTCACATTGGGTACGTGGGAATAATGAATGTTTACATGCCTCTGTGCCCACTGTAATTAATCAAATTCTGTTCTCGATCAGTACGGGAGAGATATGAAGGGGCTTGTAACATATTCCTAGATTTATTTTTTAAAGCAAGTTTTTGAAATTTTGTTCATATTTTCTCACGATACCATGTGTCTATCTTCAATCGTCTGCCAGTTCAGTTTCTTCAGCACCTCCGTTACCCTCCACCACAAATCTGGTAAAGCAGTAATTAAACATGCGGACCGCCTGCGTTTTTTTTTTTTTTTTTTTTTTTTTGTCATTCATCAGTCTTCTGATTAATTCAGTGAATGGCACCTGTACATTTTCAACGTAGCTGTCCTTTCGATCATCACTTGGCAGCAAATGATAATCGAAGAGGTCGCTGTCTCAAAACCTACTGGTAATAGTCACTGAACACTGGGCCCTATTTTGACTGGACTACAGGTGGGATTCTTCTTACAGGTTGGTCAGAGGTCCTTAAGATGACTCATATAGCACTGAAACCGATTCGTCAAATAAAATAATTACTAGAAATGCAGACAGCTGAAGCTGTTTTGGTTAGACATTTTATGTTGAACAGCAGAGGTAACGCAATCCATCTGTTAAAGATGGATTTACACTGTCATCCACACACTTCTGTGGATTGCAAGAGACAAGTGCAAGAATATTGCACGACCAGGTTAACAGCTCATGCATCCAAGATACTAACAAGAATAATATACAAAAGAATGGAGGAGAAAACTGACCATCTCTTACACGGCAATTTAGTAAAGACAAAGGCACCAGAGGGGCAGTTGTAGTTGTGACTGTGGTTGGTTAAGGACGCAAGACTGAAGAGACATCAAGTTGCGTTCATAAGACATGTCGACCTGGAAAAAACGTTCGACCATGTAAAATGGTGCAAGCTGTTCAAAACTCTGAGAAAAATAGGGGATAAGCAATTGGTAAAAAAACTATTAATATATACTATGTACAAAATCCTGGAGGGAACAATAAGAGTGGAAATCCATAAACGAAATGCACGAATTGAAAAGGGTATAACACAGGGATGATGTTTTTACCCCCATTGTTCAGTCCATAAATCGAGGAAGCAATGACAAAAGCACAAGAAAATTTCAAGAGTAGTATTAAAATTCAAGATAAAGGAATATCAGTGATGCGATTCGCTGATGCCATTGTGTCCTACGTGACCGTGAAGAAGTACTGTATGTGTAGAGTGGAATGAACAGGCTAATGAGTACAGAATATGGATTGAGAATAAACAGCAAAAAGAAGAAAAGTAATGAGAAGTGGCAGAAATGGGTATAGCGAGTAGATTAGAATCAAAAATATCATCAAGAAGTAGACGATGTTAATGTATTCTGCTGCCTTGGAAGCAAAATAACCGATTATCGACGAAGGAAGGAGGACGTAAAAGCAGAATAGTGCAGACAAAGAGGGAGTTTCTGGCCGAGAGAAGTCTATAGGCCTTAATTTGAGGAAGAAATTTCTGAGAATATACGTTTTGAGCACACCATTGATTGTATGGCAGTGAAACATTGGCTGTGGGAGAACGGGAACTGAAGAGAATCGAAGAATTTGGGTAGTAGTGCTACAGATGAACGTTAAAAATTAGGTAGGCTGATAAGAAATGAGGAGATTCTCTGCAGAGTCGACAAGGAAATGAATGAAAACACTAACAAGAAGCAGGTACCGGATGACAGGACACCTGTTAGGACATCGGAGAGTAACTTCCATGGAACCAAAGGAAGGTGTAGAGGGATAAACTGCAAGGGAAGACAGAGATCTGAATACATCCTGCATATAATTGAGGAGGTATGTTGCCATGTACTACTCTGGGATTAAAATATTGGCACAAGAGAGGAATTCGTGGCTAGCCTCATCAAACCAGGCGGATGACTCATTACTGAGAACAAATCGTAAATTACAGTACTTATCATCTACAGCTCCCTCTACTACCGTTGGTGTTACGATTTTATGTGTAAAAAATCTCATATCATCCTGTCCTTTCTTCATGCCGATGATTTCCATATGTTTGCTTCGGCGCTTTTTCAGAGAACCTGCTAATTCCTTATCTTATCAGTCCAGCCAATTTTTAGCAGTCTTCTAAAGCACTGCGTCTCAAATGCTTTAATTCTCATCCGTTCCGGTTCTCCCACAGTCAATGATTATCTGCAACGCAGTGCTTCAAACGTGCATGACCATAAATTTTTCCTAAATTTATGTACGTTTGACAGTATTAGGTTTCTCATGGCTAGGAACGTCATCTTCTCCGGGGCTAGTCTGCTTTTAATGACGTCCTTGCTTCGTCCGCCATGTGTTAATTTGCTGCCCAGGTAGCAGAATTCCTTAACTTCGTCTTTTCCGTTATCACCAGTTTTGATATATGCTACTTCACATGCTGTACTCTTTGGACTTTTAATTCCATTCAAAATATTGTGTAATTACTCTTCACATTCACTGAGGATATCAATGTCATCACCGAATCTTATGCTTGATATCTTGAACTTCAATCCTACTCTTAAACCTTTCATTTATTTATATTAGATATATTGACTGAATTTAGGAGCTAAAGTCTTGCCCTAAAACTTTTTAATCCGAGGAACTTTACTATGATCTTCCTATCTTGTTATTCCGTCCTGGTGCTGGCACCTATTGCAGATTTCCCATCCTGTTCTACAGCTTATTCCTGTTTTCCTTAAAATTTCCCACTGTCGGCCGCTTTTTCTATTTCGACATTCAAATGAAGGTGTCTTCATTTCTGTTCAGTGTTGCTTCCATTAGCAGGCAAAATGTGAGGACTGTCTCCATGGTGACTTTACCTTTCCTAAAGGTAAACTGATGGTCATTTAACAGATCCAAATTTCCTTTACTGTTCTTCCGTTTATTAATTTTGTCAGTAGCTTGAAAGATGAGCTATGAAGCTGACTATTCGGTGATTCTCTCACTTATATGCTCCTTCTGTCTTCGAAATTCTTGAATTCATATTCCTACAAAGTGTTACATCTAAGTATTTGTATGATCTGGCCGATTCCACTTGTGACATTTTGATGCTGCAGTTAAAGACTACTTCAGTTCTCCTCTGAATCGTAGCAGGTTGTTACAAAAGGTGGAGTTTTGATTCACGTTACAGCTACCGTTGCACAGCAGTAGATTTTACCTCATAAATTTGTCTCCTTCCTAAATTCCTCGTGGCTGCTACGGTTTCGGATTGCCTTTGTAAGTAAGTACGTCGTTTGCGTGTTATAACACACTCGCAAATCGGATATCCTGAGTCGCCTTTTAAAGGGAGGGATCTTGTCCTATAAAGACAAAAGTTTTCAGGAGAACGAAGACTGTTTCCTTTACTTATTTCAATTTCGCTATACCCAAACCGGAACATGTTGTTGCTCATTCGAGATACGGACCCATTTGTAACGACGTTAATACGGTCTTTAGGGTGCTCCGTTCTTGCTACTAAATAGTTCCACAAGGGTTTCAATGAAAGCATTCCCGACGTAGGACGCTTCGGGTCTTACATTACACAGGCGCATCCTGATGCAGGGAGATACCCACGTAAATTTTTGGGTTAGCTGATGCTCTTTCAGAATCAAATAAAGGTGCCTCTGAAGTCTTATTTCCTTTAATCAACCAACCGGTTCGGTTCAACATATAGAGTGGATTTGGAAATAAAAAAATACAGCGCGTAGTATCTTGTGCAAGACAACAAACTAATCATTTTTCAAGACGGAAACCATTTTCGGAAATTCATCGTTTGGATGCTATGAAATGCCAGAATATTTGTGGTATGGTGATGGCTCAGTATTGAATTATTCGTTAAGGAATCGAACAAAAGAGCCATATCGCGCCCTATATTAGAAAAGATGTTCGATTTGTAAAGACTGACGCACATTATGTATTTCTTCTTCAGATTAAGGCCTATGTTTGATATCAGTGGACTCCTCTTGAGCAGTATTACGTTTCTTCCCTGTCTTAGCCTGCTTTTTATATCCTTGTTTCAGCCGCCGTGTGCTACTCTAATTCCGATATAGCAAAATTCCTTAAAGTCGTCTACTTCGTGGTTAACACTTTTAACGTTAAGGTTATCGCTAATTTACTCCTGATACGTCTCAGTACTTGTGTATTTCTTCGGATTACTCTCAATCGATATTCAGGTCCCAACGGAATTTAAGTCCATTTAATAGGTCGTGCATTTCTTCATCACTGTCAGCGAGGATAGAAAAGTCATCAGCGAATCTTATCAATGATATCCTTACGCCTTAAATTCTAATCGCACTCTTGAACCTTTGTTTCACTTCCGTCATTGCGTCTACCAAACATACACCGAACATTAGGGGCCAAATATTGCATCCCTGTGTTATACTCTTCCTAATCCGAGCTCTTCCAACTGTGGCTTGCATTCTTATTGTTGTCTCTTCGTTCTCGTCCGTATTATACTTCTTTTCCGTAGCTTCCTCCTGCATATCTCATATTTTTGAACACTTGTGCCGTTTACACTGTCGAAGGACTGTTCAGTGCCCACAAATCCTGTGACTGTCTTGTTTTTTTTATGTATTCCTTTCATTGTCTGTCAAACGTAGTACATGGGTCTCTGGTGCATTTACCATTCCAAAAAGCCATACTAAACGTCAACTAACACACCCTAATTTTTGTTTTTGATTCTTCTGTATAATATTCTTGACAGTAACTTGGTTACATGAGCATTTAAACCATGTGTGATATTTCTCGTATTTATGTGTTCTTGCCATTTTTGGCACTATGAGTAAGATTTTTCCAGAGTTTAGTGGAATGTGTCCGACTCATAGATTCTACACGTAAACCTGAATAGACGCGTGGTTGCCAACGACCCCCATCCCCAATGATTTCAGAAATTAAGAAGGGTCGATATCCATCGCTTCTGCCTTATCCAATCGCTTAGTCTTTCAAGCTCTTTTATTCTCTGACTTTAATGCTACATTTCCTTTGTCTTCAGTATGGGATATCACTTTTTTGTCAATCAAATCATTAGAGAGTCGTCCCCCTCGTAGAAACATTCAGTGTTCTCTTTCTACCTATCCGCTCTCTCCTCTGCACTTAACAGTGTAATTGTCGTTGCACTCTAGATCTTGTTTACATTACACCCGCCTCAATAATCTTACTAGAAACTGTTTCACCCCACCCGTTCAGAATGAACCCTTATCTCTGACGACTTGTGAAAAATTGATTGTTGTCTGCTGAAATATGAGTGCTGTGCAAATGTATACTGTAATCTTGAATGCAAGCGCATTCATCTGCAAATGGCTTCAAAATCGCATATGTGACAGGGATATTCAGCGCCGACTCATTCCATTGCGTAAGTAATACTAGACATGAGTAGCCTTGCACTGCTGTTCCTTTTACCTCCTACGTACAAAATGAATGCAACACTTCTTCACAGAAAACTTTGGATAAATTATCATGAGATGTGTCCACTCTTCCGTTGCTTGGTAAGAGCTGGTGGACGGTTCCTCATCAAATGATTCCGAAATTTCCTCTTCAAACGCAGCCGTTCAATACGAATGTAGACAGCTGGTATCCATGTTTGACACTTAATACCGGACATAAAAGCAGAATATCATGTAATTATTTCTCAGTGCTATTATAAGTATTCCGAAATGTAGCCCGCATCTCGTGGTCGTGCGGTAGCGTTCTCGCTTCCGACGCCCGGGTTCCCGGGTTCGATTCCCGGCGGGGTCAGGGATTTTCTCTGCCTCGTGATGGCTGGGTGTTGTGTGCTGTCCTTAGGTTAGTTAGGTTTAAGTAGTTCTAAGTTCTAGGGGACTGATGACCATAGATGTTAAGTCCCATAGTGCTCAGAGCCATTTGAACCGAAATGTAACAAGCACAGGAAATGCACTTTACATAATATATATCTCAGAATTTCGGAAACACATCAGGTGTGGAAAATTGTTAATTTATTGGTTTTCGCCTCTTAGTTGCTGCGAATAATGAATGTTGAGGACTGCTAAGAAAACCTTCTCGTATACAACCATACAGCAGCACTGTCACTGTCGCCGGCCAGAGTGGCCGTGCGGTTCTAGGCGCTACAGTCTGGAGCCGGGCGACCGCTACGGTTGCAGGTTCGAATCCTGCCTCGGGCATGGATGTGTGTGATGTCCTTAGGTTAGTTAGGTTTAATTAGTTCTAAGTTCTAGGCGACTGATGACCTGAGAAGTTGCTTAGTGCTCAGAGCCATTTGAACCATTTGAACTGTCACTGTCATCAACTTCCTCGTGTGCAGGTAGCATATAGTTAATCGTGTTACTTGCGTACTATTGCTTGCCGTAATGCAGTTAAGGGTGTTACAATACTGGTATACAACACAGTTAACCAATCATGAAGAGAACAATGGTTAATGGGCGGGGGAGGGGGGGGAGTGAGAGGGGAGTCATACATGCAGCATATGCACTGATAGTGATGGCTAATGGGTTGGAAAACTAATTGGCCCACAAATACGATTAAAAGACACTATGACGCCTGTGGTGTCATTCTCATACGCTGCTCAGCATCAAGTCTACTAATTTTTGCAGAGATGTCCGCTCTTAAAATAAGGGTACGTAACATAGCAAGCGTTGTGTAAGTTTTTTTGTATACCTTGTACACTGGTGAAGGCACACTCAATGTCGCTTATAGAGCCGACGCATGAAACAGCAAGTGCTAGTTGCTTTCTTTCCCATGCTAAAGTGAAGCGTTGTCGTGAATAGTTATTTCAACGTCCAGAATTCTTTCATACAGCTAAATTGTAAGAAGATGTCCGTTGCCAACAAGCAACAGACAAAAATTACTCTTGAAACGTGTGAAATGCAGAAACGTGTGAAATGCAGATATTCGCATTGTTATGCGTGATAAATATAGTGTTACACATAGGCAATTTTCGTCTTAATTCGCTTGTCTGCAAAGCCGAAATTCGTACGCAGGAGATGGTTTCCTTGGGGTTGAAATGAAGTTGCAAGAGTTAAAAACGTATAAGAGGCAGGGTCCAGATGGAATCCCAATTCGGTTTCACAGATGGTACTCTTCGACATTAACCCGCTACTTAACATGCATGTATTTCTAACCTCGTTGCCAGCGGCAAGTCCCAAGCGACATCCACTAGATTGTCTGGAACGAAGTAAATACTCAGTTTTAAAACATTATACAGAATAATGCACACGTCTGGGACGGTAAGGCGGAATGCCGACGCTACTAGACACCAAGGAACAAGAGTTACATCAAAATGGTGCAACAAACTGAGTAGGGTCCGACCACACATGGGTTACTAACAAATTTTCAAGGCCCAGCACTCGCTAATAGTCTGTCTCAGGTGAGGTACACTAGCAATGCGTAAGGCAGAAGGTGCATGGCCAGTGAAAAACAGGAATAGAACGACGTCACCTTACCAGTCTAGCTAAATAATGGTCCAACGGCAACAGAGAAGCAGGGCACCACTACAATTTCCCAATAAAATATCATCGGTTGACGGCCACCAAATGCTTGGCTGCACAGACCATCTCAAGGCACAGCCGTTCCAACTGTCGTCTCTACAATGCCTTTTCAGAAACATCTCTTCACCGACCGGGTCAAGTCCCCTCCTTGGGCAATTGCACCGTTTCGTCTGCCTCTCCCAATTAAAACTCACTCGCGATCGCCCGTCGATCCGCTCATCGCCGCATCACCTGGCCACCGACTCACAAACAACGAAAGGTTAACATCTCTGAACAAATGTCGATAGCTGCAAAGCCGGCGTGGCTTAGCCGCTATCCACAAAATTTTACGTATTTAGAAAGAATCGCACTAGTGAATCTGAGCATGCTCCTTTCTCGCTGGACATCCTGCGAACGATGGAAGCGAGGGGGTGGGGGGGGGGGTGGGGAGGGGCAGGCACATTCTGTCTTCCTCATTTATGGGAAGGCGTTACACACAGCGCCCCACTGCAGACTGTTAACGAAGGTCAGAGCATAGGAAGTAGGTTGTCAAATGGCATAGATGCGGATAAAGCCCGCACCGAGTTTTTGAATTTGTAAGACCCCACCCATCACTTAGCTGGTTTTGGCGTGTGTTCACCCCAACTAATTGACTAACAGATCAACAGAGAGTGCAAAACTGCCGCAATTTCGGATAACGCAAAGAAAGTAATAAGGCCCTGTGACTCCTGATTGAACTGCCGTGGCAGTGTTGACATTAATTGATTCAGAATTGATCCCTTCTAATTAAAAAGGGGTGCACATTGATGTTATATTCAGCTATTGAACACCAGATGCAAATGTTGAACATAAAATTAATTAAGAAAGTGACTTGGGATTTCAACCACTTGATTGAAAATTGATAGAGTCGATTAGCACATATTTATTTTTAACTCACGGCCTTCAATCATCATATTACATGACTCTCCTAACAGGCAGTGGTAATAAATTGCGTTTGCGTGGAGTAAAGCGCGATAAATCAAAAGTAATTCCTATCAACTGACCCAGGCGTAATGCGAAGTGCGGGAAGAATTCTACAATACACGGCCATGAAACCCTCGTGGAAACTTTGCCGACGTGATCCTACAAATTAATCAGTGGCCGGAGCGGGCGCAATATCACCGAATATAGCGTGGTGGAGCGGCGTCGTTGTGTGGACGTCGGCCAACCATGTGGTGCTGCAAGGCTGCGCTCGTCTATTCACTCCTAGCTATCTTGCTCAGTACATAGCTGAACCAAAACTTCCTATCTCCAAGCTCAATCGTTCCCTTTGCTAAGTCCTAAACTGCAGAGATGCTCACTCTTTCTCAGGCAAGCTGAGTCGAGAACGCCACGTCCGCACTCTAGGCAAGCTGGGAACGGAAGACCTCTACTGAGACTTCTGCCAGTCTGCTCTTCGCCTCGGTTTCCCCTCCAGCAAAATCAATTACGCCAATTCCAGCGCAAGTCGCGTTAATTATGCGCCGCTTCCCAGCGCCGACCAATGCCTGCTCTGGGAAGTGAACAAATTTCCACAAAATTCCCCCCCCCCCCCCCAGGCCACCCATCAAGGTTAGCGTCTGCACAAACACCAAGTTTTCCGGAATTCGACTCCCTGAAGAGTACTTCAAATTCCTTGGTCCTACGTTCCCATCGGAGGTCAGCATATTTCATGCTGTCGCTCTTCACCTGATTTGCTTCAGGCTCTGCGGACCGTGAATTCAGCGTGAAGTTGCTATAGTCACGAACACGCATATTTCGATCTCTGTTGACCGGTCCGCCATAGCTTTGCGCGGCTTTGTCGCATGTTTCACAGAAAACGGGACGACGGACATTTATCAACAGGCGTACAAGTTCTCCATCTGTTTCCCGGTACACCAGCATGGAGTCAGGGTCATCCACCTACTCACTGTCACTCATCTTAAGGCGGCTGGAGGCCGCGCCACATTACCGCTTTCTCAGAGCTTGAGCCGCCCTAAGCTGCCTATTGTCGCTTCCCTTCGCAGTTCCCCAGCCGGCCACGGTGAACTCTAAATGTTTCCCTGGGGTAAACTAGCGTCCAGTAAATCGACTCGTTTCCACTAAGTTTTTATGTCGTGTGAATTACTTTACCACGATCACCCAACATTAATTATTCCAATACGTCCATACTATACCCTGTACAAGATGCATTGTGCCTTGTCAGTGATTTTTTGTTCAGCCCTACTGTTCGCTCAACGTGAGTTAGGTGATCTTTAATGACTTCATGTAAGGGGCATAGTTCTTGCCATCTTACAAATTTACTTCCACAAATTCAGAGGCTGACCACCAGATGGCAGATTTTTCTTGTTGTAACTTATTATTCCATGAAGGTTCGTCCCGGACGGTTGCTTCACAGGTGAGAAAAATAGGTAAGTCTGTTTTTTACCACTTACATGTAATTTTTCTGAGGCTTTACTTGAACATTGCACAAGAGGAGTCGATGAATTATTCGTTGACATTATTGCATTAAAGCTTCAGATTCGCATGGAAATAATTGTTACATTTGGTCCGCAAAACCAGAAATGGCACATTTGTCAGAAAATGGTGAAATGGGAAAATCCCCGCAGGTGTTTTGGGATAAATTCCCATAGCTTCAACAATGTAACGACAATTCTTCAATGCTAACGCCCATAAAACGTGGCATATAACACACGTTGCGCGTCATTATCTCACCTGGAGATATAATTCTGCTGTCTGCAATAATGATTTAGGAGAGACTTTCTGGCACAGCATTGAAATCTGTGCTGCTATCGTCAGCACCTTATAGAGAACGAATGGAAGAAGAATCTGTGAAAAAAGAAATGCTAGCTACTGCGAAGGAACGATGCGCCAAAGAATGGGAGAAGCGTCGTATGGACTGACAGAGGGCTTTCGACAGAGTCAAGAGAACGAAACTGATGAAACTGCTCAACTGGAGAGACCAGAGACTAATTGTCAAAGAGTAAAGCTGCAACGGAACTACGGAGAAACAAGCAGCTTGGAAATAGGAAGAGGAGTCAGACGAGGATGTTGTCTATCGCCGAGTCTGTTCAACCAGCACGGAGATGGCTGGTGATAGAAGCTGTGAAAGGATACGGAAACTTCAGGGGAGGAGAGCGACTTACCAACAGTATCAAGTAAGCGGATGACCTCTCAAAAAATCAAAGATAACTGCAACGCACGAGCCGGCCGCGGTGGCCGTGCGGTTCTAGCGCTGCAGTCCGGAACCGCGGGGCTGCTACGGTCGCAGGTTCTAATCCTGCCTCGGGCATGGATGTGTGTAATGTCCTTAGATTAGTTAGGTTTAAGTAGTTCTAAGTTCTAGGGGGCTGATGACCTAATATGTTAAGTCCCATAGTGCTCAGAGCCATTTGAACCATTTTGCAACACACGATGAACCGGTTACTGCATACCGGAAGGAAATATGGCATGGATATCGACATCAAGAAATCAAAAGCATTTTGGCCATCGAAACAGGAGAAACCTTTGCGGATAACTGTCCACAACCGAGATTTGGTGATTGTGATGCAGCTCATGTACTTGAGAAGCTTGCTGACAAAAAATGCCCACTGCACAAACGAAATTCGAGCAAGAATCTCCATGGCCAAAGCTGAATTTAACAAGAAGAGCACTAGCAGACCAGCAAGTTGCTCTGAATGTAAATGCAAATATCATGTGACTAGGGCCTCCCGTCGGGTTAACCGTTTGCCGGGAGCAAGTATTTCGATTTGAAGCAGTTTCATCGACTTGCGCATCGATGGGGATGAAATGATGATGATTAGGACAACACAACACCCAGTCCCTGAGCGGAGAAAATCTCCCACCCAGACCGGAATCGAACCCGGGACCTTAAGACTGACCTTCTATCGCGCTGCTGCTCTTGGAATGAAGGGAGAAACTGGTGAAATGCTACAGCATTGCACTGTACCGAGAAGAGACGTGAACCATGAGGAAAATGGAGAAAACGTACCTGGAAAGTTCTGAAAAGTGTTCCTGGGGAAGAATAGCGAAGATCAAGTACACAGATCGGGTGACAAAAGGCGATGTACCGAGAAGAGTAGGAGGGAGGAAAACTAATCTGAACACAAGAAACTTCCTGGCAGATTAAAACTGTGTGCCGGACCGAGACTCGAACTCGGGGCCTTTGCCTTTCGCGGGCAAGTGCTCTACCAACTAAGCTACCCAAGCACGACTCACGACCCGTCCTCACAGCTTTAATTCCGCCAGTACCTCGTCTCCTATCTTCAAAACTTAACAAAAGCTGTGAGGACGGGGCGTGAGTCATGCTTGCGTAGCTCAGTTGGCAGAGCACTTGCCCACAAAAGGCAAAGGTCCCGAATTCGAGTCTCGGTCCGGCACACAGTTTTAATCTGCCAGGAAGTTTCATATCAGCGCACACTCCGCTGCAGAGTGAAAATCTCATTCTTGAAGCTATTAAGCAGTTGGTCTCCTACCTTCCAACCTTCGCAGAAGCTATTCTGAACACAATTCTTCAGAGAAAGGCTAACTAGATCAGTAACATACTTATGTACGTGGGGTTCATACACGGCCTCATCGAAGGGAACTACAATGGAACTACAGGATGAGGAAGATGAGGAATTCGACATCGGAATGATATGAAGGATGGAAGAAGATACAGAAGGCTGAAGGGAGGAGCTGCACACAAGGAAAATTGGCGTGACAAATTCTCCGTACGAAGACACGGACCTGCAACTAAGCAGAATACTGCATAATAATATTAATAATAATAGTAATAATAATAGAAACAAAACATATACGCTATATATCATTACGTGATTGCCAAAACCGGAAGGAAACGGATAAAACAGTCAGTTGATTATTCTATAGGTTCAGACTTCTCATTGAATGACAGTAGGTCAGGCACTGATGTGGACTTAGTATTAGGTGAAGAATATCCGTAGAAGAAGAACAAGAGCCTGGGACTTCAAGGAAGAATCAGAGGACCTAACAGCTTGAATTCTCCTTTCGTGCTGGTATATTACTTTTGTACAGTTTGCAAGACATTTCAGTAAAAACAGTGTTGGATAACTTGGCTACGATAAACAAATTTTACAAATGGTAATTAGAAGTGTGCATATTATGCAGTTATCCGTTGTTATCCTTGTGTATCAAAAATGTGACAAAGAATCTTATTGGGAAGCTTTACCCCATTCTGGGGTAAAACGCGCATTTTTGATTTAGTTAAATTGTAAATTTCTTTGCAATAAATACTGAGATAGAGCTGCAGTTTGAATGTGTTACAGGTAACATCCCAACTAATGACTACAATTTGAAATCGCGAGAAGGTCTACCACTATTTGACTCCCATCTACCCAAGGAGAATGGCTAAAATACTTTTTAAATATTAAAACCCAGCACGTTGTCCTGGACAGCAACTGTTCATAGGAGACAAAGATAATTCCTGCATGGAACTGTAATAGGACCATTGTCTTTTTCCTGTGTACTTAAAGGATCTGAGGAAGAGGATTTGCAGCAGTCTGTCACTGTTACGCTGACTTAGACTACGGGAAAGTGTCGTCCTTGTGGCGGGACACGGGATGTCCTGGACAGAGTTTCTGTTTGGTATGACTGATGGCAACTCGCTCTAAATGTGAGAAAATGTAAGTTGAAATGCTGATGAGTAGGGAAATCAATCACGTAATATTCGAATACTTTAATAACGATGTGTAGCCTGAGAGGGTCAAGACAATTAAATATCTAGGCGTGACGTTGCAACTTAGCATGAAATGGAATGGGCATGTAAGGTCAGTTGTAGCGAAGGCAACTAATCGAACTATACGAAATTCATACATCTGTTCATGTTGTAAGTGGGATGCTTCTGTGTTGGCAGCGCTGTGTAGCGCTTTGCATTGGCTCTCTGACTGCGCTTTCCCTGAAAGAGACTATGTGGCTGGTTGGACTCGTTGGAAGTTAATCGCCAGTAGTGTTGAGCAGTTGGAAGTTAGCCCCCAGCAATGATGGAAGTACTGTTGGGCAGTTGGAGGTGAGCAGCCAGCAGTGATGGATGTTAAATGTGAGAGTATAGCATTGGCGGATGGTAGAGTCTGAAATGCTAACGTAGGCTAACGATCCGGAAGTATCCGACTTGGAGACTGAAAATTATTCATGATTATATATCTTTGGACTGTATGTCAACGTCGATTTATATTCGTGTTTGAACTGGATGTCACGTTATTAAGGTAAAAAATACATTATTTGTTTTGCAACAAAATCTTTCCTTTGCTAACCGCATGCCTATTAGAAGTTTGTGGCTTCAGTAGTTAAGAGTCCTCTATTTATCTGGCAGTATTGACGCTAGCTGTATTGCAGTAGTTAGCGCAATGAAGATTTTTGTGAGGTAAGTGCTTAATGAAATGTACAAGGCCATTCTTTTGAATTAATTATTTTAAGTCAGGTTGTAATTTTTTTTGAGCAGTCAGACTGCGTTGCGCTAGAATATTGTGGGTCAGTGTTGGCATGATAAGAAAAAGTAAAGAGACAGTATATATCAGTTCGTGACATCCAGTCTTACAAATTTACTGTCTCTGATGGACACACGTCCAGATCATCTGCTCTCAAAACTCCGCCATCTCTCTCCCCACATCCACCACTGCTGGCGGCTCACCTCCAACTGCGCAACGCTACGCGTTGTTCACATCCAACTGCCCAACACACAGCGCAGCCAGTGATTTTCATACAGAGCGGTAGGTGGCGTTACCAATAAAAATCTAAACAGCCTACTTACACTATGAAGACAAGAGAAATCATGTCTCTCACAAAACATGGAAGCAGTAGTTTTTCCGTCTCTTCATTTGCGAGTGGAACACGAAAGAGAATGGTTTGCTGTGGTTTAAGACATCCTCCGCCATGTACCATGTGGCGACGACTTGTGGAGTACGCCTACTGATGAATATGTAGCTGCTTTTGCCCCGTTATGATGCAGTGACTGCATTCAAAAAGTCACAAGATGAGAAAAAAATGTAATGCCCAAACAACCGGTGTCATGGAGAGTCCTGGGAAGAAAGGCAAATCACGAGCGATGGAAATACAGCACACCAGAGAGGACAGCATTTTCTGTTAACGGGCGGAACGGAGGGTGTGGGTTCCCAGTTGCGCCTCCTTTGTTGACTTACCGGAGTTTTCATCCAGTTTGTTTGAGGTTCAAAATTCTCTCGGCCTGCGAAGGTGACACGACTAACGAAGAAGACAGAAATAGCTGGCGGGAAGCCGCCACCGCAATTGAGAAGCGCGCACGTAGCGCCGCCTCTTGCAGCCGCGAGCAGCGGCGACGGCGGCAGCTTCATTACTCGCCTCTTTCAGCGCTGGGTCGCGCCTGGCACCATTCACGGTGGCCGCGGGATCGGGTACCGTTAAATCACTCCGGAGGAGACACTTTTTCGTTTGGTCGCCCTAGCGTGGCCCGACGGAAAACTTGGCGAAAAAATAAATTCTTTCCCTCCAACATCGCGCACGCTGTGTTAAGCAAATATGTGCATTATGTATAACTTAACCGAAAAGCCAGGGAGCGGAAAGTTACCAGGGTAAATCAGGAACTGCGAGCAGGAGAGAAGGTAAGAGAGTAAAGGGGCGGAGAGGTGGTTGGTGGAGGAGGGGGGGGGGGAGAAAAAGAAGGGAAAAAGTGAAAAAGGAGGAGGATGTTACACGAGATGAAAGTCGTGATTTAACGCCACGGCAGCGACATTTAAATTACTTAGGCCCTCCGAGGAGTTTGTAAAAGCGTCGCCGTAAAAACTGGTGGTCTCCGATTATGAAAGCGGGGTGAGCGGACGTGCCTAACAAAAGCGACCTCGTCGCCGGGCGCCATCTTCTTCCTGCTGCGCCCTCTGCTCCGCTCCACTCCACGTCACGTCATTTCCAGCGGGCAAACAAATGCCTGCGCCCGCCTCGCGCTAAGCCTGCTGGGACAATTACGACGAGCGCGCCGCAGCCGCCCTGAATATGCGGCCGACGTTCGTTTCGTTTACAGATCAAATAAATATGATAATGACGTCTTATCTATATGCATAATTCATGGTTTCTCTCCACGAGGCTCGGATTGGCCTCTTCTCTCGCTCGAAGGAGCCTTCGAGAGATCCCGCTACGACCTATTTCGTAGTAAATTTATGAAGGTCAAAAGCAGTTTGAGAGCTTGCGGGATCGGTCAGACTTTCTTGAAGTGAATTATAAATACGCTTAACGCAATCTGTAGATCAGGAAAAACCTATGAGTTCGTGAAACTTCGAAGTATGACGGAATAATTTCCTTGCAGAAATGGGTGAAAGTTATCGAAATTTCGTTACGTATTCTGTCCTACTTAACGAATTTCCTTAAATTTCGCCTTTTCTTACACGTAAAATACCTTTATTGTACTTTCCATTTTTAGTGCCAAGAATTTATTACTGTTGTTAAACTAATTGTGGCCTTCCAGAGCAATATTGTTCTCAGGTTTTCCAAACATTTTCCTCAACTGGAGCTTCAGTGTTAAATGGTTTTCGTAATATAACTGTTTACAAAATGCTCTTCCTTTCTTTCATTACGTACTGTAGTGTTTCACATGTAGCTGCACCAAATGTCGGTTACAAACTTATGACAGTAAGCGTGTTAAATTGTAGAATTTGGACGGAATGTCTAATGACAGAATTTCATTTTAGATGAAAGAATTTACTTCATTCCGTGCAGAGTTCAGCTGCTGCTTGCGTGAAATACTAAAGGCTGACTATTTTACTTAAAATACAGCATACGTTGTAATTCTCAATTTAATGTAACCAGCATTAACTTAATTATTTCTGTGACTATCAGTACCGTTCACTATGCCAAATATCAGTTGACCTGTTCAGTACGGGACAGTGTTGTACCTAGAGGTTCGTGTATCCTGGGACACATTATGTTTTTTGACTGGTACGTCTGTCTGGTTACTGATTTTAGAATAAAGTAAACGAATGGGCACTAGAGATCACCGTAAACAGTTTTCGCAATTTTATACAGTTTTTATTATTGTTAGCCATGGTATTGTGTTTTGTGCAATATTTGTAAATATTTCGAGTTCTACACATCTAAGTACAGTGTATTATATAAAAGCTACTTGGAATACGTAGTTAATTCTTCAGTTACAGATGTTTATTATTAGCAAAGTGCTACACGTTTTATAACTACTTACTTAACATGTTGACAGTTAAGCCAGACGTCGAAGGTGCAGTATCTTGTACCTTGAAACGTAAGGTCTTTTACCATGGACCATGCGAATGAACTGAGTTTCTTTAATGCCTTAACCGTTATACCTGTCTTAGAAATGGAACTTTACGCTAATTTCCAACAGCTTCTATTCAAAAGATACATTTAATGGTAACTGGTTTTTGACAATACTGCTGCTTTATCTGATTTCATTTACTGGCTGTTTGTGTGTATTGGAGTAATAATAAATCAGTTAGAATATTAAATACATTACTGACAAAATTGGTTTGATTGCAACGCTTTTAAATTTTAATGGAATGTTTGTTCCTACGTAGGTGACCATGTTATATCTTCGAACACGATTTCAAGTTGAGAAAACCATTTTGTCCAGAAGTAATTTTTGTACTATAATTGCGTAGGCTTCCACTGCCGGAGTCAGTCGACATAAAAGTTTTCTGGCTGTGGTACCACGTCATATTGTATAAAACTACTGCTGGAGAAAACCAAAGTTTCGATCATAGTTGCAGCGGCCTTCTTCTGCGTTTTCTGGTGCATGCCAGAAGAAGGCCCTGCAACTGTGGCCGAAACGTTTGTTTTCTCCAGCAGTAGTTTTATAGAATAGGACGCGGTACCATACCCAGAAAACTTTTGTGTCGACTAATTTTTGTAATTTCAGAAAAATACTCGTAAGAAGTGAATGCAATCATTTAAAAATGGAATAATAGAAATACGTTCAACTCCTGTTATAGGGGTGGTTAGAGGTAAAAGACTGAAAGTGTGCCAAGAAACAATGACCTTTGCTACTTGTCAATAAATCAAAACATGTACTCAGGCACTGCCGAAACAGTTGTGGGACGTACTGTAGTCAAATTACGCCTCTCCGCTTCTAGTCACGTGTTCTATAATCAGCTATACACTTTCATCTTTTCCTTTCTTGATTTTTTATACCGGATTATTTTTGATTTGTCAGCGGAAGCCATTTATCATGTCCTCAACATCTCGAATTATCGTGGAAATCATCGTACCCGTTGTCACCAGCACATAATACATTGTTTTTATGAGACTGGTTTTCTCTTCTTTCAGTTCATCATGAACGTTGATGTATACTATGGTATGAAGTACAGCCTCTTATGCAGTTAATTATCTTACTAAATTTGCAACATCTTCCCTGCAATTTTTCTCGTGACTGTAGAATGGAGAATTAGCACTGACGATGCCTGCTGGAGATTTCACACATAAGATTTAATTTGTTGTCCGTATGGGTTGATTTTATCGTTGTAAACTGCATTAACTCCTGCTTTGCACACACACCAACTTCTATTTCTGTTTGTTGTCCATACTGAACCCCACCGGTCAGCATTGTCTCCTTTGAACTATAAAACGTGTCAGTTTTTGCATTTATCCCATTACTTTTTTCCCCTCCGCTTCGTAGCTTCATCAAGCCTAGAGCATTGTACAAATGTAAGTCTACAATCACCTTATTTTCATCTAATATATAAAAAAATGAATATTGATTTTGGGTTTCTTCAGTTGAACATGTAGTATACAATGTCATGAAATCGGTAGTGATCTAAAAATAAAGGACTAAATCCAGCTGAAGCAGTTTATTAATTCGCGAGATGATTACTCATAGTTGTGGTTGCCCTGTGTACAAGGTTATCTGCAGAATACTCTTTCGATCGTCTTTTATGCGTTCCTGTAGCAGTCATCTGATTACAATGAAATGTTGACGAGTTTCGCGCATATCCGCGGAGGTTTCTGTGCGGGTAATAACAACATACCACGCATCGTGGTGGAGGAAAACAGGGAGTGGGGACATAGAAGCTTCACTTAAGATCGTCTGGACCAATTTCAATAAAATTTTATACATACACAGTTCATTACCTGTATAAAAAATTTTTGCTGTAATACACCCCCTAACCACACATAGGTGCGGGGTGTGGATTGGAAGACGTTTCCGATAACGGCACATATTAGTATCGAATACATAGTTTTCAAGATCGCTAGACTTATTGACGACAGTCACAATGGCGTTTCACCCCTATATTTTGGTGACGGGGAGAGGGTATTGGAGGAAGTGATGCAAATGTAGTGACATATCAACGTATCTTTGCAACGCCTGAAGAAATATCTATCAAAACTCGCATGCATACCATTTAATACCTGGAAAAGTTCACTGAGGCGGTAAGACACTCATAGCACAGGTATGTCTGAGGTTTTGGGGTGAAATGAGTTGACATAACAGCACAAATCAGGATGCGTGCAGCAATTTCAATCGAATTTGGTGTATATATGATTCGTATATTGCGTAAAAATACTGTGGTAGTGACATACCACTACTACCGCTAAAGGTGGGGATGACGATGAGACGGCATGACATGTAGAAACGTCCGAAAACTTTCCGGTAAGTAGTTGACCTGAAATAATGCAAAATTTTGAAAGTATGCGTTCTTCAACACCTCAACCAGACCTGAGAATGAGCACTAAAATGTGACAATTACAACTTTTCCAACGCCTTTCGGGAAGGATCATGTCTCGTGGCTCAATACAACAGATGCATTTCACGTCCTCACTCAAGTCGCCTGGTGTAGAACAGAGGTCAATTCGGTGGTTGCCAGCCACAGTCCTTTTCTCAAAACGATGTTCATCTACAGGCAGAATTTCAAGTTACCTCCAAAATAAGATGAAACAGTGCGACGGATGAAATATTTGTAAAAATGTGTGTGAAATACATTACTGGCCATTAAAATTGCTACACCACGAAGATGACGTGCTACAGACGCAAAATTTAACCGAGAGGAAGAAGATGCTGTGATATGCAAATGATTAGCTTTACAGAGCATTCACACAAGTTTGGCGCCGATGGCGAAACCTACAACGTGCTGACATGAGGAACGTTTCCAACCAATTTCTCATACACAAACAGCAGTTGACCGGCATTGCCTGTGAAACGCTGTTGTGATGCCTCGTGTATGGAGGAGAAACGTGTACCATCACGTTTCCTTCTTTGGTAAAAGTCGGATTGTAGCCTATCGTTATTGCTGTTTATCGTATCGCGACATTGATCCTCGCGTTGCTCGAGATCCAATGACTGTTACCAGAATATGGAATCGGTGGGTTCAGGAGGGTAATACGGAACGCCGTGCTGGATCCCAACGGCCTAGTATCACTAGCAGTCGAGATGACAGGAATCTTATCCGCATGACTGTAACGGATCGTGAGGCCACGTCTCGATCCCTGAGGCAACAGATCGGAACAATTGCTAGACAAGAACCATCTGCACGAACAGCTCGACGACGTTTGCAGCAGCATGGACTATCAGCTCGGAGACCCTTGACGCTGCATCACAGACAGGAGCGCCTGTGATGGTGTACTCAACGACGAACCTGGGTGCACGAATAGCAAAATGTAATTTTTTCGGATGAATCCAGGTTCTGTTTACAGCATCATGATGGAGCACCACAGAAGTGCCTTGATTATCGAAAGACTCCGCGCTGGGCGTTGGCCCACTGCCTATTTTGTTTCTTCGGGTGTCCTAAATCAACTGTGTACGATATCGTGGCCAAGTATAAAGCTCCGGAGAAGTCTGGGCTTCACGTCCAAGGTGTTGTCGGCAGCGAGGGTGATATCATGCCGTCGCATTTCTTTGAAAACTGTCACAAAAGAAGTTTATATGAAAGTTTTGACGTGTGTCATGGAACTGTGGATGATAACTGTGGCCTCCGGGAGGCCTTTCAGTACAAAACTGCCTCTCGGATAACGTTGACGTGTTCTGGTCAAAGGAGTTCGGGCCACCGAACATCCCGGATTGGGAACCCCTCGACTACTACGTTTAGAGTGTAGTGAAAAGAGTTACCAATAAGACGAGTCTTTCAAATGTCGCGCATCGCTATCGAAGCAACATTCGCGAATATGGGCAGCGCTGTCTTAAAGAGTGCATGCGATCCATTAAGAACAAGATTAGAGGCGGTCATTGCGGCTGAAGGGGCTACAGCGAATAATGTTACTCTTCAGAGATACCACTACTTAAATGTTAACGGATTTTCATTTCCTTTTGTATTTTTTTTTTATTTTAATAAATTTGATTTTAGCAAAAGTTTCATTTGTCCGGATTTTAGCGCCGCACCCTGTATAACACGTTTCACACACATTTTTACATGCGCCCCCCCCCCCCCCCCCCACACACACACACATACGCACCACACACGGAGATGGTGTTTCTGTACAGCCAAGCAAATGGGAACGGTTGGGACGCAGCAAAGCTGTACCAAATCACTTATCCTCACAGACGCCAACCGCACCACACAACATTTCTAGCCCGTTTTGGGCGTTTGTTTGATAATGGGTCCTTTCAGATAGATGAACGTGCAGGGAGGCGGCGGACTGTGCGTACACCAGATCTAGAGGACAAGGTTCTGCTCCTCAACCGTTTCCATCCGCCTGGCCTTAGACAAACACGATCTCGGCTTGTTCCCTACATGAATACCAGACCATTCAACTGCTTACATACGCTGCGTCAATCACACAGTGTGCAACACACAAGGAACCCACGGTACGTGGTCAGAGGAACTTTCATTCGTAGGCACTATCTACCGTGGCAAAGATGCATTTCCGGACACATGTTCATAGGACTTTATTCCTCCCTTTCTCGTCTTAAATCCGTCCCTGCAGCTTGTCGGTTTTGTTAATATGTGTCTGTGTGGGGGTGGGGGGGGGGGGCGAGAGGGGTATGAAGAATAAGCGACTCATGCATACGTGGACAACACTGTGGGCAGAAACTAGTGGATTATAAAGTGGAGTGTAAGATATCATGAAAGTGTGTGGAAAACCGAATTACAAGTACAGACAAATAGTAAATCGTAATGTACCACCAGATTCATTTACCTATTTCGTGATAAAATAATGACAACAAAGGAATATGCTATTCAAAACCTACAAAATTTAGACCCAAAATTTGGAAAAAGTGATATCACGAAATAGTGACACCAGAATGCAGAGCCAAGATACTTTCCGAATAGCATAAATCACTTAGGGCTGTGCCATACACAATTCTAAACACTTTGATTTAAAGGTCGCACGCAGATAGATATTTTGACACCATCTTCTTGTAATAACGTCATGGTGAACCTCATCATAATTTCATTTTTTCTCAAAGAAATAAGAAAAGAATTTCCCCAACTCAACATAGATAAGAAGAACAGAACGTAGTAAGCTATACAATTTCATGCTGTAGTGGATGGAATGAGAAGCACATCAGAGAGAGTGAGATAAATAAGAGAAATGGAGTTCGTGCAGAACTGAAATAAACCCTATTAATCTTCTCTGATATGTTGTTCAAATAACAAGGCTGAGTAATTCAGTTTCTGATAGTTCAGTTGCTGCTATGTTATTTAACAGTAATGTCAAGGCTTTTAATCATTCATTTTCTAATTAATGTTCAAAACTAATAACATTCCTGCGCATCTGTACGCTTTAGATTTCTTCCTACCTGTGGAAGTAACAACCACTTCCAAGCAAATGTCTTCAAAACTTCGGTACTTTAGTACAGTTATGTAGCAAATGATTTTACTTTCTGTCAGTCAGTCAGCAAATAATATTTTAAATTTCGTTTCAAAAGTACTTCAAATACTTTTGGTGGTTGGTACGAAGTGCGATTTGGAACAAGAAGAGCAGGAAGGAAAATAAGAAGATATACGAGACTTCAGTATCACAGACAGAAAAAAAATGCCATAATAGATACCAGCCTTTAAGCCTACTTCAATAGCAAATATAGATGCCTTATCAGAAACCAACTTTTAAAACTAATTCAATTGCAAATATGGCGTCGCCTCTACTTTCTTTGGTAATTTGGAAAATTTGTGGTAAGATGTTATGGGAGTCAACTGCTGAGGTCACCGGTCCCTGAGCTTACACACTACTTAATCTAACTTAAAGCAACTTACGCTGCCGACAACACACACACACTTATGACCTAGGGACGACTCGAGCCTCCGACGGGGGGAGCTGCACGAACCGTGACAAGACGCCCAGAATGCGCAGTTTTACTTCTGACTGGTTTGTTGCGACCAGCCATGAATTCCTCTTCTGTGCTAACCTCTTCATCTCAGAGTAGCACTTGTAACCTACGTCCTCTATTATTTGCTGGATATTTTGCAGTCTTCCTCTACAGTTTTCGCCCTCTACAGCTCCCTCTAGTAGCATGGGAGTCATTCCCTCATGTCTTAACACATGTCCTAGTATCCCGTCCCTTCTCATTATCATTGTTTTCCACGTATTCCTTTCTCTCCGATTCTGCGCAGAACCTCCTCATTCCTTACCTTTTCAGTCCACCTAATTTTCAGCATTCGACTGTAGCACCACATCTCATATCCTTCGGTTCTCTTCTGTTCCGGTTTTCCCACAATCCATGATTCACTACCATACAATGCTGTACTCCAGACGTACATTCTCAGAAATATCTTCCTCAAATTAAGGTCAATGTTTCATATTAGTAGGCTTCTCTTGGCCTGTAATTCCCTTTTTTTGCCATTGCTAGTCTGCTTTTGATGTCCTTCTTGCTCCATCCGTCATTTGTTATTTTACTGCCTAGGTATCAGAATTCCTTACCTTCATCTACTTCGTGACCATCAATCCTGATGTTAAGTTTCTCGCTGTTCCCATTCCTGGTATTTTTCATTACCTTCGTCTTACTTCGATTCACTCTCAGTCCATACTGTGTACTCATTAGACTGTTCATTCCGTTCAGAAGATCATTTAATTCTTCTTCACTTTCACTCACGATAGCAATGTCATCAGAGAATCGTATCATTGATATCCTTTCACCTTGAATTATAATTCCACTCCTGAACCTTTCGTTTATTTCCATCATTGCTTCCTCAATATACAAATTGAACAGTAGGGTCGAAGGGCTACATCGTTGTCTTACAACGTTTTTAATACGATCACTTCGTTCTTGGTCATCCAATCTTGTTATTCCCTCTTGGCTGTTCTACATACGGTATATGACTCGTCTCTCCCTATAGCTACCCCTACTTTGTTTAGAATTTCGAACATCTTGCACCATTTTACATTGTCGAACGCTTTTTCCAGGTCTACAAATCCTATGAACGTGTTTTGTTTCTCTTTAGTCTGGCATCCATTATTAACAGCAACGCCAGAATTGCCTCTCTCGTGCCTTTACCTTTCCTAAAGCCCAACTGATCGTCATATAGCGCATCCTCAATTTTCTTTTCAATTCTCCTGTATATTATTCTTGTAAGCAACTTGGATGCATGAGCTGTTAAGCTGATTGTGCGATAATTCTCGCAATTGTCAACTCTTGCCGTCTACGGAATTGTATGGATTATGCTTTTCCGAAAGTCAGATTCTATGTCGCCAGACTCATACGTTTTACGCACCAACGTGAATAGTCGTTTTAATGCCACTTCCCCCAGTGATTTTAGAAATTCTAATGGAATGTTATCTATCCCTTCTGCCTTATTTCATCTCAAGTCTTCCAAAGATTATTAAATTCTGATTCTAATACTGGATCCTCTATCTCTTCTAAATCGACTCCTGTTCCTTCTTCTATCACATTACATAAATGTTGCCCCTCATAGAAACTCTGATTATGTTCTTTCCATCTATCCGCTCTTTCCTGTGTATTTAACAGTGGAATTCCCGTCTCAGTCTTAATGTTATCATCCTTGCTTTTCATGTCACCGAATGTTGTTTTGACTTTCCTGTATGTTGATGGTTCAAATGGCTCTGAGCACTATGGGACTTAACTACTGAGGTCATCAGTCCCCTAGAACTTAGAACTACTTAAACCTAACTAACCTAAGGACATTACACACATCCATGCCCGAGGCAGGATTCGAACCTGCGACCGTAGCGGTCACGCGGTTCCAAACTGACGCGCTTAGAACCGCACGGCCACATCGGCCGGCCCTGTATGTTGAGTCTGTCATTCCGATGATCATTTCTTTCTCGACGTTTTCACATTTTTCCTGCAGCCATTTCGTCGTAGCTTCCCTGCACTTCCTACTTGTTTCATTCCTCAGCGACTTATATTTCTCTATTCCCAAGTCTCCCGGAACATTTTTGTACTTCCGCCTTTCATCGCCCCTATATAACACGAAATACTAATGATTTACGGAAAGCTGAGTTATGATCCAGGGTAATTTTGACCAACACTTGGAATTCGTATCAAAAACTGGATTAGAGTCGTAGACGGGCAGTGTGTTTTAATATTTCACAACTCCAGCGCACGGAGGCAGACACAAAGAGTTGTGGTTATATCATTTGCGCAACAGGCAGTACTGCTTGCGTCGCACGAAGTTGGCAGCTGCCTCACTAGATAAAATAATTAACCGACCAGGCGGGTGCATTGACAGCTGTAACTGTGAAGTAGAAGTCATTGTGCGCTGTTCCTGAAATACAACTGATTATCTCGCTTCCTGGGGCTGGACTTGGAACACTGTCTGGTTGCGCGTAGTTGTTTGACGATTCTAGCTTTGTTCTTCCTTATTGGTTACAGCTCTCAGTATTTGCACATGCGACTGCGAATTCGGCCATCGAATTGGCGTCGACCTTACTTTCCACATGTCAGTGGCGGTGATGACTTGCTTAGTGTATACAGTACGATACAATATTATGTTTATTCCATAAAGAAGTAAAATTAATCCTATCGTCAAAAGTCCGGGCCAATCCTGGAAGCGTGCCCAGGTACCATAAGTGATTAATGCGACCACTTGCGGCAACCGGGAGATCCGGGTTTGAATCTCAGTACGCGCGAATTTTCAATTGTTTTGAAATATACATCCGATGTGGAGCCATAGTCGCAAATTTCGAATCATTTCTTGACTGTAATTCGGCTATTGATCGTCAACGCAGTGTCTGTTCTTGTTTGTTCAACGCAACCACTGCACTACAGCACACTAGTGTCAAAAGTCAAGCCGACTGAGTACTTATGCACTGGCCACTGTGGCCGATCGGTTATAGGCGCGTTACTCCGGAACCGCGCTGCTGCTACGGTCGCAGGTTCGAATTCTGCCTCGGGAATGGATGTGTGTTATGTCCTTAGTTAAGTTTAAGTTGTTCTAAGTCTAGGGGACTAATGACCTCACATGTTAAGTCCCATAGTGCTCAGAGCCATTGAACCATTTTTGAGTACTTATGGGAGAAAACAAGACAGCGTAGCTTAGATAGTACGTAAACGTACATGGAGTAGTAGAGGATATTTTGCATTCGTTATCGACGTAAAAACAGAGAGCAATGAAGTAATACTAGATGTGTTGCCAAACAGTTTCTTAGAATATCTCGCGTCTAGTAGGAGAATCATACCAGTGGTGCCGTCATAGTACAGGGGCTGACCAAACTGCCATTATTTTGATGAAAATTACCATCAGTAATTAGACAAGAGAAAAAACTGTGTAGAATACTTCTGTTTGGTGAAACTAAAATCTAATTTATAAGATATTCTGAGAAAATTTAGTTCGAAAATACGAGGCGATCGCAAAACTCCAGTTTACTGCCTTGCTGCAGCGTATATGCAACTTATCGCGACTCTGATGCGGGTACACAAGCACATACATACAGGCTAGAGATTAATGTGGCATTCGTGTCTTTCCGACGTGCGTGCGCTATGTGCGGAAACGTGATCGTCGGCAACATGTCCAAACAGCACCAACATGCTGTTATTGTTTTCTTTGCTGCCGAAGGATAAACACAGATAGACATCCACCTGAAATGAAGATCATGTTTGGTGCATCATGTTGTCCGGAAACCGTTGCTGAGGAATGGTGGGCCAAAGGGTGCCGCTGCTTCGAGGTAACGCGCGTCCTCACATCGCAAATGTCGTAACGCAGATGCTAATTGAGAGACGCTGGAGCAGCCGTTCTACAGTCGTGATCTCTTCCCAAACGATTATCACGTCTTTGGTGCCTTAAAAGAGGCCTTAAAGGGTCGATGGTTTCTGTCGTACGAGGTTGTGTTACAGACAGTTACGGACTTCTTCACGCAGCAGGACACCGTGTTTTACCAAACTGGTATGCTCATGGGGATTTTGCCTGACTGGCGTAGCGAGTCTGAACTGTACGCGCATCGAACGGAAACTTTTTGACCAAGTTGGTTTTGTTCGTTTTCTAGGACGCTGTTCTTGTAGGTACTATGACACTGCAAACTCGAGCAGTGGCTGGATGAGACGAACCAGCAGCTACAAGAACTATTGTTAACCAGATAAGATCAATAAGAGGTTAAAAGAAGAAACATCAATATGGCTACTGTAAAAATGAAAATAAATCTAAAAAAACGTAATTGTCAGAGAGATTTTAAAATCGAACTCTTCACCACCACGACTGCAAAATGAAATTCCCTTTTAAATGCAGAGGACGAAGTTGTAAGCTGGAAACAGTATGTGGAAGATCTCGTCCATGGGGATGCTCGTCTCCTGACGTGACAGATGAAGAAATGGGTGGCGATCTGCAAGGCTTGGAGATTCAGTATTAGAGTTTGATATGTTTGGGATATTTTAAATCAGGAAATATAACATGGATCTGGAATTACTAAAATAGTTGGTAAAGTGACAATGAGGCGACTACTCACGTTACAGCAAGGATTGCGTGAGAATGGAGACATTATTACACTTCCGGAAAATATTCATCCATTTGTACTGAAGTCTGCGAAAGTTCTACTAGAATCAGATTTATCGGTTTGACAGCTCATGTGTCCATATTGCTAACGAGAGTCGTATAAAGTAGTACGACGAAAATCGAAGATTTGTGAGATAATGATCAGTCTGGCTTTTACGTAATGGCACGAGATACGCTGTTCTGTCGTTGCCCTTGTTAACTGGGGCAACATATACGAAAAATCAAAATACGTTCATAGCATTTATAGAAAAGGCATTATTGAACGATAACGCTACCAGATGTTCCACATTCTCAGAGAAATAGTTATAAGCCGTACGGGAACAAGGATAACAAACAATGTGTAGAAGAGCGAGGCAGGAGCAGAATTGTAAAGGACTTAGGTAGAGAGGTATTCTGCAACCAGTATATCAAAGAAGCAACTAAGGCAATAAATCTACTTTAAATAAAGGGATATGAATGATAAGATTCAAAGATGACTTTGCTATCATACACGAAAGTGAGGAAGAATTACTATAATTTTTTTAAGCAGACCACTGGACGGATAATAAGGACTCACACTAAACCAAAGCAAGATGACTAGACTGAGACGTAGCAGGAACTAAATTAGTGAGAAACTTAGAAAAAATAGCTCATGACGGACGAAGAAACGGGGATGTAAGAAACAAACTTTCGTGAATCAGCAATGTAGGAAAGACAAGGAAACGATGATTTTTTGAAAATTAATTCTGTAAAGAGACTGTACATATCCATTTGTAACAGGGTCGTACTGGTTCGCAAATAGTAGTCATCTGTCCACGGATATGAATCATGCTAAGGAAATGACTATTGACGTTGAGGCTATAAACTGAACAAACAACGACGGGATATCGTGTTGACGCAGGAGCGGTGAAGTTGACTGCCAACTCAAGGCCTGCAGACGCTTTGTCCCTGGGGGCGCCACCACAGTTTCACGTATTGCCTGCAGAGGGCGCTAGCACTCGGAAGTTTTCCGTCAACATTGCAGCTGTAGATAACGGTTCAAACACCGAAAGAGTTAACTACTTCATGAAGATACACGTCGCCTCCAACCACGACGTAAGAGTTTGCGACTAGCTAAGATTCTTGTCTTGAGTTAGAATTAGGTTTCTTTGTTCGGATACGCTAAAATTGTGAAGTATTTGTAACTGAAACCATAATCATATTTGAAATTTGTTCCAGTGATCATTTTACAAGTCAAACTACGGGCTGTACACCTACATTCACCACAATGGATCATACTAAAGTACTAAATCACTTGCGCGATACTGTTCATTTTAGTTGGGGGATATGTCTTTCATTCATAATGAAAACGCCCTACGTCTCGGGTTCGAACACAGCCAGGGTCAAAATCTGAAAGGATAGTAATCAGCGATGGTGGCCGGAGACTTCCGGAATAAGGAGTCGCACTCGTTCTGCCAAATGTCTTGTTATGCTGAAGAAGCCGAATGTTGCAACGTAACATCCAGTCCCTGAAAGGAGGAAATATCACCAGCGATCAACGGCTTGAGGACACAAAAGGCAGTGAAAGCACTGAGTTAAAGACACGCAATGAATGTCCAAGGGACGCGTGATTCTAATTTAAAAAGTGTCCCGATGGCGCAAGATTCACAATCACTCCCCCATTCTGATCTCCGAGATGGGACTTCCTAGGGGGACGTACCCGTGAGAAAAATGTTGCATAATAAACAGAATGGCAACATTCTACAAATCAGCGCATAGAATATCAAAAGTCTCATTGTGGTAGACGAAGAAAAAGTTAAAAAAATGGTGCGAGACTGAAAAGTCTTATAACGGAGTTGAGTGAAGTGTAATGGAAAGAGGGATGGTGACATGTATATGCAGTTTCAACCTTCTGTTGATGTAGGACCAGCACCCCTTGTGTTTCATTAAGAGTTTATTACAAATCTGTCACAGTTCCAGTATACATTTATTTTGGCGGCCAGTCTCGAAGCGATCGGTTCATTCCAAAGTCTGATGTACTGAGGCAACACTAAAAGTGCCTGTTCGTAATGACAGCCGCCTAAAATCGGCAATACCTGCTTCATACAGTGATCATGGATACATGTTGATTTCGACTTGTGTTGTGAACATATAGTAATCTACAGTCGCTTTGTGATGCTTGTATCGCCCAGTTGATGTATACACTCTATGAAACTGCAGGTGCCGCAGCAGATTTTCGGAAAAATGGCATCCTCATAGTTCCTAGGAAGGACAGAGTAAATGCGTGAAATGTCCCTCAATCAGCTTAGCAGCTCAGACATCCAAGCTGCTGGCAAGAACGATATACACAAGAATGGCAAATAATTTCAAGGAATAATAACGGAGGCAAGGCTTAAAAAACACCAAGAAATTTTCACTGGATTTGACAGACGAAGCAATGAGGACATAAAACGTAGACTTCTATGCAGAAAGAGGGCTTTCATGGCCCTTTACGAGGTTCCCCTAATCGAGATGTTCACTGCGTGTAGTTTTCTTCAGGATGTTCGCGCCGTAACTGGTTGCGAGGAAACTGTATTTGGTTTTAAAGCGGCTGTCATTTACAAAGCATGGCCACCGAACAACGTGTCCTTTTAAAGGATGATTTACATTTTGTCCGTTGAACTTTCTAATATGAATTGTAAATAAATTTATAATTTCAGTTAATAGCTGTTTCACTGTTTTCCGTCTTCGTATACCTGTCCCGTCATCAACAACTATGTAACTTGTGTAACATAGTCTCAGATACATAATGAGTCAAAACAATATGACCATCGGCTTAATAGTGAGTTGGTTCTCACTTGGAGGGTAATACAGCAGCAATTCTAAGTGGCATGGATTCGACATTTCCTTGGTGGGTTTCCAGAGTTATGTTTCACCCGAGATCGCACTCAGATCACACAATCCCCGCCAAAAGAAGGCTACTAGTATCTAAGCCCTAATTTGAGGAATGAGTTTCTGAGAAAGTACGTTTGGAGTACATCAGCACGCGATGGTGATTTGTGAACTATGGAAAAACCGGAATAGAAGAGAACCGGCGATGAAAGGAATACATGGAACACTGTCAAGAAAAAACTACAAGATAGTAGGACGTTTGATAAGCTATCAGGGAATAACTTCCGTGGTACTTAAGAGGCTCCGAGCAGATTGGAAAATCCCTATTTTGAAAAATGTAAAATTTGCTCAAATAAAAGGCACCTTTTCCCAAAACTATTGAGAATAAAAATTTGAAAAAATATGACTTGTAGCTGACACATTTCTAACCACTTTAACAGAAACATTTCTAAAAGAATGAATTAGCTGAAAGATAATAGCTATATTTATAAAAGTGGGCATAAAAACAAAAATGTCTACACTTTTCTCTACATATATAAGGCTTCAACATCTTTGAAATTTACAAAATGTGCTAAAGTACGCCAACACTACAGTCAGAATAGTCTAAATTTTGAACACATTTCCTAGAAGCAAGAGCTGAGAAAAAGTACATTCCATTCTTAAAAACTCAATTTATGGGAAACAGCCATTAGTATTGTCCGTGCATACCTGACCCATACGATGGGTTGTATGCAGCCTGTTCCATCTCATCTTGTAATTTTGTTTTGCCTACTCATTTGCGCTGTCTTGGCCTTGTTTCAAAGTCTCTTAACTGGTCTGTCTGATAGCCTAAGTCTTTCTTTACCTAAATTCAGCATTTGTTTCGCAGTGAAACAACCAACGGTGTGGAACAGTTTCTTATGGACTTCACATCTTGCAACATTTCGTTCATTGAACGTTGCTACTACATCGAAGACAACATAATGCAGTGCACTAATTGACACAAACACTGTGTTGGGAATTCTGGCCGCCATTACACAGTTGATGGACTTGCGAGTATTCTGAGTGTAGCCATGAAGTGTATCAAGAGTCTTACGTCTAATAAATGTTTTAAAGTTTCTTTCAAGACCTCCACTGTGGAAAAAAGTATAGCTGATTTGTAAATAATTTTTTCTCCATTTTGCTGTGCTCTGTTGTATTTGCTCCATGAATCACTTCCTGTAAGGGCTCAGGGCAAGAATAGGTCGTCCGTTGAAGAGAGGTGAAACAAAACTGCCCTTACAGTTTTTTGTCCCAGATATTCTATGCCACAAACATTTTGTCTGAGGGTCATGCCAAAAATTATTGAACTTTATTGATGACAGAGTCTGTGAGTCTGTTCTTACCATCAAATCCTCTACCATTTTCGAATCTCTATCCGTTGCATACAGCTTCAGTCGTCTCAGCCCTGAATACATTAGCTTTTGTACATGAACTGTGTACTCCAGTTTAGCGATAGTTACGTTTTCTCCAAATGGCTTCTCTTTCTCAACTGTTTCGATACCTTTTGAATCCTCATCTCCAAAATAATTGCCGCCGGAGGCGGGTGATTCAAAAAATTAAATTTAGATCTGAGAACTGACAAATGTACGTGGTCAAGCCAGCACAGTGTTTTCTTTAAATGAATGATTGTATATCGTTGCAAACAGGTGATTTCTTAGATTGCGATCAAAGAAAAATTAAAAAATTGAAAATTTCAAGATTTCAGACTGTCCGGAGTCCCTTAGTGGGCTGTGGAGGGTAAAAACAGTAGCAGAGTGATTAGAAGACTTAGGGTACAAGTGCAACTCTGAGTTAAACGGATTAGAACAAGAGAGAAATAGGTAGCGGGACGCATCAAGCGTAGTTCATACTTACGGTGACCTGAATGAATGCGCCCAGTTCATGGCACCATGAACACCCCCAAATATCTCACCACCTCCGGTCTCATCTGCACACTACTTATGCTGCCACCGGCGTTGCACCGTGTTGTCAGATCTGCCATAGAATGTCACCTACCGTACTTCACAGAGTGGGCGTGCCTCTAATCGCGTTTAGTGATGAGTCTTTTCTCCTACTTCTGGTTTCACCATTCATGAACCACTTGCCATAGATCACAAGTCACAGATTCACACCGACAGCACTTGGGAAAACTTCAGCTTATTTATTAGTGATCATTTACTATAATGTAATATAATACTTACAAGGGAACCTCCCCATCGCACCCCCCTCAGATTTAGTTATAAGTTGGCACAGTGGATAGATCTTGAAAAACAGAACACAGATCAATCGAGAAAACAGGAAGAAGTAGTGTGGAACTATGAAAAAAATAAGCAAAATATACAAACTGAGTAGTCCATGTAGAAGATAAGCAACATCAAGGCCATCGTCAGCTCAGGAGCGCCGTGGTCCCGTGGTTAGCGTGAGCAGCTGCCAAACGAGAGGTCCTTGGTTCAAGTCCTCTCTCGAGTGAAAATCTTCCTTTTTTTTATTTTCGCAAAGTTATGATCTGTCCGTTCGTTCATTAACGTCTCTGTTCACTGCAATAAGTTTAGTGTCTGTGTTTTGCGACCGCACCGCAAAACCGTGTGATTAGTAGACGAAAGGACGTGCCTCTCCAATGGTAGCCGAATACATTTGATCGCAAAGTCATAGGTCACCGACTCCTCCACAGGAAAACACGTCTGATGTATTCTATTCGACACTGGTGACGGCATGCGCGTCACATGACATGAATATGTTGTCGACCCACCTATCTTGTACACTTGGCGAATGGGTAAAAAGATTCTTCTACCTTGCCCGACTTAAGTTTTCTTGTGGATGTGATAACCACTCCCCAAAAAAGTAATCGCATCGGACGGACAGATAATAATTGTCTGAAAACAAAAAATTAAACTTTCCACTTGAGGGAAGACTTGAACCAAGGACCTCTGGTCCAGCATCTGCTCACACTAACCACGGGACCACGTCGCTCCTGAGCTGACATTAGCCTTGATGTTGCCTGTCCTGTCCATGGACTACTCAGTTGTATATTTTGCTTTCTTTTCGTAGTTCCACACAACTTCTTCCTGTTTTCCCGATTGGTCTGTGTTTAGTTTTTCAAGGCCTGTCCACTGTGCCAACTTATAACTAAATCTGAGGGGGGTGCGATGGGGGTGTTCCCTTGTTAGATGTTCACGCTAGAAGCACGCGAACAGTAGACCGGCCTCCGTTTCCGAGATGCTCGATCCCAGGCGCTGGACAGCAACACTCGATCGTTCGACCAAGACGCTTCGGGGTTCACACTTTGCAAACCGTATTGTTGTTAGAATGATTTCCTATTCGCCAACTGCCAGAATCAGTCTCGCAGAGGATAGCGGTGGATCCTATAAATCTAAGAGTGGCAGAAAGATCAGAATAAAAAATTACAGTTTGCTTGAATAAAATATTCACATTGTGACCTATGAGCTGTAAACTTCACGACAAGGGGCGGTAACAATGTCGTTATTACACAACACTTAATACAGGCTGCTATCTAGAATAGTACAGCATAGGTCTAAGGTAAGGTACGTGAAATAGGAATGAACAAAGTTTAGTTGAAACTTCCTGGAAGATTGAAACTATGTGCCCGACTGACACTCGAACTCGGGACCTTTGCCTTTCGCGGGCAAGTGCTCTACCATCTGAGCTACCGAAGCACGACTCACGCCCGGTACTCACAGCTTTACTTCTGCCAGTATCTCGTCTCCTACCTTCCAAACTTCACAGAAGCTCTTCTGCGAACCTTGCAGAACTAGCACTCCCGAAAGAAAGGATACTGCGGAGACATGGCTTAGCCACAGCCTGGGGGATGTTTCCAGAATGAGATTTTCACTCTGCAGCGGAGTGTGGGCTAAGCCATGTCTCCGCATTATCCTTTCTTTCAGGAGTGCTACTTCTGCAAGGTTCGCAGGAGAGCTTCTGTAAAGTTTGGAAGGTAGGAGACGAGATACTGGCAGAAGTAAAGCTGTGAGGACCCTTGAGTCGTGCTTCGGTAGCTCAGATGGTAGAGCACTTGCCCACGAAAGGCAAAGGTCCCGAGTTCGAGTCTCGGTCGGGCACACAGTTTTAACCTGCCAGGAAGTTTCATATCAGCGCACACTCCGCTGCAGAGTGAAAATCTCATTCTGGAAACTGGTTCATTGTTGACGTTAATGGCTCCTGTCGTTGTTCATACGGGGGATTTTAGTTGTCCGATTTATGCTTCTGAGAAGTGTCCCATTTATTACTTATTCTGAAAAAGCGCTAAAGCCTTATTGCTTTGTATTATTTGATTCTTTTCATTTCGTGGAAAGTTTGTAATTTCCACTGGATTTTCCGATTCTGATCTGAATCTTAATAACTTAATCACTTCTGTCTTTATTTCAGAGTCCTGTCAAGCTTCGTTTCGTGCCGTCGTTACCATCGCCAGGATATCAAATATGAATGTTAATTATAATTTTTATTTCGTGCTTTTGGATCGTAGCTGTAGTTGGATTAATAAGAGGGATAGATAGGCTCCAACTAAGAACGTACCTTTAACGTTTAGTCCGCACGAGAGCGTTACGGAGATGAGCAACAAATACCAGGCGAGGCACTAAAACAGAAGTACTGTGCATCACAGAGATATTTTCTAGTGAAATTTGAGAGCGTGTGTTCGAACAAGAGTCGGTCAAAGCATTGCATACTCCTACATACTGATTGCGGAATGACAAGGACAAGAAATATCATAGAAATTATATGTCACGCGGAACTTTTACCGACAAGTTTTCTTCCCACTTACGATTCGTGAATGAGACAGGGAAATAGTCAAAACGTAATGCTACCGGAAGTACCCTACGCCACACACCTTAAGGTGACTTGCGAAGTATAGATGCAGATGCAGTCGTTAAGGAAAGGTGATAAAGTTGGCAAGAAGGTTACAAAAATTTCCCGAAGTCAATGGTTTGGATCACTTTTAAAGCTAAATGAAAGCACCAATAAAGAATTACATAACTAAGCTCATGAGATACACTGCAGAAATAAAGAATACTATGAAAACCTCGAGAACTTCGCCAGTAAATGAATGAAAGGAAGCCAAACAGGAAAACATAGAAATGCAATCCGTAGAAGGTACAAAGTAGCTAACAGAGTTTAGCTCAATACAAAACATGTTGTGCTTGAAAAAGCAACATGAAGAAAACGTGGTACGTTAACACTCATCAGATACGTTTCGTCTAAAATATGACATTTTCTTCCCAATATTTGAAATAGAAGGTGTATTTTATTCTTTTGTAAGAGCCAATAGCAACACCATCAATAATTCGCTCGCAAAGTACTGATAAGGAATACACCTAGTTATGCAATGAACAGTGTTCGACGGACTGTAAACAATAAAACAGATATATTCAAGAATATATTCACTACAGCTGTTAACTTTAAACCCTAAAGTGATGTCAGCAAGCTAGAGATTTCATATAATTGTAGAATGTTTCTACTATTTGCAGTGAGCAGACCCTCACCTTTCATGCTTCATCACCATTTCGGCAGTAAGAAACTGAAAATAAGTAAATGATATGAATAAAGCCTAGCGTTGACAAAAACTACACACTGAATTACGATTATGATGTAATTTTCAATTCACTAAGGGGAAGATCGAACCCGCCTGTAGGAAAATTAAAGTGGCTTTTGGAAGAAAGAGAAGCAGCTGTATGAATATCAAGAACTCAGGTGAAAAACCAGTGCTAAACAAAAACAGGAACGTTCAACGGTGGGAGGAAAATAGCCTGTGTTAAGGAAAGGCAAAGCTACGTTTACAGTACTAGCTGACTTGGAGAAAGCCTGGGACACTATTGAAAGTGACACTCTGTCTGAAATAGTGCAGACTGCAAAGGTAAATTACGGGAACCGAAAGGCTGTTTACAAGTTGTACACAAAACAGACGGCAGCTATAAGAGTCAAGGGACAGGAAAGGGAAGCAGTGGTGGAGAAGGGAATGACGCAACTTTACTATGAGCAAGCAGTAAAGGAAACACAAGAAAAATTTCTAGTAAGAATTAAAGTTCATGAAGAAGAAATGAAAAATTCGGACTTGACACCGTAATGCTGCCAAAGACAGCAAAAGAACGTGCAAGAGTTGCTGAAGTGAATGAACACCTTCTTGAAAGGAAAATATGAGATACAAAAGCGAAAGAAGGGTCATGGAATGTAATTGAATTAAATCAGGCGGTGCTGAGCGGATTAGACTAGGACAGGAAACATTTGAAGTATTAGATTATATTTACAGCAAAATAATTGATGATGGGTGAAGCAGGGATGATAAAAAATGTATATTGGTAATGTAAGAAACACGAAGAAAAGGGGCTTGGGTAATTCAGATTGTAGAGCACTTGCCCGCGAAAGGCAGAGTTCTCGAGTTCGAGTCTCGGTCCGGCACACAGTTTTAAACTGCCAGGAAATTTCACGAAGAAAAAAAAAATTATTAATATCGAACATAGATTTAAGTGTTAGGAAGTCTTTTCTGTGGGTATATGCCTGGGGTGTAGCTATGTGTGGAAGTGAAACATAGACGATGAACAGTTTAGGGAAGAAGAGTATATAAGCATTTGAATTGTGGCGCTATAAAGGAATGCTGAGGATGTAATGAGTAGATCGCGTAATTAATGAGGAGGTACTAAATTGAATTGGGGAGACAAGAAATTTGAGGCATAGCTTGACTAGAAGAGAGTATCGGTTCAAGGGACACTTTCGGAGCCATTAAGGGATCTCCAATTTAGTGATGGAGAGAAGTGTGGGGGATAAAAATGGTAGAAAGAGACCGAGAGACGAATACAGTAAGCAGATTCATAACGATGTAGGTTGCAGTAGTTATTCGCAGATGAAGTGGCTCGTACAGGTTAGAGTACCCTGGAGAGTTGAAACAAACCAGTCTGCAAACTGAAAATCTCAACAACATTTAACTTTCTTTTTTTTTTTTTCGTTGCTCTTGTAACATTACATGGCATGTGGTACAGTACACCATTTACATTTTTAAATGTTTTTCTTTAGTCATTAACGCATACATTTCCAATGTTTTCTTGTCAACGATAATCATTTCTAATATTATGAAATAAATTTCTCATTGTCTGCTGAAAACAATTTTGTGAAAATGATGTAAGTAGACAGGCTGGCAATGTCAGGGACCTTGATATGGGTAGTACCAGAGATAACTTGTTATTGTAACAGAATCTGTGGCGTAAACATGAAAGGGGGTCGAGAGTCCGAAGTTAGCTGTGATAACGGTGTGACTGCGAGAAAAGTGCTCGTAAATTATATGTCGACAGGATGATGGAGATATATGCAGCAAGACTATGGGGATGTGATGGGCCCACAGTTTTTGTGCTACAGCTCAATGTAAATTAAGGAAGAGACTTCAAGAGAAATATCAGAAGAAGAACACTGAGTGGTCAAAGTATATTAAAAGTTATCCACAAATGGATATAAAGCATTAGGCAAATAATAGTTGTACCGAAATATTACGTCACGCCAGCACCACCACCTAAAGTAACATTGCACAACTTCAGACAGTTTGCAGCAGGGAGACTTTTTGAAGGCACTGTATGAATAAACATTCAGTCAGCTCTTGATAAGATTTCAATGTGATGCAAGGATTGGCAACTTGCTTTAAATGATCAAAAATGTAAAATTTTACTAGAATCGGGCAGATCATACAAATATCTGAGTGTAATACTTTGTAAGGATATAAAAAGGAATGCTCACATAGGCTCAGTTGTGGTTTAATCAGGTTATAGACTTCGGGTTGTTGAAAGAATACTGGGTGAATGCAATCAGTCTAGAAAGGGCATTGTTTACAAATCCAAATAGGACTACCAGGGGGTGTTGGACGTATACAGAGAAGGGCAACATGAATGGTCATAGGTTTGTTTGATCCATGGGAGGGTGTCACGTAGATAAGGAACTGAACTGGCAGACTCTTGAAGAAAAACGTAAAATATTCGGAGAAAAGCTATTAACAAAGCTTCTTGAACCGGCTTTAAATGATGACTGTATGAATATGCTACAATCCCCTACGAATCGCTCACGCCGGGATAGTGAGGATAAGATTGGAATCACTGCTGCAATCACACAGGCATTTGGACAACAATTCTTCCCGTGCTACGTGAATGGAACGAGAAGAAATCCTAATTATTGGTATGATTTCGTACATTCTGCGATGCACCTTCAGAGTTTTACAAAGTGTAGATGTAGATATAACGGTTGACCGGGATGTGAGGACGAATTTTACACCACTGGCCATTAAAATTGCTACACCACAAAGACGAAGTGCTTGTGACGCGAAATTTACCTGACAGGAAGAAGATGCTATGATATGCAAGTGATTAGCTTTCCACAGCATTCACACAAGGTTGGCGCCGGTGGCGACACCTACAACGTGCTGACACGAGGAAAGTTTCCAACCGATCTCTCATACACAAACATCAGTTGACTGGCGTTATCTGGTGAAACATTGTTGTGATGCCTCGTGTAAGGTGGAGAAATCCGTACCATCACGTTTCCGGCTTTGATAAAGGTCGGATGGTAGCCTATCGCGATTGCGGTTTATCGTATCGCGACATTGCTGCTGGCGTTGGCCGAGATCCAAAGACTCTTAGCAGAATATGGAATCGGTTGGTTTAGGAGGGTAATACGGAACGCCATTCTGGATCCCAACGGCCTCGTATCACTAGCAGTCGAGATGACAGGCATTTTATCCGCATGGGTGTAATGGATCGTGCAGCCACGTCTCGATCCCTGAGTCAACAGATGGGGAAGTCTGCAAGACAACAACCATCTCCACGAACAGTTCGACGACGTTTGCAGCAGCATGGACTATCAGCTCGGAGACCATGGCTGCGATTACCTTTGACGCTGCATCACAGACAGGAGCGACTGCGATGGTGCACTGAAAGACGATACTGGGTGCACGAATGGCAAAACGTCAATTTTTCGGATGAATCCAGGTTCTGTTTACAGCATCATGATGGTCGCATCCGTGTTTGGCGACATAGCGGTGAACGCACATTGGAAGCGTGTATTCGTCATCGCCATACTGGCGTATCACCCAGCGTGATGGTATGGGATGCCATTGGTTGCTCGTCTCGGTCACCTTTTGTTCCCACTTTGAACAGTGGACGTTACATTTCACATGTGTTACGACTTGTGGCTCTACCCTTCATTCGATCCCTGCGAAACCCTACATTTAGCAGAATAGTGCACGACCGCATGTTGCAGGTCCTGTACGGGCCTTTCTGGATACAGAAATAGTTCGACTGCTGCCCTGGTCAGCACATTCTCCAGATCTCTCCCCATTTGAAAACATGTGGTTAATGGTGGCCGAGCAACTGGCACGTTACAATACACCAGTCACTACTCTTTATGAACTGTGGTATCGTGTTGTAGTTTCATGGGCAGCTGTACGTGTACACGCCATCCAAGCTGTGTTTGCCTCAATGCCCAGGCGTATCAAGGCCGTTATTACGGCCAGAGGTGGTTTTTCTGGGTACTGATTTCTCAGGATCTATGCACCCAAATTGCGTGAAAATGTAATCACATGTCAGTTCTAGTATAATATATTTGTGCAATGAATACCCGTTTATCATCTGCATTTCTTCTTAGTGTAGCAATTTTAATGGCCAGTAGTGTAGTTTTGCGTTATTTCGTCATATGACGTGATTTTTTCATGTTTGTTATCTACAATCCTTAGGTTTTTTGTGTTGAGCATTGTTGCTTGATTTTTTTTGTGAAGTAGCTGACAACTGGGCAACGTATCCGAGCGATAGGAAAGTTATCACAAAAGCTGTGAAAGTCCCACGGCAGCCGTTCGTGAATTACGTGTGACACTCGGACGTAATGCTGTTCCAGTCGAATTAACAGCTCGGAATTTGATCTGGAAATCTGATATCACGGGTTCCGTTTAAAATGTTAAGAAAACAGGACGACAGCGTTCTATTCGAACACAAGAAAAAACTGCTGTCGAGCGTGATAATATGACCGTAAACCAACGAAAATCCGTTCGCCGACTATCTCAACAACTGAATTTATCGCCAAGTTCTCAACGTGAAATCTATTCCACAGACCTAAGAATTCATGCGTACAAGTTTCAACTTAAAGCCTGCAAATCATGGGAAGAGACATCGATTTTCTCAATGGGCATTGGCTCGACAAGCGGAGAACGAGAACTTCACAAAAAGAAAAATTTTCTCGGATGAGACGCACTTTCACATCAGTCAATAAGCAGAACTGCAGAATTTGGAGTAAATAAAACCTGCGAGTGATTGTAGAAGATGAGATTCATCCACAACTCACGACTGTGTAGTGTGGGTTGTGGGCAGGAGGAATGATCGGACGCAACTTTTTTGAAAATGGTGAGGGAGCTGCCGTCACTGCGAACGGCGACCGTTACCGAAACATGCTTTCTGATTAGTTCTTCCCTCTTATTGCCGAAAGCCACGATATTTGGGGGTTCAACATGATGTTGCGACTTGTCACACATCCCGTGTTGTTCACGAGTCAATTGAAAACAAGGAAGCAGAGATACACTTATGGTCACCGGCAGATTTTTGTGACTTCGGCTTAAAATGTGCGGCACATACACACCTGATTTTTGAAACTTCCCAATGCATATTAATGTCGCACCATTGATAAACTTATAGAAAAGCGACTTGTCACACATCCCGATTACTCTGCTGAATGAAAAGTTTACTCAAAAAATAACCTCTTATTTTTTCGAGTCATTTTAATTAGTGTATAGATTTTCAGATACACTACTTCGAAGTGGAGTTGGAAAGACGCTTGGGAAATCGGCGAACAAACTTGCAAATAAAGACGGTGACTTTCAGGTGAGTAAAGAGCTCCTTGCCAACGTATTACCACAGGCCAAAACACAGACAAAGCGAGTTTAGTTTCAGTGAACACTTCAATACACCATCTGAAATCCAAGAATAAGTGATAATCTTGTCTATAAAGTATAAAATACCATAAAAGTAACAATATGTCGTAGCAACCCGGTTATGTGATTTGCAACCCCTGTATCAACTGTTCTGCTTGATTTTTAGGCTCGAGAGAGATCTCTGCAACCTGTCTCGCCAGATCATCTTGTTAATTAGCCACACTGTCTGTCGGTTTTGATGTGTTTTGTTGTTCAGTCATTAAACCACCTATTTTGTTCGTCAAACTATCGTGGTTTGATTGATAGTACATATCATAGCTTCTAGTATTTGGTGTATTTACATAATAGGATCTGGTGTCTTATCAATAGAGTCAGCAATAGCCCCATTTCTAGCAGATGACGTTACCCCACTTGCTGAGGCATGTTACTTACGTTTTTTCCCCTTCTTGCTCTTGATGTGAAAAAGTATGGTTTTTACCATATAAGGATAATTAGTTGAAGTTACAGCTAATTGTACTGCTATTAATACATAAACAAATTACAGATGGTATTCGAATGCAGCACAGTGTTACCTATAAAACGTATTTCTTGGAAAACAACAGCGCATCGCTGCTACAAACTGAGTGGACTCAAAAATGAACGTACACCATCTTGTGATCTACTTACCAAATTAGAATAATTACAAAACACTTACAGTTTTGCTGTATAATGCTTTCTCTACACAAGGTGGGACCCACTAAGTAGATATCACTACTTCTAAATTTGATACTCCTGTTCGCTACTGAATGAGTGTAACAGTGCCCTATGTTGTGCCCTGTTGCAGATAACAACGTAATTTCAGTATTATTCTACTTTAACAGCCTTGACCCTTCTGCTGAATTTCATAACATTGTTTGTTTTTTGAATATTATTATAAATCTGTTATTGAATATTATTATAAATTATCTTCGCCTGGTGTTGTGGGCAAGTGACGCGGTAGCAAATGTATGTAAGGGGATCAACCTAGCGAAAATGTGGCCTGCCAATGGGGAAATCCATTGAGACAAGCGACTTCGAAGAGGGGTAGATTATTATTGCGCAGAGCCTGTGAACGAGTATCTCGAAAACGACCAAGCTGATTGGATGCTCACGTAATAGTGTCGTGAGCAACTACGGGAACGTAGAAGGATATTGAAAGTACCATCAGGTGCTAATTGGACGTCCACTACTCTTTACAGAACGTGGGGTTCGGAGGCTTGTCTGCTCTGTAATGTAGGAGAGATGGTGATCTGTGGCATTTCTGCCAGAACAGCATAATGCTGGGGCACGCACTAGTGTTCCAGAGCACACCGTTCATCGCACCGCTAAGTGTTCACACGTTCACCCAAAGACATCGCCAATTACCAATGCAGTGGGCATAGGACCATTGGGATTCGACCGTCGATCAATGGAAATGTGTCGGCTCTTCAGGTAAATCACTAGGTCGATGGTCGTCTCCACATCGAGGTGGAAGGAGGAGACAATTTCACACACATAACTGTCCAGAAAATGAAGAGTACCAACAGCACGAGCACGGACTGGAGTGGGTAGAAAAGAGTGACTTCATCAGTAACAGCAATTTTATTTCTTCAGTAACACCAAGATAATGAACAACCAGAGAGATGACGTCTTTAATCGCAAGCAGTTTGATGCAGAAGGACAGCTGAAGAGATGTCAGCTAGGGCAACAAACTACAAGTACCAGGAAGAATGGATATGAGATATATAAGTAAAATTTAGGTCTGTTGAAGGAACAACGAGTCAGATGTTCACAAGTGGTGCAGATTCGCCAATAATACTGCAGTATTCGATACCGAAAAATTGAATTGTCAAAAATAATAATGAATCGATAGAATTTGGAGAGTGGCAAATGCTACTCAGTCAGATCGTGATGAGCTAGGGCAATGGGATGAACAGACAAGAATGAGATTTACTAGAGTGAGGAGTGAGAATATGACGTTACTCAACAATTACAAAGTTTGCAAATTGAAATGGGTGAGTTTTTCTTACAAAGGTGCTACGTAAGCTTGGTGAAATTGTATAGAGAGGAGGAGGAGGGGAATGGGGAGGTTACGTGAGAGGTGCGAAAGACTCTGGAAGTAATTAATGCCACTCTCATATGTAATAAAATTAATGATCATGTGAAGACCGGCAGAAACTGTAATATGATGAAATAACCTTCAACCGTCAGGGGTCATCGCGAACTGACAGAAGGAAATTTGGAATACACAGTATATGAAGTAAAGCTGAAAACGAAAGAGAAGAAATGTGGAAATACTGGTGCGGTATGTACATCCACGCGAAGCACATCCTGCATCAAACACAGAGAAAGGCTAAAAAGATCTCCTGCTAAAGTATCGGAATAGGATGACTTTTGAGGAGCATTAGAGCATGGCATGTTACGGGAGACTAATGATAGCGGATCAGATCAAGGTAAACAAATCATGATTTTTATTGAAATGTATGGGTTAGAAACTCAAGTTTAATTGGACAGTGGAATTCAAACGATTTCATTGTCACTAAAATTCACTGACGTTGCTGTCGCGTCCTCGTATGCAGCAATTGTAAAACGATTGGAATTCAAGATATCCAAGCTATTTTCGGCTCTATACCAGTTCGCTTATTTGGATACAAGCGTTTGGGACCTGAAGATAGCAAAATGAAAAGCTGAAACTGTTTTCTTTCAGAATAAACCAATCGTTGTTGGTGAATTTTACTGACGTTGAAAATTATTTTCTAGCTGATGTCCCCTGGCCATGGAGACCAACAGAGACCAAACGATTGTTGTGCGTCAGTCAGTGTACGACAGACACTGATACAGTTGAAATGCCTCTTGTGGGCAAGGATGTAATAGGTCCTATAGCTGTTTGTCGCAAGCCTATTAAGAAACAAACTTCGTATGTTTGGCAATGAAATACATTACCTAAGAACATGAACTTTTAATGATACATCAGAAATCATTGTGGGGATAGAATGGATGTTGAAACATACACCTATTATTGAATAAGAAAACCAAAAACTTTCTTGTTGGAAATGAAGAACTGGGGTAAATTTTACTGAAGATAATGAAAATGTGAAATGGTTGCTGCATATGAAACTTCTCTATTGAAATGAGTGTGTCTGTACTTAAATTGCAGAATGACTGAGAAGATGAAACTTTTACATTATATGAATCTGAACCAGCAGAGTAAAACTGAATGTACTGAGCCTACTTTCTCTTTACTTTTTCTTATCGTGTCAACACTGACTAACAATATTCAAGTAAAACGCAATGTGACTGCTCAAAAAAAAAAAAAAAAAAAAAAAAAAAATACAACTTGACTTCAAATAATTAATTCAAAAGAATGGCCCTAACTAAAAAAAAGATCTAAACAATAACCAATACATTTCATTAAGCACTTACCTTACAAAAATCTTCATTACGCGAACTACTGCAATACAGCGAGCGTCAATACTGCCAGCTAAATAAAAGATTCTAACTACTAAAGCCACTAACTACTAGTCAGCATGTTGTTAGCAAAGGAAAGATTTTCTTTCAAACCAAATAATGTATTTTTTACCTTAACAGTGCGACATCAAGTTCAAACAAGAATATAAATCGTCATTTACGTCTAGTATAAAGGTACATTATCTTGAATAATATTCAGTCTCCAAGTCGAACATGTACAGATCGTTGGCCTACGCTAACACTTCAGACTTCTACCCTCCATCAATGCTAACTTCTCACATCTAACATCCATCACTGCTGGCTGTTCGCCTCCAACTGCCCAACAGTACTTCCACCACTGCTGGCGACTAACTTCCAACTGCCCAACACTACTGGCGATTAACTTCCAACAACGAGTCCGTTCCGCCACAGAGTCTCTTACAAAGAAATTGCAGCCAGAAATCCAATGCAAAACGCTACACAGCGCTGCCAGCACAGAAGCAGCCCACTTACACATTTACCATCATTATGTTGGTGGTCTGTTGGACCATGTGTACGGAAGAGAGAGGCTATGTCTGGCTGAATGTCTTTCTTAGCCATTAAGGAACCCATCGGTAAATCTCTATGTGTCAACCACGCCACCATGGCGAGTGGGCAAACTTTGGGACTCAGTTTGAGCCCAATCCTACGGTCTTTTTTCCGTTGGTGAGTGACGTCCAGAGAACAGCAGTCACTGTATGGCCTGCCACTTCCTGGAGATATGTAACTGTGATGATCACGCTGTTCTGTGCTTCCATCTTCAAGACTGATGCCCCAGAACCGGTGAAAGTTTGCGTTGGCGACTACGTTTTTCTCCAAATTGATAATTCGGCCAATGGGATTGCATTAGTTCGTCTAGCGTAGGGTGCAGGCTACAGATGATATGGCCAGGCGTAAATACAAGGTTTCAGCCTGTTACCAACTTCATAAAGGAAATTGTGCTTGGTGTACTCAGAAGGGGGCAAGTTTGCTGTCTTTTCACTGATGTATCGAAAATTTTGTTGAAGTTGACGGGTTACGTGGACAATGATAGAGATTCGTCCCTTCCACTTGTTGCTTATAAAGAGGTTGGGTTCTGGGCAGGAGCTCTGAAATGAATCGTTGATGCGGTTTTTAGTGGTGTGGGCGCTGACCGAGACATACCGAAGCTGCTGGTCATCTATAACTGCTTGCTTCATTCTGCTGCCTTGGAGCAGAAATGAAATTTGCAAACCACAGTAGCCTGATCCGTTATTTCAGCAGTTTGCTTTTGGTATATTTGAGCGTTAAGTCTAAGTTGCTGACGTAACACCACTTTAAACTTAGTTTCTTTAATCTTGTATCACCAAGCTACACAGATAAGGATATATTAGTACTGTTACTTCCATACAGACTTCGTTCCATAGGGGTCTCACACAGTGTTAATCTCTTCGAGCTGCTTCAGTTTATCCGAAGGCTAGTTTATTTAGTTTTTTCATTGGGAAGGTTTCTTTAATATTTGATCAATTTAACGCAAAAATAGTATTCTGCTAAGGTAAGAGTTATTTTAATTAACCTCAATTTCATAAAAAGTGAAACTAGAAATTCTGTAAAGGCAAATAACTTTTCGACTCATCTTGTTCAACCTCAGAATAAATAAAACTTCTTTGAAAACAAATCTGACTTCGATTACAAGATGTTAAACTTGTCCCTTAGCTTTCCTTGTTAGGTAGGATAAAGACAACTTGTTGAGTTTTCATGTATCATTGATGTCTATTGTGTAGAGTGGTCAAATTTCATATCAGGACATTATTGTTTCTACAGCTGCAGCTGAAACGTCTCGAGCACCAATTCTGTACCAAGAATTTAGAACTACAATACGCTCACTTTCGTGACCATCCCGCCAGGATTGTTTTTCTGAGTGAAGCACCTCTTTGGTACAAACAGATGTAGGGAGCGTTGTATCACATCTTGAGTGTGAGTTGGCACTAGCCCAAATCCACTAAACAAGCTCACACAGCACGTTTATTTTGTGTTTTATGTAAATTATTAATTTATGTGCCTATATTTGGAGTTTTGTATTGAGAAATAATTTACAAAGTGTAGATTTTATTTGTGGGTTTATGTGTTGATTCATTGCCTCGTGTGTAAAGACATTTCTCATTTGTATCGGTTCATTTATTTGTGTTCAGTTTTGTGGGATAGCTTCTTTTTTTATCCAGTACACGAGGACAGAGGCAGTCACGTACAGTCCAGAGAGGCGAGGAACATATTAGGCTAAGAGAATTCTACTGAATCACAATGGTATATCAGAATGTTCTGTGTGAAAGCAGCGAAATTTGCGGGACAGAACCGTCACTTGCGCAGGGGAGCACACGTTGTAAGAAAAAAGGAGATATTCGCCTGTGGGTGGAACATATGGTAGATCTAGAGGAAAAAAGAGAGAAAAAGGCAGAAGGAGACAGGAAAAAGGCATAAGAAATGGATAAATTGGTGTAAAAAGGGAACAAAAGGTAGAAACAGCCAGGGAAAAGTCAAAGCAGAAAGGAAACTTTCATGGGAACATATGATGGTGCTGCGCAGAGAAGTTGATAACACAGTTAAACCCGTTGACAAAAAGTTTAATCCGACATCAAAATCGAAGACGTCATGACTAGGCAGGACGAGGCTGACAAACTTTTCAATAAGGTAAAAAATGCATACATCTCTGTTTCTAGGAGGCAAGTTTTGGATTAACGAACTAAATCTAAGATTGCAGAACCAGGGCAATTCAAGGAAACTGAGGAATTTGTGACACAAAAACATAGTATCGATAATGTAACAAAAGGAACAGAATGGCCATGAGTCGTGGAACCTGTGAGTTAACGAGCATTTCGCTCTCATTTAAGTATATGGCTTTACGTATATGGCCGAAAGAGAAAAACCCTCAGGAATTATGAAACGAACCCTGTCGTCCTGGACCGTGTGCCAGAAAGAGTGCAGATTCGCCACGAGATGGGGAAATTCACAGACCTCATTCACTGAATGAGGTCTAAGCACTGTAGTGTACGAGTGAGACAGACAAGAACCTACGTCGTAGGGAAATCCCGTAAAGGCCGTTTGTGGGCAGGGAGGCGTAACAGTATTAATTACGGCAGACCTAAGATCAGCCATAAAGGGAAACATTTATGATAACTATTTAATTGTGTAGTAATTCAAGGAATGAAGCCACAGTAATTTTAATTTACCATCCTTCATAAATTTTCATGGTGATCCCAATAAAACTTGATTATTAATCATATCTATAATAGTTTAGGATTTACTGTTAAAGTGAAATCAAACAGTGGCCGTGCGGTTCTAGGCGCTACAGTCTGTAACCGCGTGGCCGCTACGGTCGCATGTTCGAATCTTGCCTCGGGCATGGATGTGTGTGATGTCCTTAGGTTAGTTAAGTTTAAGTAGTTCTAAATTCTAGGGGACTGATGACCACAACAGTTAAGTCCCATAGTGCTCAGAGCCATTTGAAATCAAACAGTTTTGTAAGAAAGAGCCGAATGCTAAAATCTCAACGCTTTGGCTGATATTAACGATCGACATTTCATATAGAAACGTATTATTGAAATGAGAAGTGATGTAAATATCAACTCTGTAACTTCACTTGTTTAAAAGATAAAGTCAATTTAAATTATCAGTATAATCAGTTATCACATCATCATTTCCTCCACACAAAACACTTTTAACGATGAGAGCATGACAACTTATTGAATCATTAGGTAATTGAATTTTTGTTGTAAAGTTTAGTGCATAATAGTTACTTTTGTTATTTATTTAAAATATCAGAAAGCACATTGGTGCAAGGCAACTGGCGGTCACATTCAAAGTTAAGAAGGGAATTATACTAGTATTATGTAAAAGAATTTAACGTTTATTATGTAACGAATATTATTGTTACTTTATTTAGAATGTAAAAGTGGTCAAGCTTTGATTATTTAAATATGTCAAAACGTAAAATAATGTAGAATTATCTGTAGCCAATCAGATGGACGGTTTCAGGAAAGGGAACTGCCCTAGTCAGTTGAGCGAGGATATTCGGCGCGCCGGAAACGCGACGGGTGACGGGCAGAGGAACGGGGGGGGGAGGGGGGGGGGGTGCTGCTGGTGGAGAAGCGGAAGCGGACAGTCGGCTTTAGGTAGCTAGGAAGTAAAACGACTTACAAAATTTCATGTTGTGTGGTATCGCGGTCTGTGAGCGGTGAGCAGCGGCATGCCTGGTGTGAACTCTTAACTTTTCGAGAAGATAACGAGGTGGAGTATTGGAGTTGTATTTCGCGATGAGATTGTGAATCATCGAACTGTGCCAAATGGATTTGTGCTCGGGTGTAATTATAATTCTAAATACGACCACTTTCGCTACTAGTTAGCTTTCTGAATAAACGTTATTCTAACCAAATTTTACATCAGCCAGACAATTTAACCAAAAGGTCACAAGTGTCTAATTTATGGCGTGTAATTGAATAAGTGGCTTTCAACCCCTAGACGAGTTTGAGCCAAGACATTTCGACAAAGAGCACGTAAGCCCGAACATCTTTGGGATGTTAACTCGAAAGTCATTCATGTCTCTTTCAGAGAGCAGGGTATATGCATAGACGTTGGACAGCAATACACCCAAACGAAACACATCCTTAACACTAACCACTAATAGTACTTACTTATACTCAGAGTGATTTTTTCTGATTATTTCACTTCCTGGTCTCTTCTTCTGGCTAACCGCCCCCGGTAGCTGGGTGGTTGCCGGAACGGTAGCTCATCGTGTTCGGTCGGAGGATTACGTGCCCTCTGTAATAAAAAAAAACTGAGTTAATCGATCAACAACGAACTTCAATGGGTGTCTTACGACATCCACCCCGAGCAGATGCAACGAACAAAAGCGAACAAAATGCGATAAAAAAACAGAGTGTTCAGCGCGATAGAATGTCCATCCCAAGGGCCTGGGTTCGATTCCCGGCTGGGTCGGAGATTTTTTCCGCTCAGGGACTGGATGTTGTGTCGCCCTAATCATCATCATTTCATCCCCATCGACGCGCAAGTCGCCGAAGTGGCGTCAAACCGAAATACTTGCACCAGGCGAACGGTCTACCCGACGGGAGGCCCTCGTCAGACGACATTATTATTATTAGCAGTTGTGTGAATTTAGAATTCAGCGACGCGCAGTCAGTGAAACAGGCCATACTGATCACAAGAGAATCATGTCAGTCATTGAGGGGCAACGTCGGATAAGACCCTGATGACAAGCATTTTTTCTCGTGTTCCGCAAGGGTGACTTACACACATATTCATGAAAACCTGGGTAGCACATTTAAGTGACTGTTTACTGAACTGTTACCCAATCTACAAAGCAAGTTCGCTACTAATCATATGGCTGCCGAGATTACAGCAAAGGTGATACCTACCCCGAGACAATTTTACCACGTTCGATTAGTTCGAAGCACAAATCAGGAAAATATATTGGTTGGTCACAGCACAAGAGAAGATGCAATTAAGTGAAGCAGAAGTCCCACCAGTACAGCAACATGCTACCAGGCCTACTCTCAGTGTTTTGACGAGAACTTCAAAAGGAATCAGTATCTCAGTCATCCATACAATTCTAGCTAACTAATACCACCTTCCATCAACAAAATGCAAAGTCAGCATAAGAGATCATAGCCTTGTGATGATAAGATTAACCTGGAGGCATTTAAGCTGGTCTTAAGCGATCTCAATGAATACGTACGATACCATACAAGAACGGGCCCTGCTTCAGACATGAGTCAGTATGCAAATTTATGAAGGAAACAATGGGCGAGTGGACACATTCAGAAGAAAAATATCGCCAGACAGCCAGAGGAAGAGACAATCAAGTGAAATAATCAGACAAAAGCACTCTGAGTACAACTAAGTACTATTAATGGTTAGTGTTAAGGGTATGTCTCGTTTTGGTGTATTGACCGACCTTCTTGTTCTTACTATTTCGTGGTGCACATGTGTCTCAAAACATATGTAGCTATTCTTGTATGGCGTCGGACACAGACTCACCTGCCAAGAGACCAAAGTCCAATCATCTAAATTCTGTTTGGCGAGTAGCACCAGTGGATCATGATTTTATATGCATTCTTCCTTTCAGAAGCTTATATACAATATAACAAACCACTGTATATTTCCTCTCGGGAGGGCTCTTTTTGTGACATATATTGTATGGTTATGGACGTGTGCTCCGTGGCCTGTGTAAGATAACTCCTATAGTGAGGTAATCAATTTTTTCCGTTTAAATAAAAAGCCCTTGTGTTTTTGCTCTTGTCTTTGGGTTTAGGTGGATGTAGCTGTATGTTACGAGTTTTTGAAGAATATTCACTGTGACATGATGAAGAAATATAGTTTCTTATAGTTCTGCATGGATAGCACGCTTTGCCAATGTGACAAGTATTTTTCGGCCTCCCGACAGCTGCCCAGATCGTCCTGCTGGATTTCTGATATTTTTGGAACTCTAGTTATGCCGAGTGAGCGACGCTGACTGTATGTGTCTTCAGATGATGTGTCCTTCTCAGTGTCATTTTATTTTGTGTGCTCACTTGCCTAAGTGGCCTAATTGATGTTGATTATGTTTGGAATGCTAACCACACTTAGCTTAAAAGAGTTTAACGCAAATCTCACATTTAACCAGCACGTGGACACACATGTAGCGTGCACTAATGTAACTGATAGAGTTAAGACCTTTTGGGGGAAATCAAATGTTTAGTATGGGAAAGATGACAGCTTCCATTCAGCACCTGAAACATACTTTTGCTGGGCACACCTTATCTGTTTAGTGTTCCTTGAGAATTAAAGTAATGCAAAGAAACCACAGACACACAATATGTAACACTGTGTTAAACAAGCTGCATGGGCACAAAATTCATTGAAGGATTCGCTTGATACAGGATGATGTCCTTCCATTGTTCATTTCTTACAGTGACGTCATTAGATCTGATGAGTGGAGATATCTGCTGAAACTGAGCAAGGAAAATGCCTCTTTTGTACATAGGATGTGCGGTCAAATAGAAGTCTATAGACACCTGCTTATCTTTCAGAAAACCCATAGTTATCACAACCCCTTAAAAATGGGTAAGCCTACATTTCGTCAACATGCCCACAAGCACGGATCCAGCTCTTCTGAGTATCTTGCTTTCTAATCCTCATAAAATGCCTATGCCTTTTTATTCTTTTTATTGGAACAATGCATAAGAATTTTTGGAAAACTATCGTTAAGTTATAGCGTGAAAGCATCACTTTCTGCTTCAGTTTCACTACATGCTCCTGGAAGTACCTGAAATACTTCAGTAGTATTATGGACCGTTCGATGCGTTGCTTTTGGTGGATTTCTCAAGAGATTTCGATTCTATTTATATAATTTTGACCAGTTAATATATTAGCAATATCATCTACATCATTTTCTGTTTCCAATACTCTTTCTTCTTCAACCACTTTGTTAGCTCATATTAAAGTGACGGTATTCCGTGTGCTGTGGAGCAGGCTGCATACTGTCACATGTGAGCAAAGGCCCTCGCCTACATTCCAAGAGCCAATGACCGACGTTAAGAAGATTCTTCGAGAAGCTTTTCAACGTGACAGAAGAGGCAATGACCGTGAAGTCGTTCACCTCCAGTAAACTGAAGTGAATAAATACGCGAGACGCAGTGGGCCAGACAGACGAAGACGGAGACGGAGACGAGGGACGAAGAAGACGAAGAAGTGAAGAAGCGTAGCAGTAGTTTTCAGTCAGTTTCGGTGCTGAAGACTGTCATGCAAGAAGTGACTACATCATGCACAGACGTACCAAGTCCGCCGCTGTAATGGAATAGCAAACAGCAGCCTCGGCGCCAGAAGACAGAAGTTAAAAGGTATTTGAAGTCTGATTTTTACGTACCCGGGTGACTCGTGAGGACGGGAAGGAGACGGCCTCACATCAGCAGTCACCTGTGAACTGGGATGGAGATCTGACAACCGAAGACTGGCAAGCGGGAGTCCGTTGTTCGAGTCCGGGACACTGGCCTTCCCCCGCCGCGCCGCTCCGCTGGCCGACGCACAACACACGCGGCCACTTAGAGAAGAGAAACACTGGGACGCCACACCCAAGGTATCATCCGATGCACGACTTCGCTCGCAATAATTAAACCGGCCACCTCGCGCTGCGCGTCTCCAGTCAGCTGGGCGAGACGGCGACACGAGATACACACCGCTACGCGTAATCAGACGCCACCGCCGCCGCCGCTGCCGCAGCAGAAGGCTACGCAAACGACACAGCTGCCGTTCTCCGAACCAGAACATCCAGTAAGATACAGTTGTACGAAACTTTCAATAAAAGTTATCTCATGTAAAAATGCTGTTTCATTCTACCTCATACCCGAGCCAAGGAAGAACCCACCCTGCCCACATGCTGTTAAGAGAGAAAAGTTAATTTATTTAATATTTTCACCCTGACAGAATGCTTTAGAATGCTCATCCTGACAATTGATAGCAGAACAGAAGAGAAAACCCAGTTACATTTAGTAGCAGAAGTGTTACATTTAGTACCAGGACTGTTACAATACATTGTAGTATGTTGAACGTCGTAAGTTTGTTTAATTGGTGCGCTGGTGGAACACACTGAAAAAAATTTCTCCTTTCTGCCACCAGGTGAGAATATGGCGCTGTACGCAGTCAGAACGTGAAATGTTTCCTGGTTTGAAGTCAATGTACAGGTGCTGATTTCCTCTGTGAAGTGACCGTTGGTGTAAATGGTTGAGAAGTTTGGAGTTTTCCCTACGAAACACAATGGTTATTGAGAAGATACACAGTGCACTGCTGGTGAAGTTGTTCTATCATAATAGTAGCAAAATCATTACTACTTTGCGGGAATATCATGGACAGAAACAGCTGTGAAGAGGCTCCATATCAATAAATGGACTAAAGAATACGATAAAAAGAATTTCATGAAACAGGTGAATTAGCTGGTGCAGCATGGAGGGAGAGGCAGGCATTCCCATGGCAGTTGTTGATGAAGTTGTTCTAGGTATAGCCAACTGTGTAGGATATGTTTCGTATTCTGCAGCCAGCGCTCGAACTGTGTCGAGCGAACTGTGTCTCCCCTGATCAAAATTGAAAGGGTTTTACGGCACATTTTGCACTGGTAACTCCACAAGATACGGAACGTGCACCAAATGACATCCCAGGATTGGCAACAAGGCCTTGAACTTGTAATTCACTTACTGGCAAACATGGAATTGTATGACATGTGTCCTGGGAATATTCATACATTTGGCTTTGCACAGGGCCTTGAATGGATAGAAGTGTGTAAGTAGGCTGTTTAGGTTTTTTTGTTGGTAACGCCACGTAGCGCTCTGTATGAAAATCACTGGCTGTGCTGTGTGCAGTCTGTGGCTAGTTTGCATTGTTGTATGCCACTGTAGTGTTGGGCAGCTGGATGCGAACAGCGCGTAGCGTTGCGCAGTTGGAGGTGAGCCGCCAGCAGTGGTGGATGTGGGGAGCGAGATGGCGGAGGTTTGAGAGCGCATGATCTGGACAGAGACAGTATATTTGTAAGGCTGGATATCATGAACTGATATATATATATATATATATATATATATATATATATATATATATATATATCAGTGAGGTAAGTGATTTGCGAAACGTATAGGTTAATGTTAGTCAGGGCCATTCTTTGTAGGGATTTTTGAAAGTCAGATTGCGTTGCGCCTAAAATATTGTGTGTCAGTTTAAGCACAGTCGTGTATAATTGTTCAAAGGGGACGTTTCATATGTCGACCCTTAGCCGAGGATACCTCACTGGATTCTTCTGATCTTTTCTTGTAGTTTCTGTAATTAGTGTAGCTATTGTTTATTGCTAGCACGTAATTATAGAGAGAATTTCCTTTGTAGTTGTAGTTTTTCATTGTTGTACAGTAAACCAGTTGTGGCATGCATGTAGATTTGCAGCAAGTATTTCGCAGCTGCGCTTGCAATTAACGAGATATTATTTTCAGTGCTATGTTAATGTGTTCTCTTACTTTTGCTCTTCAAATTGTGCTTTTCTGTGTCATCGTGTGAAATATTGTGAGAATAGTGGCGTGTGAAAAACGTAATACTAGGCTCCAAAGTAAACTGAGAAATGACAGTGAAGACGAAAGCAGTGTGTTAGCGCCACCGAGTAATGAATTAACTAATGTCCAAAGTAGTAATTTGGTATTTGTGCATAGGGAAATGGAGCGGGCTGCAAATAATGGTGTAGACAGTAAAACAATTAGTGAACAGGGAAGCATTATCGATCGATCGGTCGGCAACAGCTCGCCGCAGGGTTCCGAAATGACAGGACACATTCTTGCAAATACTGTAGATTCAGGTTTTGCGTTCTCACCGTTTTCTCAAGTAAGTCAAGACACATTTTCTGCTTTTCAAAATGCGAATATTACCGGTTCAAATGCACTGCCGAATAGCACTGAGGAACATGTTTCAGACATCAGTGCATTGTTATTACACTTAATATCTTCTGGTAAACCTTCCGGGATGTAAGGTCGTGGTCCATGAAACTCTTCAGCTCCTAACGTTTCGTCCAGAGCTGCGCTGGACATCTTCAGAGGGGTGTTTCTCCTCCGGTGAGTCTTGCCGACTGACGGGTCGGACGTCTGAGAGCGACTTATGTATCGTAGAAAGTGGGCGTGACCAGAGTTACATGTGATATGCAGAGATAACCTTTGTCAGAGATAAAACTTAACTATCGATCGTAATCTCGTCACGGATGAAACTGTCTAGCAATTCTGTAGTGCTACTGTCCAAATATCACTAAGTTTCATGGTCTCTTCTTTCCAATTAAAATTATCCCTATTTTTTTATATTTCAATTGCTTCTCTACAAAGCCGTGGGTAACAGTTCGTCGTCGTAGATAAAATTTTTGTTTCGGAAAACATCACTTGGTGATTTCCTGACTGAAAAGAGTGTTCTGCTACAGCCGATTTATCTGTTTTTCCCAATCGGCAAAGACTTCTGTGTTCTTTTAACCGTGTATTTACGCTTCTTTTTGTTGTTCCAACATAAACTTTACCACATGTACACGGAATTTTATATACGTCACTGGCTGATAGAGGAGCGCGTTTATCTTTTACAGACCGAAGAACATGACAAATTTTCTTCATTGGTCTAAAAACATGATATTAGACGTCCGACCCGTCAGTCGGCAAGACTCACCGGAGGAGAAACACCCCTCTGAAGATGTCCAGCGCAGCTCTGGACGAAACGTTAGGAGCTGAAGAGTTTCATGGACCACGACCTTACATCCCAGAAGGTTTACCAGAAGATATGTCATCCGGTCGTGAAAGCCTTCATACTATGATTACAGTTAATGCAACAAATGGGTCAAAGGCTACAAAAGTTAGACACAATGCTTGAAGAAAATCAGAAACAAATGGGACAAAATCTTCAAACGTTAGACACGAACAAAATCTTCAAACGTTAGACACGATGGAACAAAATCAGAGACAAACACAGCAAAAGCTTCAAAAGTTAGACACAATGGAAGAAAATCTTCGAAAGTTAGACACCACACTTGAACAAACACGTGAAGGTTTAACTGCTGAGATACTTAAAATCGAATCGAAATGTCAAAAAGTCTGTAATGACGTAAATACACAAATTTGTGAGTATTTCCAACCTATTTTTTCGCGTCATGAAAATGCATTGCAGAATCACGAAGCAGCCATAAAAGAACTGCAAACTATTGTTCATAAAAATCACGACACCCTGCAAGCTAAAATTGACTCAGTTGCATCTACCGATTCGGTTACGCAACTTACAAAAATTCAGGAAAACTTAAAGGACACAATAGATACGATTTCAATACAAATGGACACTCTGAAACTTGGTTTAGAAAAACACACAGAGCAAATAATTTCGTTATCGGATAAAGTAGTCGAACTTTCAGATCAGTTCACTAACTTATCTACAGAGGTAGATGATGATCTGAATGACACAAGACCTGTAGCCTTCACTGACACTGAAGAGTATGAACAAATTAGAAAACTCAAACAAAATCAAAATCAAATCAATACACAGTTCAAAAGAGAAATCCGGGAAGTACAAGATCAGTTGGGACAAGTAATACAAGAATTACATATTTCAGAGGACAGTCACGCTCCAGTACGGGAAGAGGGACATAGAAATACGGAACAACTACAAAATAATAACACAGGACACTTCGGAAATTATGAAAGAAATTGGCAAGGCGCATTGAATTTTGAGATGGAACCGCCGAAACGAAGTAATAATGAGTGATGTGCAACTCGCCGACACGATGATTTTGACTATAAGCTGTTCATTACTACACGTAAATTCAAAACATTTAAGAATTCTGACAACAGCATTCATCCACAAGCATGGCTTCATCAAGTCTCTCATTGTTTTCCTCCCAACTGGTCATTGGAGCACAGATTAGAATTTATGTGTGGCTACTTGGAGAATGAACCAGCTATAAGAATGTGATCGGTCATTCACGATTGTCACAGCAAAGGAGAATTTTATCATGCCTTCCTCTCAGCATATTGGTCTCAAGCTACACAAGACCGAGTAAAACATAACATCATAATGATGAAACATTTCGAACAATCTGCATTTTCCAGTCTTGTGAAATATTTTGAAGACATGTTGCACAAGAATCAGTACCTGTCAAACCCATACAGCCCGTCAGAACTCATCCGCATTTGCTTAATCAAATTGCCTGAACATTTACAACATATTATTTTGGCAGGACGTTGCAAAAACAACATTGAAGCTTTTCAGGGACTCTTACAAGAATTAGAAATTGACACTGACAATCGCGGAATGCGAAAACAGGAACACAACAATTACAGGTCACATCCGTCGCAATTCCGCGATGAAAGAAATAATAACTGGACACGACAAGGCTATTCTTACAACGTAAATCGTGACCAAAACTGACACCACCCTTATGACAACCGTTGGTAGAATAATAGTTTCAGAGAAGGATCGCACTTCCGTAGTAATAAATATGACAATCATAGAAACAGACAATATGGCAACCAGAACTATTATTATCACGGGAGACAGAATAAATTCAGACGTAACGGTCCACCGTGCAGTAATAATTCAGGGAGAAATTCTCCACCACTTAACAGACAAGACAGAAGCTACAGGAACTACCGACATGACGGCAGACGTTATAATCATAATGACAGACCTGAATTTCATCAGAACTGGCGGGATTCAAACAGGGCTGGGCCCTCTCGACAAGGTGAATTTGTAGAAGTTAGGTCTGCTAATCCTAATAATGACGTGCGCCAGCGCCAACAAAGAGACAGACAATGACTCGCACCGCAGGCAGCCGTGTGCAACGGCTGGCTCAGAGAAAAATAACATAGACGCTAACCTTGAGAAAAATTCCAGTATTCTTTACCTATGTATACCGCATGATAATTGGTTTCGAGTTGAAGCTCTGCGTTCTAGAAACGGTAAAACATTGCACCACATTTCATATGTAAAACCGTTTATTGAGAGATAATCTGTTTTTTAATTTAGTCTTTGCTATAAAATTTTTCACTTCAGGTTACTAGTACTCTTTGAACCACTTAGAAACTGTTAACATGCAACTATGTTTTAAAATAAACTATCCAGTCTAGAACCTAGGGAACATATTTAGACAGTAATTACGAATGCATTGTTATAGTGAACAGAGGACACGGTGTTATTGTGTGTGTACATTCCTGCTTGTTAATTGCACGATTACATAACGACTATAAGGCTTACATGCTTAGAACATATACTGTTAATGAGATTTTAATGCAACATTTTGGTTTACTTGAAAAGACATTCTTTATTTGAAGTACTTTATGTGAGATTACCGATGACATAGTATATGGTTTCTTTGACAGCTAGACGATTATATCATGACGCTACTAATATGTGACATGATTTACATTGTTGCTTTTGCGGTGTATCTGTTTTATATCTGCACAGTTTTTCTGAATTCTTCTGGAAAGTAAAACATGTTTTAGTAGTAAATTTTGTGGTATAGCTATAGTGATACAGCCTTTTCTGTAGCACAACAATACATTACAGTATAGTACTTTCTTGATCACGGTACTGTACATAATAACTACGATATCTATGTGCATGGCATTTCACTTTTGTTTATTACGAGGTGAGTACATTGACTTCAGCAGAACTTTGCTTACAGAGGACGATAACTATGACACTTCCACAGAATTATCTTATGGCAAGACGCACATTTAGCGCTAAAGGACACGTACTTGAGTGATTAATTTTCTACTTAAAACATTTATTTTTTTTAGATTTTTGAATTACAAAGTAAGTTTTCCGTGATACATTTTATTCCATTTCTGTAATCTGTAACACTTGACAGTATAATTACATTAATCCTCAGGGGGTATACGCTTACTTTGTGTACTATGTGTTTGGCAAGCACAAGGAGCCCTAGCTAATATGGTATTTGCTTATACAACTTTACACATCGGTACCATATTCCTCTGAAACAGAATTATATAGCTATCTGATTATTTAACAGAGAAACAAACATTTTTATTTTTACTACATCAGTGACAGATATTTATGCAATAACACAGTTGGATAACTTCAGACTTATGAAATTGTATTTTGTCTGTACGTGTGAACTGTTCATATTTTTTCGGAACCATTGTGATAATATGAGAGCTTTGAATGTCGTATTTGGTATGGGATCAGGATTTTTAAAGTACGTTTGAGGTACATGACACCTTTGTATTGAGCAGAGAATTTTTTTTAGCTTTGAAAATATTCAGAAAGCTACGACAATTTTGAGATATGATTGATCTGTTATGATGTTGTTATTACGACTACGATGTGTATTATGCTGTTGAGGTATGTTTGTGATCAATGAGATGATGCTATATGAGGAATCTGATTATGCTATGTATTTATTATGATGAAATATTGAAGACGTGTTGATGAATATGTATATGTGTAATAAGATAAGGAATAAGGAGCAGGGGTTAGGGACTCTGCCTTGTGAAAAAGGATGATGGAAACCAAGAATCGTACTTTAAAGAGTTATGAAATGTGTGTAAATGTGTGAATGTATCACAATGCCGATGAAAATTTTTTGGACACTATTACATTTAAAGAATTTTGTTTCTACACATTTGTAACGCAAATTCTCGACCTGTGAAATTTTATATGAGACTGTCACTGTAGGGCATACTGGTGTTGTAAATATTTCGGTAAGAATGTTAAGTGACCACCTTCATGTAATGCGTCGTGGGCACCCAGCTGCACGACAGTCACCTGGAAAAAGCCATTAGTATGTGCCTTTCAGAGGCACAGGTGAAAAAAAAAGAGGCCATTATCCTCACTATTGCCATACCTTTGTAGAAAGCATCGCAAATGCGACACGCTCAAACTTGAAAACATATTATTCCACTGTGGAACTCTTAATTTATGATATTTTCTAAAATGCCTAATGAAATGATGAGAAACATTTTATATCTATTGTCTTTCTAGTTGAGAGATTGCTCAATTTGTTTAATATCTGGTTTCCAGCTGTGTTGCAGCATTGGCTTTATAAAATAAAATTAAGTACATTGGCTAATGTGAACACTTTCTGCCAACAGATCTGTTAAATAATAATTTTATGATCCATATTCTTCGAAAAAGGAGCACTTGGAACGGAAAGAACAATAACAAGTGATTAATAACAGTAACTGCATACATAATATTCTTTTCAAATACTAGGTAATTTTTTCGGTAGAGTAAGTTATTGTGATGCATCATTCTAGTGTTAAGATGTGACATAGGTATTAACCATGGCCATTTTTACTGTAATATTTTTTCTGCTTGAGCTTTGTCATGTTTAGGTATAAGTTATTGCATTTGCTGCTGCTGTGTGCCAGGCATAGTGCTACTGAATTTCACTTTGTATTACTCTGTTAAGTCAGTTTTACTACTGATTTATTTTTCTTGTTGCTGCACATTGGCTCATATTAGTTGTAATGTTGCATTTTGTCTGTTAATTTAGATTTACTGCTGCTTGCTTTGCCAATTTGCATTTTTTGTCATTGCTGTTTGTGTTAATTGTTTTGTGCTGCTGCATTGCCTCATCCCTTAGTCTAGCATCTGAGCTCAGTAGATTTAAGTTAGCTTAAGATGGGGTAGGCTATATGTGAGAACGAGTTGTGATGAATTAGAAGAAATGCATTGAGAAGCTACAATAAAATGGTTTGGCCAAAAAAGAATTTTGAAAGAGGATGTGAACAGAATATAGAAAGCCTGTTTGGATAGGATTTTTTTTTTTTTTTTTTTTTTTGGTGGAAACAAATGTTGAAATAAGAGGAAAGACCTACAGAATGAAGTTTTGGGTTGGACTGCAGTACCAAATGTCACACTGAAAACAAACCCTGTTCTGTATTTTTGTGTTATTACACTGTGTGAATTTGTGTTTTTCCTGTCTTTATGTGTTTATCTAATAAGAGTTATGTTGTAGAATTTTTCTGATAATATGTTATTTACTTTGTAAAGGTGTTTAGACATTATTTATTCTGTTCTGTTTCAATGCTCTTGTGTGAAATTAATATTTCGAAAACTGTTCTCATTATTTTATTTACTTATGTCATAATTCCTGTAACACTGATATATATGTCTATTTCTATTCTTTTGTAAGGCCTGTATTACTACAAATGTTATCTGTATTGTTATGTTCTTTAATGATGAATTTTGTACATTTGTTATTCTGTTCATATGTTTTAAAATTGTAATTGACACCAGTTCATCAAATTAAGTAACAAGTTACATTTCACTGCACACGTTTCTGTTGGTCGTAGTATATGGACAATATGAGAGAAGTAGGGACTGATAGTGTTTGCACGTGTGTTAATAATTCAGCAAGGGACTGGTTAACAGCATTGCTGGTTCTAAGGACAATTAAAAAAAAAACTTTGTGAGTGCACAAGTGGTGGTTTATGGACTTGCTATATTCTCTGCAAGACTCTTCGATGGTGATTGTACACCTGCACAGTCGCAATAGATGGCTGCTGGCCGTCTCTACATGGACTACAGTGGGTATGCATCTTTGATGGCCCACCAATACCATTACTTCTACAAGGATTGCAGTGGGTCCGCACCTCTGGTGGCCCACCAATACCATAATCTATACCAGGACTACAGTGGGTCTGCTCTGTGATGACATACCTACCAGTATTCTTCAAAACTTCGAATGACTCTGCTGTGGGTTTGCTCTGTTGTGGCCCATTACCTGTCGGCATGTCAAGAGTCAGCACTGTCTTTCCATTGGAAGGACAACACTGCTTCTTCAAGACTGCATGGAAATCCACTACTTCCGTGTGCATTTTCTTTTACTGTTCAGACATTGAGAAAAACACTGCTATTTTACTGTGATGAACGATCAGGCCTGTCTTTATGGACTGTGAGAAAATTTTAGCTTTTGACCAACATTGTATCAATAAGTGTGTGCATTTGATTTCTTTGTTATTGTAATTATAATTATGAAAATTTTTTTCAAATCTGTATTGGCCAGTGCCCAAAACAGTTTGTAAAATTTTTTGTGGGGAGCATGGGGGCTATGTAAGTAGGCTGTTTAGGGTTTTCTATTGGTAACGCCACGTAGCGCTCTGTATGAAAATCACTGGCTGTGCTGTGTGCAGTCTGTGGCTAGTTTGCATTGTTGTCTGCCATTGTAGTGTTGGCCAGCTGGATGTGAACAGCGCGTAGCGTTGCGCAGTTGGAGGTGAGCCGCCAGCAGTGGTGGATGTGGGGAGTGAGATGGCGGAGTTTTGAGTTTTGATAGCGCATGATCTGGACAGAGACAGTAAATTTGTAAGGCTGGATATCATGAACTGATATATATAGATAATGACTTTTGAACACTATTAAGGTAAATACATTGTTTGTTCTCTATCAAAATTTTTCATTTCGTAACTATGCCTATCAGTAGTTAGTGCCTTCAGTAGTTTGAATCTTTTATTTAGCTGGCAGTAGTGGCGCTCGCTGTATTGCAGTAGCTTGAGTAACGAAGATTTTTGTGAAGTAAGTGATTTGTGAAAGGTATAGGTTAATGTTAGTCAGGGCCATTCTTTTGTAGGGATTATTGAAAGTCAGATTGCGTTGCGCTAAAAATATTGTGTATCAGTTTAAGCACAGTCAGGTATAATTGTTCAAAGGGGACGTTTCAAGTGTAGCACATGAGATGTTCTTCCACCATCTGTTGTCCAGGAACATCCACTGCACCTAGCTCATGTGCCTGCTTTATGTGGTCTCACACGCTTTTCTGCGAGGATATGACACCTCAGGGGCCTGTTCGGTATACAGTGACATCTGCACATTATAAGGATCTCTATGTGCAACACGTGATTCCACGTTTGCAAGAACACAACTGTGTTCACACCACTGTTTTCATGCCAGATAGAACGAAATCACATCTCTTTGACAGGGGACGATGCTATTTCTCTTGCCAGGTGAAAGATTGGCTTCGAGAATGACCGCATCATCTCTAGGTAAGTCAAGATGTGCAGCGTTCCATTTACACAAACCTACATTAATGTGACTTCCGGTTGCGGGGATATCTGAAAGATCGTGGACATCAGGGTTGTATCCGGACTCTTAATGATCTGGTGGATAGAGTAAGAGGACATATCGATTTGATTACGCCTGATATGTTGCGAGCAACTGTCGACCATGCCACGTTACGGATGCAGCTTGTTGCTAAGTCGGGAGACCAAACTGAAAATTTGTTGTAACTTGTGATCGTATCATGAGATAAACGCGGCAGAATCTCTCTCTCTCTCTCTCTCTCTCTCTCTATATATATATATATATATATATCTCTCTCTCTCTATATATATATATATATATATATATATATATATATATATATATATATATATATTAGAAAAGGAGATGTGTTAGAGGCACCGGCTGTTTATAATTAAACTGCCGGTGTTCTGAGTACAGCACAGCAGGCAGTAAACATCGCAGGTCGCTGAAACATCGCAGGTATGTTCATTAATCGGTGCACTGATAGAATGTACTGAAAAATATAATGGCCTCACTTTCAGCCACCAGGTGAAAATATGGCACTTTAAGCAGTCAAGGTGCAGGAGAAGGGGAGGAACGATCAAACGCATGAAAACGGTGATTCTGCCGCGTACTCATTAGACCGTTGATTCCATTCAGCAGATCATGTAATTCTTCCTAAACCTCACTCAAGATAGCAATGTGATCCTTTCACCTTTAATTTTAATTCCACTCCTAAAACTTTCTTTCACTCCCATCATTGCTTCTTCAATGTACAGACTGAAAAGTAGGGGAGAAATACTACATGCCTGTGTTACGCCCTCTTTAATCCGAGCTATTTGTTCGTGGTTGACCACTCTTATTATTCCCTCTTGGCTCTTGTATATATTGTATATTACCCATCTCTCCCTATAGCTTACCCCAATGTAACTAAGAAAGCACAATTTTACATTGTCGAACGCTTTTTCCAGATCGAAAAATCCTACTCTTCTGTATATTAGTCTCGTCAGCAATTTGGGTGCATGAGCTGTTAAGCTGATTGTGCGATAATTCTAGCACTTGTCAGCTCCTACAAACTTCGGATTGTGTGGGTGATATTTTTCCGAATGTCAGATGGTATGTCGACTGACTCACACGTTCTACACACCAACGTGAGCAGTGGCTTTGCTGCCACTTCCCCCAATGATTTTAGAAATTCTGGTCGAATGTTAGCCATCCCTTTTGCCTTATTTTAAGGTAAGTCCTCCTAAGCTCTCTTAAATTTTTATTCTAATACTGGATCCCCTATGTCATCTAAATCTACTCCAGTTTCTTCTTCTATTACATCAGACAAATCTTCCTCGTCATAGAGGCGTTCAATGTCCTCTTCATCTACATCTAAGTGATTACTCTGCTATTCACAATTAAGTGCCTGGCAGAGGGTGCAATGAACAACGTTCAAGCTGTCTCTCTACCATTCCACTGTCGATAGGCGCGTGGGAAAGTTGAGCACTTAAATTTTTCTGTGCGAGCTCTGATTTCTCTTATTTTATCGTGACGGTCATTTCTTCCTATGTAGATGGGTGCCAACAGAACGTTTTCGCAGTCGGAGGAGGACACTGGTGATTGAAATTTCATGAGAAGATCCCGTCCCAACAAAAAACGCTTTTGTTTTAATGATTGCCACTCTAAATCACATATCATGTCTGTGGCACTATTTCCCGTATTTCGCGATAATACAAAACGAGCTTCCCTTCTTTCTACTTTTTGGATGTCATCCGTCAGACCCACCTGATGCGGATCCCACACCGCACAGCAGTACTCCAGAATAGGGTGGACAATCGTGGTGTAAGCAGTCTCTGTATTAGAGTTGTAGCACCTTCTAAGTGTTCTTCCAATGAATCGCAGTCGTTGGTTTGCCCTACCCTAAACATTGTTTATGTGATCATTGCAATTTAGGATATTTGTAATTGTAATCCCTAAGTACTTAGTTGATTTTACAGCTCTCAGATTTGTGTGACTTATCGCGTAATCGAAATTAAGCGGATTAATTTTAGCACTCATGAGAGTAACTTCACACATTTCTTTATTCAGGGTCAATTGCTACTTTTCGCACCACACAGATATCTTATCTAAACCATTTTACAATTCGTTTTGGTTATCTGATGACTTTATAAGATGGTAAATGACTGCATCATCTGAAAACAATCTAAAACGGCTGCTCAGACTGTCCCCTATGTCTTTAATATAGATCAGAAGCAATTGAGGGCCTAAAACACTTTCTTGGGGAACGCCAGATATTACTTCTGTTTTATTCGACGACTTTCCGTCTATTATTACGAACTGTGACCTTTCTGGTAGGAAATCACGAATCCAATGGCACAAGTGAGGCGATATTCCATAGGCACGCTATTTGGTTGAAAGACGCTTGTGAGGAACGGTGTCGAAGGCCTTCTGGAACTCTAAAAATATATAATCCATTTGACATCCCCTGTCGAAAGCACTCATTACTTCATCGCTATCAAAAGCTAGTTGTGTTTCACAAGAACGATATTTTGTGAAATCGTGCTGACTATGTTTCAATAAATCGTTTTCTTCGAGGTACTTCATAATGTTCGAATACAGTATATGTTCCAAAACCCTACTGCAAATCGACGGTAGTGATAAGGACCTGTAATTCAGTTGATTACTCTTACTTTCCTTTTTGGGTATTGGTTGTGACTTGAGGAATTTTCTAATCCTTAGCTACGGATCTTTCTGTGAGCGAGCGGTTATATATAACAGCTAAATATGGTGCTATTGCATCAGTATATTCTGAGAGGCACCTGACTGGTATACAGTATGGACCGAAGGCATTACCTTTATTAAGTGATTTAAGCTGCTTTGCTACACCGAGGATATCTACTTCTATGTTTCTTATCTTGGCAGTTGTTCTTGATTGGAATTCAGGAATATTTATTTCGTCTCTCTGGTGAAGGAGTTTCGAAAAACCGTGTTTAATAACTCTGCTTCAGTGGTACTGTCATCAGTGACCTCACCGTTGTCAACGCGCAGTGAAGGTATTGATTGCGTCTTGCCACTGGTGTGCTTTATATATGACGAGGATCTCGTTGGGTTTTGTGCCGGATTTCGAGACAAAATTTCGTTGTGGGAATTATTAGAAGCATCTCGCATTGAAATACGCGCTATATTTGGATCTTCTGCAAAACTTTGCCAGTCTTGGGGATTTTGCGTTCTTTTAAATTTGTCATGCTTTTTTCGTTGCTTCTGCAACAGCGATCTGACCTGTTTTGTGTACCATGGGGGATGAGAACCATCACTTATTAATTTATGTGTATATATCTCTCAACTGCTGTCGATACTATCTCTTTGAAATCATTCTACAACTTCTTTACGCTTACATGATCAGATCGGAAGGAGCGAAGACTGACGCTTGAAAAGGTGATAAGAGCATTTTATCAGCTTTTTGAATGACACACTTTGCGTTGTTTTTAATTCTTGTAGGTGTTACGGTATTCAACCCAGCAGCAACTGCCTTATGGTCGCTAATCAAATGGTTCAAATGGCTCTGAGCACTATGGGACTTAACATCTGAGGTCATCAGTCCCCCAGAACCTAGAACTACACTACTGGCCATTAAAATTGCTACACCACGAAGATAACGTGCTACAGACGCGAAATTTAACCGACAGGAAGGAGATGCTGTGATATGCAAATGATTAGCTTTTCAGAGCATTCACACAAGGTTGGCGCCGTTGGCGACACCTACAACGTGCTGACTTGAGGAAAGTTTCCAACTGATTTCACATACACAAACAGCAGTTGACCGGCGTTGCCCGATGAAACATTGTTGTGATGCCTCGTGTAAGGAGGAAAAATGCGTACCATCACGTTTCCGACTTTGATAAGGGTCGGATTGTAGCCTATCGCGATTGCGGTTTATCGTATGGCGATTGCTGCTGGCGTTGGTCGAGATCCAATGACTGTTAGCAGAATATGGAACCGGTGGGTTCAGGAGGGCCATACGGAACGCCATGCTGGAGAGCAACGGCCTCGTATCACTAGCAGTCGAGATGACAGGCATCTTATACGCATGGCTGTAACGGATCGTGCAGCCACGTCTCGATCCCTGAGTCAACAGATGGGGACGTTTGCAAGACAACAACCATCTGCACGAACAGTTCGACGACGTGTGCAGCAGCATGGATTATCAGCTCGGAGACCATGGCTGCGGTTACCCTTGACGCTGCATCACAGACAGGAGCGCCTGCGATGGTGTACTCAACGACGAACTTGGGTGCACGAATGGCAAAACGTCATTTTTTCGGATGAATCCAGGTTATGTTTACAGAATCATGATGGTCGCATCCGCGTTTGGCGACATGGCGGTGAACGCACATTGGAAGCGTGTATTCGTCATCGCCATACTGGCGTATCACCCGGCGTGATGGTATGGGGTGCCATTGGTTACACGTCTCGGTCACCTCTTGTTCGCAATGACGCCACTTCCACAGTAGACGTTACATTTCAGATGTGTTACGACCCGTGGCTCTACCCTTCATTCGATCCCTGCGAAACCCTACATTTCGGCAAGATAATGCACGACCGCATGTCGCAGGTCCTGTAGGGGCCTTTCTGGGTGCAGAAAATGTTCGACTGCTGCCCTGGCCAGCACATTCTCCAGATCTGTCACCAATTGAAAACGTCTGGTCAACGGTGGCCGAGCAACTGGCTCGTCACAATACGCCAGTAACTACTCTTGATGAACTGGGGTATCGTATTGAAGCTGCATGGAGAGGTGTACCTGTACATGTCATCCAAGCTCTGTTTGACTCAATGCCCAGGCGTAACAAGGCTGTTATTCCGGCCAGAGGTGGTTGTTCTGGGTACTGATTTCTCAGGATCTATGGACCCAAATTGCGTGAAAATGTAATCACATCTCAGTTCTAGTATAATATACACTCCTGGAAATTGAAATAAGAACACCGTGAATTCATTGTCCCAGGAAGAGGAAACATTATTGACACATTCCTGGGGTCAGATACATCACATGATCACACTGACAGAACCACAGGCACATAGACACAGGCAACAGAGCATGCACAATGTCGGCACTAGTACAGTGTATATCCACCTTTCGCAGCAATGCAGGCTGCTATTCTCCCATGGCGACGATCGTAGAGATGCTGGATGTAGTCCTGTGGAACGGCTTGCCATGCCATTTCCACCTGGCGCCTCAGTTGGACCAGCGTTCGTGCTGGACGTGCAGACCGCGTGAGACGACGCTTCATCCAGTCCCAAACATGCTCAATGGGGGACAGATCCGGAGATCTTGCTGGCCAGGGTAGTTGACTTACACCTTCTAGAGCACGTTGGGTGGCACGGGATACATGCGGACGTGCATTGTCCTGTTGGAACAGCAAGTTCCCTTGCCGGTCTAGGAATGGTAGAACGATGGGTTCGATGACGGTTTGGATGTACCGTGCACTATTCAGTGTCCCCTCGACGATCACCAGTGGTGTACGGCCAGTATAGGAGATCACTCCCCACACCATGATGCCGGTGTTGGCCCTGTGTGCCTCAATCGTATGCAGTCCTGATTGTGGCGCTCACCTGCACGGTGCCAAACACGCATACGACCATCATTGGCACCAAGGCAGAAGCGACTCTCATCGCTGAAGACGACACGTCTCCATTCGTCCCTCCATTCACGCCTGTCGCGACACCACTGGAGGCGGGCTGCACGATGTTGGGGCGTGAGCGGAAGACGGCCTAACGGTGCGCGGGACCGTAGCCCAGCTTCATGGAGACGGTTGCGAATGGTCCTCGCCGATACCCCAGGAGCAACAGTGTCCCTAATTTGCTGGGAAGTGGCGGTGCGGTCCCCTACGGCACTGCGTAGGATCCTACGGTCTTGGCGTGCATCCGTGCGTCGCTGCGGTCCGGTCCCAGGTCGACGGGCACGTGCACCTTCCGCCGACCACTGGCGACAACATCGATGTACTGTGGAGACCTCACGCCCCACGTGTTGAGCAATTCGGCGGTACGTCCACCCGGCCTCCCTCATGCCCACTATACGCCCTCGCTCAAAGTCCGTCAACTGCACATACGGTTCACGTCCACGCTGTCGCGGCATGCTACCAGTGTTAAAGACTGCGATGGAGCTCCGTATGCCACGGCAAACTGGCTGACACTGACGGCGGCGGTGCACAAATGCTGCGCAGCTAGCGCCATTCGACGGCCAACACCGCGGTTCCTGGTATGTCCGCTGTGCCGTGCGTGTGATCATTGCTTGTACAGCCCTCTCGCAGTGTCCGGAGCAAGTATGGTGGGTCTGACACACCGGTGTCAATGTGTTCTTTTTTCCATTTCCAGGAGTGTATTTGTCCAATGATTAAGCGTTTATCATCTTCATTTCTTCTTGGTGTAGCAATTTTAATGGCCAGTAGTGTACTTAAACCTAACTAACCTAAGGACGTCACACACATCCATGCCCGAGGCAGGATTCTGAACTGCGACCGTAGCAGTCACGCGGTTCCGGACTGAAGCGCCTAGAACCCCTCGGCCACAGCTGCCGGCTGGTCGCTAATCCCTGTATTCTTCATGATACTCACTATTTGTCCAGGATTATTTGTTTCCAAGAGGTCAAGTATGCTTCTGTAACCGTTTGCACTTCGAGTGGGCTCATGAAGTAATTGTGCAAAATAATTTTCTGAGAAAACATTCAGTACAATTTCGGATGACGTTTTATGCCTTCCGCCTGCTTTAAACGTATAATTTTTCCAGCATATCGAGGGTAGATTGAAGTCACCACCGACTCTTTCTACCTATCCACTGTCTCCTCCGCATTTAACAGTGGAATTCCCATTGCCCTCTTAATGTTACCACACTTGTTTTCAATTCAGTCTAAGGTTGCTTTGACTTTCATAAATGCTGCGTCAATCCTTCCGACAATCATTTCTTTTTCGATTTGTTCACATTTTTCATGCAGCCATTTCGTCTTAGCTTCCCTGTACTTCCTATTTATTTCGTTCCCCAGCGACTTGTATATCTCCATTCCTGATTTTTCCTGTACTTCCTTCTTTCATCGATCAACTGAAGTATCTGATTTCTTCCCAGTTATCTTCTTTGTACCTATGTTTCTCTTTCCAACTTCTGTAATTGCCCTTTTTAGAGATAACCATTCCTCTTCAACTGCACTACCTACGGATCTATTCCTTATTGCTGTTCCTACAGTCTTAGATAACGTCAAGCATATCTCGTCATTCCTTAGTACCTACGTATTCCACTTCTTTGTGTGATGATTCTTCTTGACTGATCTCTTATTAAAATTCAATCTGCTCTTTGTACTCCTACGTTGTTATCTCCATACCATTTTCGGTTGCTGTTCATATCATCTTATACTCGACTGATCAGAAATCCTTGTCTTATTTCCATTTCATTCATCGACCCCTACTTTTGCAGATTGAGCCTTTACATATCCCTTTTCAGAATTTCTAACTTCCTTACCACGTTCGTTCTTGAGACATTCCACGCCGCAACTCGTAGACCGTAATCATTTCGTTGATAGTTCAGTCTTTTTTTCATGGTCAACCCGCCGTCCCCCTTGGCAGTGCACTCCTGGTGATCCGAATTTTACCAATGGAGAGATCGTCATAATACTTTTTTCAATTACAATTACAGACCACAAGTTCCCGTGAATACACATTATGTGTCTTTAACGAAATTTTTTCCATTGCCTTCTGCATCCTCATGCTGTAAATCTTTGCTGATTTTTCCGCCTTTAGTGGCAGTTTCTCACCCCAGGGGCAAGAGAGTGCCCTGAACCCGTGTTCGCTCCTCCGTCCTCTTTGACAAAGCCGTTGGCAGAATCAGGGTGACTTCTTACGCCGGAAGATTTTCAGATGCAAATGCAGATTATTAATCAGAATTTAAGAGGTGGCTTGTTTTGAACCCGGAACAAAATACGTTTTGATTAGTAATGACAGACACTACCCCCAGGTACGTCTACTCCACAATTACAGGTATGTACCTCATTATCGAATAGGGATCCATGACGGTTGAGTTCTAACATACCGAAACGTGTAAGGAGGATAAACTAACTAACATGCAATCCTTCCCGCCCCCCCCCCCCCCGCTGCCCCCCCCTCCTCCCCGCCACCCCCACGCCTAATAGATCTTTAAGGCTTTAAGGTATTGAACTCCCATGTATGAAGCAGTTTCAGTGGTAATGACGATAAAAACCGTAAAAGCAACGGTAATTGCTATCGAAATAGTAACAACAATAATTATTCACGGTCGCGCGGGATTAGCCGACCGGTCTAGGGCACTGCAGTTATGGACAGTGCGGCTGGTCCTGGCAGAGGTTCGAGTCCTCCCTCGGGCATGGGTGTGTGTGTTTGTCCTTACGATAATTTAGGTTAAGTAGTGTGTAAGCTTAGGGACTGATGACCTAAGCAGTTAATCCCATAAGATTTCACACACATTTGAACATTTTGAACAATTATTCACGAAAGGAAATAGCAATGGAAATATACCTTTTGCTCAAGGGCAATGGTTACCAGATAATGATTACCAGTGTAATGATTACCAGAATGTCAACAGCAATAACAACAGAAATCACGTGAATCAAAGTAATAATTCTCATAAAAGTTAACTTACATTGCGAATGGGTGGAGAAAGATATTCCATGCAGTTTTGGGAAAAGAGAGAAACAGTTTCATTTCAAACCTGATAAACTGTCAGCTGCATCTTGTAATAACGTGAGAACTATAACAAATAATATTTCAGTTGTTGCTCATGTACAGTACGTTCACTCACTCTCTTACAAAGAGGTTCCAATCTCGAGGTTCTCCGTCTTGTTGTCAAATAAATTTTTCAGGTTCACGTTCTTATTGGGAAAAGAGCCATTGTCGCAACATACCTACATAAAGGAGGTATGCCCAACAAATACCGGAAGACCCGTAACGTTGCGCCAATGATGTGTCGGAGCGAAAGGGAGTTTGCATCCCTGCATACCCCCGTTTTTGATGTGTAACAGCTGGAAGTTTCATTGTTGTATGTCTGTTACTTATTGTTCGGTGTTGTATTGAGTAGAACGTTTTGTAGCATAAGTTGCGAATTTTGAGAGGGAAAAGTTAGAGGAGCAATGTTTCTGCATTAAATTTTGTGTGGAACTCAAGAAAATCCTCACAGAGTCACACCAACTGATGCACGAAGCGATGATGCGATGAAGTCTTAAGTCGTACTCGGCGTTACGAATGGTTCACTTTTAAAAATGGCCGTATGGAATTTAAAGATGACCCACGTTCAGGGAGCCCTTCGACGTCTATCGATGACGCTCATGTCAGAAAAGTCAAACAAATTGCGCGTGCCAATCGAAGATTGGCTTTCCGAGAGATTGCACAAGCATGTAATATTTCAGTTGGATTATGCCTTGAAATCCTTACGCAGCGTCTTGGAATACATCATATTGCCACCAAGTTGGTCCTACGGCTCATGAGTCAAGACTAGATAGACTTTCGCCTAGCAATCTGTGAAGAGCTTTTGGATCTTGCAAATGAGAACGAGAATTTCCTTAAGAGAGTCATAGCTGGTGATGAGACTTAAGCCTACGGTTTTTAATGCTGAGACACTGAAAGGATAAAGATTTGCATCGATAAACGATATAAAAGGAAATTCGCGTGATCCAGCAAACGGCGTACCAAGAATGCTACCAGAAGTGGAAGCAGCGTTGGGAGTGTTGTATTAGATGTATAATAGAGTATCTCGAAGGAGGACGTGCACAATAAGTAAAATGTAAGACCAGAAAAAATTTGTGTACAAAGGTCCGTCATTTTTGAACAGATTTCGTATTGGTCACTCAATAAACAAGAGAAACTTAGAAAACAGGTGTATAATCCTGAATTCTCTAATACGAAGAAAGGAATCTTGAGGAAATTGATAAAATGAGATATTGAGATTAGTCCATATCTCCACGTGAAGTTTTGAGAATACCAAAAGCAAAACTTCCGACTCATTTGAAAGAAAACCTTGCATATATAGCGGTCGACGACCTGGATTTATTCCCATCTTTTGTCGATTCCTCTTCTTCATTTCTTTCCAGAGTCTTTTCCTGTTAACTGAGTCATATGCCTTTTCTATGTGTATAAAAGTCATTATCACTCTTTTGTTCTATCCCCAACTTTTTTCCATCAGTTGACGGATAGAAAATATCAGGTCGATCGTGCTTCTTCCTTTCCTAAATCTATGCTGTTCTTCACTCAGCTCCTTTTCTATCTTTTCACTTATTCGATTTAGTAAAATTCTTTCAAAAATCTTGGTTGTATGGCTCATAAGGGTTATTCCTCTGTAGTTTTTAAAGTCTTTTGTTGCCTTTTTTGAAGACGGGAACAATGTCTCCTCTTCTCCAATCGTCAGGTATTGTACTATTTCTCCACACACTTGATAATACTCTATACAGCCACTGCATTTCCACTAGACCAGCAGCTCTTATCATGTCCACTGATACTCCATCAGGTCCTGGGGATTTCCCCCCATTCATCTTCCTCACAGCTACTTCCATTTCTCCCAGTGTAATTTGTCTTAATTCTGCTTCTCAACTTCTCTCAATTTCTCCATTATTTGTTGTTTCCTCGTGTATCTGGTCCTCAGTGTTTAACAGTTTCTTAAGATGTTCTTTTCAGAGATCTTTTATATTCCATGGATCTTCAATCACGGTACCGTTCTCTGTTTCCATCTTTACTGGTACTTAAGAGGTCTTCGTTTTATTTTTCATCATTTTATAGAACATTTTCTTATTGCTCTTCACATGTTCTTTAAGATTTTTGTAATCTTTTCCTATGCCTTTTTCTTTGCTGTTAAAATTCTGTTTTAACATCTGTTAAAAACTGACCTTTTTTTAACTGTGGCGGTTTCCATATACAATGTCAGAACCCTTAACTAAACAGTCTGCGGAAGTATGATATGAGCTGTAACCTACATCGTATGACAGTTGCTCTCTCTAAGTAAGTAACACCCGAAAAACGTCTCTGGCCCTAGAGTTATCCATGCTTGTTTATATCACTGTAACTCTGCGTGCTGGAATTTGCACAACGTTACCAGCGGTGATCATTCATTATAAACGAGGTCCTGAACTTTGCTCTTGTTTATTTAAGTTCAGCAGTCCATGAACGGTGGCTTTTAGTATCTCCGCAACATAATAAATAATGCATGCATCTGCCGGAGCTTTCCAACAGAAACACTTTGTGACAACAGCCCATCGCAGGAGGGCTAATTTTTCCTCTAATAGAATTCATTAGTTTGCAGCTTGCAGCAATGGTGGGTTTCTTTTTGACCTAATGAACAGGAGAATATCTCCATTTAGTGACTACTTCTAGTACCCTGAAACATGATTCTTGTAGCCCTTTTAAACATCTGACGTACCTGACTAATATCTCATAATACAGAAACGAAATTTGAGACAATATACTGGCTTCAGGACACAGAAGCCTACTGCATCTTTACTCATCTGCCTCAGGTTTTACTGCCACTCTCAGGAAAGCCTTCTTTTGTTGTCTTTTAAGTTAATTTTAGATTCATTAGTCAGTATTCCAACAGCTTTACTGTACAACAAGTCAGTTAACGCCCGTTTCCGAATTATGGAGAGGTTTCTTTATCTCTTTAGTAGAGAGACAATAATGTAATGACAGTTGTTTTCAGAAAACAAGGATCTGTGACACCACTGGCCATTTTATTTCTACTCTTGACAAAAAATGTATATTTAGAAGTCTAAAGTTTTCACATTAATACAATCGTCGTAAAAGCTACGGCCAAGGAAACGTATAAGAGCAGAGAAGTCCCAATAACAAGTATTAATGACCGTTTGCAGAAACAATGAAGTTTACCGTGATGTAAGCATTTTATTTTGGGACACAAAGTACCCTGGGATTCACTGTTTTATCTTACTTACCAAATGGACATACTAATACTCGTGTCCAGATAAGAATCTATAGTTGGTATCGATGTTACCATGCCGACAGTCTGGCGGACAAAATTAACGGTGCAGCAGTAATATTTACTTCAGTTCTCTACTTTTTGACAATTTATGTGAAATTCATGTCTATTCAGTAGTTTCAGGGATCCCTTCTTCTTCAAACGTCGTCAGTTGATTTATCTAAGATGGATGTGGTTGCAAAATTTGTGGGAGAAGAGTGGCGCAGTTCTTTAGAATGAGTAATTTATAATTCATTAAAATTGTATCGGTGTGAAAAAAGGTCCTTCTATATCTCAAGGTAAACAGCGACTGCTGCTTCCACTGATATGTCAAGGTTGCTTAGGTGCTAACCTGAGAAATTAATTTACCTGAATGGACATTAAAGACTGTTAAATAAAGATATTACTTGTTGGTAGTTCCAAGAAAATTGTTGAAAAGCTGTGTATAAACGAGGAATACGAACGAAAGGTGTGAAGTGCTTTTTGTAAACCTTCTTGAGAGAAAAATATGTTGTATTATGCAACCAGAAAATAACTTCAAGAGGTGAAGATATTCAGTAAAAGATCATAGATATTCAGTAAAAGATCATCTGAAATATTTAGCAGGACTGAATCAGTAAGCAATTATGTGATGCATACGTCAGTGTATGACAAAAACACAATATACTCGTAGGCTACTCAAACGTTGAGTGTTCGTTAGATGCAGTGAAACGTGGAGGTACTTGAAAGAGTTAGCAATAAAACAGTGCACTGAACACTTCATTTTATCGGCCACTGCTTCAGAATTTGTTCCACTGAGAGTCCAGAACCGTATCATGAAGACAGCGTTCATACGAATACGTTTAGATACATTCTTCCAGCAGCAAAAAAGCTAGAGAGTACAGAGTACTTAAATTCGTCCCTCAATACTCGTTTGCATCAAAGACGGCAGTTCGATTTCCTTCCAATTAAAAATGTTTCTTCACTGCAAGAAATTCTACTTAATCAACCTATGAATGATTGAACGCCGTTTCCTCAAGTTAAGGCTAATTAAATGTAGTAGGTTGCAGCGTCGGACTATTCGTTCAAAATCTGTAGAACAACATCGATTAGATCTATCGATTTGCAAAGTTTCTTCCTGCTTTGTACACTTACACGCGATTCTTTAATCTTCATTTGTATACGAATATTCAAAGGTGCAGCCACATGAATTGAAAAAGATACATACAAAATAAACTGAAATGTCAACAGGGTAGTCCGTTATATTAGGCGCAGAAGCGAATCATAGAAAGATATGTGTCCTACATCAGTGTCCAAAAAATTGTGGCGTGTTTGTCCAATAGGAAATACGAAGAGTTATAGAAGGAGACCATGCAACATTGTCAGCTGCAGAAGCAGGGCATACAGCAGTGTTCAAGCTACATACAAGGGAAGTACCTCAGCTGAAATGCCCAAAAACGAATAAAGAAAGATCGTAAGATTCTGCATTTCTGTACATTCTGTGTGTGTGGCTAAATAACAGACCATAGAAGCAAAAGTCGCTAAATAAACAGTACTATGTAAAACCAAATTGTGAACAGTGGATTTACAGCAATGATAAATTAGATATTACTGGAATAAAAGCTAAATATTTGCCAAAGCCAATAAACATTGCCTGAAAGAAAAGTAATTCATCCGCAAGCAGGAAAGAAGCGGAATGAAACTTCATGGGTTGAGAGCATGTGAGATTTCATTTCAGTGATTACAGAAATGTGTCTAATTTACAAATAACCTGAGCATGCTGACTTACCAGTATGACGCTGCACACACTCTGGCCTGGACGCATGCACTCACCTGTTCGTAAGGTGCTCTGTAACCCATCCTGAGGAAAACTGGCCCACATTTGTTGTCACATTTGTTGTAATTGGTCCTTCATGTGCTGATACCAGTAGAGCGATGGCATTGACGTCCATGGTGGTTCCATGGATATTGTAATGGGGACGAATCTGGGAATTATGCTGACCGTGGCAGTACCTGAACACAGTTTATAGAAATACGTTGACGAGTAATGGCATACTGGAAAATGTTACCACGATACTATAACTTGAGAGAGAACACTTGAGGGTGCAGCATTTGTGTGGCTTAATATTGTATTGTCAGAGCTCCCTCAATCACTTCCAAGCGCGAACTCAAGTCATACCCTATGCCTCCGGTCACACCCTATGCCTCCCAACACAATGACGCCAGGGTAACACCTTTATGCCAGTTCAAAGTATTTGAAGAATGAGACCTCTCCCCAAGTCGCTGCCACAATCGCCGACGACAGCCGTCAGGGGGAGTGACGAATCGCGATTCATTACAGAACAATAGGCGATACTACTCATCACAGTCCATGTTTACTGGCCTAGCCACCATTCCAAACGCAGCTGTTTGTATTGTGGCCTTGACGACAGCCTAAGCATGTGACGCTAAGTCCCTCGTCTAGCTGCTACTAATCTTCGTCGCGGGATTGCACAGAATGCTGCAGAGTGCAGGGGGTTAGTTACTTGTTCTTGGATGGCAGGCAAAGATATGAAGGAGTTACAACGACGTTGGTGCACAATATGGCGGTTGTCACACGTGGTCAACGGAAACTTTCTAAATGAGAAGCAACCCATGTTACGGACTACTGATTTTGGGTTACCGCTTATTTCCTGTTAAGGGAGTTATTGTTGTGCTAAAGACGCACCATTATGAAGAGATTATAGTTAAAATACGATTTTCCGTGTCAGTATGTAAAATGACATATGAGTAACATTAGTCTTCCTTTATACTGTGAGTACGGCATTTCACTGAAACCGACAGTTATTATAAAGAAAGACTAAGATAGGAAACTTCCTGGCAGATTAAAACTGTGTGCCCGACCGAGACTCGAACTCGGGACCTTTGCCTTTCGCGGGCAAGTGCTCTACCATCTTTTTTTCTGAATTTTATTTTAATTTTTTTTTTGTTTTATATTTTTTTTTTATTTTTATTTTTATTTTTTTTTTTGTGTAATTGATCAGAGGCCTTCTGCACCCCGCTGGTAATATGTTGAGTCACGTCTTCTCGAAATTGATGTGTTCCGTTCAATTGTTCAGAAATGTTCATTGGTTCAAACAGGAAACCTTCTTCTCTCTTGGCTTAACACATTCCAGCTGCGAGGCGGCTCGTGGAAAGCACTCCCAAGGAAGTTCGAGAAAAATTGTCTGTATTTTGGGTGACGGACAACGACATAATGACGGTCATTGAGGTATGTCCAAAAATCGAGTGCAGAGTCTACAGTTTGTCCAAATAAGTAGTGAATGGCATGTCCGCGAATCCAATTCACAGCATTGGTCTTTGTCCGAGGAAAATAGTCACGTTCCGGAAATAATAATGAAAGGGGAGTAATCCGATCCGGAATGTCCCGCGTTAGAAAAGCCACAATACGTCGAACCAAGTGCCAAACCTCCGCCGCCGGTCCGCAAACAAACCGATGTTCATCATTGTCTGGCACTCCACACGTGGAGCATAGAGGTGATTGGGCGAGGTGGATACGATGAAGGCGAAATTGGTTGATTTGCTTACCATTGACAGTTATGTACCAGACAGATTGAACATTCGTGTCAAGGTAACAGGCGAACACCGCGCGCCATACATGACGCCAGTCAACCTGGGGGAACTTTTGTTCAATCGGGTTAGGTGGACGACCTAATTGGAGGACATTGTATACTGCCTTTGTCTTGAGTAAAAGCTGTCTTGGTAAGGTGAGGCGTAGATAACTGAGTTCCAGAAAGAAGTACCGTATATAATGGAACTGGGCCGGAACATCCGAGATGATCACTTTTTTTAAAATGGAAATGACGTGAGGCTAGGGCCTCCCGTCGGGTAGACCGTTCGCCTGGTGCAGGTCTTTCGATTTGACGCCACTTCGGCGACCTGCGCGTCGATGGGGATGAAATGATGCTGATTGGGACAACACAACACCCAGTCCCTGAGAGGAGAAAATCTCCGACCCAGCCGGGAATCGAACCCGGGCCCTTAGGATTGACAGTCTGTCACGCTGACCACTCAGCTACCGGGGCGGACGACCATCTGAGCTACCGAAGCACGACTCACGCCCGGTACTCACAGCTTTACTTCTGCCAGTATCTCGCCTCCTACCTTCCAAACTTTACAGAAGCTCTCCTGCGAACCTTGCAGAACTAGCACTCCTGAAAGAAAGGATATAGCGGAGACATGGCTTAGCCACAGCCTGGGGGATGTTTCCAGATGAGATTTTCACTCTGCAGCGGAGTGTGCGCTGATATGAAACTTCCGGGTTCGAGTCTCGGTCGCGCACACAGTTTTAATCTGCCAGGAAGTTTCATATCAGCGCACACTCCGCTGCAGAGTGAAAATCTCATTCTGAAGACTAAGATAGCTTTGTGCCATGCTGTTTCTCAAGTAAGTTTATCGCTTTTGCACTTAGATACAACTGGAGATCATCAGCGCACAAGCGTCATTTACATTAGGACAAAACTGATGACATATCAGCTCATGTTCGATACCTTCCATGCAATGAAAAACATATTTCTGATGTCCAAACTTTGTCCTTCTTTTGATATGTTGTTGAAACAAATTACCAGCGAGTTCAGTGAGAGAAATCTGATGCTAAGATCCCATTTTTCGACCTTTTTAAGATTATATGTCGAGCTTTTATGAAAAAATACCACATATGCTGCACTCCACATACGTCAACTGAGGTAATGATTAGCGCCAGGGACCATCTTCTTTTGTCGTCTTGCAGGAGTAAGTAAGCGCCATCTGATCTGATGAGTTCACTCAATCTTTTGTACTTTATTAGGTCAGGCTCAGAAGAATTTTCTGTTACTACATTTGATTTACGAGGCACCTCAGAAAGTAGCAATACTGCCACACTTTTTTGAAAGTATGGCAGTAGAATACGATCCTGAGTGAAACCAAATTCTATAATATGGCTTATCTGTGACAAAAATTCTCCAACAATAATTTTTTTTTTAATTTGCCGAAGTGTTCCTTCCGTGTCAACCCTACTGCAGTAGCAGATCTGCCACATCCATGGATGTGAAGAAATTACCCATTGAGATGTTTCAGCAAGTACCGAAATAGTGTACTGCAAGGCGAGTGACATCACTGTAATCAAGATCTTTGCCGACTTCGTTTCCTTCTTTTCTGCATTATGCTATACCTTTTTTAGAGTCACTCGTCGAAAAAAATTTATATCTTACTCATGAGGTTTTGAACTTACTTACTGCCTACATGCAATTCGTCCACGTAGTGGAATTAGCTGTTCGTCCATCGTCAAGTTTTCATTTGGTAAGTAATACTTCTCCAGATTATGATTTATGTCCTTGCAAGTCTCTCTGAATATAGCAAATTTATTTTTGTATCTTAGAGCATTTCTCGTCGTTTGATCATCGAAATACAGATACACTAACAAGTCCTGAGATCTCTAATGTCCCATTGCGGCTCGAAATATTGGAAGACTGTACTTCTTGCTCCACATTACTCTAACACTGGACAAACTGCTGCTTAGATGACTAGCTGTTGAGTCCAGAGCTTCTGTTTCTGCACTATCACATGACTCCATCCTTCTCAAAATCCTTTTGCTTTTACATCCTTTCAGCTTCATAGTCAGTAAACTGTACAGTGTTCTCTATAACACCTAAAAACTGGGTAGCTCAGTGGTGTCTGTCGGTGTTAAAACAGTAAATTCTATCAGGTTGTGTTCTTGCTGTATTATGTTTCTTTAGTTTTGTTTCCTCAGGTGGAATTTCATTCTGCACAAATACATTTTGTCCAAGAACTACACTTTCAGTACTGTCAGTATTACTGATATCATGTTCATCTTCTAAAAAATGGTTCAAATGGCTCTGAGCACTATGGGACTCAACTGCTGAGGTCATTAGTCCCCTAGAACTTAGAACTAGTTAAACCTAACTAACCTAAGGACATCACAAACATCCATGCCCGAGGCAGGATTCGAACCTGCGACCGTAGCGGTCTTGCGGTTCCAGACTGCAGCGCCTTTAACCGCACGGCCACTTCGGCCGGCCTGTTCATCTTCTAGGTTCGACATATTCCCTAAGATATGCACATCCCTTATTTCACTGACACCATGTACACGATCGTCTTCTCTATCTTTATATTCGGCATTTGGAATGCAGTCCGAAACTTCATGACTGAAATCGCTGAGATCATTAGATTCTTCCAGTACCTGAAGTATTTCTACATTTGTCAATTTTCCTCAAGACATGTTGTAAAATAACAGTTGATCTGTTGTGTAGTTACCATGTAGTATTAAACTGCAGAAATGTAGAGACAACAACTAAATTTATGACGCAAATAAATAATATACAAAACGAGGATGAGAGGGACAGCGTAGGAGCTAATGCATGAATATTTTCAAAAATCAATTTAAATACAAAAATACAATGTATTATTGTTTAAAATTTATAGGAGCGAAACACAATTCCAGGAAAACAGCTAAATGATGGCACTGCATTACAGATATTTAGACTGATAAAAAAGAAAATGTTACGTAATGATTGTCGGACGCTAGGGTTATAGCGTGCTGGAAAAAGGGGTGAGAAAATCAGTTTAAGAGAGCAAATGAGGCTGGATATGTGCTGGGCTGGGTGGCAATCAAGCAGCGCGTTTCAACCCGTGCGATTTTTTTTTTTTTTTTCCTTGTGTGCATTCCTCCACTCCTCCACCCCCAGACAACGACTAGTCCCAAGTGTGGTTCATTTTCGTATCCAGAACAAACAAATATATTGAAATCTGTAATTATGGGCGGGCAAGGTGAATATTTTTCCATGTACCACTTCAGTTTCGTTTTCTCTGGTGTGGTACATGTTAGTAAACAATGAACATCTGTATTTGAGTTGCATGCCTTTTTAAAGCAGTGCATGTGGAAACGAATTTTTCAGCGCTGTATCTACCTTATAACAAAAAAATTGACTTTGTTTTAAGCAGCTATAGGTGACGTGTGGGCCCACAGTAAAAACGAAATGACAGTGCATATTCTCTATAATATTTTCTGCGATGAAAAGAAGGTTCATATCGTTGAATGCCTCGAAAAACATCTACAAACTAATGGTGAGTTATTAAGTAGTAGTCTAGCGAGCTGCGAAAAGAGAAATAGAAGCGTCATAAGAGTCATAGGCTGGAAAATAAGACTAAACCATGACAAATGACAAATGTACAGAAGATGATTTGGCGTTGGAAATCACTGATGCTAAAGGGAGAGAACATAGATGTCCACTGGGACGTATATCCACATACTCCCATGTTACAAGAATGAGCGGATATATGTCTCTTATATTATTCGAATCCTCGACGTTAGTACGGTAGCCATGTGGATATTTTGGAAACTTTGAGGACCTTAATTTTGAGATGAAATCTACTTAACATATGATGGGCGCTGGCTGTTGAAAACTAAAATCTTTTTGTATCTTCCACTACCATTTTCCACGTGCTTCCTTAATATTGTATACAATGTATCTCTCAGAAAGGATTTTGAGTTTTACATCCTTTGGAAGAGCGAAAGAGGAAGGACGAAATACACGGGTTGAAATAGTGTAAGAGAGAGGAGCAGCCGTTTGTCTCTACGATTGAATCCTGACATCTAAGAAGCGACGACGAAAATTAAAGAAAAAGTGCGTTCTGGAACAGATTTCAAAATCAAGGTAAAAAGATACCAGCGATAGCATTCCCTGACGAAAGTGATAGAGAGTACCCGTGAAGAGGAATTGAGGGACGATTGTACGGAATGGTCTAATGAGCAGAAAATATGAACTGAGAGTAAATCGAGGTGAAATGAAAGTGATGAGGTGTAGCAGAAAGAAACTCAGCGATAAGTTTCTAAAAATTATGAGCACAATATAGGTGAAGTGAAGGAACTAATGTATTTGGCAAGCAAAACATGACGGATGGAGCTAGGAGATGATAGAAAAACAGAGTAATACATGCAAAGAGGACATTTCTGGCCTAAAAATGTACGCTAGTATCAAAAATAGACCTATATTTCAGGAAGAAATTTCTGAGAATGTACGTTAGACGCACAGCGTTGCATTAGAGTGAATTATGGAATATGGGAAAATCAGAGAGGAAGAGACTCGATGGTTTTGGGATCGTAATTACAGAAGGATGTTGAAAATTAGAGCGCCTGATATGGAATGTGAAGGTTCTCCGCAGTATCGTCGAAGAGAGAAAGATATGGAAATAACTGAGGTGAAAAAAGTGCAGGATCAGAGGACATGTATTAAGAGATCGGGGAATAGCTTCCATGGTACTAAACAGAGCTTTAGAGGGTCAAAGTTATAGGGCAAGAAATACAGTGGAATACGTGCAATTAATACTCGAAGACGTAAGGGCCAGTGCTACTCTGGGGCGAAGAGATTGGTAAGAGAGAGGAATTTTTGGCCAGCCGCATTAAACCAGTGCAGACTCGAAAGAAAATCGTTTGTTAGTCTTTCTGAAAACGAGAACTTCGCCTTTGACGCCAGCGTCAGGTACACGCCGCAGGCGATGTCAGGGAGAAGTAGCACTTGCATGAGGTCGAGAGCAGCGGAGTGCGCGTTAGTTACAGGCGGGTGGCTGGCAGCGAGTGGCCGCACAGTGTTGTGCATTCTCGGGTGGGCCGCGGCTCCTTGCACCGCGGGCGGGGAGTCACATTCCATTCCTGGCAGGGTCGCCGGCGGCGTGCCTCGCCTGGCCAGCCGGCCGCGCCTGTCGCGTCCGCCCTGGGCGCAGCTCCCTGCTGTGCGGGCCACAGTGTGCCAGCGGCCGCTCCCACGTCGCCAGGCCTCTGTGTAATGTGAGGACGGTGCCGCGCGCGCCCCAGGGGGCAGAAAGCAGAGCGCCGCGCCCCACCACAGCGCACCGCACCAGCCCACACCACAGCACACCACGCCACCACAGCGCTCCACGCCAAGTCACCACACCAGTCGAGGCGACTCGGCTTACATGCGTCAGCAGTCGCTAGTGCTGCGGCTGTGCTACTTCTTGACCTCTGGCCATTGTTCGCTTGCCAGCAACGTTCCCGTACCCAGCTTCTTGCATACAGTGATACAGTGACATGCAGACAATTCGGCAGGTTAATTTTTTTTAACGTGTACTTTAAAGCTCAAATGTGGACCACATAAGCAGGCCAATGTAACTCTCAAAAAATTATTAGAACATCGGCTTTGAAATTTGTGGGAGTCTTTAATACCCCGAGTCAAGTAGTCAAGTTTATTTTTGCTTTCTTTTATGGGCTGCACCGTTCTATCGTACTTCCCAAGTGGACAGCCGGGGTTCGATTCCTCGCCACGGAAGATTTTTAAACGAAGGTAGACGTGCCAAAGCATTTCTGTGAATCGTAAAATAAATAACGGTGCAAATTTAAACTATCTTCCTTAACAATCTATTATAAATGATTGCTAATGAGGAATTTATATTTGCAATCAAAATGAGAGTTTAGTCTGTGATACGAAATCCATGCACATACTACGTTGTTCAGCGTTATTACCAAAAATCTCGAAAAGTTCTTGGCCAAGTTCCTTCAAATTTTTCCCTCGTTCACGTTGACCAAGGATACACACACACTTGTATAATTATCTAACAAACACTTGGGCAGATATAGCTAATATCTTTTTAATATTTGGGAAACATTGTTGAGTACCGATTAATTCAAATGTCTACACGATACCCTAATATACGTACGTTCAAGTGGCCATGGACTACGCATTTAGAGCGTATATGTACGCGGAAAATTTGTTAGAAAATTTCTCGAAATGTTCCTGAGTGATTTACATCAAATTGTTAGGTTTCATTAATATTTTTTTAATATTTATCATATTTTGCTACACATACAAATCTATGCTACTCTGTAATATTTGTTACCAACAATCACGAAAAGTCCTCGACCAGTTTGATTCAAATATTTACGTGATGCTCTAATAGGCCATTAGAAGGACATAAGCTACATTTTTTAAAAATTAATATGGTATTTAAATATATGAATAATATATAAAGGGCGAACACTGTATCTCGAAAAGCTCTTCCCTAATTATCTGAAATTTTTACATAGTACTCTAATAAATATTCAGACAGTCATATAATAAATATTTTTAAACAACAATGCGTGCGTTAACTATTAAAGCAGAATGAGCGGAAGAAAATGATTTGCTGTAAAATTAGGAGGTTTTATATTGGTTCTTCGCGTCAACTTTAATTAAAATACCAGTGCTTTTAAATCATTAGAGTGTTTCCTCCTGATATATTCCTTCTCCTTAAGTACAATTTCAAACAAAAATTTAATGCATAACGATGCGTCGACTCTCTCCCTCATGGTCGTTTTCCTCAGAAAATAGGAATGTCGTATTTCCGATTCATCGGCTTATGATTAGAGTACTGTGGAATCAATCTCCGAAACATTGCAGATTAATACCATTGCAAATTACTCCATCAACAAAGGAGGTGGCTTACAAAACACTCGTTCGACCTATACTTGAGTATTGCTCATCAGTGTGGGATCCGTACCAGATCGGTTTGACGGAGGAGATAGATAAGATCCAAAGAAGAGCGGCGCGTTTCGTTACAGGGTTATTTGGTAACCGTGATAGCGTTACGGAGATGTTTAATAAACTCAAGTGGCAGACTCTGCAAGAGAGGTGCTCTGCATCGCGGTGTAGATTGCTCGCCAGGTTTCGAGAGGGTGCGTTTCTCCCGAGGAGATCACGAATGTAAAATTAGAGAGATTAGAGCGCGCACGGAGGCTTTCAGACAGTCGTTCTTCCCGCGAACCATACGCGACTGGAACAGGAAAGGGAGGTAATGACAGTGGCACGCAAAGTGGCCTCCACCACACACCGTTGGGTGCTTGCGGAGTATAAATGTAGATGTAGATGTAGATTTGCAGATTAACTCTATGTGCAATATTGTCAGTGGAACTACTGTCCTCACAGATACAGCAGCACGATAGGTTTCTCATACACCGTATACTCATGACACCAAAAAATTTACGTACTCATTTTAAGTAATTTCAGCTACCAACCACGAATTCATTGGTTGAAAGAATAAACAAGGCTTACGATCAGAGAGAGGGGAAAGACGAGTGGGACCGAAAGGCGGTGGAAATTGAAGTATGTAGGGAGAAACGAGTCGATGGATAGAGAGAGGCAGGAGGAAGAAGTGAGGAGTGATGGAGGAGGGGTTGGGCAAAGAGAGGTGAGAGGAGGTGATGGACAGAGGGAGATGTAGGGATATGAACAGAGGGGAGAAAAGGAGATTGGCAGAGAGAGAGAGAGAGAGATGAGGGAGAACTAAATTAGGACGTGTATACAATTCCCATACACATATAGCAAATGTGAAGCATTGCGAGGTTTGATAGTTAGAGATAAGATTTGCTTGTCTATAAAATATACAGCTAGATAGTTCTTGATTAGAATATATTGCGCGAATTTTATATTTAAATGATATAGCAATTACAACTGGACAGGGAAGAAGAGAGAGTGTAATGAGACTTGAAGAACCTGTCCAGTGATTATCACTCTCTACCACTATTAACTCATTACTACCTTCATGTATTTTACGATGGACGGAAATGCTCGTAGAATATGCACCTGAGTTTGAAAATTCATATATCGAACCAATGATCTTTGTCGACTGAATGGAGTTTACTTTATGATCTCAAAGATGCTCGGAAAAATTCAAGCCGACTTTCTGGGGAATTTTGAGAGCTGCATCTTTGGGAGGCTGATATTTCAGTTGCAAACTTCACACCCCATAAACATAAAAAGCCACAGTAGTTCATGTGAGGGCCAAAAACCTAATTCCATTGCCCACCGTGAGGTTAAATGCCGCCTATTGGCGATGTGAGCACGAGAGGGGATGAGGGAAGTATATCAGCATAGAAGACACGTAACGGGAGATATTATATTGACGATATTGATTGCAAATGGAAAATACATTGATTTAAGCCACTTTGTGAAAGGGCAGATAGCTACAGATGGCGCCTGCCAAGATATTTCTCGGAAACGGTGAAGCTGGTTGGCTGTCAACTTTCAGCTGTCGTGGAATGTACGGAAAGTGGTAAGACTAGGGCGAAACCACGAATAGGCAACAAATCGTTGTACATCCACGCTTCATCAAAGAACTTAGCAGCAGGGATATCCGCTCTGTACAGCAGTATAGGTGGCGATCAATGGTAGATCTGTGTACAGACTGCAATGCTGATGCAGGCACACGTGTTTCGCAGCCCATTCGGTCCACATTGCTCAATATTTGCTGCAGACGACCCCCCCCCCCCCCCCCCCACTCCATGTTCAAATGTTGACCCATCTGTATCTTTAATTACAGCTGCATTGGTTGCAAGCTGATTGAGCTAGGACTGTGCACAATGGAAACATTTAACGAGGTTGCATGCATCACGTTTCTTGTTGCAGCGGGTCGACGGTTGTCTTCGGATACGCCTTCAACCAGAGAGCATCTGTTCCAAAAATGCACCACTCTACGGATGCTATTGGTTTGGGATCAGTATTATGCTATGAGAGGCATTTGTCTGGGCTCCCATGGGGCTTGGGGTAGTAATCGAAAATGTCGTCACAGCAGTGGACTGTATGTGCATAATTATCGACCACTGGTCATCTCTTCATGCTTGAGGTCTTCCCCAAAGATGATGGCACTTTCTACCAGTATACCAATCCATGTCAAAAGGTCAGATTGTTGTCTAGTGGTTTCAGGAGCTTAACTGGTGAACTTTCGTCGGCGTCTAACTAACTTTGACTTACTTTTAAGGGATTCTTCACCCTGCATTCCCATTCGCCAGTTTTCATGATCGGGGTAGTTTTCCTCTTTCAGGTCTCTCTTCCTCATTACACCAGTTCCAGTATTGCTTTTTTCCTTGCTCCATTCGCCGTATATGGCCATATCAAGAGCCCTGTTCTCAATTCCTTACAAGACTGGTCGTTCTGTACCCGTTATCTCACTAATTTCCTCATTTCTTCTCCGCTCTGTTCTAGATATATTGGCTGCCCTACTTGTTCTATCCGTCTCTGTAGTCCACATCTGCTTCACAGCTTCCTGAGGAATGGATAATCGATCCTAAGTACTTACACTGCTTCACAGTTTCAATAATTCCTTGTGGAAGTACTGCAGTGTGTTTCACAATTACTGTTACAGATTGCCACGGTTTGTTGAAGGAACTTAGTAAAAAAAGTTTGATGAGAAACACATGCTCGGATATGTACCGCTTGAACCTTTTGAAGATCGGAAAACTTTCAAATTTCTCACTTCTCAGTAACCACATAACTGTGACACTGAACTGTGACCTGCGTGTCCTAAAGGAGCCCAGAGCATGGGCAATGTTTCGAGGACCCGTCGTCGGCTTCTCTTTTGTGTGACGAAGGACACTCTCTTCAAAGCTGTAAGTGCAGCATGTTCTATGAGCAACACAGTCACCCATCACACATCGCGGACGTACCCGTGGCCTAGTACTGTTTGCCCTCTGTAATAAAAAAATTGAGTAAAGGAATCAACGATCAACTTGAACGAATGTCTTGTAACGTCCACCCAGACCAAACGCAACGAACTATATCGAACAAAATGAAAAAAAACAAGAAACAAGGGGTAGCGTCTTTGGTTCATATTTAAATGTATCTTCGGTCCAGGTTTTGAATCCCGCCGCTCCTTAAATTTTGATTAATAATCAGCATTGGCGGTCGAAGACTTCCGGTATAAGAAGTCACCCCTCATTTTGCCAACGGCTTTGTCAAAGAGGGCGGAGGAGTAGACAGAGGTTCAGGGCACTGTCTTGTCCATGGCGTGGAAAACTGCTCCTAAAAGAGGAAGAATCAGCAATGATCAACGGCATGAGGATGCAGGAGAAAAAGATTGATTAATCAACGAAAGGATAGGGTGTGGGTGTGGAATGTCAGAAACTTGACGTGGTAGGGAAGTTACAAAATCTGAAAAGGGAAATGCAAAGGCTCAGTTTAGATATAGTAGGGGTACTGAAGTGTAGTGGAGAGAAGACAAGGATTTTTGGTCAGATGAGTGTAGGGTAATATCAGGAGCAACAGAAAACGATATAACGGGAGTAAGGTTCGTTACGAATAGGTTGGTAGGGCAGAGAGTGTGTTACTACGAACAGTTCGGTGATGGGGTTGCTCTTATCAGAACGGGTAACAAACCAACACCGACAACGATAGTTCAGGTATACAAGCCGACGTAACACGTCGAAGATGAAGAAATAGAGAATGTGTATGGGGATACTGAAAGGGTAATACAGTATGTAAAGGAATATGAAAATCTAATAGTCATGGGAATGCAGTTGTATGGGAAGGTTCAAATGGCTTTGAGCCTATGGGACTTAACATCTGAGGTCATCAGTCCCCTAGAACTTAGAACTACTTAAACCTAACTAACCTATGGACATCACACACATCCATGCCCGAGGCAGGATTCGGACCTGTGACCGGAGCGGTCGCGCTGTTCCAGACTGAAGCGCCTAGAACCGTTCGGCCACCCCGGACGGCTGTATGGGAAGTAGAAGAAGAAAAGATTACAGCAGATTATTGGCTTGGGACAAGGAATGAAAAAGGCTCTGTTCAAGAATCACAAAAAAGGAGATTTTATTTAAAAAAAAAAAAAAAGACCGAGTGATACGGGATGATTTCAGTTAGATTACATAATGGTCAGACAGAGATTCCAAAATCAGTTAAGGGATTGTAAGGCGTATCCAGGAGCAGATATAGAGTCAGATCACAATATAGTAGTGATGAAGCTTAGGCTGAAGTTTAAGACATTAGTCAGGAAGAGTCAATAAGCAAAGAAGGGGGAGACGAATGTACTGAGGAATGACGAGATACTGTTGAAGTTCTCTAAGGCTATAGATACAGCAATAAGGAGTAGCTCAGTAGGTAGTGGGAGTCAGTGCAATGGACTGTGGGAAAACCGGAGCAGGAGAGAATCGAAGCATTTGAGATGTGGTGCTACAGACGAATGTTGAAAATTACGTGGACTGATAACGTAAGGAATGAGGAGGTTCTGCGAAGAGTCGGAGACAAAAGGAATTTGTGGAGAACACTGACAGGATGATAGGACATCTGTTTAGACATGAGGGAATGATTTCCATGGTACTAGAGAGAGCTGTCGAGGGCAAAAACTGTAGAGGAAGACAGAGATTGGAATACATCCAGCAAATAATTGTGGACGTAGGTTGCAAGGGATACCCTGAGATAAAGAGGTTAGCACAGGAGAGGAATTCGCGGCGGGCCGCATCAAACCAGTCAAAAAACTGATGACAAAAAAAACAATAAAGGGCGAATCCGTGGAGCCGTTGTTATAGTCAGACGAAAATGGTATGTAATGTCGTAGTCACAACAATGACTGGCGACGGCTTTCTCCTCTTAGTATGTGTGTGGGTCACGAAGCGGGAGATTTGAAAGTGATCCGGTCTCCAAACCTATTTTGGATCCCAATGGTACGTTCTGTATCTACTATGTCTCCTCTACGATCTTAGAAGCCTGTAATAGAAATTGTGAATCCATATATATACGAGGTGGTCCATTGATAGTGACCGAGCCAAATATCTCACGAAATAAGCATCAAACGAAAAAACTACGAAGAACGAAACTCGTCTAGCTCGAAGGGGTAAACCAGATGGCGCTATGGTTGGACCGCTAGATGGCGCTGCCATAGGTCAAACGGATATCAACTGTGTTTATTTAAATAGGATCCCCCATTTTTTATTACATATTCGTGTTGTACGTAAAGAAATATGAATGTTTTAGTTTGACCACTTTTTTCGCTTTGTGACTGATGGTGTTGTACTAGTCACAAACATATGGCTCACGATTTTAGACGAACAGTTGGTAACAGGTAGGTTTTTTTAAATTGAAATACGGAACGTATTTACGTTTGAACATTTTATTTCGGTTGTTCCAACGTGATACGTGTACCTTTGTGAACTTATCATTTCTGAGAATGCATGCTGTTACGGCGCGATTACCTGTAAATACCAGATTAATGCAATAAATGCTCAAAATTACGTCCGTCAACCTCAATGCATTTGGCAATACGTGTAACGACATTCCTCTCAACAGCGAGTAGTTTGCCTTCGGTAATGTTCGCACTTGCATTGGCGTTGCGTTGACGCATGTTGTCAGGCGTTGTCGGTGGATCACGATAGCAAATATCGCTACTTTCCTCACAGAAAGAAATCTGGGGACGTCAGATCCGGTGAACGTGCGGGCCATGGTATGGTGTTTCGACGACCAATCCACCTGTCATGCATTATGCTATTCAATACCGCTTCAACCGCACACGAGCTACGTGCCGGACATTCATCATGTTGGAAGTACATCGCCATGCAGTGAAACATCTAGTAGTAACATTGGTAGAACATTACGTAGGAAATCAGCATACATTGCACCATTTAGATTCCCATCGATAAAATGGGGGCCAATTATCCTTCCTCTCATAATGCCGCACCATACATTAACCCGCGAAGGTCACTGATGTTCCACTTGTCGCAGCTATCGTGGATTTTCCGTTGCCCAATAGTGCATATTATGCCGGTTCACGTTACCGCTGCTAGTGAATGACGTTTCGTCACTAAATAGAACGTGTGCAAAAAATCTGTCATCTCCCGTAATTTCTCTTCTGCCCAGTGGCAGAACTGTATACGACGTTCAAAGTCCTCGCCATGCAATTCCTGGTGCATAGAAATATGGTACGTACTACATGAATATGTAATAAAAAATGGGGTTTCTTATATAAAAAACTCAGTTGATATCCGTTTGATCTACGGCAGTGCCATCTAGCGGATCAACCACAGCGCCATCTGGTTTCCCCCTTCAAGCTAGGCGAGTTTCGTTCTTTGTTGTTTTCCCGTTTGATGCTTATTTCGTGAGGTACTTGGCCCGGTCACTATCAGTGGACCAACCTATATATATATATATATATATATATATATATATATATATATATATATATATATATCCTCTTGTTCTCCCATGGCTAGACACTTTGTTTTGCTCATATTTATTCTAAGCCCGCCTCATTCAAATGCTTCCATTAAATTCTTTATAATAAAGTTTGACATCCTCTCTGGTTTGTGCTGTCAGTACTTGATGTTTGGCAAATAGTAATAACTATCGTATCAAACTGTTAAGAAATTCCGATACCTACTCATGACTTTTTCCACTGTTGCAGTTTACATTACATATTTATTTTAAGCAGGTTCCGTAACAAACTGTATCCCTGTCTATCCCTTTCTTGTCTGGAATATCGCCTCAACTTTCTCGCTACTCAAATTGCTGCTCGCGACTGGTGGTGTATTCTCCGAATTATGGTTATTTGTTGTGGTTCTACACCTAAATACTCCATTGCTTCCAATATGCTTTGATCGGTACAGAATCATATGCCTCTTTTAAATCCACAAAAATCAGGTTATGGGGCAGCGGGTAAATAATCCAACTGATCTTTACTTCGTTAATGTTGTTATGCAAAGAGATTTACACTGTCTCTGCGTGCTTTAGATGTATCTACGGCGTTTACAAGAGCCTGGAAACCATTTCTGCGGTCAGCCAGAAAGGGATGGAGAACATACTGACCATAATTTCCAGTCCTCAAGTCCACTTTACTCACTGTGATCACTGAAAGATAATGTTCCTACTTTGTGTTTACTCCACAGGATCAGGATCAATGACTATAAATAAAAGTTTTGACTTTTATCTGATTGATATATCCAGTAAAATTTCACAAGCACAAAATATAATAATATACATAATAACAATAATAATGAAAATAATTTCCCTATCGGGGACAGCACTATTAACACTTCAGAGGTGACCTCTACGGAAGTTCCAAGTAAAATGGTCTATCATCCTGACTTACAATAACTAAAGTTAACTGCTCACCCAGGAGTGAAAATTAATCTCGCCACCTACCATGTGGTTTTATTAACATTACGTGTGGCATACAGACAGTTACTTCAGTGAAATCCAAGCGATCGAGAACGGTGTAAAGTCCTCGGGACTTCACTTCCTACGTTACCGATAATGATTTTGGAAGCTGCCTGGCTGTGAAGTCATCCAAGGCACAGGGCGCACAGGCGTTTGGCTGAAGTGGGCAAGTTGATATCTCTGCCATAAGGGTCTCTTCTCATTGCCTCTCTGGCTGTATTTGTGCTGTATATGGGTACAGCGGACCTCCAAACGGAACATATGCTATCAGCCACCCCTTTCTCAGACTCATATTAATTAAAACCTCTATTTTTAATAATTTACAAACTTCTTAATTTTTATGTGAGTAGAGTAAAACTTTTAGCTCGACTGCATTTAAACGTTGCCAATTAAATTTTTTTTAATGGAACTGACAGTAGAACATGACCTCTGAACTGCCTTTTTAAGATTAATTAAATGATTGTTATTTATAGTGAAGACTTGAAACTTGGTACACCTGTATTATTTCATCAACGTAATTGGATGTTGTAATAACAAATGCCAATGATATTTAATCTATTATAAATAACTATGTCTTTGTTACAAATTTGGTTTTTACTAAATAACTTGAAAAATAATAGAGGTAGCTTATTGGCGTCACAGAAATCAGTCTCTTAGATCAAACTGAGGCTACATGTGAATTTTTATCTTTCTGACTCAAATATTAACGTCTTTAATTTCTCGTAAAACGCTAATTTTGAGCAACATTTTTCTCTGATCAAGCTGTTAATTATGACATACATTTGCATATTCTGAACAGTGCTTGGATTTCTAGCTTCATTATTTAGAACAACTTATTTTTTTAAATAATATATTTTGTAAAACATTTTCATTTGATCAGTTTGAGACCTTACTTTTTAACATTAATACACTGAAACATTCACTGACAAAATTTGGAAAAGGTATTTTAACTTTTAATCTCAGTCTTAGGTTATAGTCCAATTCTCTGTATGCTATGAACACGCGTGTTATGATTGTGTGGCGTTAGCAGTAGCGAATTGGGTTAAGTCCCAGTACACTCGCTCCCTCCTAAGCCTCTGTTCTGAATTTCATGCTTACGAACAACGATGCCGCATAGCTCTGTAGTGGTTGGGTTACCGTTGCTATAGTGTGTGCTCCTAAAGTAGATAAAATAGCAGGTCTCGAATGTTTTAACAGTCGGGAAATTATTGCTTATCGGACATTTCAAATTTGTAAGGTCTACAACAGAGACGTATTTCCTGACGTTTAGAATACTTCTTCTCACTTATTTGTCTACAGCGAAAACTTTGATCCATACAAGATCGTCCAACTGTAGAACCCGTCTTTCCCTCTCACGTCTCTCCCTCAATCTCATTCCCCAATATGTTTTCAGTATAACGCTTAAAGAATCTACTGAGAGATGCCATAACAGTAATTCCCTCGTAAGTATTTGTGTGCTTCTTGTTTCCTTCGTTATTGATAGCAGATATGTATGATACACGCCATTCTCTTGGTGTTTCGTCTCACTCCGCAATCTGACTGAACAATTTAATATGAGTCTTACCATTTGAGGGATCTATATTTCCTCAATTCCATCACAACTCCTCCCAGTCCACTTGTCTTTGCTTTTCTTGTCTTTTTCAGCAACTCTTCTACATTTTCCTCTAATATAGGTTCTGTATTACCCAATATACTGATTTTGTTGTGTATATCTGTCATGTGGTCTCTTCTTGTTTCTGTTTAGGTTGTACTGTGGGTGACAGGTTGCTAGCCATTTTCATCTTCCTTGTCATTCTTCATGCAGACTTATATCCAAGTGAATGCTCTATTCCTCCCACATAATTTTTCCCGTTCCTCTTCCTTACACTTCCTTCTTAATGTCTTAGCCCTCTTTTTATATACCTTGTTCCTATTCCAAACCTGTTCACTCCCAGAGCTTAACGATATGTTACATCGTTTCTTCTTATTCTCAGCCACCTCCGACAACTTTATGATTATCCATTCAGTTTTGTTCCCACCCTTTGCCTTCCAAAAGCCTCCTCTGCTGCTTCCTCCATTGGATCCAATCGTAGATTTAATCCTTGCTAATACAAACTTCTCGCACTTTCTTCTTGTAGCAGATGTAGCCTATATTCTGGATCCTCTATAGCTGCACTTCCCGGATCCTCCTTTTCCTCTTCTTGATTTATCTTGGTATTAACTGGAAACGAAATTTTTGAAGTAACTATAAAATGTTCATAGCCACACTGTCTCTCTTTCTGTGGTGTCACCGCCAGACACCACACTTGCTAGGTGGTAGCCTTTAAATCGGCCGTGGTCCGTTGGTATACGTCGGACCCGCGTGTCGCCACTGTCAGTGATTGCAGACCGAGCGCCGCCACACCGCAGGTCTATAGAGACTGACTAGCACTCGCCCCAATTGTACAGCCGACGTTCATAGCAATGGTTCACTGACAAATACGCTCTCATTTGCCGAGACGATAGTTAGCATAGCCTTCAGCTATTTCATTTGCTACGACCTAGCAAGGCGCCATTATCAGTTTATATTGAAATGGAAATTATGTACCGTCAGGAGCGATGTACACCAATTGTGGATTAAAGTTAAGTATTACATCAACTAGGTACTTTATTTGCTACTATTAATTCCTTTAACTGTTCCAGACCTCACGCCAATCTGCTTGAGCTTAAAAGCGTGCATTTCGGCCTCCTCTAGCAACACGGTGTTGGCTCTTCTGCCAACACATCACTTTCTACCCTTACATCTTGCTCCTGACTTAGCCGCTGCCTCCTTGCTATTGCATGATCAATAATTGATTTTAAGTTCATTGGCGGATTGGCCCAGATGTGTCTTTGCCTTCGCAACACATGCAGTACACGACCCAATCGGACGCCATCTCAGCGCCCACAAGCCACCCACTCGTAATATATATAAACAGTTAGCATGGATCTGGTGCCACTTATCCCTGGAAGCTTTCCATTACCTTTTTGAATCCATCACACATAGAGCTTCTGTTGTATCGTATTCCGAATTCGGACAAACACGATATCAAGTGATCATAGTGCTTTGTCTCGTCCGTGTATCTACGTTAGGGAACACTTTACGTTCAGTACCGAGCGAGGTGGCATAGTGGTAAGCGTCTGGGCTGACTTTCGACAAGACGGCTGTTCAAATCCACGTCCGACTGCTCGGGTTGCCTGCGTTTTCATTTAATGTATCTACAGAGATGGTTTCTTTAGGAAGGATACCTCCGACGTCTTTCCGCAGTACACATTTGTGCTGCGGCCGAGCGGTTCTACTTACTTCAGTTTAGAACTGCGCTGCTGCTACGGTCGCAGGTTCTAATCCTGCCATGGGCATGGATGTGTGTGATGTCCTTCGGTTAGTCACGTTTAAGTAGTTCTAAGTGTAGGGGTGTGATGACCTCAGATGTTAAGTCCCATAGTGCTTAGAGCCATTTGAACCATTTTGGATACACATTTGTGCCCATCAGTAGTGACCTTGTCGGTAATGACAAGTATCACAGCATCTATGACTAGAATTGATGAAAGGAATTTTGATGATTTGTGGAGCAAAAATAAATTAGATTTACATCTTCCTTCCATCTTTTGCTATGAGTACGACTGTATGGATTTTATTGTACTTTTCCACTAAGCTTGGACTTGTCGGTAATGACAAGTATCACAGCATCTATGACTAGAATTGTTGAAAGTAATTTTGATGATTTGTGGAGCAAAAATTAATTAGATTTACCTCTTCCTTCTTTCTTTTGCTATGATTACTACTGTATGGATTTTGTTGTACTTTATTCCACTAAGCTTGGACTGACTATGACCGACAGAAGAAATGTAGATTTCCATTCAGACCAGTTATAACAGCACTGAAATGCCTAAGGAAATTCAGAAGAAATACGTCATTTTTAAGAAAAAATTAATTTTGATGTATTGTGAGCTTATTGGAGATTGCCATGGTATTGACCTTAATTGCCAACGACAGCATTTCCAGAATGAGATATTTACTCTGCACCAGGTTGTGCGCTGTTTTGAAATCTTTCTAGAATTTTGCATAATGTGGGTGTGCCTTGGGGAAACTTTTGATTCTGTACGACCAACTCTAGGTAAAACAGATACGAGGATTCTGGTTTTTGCGGAAAAAGATGGAAGCGTAACGCAGAAAAGTAGCTGCATAGGAGCAGGATTTTAGCGATTGAAATGACGCTGTGGTAACACACTCGAGCCGCATGCGTAAGAACGGCGTTTCAAATTCCTTTTAAATCAACTCTCTAAATTGCTTAAGGTAAATGGTGGAACGATTTCTTTCAAAAGGTGATCCGTGAGAGCTAATCCTCTGTGAAGTTATTAACATTGTCGCCAACGGAACGTTTAAATTCAGTTTTCCTTTCATCTTTTGGAAATGGATGTTTTGAAGGACAGGACTACCGAGTGGAAAACACTGTGAGCAACGGGGGCGATACATGGGGAGTTATTAGGGTGAAATAGTGAATCACAGATAGGATGTGGACAGTTAATTACTGCACTCGCCAATAAAGACAGATGGTTAACCAGTGCGAATATACATGAATTTACTAGAAGTAACTCACTTCCACAAATGACACTCTCAGTATTCAAAAGAGTTCACCGAAGAAAATATTCCGATAAAACATTCGCTAATTATTCACACGTTCTTTTCATTAAGTAGAGACCATGTAAAAATATTGCCAATATGCTTCTTCCTTTTCGATCAGTCCAGTAACATCACTCATGTGTGCAACACGTATCATAGTATTTCTTGTACTGTTCTTAGCAACGAGTTCATTTTTCCAGTTGTGACAAGCGAAATTCTTTCTGCCAGTAATCACCCAAATCATGCTTTTAATATAATCAATCCCTAGCAGTCATGGTGCCTATTGAAAACCTCAAGCAATGAGTAGGATATCGTGTGTGACTTCACTTTTTCATTCATACATGCTTATGTAATGTTTCACGTTGGCGAAAAAATACTCCATGCGTTGCTTAATTAAGAGGCTATGCTGAACCACATTTGAAACTGTAATTTGACTTCACATGGTGTTTCGATGTCAACACATTAAAAGTCATGAAAAGTCATGTACTTGGCAGATAGTGAGCCGCAGGTGTATGTAAAGTTTAATAACAATGAGAACAGTTATTCAGTGGAGTGAGTAAAGAAATTACTTTGCACTGTTTAGTCGTAGTACTCAAAATGCAGTTGACATACTGACCATAAATACTTTTTTATTTATCTGTTTAACACTGTCAGATTTCTCTGCTTCATCACGGTTTTGCCGTGCTAGGTATTTTATATCATAGCTAACTTAAATAATGTCAATAAATTTGCAAATAACAGCAATAATTGTAGTACTAAAGCAAAAACAAACAAAACTTTTTCTATCGAGCCTAAGAATTACTGCCGCGATTGCAATAATAACAACAATAATAGTAGCACTAATAGCAATAATAATAATAAAATAGACATTAAGCTAAATATTTACTGCGGCTATTTACCCGTGACAAAGTAAAGAGAGACTTCTCACACAACATCTGAATTTGAATGAAAGCCAACAGTTATGAATGAACTTACAGAAATCGTTCAAGACATGAAATAACAACAACGCAGCAGGTGAAGATGGAAAAGTCATAGACATATGAACACTGTCTGGCGGAAATCTATTGCAGAAGGTAAAACAAATATTTGGCTCACAGTATCAAAGTGAAGCTATCGGTTACATACGGCAGAAGATGAAACTGCCGCCAAGATTGCTGCCAGAGTGCTTCTTAATAGACTACAGAAGCAGGTAGACGATAAGATTTGAGTACATCAAATTTGATTTCGGAACGAACGGTCATTTCTAAAACAAATATTGAGTCTTAAGTTTTCAATCCAAGGCAGAACAGCAACATGCAGGCCCTATGTTGCTTCGTTTGTTGGCCTAGAAAAGGCATACGACTCTGCTGACAAATTCTTTTTTAATATTGTGTGAGTTTGTAGTGAGTGATACAACAAATAAATCAATTCAGCAAACACTAACAAACACGAAACCTAAAGTTAATTTTTTAGGAGAGTTACCTGAAACTTTCCAAGTGGGAAAAAGGTTAGTCAAGGAGATCTTCTATCCCCTATTTTCCTTAATTTCGTCCTTAGAAAGTTGATCCAATAATGGAAAGAGGATCTCAAAAAGTACGAAAAAAAATTACCAGCTGCAATTAGAATACAAAAGCATGAATTTTAGATTTCAGTGTTTAGCTTTTTCTGACGATCTTGCAGTACTGTCCTAAGACATGTTGATGACACCAAGAGAAATGAATATTTTGAAAAGAATTCAGAAATATCAGAATGCCCTACTCTAAAATACAATATAATGCAAATAAGTAATATCCGCCCAATTTTATGAACACAGGTTATGAGAAACATAAAGTAAGAAAAATATCATAGTGTCGCGAATAGTAGAAGATGGTGTCGCGAATAGTAGAAGATAGAATTAAAATCATGTAGGCTGTAGGCTGGAAAATTATTGCTACAGATCAAGCGAGGCGGACGTGACCAGACTATCTCATGTGTAATGTGTAATGTGTACTCGACTAACAAGAGCGGAGTATGCAGTATCACGAGGCTCAAACACAGTTAGTGGCAACCCGTGGACACAGCAAACAGTGGAGAATGGCTAGTTCATCACGTAGGCATCACATGCTGCCGCGTGACTAGCCTACTCAGGGCTCAAAGTTCGGGGTGCTAGAACCTTCTAGAACCTTCTAGAACAAGTGGTGCCGGGTGCACTAACCCCTATAAAAGCGGATAGCCGCTAGATCGAAAGACAGTGATGGAGCGAGGTACTTAGGAAGCCGGTCCACGTCAGTCTGCGTCGGGATGCTGCAAGAGTTGCAGGAGAGTATTGAGCACAGCAACAAGTAGGGACTTAGGCTGAATCGACACAGCTGACACTTAGTCTGGTGCGCTCGCCTCTGCTGTATTAGGACTTAGGTTTGGGAAGTTAGGGATGGCAACTGCATAGCCAGATAGACAATCATGGGAGACTGTATATAGAACCTTATTTAAATCACAAGTGCCAGGGGTACTTCCAGTATAATCGTTCTATATATCGAGTGTTCATATATGAAAGCTTCCCTAAGATCCTATCCGAGTTCCGTACTCTAGCTCACCTTGCAGCCTTCTCTACAACGGAGCAGTGAGGAGTTGGCGGCCCACACCACCGAGACCTCATGCCAAGTAAGTTCTCTGACGCGCACCAACGCAGTCCTTCCACTCCCTCTCAGGACACGTCAGTGGGACACGACAGAGGTTTAGACCATTTTTCTGGTGCCAGGTGTGGGGTATAGGTCAGGTATCTACGGGTGAAGAAGCGACAGTATAGAGTACTGGAATAGGCAGAGGGGCGTTAAGCAGCACCAGCATCACAGAACGAGAGGGTCGACACATCGCGCCGTCGCAGAACGAGAGGGTCGACACATCGCGCCGTCGCAGAACGAGAGGGTCGACACATCGCGCCGTCGCAGAACGAGAGGGTCGACACATCGCGCAACTGCGGAGCCAGAGGGTCGACGCAACGCACCGTCGCGGGTCCAGGGGGTCGCCGCGGCACGTCTAAGCAGAAGGTGCTGATTCACGCCAACGCAGCACCAGCGTCGCATCGCGCCGCCGCCGGGGTAGAGAGGCGCCGGTCCGCGCCGTCCCAGCAGCTGTACCGTCTCGCACCGCGCTCATCTCGAGCGGATCTACGCGCCGCCACCGCGACGCGCCACATTCAGCACCAGCCAGCAGGAGTCAAGGTTAGTGGAGATGTCAACCTCCAATGAAGTAGACTCGGGCGAAGGCCCGCAGACACTCTCCAGTGTAAGCAGGCTATATTTAAGTTATAGTGAGGCTACCAAGTTGGTACCCCATAAATTTGATGGGGACAGAGAAAGATTGTCCGAATTTATTGATAATTGCGATAATGCGTACCATTTAGTGAACCCTAGATATAAGCAAGTGTTTCTGAAGTTCATTATTGGTCAGATAACGGGCTCAGCCCGCAGTAAACTATTGGTTAGGGATCATACAGAGACTTGGTCTGCCGTGAGGTCTATATTGTTGGAAAATTATGAGAGCAAACGCACAATTGACTACTATGCTTGTACTATGTTTAATAGTAGGCAGGGAAACGGTGAAAGTGTGGCTCAATGGGGCTCTCGCGTTGATTCTATGCAGTTCCACTTTCGAGAGGCAATGAAGAGGGTCATGGATGAGGACGAGATTGCAGGATGCAATGCGCTGATAGGGAAGCTAGGACGGGCCGTGTTCATACAGGGATTATACGACGAGAGAATAAAAACAGTAATACGGGCACAAGGCGAACGGATAACCTTGTCAGAGGCTATTGACTTATCCGCAACGGAGGAATGTGCGATAACGTCCGAGCGAGATAAACGCCGAGTGGCGACTGCAAGCAGGACAGGACGGAAAAATAGTATGAAATGCTTTAGTTGCGGAAAAGAAGGGCATGTAGCGCGTGAATGTAGAACAAAGTATACCGTCCGAAAAACAGACGTGGTAAAGGGCGACTCCCAGGGGACAGACCGAAATCGATTACCAGTCAAGGAAATTGACGTGCGGGAATTTAGGGGAAATGGGGGACGAGCTCAGTGTCCTCCACCCGTACGGTGTACAGCATGTAACCTACCGGGACACACACCCCCGTGTACCAAAGCCAAACCAGTGACATGCTTCACGTGTCACCGACACGGACACTATGCTCGAGATTGCCACGAAAGTAAATGGGTTAACATCCGTGGGAAGAATATGCAGGGAAACGAGAAGAGGGCGTAATGCCGCAGTTCCATTACGCTGCGTCAGGAATAATAAGAGCTGCCGAATGCACGGGCAAAAATGACTATATATGTGTGAGGAGCAAAGATGTAAAAGGAACTGAGACGAGATTACTAATAGATAGTGGGGCCCACATTAACCTCATTAAATCCAGGGTTTTGAGGGATGGTGTAAAGAAGGAAACCGACAGGGCAGTGACAATAAAGAGTATCGTCAATGAAGAGGTCAGGACGGAGGGTCCTGTATTAATCGAATTAAGTAGCGGTATAGGAAGAAAATGGGTTACTCAGTTTCAAGTTGTAAATGAATGTCTTGATCTGCCGTTTGATGGGTTACTTGGACGGGAGTTCCTGGACGAACATAAAGTCGTGCTGGATTATGGGCGACGGAGAATGTATGTGCAAGACGAATGGGTAGAATTACGAGAAGCGTGCGAAGAGGACACTGAAAATCGATTAGTTGCGCAAAGTGGTAAGATTGGGACGGAGGTAAGAGCCAGTTACGCAGATGTAGCGCGAGGAGATAAGGCGCCGGTCGAGGTTACGACGCGCGCGCGGGCAGTCGCTGGGAGACAAATAAGAGATAGCGGTCCAAGTTATACAGATAGTAAGGGTGGCGGTTGCTCCAAATACCCGACGAGGCGAGACAGCCGAGTGCCGGCTGCGCCAACTTGTAAGAATTGTGCGACGCCAGATGACAGTGCAGTTATTCGAAACGAAGAGCTGCCAGAACGAGCAAAGAAGCCCTGTAATATCACGACGAGTAGGCGTGACAAGTCACTAGCCCCGGAGGATCTGGAAGAAGTCAGGATAGGACCCCGGGAAGAGAGGTTTATAAGAGTCCGCGTGACGCGAAAAATAGGTAGGGAGGCAGTAATTCCCAAACAAGAAATTAGACCAGGGGTCTATATACCAGAAGCCATAGTGGCCGTCCAAGATGGAACATGTATAACGAGCGTAATGAATACCCGAACCCAAGAAGTGCGGTTTAGGGTGCCGGAAGTACTAGCAGAAGAGGTCCCACCGCTCAGTAGCTACAAAGTTAGACGTGCACCCCAGAACAGGAGGATCGAGAGAAAAACGCGGCAAAAGTTGTTAACGGAAAATATGCGTATAGACCACTTAAATCGGGAGGAGCACAACGCCATACGGGAATTGTGCTTGGCGTATAACGACGTGTTTCACTTACCAGGGGACGTGCTCACCTACACTACCGTAGTGAAGCACCAGATCCCACTAACGCCGGAAGCTGAAGGGACAGTTATAAATCAAAGACCGTATCGCATCCCACAAGCTCAGCAGGATGCACTGCAAACGGAAATTCAGGGCATGTTGAGAGACGGCATAATCTCGCCGAGTACCAGTCCATTTAATTTCCCCTTGTTATTATTGCCAAAGAAACTTGATGCTAGTGGTAAACCCAAATGGAGAGTAGTTGTTGATTATAGGAAACTAAATGATGTCTCGATAAATATGGTTTACCCGTTACCTAGAATTGACGAAATTCTAGATAGTCTAGGAAAGGCAAAATATTTTTCAACGTTAGATCTCGCGAAGGGATACTACCAAGTATTAATAGATGAGAAGGATCGAAAAAAAACGGCATTTAGTACGCCGACGGGACATTACGAATATAATAGAATGGCCATGGGCTTAAAAACGGCCCCATCTACATTTCAACGGCTAATGAACACCGTGCTGACGGGCGTGCAAGGGAATAAAGTGTTCATTTATCTAGATGACATTGTCATCGTAGGTGCGTCGCTTGAGGAGCATAACGCACGCCTTGAAGAAGTATTTGAACATTTAAGAAAAGCGAACCTGAAGTTGCAGGTCGACAAATGCGAATTCTTGCGGACAGAAGTTACGTTCTTAGGACACGTTTTAACGGCAGAAGGTTTGAAACCCGATCCCACGAAAGTAACGGCAATAGAAAATTACCCGCCGCCAAAGACAACTACGGAATTGAAATGTTACCTGGGAATGGTCGGATATTACCGACGGTTTCTGAGCAATTTTAGTAAAATTGCCAAGCCTCTACATGAACTACTAAAGAAGGGAGTTCCGTACGAATGGGGGGAAGTGCAACAGGAAGCTTTCCAGACCTTGAAAGAGAAGTTAACCAAACCTCCAATACTACAGTACCCGGATTTCACTAAGGAATTTTTGGTAACCACAGACGCCAGCAAATACGCGGTAGGAGCGTATCTGAGTCAAGGTCCTATAGGAAAAGATTTACCGGTTGCGTATATATCGCGCACTCTCAATAAAGCAGAGATAAACTATAGTACAATAGAGCGAGAGTTAACTGCTATAGTGTGGGCTGTTAAATATTTTCGTCCTTATCTGTTTGGGAGGAAATTCAAAATACTCACGGACCACAAACCCCTGATGTGGTTAGGCAGTATCACAGATCCATCGTCTCGATTAATGAAACTTCGGCTAAAATTGGAGGAATATGATTACCAAATCCTGTACAAGGAAGGGAAACAAAACCGCGTAGCTGATGCATTATCACGGATTCGGAGTGTACAAGACAGCGATAAGGAAGTACCGCAGGATAGCGGGAGGCAAGGAGAAATAAAGGCGGACGCCGCGCAGCGGGACGAGAACCGAGAAGTAGATAACGAGGCAGCGACAGAAGCAGTAGCGACAGCCGAGATAACAGACCCCGAGGAAACAGCTGACGCGACCGAGGTAAGTGAAGACGGAGCCGCACCGCCGATAAACGAAGAAGACGTTCTAAGCGCAGAGGACAAATTGGAAATCCTAAAACAGATGCACATATCTCCCATAGGAGGCCATCAGGGAATGGGAAGAACATATGCGCGAATAAAGCAGTACTGTACCTGGCCGGGTATGAAAGCCGATATAGAAAAATTCATAAGAATGTGTGAAAGTTGTCAAAAGAATAAGATAACCCAAGCAAAAACGAAGCAACCGATGGAACTAACGCCGACTCCCGAATTCGTATTTGAGCGATGTGACATCGATATAGTAGGTCCCTTACCAGTTACCCGAGTTGGCCACAAGTATATTTTGACCTTTCAAGACTCTCTTACGAAGTTTGTAATAGCTGAACCGATACCTCGACAGGACGCGGATACAGTAGCTCGAAGTTTAGTAGAAAACATTATTTTGAAGTTCGGCGTTCCGACCGCCCTATTAAGTGACATGGGGAGTAATTTTATTGGTGATACGATGAGACGAGTCTGCAAATTACTGAGAATTGAGAAGATACAAACAACGGCGTATCATCCGCAGTCGAACGGAGCATTAGAACGTACGCACCGCACGCTAACAGAGATGTTACGACATTACGTGAACCGGGACCAGACGGATTGGGACGAATGGGTATCGTTCGCATGTTTTGTGTACAACACAACACCACACAGTACCACGGGATACACTCCATTCCAGTTATTCTTCGGCAGGAAGTGTAATCTGCCAGGGTGGTTACAGAAGAAGCCAGCCAACGTGATCTACAATTATGATGATTACGTGACGGAAATCCGACAGCGACTGCAGTTAGTACACCAAGAGGCCCGTAAGGCAACACAGGAAAGCAAAATCAGGAATAAAAGCGATTACGATAAAACACAGAACCCGAGGGAATTTAAAAAAGACGATCGCGTATTACTGTATGATGAAAGCGTGCGTCGGGGACGCTCAAGGAAGTTAGACTACCAGTGGCGAGGACCGTTTACGGTAGTAGATGTACAGGGACCGAACGTGATAATTAGACTGAAAGGAAATAAATGTATAAAAGTGCACGCGAATAGACTGAAGGAATTTTACTAAGCAGGCAAGAATATCTTTTAGTTGTTCGTGGTAGAGGAAGTGAACAGATTGCAGGCGATAGCAAAACAGGAGAGTGGCACGTGCGTTTCTATTACAGATGCCACTGATGAGGGCGTTGTGGATGACAGCGATATTCGGGAGTATATGGCAGATCGGACTCGCAGGACGCGAGGCAAACCCACAAGATGTAAGAGTGCAAAAATTCCAGTCTGCACCAGGAATGTATTACGACAACCAGGGCAGTGTGAAACTATACAGCACAACGTGGAGAGTGGTGACCTATTTCAACCTCAAGGAATTGCATGACAAATTTGAAGAGACGCAGGTGGGGGCCAATAGAGCGATAGCACATTGTATAAGTACGATGAATCAAGCAAAGTTAGATGCCAGAGAATGTGAAAATGTACAACAAACTGTAAAATGGCAGGTGGGAGAGATTTCTAAATCAAAGGACTTGATTGACCAGTTGGCTAGACATGAACGGCCCAGAACCAAAAGGGGGATATTGAACTTTATTGGGGTAACAAGCAAGGTATTGTTTGGTACACTAGATGAAGATGATGCGGAATTCTTTAAAGCTAAGATAGATGTTTTAGAGGAACAGCAAAGGGAATTATTGCGATTGTCCAAGGAACAAGTAACCATTGTGAGGGCGTCACTGACGGGGGTGAACCAAACAATTAATGCAGTCACCAGGAATACTCAAATAATTGCGGATGGGATAAGGAAGTTGAGTAAACATGTCGAGGATTACGAAAATAGTACCAACAGGAAGATACAGCACACCCTGATTGTTTTGACTATTACGGAACAACTGATGCAAATCTCTAATATGTTCAATGAGCTCGAAAGGGAATATGATCTATTGATCTCTGCCATAGTTAATGCGCAGAAAGGGCTATTGGAACCACACTTGATTAACCCTGTACAAGTAGTCACGTATCTCGAACTGATAAAGGAGGACTTAAAAGACAAGAAATTTCCCGTTGAACTCACGAAGGACCAAGGGTATCTGTTACTTCGTATAATAGATATAGATGTAGTTCTTGCCGGCAATACCTTAAGTTATGTACTAAATATACCTTTAGTAGATAGTAGTGTATACACTTTATATAGAATATGGCCATTACCCGCAGAATATGATGCAACTAAGAAGTTATTTGCGTATATCGAGCCTGAACGAAACTTTCTACTTATTGACGATGCGAAACGACAGTACGCACTACTGTCTCGGGACCAATTGCAGTGTAAAACGGTTACGGCGAGAAATCAAATTTGTAAACAACGGTTCGTTCTGATGTCGACCTATGATCACGAGCGATGTGAAGCTCGAATGCTACAGCCTATAAGGGAAATTCCGAAAGATTGCAATCAAAAGTATGTCATACTGAACGAAAGTATCTGGACGCAGATACAGGACAATGAGTGGCTGTATGTCGCTCCCAAGGATGAAGGACTGACAATATTATGTAACGGATTACCCCCAAACGACCTTATTGTAAGGGGTACCGGAAAGTTAACCTTTACGAGTCAGTGTAAAGGATACGGTGCGCAGGTCATGTTACAAGCTGACCATATAATTAGTACTAATGTAAGTAAGAATGATATAGTACCTATGCTAAACTTAAATATAGATTGCTGTATCATAGACGAAACAAAGCAAGAGGTCACACGTATACCTATAGATTTACCCTTAGAACATATTGTTAGACACTTAGATGACCTCAAGGTAGCCAGTCACAAAGTGGATGAACTGCAGAGTGAAATAGAATATCAGCAGCGAACCACCTTTAGTGGATGGTCTAAGAGCGTATATTCCGTATGGGGGTATACGGGTTCAGTAGTGTTAGTTGTCTTAATTATATCATGTTGTTTATGCATCTATTGTAAGTGTTGCCGTATGTGTGGCAAAAGATTGTGTGAAATCGGAGGACATTGTTGCGCTAAAGTGTGTGTGACAAATACAGTGGTAGCGGATGGCCGCTGGGAACGAAGTGTTCGGTACACCCCTGCCCGACAAACCGAGCACTGTGAAGCGGCAGCAGAAGGTGGAGAGTATGAATTAAGTTGTACACGTCGCACTCCTCTCTCCGATAGGGTACAATGGAGAGAACAGAGTCAAACACCACAACTCTCTGAGCCCCGTGCCAGAGCAATGGAGCTGTCAAGCCCCAAGACAGACAGGAGATAACACAATTGTATGTTTATTGATTATCTTACCCTCCTGATGTATCCTAAATTGATGACCAATCAGATCTTTTGTATGTGTATAAAACTCAAATGTGTACTTATGTATGTAACTATTCTGTATGCTCTTGGTAAAAATTTGCAGCATTTTTTGAATATGTGACATGAATTTTGTTTGTTCTACGCACATTATGGACGGCACTCAACTGTATCTTATAACTTCTTGTGTTTTTTATTTTTGTGCCATGTATTTTTCATGTTTATAACGTCAAGTCTTGATGGCAATAAAGACTGGTAAGTTTTACTGGCACCGCGAGTAGAAAACGAAAATTTTGTAATCTCGAGGGACCGAGCTTACAAAATTTTCCCCTGGGGATGGGGAGGTGTCGCGAATAGTAGAAGATGGTGTCGCGAATAGTAGAAGATAGAATTAAAATCATGTAGGCTGTAGGCTGGAAAATTATTGCTACAGATCAAGCGAGGCGGACGTGACCAGACTATCTCATGTGTAATGTGTAATGTGTACTCGACTAACAAGAGCGGAGTATGCAGTATCACGAGGCTCAAACACAGTTAGTGGCAACCCGTGGACACAGCAAACAGTGGAGAATGGCTAGTTCATCACGTAGGCATCACATGCTGCCGCGTGACTAGCCTACTCAGGGCTCAAAGTTCGGGGTGCTAGAACCTTCTAGAACCTTCTAGAACAAGTGGTGCCGGGTGCACTAACCCCTATAAAAGCGGATAGCCGCTAGATCGAAAGACAGTGATGGAGCGAGGTACTTAGGAAGCCGGTCCACGTCAGTCTGCGTCGGGATGCTGCAAGAGTTGCAGGAGAGTATTGAGCACAGCAACAAGTAGGGACTTAGGCTGAATCGACACAGCTGACACTTAGTCTGGTGCGCTCGCCTCTGCTGTATTAGGACTTAGGTTTGGGAAGTTAGGGATGGCAACTGCATAGCCAGATAGACAATCATGGAAGACTGTATACAGAACCTTATTTAAATCACAAGTGCCAGGGGTACTTCCAGTATAATCGTTCTATATATCGAGTGTTCATATATGAAAGCTTCCCTAAGATCCTATCCGAGTTCCGTACTCTAGCTCACCTTGCAGCCTTCTCTACAACGGAGCAGTGAGGAGTTGGCGGCCCACACCACCGAGACCTCATGCCAAGTAAGTTCTCTGACGCGCACCAACGCAGTCCTTCCACTCCCTCTCAGGACACGTCAGTGGGACACGACAATAGTGAGGTAATGCCCATGTGGAGTTGATAGTCTCCCATCGGGCGCCTCCCCAGGTGGCGGATAGGGGAATGCTCTCCAGATATGGAGGGTACCGGGGAAATAAAATACCCGGGGTGGGCCAAAACTATCAACCGAAATCCACTAACGTCTGCCTGGTATCCAGCGGTTAGGTGTCAGCGTCTGTTCGCCTAGATGGTGCGGCTGCAGCAACCTTCTTGATCTCAACAATCAAGTCGTATTCCTCGTGATCTTTCCACGGAAGGACCACCACCAAGTTAGTTTTCAACTTGAAAACCAAACACGATGATAACACAAGGAATGAATCCACTACCCCGGGCACCAGTCGCAAGGCTGGCTTTACCTGGTCATCGGATTCCGGGGGACCAGAAGCATCATGTTACGCCTAAGGTTGAGAACCAGACGACGTCCAAATTATTTCACACAAAACAAAGACTCTTCATCGGTACACTTAATACTAATACTCTTTCCAAACTGGGCAAGATCAAACAACTTACAGACGTGCTGCAAAAATTCCAGATCAAAATCCTTGAAATCCAGGAAACACGATTTACGGACGAAAACCATTATGATACAGACAACTACAGGATTTACAAAGGAAAACCAGCAGTTAAAACTAATGAAAAAGGACTCAAACTGTTTGGTACAGCATTTGCAGTCCACAAATCTGTCAGCGACTCTGTCATTGACTTCCAGTCTGCCTCAGAACGTATATCAACGCTCTCCGTCAAATCGGCCAAGAAAGCATATACCTTGATCAACGCACACGCACCCACAAATACCTATAACAAGAAGAACTGCAATAAAGTGGACCACTTCTGGAATGACCTTGAAGAGACGACAAACAAAGTTGCCAAACACCATGTAATAATCTTGTTAGGCGACTTTAACGCACAATTAGGTAAAGAGAAAAAATACAGGAAAATCACAAGAATCTATACAGCTCACAAGAGAACTAACAAGAATGGGGAAAGATTGATAAGCTTTTGCGAAAATTTCGTCCTCGTAATAATGTCAACACAATTCAAAAAACACAACAAGAAACTGTATACTTGGAAGTCGCCCAACACAATGGTGGGTGAATTCCAGATAGACCATGCGGCCATCTCCAAGAGACACAGCAGAAATTCTGAATGTGAAAACGAGAAGAGGATTGTTTGACTCAGACTACCATCTTCTACAGATAAAGACCAGATTACAACCCAATAGAAAAAAGCCAAATCTAAACAAAGTGCTGAGACCAGACCCCGAATACATAAAACTCAACAAGGAAAACATCTTACAGGAAGTCAGTCAGACAAACACCACAAACTGGACAGAACTTGTGGACGTCCTCAAATCCACGATGAAATTCGGTCAACCCCCGAGAAGGAGAAAACACAGGTGGTGGAATATAATATGTAACCAAGCAATAGAAGAAAGGACCAATGCCTGGGAAAACTTCAATGTCACAAAACATCAGAAAAATGGCAACAATTTCTACTAATCCGAAAACAAACATCGAAAACTATTCGGAGGGAAAAAAGAAATTATGACAAACGGCGACTAGATGAGATAGAACAAGATTTTAAGAAGAACAACAGCAGGAATTTTTATAAGACGTTTAAAGAACATATTGCAGGATACCAGCCACCCAATCTTTGTTTCAAGAAACCGGATGGTTCACTAGAAACTAACACGAAGAATAACTGCCAAATCCTCGCAGACTATTTCAACAAACTTCTCAACTGCGAATGACCTACAGAGGATATTCACTACGAGACGTCTACACCAAATCCTGACGCTAAACCGCCAGCCATCAACGAAATAGTAGAAATTATCAAGACACTGAAAAACAATAGAGCCCAAGGAGAAGATGGAATTATTGCAGAACTATGGAAACTAAATGATGTAAGATTTACAGGAAAAATTCACAAAATCATATTAAACATTTGGGAAACAGAACAGATCCCTTCTGAATGTAAATGCGCACTCATCCATCCACTCCACAAAAAAGGGGACAAAACTGAACCGAATAATTACAGGGGTATCTCACTTGTACCGGTCACATATTAAATCCTACCAAAAGTTCTCATGAATAGATTAGAAGAACAAGTTGACCCACAAATAGGAGAATACCAGGCTGGTTTTAGCAAGGGACGATCATGCATAGAGCAGATCTGGAATCTGAAAATGATTCTCCAGATGAGAAATACCCGAAACACAGTGGTTACTTTTGTAGATTTTCAAAAGGCCTACGACTCAATAGACAGAGTAGCGCTCTGCAAGACGCTGGAAGAATTCAGCGTTGACAGAAAGACAAGAGCAATCATTCGGGAAACATTAACTGACACAGTCTCCAAGGTTAAATTTATGGGGGATATCTCGGAACCACTTGAAATCCAAACTGGAGTGCGACAGGGCGACGGACTTTCACCATTACTCTTTAACATCATTCTTGAAAAAATTATCAGGACATGGGAAAAAGAAGTCAAAGGAATCCAAATTGGCATAGATTCAATGTCAAGTGTTTAGCTTTTGCGGATGATCTTGCAATCCTCACAAATAATAGAAAAGAAGCCACTAACGCCATAGAGAAGTTACACGAAATTGCACAAAGAACTGGCCTGCAAATCTCATAAGAGAAAACCCAGTACATAGAAAGAGTGCCACAAGACAAATTGCCTATTGTGACAATCCATGGGAAAATCGTACAAGTACCACATTTTAAGTACCTGGGAGAAATCATCCAGCCATCAGGGATCAACCTAAAGGCCAATGAGGAAAGAATAAAAAAACTACAGAAAGCATGTAAACCTAAGTGGGACTATTATAACAAAAAGTCCATACCCATTAACGCAAAATTGAGGCACTACAACACTGTCGTACTTCCGGAGGCACTGTATTCATCTGAAACAACACAAATAGGTGGGCAAACTAAAATCAAAGAAATAGAGAAACAAGAAAGGAAAATTCTCAGGAAAATTTTTGGCCCGATACAAGAGCAAGGAATCTGGAAGAAGAGACCAACATAAGAATTATATAAGTACACAGACAAGATTACTGATACAATAAGGAAAAGAAGAATGCAGTTCTACGGACATATCCACAGGGTGAATGAAAACAGAATTTTAAAGCGAATTCTTAAAGTCATCAACTCAGGCAGGGGAAAAACAAAATGGATAAAAGAAGTTGAAGAGGACCTCAGACAAGCACACATAACAGTAAACGATGCAGAAAATAGAACTGAATTCAGGAACATCATCAAAAAACATAAATTTGACACCACAGCACAGAAGAGACCAGGATGCAAATGGACAGCGGAGCGAAAGAAACAACACAGTGATGAAGAAAATTTGGGCTCAGAAAAAACATAAACAATCATCATAAAGGAATTCAAGTTCAATCGCTCTCTTAAATGGGAATAACGGAAAATAATAATAATAATAATAGTGAGGTAATGCAGAACGGTTGTGACGAAAAGGGTCTTTCAGTTGACGAAAGATATGTTCAATAAAAGGTCTCTTCTGAAGCCAAGTTACAACACTAAGTTACCTAAATAAAAGCATGTTCACACGTAGCCGAAAGTCTAGATTTCACTAAGACAACATAAATAGAAAACGTGGAAAGAAAGAGAGGAAAATCCTTAGAAAAATAACGTGGCAAATGCAATACAATGGTAAACATGGAAACATGTGTAATGGACATATCTAAAAGAAAATTGAAAAACTAAATGTAACGATAAGAACACATAGAAGATTTTTTACGCCCATATGATCGATTAAATGAAAATAGCATGTGCAAGAGATTTTCTGAACAGAACAACTGGAAAACTATTTCTGTGGTGAAAGTGGAATGAGAAATGATCTGAAAGAGATGAATAAATCTAGAACAGAGATGCGTTTCGAAAGAAGGTTTAAGATACCCATCTTTAGATTAAACTAAAATGAAAGCTGACTATGTTATCACTAGTTGGGAAACAACAATACTCTGATCGAAAATCGGGAAGTTACATCAGAAGCAGCTATTTATGTGGCCTATAAAGAGCAAAAATCGAGTAAAGACCGTGGTGATAAGTAACTTTTACACTAGAAGATACAAAGTCTTTTGGTAGTACAGTAGTATAATATGACGACGCTAATAGTTCTAAGAAAGTGTAATAAAGTACACTGTCCAAGCCAAGGACTGTAAGACAAGAGTGAGGTCTTATTGCTACTGGATAAGAAGTACATACAAAAAAACAAATACTGTCACTACCATGTACTTCACAATGGGTTGCAGAGTACAGGTATAAAAGCAGATGTAGATGAGTTTGTAGATTTAGAAGCCAGCTAGGTTTATAAACTGATCATTCTCTTTTATATTGAAGAAGGCATCGTGCTGGCTTGGAGAAAACAGCTTTGTCATTGAGAAAGAAGGCACTTTGTCCTGAAGCAGCGAGTGATTATGCTGTGTTATTCAGTGTTCAGGTCGAGGAGAGACATGAGTGGCTGTGCACATTAAGCAATAGTTAAAACAGACAAAGCGTGTGTCAATCTCTGTTCGTGACTGCAAGTCGGCACGATAGATATGAATAAGACGGTAAAATATAAACAAAATGAACGTAACAACATATCGTACGCAGACATTCGTCACTGGCTCCTAGTGCTGTGAGTTTTCAGGATAACGTGTCATCAACACTGCTGGAAAAAAAATTAGTACACCTTGAAACATGACGTCGATTTTGATCTGAGGACGGCATTGCCATCTGGGAGACAGTACAGGGTGACAGTTACTGAACTATAAGAAAGAGACGCAAATTAGTTACAAACTATGGTGTGCAGACACTTTATTCAATATGTAAACGTCGCTAAGATATCCGGATTCAGGTTATGACATGTTCCATATGCCTGCAATGATTGGCGATGATGTGGCGCAGACCAACAGCGTAATTCTGAACTCACCGAAGTGTTTGAACATCGCTGCTTGTCGGTGACTCCTGAATGGCTGTTTTCCGTTCACCAATGGTTTTGGGGTTATTGCTGTAATCCTTGTCTTTAATATAGCCCAACAAAAAGGAGCTGAATGTGTTCAGATCCGTAGAACATGGTGACCAATCGAGGGTTATGCCAGTGGTCTCTGAGTGCCCCAGAGCCACAGTGCGGTCCCGAAGTGCTCCTGCTTCGGTGGGGTCGAGCTCCGACTTGCATGAACCTCATCTTGTCGAAATATGGGTCATTTTGGATAATGGGGATAAAATCTTCTTCCAGAACCTTCTTGTATTGTTCGGTAGTCATTATTCCGTCAAGCAATATCGCACCGATTAACTCCGTTACTGGAAATACCACACTGCACAAAGACTTCTCGATCGCGAAATTAGTATTCTCAGTCCCCTAAATGCGCCAATTTTGGTTATTGAAGAACCCATCCAAATGCAAATAAAAGCGGGCTTCGCTGCCAAATCACAACATGCATGGCATACTAATTCCCACCATGTCCTGCGGCCAACCGTGCTGTCTGAACGCCTTAACGCAAACCGTCAAGAAGTTATGACGACTTTATTTCATATTGTTTAATATTTGTCACCCTGTAGACATACTGATAATGATTTCAACGGCGTCCGCAAACAGTGTCGTGGTGGCGTAGCTACTAAAGCACCGCGCTCTGTCTACGCTTTAATGGGAAATACTCACAGACAGAAGGCTCAGTGTGGTGTAAACGAGTGTAGCATGCAATCAGTCATACCGCGGTGACTAAGCGAGATTGAAAGGAGTTACTTCCGACTGGCGGGATGGCCCTTTTGGAGAACTGCCACACAAGTTGGACGTCCGACGTCAGTTGTGTCATGGTGCTGGCGTCACTGATTACTTGAACATTCTGACACCTGTAGTCGAAATTCTGGACGTCTATGTAACACCGACACCCGCCAGGATTGTCATATTTCATGGCAGATTTCACAGCTACCACAGCACATATAAGAGGGCTTGTGAGCTCAGACGTGTCAACACGAGCTGTTGCAAACCGATTATTAGCAATGAGACCATGGGCACGCACATCTCCAGATGGTATTCTACTCGCGCCGCAGCATCGATGACTGGTGCTGTCAGAGGATCGCTTGGATAACGGAATGGCGTGTGGGTTTCAGTGATGACAGCATATTGTTCCTGCACGCAAGTCATGGTCGTTTGCGCGTACGAGCGTTGTCTCGTAGAGTGAATTCGTCCAAGACACACTGGCTCCACACGAGGCCTTATGGTCTGGGGTACGATTAGCTACAATGTCATTCACCTTGGGTGCTTCTGGAGGGGACAGAATTGTTAGACCCGCTGTTTTGCCTTTCTTCCAACAGAAAGGTGATGTGTTGTTCCAACAGGACAATGCTCACCCACACAATGCCCACAAACTCTGCAAGGCGTGCAGCAACCTCCCTTGACTTGCCTCCAATCGAGCACGTTTGGGATATGATAGGACGAGGAGTAACACGTGCGATTCGTCAACTAACAACCCTTACAAAACAACGTGAACAGGTCTAGTGGGCGTGATATACCTATCCCAAGACAGTATTCGTCATCGGTACGACCGACTGGGTGTCAGAGCCAACGCCTGCATTGCCGCCCACGGAGGCTACACCGAGTGGTAATATGAGTATTTCCAGCATGGTTCGATATGTGGTACCTCAGAATGGCTTGTGCTATTGATCTGTAAATGTACTCATTTCATGTACTTCGCATGCACTGTTTAAGAATAAATCGAGTGAATCGTAAACCTCTGAAAGGGTATACCAATTTTTTTCCGGCAGTGTATTTTTATACTATGTGTAGAGATATTGGTGTATCCTTGCAGTTTACAGCCACGTATTGAGCCCAACGTAGGTTTTTATCTATATTATACCACTTTGAGGGAATTTATTTTTGTCGTTGTCGGGATGGGAGATTGTAATAATTCCAGAAATTTCGATTTAAGGAGACAACAGTGTTTCGCGAATGGAAGAATTAAATCACAATACTATATTTCAGTGCCCGCTTGGGTAAAGTATATAGGTCAGTTTTACCAAATCTTTTTGACCGAGATGTTGATTTTCTTTTCACTTTTCCGTGTTTGCAAATATGTAACAACAGCTGGAGACAGTTGACGATCCTAATTACGCCCCTGCATAAATTAAACTTTGGTGTACTAATTTCACTGCAGTAGACACCTGTTAATGATCGCTTCTTTGATGTGTTCAATTAGTCCTGAGGCTGCAAATGCATGCAGGTTACAACAGCAGCGAGCGTCCACGACAGTGAACTGCGTGCATTTTCAGCCTCAGGAATAATTTAAACTCCAAATAAGCGACAATTAACAACTGTCCATTGCAGTACACTATGCGGGACGAAGTTAAAAGCATAAAATTGTCTACGCTTCACAGCCATTGAAATATTTTTGACGTCCTGTCAACAGGCAGACGACATTTTACTGATATCCTCATCAAACGGAGAGGGACGATGGTGATTACCCAAAAAGTTCGACAAAAGAGATAGAACAATATTTGTTTTGGATACAGAGCCGCGCCGAGATAATCCAGCAACACTGGCGAAACCGTCAAAGCTGCGGCCACCTCCCCATGAACATTTAATGTTTTGCAATTTTTTTCCTACGTCTTATTGCTTTTCACAAATACGGGACATTGATTTTAGTAAGACGTGTCATTAAGAACAGATTTTGTTTGCTCCTAATCCAGTATTGATCATGCATAAATCATTGATTGGAAATAAAAGCAGACTGCTGTAATACAGTGTTGAGAAAATATTCCTTTCAAGAATAGTATTTTTATTGTAATTTTACTTCCCATTTCGTTACTTTAATTGAGTAAACTTATTTACTATGTCATTGAATTCATGTCCAGTAACCTTGTCGTTATCAATAGACAAGATAAATAAATTCGACAGTCTGCTACATCCCAAAAAAAATTTCTATATCTTTCATTTGGATGGAATTATCGTTTGGATAAGCATCTCGTAAACCCTACTTTGAAAAAACAATAAATAAATAAAATATTACGAAATAGAATAATACGGAACTGTGTGGGTGTTCTACAAAATTCCTTTCAGCTTGAATTTAAAAGCAGCTATTTCGTTAATCAGACCAGCTATGTGGTATATACTTGCTACGAAAATCTGCTGTATACTTTTCAGAGTAAGATACAGAGCTTTACTTCAGACGTTACTGACAAGAAAGTAAAGTGAGATGAGATGGTGTGTTATATATGAGGCCTGTTTCCCAGTTTACTTGTTATTCAATGAATGTCTTTGAAACAATCTAGCTTTAACAGTTTCTCTCCACTCCCCAATTGTCAGAAAGCGACAAAAATCGGAAACCATCGGTCAGATGGCATTTTTGCTTCAGCACCCGCTCACCAGTCTGTTATTCTATAACATCACAGCGAAATAGCAGTCAAACTTCAGTGTTGGCATGATGTAGCTGCGTAGGACCGTTTTTAAGACCCCACTGTAGCTACAACGTTGACGAAGACCTATCTCGCCATGGGTCTGTAGGTTACTGGTCGGGCAAGCTAATAGTCACTAACATCCTACTTTAAAGAACAAACGAAAACGTTTAGTTGGAATCCGAGAAGCGTAGAACAGTGATGGTCAAAGCTCAGACACATGACAACGCAGATGAATAAATATGTATCCTGTAACGAAAGTCGACGAAGAGCGAAGTCGCATCACGGTACCACTGAGATACTGTTTTCATGAATGACGCTTCTACGCTGTTGCTAAGAAATTAGATACAACAAAATATATAGAAATATCTACACTTAATATTTCCATTATTGTTCTTGTATGGTGTCACGCAAATCCAACACCTTCCATGAAAACCCTGACATGATAAGCAAATCCAGTAGTATGTCACATAGCTCCGAATATATCGTGACATTAAATTAACCAAAAATATACGAGTAACGAGTGAGCAAATGAAATAGCACAGACTAACACAAGAATGCCTAAATGATGCATGTCATACCTTCCCACCGTGAGACAGACGCAGTTCCGAGGGGAGAAACGAGAACAGAAGCCGAGAGCAGAACCATGTTAAGCTAGAAGACCCTACGATAAGGGACGGACACCCACGTCGCCAGCTAACCGCTAGGACCACCCCCCAGCCCAGGTTAAAAGCTAGAGCCCTCCAGAAGAAAAAAAATGGTTCAAATGGCTCTGAGCACTATGGGACTCAACTGCTGAGGTCATTAGTCCCCTAGAACTTAGAACTAGTTAAACCTAGCTAACCTAAGGACATCACAAACATCCATGCCCGAGGCAGGATTCGAACCTGCGACCGTAGCGGTCTTGCGGTTCCAGACTGCAGCGCCTTTAACCGCATGGCCACTTCGGCCGGCCCAGAAGAACAGTATAGATCTTATGACAACACTAAAAGGGCCACACCAGCCGCAAGTTTTAGGGTGACACTTTTTCGCGTCTCTGGTACCTGTTACGTTAAAAACATTGCCCCACCACGAAAACTAACCGACAGGACCACCCCCCAGCCCATGTTAAAAGATAGAGCCCTCCAGAAGAACAGTATAGATCTTACGATACCACTAAAAGGGCCACACCAGCTGCAAGTGAGACTTTTTCGCGTCTCTGTTACGTTGCAAACTTTAAAAACATTGCCCCACCATGAAAAGTATAACATTTCTCATTGGATAGACAGAATTTTTGCAGGCGGAGCTTAAGGTTAACATTGAGACCCTTATTGATCAGATGAACACACAGCCAGACAGTTTCTCTTTAAAACCAACGTCGGTAAATTGTAGTAAGGGGAAGTTAGGAAAGAGTTTCTTCGGAGACGGCGAAATGTGAGGAGCTGCGCCACCCTGACGTTGCTAAACACCCACAAGGTAATGAACGCACGCGATGCCGCATAACAGCGCATAAAGCTTCACTCAGAACTGCAGAAGTCTCATCTGTTACACCCTCGTTTTGCGTAATACTAGTGTCGATCGTCAATTAAAGCTCATAGTATTTGCTACGTAAGTTAAAATCTGAAACGCGGTGATTTTTCTGTTATTTAATTATTGAGGAGTTACATCAGCCACTGTTATTTACGACAAGTTAGATAAGTAATTAAAGAAAATTGAGGGTCACTGTAGACCATTTTGATAGTTTTCTCTTTTCTGAAACTTAATTTAGACCTATATTATAGATGTGATATGGCATTAGATCCATTGTAGAACTTGGAAACCAATTCAGGGAATATTCGTTCACATTTTTGTTGAACGCAGTTGGTTTTTATCATCCTGTATTAAAATATTTCCTTTTATCAACAGTGGAATTTATAAACAATGTTTGGGAGTAGAATAAAATTTGCAATGGTAAACTTAACTGCTTTTTTGACGTTATTTTACCAGCTAACTAAAAATAGGAAAGCCTTGAACCCCTTCCACTAAATTTAGTTAGTATTAAGATTCTTTTCCAGGAGCTGACGATGAAATCATTAAGTATTTGGTTATATCATCGCTAGTCTCACTAAACTCTACTGAACTCTACATGTCATGTGTGGTCTGGCGTCTCCTTACCAGCAACAGGTCCCAGGTTCAAACTAGTCAATTCCCCAAAAAAACACGCTCAGAGAGTCGTTGCGCGAAAGTGGTAGGGAGACACGACATAGAACAATAGACACCTCGCAGAATGTTAGGAAATGGCGAACTTTCCAGGATGGTAAAATACCACGATTGAAGGTCGACCACATGCCTAACTAGGTCAGAAAAATATCCTGTTGAAAAATTTTCGTAGTAAAAAATTTTTTTTCTTAAGGTTATACATAGTCGAAAACAGTAGCTGCAGTGATAGATAGTAATAAAGTATTCAATAGATAGTGAGACATTCTAGCAGAGACAATAGCACAATTAAGTTATGGATTTTAATATTGTTAGAATTAAGTTTTCTCTCCAATGCAAGCCTACAGGTGGCGGATACATCGTTGACAAGTTGGTTCTGGCCCAACAAGTAAGTGAATGGTTTGTCAAGTCGTGTGTGCAAAAAGTTTTGAAACGCCTGAGATCGTATGAGTGCATGTTGACTCGAAGTAGGGCGCGTGAACTGCTTTTAAAACAGAAAATAAGGGATTCGGAAAGATTAGCAATGGCAGATCGAGACCTTGACCGAATTGAGGTAGAGACCCAGCATGAAGACGGACAGAGAAGAGAGGACAGTACAACAGACGATGCAGTATTGCGAGAAATAGGACATATAACGCACCATAACGAGGATAATGTAAGTCAAGGCATAGAAAACGTAAGTCAGTATACGACAGAGGTGCAGGAAAGAAGAGAGACAGTCGATGAGGACTCTAACTTGCGTCTTGAATACGTAGAACCCATAGTACAAGTAATCAGAGCTCCCTCACCACAGAGTACAAGGAATGCGAGCAGAAACGTGTCACAGCACAGTTCAATGGAATCGGTTGCGAACCAACACTTGGGCGAAAACACAGAGCGTAGGACGCCGGAAGAAAACGCAATAGGACCCACCAGTCTGGCAGAATTATTACAACAAATTACGGAAACCATGACAAGGCAAAATAAAGACATAGCGAACCAAATTCAAGTTCAGAATGCAGAAACCACGAGACAAATGCGTGAGATTAAAGAACAAAACAAAAAAATTCAGTTACACCTAAGACATATTGAAGACGAGGCAAAAGAATCTCGGGAAGTGATAGGAAACTTAATAACAGGTCACAATCAGTTGAGAACAGACATTGACAAGGTGCAAGTTGACTTACAAACATTGCGTAATGACATTCAGGACGAGATCAAAACATCACGTAACAACATCCAGGGAGAAGTCAAGAAACTGGAGAAACAGATAAACGAAATTACTAGACGAGGAGCAGGTACAGCGCGTGAAATTGTTGAAAACAGTGTGTTACACAAACGTATCACAAAGGCAGCGCTGATAAGATATGATAACCGCATAGTCAAAATAGAAGCGCAAACGAAGCGAAAATTTCAGAAATTGCGAACAGAGTTGTTGCAAACCATTGAAGAGCGTAGTGAACAGGATCGAACAAGCACTGAGTCTGCAACCACATCCGTATCTGTAACAGCACCGGAAAAACAAGCAATTAACGAAGATATTAGGCATTTGCGATTCCAATCACAGATGGAAAGTAACATACGTGAAATCAGACAGCCTGCACAGCAACAAACACGATTCGAACTTCTTGATGAAGAAACGTCGTCACAAACACATGCGGAACCACAAATGTATGTTTCAAGACAGTTTGGATCGTGCAATGAAGCGGCAAGGTTAGCCTGACAAGATTCCGAACCAATACGTGACAATGGAAAGCAGGTCGCGAAGAGTACAGTGCAATGCATTCAGCTACACGTTCACAACCGACGGAAGAAAGTTATTGCGTACCACTCCAACGATACTACGCAAGGGTAGGCGAAAGTTACAGTGGACAATATCCAATGGATCTACCACAGCCGGAAAGAACGACGGGAGAAATGATCAGAAACAAAAGTGGCGAAGAATCGCGAATGTCATAAGGAACCATGACGAAGTACGACAACGATCATTTCCTCACAGTCATAAAATTTCAGCACTTTCGAGAAGGAAACTCATTACATCCACGAACTTTTATTGATCAATTCCGAGTATGATTACCAGAACACTGGACGCTAGCACACAAATTAGACTTTATATGTGCACACATGTCAGGAACAGTCGCAGAAACCATGCAGAATGTTGCAGCGACATGCCGATCGTACCAAGATTTCAGAGAGAAGTTTCTGTCACGATATTGGTCCAGCGAAGCACAGAACAGAGTGAAGTACGTATTATTAGAGAACCCATATTTTGAAAATTCAGGAGAGAAGACTCCCGTAAAATTTTTCGAATTAATGGCAAAGAAAAATCAGTGCTTAGATGTACCATACAGTGACGGAGAGTTGATTAAACTATGCGCGTTGAAGTTACCATTGAAATACCAGCAATCATTAGTAGGGCGCGGAGGCAATGACGTCGAAGCATTTAAAGGTATTCTAAGGGAACTAGAGTTCATATTTTCGGAAGATGACGCAAGAAAAAGACGAAGCGCACGTGAAAACGAAAGCGAAAAGCAGTGGAATCCACAAGACACAGTACAAAGAAACAATAATTACGAACCCCGTGATAACTTCGCACCAAGAAACGACAATAGATTTCAACAAAGAACCGGTTATGGATTTAGAAGAGAATATGGCAATAACTATAATTCACCCAGGAACGGCAATAACTATTACAGAGGGAATGACGACAACCGGAACGGGTATTGGGGCGCCAATAGACCGACAATTTATTGACAAAGAATCCAAAATCAACAAGCGGAGCAAGAAAAGAGAATACAGATAGAAGAGGTGGAGGTAAGACCACCAAACCCCGATAAACGTTCGAATTGACAGCTAAGCGCCTATGCCAATGAGAATGACGCACCGACCCAGGACAATTGCAGCACCTTGAACAGAGAAGTAAATACCTTATCAAGAGAAGAGAAGAAGGAAGAAACAAATCCGCAGGGACCAGATGTAAGCGAAGACAGGAAAATAACAATATCGTGTTGGGACGAAATTAATTGGGAGAATACTGACGAGGAAGATGAATTACCAGAGGCATGCACAACGAATGTAAGAGGAAAGGACGAAGTAATGAATATTGCAGAGCTATTTGAGATGGAAACCAGGGAAAGCGAATTCAATAAGGATAATGCGCAGTCGACAGAAGTTGACAGTAAGTTACTAGTGGGCACACAACTCAACGTATATAATGAAGGAAGTTATGAAGCGATAATTAGAGCATTTAGATGCTATTGTGTGGAAGTAGCGACGAAGAAGGAGAAGATAGACGAGGATGAGAAAAAAGTAGAGAATGTTGAAGAAAGCGTAAATGATGGAAGAAATAGAGAAGAGGAAATAAAAGAGAGAGAAGTAGCAGTAGAAGCTTATCCTACAGAAAGTTCGAATTCACAAGGGAATTTCCTGAAAAGACTCATGTATGACCCAGTGGAGGATTCGTTGATGCAAGAAGAAGATGAACAGAACCAACCCTTTTAAATTCAACCAATTGTGAAGGCCATGGTAAAGCATATCCCAGTCAATATTGTAATTGATAGCGGAAGTGAACTGACTGCGATCTCAGAAAATTTATTCATGCAGTGTAATGCCAATCAGGAATTGCCAGTTCTGTAAACATGTAAGATTCGAGTAAGAGGTCCTATTAGAAACAATGCTGCGGAAGTTACAAGACAAATCAAGGTTAACTCTTTCGTGTCAAGGTCAAAAGATCGAAGCCAACTTTGTGATTATACCTAAACTAACTGTAGATTTGAGTATAGGTGAAGATTTTTTAAATGAGGGACAAGCGATAATAGATGTGGGGAAAGGTAGCGTAACATTCGGGAATGTTACACTACTCTTTGAACAAAAGCTAAAATTAGAAGAAATACCAGTTATAAACAAACAATTAAGAATGATGTGAGATAAAGAGGATGAAGAATTTGAATGGTATGCACAAAAGGGGGAATCGCCTCAACTCATGTTAGAAGTCCATGAAGAAATCGACGAACAATTGCAAGAAGTTCAAGGTATTTCGGAACACAGTAAAAGAGAATTAGAGGATATTTTACGAGGTAATGCAGAGGTATTTTTACCTAAGAGTGGCAGTATTAAACACTTTCAGTAAAAGTTTTAAGATTAATTTTATTACTGGTAAATAATCAGCACAATATTTCAAGATTATGTTGCAGATAAGATCGTCAGGAGAAAGAAGAACAAAGAGAGAGGAAGGTTGGAAAAAGAAAGTAGTTTCAATAAAAACAAAAACAAAAATAACACCAATAGTTCCATAGATTAAGGTGACAGGATAAAACATAGATAGTCTAACAACATGAAATACTAAAATGCTATACACCATGACACTACACAAAAATAAAAAACGAATTTGAGGATTCTTGTAGAAGTTAAGACTCAAAATATCTTAGAATTGTAAAGTGGAAAGGGCGCAGAAATTTGTAAAGCTTTTTAAGAAGGCGCAAAACAATGTAGGTACTAGACATATGTTAGATGATTATAAGTAAAACTTCTTGTAAGAACCATTGTAAAAACTCCAGCAACAACCAGATGCAATGACCCACAAGTTGCAACATGAGAAGTATCAAGAAATGACGTAATTAGCAAGACACAATTCCTACAAGGCAGAAGCGTCGAGAGAAGGAAAAGGACAGTGGGACCAACAAAGGGCACTTGTATATCTGCTGCTGAAGCAATAACCGGACTTTCACCACTTGTAAACCCAGGGACGCCCTGACTCAGCGGAGTGAGCAAATAACGGCCCAACGAGAAGACCACTTGGGCAAGTCACTACTGGCAAAAAAATATGTGTAGAGGTCACACTACTGCTACTAAACAGCACACTGATGCCTGAAACTGAAGAAAACTTCCACAAAGTAAAAATGACACACCCAAACAATTTATCGAACTGTTACTAAGAGGAGAACTTCAAAGTGACTAGTTATCAAAAAATATTTCCATATCCTGCCAGAGAAGAATCAAGAATCAAGTAAGAAGCAGAGAAAAAGCAGGAAGAACAGAAGTTGAAGATTCGCAAGATTGAGACCAAGAGAGAAGATGGGTGAAGAATAGGCGACATACCTTCCCAAACCCCTATCCTATATTTTACTTATTTTCTCCTTATAAAAACAAAGAATAAAAAATTATCTTGTTGGATGTTTTCCCTTTTCTTTAAACATTTATACCATTTGTTACAATAATATCTCAATACTTGTTTATGTATATTTCTTTGTCAATGCAATTCTTGGAAATAATTCATATTTCTTAGTGTAAAAATGTTGAAATGAGTGTCTAGAAACAAAAACATTTTACTTGTATATGATATTTAGAAAATGTGTTAGGAATAGATTTTACATAATTACTACATTTATAAAAAAATATTTCTAAGAAAATCGATGTGAAAGACTCCTCACTTTAGATAACAAACATCTTAAAAAACAAACTTCACACTCAAATAAAGAAAGAAAATAATTAAAAATTAATAATAATAATACAAAAATATTCTTCACTTGTCAATATAAACATATTTTCGAGAATAATGTGGAAGAATATAAAAATATAAATTAGTAATACAAACTAGCATAGAACCAGAATAACGTGGCTGAACATTAGGCAACAAAATTTAGAAAAAGGAATAATTTTTGACTGGCTTAGACAATGATTCAATCATTGACTAATTTCAGTGCAAAAATTAAGTTCGAAGGGTGGTGGTGTGTAAGGTGTCAGGCAAATCCAACACCTTCAATGAAAACCCTGATATGATAAGCAAATCCAGTAGTATGTCACAAAGCTCCGAATAAATCGTGACATTAAATTAACCAAAGTAATACGAGTAACGAGTGAGCAAATGGAATACCACAGACTAACACAAGAATGCCTAAATGCATGTCATACCTTCCCACCGTGAGACAGACGCAGTTCCGAGGGGAGAAACGAGAACAGAAGGCGAGGTGAGAACCATGTTAAGCCAGAAGGCCCTACGATAAGGGACGGACACCCATGTCGCCAGCTAACCGCTAGGACCACCCCCCCAGCCCAAGTTAAAAGCTAGAGCACCCCAGAAGAACAGTATAGATCTTACTATAACACTAAAAGGGCCACACCAGACGCAAGTTTTAGCGTGAGACTTTTTCGCGTCTCTGTTACGTTGTAAACGCTAAAAACATTGCCCCACCACGAAAAGTATAACGTTTCTCATTGGATGTACAGAATTTTTGTAGGCGGAGCTTAAGGTTAACATTGAGACCCTTATTGGTCAGATGAAAACACAGATAGACAGTTTTTCTTTAAAACCAACTTCGGTAAATTGTAGTACGAGGAAGTTAGGAAAGAGTTGCTTTGGAGACGGCGAGATGTGAGGAGCTGCGCCACCCTGACGCTGCTAAACACCGACAAGGTAATAAACGCACGCGATGCCGCATAACAGCGCATAAAGCTGCACTCAGAACTGCAGAAGTCTCATCTGTTACACCCCCGTTTTGCGTAATACTAGTGTCGATCGTCAATTAAAGCTCATAGTATTCACATTTGCTACGTAAGTTAAAATCTGAAACGCGGTCATTTTTCTGTTATATAATTATTCAGAAGCCACATCGGCCACTGTAATTTACGACAAGTTAGATAAGTAATTAAAGAAAATTGAGGGTCACTGTAGACCATTTTGATAGTTTTCTCTTTTCTGAAACTTAATTTAGACCTAGATTATAGATGTGATACGGCATTCGATCCACTGTAGAACTTGGAAACCAATTCAGGGAATATTCGTTCACATTTTTGTTGAACGCAGTTGGTTTTTATCATCCTGTATTAAAATATTTCCTTTTATCAGTAGTGCAATTTATAAACAATGTTTTGTGAGTAGAATAAAATTTGCAATGGTAAACTTAACTGCTTTTTTGACGTTATTCTACCAGCTAACTAAAAATAGGAAAGCCTTGAACCCCTTCCACTAAATTTAGTTAGTATTAAGATTCTTTTCCAGGAGCTGACGATGAAATCATTAAGTATTTGGTTATATCATCGCTAGTCTCACTGAACTCTTCTGAACTCTACATGTCATGTGTGGTCTGGCGTCTCCTTACCAGCAACAGGTCCCAGGTTCAAATTAGTCAATTCCCTAAAAAACACGCTCAGAGCGTCGTTGCGCGAAAGTGGTAGGGAGACACGACATAGAACAACAGACACCACGCAGAATGTTAGCTAGCTTTAACAGTTTCTCTCCACTCCTCAATTGTCATAAAGCGACAAAAATCGGAAACCATCGGTCAGATAGCATTTTTACTTCAGCACCGGCTCGCAAGTCTGTTATTCTACAACATCACAGCGAAATATCAGTCAAAACTTCAGTGTTGGCATGATGTAACTGTGTAGGACCGTTTTTATGACCCCATTGTAGCTACACCGTTGACGAAGATCTATCTCGCCATGGGTCTGTAGGTTACTGGTCGGGCAAGCTAATAGTCACTAACATCCTACTTTAAAGAAGAAACGAAAACGTTAAGTTGGAATCCAAGAAGGGTAGAACAGCGATGGTCAAAGCTCAGACACATGACAACGCAGATAAATACGTATCATGTATTGAAAGTCGACGAAGATCGAAGTCGCATCACGGTATCACTGAGATACTGTTTAAATGGATGACGCTTCTACGCTGTTGCTAAGAAATTAGATACAACAAAATATACAGAAATATCTACACTTAATATTTCCATTATTGATCTTTAGAAACTATTTGAAAAAGGCTCTCAGCCACAACGGAATACGCTTTAGCTTTGACTTTGACTGTGCTATAGTACTAGCGTTTGAACTAAAACACACACACACAGAGAAATGTTCGTATAGTGCAGTCTTACATAACTGAAAAAAGGTAACTCCTTTTCACAAAGTGAATAAATGAAAGGATGTATAAATTTACAGACCGTTGTCACTGATGAATGTTACATGTTCCTGGAGCGTGTTCAAATGGTCCTGAGCACAATGGGACCTAACTCCTGTTGTCATCAGTCCCCTAGAACTTAGAACTACTTAAACCTAACTAACCTAAGGACATCACATGAATCAATGCCCGAGGCAGGATTCGAACCTGCGACCGTAGCTATCGCGCGGCTCCAAACTGTAGCGCCTAGAACCGCTCGGCCATTCTGGCCGGCGGAGCGTGTCGTAAGGTCGTTAATGACATTAATTATGGAAATGAAATTTTTGTCAAAGAATCAGTCCGAGATTAGTCAGTATGACCGATGTGAAACAGCGATCGCTTTGGTCACACACAAAACCCTGAAAATAATATCAGGAAGCCGAAAGATTACGGCGATTAGATATTCATAATTCGTTCAACACTGTGTCACATTGTTGACTGTATTCCAACAAAGCGTTAATGCATTTCTAATCTTCTCAACACACAAAACTATTTATTAGGTCAATCCAGCAATAGTGAATGTTCTATGACGAAGCTGTAGTACATTGAGCAACAAAATTAATGCTTCTCTATTTCGAACTCCATAATTGATACCGATTGCGACGCGTAGGTTTGAAATCTGTCTCAAAGGTGCCTGTGACTTCCCTCTGTAAGGGTGCAAACGTGTAGAGTCCTGCGACTTCACCTTCGGGCGCGGTGTCGACACATGCGAGAAAAAGGCCACAGCTCAGAAGTTCATACGAGCTGTTACGTGAATTAACGATGTCACATTGTAACACAATTATTCAACTAATTTAGAAAAGTTTTTTGCCTATAAAATTTGTTGTAATACACGTTGAAGACCCAAAGAAACCGGTATAGGCATGCGTATTCAAATGCAGAGAACCGTGAACAGGTAGAATACGGTGCTAAGGTCGGCAACGCCCATATAAGACAGCGAGTGTCTGGTCCAGTTGTTAGATTGGTTAGTGCTGCTACAACGGCAGGTTATCAAGATTTAAGTTAATTTGAACGTGGTGTTATAGTGGGCGCACGGACGAAGGGGCATAGCATCTCCGGGGTAACGATGAATTCGGAGATTTTCCCGTACGACCATTTCACAAGTGTACCTTGGACATCAGGTATCCAGCAAAACATCAAATATCCGACATTGCTGCGACCGGAAAAAGGTCCTGCAAGAATGGGAGTGAAGAGAATGATTCAACGTGATGGAAGTGCAACCCTTTAGCAAACTGCTGCAGATTTCAGTGCTGGGCCATCAACAAGTATCAGCGTACGAAACATTCAACGAAGCATCATCGATATGGGCTTTCGGAGCCGAAGGCCCAATTGTGTACCCTTGATGACTGCACGGCAGAAAGCTTTATGTCCTCACCTGGGCCGGCAACACCGATATTGTAATGTTGATGACTGAAAACATGTTGCCTGGTCGGACGAGTCTTGTTTCAAAATGTATCGAGCGGATGCATGTGTACAGGGTGAAGACAACTTCACGAAACCATGGAAACTGCATGTCAACAGGGGACTGTTGAAGCTGGTGGTGGCTCCGTAATGGAGTGGAGTGCGTGCTGTTGGAGTAATATACGATCCCTAATACGTCTAGATACGACTCCGACAGGTGAGATGTACGTAAGCACTTTGTCCGATCCTTCATGTTCATTGTATATTCCGACTGACTTGGGCAATTCCAGCAGGGCAATGCGACACCCCACACGTCCAGAATTGCTACAAAGGATCACTCTTGGGAGTTTAAACATTTCCACTGGCCACCAAACAAACCAGACGTGAATATTACTGAGCATGCCTTGCAACGTGCTTTTCAGAGATCTCCACCCCCTTGTACTTTTACGGATTTATGGGCAGTTCTGCAGGATTCATGGCGTCAGTTCCCTCCTGCTCTATTTCAGACATTGGTCGAGTCCATGAAACGTCGTTTTGCGGCAGCCGGCCGCTGTGACCGAGCGGTTCTAGGCGCTTCAGTCTGGAACCGCGCGAACATTACGGTCGCAGGTTCGAATCCTGCCTCGGGCATGGATATGTGTGATGTCCTTAGGTTAGTTAGGTTTAAGTAGTTCTAAGTCTAGGGGACTGATGACTTCAGATGTTACGTCCCACAGTGCTTAGAGCCATTTGAACCATTTTTTTGTTGCGCAAGTTCTGCCTATCAATACGATTTTAGGCAGGTGTACGGATTTCTATGGCTCTTCAGTGTAGCTGTGATATGCAAAGACTATACGGAAAGCGTGATATATGTGTTATTAGAGTGCTTTTGCTAATGTATGTTTGTAACATACGCAAAGAAATGTGTGAAATATATAATATATTAAATAATATTGTGTCATGGATTAATGCCACGAAAATATTTATGTAATTTTATATGTTTGTCCAAATTGTTAGTTCCATAAAATGATACATGGTTGCGGACAGTGAATAGGATATGTGTTATGTAAAAGATGGGGTGCTTTTGTACTGCATGTAAGTTACTGTGGGAAGCGTAAAAGGTGGCTTGGGTTTTGGCACGCTACCTGTTGACCGAGTGGGAATGAGAGGACACAGTCTGTAGGCAGCGGTGAATGAGGCGGATCAGGCGATGCCTTGCCTGAAAGTTGTTGCACAATAGCCTCAGATGACGGCTATAGAATTGTTACGGCTTTCGAACAAGTTGTAGCGCTATTGTATGGACATTAAACGACGCTCAGAAGAATTTATTCGTCCATACTTCAAAATACTTGTACGCCTTACCAAGGGTAACGAAGTAGCCATTACTGTCCGCAACACGGAACAATTATAACCAACGGGCTACGAATTCTATAATCAAAATTGTAAAAGGTTAAATCATTAATTCAAAATATACTTTCCTGAGTAGTTATTGTATTAAATACAAAATTTCGTTCACCCTGTTACTTTATTCCTGATCATCCACCTAAGTAGTGTCATTTCCTGGGGTTTGTTTATTCTGAGTAAACATGTTATAAAAACATTTGAAGTACTTTATTCAGAATCGACAAGTACTAATTTCCGTCTTTGAATAAATATCTGAAAGTAATTGTGGTGGACTAACTTTTAAAGTGCGAGTTAAAGTACTGTATGTTTTTCTTATTAGAAGTTCTGAAGTGTAATTTTACTAAATTACTGAAGTAGATATTTTCAGACAAATTTAACGATTTTAATATCATTATCTCTTTGTACATAAGTTACAAGAGTAATGTGAAAGTGAGTAAAGAAGTTTTGCTAAAAAGACGAACTTGTCATGCATAAACATTGTGGTTTTACAAGTTCTAGTTTTGAGAACTGTAAAGATAAAATTCTTCCAGTTATAAATGAAATTCAGTAAAGTAAAATGAGTTATAAAAAGAAAATAGGTTCAGTGGCTCGGCAACACTGAAGTACGGTTGCATAAAAATACTGAATGACAAAATGGCTTGGTTCAAATGGCTCTGAGCACTCTGCGACTTAACTTCTGAGTCGCCTAGAACTTAGAACTAATTAAACCTAAGTAACCTAAGGACATCACACACAACCATGCCCGAGGCAAGATTCGAACCTGCGACCGTAGCGGTCGCTCGGCTCCAGACTGCAGCGCCTAGAACCGCACGGCCACTCCGGCCGGCGAATGACAATATAGAGTGACCACACCGTACTTTGGCTTTTAACAGATCATCTGTTAAGAGAAAGGTATAAACAAGTGTCTAAATAAATTTAAATTTGTGTATTATGGTATTAGAATATTTAATATTTAATTTGTAGGTTATACAAAATGCAAACATAGAAATGACCCTTGGCCAAATTCTTTTAGTACATAGTGATGATTCATAATTCGTAGCCAGGTTTAGTATTTAAAAGTTTCCTGTGTATGTCTCAGAGCCACATCCTGGAAAGTTATATTTAACTGTCAAGCTATGTTAGGGATCAGTAGGAAAGTAAGCCAAATGTACTTCTTCTGCTTTTCTGGAACTTCACAGATTCTTTGCCTAAAGAGTGTGGCGACCGTAAATCCAGTAGACGAACCACATAAATCCATTAGACGAACCACATAACTTGGTACAAAAAAGTTCTAGATTCAGTATTATTCCATTTACCTGGGTTTCTTTCCAACAGCTAGGAAACTCCCAGGAAAAGGAACTAATGTCTAATTTCCATTTCCGTTAGTCATACATCACGACTAAATCCTGTAAAAAGGGTAACATTATACTTCTGTGGAAAATTTGCACCCTTATGATGTGTATACCATATGCACACTTCCCCGCATAATAGTGTTATACGTGGCTTTTTGACACGACTGTTTGTTCTGTTATGTTACCGTGTTATAATATTGGCAGCAAATTTCACCACAATTCTGCCAAACATTATCGTGTACGTGTCACACGATGAGAGGGTCGTCACAGCCCCTCTTAGCCAACTTCCCTCCTTGTTTCGACCTCCCTGCATCGGACGTCAGAATCGTGACACCCCGCGTTGAGGTCGAGCAGTGTTCTTCTGGGTGGCTGAGGAAAACATTTCAGACACACCGCAGCTCAGAATGGAAACGAAAAGGCCTCAGGGGGTGACTTAAAGGGTGTCAATGAAAACAGCCCTTTCTATAGGGTGTTGATTTCCACACATTTCGCAATTGGAAACGACAGTTAGTAGTTCGGCAAAAGGAAGATTTCTCGGCAACTTCATACTGCTGACACCCTTGGACGTTTGAACCCTTCTCTGATAACAATGTGGCGTTGCAACCCCACTGAAAGTGATCGTTCACATTTGGAGTACAAGCGACCACAGTTTTTTCTCTTGTGTACAGGTTGAAACCACTAGGGACCGTTCAGAACCTTTCGACGAAATTTGAACGTGATCTGAAGCAGTACAGCATACTTATTCTTTTCAACCATTCTGTTTTGCGCTCTCCTGTGGCGTGCTGACGTGGGAGTGCAACATTAACACGTGTATGAATAAAACGACTAAGGTTCCCCCTATCACCCATCAGTTCGGCACCAGCGTCTGAGGGTTAGGCAGTTCCTCTTGTCACTCCTTGGGTGCGGTTTGCACTGCCGCATATAACGCCGCAGAAGGGCGGAAAACAGAATGGCAGTAAAAGCGTAAGTACCCTTCACTGCTTCGGATCACGTTCAAATTTCATTGAATGTTTTAGAACCGTTCCTAGTGGATCCAGCTTGTACACGAGAGCACAAAACGCAGTCACGCTGCATTCCAAAGGGATGCGATCAGGTAAAAGTAGGACGCAGTGTCGTAGCGTCCTTAGAGAAAGTTTGACACATCCGTAGGTGTCAGCAGTGTCAAAAGTTGTGAAGAATATCTTCCCGTTGCTTATCACACTACGAAATGCCGTTTTCGATTACGAAATGTATGGGAATCAACGCCTCAAGGAAAGGGGTGGTTTCATTGTCGCCCTTCAAGTCACCTCCTAAGGCCTTTTCAGTTCGATTCTGAGCGGCGGTATGTTTGAAATGTTTTCCTCGGTCACCCATAAGAAAACTGCTTGATTTGAACACAGGGTGTCGTGGTACCGACCTCCATCGCAGACACATCAAGAAAAGGGACGAAATGTGGATAAGAGTGCCGTGATAACCTTCTCGTCGTGTGACACGTCCAGGTACCGATGGGCAGATTTGTGCTGAAATTTGGTGTCAATGCGACCACATTAATCCATATTGCAGCTCACATGAACTTCCGAGCTGTGGCGATTTCTTCACGCTGTTTGAAGCATCGCCGTGCCTGCCACGCTTTTGCACTATTACAGAGGAACGTTGTAGGCGCTTTCGACCTAAATTTCAAACTTATGTGTGGAAATGGGTGCGAATTACGTGGTTTAGAAACAGTGATCCCTTACCTTTGTAGCGCGCAGTACTTAGAGGAATATACTCGCTGCATATTTGTACAGTATGAAGAACTGGGGAGTATTTGTATTTGATGTGATGACAACGGCCTTTAATTATAGATGAAAGCAAGTTAATCTGTGTAATAAGTAGTATCAGATTACAGCTTTAATCTTAGTCACGTAAATACGTAAAAAAATATGAGTAGTAGATTGACATGCAACCAGCAATAGGAAAGGCGACTAGATTTGTGGGTAGCTTTCTGGGAAAGTGCAGTTCATCCTCTCAGAAAATTATTTCCTTGGACAATTGTACAAGCGCTTCCAGCGTACTACATTGTTCGAGGTCATGATCAAGGGTGCAATGCATGTAATGATTACGAAGGAGTGTTTCTAGGATCACAGCATGTTAGTATAGTTGTAATGTAATAGAGGTTCCCATAAAACTGAAATGGGAGGCACTGGAAGATTTTTGGTGGGGCATAACCATCTTTTGAAATTTATAAGGCCACTATTTGGGATAGGCTGTGCGACCCTGTTACTGCCTTCAGTCCAATCTGACAAAGGCACAACACCAATTCAGATTAGATTATACTGAGGCCTAAAAGTATTTAGTTTCTTCCAGTATCTTACACTTTGCAATATAGTGGCTCATTACAACTCTGTGGCAGACAGGGACACGAGCCCGGTCCTTTGTCTTTATTTGGTATGTAAGTTTGGAAACAGCGTTCACTCCGCTACAGAGTAAATGATTTACTCTCCTAAAAGTCACTATGCTGTGGATAAGTCATTTCTAAGTGATATCCTTAACGCCAAAAGTGTTAGGCTCATAGGATATGCGAGAGAGATTGTGTGAAGTTTGAAAAGTAGGAGGGAGCTTCTAACAAAATTAAAAATATGCCGTTGGGTCATGAATCGTTCTTAAGTAGGTCGGTAAGAACAACGTTCTGGGCTAGGGTACCGGTAAGGAAATCATTTTCGGTTTCACACTAAGTTACGTTCAGTTCTTCGTCACCATTGTGAATAGGCTTTTATAGATGGCGAAGTTCCACTTTTTTCAGTTACAGTCATTTATTCCTGGAGAGGGTTATATTTCCTTTCTTTATAATTTTCTTTTACTTTCTTTGATCCCCAAAGCTACTGAATTAGTTGCACTGATAACGAGAGGTATGGATAGATCTTCCATTGTCTGCATATCAATGAGGTTACGAAAGGAGTCCACAGTGAGCTCGATGTGGCTAGCGAGGTCTTGTACGAGGTGTGGAGAAACTTACTGAACGAAAAACTGTAGGATCTGCGTGGACTGGGCCGCTTACAGCATCATGACGCTTACCTCCTGAGATCCTAAGCGATCCTGTGCTCCTTTCTGCTGCTAAAGTGTTGAAGACTGAAGGTCTAGCTAGTGTGCCAAATCCCAGCGCGAGACTTGCCACATTCCCAGAACTTACTGCGGTTCTTTGATAAAGAGCAAGGTGGAAATCTTACACTGGAAGGATTAGTCGATTCTGTAACTGCGTATGTCACAGGTGGAGAGAGTACATTGAGGGCCACTGTGAGGGAGAAGGCTTTTCTGATGACGTGACAGAAGAGTCGATATAGAAGAGACAGGGGATCATGTATTAGAATCATAACTTAAAAGGGCTTTGGGGATGATCGAATAACGCAGAAGGGAAAGTTAAAATTCCATCGTAATTACTAAAATCATTGGGATAAGTGGCAAGAGAACGTCTTTTCACGTTGGTGTGTAGAATGTATGAGACTGGCGATATACGTCTGACTTTCTGGAAAACATCATCCACACAATTCCGAAGATTCCAAATGCAAAATTATCACACAATCAGATTAACAACGTCCATGTTGTTGACTATAAAAATAGGAAGAAAATTGAGTATGTGTTAGCTGATCGTCGGTTTGGCTTTAAGAAAAGTAAAGGGAGTAGTGCGGTATTTCTAACTTTGCAGTTGGTAGTGGTAGCAAGACTAAAGAAAAATTAAGATGCATTCATAGGATTTGTCGCCATGGAAAGAGTCTCTGACAATTCCAAATGATGAAACATGTTCTGAGAAAAACAGGGTAAGCAATAGGGAAAGAAGGGTAATATACACTATGTACAAGAACCAAGAGGGGACAATAAGAGTGGAAAGCCAGGAACGAAGTACTCCCATTGAAAAAGGTATGAGACAGGGATGTAGTCTTTCGCCCTACTGTTCAACCTTTACGTCGAAGAAGCAATGAAAGGAACAAAACAAAAGTTTAAGAGTAGTTTAAAATTGAAGGTGAACGTGTGTCAGTTTTAAGATTCGCTGTCGACCTTGTCATCCTTAGTGAAAGTGAAGAATAATTACAGGATCTGCTGAATGGAATGAGCAGTCTAATGAGAAAAGAATATGGATTGACAGTAAATCGAAGAAATAAGTGAGAGGCAGAAGACATGAAAACAGCGAAGAACTTAACACCAGGCTGGTGTTCGCGAAGTAGATGGAGATAAGGAATTCTGCTACCTAGGTAGCAAAATAACCCGTGATGGGTAGAGCGAGGAGGACGTAAGAATCAGACTAGCACTAACCAAATGGCATTCCTGGCCAAGAGAAGCTACTTCTATCAAACTTAGAATGTAATATGAGGAAGAAAGTGGCTCAAATGGCTCTAAACACTCGTTGATCTCGTGACGTTCATTGATGATACATGGTTTAATCATATTTCACAAATCAGTGCCATAATTTTAGCCTGTTAGGAGGTATTGTAACAGATACTTTATTTGTCATCTAGAAGAAATACAAGAGCTATGAATTGCCGACGACGACGGGATGAGAAAAGAAATTGACTGTGAAGTTTTCAGGTGAACCATCACGGTATCTTGCTTATGCGAATCATGAAAACGGCTGAATACTCAAATGTTGCTGGACGAAAGGAGCTTAAACTGCTACTCTCTCGAATGCGGATCTAGAGAGTGACTTGGTGAACTGCTTAGCACAGCGGACTCGTATTCGTGAGGACCATGGTTCAAATCCCCGCAAAGCCATCTAGATTCAGGATTTCCGTGATTGCACTAAGCCGCTCCAGGCATGTTCCGGGTTGAAAAGAGAGTGGTCGATTTCCTTACATGTGGTCGTCTCTAATGAGCGCATTGTCGACGGGACGTGAAACTCCAATCTTTCTTCTTTCCTTAAGACATCTCATTAACTAGGAGCACAATATAATAATCTGCATTGGTAAGTATGTTCATATCTTCAGTTAACACAAAGCAATTGTTTCAGCTATTACCCTATGGAGCACAGATCAGTATTTTCAGACTTTCCACTACCGTGCTAGGGATAGAATCTACTAAGTGGTAGAATGTTGGAGACAGTAGCATGACCTGAGACTTGATTACATAAAAGAATGAATTAATGCCAAAACAAATCTTCAGCCTATAATTGCCACAATGAGCTATTTCCATCTTGCCATGTTATATTCTTCACAGGGAACTGAGTACACGATTTAAAAGAAAATATAACGATCATTGAAGTTATTCCATGAAGTTTACCGTTAACTTCGGATGTAAGTGGAAACTACCAACAATGTTGAAAGTGACAGCTTACTTGTTAACTACTATGGAAATTAATGGTCAGCGACTAATCGCTAGGATATTACCACGTCTGCGAGTATCGTTCTGAGAAGCCACTGTTATGAACACGGGATTGGCGTGGCGTAAAAGCTTTGGTAGGGTGGTAACGGTCATAACAGCAGTACCGTGCTCCGTACCCTCTTAATCCTGGCTATCATATTACAGCTAAGACAGCAAACTCGTTCACCACACACACACACACACACACACACACACACACACACACACACACACACACACACTATAGAACATGCCCTTAAACGAAGAAATACTGTTGAACACATTCGGCACTCAAATTTCACTGCGGGCAACAACGCGCTTCGTTGACGTCAGACAAAAATAAAACAAGAAAGAGAATTCTAGAGTAAATATTTGTATTTTGAGACATATCAAAAGTGTGAGCGGATGAGAGGGAAATCTAACATCGCAAGCAGGCTTCTGTGAAAACATTTGTGCTATAAACAGAGAAATTTAAATGCGTATTTTGAAGGATTTTATTGTAAAAATCCGTCTTCTCAAAATACTTCGAACAACGTGAAAAAGCTTATAGTTAAGTAAATAGGGAAAAAGGATGAACACTGACATAAGAAACACCAGCTCTCATCCCAGCTAATGGTCTCAGTTCAGTAGTGAAGGGATTCCATAATTTTCTTCAGGTTTATCATATCCTGTTGAAGCCACAAGCTGATGATTAGAACACATTAAGATCAAGCTTCAGTGACGTTAGACAGCTATATTTTAATCGTTGTACCAAAGAGCTTAGACATTTTGGACTACGGCGCGTCGTCTGGACTCCCCTTTCTTTCAGTTTATTATTTAGTCAAGGAGATTTATTAGGGCATATCCGATGGGTTTGGAAGGCTCTATGACCAATGTTACTTTATTAAAGAGGATTGACGACAGTGATCGTCTTGCTGAATTCAGTGACAGAAATGAAGTATTTAGAGGTCTTGGAACCGAGTGCATGTTTTGTCGGTCAGTCACAGATGCTGTTGGGGGCTTTATTGGTGTCAATTTATTTAAACAGGAGCAGTATGGAAACACATGTATCAGCCAAGCCAGGGCAGGCTTTCACACAACGGAAGCCAAGGTGGAGGACATGGTTTGCGTTGCGGGAGATCCACTGGCCACAGGCAGAGGAGAACGCTTAGCTCCCTTGTCCCAGGGGCCAGTGGGTATAACTTTTTACGACTGCTTTCGCCGACTCACGACGGACCGGCGCCCGGGCAGCTGATCTTGGCAGAGCAGAGTGCATTCTCCCATCTGCGTCTACATCATACCCCGCAAGCCACCTGCTCGTGTGCCACTATCTGATGCCTCCAAACCTGCTCCACTCGCGAATAGTGCATGGGAAAAATGATTGTCGGGAAGCCTCTGTACTGGCTCTAATTTCTCGAATTATCTCCTCGGGGTCAATACGCCAGATGTGTGTGGAAATAAGCAATATGCTGTCCGACTCCTCCTGAAAAGTGCAGTCCGGAAATTTCAATAGTAAATCTCTCCGTGATGCACAAAACCTCTCGTGTAACGTCTGCCAGTGAAGTTTGTTTAGCAGCTCCGTAACGCTCTCTCCCAAGCTAAATCCGTTACGAAACGCGCCGCTCTTCATTTGATAGATCTTTTCTATGTCCTCAATCATCCCTACCTGATAGGTAACCCAGATAGATGAAGAATCGGGAGAACAAGCGCCTTATAAGCCACTTCTTTCGTGAATGAGCTACATTTCCTTAAGATTCTTCCGGTGAATCTGAGTTTGGTGTCTGCTTCTCCCACTATCTGTTTTATGTGGTCATTGCACTTAAGGTCACTCGGTAGTGACGTCTAGATATTTTACGGCAGACGCTGCCTCCTGCTGTTTGTCATCAGTGGTGTGGCTGTACAGTAGTGTATTTCTTTTCCTATGTATGTGCAGTATATTACAGGTATTTACGTTCAAGGTCGACTGCCAGAGCCTGCACCGTTCATCAGTTCTCTGCACTTCCTTCTGCAGGTTCTTACTATCTTCTGACGTTGCTACTCTGATGCAGATAACTGCATCATCTGCGAAGAGACTTAATGATCTTCCGACGCTCTCTACTGTACATATTATAAACAGCAACGGTCCTATCACACTTCCTCGTGCTACTCCGGATATTACCTTTACATCTGTCGATTTAGTTCCGTTAAGAGGGACGTGTTGGGTTCTGTCTGCAAGAAGCCCTTAATCAAATCGCAAGTCTGCTCCGATACTCCGTAAACCCGTATTTTATTATTATTATTATTAAACGGCAATACGGGGCGATGTCAAATGCCTTACTGAAATGAAGGAACACGGCATCAACCTGAGCGCCGTTGTCCACTGCGCTATGGATCTCATAGAGGAACAGAGCGAACCGCACTGCGCTATGGATCTCATAGAGGAACACAGCGAACCGAGTTTCGCTGGACCTCTGTTTCCAGAATCCACGTTAAATTTTTATAGAGGAGATGTTCATTTTCTAAAATCGTCATAACTCTTTAGAATAAAACATGTTACACAATTCTACGACAGATTGACGTCATCGATATAGGTCTATAATTGTGTGGATCTGTCTTACGGCCTTTTTCAGAAACGGGAATGATCTGTGCTTTCTTTCAGGCGTTAGATACCTTTCGTTGCTCAACGATCTACAATAAATTACTGCTAGAAGGGGAGCAAGTTCCTTCGCATAATCGTTATAGAATCTTATAGGTGTCTTATCTGGACCTGGCGCCTTTCCACTACCACGCGATTGTAGCTGCTTTTCATTTCCGCGATCGGTTATCTCAATATCTGCCATTTCCACGTTCGAACGACGATTGAAAGAAGGGACAGTGTTACGACCTTCCGCGGTGGAACAACTTCGGAAGACTGAATTCAGTATTTCGGCCTTCTCTCTGTTATCTTCCGTTTTGGTGCCGGTATCGTCGTTGAGATAATGAATGGATGATTTTGACCCACTTACTGATTTTACATACGACCAAAATCTCTTAGGGTTTTTACTCAGGTCGGTTTACCACGTGTTACATTCAAAATCGTTCTACACTTCTCTCATTACTTTTCTTACGCTCATTTTTGCTTCGTTCAGCTTTTGCTGTCATCTAGGTTTTTACTTCTCTTGAATCTGAGATAAAGTGCTCTTTCTTTACGTAGCGCTTTTCTAAAACGGCTGTTAAACTATGGTGAATCTTTCCTATCCCTTAAAACCTTATTCGGAACGTACTTGTCTAGGGCATATTGAACGATGCCTTTGAACTTTTTCCATTTGTTCTCCACGTCTTCGTCCTCATCACCGAATATTCGATGCTGACTACTGAGATATTCTGAAACTTGTATCCTGTTTCCGTTACTGAGAAAATATATCTTCCTACCTTTCTTAACATTCCTAGTTGTTTTTGATGCCGTCACAGACTTATAATCACTGATACCTTCCTCCACGTTAACTGATTCGGTAAGTTCAGGTCTGTTTGTCGCCAGGAAGTCTAAGACATTACCCTCACGAGTTGTTTCTCTAACTATCTTCTCAAGGTAATTTTGCGGACAAGACATCCAGAACAATGCCACGCGACTCTCTGTCTCTGGCACCAGTTTTGATGGCATAACACTCCCAATCTATGTGTGACGAGTTGAAGTCACCCCCTATTAAAACGCCATGATCAGGAAAATTACTAATGATATTCTGCAAGTTGGTCTGAAGCGCTCTACAACTAAAGATCATGACCAGCACGCAATCAGCATTTTTGACCGTTCCTTGATACTCAGTTTCACCCAGATTCATTCAGATTCGGAATCCCTTATAACCTCGCGAGATTTTATCAAATTTTTACTACAATAAACACGCCGCCACCGTTGGTGACTACCTATCCTACAATCTGATTGTAGTATTTCATTTTCATTGACGTCTGGTTCCAACCAGCTTTCTGTTTCCAATACTATCTGTGCATTACAACCTTCAGCAAGTGATACTAACTCTGGAACCTTTCCTTGGATGCTCCTGCAGTATACTAAAATCATATCAATCTCTTCTATCTCTCATCTGCGAGGAGCAAGTTTTTCTGAGGTCACTGTGGCTGATTTAACAATCAGATCGTGTTAGGTTCTAAGGGAGGGGTTCTCTAACGTAAGAAGAGCCCCATGTGCACGCCACACATATTCCGCTACCCAGGTAGCCGCTTCCTGCGTGAAGTGCACGTGTGACCTGTTAAGGGGAAACCTACAAGTCTGCACCCGATAGCAGAGGTCGAGAAATTCGCATCCGATGCCGTCGCTGAGCCATCTGAACCTCTGCTTTAGACCTTCCACTCTGCTCCAAACCAGAGGACCGCCATCAACCCTGGGTATGATGCCACAAATAGACAGCTTAGCCTGCACCCCACATGCGTTGCTGTTTGCCTTCACCGAATCAGCCAGCCGCCCAAAGGAGCCGAGAACGGCCTCAGAACCCAAGCGGCAGGCGTCTTTCGTGCCGAGATGTGCTACTACATGCAGCGGGTTGCACCCAGTGCGCTCGATAGCCTCCGTTTCTGCACGTGTCCTCACGATGTTTCCGGTGGACCTTCCTGCGAGATCAGTATCTGTTACGCTTGTGAAAACATTTCGAATCAGCGACCAAAATGAGCCTGCACTGCTGGACGCGTGGCACTGTGTTCCTGGGATAGACGTTACGTTTTTTCGAGGTCACGTAGACACTTAAAGTGAGCTGATCTCGCATGTGCTGCATAGCTGAGTTTTGATGGGGACATCGATTGTGATTGCAAGAGGTGTACAAGTAGAGGCCTGTTCGGTGCCATGAGATTAGCTGGCACTGGTATAATGGATTTGTCCAACTTCTGGAGGGAGGCTGTATGGTAGACAGAGATATATGCATTTGGCACATAAGAATACATCCGTTTTCGTTTTTTTTTTTAAGTTTTTGGATTGTATCCCACGTACTCGTTTTGCGAGCTTGAGTGGAGTCTGACAAAGTGGGATTCATGTGGAGGTTGTGAAGGAGAATGGAGTCTCAGAGAGTACATTTTTGCAGTGAACAAGGAAGAAGAGTGATTGACTTAGACTTAGGCACGAAGGTGGATCCGGACAAGAGGAGGAGACGGAAGTCTACTGTTCGAGACGATGGAAAGACATACGGTGAGCATTTCACAGCGTTGACATGAGGACGCTTTAAGATGTACGCACAACAACCAAGAGGGAATAAATACACAGGGCGGCAAAGAACGAAATGCTCGGATTAAACAAGGTAAAATGTGTGACTGGAGCCTCCCGTCGGGTAGACCGTTGGCCGGGTGCAAGTCTTTCGATTTGACGCCACATCGGCGACTTGCGCGTCGATGAGGGTGAAAAGATGTTGATTAGGACAACACAACACCCAGTCCCTGAGTGGAGGAAATCTCCGACCCAGCCGGGAATCGAGCCCGGGCCCTTAGGATTGACATTCTGTCAAGCTCACCACTCAGCTACCGGGGGCAGCATAAACGTGTTGTAAGACAGGGATGTAGGTATTCCAAGTGTAGTCGTTAGTTTATAAGCAGTGGTCCATTGTTAAACTGAAGTCGATAATGTTTCAGTATTGTCAAAAAACGAACGGTAGTATCTGTGATTTGTAACGAAACCGTGCTCGATCCCGGGTTCGAAACCCGCCGTTTCAAAATTTGATTAATAATTAGCATTAATAATCAGTACTTACGCCATAGCAGGTCACCGTCAAAAAGGGCGGAGGTGCGGACAGCAGTTTAGGGGATTCGTGTCCTTGGAATAGGAAACAGCCCTTAAGGGCGGAAGCATCAGCGATGATCAACGGGATGAGGATGCAGAAGGTAATGGAAATCGCCGCATCAAAGACACATAACGTGTATCCACAGGACATGTGGCCTGTAACTGAAAAAGTGTCCTGATGATCTTTCCATTGGCAAAAGATTCCGGAATAGTCCCCCCTTCGGGTCCCCTGGAAGGGACTGCCAAGGATGCGGTGACCATGAGAAAAAGAGTGAATAACCAACGAAAGGACACTCTCTACGAGTCGAAGTGAGGAATATCAGTAACTTGTACGTGGTAGGGAAGCTATAAAATCTAGAAACGGAAATGCAACGACTCAGTCGAGATATAGTATGGATCAGTGAAGTGAAATGGAAAGGAGACAAGGATTTCTGGTCAGATGAGTAGAGGCTAATATCAACAGCAGTAGCAGCAGCAGAGGAAAAAAAAACGGGAGTAGGATTCTTTATGAATAGGAAGGTAGGGCAGAGAGTGTGTTCCTGTCAACAGTTCAGTGATACGGTTGTTCTTATCAGAAAAGACAGTAAACCAACACTGACACCGACAGTTCAGGTATACATATCGAAGTCGCAAGCTGAAAATGAAGCGATAGGTAAAGTATATGAGGATACTGAAAGGGTAATACAGTACATAAAGGAAGATGAAAATCTAATAGTCATGGGGGGGCTGGAATGCAGTTGTAGGGGAAGGAGTAGAAAAAAGGTTCCACGAGGATATGAGCTTGGGCAAGAAATGAGAGAGGGGGAAGACTAATTTAGTTTTGTAAACTTCAGCTCGTCATAACGAATACTCCTTTCAAGAAACACAAGAGGAGGAGGTATACTAGCAGAAGACCGCATGATACGGAAACACTTCAGTTACATTGCATCATGGACGGAGATTCCGAAATCAGATATTGGATTATAAGGCGTGCTCAGGAGCAGATACAAACTCAGATCACAATGAAGTAGTGTTAAAGGCTGCGCGGGATTAGCCGAGCGGCCTAAGGCGCTGCAGTGGTGGACTGTGCGACTGGTCCCGGCGGAGGTTCGAGTCCTCCCTCGGGCATGGGTGTGTGTGTTTGTCCTTAGGATAATTTCGGTTAAGTAGCGTGTAAGCTTAGGGACTGATGACCTTAGCAATTAAGTCCCATACGATTTCGCACACATTTGAACATTAGTGATAAAAAGTAGGCTGAAGTTTAAGAGATTAGTCAGGAAGAATCATACACAAAGAAGTGGGATATGGGAGGACACATGAATGACTAGATACTCTTGAAGTTCTCTAAGACTGTAGATACAGAAATAAGGAATAGCCCAGTAGGCAGTATAGTTGTAGAGGAATGGACATCTCTAAAAAGATCAGTCACCGAAGTTGGAAAAAAATATAGGATACAGGGAATGTAACTGCCAAGGATTCACATGTATTAAAAGTAATACTTCAGATAATCGATGAAAGTAGGTAGTACAAAAATGGACAGGGAAATTCAGGAATCCAGAAATACAATTCTCTGAGGAACTAAGTAAATAGGAAGCGCAGGGAAGCTAAGACGAAATGGCTGCATGAGAAATGTGAAGAAATCGAAAAAGAGAAGGTTCTCGGAAGGACGGGCTCAGCATATAGCAAAGTGGAAAGAACCTTCAGTGATATTAAAACCAAGGGTGGTAACATTGAGATTGCGACGGGAATTCAACTGCAAATTCGGAGGAGAGAGTGGGTAGTTGAAAAGAGTACACTGAAGGTCTCTATGAGAAGGAACATTTGCGTGACGTGGTAGAAGAAGAAAGAGGAGTCGATTTTGAAGAGACAGAGGATCAAGTATTATAATCAGAATTCAAGAGAGCTTCGGAGAACGTACGAGCAAATAAGGCTGAAGGGATCGATAACAGTCCATTAGAATTTCTAAAATCACATGGGGAAGTGGCAACGAAATGAGTATTCCCGTTGGTGTTCGGAAAAGTATCATCCACAGAAATCCAAAAACTGGAAGACTTTACAAGTGCGAGAATTATGGCACAATAAGCTTAACTGCTTCTGCATTCAAGTTGCCCACAAGAGTAATACACAGAAGAAAGGAAAAGAAAATTGACGATGGGCTTGTTGACGATCAGTTTGGCTTTAGAAAGGTACAGGCACTAGGGAGGCAATTACGACGTTGCGGTTGATTATGTAAGCAGGACTAAAGAAACATCAAGACGCGTTCGTTGGATTTTCGACCTGTAAAAACCGTTCTACAGTGTAAAATGGTGCAAGATGTTCCAAATTCTGGGAAAAATAGGGATAAGCTATGCGGAGAGAGGGGTAATATACAGTATGTACAAGTGCCAGGGAGCAATAATAGGATTGGACGACCAAGAACGAAGTGCGCAAGTTAAAAAGGGAGTAAGACAGGATGTAGTCTTTCGCCCCTACTGTTCAATCTGTACATCGAAGAAGCAATGATGGAACTAAAAGAAGGTTTCAGGAGTGGAATTAAAATTCAACGTGAAAGGATATCAATGATATGATTCGCTGATGGCATTGCTATCCTGAGTGAAAGTGCAGAAGAACTACATGATGTGCTGAATGAAATATACAACCTAATGAGTACAGAATATGGACTGAGATTAAATCGAAGAAAGACTTAAGTAACGAGAAGTAACAGAAATGAGAACGACGAGAAACTTAACATCAGGGGTGATGTTCACAAAGTAGATGATGTTAAGGAATTCTGCTACTTGGGCAGTAAAATTAACAATGACAGACGGCGCAAGGAGAACTTCAAAGGCAGATTAGCAATGGAAAAAAGGCTTTCCTGGCCATGAGAGGTCTACTATTATCAAAAATAGGCTTTAATTTCAGGAAGAAGTTTCTAAGAATGTACTTCTGGAGTACAGCATTGTATGGAAGGGATGGGATGAAGGACATTTGTAAAGACATCAGGTAATGACTTCCATAGTAGTAGAGGGAGCTGTAGAGGGTAAAAACTGTACAGGAAGACAGGGTTTGGAATGCATACAGCCAATAGTTGAGGACGTAGGTTGCAACGTCTACTCTGAGACGAAGAGGTTTGCACACGAGGGGAATTCGTGGTGGACTGTTCAATCCAATCAGAAGACTGATGTCCCGAAAAAAAAGACCTCTTGAAGTCCCTTAACATGTGTGATTATTACTTCTGCTTCCACACTAGCTTCTTCTTCTTCTTCTTTCTGCCATTGATTTTGAAACGTCCCCTTAGAAAAATTATAAATGACTACTTAAACTGTCACACAATATTTTTAGCGCAACGGAATCTGACTTTCAATAATCCCTACAAGAGAATGGCCCTGACTAAATTAACCTATACGTTTCACAAATCACTTACCTCACAAAAATCTTCGTTACTCAAACTACTGCAATACAGCGAGCGCCACTACTGCCAGCTAAATAAAAGATTCTAACTACTGAAGGCACTAACTACTGATAGGCATAGTTAGCAAATGAAAGATTTTGATAGAGAACAAACAATGTATTTACCTTAATAGTGTTCAAAAGTCATAATATATATATCAGTTCATGACAGCCATTCTTACAAATTTACTGTTTCTGATGGACACACGTCCAGATCATCCGCTCTCAAAACACTCCCATTTCTCTCTGCACATCCACCACTGCTGGCGGCTCACCTCCAACTGCGCAACGCTACGCGCTGTTCACATCCAGCTGCCCAACACTACAATGGCAGACAACAATGCAAACTAGCCACAGACTGCACACAGCACAGCCAGTGATTTTCATACAGAACACTACGTGGCGTTACCAATAAGCAACCTACTTACAATTTTCACAGAAGTTCGTGTAGGAACTGGTATTAGTCTTACAGTATGTTTTGAGAATTGATTGCAACGACGATGGGAAAAGAACAAATTGATGCAGGATGGCGCTGTTCATTTATTCATACAGCTTTATCTGTGCTCATAGAATTTAAAATGAGCCGTTATGTAAATAATCCTTGCTTTTATTAATTTGAATCATCCACATGTCATGGGAGACGCAATACATTCAGAGTCATTTATTTTTACTGTTCCGTATTCGGCTAAATAAACGTGAACTGCTACTGTAAAAAATATTTCTTTTTGCCGTTATGAACAGCCATATTTCTTTGTGTGCTGTACTGGTAGCAGTATCCTCACTCAGAGAAATTCCCTAAGTTTTCTATTTTTTTTTTTTTTCAGGATACGGTATACGGGTAGGTCACTTGCGAGCGTTATAACATTTGTTAGAGTTGACAATAAGTTTCAGAAAGAACCAACAAGGTCACTAGGACGATGGTAAATATAATGTTTGAATGGCATGTACGTGTTGTTAGTTACAAAATAAGCAATGTAAATTCGAGGATGGAATAACAACAACATTATGAAAAGGCTAGATTGCTGCTCACCAATATAGAGGAGACGTTGAGCCACAGACAAGCACAACGAAAAGATTCCTCCAAACTTCAGATTTAGGTCAGAAGGCATTCTTCTGAAGTAGAAAACTAAAACGTACAGCAGTCCTTTCGTTATACCAATCTGCGACTCAACGCCTCCTCTATGTGGTGGGCAGCAATCAACCCTTTTCTCAATATTGTTGGTTTTAAAAACAGCATTTTGCCCACCTTCGTAGAGTGCGAAAAAGTAAATCCTTGTGATGGTGCTGTCCACACAATATTTTTGAGTTTCGTAGATGTCCGAAGTATGTTTCCTACCGACAGAAAACGAATCGTGTGGTGCACATCCAGGTCAACGTCATGAACTAAGTCAACTACGTGGCTTGTCACAAATACCATTAGTAGAGACGTGGAAAGAACCTCGAAGTAATCACGGGAAATACATCTGATCGAATGTTAACTAAGAGAATATTATCATTTCGCTGAAAGAATTATACAACAAATCTGTAAGTTTAATTAGCCATAGCGCTAATATCTATTGTCTTCGCGATTACAAGCATATTTCCTGGTCGTATACGATGTTAGTATCTATCGCACATGATTCTTCTACAATAATTCAAACAGATATCGTATTCAATGAGAACTTTCCTATTGACTTCAACGACAGACATAAAATACCTTCTTTTGCGCGGAATACCAGTTCGGTAGGCCTAATAAAGAATTTATGGAAGAAAACAGTGACAATAGAGGAATGGTTCTTCGGAAGTCTAAAGAAGTATTCTGGAAATGTTTTAGCGATTTTGATTTCTTCACAGTAGACGTTAAGTTTTTAGTATATCATGGACTATATATATAGGCTGTACAGTTACTCAAATGAGACACGTCAGCGATGAAACTCTTCTGAAAAAAGCTTAATATAGCTATGTTCATAAAATCTGTTTCTTTATTTCTTGAAAGACAATTTTAGTTTCCCTGGGAGCAAATGGCAAAATGCGAATGTCGCTGCGCAAAGCCTCCGGCTTATTTACGATGTTACAAAAATTACCCTGACAATTGGTTGCTCCATTGTGCTTATTTTTAACTGCCGTGTGACGCATAAATTCAAATTAAGCCACAGCAGTGGAGGTGGTCGGAGGCCTTCTCCGGGGCGGAAGTTCGGCCATTGTCCGCCGCGGAGCCCGGCGTTGCCGTCTTCCGGTCGCCAGAGTTAAGAGGACAGCTGCAAAAAGCCCAGCTCCAGTACTTGCCGGGCATTAAGAATTTTCTGAAAGAATCCAAAATATGTGCACCATTAATCCGTTAAGAACATACAAAATCTTATAATCCTTCAATAATCCTTTGATCTAAAACAAATTTTAGCGTATTGACGCTATTTATGTTCTTTAACTTACTGCCATACGGCTTCCATAGCTTATTTCAGAAAATTAATAATCGTACATCTTTCATAATTCTGATTATACTCAGGCTAGTATATTGTGTAGTATTTGGGACTCTTCTCTAAATTACACAGCTGTCCAACGTTAATGTGGAACCATTTACGACATAATGATGAAACATAAGGTCTACTTTGTACGTGATGTGAAAAGTGATTTGACAATTACGACATGTAATACGAAATATTATTGATGTGCTTGATAATGACAAGTACTTGAAGTTGGCTATTTAAATAAATACAGTCTATATCACAGCCTTCTATGGATCACGTTTTCTTTTATTAAAGTTAGACGCGTCCCTTTCGTTATATCTTTTCGGTTTATTTGCCCCTCCTTTGCAACAGTTAACTACTAGTCCTGTATCTTCCATCCTTTTCATCCTGCAGCCGTTACGCTGGGCTCCGCCCACCCTCAAGTTCCATATGTAGGATACACGGCCGACGTCTCTCCTGCCTCATGCTACCCATCTTAACAGCTAAAGTGACAGCAAAAGTTACTCTGCAGTACCCCCTTCATCTATAAACCCTGTAGGTCCGTCCAGATTGTTCTAATCAGTTTACGCTGTGGTAATTCTTTAAGAAGTTCTTTAAGTAATACGAAACCCATTAATGTCGAAATCCGCTGAAGTAAAACGTCTTCCATCTATAGCAAAATCATGAAAGGATTATATGACAACTCAACAGGAGCTTCCCTGTAGTGACATCTACGTATTCGAAACGGAACAACCTATTACTTTTTATCGAAGATGTACTCGCGTTAGACATCAGGTGTACAGTTGATTATTATCCTAGGGAAATCTCTGCCGACCCCGGATCTGTACCCATATTTCCTGCTTAGTAGCCGGCCGCTGTGGCCAAGTGGTTCTAGGCGCTTCAGTCCGGAACCGTACTGCTGCTACGATTGCAGGTTCGAATCTGCCTAGGGCATGGATGTGTGTGATGTCCTTAGGTTAGTTACATTTAAGTAGTTGTAAGTCTAGGGGACTGATGACCTCAGATTTTAAGTCCCATAGTGCTCAGAGCCAGTTGAACCTTCTTAGCACAAGCAGCAGTTTAACCACTTAGGCTATTCGTGTACACCTCATGGATTGAAACAAACTTCTATATGTCACCGCTTGTCCACTTGCGCGCTTACAGTGAACAAAGCTGCTTGACTCATGAAATAGTGACGAAGAGTTTGTTAGACGCTACCGCAGACGCGGTGTGCACCAATTACAGCGCCAATGTAGGTGCACCTAATTTGTTACCCCACAACTATTGAGGGCACGGAAGGAGTGAACAGGCGGAGCAATCTGCGGTTCTACCTATTGCCTGTCCCATAATTATCCGTGGCTCTCGAGACGATTCGTGGTTCTCAACCACTAGCAGCAGCAACATCGGTAGCTCAGCATTATCGTCGGTTACATTCTTCGTCGTCCGCACTGCTACAGCGTCGCAAGACTTTTAACTAATATAGTACAGACGCTACAGAGTTGCTTTTCTTTCACTGGCCTTAATAATTTTCTTCAATACTAATCTGCGGTTGTTAAAACTTGTAAGGCAACATAGTTGTCATTGTCCTCTGACGTTATTACCAATCAGAGTCCCTTTCCTTTCCATGGAATCACCGAGTGTCGTAAAATATGAAAACTGATTTACTATTTACTGCCACTTTTGTTTGTTTGCTAATGACTAGTTTCAGCCTAAATTCTACTGGCTCAATAACTGTTCATTGTTGTACTGCATAATAGATGTTTAAGTAACTTGCAGTTTTGAGTATCAACTTCACTTACTCAAAGTAACGTAAAATTTCACTGGCAGAACTAGTAATTAAAGATACAACACGAATTAAGAGCGCGGAATTTCATGTATTCCGTATTTAACTTAGCGAATGAGTTCTGCTGGCTTGGTACGTATTTTATTGTTCTTATGTTAAAAGTAAATCAGTTGCTCATTTGCTTAAAGAAGGCTCAGTTCAATCTTTCAATAATTAAAAGTAAATTTCTCGCCTCTTTCCAAATTTTGTATTACGTTACTCTGAGGCTACTGCAAATCATTTTTTACGTAACAAAGTTTCAGTACAGAGAGACCAGAATAAGTAACTGCAAACTCAGTGCTTTCTCATTTATTTATTTTCTTGTAAGCTGTTGCATTTTGAAAAAGCGTGACAGTCTTCTATTGCCATGCCAGTGATTATTTTCTTAATTTTCTTTGCCATTATCGTTGTCAGAATACTGGATATTCACTGCCCTAGAGGGCTAGTGACTAACTATCTCTTGTTTGCTAATCATTATTTTTGGATTAAATAGTATGTGGTACCCCTTCCCTCTGTGTGGTTCGTGAGCGATTGCACTATATTCTATCCATTTCAAAATTATCCTCTTTTTCGAAACCCATGCTGATTCCTACAGAGTAACATTTCTAGTCTGCAGAAAAGTCGCTATACTCGAACATATTACGTCTTCCAAAATTCTACAACTGATCGACGTCAGAGATATACGTCTATAGCTCTGCACATCTGTTCAACGTCCCTTCCTGAAAACGGGGTTGACCTATGCCCTTTACCAATCCTTTGGGACGCTACGCTTTTCTAGAGACCTACGGTACACCGCTGCAAAAAGGGGGGTAAGTTCCTTCGCATACTCTGTGTAAAATCGAACTGGTATCCCATCGGTTCCAGTGGCCTTTCCTCTTTTGAGCGATTTAAAATTTGTTTCTTCTATCCCTCTGTCATCTATTTCGATATCTACCATTTTGTCATCTGTGCAACAATCTAGAGAAGGAACTACAGAGCAGTCTTCCTCTGTGAAACAGGTTTGGAAAAAGACATTTAGTATTTCGGCCTTTAATCTGTCATGCTCTGTTTCAGTACCATTTTGGTCACAGAGTGACTGGACATTTTGTTTTGATCCACCCACCGCTTTGACATAAGACCAAAATTTCTTAGGATTTTCTGCCAAGTCAGTACATAGGACTTTACTTTCGAGTTCATTGAACGCCTCTCGCATAGCCCTCATCACACTACATTTCGCTTCGCGTAATTTTTGTTTGTCTGCAAGGCTTTGGCTCTGTTAATGTTTGCTTTGAAGTTCCCTTTGCTTACGCAGCAGTTTTCTAACGCGATTGTTGTACCACGGTGGCTCTTTTCTCCATTTCTTACGATCTTGCTTGGCACATACTCATCTAATGCATATTGTACGATGGTTTTGAACTTTGTCCACTGATCCTCAACACTATCTGTACTTGAGACAAAACTTTTGTGTTGAGCCGTCAATTACTCTGAAATCTGCTTTTTGTCACTTTTGCTAAACAGAAAAATCTTCCTACCTTTTTTAATATTTCTGTTTACGGCTGAAATCATCGATGCAGTAACCGCTTTATGATCGCTGATTCCCTTTTCTACGTTAACTTTTTCAAGTAGTTCGGGTCTGTTTCTCACCAGAAGGTCTAATACGTTATCGCCACGAGTCGGTTCTCTGTTTAACTGCTCAAGGTAGATTTCAGATAATGCACTTAAAGAAATTTCGCTCGGTTCTTTGTCCCTGCCACCCGATATAAACGTTTGTCTCCCATTCTATATCTGGCAAAATAAAGTCTCCACCCAGAACTATAACGTGGTCGGGAAATCTACTCGAAATATTTTCCAAATTTTCCTTCAGGTGCTCTGCCACAACAGCTGCTGAGCCAGGGGCCTATAGAGACATCCAATTACCATGAAGACATGTTAAATTTACCTTCTGCGTTATTTGATCGCTATTTCGGTTAAATCTTAATGTAATTTTGGATTTCCTACGTAATACATATTGACCCTCATTTCTTCTTCTAAACGTTCTCAAATGCATACTGACAGTTATTTGTCCACTGCCAAGGAATATTCTTTCTTAACAAACTTACTAATGGCTGTGCATTAATGAATTGTTCCTCTATGAACTGTCGAAAAAAGTGAGGCTAAACCCAAAAACGTCTCAAGTTGTTTCTTACCCTAGGTGTACGAAAATTTTTAATAGCGCTGATCTTGGCAGTATCCATCAAAATTTCTTCGTCATCAATTAAATGACCCAAAAATTTTATCTTCTTCATTCTGATGTGATACTTTTGCATGTTTGCGGTTATTCCAGGGCTCCTAAGAGTTTCCAATAATCTCTCTAATAAGCAGTTGTGCGGTTCCCATGTTGCAGTAGCGATTAAGATGGCATAGACGAACAGGGTGGGCTGACTCCTTAGTTATGGTCCTAACTGCATCTTATGTCATTATAAAAACTCCTGCACTCACAATCAAAGCGAAAGGCAATTCTTTAAACTTATAACTTCTTCCGGCATATATGAAGGCTGTATATTGTCTTGATTGTTCATCCAGTTTGATCTGCGAATAGGAAGTCCATAGGTCAATACTGGTAAAGTACTTGGCGCCATGAAACTTCTGAATGAGGTCGTCTGTATTTTCTGGGTGAGTTCTCACTGGTACAATAATGGTATGACGACTCTTGCATCCAACACCAATCTTACTTTTCCCCCCGGTTTAGGTACAGCTAACAGCGGACTGCAATGTGGACTGACCAGTGGTTCTATCAGGTCCCAGTTCATCATGCTGTTTGTTTCTTCACTTACTGATTTCTTCAATCTCCATGGAATTGGACATTACTTATTACAATACGTCTCATAGGGAAACACCTCCAAATGGCACGTAAATCCCTTAATACTGGCACTTTACTAGAAACTTGTTCCCCAGGACTTACGTCTTCTAATAGCACCTCAATGATCCTCATTCCATCGTTGTACCTGAAAGAATTTACAGGTGATTGCTTGCCCCTTTCTTCAAAAACCTGGATGCATTTCTCCAAAAGATCTACCAGATGATCATTTCGTTCGTTCTCCAATCCATCAGTTTCCTTTGCCTTTTCTTCCACTTGTTCTGCTATCCCGAGTATCGTGCTTTCCTTTACTTCTTCTGTACGTTTACATCTCCTTTCTTTTGTAATGAGCTTAATACCATGCTCAGGACAGTAATTTCCCATGCTCTTTTCTTCCATGATCAGATCAACTTGTGCCATTTCTCCCATTATCACAAACTGAAGTCTATTTTTAAGTCCTTCTCTCGCATAGTCTCTAATATGATGATACAATCTTCTATTAATTTTTGAATTACTAGGAACACGCATCTTATCGCTGTGTTTCCTATTCTTACATCTAGCAAAGTTTGTATCTGGTCTGGTTGCGAGTGGTACCCAATGCTCCAATGATCTTACAGTTTCGTATCGGCAACGTTGGTAACTCTGTCTTCTGGGATAGCCGTTTAATTAAATCGTTGGAGATCGCGTTTATCGAAGCTCCGGTATCCAAGATTACTCTCATAGATATGTTTAATATTTCAGCACGGATCGCTGATACTGGCACTTTACTAGAAACTTGTTCCCCAGGACTTACGTCTTCTAATAACACCTCAATGATCCTCATTCCATCGTTGTATTTATCGACCGAACCTCTGGGCATAATCCAGTCGAATTCAGTTTAAATTGCCCGTTCTAGCCGGTCCACTGTTGTCATCGGTTGCTTCAACTATGACCGGTGGTTGTTCTCGCCAGGGGTGATTATTTGTTGGCCTTGGCCTCGCGTCTTATATGATTTGATTACTTTCTGATTAGTTTGTACTTGATTTCTACGGTCGTGACAGACATGCTTGTACCTCCTTTCAAATCGCTTCTGTCTGTTTCTGTTCGGATCATAATTTCTTCCATTATTCTGCTGTTCCATACAGTTTGCTCCAATGTTGTAACCATTATTCATATTGGTTTGATGAAATTTATCCATATGTCTTCCATTTATTCACCTATAATTACTGTAATAACATATCTGCCTATTTTCCATTTGATAGAATTTTTGATTGAATCTACTACAGACATGAATTCTTCCATATTACCTTCTAAAACACGCAGCAGTTTTTTCCTGATCTCCATCGGAAGCTGAGCTTTGACGACCATTATCACACTTTTGTAATCTATTGGTTGATTCACATATCTTGGTTTATTCAAATATTTTTCGAAGTATCTCCTTAAGTTCCCGTTTCGGTAAGAGAAGGGGTGTGAGTTATGTACTTCCTTCTTCAAACTCTCCTGAATGCCTCTTGACCGATACCTATTGAGGATTGCCTTCTCACTTGTCTACTACTTCAGTCACACACAGAATAACCATCGCCTTGGATATAACCTGATACATATTCGATTTCCTGTAGATCAGACCAAGTTCGTTTTAACAATCCTCTGAATCGTCTGATAAATACGACAGGATTTAATGTCTTCGTTTCCGGAAAAATATTTGGAACTGCCTATGCTTTAACATTTTCTCTTCCATGATTGCTGTTGTTGTTGTTGTGGTCTTCAGTCGTGAGACTGGTTTGATGCAGCTCTCCATGCTACTCTATCCTGTGCAAGCTTCTTCATCTCCCAGTACCTACTGCAACCTACATCCTTCTGAATCTGCTTAGTGTATTCATCTCTTGGTCTCCCTCTACGATTTTTACCCTCCACGGTGCCCTCCAATGCTAAATTTGTGATCCCTTGATGCCTCAAAACATGTCCTAACAACCGATCCCTTCTTCTAGTCAAGTTGTGCCACAAACTTCTCTTCTCCCCGATGCCACCCAATACCTCCTCATTAGTTACGTGATCTACCCACCTTATCTTCAGCATTCTTCTGTAGCACCACATTTCGAAAGCTTCTATTCTCTTCTTGTCCAAACTAGTTATCGTCCATGTTTCACTTCCATACATGGCTACACTCCGTACAAATACTTTCAGAAACGACTTCCTGACACTTAAATCTATACTCGATGTTAACAAATTTCTCTTCTTCAGAAACGCTTTCCTTGCCATTGCCAGTCTACATTTTATATTCTCTCTACTTCGACCATCATCAGTTATTTTACTCCCTAAATAGCAAAACTCCTTTACTACTTTAAGTGTCTCATTTCCTAATCTAATTCCCTCAGCATCACCCGACTTAATTTGACTACATTCCATTATCCTCGTTTTGCTTTTGTTGATGTTCATCTTATATCCTCCTTTCAAGACACTTTCCATTCCATTCAACTGCTCTTCCAAGTCCTTTGCTGTCTCTGACAGAATTACAATGTCATCGGCGAACCTCAAAGTTTTTACTTCTTCTCCATGAATTTTAATACCTACTCCGAATTTTTCTTTTGTTTCCTTTACTGCTTGCTCAATATACAGATTGAATAACATCGGGGAGAGATACCAGATGTATCTTCCATGATACATCTGGTATAATCACTCATAGGTGATATACTTCCATATGTCTGCTTATTTGGGCTTGTATCTGGGTACTGCTCATCACCCCCGTAATTATACATGGAGCGCTCATATCTACCTCTAGATTTCCACTCTGGGCTGGCTTCCTTTCTTTCTTCAGTAGCCGCCCCTTCACTTCTTCTATCCTTTGAGTGCACGTTTGCAAATTATGTGAAAGTTCTGCTTTCCATTTTTGGAACTCGGTTCCTACCTGCTAGCGTACTTCCTTAAACTCTTGATCTATTTGGCGAGATAACGGTGGCCTTCACTAACTTTATTCTCTACCACTTCCTTGATACCTTTATTAACAGACAGTATCACCTTCTCTTCCTTATCCCTGTCGCACAATTGTTGCTTAAACTGCTGTGTTTTCTCTTGAAACTTTTGTTCCATTCGCCCTTCACATCCGGACACTATTTACTTTACTGTTGAGGCCAGGTTTTGTACCTCTACTTCCACCGTTTGTTGTCTTCCCCGCACGGTTCCAATTTCACTGTTTACTCTGTTTATTTCGATGGGAAATTGTTTGTGGGTTGGCTTTATATTATTTCTTTCTTTCCTGATTTCTATATGTTCACTTGTCAAAGTACTGACATCAGCTAATACTTTAACTAAATCTTCCAATGTGGGCAGATCGTTCACTTTATTACGTTCTCGGCTAACTGATATATTCGCTTGAGCAGCAGACATATCCACTTGCTCAGCTAACAGTCTGAGTAGCAGACATGTTGGACTCTTCCGAAGTTAAATATTCGCTTGCGTAGCAGACATGCTCATTTGAAGAGCAGACAAGTGAGGCTGTTCTGAAGCTAAACTAGCTACGGTTTCATCAAAAATTTCATATGATTGCCCTGGGTTTTGTTCATCAGCACTGGACCGCACATTCACTTCCTGTTCCCTCTGCATTTTAAAATGTGATCTGGTTTTAATCATAAGCTTTCAACTGTTCACTATTCCTTTAATTACTTTACTCTGGATACAATTCGGCTTTACCCTGCGAAAATACACGACAGATTTATATTCCAGAATATCTCTCCACAACTGTGAACACATCAACCAAAAAACACAAATCACTCTGCATATACTGAAACATATAACAACTAAATCTACAAATATTCCTAACCCAGTCGTTATCTACAAAGACGAAACTAATGTGTGCAATGAGTGAGCATGTCATTATTGGCCTGCTTTTACTGCAGAGTAGAACCGCATGTAATTCATATGTGATGGACCCACGTTGCCGTGGCAATCTGATGTCGGATGTAGCTTACACAGGATGATTCCACCAGACGTACATGAAATTATACAAAGCAGAACATTAGTACATATACATAGCATAAAATACGCATTTATAACAACAAAACAAAATATATGCAATAAGTACATAGAACTGAATGATCGTGTATTAATTTGTTTTTGGGCATGAAATACTTGACAGTGGCTGTGTTTCACTCCTTGTAGGTCCTCTCACGTTTTACCCATTTTTATAATATTATAGATCAAAAGAAGAAATTAATGTGTTTAAGCTGGCAATAGTGCCTTTACAATACTGGTGTAATAATATGGCTAAAAATAATAACTAAATGTTTTTAAGCTAGTAATATTAAACTCGTTACTGAACTAGTGTGTGTAGTATCTCTGTTTGTATGTTAATGAAGGACAATACAATTTCCAGATTGGCATCGATTACTCCCACAGCGTACGTAATTTCGTATACGTAGACAAGTTACTCTCGTGGTGTAGAAGAAGCTGCCGACTCCGACGGTCGCCTGTAAAATTCTTGAAATGTAAGAGAAAGAAAATTTCTATAGGATCTTCTCGAACTGGGATACTGCCATTCGCATTTGGTCATTCGATGATTGAGTCCGAGTGAAATGAGTTCGTTTTAGCAGATAAATCTTTCTCTATGCTTTTGGCCATATTATTGAAGCAGGTTCTAAAGCAAACATCGAATACCAAATGTCTGAAGTTCTATGCAAGCTTGTTGTACATTACAGTTCACCACAGAATCTTTTGATCAAAAATAAATACGCAAAACTACATTTGAAATGCACCAGACTATATTATGGCTGTTAATAAACTACACATTAACGTTACGTAACGCTTTTGAATCTCAAAATCACAAATTTTACAATATGGTGGCTAACAATTACTGTTTCATACACGTCCTCTCGTTATCCTGTCTCCCAACAAAGTCCGGTCACATACCGTTTTTCTTACAGTTCTTCTTTCCCCATGGAGCAACGCCAAGTCAATGAATAAATATTTCCCTCGCGTAGGTGAAATCCGCCTCCTAACTATATATATTAGCTTTGAAATAATCGTTTCAAGGCATCTAATAATTAGTGCAGGCTAAGGAGTGTTACGCTGGTAAGGGTCTCTACTGTTAATTTGGTCATTCCTCGCCCGCCTGACTGCAATCCACCACATTAGCCACCTCAATTCCAATACATTCAGCTTCGTCCCTAACTCTATCTTATTTTCACTGCATGAACTATATGATTCATGCTTGTCCACTTCCCAAGTTAGTGCCATTCGACAGTGGTCAAAATTATTCACACTGAAATTCCCTACATCTGTACGAGAAAAAAATACACAAAATTATTCAAACATCATTAGAAATAACCACACAAATAATTTCTGCTCCATCTTGAAAATGTAGAAATAAAACATCAACAAGAATTACTAATGTAGTTGACAGTACCGTCTGATGGACCAACCTCCTCCTGTGGAGTAAACAGTCATGAGTCACACAGGCTAGATAAACACCTGTAGCTAAATAAACACCTCTAAACCCCCGATTGTTCAAAGAATAGATCTCCCATGTATAAAACAATTTCTCCGGCCGGTGTGGCCGAGCGGTTCTAAGCGCTACAGTCTGGAACCGCGCGACCGCTACGGTCGCAGGTTCGAATCCTGCCTCGGGCATGGATGTGTGTGGTGTCCTTAGGTTAGTTAGGTTTAAGTAGTTCTAAGTTCTAGGGGACTGATGACCTCAGAAGTTAAGTCCCATAGCGCTCAGAGCCGTTTGAATCATTATAAAACAATTTCGAACTTCCGATCAATTTACAAATGAGTTAACGTGTTAAATATTTAACGTTATGCGTGGAAACAATGAAAAGTTTAGAAACGGTTAGATGTTTTGTTTAGAGGTTGTTGGAAACAGTTAAATGTTTATATTAACGAACACTACTTTAGTATGGCCTGGGTAATATACTCATCGTTTTCAGCATAAGCTAGTTTTTAATACATGTCAGTGTTAACGACGTCATATCTCTTGAAATATATGTAGGTACAGTATTTACGTGATCCAGTCACATTAATTTGGCCAGCGCCTAAGTTCGACGTCAGCGTGCATCAGTGCTCTTATGGGAGAACGCGGGAAACCACTGCAGTCGTTGTAATGAGGAAACGGAGTGATTCGTCTTACGTCCAAAAGGGTATGATGATTGGCTATCGGTCCTAGAATAGAAGCATTTCCCTAATTACTAAGTTTGTAAATTGTTCGCGTGCCGTCATGGTTAAGCCATATCACACATGGCAAAATGGCATTATCTAAAACTGGCACCAAGGCAGCTGTGGTGCACCACGGACCATAAATGACAGGAATATACGACGGCTGCGGAAAAGGGTACGGGCGAACAGACGTGAGCAACTGACCCCCCCCCCCCCCCCCCCCCCGGCCCGATGAACCAGGGGGCTACGAACAGTGTCTGCTCAACGACCGTTCTTCGAACGCTGCTGCGTACAGGCCTTCTCATCAGGCGCCTGTTTCACGCACAGCCGTTGAATGGTGGCGAAGGCTGGACTTTTCACACCGTTACCACAACTGGACTTCCCCGAGTGGCGACAGGTGGCATTTTCAGATGTCTCACGTTTTCCGCTCCATCGGGCGGATACCTGTCGGCGTGTACTGTGTGAAACATGTGAAAGAAACACCCTGCAACAATAGCCGTAAGATTCAAGCCGGAACTTGAAGCATGTGATCTGGGTAAAGATCTTGTAGAATCCCCTGGGTGGTCTCGTCATTCTAGAAGGCACAAATATGCATGAAACCTAGGGGACTATGCCTATCGCTACATGCAGTTCGCTTTTCTTCGATACGATGGCATCGAAAATGGTTCAAATGGCACTGAACACTATGGGACTTAACTACTGAAGTCATCAATCCCCTAGAACGTAGAACTACTTGAACCTAACTAACCTAAGGACATCACACGCATCCATACCCGAGGCAGGATTCGAACCTGCAACCGTACCGGTCGCGCGACGATGGCATCTACCAACAGGACAAAGCGTCATATTACACAGCTCGCAGTGCTAGGAGTGTGTAGAAAACGCCAGGATGAGTTTACCGTACTCCCCTGGCCACCAAGTCGAGGATCTGTGGGATCACCTTAGTCGCGCTGAATGCATCATTGACAGTCAACAGAGAAACTAGAGCAGTGGAGTCGGCGTGGCCCCCCATTCCTGACGGTACACTATAAGAACCTCACTCAGTTCCTACACGTCTCACAGCGATCCACGCTGCAAAAACTGGTTTTGCATGGTTTTTGATAGGTGGTTACATTAACTGGACAGTGTCTACATGTGGTGGCAAGTTTGGATGACAGTTCAAAGCCGTGCAGAATGTCCACGCGGTTTGAAGCGCCATGTCACGGTTTTTGCGGCCACTCCTGCCGGAGGTTCGAGTCCTTCCTCGGATATGGGTGTGTGTGTTGTTCGTAGCGTAAGTTAGTTTAAGTAGTGTATAAGTCTAGGGACCGATGACGAGAGCAGTTTGGTCCCTTAGGAATTCACAAACATTCGAACATTCGACAGTTCACCAGTCGAGTGGCTACTACAACACATATAAAGAACACTTCAGTGCAGCTGTTTAATACAAAACACTGAAATTGGATGAAATACATGTCCACATGAAAGACTAAATTTAATTTTTACTGCCGCTGAACCCAGTGATATTACTTTGAATAGTAATGAATAACAGTCACGTAACTTTGGTATACAGTTCTGAGTAACGATGCTAGTTCTCTGACGGATCTGAGCTATGATGATGCTGTTACCATAGTCGGCCGTCGAAGAGTTGGGCGAGCGGCGCTGCTCTCTGGCGTAAATAGACTTCCGGCAGTGGCGGAGTATCGACCCATTGAGGGCAAGTCTTTGTCGATGTCCCTTATCCGTCGCTGCTTCTGGCGGCGGCTGTCTTTACTTTGTGATTCCGTCGAAAGATACCAACCTTACTACGGAGCGACACTGCACATTCAGTGGTATGTGCGGATACTGTCTGCAAAATGTGTTGTGAGTAGACTTAGTAATAAAGAAATAGCCGGCCGGAGTGGCCGAGCGGTTCTAGGCGCTACAGTCTGGAGCCGCGTGACCGCTACGGTCGCAGGTTCGAATCCTGCCTCGGGCATGGATGTGTGTGATGACCTTAGGTTAGTTAGGTTTAAGTAGTTCTAAGTTCTAGGGGACTGATGACCTCAGAAGTTAAGTCCCATTGTGCTGAGAGCCATTTGAACCAATAAAAAAATAATAAATGAACACTTCAAACCTGAGTTCGCAGTTTTACTGTATGAATAACGAAAATTAAGTAATCGATAAACTTTTTCCTTTCACTATTTTGTGAAGCGTGTAGGCGCCGAAAGGTTTCATAAAAGTTTGAAATTATACGTAAGTTTGTTGCAAGTCTTTAAATGCTGTCATCCTCACATAGTGGATGAATGTGGAATGAGCATTTGCACGCGGCGAGTTACGTGGCCTGAAGACGTATACACAGTTTCAGATTAATACTGTTAACATAAGATTACACCATTTCATGAGTAGATTCTGACAGCATTTCAAATTTTTAAATTCAGTCAACAAATATATGAGTCTAGCTCAGTACCCAGCGTTGCCCGATTGTATACGAGAATTTATTGCAGTCCTCTATTGCTCCCTGTCTAGTTTCTCCTCCTCTCTTTGTCTAACTACTCCTATCCCGTCTCTCTTTTCGCCTTCTCCATCCCCTACTATCTATATCTTCCTTCTCCCTCTCCCTGCCTACCTGCTTCTCCCTCTCTCTTATTCCATCTGCTCCTGCATCTTCCAGCCATCTGTTCCTTCCCCATCTATCACATTCTCCCCCTTTAAGTCCACCTCCTTTCTCCTCTATCTTTTCCAAACTCCCTCTAAGTCCATTTCCTCTTCCCTGTTCCTTCACTCCACTATCACTTCCTACTCAGTAGGAGGTTGCAGTTTCTGCCAAGTGTTTAGGGGCAGCTTCTTTCCAGCGTACGCACTTGTCACATATGTTTAACACATTTCACTCACATTTTTAAACATATTTGACCTGTATTTCTAGCGAATTTCGTCCAGCGTGTTTTGTTCTCTTGGCCTGAGTGTCTTACAATGATATAACTTTGTAGGTACATCCAGAAGCATATGTGGATACTGTTTGAAACTGTGTTGCGAATAGAGTTAGTAGCAAAGAAGTAATAAATTAAAACGTTATGAATTATGGTGTAGTTTTCCTGCGTGAACAGCTAAAATGTAATACGCGAAAAATTTCTTTTTGCTTTCACAATTTTGCGGGAGTACGTCGACGAGATAAAGTGTCGTAAATGTTTTATATGCAAAGGTTGTTGCAGGTTGTTATGTGCTCCAATTCTCAAATGCTGGTACATATACCCTGGCTAGGCTACTTGCTCATGGTGACCTACTACAATTTTTCGCCCCAACCTACAGCTTTGAGAGGGAGGCGATACTTTACTCCACAGTGGTTATCTGCGGAGAGTAAGTTCGGTTAAAATCGATCCAGTGGTTTAGGCGATGTGCAACTTACGAGGCGGTACTCCAACAAAATCGGAATTTTTTTTTAAAAGCCATATATATTTTAAAATTGTTAACAGAACAACCTAATGTATTTCAAAATATTCTCCATTGCAACCAATCCATTTAACCCACCGGTGCTTCCACTATTCGAAACATTTTTTGTAGTCATCTTCAGATATGACAGATAGCTCCTCCCTCTTTATCTTCTTGACTTCTTAATTCTGTGAAATCGGTGACCTTTCATGCTCCTTTTAATCCGCGCAGATAAGAAAAATTTGCACGGAGCCAGGTTAGGCGAGTAAGGTGAATCAGGCAGCGGAACCATGCCATTTTTAACCAAAAAGTGTCTAACACAAATGGCTGTGTGTGCAAGTGCGTAGTCATGTTCAAAAACACGTCTCCTATCTGCTACAAATCGTGTCTTTTTTGACGATAGCTGTTGCTCCAAGATAACCCACTAATCGCTGACAGTTGACTGTCTCTGAGAACAGGATCTCAACCTTTTTCAATATATTCACCATATATTCACGTCCAGAACAAGGTTTGTCATCAGTCTAAATGCCGCAATTTTTATATCGAACCAACCACTTTTACCGACTAGGAAACTAAATTTCACTTCTGCGCGTTTTCACTTAAACTTGCCGTCACAAAAACAAAACAAAAACAAAACAGTGCTAGCAGTAACAATGACTGCAGAGGAACAGAGCAAGTTAGGTCGACGAGGCAGGTGGCACTGCATTGGCAATTAATTGCGCTATACACGAGTAGGGGCAGATAAGCGTACTACACAAGGGGCACCCCCTCGTACACACATCCATTTTTGCTATGTATTGATACTGAAAGTTTTGTTGCCCCTGGGAACCGTGAAACAGGAAACCTACAAGTGAGACTGTGCACCACGAACCATAAGCCGTGAACCAGGATAGCAGTTTAGTAATACGTGCAACGTACAGAACTGCATCATGGCATCTGCAAGCCACTCCCGTCGCTTATGTAGAATATCGTCACCTATAATATTGAGACAACACTCGGTCAAATGGACTCCACTGCCATCTCTCCTTTGAGTCTGAAATCACCAGTGCCGGCCGCGATGACGAAGCGGTTCTAGGCGCTTCAGTCCGGAACCTCGCGACTGCTACGGTCGCAGGTTCGAATCCTGCCTCGGGCATGGATGTGTGTAATGTCCTCAGGTTAGTTAGGTTTAGATAGTTCTAAGTTCTAGGGGACCGATGACTTCAGATGTTAAGTCCCACAGTGCTCAGAGCCATTTGAACCATTTTGAAATCACCAGTCATTGGGATAAATAATCAAAAATGTTCATATGTGTGTGAAGTCTTATGGGACTTAACTACTAAGGTCATCAGTCCCTAAGCTTACACACTACTTAACCTAAATTATCCTAAGGACAAACACACACACCCATGTCCGAGGGAGGACTCGAAGCTCCGCCGGGACCAGCCGCATGGTCCCTGACTGCAGCGCCCAGACCGCTCGGCTAATCCCTCGCGACGATAAATGATCTTTTTCTCTCGAATGCCCTTCTCTGCCGAAACAACATGTCATTAGTAGAACTATCGTATTAACACATGGGTAGTGTCTATTACATAGGTAAGAAAATAAAAACAATTGGCAAGTAGCAGACTTGAAGATAATCAGTTGATAAAATGTAGGTACGTTCCTTCTATTCTGTACAGGAGCTACTCGTGGCACTTGAGAATAGCACTCTGTAAAGCGGTCTGTATTCGTTCACTCTCTTACAATGTTTCTTCATTAATTATTTAGATATTGTGTCTATAAATTTTCTAATCAGAATACTGAAAGCTGTGCAGTGATTCGGTCAACGACCAAACACCTTTGGTTCACACGGTCGGAGAGAATCAGACACAGAAACATGCTACTTTAGGGAAAACCCGCCACTGTTAATGACGTACTTCCAGTACTTTGAGCAAGATGCTTACAATATGTCTCCTGTCTTGGCGAACATATACATGAGAGAGAGAGAGAGAGAAGGGGGAGGGGTGGGTAGTTGAAGACGGCGTGCTGTCGGGAACGCCGTACAGCGGAGCACATTCCCGACGCACGCCCCAGCAGCAGTGGCCGCGAGGTGGCGTCGCTCGCCGGGCCAGTCGTCGGGCGGCGCCGCTGTGTGTTGGCGCGCCTCGCAACCCCGCCCAGCCTTCAGCCGGGGGCGGTGTGAGGACCATCTGCCGGCCCGCGAGGACATAAATAACATATAAAGCGCGCCAGCCGCCCAGCTGCGGCCGGCAAAAACTTGCGGCGCGTAACTTCTTCAAACTTTTACATTTCCGTTAAGTTATTAAAATTCGCACTCACCAAGTGTTTCACTTCTTTTTCACCCCTACTTTTATTCTCTCCCTTTTTCCCTTTTTTTTCTTTTGTCCGTGAGGAATGAAATCTTTTTTCGCAGCTGTGAAAGAAGTGTCGAGATCCCTCCTTTTAAAACTGCAACCTCGTGCTTAAGAGAGAGAAATTAACGCTCTTCGGCGAAAAATTTTTACAAAACTTCATCTTGCGTCAGAAGAGAAATGATTAGTAAACTAATCATGGTCATAATTAAAAGCCTTAAATACCGCATTGTCTGCGTGGATACGTCTTGTATTTGTGCAAACAAGCTGATTTGCCATCTCATCTTATATTTAATGACTACACTGTCCTACAAGGCTGAGAGAAACGTCCGTTTGTCCCTTCTGGCAACATTTGGAAGCGATTTCTGAATGTGAAACGTGTTGAGTAATCTTTCTCAGCTGGCCGTAGTGGCCGAGCGGTTCCAGGCGCTACAATCTGGCACCGCGCGACCGATACGGTAACAGATTCTAATCCTGCTTTGGACATGGATGTGTGTGATGTCCTTACGTTAGTTAGGTTTAAGTAGTTCTAAGTCTTAAGGGACTGATGACAGAAGTTAAGTCCCATAGTGCTCAGAGCCATTTTTTAATCTTTCTTTGTAAAATTTGTTCCGCAGCTATTCGTTCAAATGAATACAGGAGGTAGGGGACATCAAAACAAATATACAAGGGACATACGATCTCTAAACTCAACTTATGATGTTATGGGACATTATGTTTGTGGTGCTAACGTAAGTCGTTACGACCATGTGGAAGACATCGGGTAGTAAATTATGTGATGTGTGTGTGGGAAAACTGTTTGATACAGGGAAGAAACGACACACTGAAGTGGGGTCGTATAAAGGTACGAATGATCACAACATCTGTAACAATATCCTTAACAGCCCATATTATTATTATTATGTGCGATTGGACCCATACGGATCACGCAAAGCTTTTCCGATTGAATTTTTTAATTCTCCAAACTTCTCTCATTCTTTCCCCATGAATTCTCTTTCTTTCCTCTGTCCATTTTGTCCCCTGTCTCTTGCAAACTTCATTCTCGGATTGTACTTTCCAACTATCGATTTTTTGCCTGTATACATTTCTGTTTATAACTTCTGAATAATTTATTTGTGCATTTGCTAGATCTGTTTTGGTTTCTTGTATCCAGGGTATGGTTTTCAATTTTTCAATGTATATTAAAATTTTGTGGGAGAGTCTGGGTGTTGGGAGTCTGTGGATATGACCGTAAAATTTTAGTCTTCTTTTCCGGATGTCTGCGGCGAGGTTAGATAATTTTTCTGTAGTTTTCCGAGACTGTAACCTGTATCCATCTTCCGTCCTTTTTGGGCCAAGAATCTTTCTGATAATTTTGCGTTCCTCTTTCAGGATGCCTTCCAGGTCGCCTTTTCTATGGAGTGTGAGTGTTTCGCTGGCATATAGTGCTTCGGGCTTGATTACAGTATTGTAGTGTCGTATTTTTGAGTGAATGGAGAGACACTTTTTATTGTAGATGTTGTGGGTTTTCCAGTATGCTCTTTTCAGTTTTTGCAGTCGAACTTTTTGTGCAGTTTTCTCTCCCCCTGTGGGTTCTAGGACCTCGCCTAAGTATTTAAAGAATGGAACTCTCTCAATTTGTCCATATTTTGTAGTCAGTTTTTGAGTTTCAAATTTTGAGCAGATGAATTTGGTTTTTTGGAAGGAATTTGTAGCCCAACTTTTTCGGCGCATTCTTTGAGAATGTCTATCTGTTTAATTGCTGTGGTCTCGTTTTCTGCTAGAATGGCCACGTCATCTGCAAATGCCAAGCATGAAATTTTAATACCATCTTTAGATCTTCCTAGTTGTATAGGCTTCCAGTAATTTTGATTCTTCAGTTCTTTTTCCCATTCTCGGATGACTTTGTCTAAGACAAGGTTGAAGAGGAGTGGAGACAAGCCGTCACCTTGTCTGACGCCGGTTTTGATCAGGAAGGGCTCTGATATTTCACCGAGGAATTTTATCTTAGAAGTTGTGTTTGTGAGCGTTTCTTTGATAAGGTTTAGGGTTTTCGGATCGAGTCCTAGCTCCTCAAGTATAATAAAGAGAGATTGCCTATCGATTGAATCATAAGCCTTTGCGAAATCAACGAAGGAACAAATGATCGGACTGTTTCTGACTGCTTTGTATTTTAGTGTTGTCTTCAAATTGAAAATTTGTTCTGCACAGGATCGGCGAGGGCGAAAGCCAGCTTGGTATTCACCAATACTGTGTTCGAGTTGTTCTTGTGTTCGTTGAAGAAGACAAGCTGAGAGGATTTTATAAGTGACTTGGAGAAGGGAGATTCCTCGATAGTTGTTTATATCTGCCATGTCTCCCGTTTTATGCAGTGGATGAATTAGGGCGCATTTCCAATCTTCTGGTAGTTTTTCTGTCTGCCAAATGTCTGTGATGATTAGAGTGAGATCTTTGAGGGAAGTTGGTCCAAGATTTTTAAGTAGTTCTGCAGTGATATTATCTTCTCCGGATGCCTTGTTGTTTTTCAGTCTATGAATATGTCTTTGGATCTCCTCTAGTGTAGGTGGTGGGGATTGTGGATTTGTGTAGATAGCAGTTTCTTGAGGGAATCTTGAAGAAGGTTCAGGGCAATTGAGGAGTCCGGAAAAGTATCTTGCCAGCTCCTCACAATTTTCCCGATTTGTGAGCGCTAGTTTTCCATCTGGTTTTCTGAAACATAGATTATTTACATTCAGAGGCAAGTGGCAACTCCTACACCATTCGTTGACCATCCTCAGGTGTTTCGCCGTTCCTACTTGGAATGAATGCTGCCATTCATATTTCCGCATTTCGCATGATTTGGCACAGGTGAACCCACGAGGTATTCGACCTCGTGCTCATCAACAGTGATTCGGTGTTAATAGGTGCGACGGTATTCTCGTTGATAGGTTGACTGGACAGTGCATTCTTCCATGTCAGCGAATGGAGATATCGCATCTTCGTGGAAAATATGTTGACAGAACTGCCGGAAGATGCACCTTTGAATGTACTTACAGCGCGGTGGGGTGCCAGCCCACTTCAGCGTTGCTCATTACTGCGAATAGTCATCTGGGAATTGATGGATCTGCCGAGGTGGCCCTGTGGCCTGGCCACCCAGGTCACGTTGTAGGGAAGCAGCCTACTCACGCTGTTGTAAATTCACATCAATTTCCATTATGTGCCAGCCAGTCTGCTGTAACTAGCTCTGACGTCATAAACGTTGCGCAATACCTTAAAATCAAGCAAATGAACTAAAACTTTTCTAGCAGGTCAGAAATAATACTAAATTAATGTGTGTTAAAAATCAGTTCAATAACCTCAGCCATTTCCGAGATTTGGACGTGTTTCTGGAAAAATCATTGGCGCAACAGAAAAGAGCTAGAGACTTCAAAATTTATATTTAGATTCATCTTTCATAATGATTTAATAAAAATAGTACTTTGGATTTCACAAATTAAGACTTTAGTGGAAATTCATGATTTTGTGGTTTTCATCTCAAAACTGAAGGAAGCAAGATAGATTAAGTAGGCTAGTAAATAAGGCTAGGATGTTTAGATTTAAATAGGTTGGAGGTCCGCTATGATTATGAAAATGTGTAAAGTTTCTTTTTAATACCTATAAAATTATAGCGATAGCGGATCTCAAAAGGGACAGTTCAGAGCTCATCTGCTGCGTGCAGGGTAATTAGATTAATTCTCTCGCCCAGAATATTTAACTTAGCCACGTTAAAATTTTATTATCAATACTTACCTGCGTGCTGAATGCACGTTTAAATTAAGAGCTTCTTCGGCCATCAGCCAAAGAAGCTATAAATTATTATGTAACTTGAAGTGGTGCGTTACTAGCCCAGCGGCTAGTCGAGAGAGCCGGAAAGATCAGGCGTTCCCTTCGCCGTCCGCACCGCGGCTTTATATATAAGAACACTGCGCGAGGAAGCAAGGCCCCAGTTCTCTCCAGACGCTGAATGACACGCCATCTGTGTCGGTAGTCGCGTCGCATCAGTGTATCTGCTACAAACAGCCTCGGGTGCCGTATTAAGTTACTAGAGATACGCGGAACTATGAAAACATTATATGTGAAGTGTTAATTCTGGAATGATTTTCATTATCTAGCTTCAGTTTGCGTATTGTATTTTTCACGTGCCGTCGCGGGACAGACATTCTACCAAAAATTTAGCGTGGCGTTTGATGAAGTATTTTCATCAAATTATGGCGAGCATTCTTTTTAACATTTAATTCGGACATTTATAGTTGCATCAGCGCATTAGACTCTGGACTGTTCTGTTAGTTAGGTTGTAGGGATACTTGTGGTTTTTATTAGTGAATTTCAGAATATACTAAACTATTTTGGAAAACCGTTTTTGATTAGAAATCCCGGACAATCTCCTAATTCCTCAGAGCTATAAGCTGCAGCTATAAGAACATTCTCAGGTAAAGTGGGCACTAGGATATCTATTTACTGGCTCCAAGTTTTATTAAATCACTTTCTGGGGGTCACGGAGTAAATAGAGAGCCAGTGTTGAGAACGGCAAAAGACAGCATTAACAACATTCTAGAAGCTAGAAACTGATTCAACACGCAAGCGTTTATGCAGCAATAGATTTTTTACAAACTCATCCGCCGCCCCACATATGGTGCATCGGCCGGGAAATCAACTAAGTGAAAGTGATTTTTAACTATTCGAATTCGCGAGTGAAATGCGACACGCAACTGAGTATAAAACAGTGAATGTGTTAGGTGTGGATGTGGACGACGCAATTGGATTAACAACGCATCTGGATTGACGGAGCTGGCACTGAGTCTAGCGGTGCTGCCGGCATCGCGAGAAGCCAGTCTCGCCGCACCGCAGTCGTCCCCTGGAGCAGCCGGCGCAGAGCCTGCAATTGCGGGCCAAGCAAACACACAACAGCCGTCGGAGAGCCGTCCGCAGCTCAACGTGCCACGTCGCATCAGGAATCCTGGTACGCCGCGCCGGCAACGCCATACGTCGTGCAGAAGGAACTAAGTTAAGTGAAAAGCTGTTAAAAATTCTACTAACCTGCACTAAAAGACTGTCGGCGATGGAACCGTCAAAAGAAACTGAGGTTAAACTTAAATCAGAACCTATGTCTGTTGAGGGAACTGTTAATACAGACAACGGTTCGAGTGTAAATATGCAAGAAAGTAATAATGTTAAAGTGAAATATGAAGTATTGTCTCCTGACAGTAGTGTGGGAAGGGGCAATGATTCAATAATAGAGACCCCTGTAGTAAAGCGGAAAGTAGAAATTGTAAATTTATTGGATGATAGTTTCTCTGATGAATTAAAAATGAAACAGTCATCAGAGATGGTAGAATTTAAGAAGGAGCAGTTAGATATGACTAATCAATCAGAAGTTTCATTTGGTTTTGATGATTCTGGTATTGGAGCTAGTTTTTCGTCACCTGAGTGTGATAAAAAGCCAGCTCGTGAGCAACCCAAAGATGCTGGGGCTGTTGATCTAAATGTTATATTACAAGCAATAGCTGCCAGTGAAACAAATTTTAATATGCGGTTTGAGGCAATGGACAATAAATTAGAATCCAATAATGCTGAATTAAAGTCTGAAATAAGTGAACAGGTCAAAAGCAGTAATGCTGAATTAAAGTCTGAAATTGTGGCCAGCCAAACCAATTTTAATAAACGGTTTGAGGCGATGGACAATAAATTAGAATCCAATAAAGCTGAATTAGAAAATTCTTTCCAGGCTAGTTGCAATAAGTTGAAAGAGGATCTGGACAGTTTGAATTATAAAATTGATTGCAATCATGAGGATATTAAGAAAAAGGTTGCTCAACAGTTTTCTGAAATGTATAAAACAGTTAAATCCGAAGTTGCTGAGGTTCGCAAAGACTTCCAAATGGAAGATGCGAAGCTGGAGCACAAGTTAACAGAAAAGATCGAGGCGGAATCTGAACTGTGCTCAGATAGATTTAAAGATGTTAACATTAAAGTAAACATATGTCAAGCAGAGGTAGATGCAATTAAAACTGACACTACTCATATTGTGCAAAGAGTAGATAATGTTGAAATGAAAGTAGAAAATATAAGTACTAACATTGCTAACATTGAGAGTAAAGTAGCTTCAGTAACTTCTGGTAATGGTAATGTACAACAAGTTGTAGCTGCAAACGCCGCTTTTATCGGGTGTCGGCAGTTCTTGCGGTTCGATCCAGATAAAAATATCCACTCGCTAGATTTCTGGAACGATTTTGAAGATGTGATTCCATCAACTTGGTCTGAACGAGAGAAAATCTCATTTATTAGAAGCCATTTAGCAGGTGACGCCATGCGTTGGTCAGCTGATGTTATGTTGAAATGTAAAACATTAGCGGAATTTAAAACAGCTTTTATTAATGAGTATTGGTCTAGCAATAAGCAAAATGAAGTGTTGAGAGAATTTTGGAGTGGGAAACGCTTCAATGCAGGCAAGGAATCAATTAAAGAGTTTGCTAGGTCATGGATTTCACGTTTGTCACATTTGGCGGAAAAGCTAAAACCAGAAATGATTATACTAGGTCTGGAAGCTAAACTGCCATGGTACTGGCAAACTAGAATTATATCAGTCCCTAGAGACAATCTGGATCGTTTCATTGAGTATTTGGAACGTGTAGAACGTGTGGCTGCCAATGAGGAGCAAGCACGTAATAACAGAAATGCCAATAACAATAATAGTAGTAATTTTAGGAACGAGCAAAATGGCAATGTAAACATCAGAACAGTAGGTGTTCGCCATCCTAAGAGAGGTAGGAATTGGGGAAATAATTATCAGAACCAACAATGGCGTCCAAGGGATAATAATTTTGTTCCAAACAGAAATATGCATGTAAACAACAGTACGGAAAGTAAGGCTATGCCAGCTAACTATAATGAAACTAAAGGAAACAGTAGTATGCCGAGGCAGGAAAACTAGTTCCCGTCTATGAGGACACTGGCGCTCACCAGGCGGTTACTTTTCCTAAGCCAGTAGTTAAGGGAATTGGTAAGACAGATCAGAATACTCAAACTGAACATGTGGATGAAGAGTCGGTAGCACCTAAGGATACAACAGAAATATTAGATCACTCACAGTATTTGATACATACCGTGTTAGAGACGCTTTCTAAGTGGGAAGAGAAAGAGAAGGCGCAGCAGTGTAACAGTAGGGATGAGCTACAAAATACTGAATTGACAGGTGAAGAAGCAGAAGAAATTCATGCTTATATTTACGATGAGAATGATGTGCTCTTATCTAAAGTGCCTGTGCAGGAGGTTAATAATGTACTAATAGATTTAGGACAGGAGATAAGTGGGAATGTAGAGGGTAGGCTGTTTGGGGTCGATGAACCCAGTAGCTGTGACCAGTTGTCACTTGAGAAGGAAACCGACGATAATGGTAAAAGTGGTTTAGCTGTAACTAATGTTATGCCCGGTCTGGAGGCGCAGAATCGCTCAGACTATAGTAATTTGGGTCATGTTCAGCAAACTAAATTTAATGAAGTCGTGCGGTGTTTCGATTTAAAATTAATAGACCGACTGGAAAAGGCAGCTGAACATGTAATTCAGGAAACCCCTACACACTGTGACCTAAATGTAATGAAGACAGATGTCGATCACTTTAGTTGGAGACAAATCCAAAAGGAACTACTAGATGAATGTGAGGAACCACCTGTACAACCTAGAATAAGCCACCCTATAATAATAGTGAATATGTTGGGTATCAATGTACGTTGTCTCTTAGACAGTGGAAGTGAGGTGAGTGCAATATCTCAGTCCTTCTTTGATGCATTACCTGGTAAAGACAAGCTTACAGTAATGAGGGTATCAGGACTAAGAATAATTGGTGCTACTGGCAAGGTGTCAAAAACAGTAAAGCAAGAAGCTTTGCTACCTTTTAACATAAGTGGTAATTTAATTGATCATCCATGTTTAATTGTAAATAATCTCAGTATTGAGGTTTTAATTGGCATAGATTTCTTGTCAAAACATCAGAGTGTTGTTGACTTTGAAAGAAGCCAGTTAAAAATGGTCTTGCCAATAACCGGAGTAATTATAGTACTTTTTAGTGATAAACATGTAGTAACTGATCATGAAACTTGGGAGCTGCCTATACGAGTTCTGAAAAACAGCAGGTATTGGGACGAGGATGTTAATCTTAATAACAATAAGTTAAACACAGAAGAAGAAGAAGAAGCAATTATTTTAGACAAGATAGAAGCTAAGTTGCAGGAAATCGATAAAATTTCCGCCAATCAGAAGGAAGAACTGAGACAGGTTCTAAAAAGGCATCATAAAGTATTTTCAGATCGACCTGCCAGATTCATAGGTAGCCACTGAATGCTGTAGGGAGGAGGTTGTTCTTTAACCTCTACACAGTGTGGCAGCTGTGCAGTCCCAGCTGTGTGAGATCTTCTTTCCATTTCAGGTCTCACTCAATCTTCATCTTTCCTATCCCCCAAAAAAAAAAAAAAAAAATTTCGACCTCTACTTTCCAACACAAAATTTTCCGGTATGATTATCACGTCAATAATAAGCTAATGAATGCTGTAGGGAGGAGGTTGTTCTGTAACCTCTACACAGTGTGGCAGCTGTGCAGTCCCAGCTGTGTGAGATCTTCTTTCCCTTTCAGGTCTCACTCATTCTTCCTCTTTCCTGTCTTCAAAAATTTCGACCTTTTCTTTCCAAATACTAAAATTTTCCGTTATGACTATCATGCCTTGAATTATGTAACCATTCTATCTACCGATTAGTGAAGAAAAATACCTAATGTAACAAACCTAATAGTGACAAACAATAGAGAAGTATGAAGTAATTAAGATAAAATATATTGGAGTAACAAGTATGTGTAGAAACCTGGTAATATAGTAAGTACAAAGTGTTGTTTTATTGGAAATGGTCCACCAACAGAAATTTAAAAAGATATATGAATTCATGTACAAGCAGGATCTGAAATGGTAGTGAAACCTAGTGTATGCTGTAGAGCTAACTAATTAATAATAAAAGAGATTGCTTAGTGTTATGAAAAATATGCAGATAAGTTGTAAGGATAAACTCACCTGGTATAGCAAGGAAAGGCAGTGTAATGGAATTGAGCAGTGTTTGTGGTTGAGACGTGAAGGACGCGTCCCTGAAGTATTTATAAGGTTGGAGCTGGCCATTATTTTAGTGTAGTGTGTGACAGGATACACCTACACGTATTGAGGTTGTGAGTTGGAGGCGTGAATGCGACCATAGGTACCCTTATGTTAGATGAGACAGAGCAGCTCATGGTGTCCTATAGGTTTAAGGAATTTAGCATTACGCTCGTCCATAATTACTTGATGCACTTTAGTGGTAGGTCCGAGAGAGACTACCTGAGGTTTCAGCGTCCGATCGAGTGGAAATAGATTGCCACGTGAGCAAACTAATCAGCTGCAGTACACTATGAATATGAAATAAATGTGCTTTCCTATGCTTTAAAATGGAGTGAGTGTTAAATAAGTACATACACTAGCAAAATAAATAAATAACATACTGACAGACGCGAAACACTATTTTAGCTCAGCATAATTACGCTTCAAAGTAAGTAAGTACGTAATTGCAGATGTGGAACTGACAACAGCAGAAGACCAATAAGTGGATTTAGTAGTCAACTAAACGTAGTGTGTTTTGAACACTCACAACTGTACTATTACCAAAAGTTACTCACCTGTACAAGAAGCTGAGAAAACAACCACTAATCATACTCATACTATCTCTAAGAATAAGGTAATCAAAGATGAGTCAGTTAAGTGCTTAAAATACAAATGTATCAAGAATGTACCGAGCATTGGTTCAGTGTTTCGGCCCAGAACTAATAAATTCAGATTAAATAGGATTTATGATTATATGCCTTGAGCATAAAATTTTCTCTTGTGACTAACGGCGTTTTGAGCCATTTGTTTACCGATTTTATGACAGTTAAATAACCGTAAGAGTAAAATTGAGAAAGGTTCTGTTAACTTTGTTCCAGCAACATATTGGAAGATAAAATGTATATATCCCCATTTCATTGTGACCCACCCTTAGATATTAAGTGAACAGAGTCTGAGGCACTCTTTTTGTTTGTTCTACAGGACAAACCAGATAATGGCAGCCTGGTAGCTGCGTGAAAGCGTGGAGTGACTTGGACACAACTCACAGTGACCCCTCCCCTTTCCCCCATGTAATTTAGAGAGAACGTGAAGGATGCACACCATAGCAACTTCCCCTCCTCTACCCTTGTGAATGGAAGTGTAGGACGCCAGCCAAAGCGGCTACAACCACGTGTGTTAAAATTATTTGTGAACTTTTCTTTCAGGTTTAGAAAAGACTGCTAAGAGATAATCATCTGTTTATGTGTCATGTTATTTTCTTTGAATTTGTGTATGGAAGAATGTATTTAATGGATCTAAGATTTTCATAATTTTTCAATTTGTGTGTGTTTGTTTGTCTAAGGCAATATGTATGCCAAAATATTTCGTTGACTTTGCTTAAAATTTTGAGTAATGACATTGTTTAAAAAGGCAGTGAACATGCCAACAATTTAAATAATTAATGTAGGAAATAAATTTTCTTTAATGTTTCTACAGGTTTATATTTCAATTTTGATTTTTCATAGGGAGTTAAACTGTACTTTTGCTTCCCTTTTTGTAATTAAATTTTTTTTTCATTCATTAACATTCATAAACAAAAAATTTAAGTAGAGGGTGATGTAGGGAAGCAGCCTACTCACGCTGTTGTAAATTCACATCAATTTCCATTATGTGCCAGCCAGTCTGCTGTAACTAGCTCTGACGTCATAAATGTTGCGCAATACCTTAAAATCAAGCAAATGAACTAAAACTTTTCTAGCAGGTCAGAAATAATACTAAATTAATGTGTGTTAAAAATCAGTTCGATAACCTCAGTCATTTCCGAGATTTGGACGTGTTTCTGGAAAAATCATTGGCGCAACAGAAAAGAGCTAGAGACTTCAAAATTTATATTTAGATTCATCTTTCATAATGATTTAATAAAAATAGTACTTTGGATTTCACAAATTAAGACTTTAGTGGAAATTCATGATTTTGTGGTTTTCATCTCAAAACTGAAGGAAGCAAGATAGATTAAGTAGGCTAGTAAATAAGGCTAGGATGTTTAGATTTAAATAGGTTGGAGGTCCGCTATGATTATGAAAATGTGTAAAGTTTCTTTTTAATACCTATAAAATTATAGCGATAGCGGATCTCAAAAGGGACAGTTCAGAGCTCATCTGCTGCGTGCAGGGTAATTAGATTAATTCTCTCGCCCAGAATATTTAACTTAGCCACGTTAAAATTTTATTATCAATACTTACCTGCGTGCTGAATGCACGTTTAAATTAAGAGCTTCTTCGGCCATCAGCCAAAGAAGCTATAAATTATTATGTAACTTGAAGTGGTGCGTTACTAGCCCAGCGGCTAGTCGAGAGAGCCGGAAAGATCAGGCGTTCCCTTCGCCGTCCGCACCGCGGCTTTATATATAAGAACACTGCGCGAGGAAGCAAGGCCCCAGTTCTCTCCAGACGCTGAATGACACGCCATCTGTGTCGGTAGTCGCGTCGCATCAGTGTATCTGCTACAAACAGCCTCGGGTGCCGTATTAAGTTACTAGAGATACGCGGAACTATGAAAACATTATATGTGAAGTGTTAATTCTGGAATGATTTTCATTATCTAGCTTCAGTTTGCGTATTGTATTTTTCACGTGCCGTCGCGGGACAGACATTCTACCAAAAATTTAGCGTGGCGTTTGATGAAGTATTTTCATCAAATTATGGCGAGCATTCTTTTTAACATTTAATTCGGACATTTATAGTTGCATCAGCGCATTAGACTCTGGACTGTTCTGTTAGTTAGGTTGTAGGGATACTTGTGGTTTTTATTAGTGAATTTCAGAATATACTAAACTATTTTGGAAAACCGTTTTTGATTAGAAATCCCGGACAATCTCCTAATTCCTCAGAGCTATAAGCTGCAGCTATAAGAACATTCTCAGGTAAAGTGGGCACTAGGATATCTATTTACTGGCTCCAAGTTTTATTAAATCACTTTCTGGGGGTCACGGAGTAAATAGAGAGCCAGTGTTGAGAACGGCAAAAGACAGCATTAACAACATTCTAGAAGCTAGAAACTGATTCAACACGCAAGCGTTTATGCAGCAATAGATTTTTTACAAACTCATCCGCCGCCCCACATATGGTGCATCGGCCGGGAAATCAACTAAGTGAAAGTGATTTTTAACTATTCGAATTCGCGAGTGAAATGCGACACGCAACTGAGTATAAAACAGTGAATGTGTTAGGTGTGGATGTGGACGACGCAATTGGATTAACAACGCATCTGGATTGACGGAGCTGGCACTGAGTCTAGCGGTGCTGCCGGCATCGCGAGAAGCCAGTCTCGCCGCACCGCAGTCGTCCCCTGGAGCAGCCGGCGCAGAGCCTGCAATTGCGGGCCAAGCAAACACACAACAGCCGTCGGAGAGCCGTCCGCAGCTCAACGTGCCACGTCGCATCAGGAATCCTGGTACGCCGCGCCGGCAACGCCATACGTCGTGCAGAAGGAACTAAGTTAAGTGAAAAGCTGTTAAAAATTCTACTAACCTGCACTAAAAGACTGTCGGCGATGGAACCGTCAAAAGAAACTGAGGTTAAACTTAAATCAGAACCTATGTCTGTTGAGGGAACTGTTAATACAGACAACGGTTCGAGTGTAAATATGCAAGAAAGTAATAATGTTAAAGTGAAATATGAAGTATTGTCTCCTGACAGTAGTGTGGGAAGGGGCAATGATTCAATAATAGAGACCCCTGTAGTAAAGCGGAAAGTAGAAATTGTAAATTTATTGGATGATAGTTTCTCTGATGAATTAAAAATGAAACAGTCATCAGAGATGGTAGAATTTAAGAAGGAGCAGTTAGATATGACTAATCAATCAGAAGTTTCATTTGGTTTTGATGATTCTGGTATTGGAGCTAGTTTTTCGTCACCTGAGTGTGATAAAAAGCCAGCTCGTGAGCAACCCAAAGATGCTGGGGCTGTTGATCTAAATGTTATATTACAAGCAATAGCTGCCAGTGAAACAAATTTTAATATGCGGTTTGAGGCAATGGACAATAAATTAGAATCCAATAATGCTGAATTAAAGTCTGAAATAAGTGAACAGGTCAAAAGCAGTAATGCTGAATTAAAGTCTGAAATTGTGGCCAGCCAAACCAATTTTAATAAACGGTTTGAGGCGATGGACAATAAATTAGAATCCAATAAAGCTGAATTAGAAAATTCTTTCCAGGCTAGTTGCAATAAGTTGAAAGAGGATCTGGACAGTTTGAATTATAAAATTGATTGCAATCATGAGGATATTAAGAAAAAGGTTGCTCAACAGTTTTCTGAAATGTATAAAACAGTTAAATCCGAAGTTGCTGAGGTTCGCAAAGACTTCCAAATGGAAGATGCGAAGCTGGAGCACAAGTTAACAGAAAAGATCGAGGCGGAATCTGAACTGTGCTCAGATAGATTTAAAGATGTTAACATTAAAGTAAACATATGTCAAGCAGAGGTAGATGCAATTAAAACTGACACTACTCATATTGTGCAAAGAGTAGATAATGTTGAAATGAAAGTAGAAAATATAAGTACTAACATTGCTAACATTGAGAGTAAAGTAGCTTCAGTAACTTCTGGTAATGGTAATGTACAACAAGTTGTAGCTGCAAACGCCGCTTTTATCGGGTGTCGGCAGTTCTTGCGGTTCGATCCAGATAAAAATATCCACTCGCTAGATTTCTGGAACGATTTTGAAGATGTGATTCCATCAACTTGGTCTGAACGAGAGAAAATCTCATTTATTAGAAGCCATTTAGCAGGTGACGCCATGCGTTGGTCAGCTGATGTTATGTTGAAATGTAAAACATTAGCGGAATTTAAAACAGCTTTTATTAATGAGTATTGGTCTAGCAATAAGCAAAATGAAGTGTTGAGAGAATTTTGGAGTGGGAAACGCTTCAATGCAGGCAAGGAATCAATTAAAGAGTTTGCTAGGTCATGGATTTCACGTTTGTCACATTTGGCGGAAAAGCTAAAACCAGAAATGATTATACTAGGTCTGGAAGCTAAACTGCCATGGTACTGGCAAACTAGAATTATATCAGTCCCTAGAGACAATCTGGATCGTTTCATTGAGTATTTGGAACGTGTAGAACGTGTGGCTGCCAATGAGGAGCAAGCACGTAATAACAGAAATGCCAATAACAATAATAGTAGTAATTTTAGGAACGAGCAAAATGGCAATGTAAACATCAGAACAGTAGGTGTTCGCCATCCTAAGAGAGGTAGGAATTGGGGAAATAATTATCAGAACCAACAATGGCGTCCAAGGGATAATAATTTTGTTCCAAACAGAAATATGCATGTAAACAACAGTACGGAAAGTAAGGCTATGCCAGCTAACTATAATGAAACTAAAGGAAACAGTAGTATGCCGAGGCAGGAAAACTAGTTCCCGTCTATGAGGACACTGGCGCTCACCAGGCGGTTACTTTTCCTAAGCCAGTAGTTAAGGGAATTGGTAAGACAGATCAGAATACTCAAACTGAACATGTGGATGAAGAGTCGGTAGCACCTAAGGATACAACAGAAATATTAGATCACTCACAGTATTTGATACATACCGTGTTAGAGACGCTTTCTAAGTGGGAAGAGAAAGAGAAGGCGCAGCAGTGTAACAGTAGGGATGAGCTACAAAATACTGAATTGACAGGTGAAGAAGCAGAAGAAATTCATGCTTATATTTACGATGAGAATGATGTGCTCTTATCTAAAGTGCCTGTGCAGGAGGTTAATAATGTACTAATAGATTTAGGACAGGAGATAAGTGGGAATGTAGAGGGTAGGCTGTTTGGGGTCGATGAACCCAGTAGCTGTGACCAGTTGTCACTTGAGAAGGAAACCGACGATAATGGTAAAAGTGGTTTAGCTGTAACTAATGTTATGCCCGGTCTGGAGGCGCAGAATCGCTCAGACTATAGTAATTTGGGTCATGTTCAGCAAACTAAATTTAATGAAGTCGTGCGGTGTTTCGATTTAAAATTAATAGACCGACTGGAAAAGGCAGCTGAACATGTAATTCAGGAAACCCCTACACACTGTGACCTAAATGTAATGAAGACAGATGTCGATCACTTTAGTTGGAGACAAATCCAAAAGGAACTACTAGATGAATGTGAGGAACCACCTGTACAACCTAGAATAAGCCACCCTATAATAATAGTGAATATGTTGGGTATCAATGTACGTTGTCTCTTAGACAGTGGAAGTGAGGTGAGTGCAATATCTCAGTCCTTCTTTGATGCATTACCTGGTAAAGACAAGCTTACAGTAATGAGGGTATCAGGACTAAGAATAATTGGTGCTACTGGCAAGGTGTCAAAAACAGTAAAGCAAGAAGCTTTGCTACCTTTTAACATAAGTGGTAATTTAATTGATCATCCATGTTTAATTGTAAATAATCTCAGTATTGAGGTTTTAATTGGCATAGATTTCTTGTCAAAACATCAGAGTGTTGTTGACTTTGAAAGAAGCCAGTTAAAAATGGTCTTGCCAATAACCGGAGTAATTATAGTACTTTTTAGTGATAAACATGTAGTAACTGATCATGAAACTTGGGAGCTGCCTATACGAGTTCTGAAAAACAGCAGGTATTGGGACGAGGATGTTAATCTTAATAACAATAAGTTAAACACAGAAGAAGAAGAAGAAGCAATTATTTTAGACAAGATAGAAGCTAAGTTGCAGGAAATCGATAAAATTTCCGCCAATCAGAAGGAAGAACTGAGACAGGTTCTAAAAAGGCATCATAAAGTATTTTCAGATCGACCTGCCAGATTCATAGGTAGCCACTGAATGCTGTAGGGAGGAGGTTGTTCTTTAACCTCTACACAGTGTGGCAGCTGTGCAGTCCCAGCTGTGTGAGATCTTCTTTCCATTTCAGGTCTCACTCAATCTTCATCTTTCCTATCCCCCCCAAAAAAAAAAAAAAAAATTTCGACCTCTACTTTCCAACACAAAATTTTCCGGTATGATTATCACGTCAATAATAAGCTAATGAATGCTGTAGGGAGGAGGTTGTTCTGTAACCTCTACACAGTGTGGCAGCTGTGCAGTCCCAGCTGTGTGAGATCTTCTTTCCCTTTCAGGTCTTACTCATTCTTCCTCTTTCCTGTCTTCAAAAATTTCGACCTTTTCTTTCCAAATACTAAAATTTTCCGTTATGACTATCATGCCTTGAATTATGTAACCATTCTATCTACCGATTAGTGAAGAAAAATACCTAATGTAACAAACCTAATAGTGACAAACAATAGAGAAGTATGAAGTAATTAAGATAAAATATATTGGAGTAACAAGTATGTGTAGAAACCTGGTAATATAGTAAGTACAAAGTGTTGTTTTATTGGAAATGGTCCACCAACAGAAATTTAAAAAGATATATGAATTCATGTACAAGCAGGATCTGAAATGGTAGTGAAACCTAGTGTATGCTGTAGAGCTAACTAATTAATAATAAAAGAGATTGCTTAGTGTTATGAAAAATATGCAGATAAGTTGTAAGGATAAACTCACCTGGTATAGCAAGGAAAGGCAGTGTAATGGAATTGAGCAGTGTTTGTGGTTGAGACGTGAAGGACGCGTCCCTGAAGTATTTATAAGGTTGGAGCTGGCCATTATTTTAGTGTAGTGTGTGACAGGATACACCTACACGTATTGAGGTTGTGAGTTGGAGGCGTGAATGCGACCATAGGTACCCTTATGTTAGATGAGACAGAGCAGCTCATGGTGTCCTATAGGTTTAAGGAATTTAGCATTACGCTCGTCCATAATTACTTGATGCACTTTAGTGGTAGGTCCGAGAGAGACTACCTGAGGTTTCAGCGTCCGATCGAGTGGAAATAGATTGCCACGTGAGCAAACTAATCAGCTGCAGTACACTATGAATATGAAATAAATGTGCTTTCCTATGCTTTAAAATGGAGTGAGTGTTAAATAAGTACATACACTAGCAAAATAAATAAATAACATACTGACAGACGCGAAACACTATTTTAGCTCAGCATAATTACGCTTCAAAGTAAGTAAGTACGTAATTGCAGATGTGGAACTGACAACAGCAGAAGACCAATAAGTGGATTTAGTAGTCAACTAAACGTAGTGTGTTTTGAACACTCACAACTGTACTATTACCAAAAGTTACTCACCTGTACAAGAAGCTGAGAAAACAACCACTAATCATACTCATACTATCTCTAAGAATAAGGTAATCAAAGATGAGTCAGTTAAGTGCTTAAAATACAAATGTATCAAGAATGTACCGAGCATTGGTTCAGTGTTTCGGCCCAGAACTAATAAATTCAGATTAAATAGGATTTATGATTATATGCCTTGAGCATAAAATTTTCTCTTGTGACTAACGGCGTTTTGAGCCATTTGTTTACCGATTTTATGACAGTTAAATAACCGTAAGAGTAAAATTGAGAAAGGTTCTGTTAACTTTGTTCCAGCAACATATTGGAAGATAAAATGTATATATCCCCATTTCATTGTGACCCACCCTTAGATATTAAGTGAACAGAGTCTGAGGCACTCTTTTTGTTTGTTCTACAGGACAAACCAGATAATGGCAGCCTGGTAGCTGCGTGAAAGCGTGGAGTGACTTGGACACAACTCACAGTGACCCCTCCCCTTTCCCCCATGTAATTTAGAGAGAACGTGAAGGATGCACACCATAGCAACTTCCCCTCCTCTACCCTTGTGAATGGAAGTGTAGGACGCCAGCCAAAGCGGCTACAACCACGTGTGTTAAAATTATTTGTGAACTTTTCTTTCAGGTTTAGAAAAGACTGCTAAGAGATAATCATCTGTTTATGTGTCATGTTATTTTCTTTGAATTTGTGTATGGAAGAATGTATTTAATGGATCTAAGATTTTCATAATTTTTCAATTTGTGTGTGTTTGTTTGTCTAAGGCAATATGTATGCCAAAATATTTCGTTGACTTTGCTTAAAATTTTGAGTAATGACATTGTTTAAAAAGGCAGTGAACATGCCAACAATTTAAATAATTAATGTAGGAAATAAATTTTCTTTAATGTTTCTACAGGTTTATATTTCAATTTTGATTTTTCATAGGGAGTTAAACTGTACTTTTGCTTCCCTTTTTGTAATTAAATTTTTTTTTCATTCATTAACATTCATAAACAAAAAATTTAAGTAGAGGGTGATGTAGGGAAGCAGCCTACTCACGCTGTTGTAAATTCACATCAATTTCCATTATGTGCCAGCCAGTCTGCTGTAACTAGCTCTGACGTCATAAATGTTGCGCAATACCTTAAAATCAAGCAAATGAACTAAAACTTTTCTAGCAGGTCAGAAATAATACTAAATTAATGTGTGTTAAAAATCAGTTCGATAACCTCAGTCATTTCCGAGATTTGGACGTGTTTCTGGAAAAATCATTGGCGCAACAGAAAAGAGCTAGAGACTTCAAAATTTATATTTAGATTCATCTTTCATAATGATTTAATAAAAATAGTACTTTGGATTTCACAAATTAAGACTTTAGTGGAAATTCATGATTTTGTGGTTTTCATCTCAAAACTGAAGGAAGCAAGATAGATTAAGTAGGCTAGTAAATAAGGCTAGGATGTTTAGATTTAAATAGGTTGGAGGTCCGCTATGATTATGAAAATGTGTAAAGTTTCTTTTTAATACCTATAAAATTATAGCGATAGCGGATCTCAAAAGGGACAGTTCAGAGCTCATCTGCTGCGTGCAGGGTAATTAGATTAATTCTCTCGCCCAGAATATTTAACTTAGCCACGTTAAAATTTTATTATCAATACTTACCTGCGTGCTGAATGCACGTTTAAATTAAGAGCTTCTTCGGCCATCAGCCAAAGAAGCTATAAATTATTATGTAACTTGAAGTGGTGCATTACTAGCCCAGCGGCTAGTCGAGAGAGCCGGAAAGATCAGGCGTTCCCTTCGCCGTCCGCACCGCGGCTTTATATATAAGAACACTGCGCGAGGAAGCAAGGCCCCAGTTCTCTCCAGACGCTGAATGACACGCCATCTGTGTCGGTAGTCGCGTCGCATCAGTGTATCTGCTACAAACAGCCTCGGGTACCGTATTAAGTTACTAGAGATACGCGGAACTATGAAAACATTATATGTGAAGTGTTAATTCTGGAATGATTTTCATTATCTAGCTTCAGTTTGCGTATTGTATTTTTCACGTGCCGTCGCGGGACAGACATTCTACCAAAAATTTAGCGTGGCGTTTGATGAAGTATTTTCATCAAATTATGGCGAGCATTCTTTTTAACATTTAATTCGGACATTTATAGTTGCATCAGCGCATTAGACTCTGGACTGTTCTGTTAGTTAGGTTGTAGGGATACTTGTGGTTTTTATTAGTGAATTTCAGAATATACTAAACTATTTTGGAAAACCGTTTTTGATTAGAAATCCCGGACAATCTCCTAATTCCTCAGAGCTATAAGCTGCAGCTATAAGAACATTCTCAGGTAAAGTGGGCACTAGGATATCTATTTACTGGCTCCAAGTTTTATTAAATCACTTTCTGGGGGTCACGGAGTAAATAGAGAGCCAGTGTTGAGAACGGCAAAAGACAGCATTAACAACATTCTAGAAGCTAGAAACTGATTCAACACGCAAGCGTTTATGCAGCAATAGATTTTTTACAAACTCATCCGCCGCCCCACAACGTGACCTCACGTGTCTGGATATCTGACTCTGGAATCAAAGAAACAGCTGGTGTATGAAACAGTTGTCAAAGCAGAATTGTCGTTAGAACTGACGTCGCTGCTGGTAGCATTGCTCACATGCCAAGAATCTTCGAACGGACACGACATTTAAAGGTTCCACAATGAACTGCAAGCATACATACCTAAGGTCGTGCATTCTTGTGAATACCAGTGCTGTAATTAGCATGCTAAGCTACCTTCTGTGTAAATAGTCCCCTAGCATCAGAAATTGCTGTTATGGACTCTATATACCTTAACTAAATATATTTGTTCTGATGTTCTCTACCTTCTCTATTAATTCGAATTACTCGTGCCTACTTTGCGCGGTACCGCAGAAATCCTGATAACTTACCTCAAGCATCAGCTACTTCATGCCGATTTGATGTTTGTTGCTTGCTGCCTTCAAGGTACTTCAATTCCACTGACAAGCAATATATTTCAGCCGAAATAAATAATGTCTTTTTTTTAATCTGTCACAAACTGTAATCGTCAAGGAAACGGAAAATGCACAGATATTTAAATCTGTGGGCTATGTCATTCTGGCTCCGTACCGGATTCACAAATATGCGTATATAACTGTCTGAATACTATATCTTGATCTCTCACAACAGTAGTAACGTGAGGACAGGTGTATTATTAGTAAGGTGACTGCATGACGAAGATTATGCACGCGGAAGATGGTTCAAATGGCTCTGAGCACTACGGGACTTAACCTCTGAGGTCATCAGTCCCCTAGAACTTAGAACTACTTAAACCTAACTAACCTAAGGACATCACACACATCCATGCCCGAGGCAGGATTCGAACCTGCGACCGTAGCGGCCGCGTGGTTCCACACTTTAGCGCCTAGAACCGCTCGGCCACACCGGCCGGCCACGCGGAAGACTTCAGTTATTTTAAAATTTCTTTTTTTTTCAGGAAAAAGTGAAAAATGAAGCTGTACCTGAGTTTTACTGTGCACTTTTTTCAAACTACAGCAGGTCAACTGGGTGATCGAAAGCCACTGAGTTAACGATTAGAGACTCATTGCTCCCTCAGGTATCGTTGGGAAATTTGTGATCGAGAAAGGCGTTTTCACTCGTCAAGGCTTTAATACTTTGAAGAATGCGTTTGGATTGTTGCCGAAGAGTAATCACCTCGTCTAGCTTTCCACGGATCATTTAAGAAGGTAGGTATCTTATGGTTGTTACTGTTTCCAGTCATTTATTGCTTATGACGTAATCGAACGTGATATATGCATTTAACATTATACGAAGTTTAGGGTATAAGTACAAATATTTCTACTGATGAATGTAGGCAGTTTACTGAACAACATTACGTCATTATTTACTTCATTTGCAGACTGATGGTTATAGATATTACGAGTAGCATGTTTTTAAGTCAGTGCTGCCAAGGCCGATGCCAGAATCAACACATTAATACTTACTTACTTCTGGGCAGAAGATCAGGTACTGAAGTGACTGCAAAGTCTATACTGACTGACATAGTCCAATCTGTGGCGACCGAGTAGAAGACATCGGGTAGTAAGTTATGTGATGTGTGTGCGGGAAAACTGTTAGAGACAGGGAAGAAACAACGCACTGAAGTTGGTTCGTATAAAGGTACGAATGATCACAACATCTCTAACTATATCCCTAATAACCCATACTTATTTACATTCAGAGGCTAGTGGCAAACCCTACACCATTCGTTGACACTCTGCAGCTGTTTCTGTGTTTCTAGTATTATAGGCTTGTACTACATTGCTCTTTCAGCTTCAGCCACTGTCCTTTCTTCTGACCATTTATTGATACGAAGTGTTTCAGCAGCAAACTGCAATCATCAGGTGTCAAGATGCTATTTTACATCAGTTGTTATATCACAGGTTCATGTGAAGTACATATTGCTGGAACGTGCTATGACAATAAACATTCGAAGGAAAACCGTGAATGTATTATTTCAAGAATATCTTACCTCAGTCACAGACCTCTACCAATTTCCATGCAACATGTACAAATTTCAGTTTTTTCCTGTAACTGCATCGATGTTATTGAAGTGGTGGCATAGTCATTTTGGCGATTTCCTCGAGGTACCGGTCTTCTCCTTTTCTTATTTTTGTCAGTCTGCTTTCTTGAAGATACTGAGCCAGAAGAAGACCGTTGCTGCTTCGCTGGGACGTGATAGCAGCCATAATTCACGTTGTGACGCAGTTCTGCCTCATGCCCGTTACCCCTGATTTGCCGTAGACTGCTCCGCAGTAAATAGGGTGTGCTGTGTGCGCTATGTCGGCATGTGGCGCTGAGGTTGCAGTTGGCCCGCCAACTGAGGCGTGATCTCGCCTTGCGGCTAGCCCACCACCGCCACCGCCACCGCCACCTGGGCCCGCGACGTGAGATATCGGCGCTACGTGCTTTCAGAAGCGCAGCTTCAGCCCCGTTCTAGTCTACGATGCACGATGGCGCTCGCTACTCGCTTCAGACAGCCCTGTCTGCCTGCATACCGCCTCTGGCTTCCACCGTGGGAAAACACAATATTAAAATTCTCCGGCGAGAACAGAGGGGGGATTCACTGTGTGTACACAACACCGCTGCACTTCTACCGCAAGTTATTTCTAGTTATGAGATTTGGAAGAATCCGCCTGGGGGCAGAGAAACGGGGAATGCAAACGGTGTTCGAGATGGGGGATATCCTGCGAACATAGTTTTCGGCATCAAATATCACTTAAATGGATGTTTCATGAAACAGGTGACTGAGGCTATTCGTGAATACTAAAATGTGAGAAAACTACGTAATGCTGAAGCAGAATAACAGTGAGATTACGGAGGAGACAGTCTCTGCACAGTCTGCTTTCGCTGGCCTCTACCACCGTTACAATTAGGAGTAACTGTAATTTTTCATTCTTGCTCTGTGGCTCCTGGTTCAGTCGTAAAGTGCTGGGTTATAAGCCTAAAGATCCCCCGTCCGAAGCACGATCAATCCCAGGGATTTTTACCTGTCACTTATTACTTCTTTCATGTCTGTTAATGTTGCGAAAAATGTGGAGTTGCTCAGTGGTTTGGAAACCACGTTAAACTGAACGTGCCCCCTATAGCTAGCTGGATATGTCAGTCGAAAGACCGGAGGGAGACAATGATATACCAATATCAGCAAGACCACGCCTACTACAGCAATACAATAGCTTGTAGAGAGTCCTACACTTGGCCGTGGATTAATTTTAATATTTTGAAAGACGAATGGCAACTAGAAACCATAAAAAATCTTCAGTTCCGACTCCTTCAAAAACCTGCATGATACTTCTGTGCTTGAAAGGAAAACACCTGACTGCAGTATGTGCCACTTGGCACCGGGTATGGGCGCTCTTGTACTAAACCACTGTGTTGTTCAAAACAATTTTCAGATTAATAATTGTTTTACTTTTTTACTTATTTATGATCTAGTCGATGAAGTATACTATTTGAAGTGCTAAATAACTGACGGTGGAGGAAGTAGATCGGGTAAAACGCAGACTGCCATTAGGAAAAACAGAGTGTCCACAGATGAGAAATTTGTTAAAATTGAACGTAATTTAAGTAATACGAAGTATTTTCTGAAACTATTTGCCTGGAAGGTAGCCTTGTACGGGAAGGTAATGTCTATGATCAACAGTTCAGTCAAGAACAGAACAAAAGCTTTCGAAATGTGGTGCTATAGAACAATTTTGCCGAACATTAGATGTGTGGATGTACTGAATCCAACTGGGCAGAAAATGAATTAAGGGTGCAACCTGACTGAAAGAAGAAATCAGCATCAATATGTGAAGGAAATTGTCGTTTTATAATAAAGAGATGTGGGGGGATTGTAGCGGGAGACCCTGCCATCATTTTGTAATAAAGGGATGTGGGGGGATTGTAGGGGGAGACCCTTCCAACAGTAAATTCAAACAAATGAACGTCGCAGAAGTTGCGCAGAGATGAAGAGTCTTGGCGCTCCGTAGACAACATCTGACTCATAACTCGGTAGTCTCCCTGTTTCTCGCTCTCCGTCTCTCTCTTTCTCTCCCCCTCTCTCTCTCTCTCTCTCTCTCTCTCCACCTGTCTCTCTCCCACCCTCTGCTGATCTTATGAATAACTGCTGACTATTTTGTGCTCGCTTCGGATAACGCCGAGGAATACGTATCGCTCTTTTCTTCCAGATATACTAGAACACAGAAAGATACGAAAAACTAGCTCCCATCTGGTCGTTGCGTGCGTTTAGCAGGAACTATCTGGAATGATTTCAAGTGACGGAAGAATTTACTAATGAGAAGAAGTCGGGACTCCACAGCCTGTTACCTTGAGTAAATGAAACTGAACCTCCTATAACTTCTCTGAAAATAGCATTAATTTGAGGGAGAAAGAGTCGAGAGTGGACGTCTAAATTCTCCGACGTTAATAGGCTGTACTATCATCGCCTTACTTCACTACAGGAGCCGTAGTCACGGTAATCGACAAGCCAAAACGTACGACATCAGGAGCTCTGCAGCGTTAACGAATTACGTACCACGCCTGTAGCAATCTTAGACTAAAACTGGACTTAGCATCAGTTCCTATTATTAAACCTGTAACAGAAAACCAACTTATTTGCACCGATATTAGCATTATCAGTGTGCGCACTAATATGACATTATAATTACAATCCGACTCAAGGCCCAGAAGCCCTAGTTATTATGTCTGGAAAGTCTCAAACAGCACTCCGGAGAAGAGGAGCAAACGTAGGAGTTTCGATACTTAACCAGACCGGGAGGTTGTAGAAGCTTTGGTAATTTAAAGCAGTCTGCTATAAAATAACGATTCAGTACAAGTCTCGATACAAATCACGGATTAGACTCTCTTGCTTTTCTCCTTGAATAACTTCAGTACCTTCATTGCCGAAATTAGTATTTTAGTTAACTTTCAGGGAAATATTTTAAGGTTGGCAAAACACCAGGAAATTAAAGCTGTCCACGAAATAACTGGTTCAACAAAATCACAACGATATCCTCTCATATCGTTCCTTGCCCTTGAAACAGACTTGATCTCTCTATATCCGTTTATTTTATTTCAGTACATTTAATTCATTTGAAATATTGAGGCGCTAAATATTAGACCTCAAAATAAAATCATTGCACTTCTTCCATTACTTTCATTTTGAGTACATTTAATTAATTTCAAACTTTCAAAAGCAAGACACCATAATAACTAACCTGTGATACAAAATCGTTGAAAATTTAACATATTTTCTTAGTTTTAAGAGTCAATCAATGTTTTGCAATAAATTCAGCAACTGTCAGAAGTATAACGTCTTGCAGGTAAGAGAAAATCGTGTTTACCATGGCTTACAAACTGAGATTGTGTGTATCTACGGAATGAACATGAACTATACCGAAAAAATGTTGGAGGTTATGCAGAGATATTTTTTGACTGGACTGGTAAAAGTAACCTTCTTACTCTGGCGTTTCGTTACCGACTAGGGGCTTCCCCTCATCTTGCTTCACATCTGTATTTTCCAGTGCAAATGTTGACGGTATATGCTGTGTGTCTTGTTTGTAAACAAAGTTGTTCCACTCACTCACGTTGCTTGCTGTTGACCATAGCGATCCCCACCTTACTCTCCGCTCTCAAGCTTACCTGCACTTCTGTCTCGTTCTGTCTTTGGTTGTTTTCCCGGCGGAGTTAATTGTTCGTTAGCAGTGATACACAGTATGGTGGATAGGTTTACTGATGGAGAGTTGTCTGATATGCTCCTCGTGCATGGGTTCACTGAACGCAGAGGAACAGCAGCGCACAACAACCATATCAAGGTACTTCTGTATCCGACGGTTGTTCCGTTACTTTCTGTTTTTTGTCACACGCTTTAGTGGTTGATTATTACAGGCTTTTCTCACTGTTGTGTGGGTATATTCACAGAAACAAAGATATGTGGCGCAATAAACCGAATAAAGCATATTTACATAGGCACTCTATAACAAGCGGCTGGAGAACACGGACACCGTTTGTCAAAACACTCAGAACATATTCATAATCAGAAGCGGAAATTTTGTCGGTGGAGTTCGTTTCCATACTGTACACTGTTCATATCTGTGGCCATTTCCCAAGATCCTATTCCAGTTACGTTTATCACATGGATAAGGTTAAACTTTATCCGTCTTTTCCAAGTTAACATAAAGCGTGAAATTACCTAAGCCGACAAACTCTGAGAGATTGCACGTGACACTAAAACTTACATTTTCCTCTAATGTCGTAATTCCCTGCGAGCATTTTTTAATCCGATAGAGAGTGTAATCGCTCTTAGCAAGAATATAAGAAATTCCTTTCAAGAGCAACTGACAATCAATTTCACTTACAGAATGTGTACCACCTGGACCCAGATAATTATCCACTCAGAGAACAGTTTTCGCAGTGGTACCTGGAGCAGGGTCACATGCATTCAACGCCTCTGTCATCTGTGCTGTGCAGATGATGAAGAAATTGATGAAATGTATGATGAGATGAAAGAAATTATTCAGGTAGTGAAGGGAGACGAAAATTTAATAGTCATGGGTGACTGGAATACGACAGTTGGAAGAGAAGGAAACGTAGTAGGTGAATATGGATTGGGGCTAAGAAATGAAAGAGGAAGCCGCCTGGTAGAATTTTGCACAGACCATGACTTAATCACAGCTAACACTTGCTTCAAGAATCATGAATGAAGGTTGTATACGTGGAAGAACCCTGGAAATACTACAACATTTCAGGTAAATTACATAATGGTAAGACAGAGATTTAGGAACCAGGTTTTAAATTGTAAGACATTTCCAGGGGCAGATGTGGACTCTGACCACAATCTATTGGTTATGAACTGTAGATTAAAACTGAAGAAACTGCAAAAAGTGGCAATTTAAGGAGATGGGACCTGGATAAACTGACTAAACCAGAGGTTGTACAGAGTTTCAGGGAGAGCATAAGGGAACAATTGACAGGAATGGGGGAAAGAAATACAGTAGAAGGAGAATGGGTAGTTTTGAGGAATGAAATAAACCAGAGGTTGTACAGAGTTTCAGGGAGAGCATAAGGGAACAATTGACAGGAATGGGGGAAAGACAGTAGAAGGAGAATGGGTAGCTTTGAGGACTGAAATAGTGAAGGCAGCAGAGGATCAAGTAGGTAAAACGACGAGGGCAAGTAGAAATCCTTGGGTAACAGAAGAGATACTGAATTTAATTGATGAAAGGAGAAAATACAAAAATGCAGTAAGTGAAGCAGGCAAAAAGGAATACAAACGTCTCAAAAATGAGATCGACAGGAAGTGCAAAATGGCTAAGCAGGGATGGCTGGAGGACAAATGTGAGGATGTAGAGGCTTATCTCACGAGGGGCTAGATAGATACTGCGTACAGGAAAATTAAAGAGACCTTTGGAGAAAGGAGAACCACTTCCATGAATATCAAGAGCTCAGATGGAAACCCAGTTCTAAGCAAGGAAGGGAAAGCGGAAAGGTGGAAGGAGTATATAGAAGGTCTATATAGGGGCGATGTTCTTGAGGACTATATTATGGAAATGGAAGAGGATGTAGATGAAGATGAAATGGGGGATAAGATACTACGTGAAGAGTTTGACAGAGCACTGAAAGACCTAAGTCGAAACAAGGCCCTGGGAGTAGACAACATTCCATTAGAACTACTGGCAGCCTTGGGAAAGCCAGTCCTGACAAAACTCTACCATCTGGTGAGCAAGATGTATGAGACAGCAAAATTCCCTCACACTTCAAGAACAATATAATAATTCCAATCCCAAAGAAAGCAGTTGATGACAGATGTGAAAGTTACCGAGCTATCAGACGAATGGAAAAAGTGGTAGAAGCCGACCTCGGGGAAGATCAGTTTGGATTCCGTAGAAATACTGACCTTATGACTTATCTTAGAAGGAAGATTAAGGAAAGGCAAACCTACGTTTCTAGCATTTGTAGACTTAGAGAAAGCTTTTGACAATGTTGACTAGAATACTCTCTTTCAAATTCTGAAGGGGGCAGGGGTAAAATACAGAGAGTGAAAGTCTATTTACAATTTGTACAGAAAGCAGATGACAGTTATAAGACTCGGTGGACATGAAAGGGAAACAGTGGTTGGGAAGGGAGTGAGAAAGGATTGTAGCCCCTCCCCGATGATATTTAATCTGTAGATTGAGCAACCAGTACAGGAAACAAAAGAAGTAGGTATTAAAATCCATGAAGACGAAATAAAAGCTTTGAGGTTCAACGATGACATTGTAATTTTGTCAGAGACAGCAAAGAACTTGGAAGAGCAGTTGAACGGAATGGACAGTGTCTCGAAAGGAGGGTATAAGATGAACATCAACAAAAGCAAAACGAGGATAATGGAATGTAGTCGAATTAAGTCGGGTGATGCTGAGGGAATAAGATTAGGAAATGAGACACTTAAAGTAGTAAAGGAGTTTTGCTACTTGGGGAGCAAAATAACTGATGATGGTAGATGTAGAGAGGATATAAAATGTAGACTGGCACTGGCAAGGTAAGCGTTTTTGAAGAACAGAAATTTGTTAACATCGAGCATTGATTTAAGTGTCAGGAAGTCGTTCCTGAAAGTATTTGTATGGAGTGTAGCCATGTATGGAAGTGAAACATGGACGATAAGTAGTTTAGACAAGAAGAGAATAGAAGCTTTCGAAATGTGGTGCTACAGAAGATTGCTGAAGATTAGATGGGTACACCACATAACTAATGACGAGGTACTGAAAAGAAGAGGAGTTTGTGGCACAACTTGACTAGAAGAAGGGATCGGTTGGTAGGACATGTTCTGAGGCATCAAGGGATCACCAATTTAATACTGGAGGGTAGCGTGGAGGGTAAAAATCGTAGAGGGAGACCAAGAGATGAATACAATAAGCAGATTAAGAAGGATGTAGGCTGCAGTAGGTACTGGAAGATGAAGAACCTTGCACAGGGTAGAGTAGCATGGAGAGCTGCATCAAACCAGTCTCACGACAACAACAATGTACAGTTCTACGTGAATGCGTGGGCGGATATTGTTGGTGACTGTTTAATTGGACGATATCGCCTACTTCGGCCACTAAATGAGAAACATTATTACAATTTCCTCATCAGAGCATTGCCAGAGTTGCTGGAAGCCGCGCGACTCGCTACAGGACAGCTCATGTGATTCTAGCATGACGGAGCGTCGGATAATCTCAGTCGTCCTGTACGTTTATTGTTCAACCTACAGTTTCAGAAAAGTGGACTGGCAATGGTTGCTCTGTACTACGGCTTACTTGATCTCCTGATTTAACACCTCTGGACTTTTATGCCTGAGGAGAAATGTGCAGCAATCTTTAAAAAACACATGTTGCATCAGAAGTGGATCTGGTAACCCGGATAGTAGCAGACAAATTAGTAGCAGTAGAAACCAAGTACGAGCACAGAGTTTGTTAACTTGATTAATCTTGATCTAGAGAAAACTCTCTTTACTGATTTAAAAAATCCTCACAAGGAAATATTAAAGAAAAATGTTTGTTTCGGTATCCTGTGCAACCTTCCAAAATGTTTCCTTTTAAATAATTTACACCAGATAAATTATTGTTTTTAACCAAATATATTTCGCTCTATAAAAAATGAAAATTAATTTTATAACGACACATATGTCATATGCTAGCTATGTAGTGTTTACTGGTAGTCGACCGTTGTGGTCGAGCTGTTCAAGTCACTTCAGTTCGGAACCGCGCTGCTGCTCCGGTCGCAGGTTCGAATCCTGCCTCGGGCGTGGCTTTGTGTGATCTCCATAGGTTAGTTAGGTTTAAGTAGTTCTATGTCCAGGGGACTGATGACCTCAGATGTTAAGTCTCATAGTGCTTAGAGCCATTTTAACGATTTGTTTACTGGTAGCCCGATTACTTTACCTTACTCTCTCTTTCACAGCTTAACTGGTCACGCTGTCATCTTGTGCCTTATGACGTCATTCAGATACAGTAAACGGCACGGCGTCAACGATAGAGATACATTTCCGCTTCACACGCCCTTCTATCTCCTGTGTAAAGTTTTGAAAGCGACACGTAAGTCACGTAATGGAGGGCAAAAAGCTGAGTTTCTGTCATTACTAACTATACGAAGTGGAATCCTACACTTACACTTTTTCTCATTTGTAATTCAAATTAAGCATTATTTTAACAACTAAACGACTTCTTCTGTAAACATTACACATATATTACTACAGTTAACCAAATTTCATCGAAATTGGCAGTATTAATGCGATGACTAATGTTTGTCTGTTTGGCCAGGTAAAAGGGTAAGACACACTTCGAAAACTTTTATTGATAAGTTTTGGAATTCACAAGCGACAAAATTATAGGCTATCAATGAATTCCCGTATCTGTCTCACTGCAATTCCTGCAGTTAACCACTTCATCAGGAGTACAATATACAATATCGGGTTCGCAGGAAGCATTTTGTGTCCCGACGATTCCTAAACAATACATGTGACCAATTTTTGCTAGGCTTTCGTAAGGAATGACGTCAGTTTCTATCCATAATGTCCAGTTTTTAAGCACAATATATATTTAAGACTCTCAGACTTCAAGTAGAATGTAAAAATTTCTATTCACAACGAAGGTGCTGGGTCAGAGAAAAAACATGACCTGTGTCCATAAGTTAAATAAACTTGGCCTAATTAAGCTCCCCAAAGATGGCCATGAAGGAGTGTGGGGGGCAGTTTAGATCGAACAAGTAGCACTTCTTCCGATCTGATAATGTAAGCGTAGAAAAGTTGTGGAATGATTTCAAAGAGATAGTATCGACAGCAATTGAGAGAGATATAACACATAAATTAATAATTAATGCTACTGATCCTCCATGGTACGCAAAACGGGTCACATTGCAGTTGCAGAATCTGCGAAAAAAGCATGCCAAATTTAAAAGAATGCAAAATCCCTAATACTGGCAAAGTTCTGCAGAAGTTCGAAATATAGCACATACTTCAATGCGAGATGCTTATAATAATTTCCACAACGAAACTCTGTCTCGAAATCTGGCAGAAAACACAAAGAGATTCTGGTAGTACTAAAGCACACCAGCAGCAAGACGCAATTAATTCCTTCACTGCGCGATAACAACGGTGAAGTCACTGATGACAGTGCCACTAAAGCAAAGTTATTACACAGTTTTCCGAAACTCCTTCACCAAAGAAGACAAAGTAAATATTCCTGAATTCCAGTCAAGAACAACTGCCAAGATGAGAAACATAGAAGTAGATATCCTCGGTGTTGCAAAGCAGCTTAAATCACTTAATAAAGGCAAGGTCACCAGTCCAGATTGCATACCAGTCAGGTTCCTCTCAGAGTATGCTGATACAATAGCTCCACATTGAGCAGTTATATAGAACTACTGGCTCACAGAAAGATCCGTACCTAAACACTGGAAAATTGCTCAAGTCACACCATTACCCAAAGGGGAAGTAGGAGTAACAGGTCCATATCACTAACGTCAATTTGCAGTAGGAGTTTGGAACATATACTGTATTCGAACATCATGAAGTACCTCGAACAAAACAATTTATTGACACGTAGTCAACACGGATTCAGAGAATATCGTTTTTGCGATACACAACTAGTTCTTTATACTCATGAAGTAATGAATGCTAACGACAAGGCATGTCAAATTCATTCCATACTTTTAGATATCCAGAAGACTTTCTATACCGTTCTTCACAAGCGTCTTCTAACCAAACTGCGTGCCTATGGAATATTGTCTCAGCTGTGCGACTGGATTCGGCATTTCCTGTCACAGTTCGTAGTAATAGACGGAAAGTACTCGAGTAAAACAGAAGTAATATCCGGCGTTCCCCAAGGAAGTGTTATAGGCCCTCTATTGTTCCTGATCCATATTAACGACATAAGAGACAATCTGAGTAGCCGTCTTAGATTGTTTGCAGATGATGCTGTCATTTACCGCCTTGCTATGTCATCAGATGACCGAAACGAATTGTAAAATGATCTAGATAAGATATCCGTATGGTCCGAAAAGTGGCAATTGACCCTGAATAAAGAAAAGTGGGAAATTATTCACATGAGTACTAAAAGAAATCCGCTAAATTTCGATTACGCAAAAACTCACACAAATATGAAGGCTGTATATTCAACTAAATACTTAGGGATTACAGTTACAAATATCTTAAATTGGAACGATCAAGTAGATAATGCTGTCGATAGAGCTAACCAAAGACTGCTGTTCATTGGCCGACCACTTAGAAGGTGCAACAGGTCTACTGCACCACGCTTGTCCGCCTAATTCTGAAGTATTGCTGTGCGGTGTGGGATTCACATCAGATGGGACTGACGGATGACATCAAAAAAGTACAAAGAAGGGCTGCTCGTTTTGTATTATCGTGAAGTAGGGGAGATAGTGCCACAGGCATGGTATGTGAGTTGGAGTGGCAATCTTTAAAACAAAGGCGTTTTTCGTTGCGACGCGGGATCTTCTCATGAAATTTCAATCACCAGTTTCCTCCTACGATTGCGAAAACATACTGTTGGCACCCACCTACATAGGGAGATTTGATTATCACGATAAAATAAGAAAAAATCAGGGCTTGCACAGAAAATTGTAAGTGCTTGTTTTTCCTGCGCGCCGTTCGAGAATGGAACACAAGAGAGAGATAGCTTGAAGGTGGTTCATTGAGCCCTCTGCGCGGCACTTTATTGTGAATAGCAGAGTAATCACGTGGATGTAGATGTAGATGTACATCTCCAACAAGCAAGAAAATCAAAGGACTGTATTGCTATAGAGATATTAAAAAATTCTTTCAGTAATATAAACAAGTTAATGGAGGCAGAAGGAGCACAAAAGGCTTGCTAACCATAATTCCTTGAGAATTAACTATTCAAGCGGGTACCACTAAATACTTTAAGATTTTTTTTGAAGCATCACCCTTCTGATTGGTTTCATGTGGCTCGCAACTAATTTCTCTTCTGTGCCAACGTCTTCATCTCTGAGCAGCATTTGCAACCAACGTCCACATTTATTTGCTGAATGTATTCCGATCTCTGTCTTTCTCTACAGATTTTGCCCTGTAGAGCTCACTCTAGTACCATGGAAGTCGTTCCCTGATGTCTTAGCAGATGTCCTATCATCCTGTCTCCTCTCTTTGTCAAGGTTTTCCGCATAATCCTTTCCTTGATTTTGCGCAGAACCTCATCATTCCTTGTCTTGTCAGTCTGACTAAATTTCAACATTCGTCTCCGCATCACATCTCAAATGCTTAGATTCTCATCTGTTCCGGTTTTCCCATAGACCATGTGTCACTAGCATGCAATGCTGTGCTCCTAATGCACATTCACAAAAATTTATTCCTCAAAATAAGGCCTGTGATTGATACTAATAGGCTTCTTTAAGCCAGAAATGCTCTTTTGCCAGCCGGCCGAAGTGGCCGTGCGGTTAAAGGCGCTGCAGTCTGGAACCGTAAGACCGCTACGGTCGCAGGTTCGAATCCTGCCTCGGGCATGGATGTTTGTGATGTCCTTAGGTTAGTTAGGCTTAACTAGTTCTCAATTCTAGGGGACTAATGACCTCAGCAGTTGAGTCCCATAGTGCTCAGAGCCATTGTTTTTTTGCTCTTTTGCCAGTACTAGTCTGATTCTGATGTCTTCCCTGATCTGTCCGTCATTGCTTGTTTTGCTGCCTAGGTAGTAGAGTGCCTTAACTCCATCTACTTCGTGACCATCAATCACGCTGTTAAAATTCTCTATGTTCTCACTTCCGCTACTTCTCATCACTTTCGTCTTTCTTCGATTTTCTCTCCGTACGTATTCTGCACTCATCATTTCGTTCAAAGGATCATTTTTTACTTTATTTACGCGTATGGTTCCGTAGGACCTAACTGAGGAGCAAATCTCCAGGTCATGGAACGTGTCAGTACATGAAATTACAACATAAAAGTAATAACAGATAAAAATAAAATGTTCATGAACCCAATAAATGTCAGTCCGTAAGTTTAGGTAAACGCAGTCAAAAATACAACAAGAATCAGCTTAATTTTTTAAGGAACTCCACGACAAAATACAAGGAGTGACCCATGAGGAAACTCTTCAGTCTTGATTACAAAGCGCGTGGATTACTGCTAAAATTTTTGAATTAGAGTGTTGGCTTATTGAAAATGGATGCAGCAGTTTACTGCTCTCCTCTCTGCACAAGAGTTTCGGAAGTGCGACTCAAATGCAAGTTTCGTGTCTGCCGAGTATTAACTGATTGAAAGCTGCTTATTCTTGGGTATAAGCTAATATTGTTAACAAGAAATTACAGTAAGGAATATATGTCTGGAGAGTCAAATTTCAAAATACCCAGACTCGTGAACGGGGATCGACAAGAGGTTCGTGAACTTAGACCACTTATTGCCCGAACCGCTGGTTTCTGAGCCAAAGTATCCTTTTAGAATGGGAAGAGTTACCCCAAAATATAATACCATACGACATAAGCTAATGAAAATAACTAAAGTAGACTAATTTTCCTGTCGAACGATCTTCAGATACCGTTCGAATAGTAAAAATGGCCGCATTAAATCTTTCAACAAGATCCTGAATGTGGGCTTTTCGACAGTTTACTATCTATCTGAACACCTACAAATTTGAACTGTTCAGTTTCACTAAACATATGGCCATCCTGTTAAATTAAAACACCAGGTTTTTTGAATTGTGTGTTACAATTTGTAAAAACTGTGTCTTACTGCGATTTAGCGTTAGTTTATTTTTTACAAGCCGCTAACTTAGGTCATGAATTGCACTATTTGAAACCGAGCCAATGTTGCACACAATGTCCTTTACTACCAAGCTAGCGTCATCAGCAAACAGAAATTTTTTATAGTTACCCATAATACTGGAGGGCATGTCATTTATATCAATAAGGAACAGGAGTGGCCCCAATACAGATCCCTGGGGCAACCCCACTTGACCATATTCCACTAAGACCAAACATCACAGCCATTCTCAACACTGTAAATAATGACCTTTTGCTGTCTGTTGCTAAAGTAAGAGGTGAACCACTTGTGAGCTACTCCACGTATTCTGCAATGGTTCAACTTCTTGAGCAATATTTTGTGAGCAACATAATCAAACACCTTAGTTAAATCAAAAAAATATGCCGAGCGTCCAGTACCTCACAGAGAAAAGAGAATATAGCACTTTCAGTTGTTAAACGACTTCTAAAGGCAAAGAGTACATTTGACAGCAAATCATGTGATATAAAGTAATCAATTATCCTTACATACACATCATTTTCAGTAGCTTTACCAAACACTGATGGCATAGAAATAGGTCTACAATTGACTACTTTACCCCTTCTCTCTTTTTATAAAGTGGCTGTATTACTGAGTACTTTAATCATTCGGGAAACGTACAATTCCCAAGCGAAAAATTAAAAATAATGCTAAATACGGGACTAACATGTGCACCACAGTACTTTAATATTTTGCTAGACCATCATATCCATAAGAGTCCATAGTCTTCAGTGGTTTAATTATTGGCTCAATGTCCCCCTTGTCTCTATCACAGAGGAGTTTTTCAGACATCGGTCTCAGAAAGGCATTTGCCAAGAAAGTTATATGATTCCCCGTAGAATAAAAATTTTTATTTTATTCATCAGCAATTCTCAAAAAATGATTGTTAGATACTGAACATATATCTGACTTACCAGTAACAGAAATATTTTTACTACAAACTGACTTTATATCATCGACTTTATGCTGCTGACCAGACACCTCGTTCACAATTGAGCATATGATTTTAATTTCATCCTGTGAATTAGATATTCTATTTGCATACCACATACTCTTTGCCTTCTTAATAAAATTTTTAAAAACTTTACAGTACTGTTTGTAATGAGCTACTGTTACTTGATTGTGAGTACTTCTGACATTTTGATATAATTCCCACTTAGTCCTACATGATATCCTTATCCCACTAGTCAGCCACCTGCACTGCATATTACTGCTAGTACTCCATTTAGAACGTTCTAATGGAAAGCAACTCTCAAGGAGTATGAGAAATGTGTTAAGTAAAGTATTATATTTATCATCTATGTTATCAGCCCCATAAAGTTCCTGCCACTCTTGTTCCTTGACAAGATTTAAAAAACTCTCTATTGCTTGTAGATTAACTTACCTGCACAGTTTTGTAATTATATGTGACATTTGTTTGAGTACAAAAGCCTTCTGGTGTTAAAATTTGTGCATCATGGTTTGAAAGGCCATTCACTCTTTTACTAACAGAATGCCCATGTAGTAATGAAGAATGAATAAAAATATTGTTTAAGGCTGTGCTACTGTTCCCCTGCACCCTAGTTGGAAAAAAACAGTCTGCATCAGATCATATTAATTTATGAGGTCTACCAACATCCTTTTTCTTGCACTATTATATACAAAATTTATATTGAAGTCACCACATATAACTAATTTCTGTTACTTCCTACAAAGTGAATCAAGAACAGTCTCTAGCTTGAGCAGATATGCTCTGAAGACAGAGTTAGGGCACCTATAAACAACAACAATCAGAAGTTTTGTTTCACTAAATTCAACTGCTCTGCACAACATTCAAATATCTATTCAGTGCAGTGCTGTGATATATCTATGGACCCAAGTGGAATACTGTTTTTTACGTATATAGCCTTTACGTATATAGCCACTCCCCCACCCCACCAGAAACTCCTTGAAAAACATCCAGCTAATTTGTATCCTGGTAAAGGAAGCCTTTGGATTGTCAAATTATTTAATTGGTGCTCCGATATACCAATAATTTCAGAGTCAACATCTATAAGCAGTTCTCACCTATAAGCAGTTCACTTTAACTCTAATACCTCTTATATTCTGATGAAATATGTTAATTCCTACTCTGCTAGGAAACATGACGTCTTCTGAAGGTAAGCCCTTAGTTAGAGGGACTTCCTTTAAGCAGGTTTACCTATCAGCTGACTTCAATCTAAAAAAGGTGACGCCTTAACTCCATCTGCTTCCATGAGTGATCCCACCACCACATATTAAACTGTCACCTATAAGCTTTGCCAGCCTCCCCTTCCCTTCCCATACCCATTGAGGTCATGCCTAGTGAAACCAGATAATCTTCACATTCCCTCAGGATAGCAATGTCATCAGCGAATCACCCCACTGAATCCTCTCACCTTGAATTTTAATTCCTCTCCTGGACCTGCCTTTTATTTCTGTTATTGCTTCCTCGTTGTACATATTGAACAGTAGGTGCGAAAGACTACGTCCTTGTCTTACACCCATTTTTAATATGAGCACTTGTTTCTTTGTAGTCCATTCTTATTATTCCCTCTAGGCTCTTGTAGATATTGCACAATATCCGTCCCTCCCTCTAATCTACTCCTATTTTTCTCAGAATTCCGATCATCTTCCAGCATTTGACATTGTCAAACGCTTTTTCCAGGTCGACAATTCTTAGGAACGTGTCTTGATTATTCTTCAGTCTTGCTTCCATTATAAAACTACCAGTTGAATACATCACGTCTCGAAATACCAACACGAATTATTCATAGAAGAATGAAAAAAGAAAAACAGGTAAACGCCGACTTGGAGGAGAATTACTTTGGGCTCCAGAGAAATGTAGAAATATGCGGGGCAATGCCTAAACTACGACTTATCTTACTTTAGGTTAAAGGAATGCAAACCTACGTTTATAGCATTTTCAGGCTTAGACAAATATTTTGATAATGTTGACAGGCGTAAAATATTGGGAAGAAAAACGTTATATACAATTTGTACACAAACCAGATAGCAGTTATAAGAGTCGAAGGGCATCTATCGAAAATAGTGGTTGAGAATGGGGAGGGGGGTGATAGACTTGTAGCATATCCCCAGTATTAATTAATCTGTACGCTGAACAGAGAGTGAAGCAGACCATAGAAAATGTGCAGTCCGAATTAAAGGTCATGATAGATTTGCCAATGGCTTTGTAATTATGTCTGAGACAGCAGAGGACCTGGAAGAACAGTTAAATGCAATGAACAGTGCCGTGAAAGGATGGGGTAAAATGGACGATAACAGAGCCAAAGGCTCCGTAATGGAATGTAGTCGAAATATATCAAACAGATGGAAATAGTTTTGGAAATGAAGCAATCAAAGTAATAGAGGAGTTTTGCCACTTCGGCAATAAAATAGCCAATGGCTGATGTCGAGAGGATATAAAATGTAGACTGGCACAGTCATAAAACCACTCCTCAGAGAGAGAGAAAAAAAGTTTTTTTCAATTATAGATGTATGTGATATGAAGTATTTATCTGGATTTTACCCATGTTCAGCAAAGAAACGTCGACAATAAGTAGTTGGAAAGAGAAGAAGAGAAGCTTTTGAAAGGGGTGTTACAGAAAAATGATGAAAATGGGATGGGTAGATCGCGTAACTTATGAGGAAGAACTAGTCAGACTGCTGACACGACATCTTCTGAAATGTCAAAGAGTAATCAGTTCAGTGTTGGGGGGGGGGGGGAGGGGGGGGGGGAAGAGTGAGGGATGAAAAAGAGGGAAATAGAGTAATCAGGTTCAAATGGATTCAGGCTGCAGCAGGTATTTGGAGATGAAGTCGCTTGCAGAGGACAGAATAGCGTGGACAGCTAAATCACACCAATCTTCGGACTGAAGATCACATCGACAACGGCAACAAGCGTTTATGCCTTATTATCGTTTAATCAACGACAGTCACCAAACCAATGGCAATGTAACACTTTTTTTTTTGTCACTAGCTGCTTATATTTTATGACCCACCGTGTAATTTCTTATGGTGGGTCGTATGTTGCCACTTAACCGCTGTGACTGCATCCGGGGTCCGGAGTGGACTGAAAGTAACACCACACCGGCTCCCGTCCCCACTCACACCGTTGCCCGTGTCCCGCCACGTGGAGGCGGGCTCTGTTTAGATCCATTTGATATCTTTTTTTTTGTGCAGCATTAGAAAAACTTACATCTAATACAAAATCAAGTAAGATATTAATAAACAAAACGAAATTAAATATTTAGAAAGAAGGAAGGAAGAGAACTGAATAGAGAAGGGATAGGTATAATATTGCCCGTCACCTGGTTGTGGGCGGCGGCCCGGGTCTTGGAATGACCCTCAGACGCTGGCCGTCGCTCACCATGCCTTTAACATCTACCATCCTAAAAACTAACTTAACTAGAAGAGATTAGGGTACGTTATAGCTAGAAACTAAGACTAAGACCTCCATGTCCAGCCTGCTAAACTATTTACGATATACAATAGTATATGTAGTTTGCTCAAAGTTGCTAATGAAAGGGTACTTGTGGCAATAGTAATAAGGTAATGACGCTAACGGTTTGTGTTGAGCCTACAAGGCTCCTAGTGGAGTACATCAGGCGCAAGCACCTACCGGCCCCGCCGACAACACGACCTGAGCGGTGGTTTTCCCCGATCTACCATAGGTATCCGTCGGGTTGGTCTCAAAATAGAGGGACCACAATTAAGATCCTTCCATCCAGGAAGTGCGCCGCCTCTTAACGGAAGGCGTAGGTCCCTTGAAGAGGTGCCTAACTTTAAGCTTCAGATCAGAAGTTATTGGTGTAGTGGAGGTTGAGGTATAGGCTGTGTAGGTTGGTTGTACAAACAGTTCACGCTGAGCCAATGAGTGTGGTGTGGCAGATAGCACCTTCCGGCCCCGCCAGCAACACAGCCTGAACGGTGGCTTTCCCCGATCTACCATAGGTATCCGTCGGGTTGGGCTCAAAAGAGAGGGACCACAATTAAGATCCTTCCATCCAGACTGTGCGGTGCCTCTTAACGGAAGGCGTAGGTCCCTTGAAGAGGTACCTAGCTTTAAGCTCTTATTAGACATGCAGATGCTGTTAACTATTTACGTATAAGGTGCAATCTGTTTTTAGGATTGTGTGTGGCTTGTGCACCTCTTGTCGGTTGTTCTTATCTGTTCTTTGAATTTGACTTGGTTGACACTATGGATCATCCGCGCTGGACGCTTCAATATCTGTGTTGGTGCCCTGGTCTGTATCTGTTTCTTCTTCATCACTCGTGGTGCTAATCATATCTGTGTCCCCCTGGGTTTCGTGACGTCTGTTTAGACCGACTTGCCTTCGGTTGGGTCTGTCGCGCAAGTATTCTATTTGTTGGATCTTCGAGATTTCGTCCGATAGTTTGTTGAGTCCAGTCCACCTTTCCGGGTAGCGCATTATGGCATGTAGTTCGTTCTGTGTGTTCAGGCGATTTATGTGTACTGTGTGTCTTATGTTCGTGCGTTGTCCGCAGAAGAAGACAGTATGTTCAGGGGAACCTTCTTCCCCACATGTGCATCTATTAGTCTGCTGCAGACTCACGCGGTACAGGTGCGTGGGATAAGGGCCATGTCCTGTGATGAAATGTACCATACCGCGGCTGGGATCAATATGTTTTAGTTTTAGTCTTTCCCGGATGTCAGGGAAGAAGTTGTATACACGGCGGCCCTTATCGCTGTTGGCCCACTCGCTCTGCCAGGTATCCACTCGCCATGCTCTGAGTTGGCGTGTTGTCTCAATCGGTACACCAGTGATCTGCCGAACCTGATCTATTCTCCCCATCCTAAGCCAGTACATTGCTGCAATGTAACAAGCATGATGCATTAGAAAACTGTGATTAAAGAGATGACTCTTTAAGTGACTTAGATATTGATATTTTGCTGTCTCAAAATCTTAGCCATTCATCCCGTTCCACAACAGAGGACGAACGTAGCCTTACCAGATATGCAGAATGGTTGATTTAACTTGGAACACCTAAATACTTGTAAAAATGCGCATTGCATGAAAAAATTTTCGAGAATAAAATTAATATTTCCGAAGGGAAACGCACTCAATTTTTAACTGCACAGCCGAACCTACGCGTAAAAATACCAAGGTCTTACCTGAAACAAGTTTTTTCGATTCGTGGTAGATGGCGTTGTAACAGGTGCAAGAGTTACGGAGGCTGGACGGAAGATCTCACGGAAACCATTCACCGAGATGGCGAAATTAGAGGGAACTCACAGAAATCAAGCATACCGATGGTGTGTGGACGGATGTGCAGACGGATGGAAATGAACCCAGAACGGAACAGAAAACTACGCTACGTTAAATGTAGTAAATTTTCCAGTCCTTTAAATGACTAAACGTAAAATTTTTACTGTTCTCAAATTTGCAAAACTAAAATAATTTTTAACAATAAAATCAACTTTTTAGAACAAAAAGTTAACGTTTTCATTTAAAATGTAATGTGGAATCAAATGAGTCGGTTCTTAATTTCAGAAAACCGTAAAATTGAATTCTGTCGAATCCAGCACCATCTACCACGAATGGGGAAAAATGTCTTTGGTCAACCCAAGGTATTTTTGGCGTGGAATCCGAATCTGCATTAAAAAAGGAGTTCCCCTTTTAAAATTATATTTGAACCCCTCCCCAACTACTAACTTTCCACCCGAAATAGTTTTTCGTAAGATACGTATTTTTCGAGATATTTAGTTGTTATAGGTTAAAACGATCACCCTGTATATCGCCCTTATCCTTCATTCCTCTTATTTTCTCAGAAATAAATACTCTCAATAGAAAACCAGACCGTCTATATACAGTATATACAGTTTCTACGTCTTTGAAGACGCGTTCATAAATATTTTTGGTCTTTGAGCAACTTTACCTAGGGAACAAAGCGTTACTTTCCTTTACATACATTTAGGTACAACCAAAAGCTGTGCGATATTTCACCATTGTAATAAAGAATTTTGTACTGAAAATACTACTATTAATGTAAGATAAATTGAACAGTACTCCAAGGGTCGCCCGGTAATGGTTTCGGCGACTAGTCAACTGATCGTCATGTTCGTTTCAGTGACGTCATATGCTTTCTACAAGTGTTAAGTCACGATCCTGTAGTTGCAAATAGTATACATCCTTTTTCTGTCATCTGTCTTCTGGCTGGTTTTTCACGGCCCGCCACCAATTTCTGCGCCAACCTTTTCATCTCAGAGTAGCAATTGCAACACAAGTCCTCAATTACTTATTGGATGTATTCCACTGTCTTTCTCTACAGTTTTGACACCCTGAATCTCCCTCTAGTACTATGGATGTCCTACCATCTTGTCCCTTCTTCTTGTTAATGTTTTCCGTATGCTTCTTTCCTCGGCGATTCTGTGGAGAACGACCTCATTTATTATCTTATAAGTCCACCTAATTTTCAACATTCTCCTGTAGCATCACATGTCAAATCCTTCGGTTCTCTTCTGTTCCGGTTTTTCCACAGTCCATGTCTCACTACCATACAGTGCTGTGCACCAAACGTTCATTCTGAGAAATTTCTCCCTCCAATTAAGGCCTATGTTTGATACTAGTAGACTTGTCTTGGCCAGGAATCCTCTTTTTGCCAGTGCTAGTTTGCTTTTCATAGCCGTCTTGTATCTTCTGTCATGGGTTATTTTGGTACCTAGTCTGCAGATTTCCTGATCTTAATCTACTTCGTGATTCCCATTCCTGATATTAAGCTTTTTGGTGTTCTCATTTCTGCTACTTCTCATTAGTGTCGTCTTTCTTCTTAGGATAACCGAAGTACGCTTCGTAGGATAACCGAAATACACTGTTAGGGAACACTAAATGATACACAACAAAATAGGTATAGTTAAAATATTGTCACTTTAATCTTCATTGACCACTGATGGTGCTCAATACGATTAGGGAGGATTTAGTTTTGTTAGAGACAGTAATGAACATTCCGTTACAAAATCCGGATGACCTTTATTCTTATGCACATGTAAAATGTAGCGCAGATTTCCATTGTTGCTGTTGGATGACTTCTTCAGCGATCCAAGGGCGCTAGAACAGAACCTGTGATTGCCGGAAGGTGCCGCCGTGGCGATAGTATGCTGTGGCAAGGGGTACGCTGTTGGCGAACAAGCGCCGCGGCTGCTACAGTTGCTGTGCTTGCACAGTGTTTGCCGGTACTGCCGCCGCCGCTTACCGTAAAATACGGCGTCGTGTAGCAATTAGCGGCGCACGGAGCCTGCGTCCATCTCGGCCGCGCCGTCGCTGCAGCCCTAATAACTGTACGCGTGCGTTCTCCGCACTCGTCGGCTAAATCTATCTCGCTTGTAACCGAGCTCTGTAATTTGCGCTGTGGCACTCCGATGACTGCCGGTGTTTGTTGCTAATGAAATTTGTTGCTCTCTGTTGTCAGGCGATTGCGCGGTTCAGTAATTTAACGAGCTCCCACAGTCGCGTGTAAACCAGTATACCACCAGTTAAGCCACAGGGGTTGGACAACATGATATGAACCCACCCACTTCATGTAGTGTACATCCACCTTGCGCATTTAAAATGCAGCAACTGTTCCTGAAAACTGAAGAATATAAATTCTGAACTACAGTCAATGATAATTTTTATAACTCCTCTCAAAGATACTCATTGATTCCCGTGAAGAAGGGAAAATGATCCAAACTAATTATCAATTAGTGTCACTAATGATATTGTAACATTAAGATTCGTTTGTGGAAGTATAGGAAAACGTGTCCATTCAACTTCATGTTCATCGGAATAATACCGAATCGCGTAAAACGTAACACCCCGTTTATTCAGCGTGCGGTTAAAAGTGTCGTAACAAATTGTTCAGTGAATGGTAGTACGAAGAGGGACACTTAATTTTGTCACATTATAACATTTCAATGTACACCGCAGCTAACGTGAGTCGATGTACAATGACTTGGAAAGCTTCATGTTATAAGCTATTGGGGACTGCAAGGATGAAACCATCACTGCATGAGCTGTTGTTATAACTAATCTGGAAACTGAGCTCCAATTCAAGAAATTTGTGATAGCAGCCTCCAACGGGAGTTCCATACTTTGGTGTAGAATTTTCAAATTATTGAAAGATTTGTTACCCCGCAGCACCTTTTCCAACGCACAGATACCGGCTACGTATCTCAAACAACATTCGTTATTTGTGATCAGAGAGTCTTAAAAGTTTAGGCAGCATACAGTCCCGAAAGTACTATTGACGCAATTTTCAAGATACAAATACGAATTACATTTCACTTAGTATTTAGAAAATGTAATCAGTGCCACACAGCGACCACGATAATGGATATTACATCTCCTAACACTTGTGATCGTTTGCTTAGAACTATGTCTTCCAGAGTGAAAAATGGTTCAAATGGCTCTGAGCACTATGAGACTTAACATCTGAGGTCATCAGTCCCCTAGAACTTAGAACTACTTAAACCTAACTAACCTAAGGACATCACACTCATCCAAGCCCGAGGCAGGATTAGAACCTGCGACCGTAGCGGTCGTGCGGTTCCAGACTGAAGCGCCTAGAATCGCTCGGCCACAGCAGTTCCAGAGTGAGTGAAAAAATTCAAATTGCTCTGAGCACTATGGGACTTAACTTCTAAGGTCATCAGTCCCCTAGAACTTAGAACTACTTAAACCTAACTAACCTAAGGACGTCACACACATCCATGCCCGAGGCAGGATTCGAACCTGCGAACGTAGCGGTCGCGCAGTTCCAGACTGTAGCGCCTACAGCCGCTCGGCCACTCCGACCGGCCAGAGTGAGTGAGTAGTACCATAAAAGCACTGTTTCAAGACTTGTGGAATAGAAAAATCATCACCAAAAGAGCGATTTGACATCTCGCAAAGGAACTTCCTGCCCGGCCCAAGATTTCAGATCTGAAACGAGTCTATACCGTCGATTTCAGCGAGCTGATTCGTAAGTAGCGTTGCTGAAATGGGGTTTCAGAACTGCAAAGACAATAATATATTATGCAGCATTAGGACTTTTAAGTATATCTTCGAAATGCACAATTTTTGAACAGTTGTCAGCTTCGGTATTACTAACGATTGCGAGTAAAGAATCAAACAACAAAACTTACGTCACCTGAGTGGTTCTTAACATCCTAGTTCTCGTTTTCTGGAAGTCAGTTTTTTTAAACTTATTTGTTTCCTGCAACAGTAGCTTTAACGGTTTTTCTGTATTTCTGTTTCAAAAATAATAGGGCTGACGGACTAGCAACTGTCTCTCATGTTAGTAAAGAGACATCGAAAAATTCCTATATTCCGTCAACGCTGTTCCTTTGAAGGATTGCTTCTTGCTAATGATCTATACGATGCCACAATTTACTTATATTGAAGACATTATTTCGGAATTAAGGTTACCTGAAGTTAGACTTGTACGTGCGTGGGCTTCCTGCACCGTCGTCCTAGTAAATGGCCGCGTCAACACGCTGCTGTGTAGACCGACGTTTCTATTGTGCTAAATTCACGGAAAACATGCCTGGAAGACAGCGCAGATTATACGTTTCAATGAAACTATTGTGGCTTCCGATAACAGAAAGATATGCGGCTGTGTCACTTCAGAAATTTAGCGAAAGAATATTGTATGAATACTTAGGATAACAAGCTACGTCCGTTATATGTACGTGAAAACTTAATAATCTCGTTCTTGTTGAGTACCACAGCTGATACTAACGTTAATGATTAATGAGATACACAGTAGCGGATTTATTACATATTTGTTCTGTTACGACCGGTTTCGCTTGCAGAACATCTTCAGGCTGCCAAGTTGTGCTAAGGTCATTACATAAATCAATGCTCAGGGAAAATAACCTGGTAAGTCAGTCTTTATGAAAGTCGATAAAAGGTGATTTTAATGTTTGAACTATGACTACATAAGTATATAAGAATCGAGAATACTTTTTATTACACAAAACGTTATTGTATCGAATGTGGAAATAGCGTTATTGGCATCAGGAGTGTTCCCAGAGTAAAGCAATTTCCCAAAATGCATTTAAACATCACTTTTTAGGTGAAAAGAAACAGGTAATTCAAGCGAAACAGACATAATATTTCCATAACAATCACAACTAAATAAATTTCTGGTAGTGATAATATAGCGATAGTACTTGTATCATGTACGGGTAGCTGACTAAAGAATTCCACAACTCCAGGACGGAAAAAAGTAATGAGGCTTTCCACGTATTTTTAAATTAGTCCAGCCGGTGGTCCAGAGTTTGGACAACACTGTCATCTGCTGCAGAGGTAGAAACACGCTGCCTCCTGCCGGCTTCACTCGGTAACCGCCGTGTGAGAATCCGGCGGTATACGTAGACAGCTGGAAAAGCTGCTTCCTTGGGAGAAGCCGAGCCGTATGCTTCGCATACTGTTCTGATTTAAGGACAACTCGGGACGCCACCAGGCCATTGTGTGGACGAGCACATGTAGCTGTCTAAGCGATGTGACTCACCTGCTGATAGGAGGCAGCGAGTTTCTACCTCTACAGCAGGCCATGGCGTCGCCCAAACTATGGACAACTGGCTGGACTAATATTAATAAAGAATGGTTATTTTCAACAGTGGTGTTACTGCAGCCCCCTTCAACGTCATCCGGTCCCGGTCGCCATCATACCAACCCCGGACGCCCTTTTTGAGAGACGAACGCCTTCCGACGAACACGAAGACGGCTTCCACTGCATCCTAGCGCGCTACAGACAAAGATGTTTGAGATCAGGCCAATTCTATAACCTTTTTTTAGCCTTTATTAGGCTTGGGATGCTGCGATCTCTAGCCCCACGGTCTCTGCGCGTGCGTCACCGTATCCAGTATCGTGATTCATCTTCATCAATCTGTCATCAGCTCACGATCTTGCGGTCCGGGTGGCTGATTGTATATCACGGGACGCCGGGTTCGATTCGCGGAAGGGTCGAGGATTCTCTCCTCCAGGCTCCAGGGACTGTGTGTGCGTGTGTGTGTGTGTGTGTGTGTGTGTGTTGGGGGGGGGGGGCATGTGTCCTTACAGTCCTCAGGAGCATTTCTACAAGTTGTAGAAAAGGCGTCCAAAATATTTTTACTAGGCAGCCGAACTGCACAGAGCTGGACTCCCGGCGTCAAATGCCACGCGCACTTCTTTTTTTTCCAAGTTTTGATGGCTACTTTCATGCGTTGAGATGCTGTCAAGTTAATTGTTTTTGAGTAAACAGTTGCTTACAACAAGTTCGCGATCGTATATTCCAATTTCCAATTAAATTTCCAATTGAAAACAGTATTTTTTTGAAATAAAAAAGATCACCCCTGGTTTATTCACTTTTAGTAAGATGCGATCGGTTATTAAATAACCCTCAACAAAGACGATGTGCTACGCTCTCCGAAATTCACTGTTTATCCAAGGAAATGTCCACATGAATTTCGCTTGATGTTTAGTTGAGACGTATATTACAGTAAGTCAGTTCAGTCTGTCTCTGTTAGGATATAACTACGAAATCACTGGAAGTCAGAACTTTCTCCTCACACCTTGCACACAGATACTTAAATTTTGACGTCTTCGATTGTGAAATTTTCTTACCACCAACAGTGTCGCAACTTCCTGTGAATAAGCACTATTACTCGACTTGACCGTGAACCTATCAACTAAATACTACTCCTGGATTATGTACTGTTCGCACTCCAATCCAAGCGTTTGTACACGTAAAATAACTATCCATACACACTTTCAATCGCCTACAGTCAAAAGATTCACACAGTGTCTCCAGCACAGTTCTGCAGCCGACCTCTAATCTTTTTCAACTGTCTCTATGCACAGTATTGAAATTACGCAAACTCTACATGTACAAAATTTCATAAATGTAAAATTTTCGTATGTCACGTAACGTAAACAACATTGGTGTAACGTAAGTGTGAAATAAAACGAACAAATACACAAAAAAATTCCATCGCGTTTCCCCTTGCGATTATAGAATTACATGCAAGGCTGATTCAATTTCGCCAATTTCATGCATACCTCTCTGAAGTGTTGGCAGAAGACGTCGTGGAAGACATCCGGACAACAAAAGGAAAATTACTGAATGAATCGACCACAACCAACCATCGAGCATTCCAGAAGGGACCAGCAAAATCGATGTATATGCGTTGCCAAGGGGAAGTGGCTTTCGGCCATGCAAAGAATTTCCGCGGTGGGGCGGATTGTTGTTCGGCACACGCCATGCAAGAGGAGCACATATTCGTAATCGCAGCATCGATTCCGAACCAAGTACAGTGCTGATGAGCAAGTTGTTTCGTTCGCACTATACCCCAATGTCCTTGGTGGAGAAGTCGTAAGACAGAGGGCTGTAACGAACTTGGGACCACGACCCTGGACTGATCATTATCAGAACGCAACAGCAAAATACCACGTCGTACAAAAAGTCTCTCCTTGTGAGCAAAAAATCGGCGAACCAACGGATCCTCGATCCGCGACTTGGACAAGGGCCATTGCGTAGCAACAAAACGCAAAACGGTAGCAAGGACAGGGTCAGCAGCTGTGACTGTAGCTACACGACGAAAATCAATCGGAAACGATTCGACCACGTCATCGGTTTCCAAATCAATGAACATGCAAGCAAGTTCGGAAGAATCGAATGCTCTATTCTCAGCAACAGGCAAACGGGACAACGCATCGGCGTTTCCGTGCTTAGCAGTGGACCGATACAAGATACCGTAGCGGTACTGCTAGAGGAAAATAGACCAGCGAATGATTTTCTGCGCTGTACGTGGAGGTACAGGCTTGTTCGGATGAAAAAGCGACGTCAAAGGTTTGTGGTCTGTGATGATGGTAAAGTGACCACCATCCAAGCGTTATCTGCTCTCTTTTGTATTGAAGGTCTTCCACAGACTATTGTTTCCGACAATGGCCCACAACTCATGTCCGCAGAATTTCAGTCATTCTGCAAGGCCAATGGTATTCAACATCTGACATCCGCGCCGTTTTCGCCTCAGTCAAACGGTGCCGCTGAACGATTGGTCCGGACTTTCAAGTCACAGATGTTGAAGTTGAAAGAGTCGCATTCTCGGGAGGACGCGTTATTGCTCTTTTTGTCCGCGTATCGCTCTCAGCCCCGAGATGGTCGCTCGCCGGCTGAGTTATTGCACGGTCGTCCTCATCGAACCTTGATGTCTTTGCTGCATCCGCCGCATCAGGTTCCTGTGCAGCGGCAGCCACCTGCTTTTGCTCCAGGCGACGTTGTATATTATCGCAACTATCGGGGTTCACGGCGTTGGCTCGCAGGGCGCATTCTTCGCTGCCTCGGCCGCGCTATGTATCTGGTTTTGGGGGCTTCTGGTGAGGTGCGTCGGCATCACAATCAGCTGCGCCTCTGTCGTCGCCTGGGTTCTGCCGCTCCCCGTCTGCTTTCAGCGACGGTGCCGTCCGGTCAGCGCCCTGGGGACCCATCTACTGGCTCGCCTCATCCCCAGGTGTTACCGACGCTGCTTTCCATTTTGCCCCATGGCGACGCTCCGCCGCCGCCGCCGCCGCCGTCACCGCCGCCTGTTCTCCCGCCGGCGACGCCCGCAGTGGACGCTTCGCTGCAGCCGCCAAGCGCCTCCCTGGGTCACGCGCCGCTGATCGCTTCCCGTGACCAGCTGTCCTCCGACATGGACCTCTTGCCCGCTCCGGACCAGATGTTGTCTTCGCCCGTCGGCTGCCCCGCCCCGATGGAGGTCGAATCTTCGGCCCCTCCTGTCTCTTTACGGGCGCATACACCGCATGTTGGCGTGCAGCCTGGACTAGGTTTTCAGGCGTTTCCTAGCTCCCCTCGGACCGAATGGCAGGGTGCGGGTGGCACAGCCTCGCCTGTTGTTAGGCTCCCCACCTCGTCGCATACGTCAACATTGGGTCCTCCCCACGGCGGGCGGAAGCCTTATAACACACCCGTTCGCCGATTTGCGGGGGAGGTATGTAGTGTCACCGCCAGACACCACACTTGCTAGGTGGTAGCCTTTAAATCGGCCGCGGTCCGTTAGTATACGTCGGACCCGCGTGTCGCCACTGTCCGTGATTGCAGACCGAGCGCCACCACACGGCAGGTCTAGAAAGACGTACTAGCACTCGCCCCAGTTGTACAGCCGACTTTGCTAGGAAAGGTTTACTGACAATTACGCTCTCATTTGCCGAGACGATAGTTAGCATAGCCTTCAGCTACGTCATTTGCTACGACCTAGCAAGGCGCCACAGCATTTGATAATTAATATTGTGAAGCTTGTACAGTAACGAGAGATGTTCTCCAATTATAGATTAAAGTTAAGTATTCCAAGAACTACGTTCTTTTCTTTATAGGATAATTACTTTACCTTGTTCCAGACCTCACGCCAATCTGCGTGAGCTTAAAAGCGTGCATTTCGGCCTCCTTTAGCAACACGGTGTTTGCACTTCTGCCAACACTTCACCCTCCATGGTTGGTCTATCTTTTCCTGGAATTTAAGCCAGTGTGACTTTATCATCTCAGATGCAACAGATACTAAGTACGGATAGAAGGAGTGGTTGTCCTTACAGAAGGAAGACTCTCAATTTCGCAGGCGGTGTAGAGGATTTCCCTCGGAAGAGCAATTCCAAGAATCCTAACGGCAGGTAGTGGATCGCCACAGATCGGTCGGATACGCGGCGCGCCTGAAGTGATGCACGCGGCCGCCCCGGTAATCGGGGAATTTGTCGGAGGCTGGCGTACGTGCCGCTGCCACACCTGAGCAGCCCCTGCTCCCTTCCCCCAGCACACCCTGTTCCAGCGAAGGATGTCTCGCGTTAGATGCTAGCCGAGACTTTCCATCTGTGTCCATTTCCGAGTGCTAGAATAAACTACCTGCAGAGGTCGAACTTAGCAGAGGTATCCACACGGCATGAGAACACTTACGTGAAACTATTTCCTTAGTTTACAACGAGACATTCCCTCTTTTTGACACTAACAAAAGTCTCTTTTTTCCTGTTTCTCTTTTCTAACATACATCCTATTGCATAGTAATCGCTGTTTTGGAAAACTTACTTTATTTGAGATTTTTTTCCGGAAGTCCAACATGTTACCACAGTTATCAGTAAACCTAATGTGCGGAAATCGCACTAGCCACCTGTCTGTGAGTCGTTTAAACCTTACTCTGTGTGTTACCGTATTCTAACTATTTGTGTATTTTCTGAGGCGGAAACACGGTACTACCCCAGAGTCAGCTAAAACGGACGTGGAAAACCGCGCAAAAGCCACAGGTTAAACAATTTAAGAGTCAGCTGCCCCTACCTACGTCGTTTTATGAAACCCCTCGTGACAGAACCATGTTGTTGGCCAGTTCGCTCTAGAGGCGGAGAAATGAAACACTTTGTCAAAATGTCCCAGAGTAACTACTAAAATATACGACGATCGTACACATTTTCTTTGCGAAATGAGCCATCAACGAGGCGGGTCACGTATTAATCTTTTTTCTGGGTTGTATACCGGAAAGTTGTTACTTCTACGCTTCACATTTTGATATCTCCCTTACATTTTGTAGTTTCAGATGACGAAACACACTTTATAAGGCGACGTTTCTTAACCGTTAACGAAAGATTAATTGCTATAAATGTAATAAACTTACAGAGACTCCAAAATCTGTATGACTACACTGGTAATTACACAAAGAAAGACGGGAAAAACCTGGAAAAGTATGGCATAAGTAAGGCATATCATGGTCGTCAACACCGTGTAGCTCATGGCCAGTCCTTACTTGCGTTTTTTACAGTATGATGCGTTTTTGATAAAAGTCTCCCAAAGCTCTAAGAGGGTCTTATATCCATTACGAGGATTTAGTCTGTTTGGATATTGTTCCTGACATAGATGTGGGGCAGACTGTATAAAACGACTTGGTAAGGGCAGCTGAATCGCCCTTAATATGTAGTTCTTTTTTTAGATCAATATACGGTACTTGAAAAGCGATTTATCAACAAGTTCGATTCTAGAAAGTTTGCAAAATCTTCATATACCACTTCATGGGAATCAAAACGTTTCGCCCTCACAAATTTGTTTATACTTTGGGAGAGATGGATGTCTCCTCTTACATTTACTTTATTTCTACCTGATAGTGCAGAGTGTAGTATAGTACTCGACTTTGATGTTCTGTCATAAGTAAAGCAACCGATAACGCAGCATCTGTACTCTTCTTGAGTTGCGCCACACCTCATACAAAACATGTCCATCTGACGAATGGTTCTCTAACAAAAGTAATTCATCTCTCAATGCACAGCGGAGAGGTTTTGGCAAACGAACGTAGAACAATAATAAAACTTTTTTTTTTCGCAGCCGAATTACCAGACTTAAAAAAAAGCCTGTCAAATGCTACACTTGTGTTGGCAATCCTCGCAGTGGAATTGCTCAGTTTATTCACATGTTAACGAATCACGAACCTCTCCCTTTCGTTGGCAGCGCTCTACGATTTGAGCTAACCAGGCCTGAGTAACAGACAGAAGTGTAAATAAGTCAGTAGTGCATCTGCTCGCGAAAGGGACAGACTTTGGGTTCGAGTCCCGGTCCGCACACACTTTTAATCCGTCAAGTATTTGTAGTTTGAGATTAACGCACATTCCGTTGTAAATTAATAATAATTCATGTCGAAGAAGAAGAAAGGAGTTTAACGACAGTCAGTTGCGAAAATCTGACCTTACGAACATTACATTCTGCCGCTTGAACCGAAGCGGCAAAGTAATACTAACTCATAAAGTGGTTATCATTTCCTACATACTGGAAAATAATTACACAATTATTAACATACATATCTCAAAGACGCACACAATAGTGAGCTATTGCTTGAAACAGGCACAAGAAGCAGAAATCGCGACAGAGGTGAGTAAATGAATTAATTAATAATCTAGGTGAAAATGTTGTCCTTTCTAAAACATTGCAGTTCTATGGACAAAAGCAAACAGAATAAAATTATCACAGTGTTGTCAAGATTACTATCCTCTGTTTGTCTCTTACTCATACGGGGTATCTACTATAGCATGTTACAAACTGATCATTAACCGCTTAAGTTGTAAACAACTATTTACAGCTGAAGCGATTAATTAACAGACTACTATGAGCTCAGTCACGGATGTTCTTTTAACCAAACTTTTTTAACTTGTTCTATTTCTGGGCTAAAAATTGCAATAAAAGTCATAGTAATGAACGCTTCCTCCAACTCTATATTTACTTCGTCTTTTAGCATATGGAAAAATGCGAAAACTACACAATATATGATTAAAGGTGTACGCATTACCTGAAGCTGTAACCATAGTAAAACAAAAGGAACTGTAGGTTTTAAATGGAGACCTAAGTATGAAATGATATGTGAAAAGTAAACGCAAAATAACGGTCGAAAGAAAATTCCAAAATATGTTATGGTTTCCAACAGCGATGGCCCTTTCCAGAAGAATCCTATAGATTATTTGCGTCATATATTACTGAGGATGAGACACATAGTCCACCAATTCACACAAGAAAAGAAAAATCAATGTCGCCTGGTCTAACTATACTTGCAATTTAGAGTATATTTGAAACTTCCTGGAAGATTAAAACTGTGTGCCCGACCGAGACTCGAACTCGGGACCATCAGATGGTAGAGCACTTGCCCGCGAAAGGCAAAGGTCCCGAGTTCGAGTATCGGTCGGGCACACAGTTTTAATCTGCCAGGAAGTTTCATATCAGCGCACACTCCGCTGCAGAGTGAAAATCTCATTCTGGAAACGTCCCCCAGGCTGTGGCCAAGCCATGTCTCCGCAGTATCCTTTCTTTCAGGAGTGCTAGTTCTGCAAGGTTCGCAGGAGAGCTTCTGTAAAGTTTGGAAGGTAGGAGACGAGACACTGCCAGAAGTAAAGCTGTGAGACCAGGCATGAGTCGTGCTTCGGTAGCTCAGATGGTAGAGCACTTGCCCGCGAAAGGCAAAGGTCCCGAGTTCGAGTCTCGGTCGGGCACACAGTTTTAATCTGCCAGGAAGTTTCATATCAGCGCACACTCCGCTGCAGAGTGAAAATCTCATTCTAGAGTATATTTATGTGTCAATCTGCGACTATTTCAACATTTTATTCCTCGATAGATCTCATAACTAACACTCGGTATTTTCTAATACAGAAGTAAATGAGAAACGCATTTTTATGCTTTACTTTTGTTCATCTTAGCGCTGATGACGATTCTCGACTTCTCACTAGATCGCGCGTGGGAGTAGGCTGGAGAGGCGGAAGACATGGCTTCGTACACGACTCTGGCGTCCCTGGACGCCACAAGGCCGTTCCAGCCGCCCCTTAGCACCACGCTTCACGACCTCAAGGACTTAGACCACTCCACAGTACTGATTTAACTGTGTAGCCTTCCTCACACTGTGGATTCCTCATTTCATGGGGTCAGGTATTACAACTAATCGCTGTCCCACTTCCGAAAGTACAATGCCTGAATGGTGATGAGCCAAAGTTTAAGTGAGCCATGTACAGATTTTGCTTTCGTATCATTATACAGAAAGATTAGATTGTCATTCTTCATTCCGTTACCCATTTAGAAATAGGCACAAGATGCGTAGGCATGGGACTGAAGAGCGTTGAAAGGTGATATGTGTAGGTGGACTGGACGTATTTAGGTGGACTGAACATTTATTTGCGGTGAGTTTCAGAATGTGCGAAAATTTCGTGTTACGAGAGCGTATCAGTCGCATGTGACATCTGTGGAATAGTCGACTTACGGTAGTGACATTAGTATTTCTGAACTTGTATATCTTTGGCTCAGGTGTAGAGTGGAGAGTAGTCGAGTGTTGGAGTCAGCTGGCAGAAATTTTAGAGTAGTAAATATTGTAGGACAATTTTGTTTCAGGAAATTGTCAGGAATTATTAATCTGGTGGAAGGACTTGTAGATGCAGCATTTATGGAACATAGATAATAGAATTGCATTATGGATATGTTTTAAAGATAATAATTTTTACTGGCCCTTACTGATAATGTTAGCGATTCCTGCAACAGAACAGTTCGCTTACCAACCTCAGTTTAGGTTGCATTGTAAGACTTTTGTAAAGTATGTAAGGTTTTTGGTTTTCTGTGAATTTTATGTTCTCCTGAAATAAGAGTTTCAAATACAGCATTATCATTATAATGAACGGATTAGTATTTTAGCTTCAAATAAGAAGCTTTTTAGTATGAGAAAATCATCCCAGACCTTCTCCCAGTGGATGGTTTTACTTCAGCGTATTTTAGCTGGCACGATTTCTCCATGCTGTGCTGTTGCTGCTGATTATGGTAAAATTTTCAGGTGAGATTCTTTTCATATTTTTTGGTACTTTCGTTTTTCAGTTTCTCATCCCATGTTTCCATCACGCAGTGAGGGTTCCATAGTGTAGCTACTAATTCCTGTATTCCAAACCTTTTTTTTTTTTTTGGCATTGCGCAGCTTGATTGTGGTAGGCGTTTTTGAAAAACAGTTGTCATGTATTTCCTGCAAAGTGAGCGCCAGTTAGTTCCCTCTTTATGTGAATGTGTGCAACGAGACACACTGTTCGCAATAGTATTATCTGTTTAACGGTTTTTTAACAGAGGAGAGTGCATTCAGATTTGAGTAAAAAGCAGGCAAACATTTTAATACTCTTGAACGAACGAACGATCGGTTCAGATCAAATAACTTTCAATTGTCTACCACTGATTCGGATTGTCCTCTGTCACTTTTGAAAGGCTGTCAGCTAAATGTTTTGCATTTGCGTTCAGCGCAGTCACGTCCAGCAACAGAACCTGACGCTACACAACGAATGCATATCATATAACCCTTTTAATAATGAATAGTTACCGTTTAACATCAGTACAGTAACCGATATGGGACGTAATCTAGTTACGCAGGTACATGGAAACGTATCTACACCTGAAACAGAATAAAATTCCGAAACGAGCGATAGTTGTCAAACCAAAAAAGAACTGCTAGGCGATAAGTCGCCAATTTATAACATGAAAACAGTGATTAACACAAATACGAATATACAGCTGAGTAACATAGATTCACGGTATGCATCGTTTGTTTCTGGTAGATCGGACTCTGTCGCTATGTCGAACAAGAATTCAGATCAAAAAGTAAGACTGATGTTTCAAACGCTACTTGAAGGGCTCAAACAGTTGAAACTGCGTTAAAAACGAACAAGCGAACAGACCAAACAGACGCAAGAAATACAGAAAGATTCTCCATCATTGTTTGACGGTGTTACTAGCAGATTATAAGTTTTAGAAACCGACATTCAGCGAATTAAAAACACAGAGAAAACGGTCCACGCAGAAATAATGGAGAAAATTAGCGAGATCGTCCCCAACGAAATAGCTACCTAGGTAAAAGAGCAGACCGCATTATTACAATGGAATGTCAAATAAATTACCGAAAAATTCGAACGTTACACTCACGATGAGAAGCATAGAAGGAACACACAAGTAAAATCGCCGAACAAGAAGATGAACTTCGGATAAAACTGAAAAAATTGTCGGCCAACAGTGATCGAGATTTGCATTTCGTAGACACAGCCGAATACCAGTGTTTGAATCGCTTTAAGGAACGTTAGACAAAATCAATAAACAACAAAAGAATGACATAGCAACCGCACAGTCGCAACGTTCGCGTATTGAAGAAAGACTGGAACAATAACCCCAGACAAGAATTTATACCTATTAACGCAAGTCCACACTATGGAAACTTAGACGACAGTAGTAACTTAAGGGAGATTACCAACACGAACTATTTCACATGTCAAAACATGACAGGGAACAGAGCGCTTGCCGCAACCGCGAAAGCGCTGTGCCAGGTCGCTAAGAAACATTTGATCATAAACACTTGTTCACTGTACGATAGTTCAGGGGTTCCCGAAATTTCACTAACGTCGGTCAGAATGCGATCGACTGTAAGAGATTGTGAATCTAAAAATGGCTCCTAGCACTATGCGACTTAACTTCTGAGGTCATCAGTCGCCTAGAACTCAGAACTAATTAAACCTAACTAACCTAAGGACATCACACACATCCATGCCCGAACCAGGATTCGAACCTGCGACCGTAGCGGTCGCTCGGTTCCAGACTGTAGCGCCTAGAACCGCACGGCCACTCCGGCCGGCGATTGTGAATCGGAAGAGGACTTTTACCGGAACAGAATAGGGTAGAATCACACGCGGTTTAATCATGTTGCACAACTTAGAACAATCGGAGTTCTCAGGTCCAGTACAATACGAGTATTTAGAGGGTATGATACGGCGGAACGAATACTTGTACCATCCACCCAGCCCAAATGTGTTAATTAGAACTAGCCTCATGAAATTACCTACCCATTTACGTCAAATAATCTTGGAAAGCGGGAGTAAGAACGATTTAGAAGAATTTTTGAGCCTTTTGCATGAGATGGTAGTAGACAGTGATCATGCTCAACAGTAAAACCAGCTGATGCGAAGTATGATAAATACTTTTGGTCATACTCACGACATGAGAGTAGGAACAACAGTACATCATATAATAAATTTCATGATAAAAACTATAACCGACGCCATCATAGGCACCATCCATACTTCACGCAAGTCTGGCATCAAAACAGTTACATAAACAGGTGCAATTTCAAAAGCCACGATTCGAATTATTATTCCAGACATAAACATCGTTTTGTAAGCAGTCATAAATATAATAACAACCACAAAAATAATAACGGACGTTTATGTAATCAGTTATGTAATCAATCAGATCAAAACAACGCCTGATAACCAAGGAAATTCAGGCAACAACAAATATCAGGGTAACAGAGCAAAGCTAGTCTATATGGCAGCTAGTCTATACAGCGTCACCACAACGGAACGTAGAGATAGTCGTAGTTAAATTACCGACACCTAATGATAGTCTACGACAACCCAAAAATAATATTAGAGAAATTTTGCTCCAGGAAAATGAAGTCCAGCCAATGCAAACTCTACACATTGTAATCAACATGTTCATTTATAATAATAATTTCACCTCAGTTTTGGACTCGGGCCGCCCAGGGTGGCCGAGAAGTTCTAGGTGCTATAGTCTGGAACCGTGTGACCGCTATGGTCGCAGGTTCGAATCCTGCCTCGGGCATGGATGTATGTGATGTCCTTAGGTTAGTTAGGCATAAGCAGTTGTAAATTCTAGGGGACTACTGACCTTAGAAGTTAAGTCCCATAGTGCTCAGAACCATTTGAACCATTTTTTTTTTGTTTTTTTTTTTTTTTTTTTGGACTCGGGTAGCCCAATATTAGTTCCCAGCGAGGCAGGTTACAATAAATTTACAAATAAAATGCTTTGCCCGACACAACCTCTCAGGTAAACTAAAATACAAGGTGCGATTTCGGGAAAATTGTTGATGTTATACTCGAGACCTTTCTGGAATTTACCCGTCACGGGCATAGTTCTGCTGCGAACTTTCTAATTGTGCTACTGCCCTCTACTCAAATAATTTTAGGTGTTAATTTCTTTAATCACTACAAAGCAATAATGAAATTTAATGTTGCAGATATTGATGTAACAATTCTGGACCAACATTTCGCCTTAAAATTTCAATATTGTTTAGGTTTACAAGTAGAAGATATCAACCGCCTATGTTTCCTGTGTAATGATTGTGCTGACAGTAATACAGTTTATTACTGCACAAACAACGACAGTTACTATCAGGTAATCAATTTAGGTACACTAATGGATCTAAAGAATTTTTATGAACATGACAGGTAAGAACTCAGCGAAATTTTACAAGAACATACTGTAGTGTTTACACATAGGCCCGACACCATTAGGGGATTTCAGTACCAGTTTTAAGTTAGAGAGCACAATAAATTCAGTGTAAGACCTTATGTAATACCAGTCCATTACCGAGAAAAGATGAAGGCTGAGATACACTTGATGTTAGAAAACGGTGATACTGAGCGAGCTGCCAGCTCCTTCAACAGTCCACTTCACGTTGTTGAGAAAAGATATGGTTAAGTCCGGCTGATCTTGGATTCTCGTCAGGTCAATATTGTAATTGTTCCGGAAACAGACGGATCTCGTCACTTGACGAACTATTGCAAGATTTCTGTGGGATAGAAGTATTGTCATCTTTAGACTTGCGCATCACTTTTGTCAAATAGATACTGTCAGCAGAAAGCACACAGCCTTTTTTATGCTTTGAGACTTGTTACCTGTTCAGTAAACAGCTTTTTGGTCTATATATTTCATTAGCTGCATTTGTTTGTGAACTAAACAGTATTCTTCTAGGCCATCTAAAGAGACATATCACCACCTACGTCTGTCATATTTTGATAGCAGAACCAACTTGGTCAACACATAACAAAATCAAAAAATTCGTTGGACATTTTTAAAGGTTCATGTCTGACAGTAAACTTAGAAAAATCACATACTGGTAAGATGAGTCTAAAACTTTTAAGCCATTTCACCAGGAGGTACTGCACCTGATCCTGAAGAACTAGAAGTAAACAGGGCTATCCCACCACTACTAAACAACAAGGCAGAAGAATTTTAGGACAGTAAATTTTTGGAACTGAAAGTTTTGACTACATCAACACGGTGTCCTTTGACAGGCAAAAACACCATTTGGCAGTGGAATGATCAAGCACAACTGGAGGTACTGCTCACTACATCTATTTTAGCTCATTCTTATCTCTGAAAAGATGTTTGCTTATCTACATACCTTTCCAAAATAGAACTTGAGCTCTTCTTTTCCAAGAGCACATTGAGAATGGAATTATTGTCCAAAAGAGTACTGTATATGCCAGTACAATATTAAGTAAATTAAAAAGAAATTACTCACCGACAGAACTAGAGGCCTTAACCAATCCCCAGCGCATACGAGATTTAGGTACTATTTACTTGGTAACCGCAGAAAAGTTTCAAAATGGCTGTGAGCTCTATGGGACTCAACATCTATGGTCATCAGTCCCCTAGAACTTAGAACTACTTAAACCTAACTAACCTAAGGACATCACACAAGACCCAGTCATCACGAGGCAGAGAAAATCCCTGACCCCGCCGGGAATCGAACCCGGGCGCGGGAAGCGAGAACGCTACCGCACGACCACGAGCTGCGGACGTAGAAAAGTTTATTCAGTCCACAAAGCCTTAAAGTTTTTAATGAGCTCCAAGTTAAACTACGAAAGACAACGTCGTTGGACACTGACCTTGCAGGAATGTAATTTCACTGTTTGTTACATTTCACGAAAAGATAACATCATTGGTAATGCTTTATCTCGTATCCCAATTTGTTTAGCTGATAGTAACAAAGCTACAAAAGGTGGCATTCGAAAAATTTATCTCAAATAATTTATCTCAAATTCGTTACTCGACATAGCAGAAGAAGTAAATAAAGGTTCCATCTGAAATGATGTTTAAGAAAAATGGGAAAGGAGGGAAATACAGCTATCAGAGAGTTTCATTTCGTCAGAAACGGTATTCTCTTTAAACATAGCGCTGTAAATGGTACGCTTTCGGTGGTGTGTATTGTAAAAGAATCTGTCAAGAAGTTGATAGGGCACACGCACTTAAGCTACGTGCGTTTTGGATCATAGAAGTATATCCACACTGTACGGACCACGTGCTATTTGAACAACATGGAGAAAAGGAATACAGAAATACATGCGTAGTGTAAACTCTGTCACCATCTCACATTGTGCTCCACTGTTTCCAGTCATATCACCCAAGCTAAAATAATTAGCAGTCGCAGATTTACTAGGACCACTACTTGGATCCGGAAATGGTTTTTATTATGCTATCGTTGCAGTGGAGTTGACGCCTAAATTTGTGTCACTCACTCTTTTGCGTAAAGCTACAGTAAAACAGTGTCCAAAGTTTTCACTAAGACCTTTTTACACCATGTATGGTATATTGACGAGGTCATATCAGATAACGGTCCTCAGTTTCGATCCACTCTTTGGCTACGTACATTAAAGAGACACAACACCCAGTCAGTACTTATTTCATTATATACTCCACATTCAGACTCAAGAGCACGTAATGAAAGAAATTTACAAGTTTTGCAGACTCTGTTCCCACCGCCGACACAGAAACTGGCACACATACATCTCTATACTTCAATAAATGTATCTCTTTATTTCAATAAATGAGCTTCCTTACGAATCAACTTTTTTACTACCAGTGTTTGTGTTAAGAAACAAACCGCTGCCAGACATCATCGAAGAACCTGTACATTTTTTAAACACCAGAAAATCATGGTACAAAGATATCATGCAATTGGACTGAACAAATCTGATAATATGAAGCACAAGTCAGGAACTACCACGTACGATAAAATGTTTTGGTCAGATTTTAAAGGTAGGTATCATACTCAGAAATTCTTCCTTCATTCCAACGAACCCTACAGCATTAGAAGGATAGTGCACGAAAATGCAGTCGAAGTTGAAACACTACTTACACAGAAATTCAAAGGAAAACACCAGATATCACTCATCTGCATCGACATCTACGTGACTCCTATGCACAATAAAGTGCCTGGCAAAGTCATTATTGCAACTGGCTGCTCGAATGACTGTGTAGACGATGTGGCCTATTCTACACCTTATTTTAGATGCTGTGCTGATTATATTTATATGTTTTGACGATGCCGTTATGGCCTTATCACTTTAGGAGACGGTGTAGAAAAGATCTCAGGATGGTCATTACGGACTGAAACGTGTCATCGTCAAAAGAATTGATACTGTAATCAAAGACTGAAATAAAGAACATTTGACTACGAACTGTGACTTTTCTGACAGGAACTCACTAGTCCAGCCGCACAACTGAGGCGATACTTCGCAGGAACGCAGTTTGGACGCTTGTGGGGAACGGTGTTGAAAGCCTTCTAGAAATCTAAAAATATGGAATCATTTTGACATCCCTTGTCGATAGCACTCATTACTTCATGAGTATAAAGAGCTAGTTGTGTTTCGCAAGAACGATATTTTTTGAATCCGTGCTCACTATGTGGCAATAAATCGTTTTCTTCGAGGTACTTCATAATGTTCGAACACAGTGTGTTCAAAAACCCTACTGCAAATCGACGTTAGTGATAAGGGCCCGTAATTCAGCAAATTACTCCTACTTCCCTTTTCAGGTGTTGGTGTGACTTGAGCAATTTTCTAGTCTTTAGGTACGGATCTTTTTGTGAGCGAGCGGTTGTATATAGCTGCTCAATATGGAGCTATTGTTATCAGCTTACTCTGAAGGGAACCAGACTGGCATACAATTCGGACTGGAGGCCTTGCTTTTATTAAGTGATTTAAGCTACTTAGCAACACCGAGGGTATCTACCTCTATGTTTCTCATATTAGCAGTTGTTCTTGATTGGACTTCACGAATATTTACTTCTTATTTGGTGAAGGAGTTTCGGAAAACCGTGTTTAATAAATCTGTTTTAGAGGCAATGTCATCAGTGACTTCACCGTTGTTATCGTTCTGTGAAGGTATTGATTGCCTCTTGCGATTTCTTGGGTAAATACTATGTTGTCAATACCTGATAATGTAAATATTGATGTGCGTATGGAATTTTATGTAACTCATCAGGCGAGCAATGAAATTTTTTTAATGCTGAGTTGGTATGTGATAAACAAGTATATTGAGAGTGTTGTATGCAGTTCCAGGAAGTATGTGACATAGCAACGGTAAACATTAATCATATTTCTTAGTTTTGAGTTAAGAATGGAACTAGTACTATAAGTGATTTTCTTAGTAAGCACCTATCCCTCTAGTTTTTCTTATTTGCCAATTTGTGAAACTATGCTGAGAATAAGCGTTGTTTACCCCAGGGCACTCACAGGAAACCAATATAAATTTGTATTGTTGAAAGCGTGAAGAAATAGTGTGATGATGAACTGTAAAAAAATCGAAACCTGTAACAGTACTTTTAGAACAAAGTAACCTAAAACTAATTTGTGGTTGGTTGCTATACACCATCAACAATTTATTTCACGATTTACTCATCATTCTGCTTCAAATTATTTTCAAGATGCTTAGAGGCAGAAAGCCTAAGGAGACTAACAAAACATTTATGATCAAGGCATACTGTGAAATTATTTATGTGGAATAGCAGTTGGCCCTTAACCACTCAGTCAAACCACATGCTGTAATTTCCCTTGTTGCCCCTGATTTTTCTTTGGTATAATTCATACCGAATGTGTAGTCTGGCTTTTTCTGGCTTGCAGTTCAAGCTTATTATACACTGAGGTGACAAAATGTCGTGGGATAGCGATATGCACATATATATATGTAGCGGTAGTACGAGGTATACAAAGTTTAAGTACGTTGGCGGAGCTGTCACTTAAACTCAGATGATTCATGTGAAATCATGTGAAACAGTTTTATAAGTGATTATGGCCGTACGGCATGGATTAACAGACTTCGAACGCAGAATGGTAGTTGGAGCCAGATGCATAAGACATTTCGTTTCTAAAATCGTTAGGGAATTCAATATTCCGAAATCCACTGCGTGCCGAGAACACCAAATTTTAAGCATTACCTCTCGTCACGGGTAGTGCAGTGGTCGACGGCCTTTTCTTAACGAGCGAAAGCAGCGACATTTGCGTAGAGTTTTCAGTGCTAACAGACAAGCAACAATGCGTGAAATACGCACAGAAATCAATATGGCACGTAAGACGAACGTATCCTTTGTATAGCGCGGCGAAATTTGGCCGTAATGGGCTATGGCAGCAGACGACTGACGCAACTATCTTTGCTAACCGCAGGCTATTGCCTTTTTAGTACATTTTGTGGGCTCGTGACCACATCGTATGAAGCCTAGACCACTGAAAAACCGTGGCCTGGTCAGATTAGTCCCAATTTCAGTTGGTACGATCTAATGGTAGAGTTGTAGTCATGGGCCCAAGCTGAAAACAAAGCACTATGCAGGTGGCTCCGTAATGATGTGAGCTGTGTTTACATGGGATGGACTGTGTCCTCTGGTTCACTTGGACCGACCACTGACTGAAAATGATCGGCTACTTGCAGACCATTTTCAGCCATTCATGGACTTCATGTTCTCAAACGCGTCACTGGGCCAGAACTGTTCGCGATTGGTTTGAAGTAGATTCCGGAAAATTTGAGCGACTGATCTGATCACCCACATCGCCCGACATTAATTCCACCGAACATCTATGGGGAATCATCTGGAGGTCTGTTCGCTCACAAAATCTCACACCGGTAACGTCTTCGCAATTATAGAAGAGTGTAGAAGCAGCGCATCTCACTACTTCTGAATGGGACTTCCAACGACTACTGGGTTGATGTCACGTAAAATTGCTCCACTACAGTGGGCAGAAGGCGGTATGACACGATATTGGAAGGTATCCCATTACTTTTGTCATCTAAGTGTAGATCGAGGGAGGTGGTGCAGTCGTCAGCACAACGAACTCGTATTCGGGAGGACGGCTGTTCGAGTCCGCATCCAGGCATCCAGAGTTAAGTTTCCCGAGTTTCCCTAAATTGCTCCAGGTGAATGCCAGGATGGTTGCTCTGGAAGGGCCCAACCGATTTTCTTCCACACTCTTAACAAAAAAAAAAAAAAAATCTCATATTTTGGTCTGTCTCTAATGACCTCGTTATACACAGGAATTTAAACCCTAATATTCCTTTCTATTATAGCTTTGAAAGGTTTTTTTTTTTTTGCCATGGCGTAATTTTCACTCTGTGCTCAGTTCTGTATGTTCGTTTCCTATGTTTTAAGCAAAGGATGAATTCGTGGGATATTAGGTGTGGTCTCCGAAAAGACCTTAGCATTGGTGAGCCATGCATATAATGAAGGTACGAGAGACGGAAAGGGAAAGAGAGAGAGAGAGAAAGAAAGAGAGAGAGAGAGAGAGCGAGAGAGAGGATAGAATGTGTTTAAGGACTGGCTTTCTGACAAGAAAGAATGAAGTTCCCTTGCAGCCGGCGGCAACGTGCACCGAGCGTAGAAGATTCGCGAAAGAGGTGTTTACGAAATATAATATGCCGCGGTGTGCTCACCACGGCCGGATCCCGCCAGCGCGAAACTAGGTTAGGGTGGCCGGGCCTCATTTGCTGTGAAATGCGGAGGCGGCGGCAACGGCTGTGTGTGCGCTTTGTTCCAGCAGCGACGTGCCGACAGCCCGCGAGCTCCAGCCACCTGGGAGCCCACGCTGAATACTCTCACTCCCAACCCTCTCTCGCCTCGGGACGCATTACTCGGTTCGCTTTCCATTTCTCCAACTCCGGGTTGTCTCTCTCTTCTCTCCTTCCTGAGGACAATATGGGGGGGGGGGGGGGGTGTAATTATCGGCATCCGCGCGCTCTCTTTCTTGAGGAACCTCCATACTTCAAACAGAAGTTTTTGACTAGACATAGTTTTCCTTGTAAGACACGTGTTACAGCCATCTCCCGATTATGCCCGTTACTGCGAACACGAGACTACACAGACAAACAAAAAGGCATATCCGCCAAAATACACATGTGTTTACCGGAAACTGCTAATAATAGTGTTTACAATTAAGCTACGCATCACATATGATTCTTCAGTGCATTACCTGCGCTGTACTTGTCGGAAAGTGGCAAGCTGTTTAAAAAATTACACTTAAAAACAAACAGTGTTTCCTTATCACTTACCTACAGTTCACTTGATTCAAAATAATGTCGATTTTTTTGTTTCCGTCTGCTTTCATTCCATTCTTTTTTGTCAGTGTTTCTCCTTTTCCAGATCTGACTTTTATCTTGCATTCTCTAATAATAGATCAATGCATTTCATTGACTGTGTGGGTGATGATGTGTTCCTTGATCGTGTCCTCTTCGCTCTCTTCCACTACGGAACGCGCTGTGTTCCCTACATCTGCGTCACTAAGCAGCCGAAACTCCCGTTTCATAGGCACCGTTATTTCACTTTATGCTGATATACATCTGTCCAATCAGTAATATCTATTGCTGACGAAAATACGCAGTCTGGTTACCTATATCTATATCCACATCTGTACTAATACACTTTAAGACAAATGAAATGACGCCCAGTGAGACAGTTAATTATTCATAAATTCCTGTTTATACAGCTACCAAAGGAAAATGTAAAATTTTAAACATTTCCGACGGTGCACAAAAGTGTGACGCTGCAGCGCAATATTGCCACACAGATGGCAACGGTATTAAACAGGGGACATGTCGATAACAGAGCAGAAAGTGTTTGCGAATTTTATTCCGTGTACTCAGTTGGACCGTAACAATGCCTGGTAGATGGGCGTGTGAACAATATACACAGATATCACCATTTGAGAGAAGATGTGTAGTTGGGCTCAAAGGATTCGCTTGGAGTTATCGGGGAATCGCTCGACATTTGAATAGGACCAATGCCACTGTTCGACGATGTTTGCAGGAATGTGTGAACCAAGGCCGAAAACAAGTTCAAGAAGAAGCGGCCGATCTACAGAGAAGGCATAACTTGAGGATGGAGCAATCGTCAGACAGGCATTCAGGGGCATGGATTCATTATCGTCAACTACCCAACGTGCAACTGGTGCTTCAGTGACCACAAGGACGGATCACGGAAAGGGGGCTGAGCTCACAGGCCGGCCGCTGTGGCCGAGCGTTTCTAGGCGCTTCAGTCTGGAACCACACGACCGCTACAGTCGCAGGTTCGTATCCTGCCTCGGGCATGGATGTGTGTGATGTCCTTAGGTTAGTTAGGTTTAAGTAGTTCTAAGTTCTAGGGGACTGATGACCTCAGATGTTACGGTCCATAGTGCTCAGAGCCATTTGAACCAGTTTGAGCTGAGCTCACAGTGCCCCTTGTGCCGACTACCATTGATCCCCTGCTGTAAAAAGCTCTGCTGCAATTACGTGGGCAAATTCGGCCCTGAACCAGTGACAGATGTAATTTTGAAGGTTTACATCGGTCATGGAATTAAGAGCAATAATACAAACACTGAATTAATTTCGCTAAGGTATTTTTATGTTTACTTATTTTACTTTGTGTATTAAAAACTCACCGACATTTCTTGTTAAGTTTGCCTTGTGATTTGTCTGCCTACTCATTACGATTTGATTTCTTTTTGTTTACTTATAAATTTCCTAAAAAACGGTAGAATATTTCTAAATACACCAGAAGAGCTAAGAGACTGAGGGCTATGCGGTGTCGGAACCCAATGAAAATCTTGAGGCTAGACCTGCTGCAGCTCAAGAACATCAGGCTTTAACTTGCTCTCTCTAAACTCCTTCTGAAAATGAGTTGCCACACGAGTCTGATCGAGAGCCTCATGCAGTGTCCCGCACCAAACCCCTATCTCACAGAGGCTTAATGCTGCTTCTTACCAACGTAACATCACAGAAGCACCACTGGTGCAAGCGATCGAATTTTTATACCCTGAAACCTACATGTTCCTAATAATTTATCATTACGATTTAAACATGTACATTTCCTGTGAGCGTATATTGTGCCATGACCATAAAAGAAGCACAAGGCCAGACGCTGCGTTGGATGGTTCTACATGGCTCTCTTCCTAAACGTCGCCGATCATACTACTTCAAACATGGTACAATAAGAACTTTTATGAGTTAAAAATAAAAATCTCAGATATGAAATCTTGACCACAGTGCGAGCTAACACCCGAAAGATGTTCGGGCTCACATGCGGTTTCTCTTCGTCGAAATGTCTAGGCACAATCTCGTCTAGGGGTTGAACTGAGCGTTTCACATTACACCCCCTAAATTAGACAATTGTGGCCCTTTGGTTAAATTATCTGGCTGATGGCAGGTTTGCGATGTACAAAGTTAATACAACATGTAATAACAGTAATAATAATATTGGGAACTAAATTAACGACCCACCAATGATGTAGGCCACGCAGTTGCCATTTGATTAGAATAATGTTTATTCATAAAGAAAACTAATAGCGAAAGTGGTCGTATTTAGAGTTACTGTTACACTTGAGTGCATATCCTTTTGACACCGTTCGATCATTCACAATGTCATCGCGAATTACAAGCTCGATACTCCACATCGTTTACTATGCCAAAAGTTTGAGTTCACACCAGGCACGCGGCTGCTTACCGCTCAGAGACCGCGATACCACACAACGCGAAATTTTCTCAGTCGTTTCACTTCCTAGCTGCCTAAAGACCGACTGTTCGCTTTCGCGTCTCCACCAGCACTGTCCTCTCTCTGCCCATCCCCTGCAGCGTTTCCCACGCGCCGAATATCCTCGATCGACTGATTAGCGCAGTTCCCTTTCCTGAAGCCGTCCATCCGATTGGCTACAGCTTATTCTACATTACTTTACATTTTAAGATATTTAAATAATCATAGCTTGACCACTTTTACGTTCTAAATAAAGTAACAATATTATCCATTACATAATAAAACGTTAAATTCTTTTACATAAAACCAATACCTTGAATGTCACGGCCAGTAGTCTTGTACCAATGTGCTTTCTCGTAAATACATGATAAACAAAAGTAACTATTATGCACTAAACTTTACAACAAATATTCTATTACGTAATGACTCGATAAGGTGTTATGGTGCCATCGTTCAAAGTGTTTCGTGTGGAGGAAATGATGATCTGATACTTAACTGAAAATACTGATAATTTAAGTTTACTATATCTTTTAAACAAATAAAGTACAGATTTGATATTTACAACGACTGTCATTTTAATGATGGCAGATTAAAATTACAGTGGCTCGATTCCCTGCATTATTACGGAATTAAATAGTTTTCATAAATGTTTCCCTTTATGGCCGATCTTTGGTCCTCCATATTTAATACTGCTACATCTCCCTGGCCACAAACAGCTTCTACGGGGTTTTCCTATGACGTAGGTTCTCGTATGTCTCACTCGCACACTATAGTGGTTAGGCCTATGAATTTCCCCATCCCGTGGTGAAACTGCGCTCTTTGTGGTACACGATCCTGGACGACAGGCTTCGTTTCGAAATTCCTGAAGACTGACTCTTCCGGCCATACACTTACATGAGAGATAAATGCTCGTTAACTCACAAGTTCCCTCAAATTATATGTAAATCCATCTTTGCTTCCCTTACGCCCGAGCAGTTGAGTTCCAGTAGGTCCAAAAATGTCGATAGAGTTCAAAATCTTTCATTACACAAGAGGCCTATGAAGTTTTTTCTACAGAAAAGATTGCCTAATGGCAGATAGATAGAACATCACATGACTGCTTGGAGTATATGCCGCATAGTGATTTGTTCTTGAAAATTCTTGCTCAAATCTTGAGTTGTGGTTTGAGCAGAAAAGGTTCGTCTAAGAAGTTTGTTGTCGTGGAATTCTTTCAACTCGACAAGTAGCTTTCTCTTGTCACAGAACATCATTACTCAAAAACTTTCCTGATCCGCTAGAACAGTTTTGGATGCTAGTATTTGTCGTACTTACGTCCACGTTTACCTCTTACCGTTGATACTGCAGAATATGTAGTTTCTCCCCTGACTCATTAATTCTTGATGTCTTTGTGAAATAGCGTTGAACGTATTCTTATCTGGATTTTTCCTCTTTATTCCTTCCTATAGACAAAACGTGTAAACACAAAGACTACAGAATTTGGTTGTCGGGTTCAGTGTCATTCTCACATTCCTATAACAACCGCCGATTTACTCTCGATTGCCAATTCCTTTCCAGTTTACAGTCAGAACAAACAAAATTTCATTTTGTTCTATAGACTTTTCCTCTCACAAAAGTGCAAGTCGATATTGCTACGTACCAATTTGACAACTGTCTTCCAAGTATAATATACATTCTTACCACGTCGCAGCTTACTCTGGCTGATTGTCTGTTGAAGCAAAGTGTTATACAGAGTGAAAGAAACGAAAACTTACTAAGACTGATTTGGAAATTTCGTAGTTTGGAAGTGCGGCATCAATCTTATATCTTTCATGCTAAAATGTAAGATGTTCGTTTTCATTTTCACGGACATATCTCGATTGCCTCTAAGTGGAGTAAGAGTTTCATACCAATAACTTCCTCTCTTCTACTCTTATTCTGCTTCCTTTTCTCTTTTTGTCGTTTCCCGTTGCGGGGTAGCCGTTATTATATTGAGTTTCACAATGTTCGTGTTAGTGTTAATAGGTGGCGATAAGTTCGCTACGATACTTTCTCATAAGCTAGCAGTGGTGCTTGAACTTGGAACTTCCTTGTACGCCACCTGAGGATGTCCACTTACACATGTGCCGCCTTTGAGGGCCGTGCGCACGGGGGAGGCCGAACGCGAGTAGTGCGTCGCACACAGAGAGTCTGCTAGCAGCCGCGAGCTTGCCCAAGGGAGTGACGAGTGCCAACTTGGGAGGGCGGTAGGTTTCTCTGATTGGAGGGTAGGTGGCCACATATAAAGTTGTCGCTTCCTTCGTGGCTTTCCCGTTGCTAGATTGGAGAATTTCCATGCGGAATTCCGCCACGGAAATATTCACTGAGGTGTACCTGCTGCGTGAGCATTGTGGCAATTATTTGCACCGTACAGCGGAAGTTGATCTTGAGCGACCATCCGTTCTACTACTTAGTTGCGCCAAGGCGACTGAACTTAGTACTGACGGGCATCACTCTTGAAAGGGCTCGTGTGAACTCGGTTACCCCATTTTATTTAAATTCAAAAAAAAAAAAAAAAAGAAACTGTCAGCAGTATTTCGTGTGTGTTTGCGTTGTTTAAATTTATTGGTAACATTTGTCCCACCTGAGAATATCTTGAGGTAAAAGGCTTTCGTGTTAATCTACCTTAGCTGACGATCAGTTGAACCCTTGACTAAATTTGTGTTGTCATTTATTACCCACGCATCATTAATTTGTTTAAAATTCCGTTCCTATTGCAACGTTACCACTCCACTTCTCTACAATCGTAGTACTTACTGTGCTTCCTAACCAGAGACCATTATTACCCGAACTACATACCGTTCGGGGTAGAAATTTACCACAAAGTTAAAGTTATGCACGTTACTTTTATCACTTGTCATCACAAATTGTTTTTAATTGTTTTAGACAGAATCAGGCGATGTTTGAATCATGAACAAATTTTGGAATTATTCTTAGCTGGCAGAGACTGCTGACTCGTTGGATACAAGAGATACTTTTCAAATTACAGACGAGTTCAGTGAAACAAAAATATCTGTTCCAGATATGAGACTAAAATAGAGGACGATGAAGAGGCAGAAGAAGAAGAAGAGACATTCTGGGTATTTTTGTGGAAAAAGTATCGATGTAAATAAGAGAAGCAAGATGGAGCATCGATGTTTTATAGAACGACTTGGCATGGCAATGATCAAAGCAAATATCAAAGAGAGAAAGACAAATTTCAGAAATTTTACTAGGGACGTGCAGACTGCAGTTGACACATACTTGTAAAAATTTTTGAAATTGATGGAAGATTTCTCAGTGCAAGTCAGAAGAGGACAGAGGCAGCCAAAAAAGTCAAAAGTTTCACAATTCCATATATATCCAGGACATAAACAAAAAAAAATTACAAGAACACGTTCTAAATTTTAAAAATGGGTGCGCAAAATGCCTTACATTTGACAAAAAGCTATGTCTGGATTGTGATGAACGAAAATAAGTGTTTAGTTGATTTGTTCTTATACAGTGCCTACTGTCACTATGTTTCCAGAATGAGATTTTCACTCTGCAGCGGAGTGTGCGCTGATATGAAACTTCCTGGCAGATTAAAACTGTGTGCCCGACCGAGACTCGAGACCTTTGCCTTTCGCGGGCAAGTGCTCTACTATCTGAGCTCCCGAAGCACGACTCACGCCCGGTACTCACAGCTTTACTTCTGCCAGTATCTCGTCTCCTACCTTCCAAACTTTACAGAAGCTCTTCTGGGAACCTTGCAGAACTAGCACTCCTGAAAGAAAGGATATAGCGGAGACATGGCTTACCAGGAAGTTTCATATCAGCGCACACTCCGCTGCAGAGTGAAAATGTCATTCTGGAAACATCCCCCAGGCTGTGGCTAAGCCATGTCTCCGCTATATCCTTTCTTTCAGGAGTGCTAGTTTCTGCAAGGTTCGCAGAAGAGCTTCTGTAAAGTTTGGAAGGTAGGAGACGAGATACTGGCAGAAGTAAAGCTGTGAGTACCGGGCGTGAGTCGTGCTTCGGTAGCTCAGATGGTACAGTCTGCCTTCGGCAGGGCAACAGAGCGGACGCGTACGTGTTGACTCCGTGCAGCGCGCGAGCTCGCCTTGTTTACTTTCTGACGGCCGTTGCTTAAGTGCCGGCTTACCTTGTACGATCCATGGCGAACCGTTACCGTAAATCAACACTCCGATTTACTTTCTGCAACGGTTATGCCAGACCCAAAGCACTCGAGGTGGAGCGTTTTCTGCGAGAGGAAGTGAAGATCCCGGCGACCGATATTATCGGCATACATTTGTCCATCGTGAGCAGCATGGTCTATGTGAAAATCATTAACGACGCGGCGTGCGAACGCATACTACGTGAGACCAAACAGGGGTTACGCTTCTGTCACGCTGATGGCAATGTGGGGGAGGTAACCGTCGACCACGCAGGCTCAGGTATGCGAACGATACGCATTTTCGAATTGCCATTCGAACTTCCAGCTGAGGAAGTCGTCGCGGCACTACGCCCATACGGCACAGTCCACGGCCACACTGCGGAGAAGTGGACACAGTTTCGGACGTATCCTGTCCTCAACGGGGTCCAACAGGTCACCATAGATCTCCGAAGCCACGTACCATCCTACTTACAGATCGGCGGATGCCGTGCCATAATTATATACGACGGCCAGCATCGGACCTGTTCCGGGTGCGGCAAACAAGGCCACCTTAGATCCGAATGCCTACAACGGCGTATTACGCAACTTCCAGCTGCCGCAGAACCACCCACGTCGCAACCTACAGTGCTACCGGTGACCTATGCCGCTGCTCTGGCTTCTCCTACCACTTTGCAACGTCGCCCGGTCACCACAAACGACGCCACCAGCGAGCCCGACCAGACACCGACGGAGAGCGCCTCGGACGACCCGCCACCTCGGCCGGCCATCGACGCCGTTCCGAAGATGCCGGCGCAACCAGACGCTGACCCTGATCTCGGAACCACGATGGAGATCGACTCGCTCATCGTTCCTACAGCGGCCTTTCTGCCAGAACGACGCGACTCCCTTCCGTCGTCGGACACGGAGGGTCGCACAAGGTAACAACGTTCCCCGAAACGTCGCAAGCGAAGACGTCGCACCGTTTCCGGCCAAGAGGAGACGTTACAAGTCGAGGAGGACGTAACCGTCGACCAGCACGAGGCCTCAGAACCCGCTACTGCTGACGATGACGTAATGAGCGCGGAGACATCTATCGGTGTGCCTGCGCCCCGTGCTGACGCTGAACTAAATCAAGAACGTATCACAGGTGACACTACACCACGCACCATTACAACATCTTCTGCAGACAAAATGGACGATACACCAGTTTCCGCTTCCACGGCGTGGCCCGAGGAGGAGGTCACGGAGCAGGAGCCGTTACGGGACCTGGCGCCGTCAGGGCCGCACCACTAATCATACTCTCCCCAGACTCCCCTGCGGGCCAGCGGGATAACGTTCCACTGCGACGCCCACACCCTTGTGCGGACGGCGGAGTGGACCAGCCTCCAGCAATCCGACACCAGGCCTACCGGATAGCAACCATCAACACCAACAACATCTGTTCCAGGGTGAAAATCCGCCTTATGCAGGAGATGTTCTGGGCTTCGGATATTGATTTCGCCCTTCTGCAGGAAGTTCACTTGGCTAGTCTCCCGGATATCAATGGCTATACCGCCCACGCCTCCGCGAGTGATCCTATGGGCCGCGGGGTGGCCATCTACGTCTGCCACGGGATTTCTGTGACCGATGTCGCCTTTCTTCCATCAGCTCGGGGCATGGCACTCACTGCCATGGGGACACGCATCATTAATGTCTACGCTCCCTCAGGCACCGACCGACGGCATGAAAGAGCCCAGTTTTATTCCGAAGAAATCGCTCCCCTCTTTTTAGGGCGTTATGATCATTGCCTACTAGGGGGTGATTTTAACTGCGTTCTGCATCCTAAAGATCAGATTCCCCACTATACTACCTGCCAGGAGCTACGTATAGTGGTGCGAGACCTCCTGCTTCACGATACCTGAGAAGTACAACACGGCGACCTTTCTGGTCATACCTTTCTTACAAGTCATTCCGCAAGCCGACTAGACAGGATATATGTCTCAGAAACTCTTAGATCTGCGATACGGGGCGCCGAACGCTGGCCGCTGGCCTTTTCCGACCATTGCGCTTACATTTGTACGGTCCTCCTTCCGCCGCAATCAGTATGGCGCAGCCGTGCGCCATGGAAACTCAATACCTCACACTTGCTTGACCTGGCGTGTCGCCAACAAGTCACTGAAACATGGACAGCCTGCGAACGACGCCTTCCCCGCTACCACTCGACATTGACATGGTGGTTAGACTGCGCCAAGCCGGCGATCCGGAGGACACTGATGAGATACGGGAAGGACATGGCCGACTGGCATCGCACCACTGTTGACTTCTATTACGCGATTCTCCGAGATCTGGAAGCTCAACCCCCAACCCCGGACAACCAGTTGGAACGGCAAAGAACTAAGGCGAAGATAATTGCGCTGGCACGCCGGAAACTGCAAGGGGTCGTGATACGGACGCGGCGCCACGATCACGCGGATTTAGAAATTCCATCCATGCATGATATAGTGTCCGACAAACGAAGGCGTCGTCGGCAGATCATCAGCACTCTGACCACGCCTCATGGAACGCAGGTGACCACTCAGAATGACATCATCCGCGCATTCGTCGAGCACTACCGTCGTACTTATAGTGATGACGACGCGGGGGAAACTGCAGCAGACGACTCCATTTTGCATTACGTCACGCGCACCCTCCCCCACACGGAGGCGGATGCTTTGACAGTGGCGGTCACGCTAGACGAAGTCCACAACGCAATCGCCAAGGGTGCAGTCAACAGATCGCCCGGCATTGACGGCTTACCGATTGAGTTTTACCGTTCCTTTCGGGACCTCATGGCCCCACGGTGGACGACTATGTATCAAGAACTGATAACATCTGACCAAGCAATCCCACCCGCCTTTGCTGAGGGCATCATTATACCAGTCCACAAACCAGCCCGTGGTTCGATGGTCACGAGTTACAGACCGCTCACCCTCCTCAATGCCGATTACAAGATTTTCGCGCGCTTACTGGCAATGCGGCTCCGAACTACACTCCCTCATATCCTCTCGCCAGAGCAAACGACGCCTGGCGGACAGATTAACATACAGACTGCCACAGGGGAATGCCGCGACTTAATTGCGATAGCGGCGGCCTGCAGGCTCCGGGCAGCGGTCGTCGCTATAGACTTCGACAGCGCCTTCGATAAAGTGCGTCATCGTTTCCTGTTTTCGGTGGCAGTCCGAATGGGCATCCCCCCTCCGTTTCTCGACGTCATCCGGCGTCTTTACGACAGTGCCAGTTCCCGTGTCCAAGTCAATGGACGTTTAGCAGGGCCGGTACCTATCTGCCGTTCGATACGGCAGGGGTGCCCCCTCTCTACCCTCCTGTATGCCATTGCCCTTGAGCCCCTTATTGGGGGCTTGACGACCAAGCTCTCTGGCCTCACCCTGCGCCAACACACTTTTCGCTGTCGAGCATATGCTGATGACCTCCTCCTCCTCATTTGCTCCGGCTCTGAGATTAGGGATGTCCTCGAATTGATTACCCGTTATGGGGCTGCCAAATCTTCTGCAATGCACATTGGACGAGGCCTCCAGGAGGCTGAAGTGGCACCCCTGCCGCTTGTGCGGACTCTCCGGTACCTGGGCATTACCTTTACCCCCACGGTCACACGCACGGCGGCAACGAATTTCCGTCGCCTGTTACACGTCATCCGCAACGACGTCCGCCAGAACCTCTTGCGCCGCCAGGACACACTTCAACGGGTTGAGTTTATTAATCTTTATGTGGCATCAAAATTGGTTCACATCGCGCAAGTTCTCCCTCTACCAACTGCAATTTGGCGCAACCTTCAGGCGGCTTTTGGCTATTATCTCACGGCTGGTTCAATGTTTAAAGTCCGTTATGAGACACTTACCCGGCCCTCACGGTATGGTGGCGTCGGGCTCGTCAATGTCCGTATGCGAGCTGCAGCATTGTACATGAGTACCATGAGAAAACAGTGGACGGGCCAGGGTACATCTCTAACACGCAGCTTGCTTGAGGTCCTCCTACCTGCTTCCACCTCACCACCGGTGTCTGTCGGCCATATCGTGCCTTATTTGTCCCATTTTTCGACCTTTTTCGTCGACTACAGTTACATACATACCAGTCTCCCAGATACACGCCCACCTAGGTCTAAGGATTTTTACAGCCTGTTGCTGCGCTGTATTCCTCGGAATGTGATGGAGACCAAACACCCCTCCATCCAGTGGCCCATAGTGTTGACTACCGTCCACCAGCCCTTCCTCCCTATGAACGTCCGGGCACTGTGGTATCACATAGTCAACAGGAAATTTGCCACGAAGCAGCGCCTGCACAACATTGGCTTGTCGGAATCCCCTCTTTGTCTCCTTTGCCAGCAACTGGACACTGATGAACACCGTCTGAGATGCGCCTCATCGCAAGATGTATGGCGCTTTGTGCAGCAAATCATTGCCTGCTATCTCCGGGTGCCACCAGACACAGTCGAGCCTCGAATGTTTCTATACCCGGAGGACCGACATTTTCCCGCCGCCAAATATCATGCTATTACGTGGGTCAGAGGGTGGGCGGTCGCTTATCTCTTTCGTGAGGGACCTAAATTCCGCCTCGACTTCTGGAACTATTTACGAACAGCCCATGCAGCTCTCGAAAACACGCCACGTTACCGAACATTATTTGCTAACTATCTTCGAGCGGTCTTTGTTAGACCTCCAATGAGTTGGGGGGTGCCTGGCTCAGAGGGCACCCACCCCTCCTCCCCCGGCGGTGTCTGAGTTTCAACCGCCTACGATCTATTCTACTTCTGACCTCCGCGGATGGGAGAGCGCGTTGCAGATTGCGCGGATTTTATTTCTTTTTGCTTTATTTTTTTTCTCCTTTCTTTTTCTTTAACCAGAATTTATATTTCTTTTCTCTTTCGCATATGTGTTCCAATAATTTTATGCTATTAGTGAATCTTACAAAAACACATGCAAATAAATAAATAACAACGCCTTCCACTACTGTTGATTCCTGTTTCTCCCACTTCCCTAAGCACCACAGGCTCGGTGGTAGTGAGGGGGACACTGCGGCCAGGCCTCAGGTTTCGACCCCTGCCCGCTTCGCCCCCCGAGCCCCCACCGGTCCACAAATTACCAAACTATTAAAAAAAAAAAAAATGGTAGGGCACTTGCCCGCGAAAGGCAAAGGTCCCGAGTTCGAGTCTCGGTCGGGCACACAGTTTTAATCTGCCAGGAAGTTTCGTGTCATTATGTTTACTGTAAGTCATTATCTTTTCCTTATAGAGGATTGGTCGTTATTTGATCTCAAAACATACATCTGAATGTTGTTGAAAGTGATTCCATTACTTTCTAAGTTTCAAAAACTCTGTTTAAGAGGCCGATGTTAATGTAAGAGCCTTAGCTTTTGGTAAAATCATTTTATCTTTCTCAAAAAGGTTGATTCTCCATAAATAGAAAGCTATCTTTTGTAGAGGGAAGAGGTAGAAGGAACCGTATTAAGACTCATCCGAGTTTCTAAGTGATTTATTGTTTCCACTCGATCTGCATCATTGTGTCCCGCGCCGCTGAAGACACCACTCCAATGTCTGCAAAACGGCTTGGCGCGGAATGGTTGCCTCAGCGACCCGTGCACGCACTGCTGTGTGTCGGACTTGTACGGCAATGGAATTGGGTCATCGTGAGGATGCCAGTAATTTACTCAGACATCTGCATCCCTGACGACTCAGTGCCTCTCGGTGTGAGCCGCAGGTGTCCTGATGCGTGCTTCTCGCCGGTATGGCTGAGTTCGCGGCGACCACAAGCACCCGTGATCCGGAGTATAGGGTAATATGAACAGCAGCAGAATATGGTATAATGGGAGTAGGATTCGTTAGGAAGATAGGGCAGAGGGTCTGTTACTGTGAACAGGGAAGAGATAGAGAAAGTATTTGAGCATATTGAAAGGGTGACGAAAATGTTACAGGCATGTGGGATTGGAATACAGTTATTGGGGAAGGAGGAGAAGAAAAGGTATGGGGGACTGGAATGCAGTTGTGGGGGAAGGCGTAGAGGAGAAGGTTGCAGAAGATTATGGGCTGTGACCAGGAGGGACAGGGGAAAAGACTAATTGAGTTAACAAATTTCAGCTAGTAATAGGAAATAAGCTGTTCAAGAATCACAAGGGGAGGATAAGGCCATGTTATACAGGAAGATTCAAGTTAGATTACATGGCTGTCAGACAGAGTGTCCGAAATGAGATACTGGATTGTAATGTGGGTCCAGGAGCAGTTATATACTTAAATTATAATATAGTAGTGAGACGAGCAGGCTGAAGTTTAAGAGACTAGTCAGGAAGAATCAATATCCAAAGAAATGAGGTGCAGAAGTACTAAGAAATGACGACGTACACTTGGAATTCTTTAAGACTATACATACATCAATAACGAATAGCTCACTAGGTAGTACAACTGAAGAGGAATAACATCTCTAAAAAAGGCAGTCAAAGCAGTTGGAAAGAAAAACCTGGGTACAAAGAAGATAGCTGTGAAGAAACCATGAGTAACAGAAGAAATACTCAGGTAATCGATGAAAGAAGGAATTACACAAATTTTCAGGGAAATTCAGCAACGCAGAAATACTAGTCGCAAAGGAAAGAAATAAATAGGAAGTGTAGGAAGCTAAGACGAAGTGACACCATGAAAAATAAGAATAAATCGATTGTCGGAAGGACAGACTCAGCATATAGGAAAGTGAGATCAACCTTTGGTGAAATTAAAAGAAAGCGTGATAACATTAAGAGTTCAGCTGGAAATCAGCTGTTAAATGCAGACAAGAGAGCGAGTAGGTTGAAAGAGAACACTGAAGACCTCTGTGAGGGGAAAATTTGTCTGATGTGATAGAAAAAGAATTAGGATTTAGTTTAAAATAAATAGGGGACCCAGCATGAGAATGATAATTCAAAAGAGCTTCGGAGGACTTAAAATAAAATAAGGCAGAAGGGATAGATAACATTCCATCAGGATTTCTAAAATCATTTGGGGAAGTGGTAACAAAATGACTATTCAAGTTGATGTGTGGAATATATGAGTTGGCTACATACCAGTTGACTTTCGGAGAGATATCTTCCACGCAATTTCGAAGACTGAGAGAGCCGACAGATGCGAGACGTATCACATAATCAGCTCAACAGCCTCTGCATCCAAGTTGCTGGCAAAAATAATATACAGAAGAATGGAAAAGAAAACTGAGGATGTGTTAGGTGACGGTCAGTTTGACTTTAGGAAGGGTAAAGACACCACAGAGTCAATTACGGTGTTGCAATTGATAACTGAAGCAAGATCAAAGAGAAATTAAGACATGTTCATAGGATCTGTTGATGTGGAAAAAGCGATCGACAATATAAAAAGGTGCAAGATGTACAAAACTCTGCCAGTAGTGGGGCTAAGCCATAGGGAGAGCCGGATAATACACAATATGTACAAGAGCCAAGTTGGGATAATAAGAGTGGACGAAAATGGATGAAGTGCTTGGATTAAAAAGATAATTCTGCAACCTAGGCAGCAAAGTAACCCATGATGGATAGAACAAGGAGGACATCAGAATGCCCTTTTTGCCAATACTAGCCTTAGTATTGGCAAAAAGGGCATTCTCGGCCAAGAGAAGTCTGCTAGTATGAAACATAGGCCTTCGTTTAAGGAAGAAATTTCTGAGAATGTACGTTTGTACTGCGTTGTATGGCAGTGAAACGTGGAATGTGTGAAGACCAGAACAAGAATCGAAGCATTTGAGATGTGTTGCTGCAGACAGTGTTAAAATTAGATGGACTGATAAGGTAGAGAATGAAATGTTCTGCACAAAATCCGAGTGAAAAGGAATATGTGGAATACACTTACAAGGAAAAGACATCGAGGAATGACTGCCATGGTACTAGAAGGAACCGTATAAGACAAAAACTGAAGAGGAAGACAGAGACTGGAATACATCCAGCAAAAAATTAAGGATGTAGGTTGCAAGTGCTACTCGATATGAGGAGTTTGCACAGGAGAGGAATTTGTGTCAGGCCACATCAAACCAGTGAGAAGACTGATGTCTCACTGGGCATAATCAGTCCTCCTGAGAAACCCGCCAATCCTCTGTCTCTCCTATCCTTTCGCCCCCCCTCTCCCCCCCCCCCTCCTCTTTGTTCGGTTCTGAGCTACATTTCCCTCTCCTGGGAAACATCCCAGCCATCCCCTCCACACCCCACTTCCCCTGCCCTCCCCCACCCGGAAAACGCTGGAAAAAAAGTCTGTCCTGCCGAGAATGGAGCTCACGACACAAAATTCAAATCAGAGTCAACAATATACTGATGAATATTCTTTATTTAACCAGTATGTGGGACACAAAGCTCGTGCCTGGTGGAAAACGACTCAGCAGTTGATCCCCACCTTTATAACATCACCACACACCGTACTGGTGGATTCTGCTGCAGTTAGGATAAAATCGTTGCTGCTTCGATCCCATAACCCATCGTCTCCCTGCAAATTTTGAGGCACTTTTAATTGATCAATTGCAGATTTGGTGGAAATTTCTCATCGGACTAATTGCCCTTATGAAATATTGCAGTTTGTGGGAAAAACACTCATCACATAACCAAGGTCTTGTATGCACTGACCAGTGACTACACAAGCACTCTCCTTCAGCAGCACAACCCATATCCCACAAAAAAGGAGAACATTCTAATCACACCTTTGCAGACATGCCAGGAGCCACAGAGCATTGGCTGGTTCCCAATTTCCAGAGGGCATATGGCACACAGATCGGAAGTCCCAGTAATCCCCAAACAAATCATTGGGTAATGGCCGCCCTTTGGACAGTTGCGCCAATGCGTAAGAGCTGGTAGGAAGCACTAGCTTTCCGCTACCACAAACATTATATGTGATGTCCTGCTCTGATTACAGTGCTACAGATTGACGGTTGGCATCTAAAAATCACAAAACCACCATTGCTAATACAGACCTAAACGTTCCACAAATATCACGAAAAAATTGCCAAACACCTATAATGTAGTAGAACCATATGTCCAAGTCATGCCAGCTTGTCTTGCAGCGTGCTGTGGCCAGCAGCAGGATTGAGCCCAGAGCTTCATTCAACTGGAAGCCACGGATTACATTATGATGGCCGGTTACTTACAAATAATGCTTCGACATGTTGGCTGTGCTCCACAGGCGCAAGTCCCGGTTGCTGCACTCCCTGGATGGCCGAGTCGTGAACTTGCCAGTGACTGAGGCGGACATGTGCGTTGTGTGAGACGATTCAGTATGGCGAGTTTTGCACTGCATAATTATTCCATCATGTAAATTGATCAGTTGACTGCTAGGCAGTCATGGTGGCTGTTTCTCTGGCCTCTGAGCATCTAATATGATTGGATGTGAGCAGACTAGTACCGTCATGGCCAATGTAGGTCCAGTCTAATGGTTCAAATGGCTCTGAGCACTATGGGACTTAACATCTATGGTCATCAGTCCCTTAGAACTTAGAACTACTTAGACCTAACTAACCTATGGACAGCACACAACACCCAGCCATCACGAGGCAGAGAAAATCCCTGACCCCGCCGGGAATCGAACCCGGGAACCCGGGCGTGGGAAGCGAGAACGCTACCGCACGACCACGAGATGCGGGTAGGTCCAGTCTCTCCTGGCCAATGCAATCACAGCTACCCAGCATTCGGTGGATGTCAGGCTCTTCTCAGTCACGAGTTACAACTATAACTACAATTCCACCCCTGAGGCCCCAACGTAGACCCTCCATAGTTTAAAAAATCCACTTTACGCAATTCGAAACAGGGATGTTGTCGATTGACCTCGAATTTCACATTCAAAACGCTGATTCAAAATGGTTCAAATGGCTCTGAGCACTATGGGACTTAACTTCTGAGGTCATCAGTCCCGTAGAACATAGATCTACTTAAACCTAACTAACCTAAGGACATCACACACATCCATGCCCAAGACAGGATTCGAACCTGCGACCGTAGCGGTCGCGCGGCTCCAGACTGTAGCGCCTAGAACCGATCGGCCACACCGGCGGCCAAAAAGCTGATTCATTCCTTTTATGAGTGTTATTTTTCAAGACTGAAGTATTCGGTGCATACAAGCGTCTTCACATCGCTGAAGTATCATTACTTGTTTGACAAGGCTGTACAACATTATGGTATAGGCTATATTTCCTCTAACAAGGGGAAACGACGACGTTGGGATCACAAATGGACTTGAAACTTCGTTCAGCTTTAGTTGGCTATTAAAACAGTGTATTCTGCCGATAGTAAGGAGCAATACTCTGGTAATTCCGAGAAAATCGCAAGAGATGTTTTATGCGTCTGTTGTATAACGGATGTATCTGTGCGTAGATGTTAGATGTTAGAGGCCATAGTGGGCAAGTGGCAGTCTGCCTTGTTTGCGTCTTCTCTGTTGTGCTGCTTGTGAGCGAGCGCCCGTTTGTTTACTTGCGCGCAGCGGCTTGTCTCAGTGTCTGACTTTATAAACCATCATGGGAATTTTCTTCCCGCCAAGCCACAATTAAGTTAAAGCTAAAAAAAAAAAAAATTGGCTCTCAGCACTATGGGACTTAATTTCTGAGGTCATGAGTCCCCTATAACTTAGAACTACTTAAACCTAACCAACCTAAGGACAGCACACACATCCATGCCCAAGGCAGGATTCGAACCTGCGACCGTAGCGATCGCACGGTTCCAGACTGTAGCCCCTAGAACCGCTCGGCCACCCCGGATGGAAAATTAAAGTTTCCTTTGAATCACGAACTACCAAAGGCATATGAAGTAGAACGTTTTATGCAGGATGAAATGTGTCTCCCTCCACAAGATGTGGTGGGAGACTCATTTTTCGATCCTCTACAGTGTACAAAAAGAAGGCGAATGGCGAGCTGTGCGCCGACGTCATGCGGGGCCTCGATAATGCTCTCAAGCTCCGATATTCTGGCGGAAATATAGGGACGGTGGTGGCTTTGCCCTCCGGATGTTGCCGTTTTCGATCTCTCGTTTGAGGTAACGCCAGACGTTTTCGTGGCCGGCTTTAATCTTTACGGCAACGTCAGTCACGTTACTGAAGCATGGAAGACGTCCAAAACATACCGCGTCTTCAATAGTGTCCGTCAGATAAAAATTGAACTACAGAAATACGTGCCTTTCTACTTCGTTATTGTCAGCTGCAGGGCAGTCGTCATGTACGATGGCCAGCCACACTTGCGGCCCCCAATGTGTTACCTTTATCTTACGTATCTGCGATGGTGTTGCCTTATGTACCCTCTTTGCGTCAGTTGGTACCGGCGTCAACTTCTCTCAACAACGCAATGAATGTTTCGCCTATCTCTCCTGCACTCCTGCCAGAGGCAATACAAAGGAACGGTGACAATCTGTCTCGAACCCACAGTTGTTGATCATGGAGCTGTACCGATCTCCACTTTTCGTCCATCTGGCCACATATTGGACGATAGGTGTCTGCCATCTGACATGTTAAGAGACAACAGTCACCGAGGAAACGGAAGTGACAACGCCACACTGGTTCTGATGACTGCATCAATCGGATGTGTGCACAAGATGAGGAACCTGCTACTGATGGTGTGCTGTCCTCTGATGCCCTGATAGCTGACGAGGCAATCTCCTTCCCCAACTCCATCTCCAGTCAGCGTTCACCTACAGACGCCGATCTTCCCCTGCCTGTGTCTGATGTGGGTGCCTCCCTTTCTGTGTCTGACGCTGCATGTGGCACACCACTGATCGTGTTCATCGATCTCCTACAGTATTGTTAGTGGGGTAAAAGTTGCTAAAGTCTGGCACATTGCATTGTCTGACCATGATGCATAACCTGCGCCATTAATCTCTGCTGACAAAGGGTGTGGGATGGCTACGGATCATGGAAACTGGACACGATCCACCTTACTTCATCCGACTGCCAACAGTTCATCGAGACCAGTTGGATAGCTTGTCATCTAAGCCATGATGCCTATCAGTCTGACCTGTCTTGGTCAGTCCTCTGTGCAAAGTCCACTCTCCACAAGGCATTGATGGGTTTTAGAAGGGATGTTGCGGCATGATGGTTATAAACTCAGTCGGGAACTATATTTCACCGTTCTCCAGGAATGAACTAGAATTTCATATTCAAACATAGCGCCAGGGGATGGTGAATTGTGTACAGGCACAGCTCTCAGCCCTTTCTCGCGTCACCTTGAAGAAGCTATGGTCAGAGCATGCACACATGGCAGGTTAATTCAATAGCATCCATCTATTTATCATGTCATAGCAGAATGATACCACCCTCAGAGGACTTTGATTAACGTTCTTATGACCATCGCTGGGTGGCGTTTGGATACCCAATGTGATATAGGGTCTGTCCTCCACACACATTGCATCATGCTACATCCTGAACAACATCACTACCTTGCCATCATTCCAGCAATCTCCTGACTCTCCTTTGACTCTGTCCCCGTGGAAGCAACAATGGATCTATTTGCTAATATCATTCTCTGCCTCGTGATGACTGGGTGTTGTGTGCTGTCCTTAGGTTAGTTAGGTTTAAGTAATTCTAAGTTCTAGGTGACTGATGACTATAGATGTTGTCCCATAGGGCTCAGAGCCATTTTTTTGCTAATATCACAGGGGACGAAGTTCTTGATCCTATCCAGGCGAGTTCTACAAACAGATCGCTTGCCCCTGACGGCCTACCAGTGGCGTTGTATTGGACACTTCATCCCGTTATCGAGCCAGTGTGGACTGATATTTGTCAGGACCTTGTGTCACCCTCGAGACGGTCTCCTCAATGGTTTCCTCATTCCGTCCCACAAGCATTGGGGTATCTCAGGGGTATGTGATTACCAGCGACACAATGATCTTTGCCCAGGTGTTGGCTGTGTGGCTTAAACGGATGGCTAAATATGTAGATTCCCCGATCAAACTTCTTTGGGAGATGCTAATAACATCCGAGCTGCCTTCTGTCACTATTGGGACATAATCGCTCTTGCTCATGATCGTTGTATGCCCGGACTTTAAGCAGCTCTTGACTTCAGCCAGGCCCCATACCTGAGAAGGTGGCTCCGCAATATAGGATACCCTTATACTACCGTCGACGTCGTGGTACGTTTCGTTCATGGAGCTATGCCTCGTGTACTCCACAATGGCCATCTCACTCCTCCCATTTCGATCTGTTGTTCAATACATCAAGGCTGCCTGCTCGCTGCACTGTTGTATGCTTCTGCCATGCAACTGTTGCTCTGTGGCCTCCATCAACACCTATCTCGGATGTCTCTTGGTGACCATGTATTCAGCTTCAGAGCTTATGCAGACGATGTCGTCATTGTTCCTCGTAGCAGTGCCGAGGTCACGGAGTCATTAGAATGGGGTATCACCTACTGTGAAGTTGCTGGTAACCACCTTAATGTCCATTAATCGAGCGGCATGGCTATAGGTGCGCGGCTTCCTGCAGACAGCGCTGCTCCTTTGCATGTCGCTGATACTATCCAATGCTTATGACTCGATTTCTCAAGTGATCTGCAGCACTTCATTGTTGGTGTCTATTTTCGCAACTACGAGCTGGGCTCTTAGACATCATTTATGAGCATTCGATCTTCTGCAACGGATACTATATGTAAATACGTATTTGGCGTGTTGTATTCCTCACGTGGCACAGACACTTCCTTTCCCACCATACATGGCCCACTGCATGCTAGCGGCGTCGGGTTCATTTGTTTGCCACGGATTGCTGTTCAAGGTAAGGTACGATAGCCTCACACTCTCACAGCGCTGAGACGGTTTAGGTCTGTATCATGTGCCTGATGGAGCGATAGCCCATTTTTAAGGTTCTCACATGGCGTTGTGGCGCCATTCTCCTATAAACCTTAGCAGCCTATTGCTGGAGGCCTTCGCATCACACTCTCTCTCAGCACCATCCTGCTTTTGGACATCCGCTGTCCTTCTTTTACTTTTGACACATTTTCCTCAAACTGAGCGACATTCGTACTGCGAAAATGCCAGTGCACTTGACATTCGCGAAAGCGATCTATAGCTTTCTTCAGCAGCACAGGTCACCGAATTTGGTTGAGGCAAACATTCCCACGTCGACTGACGTGCTGTTTGGCGATCTGTGTGTGCTCTTGATCTTGACACCGATGTCAAGTCTGCATGGTACCTTACTGTCAAAGGGAAGCAATATGCCAGTCACGGCTTCATGGGATTCACCTCGCAGACATCCTGTTATCTGTCGTCTGTGATGTTTTGAACACAGACGAGCATTGCCTGGTGTTCAGGTTGGCAAGAGGTGTTTGCTTACTGGTGTGACAGATGTTGTCCCTAATTACCCATATGACTACTCATCTGATACCTGCTCAATCGCTCCTATTTCTGGGTGCAGGATGCTTCCCACAAGCAGCTCACTACTTGTTTGTTATAGCGAGAAAAGTATCCTAGATTTGTGGCAATTTCTTAATGAACGCCACTGTGCAGTTTTTCGCAATCCAAAATAAAGTGTCTTCCTTATCCCACCCCAGAGCTGCGGTGTTCCTGTCATGAAATGTTGATCCGCACGTCTTCCACATGAGAACCGATATATTCTCTGGTCACCGGAATGTTCTTCTCGGAATAACTGTACATCAATAGTCTCAATGAGTCTGACGTAGACTACTAACCTCAGGTGTAACGGAAATGTAATAAAGGAAATATAACTCACTGCTTTTGGTAAGTGCACGAATTTTCAGTAGCAGCTTGTTTTCTTTAGTGGCACTCTAAGAAACATGTATAGTAACCCGCTCATCCACTGACAACGCGTTTCTCACAGTAAACGTAAGTTTTAGAAACCTAAGGACACAACCCAACTAATGGTGGAAAACTGTCATACACGAAACCGATGAATACGCTACAACAAACAATTCGTTAGCAATATGAGTGATCTCGTTTTCTTTTTTCCCCATCTTTCTCTTGATTACTTCGTAAGTCCTTACGGTTTCCATGCTATCACTATTTGTTTGCTCCGTTTGAATCTACTCGCCGCGTAAGTGGTATAGACACTTCCGACGTCATTGATGTTATTTACTTTGCCGTGTGGCTCGCTGGTTTCCCCTCACGTTTTGTTTCACATGGAGCGCAGCGGCGCGGCAGTTTGTCACACTAGGAGGGCCGCGGGCGGAATGCCGATGTAGCCGTCCCGACTTGGATCTTCCACTCTTTCTCTCAGTCTTTAAAGTCTACTATCTCAGATTAATGTACATGTGTAGCACCAAAAAAAAACTTTCTTTAGAACGCACATATTCACTTACGATGGGAATATTTTCGTTTCATTGTTACAAGTAATTATTAATACCATTGTTACCAATATTCTTAGTAATTTTTATGTGAATACTATCATCGAACCATTTCATTGTTAAATTCTGCAGGTTCTTTATTTTACACCGACTGTACATTAATTATAAAACTATTATGTTCGTGATTAATAGGAATACAGTGTTAATCTACAACTGTTAATCGAGTGCATGTCTTCTTTACTAAACCTACTGTGCTCACCGTAGGCTCATGACAGAAATGGGCAGTACTTACGATATTTCTTTGTAGTTTTCTCAACCACCGACCTCGCAGAATGTTGTTTTCAATGAAAGATGCTCCGTATCTACATACAAATTTATGAAGCAAAAACTTCTGAAGATAGCTATGTTATTACAAGTAGACACTGTTAAAAATTGTCTCCAACCCCGGTTGATGTCCTGTATGACGTGAAATAAATGTTTTAAGTTGTGCCTTCTTCTATAAATACACTATTATGCTTTGCTAAAAAATAACATTTGACTAGAATTTTAACAGTATTACTGAGCATTACCCTTCTTCTGGTTGACTGTTTCAGTGGATTATGAGGACAGAGTGAAACTAAATAACGGACCCGTGTTCCGCCACTTTTTATTTTGTTCTAGTTCCCCTTTTAACTAAAGGGAACTTGAGCAAAATAAAAAGTCTTCGTTCATACTACCGATGAATACATGTAAAATAAGGTGATTCTGGACCTTTAATGTGCCGAAGCCGCCCTGGTTCCTTTACGAGTAACTTTGGTTCATTCATGTTTAGACGCTAGCCAGTCCCCGTATGTTGCAGATTCATATATTGCATGAATACTCCTCTCTAAGCTTTACAAATGTCAACTCCCAGCTAATCCGGCATAGGCAACGAATCAAATTTAACAGAGCATCTTTTTGAAACATGTTAATTTGAAGATCATTACTTTTTTCCTTAATACGAATTTTTCTCGTATCTAAAATTCATCGTTTTGTTACACGTTCTTCGAGACAAATTAAAGCCACATACTTGTGTATTCTTGGTCTGCTCACCGTAAATTTCAAGAATCTAGCAATTGTTTTGTTCCCCACAGTAAGCTTTCCAAACAAATTACGTGGTCCTCAGTCTTTCTCCTGCCTCGCTGAAGCACATTGCCAGCCCATCTGGCTGGTTGTGATAAACAAACCCACTGGGCACCTGCCAGCCACTTGGTCGCACTTAACCAGCAGCTACACCTGGAGTAGCGTGCGTGCTTCTCACTAGATGTGAACGGAATCACTCGTGCTCACATATTGAGGAAGAGAGATGCACACAACAGTTATTGCCTCTGCTTGCATATGGAGCAAGCGCAGTCGCAGGCGCACAAGAATACATTCAGCTTTTAATGCCTTTACATGTCCTTCCATTCGCACTTCCGTGTGGATCATGATGTACTTTACGTCCAACATCATTTTCGATAATGCCCAAGGTGGTGAAATTACATAATAGCTCAACGAAACGATACTAAGTGTCTATTATAAATTAAAACAGCCCTACGCTGGAAATTGATTTTTCTCATCAAGAATTTCTGGAAATTTCTTGTTCTGTTTCTTTTTCTATTTTTCCCTCGTAATTCTCCTACTGCTTTCACGTGACCTGCCAAAAATTCCTTTCTTGTGCCAGTGTCCTTATTTCAGAGTAGCAGCTGCACCTAGCTACAGTCAGTTATTTTTTGGGTGTGTTTAAATCTCTGTCTTGCACCACAGCTTTTACAGTCTACAGCTCCCCCTAACACCATGGAGTTTATTGCTTCACTCACGTCCAGCCCTCATCTCCCTAATTCTTGTGAGTGTTTTCCATGTGTTCCTTTCCTCTCCGATTCTGCGGAGGGCTCGTCATTCATTGCATCAATTCACCTAATTTTCAACATTCTTCTGTATCACTTCATCTCAAACGCTTTGAAGTTGTTCCCCCGTTCCCACTATCAATCCTGTGCATGCAAGGTTGCAGCATAAACGTATTCTCTGATGGCAGGTTGAGGATTGCGTAACATTATTTGTAACGGAAACTGCAGGGAACTAAAGAAAAGCTAGATTGTACAAATATGTGTATTTTACTGATTTAGCAAAACATGCAAATATGACGAAATCTAAGAAAGAGAAAACACTGAAGTAATAAAATTATTAACAGTCATGAAATAAACATGCTCGAAAAGTTCTTCGGTTTACATTAGGCTACATATTTTTTCTTGACTTAAAAAATGGTTCAAATGGCTCTGAGCACTATGCGACTCAACTGCTGAGGTCATTAGTCCCCTAGAACTTAGAACTAGTTAAACCTAACTAACCTAAGGACATCACAAACATCCATGCCCGAGGCAGGATTCGAACCTGCGACCGTAGCGGTCTTGCGGTTCCAGACTGCAGCGCCTTTAACCGCACGGCCACTGCGGCCGGCTTTTCTTGACTTAAGAATCTCGCAGATTGGAGCATTTAAAAGAGTCTCAAAAGTCTGGACACTTTATTATTGTTCTTATAAATTCGATTTGGTGCCTGAACTTAATACGACGTGTGCTGAAATTTGTAAAGCATAGAGAGGAACAGTTTACGCAGTACATGGGTATGCAACACACAAGGACTGGTTGGTGGCTTACGGTGATGTACGTTACGTTAGATGTTGAGTCCTGGATTCCTATTGTACATCAAAAAGGAGTTTATGAAAGAGTATTTCTCATTAAGAGTTCAGGGTTCCTTTACCTTCTCTCCTCTACGCAGAGTATTTATGGAATCGACGCCAAAAAAATAACTTAGGTATACAAAGCGACGCCACAAGCAGAAGTGAGAAATTGAGAAGGTACAAGGGCATACTGAACATGTAATTCAGTATATTAACAGAGATGTTAATTAAATAATTGTTGGGGATTTTAACACGGTAATAGAAGATAGAATGGTAGAAGATGGTACAGAAGTGTATTGGCTTGGTAGTAGGCATGAGACAGGAACACGATCAATTGAGTTCTGCAATAAAATTGAACTACTAATAGCGAATACACTGTTCAAAATTCATTAGACGATGTGGCACACGTCTAAAATGACTAAAGGTACGAGATGATTCCAACTGGATTACATTCTAGTCGGACAGAGATACCAAATCCATTATTTGATTTTAAGGAATGCCCAGGAACAGACATAGATTTGGATCACAATTTAACAATAAGAGTAAGGTGAAGTTTAAGAGACTCACAGTGAGATATTAAATATTGAGGAATTATGAGGGCGTCTGAAGTTCTCTAAGGCTGTAGATGCAACATTGTTCTTATCCATATATTAGTAGCATTGATATTTCCGTTCTTTTTTTTTTTTCAGCATTCTGGTTTGGTCGACGCAGACTGCCACGAATTAGTTCCTGTGCCATCTTCTTCATCTTAGAGCAGTATTTGCATCCAACTGCCTGTATTGGTTTTTGGACATATTCCAACCCGTGTGTCGATCTACATATTCTAAGCCCTACAGTCCCCTGTAGTACCAGGGGGATTTCCTGATGTCTTAATAAATGTATTACCACCCTGTCTCTTCCTTGTCTGTGTTCCCCACATATTCCTTTTCTTGCTGAATCTGCAAAAAATCTCATTTCTTACTAGCCCATCTAATTTACAAATTCAGTCTATAGCATTCCATCCCAGTCTCCGAGTTTCTACGTTTCTGTTTTTCGCACAGTCTACGTTTCATTTCCATGTAATGCTGTGCCCCAGAAGTATATTGTCAGAAGTTTTTTCCTCAAATGAAGCCTGTGTTTGATACTAGCAGAACTCCTTTGACCAGGAATGCCCTCTTTTTCTGTGCTAGCCCGCTTTTCATCTCCTGGTTGCTTCGTCCATGATGTGTTATTTTGCTATTCTCTGACCTAAAGTACCTTCCCTACGACCTTGCAAAAACCCCACCCTAAAAGCAATCAGCCAAAGAACCTTCTGACTATAGGCCAATTTGCATTTTACCTGCATTATCTAAGGCTTCAGAATACATTGTTCATAACCAACTTACCAGCTAACATTAAATAACTTTCTGGATGAATACTAACCTTGTTTCCAGAAAAATCGCAGCGCTACGACTGCTCTTATAAAAGTGACTGATGAACTGGAATAAGCTATGGTTAAACAAGAAGGAACTGTTACTTGCTTTTTGGATTTCAGCAAATCTTTCGATGCTGTCGACTTTGATATTCTACATGCGAAAATCAAAAGGCAAAACATCTCTTCATGTGCTGTACTATGTTTACACTCGTACCTTACATACTGGCAATAGTGTAACAGCGTGTAATGATTGGAACAAAGAGGTCACAATGGAAGAATCTAGCTTCAGGAGTACCATTAAATTTCCTTTTTCATATTGATGAGTGTCGAATATTATCTTCCAAGGCAACAGCATTAGGAAACTGCAGCGAAATGCAGGAAGATCGGCAGCGGATAGGCACTTGGTGAAGGGAGAGGCAACTGACCCTTAACATATACAAATGTAATGTATTGCGAATACATAGAAAGGAGGATCCTTTATTGTATGATTATATGATGGCGGAACAAACACTGGTAGCAGTTACTTCTGTAAAATATCTGGGAGTGTGCGTGCGGAACGATTTGAAGTGGAATGATCATATAAAATTTGTTGTTGGTAAGGCGGATACCAGGTTGAGATTCATTGGTAGCGTCCTTAGAAAATGTAGTCCATCAACAAAGGAGGTGGCTTACAAAACACTCGTTCGACCTATACTTGAGTATCGCTCATCAGTGTGGGATCCGTAACAGGTCGGGTTGACAGAGGAGATAGAGAAGATCCAAAGAAGAGGGGCGCGTTTCGTCACAGGGTTATTTGGTAAGCGTGATAGCGTTACAGAGATGTTTAGCAAATTCAAGTGGCAGACTCTGCAAGAGAGGCGCTCTGCATCGCGGTGTAGCTTGCTGTCCAGGTTTCGAGAGGGTACGTTTCTGGATGAGTTATCGAATATATTGCTTCCCCCTACTTATACCTCCCGAGGAGATCACGAATGTAAAATTAGAGAGATTCGAGCGCGCACGGAAGCTTTCCGGCTGTCGTTCTTCCCGCGTACCATACGCGACTGGAACAGGAAAGGGAGGTAATGACAGTGGCACGTAAAGTGCCCTCCGCCACACACCGTTGGGCGGCTTGCGGAATATAAATGTTGATAGATAGAAATATCATTTATATGCTGATGACTGTAAGTTATGCCTACGTGGAAGCGCAACAAACCTGCGCACAGCTATTCAGAAGGTAAATGCTGACTTCCTTGCTTTATTAGAAGGGGCAGCTTAGGCTTCAAACTTAATCCATCTAAAACGCGAGCAATCTTAGTCGGAAAAAGAAAACTTAATGCTTCTCAGTTGAGGGAATCTCTTCTACCCTTATTCCTAAACAGCACAGACATCACTTTTCCTTCTTCTACAAAGAATTCGGGAAAAATAATGGACCATCATCTAGACTGGACTGAGCACACAACTGGAATCTGTAAGAAGGCGTCAGCGTCACTTCACTCATCACAGAAATTTAAAAAAGTATTTCCTCTCGAGCTTTTGTAGAGTCACTAATACTCGCCATCGTTGATTATGGTGATCCAATTCTACAAGGAGTTCCGTATGAGATCTCAAGTCTGATGGAACTAGCGATGAATGCCTGTGTGTTATAGATTTGTGACGTGCGCTATTTTGACCCAATCACTCCTGCCTAAGAACAATTATCATGGCTTTGTGCTGAAAAGCGTGGAGATTATCATACACTGTGTTTGCTGCAACTTCTTCTCAATCATTGAACTCCTTTCTATTTCTCTTCTGCCCTTACGCTACTGTCTGAACAACGCAGCAAGTATACACGTTCTTAACAAAGTAATATAATCTCTGTAACACTACACAACACTGACACGTTCTCTAAATCATTTTCTGTATCAGGAACCTGACTTTGGAACAATCTTTCCTAAAATACAAGAGAAATTAAAATCCCTTCAAACTTCAAAAGACTGGTAATGGTTCACCTTCTATCAAAATAGGTATCTCTTCTTGGAGTTCACTCTTATCAACCTTCCCTCCCCCATCATTTTTCCCTCCATCTTCCCTACAGAATTTTTTTGGTGAAATTCTCTTCTTTCCTAACAGCCATTGCCACTTTCATTACAACCCTCACTTATTTCATTATCCCTTTTACCTCTTGTAAAACCAAAGTAGGCTTCAAAAGTGTTTAACTAATCAATGTCATTGTTAATGCTTCTGCTATTTTATTATTAGTACCTGTGTCATTATTATTATTACTGCGTATTATTACTTTTTGTTAATAATGCAAAATATTGTTAGCTAGTTTCTTAAATAAACAATTATTAATGCCATTCTTAATTCCTCCACTGTTTTATCATCATTACTACTACTATTACTACTATCGATAATTATTCTTTTTTAATATTGCAAAATTATAATTGCGATTCCTACGTAATATATATTTTTGTATGAGTTATTCCTTGTAAGTAGCAAGAGAGAGCCGGAAGGCCCTAATCTGACCAGACTAAATAAGCAACACATAAATAAATAATAAATAAACTCCATTTGCCTCATGGTCACGAATTATGATGTTAAGTTTGTCGTCATTCTTATTTCTGCCATGCCATATTACTTCCGTCTTTCCTCGGTTTACTCTCAATCTACATTCTGTAGCCATCAGACTATAATTGAATCATTGCCGACACTGGGCTTAAGAATTGTAAAAGAAGGGACCTGGAGACGGAAGGTTTCAAACTATGCAGTGATAAGGCTGAGATTTGGGAACCAGATTTTAATCTCCAAGACACTATGACAGAGGGAAGATATACAGCAGGAGGAAAGCAGATAGCTTTGAGAGATGAAATAGTGCAGGTAGTAGAGGATCGAACAGATAAAAGGACAAGTACTAGGGTAAATTCTTGGATTTCACTGAAGGTATTGAATTTATTTGATGGCTGAGGCAAACAAAAAAATGCGACAAATAAAGCAGGTAAACACCAATGTCTAAAAATGAGACTGACGGAAGATGAAAAATGGTTAATCAGAAATGGCTAGAGGCCAAATATAAGATATAAAACATATACCACCAGGGGAAGGACTTTTGGGAAAAGAAAAGCTGCTGTGCGCATGTCAAGAGCTCAGATGGAAAAGCAGTACTAAGAGATGAAAGAAAAGCTGAAACGTGGAAGGAGTATGTAGAGGAGCTCTACAAGAAAAACAACTTGAAGACAGTATTATAGAAAGGGAAGATGTTGTATGACGATATGGGAGACGTGATACTGCGAGAGAATCTGATAGAATACTGAAAGACAGAAGCCGAAAAAAGTCTCTGTAGTAGATGTAATTCCCTCAGAACTTACAGCATCCATAAGAAGCTAGCAGTGACCAAACAATCCCACCTGATGTCCAAATACAAAGAAAGCAGTTGCTGGTAGTTGTGAATATTATCGAACAATAGGTTTCGTAAGCCATTGTTATGAAACACTAAGAACAGTAGAAAAACTGGTAGATGCTGACCTCGGGAAAGATCAGTTTGGATTCCGGTGAGATGTTAGAAAAGACTATGTTTATAGCGTTTGTAGACTAAGACAAAACTTATGACAAAGTTTAGTGGAAAACAGCGCTTGAAATTCTGAAAGTAGCAAGGGGAAATTACATGGAGAAAAAGACTATTTACAACTTCTACAGAAATCAGATGGCACTTACAAGAATCGAGGTGCTTGGAAGGAAAACAGTGGTTGAGAATGAAGTGAAGAAGGGTTTTAGCATATCCCCTATGTTATCCAAAGTGCAAACTGAGAAATAAGAAAAGCAAAGCAATGAAAATTTAGGAGAAGGAATGAAAGTTGAGATAGAAAAAAATAAAGACTTTGAGCTTTACCGATAGCACTGTAATCCTATCAGATACAGCAAAGGACTTGGAAGAATAGATTATAGAGCATAGCATGAATATCGTAAAAGCAAAACAAGGTAATGGAATGTAGGCGGATTGGGCGATACTGAGAGAAATGTATTAAGAAACGAGAGACGAAACGTAGTAGACGAGTTTTGCTTTTGAGGCAGAAAAATAACTGATGATGGCCGAAGTAGAGAGGAATTATAAAATGCACGCTGGCAATGCTAACAGAATAATTTCTTCAGAAGAGAAATTTGTTAACATAGAATTCAGATTTAAGTGCTAAAAAGACTTATCAAAAGATATTTGTCTGCATTACAGCCGAGCATGGAAGCGAAACGTGGACGACAAGTAGTTCACATAAGGAGCGAACAGAAACTTCCGAAATGTGGTGTTGGTTGCAGATTAAATGGGTAGCTCATGTGACTAATGAGAAGGTACTGAATTAATTTGGGGGAAAAAAGAAATTTGTGCCACAACTTGACTAAATGAAGTGATCAGTGAATAGGACATATTCCGAGACATCAAAGGTTCAGGAATTTAGTATTGGATTGTTGTTTGTGAAGTAAAAACTGTAGACCAAGAGATGGATACGGTAAACAAGCTCAGATGGATTTAGGTTCAAGTAGTCTTTCATAGATGAAGAGGCTTGCACAGGGTAGAGAAGCATTGAGGGCTGTATTACTGTATCACACTACAGCATCAACGACAGCAGCAGCAATGTTATCAGCGAATTTTATCATCGAGATCCTTTAGTTCTGAATTTAATTCCACTTTTGAACCATTCTTTTACTTCCGTCTTTGCTTCTTCGAAGTAAAACTGGGCACTAGGGACGGAAGATTCCATCCCTGTGTTATACCTTCCTGATCCGAGGTGAAAGCTTGCATCCCTGCCTTATACCTTCTTAATCCGAGCACTTCTTTCCTGATCTTCAAATCGTATTGTTCCTTCGTGTTTCTTATACACATTTTATATCACCCATCTCTCCTACTTTTCTCAGAATTTCTAATACCTTTCTCAGTTCTACATTGTCTGACGCATTTTCTACGTCGAGAAATCCCACGAACGTGTCTTGATTTTTCTTCCATAATCAGGTTCAACGTCAGCACTGCCTCCCTTATCCCTTAACATTTCCTAACTCGAAACTGATTTTCATCCAACAAATCTTCAGTTTTCTTTTACGTTCTATGTCATTCATTACCTTTACTAAAGCAAGACTTCTCGTAAGCTACGCCATCTTCCTTCCTTACATTATTCTTGTTAACAACTGGGATACGCAAGCATAAAACTGATTGTGCGATATTTCTCGTACTTATCTACTACTGCTACAAGTCCGAAAGTGTGGTAGTAAGTCTCCAGTATCATAGATTTTACATACCAACTTAAATAATCGTAAGTCAGCACTGCCCACAAAGATTTTAGAAATTCCATTTCTTCAGCCTTATCTTAACTGAGTTCTCTTAATTTCTGATTCTAATAGTATATCCCATGTCTAACAAATCGATTCACCCCTGGAGAGACGTTCCCTCCTCTGAGTTTAGCAGTGGAATTCCTGTTTGCACACTTTATGCCCTATGTTTGCTTTTAATTTCACCGAAGTTTGTCTTGACCTTTCTATACGCTGAATCTCTTCGTCTGACAACTGGTTGTTTTTCGATTTCTTCACAAGTTTCCTTCAGTCATACCGCTTTGACTTCCCTGAAAAATCTTCCTCATATCGTTCCTAAATACCTTACTCTGCTATACCTCTCTCATTTGTTGAATATATTGTAATTCCTTCATTCACCGTTTAATAGAAATAATTCTCACGGTACTCTCGTTTCTTCGCAGTCATCTTCAGTGTACTTATGTTTCTCTGTCCAGATTCCGTAATATCCTTATGGGATGTTTAGTTCTCGTATTCATTACCACAGTATCTACAGAGTTAGAGTACTTCAAACGAAGCTCCTCATTCCTCACCCCTATTACCCCACTTCGAGTTTCCCACACTCATCCTACTCCTCATCATTATTAAATAATGATGCAAATGTATACCTACTCCTGAGCATTCTTTACAAATATATGGTTTTTGAATCTGTGTATGACCAAGGTGTAATCCAACTGGAATCTTCCCGTATCCCCAGTCATTTTCCATGTATATCACCAGCTTGTGTGAATTTTCAACTGCATATCGGTTATTACTAGCTGAAATTAAATGCCGTACTCACTTAATCTTTCTCCTCTTCCATTCATACCACCAAGTCTAAATACTTCAGTAACTCTTTCCTCTATTAAATGTCCACAGTAACCATATTACCATTTCTGTTTGCATACTGAATCACCTGTTCAGTATGCCCATATACTTTCGGTAACTCCATTTAACGCTTGTGAAGTCGGCACGATTTGTTGTTGACTTTAGTTTGCTGCCGACTCTGATGAGAAAAACCTGATTACTGAAGTGAATAAACATTTTTCGGCTTCCCCACAGCGTCAAGTAGTTAAAATTACACGTGCCATTAGCCCAGTACTTCTTGGCCGTTGTCAAGTGGTATGATCTCTCACGCTCCTTCGTGCGTTGTTCCACAATGTGTACTGTTTGTTCGACGTAAGACTGGACTCACCTACTAGATATCTTGTAGACCCCAGGTGGTCTGAGACCTGCTACGTCTTTAACTGGTCTCAGTAATAGACGGATTTTCGTCGGAGGCCTGAAGATCGATTCGATCTTGTGACGTTTCGGTAGGCGGCTTGTCTTTTCTGACTTGGAGTCAAAAAACGGCAAGAAACCAAGTTTCTTTTCAAGCTCCTCGTCGGAGGTCTTGTTGTGAATTCTGGATGAAATCACTTCATTTATTTGATGGACGTTATAGCCGTTTTCCTGATGACGTTTCGTAAGTGGTTCACCTCATGGAGCAGGTTATCAGAGTCTCATACCATTCTTGCACGATGTACCGATGTCTGTAAAATCTTGTACTTCTCTGTCAGGTGATGATAGCTGGGCCTTGTATAGACGCTGTGGACAAGGCATCCATCTCGTTTGCGGCGGACAAGAACGACGAGGAAGGGCAATGCATCGTCTTTTTCTACCTCCATGGTAAACTGGATGTTACTGTAATTGCCGTTGAGGTGTTCCAAGAAGTCAGGTTGCTCAAGTCTACGGGGGCAAATGACGAACGAGTCGTCAACGTATAGAAAGAAACAACTAGATTTAATGACGTCGTGTCTAAAGGAATATGTTCAGAATTCAACCACGAAAAGTGCTGAAGCTAAAAGACTACCCATGGCAACGCTGTACATCTCATTGCAATACTGGCCGTTGTACAGAAAATAAGAAGGCATTAGAGTGTGCCTAAACAGATCGACCACTTCACTGACAAAGAACTGGGACTCTAAGTCCAAACAGTCTTTGACAGGCACATTAATAAAAGGCGCCACCATATCAAAAGTTAAGATAATGTAGACTTCGCTAAGTCGAAGACGGTTAATTCGGTTGGTAAAAGCTGCTGAATTTTTAATACGATGCTCTCAGAGTCCCACATTTTTGTACAACGGTCAGTATTACCATCAGACGGACGGTATTGTAGTGATAACGCTTTTGCTCCAGCTGTTGCAAAACTCTTCTTGGTTGAATTTTGAAGATATTGCCTTAGACACGGTGCCATTAAACCTAGTTGTCATTTGGCCCCATGAACTGAGAAACGTGACGATTTCTTGGAACAGCTCAACAGCTTTAACAGTAACATCCAATTTACCATAGGAGAAAGGAAAAGACGATGCGTTGCCCTTTCTCGACGTACTCGTACACCACAAACGGAATGGATGCCTTGGCCACAGTGTCTTTGGAAAACCCACCTACACCGATCTGTACTTGCACGCCATCAGGCATCATCACCCGGCAAAGAAGCGCACTATTTTACAAAATTTGATGCATCGCGCAACAATCATATTAGTTGCTGATAACCTGCTCCATGAGTTGAGCCACCTACGCAATGTCTTCAGGGAAAACGGTTGTAACGTCCGTAAAATAAATGAACTGACTTCATGCAAGACTCACTACAAGGCCACCGACGAGGAGTCGGGGAAGGAACTTACTTTCTTGCATTTCTGCGGTTCCCTGTCGGACAAAATGAGCTGCCTGCTGACACGACACATCAACAGTAAGCATTGTGGAAGAAAGCAGTAGGGAGCATGAGAGGTTTTATCGTCTAGAAATCTGCTTTAGGTGAGAAAGCTTTAGAAAACTGACACCTTACAAAATTTGACGTAAAATCCGTCGAGGCTAACACAAACGGCTTCTGGGATTGTGCAGTTAAAGTAGCCATTAAATAAAAACGCCGAGTCAACATACGACCATATATGGCGCTCCCTCAGGCTCTAGTAACGTCACAACCGGCAGCTGGCGTACGTAAGAAGTGTACTAACGGTCCACTGGTAGTCACACCACTTAACAATGGGAAGGAGTACTTGGCTCTAGTAATTTTAATTATTTGACGCATTTGGAAACCCTAGAACATTTTTTTTTTTTCATTATTCAATGTTATTGCCGGAGACTTTGCATTCTTACTGATCACTGAAGTGTTCACAGCAACTCACTCTCCCCATACTTTTCTGTCGTGACGCATCGAACGCAAGTAGAACGGTTTTCTGCTGTTGTTAAGATTATAGTGTATTCGCATGCACAGAACTACTTGTCTTCTTTCCATATCACTTCACTGATCCCCATTACATGTAGACTGGGACTTTACATTCACATTTTAGATTTCTAGCTTCTTACCACGTTCAAATTTGTGACACTTCACCCTTCGACACGGATTATGTTACCCTTTAGGTAGTTATACAATCTTTTTATTCGTGGTTACTTCCTCCTTGGCAGTCGCCTCCCCAAAGATCCAGAATCTTTTACAATTAGTGAGATCGTCTGCTTCTTGTTCTTTTTCTTGTGCCTTCCTTCAGCACCGGCACAGAGTCGGCATGGTTAGAATGGGATCTGACGTGGATAATTTAAGGTATGGGCGGATGTCCTTCCTGTCGACACCCCATGGTGGGCCATGTATACTCTAAGTGACTGCATGTAAAGTTGTTCATGTGAAAGCGAGTGAAATTACTTTAAACGTTCGAGAATCTGTATCTGAGGCGATGACTGGGTACCAGCCTGATGTTGTCACGTCATTCAGGATGGCCATCACACCGACCCTCGTTGTTAACCCGCCAGACGGATTCGATCCGGGACTGGCGCACCCCTCCCCCCTACGCCTCTGCCGGAACCGGTGCCTTAAGACGGACGGCTGTCTTAGTGATACTTTTTTCTTTTCATTTTACAAGCCACATGTTCTGTGGGTACACATCGCGTGACTTTAATGCAACGATTTAGTTGTAACAGGGTCCATAGACACAATACAAAGGTTTGTCTTCATTTTCACTTTGTTTTTGTTTCAACGTTTCGGCTGCGTAGCCACTCTCATCTAGCTGCATATATATGAGAATTAAGATAGAATATAAATTAACTAAGCAACAATTGTTTATAGCCACGAGAATAGATCAGACTGTGTATAGAAGTGTTCAGTGGTGTTATTAAAACAACTTACGTATAGATAATGTCAGTTACGATCGTTGTACATAAAGTAGAGGGGAATATCCTTCTTCCTTTGCTTCCTAACATTTATGTTAATTTCTCTGATAACATAGACCACACCCCAGAGCATAACTGTCCACATAGGTCTATCTACAAAACTTATTTGTCACGAGGTGTCGCAGCACACAGTTAAGTGCTCCTTCACATAGTAAATTGCTTTGCTAAATGTTACTAATTACTGATCCGAATATCATGCCTACTGCTCTACAATTCTGTAGCATGGCGTACCATTTTATTATGTGACGTTTCCAACTATTGTCTTCTAACTATTTGTATCTACAGAGAAATGTCGCCTCATTTGGTGAGGTGTATGTAGCAGGATGTAGAAGAAACAACTCTTGTTATACATTTAAATTAGATAGGCTGCACAACAAATAATGTTGCAAAAGTGTTTCTCTTGAAAATGGGTTCCTAATTTGCGGAGGTCTTAGGACCATTGTGTATATACCAAGTAATCAGATATTTGGAACTTGTAGCATCTTTAACAAAACTTTTTTTTTTTTTTTTTTTTTTGTAGAGCCTATTTCATGCATTTTGAGCACCGAATCCAATTTTCTCTCTATTGTGATCGTATGAAAAGAGCCGTGAACAACAGATGCAGTCCGCGTCTTCATTGCCGTCTCTATTTTAGCTATCATCAGAGAGTTCAGTTTCATCTGCTTTGGATTTCCGTTCCTTTCCAGTCAGTTTGGCGCATTCAGGTGAATAGTTTGATGCTCCTTTGTTGCCACATCCTGCATTCCCAAATTGGTTCGATGTTACTGCCAATTGTTTTGAGTCCACTAACTGACACTTATGAGGAGACCAAATGTTCAGCTGAGTGGAACCAGTGCGGGATCTTATGGAACCTATTTTACTTCTAATCTTAGTGAGACATGACAAATCTGGATTCTGGAATTTGAGGAAATGCACTTTTTCCCGATTCCATTGTTTCTGGAAAGGCATTTTTTTGAGATCCCCAAGAATTTGCTTCTTCTGGATCTCATTTGCAGGTAGACTAGTCTCAGGAGGATCACCTAGTTTTTCTATAACAGCAAATTCAGGAGGATCGGCCAGTTCTTCTATAACAGTAAAGTCAAGGCGTCGGATTATCTGACGGCTGCATGGAAACAGACCTGCCTTCCGGAGACTGTTTGCTGCTATTCCTGCTGCTGCTGCTTGTACATAAGCTTTGCGAAAACTGCCTCTGTCTTGATACACGGTTACAACACGACCAATACGACACTTGATCCTGCTCTAAAACCTAGATTCGCCAGAGCTAAGAGTTTCGCAGCCAAACTTGTCAACAAGTTTTTCGTGAGCTGGCTTTGTCTTCAGTCAAGCTAGATTGTTTAACTATGACGAAACTGGTATCACAGTTGTGCAGCATGAGCACATTAAAATTGTTGCACTATACGCGAATGAAAGTTCTCGGGCAGGTCTAACAGAGAGTTCTTTTTAGGAAGCTGGGTAGCCGTTTTTCATCAGCTTGTAGTTTTTCTTTTGAAAATAGGTTATATTTATAGCTGATAGACAAGTCTTCGGATACCTTTTCTAGAGAGACCGTAGAATTGCTGTTTCACTTGAATGTGGTGATTCTTACAATCCTCTTACATTTATCGAGGAAAAATAGGTTTCCTTAATAATTTGGTGTCCATAGATTCATCTGGGTATTTGTTGTCTGTAACGTAGCATTCCAATATTGTTTGAGAAACACCGAAGATGCTAGATACTTTATACCTCATGCTCTTAGCATGATGGCACCACCTACTTGACAGAAATACGTCGCTTCCCCAAATTAACCATCCCTCCCCAGATAGTTGACTTTCAAATTACTTTTTTACTTTATTGCATATCAGGCCTACCATTGGGAGTCAATAAAAACGACTGCATCCAAAAATATACACTGAAGCAAAAATCACAGTACCAACATATAATTAATCCATAGTTATGAAGTGTCGGAAATATTTTTGTATAAGTAACATATTTAAGTAATTAATGGTGGAAGACCACAGGTTAACGTAAACATGAGATAAGCTATTGGAAATGTAAAATGCCTGCTACAACTGTGATCGATGTAAGTCCAGCAAGTTGAATGCAAGCATGCAAACGTGCATGCATTGGGTTGTAAATGTGCCCGATATTAGTTTGTGTGATGGAGTTTCATGCCTGTGGCACTTGGTCGGGCAATACAGAGATGGATAATGCTGGTTGTAGGTGATGCTGGAGTAGTCGTCCGAATGACGTCTTATATGTGCTCGATTGGAGACAGATCTGGTGATCGAGCGGTCAAGATAACCTGTCATGTAAATCACGTTCGTTAGAACAGCGGAAAGTGAGCGAGAGTTATCCTAATGTAAAATACCCCTAGAATGCGTTCATGAATGGCATCACAATAAGTCGAATCTCAAGATTGACGTACAGATTTGTAGTCAGGGTGTGTGGGATAACCACAAGAGTGTTGCTGCTGCCATACTAAATCGCACCCCATAATCCCAGATGTAGCCCAGTGTGTATATAGCATGCAGACAGGTTGGTTGCACACCCTCTCTTGGCCTCCTTCTAACCAACACACGCCCGTCACTGGCACCGATTCAGAATCAACTTTCATCAGAAAACACAATGGGTCCCCACCCAGTCCTCCAATGAACTGTCACTTCACACCACTGAGGTCACAAATGGTCGTGATTTTTGGGGCAGTAGAATGCACGATACAAGACGTCTGGTTAGGAGGTGTCCTTGAGATAACCGAATTGTAACAGTTCATTGTGTCACAGTGGTGCCAACTGCTGCTCAAAGTGCTGCTGCAGATGTAGTACGATACGCCAGAGCCATACGCCAAAGACGATGGTCTTCCCTGTCGGGGGACTGATTACCATAGATGTTAAGTCCCATAGTGCTCAGAGCCATCTTCCCTGTCGCTAGTGCCATGCGGCCGTCCGGAGCCCAGTCTTCTTGCGGTCGTACATTCTCTTGACCGTCGCTGTCAGCAGTCATGTACAGTGGCCACATTCCTGCCAAGTCTTTTTGCAGGCTCGCAGAAGCAACACCCAGCTTTCAGCAGTCCTGTTACAGAACCTCATTCAAACTTAGTGATGGGTTGATAATCGTGTCTTTGTCGTCTTAAAGGGATTCCTTACTAACAACAACTTACCGCGTCCAGTTTCAAAAGCGACTAACGCTCGCGACCGTTACAGCGTATATTTACAGTAAACCAGATTCCCATCCTTATAGTAGCGCTGGTAACGTTACTCTTAAGCGACTGGCACAAAATTAGAACATAAATCATCGTTCAGATGTAAAACACGCTACAAACTTTCGTTTATGTCGCACAATTCCTTCTTGGTGTTGCGATTTTTTTTTTCCATCAGTGTAGGTAGTTGACAGTTGAAATGATTTAGGTTTAATTACTGTACTTTGTGGTGAAAAGAATTCTTTTGAAAATTTTATTAACGTTGTATAGTATGGCATCAGGGCTCCAAAAATGGAGGCCTTAGTTGCTGTGGAGTCATGAACCAAGGCAGATAGGGTGCGACACAGAAATTAAATTATTCCCTAAACCAAAGGGAGCGTACCTTGTTTGGGAGGGGGGGGCGGGGGTGGTGGAAGCTGGAGAGTGCGACGCTATAATCATGCTAACGACAGAACCAGTGGGAAGACGTTGGTTGACCGTTGACAGTGACAGTTGCACGCTACGAGGTGATGGTGGTTCAGATGGCTCTAAGCACTATGGGACTTAACATCTGAGGTCATTAGTCCCCTAGACTTAGAACTACTTAAACCTACCTCACCTAATGACATCACACATCCATGCCCGAGGCAGAATTTAAACCTACGATCATAGCAGCAGCGCGGTTTAGACTGAAGCGCCTAGAACCGCTCGCTCACAGCTGCCGGCCATACGAAGTAATAGATCTAGTATGGTGGCGAACACTTTAGGGGATCATTTCAGGGGGCCACCACCACCAACAAAAAGTCAGCTATCAAGTACACACTTTAGCTAGAAAAATGGGAGAAAGAGGTTCCTGGCGTACAGTCTGTACAGGTAAGAGTCCCATGCATAAAGATGTGAGCCGTTTATAGAAGTATAGCCTCATGTCATTGTGAAAAGTGCAGTAACTTCAGGGAATTGCTAGGACATCACCCATTAGCATCCATTAATAGGGTAATGACTTGGTGCATAACTGTATTGTAAATTAAAGGGGAATATAAAGTTAAGAAACGGTTTCTTGAACTACTAACTTTTCTTTCACAGTAGCCTTGAATATTTCTGATTGTCTCGTGGAATTTTGCTTGAGGCACAAAATAGAAACAGGCAAATCATACCCTGACATCAATGCATCCTCAAGCCAACGAAAAATAAGTGGAAATTAACCTTACCTATGACTGCTGTCATGTCCTTTCCGTTGGAGTAGTCCATTTCTCACGCAGCTTCTTGCTGAAACCGTCATTACGCTAATTAGCCTTCTTCTCTGCATTAATACTAACGAAGAAGCCTGTAGAAGCTATCAGTAATTTTGATTCTTAGTGTACAATTTGTGCTTCAGTTCTTCTGCGAAGACGAAATTGGTATATCAGCATTGCAGTTCTGCCAATTGAACACAGCGTTATTTTTCATATCGGTAAGTGACTATTTCGTACATAACAAGCTGTGTCGAAAGCAAGCAGCGACAAGGGCGAAGTGTTTTGACGACGTAAGAAAATGAGTGTACTGGAGTCGACAAAAAGTGGGAACCCCCTGGAGTATTGAGCCTGAGCAGACGTGCGAGGCACACACACAGTCGACGCTTTTCGAGATGGCTGCTGAGAGTTGCAATATGGGCGATAAACGCATCAGGGTAGTAAAGTTAAAGATAAACCAGGGGTAAAGGACCAAATCAGTCAGTACATTTGATATGATTCTTGTCGGTATGTCACAGAGGATTTACCATGAGTCAAAACAAACACTTATAGTTTCAATAGATAAGAAAGTGGAACCTACAATCAGAATAATGAAGTCCTATCACAACAAAAGAAAGCCGTATGTTCCATCGCAAAACGTTATTTTTATCTTTATTTAGGCTGATTTAACTGTGGAGATGATAACAAAAGGTTGCTTGATAATGTGTGTTCTAATTATATCCTTTCTTGTATGTGTGCAGTGCTTGAGAATGGCTACACAGAAGAAAACTTACAGCAAACAAAGTAATAACACTATGGAAATGACAAACAGGTGATTTAAGAAAATTATTTATTTCAAGAATTTTTGTACAGTATTTTCCATTGCCTTCGGTATTCTCTTTCTCCACTATTTAGGTGCATTTTCCACCTCAAATGCAAGCGGTTGCCCAGAAACTTCATTCAGTCCTCCGCCCTCTTTCACAAGGCAGTTGGTACAAAGAGGGTGATTCCTTATACCAGGATTAATCATCCACCAAAGGTGGTGTTTTTTATTTTAAATTTAAGCGTTGGACAGGTTTATACCAGAGATCTAGGACGTTTGGGTTACTTGTCAAAGGTGCTACCCCTTACCACGGATCCTAATCTAACAAGATCTTTTTAACATAGTACTTCATTACAATTATTTTTGTGTTCTGGAAAGAATATGAAGATGCTAATAATATCCTCTCCCAGCTTATTGATATAAAACATGAACACTAGTGATCCGGGGCTCGTGCTCTTCAAACTAAGGCATGGGATTCGTTAGAGAAACTCCACCAGATTTGTATCCGAGAGCAAAAGCTCTTCACTGCAGCAAGTCCTCGATGTAGCAGCAAATTTCCGAATACAGACTCGAACAATCATGCCAAAATACAAGGAACTTGTTATTAACACTGATGAAACATGTATTACACAGAAGATTACCCGATTTATTTATATCAATTGCAGTACTATGCGTACAGACCACATTTTGTTAATTTGTAAATGTTTGTTCTAGAGTGCCAATCTCAATCAGAGTATGATGAATCTCGACGAACACGGAACAAAGGAGCTTGGTGTGCAGTGAAAGAACATGTACAAGGTGACACATTCGTACACTTCACAATATGCTGTCACCTTATCTGTAAAATTACTACCAACGGTCTTAGTTTGCTTGCAAGAGTACACTGGCTCATTTGTACCAAGGGTGCAAAAATCAGCTGATGAGTACACACACCAATACTGAGACGTTATGATAACAAATGGTTTAAATGGCTCTGAGCACAGGTTAAAGTAGCTCTACGTTCTAGGGAACTGATGACCACAGATGTTAAGTCCCATAGTGCTCAGAGCCATTTGAACCATACTATGCAGGAAATATCTAATTGACGTCTTGAAGCCATACGTGCTCCTCGATGCATGGCGAGGATAAAGGAACCGAGTTTTGTACGACGAAATTTTTCAAGATAGTGTGGTTCTGCCGAAGTGCAGTATTTTAATTCCTATATCATGTACTCCGTTGGTGCAGCCTTACGAGGTTTATTCTTACAGCCAGGTGAAAAACCTCATAAAACGACCACAAAATTGCCCGTACATCATCTAACACGGTAGACAGATTGCTTCAAGAGAAGACTGAAAAAATTCAATCAGTCGTACACCAGCAATTGTCTGCACCAATATTCAGTGATATGGTCGGACATGAGTGGTACGACGCGAAATTCTATGATGACAGAGAACCATGTATGAGCATAAATCAAGTTTCTTTTGCTGTAAATGTATTAAAAAAGTATGCTCATGCCAAAACTCGGAGTTCCTTACGTGTGCTGTATGCCACAAAAATAATTGTTTCACATGCCGGTGTCGTGTTGATCCTTGCAGTAGTCAGTAATTTCATAAATGTACCTACAATAATGTCAATAAAAGGCCATACTGATGGTCTTCTATTTTCAATGTCCTTAAAAAATATTTTGTTTCATTATTCTTCAGGACAAATTTTATATAAATAATAAATAAATCATTAAATACTGATAATTTAGACTGTCATAATAAACCTCTTGTGAGAGTTACGTGGAAAAAAAGCACCAGTAACGATATTCGGTCCATGCACAATAGTATGTAATTATGCCTAAAACATTTAAACTAGATTTTCTCGAAAAAGATTGAGAGTTGCACCTTCCTCTTTACATACATTGACAGAGGCCCGCACGGCGGTCCGCGCGTCGCGCTGCCGGCCCACGGCCTTGACCGGCCCTGCAGTTGACGTGGCCGAATTGCCGGCCCGCAGCACTGGGCTGTTCAGTCCGCCGCAGCCCACCGGACTGGGTGGTCTTCGCCGCCTAGCAGATATACATCCCGCGCTGCGTAACGAGCCCTAACTCTCTATGCCTGTAGTTACCTCGTCTCAACTGGGGGATTAGTCTGCTGTTGTGGTCTTCAGTCCTGAGACTGGTTTGATGCAGCTCTCCATGCTACTCTATCCTGTGCGAGCTTCTTCATCTCCCAGTAATTAATCCAACCTACATCCTTCTGAATCTGCTTAGTGTATTCATCTCTTGCTCTCCCTCTACGATTTTTACCCTCCACGCTGCCGTCCAATACTAAACTGGTGATCCCTTGATGCCTCAGAACATGTCCTACCAACCGATCCCTTCTTCTAGTCAAGTTGTGCCACAAACTTCTCTTCTCCCCAATCCTATTCAATACCTCCTCATTAGTTATGTGATCTACCCATCTAATCTTCAGCATTCTTCTGTAGCACCACATTTCTAAAGCTACTATTCTCTTCTTGTCTAAACTATTTATCGTCCATATTTCACTTCCATACATGGCTACACTCCATACAAACACTTTCAGAAACGACTTCCTGACACTTAAACCTATACTCGAAGTTAACAAATTTCTCTTCTTCAGAAACGCTTTCCTTGCCATTGCCAGTCTACATTTTATATCCTCTCTACTTCGACCATCATCAGTTGTTTTGCTCCACAAAAAGCAAAACTCCATTACTACTTTAAGTGTCTCATTTCCTAATCTAATTCCCTCAGCATTACCCGATTTAATTCGACTACATTCCATTATCCTCGTTTTGCTTTTGTTGATGTTCATCTTATATCCTCCTTTCAAGACACTATCCATTCCGTTCAACTGCTCTTCCAAGTCCTTTGCTGTCTCTGACAGAATTATAATGTCATTGGCGAACTTCAAAGTTTTTATTTCTTCTCCATGGATTTTAATACCTACTCCGAATTTTTCTTTTGTTTCCTTCACTGCTTGCTCAATATAGAGATTGAATAACATGGGGGAGAGGCTACAACCCTGTCTCACTCCCTTCCCAATCACTGCTTCCCTTTCATGTCCCTCGACTCTTATAACTGCCATCTGGTTTCTGTACAAATTGTAAATAGCCTTTCGCTCCCTGTATTTTATCCCTGCCACCTTTAGAATTTGAAAGACAGTATTCCAGTCAACATTGTCAAAAGCTTTCTCTAAGTCTACAAATGCTAGGAACGTAGGTTTGCCTTTCCTTAATCTAGCTTCTAAGATAAGTCGTAGAGTCAGTATTGCCTCACGTGATCCGATATTTTTACGGAATCCAAACTGATCTTCCCCGAGGTCGGCTTCTACTAGTTTTTCCATTCGTCTGTAAAGAATTCGCGTTAGTATTTTGCAGCTGTGACTTATTAAACTGATAGTTCGGTCATTTTCACATCTGTCAACACCTGCTTTCTTTGGGATTTGAATTATTATATTCTTCTTGAAGTCTGAGGGTATTTCGCTGTCTCATACATCCTGCTCACCAGATGGTAGAGTTTTGTCAGGACTGGCTCTCCCAAGGCTGTCAATAGTTCTAATGGAATGTTCTCTACTCCCGGACCTTTGTTTCGACTCAGGTCTTTTAGTGCTCTGTCAAACTCTTCACGCAGTATCATATCTCCCATTTCATCTTCATCTACATCCTCTTCTATTTCCATAATATTGTCCTCAAGTACATCGCCCTTGTGTAGAACCTCTATATACTCCTTCCACCTTTCTGCTTTCCCTTCTTTGCTTAGAACTGGGTTTCCATCTGAGCTCTTGATATTCATACAAGTGGTTCTCCTTTCTCCAAAGGTCTCTTTAATTTTCCTGTACGCAGTATCTATCTTACCCCTAGTGAGTTAAGCCTCTATATCCTTATATTTGTCCTCTAGCCATCCCTGCTTAGCAATTTTTCCCTTCCTGTCGATCTCGTTTTTAAGACTTTTGTATTTATTTTTGCCTGCTTCATTTACTGAATTTTTATATTTTCTCCTTTCATCAGTTAAATTCAGTATTTCTTCTGTCACCCAAGGATTTCTACTAGCTCTCGTCTTTTTACCTACTTGATCCTCTGCTGCCTTCACAACTTCATCCCTCAAAGCTACCCATTCTTCTTCTATTGCATTTCTTTCCCCCATTCTTGTCAATTATTCCCTCATGCTCTCCCTGAAACTCTGTACAACCTCTGGTTTAGTCAGTTTGCCCAGGTCCCATATCCTAAAATTCCCACCTTTTTGCAGTTTCCTCACTTTTAATGTACAGTTCATAACCAATAGTTTGTGGTCAGAGTCCACATCTGCCTCTGGAAAGGTCTTACAATTTAAAACCTGGTTCCTAAATCTCTGTCTTACCATTATATAATCTATCTGAAACCTGTCAGTATCTCCAGGTTTCTTCCATGTGGGATTTCTCTACATACCGTGAAAAGCGTTAAATTCGACACTGATAGGGCCAGATATTTTTCTTTGCTAACAGAAATTCACTTTGCACTATGCATGCGAAATAAATACTCGACGATGTATCAAAAGTAATAATGGAATGCTATTTACTGCTAAAATATCCACATGCACTCATTATACATCTCGTTAGATGCGTTTGTTTCTCTTTGAACATCTTCATTTCAAGCACAATGACAGACTGTATTCGCATATATTACTCCCCCATTAGACACGTGAATTAGTTTGCGACACATCCAGAAACGAATTTGAAAACGACTGCTATAATGACATGTGCTGACACTGGCAGTACATGAACCTGCCCAAAAGCAGCAATGTCTAAAAAAATAAACAAAAGTAAGAACGAAACTTCTTCTGAGTGTTGGTGCGAATGCATTAAGTACGTACTGGGTATCTAATTTTACTAAGAAGCTGATTATTGTCATGTCAAACCATTTTGTTTCATGCTAAAGAAAAATTGAGTATGTCATTACGCCGGGTTCACTGTGCTTCATCATGTCAACGGATTATTTAAAGTAAGCGTTTTCTTACTAAGCGATTGTTACTGCACTAATATCAAAACATGATGACATGGGGTGCAATACGTCTGCCAGTATAATGTCTACAATGCAATAATGATTCACAGAGAAAGGTATTAGTTATTTTCGCTGCAATAACTCAATACTAATTTAAAAGCAGTTTGCATAAATGAAAACTACAAGATGAACAGCTACAATAATCGACGATCGATTTACACAGAACAATAAAACGTGGGTGTGAAAAACTATTACAACATACTCCTTCATTTATTTCCTCTGATATTGGAGTTGCTATAAAGAAAGAGAACATCAACATTGTCCAGGTCTAGAAATTCCGTCTTGAACTTAGCCTGAAACTTAAAGAACTCTGATGCGAAGCTGGATGACTGTACACACAAAATGTTCTTGGCTATCTTCTGGAGAGTCGGAAACGTCCGTTTTCATTCAAGTCATAAGCTACATTCTCGAACATGTGGAATTCTGGTTTAAGTACCTATCTAACTAATCTGTGTGAGTCGGACTTTCGTCAATATCTGCCCACAAAACAAACATCTGTAGTTTGTTCGTGGTGGTACAGCAAAGACTTTTAATATAACGTTTGGCAAATCATCAGAATGTAAAAGTCCTACTGGAAAAAAAAGCCAGATGTTCTCTTCTTAAAAACATTTCATTTACTTTTCAGCATTTGAGGACTTGGTCAAAATTCCCCTCAGATTCGACCTGGACAGTCTGATGAGCAGTTCAAGAATATTTTGCTATTATTTAGGTGAGAATATACCTGAGGTGATTGTCCTTCCTGCGGCCGAATTTAGTTTTATTTGGTAGACGGTGCTTCACGACAGAGCCTCCTTTTGCTAATGGTCAATCGAAATTATCGATGTAATCGTTACCGAATTGTATGCTTTACCTTTCCGATAACGTCACGCCTTTGGGATTCAGACATCATTTTCAGATGGCAGGATCTAGCTCGAGGTGCCTTCTTCGCTACATAATTTTTCAGGTGGATTCGCAATATTTATTTTAGAGGCTTCTCCGTCCTGAAGTTCTCTACTTAGGTTTCAGGAACTTCATTTAGTGCAGTGTAGGTGATTTTTTCCGTTTCCAGTTCTTTTGGGGTCTAACTGAAGGGATGTACGAAAAATCACTGCTTTATGTGCAAATGAATACCAGATTAATATAAAAACACAACAGCATAAACACCGTTGCAACAGAAATCAGTTCGTCTATCAACGTGATCTCAAACCTTCTATTCGCTCTGTTTCTCATTCCTCCGGGAGCTTTTTACACAATACCGAATAATGCCTTTTGGCCATTTAAAGATAAGTCTGTCGTGTGTTCCACCGAGTATCGCTCGACTGCTCGAGTGTTCTCTCTAGGCTATAAACAAGGCCACTTTGCTTTGGAAGTTCCTTCACTGCAGTCGGAACAAAATTAAACTGCCGGAAATTGGATGACATGTACCACACATTGAACGCATTTCTTAGCACTTTGTACAGCATGTGACAGGCACAATTTTGTTTAGAATATTCACGAAGAACAGTGATAGTGTTGACACCTTGATCTGTGGTAAAAGGTACGTCATTGCGAGAAATCGTCTAAAAAATTCAGTTGTCACAATTAACAAAAAGAGAAACTGTCAGCTAATGAATCCTCTTTGCGGTACTTATCCACATATTCTTGTCGCGGACCATTCACCTCCGTTCACGTAATAAATTACTCCACTTTTTCTGTGGTGTGCCCTGAGGCAGCTGTGAGGTAAGGCACAGTAGATTTTACGGATATTTTCCGCATGTCGCTGCAGTATCGACTAATCTCTGAGACAGATCGAAATATTCTTCATCTCCAATAGTTTCATAAGAACTGAAATCTCGTGAACACATATGCAGGCATTTATCAATAATCCTGCCCTGCGCAGATTTGGGGAAGGTGCTTTTGGTCAACAGACGCCACTTGTTTATTGGACATACACAAATAGCGTGAAATACGCGAAATACCACATGACCCCAAGGCATGCAAGTGAAGTTCATTGCATTCCATACAACAAGTGTAGTTAACACTGTTGCCATCGCTATCTGCTACAGGCTTAAACACTGACCAAATTAGACATATGGAATTTAGATCGGGCTCTATGTTCCTGTACTCGCCAGCCATTAGTTTTTCTGTTATTTCCTGTTTTCTTGACATACGTCCCTTTCTTTACGAGGTCCTTACAATTTCCGCACTCATCTGTTATAAAGTGAGGAAAAATGAAAGCCTCTTATACCATCACTTCTGTTTCACACTTAATAAGACAAAGTATCTTTGCAACAGATTAAATGCGGACTATTGTGAACGATTTCCTAGAATTTATCAACGTTTCGCGCCTCATTTATTTATGTCCATCGCAATACGATTGCAACTAATTGTGTTGGAGCACCTGTGTTACAAAGCATCTATTCTAGAAGTATGAATATATCACAATGTCGTACAACTGCCGCCTTCCTGACTATAAAAGTAAGAAACACCGTAACTCGTGTACAGGTAAAAGGCCGAGGCTATTAGCGTAATTAGATAGGCCAATAAATTGGCCGACATGACGAAAGGCACCAACGAACTAAGAAGCAATATGTTGAAAATTACAGGAGCCCATTTTTCCTACGAGTGCTTCTGAAAAGTCCCATGATCCTTTGGATTAAACTATAAAGCGAGACTCCAAGATTTCATACCTAATACGTTTGTTTGTGGGTAAGAGCTGAAAAATCGCAATCCGGTGAGAGAGAAAGATATTCTCTGCCTGATAACGATCTAGATTTCACCTGAAATAATATGACTAGGACCATAGATGGGAGGAAAACAGCCTCAGAAAAAAGATAACGAAAATATAAAAAAGAGAAGGAACGTGTTATTGTGTTGTGCACATCGATGCACTTATTTTTGTTTTAATCATCAGTCTTCTGAATAGTCTGACGCGGCCCGCAACAAATTCTTCTGCTGTACCAATTTCTTCATCTTAGGGAAACACTTGCAACCCACGTCCTCAACTAGTTACTGAGTATATATTCCAGTCTCTGTTATCGTCTACAGTTCTTTCCCTCTGCAGCTCCCTCCAGTACCACGGAAGTCATTCCCTCATGTTTTAACAGATGTCCTGTCATATTGTCCCCTCACCTTGTCAATTTCTTCCACACATTCCTTTCCTCTCCGATTCTGCGCAGAACCTCCTCAGTCCTTATCCCAACAGTTCACCAAATTTTCAACATTCGTCTGTAGCACCACATCTAAAATGCTTCGATTCTCTTCTGTCCCGGTTTTCCCACAGTACATGGGACACCATCATACAATGCTGTTATCCAAATGAACATTTTCATAAATTTATTCCTCAAAGGAAGGCCGATGTTTGGTACTACTAGACAGAATTTTTTGGTCTTGATTGTCCTTTTCGACAGTGCTAATCTCCTTTCGATGCACTCCTCGCTCCGTCCGTCATTGGTTATTTTGCTGCCTAGGTAGCAGCATTCCTTAAATTCATCTACATCGTGATCACCAATTACAATGTTCAGTTTCTCGCTTTTCCCATACCCGCTACTTCTCCTTACTTCCGTTTTTCTCTCCATCCATATACTGTACTCATTTGACAGTCATTCCATTAGGCAGATCACGTAATTCTTCTTCACTTTCACTCAGATAGCAATGTCTTCAGCGAATCGTATCATTGATAAACTTACACCTTGAATTTTAATTCCACTCCTGAACCTTTCTTTTATGTTCGTCATTGCTTCTTCAATGCTCAGATTGAACAGTAGGGGCGAAAGACTGCATCCCTGTCTTACACTCTTTTCACTCCGAGCACTTCGTTCATGGACATCCACTCTTACTATTCCCTCTTGGCTCTCGTACATATTGTATATCAGCCGTCTCTCCTATCACTTAACTCTTTTTTTCAGAATTTCGAACATCTTGCACTATTTTACATTATGGAACGAATTTTCCAGGTCAATAAATCCTATGAACGTGTCTTGATTTTTCGTTAGTCTTGAGTCCATTATCAACCGCAACGTCTGAATTGCCTCTCTGGTGTTTTTCGGTTCCTAAAGACAGACTGATAGTCATCTAACACATCCTTAAACTTCTTTCCCATTTTTCTTTTTATTATTCTTTAAGCAACTTGGACCCATGAGCTGTTAAGCTGATTGTGTGATAGTTCTCGCACCTGTGATTTTTTTCAGTCTTCGGAATTGTGAGGATGATATTTTTCCGAAAGTCAGATGATATGTCATCAGACGCGTACATTTTACACACCAAAGTGAATAGTCTTTGTTGCCACTACTCCAATGATTTTAGAAATTCTGATGGAATGTTATCTATCCCTTCTGCCTTATTTGATCTTAAGTCCTCCAAAGATCCAGAATGAGATTTTCACTCTGCAGCGGAGTGTGCGCTGATATGGAGTGCTAGTTCTGCAAGGTTCGCAGGAGAGCTTCTGTAAAGTATGGAAGGTAGGAGACGAGATACTGGCAGACGTAAAGCTGTGAGGACCGGGCGTGAGTCATGCTTCGGTAGCTCAGATGGTAGAGCACTTGCCCGTGAAAGGCAAAGGTCCCGAGTTCGAGTCTCGGTCGGACACACAGTTTTAATCTGCCAGGAAGTTTCATATCAGCGCACACTCCGCTGCAGAGTGAAAATCTCATTCTAGAAACATCCCCCAGGCTGTGGCTAAGCCATGTCTCCGCTGTATCCTTTCTTTCAGGAGTGCTAGTTCTGCAAGGTTCGCAGGAGAGCTTCTGTAAAGTTTGGAAGGTAGGAGACGAGATACTGGCAGAGGTAAAGCTGTGAGGACCGGGCGTGAGTCGTGCTTCGGTAGCTCAGATGGTAGAGCACTTGCCCGTGAAAGGCAAAGGTCCCGAGTTCGAGTCTCGGTCGGACACACAGTTTTAATCTGCCAGGAAGTTTCATATCAGCGCACACTCCGCTGCAGAGTGAAAATCTCATTCTGGAAACATCCCCCAGGCTGTGGCTAAGCCATGTCTCCGCTGTATCCTTTCTTTCAGGTGTGCTAGTTCTGCAAGGTTCGCAGGAGAGCTTCTGTAAAGTTTGGAAGGTAGGAGACGAGATACTGGCAGAGGTAAAGCTGTGAGGACCGGGCGTGAGTCGTGCTTCGGTAGCTCAGATGGTAGAGCACTTGCCCGTGAAAGGCAAAGGTCCCGAGTTCGAGTCTCGGTCGGACACACAGTTTTAATCTGCCAGGAAGTTTCCTCCAAAGATCTCTTAAATTCATATTCTAGATCCTTTATCACTTCTAAATCGACTCCTGATTCTTCTTCTATTACATCGGACAAATCCTCCAAGTCAGAAGCCACCAATATACTCTTTCCATCTATCCACTATCTCTCCTATGCATTTAATAGTGGAATTCCGTTGCACTCCTACTACCTTTGCCTTTACTTTCACCGAAGGTTGTTTTGATTTCCTGTATGCTGAGTCAATCCTTCCGACGATAATTTATTTTTCGTTTCTTCATGTGTTTCAGGCAGCCATTTCGACTTAGCTTCACTGCACTTCCTATTTATTTTGTTCGTCAGCGACTTGTATGTCTCTATTCTTGAATTGCGTCCAACATTTTTGTACGTCCTTCTTTCATCGATCAACTGAAGTATTTCTACACTTACCTATGGTTTCTTCTTAGTTACCTTCTTTCTACCTATATTTTCCTTTCCATCTTCCGTGATTGCCCTTTTCAGCAATGTCCACTCTTCTTCAACTGTACTGTCTACTGAGCTATTCCATATCGCTGTACCTAGAGCCTTAGAGAACTTCAAGCATTTCTCGTTATGCCTTAGTACTTCTATATTCCACTTTGCATATTGATTCTTCCTGACTAATCTCTTCAGTCTACTCTTCATAACTACTACATTGTGATCTGAATCTATATCTGCTCCTGGGTACGCCTTACAATCCAATATATAATTTCGGCATCTCTGTCCGACCATGACGTAAACTAACTGAAATCTTGCCGTATCACCCGGCCTTTTCCAAGTATACCATCTCGTCTTGTGATTCTGGAATAGAGTATTCGCTATGACGAGTTAAACGTCATTTCAGAGTTCAATCAGCCTTTCTCCTCTCTCATTCCTTGATCCAAGCGCATATTCTCCTGTAAACCTTTTCTGCTACTCTATCCCCTATGACATAATTGCACTCAGCCATGACTATTAACATTTTCATCTCCCTTTAAGTCGTGTGTTACCTCTTCAATATCCGTAGGTGCTTTCCCTAGCTCTTCATCTTCAGCTTGCGACTTCGGCAAGTGTATCAGAACTATCGTTGTCGATATTTGTTTGCTGTCGATTCTTATAAGAAGAACCATCTCACTGAAGTGTTCCCAGTAACACACTCTCTGCTCTACCTTCGCATTCATAACGAATCATATTCCAGTTATAGCCCTTTCTGCTGCTGTTAATATTACTGCATACACATAAGACCGGAAATCAATACCTTTTTTCCATTTCACCACACTGACCCCTACTATATCTGGATTGAAGATTTTCATTTCCATTTTCACATTCTCTAAGCTCCCTACCACGTTCAGGTTTCTGACATTCCACGCACCGACTCGTAGAACGTTATCGCTCCGTTTGTTATTTAATCTTTATCTAGTGGTCAGCTACTCCTTGACAGACCCCCTCCCGGAGATCCGAATGGGGGAACTGTTTCGGTATGTTTTGCCAATGGAGAGGTCATCACGACACTTTTACAATTACAGGCCACATGTCCTGTGGATACACGTTTTGTGTCTTTAATGCTTTTCATGCAGTGGTTTCTATTACCTTCTGGATCCTCATGCCGTTGATCATTACTGATTCTTCCATCTTTATGGGCAGTTTCCCACCCGAAGTACAAGAGAGTGGTCTGAACCTCTGTCCGCTCCACCGCTCTCTTCGGCAAGACCATTGGCAGAATGAGGCTGACTTGTTACGGCGGAAGCCTTAGGTCGCCATTGCTGATTATTAATCAATATTTTAGTGATGAATAATAGCAGTTAATTTATAATTCAATGACGGCTACAGATACATCCAATAAAATTACTTATAGTTCTATGCTATAGCAGGAAGAAAGATAAGCAGTCACACAACCGGGTATGTTTGCCGCAGTTTTGACGCAAAGTCGTTGATAAAAATAGTTTCCTTTAATAAATACCGACACATATTTCATGCAGGCACCCTCAAGTCACAAATAAAGCCAAAATATTATCTTTGAATGTTCGTCTTCAGTAGTGAATATCTCGGCGTATTTTCTTGGCCTAACCTATTTCCCTCTATTGTGTGAAACAAGAATTTTTAGGCGAAAATCGATTCGATTTTGTTTAACAATAACCGTGGGCAGCTTCACTATCGAATTGTAGCCACATTATCTTTGTTTCACATTTCATGAACTATTTCGTGTGTTGCCTGTTGGATCATTTCTCAGGTACTGAGTTTTTTCCTTTTTTTCTTTTGCCTTAATGCGTACAACATTGGAAAAATTGGAAAAGTCCTATGTGCAGATGGAGCCAAATCTATCCCTCTCGCCATCAGCAGAAAATAGTTGCAAGTGCACGACGACAAACACCAGCAATGGGAAATTAGGCTACAGTTATCTTGCCTTTTTTTCTTTTTTTTTCAATTCAGAGACACAAAATACGTCACATTATGACTTCTTAAATCTACTTCGCCATATTCCAACTTCAGACACTACAAACACGATACACAGTTTCGGAAACCGTGGTACTCTAAAATTAATAAACAAAATTTAGTAAATAAATATAATAAAAACTAAACTGGGCCTTGCGACGTGGCTAAGTGGTGTAGATGATGCAGTTATGACTTTGAGTTGTCTGTGATGACTGAAACGTTCTTCCCAATATAGCTCTAAATATACATGGGGTGACGCCTACGACATCTAGTTTTGATTAAATTGTAAGAGTATGATTTCATTTGTAAAACAGAATTACATAAACTAACGACAAAATAAAGTATTTGTTTGCAATGGTGGGAATAAAAGGTAAGATACTGTGCGGAGCAGTCTGGCTTGCACAGTGACGTCATGAACTCGCTTCGTCTTACAGTCTGTTGCCCGGTGCGGAGCAGTGCGTGGTCAGCCCGTAGGGCTGAGAGGGGCGGCCTGCCGTACTCCTGCCCAGCCCGGTCCGTATGGTATCGTCCCGGGTTTGTTTCGTCGGAGACTGCTGAAGCTCAGTGCGGCGCCCGCCCTTGAGACAGGACGCCTTGCAGGACTCTGTAAGTTGAAGCCCTAACCATGCACTACACACTCTGTTAACGTGAATCAAATCGGTTAGGATAAGTATGTACGGTCCCCTTGTCAGCCAGAAAGACTGAAGCATTCAGCTATAAATATCTCTGATCATTTACTAACTAATAGCCGGCCGGAGTGGCCGAGCGGTTCTGGGCGCTAGCGTGCGTGTGTGCGTGTGTGTGTGTGTGTTTATGTGTGTGTGTGTGTGTGTGTGTGTGTGTGTGTGTGTTAACAGAGATAACAGGATGGTGGTGGTAAGCACTTATGGGACCAAACTGCTGAGGCCATCGGTCCGTAGTCTTACACATTACTTAATCTAACTTAAACTAATTTACGATAAGGACAACACGTACAAAGATGGTCAAGTGAGGACTCGAATCTCCAACGGGGGGAAACCGCGTAAACTGTGGCAAGGCGCCTCAAACCGCGTGGCTACCCTGCGCTGCAGAGATAGAAAGAGAGACGTTGACCATAGTTAACTATAATCATTTTATGCATGGAAAAAAAACCTACGAAATCATTTAAATGATGAGCTTGTTGCCATATTTTGCACTGGGAACGTGTACTATAATTGTAAAACTGACTAGTTTCATACCACTATTACTCAAGTCCGCAGCTATTACTTCTCTATTACATCGCCTGCGTTCCCCAGGTCGTACTAAGCGAACAACAACCGTCTTAAACGACCTCTGCGTCAGAGTCGACGTGGAAAGGTATCTGAAAAGGCCCTTCTCAGTTCCCTCAAGTCCGTAAGGATGGACCTTCAGTTTTTAGTCATGGGCTTGTTATTGTCTTGTGTACTCCTGTATTTCTCGCAGAGGTCTTCATCGTGAAATACAATGCTACATTACGCTGTCTGAGGAAAATGAAGTCCCGTCTCTCCTCCATAAATAGTCGGTGGCGCCTTGACATGGATATATGCAAGAGGACAGGAAGACAGTTTCCGGTTGCAAATTGTACTGTAAAACATCGTTCATCTGTTACACAGCGGATATAGCCTTAATGCACTTCACGAAGTCCCCTCACTCTGCGAGCTTATATATATGTGTATGGAATGTACGTCGAGTATGTTTACAAACTCGCCGCGGCTTTAATGCCTGTTCCAAGATACAATTTCCTCTGGACGGTGTGCAGAGGAATCGTAGTGACGCTAGGGGTGGTGAAGTTAGCTAACATAACAGGGGGAATATCACGCCCCGCACAGACCGGCGCGTGAAGTTGTCCTCGCTACCCCCTCAGTCTGAGGCATTACGGAGTTACGCCTGCGTACCGCATACTGAGCAGCACGGCCTAGCACGCCCCTGTCCGTAGGCCCACTCGTATTTCACTGCAGACTCCCCTTTGTACAGCACGCTCAGCCAATACGTGGCTCCACCAGGTTCCACCTCCCACGGTGCGTCGCCAACGAGTATGCCGTCCACAGCGGTTTCAGTCGCCTCACAACAGTGATTCTCCAGTACCTAGCAGCTGGACAAGCTGCTCTGCTGGGGCCAGTTGCCGGAAACTGGAGTATTATTAGTACATCAGGCTGCTCTCAGCCACAGCAGAACAGCGCAAGAAACTGACGAAAAAACGTGTGGTACAACTACGAGAGAAGTACGGAATGTAAGTTTGCCAGGCCGAGAAAATGTGGTAGACTAAACATTGCGCTACGCTTGTATGCACTTGTGATTTCAATGAACACGAAGCACTTCCAGCTGCTATGAACATCGAAGTCGTAGCGATCGAAAAATCTTTTTCTGTATTTCTCGCACTAACGTTAAATTACCGTTTGTTGTAATGAACAGAGAAGTTAAAGAAAACATAAAGCTAACAAATTACCACAACTCCAACGCTTAGAAACAAATACAAAGTATTTTATTATAAGAAAGTTTATCTGCTTTATCATATCAACATCTTCTATCCGCAGTACTTTACATTTGTGTACAATCAGTATTTAAAGGTCAACAAATCGAAAGACTATACCGTAATAAGTCCCTGAAGAGACAATAGCGCATAATAGACAATTTTTACCATCAAATGCACAATGGTCATAATGGGACATTGAAAAGCAGCTAAATAATTTCCTGAAATAATGTACGTTCACACGTGCATTAATTAAAGAGCCATGTTTCCTAAATATGGTATAAATAGGTAGTTTCAATTAACAGGTACAAAAGCAATGGAATGGAACTGTAATGTTATTTGATAATGATATTTTCGATGTATCCACACTGCAGTAATTCAATACAACAAGCCGCAGCGACGACATTACGCAGATCTCTGGCAAGGGGTGTTTCCCTCCACTGCGGTGTAGTAACTTCGACGGAACTTTACATTAGCACTTCGATGTCGAATAAGGGCTGTAAGACAAGAATGCCACTTCTACTTTAGGAAAATGATTTTCTAAGCGCTGCACGTGTTAACGTAGGCAAGAGGTGATGCAAGCTATGGGATAGCGATTTGCATTTACATAGATAGTGGTAATATGGCGCACACAAAGTATATAAAGACAGTGCATTGGCGAAGCTGTCATTTGTACTCTGGTGATTCATGTGATAGGATTTCCGACGTGATTATGGTTGCACAACGCGAATTCAACTATTACGAATTCCAAAGGTAGTTGGAACTAGATTCGCGGAACATTCTACTTCGGAAATCGTTCGGGAGTTCAATATTCCTAGATCGATAGTGTCAAGGGTGTGCCGAGGAAACCTAATTTCAGGAAGTCGAGTCGTCAGTGCCAACAGACAAGAACCAATGACTGAAATAGCCACAGAAATCAATGTGGGACGTCCAACTAACGTATTCGTTATGAAAGCGCGGCGAAATTAGACGTTAATGGGTTTGGCGGCAGACCAAGACGCCGGTCCCTTTACTAACAGCACGACGTCGCCTGCAGCGCCTCTCCTCGGCTCGTGATCACCACGGCTGGACCCTAGATAGCTGGAAAGCAGTGGTCTGGTCACATGAGCTGTGGTTTCAGTTGGCACAGAGCCCATGGAGCCATAAACCCAAACTGTCAACAAGGCGCTGTAAAAATGGTTCAAATGTCTCTGAGCACTATGCGACTTAACTTCTGAGGTCATCAGTCGCCTAGAACTCAGAACTAATTAAACCTAACTAACCTAAGGACATCACACACATCCATGCCCGAGGCAGGATTCGAACCTGCGACCGTAGCGGTTGCTCGGTTCCAGAATGTAGCGCCCAGAACCGCACGGCCACTCCGGCCGGCAGGCGCTGTAAAAGCTGGTGGTGGTTCCGTGGAATGGATTGGGTCCTCTGGTCCAACTGAAGCGATCACTGACTGGAAATGGTTTTGCTCGGATACTTGGAGACAATCTGCTGCCCTTCATGGACTTCATGTTCCCAAACACTGATGTCATGTCACTGGACCACAATTGTTTGTGACTGGTTTGAAAAACATTCTGGGCTATTCGGGGGCACGATTTGGTGACCGAGAACGTCCATAGTGAATCCCATAGAACATTTATGGTCAGTTTATCCACAACATCCAGCACCGGCAACACTTTCGCAATTATGGATGGCTGTAGAGGCAGCATGGCTTAAAATATCTGCAGGGGGCTTCCAACGACTTGTTGAGTCCACGCCACGTCGAGTTGCTGCACGGCGCCGGGCAGAAGGAGGTCCAACACGATATTAGGAGGTATTCCACGGGTCTTATCACCTCAGTGTTTATTGTTTCACCTACCTTTTTAGGTTCTTTTCAATCAATATCTTATTTACTACTTTGGATTTGGCTGGTCATAACTCTCTTAGGTACTTGGGATTCTGTAGTGTTTACTTTTGTTAAAACTCAGACTCGACAACAGACAAAAATTCAGTAATCTACAGCAAGTAATCTTCATGAGCGGGAAACCAGATCCATCTATGTTTTTTCAAATTATTTTTGTTCCGTTTTAGCCATTCGAGCTGCGATACTTTGAAACGTAGCACGTCATTTAGACTTACTTTCGTTTCATCATAATCAGATTATCATACGCTATTGTGAGGCCAGTTAATTTGGGAATTTAGTAATTGATCTTTAAAGTTCTTGGCGTTGGTTGATTCCTGGGTTTGGTTGGTGGGATATTTTGTTGAGAGCAATATCACTCGCTGCGAATACCTGGGGAACGAATAGAGGTGTCTTGCCTCACCAGGGAGAGAAAAGCATTCATTACTCCTAGTTAGGGCGGCGGCGCTCTTACAGCCAGGCACTGAAACGCCATTGGTCGCACATTATGACGAAGAAGTGCGAGCCGGCGTTGCGTCTGCCACAGTATGGGTTCTGCAATATCATGGCGCCTTTCGGACGGCTAGTACAATGCGAAGCTATTCGGTTGTGTTGGGCAAGTTTTGTCAAACGGAGCCTGGGACGCCGGCAGAGCGTCGTCAGTGAAATTCTACGGTCTGAAAACAGGCCAACATTTCTGAAGTGGTACGGCTATGCCACGTCCCTCTTCTAGCTGGATGACGGCTCACGAGGAAAAAATAAACTCTGTGAAATAGAAGTGCATGCGCGTTGGAGTAGTGTGGGGAGCTCCGTACCGTCTGCCATGGGAACGGTTGACTAGATTAATTTTTACCATAGCATCGGCTCTATCCGGTTTCCCTCTGGAAAAAATGTGGATGGGACGACTTGCTATCTGGTTGCGCTATACCATATTAAACATCATGCGAGTGCTATTGGCGCAGAGATGTACAACAGTGCTCGCATTGGTATCCCAGTATATTTTTCTAACTGCTCCATGTGGAGTAACATGAGCATTTTACGGAACAAACGCAGAGTAGGGACACTTCGCCTGTAGGTAAAGGCACTACTGCCGGAGAGTAAGGATTTCGCCCATGGGCGTCTTAGAAAAAGGAGACGTGGGCCAGCAGAGCTGTTGAGTAAAGACGCAGGCTACGGATGCCTATCTGGCAAGTTCCAGAGCAGCCAGTTGTCTGTTCCAGATTACTTCTGAGACAAGGCATTGTGCGATGTATCGGTTATCTTACCAGTTGCGTTGGGTGCGGGTGGCATCCTCGTACCTCAGGTAGAGAAAGTTGACACAAGAGTTAGTTCACGCGTGAAGTTGAGCCGTTTTTAAAAGCGAGAGCCACTGTCCTTGCAAGTTTATGGGCCACCAACCAGTGAGATTCAATTATTTTCACTCTTGTATTAATTTGTTAGATTCCGTTATCTGTTCATTTCATCAAAGGGAACGTCGCGGAAACCCTTCCTCCACTTGCTCCACGCTGCAAGACCTCATTAATTTTATCAATCAATGCATTTATCACTATCCAAACTTATCTTTGATTAGATATAAAGATTTTCGGTACCCTTAGTATGGTCTATAATTCAAGTAGATAGTATCATTGTTTTTGAGATGCCATGTTATTGGAGGAAAAAATTCTATTAGTTTGATAATTGAATCGAGAGAAGTGTCAAGCACTCCAATCAGTGATCCTGGCCATATTACAATTTCTATTTAATTCCCGTGGACACAGATGATAGGTCATTGCTTGGAGAATGTTTCTCTGTGCCGACGTAAATTCTGGGATATAAATTTATAGTACCCCCAAGCCTCATTTTGAACACTGCACTTCCCAACTTCCTTGTAAGTATTATTACAAGAAACTATTATTGATGTGTGTCAGCACGAAAAACTAGACGACATTACAAAGAAGAACATGAGTAGAGAAAATACCTAACGTAATTTAGTAATGAAAGAACTAAGTGATGTAAGTCTAGCACTCATGAACTAACGAATGTCGTGATTAAATCTTACGTAGTTTCATCCAATAAAAAACAAGTATCCGAGGAAACGAAATGAATTCCACAGTAATGGACTACATCGAACGACTTCCACATTAAAAGAGTACATCTATGATTTCTAGCTCCTCAATAATGGCAATGAAGGCAATAACGGTAGAAGCATACTTTTATTAAATTCACGCAATGAACAGCAACGTAAGATATCGAGAAGTCGCCGATACGATGTTTGTATAACACCAAACTGTCTCTTGTGAGCGTTGTTTGAGAGTGAACACGTTTCCTGTTTTATAAAAAAATCATGCAAACTGCGGGAATGTGGTTAACGTAATATATTTAATAATGTAATACATGCAGTTTCTAATTTTATAGCATAACGTAATTAATATATTTAATGTTACTTGCAATAGATGTCGCCTTTCACATTGCGCTAATACCTGTTATCTGTGAGTGAATCTTGATAGTACCCTTACCTGCAAAAAACACTGCACGAGTACTAATATGAAGATATATGCATGGAACAACATAATACGAAAGCTGAAATATGGCCGATGGGGAGCATGACCCCCAGTCCTCCTTACAACTGCTTTGTGTGTGTGTTTTCATTGTGAACTATGTGCACCCCGTCTGGCGAAAGTCTATTCATATAAAACAAATACACTCCTGGAAATGGAAAAAAGAACACATTGACACCGGTGTGTCAGACCCACCATACTTGCTCCGGACACTGCGAGAGGGCTGTACAAGCAGTGATCACACGCACGGCACAGCGGACACACCAGGAACCGCGGTGTTGGCCGTCGAATGGCGCTAGCTGCGCAGCATTTGTGCACCGCCGCCGTCAGTGTCAGCCAGTTTGCCGTGGCATACGGAGCTCCATCGCAGTCTTTAACACTGGTAGCATGCCGTAACAGCGTGGACGTGAGCCGTATGTGCAGTTGACGGATTTTGAGCGAGGGCGTATAGTGGGTATGCGGGAGGCCGGGTGGACGTACCGCCGAATTGCTCAACACGTGGGGCGTGAGGTCTCCACAGTACATCGATGTTGTCGCCAGTGGTCGGCGGAAGGTGCACGTGCCCGTCGACCTGGGACCGGACCGCAGCGACGCACGGATGCACGCCAAGACCGTAGGATCCTACACAGTGCCGTAGGGGACCGCACCGCCACTTCCCAGCAAATTAGGGACACTGTTGCTCCTGGGGTATCGGCGAGGACCATTCGCAACCGTCTCCATGAAGCTGGGCTACGGTCCCGCACATCGTTAGGCCGTCTTCCGCTCACGCCCCAACATCGTGCAGCCCGCCTCCAGTGGTGTCGCGACAGGCGTGAATGGAGGGACGAATGGAGACGTGTCGTCTTCAGCGATGAGAGTCGCTTCTGCCTTGGTGCCAATGATGGTCGTATGCGTGTTTGGCGCCGTGCAGGTGAGCGCCACAATCAGGACTGCATACGACCGAGGCACACAGGGCCAACACCCGGCATCATGGTGTGGGGAGCGATCTCCTACACTGGCCGTACACCACTGGTGATCGTCGAGGGGACACTGAATAGTGCACGGTACATCCAAACCGTCATCGAACCCATCGTTCTACCATTCCTAGACCGGCAAGGGAACTTGCTGTTCCAACAGGACAATGCACGTCCGCATGTATTCCGTGCCACCCAACGTGCTCTAGAAGGTGTAAGTCAACTACCCTGGCCAGCAAGATCTCCGGATCTGTCCCCCATTGAGCATGTTTGGGACTGGATGAAGCGTCGTCTCACGCGGTCTGCACGTCCAGCACGAACGCTGGTTCAACTGAGGCGCCAGGTGGAAATGGCATGGCAAGCCGTTCCACAGGACTACATCCAGCATCTCTACGATCGTCTCCATGGGAGAATAGCAGCCTGCATTGCTTCGAAAGGTGGATATACACTGTACTAGTGCCGACATTGTGCATGCTCTGTTGCCTGTGTCTATGTGCCTGTGGTTCTGTCAGTGTGATCATGTGATGTATCTGACCCAGGAATGTGTCAATAAAGTTTCCCCTTCCTGGGACAATGAATTCACGGTGTTATTATTTCAATTTCCAGGAGTGTAGATATAGCCCTGAAAGAGACAGGAGGGGGAAATAGCTAAGAATGAAAAGATCGTTTCTGTACCGTATTTTGGGATAATATCAGAGAAACTGGCGAAAATTTCTGAGGTGCACAATGTCCGGCTGGCGTTCAAAGCAAAAATACTTTATTATATTTAGTTTAAGGCGTTGGTTGGGACCAGAATAAATAAATTACAACAAGTGTGCCAGTACAAACTACAGTATGCATCATGTGAAGCGAAGTGTATAAGACAGACAGGCAGAACGAACTGGATAAGGAGCAAAGAGCAAACAGTCGCCTTTAGACGTTGAGATTATGGTAAATAGTGGTAGCCAACCACGTATATGTGAAAGATCACGCGCCGAAAGATATTGAAGGACATTCAGAGGTGATGCACGTCAAAAAGAAAGAAGGGAAGCTTGACCTACTTGAAGAACTAGAAATAGCCATTCAACGCGATGAGTTCGATAATGTACACAATGTGGTAACGGAAGAAACGGTGGCACTTTCTTCAACTGATTTATAGACCTTTTGAGGCTACCAGTAATGAGTTACATATGACCAGTTTGCAAAGGAGAATATCAATATTTTGTTTTGTCTTGCCCACTGTAAGATCTTAGGAATATTGCAGGACGGTTAATGGCTCAGTGCACTCAGATATAGCCGTATACAGAACTGGCCAGTGCACTAAAAGGTAATTGTTTAGCCTTGCACCTAATGTGACTGGTGTTATCGTTGCTGGAAAGGAACGGTCAAAGGGCGGTAATTTGGAGAGGCGAAACACAGAATTAGCTGTTGCCGATTTCAAAGTAAGACGAGGACTTTATGTCCAAGTTTCTTTGTTTTTATTTTATGACAGTTTTGTGCTTCCTTAAGCGAGTTGTATGAGGTATTAAGACAGAGAGGCAGACGATGGCTTAATACTCTCGACACACTTAGCTCAGGACTACATTCCTAACGACAGTGTATTGTACGCTATGTAACTGTAACGAACATGAGTTCTTCACCTCACTCAGTAAATTACCTTATGGATATAGCTCCACCAAAAGTAAGGAGATTAACAGCTGCATGACAAGAAAACTAGAGCAGAACATCGCAGACGTGCTATGTTTGGTCGTATTTTTCAGGTACTCTCAATGAATTCAAGAAACAGATTTTTGCCATCATCCAAAGCAACTCCAGTATCACCTAATAAGAGCCGAGAGAACCGTGGCGGAACTTGTCTCCAATACGCTTAAGTAACAACTGAGAGGTCGAATTTTCTACTAGTTTCGAACTTGGAAAGTCCTGGATCACCAAACGACGGGCCTCTGTTGGTGCAAAGAAATTTGAAGAAATGTGGCTATATCATTACTGATGAACGCTGCGAATGTGGCGGACTTCTTTTGTCTTCAGCCTTCTGACTGGTTTGATGCAGCCGGCGCAAATTCCTCTTGCGTGCCAACCTCTTCATCTCGGATTAGCATTTGCAACTCACGTCCCCAATTATTTGCTGAATGTATTCCGATCTCTGTCTTCCTCTACAGACTTTTCCCTGTACAGCTCCCTCTAGTACCATGGAACTCATTCCCTGATGTCTTAGCAGATGTCGTATCTTCCTGCCCCCTCTCCTTGTCAGGGTTTTCCTCAGAATCCTTTCCTCGATTCTGCGCAGAGCCTCCTCATTCCTCACCTCTTCAGTCCACCTAATTTTCAACATTCATTTGTAGCAGCACATCTCAAATGCTTCTATTCTCTTCTGGTTTTCCCACAGTCCACGTTTCACTACTAAACAATTCTGTACACCAGATGTACATTCTAAGAAATCTCTTCGGACTTCTATTGGCCAGGAAAGTCCTTTTTGATATTGCTAGTCTGCTTTTGATGTCCTTCTTGCTCCGCCGTCATTGGTTATTTTACTGCCTAGGTAGCAGAATTCCTTAACTTCATCTACTTCGTGATCATCAATCCTGATGTTAAGTTTCTCGCTGTGCTCATTTCTACTACTTCTCATTACCTTCATCTTTCTTCGATTTATTCTCATTCAAAACTCTGTACTCATTAGCTGTTCATTCCGTTCAGCGAATCATTTCATTCTTCTTCACTTTCACTCAGAATAGCAATGTCATCAGCAAATCGTATCACTGACATCCTTTTACCTTGAATTTTAATTACACTCCTGAATCTTTATTTTATTTCCATCATTGCTTCCTCGATGTTCTGATTGAACAGTAGGGATGAAAGACTATATCCTTGTCTTGCACCCTTTTTAATGAGAGCATTTCGTTCTTGGTCGTCCACTCTTATTATTCCCTCTTGGCTGTTGTACATATTGCACATTATCCGTCTCTCCCTATAGTTTACCCGTATTTTTTTCACAATTTCTAACATCTTGCACCATTTTACATTTTCGGACACTTTTTCCAGGTCGACATTTCCTATGGACGTGTCTTGATTTTTCTTTAGTCTTGCTTTTATTATTAACCGCAACGTCAGAATTGCCTTCTCGTGCCTTTACCTTTCCTAAAGCCAAACCGATCGTTGACTAGCGCCTCCTCAGTTTTCTCTTCCATTCTTCTGTGTATTATTCTTGTAATCAACTTAGATGCTTGAGCTGCTAAGCCTACTGAGCGACAGTTCTCGCACTTGTCAGCTCTTGCCGTCTTCGGACTTGTGTGGATGATGTTTTTCAGAAATTCAGATGGTATGTCGCCAGACTCATACATTCTACACACCAAAGTGAATAGTCGCTTTGATGCCACTTCCCCCAATGATTTTAGACGTTCTGATGGGATGTTATCAATCCCTTCTGCCTTATCTGATCTTAGGTCCTCCAAAGTTCTTTTGAATTCTGATTCTGATAGAGGATCCCCTATCTCTTCAAAAGCGACTCTTGTTTCTTCTATCACATCAGACCAATCTTCCCCCTCATAGAGGCTGTCAATGTATTCTTTCCACCTATCCGCTCTCTCCTCTGCTTTTGACAGTGGAATTCCCGTTGCACTCTCAATGTTAACAACCTTCCTTTTAATGTTGCCGAAGGTTGTTTTGACTTTCTGTATGCTGAGTCTGTCCTTCCGACAATCGTTTCTTTTTCCATTTCTTCGCATTTTACCTGCAGCCATTTCGTCTTAGCTTCCCGGCACTTCCTATTTATTTCATTCCTCAGCGACTTGTATTACTGCGTTCCTGAGTTTCCCAGAACATTTTTGTACTTCCTCCTTTCATCGATCAATTGAAGTATTTCTTCTGTTACCCAAGGTTTTTCGCAGTTACCTTCTTTGTACCTATATTTTCATTCCAAATTTCTGTGATGGCCCTTTTTAGAGATGTACATTCCTCTTCAAGTGTACTGCCTACTGAAATATTCCTTAATGCGGTATATATAGCCTTAGAGAACGTGAACTGTTTCTCGTCATTCCTTGGTACTTCTGTATCCCACTTCTTTGCTTATTGATTCTTCCTGACTAATCTCTGAAACTTCAGCCTACTCTTCATCACTACTATGTTGTGATCTGAGTCTATATCTGCTCCTGGGTACGCCTTACAGTCCAGTATCTGATTTCGGAATCTCTGCACGACAATGATGTGAACTAGCTGATATCTTCCCTTATCAGCCGGCGTTTTCCAAGTATACCTTCTCCTCTTGTGATTCTTGAACAGAGGTCGCTATTACTAGCTGAAACACGTTACACAACTCAATTAGTCTTTCTCCTCTCTCATTCCTTGTTCCAAGCCCATATTCTCCTGTAACTCCTTCCGCTACAACTGCATTCCAGTCTCCCATGACTATTAGATTTTCATCCAATTTTACATACTCTGTTACCCTTTCAGTATCCTCATACACTTTCTCTATCTCTTCATCTTCAGCTTGCGTCGTCGTCATGTATACCTGAACTATCGTTGTCGGTGTTGGTTTGCTGTAAATTCTGATAAGAACAATCCCGTCACTGAACTTTTCACAGTAACACACTCTCGGCCCTACCTTCCTATTCATAACGAATCCTACTCCCGTTATACCATTTTCTAGTGCTGTTGGTATTACCTTATACTCATCTGACCAGAAATCCTTGTCTTCTTTCCACTTCACTTCACTGACCCCTACTAGATCTAGATTCAGCCATTGCATTTCCCTTTTTAGATTTTACAGTTTCCCTGTCACGTTCGAGATTCTGACATTCCACGCCCCCATTCGTAGAACGTTATCCTTTCGTTGATTATTTAATCTATTTCTCATGGTAACCTCCACTTGGCAGTAACCTCCCGGAGATTAGAATGGGTGAATATTCCGGAATCTTTTGCCAATGGAGAGATCAACATGACACTTCTTCAATTACAGGCCACATGTCCTGTGGATACACGATACGTGTCTTTTATGCAGTGGTTTCCATTGCCTTCTACATCCTCATGCCGTTGATCATTGCTAATGCTTCAGTCTTTAGGTGCATTTTCCCGCTCCTACGACAAGAGGGTGCTGTGAACGTCTGTCCGCTCCTCCGTCCTGTTTGACAAGGCCGTTTACAGAAGGATGGTGACTTCTTATGCCGGAACTCTTCGACCGCCAGCGCTGATTGTTAATAAAAATTTAGGCAGCGGTGGGTTTCGAACCCGGGGCCGAAGCTTTTTGATTATGAATCAAAGACGCTACCTCTTTTTTTTTTGTCGAAACGCGGGAAAAAAATTGAGATACATTTAGATGCGAACCAGTGATTACAAGTCTAGAATACACGAGGACCATCAACTTTTTGTCCACTTATTTAAGGCAATCAATTAAAATAAAACAAAAGAAGTCATTTCAACAAAAACAAAAAGGGTTAAATGAGAAAAACGTATGTGAAAGAATATGGCATTAATTTTAACGTGCCCACACCTTCTTTCCTCCGTCACTTATTGTGGTGTGCGCACTGTAAGACCTTCGGTACACACACCATCAGATTATTTGACTTGTCGCTCTAACGAAGTAGGCGAGTGTCAGCAATATGTCTCGTGGTCTTATCGTGGCGGGTTTATTTTCTGCCGTTAGGTCACTCTATAGAAATGCCACTTGCACGCTTAGAGTAGCAGATTGATGGTGACCAACTTTAAACAGAACTTGATTAATTTTCGCACACATTTATTAAAATAATGAAAATCATAGATGTTACATAACTTGAATCTGGATGCTGTTTACAATTGACAATCTGAAGTTCCTTTGGTCTTGGTACGTTAATCTTACTCTCACATATTTCTGATACTTGACAAAGTGTCAATTCATTTATCTTCATGGCTATGTACAGGAATATGGTAATCTCATTAGACGCAGACTGAAACTTAACCATAGACTGGTAAAGACAAATGCAGACTGGTACAGACTAATGCAGACGGACTAATCGGAGGTCTGTACACTCATTATAATACCCTATGCGTTCAAGTATCACTGCGCGAGTGTGATCTGCGAGGAGAAAAGGTTCTACGTTAGCAGCAATCTCATTGGCTGCATTACATATTAATACGCAGATGGAAGCAGAATTTGGTCCGTCTCTAAGACAGTGCCACCTCGTAGTGCGGAGACGGACGAGCGCTGCGCCTGCGCTGTTGTGCTTAGCGGGGCGCGCTCTAGTGGGAAAGTTGTGTACGCGATGACTACGAGGAGCTATGTGCACAACACTTCTGCATCGTGGGACTTCAAATTCAAACAAGAGTGCCTACAAAAAAAGGGGGTATGTCCACTCATCCAACTCCTTGTCAATGATAAACAAGATACAGCATATTAGAAAATAGCTCACGACTAAGTATGGCCATATATTGAGAAAAGGCACACGGATCTGTGTCATATCCACTCACCATCTCGCAGTGGACATAATGTCCAACAAGCCACATGATGGCCTTGTTTTTCGATCGGGGAAAGAAGGCTGAATTGGGACGCAAGAGAATCTTCCATGAGATAGCCGCCTCTGACTTCCTGAGGAGAAATGCCAGTTGTCGGCGAAGCCATCTCCAATGGCCATGACCGCAGGAGATCAACCGATGATATAATGTATCAGTTTCATGGCAATGATTGCAACGATCCATCACATTGAGGCCAATACGAAAAAGTTACATGTTGGTAGGTACAATATCATGAACAACTTGATACCACGAGGACGCCACTTCCATCGGGAAAATCGGGAGGCTAACATTAGACCAAACAATCTTTCAATTCGTTTCTGGCTACAGGGATTCCACAGAGGGAATACTATGAGGAATTGGCCAGCGGCTGAACAGCATTTTAAGGGAGAGATTCTCTTGGGAATGGATACTTACTCACAAATAATTAACATCAAGAAAAAATTCCTTAACGTGCCGTAGTTTATAACTAATCCTACCAGTATCTACTGGAGGTGACTAACCGGTCGGATACTGTAATGAAGGCGAGCTGTAAGTGACTGGAGGCGGGGGGGGGGGGGGGGGGGGGCGAGTTGACATCTTAAAACTATGCGACGGATGAATAAGACAGAAGCCTTAACCCGAATGTCAGGAAGGCCAAAACCTCCCAGTAGGCGGGGGCGCACCATGACCCCATAACGCACGCGAAATATAGAGTTGCGGATGATAAACCTGGCGTTAAACTTTGCAACTTGCGTTACATCATCGCAGGAAGTGAAAGGATTTCTACAGTAAAATAAGCCTTACTCAACACATACGTTTCCATGGCCCAGACCTTGGGAAGAAGTGAGAGGGAGCGACGCCCGTGTTCAATGGTTGTTCCCTGAATCTTATCCGTGACACTCTTCCAGTTTATCGTAGCCATCTTCAGCGGTCAACTGTCAATTATAGCACCTAACGATCGATATCGGGTGGCCTTCAAAGCCCATGGAATTTCAACAGTGTCATATCGTCGCAAAATGAGTAAGCGACATTTCTGGTCATTAACCCGCGCTCCCTTAACATGACAAAAGGCATCCAGAACTTCCTTCAGCAGTGGTATATCTTCATGGGTACGGAGAAGAACCATAACGTCATCAGTATACGCACGGACGATAAACCTTTCTCCCAACCTCTAGACCACGGGTGCAAGTTCTAGGTCATCATTTGCCAATGTTAAGTAAGTGGGATGTACCGTGCACTTTCGATAACTTGATTACAGCAAATAACAAGGATACTCACGCTGATATTTTCTGGACTAATTTTGTAATCTGAGCATCCGAAAACTTTGGTGGACATTATCTTTTAACATATTATGTTTATGTTTATGTTAAGTAAGTTTGTTTGAATACTGCAGATTATTATTTTATGCAATAATATTACTGTTTCTATTGTGCGATGTTTTGGACAAGAGTAAATAAATGGGAATATAACATGTTAAGATACGGCTTTCATAGACATTGGCATTTCCTTTGATGGAAAATGGTATCCTTAACGTTGACATATAAGACAAAGCAGAGAATCATCTAGGTATCAGAGAGTACCACCATATTGATATCTGTTGATGACTGGAATATTACGAGACCATAACCGATTAACGACAGTAATAGATATAGTGCATATCATCTTCTCCGTTCAGTTCTCCATTTACAGGATATAATCATGAATTATAGAATCGAGAGTGTGAAGGTTAAATGTACATTTAGATGGTTAATAATCTTACGGTTCACTATGATCCAGCCACACTAGCCTCCACGGAAAATAACCACAAAGATCTAATCATCTTCCTGTAACTGACAAATATCAGAAACAGAATACTAAGTGGCGCGGATATCGTCACGCAAAAATATTGCCATACAGTATTTCACAAGCGACATATGAGGTGACAATTATTGGACTACATGAAAAATATATAAATTAGTTACAAACTACGGCGTGCGCACACTTACTGTAGATATTCGCATTTAGGTTATGACAAGTTCGATATACCTGTCATCATTGGCGATGAAATGGCGCAGACGAATAGCGAAAATCTGCATGACCCGCCAGACTGTCGAAACATCGATGCTGTCGATGACCTCCTGAATGGCTCATTTCAGATCAGCAATGGTTTTGGTGTTATTGTTGTACACCTTTTCTTTAATATACCCCCTCAAGAAGGAATCGCATGTGTTCAGATCCGGAGAATATGGCGGCCAATCGAGGCCCATGCCAGTGGCCTCTGGGTACCTCAGAGCCAGGATGTGGTCGCCAAAGTGCTCTTCCACAACATCAAACACTCTCCAGCTTCGATGGAGTCGAGCTTCGCCTTGGATGAAGGACATATTTTCGATATCAGGGTCACTTTGAATAATGGGGATAAAATCATCTTCCAAAACCTTCACGCACCGTTCGATAGTGACCCTGTAATCAAGGAATATCGCACCGATTATTCTGTGACTGGATATTGCACAAAACACAGTCATCTGTTGAAGGTGAAGAGTCTTGTCGATAGCGAAATGCGGATTCTCAGTCCCCCAAATGCGCCAAATTTTCTTATTGACGAACCCATCAAAATGAAAGTGGGCTTCGTCGCTAAACCAAACCATGCTCATGCGCATACTGATTCCCATTGTGCCCTGCTGTCAGCCTTGCTGTTTGGACGTCCTAACTCAAACCTTTCAGAAGCCGATTTTATTTCATGCAGTTCAATGACTGTCATCCTGTACTTGAAACATCTGAAATAAGACGTGTCATGCTGCAAGGACATCAAAAAGGCTTATCAAAATGTATAGAATAAATGGAAGAATATTACGTTGATAATTTTCATGTTAATTCGTCTATGTGCATCTGAATAAAACGAATGTTATCATGTCATGGGCGTCTCGCTCATGCTTATTTAAAGATATCATCAGTGGCAAGGTATATACTTTCATGAGTGATTAAAGCTGCTGTTCGGCTTCCATTCTTCCAAATTATCCCTAGCACAGTACTGAGAACGTGTTCTGAGTGAAACTTCCCAGCAAGCATACCGATTGAATACACACTTGCCTTCTTTGCCTACTTGGCTGCTATTTCCTTGTTGGGCTCCATTCACTGCCTATCGTTTGAGCTGCCAGTGACAAGCATACACACTCTCCGCACTTGTATGGACTACGTAGGAAAATCGGCCATTGGCCTAACGGACGTGGCATCCCATGCTGGCTCAGACGTGTTATCAGTATTTCGTAGCAAGCAGGCAGCCAGCCCCCACTTTCAACCGAGAGATACGCGAACGAAGGAATACAGACTATATATTGCGCATCGAAAGACGCACTAATAATGGAGTTCACAGGCGTTTACTGTGGCACCCGATATTTAGCTGCTGTAGCAACGTCGCTGCACCTTAACACTAGAACCTTAAAGCCTGTAGACCGAGGCCAAAGGAGCTTCCAGCTAGTATTCGAACAAATGCCAAATCACCTTACTTTCGCACAAAAAAATGGCTCTGAGCACTATGGGACTCAACTGCTGAGGTCATTAGTCCCCTAGAACTTAGAACTAGTTAAACCTAACTAACCTAAGGACATCACAAACATCCATGCCCGAGGCAGGATTCGAACCTGCGACCGTAGTGGTCTTGCGGTTCCAAACTGCAGCGCCTTTAACCGCACGGCCACTTCGGCCGGCTACTTTCGCACAGAACAACCCAGTCCAATAACGACAGTCCCTACCCATTTCTAACTGCTCTGCAAGAAAATAAAACTATCTTTGTTGTCTTTTACGACGCTGAAGGCCGTCCCACAAAATAACGTTACAAGAATGAAAAACGCATGGTGCTTTGTCAGTACTAATTCACACGACTGCACTACACAGAAAACAAATGTAAAGTTTAGTAGAACGCATGTGTTACCAGCATGTCGAGCTGTTGTGTATTGAGACAGTAAAACTGCAGGTGACGGATAAAGCGACAGTGGCAGCAATTCCAAGCAGTGTATGCTCAGGCACAAACTTCTGATGCGAAGAGCAAACATTCTGCAGCGGAGTTCCGGATAGTTGCATCGTCTTGTTCAGTTGATGGAGAAAGGTGAAAAGTCATCGGCGGCGACGATGTGGAACAACTTGAAGTGAGCCGTAGTTCTCAATTAGCTACGCCACCCCGAGTAAAACCACTTTCAGGAACAGCCCAAACTTTAAATTACGTTAAACTTTGAAGCGGTTAGGGAACCAGAATTTTTTTTAAATGAAATAGATTGTGATCACTCAAACATAGGCTTATAAATTATGTGATGTTTTGTTTATTTTGTTTTTACGTGTTCTCATTACTCTCACTGTCCTTCTAGACCACGTATACATCTATTTCAACACGTTTCGATGATCAGTCATCATCAGATACTATAAAACTCAATGAAATAAAAATTGATAACCGTTATGAGTATCGTCCAAGATAAAGTAAGACCACTCATACCAGGTCGAAAACACCTTAAAGCATAGCTATACGTCAGGCCAACGGTATCCTCTACACGTAAGGAAAGGCTAATAACGAAATTCAGTTTTCTGGGTGGAGATATCCTTTTAGACATATTTTTATACCTATTTTGAGAGTTGTTCATGACTTGCTCGCAAAAAACTAATCATTGCATTGTCTCATGTAATTTCAGCTGTGCCATTTTTTTCCCTTGTCCACTTTATTAACACTTTTTTACCTCTTAGAATCAATCATATTTACATAAATTTTACGTACAGTGTCATTAATGTAATTTTTCAAATATGAATTTATACACGCATACTTCATTTTTCCTTTCGGTTCTGGAAAAACATACTGTCTCTGGTAATCGGACGTCATGTTTGCACTTCACATGTGCCCCAATTTTCTCTTGTGCGATTCCGCATTATTGCCGCTTTCCCTGTGCATCTCTTTTTATTGCGTAAAAACACATACTGTAAGGTTACTCAAAAATCTCTTGTATTGTTTCCATTCCATTCCAAGACTTAAGAAGATTTCGTGTTAATCCTGATTCAGTTAATTTCTATACTAAATCAGTTCGCTTTGTTCCTGCTGACATTGGGCCCTGAATATTTGATATCACTTGGTTTAAGTCCTCTTCTTCACCCACACTGGTAACAGATTTAGCGTAAAGACTGATACAAAATGATTTCATAAATTCTAATGTCTCCACTTCCAGTATTAACTACTCTACTTCTTTGGCATATACAACCCACGACAGGTGTCAACTTTATGTTTAACACGTTCTCCTGCAATGTGTGTTTTCCTTCATCTTCCGTTAACTGTGTCCACTGTTGTCTTATTTTGAATCTCTTCTTTCTCTCTCCATCTTGATGATAACTTTCGTGTCTAATACTTCTTTCAATGACCATGTCACTTGTTTCCTCGTCGCCAGCTCTCAGTAGGACTTTATATACATTTAATTGGCCTGTGTCAGTGAGATTACAGTACAGGGTCTGACACCAGTTGGTTTCCTTTGGACGTGAATGAAAAGTACAAGAGAGGTCATATGGAAAACAGGCGGTGAAAGTTTTACTGTGACAGAAAGAGAAAAGTCGGAGAAGGGCAATTAATTATAATTAACCCATAAATTCTGAAGTGAGGTCTCTCTATTCATTCATGTCTGTAGAACAGGCGCTATTTATCATTCTCAGTCAATGTTAATCATTTCGGTAAATAATTTGTATGTCCCTTCATTTGAAGAGTGAGGCTGAGTTCCTACTCAGTTATTGAAGGTTCATGTCATTATAATGTAACAAATCTGTCGATGTGTCAATATGTTACTCTAAAGCTTGGCAGAATCTGTTGCAACCTGGTGCGCTGTGAAAGCTCTGTTGACCATAACACACTTTTCAGAATTTTTATACGTATGCTGGAATCAGCAGGATTATACTTCTTTTGCAACGATCGGACCATTGTTATCACACGTCCTTGCTTTCCCGATAAAACGTGAAACTGACTGCTACGCTCTCCATTGACATTTACCTACCTTACACCGGAACGAAAAGATAGCAGTAGGTCCCCGACCATGTATTTCAATCTCACGTATACAGTACATGCCAGTGAAACCTCTGCGTCGTTCGATCCATTCAGTCACCTCATCAGCCAGTTTGTGCAATTGAACTCGGTAATAAAGATTATCCTGAGAGTTGTTGCCCTCAGTATCCGTGCCAGGCATATACATACATTTTATGTCGGAACATTTGGAACATTATTGATATCATCTGCTCTTTTTGGCACTCGATCGCAATGTAATGCATCATCTGTTTTCTTATTATCCAGCAAGCGTTTAAAAACCTACACGTCCACCAACATCGCCTCTTTGCACGGGCTGTAACAAAATGTTATCCTTATGCGTTTCCTAATTCTTTGTGACACGAATACCATCATCTCCTATGTACGACTGTACGAAGTATGGAAATCAGCTGGGGCCCAATGAGTTTCAAACGAGTTTCACTTTGCTTGGGTTTGACGACTTGCCACTGTAAGCGAATGCTAAGTAGCCAAAGAGAAATCAGTTAATTAGAGAACCAGAAATAAGAATTTAATACTGTCTTCTACACTGGTTGTAGTGAAGACTCACAGAGACAAATTTCTCTACATGATGATTTTTATCAAGCAATATTCTTATTGTGTTCAGGATCTTAGAGAGCATGTGCCTCAACAGTATTTTGGGATTCATAATCGCCGCTCAATTTGTTGACATACGAAATTAAAGCAAGAAATTAAAGGATAATATTTTGCTGCATTTCAAGCCTTCGACATGCCTAGATGTCAAAGGACAATGGGATTTACCTATTATTTCCTTAACAAAGTTAGGATTCACCTTTTCCCTTGATAATTATCATTTGGCCTATCCATTTTTGACTAAGGTGAAAACACCTGAGAAGTTGGTATTGATACAAGTAGAGTGAAAATCAGTTTTAGTTTCTACGCAGATACTCACTGCTGGTAATTTCTGTGTGCTATTTAAAAAAAGGCAAAATGCGAAAGATCCTTTCATCTATGTACTTACTCGGTATTCCACGAGTGAACGAATTTTTGAATCAATTCTGATACTACGTAATTAAGAAAAATTAATATCATATAACTGAATCTATCTCTTAATGTATTACTTGGTTGTGATGTTTTTCATAAAAAATATTACACCATGACTATACTGCCTAGTCTAATAGTTTTCTTACATTCGAAGATTTTCTCCATTGTTCGTAGAATTTTAACCTTTACATGTGTTTGCTTTCCATGTGCATCTGTGTCAGACTATTATGCTTATAATTCAGCTGATAATCGTGTTAGGGAAATAAATTGCAGGTCTCGAGAGACACACTAGAGTAGAGCATAAATTATCAAATAATAATTGTAGATCTCGAGAAATAGACAAGGTAGAACATACGAGTACGTTGCAGCAGCCCGTATTCTGACCAAAGTGGGGTAATACTGCATCTGAGGATAAACAAATGATAGTAAAACAAAGAGGTTAACTACAAGTCGTGTTAATAGTACTTCGTTGATAATCTTCAGACGTAATAAGTTTTGGTCCGAAAATGTTTTGTTAGTATTTCAATGTGAACTACTGACTAATCTCTTAAGGTTAAACAAATACGTGAGCATATGTGATTTCTAAAACAAGTCTTAAGGTTTCGAGAGAGTTATCTCAACAGTATGCCGTGTAGAAGACACTATTCCACTGCTTTGATGTGAGAAGCAAATACGTTTATTTAAGGGGATTCTACACACTGTAGCATGGTTATGCCTGGTTGTAAATACTTTTGATCCCGTGGAATTACAATTTCCTCGAGACATATGAGTCTCAACTTTGTTTTCGATAATGATAGAATGTGAAGCTCCATGAACCACGGACCTTGCCGTTGGTGGAGAGACTTGCGTGCCTCAGCGATACAGATAGCCGTACCGTAGGTGCAACCACAACGCAGGGATGTCTGTTGAGAGGCCAGACAAACGTGTGGTTTCTGAAGAGGGGCAGCATTCTTTACAGTAGTTGAAGAGTCAACAGTCTGACTGATCTGGCCGTGTAACATTAACCAAAACGGCCTTGCTGTGTTGCTACTGCGAACGGCTGAAAGCAAGGGGAAACTACAGCCGTAATTTTTCACGAGGGCATGCAGCTTTACTGTATGGTTAAATGATTATGGCATCCTTTTGGGTAAAATATTCGGGAGGTAAAATAGTCCCCCATTCGGATCTACAGGCGGGAACTCCACAGGAGGGCGTCGTTATCAGGAGAAAGAACACTGGCGATCCAAAGATCTGAGCGTGGAATGTCGGATCCCTTAATCGGCGGGTAGGTTAGAAAATTTAAAAAGGGAAAGATAGATATAGTGGGAATTACTGAAGTTCTGAGGGAGGTGGAACAAGACTTCTGGTCAGGTAAATACAGGGTTATAAATACAAAATCGAATAGGGGTAATACATGAGTAAAAAAATAGGAGCGCGGGTAAGCTACTACGTACAGAACTGTGAACGCCGTATTGTAGCCAAGATAGATACGCAGCCCATGCCTACCACAGAAGTACAATCTTATATGCCAGCTAGCTCCGCAGATGATGAAGAGATTGAAGAAATCTATGATGCGGTAAAAGAAACTATTCAGATAGTGAAGGGAGATGAACATTTAATAGTCATGCTTGACTGGAATTCGATAGTACGAAAAGGAAGAGAAGGAAACGTAGTAGGTGAATATGGAATGGGGGTATGGAATGAAAGCGGAATCCGCCTGGTAGAATTTTGCACAGAGCATAACTTAATTATAGCTAACATTTGATTAAAGAATCATGACAGAAGGTAGACACTGGAAGATTTCAGATAGATTATATAATGGTCAGACAGAGATTTAGGAACCAGGTTTTAAATTTTAAGTCATATCCAGGGTCAGATGTGGACTCTGACCACAATTTATTGGTTATGAACTGTAGATTAAAACTTAAGAAACTGCAAATAGGTGGTATTTTAAGAAGATGGGACGCGGATAAACCGAAAAAACCAGAGGATGTAGGAAATTTCAGAGAGAGCATTAGGGAACTATTGACAAGAAAGGAGGAAAGAAATGCAGTAGAAGAAGAATGGGTCGCTTTGAGAGACGAAATAGTGAAGACAGCAGAGTATCAAGTAGGTAAAAAGACGAGGGCTTGTAGATATCCTTGGGTAACAGAGGTGATATTTTATTTAATGGATGTAAGGAGGAAATATAAAAATGTAGTAAATGAAGCAGGCGCAAAGGAATACAAACGTCTTAAGAACGAGATCGACAGGAAAGCAAACCTACGTTTCTAGTATTTGTAGACTTAGAGAAAGCTTTCGACAATGTTGACTGGAATGTTCTCTTTCAAATTCTGAAGGTGCCAGGGGTCAAATAAAATTAGCGAAAGGCTGTTTACAATTTGTACAGAAACCAGATGGCAGTTATAATAGTCGAAGGTCATGAAAGGAAAGCAGTGGTTGGGAAGGGAGTGAGACAGGGTTGTAGCCTATCCCCGATGTTATTCAATCAGTATATTGAGCAATGAGTGAAGGGAAAAAAAATCGGAGTAGGAATTAACATCCATGGAGAAGAAACAAAAACTTTGTAATTCTGTCAGAGACAGCAAAGGACCTGGAAGTGCAGTTGAACGGACTGGACTGTGTCTTGAAAGGAGGATATAAGATGACCATAAAGAAAAACAAAACGATGATAATGGAAAGTATTCGAATTAAATCAAGTGGTGCTGAGGTAATTAAGTTATGAAATCGGACACTTAAAGTAGTAGATGAGCTTTGCTGTTAGGGGAGCAAAATAACTGATGATGGTCGAAGTAGAGAGAATATAAAATGTAGACTGGCAATGGCAAGGAAAGCGTTTCTGGAGAAGAGAAATTTGTTAACATCGAGTATAGATTTAAGTGCCTGGAATTCCTTTTTGAAAGTCTTTGTAAGGAGTGTAGCCATGTATAGAAGTGAAATATGGACCATAAATAGATTACACAATAAGAAAATAGAAGCTTTTGAAATGTGGTGCTACAGAAGAATCCTGAAGAATAGATGGGTAGATCACGTAACTTATGAGGAGATACTGAATGGAATTGGGAAGAACAGGAATTTGTGCCACAACTTGACTAGAAGAAGGGATCGGTTGGTAGGACACGTTCCGAGACATCAATGGATCACCAGTTTAGTAGTGTAGGTAAGCTGGAGGGAAAAGTCGCAGAGGGAGACCAAGGGACGAATGCACTAAGCAGATTCAGAAGGTTGTAGGTTGCAGTAGTTACTCAGAGATTAAGAACCTTGTACAGGATAGCGTGGCATGGAGAGCTGCATCAAACCAGTCTCTCAACTGGAGACTATAACAACAGCAACAGAATGTGAAGAAATGTATTAAAACTTGTGCCATGCCTGGGACATAAATCCAGGACTCCAGTTTACTAGGCAGAAGTGCTAACCAGTACATCACTGTAGCAGTATGGCCAACAGAACTGCACACACTACTCTAGTCCAATGCCCTTCTCAATAAAAATTTCAATTCACACCTTCAGCCCATTTTTCCTTTCTTAAGTGGTCGTTATTGCTGACGCTCTTCACTATTGGAATAGAATCCCAGCTTTGGATCCTGCCTGTATATCAGGCGTATGTATTGATGTGATGGAATTATAATATCCTAATTTTCTAGAGAAATATGAGTATCAGCATTATGTTCGATAACGAGAGAAGCAGAATAAATAAATAAAAACTTGTGTTATGGCCATAACAAGAGCTCGGGAGTCGTGCTTACGAGGCAGATATGTTAATCATTACACCACCATAGCAGCACGCTCAAAAGAGCTGCAAGGACTACACTAGTCCGAAGGGCCCAAGTTCGGGCCCTGACGCCAATTTTCGTTGATTTCTTCGACTTCTACCGTTGTCGAAGGCAGAGTGAAGACTGATATATCTGGAGGAAATTGTAAATCCATCACTTCAATAGATCGCCTCCGCCTAAGGTACAGGCAGCATTTCCCCATTACGTACAAAGCTGGGGTGCTATTCCAGAACTGAAAAGCCTCAGAAATAGCATCGATTTAAGAATAAGAATATAAGTTGAAGGTGTCAACTGGAGTTTGTGGTGGTAAGGGCACTGGGCTAGTGTTGTCCGTGCAGCTGTCTACAGCATACTGCTTCCTTGGTGTAACGGTTAGCACATCTGTCTCGCAAGCCCAAGACACGGGTTCAAGTCTCAGCTGGAGCACAACTTAATCTCTTCAGCTTGTTTCGTCATATAAACACTTTGCTGTATTATTTGTTGAACAATGATGAAATCATTTTTTTTACTCGTACCACATACATTAGAGTCTCATTACTCAGAATCTGTTAATCGACTCTTCAGTGAATGCATCTCTACAGTTCTACAAAATAAGTACTCTCTGTTTTATTTTATCTTTCTCATCGCTGAGAATCTTTTCACTGTCATCTTACAGGTCTGCGGAACAAAGCATGTGTGTACCTGATTTCATTTGTAAGAATCAAAACGTTCCTGTTTGAGGGCGTTGCTACAGCTTATAAGCAACGTAGAGCGATTCCGAGGCAGTGATATAGGACCTACGCGTAGGCAAGAATTATTGTGGCAATCGTGTCCTTCCAATGTGCGTGCATTAAGTGCAGAAACATGAATATGGCGCTATTTCAAACGCGTCCGAACGGGCCGGACATTCTTTTCTTGGCTTCCGAAGGAAAAACACTGGTAGACGTCCATTGGAGAATGAAGAATGTGTATGTTGCAGCATGTCCGTCGAAAACCACTGCTGTGGAAAAGTGCACCAAGAGGTGCCGCTGCTTCGTGAGAACGCACGTCCTCATGTCGCAAATGTCATAGCCCAGAAGTTACGCAATCTAGTGGAAGACACTTTAACCCTGTAATCCTGATCCCTCCCCTTGTGGATATCACTCATTTGCTCCCTTAACCGGCAATGCTACCCGAAGTACATCTGCAATCCAGATGGGGAATATGATTCGACTTTTTTCCTGTAAGTAGTGCCACAGGTTTTTCCGTAACAAAAGTTTCATATGACTGGTAGCCAGTCTTGATTCTGTCTTGGTTGCTTGGATACGTATGGTTATATTTTACGTGCAGTGTGTTTGATGTCGCTGAATTGTTTGATTATTTCCACTATTTTGTATCACCTGATAAATATGTTCTAAATGAAACTGAGCTGTTAAATTCTCACATACTTTTTGGTAACTATACCTTTTGCTTAATGTTAACTTTTTTATTTTCACGTTTCTTTCTATTCTTATTTCGGACTAAAAATAAGTTCCAAACAGATTTTTGAAATGGCGAAGGAAGTGGACATAGCAGATATCCATAAGACCATTTTCAGTTCAAATTTTTAAGAAGATGATTTTGAGCTTGATGAAGAAGCTGCAATTAACCCCAATTTTAGAAAGGATACTGAAACGCACATGAACCACCCAATACGTCGTCAACTTCATTTCACCTTCATAGTACGTCGTGTCGAAATCGATTCTAGCGAGGAAGAGGGTCACCATTTACAAGAGGATGATCCACACATTTCAAAAAAGAATGAGCCAAACGTTTGAAACGAAGACAAACTATTAGTTGGTAATGTACCTTCCAAAGTTTTTGGCAAGGATTACTTTAAATGGAGAGGCAAAAAGGAAAGCTTTGTAGAACAAAAGCTTTGTAGAACACCGATGAAAAATTTGATCGTTTATTTGCCAGGAAACAGGCAAAGGATATAAAATCGGCGTTAGAAGATGGAAAATATGTTTTACTGAAGAAAATTTAAATCTAATTACGCAGTTTACAAGCAAAGAGTTAGCTGTACTGCGGCTGGAAGGTAGAAACGACCGACACTTGGAAGATGAGAATGTTGAAAATGCAAGCTCATTGTTTTTCTGGAGAGAAACGATACAGAAATGGTAGCCTTAATTGGTTTATTATATAATGCACACGTTATGGAAGTCCGTGGAGTACTCTCTAATGAATTATACGATAAGGACTCGGGCATATGAATATTTCGGTCAACGGTATCTGAGGCTCGCTTCCGATTTTTACTAAATTTTTTGAGGTCTGACGATTAAGAAACTACAAATGAGACGAAACAAAACGATAAGTTGGAGCCTTCCGAGATGTGATTGTGAGATCTTTTTGAAAATGAAAGAATTATATGCTCCCCCAGAATACACAACAATCAATGAGTAGCTAGTAGGATTCAGGGCCCACTGGTCATTCGAGATCTATATACCATCGAAGCCGGACAAGTACAGTATCAGTATCTGGACGTGCTGTGATTCTAAAACATATTATGCTCTAGAAGTCGAAATGTACACAGGTAAAGATCAAGACCAGAAAACATCCCTGCAGCTCAATACTACTATGAAAAATTGAACGCTTCTTTCAAATGGTTCAAATGGCTCTGAGCACTGTGGGACTTAACATCTATGGTCATCAGTCGCCTAGAACTTAGAACTACTTAAATCTAACTAACCTAAGGACGCTTCTTTCATTGGGACGTGTAGAAATGTAACCACAGATAACTCGTTTACGGCAGTGAAGCCATCGCAAGAATTACTGGACTAAAGTAAAGGTGACTGGAACCATGATGAAAAATAAAAAAGAGATTCCGCCAACATTTATGGAAGTAAAAAACAGATAAAAGAAATGTGCTATGTTTGCATTTAATGATAACCCTATTCTTCTGTCTTGCGTTTCGCCAAAGAAGAAGAAAAAGATACTGCTTATTCTTTACATCATGCACGAGAAAAGGATCGAAACTAAAATAAGACAGTGTCAAATATAATAGAAAGTTACAACCAGATCAAAGCTGTCGTTGATACTTTGGCTCACCTGTGTCATACATTTTCTGCATAAAGCAAAACTAGATGTTGGTCATACTTTTCCTACAACTTGCTAGATATCACTGGAGTCAACAGTATGATCCTTTTGAGAGTTCTGCTGCCTCGGAGAAGGAAGTGATCAAAGACATGCTTTCGTATTTGAAAAACCTTGGCATGCCCTCAGTAAGACCAAAAATGAGCAGCCGACTGAATTTTCCTACTTCTTCTCGCCATCTGCGTGAGACCCAATGTAATGTGCCAAAATTGGACAATGAAATTCGAGCACCTCTCAGAACACAACCATCATCAGGAGGATGTGTCTTATGCTGTGCGTCTCAGGATAGAAACTCCAGGGCTAATAGCATCATGTGTAAAAAGTTCATCCGTTTGATGCATCAAAAGAAGATATGTCCTGTCTGTGGGTGGATGTATTCCTTATTTGCATCGACTATTGTTCTTTATATAATAAGCAATGTATTTTAAGTTTTATGTGTTAATTTAAAATATATACTTATTAAAAGCAAAACAAAAATATTTTTTTCTCAGGGTGTACAACTAAACCCCAAGGTACTACTTCTACAGTGTAAAATATGGGTAGCATTCCAAGGTTAAAACAGGCCTTGAGATGTCGGCGATTGCTGTCGGACGAGGACATGCAGCAGGTAGGTACAGGCTTCTTAACGCAGCAGGATATGGTGTTCTACCAAAGGAGTATCTTTAAGTTGGTGGATCAGAGATCGAGGGGACTTTGCCTGATTTTCGTACCGACTTTGGAGTGTACGACTTTCGAATGGAAACGTTTTGATCGCTCCCCAGAACCTAAGCGTGCGAATATAGAGCGCTACCGAGGAGATAAAAATATGGTACTGAAAAACCAACAAAAAATTAAAGGCTTAGTACCTTCAGGATTAGAAACTATCCAACACTAGACACAGACAGAGCAGGGCGTAGGCGGACCATCACCTTCGAGCAGAGTTCTTCAGGGGCCATGAGTAGGGAATGTTATAGCAAATGGACGAACGTTGTCATCGTGAATACTTCATACATAGCGCAAGCTTTCGATTTTTGGTGGTGTGGAGTGTTTCCCGACTTTTCTTTCACGTCAGCATCCCTTTCTCCCACGTGTCTTGTCTCACTACACAACACTCTTGTAGCAAGAAGTTTCGTATTCTGTTGCTATTGTACTTGATCATGATCATGGAAGGCGCGATTTGAACTCAGTCTTACTGATATAACAGCCCGAACGTACAGATATTTACATCGCACGAAAATTATTTTGTGTACATTGGAAGTGAAATTAGACCTTGAATTTCCCTTAACATTTAATGCGTTAGCTGACTAATACTAGCTCAGTTTGGCAAGCACGGAAAAAGAAACTAGTGGGGTCTTTTCGAAGGAACTATACCCAAATTTCGGTGAAGTTATTTAAGCGAACTGCAGGAAACTTAAGTTATAATTGAGGAATGCTGGGCTGGATTTTAAATTCCAGTCCAGAGGAAATATTTTGATGACTCCTCTGCTTCCCTCAGATACCATTCACACTGTAGCCCTAGTGCCCCTTTACCATACTTAACAAACAATTACCATGGATTATTTCGTATACTTGAATTCAAATTATTATTTTCAGGTGATACTGCAATGTCGCAAAGTAATGGACCTAAGTGGTGATTTGTTAAGTGCAAGAACATAGACTATGAAGAAAACCGTTATCATAGGCAATTTGAAACAATTTCTATAAAATTATTCAGCTCTGAATTATCGGTTAATGGCTTACCTCGAGACAGCCGACGAGCTCACTATGTAAAATATAATATGCATGTATAGTTCCCACCTCATCACAAGGTATCGACTGTTTACTGGCTGAGATTTTATGAAATTAATCATTTTAATGACCACGTCACGATGCCTCTGACAGTAGGAGGATAATTTTTTGCAGCAAGTGTCCTCTTAACTGCGAAAATCTTAAAAAATCTTCCGCTTTCCAGATTGTAAAGTGTGTGTTAGGTGAAAAATCAGCAATAGGAATAGCCTAAAATCTCCTTTCGAATGACTCACTAGTCCATGTCATCAGAGAATTAGAATGAATGAACTTACATTTATTTTCAAATCATTCACGCGTGAATTCAACGATGTAACTGGACTCTCAATATTGTAGTAGTTAGTTAGCAGCAGTGAGCCACAGAGCGACGATCGATGGCTCGGGTCATGCTCCCATGTTCCATAGATTTTACTCCCAAGATTGTCAGCCACAAGGGGGTGCGCCTGTCGCGCGCCGACGTCTCTTTGTCATGACTGCAGACAGCAGAGGTAGTCAGCCACGACTAGCGACTCGGGCATATTTACCTGAAGAGCGCTGGGACAATGCACACGCAGCCTGGCTGGGTGCTGGAGCAGTCATCCTCTGTCCTTTCTTTGGATGAAAAGGCTATAGCGGCTGAGCGCGTTTTCGAACAGATTTAAGACCTCCGTTCCTCGACTGCGTTCTGCGAACTGTAATGAAATGAGCGCGCCCAGGCATCTCTTTTGGCGGAAATGCTGTGTTGTCTTCGCCTGTGGCTCTAAGTGTCGTTCAGTTAGCATTGTGATAATTTGAAATGTTAAGAAATTCAGTGCTTTCATCTGCTGCAACGCTCAGTCTTTCCTGCAGTACATCCGCCGGGCGGATTCGTGCCGGGGACCGGTGCTCCTTCCCACAAGGAAATCCGTGCGTTAGACTGCATGGCCAACCGGGCGGGCTTATTTAAACTATTACTGGGCGCCAGATCTTAAATGGATCGTCTCACGTAATTTTTCTGCTAACAAGACTGCCTCCCCATTGCACCTCCCTCAGATTTAGTGGCAAGAGGGCCCAATGGACTGCCCGTCAAAAACTGAACACAGATCAAGCACGAAAAGAGGACGAAAGTGTACTGGACTGTGAAAAAGAAAGCAAAATATTGAACTGTCTAAGAACAAGAATTGCAACATAGAGCAGCCGGGAACAGAAATGGCGTCGTGCTTAAGTGGTTACGGAGTTGGCGTGCTACGCGAGCGAGCCGAGTTCAAACCTTCCTCGTGACGACTTTTTCTTATTTCTTTTCTTTTCGTTGTTAGCTTTATGCAGATTTGCGTTTGTGTCCTGGCGTGACGTCCCTTTAGCAACAGCGAGGTGTCAGGTAAGTATCTATAATGAGATTTGATTCTGCACAACTAATTCTTAGCAACCGAAAGGAAGTGGCTTTCGAATGGGAGCCGCAAGACAAGCCAATAAGTCAACCGACTTCTCCACCGGTAAATACGTCCGGTGTCTCATTCATGGCATTATTGACAGAATTTTTAAGTATGTCATATGACAGGAATCTCTTATCGAGGCACCTAATTTGTACGTCTGGTAACTGAGTGAGATATGCCTGCTTGCCAGACGTAGGTGTTCGAATGAACGTGGAGTTTGTTACATAAGCTGCAATAAATGAACACGCCAGTTTCACAATTACTCAGTTTGTCCATGCTCTGTCAAAACATATGTCTTTAAAGTTTTTGAAGTTGTGTTCCGTTTTGCAAGTCTTGACTTTTGAACTCCTCTGTTGTAACATACTTCACCATTTACTTGTTGTTTTCAATTCTGTGAGACGTGTATGTGGTATTTCGCCTGCTCTCACTATTCATCGCCGCTTTGAGCCAGACTACCATTTGAACATATGATCCTGCTTAGGAACGTTAGTCTACGTTGTTAGTTGAAACACTGGGGTACACTTTGATTGGTGGGCAACTCATCTGTTTTTCTCAGTTGTTTCATCTCTAAACAGAGTTGTTCATTGTATCTACACTTTTTGTGTGTTTTAAGATATTTTTGTACGTGTTTTAGAATTAGCCGTTGCTTACATTATCATAGGTGTATCTGAATGCGTTTAGACTAATGGCCGACGTCAGCATTTGAATGCTCTCTTCCGACATGTTGGTAGGGAGCAGGTTGACTGTAACTGATCAAGTCACGTGATTTTCTTGTTGGTTGTTATATGTTCATGTACCAAAAGTCATTGTATACCTCCTAAGATCGTGTCGCACCTCCTTCTGCTCGGCGTAGTGGTGAACTCAGTAAGTCACTGGAATTCCCATATAGAAATATTGAGCCAATGTGCCTCGATAGCTGTCCAAAATCGCGAAAGTGTCGCCGGTGCAGCAGTTTGTGCGCGTACAGCATTTATTCCATAAATGTTCGATAGGATTCATATACGGCTATGTGGGTGGGCAAATCATTCGCTCAAATTATCCAAAATGTTCTGCACACCAATTGCGGACAATTGTGCTCATTGACATGTTTGGGAACTTGAAGTCCATGAATGCCTGGAAATGGCATCCACGTAGCCGAACATAAACGTTTCCAGTTAACGAATTGTTCAGCTCGACCAGAGGATCCTGTCCATTCCATGTAAACACGGCCCACACCATCATGGGGCCATCATCAGCTTGCACAATGCCTTGTTGACAACTTGTGTCCATGCCTTTCGTATAGTCAGCGCCACACTCGAACTATCATCAGCTTTTACCAACTGAAATCTGAACAGGTCAAGGTTTTCCAGTGGTCTAGGATCCAAGCGATATGGTTACGACAAAATGTGCCGAAGGCGATGTCGTGCTGTTAGGAAAGGCACTCGTGTCGGACGTCTGCTGCCATAGCCCACTTATGCCAAATTTCGTCGCACTGAGGTAACGCATACGTTCATCGTACGTCCGACATTGATTTCTCCGGTTGGTTAATGCAAATGCCACTTCTTTCGGTCGTTAAATGAAGGCCGACGGCCACTGTATTGTCCGTGGTGCGAGGTAGTACCTGAAATTTGTTACTCTCAGCAGACTCTTGATGCTGTGGATTTTGGAATATTGAATTTCCTAACGATTTCCGAAGTGGAATGTCCCATGCGTCTAGCTCCAACAACTACTCCTCGTTCAAAGTATGTCAGTTCCCGTCGTATGGCCATAATCAGTCAGGACCTTTTTCGCACGAGTTACCTGAGTTGAAATATTAGCTTCGCCACTGCCCTCGTGTAGTGTACATGATGTTCTCGCCATTTCTGTATGTGCACAACGCTATTCGACGACTTTGGTCCCGTGAGTGTGATTCTTACATGATTTAGTAATGTATAGCACCATTTTGGGCCTTAATGAAGTGTGTTTTGTTACGAATCATGCTCAGTTACCCATTAGCCAGTCCTTCCACTCCCACAAACCTACCGGCTGCTTACATATGAAGCAGGAAAAGTGATTACTGGAGAATCCTCTTTTTTGTAAATCTCCACCCATACGCACTACCAGATGGGAATTTTGTTCGTTCGAGAGGCTCCATGATGGCCATAGATTCACTACTCCTGCTGTCAAAATGAGCACTGGGGGAGGTAACAAGCGGTTGAGGCGACGGACTCGCCACCCCTCCCGCTTCTAATGTCACAGTTCAAAGAAAGGCTGCACTCTACCTTCAGTCAGCCAATAGTCGGGTCATAAGCGTATGCCAAAGAGCATACCTTTGGACAATCCTTGAATTTCTTTACTCTCTAAAGCTCTAATTCAATATGGAGATCTTACGCTTATCCCAGTAATTTTAATTAAATTACCACTGGTTATTCTGCAACTTTTGGTAACCACGGATTTGGTATGAGCGTAACAGTAATTATATTTTCAGTCGACAGGTGGCAATTCTTCCACATTCTTGCCTTCTTTCACACAGTCGTCAGCAGATAATATTCTGACTCACGATTATATTCATGCACTTACACGTCTTTTGATTGAGTTACTTACGATACATCACAACTAAATTTTACGTATATATTTATTACACACACCATTAGAAAAGTAATATTAACTAAAATTATAACAGTTTCACCATTTGACTTATCTTTTATAACCTTTAAAGTGTCTGCTGCATATATGGCTCCATAATCATTTTCAAGTAATTTTTCGTTATTCTGTTGAAACTTTACTAATTACCACAGGATAGAAATAAATCACCCGAAAATGACTATAGAGGCAAAATTACAATAGTAGTCAAGAGGAAGTAAAAAAGTAGTCATATGGTGAAACCGTCATCATTTAAGCAATTCTACGCGAGATCTTGGTGAATTTTGTTTTATGAACCTTAGGCCGCAGTTCAAAGCATTTTTCAGGGCAGAAAGTTTCGTCTGCCAATACTGGATTCTTAACCAGAGGCTGTAAAGACCCAGTCAGCAAGCCGAACTTTTTATACTTAGCCACGTAATGGTCGGGTAGTTACAGCGCTGACCATGACGTCTATGACAGAGCTTCTAGTTTGATTTATTTACCACAGAGGCTACAAATGGTCTAATTCAAGTCCTCCTCCTTTTCTAATAAGTTATTTTTGTGCTTCTGAATTGATATGTCCTCCCTGTACATCGTAATGTAATAATTATTTGATATTGGTATAACATTTATGTACTAAATGACCCGTGTTTTTCCGGCAGCCTGTGTCTCATAAGCCGTAGTTACTATGCACATTCTGCCAAATGACGAGCCAAAAATTGGGCGTATTGCGTCACGAGAGTAATAGACGCACCAATTTACAGATAGCCTTCAAGTGGAATAACAATTGTTATTGTTGCTATCGATAACTTAAAACTGTAGTCATCATAAGAAGCAAGAGGATTTTTTAAAAATGTATTGTATTTTTATATGTTATTTTTATGGTAATATTGTACAGTGATACTAGGAAGGAAGAGGCTTGAGGATTGCCGACATAGTGTAATAGAAAGGAAGTTCTGTGCAAGCACCGTTGATGTTAATAGACGCCCTCAGTCCTGAAGCTGGCCGCTAGATAAAGCAGAGACGACATCTATCTAAAATCTTACTAATGTTAAGTATGCTAAAAAAGGTTTGTTGTTTCTATTGCTCAGGTTGTAGGCAAGATTGGTTTTTATGGCTCAGTCCAGGTTTCAATCAGGAGTCGATTAAATGGGTGGGGTGGCTAAATGGTTACGGGGACACCAACTTATTGGGGTTCAGTTGAGTACTGTCTGCTGTGTCTGTAGGTCAGTTTCAACTAAAAGAACTTTCCGGATAAAATTTCAGCTCCTCGTCGAAAAATCGTGATAAGAGTATCACTATCGTATTATGAGGTAAACCAGACAAGAGAATCATAGGTTGAGGAAATTACAGTAATAATTAGTCGATCTTTGAATGAATAACGTCTAGATTAGTCCATGTGGATATTTAAGTGGAAACAGTGTTCGACCAGTACTATTACCGATCGTTCTACAGTGTTACGTAGCTGTCCAGTGTCTATACATCTGTGTGTTCTACGGATTGCAAGTATTCAAATTAAGTGCTGAGAAAACCCCAGTTTCAAAAAACTGACAGAGAAATTAAGGTTACTACAACTGCTTACTTAATTTCGTTAGAAGTTCATTCAATCCAGAAATAGTAAAATTGCCCTGTTTTGTTGTGGTCCTGAGAAACTATTTTATTTATTTATTTATTTATTTTTTGCTTCCATTAGATATGTTCTCTCCATATATACAACAGGTTATATTTTAACATTTCTTGAAGTTACTACGTATTTTGGTTGATTACATAGTTACCTCTCATCACAATAATTATAAGAGGTGAACCGGTTCAATTAAACTACCCCCCCTTAGGAGTGCCATTAATGAAATATGGGCCAATGATGTGTTGTCATACAATAACACACCAGACATTAACACTCCACTGACGTAGTACGTCAATCACATCACGATTACCGGCAGCGTGAGGTGCACGCTGGAGTCTCACTTATTTCAAACGTCAACTTCGCTTCGCAATTTCTAGTGATGTAATTGACGTATAGCGATGCAACCAACGCCATTATTTTGTGATTTTTCATGCTATTGACTGCATACGAAATAATAGGGCGCGTCCATTTAAAAATACAAAGTTTATGTTGAAAATAGTATTTGTTTACGTCTTAAAATTTCACGTAATATTTGGTTTCCTAAGCCCCTGCCGTACGTTCATCCTGATGAAAACGGTTGTTGTTCCAGAGATATTTGAGGTGTCAGAGATAGGTAAGTCACCCTGTATATATACGAGGGCTGTTCGGAAAGTAAGCTCAGATCGGTAGCGAACTGGAAACCATTGTGAAAATCCGATGAAGTTTTACTCAGATGTGTTAGGTAGTGTCTCTAGTATGCCCGTAGCTCGCAGCACATCAGTCTTTTCAATTCTGAGAGCAGAGAGAGCACGTAAAGATGCCTAAAAAATAATGTCTCCCGCCAAGTATGGGGACCTGGTGAGAGGTTTCACCTGATGTCCTGCAGCCCACATTACATAACTGTCATTCGTTTCATTCTTCATGACAATTCACCGTCGCACTCTGCAGGGGCAAAATAGATCCTCTTGCTGTATTTCCAACGGGTAGTGTTTGATCATCCACAATACAGCCCGTAATTTGGTCTTCCTGAGTTTCAGCTCTGCTCAAATGATTGAAGAGACACGCCGTACCCTTTATGTAAATACGTCCAAACTACGACAGCACCTCATTAACAGTAACCACAGTAGACAGTGACACAATTCTACATGACTGTGAGAGTAAAAATATTGAAATTGTCGAGAAAAGTAGTACTGTTAACTCTAACTACAAAACGTTTACAGTCCCCACCAAAACAACAAGAGATGCTCTGCTGAGTAAGATTGGTAACAAGAATGACGATGCAAAATGGGGGGAAGAAATAATGTCCCGAGATGAAAATTCTTACAAAGTGGTCGACGAGTGCGTATGCGGCAATGAGGCAGGAAATGACGACGGCGTAGCCTTGCAAGTGGGCAGGCTGCGCTAGAAGCGTGGCGAGCAGTGGCGCTCCGGCTGATTGGATTCCCTATTAGGCGGCGGCAATCAGCGCCTTGGGGCACCTGCGACCTGACCGCAGCCACCAGCCCGGCTGCCCGCGCCCGCATCTGCTCTTCCAGCGCCCCGGCAGCGCATTCGCCGCCTCTGAAATTACGCCTTCTCATTTAGATTACGCTGCTGACTGTTCCCGCACAAAAACGAACTTTTTTACTTCATTAATTTAATAATATTAACAACTGGTAATTATAGGAAGGAAGCTATGACGTCAATTCTGAACAGAAAATTCAGCCGTAAAAGTAACTTCTACCGCTCCCCAGCGGTGCGTAATACGAGTACTACTTTTCGCAATGTACACTGCTGGGAAAACAAAATTTGTGTACCCTTTTAGAGGCTACCAATTCATTCAAGACTTATTGTTCCAACAGCGTGTATGGAGTAGATGAAATGATTACATTTACAGCTCAATAGCACAGCGTCTCTGGGGTACCAGGTATCCAGGTATCGAGCCATGCTGCAACAGCCCATCTATTCACGTAGTTCTGTAAGACTTGTTGGTGGTCGAGTCGTACGACTAATTTCTTGTCCTGGTATAACCCACGCATGCTCGATTGGAGACAAGTCCGGAGATCGCACTGGCCACGGAAGTTGCTGACATCTGGCAGCGCACGTAGAGTTTCATGGGCAGTGTGTGGCAGAGCATTACCCTGTCAGAATAGTACTTCTCCTTCCTGTATCAAGAACGGAAAAAGAAAGGTTCTAACAACGTTCTGCGCATACCGAGCGCTGGTTAGTATCCCTTCCAGAAATACGAAAGGTGAACGAGGGTTGTAGCCTGGGGTGGGAAGACGATGAATATGATGTTTTGTTTGTCGGGCGCTCAACTACGTGGTTATCAGCTCCCGTACAAAGTCCCACTGTGCGGCTGGTCCCGGCGGAGGTTCGAGTCCTCCCTCAGCCATGGGTGTGTGTGTGTGTGTGTGTCCTCAGGATAGTTTAGGTTGAGTAGTGTGTAAGTTTAGGGACTGATGACCTTATCAGTTAAGTCCCATAAGATTTCACATACATTTGAACATTTTTTGAACAAAGTCCTAACCTTTACACAGTCCGATGTCACCACTTCCACGAATGATGATGTCATTTCATCAACACAAACACCCAGTTCCCGAGCAGAGAAAATCCCCAACCCGGCCGGAATCGAACCCTGGACCCGCGTCCAGAGCAGCAACGCTAGCCACTACATCACGGGTTGCCGAAGCCTGGGGTGGGCCCGGTGTGTACTCCACGAGACAGCACTCACCAGGTCTACGTCGTACGCGCAAACGAGCTTCACTTGCAAGCTGGCAAAATTTGCTTTCATGTCTGAAGACCAGGGTGCGGCATTCCAACTTCCAAGTGGACTTTTATTATCGGCATCAGTCGAACCGAGAACGTTGTGCTGTGGCATGAATGGAAGACGGGCTAGGGGTGTGTGTGCCCAATGTCTCATTGCTAATAACTACTCCGCAAGAGTTCGTGTTGACATGTCTGGACTCACAAGCTCTAGTGTCTGTGCTGTCATTGCGACGATTTGGACGGGTGTCAGTGCAGCGTGGATATCCACAACTTCGTCCATGGGTGTGAGAATGTTCATGCGACCAATGATACCAGCTATGCTGCTCAACTGACGCAGCGCGTCCATCTTGTGTGGGGGTTCTCTAAAGGACAATTCCGCCCCTCGGAAGATCACAATTCGACCCCTTTCAAACTCGCTCATTTGCTGTAGGCAGAATGAGTGCGTCTCCGTGGCATGGTTTCTTGCTTGGTCCACACGTCTCCGCCACAATGCGCCTTCTGGCATTGAGCATTGCCTATTAAATTGTAGACAAGCCACTACAGTATCTGTTGGCGGCCGACGGTGAAACCTTTAATAGTGCATCTACTATCTCCCAGGTGACACAGGCCATCGTCGGATTGAAATCGACGTTGTCTTTCCAGGTGTACCAATCATTCACCGGCAATGGATATAAGTGACCTAGTAGATAATGTCGGAAGTTCCGTGAGACTTTTCTGGGATGATGGGGTTGTATACAGGGAAGTCACGACGGTAGACAATTGTATCAAAAGGCACGAAAACCGTAATTGGATCGATGTTTGGTGCAGCGAGTGGATATTGACGCTCAACTTAAACAAATATAACGTACTGCGAATAAAGCTACATAATCCTCATTGTATGATTATAAAATTGCTGCGGAATCACGGGAAGCAGTTAGTTCCATAAAACATCTAGGAGTATGTGGACACAGCGACCTGACGTGGAACGATCGCGAGTAGGCAGATACCAGACTGAGATTAATTGGAAGAACTCACAGGAAATGTAGTCCATCAACACAGGAAGTACCTTACAATAGTGCCTTTCGACCAATACATAAATACTGCTGGTCATTACAGGATCCAAACTAGAGATGACTAATACAGGAAACAGAGCAGATACAAAGAAGAGCAGCACGTTTCATTATAGACTGATTCAGCAAGCGCGAAGGATCGAGGAAATGCTCAGCCCACTCCAGCTGAAGGCGCTGCAACAGTGTCATTCTACATCACGGTATGGTCTAGTGTTACTGTTACAGCATCATATCTTCCTAGGAGAGTCAACCAACTTAATACTTCCTCCTATGTAAGCCGCGCGCGAAGGCTTACCAGGAATCGTTCTTCCCGCGAAACATAAGCGACTGGAGCGGAAAAAGGGAAAGGTCACACAGGTACACACACCATAAAGCGGCATGCGAAGTATAGATGTAGATGTAGAGGAAGAATGCCTCACAGCCTTTACGGTATTAGGGATTGCAAACAGAAATGGATGAAGCATTTAACATAAGCAATTAAGACACAGCAAACCGAGATCTTAAAAGAATATTGCCAACATATAGCTGTCAAGTTCATCTTCAAATTTTCGTCACTCAAAGAACGATTCATTAAACTTCAAGCGAGTCATAGTTGTAACACTGTTTCTCCACTGGATATTTCTATTGAGCTGACAGGGTGAAGCAACAGTACTCGCTGTAGCCTTTTAAAACAACGGTACTCTCTGCAGCAGACACGAAAGTTACTACGGATAAAGCCGACGGCGGACTTACGGAATGAAAAAGACGACATAAAAATATTCAAATCCACTTCCTTTCTGACATATTTGGGGTGTCTGACGTAAATAAAAAAAAATACGTAGGATTCTGTCACAAACAGAAAGTGATTTTTCGCCCTCCATTGAAGACTGCAACCATTTTAAGTTCCATTAAAAATTTCGCCCTCTATCGAAAGCCACAGTCATTCTGTGTGGCTTTACATACTTTGGACCGTCTGTGAAAGATACATGAAACGCCAGAGGTACATCCTACGTTTACAGCCCAATAAATATGCTGTAGCGGAGCACCGCGTTCATACCTGTCAGCGTCAGCCACGCATTTTTGGGACTGGTGGTCGGGGTAGACAGTAGAAACACGTTTGAAAAGGAATTAAATTTATAAATCAATTTGTGTATGCCGGCGCCGCTATACACAGCGCCATATTTGGCTTTAGGCTACGTAATTTCTGAAGATGCTCGCGTTGATCTAGTGAAAGACGTACAACAATGAAAAAGTTACATGTGACTTATGGCGGCACAACAACTTTAATTTTAATTAATTAACGGAGATTGCGGTTTCAACGTGCTCAAAGCGTGGAATCCGGCACTTTGTTTAATAAACTCTCGATGGCATCGCTACAGTGCAGCAACTAACGTCCATCCATTTACAGAGTGGACCGACGAGTTACCTACAGATTCACTCGATGAGCAGTTATCTGTAACCGAAATCAAACTCTGGCTCTTCTGTATTTGTGATCGCATGTCCGGTGTTATGGGCCTAAACAACGAAGGAGAGAGTGTTGCAAACTCAGTTTGTCGGCTCACATGGGAGACGGTCGAAACATATACGGCTGAATTAACAGAAGAACAAATAGGGTTTCAGTGACTGAAACGCAAAAACTATGGTGAGTTATCACTGTAAAGTTTACAGCATTTTTCAACAATTTTTTAAGTACCTGGGCCAGCACACCTTCTGGTTACAAGTTCAAACAGTGGCCGTGGGAGCTTGGCACCAGAAGTGAAGCGCACTGTTCTGGGTTAGATGAAGAACAGTTTACATGATCCATCAGTTGAAGTGGACGTGACATTGCGGGTGGTCATAAACTTGTACAAATTTCGCGACCAGTTTCGACTCTACATTAGTGTCATCTTCAAGCACCTCTGCAGTCTGAATAGTGTAATCCAACTTCCTGTGCATTAGATCAGGTACCGTACATATCCACAAATCTGATGGAGTGCATACATTGCGTAAATAGAAATCCAGGAAAATAGTGAATAATCATGTCCTAATGCACGAACAGTTGGATATTGCGATGTCCCTCTTCGGTTCAAGTTATTTTATCCCAATTATGATGTAAAGTTGCGTTATTAACTGTGTGTGACAATCTGACTCGTAAATTACGGAAGACAGTCGCGTGCAGTAGATGCTCAGCTATGTAATTGCTGATCACTCTCTTTTGTCTGTGAAAGTTTACAATCTAGTACACTAACTAGTTTAAATGATAGTAAACAGGTGATAACAGCAAATGATCGTAGAGGAATGCTAGTAATTTTAATCTTAACTGCCTCTGAGGTGACGATTGTACAGGTCGTTAGTTCCACATGGAAAAATTTAGTTCAAAGGAATACCTAATATTAATGAGCCTATAGTCACACATATGCAGTTATGTCAGACAGCACAGAACTTTTCTCCAGAATTAACGTAATAAACTTTTAGCGAGTAATCTGATAAGCGCTGAAGACACTTACCTACAGTCGTGGTAAAATATTTGACGTTAATCTTATAAAAAATATTTCAGGCAAATTACGAAAAAGTTTAAATTACTTTCTGGTATGTAATCAGATATACTTAACTTTAATCAACACAAACTTAGTTAACGTCACGGGCCACTGTTTTCGACTTTCAAAGTATGCATACCACCACAGTTTTTTGACGAAGATAAACAGAAGTTTCCCTTTACCTTGTGGTGTCTTCTTCTCAACAGTAACAACGATACATAGCATCCATTACGAAATTTAGAGGGTTTATATTTTATGTTTGAAATGTCAGTGTAAATTAGTGAATCATTTTGTATTCTAATAAATAGCAGCTTTTATCGCCGTAATAATCTTTGGTTTAAAACTTTGAATATATGTGGATTTTGATTCTTAGATACCTAAATAAACACTCAAGGTACTCATTGCCTTTATAAATAGAAAGTATAGTATTACTCAGCTTGCAGTTCCAATTACGTCATGGTTTTTACAAGTTTTGGTAATAAAGCCTCCTTGCTCCAAGTCCACTTTACACCGTAAACAAAATAAGATTGTTATATGTTGTAGCACAGACCAAATAAAACTGTTGCATTCCACGTGATGACGAGCTATGTCCAAGCCTCTTTAACAAATCCTACTGACATCTGAAGTGGCAGCTTACCATTTGGGGCTCTGAATGTTGCAGGATCTTCATTTGTACCAATAGCGAGCAATCTGCATCTTGCAGTTTGAAGAGGTCCATGATCCACATTACAATTGGATTTCTACTCCACAGTAGGTCACAGAAAATCTCTTCATCCGTAATACACAGTTCAGTTGCACTTTTTATTGAATAGTAGTATCGTTTAGCAGTCATCCGAGGCTAATTTTACCAGTGCTCGATATTCATCACCGAACACCATACATTTGCACTGTGCTCACACTACTCCTGACTCCTTCGACAGCCTTTGTTTGAGTGCCATCTCTTCTCAAAAAGGGCAGGCCGCTGAGATTAACATGCAGGAATTCCGTTGACTTACTTCTAAAGCCATGAGTGTTTATAATATACAATACATACTTTTACAGTCGTTTTGACAGTGTAAACCTTTTAACGACGTAAACAGAAGATAATCTATTTATTTATTTCTTAATAGAGTTAAGTAAATGTGTATTTAGGTCGTTTGCCATTTCCACCACCAGGTGGCAACACGTTACAGTGATTCGTAACCCACCCGTACAGCCAGATTTCGTCACTGCAACCGGAAGGTGACATGTGCATCTACATAGGCGTGTGTCATACAGCGGCCCTTTCAGTGCCAGCGGACCACTGCTTCAGTGGTGCCGATTGTTGCTTTCCAAAATTATAAAATATAAAGACGAACAATATAACTGATCGAAATTTTGTAATTCTGTTAATAAAGATATTGTTTAGTGTTGTAATGATACGTGTATCTTAACAATATTTGCATTCAGCTTGAATAGGTACCTGAATATGAAGCTACTGTAGCGTCGAAAATGTTTTATAAAGTGTATGGCTGTTGGTATTCCTTATTTCTGCAAGTACACGAAGAACAGGTTAATTTTTACAGAGTAACAATTTTTATCTTGAGCTGTGTAGGTGCAATGCTAGGTAACCCTATATTACATTACATCAACCAGATATCGTTATTGCTATTAGTATCGAGGTCATACATATTGTTTGGTATGATAACAGAACATCACGTCCAACGACAAAAAACACTAAGAATACGAACTGAGGAAATAAACCACAGTGTTTCTTACAATGAAAAGCGATATATAACTGGAGAAGTCGTATAAACTGAAAATGAACCTTTTGATAACCTTACAGTTGTTTATTTATTCATATACTTCTGCTACCAAGAGATTACGTCAGTGTGTAACATTTCATTGTTTATTCGAAGCATGATTTTGTAATTCTACGTATTTAATTACAGTTTTCAGAGAAATTATGTTTCTCAGTAAATGCGTTATCATTATAACACCACTTCCCAACAAAATTTAATAGCGTACTATCTTCACTATTTACTAACCTCTCGGCACTTTCATTTTTCTCACAATGTAGGCTGCACGCGACCACATGTGTTAACAATAGTGCTAGTAATTACGAGAAAAATTTGTAAGCTGGACAGTACTTCAATCTTAAATACGGCCACATTAGCCACTTCCTGCACTAGCATAGTGTTTCTGTAATCTAGGAAACACCAAGTGGGCAAAAATCACGAGATTAAATTATTTCCCTACAAGTTTGCACTAACGTGAAATGATTTCGCACTTGTTTACATTCGAAGTCTCATTTATTGTCATCATCAGCAGGTGTATCCTAATATCTTTATGTACGCTGCTTAAAGCCAGTAATGTTCCCAGATACTCAAGTCTTAAATTGTACAGGGTTTAACGGGTTTAAGTGGAGATCCTTTTGTTTGTGATATCTTAATATGTGAACACATCAGCTTGTTAGTTGCTTCTTCTCTGTCGAAAAGTCTTCCCGCAAACACGCCATAAAGCTTACGACCAGTCTTCTGCACGACAGTAACAGCACCATTGTGGGCTATGCTTGTGTAAACTGAACGTTTTGCGTTCACGTGTCCACGCATCAACACCTGCCATGCCGCCAGGGGCAAATAAGCTATAACGAAATTGACTAAATTTTCCATCGGTGCTACCCAGAACGTGATAATAATATTAAAAATGAAAAACACTTCCTAATGTTCTGCAAAATTATGTTTATTTGGCTACGAACCGGCAATCTGTTCCTCACGCCATCGTCAGGTGACTACTAAATATTGTAAACACAGTTAAACGTGATGTGCAACTTACACAGAAATTATTTGTACAGAAGATACAAGAATTACACAGGAAAATACTACAATAATTACACTAACTAAAAAGTAGTGTAAGAAATTATTTGTACAGAAGATACAAGAATTACACAGGAAAATACTACAATAATTACACTAACTAAAAAGTAGTGTAAATAAAGTTTTTACTCGTATGTGGAGATGCATATAACAAATGATGAGAAGTAAAATGAATTTACAGTTTTAATTCCCTATATTGGCAACATTTCGGACAATCCTGCAAAGTTATGAAGTCTTGGAACTACAGACCTACAATTTGTAACACCAATAACCATCAAAACTTTTATTCGGCTCTCCTACTTGGTCGGTGCCGGTTCCATCAGTTAGCGAAGGCCACAGGAATGTGTGGGATGAGTAAAGTGGCTGCAGCAAGACAGACGGCATTCATGAAATCACTTTCTTATTCCAAGTGGCTTAGAGCAACTACAGCTGTCGCATTGTAACGTGACACAGCCTGTCGTCTATCCTCAGCGTCGTACCCACAGGGGTGGGTAGGTGTTGATTCACGGATGTCGGTGGCAAAGCGTCATAGTAACTACCACGTGGGGCCTACGAGGAATACGGGACCTGCAACGAATTCGTCACAGTAGTCCATTTGTCTGCCACACATCGCGAACTCTCGGCTCCATGAAAGGCCCGCGGGAAACCAGCACGTAATTGGAGCGGAATCCGCTAAAGGTCTTAACTTTATCGTGTGCTTTCAACCGTTTAAAAGCGCAGTCACGAATTATTAAACACGAATGAAATAGTTAATCCCTCTCCACCGGAGACGGCTGTTGACTCTTGTAAGACCGGTACACGCTACGGTCAGTTTTCCTCGTGGGCCTCGCTGCAATGCTCAGCGCGACCCGAGCCGTGTGGCAGCCTTTCGTAGTCTTCATTTCTCATCGGCGTTGCCTGAAGTGCTGAGGTAAATGCTGTCAGTGAGGTGGCCAGTATGCGGAACCTGGTCAGTCACGGCGAGTGATGAGAATATGGGCATCCGACGCGGACTGCAGTCCAGTGTCTGGTTGAAGGCAGCTTGCGCTGCCGGGCGTCCTGTGGGTGGGAGGGCCCCATTTCGATCCTCAGCCCATTGATGCTGCGGCTGGACTTCGACATAGACGGTCCTGTCTGGATGACGGCGAGAGGTAGAGACCTCAAGACACTGTGACGGGCCGGCCGGTGTGGCCGAGCGATTCTAGGCGCTTCAGTCTGGAACCGCGCGACCGCTATGATCGCAGGTTCGAATCCTTCCTCGGGCATCGATGTGTGTGATGTCCTTAGGTTAGTTAGGTTTAAGTAGTTCTAAGTTCTAGGGGACTGATGACCTCAGATATTAAGTCCCGTAGTACTTAGAGCCGTTTGAACCAACACTGTGACGGACGCCGACTGATGAAACGCCGGGTGGACAATCTATCTGGCCACATGGTCAGTATTTATACGCGCCAAATAGATGCTGCTGTCCAAAATGTATCGTACATCATCTGTTGTCGTGTCCCTGGTTTCGGTCTACAGCCTGCTGGATAGCGGGTACCGAGACGTAATGCCATGCTGGCGTTCTGCGGCAAGTGTCCCTTTATTGTATCGACCCACCTTGCCTATTCTTTACGGATTTTACAGACTCAGACCAGTTGTACTGGAGCTACATTAGCAGAGGATGGGAGCTACAATAACAGTTCATCCCAACGATACGCGTCGGTTATTTTGGTATAACCAGTTTTAGTTACATTAATGTTGTGTTAGGATCTGTAAACGAGTATACTTATTAATTTCTATAGAGCATTTGAATATTTGAGAAAGTACAATTACTTTGATTCTTCACTAAATATGATAAACTAGAGACAAAACCGCAACACAAAAAATAATTAATATAGGGAAATGGCGATGGTTTGGGGTCAGTGGAATGCACACTACACGGTGTCTAGCTCGGTAGTGCCACGTGACCTTCGCGAGTCCGGTCTTCTTGCAGCTGTACATGCTCAGAAAGAAAGCATTCAGAGCTCTCATAACCCCAAATTGGACTCGATCCGCAGCGTCCGTTTTGCAAGGCATCTTCACTGTTCAAAAGATCTGGAAAACAGCTAGAGTATCGTTTATTAATCCCAACCAGACATTGTGTGTAGGACACAGGGGGTGTTTGAAGAGAGTCACAGTATGTCAGGCATGGCATCTTCTGCCACATGCGTCAGTCGGTGGTGTGAAGAGCGTTCTGATCAGATGGAAACTGATTTCATCTAATGTCATCTCTCTTTAACAACAGCCAGAAATAATGCCTACTCCTTCGAGTTAGCTTTCCAGCATAACGAATAACTTTTCTTTTCATTTATATTTATACCGCTTGAGGAATCGTAGTTGACAGTTTATACATTACTTGCTACTAGGAAAGAGGAGGTTTCATATGTACACTGACCAAAGAAAAAGCGTTGTTCGACGGAAACGAAAGATGGTAGGTGCGTTTCAACAGTTGAAAGATGATGTCGATTCAACTTCCGCGCCAGTCGCGCAAGAGTGACGCTATTGCGAGATGTAAATCAGTTTTGCTTTAAAAACACGATATAACGGATGCGAGCGTTAGTTACCTCTAAGATTGCATGTGGTGACTTGATGTTAGTCATGAATATCTTTAAGGAGACAAAGACCACATTATTAGCACCTCTCCGAGATTAAACAAGGTCGTGTAATAGGGTTAGGAGAAGATGGGTGTAGCTTCTGAGGTGTTGCACAAAGACTTTGTAGTAATGTAGCCATTGTACATGATTGCTGACATCGGTCCTAATTACAAATGAAGTTCGAAATGGTATTAAGGAAGGATTATTAAGTTCAAACACTACTGATTGCCAACACTCTTGCGTTGGCTGAAGCGCAGAACGGACAAACCCACTGTTAAAAAGCTGTTAATACACTACTGGCCATCAAAACTACTACACCACGAAGATGACGTGCTACAGACGAGAAATTTAACCGACAGGAAGAAGATGCTGTGATATGCAAATGATCAGCTTTTCAGAGCATTCACACAAGGTTGGCTCCGGCGGCGACACCAACAACGTGCTGACATGAGGAAAGTTTCCAACCGATTTCTCATACACAAACAGCAGTTGACTGGCGTTGCCTGGTAAAACGTTGTTTTGATGCCTCGTGTAAGGAGGAGAAATGCGTACCATCACGTTTCCGACTTTGATAAAGGTCGGATTGTAACCTATCGCGATTGCGGTTTATCGTATCGGGACATTGCTGCTCGCGTTGGTCGAGATCCAATGACTGTTAGCAGAATATGGAATCGGTGGCTTCAGGAGGGTAATATGGAACGCCAGCTGGATCCCAACGGCCTCGTATTACTAGCAGTCGAGATGACGGGCATCTTATCCGCATGGCTGTAACGGATCGTGCAGCCACGTCTCGATCCCTGAGTCAACAGATGGGGACGTTTGCAAGACAACAACCATCTGCACGAACAGTTCGACGACGTTTGCAGCAGCATGGACTATCAGGTCGGAGACCATGGCTGCAGTTACCCTTGACGCTGCATCACAGACAGGAGCGACTGCGATGGTGTACTCAACGACGAACCTGGGTGCACGAAAGGCAAAACGTCATTTATTCGGATGAATCCAGGTTCTGTTTACAGCATCATGATGGTCGTATCCGTGTTTGGCGACATCACGGTGAACGCACATTGGAAGCGTGTATTCGTCATCGCCATACTGGCGTATCACTTTGCGTGATGGTATGGAGTGCCATTGGTTACACGTCTCGGTCACCTCTTGTTCGCATTGACGGCACTTTGAACAGGGGACGTTAAATTTCAGATGTGTTACAACCCGTGGCTCTACCCTTCATTCGATCCCTGTGAAACCCTACATTTCAGCAGAATAATTCACGACCGCATGATGCAGGTCCTGTACGGGCCTTTATGGACACAGAAAATGTTCGACTGCTGCCCTGGCCAGCACATTCTCCAGATCCCTCACCAACTGAATACGTCTGGTCAATGGTGGCCGAGCAACTGGCTCGTCACAATACGCCAGTCACTACTCTAGATGAACTGTGGTATCGTGTTGAAGCTGCATGGGCAGCTGTACCTGTACACGCCATCCATGCTCTGTTTGACTCAATGCCCAGGCGTATCAAGGCCGTTATTAGGGCCAGAGGTTGTTGTTCTAGGTACCGATTTGCCGGCCGAAGTGGCCGTGCGGTTACAGGCGCTGCAGTCTAGAACCGCAAGACCGCTACGGTCGCAGGTTCGAATCCTGCCTCGGGCATTGATGTTTGTGATGTCCTTAGGTTAGTTAGGTTTAACTAGTTCTAAGTTCTAGGGGACTAATGACCTCAGCAGTTGAGTCCCATAGTGCTCTGAGCTATTTGAACCATTTTTTAGGTACTGATTTCTCTGGATCTATGCACCCAAACTGGGTGAAAATGTAATCACATATCAGTTCTAGCATAATATATTTGTCCAATGAATACCCGTTTAACATCTGCAATTCTTCTTGGTGTAGCAATTTTAATGGCCAGTATTGTAGAAGGAGGTGGTCCAGTGCCTTTGGATTCCGTTTCCACGCATGGAGGTTTATGTCTTTTCAATACTATTTTAACCATCCAGTATGTCAAAGTAATTGGGACAGACTTTTGTGTGTCAGGATTAGTGTGGTGTGAAACAGAGCAAAGTCATAATAGAACGGAATTTTCGCATTCGCATAGACCGTGCACTACGACAAATGCACCATGTATAACAGAGATGGGAGAGACCAACCCAATTGTCGGCATGCTCTAACAGGCGCACACGCATACCAAAAGCTCCTACATTCCATAGCCCTTCCAGAACTTTGCAGTGATCCGTTGTCTTTGAAGCAGTCGGCAATGCTGTTAAGCCTCTACTGCTCTGTTCCTCATTGATCCTCCGCCGTCGTTTGGCGTCCCATTCAGAAAGCAATAAACTGAATGCAGTGTTGGTGAGACGCTGCAAAGCCATAGAGCACGATGCATGCTACCATCAATAAACGCACGGCGTCTTGGACGTAAATTGTTGTAATTGTTGAAGTCCGAAGCTCATAAACTGGATCTCTGCAGCCATTCGCTTCAATTTTATGTTTATGGAAATACCTTATGCTATTTTGTAGTAGTACAACAATCTTACCAGTGAGATTTGATGAGAAACTTATCAGTTAGCGTGTCTGCTGCAAGTCAACGCTACTGTCGCAAGTACATGGCCCTACATATTTTGAAGTTTGAATCCTGAGCGGCATTTGTGTCTTTTAATTTTATTTGTATAAGAAAACTGGTTTCTCAGAGTAGCAGAAATATGAAAGTAATATGTTTATTAGTTTTAACACAAAAATGGAACTCTAGATATATTGCAGGTGGAATCATATGTGGCACGAACAGCAATTAACATCATCATTTCGGAGTGTGTGACGAATCGTCCTTCAGAAAATATTAGTATTCATATTTAAAATATCAGATGCTTTGATAACTTGTATTCTGTAGCATACAATAATATTTAATACATGTAGGCAAAACACTTACGACTCACAATTTCACTTTAGCATAAGTGCAAAATTTCAAATGATTCTTGTTTGATACTACAAAAAATTTTTTATGTTTAATTATTTCCTGACGTGTGCGGAGTTTAGTGTCAATGACATTGCATGCAGACGATAGAACGTCGAGAGGACGGCTGCTCAGTGTTTGTGATAGATCAGTTGGTCATGTGACGGCCGTCAGACAGACGACACCAGGGGCTACGAATGAGTCACAATCACATTAAGTGACACATCCAGACTGGCGGCAGACTGGCGTTCAGACAGGTTGAGAGGTGGCTATAAAGTTAATATTTAGCATGAACTGAAGTACTGGGGACAGATTCATAGATACATCGCTGCTGCGACTACATTAGCAATGATATATTCAAATAGAGGGACTTTTTCTACTATCGATCATCTCGAAGCAAGAAGACTTTAAGGTTTGCGCCTTACCCGATTGTAACCTCCATTTATTCTGTAATCTGGGCCAGGGAAATGAGACCAGCCTCCGCTGACGGCATTTCAGGTAAACGCTTTGTGAACGAGCCACTCTCACTGATCTTTCTGGAGGACGAGTGCTGTCTCATTATTCGTGCAGCTGGAGATAGGTGACTGCGCCGCATGTACGCCGTTTCGTAGCAGTATATTCAGTTGTACTCTGCGCATCGTGAAACAGCCTTCAGCCTACTTCTCCTGTGAGCAGAGGAGAATCTTTTCCCTTGCCTCCTCTCTGCAAGCATATATTGGGAAGATATTTTGTGTTTGATGGCGGCATAACCTCTGTACGGATACTGATTATTTCTTTCGAATGAAGTTCACATTTACTGAAGTACGTTTTGTTGTTCGTTGATAATTACGAGTCACAAACTTTTACTAAAATATACGTAATGACTGATCAATAAATAAATTCTGTTCGTTGATAATTACGAGTCACAACCTTTTACTAAAATATACGTAATGACTGATCAATAAATAAATTCGTCTACAGACCAGACTTTCTTGCTTCTCATTTTCTTTTCCTTCGTTGCTTAAAGAAGGTATTCTTTGCGAAAAAGCGAGCAGTTAGAATAATATGTGTTGTTCACCGACAGTCTTCAAGTAGATGCCCCTTCAAGGAGTTTGGTGCGTGACACACATAATAACATGTGCATTGGATCGATCCAATTGTAGAGATTCAGACTTTAAAAATGAGCCCAGCGGGATGTGAACAACATAACGAAATCTTATTCGTGTTCATGTCACCTTCACTTACCCTTTATTATGTTTTATGAGAAGGAACATAATTAAAATTTTCTCCCCTTTCATTTGACGTACGCACTCAGGATATCTCTCAATCGACAGTAGTAATTTTTCTTTTTATATAGCCCCCTCTCAATGTGATATTTACAGACTATTATCAGAAGTGAACTCGAATCGAAATAATAACGTGAACTGTAGTCGAATTAGTGACCATTCGCTTAAACCTATCCAAAGAGTTATCAATCCACAAGTAAGCCGCCTCTTATGACATTCACACATCAGCATATATACAGGGTGACACCGAATATTTCCAGGATCACAGAACCGTTCGGTAGTATTTATAAGATTGCTCTCGGCAGCTTATAAGAAGCATAAAGGAATGCTTTTTGCTACATCTCAATCTAAGACAATATACAGGATGTACGTAAAGTCTGGGAACACTTTCAATTATTTATTGCATAAGAACCATACATTGTACAGATGTCATACATATTGCATTTTGAAGAGAAACCCTGAAAGTTTTATTTTTCACATATAATGCGACAGCGTAGTTTGGTAATTTGCTGATGATCAGCGCTAGTCGCAAATATGGCTCCAGATGCATTTCACTCACACTGGGATGTCCGCTTCTCTTTTCCGGGTAGAAGCAACCCGTCGTAAAGAATTTATTGTGCCAGTGGTAAATGGGCTTCTTTGTTGGTGGTTTCTTATCGTACTTGGTTCTAAACATTCGTTGAACAGCAGTAGCTCAGTTGTTTTTGGCGAAATACAACACACAGAAGGTCAATCCGCACCTGATCTCGCCATGTTTACGTCTAGCGCTGACTATCGGCAAATTTCCAAAGTACGCTGTGGTGGTACACACGAAAAAAAAAAAAAAAATTCTGGGTTCTCTTCAAAATGACATATGTATGATATCTGTACAATGTTTGGTTCTTGTGCAATAAATAATTTAAAGTGTTCAGGGACTTTGTATATACCCATTCCGTATGTAATGGATATTTGGAGTGACATCTCGTGGCGATGATTGGAGTGGCGGTCTACAGCGCAGCATATCCGTCGTACTGTACTGCCACTTCGGCGCGAGTTGTTGCCAATTAACGGCTGACAGACTGAAATTCCAGTAACACGTGAGCTTCTTTATGACGTTTTCCCGAATTTCCCTTCTCACACTCTTATGCAAATTCCTATATGAAAAAACCTGATCTTATGAGCTTCATATCTGCTGCGCCATTCAGGAGTTGAGCGGTATCTAATGCCAGCCTCCCACAAGCGGTTTTCGCGGCACCTGGCTCTGCAGTTTGGCCTCTTTACACTTACCTCCTGTGTCCACAAACCGTCCTCGTAAATCATTCTTTTAGCGAAAAGTGAATTCAATTCGTTACATTAGTTTGTAGCCCTTTTCACATACAGACAGGGAAACCGTGTGGGGGATTTTAATTTACAATATTTGGTGTCCATAATTAAAGTTCCAGTTTCAAAACGGTGTAGAACGAGAACCACTGCCTAGAATGACATCAAAAGTGAATAGTACACTACTGACGCAGGGTGAAACGCCGTGGAAAAAAAGAATTAACGAATATTTTACCAATAGGTGGCGCTACATGCGTCTTAACGCTACAAGAGACACGTGAATCGTAATACGACGGTTTTTGGTTAAGTTTCACATTACACCATCCGTACTGTTCAACATGCATGCCTGATCAAGTTCGGCAGCCAACATTTGTGGCACAATTAGTTAGATAATCCCATCGATCACGGTAAGATAGTACTACATTATATGTGGCCGGCCGGTGTGGCCGTGCGGTTCTAGGCGCTTCAGTCTGGAACCGCGTGACCGCTACGGTCGCATGTTCGAATCCTGCCTCAGGCATGGATGTGTGTGATGTCCTTAGGTTAGTTAGGTTTAAGTAGTTCTAAGTTCTAGGGGACTGATGACCACAGATGTTAAGTCCCATAGTGCTCAGAGCCATTTCAACCATTATATGTGAAAATGGGTTTTTAACTGTCCCGAGGCAAGGAGAAACGCATAAAAAGCAGAATGACCTCGGTTTCCAACAGCCGTTACACTGGCAAAAGACATGCGAGATATGCTGCCCACCGCTTTGTGCCACAAGTTGAAATCGATAAACCACATGTTCCACAACAGGTCGGACAGTCTCGGGTTACGTTCAGAATGCGTTGCTCAATGCATGTTTTCAATTCAGCTACGTTCGTAATTGGAGCACTAAAACCAATATCCTTCAGCTAATCCTACAGCCAGAAATTACATGGATTGAGATCAGATAAAGTGGATGGTCAGCCTCCAGAGAAAAGAAAATTCTAGTATTTTTAAAATACCTCTGCAGTAGCCGCTTCAGTGGCTGTGCAATGTGTGGGAGAGCACCATATTGCATACAAATGATCTCCCTCATCATCTAAGCTGTTGAAAAGTTGGAATGACGTTGCTTCGCTAAAGACCCTCTTAACATTTACCAGTGAAGATTCAGGTATCAGGACCCGCAGTACCTATCTCCTTGAAAACAAACGGCCCTAAGATAAACGATGCCGTTAACCCGCTCCAGTCACCTTTGCGGAGTGAAGTGGAACCGGTTGATGTGCGTGCGGAATTTCTGTTGCCCACATTCCACAATTCTGCTTATTGACATGTCCATGGAAATGGGCTTCGTCTGTCCACAGAATGTTCCTTGGCCATTTAGTGTTCACTTCTATGTGAGCAACAAATTCCAGAGCGAACGTCTGTCTTGCTGGCTGCTCAGCAGGAAGCAACCCCTGAGCATGAGTGATTTTGTATGGATAGCAATGGATTTTATCCACCGTGCCCAACGTTCGGGAAATTTCCTGTAAATTGCATGTTCACACACCACTGCGCGACCCCTTCTGTAATGCTGTGGTCACTTCGGATCAACTGCCTTCCTACCTCCGCCATATTGTTCGAAAAGATCTGTCTCTTCAAATTTTGTAATCATTTTCTCCACACTCTTAAAAGCAGACATCGAATCAATGATTTTCATGCCACTGATCGTCCGGAACTTTTGCACCGGAAGTTAAGAACTTTACCAGCAGCGCGCCATCCTTCATTCAGGCAGTCATGCTGAGCGTCCCGAACACAGACTGAGGGTCAGCCGCAAGCCGCGATTCTGTTGATGTACACTTACAGCAGCGTCTACATCTTCATCTACATCTACTTGGATACTCTGCAAATCACATTTAAGAGCCTGGCAGAGTGTTAATCGAACACAGTTCTCTACTATTCCAATCTCGTATAGCGCGCGGAAAGAACGAATAACTATACCTTTCCCTACGAGCTCTGATTTCCCTTATTTTATCATGGTGATCGTTTCTCGCTATGTAGGTCGGTGTCAACAAAATATTTTCGCATTCGGAGGAGAAAGTTGGTGATTGGAATTTCGTGAGAAGATTCTGCTGCAACGAAAAACGCCTTTGTTTTAATGATATCCAGCCCAAATCCTGTATCATTTCACGATAATAAAAAACGTGCTGCCCTTCTTTGAACTTTTTCGATGTACTCCTTTTGTCCTATCTGGTAGGATCCCACACCACGCAGCAGTATTCTGAAAGATAACGGACAAGCGTATTGTAAGCAGTCTCCTTAGTATACCTGTTGCATTTTCTAAGTGTCCTGCCAATAAAACGCAGTCTTTGGTTAGCCTTCCCCGCAACATTTTCCATGTGTTCCTTCCAATTTAATTTGCTCGTAATGGTAATTCCTAGGTATTTAGTTAAATTTGCGGACTTTAGATTTGACTGATTTGGTCGTGTACCCGAAGTTTAACGAATTCCTTTTAGCACTCTTGTGGATGACCTCACACTTCTCGTTATTTAGGGCCAACTGCCAATTTTCGCACCATTCACTTATCTTTTCTAAATCGTTTTGAAATTTGTTTTAATCTTATGATGACATTTTAGTCTATAAACGACAGCGTCATTAGCAAACAACCTAAGACCTATAACACTAACCCATAACGACAGAAATCACTTTTGTTTTACTCGATGACTTTCCCTCAATTACTAGAAACTGTGACCTCTCTGACTGCAAATCAGGGATCCAGTCACATAACTGAGACCATACTCCATAAGCACGGAATTTCACTACAAGTCGCTTATGTGGTATAGTGTCAAAAGCCTTCCGGAAATGCAGAAATATTGAATCTATCTGAAATCCCTTGTAAATAGCACTCAACACTACATGCGAGTAAAGAGCTAGTTGTGTTTCACAAGAACGATGTTTTCTAAATCCATGTCGACTGTGTGTCAATAGATCGTTTTCTTCGAGGTAATTCATAATGTTCGAACACAATATATGTTCCAAAATCCTGATGCATATCGACGTTAACGATATAGTCCTGTAATAAAGTGGATTACTCCTACCACCTTTCTTGAATGTTGGTGTGACCTGTGAAACTTTCCAGTCCTTGGGTCAAATATTTGTTACCTTTTTTCCCCATGACCTTTCCCCATGGGACAATAAGTGCTGCTCTAGTTTGACATCATTTTGCGCAGTGGTTCTGTTTCGACAGCGTTTTGACGCAGTTTACGGACACCCTGTACGTGTCGCTGATTCCGAAGAGTTCGACCGTTCAACACTACATGGCAATGGCACAGTGACGGAGGACTTTAATTCAAAATAATTTGCGAGAAATATTTATGAATTTTGTACGCAAACGTTCCTCTTGAATAAGTCTTTCGATTAGTGGCAACCGTATCAAAATTCCTTCACGTTATTTCTGAGATTGCGCGAACATACAGGTAGAAGCTGCGGTGGGTGACTTTAGTTTATATATAATGGACATTCAAATGTATAATAACTTTCCAGAAAACTCCTGCAGCCTAGTCGAAACAACCTTGGCAACATGTGTCGCCAAGCCTGTTGCCAAACGCGTTTCACTGGGAAGTTCCTAGTCCTTAGACACCTTCGATACAGTCCCGATCCCAATTTATGAGATTTATATATTTTTGGAGCCTTAATGGCAAACATTCGTGGCCGTTGATTTGCTTCGGCCGAAGAGGTGTACACCTGGGTGCAATAACGGGTTCTTAGGCAACCGCAAACATTGTTCCTTGAAGTCATCACATGTTTTGTCTAATAGTGGGATGCATGTAATAATATTTATGGCGATTAATTTCGAAAAATGAAGAGCTTACCTACGTTTTTGCCATATGCCTCGTATTCATTTGACAGTCCGTTACACGTATAGACAGAAGATAGATGGAAGACGACAGATAAGCAGCACAAGCAAACTCGGGTCAAATTTTTTTTGCATGCTCATTCCTATTGTTAGTTACAGCTTTGTCAATACATCACCAGATTACATCAAGTATAGGAAGGTATCTGATATGCCTTGAAGAAACACTTCCAAGAACACAACAGGTTTCTGTAGAACGCTGTTTCCTATACATACCTCACAATGAACGCAAGTAGGTGTGCATATTTGTCAACGCGATACCTTCATCCGATCAAAACGCCGTTGGGTCCTGAGTGGGTACACTGGAGTACACGCTGTGAATCTATGCATGTATTGGTCGGTCACAGAGAAAGTTTACCAGTCGTTATGTCACCATACGGGTTATCTCTTTTGTGAATATGTTTGTTGATATTCGGTGACAATATGAATGGAATGAGCCTGTATTAGCATGTGTTACCGTTTAAAAGCTGGCTTTTGATGCCGAAAACTTTCGTTGAGACTATAACTGGTAGTGTCTGTATAGGAATGTTACATGAAGCATATCGACGTATGTGTGACACGTCACCAAAAGCATAATGTTTACAGATACTACAGCACACGCCACGTCATTTTAACTTTTTCAGTGGTCTTAATTAACTTTTCACAAAAGAAAGTGACTATATATTCCTACTCTCGGTGATTCATAACGAACCTATTGAAAGGTAGTTTTGTAGTACTTGAAATACACCGTATCTACAATAACACATTCGTGTAAACCTTTTCTGTTTTTATTTGTTTCTAGGGTACTAAAGAAGTTTCATGACTTTCTATTGAAGTGTTATACGTGCTCCAAGAAATTTATCAAGAAAAACGAAGGAATCGCTATGCTGTGATTATACTTTTAACAACTGTGGTACTCTAAAACATATTTTATAGCAAAAAAACAAAATATTCGAGTATGAATGGAACGACATTAGTAAAGCCATTTTTGTGAAATTCCCAAAAGAATACAAAAGCTCTTAAAACTTGGAACGCAGGACGCATGGTCATTGATGGACACATGTTTAGACAGGTGTTAGCACTTTCCACCACCAATTTATAAGTTGACGAAGTTGAAAATACATACATACTTAATAGTACAACCAAACATCTAATTTACATATCTCAACTTTTTCTTTCAGATTGTAAGACACCATTGTTTTTACAGTAAAATTCATGAACAGCTAAAGGATAGATTCATGTTTTAAATGCAATCCGTAGTTTCCATGTATACGTTTTACGGAAAGCAGGGTAAGTTAAAAATATGAGAGTATTTCTGTGACTTGCAGGAGTTTCTGGCTGTACGTGAAGTCTAGGAAAGTTGGAAACTAACGCCCGTTAAAACTGTACCCAACACAGTATAATTAGTTCTGTGCTTCTCTGGTTTTTTACTTCAGTCATATGCCCAATTCGCAATACTTAACTTGAAGTTACAGCAGTAAAAAAATATGGAGGCAACATCGAGGAGAGAACACAAAACAATAGCTTACTCATCCATACTTTTAAACCACTCACACTAGATAACTACAGATTACTATGTAAATGATTATTGTATTACAATGCAGGTTATTTCCTCATATTGCAGTTGTCTCCTATATGACTGTTCAGTATAACTGATGAACACTGCAGTTTATTCATTAAGAGTCATGGCCTTAAAGTATCTATCAACGCTCTTGTGTTCCACATGGTCCATAAAATTTGCTTAAATATTCGTACCGCTGAGTAGAATCGTTGCTGCTTGTTTTCCTTCACAAGTCCCACTGCGTATCGCATGCTTAATTTGAAGCGGCGTATAACCGGTAGTTAACGACGGCAGTTTGAAATCACAGTGCAATAAACGCAATTTCAGCAGCGAGCGCTCACACTCCAACAAGATAACGGCAATTGCCGCAGCTCACATAACACAGTGATACTGTTACGCTGCTGTCCCAGACTGCGATTTGGTAAGTAATGACACTCACGTCCGGCATCAAATAAACGAACATTCACTGCGTTTCGCGCAATGGCGATTCACGTTACCACCTTTCACGGTATAGTTTAGTATCTGATTATCGTCGGTTACACTTGAAAAGATTTCCGGTTAAGAACAGTTCATCTGAAGAGCGTTCGATTGCGGATGCAAGTGTGAAATACGATTCGTAGATAGCAGTAAAATAACAAAAACGGTTCAAATGGCTCTGAGCACTATGCGACTTAATTTCTGAGGTCATCAGTCGCCTAGAACTTAGAACTACTTAAACCTAGCTAACCTAAGGACATCACACACATCCATGCCCGAGGCAGGATTCGAACCTGCGACCGTAGCGGCCACGCGGTTCCAGACTGAAGCGTCTAGAACCGCACGGCCACACCGGCCGGCAGTAAAATAACAAAATGGCAATTTAAGAACCGACATGTTGTCAAATGGAAGCCTCCGACATTGTGATGAGACTCTTAACCCATGTCAGCAATATTTTATTGACATATTTTGTACCTTTTTCATGATGTTCAGTGCACACATAACTAAAGCCTATATACAGACATCATGACGAAACGGTTCGTAGATTAGCTATCACATCAGAAGATGGCAATTATATCCCGAAGTCGCCAAAATGTATTTATTTATTTATTTATTTATTTTTGTCGTCAGTCCTCTGACTGGTTTCATAGTTTCATGAGGCCAATCACGAATTCCTCTCACCTCATGGCCCTGAGTAGCACTTGCAACTTACGTCCTTAGTTATCTGCTGGATGTATTCCAATCTGTCTTTCACTACAATTTTTACTCTCTACAGCTCCCTCTGGTGTCAAGGACGTACTTCCGTGATGTCTCAACACACGTCCTACCATCATGTCTTCATTGGGTCAACGTTTCACATACATTTCTTTCCTCGCATATTCTGCAGAGAAACTCCTCATTGCATCCTTTATCAGTCAACCTAATTTTCAACACATTCTGTAGCTCCACGTCATTTGCTTCGTACGTCTTCTTTTCCGGTTTCCCCACAATCCATGTTTCAGTATCATACAACGCTGTGCTCCAAAAGTCTCATTAATTTATCTCATTGCATCCTTTATCAGTCAACCTAATTTTCAACACATTCTGTAGCACCACATCTCATTTGCTTCGTACGTCTTCTTTTCCGGTTTCCCCACAATCCATGTTTCACTATCATACAATGCTGTGCTCCAAAAGTCTCATAAATTTGTCCCTCAAATTAAGCCCTACGTTTGATACTAGTACACTTCTTTTGTTCAGAAATGTCCTCATTGCCAGTGCTGCCCTGCTTCTGATCTCCTCCTTGCTCTGTCCGCCATGGGTTATTTTGCCACCGAGATAGCAGAATTCCTTAACTTCATTTATTTCCTGGTCACCAATCCTGATATTAAGTTTCTCATTGTTCTCGTTTCTACAGCTTCTCAGTACTTTAGTCTTTCTTCGATTTACTCTCATCCAAATTCTGTACTCATTGGACTGTTCATTTCATTCAGGAGATCCTTTAATTCTTCTTCAATTTTACTGAGAATATCAATGCCACCAGCTAATCTTATAATTGATGTTCTTTCACCTTAAATTTTAACTCCACTCATGAACTTTTCTTTTATTTCCATCATTGCTTCTTCGGTGTAGGGACGAAACACTACATCCTGTCTTGCACACTTTTCAATCCGGGCACTTCGTTCTTGGTGTTCCAGTCCTATTGTTCGCTCTTGGTTCTTACACACTTTGTATATAACACGTCCTTCCATACAGATTACTCCAATTTTTCTCAGAATTTCAAATATCTTATACTGTTTGACGTTATCGAACGCTTTTCCCAGGTCGACAGATCTTTTGAATGTGTCTAGAATGAAGTTTTCACTCTACAGCGGAGTGTGCGCTGATATGAAACTCCCTGGCAGATTAAAGCTGTGTGCCGGACCTGGATTCGAAATCGGGAACTTTGTGTTTCGCGGGAAAAGGTCCCGAGTTCGAGTCTCGGCCTGGCACACAATTTTAATCTGCCAGGAAGTTTCTTATGAATGTGTCTTGATTTCTCTTTAGTCTTGCTTCCAGTATCAACTGCAACGTCACAACTGTCAGAACCTTTCCTGAAACCAAACTGATCGTCGCCTAACACACCATCAATTTCCTTTACCATTCCTCTGTACATTATTCTTGTGAGCAACATCGATACATGAGACGTTACGCTGATTGTGCGATAATTCTCCCACTCGTCAGCTTTAGCAATCTTCGGAAATGTGTGAAAGATGTTTTTATGAAAGTCAGATGATAAATCGCCAGACTCATACATTCTAACACCAACGTGAATAGTGGTTTTGTTGTACCTTCCCTCAACGATTTTAGAAATTCTGATGGAATGTTATCCACCCTTCCGCCATATTTGATCTCAAGTCTCCCAGAGATCTTTTAAATTCTGATTCTAATACTTGATTCCCTATCGCTTCTATATCGGCTCCTGTGTTTTCTTCTATCACATCATCAGACAAGTCTTCCCCGTCATAGAGGCCTACAGTGTACTCGTTCCACCTGTCTGCTCTCTCCGGTGCATTTAGAAATACCCATTGCATTGTTAATGTTGCCACCTTACTTTTAATTTGACTGAATGTTGTTTTGCCGGCCGGAGTGGCCTTGCGGTTCTAGGCGCTACAGTCTGGAAGCGAGCGACCGATACGGTCGCAGGTTCGAATCCTGCCTCGGGCATGGTTGTGTGTGATGTCCTTAGGTTAGTTAGGTTTAATTAGTTCAAAGTTCTAGGGGACTAATGACCTCAGAAGTTAAGTCGCATAGTGCTCAGAGCCATTTGCTTAAATCTTGTTTTGACTTTTCTATACGCGGAGTCAGTCCTTCCAACAATCATTAATTTTTCGATTTCTTCACGCTTTTCATGCAGCCATTCAGCCTTAGCTACCCTGCATTTCCCATTTATTTAATTCCTAAGTTATTTGTATTTCTGTATCTCCCATGACTATTAGATTTTCATCTTGCTTTACGTACCGAATTAGCTGTTCAATATCCTCGTATACTATCTTCGGCTTACGAAGTCGGCATATACACCTGATCTATCGCTGTTGGTGTTGGTTTGCTGTCGAATTTGATGGGAACAACCATACTTTCCTATTCATATCGAAACCTATTCCCGTTACGGTATTTTCTGCTGCCGATGAGATTAACCGATACTCGTTTGACCAGAAATCCTAGTCTTATATCCATTTCACTTCACTACCCCCACTATACCTAGATTGAACCTTAGCATTTTCCTTTTCAGATTTTGTATCTTCTCTACCACGTTCACACTTTTGACATTCAACGCCACGACTCGTAGGATGTTATCTTTTCTCTGGTTATCCAGTCGTTTTTCCGTGGTCACCTCCACTTTGGCACTTCCATCCCGGAGAGACCGTATGGAGGCCTGTTCCGGAATATTTTGCCTTTGGAGAGGTAATCATGACACTATTTTAATAATAGGCCAAATGTCCTGTGGATGTATCTTTAATGCAGTGGTTTCCATTGGCTCCTGCACACTTAAGCCGTTGACCATCGCTGATTCTTCCGACTTTAGGGACAGTTTCCAAACCCAAAGGCAAGAAATGGTTGTCTGCTCTAACACCCTCTATTGACATATTACTGTATTAAATTTGGCTGCAACTAAATATTTGTCAGATTTACAAAATATGCAGCTACCAGCAAATTTTAATAGGTACTTCTTATTTCAAGAAAGCCCCACATCCCATCCATAACAAACCAAAGCGATTATGGCAAAATTTTGAAGTTAAATCTGAGAATCAAAAGGACTGCAAATTTCTAAGGACAGCAGTGGAATGAAATATGAAACAAAAATCACGTAGCTTTAAGAAGACAGTCGAAGCCAGATGCCTCATTAAGATATACGGAAATTAGCTGCTTCCGAGATTGTGAATCGACTAGGGGCATCTCTTCAAGTTTACAAATATTTCTGTTTTCATGACAATATCCACTTTTTTCTGTGAGCTCTTTTCGTATTTCACGTGACTTTTATGTATTTTTTCTACCTTTATAGCACTAAAGATGATATTGATTACAGAAAAGAAGCTATTTTGACTTACATTGGTTTCTAGGATAAAAACTGGAATTTCACATACTACGATAAAAATTGTCACCATACTTTGCTACTACAAAGGCAACCAGGCACTGTAAGTGGAGAGAAAACGGACCTACATTATGATGCAGCTCGTAGCAGCAGACAGATTGCATCAAAATGACACGTGAAGTTACTGTACGAATGAACAGTACAGAGATCTACAGAGTTTGGACTTGGTGTGGTTGTAGATGCCAATTTGATCGGGTATTTCGTTTCAGAGGAATTACAAGAGTCTCCGCTGATCACAGGTACTGCTAAAAATGTACAGACACAGTTTCTTATGAAGTTAAGAAATTAAACGCTGGAAACCATCCATTCGTAATTCGCATTGTATGAGTAAACCCTTAGCCGCCTTTGCCACCAACAGCTGAAAAGTGATGTCATAAAAAAAATCGGTCTATGGCGTTGGAATTATTTTCATGGTGGCATATTTGTTTTGATGGTAGTTTTCACAAGAAATAATGTGAAGTATAGCTTGCAGCAATGGGACTAACGCAATAATTAGTCTGTGGAACACTGAAAGTTTCTATAGTGCGTTGATTCATAGTAGTTGATTTGACAGACTGGCTTTGGTGGTCTCGCCTCTGAAAGAATTTATGAAGCGTGCGGTTGGGGAAACATACACATAAGCGAAACTGGCAGGGCAATAAAGGAATATATTAGGGAAAGCGAACGCAGCTCTTCTTTGAAAATCGACATTAAGTTGTTGGAGAACAAATGATCCAGTGAGAAAGAATAAATTTTAACAACGCCGCGTGTGTACCAATCAGAGAACGTAATTTCTACGTGGAGAAACGTCTAGGAATCCGTTGATATCTGTAGTAAATGTTCCAACAACGTCACGGATGACGGTTACGGTCTTCCGTGACCCTCTGGTAAGGAATTAACCAGAAGGCCATTGCTTTCGAGGAGTACAGAAAACTCTCAAGAAATCGTCTCTGCAGTACCATAAGTATAAATATTATTGTATTACTGTTGCATATGTGCTTCGGATCAGTATATCACCTTTACTGATCGTTCACCTTTAATTACACGACGGCCTATCAATGAGTGCCTAAAGAATATTTACCTAATCATTCCCTTTCTGAAGACAAGATGCGGGAGAACGTAAATTAAAATGTGAACGCCAAGTTAGTTTCCCACAATAGAAAGTCCACAATTACCGTATTTTGAGACCTCCAGAAAACTTAATGGTCGAGTAGGCCCTATAGTAACCTGGCCTCCTCTTCAAGCTCCAGAAAAATGCACTTATAGTTAAAAATATACACTTTATTGTATGCTTTCTGTCTATTCACCTGTCCCTTTCCATCATTTAATACGTTCAACCATTAACAACACTAATGGATTATTCCATTTAGAAGTAGTCCCAAGGCTACGGCGCTGTCTATGCACCTTGCCACGGTTCACGCGGCTCACCCCGTCGGAGGTTTGAGTCACCCTCGGGCGTGGCTGTGTGTGTTGCCCTTAGCGTAAGTTAGTTTAAGTTAGATTAAGTAGTGTGTAAGCCTAGCGACCGATGACCTTAGCAGTTTGATGCCATACGAACTTACCACAAATTTCCAATTTTTTTCCAAGGCTGTCTCCCTAAACCAAGTCTCCTTAAACCAAGTCTCCCTATCAATCCCACAGTTCGCTGATCACACCCCTTTACTAGTCCTTTACCCAGCAATCCAGAAGACCTTGAATCTTTATCACTTTACCTTCTGCCGTAACATGGTTCCTCAAGAAATGCCTTCCACATTTTTTTGTGTTTTTTCTTTTTTTTGGTGGAGGGGGGGGGGGGGGGTCATCAGTCTTCTCACTGGTTTGATCATGTGCGAACCCCTACATCTCAAAGTAGCAATTGCAACCCGCGTCCTCAATTACTTGCTGGATGTGTTCCAATCTCTGTCTTCCTCTACAGTTTCTGCCCTCTACTGCTACCTCTAGTACCATGGAAGTCATTCCCTGATGTCTTAACAGATGTCCTATCATCATCTCCCTTCTCCTTGTCAGTATCTGCCACATGTTCGTTTCCTCTCCGATTCTGCCTAGAACCTCCTAATTCCTTATCTTATCAGTCCCCCTAATTTTCAGCATTACATTAACCAGGAAATAAGTATATGTCTTCTACATATGATCCATACTATGCAAGCCATTGTGAAGCGCTTGGCAGATGGTTTTTTCCACTGTACCACATATTGTATTTTATTCTTTTTCCTTGCAACTGTAGAAGGCATGAGGAAAGACTTCTGCTTGCTCTAATTAGTGTAATCGTGTCTTTGACGTCTGTGGCTGAACGATATGTAAGGAACTACAGATTCCTCATTTAATATTGGTTGTTGAAACTGTGGAAATAGTCTTTCGCAAGGTAGTTAACCTCTATTTGAAGCATCTGCCAATTCTGTGCTTTTCAGTGCACCCATGACGCTCGACCGTGGGACAGACAGACCTCTTATGATTTATGATTTCAATCTGTGTACAGGTTGAATATCGCTCTTTATTTCCTGTGCAGCAGTCGAGGGTTAGTCGCATGACCACCGTGTCCGGTTAACTCACAGTAAAATATCTCCGGCAAACTATCGGCTGTAAGCTAATACGAAAAACCCTTCAACAAAGTAACCACCACAAAAGTCCACAACACAGTCTACGAAGCAGCTGAACGCTGGGTCTGCCTTTCTCTACTTTTTGTCATATCTGCAAAGCCTTGATCTGACCCATCCTAGAATATGCCGTTGTCGTCTGTGTCTATCTCCCCTCCAGATCCGTGAACAGCTTGCACACTTTCTTTCTGTTATCGCATCCACAACCCTACTCTACAGAAATCCTTCGCTATGTTATCAAAGCCTCGTCCTTCGTCATCGTCACTGAGAATATCGATGTACATCTCCTATTCATCCCACCGATGTGACTTCAATAACTCTACCGAGAGAAGTGGTACCGGTACTGTGGTAAGACACATGATTTGCAAACAAGTTAACGGATTCAAATTCCCACTTGATCATCCAGATTTAGATTGTCCGTGATTTTCTTGAATCGCCGTTAAAAAAGGCGTAGCCAATGTCCTTTCCAATCGTGTTCCAGTTCGAGACTGTGCCAGTTTCTCTAACCGACATTTTCGTTGCCGGGAAGTGAAGCCTTATCTCCCGCTTCTCAACAACCCTGTCATTTCCTCCAATAAAAACATCTCCCAGCTACATGAACACATGTTCAAAGTCTTCTCAACACAACTTCAATAGCTTTCCTAATGCAGAATACTACATCCATCCTGAAGCTTATTCTTCTTATCTAATGTAACACTTCTTTCTAGACTTCCTACTAGTAGCCCATTTTCCAAATTCCAAGCCTCCAACTACTCAACATTCCGCACTAAACACTATTTAAACTTCCAAAGTCCAACGTATTTTCACCCAGGATAGGTCACTTTCGCTCTCGTCAGTATTCAGTTACTTGCTTTTCACGAGAGCACTCCTGAAGAAGATCGGTATGTCGAATTGTCCAACAAATGAAACTGATAGCGTCTCGTTACCCATAAGATTTTCATTACCAAATGAAAAATTATCCAGCAGATTTTTAGTGAGATGGGCGTTCGGAGACTAGTTAAATGCCTGCTGAGCACTGATCGCTTGAGTGTGTTGTGCTGCAGTGCTGTTAGCTGAATGGATACATTTTCCCCTGTTAGCAATTATTTTCTGTGGACAGTAAAACGAACATAGTACAGAACATGCTTGCTGTACACGTGAAATATTAACCGTGTTGACAAGTTTTATGTATTTGACGTGGTCATGGCAAGAATCCCTATAACAGAAAATCATTCAGTTGCTCATAGTATTAGTGTTAGCTAGTATTAGTTCTGTCATGTTCCGTAAATCATTTTCCCGATTATTTTATCGATATGATGTGAAACAAGTCAGATTACAAGATATATATACAAACATGAATAGCGCAAATATTAATATTACTGAAATTTTTAGTTCTACACAGGCAACTACATTTAGAGTTACAATAATTTTTTTGTTACCATTTCTGAAACAGAAATTCGTCCATGGTGTAGAGTGAGTTGTCCAAAAGAAATGATTTTAAGCTAGATTTAAAACTTGATCTGCTACCTGCCAGACACTTTATGTTGTTGGGAAAATGATCAAAGATTTTTGTTGCTGAATAATGTACTTTTTTTGAGCAACTGACAGTTTCAATAACGGATAGGAAATGTCATTTTTCCCCTCTAGTGTTGTACGTATGAACATCACTGTTCTTCGTGAATTGAGATGGATTATTTGTAACGAATTTCATTAGCGAATATATGTACTCTGATGGTTCAGTTAAAATACATAACTCCTTGAAAAGGTGCCTGCATGACGTCCTTGGGTGAACACCACTAATTATTCTCACTGCTCTCAGTACTTTATGTCTAAGTGGTGAGTTACCACAGAAAACTATTCCGTAAGACATTATTGAGTGGACATATGCAAAGTACGTCAGGAGGCTGATCTGTTTATTACCAAGAGTAGCGATTATACGAAGAGCGAAAGAAGCTGAACTTAGTTGTTTGCGAAGCTTATTAATATGCTTCTTCCTGTTTAAGTTGTGATCAATGTGAACACCCTAAAATTTGGAGACCTCTACCCTGTTAACTGAGACCTGGTCATAAGCTACACCAGTTGTCGGTATGACTCTATTCGGTGTACAGAACTGGATATAGTGAGTTTTTTTTTCAAAATTCAAGGAGAGTCCATTTTCTGAGAACCATTTAATAATTCTTTGAAAGACATCCTTAATAATATCTTCAGCTGCTTTTTTTGGAATGGGATTTATTTTAACACTCGTGTCATCTGCAAAAAGTACTAGTTCCGCTTGCTGAACGTTAAGTGGGAGGACATTCACATGAATAAGGAAGAGCAGAGGACCTAAAATTGAATCCTGTGGGACTCCCTTTGTGATAACATTGTTGACTACCCGGGCTACGTCCGGCGAACTTAAGTAAGGCATTAAGAGAATGACACTGGCTTACTGTCCAAAATAAATATCAGGATATGGCTATTTTGTCAAAAACTGACATTTTGATCCCATGGCTGTATACAGAATATAGGTTGACTCTCACACAGAAGATCACAGCAGCCAGCTATTTTTTAAAATGCTATTTACTTATTTAAACAGCCCCGTTACCCGTTTCGAACCAACAGTTTCATCTCTGGACGGCTAGTTAATGTTTTACAGTAGATTTTTCTTTTTGTTTCCCCACCTGACGAAATTTCCTTGGGGTGGTCGTGCCGATGAAGAATCCCTCACATTATGTTCCAGTGCAGCTTTCTCATCATCTTGCAGCAGCAAAAACTGTATAATGCACTTTTTGTTTAATGTATAAATAAGCACATAATGAAAGGCAACACTCACACACTAAGAACTGTCATCACTTGGAGTTGTGTATACAGGTATATATGTCTCTAAGCAGTTGCGAACGCCGAAAACAGAACCACCATGTATAGATCTCCAGTAGATACTTCGGCAATTCCTTGGAGTTTCCGAATCTACATCTACATCTACATCCATACTCCGCAAGCGGAGGGTACCCTGAGTACCTCTATCGGTTCTCCCTTCTATTGCAGTCTCGTATTGTTCGTGGAAAGAAGGACTGTCGGTATGCTTCTGTGTGGGCTCTAATCTCTCTGATTTTATCTTCATGGTCTCTTCGCGAAATATACGTAGGAGGGAGCAATATGCTGCTTGACTCTTCGGTGAAGGTATGTTCTCTAAACTTTAACAAAAGCCAGTACCGGGCTACTGAGCGTCTCTCCTGCAGAGTCTTCCACTGGAGTTTCGCGATTACTAAATGATCCTGTAACGAAGCGCGCTGCTCTCCGTTGGATCTTGCCCGTCCTCCTTCGCTCTAGGTCATACGTCACATGTATGATTCATATGTTAAAGTCTGATACCCTTTGGACCGATAATGCTGCATCTACGAACAGCTAAGATCCAGTAACCAATTTGTGCCCAGATACCCTGTTTAGAATGGGATGCAAGTAGAAATATACTTTTTGAGGAGCCTTCAGCTAATAAATGTACGCAGTGTGGAAATATCGCTTACATTCTTTGTGAAAATGTTTTGGATAATATGGAATACCGCTATAAAAAAAAAGAAAACATTGCTCGACTCAACAAACTCGTGACTATTCCGTCAGGTCTGAAAGAAAATCAGATTGGTTTTCTGTAGTTAGCTACACAGAATCCTATCTAATTCCTTAAATCCCAATTAATATATTTCTGTTTCTGTAGATATCGGTGGTAACTACTTCCAAAGCATTCTCAGTACTTCAGGATGAGTGATGAAAAGTTGTCACGGCAGTATATTGCGATGGGTATTTGTGAAACCCATATTGATGATAACTGTTACATAACTTGGGCTTATATAAGACAGAAAATAGGTGTCCAGAATCATTTGGCTGTATTGTATACCTTGAGATGTGTCTAGTATGGACGGCAGCTGAACAAGTAAATCATTTGCACATTTACAAAATGGTTCAAATGGCTCTGAGCACTATGGGACTTAACTTATAAGATCATCAATCCCCTAGAAATCAGAACTACTGAAACCTAACTAACCTAAGGACATCAGACACATCCATGCCCAAGGCAGGTTTCGAACCTGCGACCGTAGCGGTCTCGCGGTTCCAGACTGTAGCGCCTTTAACCGCTTGGCCACCCCGGCCGGCGCGCATTTACATATTAGTTCCGTATCACGATGTATTAGTGAATGCTCGGAGCATTTCTGTCCTAAAACCTTAGAAGACTAGAGATGATATGTGTTGATAGGGGTCTCTGTCTCTCTCTCTGTCTGTCTGTCTCTCTCTCTCTCTCTCTCTCTCTCTCTCTCTCTCTATATATATATATATATATATATATATATATATATATATATATATATATCTGTCAGTGTGTGTGTGTGTGTGTGTGTGTGTGTGTGTGTGTGTGTGTTTAGAAAAGACATAGATTACCTCTAAAGCACGGTGCAATTTCTTTTCTTGGTCCGATCGGTCATGAAATGCAAACCACAATGAAAATCAAAAAAGTTGGATTCGCAACATTTAACTTCACCTTCCAGTTACGTCTCTACATAGTCCCCACTTCGACTTAGACACCTGGCATAATGTTGTACCAACTTTCCAATAACATCGACATTGAAGGCAGCCGCATGTGCTCTCTGCCAGTTCTCTACGCTGGTTGGCAGCTCGTTGTATATGCAAACATTCTGTTCTCGTAGCCAGCGGTTTATGTGAGCAAAGAGATGAAAATCAGAGGGAGCCAAGTTCTGCTGTAAGTTGAGTGATCAAACCACTTCCCATCGAAAACGCTGCTGGAAAATCTTTATTTCCTTTACAACGTGCGGCCGACTATTGTCAGGAACAAGGAATTTGCACTCACGCATGAACAAAACATCGAATGAAATAAGATATAACCTCTCAATATGAAGACAGCAAATTACATCGCGCACCTCACGCTTGACAGAAGACTGTACTGTACTAGACATACGTATGTGGTCACTATACGGTCAGAATAGAAAAGTGTGACACGACGCGATCGACGGACATACTAGAGACACTGCGCAGCAGCTCTGCATAAAGCTTCATTGGACTTTTCACTGTGGTTTTAAATTTCACGACCGATCGAACCTCGACAAATAAATAGCCATTGTACTTATAATTAGCCCTGACACTCACGATATGGGCAGTGTATAATTTAATGATCCGGAATGAAGTTGGAAATGTAATCTGACTCGTGATTTGAACATTAAATAATTACACTACACATAAACTTTCATAAACTTAGCGTAACGCAAATAAATGGGCCTGTATGTCTTGTACGTAGATAAGAATGGCTTATTGTTAATTTTGTTTAGTGCCAGCCCGAGAGCTAAGTGCTTATTCATTAGTGTATTTGTGAGTCGTCAAGTTAGCTCATGTAGTATAACAAGATGGTGGCCAAGCAGCGTGGCACACTCAAGTTGCCGAAATACAAGAGAAATAGCAAAGCTAGTTTTCAACTGAAAACGAGAGATATGAATAAAAATTTCAGTATATTGTGAGTAAATACTAACAAACAAGCATTTCCGGTATATGGATGTACAAGCATAAGAGCCCCTAATGTGTCATTCGGGTCTGTGCGACCGCCGTGTCATCCTCTGTCAATGACGTAGTTGGAAGTAGCATTGGTGGTTGTGGGGTAGCACATAGCTCTCCTGCCCATCATTGAGTTTCTTGACCTGGGACTAGTTGCATTTCACTGTAGTAGCTCCTGAATTGAAATCATTATGTTTACAGAATCCCATTCCAGTTATTCCAACAAAGAAAAATCGTTCGTTGTACCAGGAATCGTACGCGGGTTCTCCGCTCAGCAGCCAAACACACGCTGATCACTGAGTTATGGAGGCGTACCGATGAGAGGGTACGTCGTTAGATTTACATCACGAAGGAAAATACTGCATGTGAGATGGAATAAATTCCAAACTTATACGTCACCAAACTTTGAGCCCCTATGTCATTCCACGGAGCACTTGACTTCATGACTGCTACCGGAAACCTTCCAATAAATAGAACCGAACTAACCTTGCCACGAAAACTGAATTTCACATGAAAATAATCTTAGATTCGACTGTATGTATACAGAGAACTATGTTAAATGGGATGCCTGATCATGAAGCGTATTGGCAGACTCGGCCACATAATATCTGTACGTCGATAAGTACTGAAGGAAAACTTATTACTTTTATCAGAGCGAATATTTTTGGTCATAGATCATCAGGAGTACTTAACTGTTAAGACAAGAAGTCATTTCGTCTATTTTCAGTGAAGTAAAGCTCAAGTATTGTAAGTAGCCGTATGGCTTACCGAAGCAATTACAACTGCTCATGGAAGAACTGATCGATCGACAGCAACTGGCAGAAGGAATTATAGAAAATAGTGACAGTCCCTTGTGAGTATCAGTGGTCCTCGTCCTAAAAATGTCGACGGATGAACTCAAGATATTTTAACATGCAACCTACCACCGACGCCTATCCGATACCTAATATCACAGCGCTGCTTAACAATTGAGGCAGATGCTAGTACTTATCCACAATGAAGTAGCATAGTGGGTACCATAAATAGAAGCAGTTCCGGAAGACAGACCTAAAACATCTTTTGTGCCCCATGGAGGCGTTTTCAGTATTACCCAATGTCATTCGGGCTTAGAAATTCGCCAGCTACATATCAAAGATTGCTAAATGGAGTTATGTGTGGTCTGAAGCCTAGGAATTGTGTGGTATATCTCTATGATGCTAGATTTTTCGGAAGATATGGATGAACATTTGAAACGGTTGGAGGAAGTATGCGACAGACTAAAAACAATGCTTTTTATGCTAGGTATTGACACATGTTATTCTGCACAGATTCTAGTCAACGTCATGCCACTAATGACGGCTTCTAATTGGTGTGTTGCTCTAAATATAGTGAAGAAATAATACACTGCATGTTTCTGAAGCCTAGCATGAATGACAAAACAAAAACTTATATGAAGGAAATCATGGCGGCTGCACAATTCTTTTGGAATTCTTAATGAAACTGATGTTAAGGTCACCCCTCGGTCAGGAGGTGAGTGGTCACCGCGGTTGGACAGGTATGCAGTGACATTTACAAGTGTCTGCAACCGAGCTCTGATGCCTGGTAAGTGTTCCAGACTTTCGCCCAGAGGCAGCACTGGAACAGCGATATCTGTAATAACATTCAATTAACGTGATTGCTACAATGAATATCGTCTTCTCTGACGTGCAGCAAATGGACCCAGCAGCTCGCTTAAGCGTCGGCGACGATTGAGAGACAGTGGACACAGCTCAAGTCGCTTAACGGCAGGTCATTCCACTGCCTGACAGTAATGTAGAGCAGTGTGCGGCAGCGGAAGCTAATGAAGCAGCTCGAGGGCGTGCCTCAATGGATACGAAGGGCCTCACGGCTGTAGAAGATGGACGCACGCTTAGATCTGTACCCACATCATCTTCCGAATGTCGTGAAGACGAAAGTCAAAGGTTCCCTCAACTTACGCAGCCTACGGCAAGGAAGACAGAACATGTACAGTCTTGTAGGTAGCACTCAGGCGCCCATGCAGGAGGCATAAGACGGCACATTGCAGTCAGTCAGTTTGACGCTACACCAGAGGAAGGCTCAGTATGACCATATCTTCTAATAATCATGGCTGTGACCAGTCAGTACTGGCAGAAACCACAACCGTCATGCAGCAGTCTCGTGGTTGAATTCAAACAGGCAGCAAGCAGCACACCACGGTTAGCCAATAGAGTTAACCCGCAAGTAGCGAGGATGTCATTCTGTCGGGATCGGTGATGACCAGACAATGAGGACGGGATGTCTGAAACAGGGGTAATTAAAGCCAGACGCCAATTTACTGTAGGAGGTTAGGCGGTTATCTACCACGTCAGCACTCCTGTCCACATCCTGCTGCCGAAATCACCGACGTTTTTCCTGCCTACGCGTTTCTGATCAGTACTAGAACGCCTTGGAGAAGCGGAACTTCGAAGTTGCATGTTATTACTCTATATTCGATAGTTTTCAAAACTACATCATACGCAGAACGACATCAGACTGCACCATTTCCGCTCTGCTCGCTATGTAGCATTGAGTAACGATCGTTGCCCCGCTTTTGTAGTACTGGAGCTTTTTGTATGCTATAGATTTCGATTGTGACACACCGTCTTAGTCGTACTTGGTTCTTTGTGGTGTCGAGAAATAGCTTTGAAAATTTGTACACTTTGGAACATCGTTTCTGTACGACGGTCCTCCCTTCTTCAAATAACTTGTCTCAGATTCTGAGTTGACGTCACCCTATAACTAGTTCATATATGTTGCTTATATTTACAAAGGTTTGTATTTAGCAGTTATTGTTTAACAACTCACTAGAGTGGGTTTTACTGCTCATTACCACTCCATTCCTTAAAATCTAGGCCGGCCAGAGTGGCCGAGCGGTTCTAGGCGCTTCAGTCTGGAACCGTGCGACCGCTACGGTCGCTGGTTCGAATCCTGCCTTGGGCATGGATGTGTGTGATGTCCTTAGGTTTGTTAGGTTTAAGTAGTTCTGAGTTCCAGGGGACTGGTGACCTCTGATGTTAAGTCCCATACTGCTGAGAGCCATTTGAATCATTTTTTTAAAATCTAGTTTTAATCTGTAAGTACTATAATCTGATGACAAGTATTACAAGTAAGTCTAGATATTGGTTACAAATGTCGTCAAGTCATTCTATGGGGATCTGATGTGATGACTGGTCTGAAAGTCTGGCAGCTTAACGCCTCGAGCGTAAATAGTGCATCACTTTGCTATAAGAAACACGGCTGTGCTACTAGTTGAAATATAGTAATAGCATTCCGACGATGCTGTTCTCAAAAATGTTGAATATGCCTCAACACCAGTTCCGTACAAATACGTTCTTTTTCTTATCTGATTAACTCATCAATCGAGTGTAGTAGTTCTGGATCCAAGGTGTTGATAAGAAAGATTAGATTCTGTGTAGGTAGAATACTCAAACTTTTATCTCGATAGTACAACACTGGTGTTGAAAAATAGTGCCATTGGTCAAGATGCCATAGTTCTGTGGTTCCACCCTTTCCATACCTCTATGTTCTCCATCCAGGTTCGCTATTAAAGGTTTTGGCAAACAGAGTAAATCCAGTGGGTTCCTACTTTCAGAAAATGTGGTTTAGGTTCCACTACTTCCATGTGACATTGTGTGGCATCGTATATGTCTCTGAACAATCGTACTATCCTAAATGCACAAACATTTACAATTCCTGTTTTATACTCCTACGAAACATTTGTTGTAGGTGATCCATATCGAATGACTAGACACTGAGGAGGAAATGTCTCAAACAGGGGTATTTAAAGGCAGACATCACGTCATTGTGGCAGGTTAATACTTCTTCTGTCTCTAGCTGCACCCATTTACTCAAGGTGTCCCAGTTCATCGGGTACAGATGAATGAGCACTGATAATGTGCCTTAGGATTTAGTACCGGAAATCTGATCTATATGAGTAAACTCGCCTTTTGTAACCTCGTCTGTGGCTTTGTTACAAAATAGTGATATATTCCTTTGTCCCATTTCCACTAAATGCTAAATTTCTGTGACGAATTGTTAAGGCATTATTGATGCCGAATTTACTGTACCTGTTCATGTACTGAGTGATATATGGTTACTTGCGTACACACAATTTGAAGTCTTGCACCATTAACACTGTCTACAAGTATCCGTAAAAGTCCGGTATTAGCCATCTTCTAAAGTACTCAATCGTTTCTGAATGCCTGCCAGGTTATTTTCGGCTGTTGGTAACGTATTGTGTCCACATTACAGATTTCTTTAGCTACCTTCCGTATCGCTCTAGTATAGTTCAGTAGATTACGTTTCAGGATCGTTTGGTGAGTCGTATCTAAATCTAAAACCAACAGAACGGTGGTGCTCAGAAGTGTTCCAAGGGTCGCCAGAGGAAGTAGCTGTAACGTAAGGTGAGGTGAGAGAGGCAGCCAAAAGTAAGGTTAAATAATCGGATGGCAAGCCAACCCAGGGACGGCTGAAAGACCGACCAACAACCAAATCAATTCCTTTCCGCCGGACCAACCGGACGACAACGGAAAGTATCAGCCGAGGAAGAAGATACTAGCAGCACTACGTCTTTAAAATTGGCGTCTAAAAACAGCCAAGGCACAATAACCACTCTTAAGAAAAAATAAGAACAAACAAGTAAAAGACTGTCGAACTACACGTCGTGCCGGACAGCATCAACACGGAGAGGAGAAACACACTGCCGGAAAATTACGCTAGCGACTAGGGCAGGTCACTGGAGCGTTAACGGCCACAGGGCAGAAAATACCGCTGGTTGACTTCACTGGTAAGTCACAACCAATTTAATAGTTAAAGACCATACAGGACGATGGCTGCAGAATTTCGCCAACTCCAACACACCAATGTTGCCGCCAGCCGGAACGGCCCAGCCAGCTACAACCGACAATGAATGAAGAGTTGTCACAGCAACTGAGGTTTCATAACAGGTTAACTAATCACTCAACTTCAGTGTCCAGGTTAGGTGGGCAACGAACTTTGTAGCTCACGCAGCTAGTTTCTCACAATCTGACCGCATGTGCATGACTCCAGTGGTCCCGGCCTGACCCCGCGCCATAGAGATTTCATCGCTGCTCTATCCCAACCAACTGACTGCCACACACACCACCACACGGAAATATAGCGGTCACACCAAAGATGGTTCAGCAGTACTAGTATCGATAAGCGCTGCTGCTGCCACTGTCGGAGGCAAGTCAGCAACTCTTTATGGTAGTAACTCAGGGAGAAAAAAGACGCCTCTCGATTGCGACAAAATGCCAAAGAGCAAACGGCATGAACGCGAGCTGACCATGGCTCAAACATATCCCAGAACAGGACCAACTGGCTGTCACAGTCAGCGCCTGCATCGCCCATGGAGGTTACACCACCTTTTAATATGTATGTTTCAGCATCGGTTGATATGTGGTGCCTCAGAGCAGCTCATACTTCTGTTCCGTAATTTTAGTTATTTCATGTATTCCATATGCATTGTTGCAACAACAAATTTTGAGAGAACTGGAAACCTCTAAAAGGGTTATTAACTTTTTCCTGACAGTCCGTATGATAACTGTGGTCATTTATCTCCGCCCATCATATAATATACTTTCCTGAAAGGAAAAAATGTTTGTCAGTAACGCCAACTACCTTGATACCAGCGACGACACTTATTCCAAATACTGACGTCATTTAAAACCGTAAAAGTGGAGAAACATAAGATAATTTCCAGAATGAGATTTTCACTCTTCAGCGGAGTGTGCGTTGATATGAAACTTCCTGGCAGATTGAAACTGTGTGCCCGACCGAGACTCGAACTCGGGACCTTTGCCTTTCGCGGGCAAGTGCTCTACCATCTGAGCTACCGAAGCACGACTCACGCCCGGTACTCACAGCTGTACTTCTGCCAGTATCTCGTCTCCTACCTTCCAAACTTTACAGAAGTTTCATAAGATCATCTGATCCAAATATGTCTTTTCAATTGATAAGAAGCCATTTCACTATTAAAACTGCACTTGCTATCACTATAAACAAGTTTTCGGGACAAAAGCTTCGAAGAGCTGGATTGTACTTACCAAATTGAGTCTATATTCATGGCCAATTCTATGTAGTTTTTGAAGTGTAGCTGAATCAACAAACATTTTTGTATCCCTTAACTAAAAACAGAAACAAAAAGTACACGATGATTACATTCTCACATCAAATATCGTTTTTACCGAGATACTGTAATAGTCTGTAATGAATTTTGTTCAAAATAATGTGCAATGAAATGTAGAGGCAACGATGTACTATAAATTCATGATTAATCTTTCACGTCGTTGGATTCATTTGTAAAGCTGTTTTCTCTTCATTCCCACAACCACCCTTATCCCAACGACTACAGTTATGCCAAATACTGTCATTATTTGGAACTATAAAAGTCTCAAAGTTTCACATGGGTCTCCTGGGTGTATACATAGTAGCAAAAACCTAAGCCTAATCACATTACGTGTCTCCATATCAAGGACGTGCCTGTCAGTTATAAGTTGTTTGTTATCTTCATCTTGATTTTCATCTAGAAAGTAATCAGCCATGTGGATACGTAGAATTCAATTACATCCCTGTGTATGTTAATACTTCAGGTTATGGAATCGATCCTACGTCACAGTACACAGGTTTTCGTGTATGATATTGCTGTCAGTTCTTGCGGCGTGACATTTCTTGCTACATTTAACATAACTGTCATATAATATACAAATAGAATTGACAGACAGACCAAAGTGTCTATGTTACACGCCTTTTTTTATTTCTGATATCATATTTATATGCGTGTTTCACGTGACTTTATAAGTTCAAATTTACACAAGTAGTTCGAGTAAAATACATACAAAAATATGTACAAAATAGATAAAACCTGATGTTAACTGTTTTGAACTGTGTATTGAGGAAGTTTGCGTTGCTGCAAAATCTGTGCCTGTTGTGTAATGAGAGTGTCACTTCGAACTTGGACCCGATGGTAATCCACTATTTCCCTGTCAAATTAGACATTTTTTCATGCAGGGGACAGTGATAATCCAAACACTGTTAGAGGTCTCTATATACATTTCATTCCGTAACTCTGTTCATTAACGCGATAACTGCCGCACGCTTAGCCATGCTAGGCCTGGCACACGGCGTTCTGCGTGGCAAGCATTTATGAATCACATACACCCTCACGCCACTTAACGTGTTAATTGAGTTATCAGGGTGTTCAGTCGTATCTCAACTTGTTCTTTAATGTTCTCTAATCTAAATGTTTCAGATCTTCTGTCATCCTGTCCCTTCTCCTTGTCAGTCTTGTCGATGTATTCGTTTCCTCGACGATTGTGCCGCTTACATCCTCATTTCTTACCTTGGCAGTCCACCTAATTTTCAACATTCTGAAGCAGCGCCACACCTCAAATGCTTCAATTCTCCTCTGTTCCGGTTTCCCCACAGCCCACGTTTCACTACTATGTAATGATGTGCTCCAAATGTACTTTCTCAGAAATTTAGAAACGTGTCCTTAGAAAAATTTATGAATGATTGTGCTGATAACCTCTTACGTTATATGATTTTCAAACAGCCGAGCAAAACTGAACGTACTCAGACATTTCTCTCTTTACTTATTCTGATCGTCACTAAACTGACACACAATATTTTTAGCGCAACGCAGTCTGACTTTCAATAATCCCTACAAAAGAATGGCCTTGACTAACAGTAACCTATACCTTTCAATTTCTTCCTTACATTGAGGCTTATGTCTGGTACAAGCGGACTCGCGCAAGGTATGTCCTTTATTCCAATTCTAGTCTGCTTCTGCTTTTTATATCCTCGTTGCTTCGTCCGCCATGGGGTATATTTCTGCCTAGGTAGCAGAATTCTTTCACATCGCCTACTCTGTGACCCCCAATTCTGATGTTCAGTTTACTGCTGTTCTCTTTTCTGCAACTTCTGATTACTTTTTCCTTCGTTCGATTTACTCTCAATCCCTACTTGTACCTTGTGTATTCCTTTCAACAGATCCTGCAATTCTTCTTCACTTTAACTGAGGATAGTGATGTCATCAGTGAATCTTGTCATTAATAGCATTTCGCCCTGAATATTAATCCCTCCCATAAACTTATCTCTTATTTCCGTCATTACTTCTTCTGTTTGAAGATTGGACAGTAGGGGCGAAAGATTACATCGCAGTCTTACACCCTTTTTAATCGAACACTTCGTTCTTGGTCTTAAAGTCTTACTGTACCCTCTTGTTTCTTGTACATGTTGTATATTACTCGTCTTTTCCTAACTTATCCCTGCTATTTTCAGAATTTTGAACATTTTGGCTCAACGTGAACGTGTCTTGATTTTTCATCTGTCTTTCTTATCAACTGCTACATTAGAACTACCACTCTGCTGCCTTTACATTTCCTGAAGACAAATTGATCATCGTTCAACAGATCCTTAATTTTCTATTTAATTATTCTATATATTATTATTGTCAGCAGTTTAGATGAAATTCTCTATTAAAGGTGAAACGGCCACGTGGGTGCAGCAGAACAGTTCGCGTTTAGTGTCGCTACGAGGTCTTGCAGGGTGAGGTATGTAAGAGGCGAGAACGGCGTCAGATGTTAGGTGATCACTGAAGGACACGAAAGTGCCACGTAATTGTGTGAGATAGTGTTATCAGCACCTGGTAGAATTTGAAACATGCCTCATTGTGAGTTTCCTTTTTGTCGGCTGATCTAACGGTGTAACATCCACTTTTGTGGGGCATTCGGATGTTGGAGCGCATAGAAACGTGAAGGGGGGCACACCCGTCGTCAAGGTTCCGTTCGCCCCCTTCAAATGGTTCAAATGGCTCTGAGCACTATGGGACTCAACATCTGAGGTCATCAGTCCCCTAGAACTTAGAACTACTTAAACCTAACTAACCTAAGGACATCACACACATCGATGCCCGAGGCAGGATTCGAAGCTGCGACCATAGCGGTCGCGCGGTTCCAGACTGAAGCGCCTAGAACCGCTGGGCCACACCGGCCGGCCGCCCCCTTCACTTCTGCGCTTGCAATAGTCTGTGTCACCCTGCATCTTTGCATCTTTGGTCCAATGCCAACAGCTGCCGGCATAGGGAACCAGCATTCCATACATAGGTTGTCGTTAACACCACGCACAAAGCGTGGAGGGGAGCTGTGACCGTGGTACATGGACTGGTGATGAATGACGTCCAGTTGTGATCCGAAATAAATCTTGATTCTGAACTACGCAGGATGACCATCATAGTCGTATAAGGGGAGGACCTTGGGAAAGGTCCCTTTCTTGCAATACTTTGAAGAGGCGCAATAGTTTTACTCCTGCCGTAGTGGTGTGGGGAACCATCGGTTTGATTTCAGTTATGATTGATTAGAGAAAACTGTGACGTCATGATATTAAGTCAAAGACGTGAAGCACCTTCATGCGTTACCTTTCATGCGATCATATCATGCTGTCACTTTTAACTTGACGATGGTTGTCCAAATATAGCACGTGTCTCTATGAAACATATGTGTGATGTTGAGGTATTCTCGTTGCCAGCAGCTTCTGCCACAGACAGAACATGCGCGGGACCAAATCGGTCATCAACTTCGTAAGATTGCTAGCATCAATGTTATCAAGGACCAGTTACAACAGCGGCCAGCCAGCTTGATTAGGAGAGAGTACAACGGCTTTATTACACCCTTCCTAATCGAATCAGTGCATGCATAAAGGCTAGGTGACTACAATTTCATACCAGCAAGTGATCTCATACTGCCAAATTCTTAGTAAATTAGACTCGATTTTTTAATCACTGAAACAACAACACATTCTCTTTCTACTTGTGAAGTTTAATTTCGTTTATCCTCCTAGTGGTTACTTTACTTTTTATTTCTATCGTTGTGGATTGGGGTGAGCGCACAATAGTATTTTAGGGCCAGTGAAGTAATCTTTCACCCGTTTGCGGCCGTATGACAAGGCATATTATCGAGCTGTGCTGTAACACCTACAAGATACAAGCTTAAAGTGAGTTTCGAGGATGAATTCGTTACAACACAGTAAAGATTGTGTTCTGCCTGAATTACTTGTCTCCAAGAACGTATCACTCTGATTTTCAAGGCTATAGTGTTTTCCTCATTGACTTGGACAGCCTCATGTTTGAGACGTTTTCTGCCGGAGACTCCATTATCCTGTAGAAAACGTGACTCAGTGGTTCAGCTACCATTCGCACCCTGTGAACACGCAAAATTCCAATTATATCTAGTAAATTTAATTCTCTCCTACCGCTGAACCACCATTGGTGACTCCGCACGTACCACAAAATTGATCTTCATGCATCGTATACTCGACGCTCGTCTCGGACATCGATAACGTTTTACAGCTTCCGTGACGATTGTTCACTATGGTGCGACTGATACCCTTTCAGCAGATAGCTGATTCTTTATATTTGCAGTGCGGTAGACGCTGGTCGTTAGTCATACTACGTGCCCGAAGTCATGAGCTATGGATCTGGGCATCACAATAATGCGACCTGTTAGTGTAGTCCATCTTATATTATACCACCGTAGATCTAAGAGACAAGAGTTTTTAGCATCGTTTCCTATGACTGAAATTAGCCAACTCCAAACTATTCCGTACAGCAACTACTACAAATTTGCGTCATTGTAACGACAATACGAGTGCTTCAGAAGCATCTGAGACCAGCTTTCTCCATGTTTCGGAGTGCACTCTTTTTCCTCTCCCTACCTGTCTTGCTTACGTTTACCAAGAGCTCTTAAACGGTTCTCGTGACTTTCTATAGCCTCCTTTAATTCGATGCTAGGAAATGCCTCCTCTAGACTGGAACGGTCTTCTTCTGATAAGTTCTCGTATTTGCTCCGCAGAGACCGTCAGCTATGCTAAAAACATCAATAGCGATTACATTTACATCTTACTTTCTTCTTCGCTGCGTCGGAGGAGTTACAGCTCAAAGAGACAAGTGTTTTCGTAGAAGATATTTTCCACTTGATTCTAATTTACTCTATTTCCCCTCATTACCTTCGAATCTAAAACTGTATTCTAACCACAATACGGATACGATTAACTTTTAGAGCATTAAAATATACAAGGGTGATTGTGATTTTTAAATTGTATCGTTGTGAATAGATTATTCATAATGCAATAATTGACAATGACTTACATAACAAAAACTGCACCAGTTACTTACTTTTTTATGCGTAGCACAACGTGTTTCGAGAACGTATTCTCATTTTCAAGTGCATTTGTGGATTTTTTAGATGAATATGTTTGGTGATGTTTGCATATGTGATTTTCTGCCTCTCTTGCGTCTTTCTGAAGTTAGACTGCAATCGGAAAATCGGACAACATGAATTTTTGACTATTTTTAAACGCTAATGTTAGAAATGGTATTTTTGTTTGACTACTTACAGGTACTGTGCCTCCTCCATTATACAAACTATCAAAGATACGCAGAACATCACTTACACTGTTTATTTACATATCATGCTAGAGAGATACTAAGACGCTATGGATTCATAAAGATGTAGTACACAGAGTTGCCACACAGTTACATAGGGTAGAGTTGGAAATTATAAAACGTATTTTTACCACTATTGACTAAAAAATTATCGCTTATTTCTTTGTTCTCCTTTTATTCATAATGAAGAATGTACGTATTTACGAAAATTGTTACAGTTATCATATGCAGGAGCAACATTTCTCCTAATTATGATAATTGCAACAATTTTCATGATTAGGTACACCGCGTCATTAGGAAAAGAAATAAAGAAAATGAGAGTTAATTTTGTACTCATTAGTGTCAAAAATACGTTTTATAATTTACAATCTTATGTATATGCATTATGTAATCCAATAACACATCAATAGCTCTTTGTGAAACCGTATTCTCGTAACTTCTGCATATCGTGATTTGTAAGTGATGATTTGCGTGTGTGTGTTACTTTGTACAATGGAGGAGGCACAATACCTGTAAGTAGTAGAAAATACCATTTCTAACATCAGCGTTTAGAAAGATTCAAAGATTGATTTTGTCCGATTTTCCGATTGCAGTCTAACATCAAAAAGACACAAGAGAGGTAGAAAACGACACATGCAAACACCACCAAACATGTTTATGTAAACAAATGAACAAATGGATTTGAAAATGAGAAATTCTCGAAACGCGTTGTGCTAACATAAGAAAATAAACAACTTGTGCAGTTTTCGCTTTTTAAATCATGAAAGGCACAGTTACAGGCTTTCCTAAAGTATCCAATATGATTAGCATCTTTCATTGTTCAATAAGCCAGAAAATTCCGAATGAATAAAAGAAGAAGATGGCCACGTAAGAGACAATCTGTCATCCTAGATACATTACCAGAGCCATCAGGTGGAGGGCTACTAACAAGAAATTCCATCTGGTTAATCTCTGGAAAAGACATATCTCTCCTGTGTGACATATCCCTCATTTTTTCAGAAACTGTGCTAGCTATGTCTTTCAATTTGTGCAAAATTACAGATTGGCTAAACAGCCCATGAGCACTAAAGACAGATGCCCAAATACATAATACCATCAAGATGATTTCTGGCGTTATCAAATTGGCACCTACAGAGTGGCTGCCAGTACTAAGCCACATTTCTCCCCTTCAACTACGCCACATAAATGCTCTCGGCCGGCCGGTGTGTCCGAGCGTTTCTAGGCGCTTCAGTCCGGAACCGCGCTGCTGCTACGATCGCAGGTTCGAATCCTGCCTTGGGCATGGATGTGTGTGATGTCCTTAGGTTAGTCAGGTTTAAGTAGTTCTAAGTCTAGGGGACTGATGACCTCAGATGTTAAGTCCCATAAGTGCTTAGAGCCATTTCAACCATTTGAAATGCGCTCACGAACGATAACAGAAAACCTACCAGTCCATCAAGACTTCAATGATGCAATTCCTGAGCGACTCCACTCTATAGGACCACCATCAATAACAGCAAGGGTCGCTGTGGAATATGAGTTGAACATTACTATCGACTCCAGAACTGGCGGGAAAAAAAATAATAATGTGCCATGTGTGACCCAAGAAGCACCGGTATTTGACATATCGTATGAAACATGGACACTGATAAATAGAATTAGAGCCCAACGTGGCAGACATGCATATTTTTGTACACCATCCCCAATTCGTGATTGCAAAGAACATAGACCACCAGACATACCACAGAAGAGTGCCCAATAAGATCATACGATTGCCGACCAAAGGGCTTCCTGCTGGTGATTCCAAAGTTGACAGAGTACATAAATATTCTAGATGTATATTTATATGATTTTGTATCGTAAATAATAGATATTCCTGCCCATGCGTTGCTGTGCCTCAGTGTAATTTAATGCAAAAGAAAGAAAAGAGAATGCACACTTTTGTATTTAGGTATTGTATTTAAGTCCTAATTAGCTTCTCCTTCCTGTGTCTATCCACCTCCTCCTGCCCCACTGTCCATCGCCTCCGGCTTCACTGTCTCTCTCTGTCAATTATCTCCTGCACCACCTCTCATCAACTCCTCCTGCCTCTCTCTCTCTCTCCTCCTCTCTCTGTTCACCACCTCTTTCCCCTTGCTCTACCCATCTTTTCTTCCCTCTTCCCTCGCCACCTCCTCGCCCCTCTCTCTCCTCCTCTGTCTGTCCATCACCTCTTCCCTCTTCTTCTATCCGTCTATTCCTCCCCCTTCTCTCTCCACCTCTCCCCTCCCCTCTCTACCCTCCTCTCTCCCTGTCCCTCTTCCACCTTTCACTACCCATATTTCCTCCCCCTTCTCGAGCCATCTCCTCCTGCCTCTTTTCTCTTCCCTTGTCAATCACCTCCTTTCCCCTTTCTATGTCCATATGTCCATCCTCTCCTCTCACTGTCTCATGTCCTCTTGCCCCCCTTCTCTCTGCCCATCTCCTTTTTTCCACTTTCTGCATCCACTTCATCCCATTTCCTCTTCCATAATTCCTCTATCCTTGAGCCTTGTTTGTTGTTATTGGAGTCTTTAGTAACATTCTAATCATAAAGCTAGTAGCCATACGTTCAACTCTCCTGTGTGTGTGTGCGTGTCAGTGCGTGTCCAAGACGGCTGTGGTGGCCGAGCTGTTTTAGGCGCTACAGTCTGGAACCGCGCGATCGCTACGGTCGCAGGTTCGAATACTGCCTCGGGCATAGATGTGTGTGATGTCCTTAGGTTAGTTAGGTTTAAGTAGTTCTAAGTTCTACAGGACTTATGAGCTCAGAAGTTGAGTCCCATAGTGCTCAGAGCCATTTTTTGTGTATCCAGACTTTCACTAAGTTAACGTGTAAACATTTGAAATAAATCGGTCGAGTACTCTGCGATTTTTGACAGCAACTTTGCTGCAGAGATCAGTCCTCCAAATCTACTGCACGCACAATCCATCTTGCACGTTCGTCTGTGTGAGAAGAACCAAGATCACACAAACACCCAAAAAGAGCTTAAAATGTTGTGTGATGTGTTTGGAGTCTGTAAGGTTACTTGTTTTGGTACACCCGTGCTGCCTCTCGACCGTCTCCATCTGCTTGGCAATACATAACCACCATCGCGGCTCATTCCCGACATCTATACCGAACCAATCTGCTGTTTACAGTACACTGCACACAGGGAACGCAGGGTACGTGACTGGAGGAACTGTCATTCGTCAGCTTCTTTTACCGTATCAACAAAACCTCTTCAGACACATATTCGTAGACCTTTCTTTCCTCCATTTCCATTTAGGAATCAGGTCCTGCAGTCAGTCTATTTAATTAATGTCGCTCCCGTAGGTATATAAAAAAACGCTCATTTTTCAGTTCCACGTCTTGTCGAAGTTTCAAAGTATTCGGTGAAGAACTTTCTTAGATACACGTTTTTTAACAAACGAACGCTCAGATTTTTCAAGACGCAAAGGAACTGGCGGCATTAGCTGCCAGTGGACATTGATTGATTACCATATCGGTGCGATGTCGGAGTAATGAGGTTAATGAGTGGGGACACTACAACAGTAATTTATGGTGTAATTTAAGAATGTGGACTTATCAGAAGCCATGCTAGGATAGTCCTTGCAGTAGTGGTGCCCACTGTGTCAAGATGGATTAATGGTCAGCGCATCTGCGTATTAAGCACGAGGCTTGGGATCAAATACCGGTCTGTCACCAATTTTCATCTGTGCCAACGACATAACTATTGTCTAATACTTTTGTGTCTTGATTCAAAGTGGCTGCAAGATAAAAAAAAACGTATGTCCGCGAGAACAGACACCAAAAATATACATAGTTTGGTTCAAATGGCTCTAAGCACTATGTCAGTCAGCGCGTACACAACTTTCCCACTAGAGCGCGCCCCGCTAAGCACAACAGCGCAGGCGCAGCGCTCGTCCATCTCCGCACAACGAGATGGCGCTGCCATAGAGGCAGAGCAAATTCTCCTTCCGCCGATCCACGTATTAACATGTAACGCAGCCAATAAGATTGCTACTAACGTAGAACCTTTTCTCCTCGCGGATCACACTCGCGCAGTGAAACATGAGCGCGCGAGGTATTATAACGAGTGTACAGATCTCCAATTAGTGAGTCTGCATTTGTCTGCACCAGTCTGTACCAGTCTGTACGAGTTCTACATTTGTCTGTACCAGTATATAGTCAAGTTTCAGTCTGCGCCTAATAAGATTACCATACTCCTGTACTTAGCCATGAAGATAAATGTATAGACACTTTTGTCAAGTATCAGAGATATATGTGAGAATAAGATTAACGTACAAATACCAGAGGAACTTCCGATTGTCAATTGTAAATAGCATCCAGAACTAAGTTAAGTAATTTTTATACTTGTTATTATTTTAATAAATGTGTGTGAAAATTAATCAAGTTCTGTTTAAAGTTGGTCACCGTCAATCTGCTACTCTAAGTGTGCAAGCGGCATTTCTATCGTCTGACCTAAAGGCAGGAGATAAACACGCCGCGATAAGACTACAAGACATATTGCTGACACTCGCCTACTTCGTTAGAGCGACAAGTCAAATAATCTGATGGTGTGTGTACTGTAGGTCTTACAGTACGCACATCACACCCCTAAAACTTAGAACTACTTAAACATAACTAACCTAAGGACATCACATACATCCATGCCCGAGGTAGGATTCGAACCTGCAACCGTAGTGGTCGCGCGGTTCCAGACTCAAGCGCCTAGAACCGCTCGGCCACTAAGGCTGGCGAACGACTCTGATGGCGTTATCCTAACGCATTACGTTCCTCCACGGCAGACCGTCAGTGCACAGTATTACTGCTCGTTTTTGGAGCATCACCTGTGAGCAGCTTTGCGAAAGAAGCGGCGACACTTTCTGAGCAACCAACCCATCATTTACCACGGCAATGTGCGGGCACATACAGCGCAAACTGTGGCTGTTCTGTTCGCTCGATGGAACTGGGAAGTACTGTACCATCCACCATACTCCCCGCACGTAAGTCCTTGTGACTTTGATTTGATTCTGAAGTTGAAAGAACCGCTTTGTGGCATTCGCCTCAGATCTGTTCCAGAGATTCGACAGGCAGTAGGCCGCCCCTTTTGCACCATCACCAGCAGGCTCTGTTAACGGTATAATACGCCTTCCACATGGCTGGCAACGGGTTCTACGCAAGGCTGGTGACATCTTTGAAGTACATTAACAGGCGCAAACATGTAACACTTTTGTATCGGTTGTGAATCAATAGTTTCCACTATTTCATTTCCAACCGCCGTATTGAGATTTTTATTTATGTAAATTGTTGCTATTGTTGTGGTCTTCAGTCCTGAAAGTGGTTTGATGCAGCTCTCCATGCTACTCTATCGTGTGCAAGCTTCTTCATATCCCAGTACCTACTGCAACCTACATCCTTCTGAATCTGCTTAATGTATTAATCTCTTGTCTCCCTATGTCATTTTTACCCTCTACGCTGCCCTCCAACGCTAAATTTGTGATCCCTTGATGCCTCAGAACATGCCCTACCAACCGGTCCCTTCTTCTTGTCAAGTTGTGCCACAAACTCCCCGTCTCCTCTATTCTATTCAATACCTCCTCATTAGTTACGTGATCTACCCATCTAATCTTCACCATTCTTCTGTAGCACCACATTTCAAAAGCTTCTATTCTCTTCCTGTCCAAACTATTTATCGTCCATGTTTCACTTCCATACATGGCTACACTCCATACAAATACTTTCAGAAACGACTTCATGACACTTAAATCTATACTCGATGTTAACAAATTTTTCTTCTTCAGAAACGCATTCCTAGCCATTGCCGGTCTACATTTTATATCTTCTCTACTTTGACCATCTTCAGTTATTTTGCTCCCCAAATAGCAAAACTCCTTTACTACTTTATTTCCTAATCTAATTCCCTCAGCATCGCCCGACTTAATTCGACTACATTCCACTATCCTCGTTTTGCTTTTGTTGATGTTCATCTTATATCCTCCTTTCAAGACACTGTCCATTCCGTTCAACTGCTCTTCCAAGTCCTTTTCTGTCTGTGACAGAATTACAATGTCATCGGCGAACCTCAAAGTTTATATTTCTTCTCCATGAATTTTAATACCTACTGCGAATTTTTCTTTTGTTTCCTTTACTGCTTGCTCAATATACAGATTGAATAACATCGGGGAGAGGCTACAACCCTGTCTCACTCCCTTCCCAACCACTGCTTCCCTTTCATGCCCCTCACCTCTTATAACTGCCATCTGGTTCCTGTACAAATTGTAAATAGCCTTTAGCTCCCTGTATTTTACCCCTGCCACCTTTAGAATTTGAAAGAGAGTATTCCAGTCAACATTGTCAAAAGCTTTCTCTAAGTCTACAAATGCTAGAAACGTAGGTTTGCCTTTCCGTAATCTAGCTTCTAAGATAAGTCCTAGGGTCAGTATTGCCTCAGGTGTTCCAACATTTCTACGGAATCCAAACTGATCTTCCCCGAGGTCGGCTTCTACCAGTTTTTCCATTCGTCTGTAAAGATTTCGCGTTAGTATTTTGCAGCTGTTGTAGGGGAGCAGCCTATTCACGCCGTATAAAATTCACATCAGTCTTTCCATTGTGTGCCAGCCAGTCCGCTGTAACTAGCTCTGACGTCATGGATGTTGCGCAATACTTTAAAAATCGAGTAAATAACCTGAAACGTTTCTAGCATGTCAGGAGTAATACTAAATCAATATTTGTTGAATATCAGTTCAACAACTTTAACCATTTTCGAAATTTGGATGTTTTTCTGTAAAAATCATTGGCGCAACAGAAAAGAGCTAGAAACTTAAAAATTTATATTTAGATTCCTTTTGCATAATAATTTAGTAGAAATAGTATTCTGGATCTCACAAATTAAAATTTTAGTTAACATTCATGATTTTCTGGTTTCTGTCTTAAAACTTAAGGAAGCAAGATAGATTAAGTAGCCAAATAAATAAAGCTAGGATGTTTAAATTAAGTAGAAGGGAGATCCGCTATAATCATAAAGATATGAGGAGTTTCAACTGTATAACTATAAAACTATAGCGATAGCGTATCTCGAAAGGGCAAGTTCAGAGCTCGTCTACTGCGTGTAGTGTAATTAAATTAATTCTCTCGCCCAAAATATTTGACTTAGCCATGTCAGATATTTTATTATGATTACTTACCTGTGTGCTGATTGCACATTTAAATTGAGAGCTTCATCGGCCATCAGCAAAGGAAGCAATGATTTATTCAATAACTTAAAGTGGTGCATTGCTAGCCCAGCAGCTAGTCGGGAGAGCGGATTTAATCAGGCGTTCCCTTAGCCGTCCGCACCGCGGCTTTATATATAAGAACGCTGCGCGAGAGAAGAAGGCCCCAGTTCTCTCCAGACGCTGATTAGCACACCATCTGTGCCGGGAGTCGCGTCGCATCGGTATCATTGCTATAAAGAGCCTCGGATGCCGTAATAAGTTACTCGGGATACGCGTAACCATGAAATGGTTTTCGAGTGAAGTGTTAATTCTGGGATGACTTTAATGATCTATCTTCAGTTTGCGTATGTCATATTTTCACATGCCGCCGCGGGACAGACATTCTACCATTATTTAGCGTGGCGTTTGATGAACATTATCATCAGATTATGGCGAGCATTCACTTAAACCTTTAATTTGAACAGTTGTAGTTGCATCAGCGCATTAGACTCTGAACTGCTCTGGTAGTTGGATTGTGTGGGTTCTTTTTTGGTCTGTGACTTTCAGAATATAGTGAACATTTTAGAGAGAATGGTTTTTGATTATGAATCCCAGACAATCTCCTAATTCCTCAGAGCTATAAGCTGTAGCTATAAGTGTATTTCTCAGATGAAGTGGGCACTAGGAATTCTAATTACAAGCTTCACGTTTTGCTAATCACTTTCTGGTTGCCAATATTGTAGTTAGAGAGCCAGTGTTGAGAACGGCAAACAACAGCATTAAATAAATAATAGGGACATTTATAATAACAATTATTGCACCCGCCGCCCCACATATGGTGCATCGGCTGGGAAAAACAAAACATTTTATATAAACAATAATTCCACATGCCGCCCCACAAATGTTGCTAATCGGCCGGGAGATGCATCTTTTCTACATTACGTTCTACTTTACATTACCAATATTTCTACCTGCCGCCCCACACTGTGACTTGTTAAACTGATAGTTCGGTAATTTTCACATCTGTCAACACCTGTTTTCTTTGGGATTGGAATTATTATATTCTTCTTGAAGTCTGAGGGTATTTCGCCTGTCTCATACATCTTGCTCCCCAGATGGTAGAGTTTTGTCAGGACTGGCTCTCCCAAGGCCGTCAGTAGCTCTAATGGAATGTTGTTACTCCCGGGGTCTTGTTTCAACTCAGGTCTTTCAGTGCTCTGTCAAGCTCCTCACGCAGTATCGTATCTCCCATTTCATCTTCATCTATATCCTCTTCCATTTCCATAATATTGTCCTCAAGTACATCACCATTCTATAGACGCTTTATATACTCCTTCCATCTTTCTGCTTTCCCTTCTTTGCTTAGAACTGGGTTTCCATCTGAGCTCTTGATATTCATACAAGTGGTTCCCCTTTCTCCAAAGCGCTTTTTAATTTTCTTGTAGGCAGTATCTATCTTACCCCTAGTGAGATAACCCTCTAGATCCCTACGTTTGTCCTCTAGCCATGCCTGCTTAGCCGTTTTTCACTTCCTGTCGATCTCATTTTTGAGAGGTTTGTATTCCTTTTTGCTTGCTCCATTTACTGCATTTTTATATTTTCTCCTTCCATCAATTAAATTCAATATTTCTTCTGTTACCCAAGGATATCTGCCAGCCCTCGTCTTTTTACCTACTTGATCGTCTGCTGCCTTCACCACTTCATCCCTCAGAGTTACCCATTCTTCTTCTACTGTATTTCTTTCCCCCATTCCTGTCAATCGTTCCCTTATGCTCTCCCTGAAACTCTCTACATCCTCTGGTTCTTTCAGTTTATCCAGGTCCTATCTCCTTAAATTCCCACCTTTTTGCAGTTTCTTCAGTTATGTAAATTACGCTCTACAATCCACGTATTTGTGTGTGATCCGTTCGCTATGAAGACCTCGTATCTGAAACACAACAGACACCAAAAATTAAAGTGATCGGTGAAGCCTTTGGTAGAGCGACGCGTCGCTCGCTGGGGACGAGTCGACTGACCCAGCCTGCCGTTTGCTGCTCACTGCCCGCAGGCTGGTTCGTTTCGCCGTTCATTTGCCGTGACGAGCGTCGGCTACGCGGCCGCTCAACATTTCCCGCTGCCAGCGGCATGTATGGCGAGCTCTCACAGCGACCCATTTCGCTTCCGCTGCACCGATTCATATCGAGTCCCCGGACAGGGCCGCGGTTCGCTGGCCGCTCCTCGTGACCGATAGCGCGCGGAGAACTGCCGTCCGCACACCTGAGCCGTTGTAGTCGTGAACGTCACATAACTAGGTCACCATTATTAATTCAGTTCCAGTTCCTTGAATAAATACAAGCCGCTACCCACACTGAAGTAAAAATTAAATATGAAATATGGCTCGTATTGAGCTGGCCTGATATTTGCAGTGACACACACAGTGGTTACGGTTACTGGAAACCACACCACAAGTTGGTAAACGGGACCAAATTTCTCGTAGTTTACTGTCGAGTTCAGATTTTCACAAATGTTTTATTCGTATCTTACACAAACTAGCAGTACGGCAATAAACAGCCTTTTAAACACGCCGCTAACGGCAATCAAGTAATTTATAGCAATACAACAATTTACAAAAATTTAAAAAAACACAGAAGCTAGCAGTACGGCAATAAACAACCTTTTAAAACACGCCGCTAACGGCAATCAAATGATTTATACCAATACAACAGTTTTTAAAAAATTAAAAAAAACACACAGAAGCTAGCAGTACGGCAATAAACTACCTTTTAAAACACGCCGCTAATGCCAATCAAAGTAATTTAAACAATACAACAATTTTAAAAAATTTAAAGAACATTAGTAAACAGGCCACTAAATTAAATACAGAACTTTGTTAATAAAGTACGGTGAGGTAGTGAAGCTACCAACACCGCCATTAAAAAAATTAAACGAGTCTCAGCAAACACACGATTAATGGCAATAAAAGGAATTTACAAACTTGGAGGAATTTAAAAAAAAAATTTGAACAAAAGTGTCTGGAATATCATTAGAACATAACAGATATGACGGACCCATGTAAGGCCGCCACAACTCACCCACTCAGGGATGCTCAGGCTAGACAGAATACTGACAAAATTTAAATACGCCCGTAAACACAATTGCCACTCTCAGGCTGGTCACTGCACCGACTTTTAGCCAGCGAAAACTTGTTATAAGATGACTTAACTTACTGACAGAATTAGAGCTAACCTCGAGCAAGGAAACATTACACCACACAGTCCTGAATGAGCGACCACATGATCAACTAATAAGAAGCATGAATTTACTCATAACCCACGACAGAATAGCGAAACAATTAAACTGCCAAAACTACAGCTCCCATCGGACAGTAACGAGAGGAGGAGGAAAGATCACTGTCTTCAATTACACCGGTGCCAGGGACAGGAAACCCGCTCGCCGGAGGCCACAAGGCAGAAGAGACGCTGGTTACACAAAATTATTACTTAATGATTAAACCTTCCACGAACTTAATTTGCAATTATGCTCGAACAGGCAGTACACGACCTCCGATGGCAAGGATCCACACATCCGACCGCGCACGCGTCGCCAGCGTACCCAACACGCCACGGTCATGCGACAACACGCTCTGTCACCGGAGTTCACATCTTCTTTGCAACGTTGACGGGTAGTGACCGCTCTTTCATGTTGGGTGTCTCCTTTTAAACTCCAGTGTTGAAACGGAGGATTTAAAGAAGCTTGTTAACGCCCCACCAAATCGAAATGAACAACAACTGCTCGTGAGGCGATTCTGTATACAGCCAACACGCGGGGAGCTCTTCCGTCAACTCGACCCGCTCGTTACACACAACCGACATACACCACGTGGCGACTCGGTACAACCGACCACGCCTGCTTCGCGCTGGAGAGCCACACTGCCCCCCCCCCCCCCCCCCCCCCGTGCCGGCCGCTGGTGGCCGAGCGGTTCTGGCGCTACAGTCTGGAACCGCGCGACCGCTACGGTCGCAGGTTCGAATCCTGCCTCGGGCATGGATGTGTGTGTTGTCCTTAGGTTAGTTAGGTTTAAGTAGTTCTAAGTTCTAGGGGACTTATGACCTTAGCAGTTGAGTCCCATAGTGCTCAGAGCCCTTTTGCCCTCCCGTGTCCACCACACTCCCTGCGCGCAGCCCCCTACTTCCGCGCCACCACACGCGGTTACAACCGGTCAAAGATCTCACTTCCTCCATAGCAGTTTCCCGGAAGCAAAAGCGCAGATATCGATAGCAGAGGGAAAAGACAACCAAGCAGCCACTTAATGACAGACAACATATCAAACATGTCAGGGGAAGAAAAGGAAAACCAATGCAAGCTAAACATAAGGTGTAGGACGAGTCGATACACGGCTGATTCAGAAAGTGATTGGTTGCTGCGAATACGTAACCATAATCGGTAATGAAGGAAGTACACTCGCACATACAGTGAGATTCACCAACTCCTACAGATCCGTCATGGTGCAACCCGCCTATACGAGGAACTAAATTCAGGCAGTAAATAGCCACGTAACCGATATGAGTTTCCTCTCAAAGCTTCGGGCGATTTTTTGCAAACAAAATCTTACTACAAAAATGTACACATGAAGACTGGTCTCGAGTTACAGGGTAATTTTGGACAAAGCCGTACCTTACTTCTGCCGCACCTATCCAAGTGCCCCCAATCTCACTTTTTGTGATTAGCGGTGCAATCATACAGTTATAGGATGTTTCTGTAAGTGTATTCCGTTTATAGTACTTAATATTTCGTAAATGGTTCATAAACGTTGCCTTGTAAAGTGTGTTTCACCACCAGAAACAACGAAATGAACAGCATATATCAAAACGGGAAGCTTCAACATAACAACTTTTCGGTATATAAACTAAAGAATGCCTCGCCGTATTAATGTGCCAAAGTGGTTTCATAAACAAAATTTGTACCTTAGGTCTAAGATTTCTTTGCATAGTTTACCGTTTATTCTGCGACATTTTGAGAATGTACACCACATCTCCAGAGCTAAGTGGTCAACAACGTTTGCTGTCACTTGGTGCTACATAAAACGACAGCTGGATCACCCAGTGCATTAATCTTTTGATTGGGTTATATACCGGAAATTTGTTACTTACACATTTCCAATTTTGGCATTTTCTATTAGTTTCTTAGTTTCCGATGGTAAAACATATCTCGTAAGTGAACGTTTCTCAACCGTTTCCGAACGATTAAACTTTATAAAGGCAATAGAGGCATCCAAGGTTTGTATGATTGCAGTGCTGATTACAACAAATAAAGATTGGAGACATTGGATAAGTATAGCAGAAGTAAGATATATTGTGGTCCAAAACTTCCGTACAACTTATGGTCTATTCTCACTTATAGTTTTGGCAGTATGATTCCGTTTGCTGACTGTCGCCCCAAGCTCTGAGAGGGAATTTACATCCATTACGTGGCTATCGCCTATGTGAACACCGTTTCTGATAGAGACATAGCGCGTGTTGCATAAAACATATCGGTAGGAGCAGCTTAATATCCCGTATAGGTAAAAGGTAAAATCTGTGACGTAAGCTCGTGACCAGAATGTCGAAATGATGGCTGGTAGAATGCAGTTTTGCATCGCTCTCGACTTCTACAACCCCCTGAAAAAACCTCCAGCATTCATTTTACTTCAAAATGAATGGATCTGTAGCCATCCTTGAGGCACTGCAACGAGCAAAAGTCCACACACATATCGGGGACTGAAGACGGCACCAGCACGCCTGGAGTTTAGTGCTGTAATGCAAGGCAATCATGGCCACACATGCGGAATTATGTGGGAGAATAATAACACAATCAACTTAACAGCTAATGCCCTCAAACTGCTGACAAGGATAATCCACTGAAAAGAAAATGGTTGCTCTGTCAGACAATGAGCTCCGCCCTAGAAACGGTAAATACTCGGAAGAGGCGTTGCTATCATAGTCCTTGATAAAGGAAGCAAGGCAGATTCGTGGGATTTGTGGGCCAGAAAGCGTTTTACAACATTAAATGATGATCTCTGTTACAAACTATCTGACAAAAATTTGTTAACTATGCACACAAAGTAAGTAAAAGCATCTAGGGAGAACAATGAAAATGGCATTCTTAAAAAGATTGTAGGTTAAGGATGCAGTCTTTATCCACTGCTCCCCAGACTGTACATCGAAGAAGACATGAAAGAAATAAAAGAAAGGACATGAGTGAGATTATAATTCAGGGTGAAAGATTACCATATTGAGATTTGCTGTTGACATTATTATCCACGGTGAAAGCGACGAACAATTACAGGCCATAATTAACGGTGCTGACTAATGAGCACTTAATAGGAACTAAGACTAATTAAAAAGGAAGACCAAAGTAATGAGGAGAACCGGGAATGGTATTAGCGATAAACCTAACACAAAAACAGGTATCACATAATGAAGAAATTGTGCCACCTGGAAGTAAAACAACGCTTGACGGACGTAGCAAGTGTGGGTGTAAGACGGACACTAACACAGGTAAACAGCGGATTCTTCGCTCAAATAAGTTTCCTGGTATAAAAAGTTGACCTTAATTTGAGGAAGAAATTATTTGTGAAAAGGCAATCAGGACCAGATGAGATAGCTACAATATTCTACATATATTATGCGAAAGAAGTGCTCCACTCATAGCAGCACTTTATCGTTGATCGTTGGAGCAACGAAGCAAACTTACTGACTGAAAAAAAGCGCGTGTCATTCCCGTTTTCGAGCAGGCCACAAGACACGTGCGCACAGCTGTAGACCTATATCGCTGAAGTCATTTGTTGTAGAATTATGTTTCCTCAATAAAAATCAGTATAGATTCCGCGAGCAGAAATCTTGCGAAAAAGCTCGTTCTGTAACTTAATGAAATCCATAGACCTATGGACAACGGAGCTCAGTTTTATACCGTGGTCCTTGACTTCAGGAAGTAATTTGACACCGTCCAGGACGGCCGTTTAGTGAAAAATATACGATATTGTCGAGTACCGGACCACATTTGCGACTTGATTCAAGACTTCATTGCTCACCGAACTCAAGTCGTTGCTCTTAACAAAACAAAACAAAATCAGATATAACCGTAATTTTCGGCATACGCCAAGGAAAATATTACCGTCACCGTTCACAGTGTATATAAATTATAAAGTAGAATTCGTCGGATATTTTTCAGACTGTTCGCAGTTGATGCGGTTTTCTATAAAAAAAGTAGCAACGCCAGACGTCGGCGTAGATTTCCAGAATGATATGCAAGAGATCGATGAATGGTGCAGGCTCTGGTAGTTCACCCCGAACGTAAATAAATATGACATATGTCGCGTACGTAGAAAAAAAGAACCACTTATGTACATCTACTCTATTAATGAAAAAGTGCTGAAAGAGTACATGCCACAAAATATCTATCCAGAATATACTTGGATGATGACATACACCGATAAGCCGAAACATTATGACCACTTTTTAGTAGTATATTGGTCCACTTTTCAAAAACAGTGTAACAGTGATTCTGCTTGGCCTCGATTCTACAAGTCCTTGATACATCTACATCTACATCTACATGAATACTCTGCAATTCACATTTAAGTGCTTGGCAAAGGGCCCATCGAACCACAATCATACTATCTCTCTACCATCCCACTCCCGAACAGCGTGCGGGAAAAACGAACACCTAAACCTTTCTGTTCGAGCTCTGATTTCTCTTATTTTATTTTGATGATAATTCCTACCTATGTTGGTTGGGCTGAACAAAATATTTTCGCATTCGGAAGAGAAAGTTGGTGACTGAAATTTCGTACATAGATCTCGCCGCGACGAAAAACGTCTTTGCTTTAATTACTTCCATCCCAACTCGCGTATCATATCTGCCACACTCTCTCCCCTCTTACGAGATAATACAAAAAGAGCTGCCCTTTTTTGCACACTTTCGATGTCCTCCGTCAATCCCACCTGGTAAGGATGCCACACCGCGCAGCAATATTCTAACAGAGGACGAACGAGTGTAGTATAAGCTGTCTCTTTAGTGGACTTGTTCCATCTTCTAAGTGTCCTGCCAATGAAACGCAACCTTTGGCTCGCCTTCCCCACAATATTATCTATGTGGTCTTTCCAACTGAAGTTGTTCGTAATTTTAACACCCAGGTATTTAGTTGAATTGACAGCCTTGAGAATTGTACTATTTATCGAGTAATCGAATTCCAACGGATTTCTTTTGGAACTCATGTGGATCACCTCACACTTTTCGTTATTTAGCGTCAACTGCCATCTGCCACACCATACAGCAATCTTTTCTAAATCGCTTTGCAACTGATTCTGGTCTTCGGATGACCTTACTAGACGGTAAATTACAGCATCATCTGCGAACAACCTCAGATTGTTACCCGGGTCATTTATATAGATCAGGAACAGCAGAGGTCCCAGGACGCTTCCCTGGGGAAGCCGTCTATTACTACGAACTGCGACCTTCCTGACAGAAAATCACGAATCCAGTAGCACAACTGAGACGACACCCCATAGGCCCGCAGCTTGATTAGAAGTCGCTTGTGAGGAACTGTGTCAAAAGCTTTCCGGGAATCTAGAAATACGGAACCAACTTGAGATCCTCTGTCGATAGCGGCCATTACTTCGTGCGAATAAAGAGCTAGCTGCGTTGCAAAAGAACGATGTTTTCTGAAACCATGCTGATTACGTATCAATAGATCGTTCCCTTCGAGGTCATTCCTGAAGAATGTCGTACCAGATGTCTTATCACAGGTCACTAAATCCCCGCAAATTACGGGGCGGTAGTTTGTGGGCACGCAGCTGGCGCCCTATTATTGTGGATACATATCAGGGGCCACTGTTGGCTAAGACATTAATGGACCACGATTCTGGCCTTGCACTGCGGAGAGTTATCCTGCTGGAAGATTTCATCACCATCGGAGAAGATTTCAACCATTAAAGGATGCAGGTGGTCCGCAATAATATTCACTCGGTTCACTGCTACCACAGATCCCACAGAAGTACAGCTTAATGTTGCCCATAGTATAAATAATTCTGCTCTCACCGGCATGCGTCTGTGGCGCAGTGTACGTTTCAACCAGGCATTCGTCTGTATGTCGGTGTGTAAGGACCCAATGATCGATTTGGTGTAACAAGAAATGCGGTTTATTCGCAAGCGCCATGTTTATATTGATCCATGGCGGGAACTCAGTGATGCTGAGCCCACTGTAGTCGTAAGTGACGATATCGTTTGGTCAACACAGGAACACATAGGGTTTTTTTTTTTTTTTGATGAAGACCCTTTGAACAGTGTGATCCGAAACACGTGTGTCCACACCAGCATTGTACACTGTCGTCAGACCTGCCGCAGATGGCTCCCTATCCTACATTACACAGTCGGGGATCCCACGACCTCTGCGTTTTGTGATGAGACGTAGTTGTCCAGTACCATACGGCCTAAGCGTTATTCCACCATCGCCCATCCACTTTCCATAGGTGGTCTTGACACCAGTACGCAAAGAGCAGACCAGTTTCTCAATTTCAACGATTCTCGTTACCAGCTGCAGCAACACCACGATGTGCCCTATGTCGAAACCGCCTATATCAATGGAGTTCAGGTTTTCAGACAGTATCTTCGCTCTAATTACTGGCTGTTTGTCTCTCTTCCACTTGGACTCTTATCTTACTGAGTCATGTGCCCGCAAAACCATCAGGAGGCATACAGTCCCACTGTGGGCAGTGGTCGTAATGTTTTGACTCATCAGTGAAAACGAACAGTATGGAAGGCAGAGGCCAGACAGAGTCATAAGAAGTGTCTTACGGAAATGTAATACATCCACGAAAGAAATGGCTTATAAGTCTCTTGTTCGACTGACCGTTATTTTTCATCAATATGGAATCCTTACAAGGTAGGACTGTCAGAAGAGATGTAAAAGACCGAAGGAAGAGCGGTGCGTTTCGTAACGGAATCGTTTAGTTAGCGAGAGAGCATTACCGAAATGCCCAACGAACTCAGTTGCTAGACGTTACAGGAGAGGCCTTGTGCATCACGTAGAGGTTTACTACTGAAATTTCGAGAGAGCACTTTCCGTGAACAGTCGGACAACATATTACTTCTTCCCACACGTATCTCGTGTAATGATCACATAGAGGAAACTAGAAAAATTACAGTAAATACCGAGACTTTCTGACAATAATTCTTCCCACTCGCCATTCGCGAATGGAAAAGGTTTTAGAGGTGGGGGGGGAATCAGTACCACTCACCATTAGGTGACTCGCGGAATGTGATTTAAATGTAGATGATCTGGATGTACAGTCGTGGACAAAACGAGCGAGACCCCTTGCCTTTTCGTTATGCTGATCCGCAAAGCTTTAAAGTCTGCCACACAGCATAACAGGCAAGGCGAAGAAATGCTACCAACTTATTATGCACAGGCGTGAAATTGACGAACTATCCGAACTTTGTCAGACTGTTTTCAATCATATGTAAGACTATATTAGTTAACATTACACGTAAATGTAAGATATAAATGGAAAAAGAAATGCTAATTAATATGTACTAATAAAAATGAATTTCAACTTATCGACATAACATAACTGTTTTAGTAAGACAAAGCACCCCAGATCGTTACGAATTAGCAAAATATTATGCTCATTCGACCGCGAAACGGTCTGTGTCAACGTTCAGACCAGTCGTACTGTATTACTGTTGCTGACCTACCATGAAAGTGTGCAAATTTGGCAATGCGTGAAGATTCATAACGAAATTCAGTTAAAAATCATTCAAGTCAAGTCAATTAAGCGGAAAAAGTAGGCAGTAACAAGTATGAAATTCTACAAAATATTCATATTTACATCCACAGGGCGCCGGCACAGAATAAGGGTAGCAATAAAACGAGAATTTCTTAAAGTTGCTTTACTGATAGTCTATCTGTCTCCATCGAGATTAGAACCGAAAACAAACGAGACATTCCTTGCAGTAGCAAACTCCTTTCACTATGCTAGCAGACAACCCAAGCAAACAGCCCTCTATTATTACCCCAGACATGAATAAGCCGGCAATTTCGGAATGGAGATGGCAAAATGATCTGCAGTTTCTGTTGCATAGAGCTTTCTGGACTCAAAAACTAGAATTTTCTACCTTTATGTTACCGCTTATGTGACAATCATTTGGGATGTTTATCGAAATAACAAAGTACTGTTATTAGCGAGTAAATTTAGTAGGATAATTCTGCACCACCCCAGGAAATAAACGGCTACATAGCTGCCAAACGTATTCTACAATGTTTCGAATTCTCCATTAGACTCGCCACAGCCAGAAAACGTTCATTAGCTGAAGTGTTTCTTAAGCTAGCTAACAATGGGAATGCTCACACTTCTAAAACGCGGTGGCATTAATACTGGGATCTGAACTACCACATGTATAGGCAAATAGATTTTATTTGCATACCTTTAAATGTGATTTGGATCGAAAGCGTAGCAACGATTAATATGCTGATGCATCGACTGCAACTAGAACGTTTCGAATAAAGATTAGGGGGAATTATTTATGCGTCCTCATCTTTAATAACTGTCGTAACTATTTTCGTTGTTAGGATTTCGTCACCTAAATCGGTAAAAATGGAACCATACTAGTCTTACTTTCTTGACCGTCTATCTGTCTACCCAACCCTTAAAACCCGTTTACCTCGAGTACGGGTAGACATAATAAGGGGAAATGTATCGCACTTCCAGCGCCATATGGTCCCTTGGTGGTGTAAGAAAGTGAGCTTCTATGTCAACGCAATCTAAAGATACGGCCGTTTATGTAAAGAAAATTTACGCGGAAGGTCAACAAATGGCTCTAAGAACTATTCGACCAAACTGCTTAGGTCATCAGTCCCCTAGACCTAGAACTACTTAAACCAACCTAACCCAACACACATCCATGCCTGGGGAAGGATTGGAACTGACGGCGAAAGTACCCGCGCGTTCCGCGATATGGCGCCGTTGAACGCACGGCTAACCCGCACCGGCAAGCTGTTAATATCATCCGGTGTTGCTAAAAACTTATTCACTTGTGGTGAATGATTTTCTGCGCAGTTCATTGAAGATAGAATAACTAAAATATATTTGATGTTATGGAAGAGGAAGGACGCCTAATTAATTTCCCCTTGTCTTTATTTATGATGTTAGATTCGCAATCTGAGCATACGTACTATTCATAACCACACTTTACCGCCGAGTCACAGTCACAGGAACGTGAATACAACACATTGGTTGGCTTATACCTGAGGTATTTCGTTTCCCACGAACTGATGCCAGACGATGCTGTGGCGTCTTAGAACCGCGAGCTTTATCTCAGCACATCAGCTGAGCGAACGTTTTCTTCCTGCTGCTAGTCTAAAGGACAAAGGCAACACCGTAGAATACGTTTGACAACTATGTGATCATCGTTTTACGTTCTTGAATGGTTCATAATTATGTTAGTGAATCCACTCGATATTTTTATGTCCTTAAAATTACATTTGCTACATGATTTGCACTGAATACGTAGGAAATGTATGTTATTTGGTCCAGGAAGCACGTTCTAACAGAAATTGCTGCTTACATTGACATTTATGTTGCGAATTAGTCGTCTTCTCCATCACATGGACAACGTGGATGCTCTGTTTTGCTACAGTTCTTTGGTAACTTAGTGGTATTGTGTGTTGGAGGCGTGGCCAGTTTACATATTGCGCTTGTAACACACAATAAAAGAGTTGGATGCCTACAGAAATCCGTGTATTTGAATAATGTTTGTTGTGATCGTAATTTACACAACATGCTCTTCGACATCCAATTAGGCAATTTGTGGAAAAAATTTTTACCTTGCTAGCGCTTGTTTCAAACATTGTCTGACTGAGAAAACGTAGGCATGAAGGAGTCAGTGAAAGCAATTATTTGCCATTATAGCAAACTTTTGAATCCACTGTATACTTGTATTCTCTATATTGATTTTGGGAGTTTTGTAATTCCTATTTTTATTTACTATCTCAATGTCATCCGTTAGAATTAAATAGTTATTATAGTCTTACATATGATTGAAAACAGTCTGACAAAGTTCGGATAGTTTGTCACTTTCACGCCTGTGTATAGTATGTTGGTAGCACTTCGTCGCCTTGCCTGTTATGCTGTGTAGCAGACTTTAAAGCTTTGCGGATCAGTATAACGAAAAGGCGAGGGGACTCGCTCGTTTTGTCCACTACTGTACATGTAGGTCAGGAGCACAGCATTGCATTAAATTCCATGATGGACTCTGGCAAAAGTAAAAGCACATACAAGATTAATTAATTATTAAGGCACTCACGCGGAATGACGACGAAAGGATTATGTGAAGACACGCTACACAAGACTTTCGTAGTACTAGAGTAAGCAGTAGAACACAGGGATTGTAGAAGAAGACAGAACAGAACAGATGTGATTGCTACTGTGTTGTTATTGGTGCTGAAGAGAAGGTAGGAAAAAAGCTCCAGTCCTACCACTGTGTACGTAAATCAGCAACTCTTGGTAATATGTCATAGCGCTAGGCTGCTCTTGCGGTCTCTCAGACCGGAGCCTGAAACGTGTATTTGCTCGTCTTAAGTAGTTCCATACTAGAGTTTAGATCAATAATTCGTTCATATTCTTGCCTGAACAGTGTAAACAATAATTCTCCCTAGTTGGGAAAATATGAAATCCGAATAGGTCTCTGTTACAAGAACACACATGAATCTTCACGGCATCGAATGGCGCTTGTTTAGTCTCCAGAGCGAAAGTTTTCCCCTTTACGCCTAAAGTTGTTAAGAGGTGCGGCTGACTGCGCAATATTAGCTATAACTTGCGAAAGAAACTTACCATCCCAATAGATGTAGCAATTTCTTTCTTATCCCTAGGTTTTGGAAACATGTGAATGCAATTTCGTCATATGATGACAGTGTTGGAGACCGTGGCTGTTATTTGAAGACAAATTTTGATGGTGTTGGGACAGCACCCAGCCACAAATTTACTTTCAGTTCCTTCATTCAATGGGTACCGTTACCGGTTTCGAATTATTGTGATTCATCTTCAGACGGTTTACACGCTTTCCTTATGACATGTGGTGTGTTTTTACACATTAATTGTCCTAAAATATAAATAATACATAATTATAAGCATGCCACACACAGATGGTTGCGTTGCATATTTTCGTCGCGTGTGACTTATGTGAAACGTCGGTTTGGGGTGATATTTTCATAGCATTCATGCAACAGATGTGAATACATTCCCACTGCATTCTTGTTGTTGTACATGTAAATTTTTCTCACTGAACACTTTAGATTCGTCACTGAGAAGATTTCTACCACACACCACATGTTTTGATACATACAAAGAGCTTACAAACATATGAGTATCAAAGATGCTATGATATATTGTAACATTTGAAGATGTCCTATGTTTGGAGAGGGTCATATATTCACTTACGCAACTGAAATGCCTTTTACACTAGCACAGAGATATTGGCTTTAATTTTTGAGTTGATACTGTTACATTAACATTTTTTTGTACTGTATATGTAAAATAGTACATTTTCTTAATTACATTTAACATCACGAAAATTACAGTGACGCATAAATTTGCTACTTGATCTGCAGATAGGCGCACTAATATTATTTGCTTTGGAGGTTGGAAAATAATTTTTGAAAATTTTTCAGGAATGGGGTGTTAGCTAACTCTGTTTGTTCATTAAGGATTAAGTCTGGGGTGCTGTTTTTGTGTGTGTATTTCTATTTCTTCTAATATATTTATAGTGGCTCCTTTTTCTGCTAGATGTAAAATTTTTAAGTTGTTCTCAATGTTTGTCACTGAATGATTTTCTTCAGCAATATGGGCTGCAAATGCAGATTTGTTCAGATTACCAAGCTGTAAAGCATCAATGTGTTCTTTGCATCTACTATCTGAACTTCTGCCTGTCTGTCCAATGTAGTACTTTGGGCATGTATAGCATTTGAGTTTGTATGTTCCTGATTTACAGTAGGGATCCTTGGAGGTATTTACATCATGGATTACTTTTTATTGTAATTTATTATTTGTGGAAAAGCTGAGTGTGATATTTTTCTTTTTAAATAAGTTTGCTATTTGGTATGATGGTGGGCCTATGTATGGGAGAGTAGCATATTTAGGTTTGTCTTCTGTGGCACACTGATTTGGCTTGAAGTGACTTCTGTGAAGGGCATCTGTGGTTTTTGTCTGCATTTTGTTGTGGAGTTTTTCTATTATTATGGGTTTATATCCATTATTATGAGCAACTGTTTTAATTATATATATTGATTTCATTTTTTTGGTCTGTGTCACTCATTGGATTTTTTTTAATTTGTTGTAGTATTGTTCTGAAAAATGCAATTTTTTGTTCGCAGGGGTGGCAATATGATTTGTCAATACTGACGTCTGTGGTGGTAGGTTTTCTATAAATACTAAATTAATGTTTATTGTTACTACTGCAAATCTTCAGGTAAAGAAAGTTAATGCTTTTATTAATTTCATGTTCAACTGTGAATTTAATATTTTTGTGCATTTTGCTTAGATCTGCTGCTAATGTATCTATTTCATTGTTTGTACGATCAAAAAGCAAGATTGTATCATCAACACATCTTCTGTAGTAAATTATTTGGTTTGAGATGTGCTCGTTGGTTTAGAAGAATTTTTGTTCTATATGGTTGATGTAAATTCAACCAGCTAAGCTACTTCCCATTACCAAACCATAATGTTGTTGGTACAATTTGTTGTTGAAGCCAAAGTAATTATGCTCTAGAATAAGTGAAAGTATTTCTATGAATTCACAGATCTCTGAAATACTAATTTTCTTATATTCAAGCAGATTGTCTCTTTGACATGGATGTTTGTATGTAGATTGACTATGTCTAGTGATGCTGTTGGTGGGATGTGGATGTCTTTAATTAAGCTTATGAGTTCATGTGTGTTATGTATGGTGTAGTTATTTTCAAAAAAATGGTTCAAATGGCTCTGAGCACTGTGGGACTCTACATCTTAGGCATAAGTCCCCTAGAACTTAAACCTAAGTAACCTAAGGACATCACACACACCCATGCCCGAGGCAGGATTCGAACCTGCGACCGTAGCAGTCCCGCGGTTCCGGACTGCAGCGCCAGAACCGCTAGACCACCGCGGCCGGCTATTTTCAAATGTATAGTATTTGGTAATGAAGTATTTTAGTTTACGTATTATGAAGTATGCAGGGCTGTTGCTTGAGTTAACAGTCGGCTGAATGGGACAATTTTCTTTACGAACCTTTGGCTGTGCACGCTGTTTCGGTGCTGAGGGATTCATTGCTATGCAGTTACGTATTTCATATTTGTCCAGTGAAAAGTTACAGTTTTGTAGTAGTTTTCGGAGTCTAGTTTGGAATTTTATTGTAGGATCTGGCTTTATTTCAGTAATATTCTTGCTATGGAAAAATTGCAAGGTTTTCCCTATATATTCTCTTTCATGCATTACGATTAAAGAATTTCTTTTGTCAGCTTTTACTATGAGTGCTTTACTTTCAGACAGTTTGCTGTTAATATTTTTCAAATCTTTAAGTACAGTGGTTTTGCAGGTATTAATTGTTCGTAGTTGTTTCATTATCAGTTTATTTGTCTTGTATGTAAGTGCATTTTATTCATGAGTGTCTAGTTTTGCTGTGTCACAAAACATTAATGGAACAGTATCAACTCAAAAATAAAAACCAATGTCTCTGTGCTAGTGTAAAAGGCATTTCAGTTGCGTAAGTGAATATATGATCCTCTCTAAACATAGGACATCTCCAAATGTTACAATATATCATAGCATCTTTGATACTCATATGTTTGTAAGCTCCTTGTATATATGAAAACATGTGGTCCGTGGTAGAAATCTTCTCAGTGACGAATCTAAAGTGTTCAGTGAGAAAAATTTACATGTGCAACAACAAGAATGCAGTGGGAATGTGCTCACATCTGTTGCATGAATGTTATGAAAATATCACCCCAAACCGATGTTTCACGTAAGTCACATGCAACGAAAATATGGAACGCAACCATCTGTGTGTGGAGTGCTTATAATTATGTATTATTTATATTTTAGGACAATTAATGTGTAAAAAACACACTACATGTCATAAGGAAAGCGTGTAAATCGTCTGAAGATGAATCACAATAATTCGAAACCGGTAACGGTACCCTTTGAATGAAAGAACTGAAAATAAATTTGTGGCTGGGTGCTGTCCCAGCACCACCAACATGTGAATGGCTTTGTTTCACTCATTATGAGCTCTTATCCCTTCCTTTGACACAATATATCCCATTAAGAAACCTTAGTCCAGCTTTGCACTAAATCCTGCTTCGCTCAATCACTAAGGCAACTGACCAATGTCAATCAGATATTCCTAAAACGTTCTGCTATGAATAACTACATCCTCATGATAGTTTCACATGCATTGAATTTTAAGTCTCCCAACAGCGAAAGTAAAAGGTGAGAAAACCACCACTCTGGAGGCCAATAGAAAAAGGACTCTTTTATATTCAGATAATTTCCAGTAAGTACTGAAAGCAGTGAGAGGTTTGGATTCGTCAGCCAATGAAATCTGAAGACATGTCTGTTTCAGATCCAGAATATTCTGCACCAGAAAACCACAAAATCAACTGAGAAGATCTGGGAAAGGCACTGATACTTGAATGACCTTCTCCTTGAGTGCCCTGTTAGCTGCCACCAGATGACACTATTCTTCGTAAGGACGTGGATGACGTTATGAGGTAATGGGCGAGTTGTGGCGCCCTGAAAATATTCCGAGTTGGCGTGGCAGCAGGGGCCGTTCGGCAAGTTGGGGATCATTAGCAACCGCGTGGTGCCGAACATTAGCCGGAGCAAGAGGGCTGTGCTTTGTGTCGATGAAGGAGATTTCTATGCCAGAAGTGCCAAAGATGGCGGACTTTGTCAAACCATAATGGCAGACGTTTCACGGTTCATGTAGAAATTAATAATAGCCAGAAGAATCATGATACCTTACAAAGAAAGATGTACGTTACCGTTATTTGCAGGACGATTCTGATGGTGTAATCAGATTTTCAATATCCTTATTAGTTTAAAGTTTAGTATCCGACTAAATTATATAAGTAACACCCAGCAACGAATTTCAAAAATCGAAACAGTTCATCCGATTTTGTAGATCAACGCGTCTTTAGGAAGCTATTAATGCAATCTTAAATTGGTATGAATTACAGGCATGTAACTTGAAAAGTACTTGAGTTGTTGGAGGTCAAAGTGGCCCATTACTATTGATCGCGTCAGGCCATAAGTACTCCACAGTTACTCGAAAAAACGGTAGCAGCACGCTTATAAATAAATTTATTCGCTATGGAGGTCAAAGTGGCCCATTACTATTGATCGCGTCAGGCCATAAGTACTCCACAGTTACTCGAAAAAACGGTAGCAGCACGCTTATAAATAAATTTATTCGCTATGTCTTTGAAGAAATTGGTCTAATATTTACTGTGTTTAGAAAGCACAGAGGCATTAGGCTACTGGCCTACTTTTGTTTCTGTTCCTTTGATATATGTTTATTTAATATGTTTATGTATTTAATAATTTGTATTAGAGCGTGTTTATGGTCTAGCCGTAGGAATATTTATTTAATTTCAAGTTATTTAAATGTAAGTACAGTATTTTGTATGTTGTGATATTTCTGGCTTATTCAGCCATCATATTAGGCTCCAGGAAGCTCTTCCCAGGGCAGTGGAGATGCACGAAGCATAGAGATGACGCAATGTGGGATGAGGTACCGGTGACAGATGTTAGATTGGTAACATTCCCGTGAGAAAGACCGCCTGCATGATGCTGCTGCTCTGTGATTGGCTGCTGTGTTCGGCGGTAGGGCGCCAAAACATTAAATTTTAGTTGCTATTATTAATTAAACCTGTCATCCAAATTACTTCATTTTTTTAAGATAAACATCTCTCAACAGCCAGCTATCAATCAGTCATTTCAAAATTATTAAAATCAAAGTATTACTAAAACAAAAGACTGACGATATTACTGCCGATGCACTTCGGTGGCGTTCGGGTCACGCCTTGCTGGCTTGGCGCGCGAAGTGTCTCGGGCAGTGTGGCTCTCCAGTTCTGACCGTTCCAGTAGACAGACATGTTGTCTGTTATAGCAGTATTTGTTTCATGCAATTTTATTTATTACAGTTCCGCCCGTCGCTAGGTACAGACGTGTTGTCTGTAACAGTAGTATTTGATTCATGTAATTTTATTCTCCAGTTCTGACGGTTCCAGTAGACAGACATGTTGTCTGTGGCAGAATGTATTCCATGTTATGTTTGCCAGATATAATGACTGTGGAAAGATATGTTCAATACGTTGTGATCAAGAATAGTTTCTCATGTCTATACCAATAAAAACGCGAGTGGCATCCCAAATGAGTTATAGTTAATTCGTAGCAGCAGCTCCTCGCGAAGTTAATTTCAGCCTCAAGAAAAAGAATCCACGACCTGCGTGCTGTTTTCTGCGCTGGGGTATCATCATCATGAAGACAGCAGGTTAGTGAAGTGTACAAGAACTTATGTATTCCACACAGGGCAGTGGAAACAACTAAGCACCTCACGTGTACTGCATGCACAGTACAAATGTGCTCAGTGACATGTCATCTGCAGTAATGCAGAGGAGGTAAAGAAGGATGAAAGTATTAACACTATCTCACTTTTATTCCTTTTTTCTTGCCGTAATATGTTTCAATATGTTTGTGAGTGTGCATTGGCTTGGAGACATGGCGGGAGAGCTCTAGCCAACACAGCGCTCGTTGCTACGGTAGGCTACTACCGAAGTCAATGGAGAGACTGGGATGGAAGTGGGGGAGGAGCATCGGGTCGGACAGGACAAAGAGGAGTGCTGGCAGGGAATGCGCGATGGACGTTCGTGAGAAATACTTGGAGAGTGTTGAGCAGTTTGCCCGTGGTCGCGGGAGATATTTCGTAGTGTCGACTTGTGCACTCTTGAGTTTCCGTGGCTTCTGCAGTGAAGACGCAGTATGCGCTTAGAAGGGAATATCTCGCGAGCTACGCTGTTGCTCATAACTAATTACGTGAAGTAGGAATCTACTGTTTCTCTGTTATTCAACTTTTATTTTATTTAATTGTTGGACCATCGACACCAAAAGTGTTTTGCAATAATAAACGGCATTCTTAAAGTTACTTCTGCTATCGTATTCATAATTTAAAGTCGTTAAGAATAGTACCGCCAGAATTTATTTAATTGCAATCTTTCATTTATAAATTTATATGTTACATTCAAAATTCGCAATTGCCGAGTGATAGGTACCTTTGACCATTCGATTCATGTGTATATTCATATTGTATACTGTAGACTCAGCAGTATTTGGCTTGTAATGCAGAAATTACGTATCCCAGCCCCTAGACAATGAAACCAGCCAAAACTTTTAATATTTCAACTCTGAGTCTAAGGGTATGTAGTTGTGGGCAACCGTCATTTTTTTATTTGAAAGCCTGCGACGTGTATGTCTGTAATTATCCCTGCCGATACACAATTTTTCGCTGCTCTATCATCTTCGGTGGGATGAACCATAGGTTGTAGGGTGTAAACTGGGGTATAGTCACTCACAATCACTTAGTGAGGACTTTGAGATATTGCCCCAAGAGCCCAACACATCTAACAATCTCCTAATCTGCTCTTCTGTCAGATGTGAGGTATGAAACACTGATTGCTTAGCCCATATGTGATGTACATAACAGTGACCGCTTATCCAATATGTAACAAACACCATGCTTGCTCTCATATTCACAAGATGAACTTCTCCCCTACCTGAACTTAAATATCAAGACTTTATTTACATAATTCAACACACATCCTGTTTGCCCCAAAAAATAATACCCCAGTAGAACATCCATACCAAGTCCAGGCATGAGAATGAAATCTACGGGCCCTGAAAACTGAGCAATTCCTAGCAATATTGCACCCTAAACTGTTTCGACATGACTAATCAACGAGACATTGCAACCAGAGTCTAATAGAATTGACGCCGGTTTGTGGTTGATGGTCACACATAAAAATGATAATTTGCAATATGCGACACCTTTCGCTTTATGCCACCGCTTTAGAAGCCCATAGAACTTCATACACAAACACGCGCTAACGAGGCGTCACTTCTTCCCCCCCCCCCCCCCCCTTAACAAGCAACACTGGGAAATCACGAATTAAGTGCCCCATTTTGTTGCACCTGAAACATACTCTCAATTGATCCTTATTGGCTTCTGTCCCCTTATCCTTAACTGTGAATACTCCTTCAGCAGAAGACCCTCTTCTCCCACGACTGCACCGCGCACTCTCTATGCTCGCGACCAACCAGTGAAATTCCAAAAATATTCGCAGTTTACTGTAGAATAATAACTGCGACTGGTCTTCCAGTTTCATTCCCTCCAATATGTTGTCAATTACCTTACAGTCCAGTATATTCAGACACAAGGTTCTCACCACCATCTACAATTCGCTGTGCTGAACTTGTGGTTTAGTGTTTCTCTCCTATTAATAAAAGTGTCTCCCATCCAGATCGTAAACACATCAAGGCGATACGATCTGTTCCAACAATTCACTCAGGTCCTTCCTTGCCCCAAGCACCCCCGAAATCCAACTACCAAATTAATCCCATGCCAAGAGATGTAACACCTTAGCATGGTCTTACAGGCAGACTGACAACCAAAACACTAGGATTACTTGTTCATTACTGGCAATGGATAATCTTAATGCTTTAGCTGTAAGGTGTAGCAGAAACGTTTGTTTCTCCAGTAGTTTTTTCATTATGACTTCGCACGGTACGGTACGGTATTTAAAAATCTTTTATGTCGACTCACTCTGGCCATGAAAGCCTACGCGATTGTATTAAAATGTTATTTAATTTGAACAAGAGCCAATTTTTATTTCCCCTTAGGTGTTAACAACACCAAAACAATACAGTGCCTCCACGATTTTAAGTTAAACTGTCTACTAGTCTCAGTATAATAAAACTTCATGGATTAACCCAGAGGTCAATGTCATCGTAAAAACAGGCCAAGTATTTACATAAAGGTATTATGGAGCTACCAATTTTTTCATCCATGTAACAGCAAAAAAGAAAAAGCATAATTTAAACACACATCACAAACGTTGAAATAAATTTTCTTTGCTATCAGTTACTCGCCAGTCGCATGAAAACAGAGAACGTAATCAGGTTTACACTGAAAGTTGTTTCCCCAGTAAAAGGCAGCTTCAACATACTATATCTTAACCTTCAATATTTATTCCAACGATCACTCAAGGCTTACATTAGAAATGAATGAATAGCAATATGTCCTAGTATGTGATTGAGTTTGCTATTTACATTGTTCCATGCAGTTCCATGCGCCTCTGGTCTGGTAAGACATGAACCCAGTCTTTCAGTTCTCGAAGCATGAAGTAGGGCTGCGTCCCTTCCCCAGTCCCATCAAAGAATAACGACCAAACGAACTGAACGTTTCTGGGGAGCGTACATAAGATCCAATCTTAAATGCAGACGGCAATCGTTGCACATGAGTACTGAAAAATTTAATTTACGAGTTCTATTCACTTAAACAGAAATGGTGCAAACCAAACCACTTTCCGCAATAACCTTAAGAATTACCTATCACCAGCAACTTTTAGCAGTTCACACTTGTTAATAATTACACTTTTAGTGATTTTGAATAAATGGCTCAAGACCATACTTCTGCAAGAATTCTTTAAACAACAACACTGAGTTGAACAAAATAATCAGCACTGCTAAGACAGGCACACAGGCTCGTAGATAACACTCAAAAGGGGAACGCAGCCAGATCCGTGAGAAGCAAATTACACCACCCCAAGGTAAATTTCGGTACTTTATCAAAAAGAAATGAACTCATTCTGGTAATTATAATAATAATCGTCCCCGTAGCCCATCTTAAACCTGTAACACACATAATAGGCAATTACAGAAAGCTTATATTATTGCTAATGGCACGTGACATGTTTTCTTAACCAAATGGCGTGACAGATGATAATCGGGGAGCACTTCACATAGATGACACACTAACCAATAAGGAACCTCATAACCGCATACACAAAGTGGTAAACAACTGTGCCGATTCGTCACACAAGACACGTCCATGCTGCTGAATCTTTAAAGCGTCCGCTATTATATACACTGATAAACCGGAACGTTTTGACCACTGCCCACCGCGACGTTAAGATGCTACTTGATGGCATTGCGGCTACGTGACGATTATCTCGAAAACGCTGAAGATGATCGAACGTCCACGTGCTATTGTCCTGTGCATCTGTGGAAAGAGGTAGAAAGACACTGAAACTATCACTAGTCGCTAAATGACTGGACGATGACGACTCTTCACAGAACTTAGGATTGGGGGCTTGTCTGCTCTGCAAACTAGGATAGATGGTGATCTGTGGCGTCTCTACCGAAAGAGCAAGATGACGGTGCACGCACAAGTGTTTGGAACTCACCTTTCATCGTACGTTGTTGAAGACTGTAATGGTACTTGAATTACGCAACCATTACGGCACCTCACCTGAACCTCTCGATACCAGTAATATTCTACTGTGTTTCTGCAAAGTAGTTGACATATTTCTGAGACAACATTCAGATTTGATTTCATTTGTGATACATCGATATGTTTATATTGCAATGATATTATTCTTATGTGTATTCTTCCATTTGTCACTATGATCTTTGACGTACTTGTAACTCAGATTTTTGGGCGCGTAAGCGACTGTTAGTTAGTTGTTTACTTGTTAGAGAGTCGGACCTTGAGAAAGTCAAGTCGTGGACGTCATGTTGGAAAGACGAATATTGTCGTCACCTTATAAAATGCGAACTTTAACAGTGACTGTGAGAGAGATGCTTTCAAGTATGTTTTGTATTGTGAAGTGATGTTTGTGTGATACGTGATACTGCAATAAAAGCAATTAAAAGGGAGTGTAACTTAAATTCGGAGTGCAGATTTTTTTTTACATCACTATTGTGCTAACTTTGAAAGGTTTAATCTCCAAGAATGGCTTGTGAAGCACATCGACATAACTTTTGAATATAGCAGAATAAAACCAAGGTCTCTTTGCATCCGAGCTTGGAATCATAACCACCTAGATTTTCAACGATTGAGCCATGATTTTACGACGAGACCAGCGTGGGAAACACAAGAAGATGAGTGCCTAGTTTTTTCATTATTACATGAAATGACTATTAACTGTGCTCTAATGACACCTGCCACATAATATGACTGTTGCTGCCCGAAAATGCAGTATTTAGCAGCGTGAGCAACACCACAATCGTTATTAAAATGCTGACCTTTGTTGTGACAGGATTGTTAGAAGACGGAGCACCGCAGCAGACCACCCTACGTGTTCACATGTCGACTCAACGAGCTCGTCAGTTACGACTGCAGTGGGCACGGACCCATCGGGATTCGACCGTCCATCAATGGAAAGATGTCGGCTCTTAGGGCGAATCACATTTTTGCTACACTGCGTCGATGGTCGTCTCCACAAACGCCGTTATCGAGGTGAACGACGGCTCGAAAAGTGCCCATAACGCAAACGCTCTCCGCGTCGCAACATTGGTGGCTGACAGTCCATGACGACGCTGGATTTTGTAAGGCTAGCAATGTACGGTAAGTCTTAGTGCTCTCCAAACAGTAGTGCGTGAAGTGCTGTTGCGACGTGCCACTCCACGAACGGCGATTTCACGATGCGGAGATGAACTCGCTGAAGTTTTCACGCATTCCAGAACTGTCCGACAAACGGCAGCGTTTTTGTCTGTTCGGCCACTATGGGGCATATCGTCTAAACAATCCGTGGCTTCGAGCTTCGTGACATTTTATTCACAGTGACGCTTGTTCAAATACTCTGCGTGAGGCTGCAGTGCGGAGTCTCCATTCTGATAGCAAAACTCCGCTAACGCTGCCTTTCCTAGTAAAGTCGAAATTCGAAATGCAGCGATTGCTGGCACATCTGACTCTCTCCACCACTACAACTCATTTTATACCCCATTTCCATGCTGCGCCGCTGACTTGTTGCTCTACAGTGCCGTCTTTTGGCAATTTTTGCACTCTTTTCTTTGGTTTCAATAAAACCCCATGTCATTTGAGGCAGGTGTTTCTAGTTTTACCTCTCTAGCTACATTATTGCTGAGACTCAGGCATTCTCAAATGTTAAAGGACTTTTGGGTCACCCCATATGTTTATAGGCTGCAGAAACATGACTACGATCTGCTATAGGGCCCGTGAGTCAGAGCACCTTTCAGCTCAGTCGATCAGGCTAGCATGTCTCGTGATTCGCTTATCATATCCATTTAATATTTTTACTTGTTTATGTCTGTTCCTGAGTTAAGGATTAGCGTGTGGAGTCGTACCAGGTTTGATTCATAGTTTCACGCCGGCCGGTGTGGCCGAGCGGTTCTAGACGCTACAGTGTGGAACCGCGCGACCAGTACGGTCGCAGGTTCGAATCCTGCCTCGGACATGGATGTGTGTGATGTCCTTAGGTTAGTTAGGTTTAAGTAGTTCTAAGTTCTAGGGGACTGATGACCTCAGAAGTTAAGACCCATATTGCTCAGAGCCATTTGAAACGTTTTGAACCATAGTTTCACAGCGTCAAGAAACAATGGCGGTTGTGGCAGTTGTTACTCTACATTACTGACAACAGATAACAGGAATTACTAAATTAATTTGTGGTTAAATGCGATGATATCTGTAACTTTTATATTGCTGATAATTTTTCAGTCATTTGACGTTTGTTTTACAAAAACAGTAATCTGTGCTTCTTTTGAATGTAATGTATGATTTACATACACTGTTCGTAAACTTACCCGATTTCATACGAATAACGTGTAAAAACTTTAATTATGGTGCTACGATTTTTGCACTTCTCCCCGCTTACATTTTTAAAATGAAATAATCGGACTGGCCCATAAAATCAGAGCCACAATGTAAGATAAAAGTGATTGAATTTCATTAATACAGGCCGACGCAATTCATGTTTCTGGTGTTGGAGTTTGATGTACAGTACTTTGTAGTTATCGACTTTCTATCACCGTAAAGAGAATACCGCAGAATTTTTTTCCGCTTCACATTATTGTTTGCATCATTCGTACTGTTTAGCGATGAACAGGTTTTATTACTTTTTTGCACAGCCAGTGGATAACATAGAACGAATGATTGAAATGCTGTGTACGCGGAATCCCTTTGTGCAAACGGGCAGCCGCGCGACAGATTAAGCCGTACTCTGAAACAACAGGCGGTATTTTAGTATTTGTCACCGGTGTCGCTATGACAGAAAAGTTGCATTCGTTTTGTTTGTGATAATTATAAACAGCTGAATTTATGGGAATTCCTAACAATATTTGAACAGGGAATAGAGAGGACTTTTTTTTTTGTTCGAGGCCCCCCCCCCCCCGACCAAAAACGCAGAGCTCACAAATCAAGATTTGCATTTAGCACAATGCGTGATCTGTGTAAAGCAGGTGACGCGGCAAAGCTTCTGCTGCGACACATGTAAAACCCCATAAATCAAACGCGATCCGGCTGGCATAGAATGCGCGCGCGCGTTTGAGCAGCCGCTCGTGACACGGCCAGCCAGCGTTAGCAGCGTCCGTCCGGCCGTTGGATTCATTTATGCGGGCGGCTCGCATTGCGCTTCGCTCTGTCTGATGCCGGCGCGGCCACATAATTGAAATTTATTACCAGCCGCTAGCAGCCGCCGCTGTCCGGCGCACGCGCGCTCGCAGACGTCACGTGCCGCGGCTTTGCGCGCACTCACACACATACACGCACACGCAGGCGACAGGGTGCTGGTCGCGTCCTGCCCATACTCACACTCGATGAGCAGCAGCGTCAAAACAGAGCTCTATAAACCTAACAATACATTGACACCTTATCTGGGAGTAGCACTCTTACAATTACGAATTGGGACCAGAATTATATTGCTATTACATACACTACTGGACACTAAAATTGCTACACCACGAACATGACGTGCTACAGACGTGAAGTTTAACCGACAGCAAGAAGGTGCTGTGATACGTAAATGATTAGCTTTTCAGAGCATTCACACAAGGTTGGCGCCGGTGGCGACACCTACAACGTGCTGACATGAGGAAAGTTTCCAACCGATTTCTCATACACAAACAGCAGTTGACCGGCGTTGCCTGGTGAAACGTTGTTGTAATGCCTCGAGTAAGGAAGAGAAATGCGTACCATCACGTTTCCGACTTTGATAAAGGTCGGATTGTAGCCTATCGCGATTGCGGTTTATCGTATCGCGACATTGCCGCTCGTGTTGTGCGAGATCCAATGAATGTTAGCAGAATATGGAATCGGTGGGTTCAGGAGGGTAATACGGAACGCCGTGCTGGATCCCAACGGCCTCGTATCACTAGCAGTCGAGATGACAGGCATCTTATTCGCATGGGTGTAACGTATCGTGCAGCCACGTCTCGATCCCTGAGTGAACAGATGGGGACGTTTGCAAGACAAGAACCATCTGCACGAACAGTTCGACGACGTTTGTAGCAGCATGGACTATCAGCTCGGAGACCAAGGCTACGGTTACCCTTGACGCTGCATCACAGACAGGAGCGCCTGCGATGCTGTACTCAACGACGAACCTGGGTGGCAAAACGTAATTTTTTCAGATGAATCCAGGTTCTGTTTACAGCATAATAGTGGTCGCATCCGTGTTTGGCGACATCTTGGTGAACGCACATTGGAAGCGTGTATTCGTCATCGCCATACTGGCGTATCACCTGGCGTGATGGAATGGGGTGCCATTGGTTACACGTCTCGGTCACCACTTGCTTGCATTGACGGCACTTTGAACAGTGGACGTTACATTTCAGATGTGTTACGACCCGTGACTCTACCCTTCATTCGATCCCTGCGAAACCCTACATTTCAGAAGGATAATGCACGAGTGCATGTTGCAAGTCCTGTACGGGCCTTTCTGGATACAGAAAATATTCGACTGCTGCCCTGGCCAGCACACTCACCAGATCTCTCACCAATTGAAAACGTCTGGTCAATGGTGGCCAGCAACTGGCTCGTCACAATACGCCAGTCACTACTCTTGATGAACTGTGGTATCGTGTTGAAGCTGCATGGGCAGCTGTACCTGTACACGCCATCCAAGCTCTGTTTGACTCAATGCCCAGGCGTATCAAGGCCGTTATTACGGCCAGAGGTGGCTGTTCTGGGTACTGATTTCTCAGGATCTATGCATCCAAATTGCGTGAAAATGTAATCACATGTCAGTTCTTGTATAATATATTTGTCCAATGTATATCCGTTTATCATCATTTCTTCTTGGTGTAACAATTTTAATGGCCAGTAGTGTATAAACGTCAAGTTATGGGAAAAAAATAGAAGAATGTTCGAAGTCAAAATTGGTTTTCAAACAGACATTACTTTAAGATCTAACTCCAGCATAAACATGTATCCAGGCCGGCAAATTACTGTAATGAGCGAACTGCAGTGGTTGTGACCCCTCTTACCAGGGGCGGTCAGTAAGTAACGCACCACATTTCTTTTGCTGCCCAATTTAGCTTGAAAAAATGCGGGATCTGTTGTGCCATATCGTAGTGTGACACCGTTAGGTGGCGGCACATTACGTAATCCCAAAACAGTCGTCCGTAGTGAAGGTACATTCCAAGCGAAGAGCTGTCATTGAGTTTCTTTTCGTGGAAAACCAGAACATCGTAGATTTTCACATGCTTGCATATTGTCGACGAAGATCTGGCAGTGAAAAAACGCATGGTATGTCTGTCATCGTCGTAACGAGGTCGCCCAAACCCTTCGGAATTCCCGTGTGCCGGTGGGCCGCACAGCTATGACTCTTGCAATATCGTAACGTGCGGACACTCTCATCGCGGGTGATCGACGCGTCACACACCTCGCTGGTCAACTTGTCGTACTTGTTGGTAGTGCTGACACATTCGTCCACCTGTTGGGGTACTCAAAGATGTGTACCCTCCGTGTTACTCGCCACCTAACAGAATATCCTAAAGAGCAACAGAGGACTGTCTGTGCGGAATTACTTGCGCATTACGAGACATCGTGTTAACTTTTCGTCGAACATCGTCACATGCGATGAAACACGGGTGCATCACTTCGAACCGGAAACAAAACGGCAGTCCGTGAGGGGCGTCACACCAACTCTCCTCTGATGAAAAGAAAAAGCCACACCCCTCCCAGCCTGTACAGTCATGGCGAAGTTCTTGTGGAGTTATTCTGTTTGATGTCCTTCCGCACGATGCAATGATTACCTGTGAAGTGTATTGTGCTACCCTCAGGTAATTGAAGAAGTGACTTCAGCAGCCGGCCGCGGTGGCCGTGCGGTTCTAATCGCTTCAGTCCGAAACCGCGTGACTGCTACGGTCGCAGGTTCGAATCCTGCCTCGAGCATGGATGTGTGTGATGTCCTTAGGTTAGTTAGGTTTAAGTAGTTCTAAGTTCTAGGGGACTGATGACCTAAGATGTTAAGTCCCATAGTGCTCAGAGCCATTTGAACCATTTTTTGACTTCAGCATGTTCTTCCCTACAAAAATGCAAACAAATTTCCGCTTCTCCCTGACAACGCAAGGCCTCATACTAGTCTGCGTGAAGTGGCCTCGAGGTTCGAGGCGCCATGTCACGGATTGCGCGGCCTCTTCTACCGGAGATTCGAGTCCTCCCTCGGGCATGGGTGTGTGCGTTGCTCTTACCATAAGTTAGTTTAAGTAGTGTGTAAGTCTAGGGACTGATGAACTCAGCAGTTTGGCCCCTTTGGAATTCATACACTCTCTCATACACATTTTCTATCTCTCTCTCTCTCTCTCTCTGTCTCTCTCTCTCTCTCTCTCTCTCTCTCTCTCTCTCTCTCGCTCTCTCTCTCTCTCTCTCTCTCTCTCTCTCTCTCTCTCTCTCACACACACACACACACACAAGTCTCCGCACGCGAGAGGAGTTTCACGAAACTTCATTGGACTGCTGTCCCTCATCCACCCTATAGCCTGGATGTCGCAGCGTTCGACTTCCATCTTCTTGTTCCAATGAAGGATGCTCTCCGCAGGAAGCTGGACGTTGGCTCCGTTGTCGGCCAATACACTGATGTCGTCTGGGTGTACAGTCTTTTCCAGTATGGTGGCGTAGGGTCGTCGTACTGAACGGAGATTACGTTGAGAATTAGGGTTTCGTAGCTAAAAGGGTGAGGAATAATATGTTGCACTAGAATTCTAATCAGAACCAATCTGCTTTCATATAAAATGCATTACACTCCTTATTGAATGCTCCTCGTACAAATGCCAGACAGGACAATTGTCTAAACACATTTTAAAGAGCACACACATTCTCGAAATAAACGAGCGTTTAGTACACATACATTGCTGAAAATAAACACTGCGCATGAATCATAGAACAGAAAATTAATTGGCTATATACAGCTAGCAAAGTAAGTTTGATTGATGTACTAGAGGAAATTGAAATGTTTGACGACAAATTGGGCTCTTCAGAAGTAATTTTTACAATAAGAGGTCGTGTTTATTCAGAGGCTGTATTTTAACATTTTTCGGGAGCTGCTCCAATGATCAGATACTATGATGTCTTGTTGTGACCCCTTCACCCTCTGTCTTTTTCTGAAACGAACTCTCTTCTTTACGTTTGTTTTTAGGAGATTCTGGTAGTGTCTGTGAAACAGCCTGACCTTGTTATGAATATCTCTTTCGTAGCGTTTTGGTATAGGCCCAGGTGACGAAATGAGCCTTCGTCCGGCACGACGCTCAACACAACAGCTGCTGGCGCTGCTTCAGCAGGCTTCGTCTCATCCCCGTACTTTGTGCATTCGGTGCCTGCTGGACTGCTGTGTACGAGGACATAAGGTGAACAGTATGTGGAGAACATTAACCAGGGAGCCTTGGGAGAACGGTGAATGGTGTCGAACCTCCTGATTCCATCCCCACATGAAACGCCCTTCTGTCTAGCCACTAGCGGTGTAGTATGCTGTCCCGCAGGTATCCCATTCCGTGTCGCATGAGGGCGTATTCATCAGTATACCACACCTGGGAAGTTATCTTTGCGTTCCGACAGATAGTCTTCATTTGAGCACTCTTTTGGGCACCGTTCTGAGGTCCAGACCCTACTGCGAGCGGCTCCGCCATCGAGTTTTATATCTACATCTACATTTATACTCCGCAAGCCACCCAACGGTGTGTGGCGGAGGGCACTTTATGTGCCACTGTCATTACCTCCCTTTCCTGTTCCAGTCGCGTATGGTTCGCGGGAAGAACGACTGTCTGAAAGCCTCCGTGCGCGCTCTAATCTCTCTAATTTTACATTCGTGATCTCCTCGGGAGGTATAAGTAGGGGGAAGCAATATATTCGATACCTCATCCAGAAACGCACCCTCTCGAAACCTGGCGAGCAAGCTACACCGCGATGCAGAGCGCCTCTCTTGCAGAGTCTGCCACTTGAGTTTATTAAACATCTCCGTAACGCTGTCACGGTTACCAAATAACCCTGTGACGGAACGCGCCGCTCTTCTTTGGATCTTCTCTATCTCCTCCGTCAACCCGATCTGGTACGGATCCCACACTGATGAGCAATACTCAAGTATAGGTCGAACGAGTGAGTAGGCGAGCCGTGAGCAGAAGCCCTCGGTGACAATGCCGTAATTGGGATGACCTAGTTGTGATGTCACTGATCAGTTTCCACGAATTAGGAAAGAGATACGAAAAACCGTTATTCTACGTCCTGGGGATGTGCTTAGATGAACCAACGCCCATCTAAGCACATCCCTAAGACATGGAATAACAATTTGTTAAGAAAATTAAAGTTTTTTCACAATTGTTACCGCCTGTAAGATGTAATCTTGGTTCACGTGTAATGTCTTTGACTGGTAATTCACTGAACAGCCAAAGAAACTTATACTCCAGCAAAAATCCTGCCGCATACGACGTGGCATGGATTCGACTAATGTCTGAAATAGTGCTGGAAGGAATTGACACTATGAACACTATGAATCCGGCAGGGCTGTCCATCAATTCGTAAGAGTGCAAGTGAATGGAAATCTCTTCTGAGCAGCCCGTTGCAAGATCCTCTCAGATATGCTCAATATGCTCAATAATGTTAATGTCTGGGGAGTTTGGTGGCCAGCGGAAATGTTTAAACTCAGGAGAGTGTTTGTTCCTGAAGCCACTCTGTAGCAATTCTACATGTGCGGGATGTCGCACTGTCCAGCTGGAATTGACCATGTCCGTCCAAAATGGACATGAATGGATGCAGGTGGAACAGTAACCGATCTAACAACTGTGCGACACACTTTTTGTCTTATATAGGCATTTACCGACCGCAGCGCCGTATTCTGCTTTTTTACGTATATCTGTATTTCAACACGTACGCCTAGACCAGTGCCTGTAGTGTTTCAGTGTAAAAACATGCAGGTACCCTGAAATGGTCCCAATCACTGCTTAAATACCGAAAAAAAATGTTATGAGCAATTCCTGTCTAAGACTTCCTGTACACGGATTCACCCGCTCTCTGTCTTATCAAAGATGACGCAAGAGCGGACAGAGGTTCGGGGCATCCGATACTAAAAGGCGGAAAAGTCAATTACGATCAATGACATGATGCAAAAACCAATAGGTAAAACTTCACTTAAGACACATGACGTGTACACGTAGCACGTGCGCCCTGCCATTTTATAAGAATCATAATAATCCTTACAGTGGCAAAAATATCGGAGTAGTATCAGCTAATGAACTGCTAACATCCTACGAATCGGAGCGTGAAATGTTAGAAATGAAATGTGGTCGGGAAGTTAGAAAATCTGAAAAGTCAAATGCAAAGGCTCAACCTTGACATACCCGTGGTAAGTGAAATGGAAAGAAGATTAATATTTCTGGTTGCGAGAACACTGAATAATCTCAACAACAACAAAACACGATGTGTTGGGTGTATGGTTCCTCATGAATAGGTATATAATGCAGAGTCAATTATTTTGAAAGTAAAGTTTCAGAGGTTTAATTATTGTCATTAGAGTCGACACCAAACTAGAGCTAGCATTAATAGTTTAGATACACATGCGGACGTCACAAGCAGAAGACAAAGAGACAGACAAAGTATATGGGGACACTGAATACGTTATTCATTATGTTAACACCAGTAAATGACGTAATATTTTCGACCCTGATAATGACTGGTTGCTCGATATGCAGCTGAGTTACTGCACCACGAAAAATTCTACTACTTGTCTTATTATGTTTTTCATTCTCTACAGCCAGTATTAACTTAGCAGTACAAAGTGACTGAAAGAAGTTGCAGATGGCAATGTTGTGGTACAGTTAGGAGAGGTGCTTTTCACAATTCAAGTATTTATCCATCACAGTAGATATGGCTGCAATAAAAGTTGTTTCGAAAGTGCACATCAGTGAGTATTACATGCTTGCGAAAGTAGCGAATGCTCTCTGGAATATTTCAAGAAATCATATCAGACATTGATGAGGATGGATTGTACCGGAGAGAGATACAGCACTCGGTCGAAATGGGACAGTACAAGATTCCCACAGCCGTCACAGTGCCTTTCGGACGGATCAAAAGAAAGAGAGAAGCGAAGGACACACTCGCAGGGAAGGGGTATTTATGTTACTGAGCGATCCCTGCAACGCACGATTCACGGAAGCTGCTGGAGAATACTGGTTTTTCTCTGGGGGCAACGTAGTTAAGTAAAGATACTTGTGGAAAGAGTACGTCCACGACTTATTATCCTTTTACTAGAGGGTAACATTCTGTATCAGCTTGTTACAATACTGTACGGCCGAAACCAATCGATAAAAGGGATTTAATGGGACAGAAAATTGTATCTCAGTTAGTTCTAATCAAGTAATTAAGCGAAAATCTATTTAGAGGATTTAGTTGATGACTAATTATATGATTAATTTATTGCATCAGCGATGCCGATTGGAACGTGGACGAGTGGGTGGGTAGGTGACTGGTGTGGTGAGGGCGCAGGGTGGGGGGTGGGGTGGGGGGGAGGAACGCAGATGATGAATTCCCAGCTGAACGAACAAAGCGAAACAAACTCATTGCCTTTCACGCACCTGGGAACTTCGTTTTCAGGTAAATAATTCACGTGTTCAACTCACACATGGGACACGCCTGGCTCGGCGACGCACTAGAAGAAATAAGAGATTCTAAATTTCTACAGTAACCTTTCGCTGACGTATCGTATTTAGGCAAAGCAACGTGACAAGGGCTGCCTGAATATTTCACCCAAACACGTTTACAAATAAGGGAGATCACGGTAAAAGCACGCAGTTGAAGGATATCTACATAATATTATACTGTATTCTATCATTTTACACATAAATCTCATTACCTTGATGGAATGTTATCTGTCCCTTCTGCCTTGTTTGATCTTAATTCCCCCATAGATCTTTCAAATTCTGATTCTAATACTGGGTCCCCTATCTGTTCTAAATCGACTCCTGTTTCCTCTTCTGTCATACGATACTAATTTTCCCCCTCATAGAGGCTTTCAATGTATTCGTTCCACCTATAAGCTCTCTCTTCTGCATTTAGCAGTGGAATTCCCGTTGTACTCTTTGTACTCTTAATGTTACCACACTTGCTTTTAATGTCACCGAAGTTTGTTTTGACTTTCCTGTATGCTGAGTCTGTCCTTTCGACAATCATTTCCTTTTCGATTTCTTCACATTTTTCATGCAGCCGTTTCATATCAGCTTAACTGAATTTCCTGTTTACTTCATTCCTTAGCGACTTGTATTTCTGTATTCCTGAGTTTCCCGGAACATTTTTGTACTTCCTCCTTTCATCGATCAAATGAAGTATCTCTTCTGTTACCCATGGTTTCTTCGCACTTACCTTCTTTGTACCTATGTTTTTCTTTCCAAATTCCGTGATTGCTCATTTTAGGGAAGTCCATTCCTCTTCAACTGTACTGCCTACTGAGTTATTGCTTAGTGGTGTATCTAAAGCCTTAGAGAACCTCAAGCATATCTCGTCATTCCTTAGTACTTCTGTATCCCACTTCTTTGCGTATTGGTTCTTCTGGACTAATGTCTTCAGCCTACTCTTCATCACCACTATATTGCGATCTGAGTCTATATCTGCTCCTGCGTACCTCCTCCTCTTCTAATTCTTCAACAGAGTATTCACTATTACTAGCTGAAACTTGTTACAGAAGTCAATCACTTTTTCTCCTCTCTCGCTGCTTGTCCCAAGCCCATATTCTCCCGTAATATTTTCTTCTACTCTTTCCCCTACAGCTGCATTCCTATCTCTCATGCCCGTTAGATTTCATCTCCCTTTTCGTACTGTATTACCTTTTCAATATGGTCATATACTTTCTCTATCTCTTCATCTTCAGCTTTCGACGTCGGCATATACACCTGAACTATCGTTTTCGGTGTTGGTTTGCTGTTGGTTCTGATAAGATGAACCTATCACTGAACTGTTCACAGGAACACACTATCTGCCCCACCTTCCTATTCATAACGAATCCTACCCCCATTATACCATTTTCTGCTACTGTTGTTATTACTTGTTGGTTTGCTGTCGATTCTGATAAGAACAAATCTATCGCTCAGCTGTTCAGAGTAACACAGTCTCTCTCTGCTTTCCTATTCATAACGAGACCTTCTCCCGTTATACCATTTTCTGCTGCTGTTGATATTACTCTATACTCATCTGTCCAGAAATCTTTTTCTTCTTTACACTTCACTTCACTGACCCCTACTGTATCTAGATTGAGCCTTTGCATTTCTCTTTTCATATTTTCTAGTTTCCTTACCACGATCAAGCTTCTGGCATTCCACGCTCCTACTCATGGACCGTTATCTTTCCTTTGATTATTCAATTTTTTCTCATGATAACCTCCTCCTTGGCAGTCGCCTCCCGGAGATCCTAACGGGGTACTATTCTGGAATCTTTTTCCAATGGAGAGATCATCATGACACTTCTTCATCTAATATTAATAGTGAAAAGTTACGTAATTAGATTTCTAGATAGTTGTCCTCCCAGTTTTTAGTAAACAATTTTACATTTATGTCTGACACCCGTAATCCATAAATATTACAAAGATGGATGTATCTATGCTTGCAAACGGGTATCTGCTCATAAACCACTCGACCGATTTCAACCAAACGTGGCGCACGTATCCCTTACTGCCAGGCAACAATCGCTGTGGGAATGAGAACCACCTAGCCGTCATAGTAGAAGAAATATGACGTCATAAACAATGAGCTGCCTGAAAAGCTGCCTCATCTTACATTACGTTTAAATGTATTACTTCTTTGCCACCAACTCCACTCGCAATAAATTTCGCAAACAATATCCACAAACGCCGCTAAATGCACCTACAAAGTATATCGTGGTACCACATATAGTTCGGGAGATATGGCGTCATAAACACTGACATGCGTGTAAGACTGCCGCAGTGAGCACGACGTTTAAATTTATTACTGTTTTGCTGTGAGATCTGTTGGCAATATGTTTTGGAGACGGTTCTCACCTACGCCGTTGAATGTATCTACAGGAGTATACCATTCCACGACACATAGTCAAGAGAATAGTCGTCATAAACACTAAGGTACCTGAAAAAATCTTGCATCATGCGTCATGTTTTAACATTCACTAGTAAGCCACCCCCACAGTCGAGTCAACTTAACACTTGGCAGCGCTTTTGACAACTTTCAACTGTGAAACACGAACAGCTGCGTATAGAGCTATGAAGAGCTATGTTCCCATAAAGACGTTTACAAAATCGCGTTGCACGCACACGAAGCAGCTGCGCCCAGTGTACAGAAAGTGCACGGAATTATCCCACACCGAGTCAACGACAGGAGGACATATAAGGTATAGTTTCTAATACGAAATAGGCAAAATTAATACCCGGACAGTGCTGGGTTTGTGAGCCAGTGTTTAATAAATGAGTCGAGAACTGTTGTGAATTACATTACACGTAATCAGCCAATTTGTCCCAGTTCTTTTCAGCTCGATATAAATAATCTTGAAGAATACGATGTAGCAAATTCCTAATGACTACCAAAAACAGACCGTGTCGCAGGCAATACGTTGAAATAAAAATCATCCGGATAATGTAACTCCGTGTTGTTGAGAGAGATAACCCGAAACCCTCACATTAGGCTGTTAATGATTGACGGTGAGAATTCGCGTTTAGCACTTTATGCCTTTGCGCGTAACGAACCCGTTGGCAGCTCCCGAGATTTAGTGGTGCACAAAGCAGAGGTGCGCGCTCTGCAAGCGCCGCCGAGGCAGTATATTCTCATCTGGGCGGCTGTCATTCAGTGGCCGGCAGCCGGCTGCCGGCCACCGCCACCGCCGTAAATACCACTCAGCGATCCACCTGGCCCTGCAGTCAGTAAATCACGTCCTCCTGATTATTATTAAGCACGCCTCACGCGCTCTGGGATAGCGCGCTGTCCGGCTCCACGGTACAGGTCGCGAGAGGATGTGCTGCTACTGGAAATGGGGCTGGGGGTGTGCGAAGCGAGAGCGTGCCGAAACCGATCTTGGTCCGTTCTGAAAATCTGTCAACTCCCATCCCATTCATAACGAATAATGGTAGAGCTGGACGTGTAAAAACTGGCCCACTCCCTCCATAATGCCGTATACGAGCTGCTGTTGACCTCGCATGCCACAGTGGTGAGAATCATAAATAACTATGTAATGCCTGGAAATGAAAGGAAAGGAGAGGGCAGAACATCGATCTGGAGCTTATATCTGAATGCTCTCGAACCATCAGGTAGAATTAAAGAGTAAAGTCATTCTTCAAGACTGGCAGGGGAACTCGGGGCCGAACGGGATAGCGGGGCACAATGGGAAATTGCTCCTTTCTAGACTACACAGTGCTGCAATCTGTTGTACGGGCATGTAACTATTTCTCCGAATGGAAGGGAAGTTAGGGCAGCCAATTTTATTTAGTCTGAAGTGCGAGATCTAATTGAATTGTTGTCCGTCACGTTACCGCTTGCGTTATTCTAACGTTTGGTGAATTTCAACACCAGGTAAGCTGTTAATTCTTAACTGTACACCATAAAATGTCACAGTCCCTTAAAGTGCATGGCATTTGTTATAATTTAGTTATTTAATGCGTTTAAATACGTCAGTTATTGCACTCCATAACAGTTGTTAACCTCAAAAGTGCTCTTGGGGCGGAACGGGACCGGGCAGAATGGGATAGTGTCCCGTTCTGCTTCGTCATATTTTGATTAAAGTAGAAAGCAAAATGTATTCTTTTTTCTTTCCCTCTTGCTGTTCCAGATGATGCTAACGTACATGAAAAAGACTGATAGACAGCAATGGGACATTAAGGCGATGGAAATGGCAGTTTCAGCCGTTTCATCTTCCCAAATGGGATTTTTTAAAAGCATCTAAGCAGTTCAGCTTACCGAAATAAACATTTGAAAGATATGTTCCTAAAGCTACGAATAATCCTGACTACATAATTGACAAATCAGATGGGAAATTTAAAAAGGTGTTCACTGCAGAACAAGAACATGAGCTGATATCATATCTCAAGTCAATAGAAAGCAGACTTTTTGGTGAAACAATGAAAGATCTCGGATCACTAGCCTATGAACTAGCCAAAAGAAATGGCTTACCACACAGATTTGACAAACACACTTATCTACATGGACAAGACTGGGCTAAAGGATTTATTAGGAGGCATCTTACACTGTCTATTCGCAAGCCAGAAAATACCTCTGGTGCTCGAGCAATGGGATTCAAAAAGTAGCAGTTTCACAGTTTAACTCTCCCAAGCAGCTATGTTCGTCGAAAAACTCAGCTTTCCAGATATCACTCGAGGCTGTCATTCCAATCCCACTAATCTGTCAAAATACTCGGCGGACTACAAGACGAAAAGGAAAAACCGTCGTATTAACAGATTCTCCTTATAACAAGGAACTGCAGAAAACTGTCGCACGTAAAGTAGGCCTACGGAAAAGAGGAGGGTGCACAAATATGAACAATGTCAGGACAGAGACGTCAGGTGCAATGCAACTTAAGGCAAAAATATCAAACTGTAGACCCAAAAAAAAAAAATCAGAGGACATCAAAGACCTTAAGAAAAAGATGATGGAGTCGAGAGAATCAGAGAGAGAGAGAGAGGATGCTGAGTGTCTCTTCTATGGGGACTTCTACTCCGTTTCTAATGAGGGCTGGGTCGCATGACAGAGGTGTTTCAAGTGGGCACAGAATTCAGTGAAGATGAAGAGGAAATACTGATTTGTGACTATCGTCGAGAGGACTAGTCGTTAGTGGTTTGGTGGCTATTAATCATTGTACATTTTTAGAATGACATTAAAATATTCTCTTATTTTGAAGAATGACTTTTCAATTGTTTAAATTACACATTCGCTAGTCTGAATTGCCTTTTATACAACATTTTGTCATTGTTTAATACGATATTCGTAATTAAAATTCAATGTTTATGCAATAATTAAAGAAAAACTAATCTTATCCCATTCTGCCCGTGCGTGGGGCGGAACGGGAAATATGCAAGACTTTTTTGTAAAATTGTAAAAAATGCAAAATGTATTGTTTCATGTGATTTTAAAATAAGTTGCATTAGGTTACACTACAAGATGTTTTTTTATAACTTTAAGAAGAGTTTCCTTGTGTTCCCTTATTTTACACACATTGTTAAACATTAAGTATCCCGTTCCGCCCCGAGTTCCCCTACATGTAAGTGCATATTACACTTTCGCTACAGATATGAGGAGGATGAGAAGTTAGAGGACATTTAAACACCTGTCTTAAGAAATTACTTAGCTGGGAACGAAACGTTGTTGCTGTAGTTTTGAGTCCGAAGACTGGTGTGACGCCAAGTACTGCATCTCACGGCGACTGTCTCAACCTGATTACTTTCTTGAATAGCCTGGGTCTCCTACTGTTTTTAACCTCTACAGCCTCTCCATTATCAAGTTTACTAGTCGTTGATGCCTCCTATTGGTTGAATCGTGTCATAATTTCCTTTGCTACCCAATTCGATTCAGTAACTCTTCACAAGTGATTGGAACCACCTATCTAATTTTCAGCATTGTTTTTTTAGCACAACACTTCGAAAGCTTCTATTCTCTTATCCTATCCTAGTATGTACAGTTCACTGAACAGTTTTCAATTTCGTACAAGGCTACACTCCAGGATCTTCACACACATCCAGTTTTCATCAATAAAACCGACGCGCCACGAAGGAACTGTGCAAATGTGATGAAACGGGCAGATATCGTGTACATGTAAGGACAAAGAAATAATTACAATTTCATGAAATTGGATGGTTTATTCAAGAGAAAAGATTCACAAATTGAATAAGTCAGTAATTTGTTGGTCCCTCTCTTGCCCTTATGCAAGCTGTTATTGCGGAATGGTAGTGACTGGCCGAGTTGTTGCATGCCTCCTGAGGAATATCAAGTCAATATCTGTCAAATTAGCTCGTTAGATCGTATAAATCCCGTTTATGTTGCAGGACCCATTCTAATGAGCTCCAAATTTTGTCAACTGGGGAGAGATCCACTTCATATCGCTCTGTAATGTTACGCCCAAATATTTAATCGACGTGACTGTGTCAAGCGCTGCACTTCTAATGAAGTATTCAAACATTACAGGATTCTTTTTTCTATTCATCTGCATTAATTTACATTTATCTATACTTAGAGTTAGCTGCCATTCTTCACACCAATTACAGTCCTGTCCAAGTCATCTTGTATCCTCCTACAGTACTCAACGACGACACCTTCCCGTACACCACAGCATCATCAGCAAACGGCCGCACATTGCTATCCACCCTATCCAAAAGATCATTTATGTAGATAGAAAACAACAGCGGACCTACCACACTTCCTGGGGCACTCCAGATGATACCCTCACCTCTGATGAACACTCACCATCGAGGACAACGTACTGTGTTCTATTACATAAGAAGTCTTCGAGCCACTCACATACTTGGGAACCAAACCCATATGCTCGTACCTTAGTTAGGAGTCTGCAGTGGGGCACCGAGTCAAACGCTTTCCGGAAGTCAAGAAATATGGCATCCGTCTGATCTCCGTGGTTCACAAGATATCATGTGAAAAAAGGGCGAGTTGCGTTTCGCAGGAGCGATGCTTTCTAAAGCCGTGCTGATGCATGGCCAGCAACTTCTCTGTCTCAAGGAAATTGAGAATATGTTCGACAATCCTGCAACAAACCGATGTCAAGGATATTGGTCTATAATTTTGACGATCCGTCCTTCTACCCTTCTTATATACAGGCATCACCTGCGCTTTTTTCCAGTCGCTCGGGACTTTACGTTGGGAAAGAGATCTACATCTGGCGAAGATATGGTTTGGCGAGCACTTAGACAATTCGTAGATACTATGGCTACGTGCGGCTTGACATTATCTTGATGAAATATAAGCCCAGGGTGGCTTTCCAAGAAAGGCGAAGAAATGGGACGCAGAAAATAGTCGACGTACAGCTGTGCAATAGGGGCGTCGCGGATGATAATCAAAGATGGGATGCAATGAAAAGATATGGCATCCCAGGCCACTTTTCCTGGTTAGTAAGCTGTAAGGCAGGTGACAGTCAGGTTGGTGTCCCACTGCTCTCAGGGTCCTTGTATCCTCCCCCTTCCTAATGGGCCTGCTGGATTGCGATATAAGACAGCATGATCGCATATGCCGAATCGAATTTTACAGTAAGTAAGGCTATCGTTACCGAAGGTAAATAACGCCGTTTAGTTGGAGGAAAGTGTACAGCAGACTCTTCTGAAGAAAGAAACTATTCTAAACCTAAGCTAAATACTAATTATAATTTTGAAATGGATGGAGTGTAGTGCTGTCGTTCAAGAACCTTACAGTGGGGAAAAAGGGTACGACGCAGTATTTAATACAATAACCACCGATACCACAAAGAAAACCCTGATTAGCTAAAAAGGGGATAGGCCGCTACGGTCGCAGGTTCGAATCCTGCCTCGGGAATGTGTGTGTGATGTCCTTAGGTTAGTTAGGTTTCATTAGCTCTAAGTTCTAGGCGACTGATGACCTCAGAAGTTAAGTCGCATAGTGCTCAGAGCCTGAAAAGGGGATAATTAAACGGCCACCAGCTCGCTGGGGCAATAAATCTTCAGAATCTTAAGAAAGACAGTGGCAAGGAAATATCAGCAAATAATCAATGGCATGGCAACGAAAAACAGCACAACAGCTCAACAGTTCATGAGAAAAAATATGAATCAGAAAGCAGTGAGTTTGCATTACTTGCTCTGAAACACTAAATTTTGAAAGTAAAATTAAATGAACTTATTGGTTAAATAAATGATTGGCTTAACTGAAACTTTGTTACGTAAAAAATTACTTTCAGTGATCTCAGTGTAACGTACTGCAAAATTTAGAAAGAGGCAAGCAATTTACTTTTGTTTATTGAAAGATTGAATTGAATTTACTTTAAGCAAATGAACAATTGATTTTATTTAAAAAAAAACAATAAAATACATACCAGGCCAGTAAAAGTCACCCTCTAAGCTAAATACAGAATAGATAAAATTGCGCACTCTTAATTTGTGCTGTATCTTCAGTTATTAGTTTTGTCAGTGAAATTTTACTTTAAATAGCCCATGTTATGCAATACGAGAATGAACAGTTACTGAGGCAGAAAATTTAGATTGAAACTGATCGTTAGCAAACACACAAAACTGGCAGGAAAAAGTTAATCGATTTTCATATTCTTACGACACTCGGTGATTGCATGGAAAGGAAAAGGACGCTGCTTGGTAATGGACAATGACAACACAGGTATCCTATAAGTTTTAACTGTTACAGGTTATTATTCAGCTTAGCCATACTATGTGAAGGAAATGTTGCTGTGTACTTCCTACGTAAGTTCATAATTTTTCACTTAACAGTCACACGATGTTGTAGCTGTGCGGACGACGAAGAATGTACCCGACGACAATGCATAACTGCCGTTGTTGCTGCTGCTGCTCGGTGAGAAGAACCCCGATTCGTCTCCAGAACCAAGGATAATCACGGGCCAAGTAATAGTTAGAACTGCAGCTTCCTCCGCCTGTCCACTCCTGCCGTGCGCTCAATACTCACAGGTTAACGAATCATCTACACTGACACGAGTATAGCTGCACACCTAGTCGGCGGGAGCGCCCAACAAACACTTCCGCACTCAAGAAAGTTAAAGCAATTACATTCGTCGCTCGCAAAATTTAAGTTTTTTGACCTGGTTTCGGCACTTCTGTGAGTGCCGTCATCAGAAATTAAACGTTCAAATTGGCCTATAACACAAGCACTGAACTATGAGAGTTTTTTTTACTGACTAACAGTGAAAGAAAGTAACAGTACTTACATGTCACGTATAAAATAAATATCATGCGATAAAGCTTTAGTCATAAAAATTCTTAAGGAAACGAATACATGGAAGGCAAGCTACTATGAGCTGCTCGCACATGACAAGCCACAGGAGGCATCAGGCGAACAGCGGGGCTGTGGAACAACGCGAATGACTTTTGAGTTAAAAAATTCCGGGATGGGAGTGGCCTTGTAAAATGGGGGCCTTGTCGTGATGCAGCATCCACTTGTCTGCAACTTACATCTCTCTCGAGTGACCCTTTACCTGAGTCTTTCAGAGAAATCTTTGTAAAATACTTGGTTGACAGTTTGTCCTGGAGGAACGAATTCTTTATCCACGATACTCTTCCTGCAAAGAGAGCAAATCAGTCTTGTTTTGATCTTTGATTGGCTCACTAGAGCTGCTTGCGCTCGAGGAGATGTCTCAGTGCACCACTGCTAACTTCGCGGCCTTGTCTTGGGATCGTACTCACAAATCCAGGATTTATCACCTGTGGTCACACGACTGAACCATTCGTAGTCATTGGCAATCCTTTCAAGAACATTGACGCACCCGTTTCTTCTATCGTTCTTCTCCTCAGCTGTGAGTTTCCTCGGCATCATTTTGGCGCAGACGTTTCGCTTATGCAGAACTTCGGTCAAAATTCGATGAACAGTGTAAGTGTGTAAGTATAACAGGTCACCCCACATCCTTATTGTTAAACGTCGGTCTGATTTCACAAGAGCACGCACAGGTTCGACGTTTTCGTGGAAGGTTTCTCTGAGCGAGGGTCATCTTCAACGTGTTGTCAGACGTCAAAAAATGATTAGTGCAGCGAAAACCTTGCGCTCTTAACAAGGAATATTTCCCTTGGGTCTGTCTCAACTATTCAGTGGTCACAATCGTGAATTCTCCAAGTTTAACACAATACTTGATGGCATAATGTTGCTCAAAGTTCCCCTTTTCCATTTCGAAACACACAACAAAAACACAACTTCACCGATGGCGCTCTCAAAACTCACGTTATGGCTGTTCGGAGCGGAAACTCTGAGCATCTGGGAGGGATGAATACGTCGGTCTATGTCAGTAGAATAACACAGCGTTACCAGATCGCTAGCCGTGTTGTACTTCTTCGTATGAAAGAACAGACACTGATGATGACCCACAGCTGTACGAAATAGTCCGACATTAATTCGCTAAATGCGTAGTCCCTGACATCAGCTGTATAAGCGTATGTCTACTACCCAACAGTGAAATATGATAATGTGCGCCAGACCAGGATGCCGGTACGGCTAGCTTTCTTTTTATTTTTTTATTTTATTTTTTTCACCCGCCTTCTCAGTACTCGCCGCGATGTCAGTATCGAGATCTGATTGTAGTCTCTGGTCGCCGCATATCTTTGGCGAGTTGGCTTTCCGCGCGCCGCGAGGGACCGAAGGAGGAAGAAGGGGGTTGCTGGGAGTGAGCTCTAGGCTATGCGTGAGGAGCGCCGTCGGTGACGGAGGGCAAGGCCGCTTGGTCGGTGGGCCCAGCGGAAGCAGTCTGTTGGGGACGGAACGCCGTGGGCTCGAAAGTCCTAGTGTGGAGGGCCGGTGTTGTCCTGATGGCGGTCACCGTGTGGTCACTCAGAGGCTGCCCTTGGATTCCGACAAAGAATTACACTACTGGCCATTAAAATTGCTACACCACAGACGCGAAATTTAAACGACAGGAAGAAGATGCTGTGATATGCAAATGATTAGCTTTTCAGAGCATTCACACAAGGTTGGCACTGGTGGCGACACCTACAACGTGCTGACATGGGGAAAGTTTGCAACCGATTTCTCATACACAAACAGCAGTTGACCGGCATTTCCTGGTGAAACGTTGTTGTGATGCCTCGTGTAAGGAGGATAAATGCGTACCATCACGTTTCCGACTTCGATAAAGGTCGGATTGTAGCCTATCGCGATTGCGGTTTATCGAATCGCGACATTGCTGCTCGCGTTGGTCGAGATCCAGTGACTGTTAGGAGAATATGGAATCGGTGGGTTTAGGAGGGTAATACGGAGCGCCGTGCTGGATCCCAACGACCTCGTATCACTAGCAGTCGAGATGACAGGCATCTAATCCGCATGGTTGTAACGAATCGTACAGCCACGCCTAGATCCCTGAGTCAACAGGTGGGGACGTTTGCAAGACAACAACCATCTGCACGAACAGTTCGACGACGTTTACAGCAGCATGGACTATCAGCTCGGAGACCATGGCTGCGGTTACCCTTGACGCTGCATCACAGACAGGAGCGCCTGTGACGGTGTACTGCACGTTGATCATGAGGCCTGAAGCTGGCTTAGTGGAACGCCGAAACTGGTCATATAAACAAATTACATTCAAAATATAGACGGCAGAAGTTGGTTTTAATTTTACATTGTATTTCAAAATTAAATCACATTAAAGAAGCATTTGTGTCAAATTATTTCGAACTCAAATGAAGTCATACTCTGCTGTTTAACCATATGTCTGTGTAATATTTGGAGCTGTATAGAGGATGCAATGGCAGCAATGAAACGTGCGCCACCTCATTTGTTGACCCAAGGCGAGTGGTGTGTCTGTAAACAGCTAATTCTAGAAACTGTGCAGGTACTCATCCGTATTTCCATTCGAGGAATAAATGAGGAAATAGCCGCAGAGCAATTAGTATCGAATCTGCTGCAGAAATTTGTAAATTTCGAAAATACCAGCGTACAGTCCAAGTTGTGGAAGTTTTGTGTTAAGCTCGTCAGCACTTTCAAGCTTCAAGCCGTCACAAAAACAAATGCTCCCTCAGGGCAGCAGGTGATGTTTCCAGGAGCTTCGTAGTAGCGTACTGCGCCACGGTTCGAACGGCCAGTTCTCAGAAGCTTCCCCGCTTGTTTTATACTTGCAAATGCGTTATGGAAAACGTTCGAAGACCTTTTACAGAGATACGAGACAAAACTTGAAAGAAATCTCTCCGTGCAGGCTGTGAGATAACATATCTGGAACACCTAGAAATATGCAGAATGCGTCGTCATCGTTCATCGTCATTTTTGATGCTCCAATTACATATGTCTTTGCAGACTTAAATTATGAGTTCTTGGCTCCACCTGATTATTTAAAGTATAATTCATCTTCCTCTTTAAACACGTTCCGGCACATTTGTGGGTCAGGCCTAATTGAGGTCTTCTACATCTACATACATATTCCGCAATCCACCATACGGTGCGTGGCGGAGGGTACCTCGTAGCACAACTAACATCTTCTCTTCCTGCTCCACTCCCAAACAGAACGACGGAGAAATGACTGCCTATATGCCTCTGTACGAGCTCTAATCTCACTTATCTTTGACGTCTTTCCGCGAAATGTAAGTTGGCGGAAGTAAAATTGTACTGCAGTCAGCCTCAAATTCATTTCCTCAGTAGCGATTCACGAAAAGAACGCCTCCTTTCCTCTAGAGACTCCCTCCCGAGTTCCTGAAGCATTTCCGTAACACTCGCGTAATGATCAAACCTACCAGTAACAAATCTAGCAGCCTGCCTCTGAATTGCTTCTATGTCCTCCTCAATCCGACCTCATAGGGATCCCAAACGCTCGAGCAGTACTCAAGAATAGGTCGTATTAGTGTTTTATAAGCGGTCTCCTTTACAGATGAACCACATCTTCCCAAAATTCTACCAATCAACCGAAGACGACTATCCGCCTTCCCCACAACTGCCATTACATGCTTGTGCCACTTCATATCGCTCTGTAATGTTACGCCCAAATATTTAATCGACGTGACTGTGTCAAGCGCTGCACTACTAATGGAATATTCAAACATTACAGGATTCTTTTTCCTATTCATCTGCATTAATTTACATTTATCTATACTTAGAGTTAGCTGCCATTCTTCACACCAATTACAATCCTGTCCAAGTCATGTTGTATCCTCCTACAGTACTCAACGACGACACCTTCCCGTACACCGCAGCATCATCAGCAAACAACCGCATATTGCTATCCACCCTATCCAAAAGATCATGTATGTCGATAGAAGACAACAGCGGACCTACCACACTTCCCTGGGGCACTCCAGATGATACCATCACCTCTGATGAACACTCACCATCGAGGACAACGTACTGTGTTCTATTACATAAGAAGTCTTAGAGCCACTCACATACTTGGGAACCAAACCCATATGCTCGTACCTTAGTTAGGAGTCTGCAGTGGGGCACCGAGTCAAACGCTTTCCGGAAGTCAAGAAATATGGCATCCGTCTGATACCCTTCTCCATGGTTCGCAAGATATCATGTAAAAAAAGGGCGAGTTGCGGTTCGCAGGAGCGATGCTTTCTAAGGCCGTGCTGATGCATGGCCAGCAACTTCTCTGTCTCAAGGAAATTGAGAATATGTTCGAGAATCCTGCAACAAACCGATGTTAAGGATATTGGTCTGTAATTTTGAGGATCCGTCCTTCTACCCTTCTTATATACAGGCGTCACCTGCGCTTTTTTCCAGTCGCTCGGGACTTTACGTTGGGAAAGAGATTAGCGATAAATGCAAGCTCAGTAAGGAGCCAAGGCAGTAGAGAACTCTCTGTAACACCTAATTGGAATCCCATCAGGACCTGGCGATTTATTTATTTTCAACCCTTTCAGCTGCTTCACAACCCCAGGGATGTCTATGTCCTCCATACGGGAATCTGTACGAGACTCAAACGGAGGTATGTTTGTACTATCCTCCTGCCCGAAAGATTTCTCAAATGCTAAATTTAAAATTTCAGATTTCGTTTTGCTGTCTTCCGTTGCCAGGCCAGACTGATCAGTGAGTGATTGGATGGAAGCCTTCGACCCGCTTACCGATTTTACGTAAGACCAAAATTTCCTTGGGTTTTCAGCAAGATCTTATGCTAAGGTACGACGGTGGTAGTGGTTGAATGCTTCGCGCATCGCTCTTTTTACAGCAGCACGAATCTCTACTAACTCATTCTACTAACTCATTCTCCCGATCTTTCTTGTACCGCGAGTGCAACTGCCTTTGCTTCCTGAGCATTCTCCGAATTGCGCTGTTAATCCACGGTGGGTCTTTTCCGTCCGTAACCAACTTTTTCGGCACATACTTGTCCAACGCGTGATTTACAATGCGTTTAAAATTTGCCCATAATTCTTCCACGTCCATCGTACCGGAAGTAAATGAAGTCGATTCATTTACTAAGTGGGATGCTAACAACTGCTTATCTGCTCTTTCTAGTAAGAATACTCTCCTAGTCTTCTTGACCGACTTTTTAACTTTCGTAACCACAGTCGTAATGACAACATCATGATCACTAATCCCTGTCTCAACACTGACACAGTCGATGAGGTCTGGTCTGTTCATGGGTACCAGATCTGAAATATTTCCATTACGCGTTGGCTGTCGATTTAGCTGCTCAAGACAGTTTTCGGATAATGTGTTCAAAAGTAATTCACACGACGGCTTGTCTGTACCACCTGTAATGAATCCATAGACATCCCAGTCCATACTAGGTAGGTTGAAGTCGCCTCCGACTAACATAGCATGATCCGGGTACTTCTGCGACACAGAGTGTACACTCCCTTTGAATGATTCTAGAACAGTCACGGTGGAACCTGGTGGCCGGTAATAACACCCAACAATTAACTTTATTTCTCCTAGCCCTATTAAACGTGTCCAGATAACTTCACAATCGCGCTCTACTTCGACCTCAGTAGACACAATATTTTTGTCAACTGCAATGAAGAAACCATCTCCTACAGTGTCTAATCTGTCTTTCCGATACACGTTCCAACCCTCACTAAATATTTCAGTACTTCCTATCTCAGGGTTCAGCCAGGTCTCAGTCCCGAGAATAATTTGCGCGCCACACGCTTCCTGGAGGGCAGTAAATTCAGGAACTTTATTCCGAACACTCTGAAGATTTACTGCTCATATCTTGATAGCTGAAGTGTCTTTACACTGAGCGCGTCCTGATTTCCCTGCCTGCACGTCGACTGGTGAGTGTTCATCAGGACACCTCGCACTACTGAATATCCTAAAAAAAAAACATGTGCACGCCACAAGTAGTATGCTACCCGAGTAGCCGCTTCCTTTGTGTAGTGCACCCCTGACCTATCTAGGGGGGTCCTACAATTCCCCACCAAATAGCGCAAGTCTAGAAATCTACAGCCAAAACCAAAAGTCGACGAAGCCTCTGGTTGAGACCCTCCACTCGGCTCCAAACCAAAGGACCCCGATCCACTATGGGAATGATGCTCATAATAGAGAGCTCTGCTTGCACCCCGCGTGCGAGGCCAGCGGTCTTCACCAAATCGCCTCAGAACCCAAGCGACAGGCACCATTGGTGCCGACGTGAGCAACTACTTGCAGACGACTGCACCCCGTACGCTCGATAGCCTCAGGAAAGGCCGCCTCCACATCTTGGATGGGGCCCCCCAGCAGACAAACCAAGTGCACGTTGGATTTCTTTCCTGCCCTGTACGCTATTTCCCTAAGGGGCTCCATCGCCCGCCTAACGTTGGAGCTCCCAATAACCAGCAAGCCTTTGCCCCCGTGTGCCTGCTCGGGCCCTGCTGAAGGAGCGGCCACCTGCCCACTGACAGGATGAACGGGCGAGGCCAGCCGGCCAACCTCCACATTGGCCCTCCGCCTCGAACGACGCGAACGCGTTGCAGTCCGCCACTCACCGTGAGGTTAGGGCGGCCCCAACGCGCCTCGTACACTAGAAGGTGCCTCGTAGTCGGCTGAGTCAGCGGACACAACAAGCGACACCTGGGGTGTCACAAGCGACACGCCAGACCCTCCGCAGTCGCTGCACCTCGAGGCAGCAGCCTGAAGGCGGCTGACAGTGGTCAACAGCACACTCAGCTGCTCGCGAACCGTGGCCAGTTCCTCCTGCGCCTGCACACAGCACGCACACACCCTATCCATCCTACTGCTAATATCTAACGACTCCGCGAATTTATGCTCTACGTCTATCAATAAGCAATATTACTCCTCTCAAATACGAGAATATGCAAGGATTTTATGTAATTAAATATTCAAGCGCACAAATGTTGAGTGGTACTTAAGTAAATAAATTAGGAAATCAAAGTGAAGTAGAAATTAGAATAGAAATGAAAAACTTAGTTTAGTTTAGAAGAATTACACACTGGCAAACAGCGGGCAGAACAGCAGAGCAGAAGAGACAATGACCATGAAGTCAGCAAGTTCCACATAAGCGGACGCTGTCGATTCAGCCGTCAGGGCATCGCCCGACCGGCTCGTGTTTCTCAGTTGTGACATGTGAGCAACGGCCCTCACCTACATTCCAAGAGCCAATGACCGACGTTAAGAAGATTCTTCGAGAAGCTTTTCAGTGTGACAGAAGAGGCAATGACCGTGAAGTCGTTCGACTCCAGTAAACTGAAGTGAATAAATACGCGAGAGGCAGTGAGCCTGACAGACGAAGGAAGAAGAGAAGAGTAGCAGTAGTTTTCAGTCAGTTTCGGTGCTGAAGACCGTCATGCAAGAGGAGACTACATCATGCACAAACGCACCAAGTCCGCCGCTGTAACGGAGTAGCAAGCAGCAGCCTCGGCGCCAGAAGACAGAAGTTAAAAGGTATTTGAAGACGGATTTTTACATACTCGTGAGGACGGGAAGGAGACGGCCACACATCAGCAGTCACCTGTGAGCTGGGATGAAGATCTGACAGCCGAAGACTGGCAAGCGGGAGTCCGTTGCTCGAGTCTGGGACACTGGCCTTCCCCCGCCGCGCCGCTCCGCTGGCCTACGCACAACACACGCGGCCGCTTAGAGAAGAGAAACACTGAGACGCCACATCCAAGGTATTACCATCCGATGCACGACTTCGCTCGCAATAATTAAACGGGCCACCTCGCGCTGCGCGTCTCCAGTCAGCAGGGCGAGATGGCGACACGAGTAATCAGACGCCGCCGCTGCCACAGCAGAAGGCTTCGCAAACGACACAGCTGCCGCTCTCAGAGCCAGAACATCGAGTAAGAAAACAGTTATACAAATCTTCAATAAAAGTTATCTTATGTAAAAATGCTGTTTCATTCTACCTCATACCCGAGCCAAGGAAGAACCCACCCTGCCCGCCTGTTGTTAAGAGAGAAAAATTAATTAATTTAGTATTTTCACCCTGACATAATGCTTTAGAGTGCTCATCCTGACAACTGGCTAGCATCAAAAGAGAAAACCCAGTTACATTTAGTATCAGAACTGTTACAATACGCAAGGATTTTATGTAATTAAATATGCAAACGCACAAACACTCGGAAAGAAATTAAGAATCAAACTACAAATCAAATATGAAAGCTAAATATGCGACTCGCTACTGCACTATTGCTGCACTGATACTTCACCAGCGGCTGCTGTAGAAGATGACCATGTTTTCTGTAGTTCACTCTTTTGCATTGAGAGTGCTAATCACTACAAACACTTACAGTGCTTTTGCTTCTGTTTGAAAGAGGGAAACACGATTATCGTCACGTCGTAGAAAGACTCAAGAACTGATTCAGATGGCCGAGTCTTCAGTGAAGTGCAACACTTACCACTGTAGAAACGTTTATTACGGACACCAACGTAGAGACGCAAGATAACTGAACATCAGATCCACCTGCTTACCTGGATGGTAACGTGCTCGCCTCCCATGCTAGCGGGCCCGGGTTCGATTCCCGGTTGGGTTGGAGATTTTCTCCGTTCGGGGACTGTGTGTTGTGTTGTCTTCCTCATCATTTCATCCTCGTCACCTGCGCGCAAGCCGCCCAATGTGGCGTCGACTAAAATAAAACTTGCACTTGGCGGCTGAACTTCCACGAATGGGGCCTCCCGCCCAAAGATGCCATACGCTCGTTTCCATTTTAACGGAACATCAGGAAGGAGCGTGATTTTACTTATAGTGAATATTCGAGAGTGTACAAACGAGAATGTACAAGCGTCATAAACATAAGAAAACAAGGTTGACTTTCCTGAGTTAATAAATTATAACTAACAGTTAACTGCTGATAGCTGGGTTTGATCTAACCCGCAGCACGCCAGGAAACGTTGCTGACCGCTACGCCACACGACATGAACCATATGTCATGGCATCGTTTCCTCTCCTGGGGAAATAGTGACACACCGTTCACACACATGAAAGGAAGCCAGGGCCAAATGTATCTTTTGATATAAGAATAATATAGGAAGACTCCAGGTGTTCTTTTAACACCCACAGATAACAAACAGCATCAGACACAATGACACATTGTACATCACACACTGGGTCCCCGGATTTCAGTTTATGACCAGACCAATATTGAAGAACAGAGGAGGAGGATCAGGATAAATAACCACAACACATACCTCATTCGAAGCAGGAGAGGAATTCAGAAAGCATTCCAAAGCGGGAAAGGAATTCAGAAAGACACTGCAGAGAAGAAACACGTGATTAGCGACCAGACATGTCAAAACCGAGTCTCTGCTAAACCTCTTAAAAGAAATGAAATAGTAAAAAACAAATAAAAAAGATGTACTTTCTCTCTCTCTCTCTCTCTCTCTCTCTCTCTCTCTCTCTCTCTGTCACACACACACACACACACACACACACACACACACACACACACACACACATTAGATTGTTGGCAATATGATTCAGCAGTCAACAACAACCAAAACAACTATGAAGTACATGACTCTTCTTCAACGTGCTGTACTTATAAAAAATCGAATGAAAGCAGAAGAACAGCTCTTAAACTAAAACGCATGTGGAGCAGGATCTAAAAACGTCGTAAGTAGAAACTTGAACTGATTCTCCTTATAGAAAATCAGAAAGTGCCAGCAGTGCTTATAACCATAAGTACAATTTCTAATAGGAGAAAGATAGTTGAATATACACACATATGTTCAAAGAACTGGTCACTGAAGATGCCTTTAAAAATAAATTTGAAACGCAAATGGCGCAAACAATTCCGTTTTAGTCGGTAGTATATCGAAGGAGCAAGCAGAAATTATCAACACAGTATTACCCGCAACTGAGGACGTCAGGATAACAGAGTTAAACTCACAATCTTAGTTTTTTCTACAATAATCTGTTACGGGTAAAGACGTTATCCTTCTAAACAAATTTTATCATACAAGACCCTTGTCATTTCTTCTATGATGTACGATGTTTCTCACAAAAGAGTCGTTCTATAGTTTTTGTTACACTTTTGCATTATATATTCCCCATTGTCATCTTGTAATAGGCTTATGCTACTTCCTACTTCCTTTTTTCAATGCGAGGCCCAACAACGAATGATTTCTATTTGATATATTTATTTTTAAGCCTTTAAAGTTTTAAATTTCTTTAGTGTGTGTACTATTGATTTTAATTTAAGTGCTTGTAGCGAATCACACGTGTTATTTCTTCCGTTCACTGTTTCTCTGTAGTACAAATTTTTCTGAACGAATTGTGAAGATATTACCATAACACACACAGAGCTGGAAACTAGAATCAAACTAGTACAAAGACTGTATGCAAAAAATATTAATCATTGATGTGATGTCGATCGTAACTTCAAACTCAGCCTCATTCTATTTCGTAAGTCGAGGGGAACACTGCAGACAATGATGAAGGAAACTGAATTTCTGGACATGTAGCGAGCTCACTAGAAGTTGAATACAGGAAGAAAAAGGAAATCGCTCTTAAACTAAATAATTTTTCCTCGTTATATTATTGAGAATAAGACTGCTTAACATGCACTCTGAGTTTGACTAGATATTCTGTCAGGTTAACTGCACATTCTGTATTAATTATACTTTTTCCTGACTATTAATTTTATTTCCAGATTTCGGCATCAAATTATAATTCTAGTTCGAGTGAAACGGCTGGAACGCGTTTAAATTTAAATTAATTAATTTTAGATAATGAAAGCAACTCCAGTGATCCTTTCAATTTAACGTTTGTTTGTATAAATATTTCACCGATTCGTCTACCAATTTTTAAATAACTGATTTACTTGAATTTTCCCTTGATTTTAACGCACCGGTGCGCTCCTGCTTCGCCAGGCAGACACAGAAATTTTCCGCTTAATAAAAGGCAAACAGCGCCAAGAATAACTGAATATTTTTAACATTTGTCGGGTACAGATTTATTTTCAAACGTTCACGCAGTCTCCATCCTGTTACGGGTCTGCATACTGCTGCGATGCTGACGTCACAATCATTAGTGATGTAAAATCATGATTACATCACTTAATGAGCTAAAAACATACTGAGCCAGAGAGAACTTGACAGCAGCTCGTGAGGAGAGCGGCATGTAGCAACGAAGGCGTATTTCAGTCGTTGGTCATCATATTTATTTAGCATTTCTGAAGTACATTCTGTACACTAAAGCTGGACTGAGTGCACAGAAGTTATAATGTCCATGTTGATTCTAGATGAAAAATAATTACCTTCGCTAATGACGCAGTAAGCCTGAAATACTGTAGTGAACCGTAATCTTCTTATCAGCTCCAACAATGGAACACAAACGATCGGTACCTAAAACAGTCCCTGTTGTATGTTCGACGTCATTCCAGTATATATCACACCTCATGGCGTCTTTGCCTGATTCCAGGTATTTCACTCTCAGTCTCATGTGCGGTGCTTACCTACATCTACATTTAAATGTTCACATGCACTTTAAATGTTCATGTAAAACACCAATCATTAAATCGCAACTCAACAAACGCGACTTGCAACGAATATCATAGTGACAAAGTGTACAAAACGTTTGGATATACAAACTATATTTTTTAGGACAACCACATGCATTAGGCAGGAGTAAAACCATTTCTAGATTCGGGCTATGAAGAAAGATTACGTAACGAGTTTCTCATTCAGAAGTCTCATCCGAATACTTGCGGCTTGAGAGAACATTGTGTTGTGCCTCGTGTTAGAAAGAGAACATTAACACTTCGGAGCATTTCGGGTATACGAAACCATACATTTATGCCATTGTTTAAAGTGTTAGTGCCAGATATGTAATTGATGTATGTTCATGAATAATATACAATAAAAAAGGAAAAAGCTTCAAGATTTATTCCTCATATTCACTTTGATTCTTTGATAGGTTACACATTTTAAAATAGTGATGTCAGGATGCATAATTATCCTTCAAAGAAAAAAGTGCGCAAAGCAGCTTCTTCCTCTTGATCTACGAAAATTTCTTGTTCACTTAACAAGTGTGTCGTTTGTGTAGCAGAATAACAGCATTGCGGAAACCAACGAGTAAACGCACGAAATTACGTCACTGCGATCGCACTGGCTCATCCATTAGCAACATCAACTATTACGAGCGCTAATGTTTCTCTTTAAATAACTCTAGAAGGCAGCACCAGTCAAGAGACTAGCAGCGAGACATGAGTGTGTTGTACTCATGGAAAAAGAAAGTCCAGTATCGAGTGATACGTGGCTCGCGCGTTGAGAAAATCGCAGCCCGACCTGTACTAGTGCGCCGTCCTTCTAACACAAAGTTGCGGCCCGAGCAACGATCGGGGTCTGTCCATAATGCTTGCAGCACGTGTCGGAATCCGCCTGTAGTTGGATCACGACCTATTGAGATTGGAATTTATTGCTCCGCGAAGTTGCCGTTCCAGGTGCCCAGGATCCTACGATATGACGCTCTGGTGAGGAATGACATGAGTGTCATACAGAACGCCCTGCAGAATGTGAATGGCCCCAAGCAGCGCTCGAGAGGACGTTCGCTGTCCTGTAGCCGGTGCAGCATCATACGACCGTGTCTCTAACTTGAAAGAGGAAACGGTTTAATTTATAGCAAGACAAGAAAGAATCCACGCGGACAGCGTCACGACTTCTGGGGCACCTCTTACAGTCAGCACACTGTTGAAGCTTTCCTAAATGAGGCAACAGAGTCGTGCCGACAGAGGCGCGCCCAATGACAGCGCTGGACATAAAAGTGCAACGTAGTTTGTTTTTTCCAGACGATTCGCAGTTCTGCGTATAGCAACACGATGGATATAGTATTGTGTGGCGTCTGTGGAGTCCGAACGTTGCCAGACTGCATTCATCATACGGATCCACCAATTACCTTCACGGAATGATGAAATGGGGTACCGCTGGGCCTTCATCATCTCCGGCTCGAATAGCTTGTAAATTAAACAACAGGCATCACATTTTCAGCGTGATAGCTGTAAAAGGTCTTCGAGATGTACGTGCCTTTATCATTCAGCAAAATAACCCATCATCAGGTGTTTCACGTGCCGTCCCGATGCACAACGACGCAGAGGGTGATCGACAGATGCGCTTTGCAGGTGTAGCACTTACTGAAAACAACTGTTCATGGTTTGCTGAGACTAAAACGCCACCACGAGAAATCAGCTGATACATACAAACTGTGGAAACAACCGTACAGTGCTTGGCTAAGTGTACCACGTACCACTACCAGCCATTTCCTTTCCTATTCCACTCGCTAATACGGCGAAAGGAAAATCGACCGTCTTTAAGCCTCCATATGAGAAACTTAAAACGGGGATTGATACAAAGTCAGTTCATAGTAAAAATATTTCTGTTACTGGTAAATATATATATAGTATTTAACAATCATTTTCTGAGTATTGCTGGTGAATTAAATAAAACTTTAGTTTCTACAGGGAATCATATAATTCTCTTGGCAAATGACTTTCCGAGATTGATGTCTGAAATACTCCTCAGTGATACGTACAAGGGGGAGATTGAGTGAATTGAATCACTGAAGACTAAGGACTCTCACGGATACGATGGAGTGCCTAGCAGAATATTGAAGTACTGTGCTGCACATTTTAGCCCTGTACTTAGCCATATTTGTAAATTTTCCTTTAGGAATCGTCAGTTTCCTGAACGAATAAAGTACTCAGTAGTAAAACTGCTTTATAATAATGATGAAAGGGATAATGAACATAATTTTTGACCTGTTTCTATGGGATCAGTGTTTGCTAAGGTTATTGAAAAGGCTGTATGTGTAAGAATAATTGATCATTTTAAGTCACATAATTTGCTAAAAAATGCACAGTTCGGATTTAAAAGTCATTTAACAACTGAAAATACTGTATTCTCTTTTCTCTGTGACGTACTAGATGGGTTAAACAAAAGGTTTCGAGCGCTAGGCGTATTTTTTGATTTAACTAAGGCATTTGATTGTGTTCTTCACAAAACATTGCTCCAGAAGTTGGACCATTACGGAATATGGGGAGTAGCTCACAACTGGTTCACCTCTTACTTTAACAACTCACAGAAAAAAGTCATTTTTAACATTGTTGAGAATGGCTGTCGTATGGGTTCTGAGTTGGGTACGGTCAAATGGGGGTGCCACAGGGATCAGTGTTGGGGCCACTCCTGTTCCGTATTTATATAAATGGTATGCCCTCTAGTATTGCGGGTAATTGTAAAATATTTCTGTTTTGTAGCAAAGGATGTCGTGTGCAACATTGGCTCGGTTTCAAATACTGCAGTTCACGATATGAGTTGGTGGCTTGTAGAAAATAAACTAAGACCGCTACGGTCGCAGGTTCGAATCCTGCCTCGGGCATGGATGTGTGTGATGTCCTTAGGTTAGTTAGGTTTAAGTAGTTCTAAGTTCTAGGGGACTGATGACCACAGCAGTTAAGTCCCATAGTGCTCAGAGCCATTTTTTTGAAAATAAACTAACAGTAAATCGCAGAAAGACACAGTTTTTACAGTTTCTGACACACAATTCAACAAAATCCGACTTTTTAATTTCACGGGATGGGTATATAATCAGTGAAACTGAACAGTTAAAACTTCTAGATGTTCAGAGAGATAGCGAACTGTCGAGGAAAGCCCAAGTAGAGGACCTTGTTCAAAGACAATGCCGCCATTTTTACTATTCGCACGGTATATGAAGTAAGTCATGGTTCGACACGAAAATTAGTCTACTCTGCTTATTTTCATTCGCTTATGTCGTATGGTATTATATTCTGGGGTAACTTTTCCCATTCTAAAAGGATACTTTTGGCTCAGGAACGGGCGGTTCGGGGAAAAAGTGGTGTAAGTTCGCTAACCTCTTGCCGACCCCTGCCTGTTGTATTTCGACATTGTCCACTCATTACGTATATTCTTTACCGATGTTCCTTGTCAACAATATCAACTTATTCCCCAGAATAAGCAGCTTTCAGTCAGTTAATGTTCGGCAGAAATCCAACCTGCATTTGGCTCGGACTTCCTTAACTCTTGCGCAGAAAGATGTGCAGTATACTGCTGCATCCATTTTCAATAAGCGATCACAAGAATTCAAAAATTTTAGCAATAATACACGCGCTTTAAAATAAAAACTGAAGCGTTTCCTCATTAGTCACTGTTTCTATTCTGTTGAGCAGTTCGTTGAAAACTTAAGGTGATTCTTATGTTATATTGTTGATTGCGTTTATTTAAACATATGGCTTGATTTTTTTGGGTTCATAAACATTTTATTTTTATCTGTTATTACCTTAATGTTGTAGTTTCATGTACCGACACGTTCGATGACTTTGGAGATTTGCTCCTCAATTTGGTCCTACGGAACATGACGTATAAATAAAATAAAAATGATGAACACGAAGTAGATGATGTTAAGCAATTCTGCTACCTAGGTGCAAAACGTCAACGACGTATGGAACAAGGAGAATATAAAAAGCAGACCAGGACTGGCAAAAGGGGTATTCCTGGTCAAGAGAAGTCTATTAGTATAGACATAAGTCGTAATTTGAGGAAGAAATTCCTAGGAATGTACATTTGGAGCATAGCATTGTACATCAGTGAGACACAGACTGTGAGAAAACCAGAAGAGAATCTAAGCACTTGAATGGTGGTGCTACAGAAGAATGCTGAAAATTAGGTAAACTGATAAGGTAAGCAATGAGGAAATTCTCCGCACAATCGGTGAGGAAAGGAATATACTGACAATAAGAATCGACAAGATAATAGGACATCTGTTCAGAAATCAGGGAATAACTTGAATGCGAAAAGAGGGAGCTGTAGAAGCTAAAAACTGTAGAGGAAGACAGAGATTGGGATACATGCAGGATATAACTGAGGAGGTGTTAGTATGAGATGGAAAGGTTGGCAAAGGCGAGGAATTTGTGGAAGGCCGCTTCAAACGAATCAAAAGACTGATGAATAGCGAAAAAAAGCCCTAATTTGTCCTATCTATCTTATCTTCGCAGTCTGAACGTGAAATGTGCTTTGACAGCAGTACTGTCGATGTACAATCGGTCCCAAATGCCAGTTCTCGCTCGATCTGCCAGATACATTTTACAAAGAACAGATAAGATTAATATAAATAACAATAAACGTTTGGAACTTACAATGTGGAAACAAATTATATCAGTTATTACATTACAATTATGCCAGGGAAACTATATTATTACATTAAATGGAACAAAAATCACATAAATTGAAGACAAGTAATTACACAGTAACATTAAGATTATGGAGCCATTTCCTGGTATTGTCCGTTAACTTGTGGAGCGACATCAGACAGCCGTCTCTGAAACCATGAATGTTACAAACCAGAATATGGTCCATTGTTAGTACCTCGCCACAGTTGCAACACGGATCGTCTGTATAGCCCCATTTGGTTGTTTGCTGTCTGCATCGTCCAACTCCCGTGCGAAACCTGTTTAGGGCCGACCAGTGTTTCCTGTTGAGATTGAAGCCTTCAACCCTTTCGATTGGGTCGTGGTTTAGGTCATGGTTTTCCACGACGCCTCTTCTCAGACCCTGCCATGCATTCTTCCATTCAGCATCGAGACTCTCTGTGCCCAATGTTCTGCTCCAGACGATAGGTTTCCTGGACTTGATTCTCGTGGGTCATCCCCTGTCGGCATGTATGGGTAGCCTTGGGTTTGCTTCAATTTTTTCTACTATGTCCTGCAGCGCTTTCTCTCTACGTATGGAAGCAGGAGCGATGTTTGCCAGCACCGGAAGCCACTCAACGGGGGTTGGCCTGAGAGTGCCGGTGACGGTTCTCAGAGTGGGATTTAGTTGTACATCCACTTTTTTGGCGTGCGGGCTTCTGCTCCAGACTGGGGCACAGTATTCTGCAGCGCTATACACCCGTGCCAGTGCAGCAGTTCGTAGAGTGGCAGCATCACAACCCCAAGTGGTGCCTGCCAGTCTGTTGAGCAGGTTATTTCTCGTCTTTATCTTTTGGGCAGTATCAGTTAGGTGTTGTTTGAAAGTCATGATGCGATCTTGCTTAATACCGAGATATTTTGGGAAATTTTCGTGGCTGACATCTTTACCATTTTCAACCAGGCGCAGTTCCCTTCTCGCTTCCTTGTTGTTTAGATGCATGACTGTGCCAGTTCTCTAATTTGCCACAATAGCGCCTCGAGAAATGAGCGTCGCCTCCGCTCCAGGGTTCCTTATTTGAATTCACGAACGATCTCCGTAATAACTGCGTAATACACCAGGCAGCACGCTTCTGAATTGCTTCGATGCCTTCATTCAATCCTGGTGAGTATACAAAACAGTCGAGAAGTACTCAAGAAAGGGTCGCACTAGCGTCATAAAACCGTTTCCTTTATATATTGATTGTAACGTTGTGCCTGGATATTTAATCGATATGACTGTGTCTAGCAGCACACTACTAGAGCTGCATTCAAACGTTATAGGATAGTTTTCTCCACTCATCCGCATTAACCTACATTTTTCTACATTTAGAGAAAGCTGCCATTCATAATGCCAACTAGAAATTGTATCGAAGTCATCTTGCACCAGCCTACGTCACTCAACGACGACACGTTCGCGTGCACCACAGAGCAACCAGCAAACAGTCGTAAACTGCTGCCCACCATGCACGTCACACGATTAATGTATACAGAGAATAACAGCTATCTTGTCACACTTCACTGCGGCACTCCTGGCAATACCCTTGTCTACATTACTAGTTGGCTCCTACGAGAGTGAATGCAAGTAACAGATTTACATTACTGCTGTATAGTATTAATACTAGTCCATTTTCAGACTTCATTTTTAGATTGCGATGATTAACGAAACGGAATGCTATTGAAAGGTTGCTCTTTGACAGTACACCGTACATACGAGTTGATAATCTACTCGTATTTGCTTATGTGGCGGCCAGAGTGAAGATGTCGGAGTAAGTCTGAGATTTTTTGAATTACTGGGAGACCTACAAGAATTTTGAAGATTTTAATAATTTTATTTAGTTAGATATTTTGGTTATTATGCTAAACGTTCAAACTATTATTCGTTAAGTAATGGTGTATTTAAATAAGCTTCTGTTGTCTTAAGTGTTTCTTGATTATCAGTTGATTTTAATTGCGCAGATATTAAATCGTTTAGGTGTTGTTTAAAATATGGCACTGTGATGTTTACAGAGCAAAAATTTATTAACTAAGATTTGTCACGCAACACAAGGAGAAACGCGATAGGTGGCGTTCAACAAAGGTAAGATGGAAACAGTGAGAATAGATGTGACAGTCAAAGATCTATGGCCTGAATATTACAAGGATCTATGGCGCCAGCAGAGAAAATAACAACGTCAGACAGAAGAAGAAAAAGATGGTGAACCTGAAGATGCTGATCTCATTACAAATTAAGTATTGTAGGAATCCCTAAAAGAAATTACAAATGGAAAAGCAACTGAAAAGGTTAAAATAAGTACAGAGATATTAACATAGGGATGCATCATACTGCATAGAAGTCTGTTACACACATTCAAACAATGCTGGACAGAAGTAAAATACCTCAGTCATAGCTACCGGTAGAATCATTATCTCGGTTGAGATAGATGACCAAGGAGACTGCAAAAATATAAAGGTATAAATCTTCTCAATTCAACGTAAAATTTATACATAAGGATAATAAACAATAGGATGAAAAAATTGGGAATTCAGATTAGTAAGAAGCATACTCGATTTAGAAAAGAGAAGATCAATTACAGACAATGCATTTATTCTGCAACTAGTAGTAAAAGTCGAGAGTATAACCTACAAGCGCACAGAGCGTTTGGAGATTTGGTTAAAGCATTTGACAATGTGAACACCATCCACATGTCGACCATAATGGAAAGCAATGGATACCCCAGCAAATTAGCGAATACCACAAGAAGCCCATACATAAAATCGAAAATTATAATAAATACTTTTGATAATGAGGTTATCCCAAGTTGGAGCCAAAAGATTATTAAGATATCAAAGACAGTAAACTGTATATTTTATGAAGCTGATGACTCGATATTGTAAGAAAAAGAAGACGAGTTCCAACGTGCGCTGAACCATCAGAATAGCCTTTGTAAACAATACGATTTTGAGATTACTAACACCAAGACTACAGTGAGGGCTTTCTGGCGTCAAGATGCGATAGCGTGATTTTATCTGGGTTGCAAAATTGGCTTAAGCAGTAATAAAGATACAGATGTAAAATTAACCAGATTTGAAAAGACATGTGGATCCATTAATAATGTGTTTAAAAAGGAGACCAGAGTAGAAAAGAGAGTAAAATTTAATAAAACCATTAAGAAGTGAATGCTGGAGACCTGGAAATAAAACTCTGGGTGAAATACAAAGTGCAGAAATGAAATTTAGAACAAGAACAGACCACATAAAAACGAAACGTGCGACAAGAACTAAAAGCAGAGAGAACTGAAAGCAGAATAACGAAATACCGCTACACACAGCACGAACACATATAAAGAAAGGACAGTAAAACACTTCCCAAACTAGCGTCAGCTTACGTACAGTCAGGAAGAAGAGGTTATGAATGCATGCTGTACATTATTTCGAGTATGACCGAAAGAACAGACAACACGCAGAATCCGCAATTTTTTTAAATTTTTATATAAATTGGAAAGGATCACTGCTGTCAGCTGCTGCGGGATATAACGTGGAATCAGTGGCGATGGGTGAAAAATCTGTACCGGACCTGGATTAGAACCCGAGGACTCATGTTTACTAGGTAAGTGCGTTAACCGCGGCTCCATCCGGGACAAGTTTATCGCAGCTGCGCAGACTATCTCAGCACGCCTCACGGCCGATCCACATTCCCACCGAGTGCCACCTGTTCGCAGTCCATGTCCATTTACTCCCGTTCGTTTCCCAGATTCTCACAGGAGGTAGGACGTATTTGTGCATCCACACTGAGGAAGGTGGATCCATTTCCCAGCTAGGGGTATCAATTATATGAAAGTGTGGTGTCTGTACTTTCGGACATGTGAGGATCTCATATTAGCGAACAGGAGTAAAATGGACAGGGACTGTGGATAGGTTGCGCTCGGTGATAATGTGGATCGGCCATGAAATGCGCTGAGTCAGTGCTATTGTGGTAACTCTGTATCCCAGATGACGCAGTGGATAGCGCACCTGCCTAGTAGAAGTGGGATCCTGGGTACGAATCCCGGTCCGGTATATGTTCTAGCATCATATTCCCTATTTCCGATTAATTTTACGTTGTATATTTTGGCCTTGCTATAATAATGTACCGAACTGTGATATGGATTAGAAAGACGACGATGAGTCCAATAAGGACCTGTAACGAAGTGAAGTGTTAAGGAGAACTTTGATAAGTAATTGCTTCGTTGTTCTTCAGTAACAATCTGGTGGCCTGGAACATTTTAGCGTACTATGTATCAACAGTTTTTCTGAGTGGATGTGCACAAACCGGCACGAAGTGTGAACAGAGATCAGATTAGTTTCTGAATAAATGCAGGAGGTATAAAACTGGCGTTAATACTCATATGCGAAAGCATAGCAGATGTAACGGCTACATTAAGGCATAGTTCTGCCTGTGACTGGAGTAGCAAAACGAAAGAAGTAATTTGTGATGGACACTTGAAGATATGGGTAACCCCAATCGTATTTTTACGTTGCGTGGTGGTCTCCATAATGATATTTCTCGGAGAAGGGAGGAAGTAACATGTTGTCTGATTCTTGTTGCCACATCTGTTCATGGTCTTGTGGTATCAGACGCCAAATGTGGCGTATTGACACCAAATGGGTGCCAGGAGGTACCTCATTAAAACTCAGCAAGAACTTTCCAAATGATTTATTTGTTTCCATTACAATGCTCCGTTCACCTCGGTCCGTGTCACAGGGTCCCACAATGCTGAGGCAACGACCGCCCGCGATCCATAGTCCAGATCTGCGGCCCTCGCCTTGGAAGTCTCCGGCGTGTGTCGGGAGCAGAAACGACTGCCTACAGTAGCGAGCTGAAGTGTGGCCCACCGTGGCTGGCTGCGGACCCCTGGACCCCGCGTCAACCAAGAGCGTCGAACCAGCAACCTGCGGCGGATTGGAATGCTGGCGCCCTATCTGCTCTGCGTGTAGCTGGTGGTGCGACACGCCCCGGTGTCCAGAAGAGCTGTCAAACTTGAATGACTCTATTTAGAAAACGGCACCTATTTATACGTGGCTGCGCGCCTCCGTTTCGCTAACGCACTGCTTAGCGTCACATACGCATAACACTTAGGTTGACCAATGGCCCCCTTCTGCCAGCGACTTGCGCCATGAAAACTGCTGTATGCGCCTTCTCCGGCAGTTCTACGCCCCTGTGGCCTCTATTTGCTCTCGCAACTGCGGGATTTGCCGAGGGGTCTAGGGCGCTGCAGTCATGGACTGTGCGGCTAATCCCGGAGGAGGTTCGAGTCCTCCTTCGGGCATGGATGTGTGTGTTTGTCCTTAGGATAATTTAGGTTAAGTAGTGTGTAAGGATAGGGACTGATGACCCTAGCAGTTAAGTCAAATAAGATTTCACACGCAACTGCTGGTATGCGTAACTAATAGCAATCTGGCCCACACCTGGCTATCACTCGTGCTCCGAATATCACACTAAACTAACTTCCCTATCCTAAACGGTGGTGCCGCTACATTATTCCCCTCTTCGGAAAGACAAGGTCCCCGAGTCGTCCTTGAACTAACTTCTTTGGCTTGGCACTTATGACATACTTACTTACTATTAGAAAACTTAAATGTGGTCTAGTGCCCCTTAAAACCATGACACGAAACAAAATGTAAAAATTCCTTCCTGGACGACCACTGCTCGAACAACGCCTTACCTACTCGTCTCACGCCCTCTTTATCCAATCCACTGGGACTTGGACTACCCTTTTGGAATTAGCTCTCTGCCTGAAAGAAAGCAACACATAACAAAGTTAAGGCTGCGATGACACTTGGCACAGATGTTATCAAAATGATCTTTATTTGCTGTTGCCTTTCCCTATACTGATCGACATGTCGAACAAGCTGTTGGGCTGATACGCGCCCCTCCTGCTCCAAAGTGAACTGGTTTACGGATCTCAACAGACCTGGCTCCAGACTTTTGTTTAACAAAGTCAGATTCTGCCTTGGCAAAACTCTAAGTGGTTTCTGGCCCGTACAGCTGTGGCTGCATAACATTCAATTGAGTGACTCCTGCAATTGACGCTGGCAGGTGGAAGGTGTTACACTTAGTTCCATTGATTAAAATTCCGCTCCCCTCGAGCTCTACACGTTTTGCTTCCGTAAACATTCCCTCCTCAAAACAACTTACTACTACTACCAAATTCACATAGGTGAAGAAGATCCAATGCATCTCGACCCGTTGCAAGCTCAATTTTGGCTCCACGATGTACCTCGGACAGTCTATTCCTTTCCCCCTGGCTAAAAATAACTGCACCGTGCATGTGTCCCAAATTTGTAGCTTCACAGATTTTTCTACAGCATTCACTATTTTTGATCCAAACTCAACACCGATTGTGTGACTACTTTCATCCTTAAATTTACATTATATGGACTTGTGCAATAAACACGACGTTCCTGACCCAGCACTGTCGATAACTGAAAATTTAAACAAGAAATTGTACGACTCTGACTTCGTTCAACACATACATATTTATTACGGCTTTTCCACAAAATTTACTCCGACGCATTTATTTCTCCAGAACTGTGTTTGATTTCTCCTCCAATAACACTCGACATACGTCAGACGCTACGCTTCCCTTTTCAGTGATCTGAGGACAGGGATCACCATCACCCTTCCTCCGTCTTTAAAAGGACTGCTGCCCCTAGCAGGTTCACAATATGCTAAAACACATATAAAATACAATGCCTAATTACTCTACGCAAACCCAATGATATAAGACATGAAAACAAAAAAAACGACAAATACTCTACTACTTTCTATATCGCAAAGCATACGGTACTTCATGCTGTACTCTATCTTCCTGGTTTTCTCTGCGCTTAGCACCTCTCATCACTCTCTCTTTCTTCCTCTTTCCTTCCTGTGACACGCCTGGAAACACATCCGGGCAATCCTGAAATGGCCGTAATCGCCCAATGTGTAGTATTGTCGTTTTAGTTGGCAGCTGAAGCTTAAAATTAACGGGAGATGTGGTTTCAACACCTTGGTATGCCCTTGATAACTCGTGAGGAACTTCGTCTTTTTCCCTTTTTGCATGTGGGGGCTGGACAGCATTACCCATTGCCCTACTTTATACTGCGGTAAACTTCCATTCCGCTTTACTGCATCTTCCTGCCTTTCTGAAGCGTTTGTATTCGCCTTTTGTACCCATTTCCAAACATCCCGAAGTGTTCTAGCAAATTGGCGTACAGATTCACCAGTCCTTCCTTTCTGTAGCTTCAATTAAATCAAAGAGTGGCGGCATTTTTCACCCTTACACTACCTCGTATGGACACAAACCGGTATTTGTATGGACTTTTGCATCGTATGCGCATACAATATGCCTCAAATACTCGTTCCACCGACGGTGATGAGAATCCACATAAAAATTCAGCATCTTCCCGATCGTTATGTGTACCTGTTCTGTCCTTCCGTTCACCTGTGGATGCAACGCGCTCGTCCTCAACTTCTTTACGTTCAACAGTTCACATAGTTTCTTCATTAAATCCGACATGAAGTTGGTCCCTTGGTCAGCAATTATTGTCTCTGGTACACCAAAATTCAAAATCCAGTTATTTACTAACGCTTGCGCGACCATTGCAGCCTGTTGATTTGGCATAGCCATCATCTCCACATACCTCGAAAAATGGTCTATTATTGTCAGAACGAATCTGGTCCCCGATAGTGTTCACCTAAAAGGTCCTAAGACATCAATCCCCAGAAAAGAAAATGGACATGTTGCTTCTGGTAATCGTTGAAGCGGTATCTGTTTCCGACTCAAATCTGCTCTCTGTGCGCATGGTATACAATTCTTGACATACTGATCCACATCTCCTTTCCTATCTCTCCACCAATGCCTCTCCGCCACTCTCCTATTCGTCGCTCTACACCCTCCATGAACAGATAACACGTGATCATGTGGTTCCTTTAAAACCTCATCCCTCAACTTCGCTGTCACTACTAGCCATGGCTCTAACTTCGTTTTCCTGCACAGAAAACCGTCGTACACACTAAACTGTGACTGTGTCCGATACAATTTACAATCGTTGTACGCGTCCTGTAATTTTTGCCATGCTGCTACGTCATAACCTATGACTTCTACTTTTGCCATCTTCCTACTTAGCGCAACCGCATTACCGTGCTTCTTCCCAGGCTTGTGCACCACCTGATAGTCGAACTCACTAAGCCTCACAGCCCATCTAACGAGTCTAGTGGACGGATCCTTCAACTCCAACAACCACATCAACGCAGAATGATGTGGCACTACCCGAAATCTTCTCCCATTTAAATAACATTTAAAATGTGTAATTCCATAGATTACGCTAAGCATCTCCTCTCTGTTGTTGAGTAATTCTTCCATGATGCATTCAACTGCTCAGACGCATAGGCTACAGGATGTTCTTTCCCATCAGTTTCCTGGCTGATAACACACCCAAATGCTTGATTCGATGCATCGTATGCTAGTATAAACTCCTTTTCAAAATCTGGAAACACAAGAACCGGACTTGATGTTAACACTTCTTTCAGTTTGTCAAACGCTTTCTGCCACTCTTCTGCCCACACAAATTTCACACCCTTCCGTACCAATCGCCTCAACGGTTGTGCTAAATCTGCAAAACCCTTCACGAACTTTCGATAGAAATTGCAAATTCCGATCAGTGGCTACACTTCCTTAACTGTTTTCGGTTCCCGGAAATCCTTTACAGCCTGTACCAACCTCGGATCTGTTCGCACTCGTCCTTAATAATAATATGACCTAAATATTTTACTTCTTCTAATGCGAAATGACACTACTCCAGGCTCAACGTCAAGCGAGCTGCTCTTAACCTCATAATGACTTCCGTTAACCGCTGACTATGTTGATCAATACTGCTTGAAAACACTATAATGTCATCCAAATAGACAAGACACTGCCGTGGTTTCAGACCCCACAAGACACTGTCTAGCAACCTCTGATACGTTGCCGGAGCGTTTTTCAGACCAAATGGCATTGTAATGTACTGGTAATGGCCTCCAGGTGTAGAGAAAGCAGGTTTTGGACGATCCTCTGGAGCCATCTCTAACTGATGATAACCACTTGTCAAATCCACCGTAGAAAATTAATGGCACTGTCCAAATTGATTCAGAGTCTCCGATATGTTTGGAATGGGGTATACATCCGTTATTCTCTTATTATTGAGGTATCGGTAGTCACATCCGTAGAATTTTTAGGCACAGCGACAATGCCCGCTCCCCAGCAACTATCACTATGCTCTGTAATACCGTCCGCAACCTGCTGATCAATGAAACCCTCCACAATCTACAGCAAATACCTCGGTATTCTGTATGGTTTACGATAAACAGGTGCTTGATTCCCTATTGGTACCTTATGCTGAAATAAATACTTATATTCCCACAATAATTCTTCCATATGCTCTCTTTCTCCTTCTTTCAAGACCGAGTGAGGTGGCGCAGTGGTTAGCACACTGGACTCGCATTCGGGAGGACGACGGTTCAATCCCGTCTCCGGCCATCCTGATTTAGGTTTTCCGTGATTTCCGTGAATTTCTTCCCAATCCTTCCCTAACCCGAGCTTGCGCTCCGTCTCTAATGACCTCGTTGTCGACGGGACGTTAAACACTAACCACCACCACCACCTCCTCCTTTCAAATGCTTAATTTTGTCACACAATGCAGTTGTATCGGCAGTTAGTGGTTGATTGCTTCGCCTACCTCTCGAACACCATTCTTCGTCATCTGCCACATCCAGATTTGCTACTAAAACTCCTTCCCTCAAATTCGTGTTTATAGTGCTAAAATTATCCACGTTCACGGGAACTACTCGCCCGTCGTTTCCCTCCTGTACGCATACACCACTACGTTTCATAAAACAACCCAGTGAACCCAAATCTTCATTATCCTCCAATGGTTCAATAACACATACTGTACCCACAGGTAGATTCGACTCCACACGTACCCAAAGCGGCATCCCAGTGCCACTAGACACACACTCATGCGAATTAAGCCTTAATGCTAATGTACGCGGTTGAAGTGGTTTGTTCTTTATGTTGAACGCCCATCGCGACAGCTCTGCATTGACAACAGTTTCCCCATAGCGGAAATAACATACCACCAAGTTCCACAGTTCGTTGTCCAAGGTCAATTTTGGCATGATGTTGAACGCCCATCGCGACAGCTCTGCATTGACAACAGTTTCCCCATAGCGGAAATAACATACCACCAAGTTCCACAGTTCGTTGTCCAAGGTCAATTTTGGCATGATGTTGATGCAAGAAATCTACTCCTAGGATCATGTCGTAGCCCTCGCTTTCCCATGGTACCAACTCCATGTATGCATTAAATCGGACTTTCCCTATGCGAAAGTCAACTGTCACCGACCCCAAAGGCATGACCTCCTTATCCCCCACTCCACGCAATCTATAACGTGGTGGGTCTAACTTCCTCTGTCCCATTATATTCTTAGTAGCCACTGACACTTGAGCCCCTGTGTCCAACAAAATCTCAAACGTTTTAGTTCCTACAGATCCTACCACTGAACATTCCGCCTCTGCATACGTATTCGTAGCATTAAAATTAAATGGGAGCTCCCTTAGGTGGGTCTTGGGACCCATCTGCCATTTAACGCATGTCCACCTCTCCTATCTCCACTTCTCCATCCTCCACGCTGCTTATTTCCACCCATTCATCTACTCCTCGTTGACTGGGTACATTGCCTCTGCACATGTCCGGCACGACCACACTTATAACATTTTATACCCGCTGCAAATACTGTTTGCCTCTCGTGTATCCCTATTGCCACGTCTATTTCTTCACATTGAATTGCCCGCTGAATGGCCGGATACAAATCTTTCGGATTCCCTTCACGCAATTTCCGTGACATATGCGCCGGTAACCCTCTCAAAATCACATCAGGTGCCCTTTGCTCAGCCTTCTGCAACACAACACTATTCGCTTCATTGCTCTGACCCAACTCGTTAGTATACTCATTAATTTCTATTATCCTGTCAGCAAATTTCTCCATCGTCTCCCCCAGTCCCTTTGTAATTGTACTTAACCCTCCATAAAGTACTGAGCGCTATTCTGTTTCTTGTACCTTTGTAAAAGCTCTTCCTTTAACTGCTTAAACTTTCCTGCCTTCCTTAAGGCCTCAGAACACCTTACACATGTTTTCCCTTCACCCGTTAATCTAATCTTGGCCATATGTAAAAACTTCTCATCAGACCAACCATTCATCACCGCTGAAGTATCCAAGTCCTCCACAAACGAACGCACAACCTCAGATGCCATGCCACAAACCGGAATAATCAAATCGTGGCAGCTCGATCAATCTTCTGCATCCTAGGCAACAACGACGCATCAGATGCGATTTCCCACTCACTTCTAGATGTTAATTCATTTCTGAACTGCGTATTGTCCGCTATCAATTATGCTACCTTTTCCATCAAAATCTGCACCGCTTCTGCTTCCGACACCCCTTGCGTTCTTGACTCTGCCATTGTGTTGCATCCGTTCTCAGTTAGTCATTTTGTTTCGTGATTAAGTACAAGAATCATCTGACTTCCTACAGCTCCATATCATCATAATCTTTTTCATGATAAACCAATACAAAAGTAATCAAATGCCACAAAGGAATGTTATTCCCTAAACATACTAACACTTACTCTGAAAACAAAATATACTCTGCCCATGCAAAACATCTACAATGTGGCTATTGATACTTCATACTCAAACCACAAACAAAAATGAAAGAAAACGTCCAATACCCAAAAGAACAATTTTGACAGCACTCACCACATCTTGCGGTTGTACTGCAGGCGATGGTCTCGAACGTCGTACTTGACAGATGACGTGTGCTATTCTGACACCAAATTTTGTGGTATCAGATGCCAAATGTGACATATTGACACCAAATGTAGTGTACGGGTGCCACGAATTGTCGTGTTAAAACTCGGCGAGATCTTTCCAAATGATTTATTTGTTTCCATCACAATGCTCCGTTCACCTCGGTCTGCATCACAGGGTCCCACGATGCTGAGGCCACCGCCCCAGCGACCCAGTGCAAAGCGCTGTGTCTAGCCGGCTTTGTACGCCAGCTGCAGAATTCCGATTACGTCAGGAGGGCCGCACCAGCAGCCGACTCAGCGGCCGCCATCCCTGTTGACTCCACGCTGCTCTGCCGGGAGCCGTAGGCTGGCCCCAATGCTGCTTCTTACTCGCTAGTGTAGCTGAGTATGTGGCGGCAACGACCGCCCGCAATCTGGCGTCTGGATCTGTGGACCTAGCCTCAGAAGTCTCCGGTGTGTGTCGGGAGCCGAGACGACAGCCCGCGGTAACGAGCCGAACAGTGGCCTGCCCTGGCTGGCTGCAGACCACGCGTCGGTCTCAGAGGGTCGAACCAACGACCTGCCGTGGACTGGAATGCTGGCATCCCATCTGCTCTGTGTGTAGCCGGTGGTGCGATACATCCCACCGTCCAGGAGAGCTGTAACACTTCAATGAATCTCGTTAGAAAACGCCACCTATTTATACTCAGCTGTGCACCTCTGTTTCACTAACGCACTGCTTCATGTCACATATGCCTAACACTTAGGTTGGCCAGTAGCCCCCTTCTGCCTGCTACTTGAGCCACGCAAACTGCTGTGTGTGCCTTCGCCGGCAGTTCTATGCCCCTGTGGCCTCTACTTGCCTTCGCAACTGCTGGTATGTGTAACTTACTGCAATCCAGCCCGCACCTGGCTGTAACTCGTGCTCCGAATATCGCACAAAACTAACTTTCCCTGCCCTAAACGGTGGTGCCGCTACAATGTAATTCGAACAGTGACGCATAATACCTGTCTTGTAGCGTCTGCAGCTGCAGTTTTGGGAACATCCCCGTAGCGAATTCAGGCTTGCTAAGCAAAATCATGACAAACGAACTTGTGACAAGATGCAGCTCTGTAGTTTGGATCTTTTCTTTGGTTTCTGTTATTCTTATCTGGCTCTTATCCCGGTCTGCTGAGCAACACTTATAATGGTACTTTGCAGGAAGGCGTGTCAATCAGCATCATATTAATTAAAATCGGGGATACATAGACATCATTTTGGAAGAATTAAAAAGGGGAAAGTAATACGAAACCTTAATAAATGCTACGGTCGCAGGTTCGAATCCTGCCTCGGGCATGGATGTGTGTGATGTCCTTAGGTTAGTTAGGTTTAGGTAGTTCTAAGTTCTAGGGGACTAATGACCACAGCAGTTGAGTCCCATAGTGCTCAGAGCCATTTGAACCTTAATAAATGCACAGTATAAATAAGAAGCAATATGATGAAAAATAATAAAAAGCAAGGTAGCAAAGACGAAGCGGGACAGAAAGATAGGGGCGCGTTTGTTTTTTAATACATATAAAAGAACATCTAACACATTATTGAGCTCTCTACCTTCAGTTATCGAGATCGGGCTAGTCGATGAAAAAGTGGTACGCGACTGCGAAATTCGTTAAGGAGATTATTTAAATACTCTTCAAACACATTTAAAATACATTACGTGTGACGAAGTGATCAGAGACGTTTATTGTCGGGTGAAGTGAAAATGAATCCGACAACATGATTCGAACTTTGTGTTAGCTGTGATAAATACTCTTGGGGAAACTATTATGGTTGTGGAACCCACGAAAGTTGTGCGCAACGGAAAGTTATAGTTTACGTAATTCTGCATTTTATAAAACGGTGAAACGCGTGTGTGCCGAACATTAATAGAATCTTATCCTTGGACGGTTGCGGGGGTAACTGATGCAAACAACGCGCCAGCATAGAAAAGTAGTTCGCTTATTAGCTACCAGATATTAATTAACGGGGACCTAAAATACTAAAAAAGAAGGATAGGATCATCACCTCCAATCCCGATTCGTATTTTATATTTAATTAGTGAAAAAGGAGTGTTAATAAACAAACTACATTTCAATTTTATCCACGATTTTCGCTTCATTACGTAGTCTTGACAACGTGATAATATCTGTGCAAGTCGTATGCAACGTAACGTTATAATATTTAGCCAACCAATATTGTGGGACACCAGAAACGCAAATGCATGAAATTGTTCTTACAGCGGATGTATAATGTGTGAGTGCGACGAACTGTATTGAGAAACTGAACATCCATTACGTACTTGTATGTTCATCTGCGAAAATGGTCCTTGTCGGTACATCAGCATAAAGTTCGAATAGAATCGCTGGAACATTGCAAACCATTCAGATTAATCGAACATCTAAATACGCATAATGCTGATACCACCAGGATGTGTTCTTTCTCCTCACAGCCATGGCAGTAATTGAATTAAGGGTCAGCCAGGAAATACATTTAAATCAATTGACGACCATTGAGCTAGCGTCACGAATTTTCAAACGTCCACTGCCATGTATGAAGGCGAGTGACACCACAAGTGTTAACGTCGATCGAGGGGTGTCGTCGTGATCGTATTGAATGACATTGAGCGGTTACACACTGAAATACCGATAGATGGAGTAAGTCAGTTATTTCATGGATGAGTTACATGTGGTCGGAATTCTTCCTTAGATCCCAGGCTGCCTTCTGCTATTAGTTCAATTAGTTATATGTATTGAGAGTGAAATTTTCACTCGGCAATGGAGTGAACACTGATGTGAAATTTCCTGACAGATTGAAACTGTGAGCCGGACCGAGATTGGAATCAGGGAGCTTTGACTTTCGCTGCCAAGTTCTCTACCGAATGAGCTATCCAAACACGACTCAGGACCAATCCTCAGAATTTTAGTTCCGCCTGTACAATCCCTATTACCTTGCAGACTTAGTTTTATGTAGTCAGTCCATCACATGTTGATCCCAACAAATACTCTTACAAGGAGCCGGCACGACAGTGGGGTCGGGGATTTGTGCGAAATTTTTTGGGATGAAAGTGGACCCCTAACACCTCACGTGGTTAAAATATTAGGACGCACTATCCGGAAAATCCAGGGAAAAATCAACCCAAAGTTTCTTAGATGCCATATGACTGGAAAATGTTAGCGCGTTGCCGAGCCGCCGTCTGTCCTAGATGTTTAGGGCTCTGACTCTTACGCCAAATGTCCGGGGTTCGATTCCTCCTCTGGCACTTTCTTTTCTTCTGTTTAATTGTCTTTTGTTGTTCCACCAATTATTCAGAAAGTTTCCCAAACCTAAATTATCTTTAACAAATTAGTTACATTATTGAATAAAACTTATTTTCTTTTTGTCCAACAACACAATTCATAGCGGTGGGTTTTCCATTTTTCATTGTAAAGTATATGAGGAAAAACAATGGATTTTTAATCAGAATAACAAAGTCGATTGGGAAACATTCAATTTTTATACATATAATAATTATAAACAAGAACCGCAGTGGTAATTATCGTAAAAACAAAAAAATAATAATTTTTGCGGCATCTTGCGCAACATATAAAAGCGGATTTCTTACAATCACAGGGCGTTTGCACTAAATCCGCGTAAAAACATGCCCCATTATCATTTACGAAAATGTTTTGAGTTTCTGATAATTTTGAGGCAAACCAGGAATATTGAATCATGTCTCGGAATATTGGTGACGATAATTAATGGTGAATTATAGAACGAAATTTTATACAATCTTCCCGGGAATTAATTTCACGATTCTCCTGTAACAATGCGCTGCATTTTTGCAAGCAACAGATGAAAAAAAAATGCCCCAGAGGAGGAATCGAACCCGAGACCTCCGGCGTAAAGGTCCGCGCGCTAACCATGTAGGCCAAACGGTGGCTCGGTACTGGAGTAACACTTTATACTCATACGGCACCTAAGAAACATTGGACCAATTTTTCTCGGGATTTTCTGAGTAGTGCTTCCTAATACTTTAACCACGTGAGGTGTTAGGGGTCCTCTTTCACCACACAAACTTTCGGACAAATCCCCGACCCCACGGTCGTGCCGTCTCCTTGTTAGATATTTTACTATCCTTCGGTGTTATTCTTACATCAGGTGACTTGGCACCATTAATAAAGAAATGTTGAGTAACTGGTTCAAAATCCAAATGTTATATGGATGCGAATAAAGTTTTTTAAAAAAAGTACTTATTTATTAATAGGTTTATTTATTCGTCCTACGGGTCCTGAAGCAACAAAACGAGTTCCGTATGAGATGAAATGGCACGTCGGAATGTTGCTACGGCACGCCACCAACTGCATCATATGCGGCCGCATTCTGGTAGAGCGATGAGACGCAGTCGGCGCGTGTGATGCGTCCTCGGTGTGCAGCCGTCGTGTCGGCGGGGTGGGGCGGTGTGGGATCCATCCCCCGGGGTGGAGGCTGGCTGCCTCGGGCGTCGCGGGCCTCTTAGCGTGGACGGCTCCCCGAGGCGCAGTTGGCGCCAGCAATCTCTGCCGGGCCGGCCGCGCAGCCAGATAGCGGTGCCCGCGGTCCGCTCCACACCGCACTGCCCGCCCACACGGCATTATGGCAGCCGCGCGACGCCGCGCCCTAATTGAGTTACTGCACGTCGTAAACTGCCGGCGATTTGCGCTGATACGCAGGCAGCCGATAATAGCCTTCAGACGTTCAGGCTGATTTACGCTCGTGAGGATTCTGTTCAATATTGCGTGTCAAGGAGGAATCAAACCGCCACAATCAGTAGTAACTGACAATAAGGTTAATGGCGAACGTCGCAAGCATTAAATATTTAGGGTTAACACTAAAAATTGCACACGTCCATGGGAAAGGCCAAATTTCTTATTATCAAACTTCCTGGCAGATTAAAACTGTGTGCCGGACCGAGACTCGAACTCGGGACCTTTGCCTTTCGCGGGCAAGTGCTCTATCAACTGAGCTACCCAAGCACGACTAACGCCCCGCCCTCACAGCTTTACTTCTGCCAGTATCTAGTCTCCTACCTTCCAAACTTTACAGAAGCTCTCCTGCGAGACATGGCATAGCCACAGCCTGGGGGATGTTTCCAGAATGAGATTTTCACTCTGCAGCGGAGTGTGCACTGATATGAAACTTCCTGGAAGAAAAAAAGTTACGTAACCACTTTTTTGTTTGTTTGTAGGTAAGGGATACTGGCGTAAATTGAGAAGCTATATATGGTGACTTATCACTTAGTTAATAATCCTGGATAGGAACATCATAGGATACTACTAAATATTCACAAGATAAGACAGTAAAAACTTGAACAGTGAAACCTGTGCCGCTACTTCAGTGTGACTGAGAAACAGGTGTTGGACGAAAATATGAAACATCACGAGACCTGCAAGCCTGAACATAAGTGCAAATGCTAGCGACGCCTGCAGGTGGCGCTGTTGTGTTTGACCATGGAAGCTCCTGTGAAATTCCCTCAATCACGTTGCAAGTGTCAGTCGTCATCAGAATAGTGCTCTGTGTAGTTGTGAATGCAGTATCGGAGCTACGTGAAGTCGAACGTGGGCAAATTCTTGCTGCTCCTATGGTGGGCTCATCCGTAACCAAGGTAGTCGAAGTCCTTGGTGTTTCAAGAAGCACAGCATCGAAGATTTGTACCGCATACAGCTTGCGGTGTCGTCGAGTATCGAGAGCGACGCAACAATTATCGACCACCGCGGAGACGCTGCACAGCAAAGCGGCGTCACGAGGTGCCAATGAGATGCTAGGAAGAAATCGTGCTTCCCGTAGTTCTGAGGCCCAACCGCTAGTCCTCTTCCCTGAGTAAAACGTCACCAGAGGCCAGGAATGCAGGTTTGTTCGAGGTCGGATCCTGCCCATTTCCAGGAGTGTCGCCGTTGAACTGCCTACTCGCTGTCATACAGCGCGTGTCAACCGTTGGGAAGTGAAGAGACTTCCATGTCCTGTGAATTGGGACTACACGCCAACGCCACCACAAATGTGTCAATAAGTGTCTACTAACTTATGTTTTCTAGTGATTAGTGTGCAACGTTAGTTCCAGTACTGGTGGTGGTATAAGACAACCTAAGTAGGTAGATTACCGTCGCTTTGACATGTCCTACCGCTCCTGCAAGCTACCGTCTGTAGTAAATGTTTTCTTAAATTCGTGTGGTCCACGGAATTACTGGCCCCTGCGAGTTATTGCTGGGTATTAATAATTTCTAGCGGAAGGTTTTAACGAACCGGTAGAAATTTGAACGCAACGGATAACGCATTTTTTTGAACCACTACAGAAGGCAGCTATACAGGGCTTAATAGGCAGTATATAGCTTTTATTTGCTTTCATGACCCAGAATTCGACTGTGGTACTGACTGCCACCTGTTCTTTATGATGGAAGGAGTAAATAATCAGTCGAGGGTAGAGATTAATTGATATTTTTTCAGTACCGATGGTATTTCAACGACTAGTCGTGTTTCTCTTGCAATGTACATCATCAAAACCGGTCTCTAGTTAACATGGTTCAGTTTCGTCACGTAATTATGGAATTGGACAGAGGATCGCAGACCTGGCTTTAATGTAATTCTATACAACCGCAAAATCATACCTAAACCCTCGGTTATTACATTCAGTTACTATAGATTACTCAGCACAAGTTCCGCAAAGACAATCCAAGCAAAGCTAGGTCAGGGTGGAAGAGTATTTCGGAAATTTTATCAAATCAGTGGGCATTAAAATCCGATACTTTTTCTAGTGGCACGAGTATTTTACTTAACGCACAACATCGCCAACAAATCAACTCGTTGTGGGGGTGCACAAGAAACATCACTTCAATGCTGTTCAACCCACATGGCCAAGTTTCAGTAGCCAACAGAAACCCAGAAAAATATGGACACACACGATTATTCCTTCCCTGTTTTACACTCGCTCACTATCGTATGGTTATTCATAGTGTACAATATATTTTCAGACCGAAACTACAATTTATCAATCCGGCGGTTGCTCCAACCGACCACATGGCGCGAAAGCAAGTTCGCAAAGAAAACATATGGAAAATAAACAAAAATCCCCAAAATGTTACTGTAAGTGGGAGAGCAGATTAAAATACATTGAATGAGTCAATTTCCGTTAAGCACAGAGCAATAACGTGACCGTCAGCTTAAGGCACATGGTGCGTTGCCTGAACAAGGCACTAACGCAAGGTCTACTGAAATTCGAGTAAATTAAGAAAATCCATTCCCTTATGGGGTTCAGTGGTAATTACGCACCTGATTTCAACATCTGGACTTCATTACAGAGCAGATTTCAGACAATCTAATACCTAGGTTAACATTACCAAAACGGGAGCTGCGTCTCCATGTATGTCCAGCACCGCGACCCAGGAACAAGTGCCCTTCCAACCGAATTCGCCTAACCGTTCCGCTTACAAACGTGGTGGGGGTGGCGCGTCAACCTGACAGAGCCAGTACGCGCGCCTACGTGTCATCTTTGCCGTGACCTGCAAACTTGGTCTCTGCTAAACTTGTTCACGCTTGGAGGGTTGGTACTACCCTACCCCAGAACGACCATACATGCAGTGTTACAATCTGTGCCTAAAGCTTTCTGCTAGCTCACACACTCACTCATTTATACCGTCCAGGCCGCACAAAGGAAAGGAAAATGGGAAACGTGGTACACAACAGAAAAAAATTCAATAAATAACACTGTTTAGTCCATTCTCTCCTTTTGGACACCAGCTGAGGTATTACCTGCAAGAGAAGAAACTTTTGCTAATAATTTCTGCGTGCTAGCAATTTAATAAAACATTAGAACGGTTCAAGTTCCGTTCCAAGTGAAGACACAGTACAGGAGGACAATGAATGTCCGCGGCCTTGAGATATCGTAAATCACACGTGTCCTCCGGATGGTGCTAAGGAAAATTCACTTCAAAGCAAACATCTAAAGCTAAGAAGCAGAAGCACCCAGATTATCTCGAAGATGTGCTGGCTAAAATGAGTTTGTCACAAGACATGGTCTCCTACGGTTCTTCTCATGACCCTCCAGCGATAAAGTTTGGACCTGTTATTTCAAGATATATGATATCAGCATTGAAGGCATAAACTAATCAAAATGCCAAGCCTTAAAGAAGATGTTAACAAAATACAACATCGTTGGTGTTGTCGTTCAGGAAACGCATACTGAAAATGGAGAGCAAATAAATCAGAGAGTAAGAAATCCTGGCTTTAAATTACTAGGACCAACGTCCAACCGTACTTACGGAGTGGCAACATACTTGCGATTGTCAATTAAGAGTGCACATCTATAGTCTGTACCTGATCTCAATGACATCTACGAGGTTGTAGTGAAAACAGGAGAACTGACAGTGATTAATGTATACGAACCCACAACTGTCTCTTGGCCTCCACAGGTCATCCCGGGCATCACAACTGCCCGCCATTAACCTCGGAAATTTTAATAGCCACCATACCCAGTGGAAAGTAAGGAAAGTGATGAAAATGGTGAAGCCGTTGTAAATTGGACCGATGACAACAGCTTATATTTGGTGATTGATGCAAAGGATAGAGGAACGTTCATATCAGCAGCTTGGAGGCAGGAGTGTAATAGCGATATACGTTTTGTAACAACTAACGAAAATAAATTACCCTTCCAAAGTTTGCTGTTCGTATTTCAAGACTTCCCACACAGTCAACACCATCCAAGCGTAACTGAAACAGAAAAAAAAATTCCCACTCGTTCCATCCTTCCCCGACTTACATGGAACTTAGAAAATGAAAATGAGACATTTTTGCTATAAATTTGGAAAAATGTCGTGGTTGGATCCCACTAAAAGAAAAGAACTATGAGAGGCATGTCGGAGCTATGATAAGTGCAGCAAAGAAGGAAATTGCTAGGGACTAACGGAAGCAATATATTCCAGGCTGGAATGAAACTACATAGAAACCGGAAACAGCGGACAACCTGCTTCATAATATCAGTACAGCCAGACGAGTTAGGTGGACCGAGATTGTTGAGTCACACAGTTTTCAAACCTCAAATGGAAAAGTATGGTCATTGCTAAGGAAGTTTGATGGAAAAAAGTAAGGAACAACACTCATATATAAGTTAATAGGATTGCATTACATTTACTGTCCACATCAAGAGCACCAAGCGATAAAACCCATACAGGATACACCAGACGCAAACTTACATTGCTAAAAAAAATACGAATGAACAATTCGACTTCTCTACGCATGAAAGTTATTCTGCACTTAAAATTCTAAAAGCCGGAAAGGTACAGGAAAGGGATGGAATCTAACCTGAATTTCTTCTGCTTGGTGGGCACTACGCAAAAAGATGGGGGGGGGGGGGGGCGGATTTCTTCTCTGACTTTATGATATTTGAATCAGTCCCACAAAAAATGAAAAAATCAAAAATCATAGCAATACTCAAGTCCGGCAAGGCACCAGACTAGCCTATCACCAAATTGCACTACTGAGCACTACCTGTAATTGAGCTAAATGGATTCCCACCAGGACGGAGCTGCACTGATCAAGTCTTATCTTTAACAATATTTATTGAAGCAGGGTAGCAAATGAATCAGAAAACATCAGTTGCTTTCGATGACCTAAGAGCTGCATGTGACAGTTTGTAGGCGTGGAGTGCTTTATAAATTATTGCTACTTGTCCCATGTAAACGGACAATAGAAATAATTGACATCATGTTAACTGGAAGGACACTTATTGTAACTACAAGAAGACACTAGATGCCCAAAAATATTCAATAATGGGTTACTACAGGGATCTATCCTTGCGCCTCTCTTGTTTAGTTTAAATATGTATTGATATATTGTGATGAGTTGGAAAGTGCCAGTGATGTGAACAACGACTGGTCTCATACTAAGGAGACAGTAAACAGAGCAGCCTCTAAAATACTGAATAAATGGGAAAAGTCCGATAAAGTGTCATTCAACCAACTGTGCCAGCAAAAAATTGAAGAAAGAAGGTTGGCTAGGAAGATGTGATTAGAAAATCTGAGAGACCACGATCTCAGAGACAAGTACACCAGAGTAAGAAAGGAAACAGCTAAGACAGGAGAATCGGATGTATCACAAGGAACTAATAAAAGAGGCAGACGAGTACTGTATTCATCACAGACAAGACAGATGTACCAGAAAGTAAAGAAAGTAACACAAAAATATAAAACGAGAGGAACAGTTATTAAAGACACCCAAGGAAAAATTCTCACAAGTGGTGCTGAAGACAATAGCGTTGGGCAGCTACTTCGCTAATTTACTAAACTCCAAAGATCCCATCGAACCTCTTTTATGTGACGTGCCAGACACAGGAGACATCAAAGTAGAGCCACCCAGTGAAGAATAAATACAGGGAATTGAATCAAAGACTTAGGGAAGGTAGGATTTGGTGTGGATGGGGCCTTACAATAAGGAACAATTATCAAATTTGACTATTAACATACAATGTCTAATAAAAAAAAATTCTTGAACAAGTTGCACTCGCGGCTAAAGGACTTATTGACCAGAAATTCAAATTATTTAACGGCTGAAGGCCTGGATAACAATTTTTGAGAACTGTTAAACTTCTCCAAGAGACACTAAAATATTTTTTTTAAGTACAATCATTACAAAGTGATCAAGCCAAGAGAGAATTGGGCCTCAGACAGTCCTCCAAGGATCGGCCTGAGAAAAGTCGCTCAACGTCGTAACCGACGAGACAGGCAGCCAAGAGTTGTATTCACTTAACCGGATGCCAGCTCAAACCAGTGGCAGCTTAAACGCAGGCCAACACACTTGCAAAATCTACCTATCGTCTGGTAACCAACACAACGAAGGAATAACCCAGGCCATGCGGAACCGGCAGACAGCATTGCGACTTCAGAATCCGGTGTTGAGAACATCCAGAAAAAGAAGGAACCATTACGACCAAGGTAGTCCAAAAGAACAAAATATCCGAACCACAATCAAGGAGGCTGTCGAACTACACGCCTTACCAGACAGAAGCGGCAAGGCGAGGAAAAGTACACTGCGGCGAAAATACGCTAACCTCCAGATCAGGTAACTGGGGCGTTAGCAGCCACTAGGCAGAAAAATACTGCTGGTTGAACTTCATGAATAAACACAAGGAATTCAACGATTAATAATAAGAAATGGAGGAGGGCTAATTAATTTCACCAACTCCAAACACTCCACTCGTTGCTCTTCATCTCAGTGACCTTGCGAGCAGTAACGCAAGAACAAACAGCGTGATCTCAAAATAGTGGAGGTTTCACTATTGGGCTAATGTTCACTCATCTCAAACGTCCTTGGTCTGGTGGACAACAAGGTTGTTGCCCTCACAACTACAGTCCCACGATCTGGCAATGCCCGCATGCCACCAGCGGTCCCAGCATGTCCTCGCGTTGCTAAACCTCCCTCCAGCTCCGTCCCAACCGAACTCTAGACACATCCAACCCAGAAAACACTTGACATCCTTCCAAAGACAGTATCACGGCACTAGATATCGATAAATGCTACAGCTGCCTCTCACGGACAGACAACACTAGCAAACGAAGTGGCGCCAGTAAACACAAGAAGAAAACGAGACGCCGCTATCCCTATTACATGATGCCAACCTACCAACGGTATCAACGTGAGCTACACACGGCTCAGGAATAATTAAAAAATTTAAAAAACTATAAAACTTCAGGTAAAGATGAAATTGTGGGTGAACTAATAAAGAATGGAGGGCGAGAATTGGTAAAAAGAATTCAGAATTGATAAGGAAAAATGTGGGAACATGAGAACATGCTCGACGGGTGTCACCACTCGGTTTGGTACACTCAGCAGCAGAGTGACGTGTACCTGTCTGACTTAACAGCGCACACGTAAGGAAGATCGACGTACTGCTTAACGAGGCCATGGGCATTGTTAGTGGGTCGAAACGATCTACTGCCATATACTGGCTACCTATCTTGAGCCACATTCCACCTTCTGATATACGGAAGACCACGCGACTGCATGAATACCGGAAGATTGCTAATAGCACTGAACTTCCAATAATGAACAACATATACCCTGTGGATATAAAAGACGAAGATCAAGACATTCCACTTACATTACAAAAAATTGGTCTTTGAGCACTATGGGACTTAGCTTCTGAGGTCATCAGTCCCCTAGAACTTAGAAATACTTAAACCTAACTAATCTAAGGACATCACACACATCCATGCCAGAGGCAGGACTTGAACCTGCGACTGTAGCGGTCGCGCGGTTCCAGACTGTAGCGCCTAGAACCGCTCGGCCACTTCGGCCGGCACTTACGTTACAGCTAAGACTCTCATGAAAACTGAATTCAGTACCATCGATGAATGGAAACGCTACCAGCTACTAGTGGATAGTGTCGGAAGTTCCATGCGGCTTTTCGCGGATGATGCTGTAGTATACAGAGAAGTTGCAGCATTAGAAAATTGTAGCGAAATGCAGGAAGATCTGCAGCGGATAGGCACTTGGTGCAGGGAGTGGCAACTGACCCTTAACATAGACAAATGTAATGTATTGCGAATACATAGAAAGAAGGGTCCTTTATTGTATGATTATATGATAGCGGAACAAACACTGGTAGCAGTTACTTCTGTAAAATATCTGGGAGTATGCGTGCGGAACGATTTGAAGTGCAATGATCATATAAAATTAATTGTTGGTAAGGCGGGTACCAGGTTGAGATTCATTGGGAGAGTGCTTAGAAAATGTAGTCCATCAACAAAAGAGGTGGCTTACAAAACACTCGTTCGACCTATACTTGAGTATTGCTCATCAGTGTGGGATCCGTACCAGATCGGTCTGACGGAGAAGATAGAGAAGATCCAAAGAAGAGCGGCGCGTTTCGTCACAGGGTTATTTGGTAACCGTGATAGCGTTACGGAGATGTTTAATAAACTCAAGTGGCAGACTCTGCAAGAGAGGCGCTCTGCATCGCGGTGTAGCTTGCTCGCCAGGTTTCGAGAGGGTGCGTTTCTGGATGAGGTATCGAATATATTGCTTCCCCCTACTTATACCTCCCGAGGAGATCACGAATGTAAAATTAGAGAGATTAGAGCGCGCACGGAGGCTTTCAGACAGGCGTTCTTCCCGCGAACCATACGCGACTGGAACAGGAAAGGGAGGTAATGACAGTGGCACGTAAAATGCCCTCCGCCACACACCGTTGGGTGGCTTGCGGAGTATCAATGTAGATGTAGATGTAGAAAACTGTTTCCCATGCAGCCTGAAACTGCCTTGCATTCAGAAGAAACCCGCTTGATTCGACCAGCTTCGAGCTATTTGGAATATCTTGAACCGCATCCAGACGGGCGATATACGATGTGCAGACACTCTCTACAAGTGGGACAACTCTTCATGCCATGGTGTGACTGTGGTATGGAACGACATACAGTTGCTCTTTTTGTACCGATATGTCCTGAACGTGCCTACAAGGGTCATTCGAAGATTTCCTCACAGCGACGAGTTTTGTTATAAAATGCGTATAAAACAATGACTTCTGTATATAGCTGTTGTTGTTTTTGTTATTTTATGCTGGAGAGCTGTGCTTAAAAGTTGACGTATATTAATTTTGTAATCTTTGTATATGTATTACCATACGATAAATAAAATAAAACGGTACAGCCACTCTGAACTTGTATCAATTCTCCACTCAACTATAGTTCATTTACTGTGTTCTGAACCGCAAGTCCAAGTGTGCAATTTCATTAGCTACAGCCGAGCCTGGGGAGCGAAGACAAGTTCTGTTGTAATTAATAAAATATTACTTATTCAAAGTTTTCTAATTAACTGTATTATTACCAGCCACTTCCATGTCCAAGAAGTCGGACACAACACAAGGGAAGGGGGGAAACATCAACATTTAAGAGACAACGAAAGCGGAAGAGTGAGTTGAGTGTTATTGACAGACGGTCACTGAAGAATATTATGTCGACAAATAAGAGTACGGAAGCTGCAAATGTCATTGCAGAACTGAATGTCTCACTCAGACCGACCAGCCCAGGACTGGCGATCTTTAACTCGTAGGTATAGTGGAGAACATAAGTTGGGGCCCAGAATTTTTTAATTGACGATGTATGTGACGACAGTGGCAGTGAGAGTAACAGTATTAATGAGACTGGACTCACTGGCAGTGGGAAAGTCTGTCTACACGTACGTCTACATCTACGTGATTATTCTGCAATTCACAATCAAGTGCCTGGCAAAGCGTTCATCGAACCAGCTTCAAGCTATTGCTCTACCGTTTCATTCCTGAACAGCACGAAAAAGGACAAACTGGGAGAGAGACTATATGGCAGTGAGAGCGAGATGCTGAGTGTGAAGATTTGGCTACAGAGAGAGACTAGGTGAAAGGATTTAGCATTTCCTGTGTTAAAAGAGGGCAAATGTGTTCGTACGCAAAAATTTTTGGTGAAGAAGGCGAAATGAAGATTGAGGTAGCAGGCTTCCCATTTTGCCATATGAGTCTTTTAAAGAGGATCATTTTCGCCTTTTTCATGCAACGACAGCAGCATTTTCCGGTTGGTAAAATATTGTTCAGGAAAACATGGAAGTATTTAATTAATTAATCAATACCGGCTATCGATGACCAGAACTGCGTAAGATAAAAATACAACCTGGGCTGCGGAGGTATTTATTTTCAAATTTCCATGGCACGTTTCGCCTGTGGTAGGCATCTTCAGATCGTAGATCATAAATCTGAAAATGCCATTCACCGGTGAAACGGGTCATTCAAGTTTGAAAATAAAAACCTCCGCACCCAAGGATGCATTTTTGTATCAAACTTTATGTTGGTTGCTGTATCAGCCGGAATGATGGAATGTAAGAAATTTTTTAAACTGTATTCTGTTTTTATTAGTACTGTTATCTTACCACAGTAGTACCGAGACAAAGTGTCACTTTTATTTTAGCTGTGAAAATTTGGAAAATAATAGTGATTTTTATTAATATACAAATTTGTACAACTAGGTACAACGTAACAAGAAACTGTAACTTAATCTGCACAAAGAAAACAAAACCACCTCGAAAAAATTAGTTTATTTGAAATGGTTTACCATTAACGTCATCAACGTCCCCAGTCTCTCTACACTTCGACAGTCCTAGTACGCACTGAGATTACTGTGCCACAGCAACGTAGCATGCCGCTAGAAGATCTAAAACAAATTACGGAATCCATTTCGCTAGTTGGCTACGCCATTTGGTTTTGGGTCCTCTAGCTGTGTGCCAGGGTGGTGTGGCGCAGGTCTTTCAATATGTACCATGGCTGCCAATATGTACTTTCAAATAAACAAAAAATTATTTACGTTTTGACTTTTCGAGGTAGTAAGTACAACTTTATGTCTGTCTTTGTACTTCACGCTTGAATGTTTCATTTCCTGAGAGCTAAGTTCACGCACAGTATATAAGCGAGCGCGCACTGGCGCTACGCTCACTCTGTGTCTTGCTGCTGCACAGGAAACTGCATTGAACGCCGCCAACATGCCCTACAGGAGATATCGACGTCGTCGTCGCACAACAGTTTACAAAAATATTGAAAACATTGAACTTACGACAACAGCTGGGGACAAGAAGAACCGTATTCCAGTGAAGAGTGTTGCAGCCCACGTCCTCGTCGATGGACCTTCTGTGTTTCTTGGATGTTCTCTGAATTTCAGCTTGGACATAAACGATACCTCCTCACATGGAAATGGATGGTTGACCGTTGCCATAGTAAGAGGTGGTAGCGGAGTTTCTAGTGTACCTGGACTTGAAAGTTTTAATGATAGAGATGTAATTGCCTATCGTACCTACCATATGTTTGAACTTGCTAATAAAGACATTGGTAAATCTGCGTATGACTCTACCTCTCCACTTGTATTTTATACACCTAACAAAAGAAAACTCAATTCTAATGAATCCGTATTTATTTGGATAAAAGGAAAAGGTGTATGTGAATATGTAAAATTTATTGGTGATTGTACTGTATATTTTCATAAATAAAGATCTGTAGCGTCAGCCACTAACCGGACAAGGGTACATCTCGAACCGGGGGCTCAAGGATGCAACAGTATGAAAAAATTTATAAAGCATAGTTCACCCATTCTGGCCCCCAGCTGCCGCATTTCTGTCATCTCGCTCTTAGGATTATAATGGTCTTGTAATAGGCAGTAACTAAACCCATACAAATGATTACGCCAAAAATTAAAGACGTAATTTGCGTTCAACATAATCGGAATTTGTTTTACTGTACTGAACACACATCGATAGGCGCGTAGATGTGGTATCATATTTGCTGTCATAACGTTTAATGCCCTGCGAGACATCGTACATTGACGACCAGCATGGTCTTAACTTTGATTAATTCATCAGCCAACGTTGCATTTGGTGTTACTAACATGAAGCCTGCAGTAGCCTGAATCTTCTTGGTGTCGCTTCGTTCGTCAGCCAAACTGTTTCTCCCCAATAAATGCAAAGACGTGCACAAAAAAAAGAAGCTTAAAGCATCGTTGCACAGCAAGCCATTTCCAAGGTGCAACAATTGTTCGACACAGACAATGAAAGAACCAAATCCGACTCGGACCGTGTGCCCAGTCGTAATCTAGAGAACGCAAAGAGTGTCAATATTGCAAAAGCAGGGCAATGCTCGTAACTCATTGCCACACAGCGACCAGAGCCGTAGCACGGAGCGCAGGAGATGCACTGTGACAGCACCTAGAGCGTCTTTCTGCAAGCTCTACAATGCAGAGTTATTACGTGCAACATCCGAGCTTCGCTGCTGCAGGGCTTTCTAGTGCTGATGAGAAATTCAGAGGCAGGGAAAACCGTCGTTAACTGAGACACCACAGACAGCGTTGCTGACACATCTGGTTTTACACGAGGGCAAAAGGCGGCGAAATCTGCTGCAATGACGTGATGTCTAATTTTAAATACCTATTAGAAACATCTTGTCCTCAGTGTCTGGTCATTTCGTATGCATCACCGATCCCGACGGAATTACAGCTCCGGTAGTAACAGATTAGCTCTGTTGACGAACCGTGACGTGCTGCTTGTTGGCTGTTCAACTGCGAAATGCAGCCTGCCTACGATCATTGGATTTAACCACGCTGCCTCTACCGGCGAGTCACAGCCGGGTCTGATAGAAAATGTCAACCTACAGGTCCATCCTCTGGTAAATGGCAAACCCGCCTGACTGCTAGCTGCCATCTTCTGCTTGCTGGGTGTACGTGTTATACGTCCGTGGCTGTACGCTGTATGTGCTGAGAAAACCCTCAGCTTCCGCCTTTACGGCAACCGTCGTCCAGAATATGCGCGTGTATCGATTTTCGGCAGACCTGAGGCCCATCGTATCGACAGAGCCGCCTCACTGTTCTGGGCTACCACACACCCGCACCCCCTCAGTGTCGGGTAGTGTGCCTGACCTGCTGCTAGCTTTGTGAGCCACCGGAATGCAGTGTCTAGCGTTCCTCGCCGACGCCTGAGCGAGCAGGCGTAGCAATCACGTTAATACGCACGTCAATAAAAGTTTAGTATCGACCCGTTTCCCAGAACTCCTGAAGATAGACCTTGAATTTAGATATTGTATCACAGACACAGTCCGTTTGACTGTTCAGAGATGTCACTAAACCCGCCCAAAGCTGTAAACAACCATGCATGACCAGCGCCTGTTAGACGGAAGCGGTCCGGCAGCCGATCAGCTCCAGTCATTCCACTAGGAAGGAGGTACACAGCTCGTGTTGTCTGTAGCACAACCATGCCTAGACTGTCAATACCGCGGTTCGATCGCGTCCGCATTTTTACTTTGTGCCAGGAAGGTATCTCAACAAGGAAAGTGTCCAGGCGTCCTGGAGACAACCAAAGCGATGTTGTTCTGACACGGAGGAGATACAGAGCGACAGGAACTGTCGATGATAAGCGTTGCTCAGACTACCAATGGTCTACTACTACAGTGGATGACCGCTACATACGGATTATGTATCGGAGGAGCCCTGACAGCAACGCTACCATGTGGAATAACGCTTTTCGCGCAGCCACAGAACGTCGTGTTACGATTCAAGCTGGGCACAATAGGCTGCTTGATGAGAAACTTCTCCCCCGAAGTCCACGGCGATGTCCGTCTTTGCAACCACGACGCCATGATGTGCGGCAGAGATGGCCCAATAACATGCCGAATGGACAGCTCAGGATTGGCTTCACGTTCTCTTCACCGTTGAGTGTCGCATATGCCTTTAACTATACTACCGTCGGAAATGTGTTTGGAGGCAACCCGGTCAGGCTGAACGCCTTAGACACACTGTCCAGCGAGTGCAGCAAGGTAGAGGTCCACTGCTGTTTTGGGGTGTCATATGTGTTGTGATGTACGCCGCTGGTGGTCATGGATGGTGCAGTAACGGCTGTACGATACGTCCTCCAACCGATAGTGCAACCATATCGGCAACATATTGGCGAGACATTCGTCTTCAAGGGCGACAATTCGCGCCCTTATCGTTGTGAATGACTTCCTTCAGGATATCACTCGACTAGAGTGGCTGGCATGTTCTCCAAACATGAACACTGTCGAACTTGCCTGGGATAGATTGAAAGGGGCTGTTTATGGATGACATGACCCACCATTCACCCTGAGGGATCTATGCCAAATCTCCGTTGAGTAGTGGGATAATCTGGAATAGTGGATAGCATGCCACGATATATACACCAATGCCACGATGAATGCATCAATGGAAGAGGACGGTCTACTGGGTATTAGAGGTACTGGTGTGTACAGCAATCTGGGCCACCACCTCTGAAGGTGTCTCTGTATGGTGGTACAACATGAAATGTGTGGTTTTCATGAGCAATAAAAATGATGATGATGATGATGTTTGGTTTTTGGGGCACTCAACTTCGCGGTCATTAGCATCCGTACAAAGTCCTAATCCTTACACGGAAAAACTGTTGTACACAGTCCAATACAGCCACATGAGAAGGGCGGAAATGACTTTTATGTTGATCTCTATTCCAATGTTTTGTACAGTTTCCGGAACTCTCTGAATCAAGGTGATGAAAAACTTTTTTTGGTGTGTGTAAAATGCTACTGCAGATACGTCTGTTTCACTGATGCCTGTAAGTGTGAGACCTGCGATCTTCTCTACTTACAGACAGAGGTGGTCTTCACGACACCCTAAGTTGTCTGATCTTGATGTTACCTCGACATTAATGCAATCAGGTTCAATCGTCTTGCAGTCTGTGTTTCATAACGAAGTTTTACCTGGTATTGCCTCATAGCTGCTCTTTTTGTTTCATGATATAGTTTGTTGGACATGGGAGGTTGAAGAGTTTTCAATCTGAAAATTACTCTGCTGCAACGCTGTGAACATCTGTCCAAGCACATAGACAACTGTGGAGAAACGTCATGTGAGGTTTGCTATTTGTAATCTTTCGGGGCACGACTTGTCGCGCACCAAGGTTGTACCAGTCAGATGTTTTCTTGGCCGACTTCGCGGTTATTTGGCACGGAATTCAAATGAATGTAGATAGGCTAAGATACGACATAATAATTAGAGTTACTCCTTTTGCAATGTGTATCTTCTAACTTGAACCTGGTTTTCGCTTGATTGTGTTATACATTTCTTTGTTTAAGTATCATTGTTATAGTTTAAGGTTTTGTTTAATGTACAGGGATCATTAACTATGACTACTCTTACCCAACATCGCATACCAATACGGTGTAATGCTCCAGTATATAAGAAACTATATCAGATACCGAAGCATTTACAGCTGCTCATGGAAGAATTTATCGACCAACTGCCAGAAGGTGTTGCAGAAACTAGTGGTAGTCCATACTGAGCACGAGAGGTACTGTTTCCGGAAAATACGAATGATGGCACCAAAAAAATATCACATTTTTTGCGACTACAGATATTTCAACATGCAAAATACTACCGACACCTATCCAATACCAAATATCACAGAGATGCTTGAAAATTTAGGCAGATAAAAGTACCTCTCTACAATGGGTCTGTGGAGTGGGTACCGCCAGATGGATGTAGTACCAGAAGACAGAACTAAAACAGACACTTCCAATATCGCCGGATGCCATCTGGGCCGCATTTCAAAGATCTCTAAGTGTTTTGCATGGCCTGAAACCGAGGAAGGCGCGTCTGGATTATATTAGTAATATAATAGAGACATTACAGCTTTTTTAGGAGATATGGAAGAACACGTGAATTGTTAGAAAAAGTAATGGATAGACGTCAGTTCGGCACATCTTATAGTAAGTGGTAACAGGTGTAATTTTGCACCAGCTCAACTACTTGGTCCATGTACGATCAAAGATCAAGTACTGGTGCTTCTCGATTTTGACAAGAAATGTGCCCTTTCTTGTGACACTGCGAATACTGCTCTCACTTGTTTCCAGGATACTGAAGGGAAAGAGCATCCTGTGGCTATGCTTCTCGATGGCTAAACAAGGGGGAATGCAATGATGCTACCACATAGGATGAAATGTTAGTGGTCATCTATGTGTTACCTTTATGTACACAAAATAAAAAAGCAGTGGTGTATCACGCTTTCTTAAAGTCATTGTTTCACATGAAGGATGCCTGTAGTGGCTTAACTCGGTGGGCTTTTAAGCTGGGAGGGTCTGATGACACAGTTGCTCACAAACCTGGGGTAAAACGTAGAAACAGATCTACGAAACGCAGACTACACAAAGTGGTTGGGTTGTCGCTAAAGAACGAGTTGTTACAACAGACACTAGACTATATTTAGTCGTTTATTGTTTGTTGAAGAGTGACTGACAGGAGAGTAGTCAAAAAGTTTTGTTGGTGCACAAGGAAAAGTCATGTGGATATTTTGGGTCCTTTCAGTTGCAATCGTGGCTGGTAATAAGTACATATTAACAACCAGTAACCATTTTTCGATGTCAGTATCATCATCATCATCATCAGTGTTCTGCCTAAAGGCAGGTTTTTACATGGTAGTTCTCCAGGCTGTCCGGTCTTCTGCCATCCTCTTCAGGTCTGCATAATTTCCTCTTCCATTTAAGTCGTCTATCACCTTGTATCTCCTTCTTCCTCTCAGTCTTCTCCACAAACCAATCCTTCCAAAGCATCTACTAGCAAGCACTCCCTTCTCAATGAATGTCCCAACCAGTTCTTTTTCCTTTCTCTTACAACCTTCTCTCACCAACCCTTTCCAATACTCTTCCATTACACACTCATTCCATCCAGATTATTCTCTCCATTCTCCTCCACACCCACGTTTCAAATGCTTCTAACCTTTTTTCATCTCAGTGTCCATGTTTCTGCCCCATATAGTGCCATACTCCAGACAAAACATTTGCCAAGCCTTTTCCTTAGTCCTTTATCTAATTTGCCACATAAGAGTCTCCTCTTTCTGTTGAATGCCTCCTTCGCTATGGCAATGCGAGTTTTCACCTCCTGGTGACATTTCAAGTCTTCAGTTATTGTGCTTCCGAGATATTTAAATTGACTTACTTGGCTAATGGTAGATTGTCCTATTTTAATATTGGACAATCTGCGACTTGTACTGATGACCATACTCTTTGTTTTTGCTGTGTTTATTTGCATCCCATATTCCACACAAGCTTCATTCAGATCTTTGAGCATGTTATTCACTATCCGCTCACTTTCTGCCGTTAATACCATGTCATCAGCAAATCTTATACATTCTATTCTCTTTCCACATTCCTCTTTTCCCATCTAAACTTTTCACAATAATCTCTTCAAGGTGCACCTTAAACAACTGTGGGGAAAGGCAACAACCTTGTTTAACACCTCGTCCAATGCTGCTCCCTTCTGACATTTCATTTCCAATCCTTATCCTTACTTTCTGGTGTAAATATAGATTCTGTATCAGTCGTCTCTCTTTGCAGTCTACTCCTTTCCTCTTCAAAATATCCATCAGCTTGTTCCACTGAACTCTGTCAAAAGCCTTTTCTAAATCTATAAAAACAGCAAAGATTTCTCTACCCTTTTCCATATACCTTTCCCCTATAGTTCTTAGCAGGCCAATAGCATCTCTTGTTCCTTCTCCTCTTCTAAATCCAAACTGCTCCGCTGCAATCCCTCTATCCAGCTTGCTATATAACCTTCTATTCAACACTCTCAGCAGGACTTTAGCTGCATGAGATATTAGACTAATGGTCCGGTGCTCTTCAAATTTTTTAGTATTTCCCTTTTTCTCTATTGGTATCATAACTGTTGCAGCGAAGTCCTCAGGCCATTACCCTTTGTCATAAATCTCGTTATCGAAGTATACTATTACTTTTCTTGCCTTGTTTCCCAGACTCTTTAACAGTTACGGTGGCAAATCATCTATTCCACATGCCTTCCTATTCTTCATCTCCTTCAGCACCTTTTCTTCTTCTGCTTCCGAGATGGTAAATCCCTTTCCATCTTCCGGCACATATCGCTCCTCGTCAACCTTAATTTCGCTTTGTATTTCATCCCCCTTATACAGAAATTCAATATATTCTTGCCATCTGTTCAAAACCTCCTGTGGTTCTTCTGCTAGAGTACCATCCGCTCTTTCTATTTCCATGTTATTCCTCTTTCTTTTACGTTCAAAAACTATCTCACTGGCCAGTCTATACATCATTTCATACTTTCCCTCTCTCTCCATTTTCTCTATTTCGTCGCATTTCTGTTTCATCCATTTTTCTCTTGCTTCTTCAGTTTCTCTTCTTAATTCATTATTCAGTTTCCTGTACCTCTTTTTGCCTTCTTCAGTTTCTACACTTTTCCACTTTCTGCGCTCTTCCATCTTTTTCAACATGTTTTCTGTTATCCATTCTTTCCTGGTGCTTTGGGATACTCTAATTCCTAGTACTTCTTTGGCAGAGTCCATGAGTCCTTCCCTCATTTTTATCCACTTGCCATTAACACTATCATTAACACTACCTCTTTGCCATTTTTCCATAAATCTGTTCTCCAAATTTGATGCATTTCCAACCTCTTTGAGTCTTTCTATGTTTAGTCTTTCCTTTGCTTTAACTCTCCAGACTTTTTTCTACTTCACTTGTATTTCTCCCATCACTAGGTTGTGGTCTGAATTTATATCCGCTCCTGGATAAGCTTTAGCATTCTTCAAACAGTTTCTAAACCTTTTTTGTATCATGATGTAGTCCAGCTGATATCTTTCCCTATTCAAATTTGATATCCATGTGTAGCGTCTCCTTTTGTGGTGTTCAAATAATGTATTTCCCACTGCTAATGAATTTTCTTCGCAGAAACTAATCAGTCGTTCACCTCTCTCATTTCTTATTCCTAATCCAAAAATTCCTACTGTACCTTCATCTCTTCCTTCACCCACCACTGCATTCCAGTCGCCCATGATGATAATGCAGGCATTTCTATTTCCTTTCTCGATGAGTTCTTGTATTTTCTCATAATATTCTTCCACTTCCTCATCTCTGTACTGGCTGGTTGGCATATATATCCGTATTAATACCAGATCTTTTGAACTACCCTTCAGTCGTATCATCACCAGTCTTCCATCAATATATAGTACCTTTATTACAACTTTTGCCCTATCAATATTCCTACTCCGTTTTCACCACTCTTGATTTCCCCTGAGACGTCAGTATATACGACTGCAGTTCCCAGCATCTACTGTGGTGTCAGTGAACAGCTATGTTCTTCAGTTTGGAATGACAGTGTTCTAAAATCTCGTCTGGGTTGATGAAACACCTATGCCATGTACTTTGTGTTCACATGTGACGTAAAAGCCCATTTCATCTGCAAGGAAATGAATGTATGGAATGTGTTCACAAAACAATGTCGAAAATGGTGATTCGCTATATCAACAACCATCATGCTGATTGGCACACATGTCTCAGCTATGTCATCAGAAAATACAATTCTACAGTCCCTACTACTACTGGTCTCCAACCCCATGAGTTGGTCTGCAAAAATACATACATCCCAAAAGGGAAAACCAAGAAATTTTTTACAAAATGTAATGACCACATTCATGTTATAGAGATAACCCACAACCAATGTTAACATGCAGTCAGCTACCAAATCTTCCAATGTACATATTAGATGACCAAAGGCGTTCGATGATGTGTTAGATGTTCTGCCGCAAAACCTGGCAACAGTACTACACCAAAGGAATAAAATGAAGAAGGTAAAGAGAACTGCTATCAGGCACTCGTGCTACATGCAGGCCACTGTACAAACTTAGATATGGGAACTAATTTGCAGTGTAATTTATGATTTTTTTTGTTCTTCTTTGTTTTATAGTATTATACTTGCATTGTACGTTAGCAGTTATTGAGATATTAGGGTGAGTCACTCGATTTTTCTGTTATGTGGACACTCTTTTTGAAGAAGGGAAGGGAATAGTTAGGCATCCCTTTCCACTAAGTGGCACAACAGCATGGACACCCCCCAAGGAATTACTGTATTCATGATGCTGCTCCAAGTCATCAGAGAAGTGGGAAGTGCAACCCTCACCCAACCATTGAACAATGTAATTTACCAAATAGCTAGACATACTGCTGACTAGTCGTCACTGGACACTAGGATAACTTTTTAGGTATGAAAAATTACAAAACACATTCGCAAATTACAGGAGATGTTCAGGGAGTTACATGAGGAGGCACAGGAAGAAGCCATTCTCACGGATATCAATGAATACCAGGAGCTGAAACTTTAGTGTGACAAGTTAGGAGGACAGATGATGGAAGTGGCGTACATAGTGCTGCAGGCAGCTATATGTAGAAAGAGGGGATGGATCAGCACAGGAGGACCGATCTTTTTAAACCTTACATGGGGCAGCAAACGGAAAACATGCCAAGGAACTTAATACGACTATAAATCAGGTGCAAGATACAGTAGAAAGTGAGAAATCCTTGGTGGAGCGAGATACCACTCACCTAACGATCCTGAAACGCAATCTACTGAACTTTACTAGCTACTTCCTGAGGCGACCCTCGGAACACTTCAGAGCACGACTGTTCTGTTGGTTTTAGATTGTGATTTTCATTTTAGTCTGATGTACTGTGCGAGGCCTTCAGCCGTCTATTAATTTAGTTTGTTTTAATTTTAAAGTAAGACCTTCAGTCGTCTTAAATTAAAATTTGAAGACTGATTTGTTTAAAAAACTAAATTTTGGGAGTTTGTTCTATCTGAAATTCTTGTTCATAATGGCTCTGAGCACTATGAGACTTAACTTCTGAGGTCATCAGTCCCCTAGAACTTAGAACTACATAGACCTAACTAACCTAAGGACATCACACACATCCATGCCCGAGGCAGGATTCGAACCTGCGACTGTAGCGGTCGCGCGGTTCCGGACTGTAGCGCCTAGAACCGCTCGGCCACTCCAGCCGGCTGAAATTCTTGTTATCCAGGCCTTAAGCCCTGAGATGTTCAATGTCTAGTGTGTGACCTTCAGTCAAGCTTTTACGTGAAATGTTTTTAAGATAAGGCCTTCAGTCGTCTTAAATTAAAATTTTGAAAACTGATTTGTTTAAAACTATTTTTTTTTAAATTTGCTCTATCGGGAATTCTTGTTATCCAGGCCTTAAGCCCTGTGCTGTTCAGTGTCTTGTGTGTGGCCTTCAGCCGACTATTTTCGTGAAATATTTCTTTTTTTAAATAAGGCCTTCAGCCGCGTTTATTCCTTAAAGTAATTTTTATAACTTGTGTTCAGGCCTTCAGCCGTTCTTGTTTTTGGTGTGGTTTTGGGCCTTCAGTCCAGCAGGCGATGCAAGTTTTCTTAACTAGGCCTTCAGCTGTATTGTTTCAATTTGATCCGTTTAAGGCAATGTGTAATTCAGTGGTTCTTACTTCAATAAAAGTTTGCGTGTTTTGTGCAACTAACAGTAACCGATAACGGCCCCCGCAACAACCATAACATGATCCGCTCTATCCTGCGAAACATGATTTCAATGTTATTCGCTGCTTGTTCCACCTGTTCCCGTAGTTTTGTAAGAGCTGTTGGTTTATGGGTTCCAAGAGTCACTTCTTGTCTCATCATATCCCACACGTGTTCGATAGCAGGGAAGTCCTAAGACCGTGTTGGCCAGGGAAGTTGCTGCTCGTCTTGCAAGGCACATTAAGTTTCATGGGCAGTGTGTAGGCGAGCATTATCCTGTTGGAACAACTCTTCTCGAGTTGTAGCTGTTGGGGCCTGTATGCCTTGGACGAATGCACTCTAAGGGACATCACCCACGAGGTCCTGTGCCTTATGTGAAAAAACGACCATCTGCTTTCATCGCTGAAGACCACTTCGCACCATTTCATCTTCCAAGTGACCCTCTGGGGCACCAGTGGAGCCGGGCACGTCGATGCTGTGGCGTGAGTGGGACACTGGATGGAGGTGTGCACGGCCGTAGTCCCGCTGCTTCCCAATAGTTCGTGTTGACGCGTCTGGGCTCACAAGACGTTTTATCTGTGCTGCAGTGGCTGTACGACTTGCCACTGCTGCTCTTACAATACGACGATAGTGGCGCGCGTCTGTGCTGCGTGAACTTCAGAACCTCGTCTGCGAGTGTGAGAATGTTCACGTAAGCACTGACATCAGCATCGTTGCACAACTTACACAGCACGCGAAATATGTGTGGCAATTCTCCGAAAGGACCATCCCGAAAATCGGTAGGCCACCATTTGTCTCCTTTCAGACTCACTTAGTTGGCTGTAAGAAGCATTAAAGGACAGACACGATGGCGCTCTAGTATCTATGCCACTACGATGACTGTAGGCGGAAGACAATAAAATCATTCTCTGTGCATCTACCATTCAACAGGTGGCATACGTCGTCATCAGATCAAAACCGACGCCATCTTTCCCGGTGTGTTAATTTTTTTCCGGCAGTGAATGATAATTTTGTATACAGATTATTCAGTTAATATTTTAAAACAAACGTCATTTGAAATAAAATAATATGCAAGCTAGTATCTTATTCGTGATAAATTAATTTCGTAAAACATGGGTATGAAGCTGGACTTGCATGAGGTCCTTGTACCTATGATAGTTAAAAGTCTCTTTTACGTTAAAATTTTCCACAAATAATAAGTTATAGCGCAATGTCAGACACCGGTTTACGACATCTCATTCGCCCCTATACGGTTAGTGTGGACTGGTAAAGTAAGGAACGAGGAGGTTCTGCACAGAATCGGAGAGGAAAGGAATATGTGTAAAACACTGAAAAGGAGAAGGGACAGGCCGATAGGACATCTGTTGCGACATCAGAGAATGACTTCCATGGTTCTAGCCGGAGCTGTACAGGGCATAAACTGTAAAGAAAGACAGAGACTGGAATACATCCAGCAAATAATTGAGGACTTAGGTTGCAAGTGCTACGCGGAGACCAAAACGTTGGCAAAGGAGAGGAATTCGTGGCGAGCCGCATCAAACCAGTCAGAAGACTGATGACCCGAAAGAAAAAAGAAAAGATTAGTGTGTCTTGAGAAAAAGGGATATTGACTTGAGAAATAATGTACATGATTTTCATGTAGTACATACCGATGTACATACAATTGTTTGCTGTCGTCCATATCAGATGCCACTACGATGGGTTATGCACCCAAATACTGGTTTGGCTAATAGGCGTTTTAAGCGCATCTCGTGATGTTTACAAGATGTTCCTTAACTCTTCCTTTCCATTTAGTGAGTCCACGAAGGAAGCGCGTAAGTCGTCAGCAAAACTGACTATACTGTTGTGTATCAATATAACGTACAGCCAACTCTGCCTGCCAAACATACCCGAGAAGGAACTGGGCAGCACTGAGTGCAAGCGTAAATGCGAAGAGCAAAACGAAAGTTAACTTTGTCAACAGCAAATACCGAGACTGGCTGGAACAACTTTGTTTCAATCAAGACCATCAGTGGATAGCGTCGATGATCACAGATACAAATGGATTGGAAATCAAATGACATGTAATTACTCTGTAAGGGTCCGCCTCCATTGCTAAAAGGTCAGCGCGGCAGAATGCCATGCGAGGGGCCGGTTTCGATTCCCGTCTGGGTCGGATATTTTCTCCGCCCTGGGACTGGGTGTTGTGTTGTCCTCATCATGATACCATCCTCATTGACACGCAAGTCGCCGAAGATGCTTCAACTCGAAAGACTTGCACTAGATGACCGATCTACCCGACGGGAAACCCTCGCCACACGAACCGACTCTGTAACGAGCCATTAGAGGGCAGTTGTGCCTTATACTAAACTGCTCACGAAATACTACTAAACTACCTCCTAAATTTTGTTTGTGAACTTTGGATTTATACAGTACTCAGTGTGCCTTAGTACTATTAGTGCTTGTGTGGAATGCCAAACTGCAGTACTATTTCGTGGCCAGTTGCGGCGTTACGAACTTTGAAGTTCCAACAACAGGCGTGTAGAAGTTCAATGTGAAAGCACCGCTGCAGCAGGCATCCTGGCCGCGAATGTAAGAGTGCGTGTCTGACACTTGTTGGGCAATGGCGCTAGAGCAGCGACGCTACATCACGATTTTTGAGTCCTTCATCGTTTTGAGCGCGAGAATACTTCGAATTCGACCCGAATAAAGAGAGGTAGGTCCCCGTTCCACCACAACACCGTAGCCCACAAAGCGAAGATTGTGCCAGAAAACGTATAACGGTTATGAATCAGCAGCTGTATTCACCGGATTTGCCACCAGACGACTTTTGGTTTTTCCCCAAATCGACGTTGGCTATGAAGGGCATAGTTAAAAAGCAATTAAGCACAACCAAGGAAAAGCGTACTGGAGCAGGGGAACTCGTTGCAGAAGGAATATTAGGACAGCTGGATTGTGCTGTTTTCTTGACTGCAGACACTGAAACCTATTTTATTGACTTTTGGCTCTGTCTTTGAATGAAAGGCAAGGTGCGACAACCAAGACATGGTTTGGAGTGCGACTTGTGAGTGAACGGTTGTGCTGCAAGTTTCCAGTTATTTTTATTTAAGTTCTTATAAATATAAATGTAATATAAACTGTTAACTCTTAAATATACGCCCTTTAAGTGACATTTAATTTTGAGGTGCATGCCATTCCCTAAATATTAGTTGCATAAGATGTTTAAATCCATCAGTTATTACGCTCCATAAAAGTTGCGGAACGGGACGGGGCAGAATGAGAGAGGGTCCCGTTCTGCCCAGTCCTTAGATTTCAAGCCATACATTTCTTTTCCTCCCCTGCCTTGCCAGGTGATGTGAACTTAGGTTGGAACGATTTATTTGCAGTAGTGGAGCAATTAAGCTTTTGTTAAAGTTTAGAGAACATACCTTCACCGAAGAGTCAAGCAGTACATTGCTCCCTCCTACGTTTATCTCGCGAAGAGACCGTGAGGATAAAATCAGAGAGATTAGAGCCCACACAGAAGCATACCGACAATCCTTCTTTCCACGAACAATACGAGACTGGAACAGAAGGGAGAACCGATAGAGGTACTCAAGGTATCCTCCGCCACACACCGTCAGGTGGCTTGCGGAGTATAGATGTAGATGTAGATGTAGATTATATAAATGGAAATGCCAGTTTCAGCCGCCTCCTCTTCTGAAACGGGATATTAACGTGCCGAAATCAACGTTGGAAAGATACGTTCTTCAAGCTATGAACAATCAGAAGTAATGAGTTGATAAACCAGATGGGAGATTTAAAAATGTATTCAGTGCACAACAAGACAACGACCTGGCAGAAAACCTGCAGTCAATGGAGAAGAGACACTTTGGTCCAATGATGGGACAGCTCATCGCAGATCATTAGCCTGCCATTTACCACACAGATTTCACCAAGTACCTTGTAAAACTGGCGTCATTAGGCAATACGATTTATTATTAGGCATCCTATTTTGTCTATCTGAATACATCTAGTGCATGACGGATGTGTTTCAATGAAGCAAGAGTAACAGTAATATTAACTTTGTGTAAAGCATGAAAAACAGCTGTACATTTTTCAAAATGACACTAGAATTTTCTGTGGTTATTGTTTTTTGAAGGTTCTGTATTCCTTAATCTACCTTTTTCATTAAACAACTTTATGTCTTGGTATTAAGATATTCCCAATAAGTTCAACGTTTATGCAAACAAAAAATTTCACAAAATGTTGTCTTATCTCTTTCTGTCCCGTGGTGGGCCAGCACAGGAAATATGCAAGGCTCTCTTTGAAAAAATGTAAAAAACCAGTAACACACAATTTTAAATGATTGTCAAGTAAGGTACTTGGGTAATACTAAAACGTGATTTGTTATAGCTTTACGAACAGTTTTCTTGTGCTCCGTCATTTTCTCTACTAAAGTCCGTTCCAAAAAAGGACTCGACAACGACTGTTTCAAAAAACTTGTATAACAATTTCAACCTGAGAATTTTTTTTTTTTTTCTTGCATAATCCATGACTCTTATTTTTGATGGCCACAGTCATAACGCAAATGGCTCGCGCCGTATATATGAAGAAGTTACTGCGCTGTACTGAGACTGTTAGAAATTTCCGTTACGTAGCAGCGGCGTAAAAACAAAAGGTGGGACTAGTTTGGGGCACCACAGGTAGAAAAAAGGAGCAATTAGACTCCATGAGGCTCCAGCGCTGGTGGAGGCGGGGCTGACGGAGCGGGAGGGCACGCCACGATGAGCGATGCTGCGTAATCACTAATCCTCTTCCAGGCGCGTGCACCTGACAAAGCGCTGTTCCCGCTACAACAAAAACGAGAGCCAGCGGCTCGAAGAGAGGAGAGGGCGGACGACCAGCCCCTGACCTGTGCAGTACAAAAAGAGCGGCCGGGCGAGCTGCCACCTGCCGGGGGAGCACCTGCCGCCACGGACTCGCCACTCCGGTAGAACTGCGGCACCCGGTGAGCCGCGAGGACGCACGAGATGCTGTTTTAATTTTTATCTGTAGCGTGTAGAGCCGCACATCAGCGCCGCGGGCCTACTCGTAGCTAAGTCCAGAGGGCGCGCGTGGCGAGTGCATTATTTATAGGTGGCACGGCACGGCCGCTATTTGTTTTGATGAAAGCAGCGCGGGCCTGCGTGGCCATTTATCGCAGTTAGGCGCGCAATGGCCGGCTGCCGGCGGCCTGGCTACTCCAGGGGCTTCCCCGCGCACGGTCGACCACCCCGCGCTCGTTACTCAGCTCGCAATGGGCGCGCCGCCGCGCGCCATCGCTCAGCGGACACTCCCACGTGGGAGCGCAGTCGCCCACCCTGGCTCCGGTTGTCAGTACAGGTGCCAGGCATGTTCCGGTTGCACCATCCCGTTGCTTCTGCAGCTCCGAGGAATATTTGCCAAAGCAATGGTGGCACGCCTGCGTGAAGGTCCCATGAAAGAATATCTCCATCCTAAAAACACACTTGTGTACGCACCACATGCAGGGCCGTTTTTACCATTTGGGAAACGAGTCGGCACGGTAGGGCGGTAAAATTAAAGTAGCGGCAAAGGGTGTAAAAACTGATTTCAAAAAGACAGTAAAGAAATTCAGGAAATGAGGAGATGAAATGAAAAAGAATAAAAATTGAAACAGCCAAGTGTCTTCAAAAACATACGAAACAGATACTGAATATGTCTTTAGTTACTTTGACGAAAGTAAATACGTTGCTCCTACCTACCCCAAAACTAAAGCAGCCGCTAGTGAGAACAAAACGACTGTGCGGCGGGTACCGGCGGAGGTTCGAGTCCTCCCTTGGGAATGGGTGTGTGTGTTTGTCCTTAGGATAATTTAGGTTAAGTAGTGTGTAAGCGTAGGGACTGATAACCTCAGCAGTTAAGTCCCATAAGATTTCACACACATTTGAACATTTGAAGAACAAAACGAAAACAGTTTTTTATTTTTCAAATGGAGATTTAACAGCCACCATGAGTGACTCAATAGGGTGTAAGCAGTCGCTCGTTCCCACTTTAGGGTCACCGACTCCAGGGAAGGGAAAGAGCCAGCACCTTTAGACAAAGACAACTACCGTGCCTCATTGGTATTCGAACCCAGCGCCATCTCGGACGAATGATCACAAACCAATCGCTTGGACCACTGCGTCACCAGAGAGGGTAATAACGTAGAACTGTTAACAGTAAATCCAAACAATGCGGAGTAGGATATTAAGAGTACAGTGCCCCACCGACAACATGGTCACTAGAGAGCAGCAAAACCTCGGATTACGAAAGAACGGAGCAGGAAATCGGCCGTACCCTTTCGAAGGAACCATCCTGGCATTTGCCTTAAGTGATTTAGGGGATTCACGGAAAGCCTAAATCAAGCTGGTCGGACCCGGTTTTGAACCGTCGTCATCCCGAACGCGAGTGCAGTGTATTAATCACTGGGCTGGCCCGCAGAAGGGGCTTCACCTTTCAATTCTCGCCTAAGACCTCAAAACACTTAGCAACGTCCCTGACCACACTTACTCTGCTACCCTACTAGTCGCTTTCTGGGCGTGTCTGAAGGCTTCACAGGAAAGGCGCTCCGCGTGCGGACGGAGAGCAATAGACGTGCGAACAGCGAGTACTGTAACTCTGTCCTCCAGCGTCGCAACTCATAGGATAGGCGGATCCGTGTGGAGACTTCTTAGGAAAATGCTATGAGAAATCAAGGATCTCTTCATATTCTCTGTAGCATTGCAGATCAGTTATTTGAAGCTGCAGATCTAGGCGTTTTCCCATTCAATGCGCTACAAATCCTCACTTATTTCTCAATATGACTGACTCTGTCCGTCTGTAGACACGCAAACCCTTATAAAGTTCATAAATTTAGAGAACATTGTCTTTGGAGAGCAGCGATCTGGCGCTAACTTTCTTTGAAACAACGGTGCAGATCGCAGTAACATTTGTTTATTAATATGGTTTCTGCTCATGTTAAAGCCATCCTCAGATCTTTTAGACGCTCTATGGCTGGTACTGGCGGCTCCCCGGTTCTTTACTTGATACACTATGATATCTCGGTATCACTTAAAGAACAGGGCAACTGTCAGTACCAACCACAGGGGGCCTGCGAAATCTGAGGATAGCTTTAACATAAGCCGACACCGGTAAAAATAAACAAGTATTATTGCGACCGAGCGGTCTAGGGCGCTGCAGTCATGGACTGCCGGCGGAGGTTCGAGTCCCTCGGGCCTGGGTGTATGTGTTTGTCCTTAGGATAATTTAGGTTAAGTAGTGTGTAAGCTTAGGGACTGATGACCTTAGCAGTTAAGCCCCATAAGATTTCACACACATTTGAACATTTTGTTATTGCGATCTCGACTGTTGTTGTAATCACAATCTAATGAAGTCATCCGTTGATCAAAACAATTTACAAAACGATTTAGACAAGATATCTGTATGATGAAAAAGTGGCGGTTGACACTAAATAACGAAGAGTGTGAAATCATGCACATTATTGCTAAAAGCGAAAAGCTAAATTTAGGTTACACGACACATTACACAAATCTAAAAGCTGTAAATTGAACTAAGTAGTTATAGATTACGAATAGTATAAATTGAACGATCACATATATAATGTGGAGAAAGCAAACCAAATACTTCGATTTATTGGCACAACACTTAGAAAATGCAACAAGTGTAGTAAGGAGACTGCCTACCCTACCATTGTGCGTCCTCTTCTGGAGCATTGCCGTTTGGTTTGGGATCCGAGTCGGATAGGATCGACTGAGAACATCTAAAAAGTCCAAAGAAGGACATCTCGTCTTTTTACTATCACGAAATGGGGGAGGAAATTTAATGGATATGATGCTTGTAATAGGGAGGCAATCATTAAAACAAAGGGGTTTTTCGTTGAGTCAGGATCTTGTCATGAAGTTTCAATCACTACCTTTCTCATTAGAGCGTGAAAATTTTTTTTCGGCGTCCACCTACGTAGGCATGAATGACCTTCATACTAAAATAAGGGAAATCAGAGCTTGTACAGAATGATTTAAGTGTTCGTTTTTCCCGTGCCTTGTTCGATAGTGGAAAAGGAGAGAAAAACTTAAAGTTGGTTTGACGAATCGTTTGCCATGCATCTCATCGTGAATTGCAGATTAATCATTCATATGTACATGTAGATGTCGAACCTAACAAATTTTATGTCAAATCTACATATTATGCTTTTTCTTCAACGCTGCTAAGAACTCAGTCGCGTGCCTGTGATATATACACTTTCATAGAGCGCTAAAGAAAATAGAACAAACTCTTTACAAACATTTTGGAAGCTGGCTCTGAATGTTGTCTGAAACCACAAAATGTGTGGGAAGCGTAGCTGTCAACTTTCATCAAATCATCGCGCGTAACTGTTTTGTTTGGAGCTGCAACTTCCGAGTATTAACCACACTTTTATTAAACCACCATCAGCGAAAGGCCGCAAGTTTTATTCTAAAAGTAAAGAGGAGTGTGAATCGATGGTCTAGGGGTAGCCGGCAAGCTAGTTCAGCGTGTTCAGTCAGAGAGATAACGGGTCTCTGTATAAAAAAGTGAGTGAAGAGATCAATAACGAACTTCAACGGACGTCATGTGACATCCAATATAAATACAACAAACAATAACGAACTAAACGCAAAAAAAAAAAACAAGAAAAGAAAAAAGGAAGTAGTGTCTTCGTTTGGTATATGAAAACATCCTCCGTCCTGGGATGGAAACATGCCACTTCTGCACTGGCGGCCGAAGACTTCCGGCATAAGAAGTCACCATTATTCTGTCAACGGCCTTGTCAAAGAGGGCGGACAGAGGTTCAGGCACTCACTTGTCCTTGGGGTGGGAAACTGCCCCTAAAGGTGGAAGACCCTTTATATTGCTCATAAAAACCACACATTGCATGTTGTACCACCAAACAGCTAAATCTTCAGAGGTGATGGTCCAGATTGCTGTCCACACCGGTATCTCCAATACCCAGCAATAGGTCCTCTTGCATTGATGCATGCCTGTATTTGTCATGGTGCACTATCTAAAAGTTCATCAAGGTACTGTTGGTCTAGATTGTCCCACTCCTCAAACGGCGATTTGGCGTAGATACCTCAGAGTGGTTGGTAGGTCACGTCATCCATAAACAGCATTTTTCAATGTATTCCAGGTATGTTTGGTAGTGTTCACATCTGGAGAACAGGCTGACCACTCTAATCGAGCGATGTCGTTATCCCGAATGGAGTCATTCACAAGATGTGCACGATGGGGGCCCGAATTGTCGTCCATGAAGAAGAACGCCTCGTCAATATGCTGCCGAATGGTTGCACTATCGGTCGGAGGATGGCATTCACGTATCGCACAGCCATTACGGCGCATTCCATGACCACTAGCGGCGTACGTCGGCCCTACATAACGCCACCCCAAAACAGCAGGGAAACTCCACCTTGCTGCACTCACTAGACAGTGTGTCTAAGGTGTTTAGCCTGACCGGGTTGCCTCCAAACATGTCTCCGACGATTATCTGCTTGAAAGCATATGCAACACTTATCGGTGAAGAGAACGTGATGCCAATCCTGAGCGGGGCATTCGGCATGTTGTTGGGCCCATGCGTACCGTGCTGCATGGTGTCGTGGTTGTGAAGCTGGACCTCGCCATGGACGTCAGGAATGAAGTTGCTCATCGTGCAGTCTATTGCGCACAGTTTGAGTCGTAACATGACGTCCTGTGGCTGCACGAAAAGCATTATTCAACATGTTTTCGTTGCTGTCAGGGTTCCTCTGAGACATAATCCGTAGGTAGAGGTCTTCCACAATAGTAGTAGCCCTTGGGCGGCCTGAGTGAGTCATGTCATCGACAGTTCCTGTCTCTCTCTGTAACTCTTCCACGTCCGAACAACGTCGGACTGGTTCACTCAAAGACGCCTAGACACTTCCCTCCGCCACATACCGTCAGGTGGCCTGAGGAATATAGATGTAGATGTAGAGAGCTATTCCTGGCACAAAGTAACAATGCGGACGCGATCGAACCGCGGTATTGACCGTCTAGGCATGGTTGAACTACAGACAATGCAAGCCGTGTTCCTTCTTCCTGGTGGAATGACTGAAACTGCTCGGCTATCGGACCCCCTCCGCGTCTGAGTCACGGCTCATGCATGGTTGTTTGCGTCTTTCGGCGGGTTTAGTGACATCTCTGAACAGTCATAGGGACTCTGTCTGAGACCCAGTAACAACAGTCAACGTCTGTCTTCAAGAGTTCTGGGAACGTTGGTGATGCTAAGCTTTTTTTGATGTGTGTAGTATCAAACAGACGCCTTAAGTTGACGAAAAAATTTTTGAGAATGTACTTTCGGAGCACAGCATTGTACCGTAATGAAACATGGAGTGTAGGAAACCCGGAAAGGAAGACAATCGAAGCATTTGAGATGTGGTACTACAGACCAACTTTGAAAATTATAGGACTGATAAGGTAAAGATTGTGGAGGATCTGCGCAGAGTCGGGGAGGAAAGGGATACATGGAAAATACTGACAACGGGAAGGGACAAAATGGTAGGTCGTCTGTTAAGACATCAGGGACTCTCTTCCAAGGTACTAGAGGGACCTGTAGAAGGCAAAAACTTTAGAGGGAAACAGAGATTGAATTACATCCAGCAAACAACTGAGGACGTATTCTGCAAGTGCCACTCTGAGAGGTTGGCACAGGAGAGGAATTGGTGGCACGCCGCATCACAGCAATCAGAAGACTGATGACTCAAGAAACAAAGAAATGGGTTTTTCTAGCTCAAGCGAACAGCACACTCATTTTGTTTCATTTTTTTTACTCTTTTTCCTCCTGTCCAGAGAGCTTATCTTTAAGTTTTATAGCTTCCTGTACGCCCTCAGCTTATTAACGTTTTCCGTTTGCGTGTTCTTTGACGTGGTAAGTATCTTTCGAAATTGAAATTCTTGTAAGTATTCGTTTTCTTATGAGAAACAAAAATTTTGTAGCCCCATCTCCTTGTCCAAGAAATGAAGACATTGTAGGTGTTACACAGCGCTCTCTCGCTGCTATTTCATGGCACCACTGTCAAAACTGACTCTCCGTATTTCACATTTCGTGCATTTCCTGTGTTGTAGCGACCATAACGTGTGCGCATTTCCTTCACTCAGGACCTGAGCAGGCGCGAGTGCTCACGTTCATAATCAGAAACCTGTTAAGCCCTGCCGTAGCTAGAAAATTGTAGTGGAATGCAGGAATATTATATCTCACAAAACAAGGAGAGCCGGCCACTCTTAGGGGTGTGCAGTCGACATCACCTATACAGTTGCTACCAAGAGTTTACTAAAATTGTTACACCGAAGTGGAACGTGAACACTTAAGAAAAGGTTTGGATGCAACACTGTCTTTAATTCTGTTAAACACAAGAAATAGAGATAATGAAAGACTAGGGCTATTTCTTTTCAAGCTCCGATCAGTCGCGTAACTAAAATCAGTGAAAATCCGAGGAAGTTTTGTGCAGACGTGTTACGCTGTGTCTCTAGTACGTCAGTCTACCACGTCATCTTGCACTCGTCATTTGTGAGCTCGTAGTGAGCATGTAAGCACGCCTGGAACAACAGTCTCTCGCCTACTGTGAGGCGCAAGGCTTCATTCCATATCTTCATGTTGACGGTTCCAGTAAAGAAGAAACTAACCAACGAATGAGAAATACGTACGGTGAAACTTTCATGAGTGCGGTAATGGTATACGAGCTTTGAAAAAGGCCTTTGAATGTTGATGACGCAATCGTTCAGCGGCGAAAGCGATGATGTTCAAAATGGTTCAAATGGCTCTGAGCACTATGGGACTTAACTTCTGAGGGCATCAGTCTCCTAGAACTTAGAACTACTTAAACCTAACTAACCTAAGAACATCACACATATCCATGCCCGAGGCAGGATTCGAACCTGCGACCGTAGCGGTCACGCGGTTCCAGACTGAAGCGCCTAAAACCGCTCGGCCACACCGGCCGGCAGCGATGATGTTACTCACACAATGGATAAGGCGTTTCGTGAAAATCGTCGATTCACAATTTCTGTGTTGATTGATTCTTTTCCCGAAATTTCAGGGTCGTTTCTTCCTACCATCGTGAGTCAGAGACTTCAGTACCGCGAACTCTCTAAGAGATGCGTTCCCAAAATGCTACAATCCAAACAGAGCATGCATTCTCATTCTCCGAGTAAACCAAAGAAGTGATAACGAATCTATCAGAAAGCCTTTCATGTGACACATTCCAAGATAGTTTTTATTAAATCCCCAACGAAGCAGAGAAAGTCCGTTTTAAATTGCCTGTATTAGTTATCAAACCAAAAAGATTTCTTCTGTAACAGTTCAAGAGAGACACGAACCAGTAATTGTAGTAACCAAGTATTGCTTCAGACTGAAATACAGCTCGGTCGAAGATAATGATGGGCAATGTTACACATAGATCGCTGATGTCCAAAGATAATTCAATACTTCCACTAAAATAAAACTCTACTTATCAAAACTTATCAATATTTCTTCTATAACAGTACAAATTACATGCGGCACTACTATTGATACTTAACTACATCTACATCTACATACATACTCAGCAATCCACCATATGGTGCGTGGCGGAGGGTACCTCGTACCACAACTAGCATCTTCTCTCCCTGTTCAACCCCCTAACAGGACGAGTGAAAAATTTCTGCCTATATGCCTCAGTACGAGCCCTAATCTCTCTTATCTTATCTTTGTGGTCCTTCCGCGAAATGTAAGTTGGCGGCAGTAAAATTCTACTGCAGTCAGCCTCAAATGCTGGTTCTCTAGATTTCCTCAGTAGCGATTCACGAAAAGAACGCCTCCTTGCCTCTAGAGTCTCCCACCCGAGTTCCTGAAGCATTTCCGTAACACTCGCGTGATGATCAAACCTACCAGTAACAAATCTAGCAGCCCGCCTCTGAATTGCTTCTATGTCCTCCCTCAATCCGACCTGATAGGGATCCCAAACGCTCGAGCAGTACTCAAAAATAGGTCGTATTAGTGTTTTATAAGCGGTCTCCTTTACAGATGAACCACATCTTCCCAAAATTCTACCAATGAAGAGAAGACGACTATTCCGCCTTCCCCACAACTGTCATTACATGCTTGTCCCACTTCATATCGCCCTGCATTGTTACGCCAAAGTATTTAATCGACGTGACTGTGTCATGCACTACACTACTAATGGAGTATTCAAACATTATAGGATTCTTTTTCCTATTCACCTGCATTAATTTACATTTATCTATATTTAGAGTTAGCTGCCATTCTTTACACCAATCACAAATCCTGTCCAAGTCATCTTGTATCCTCCTACAGTCACTCAACGACGACACCTTCTCGTACACCACAGCATCATCAGCAAACAGCCGCACACTATCTAAAAGATCATTTATGTAGATAGAAAACAACAGCGGACCTACCACACTTCCCTGGCGCACTCAAGATGTGTTCTATAATATTACAAGAAATACATACGGCTCAAATATTGGCACCACTGATATAAGCTAAGGATTAATTTGCATTTGTCAACGAGTAAAACTCGATTATTTTACGACACTTCAAAGAAACCAAACATTACATTATCAATACAAGTAAAGATGTGTTGGATAACATTAGGAAACGTATGTGGCAGAACTGTAGATCTAATTTGTAGGTTAAAGTTCACATGACGATCATAAAGTAGTGATCTTTGTATCACACTTCAAAGTAACCGAAAATTGTCTGTAACTTTACTAATCATACGTGGCTTGTGTATTATATTACAGTGAATGTGTAGAGAACAAAACTTCAATCTTAGTGAAAAGTTATGTAGCAACTAGCACTAATGAAATTCTAAAAATCTGTCCTATACATCACCAGTTAGAGATAAGCATCAAAAATAACTGTAGTGAATTGCCCTATATATCACCTGAGAGCTAACTGACTAAGCATATACAGTCAGATATCTAGATATCTGTGTGTGTATGTGTGTGTGTGTGTGTGTGTGTGTGTGTGTGTGTGTTTAAATGAAAACAGACTGCCCCATACACTGGCACAGAAAAAGATTGTTTCAATTGAGGACCAAACTAGGTGCTATTTTTTTCCAAATTCGGTATTATTGATGTGACTTCTGAAATACATACGGCTCAAATATTGGCACCACTGATATAACCTAAGGATTAATTTGCATTTGTCAACGAGTAAAACTCGATTATTTTACGACACTTCAAAGAAACCAAACATTACATTATCAATACAAGTAAAGATGTGTTGGATAACATTAGGAAACGTATGTGGCAGAACTGTAGATCTAATTTGTAGGTTAAAGTTCACATGACGATCATAAAGTAGTGATCTTTGTATCACACTTCAAAGTAACCGAAAATTATCTGTAACTTTTCAAATCATACGTGGCTTGTGTATTATATTACAGTGAATGTGTAGAGAACAAAACTTCAATCTTAGTGAAAAGTTATGTAGCAACTAGCACTAATGAAATTCTAAAAATCTGTCCTATACATCACCAGTTAGAGATAAGCATCAAAAATAACTGTAGTGAATTGCCCTATATATCACCTGAGAGCTAACTGACTAAGCATATACAGTCAGATATCTAGATATCTGTGTGTGTATGTGTGTGTGTGTGTGTGTGTGTGTGTTTAAATGAAAACAGACTGCCCCATACACTGGCACAGGAAAAGATTGTTTCAATTGAGGACCAAACTAGGTGCTATTTTTTTCCAAATTCGGTATTATTGATGTGACTTCTGAAATACATACGGCTCAAATATTGGCACCACTGATATAACCTAAGGATTAATTTGCATTTGTCAACGAGTAAAACTCGATTATTTTACGACACTTCAAAGAAACCAAACATTACATTATCAATACAAGTAAAGATTTGTTGGATAACATTAGGAAACGTATGTGGCAGAACTGTAGATCTAATTTGTAGGTTAAAGTTCACATGACGATCATAAAGTAGTGATCTTTGTATCACACTTCAAAGTAACCGAAAATTATCTGTAACTTTTCAAATCATACGTGGCTTGTGTATTATATTTCGGTATTATTATTTGCCAAATTCACTGCTTTTGCCATTTTCAGTGCAATATTTTTTTACCAGATTTGGTGTTAATTTTTTGCCGATCTGTTATTACTATTTTGCCAGATCCGGCGTGCCTTATTTTGCCACTTTCACTCTTCCTGATTTTTCAGATTTGGTGTTACATAGTTTCGAGATTCGGTGTTACTGCTTTGCCAGATTTGCTGTTACCAGTTTTGCGGGACTCGGAGGTTTTTTGCGAAATCTGGTGTTCATTTATTGCCAAACTTCCTGTTTCTTACGAAATTCGGTGTTTCTGCACCTATTTTTCTGTTATTTTCTTCCCAGTTTCGTCTTAGTTTTTTGCTAGTTTAGTTATTTATTTCCAATTTCTGTGTCATTTTTCACGTCACATCGTAGTTCGTTATACGAGAAATAACTGTTGTTTTAAGAGTATACAAGAAGGGAAAAGAAGTCGAAACGCAATTTCAGCATTCAGTAACTATCAGTAACGTGTTTTCTATGAGAAAATGATAAATTCAGTGATATATCACAGAAGTCGCCGTTATGGCAACATTTCGTAAAAATCGACGATATCGCGTTATTTCGCTGAAAATCGCCAATTTCATGTTATTTTTCGCATTATCGTTTTCGCGAAATTTTCCTGTCGCTAACAATACATCACCACTTTACATAAAATACAGTAGTAAATTTCCCTTACTATTAGAAACATCTAAGCATACATCCGGTAGACATCGTAGCAAGTACACATCTTGGCACAAATGACAGTGTCCCAGGCAATGTGTGCGGCAATTTATTACATTGTGTTTGATGCTTATTTGCAGGTGAATATAAAATGGGGCTGTTCTTTACAATGTTAATGCTTATCTGCAACCAAATATAAAGTTGTGCAATTTGTTACAGTTTCTTTGGGGGTGGGGGGACTGGTTGGGATGTCAAATCCAGTTGTAGGAGTCTTATGTGAGGCACAGTAACTGACAGCCACTGTCAGCTGACGGTATATACAGGGCTATTACAAATGATTGAAGCGATTTCATAAATTCACTGTAGCTCCATTCATTGACATATGATCACGACACACTACAGATACGTAGAAAAACTCATAAAGTTTTGTTCGGCTGAAGCCGCACTTCAGGTTTCTGCTGCCAGAGCGCTCGAGAGCGCATTGAGACAAAATGGCGACAGGAGCCGGGAAAGCGTATGTCGTGATTGAAATGCACTCACATCAGTCAGTCGTAACAGTGCTACGACACTTCAGGACGAAGTTCAACAAAGATCCACCAACTGCTAACTCCATTCGGCGATGGTATGCGCAGTTTAAAGCTTATGGATGCCTCTGCAAGGGGAAATCAACGGGTCGGCCTGCAGTGAGCGAAGAAACGGTTGAACGCTTGTGGGCAAGTTTCACGCGTAGCCCGCGGAAGTCGACGAATAAAGGAAGCAGGGAGCTAAACGTACCACAGCCGACGGTTTGGAAAATCTTACGGAAAAGGCTAAAGCAGAAGCCTTACCGTTTACAATTGCTACAAGCCCTGACACCCGATGACAAAGTCAAACGCTTTGAATTTTCGGCGCGGTTGCAACAGCTCATGGAAGAGGATGCGTTCAGTGCGAAACTTGTTTTCAGTGATGAAGCAACATTTTTTTTAATGGTGAAGTGAACAGACACAATGTGCGAATCTGGGCGGTAGAGAATCCACACGGATTCGTGCAGCAAATCACAATTCACCAAAAGTTAACGTGTTTTGTGCACTCTCACGGTTTAAAGTTTACGGCCCCTTTTTCTTCTGCGAAAAAAACGTTACAGGACACGTGTATCTGAACATGCTGGAAAATTGGCTCATGCCACAACTGGAGACCGACAGCGCCGACTTCATCTTTCAACAGGATGGTGCTCCACCGCACTTCCATCATGATGTTCGGCATTTCTTGAACATGAGATTGGAAAACCGATGGATCGGTCGTGGTGGAGATCATGATCAGCAATTCATGTCATGGCCTCCACGTTCTCCCGACTTAACCCCATGCGATTTCTTTCCGTGGGGTTATGTGAAAGATTCAGTGTTTAAACCTCCTCTACCAAGAAACGTGCCAGAACTGCGAGCTCGCATCAACGATGCTTTCGAACTCATTGATGGGGACATGCTGCGCCGAGTGTGGGAGGAACTTTATTATCGGCTTGATGTCTGCCGAACCATTAAAGGGGCACATATCGAACATTTGTGAATGCCTAAAGAAACTTTTTGAGTTTTTGTATGTGTGTGCAAAGCATTGTGAAAATATCTCAAGTAATAAAGTTATTGTAGAGCTCTGAAATCGCTTCAATCATTTGTAATAACCCTGTACACTGTGTGCCACTTATACTAGAATAATTTATGAGCACCAATTATCATCATTAGTATTATCGTAACTATATGTTTTTCTTGTACTACACAAATTGTATCATTGACTTATTAAGGATGTCTGGTTAGTGAAAGAGAGGTCGTGAAGACTTTAATCTTGCTATGTGAAATAAATATATATATGGACAAACAAATAATTATAAACAACCAGAATAACGAATAGAATAAAGTTCTTTATTTTCGTCTATCATCACAAAATTGTTAAGTCCTTAGACTACCGGTTTTGGTGAGCAATCACGATCTTCAGATTGCTGCAAAACAAAATAAAACACACAAATAACGAGGGGATCTTATACGTCTTAAAACAATGACATACGCCTTAATGAAAAGCAATACTAAGATACATGTGATAAACAAGCTCTTTGAATATGACAAGGCACACTTGTTTTAAAGGAAAGTCCTAATATAATGAATCCATAGTCTTATAAAAAAAATCAGCTCAGCATCGTCAGACATATTTAAAATATGGTATATATTAGGCCACAGCATCGCTAGGGTTATCTTGTTAATAGCGCTATTGTTCCAACAAACTGCCTCCAAACTGTTTGAGTCGTAAACTCGTTTTTTGACGATGCGACTATTGCTTCATTACATGAGGACATGGCCGGCTGCCATGGCCGAGCGGTTCCAGGCGCTAGGCGCTACAGTCTGGAACCGCGTGACCGCTACGGTCGCAGGTTCGAATCCTGCCTCGAGCATGGATGTGTGTGATGTTCTTAGGTTAGTTAGGTTTAAGTAATTCTAAGTTCTAGGGGACTGATAACCTCTGAAGTTACGTCCCATAGTGCTCAGAGCCATTTGAACCATGAGGACATGTTTTTAAAACAGGTGTGCCTCGTCCTATTCAAAGAAATGGTTCAAATGGCTCTGTGTATTATGGGACTTAACTTCTGAGGTCATCAGTCCCCTACAACTTAGAGCTACTTAAACCTAACTAGCCTAAGGGCATCACACACATCCATGCCCGAGGCAGGATTCGAACCAGAGACCGTATGGATCGCGCGGTTCCAGACTGTAGCGCCTAGAACCGCTCGGCCACCTCGGCCGGCCCTCATCATATTCAAAGCTTTTGTTTTCCACACGTTTTCATTATGGCCTATTCTGGTATTTTAACATGTAGATAACACAACAGATAACTGTTTCCCCTTTTTCGCTGCAGATCTGAAGACAGCTGTTGCTGACTGAAACCGGCTTTGTAGAATCTAACAGTTTTGTTATCACAGACAGAAATAGTGAAATATGTTCTACATTTTCTGGATCACTGTTCTATTCACAACCACGTCTCAGCGCGTGAGAATAACGTCTTGTTTGGCAGGTATTTGTGTACAGGATGGCTGCCTTAACAACAGTCTATCAGAGAGCGAGTTGGCCACATCGTCTGTTCACCGTTCTCGTACTGCACTGCGGAAGATTATTCTGAACCATACCGTGACTGTTAGGACTCATATTCGTCGTGTGTCTACATTTTGTGCGAAAATGTTAATATTTTATGAAACAGTATCAGAGCTAACGGTGAAACTGAGTGATTAGCTCGTGCAGAGAGAACTCAGTACAGCTATTTGGCTACAGTAGAGCGGATAAGAGCGAACATTGTCTCCTTCAGTGTGACAGTGGCAGTCACTTTGCTATTCTCATCGTAATTTAAAAGGGTATGACTGCCGTTCGTAGTACTGGGGAGTACGAAAGCCTCGAGGCTGGGGCTTCAAGCTGCCGCGCGACGGCGGCAGATAAAAGCGCGGCGCCTACGTCCGCCTGTCTGGGGGCGGCGCCGCGCCGGACGGGCAGAATTTACGGCGCCGGAGTCTCGCATTGTTGTGCCGGCATTCACCGCAAGACAGCGCTGAGCGGCCGCACAATGGCGCCGAACTTGATTGCTCGCGTCGCGCTGGGCGGCGCCGCGCCGGGGTGGGGTGGGGCTCGCCTCGGCGGTGCGCCGTGGCCCAGTTACGGCCCTGTGGGTGCCGCCTCCTGCCGCTTCAAACACCAGTCTTGGCCCAAGTGGCACTGAGCCCCTCTCTAAGTGCCCGACACCTCCAAATACCGCCAGGATCACAAGAAATATGGCAGGGCCTGAGACTTTCTGTGGGGGAAAAACAAGATCTCGTCCCGCAATGACATAAATATTCCGGAAAGTGCTATGAGTCGATACCACGTTTGGCATCCTAAATACTTGCGATACTGAAACGAGGTTTTCAACACTGGTCTGACGAGTTTTATTCAAATTAACTTGGAATTTCTAATTTTCATTCCAATTATTAGAAAAGAGAGTGGGTTGACATGAACGTTCTTGAAGTTATCTGGCAACGTAGCTGATAAGCACGAGCGGCGTTTGAAAAGTCCGTGCAAAAATAAAAACTACTTACTAGTTTAGGGTAAACCTATTTTATTTTTAGACTTGTACACTTCACCCAACGCTGTTCTAATTTATTGATCCCTTCCGAATAATAGGAATAGTCCAAACCTGCTAAATAGCTATTAGTTGCTGCAATCACCTCCTCGTTTGAATAAAATCTTTGTCCCACCAGCCATTTGTTCAAATTGGGGAACAAATAGTAGTCCGAGGGAACCAAGTCTGGGGAGTAGGGGGGGGGGGGGGGATGTGAAACTTTTTGGAATCCTATTTCCATTAATTTTGTGGTCACAACTGCTGAAGTGTGTGCTGGTGCATTGTCGTGATGGAAAAGGAATTTTTTGAGGTCCAATCGCCGGCGTTTTTCTTGCAGTTCGGCTTTCAAACGGCACGATAACCATGAATAATATCCACCTGTAATAGTTTTACCCTTTTCCAGATAGTCGATGAGGATTATCTCTTGCGAATCCCAAAAGACAGCCGCCATAACCTTTCTGGACGAAGGAATGGTCATCGCCTTTTTTGGTGCAGATTCTCCTTCGGTAACCCATTGTTTAGATAGTTACTTTGTTTCGGGAGTATAGTAACGTATCCATGGTTCATCCACAGTGACGAAACGACGCTTGAAGTCCTGCGGATTTTTCCTGAACAGCTGCGAACCATCCTTGCAGCACTTGACACGATTCCGTTTTTGATCAAGCGTGAGCAATCGCGAAACCCATCTTGCGGATAGCTTCCCCATGTCCAAATGTTTATGCAAAATATTATGTACCTATTCATTCGAGATGCCCACAGCACTAGCAGTCTCACGCACCTTAACTCTTCTGTCATCCATCACCATATCATCAATGATTTCTGGAGTCATAACCTCCACAGAGCGTCCAGAACGTTCAGCATCACTTGTGCCCGTATGGCCACTCCGAAAAATTTGAAACTACTTATAAACTGTTCTAATCGAAGGTGCAGAGTCAAGCTCTGCAATGTTTATCAGGCTTCTCTTTAGTCTCCTGAGTCGTTTTGCCTTTCATGAAGCAATGTTTATTCACCCCACGTTAATTCCTTTTCGTCCATTTTTTGACAATCACTCGACTTCTTTGATTGACACGAATGCCAAACACATAGAAACACACCAATATTGCCGAAACTTGGCGTGCCTTCTTTCCAAAGATGCTACTAACTAAACATGACTTCGATACGTGCCGGTGATGCCATCTCTCCGACTTTGCACGCCCCTCATAAGTAACGTAGGGTGTCTCAGGATAAATAGCACATATTTTAGGATTGGGCGTACAGGCTGATTCGAATGAAACAGTCGACATACTGCACTGAGGTGACAGTAGTCTTGAGATAGGTTACGCACTTACACAGATGGCGGTAGTGTCGTCTACACAAGGTATAAAAAGCAATGCATTGGCGGAGCTGTCATTTTTACTCAACTGATTCATGTGAAAATATTTCCGACATCACCACGTCCGCACGACGCGAATTAACAGACTCAGCCGCATGCTCATTCCCTTTCGCAAATCGTTAGGGAATTCGATATTCCGAGATCCAGAGTCCCAACGGTGTGCCGAGAGTACAAAATTTCAGGCATTTTCCTCTCCTGGACTCGTGACCATGCGTGTTTGACGCTAGACGACTAGAAAACGGAGATCTGGTCAGATGAGATGGTGGGGTTTCGAGTGTGGCGTGTGGAGCACACCCCTCGTAGCCATGGATTCAAGTTATCAACATGGTACTTTTCGAGCTGGTGCTGGCTCCATAATGGTGTAAACTGTGTTTATATCGTATGGACTGGGTCCTCTGGATGTTCGGCTACTTGGAGGCCATTTGCAGCTGTAGCGGGTCGGTGTTTAGTGACAGTAGATATTAAGCGTCAGTAACACAGGGGAATAAAGGTCATTATTTTGTCAGTGATGGCAGGAAGGAAGGCACACTTTGTGGACGTTGGAATGGACTCTTTCCTTGGCTCAGAGAGTGAGGTGTCAGTGAAACATTAATGGTGCCACTAACGGTCATTTATTGAGATATAAGATCCTCTAAACAAACATAGTGATAAATGTGTTTTAACTCCGGCTGCGTAGTGGTTGAGTCGTAGCGTACAGATTCCGGTGACAATTGATACGTCGATGGCTCGTGTTGCAGAGGCCCGGCTGTGGTTTATTCTTCCATTCAGTACAGTACCCGTGACGTGCGGCCAAACTTGGCGTTAATGGGCTATGACAGCAGGCAAACGACGTTGGGTGCTTTGCTATCAGCACGACATCACCAGTGGCGCCTCTTCTAGGGCTCGTGACCATATCAGTTGAGCCTCAGAAGACTGCAAAACCGTGGTTGATCAGTTGGTAAGAGATGAGGGCAGGGTTCGAGTGTGGCGCAGACCCCACGAAGCCATGGACCCAAGATGTCAACAGTGCACAGTACAAACCGATGAAGGCTCCTTAATGGTGTGAGCTGTGTTTGCACGGAATTGACTGTGTCCTGTGGTCCCACTGAAATGATCATTGATTGGAAATGGTTATGTTTGGCTACCTCGAGACCATTTTCCATTTCACAGGTTCCATTTTCCCCAAACAATGATGGAACTTTTCTGGATGGTAATGCGCCATGTCAAGAGGCCACAATTGTTCGTGGCTGGCTTAAGAACATTCTAGAGAATTCGAACGGATGACTTAGCCACCCATATTGCCCGACATGAATCCTATCGAACATTTATGGGACATAAGCGAGAGGACAAAGTCCTGCATCGGTAACTCTTTCGTAGTTATGGACGCCTATAGAGGCAGTAAGACTCAGTACTTTTGCACAGGACTTCCAACCATCGAGTCGATGCCACATTAAGTTGCTGAATTATGCCAAACAAAAGGAGATCAGACATAATTTTAGGAGGCATCGAGTGACTTTCGTCTCCTCAGAGTATAATAATAATATTGGCATTATATATAGTAAATGAATGTATGGAAATGTCAGCCTTGGTTGAAGCTTATGGAGCCATCCCCTCATTACTTTTTTGTATAGTGTTAATAACGGCATCCAACAGAAGTAGTAGGGTAACAGTGTTTCTGGTACAATTTGCTAATGTGACGTGAATACATTCTGGGGCAAGCACACATTCAGCAGAAGACTTAACTGATTCATGACTCAATCCACGTCCCCCTAACTTATTGTTCTTCTAAGTCATTTAAGACTCTCTGTAGGTTGATTTATAGCCCTCTTTAGATAATCCATCCTTCTGAGACATCCCCTACCCCCTCCACTCCTACTCCACCACTCCTCTGGTAAATCCCCTAGCCAACACAATCACACCTTTGATATGAACTTAATTACCTACTTAATGAAATCGAAAAACTGATTGCCCCTCTCAGTTTGGTAATTCCCAGAGCCTCCCCTCACATACCACACTCACTGTCCTATCCTCATCTGGACATTTGCGGGAAACGCACTCAGTCTGTGCTGCAGAGCAAGAACCTCACAACACGAAACTGAAGTCAATGTCAATTACATAGTAGATGCTTTACTATTTACTTAAAAAATTCAATCTCTTTATTTAGTGGGAAAAACTCACTAATTACATAACTACATTACTGCAGATTGGAGGCATCATCTTGCTGGAAAATTTTCATATGTGTGCTCACCGTGACATACAAGGATCGGCTGATCTAGTGAATTGTGCTGCCATCAGAGGATATCCTATCCCCTACCCGTCATCAACTCCCTCCCCACCTCTTCCAAAAAAATTGGTGGTATAAGACTCAGGCTCATCTCAAGAGGAAGGATCTCACGATATGAAATTCAGATCCATATAATAACATATCGATGCATATTCTTTATTTAATCAGTTTGCAGCAGACAGTGTCCCCCACTTGGGTAGACCACACATCTGCACCCCGATACCCACTTCTGATGACATAATAACTGTAAGCACTGATGAATGGAATAAAGTATGGTATAGTAGTAGTATTTGAGGTTTCCCACATGTGTGTCTGTTGTCCAGGCGCCGCCACAGATGTCATTAAAAACCATCCAAAGTTCTAATTACAGATTATGATACTAAATACCGCCGACCACAAATCGGATGTTGTCCTCCTTTGATCTCGCAGTGCTTAACAAAGCATAAAATGGCGGTATTCCGTTGGTCAGGAAGTTCAATACTCTCTTCCTAGCTCTGTTTCTCTCAAGAAGCTACCTCCTGCGTGCGTGTGTGTGTGTGTGTGTGTGTGTGTGTGTGTGTGTGTGTGTGTGTGTGTGTGTGTAAACCAACACCTCAAAACACACAGACAGAGGACTTCGTCTCATGTCAGAATACAGCCTTCCGACCGGCTAATGCTGGGGACAAAGGAAGGCTTGATTAAATTTTGGCATCAAAAGCAGTGTGAAATAGTGCATTTGCACTACCCTAAGAAATTAATTGTTTAACAATTTATAGGAATCAAATAGATAAGTTAAAACACTTTTCTCCACTTTATGATGATCCTTCTTGATAGGAAAACATATTTTCAGTGTTTAAGTGTCACACGCAAATATTACACAAAGCAAGTAAGGAAATTTCTGCCACAAGTAGGTCACGTTTTCTACTGTTGGGTTCTGTGTGAAGTATAGGTAGGCTATTGTGGATGTCATCAAGTCTGTGTTTATTAATATACTACATGTGGTTAGCTATTGTAGGTTTTTTTCAAAATGGTTCAGTCGAAAGACGTCTGTGTGTTCCTGATACTGTGTGTGGAAGGTTCTTCAAGTTTTTCCTATGTAAAATGCAGCGCAATTGTTACATTGTAAAATACACTCCTGGAAATTGAAATAAGAACATCGTGAATTCATTGTCCCAGGAAGGGAAAACTTTATTGACACATTCCTGGGGTCAGATACATCACATGATCACACTGACAGAACCACAGGCACATAGACACAGGCAATAGAGCATGCACAATGTCGGCACTAGTACAGTGTATATCCACCTTTCGCAGCAATGCAGGCTGCTATTCTCCCATGGAGACGATCGTAGAGATGCTGGATGTAGTCCTGTGGAACGGCTTGCCATGCCATTTCCACCTGGCGCCTCAGTTGGACCAGCGTTCGTGCTGGACGTGCAGACCGCGTGAGACGACGCTTCATCCAGTCCCAAACATGCTCAATGGGGGACAGATCCGGAGATCTTGCTGGCCAGGGTAGTTGACTTACACCTTCTAGAGCATGTTGGGTGGCACGGGATACATGCGGACGTGCATTGTCCTGTTGGAACAGCAAGTTCCCTTGCCGGTATAGGAATAGTAGAACGATGGGTTCGATGACGGTTTGGATGTACCGTGCACTATTCGGTGTCCCCTCGACGATCACCAGTGGTGTACGGCCAGTGTAGGAGATCGCTCCCCACACCATGATGCCGGGTGTTGGCCCTGTGTGCCTCGGTCGTATGCAGTCCTGATTGTGGCGCTCACCTGCACGGCGCCAAACACGCATACGACCATCATTGGCACCAAGGCAGAAGCGACTCTCATCGCTGAAAACGACACGTCTCCATTCGTCCCTCCATTCACGCCTGTCGCGACACCACTGGAGGCGGGCTGCACGATGTTGGGGCGTGAGCGGAAGACGGCCTAACGGTGTGCGGGACCGTAGCCCAGCTTCATGGAGACGGTTGCGAATGGTCCTCGCCGATACCCCAGGAGCAACAGTGTCCCTAATTTGCTGGGAAGTGGCGATGCGGTCCCCTACGGCACTGCGTAGGATCCTACGGTCTTGGCGTGCATCCGTGCGTCGCTGCGGTCCGGTCCCAGGTCGACGGGCACGTGCACCTTCCGCCGACCACTGGCGACAACATCGATGTACTGTGGAGACCTCACGCCCCACGTGTTGAGCAATTCGGCGGTACGTCCACCCGGCCTCCCGCATGCCCACTATACGCCCTCGCTCAAAGTCCGTCAACTGCACATACGGTTCACGTCCACGCTGTCGCGGCATGCTACCAGTTTTAAAGACTGCGATGGAGCTCCGTATGCCACGGCAAACTGGCTGACACTGACGGCGGCGGTGCACAAATGCTGCGCAGCTAGCGCCATTCGACGGCCAACACCGCGGTTCCTGGTGTGTCCGCTGTGCCGTGCGTGTGATCATTGCTTGTACAGCCCTCTCGCAGTGTCCGGAGCAAATATGGTGGGTCTGACACACCGGTGTCAATGTGTTCCTTTTTCCATTTCCAGGAGTGTATATATTCCACTGTGTTGTGTTATTGGCTTGTTTGTGTTCACTGTGTGAGGTAAGTGGTATCCAAGTTTGCTGTTTGTGGAGAAAGATATTTTAATATTGGTTTTTTTGAATAAGTTAGCTATTTTTTGTGATACTGCGCCTAAGTATGGAATGCTTGTGAAGATTTGTTTTGTGTCGGTAGTTTTCTTTTCAGTGTTTTTGTGAGTGATGTTGGTCTGAATTTTTCTAGATAGTTTATCAATTGAATTTATAGAGTAATCATTATTTACTGCAATTGTTTTGATAGTGTCTATCAACACAGTGGAATATATAAATTACAATCTAACAGTTTCCTTGCATTTTACATAGGAAAAACTGGAAGAACCTTCCACACACGGTATAAGGAACACACCGACGCCTTTTGACTAAACCATTTTGAAAAATCTACAATAGCTAACCACATGTATATTAATAAACACAAACTTGTTGACATCCACAACAACCTAACTGTACTTCACGCAGAATCCAACAGTAAAAAACTTAATCTACTAGAACAGTTTGAAATAATGCCACGCAAAGAAAAATATTCTGAAAACTTGTTGAATGAACAAACAGAGTTTAACAGCCACAATTTTTTCTACACCTTCAAAAGTTTATTTTTTCCTGAGCAATCAAATCTATAATAGTACAAACAGCTGACAACCTACAACATGGTGCCAAATAATTATTTTAATAATGCCTATGTACTAATAATACTATATCATATTATCTTCTGTGAAACAAGAAAATCGATTATATTTAGAAGTAGAACATCTTTATGAACGAGAATCTTGGGCATGTTTACGTTATGCTACTACAATGTGCGAAAAAGTGTGTGAGTATGTACATATCCCAGTATCTACTGCAAAATTAAAAATGTATATTGTGTATACCAACTACACAACAGAAGCAGACATCATACAAAGTTAAATGGTAAGTTATTTTCATATTATTAACGCCGTTAAACTTACATCTACAATATACCATGTTGTAACACAAAAATGTAATATCAACAGGCAAACAACTAAGAAACCTGATGTAAAGCACTAAAAAGCACCTGAAAAGTGTGGCCTGAGCTCCCAGTTGGTGCACATCGACAACGCAGAAAGATACGTATATAGATTCTTTCTCTGTGTTTACTTCGTAGATTCTTGAATAAATTACGTGTGAGTTTCATATAGGAGGTGTAATTTCAAGTTTTAGTTACTGTAATCGTAAATTCAGGCAGATTTTAGAGCAGTCATTAGGCATTTGCACAGGTTAGTTCACACATTCTTTGCGTGTTTCCCTTGCGTTATCAAGGCATGGACTCATGTTTCAGTAACTGTTGTTCAACATAGATTAGAATGGGCAAGGATTGTGACTGCTGTGTTCAGGTGAGGGCTGAGTTGGCATCCCTTCACTCACAGCTGCAGGCAGCACTGACTTCGGTTGCACAGCTTGAGGCTGTTGCCAATGGGCACCACTGTGGGCAGCCGGACTTGGGTATCACAGGGATGTCAACCTCGTCCCATCTGTCCCCAGATCGGTCTGCCGCTGTGGTTGCCCCGGTTGCTGCCCGCTGTTAGGCTGAGCCCTCGCCTGTGGTTGATTTTGAGGTCGTTCCAAGGCATGGCAGGCAGCGAAAGACGTCCCCGGAGGCTGATCAGAAAACCTTCCCGGTTCGTCTCACAAACAGGTTTCAGGTACCGTCTCTGGCTAAGCCAGATGCAGCTGCCTGCCCTGTTTCAGAGGATGATTCTCAGCGCTCAAGGTCCAGGCAATCGCAGAGGGTGGGCTTATTGGTAGTTCGGAGCTCCAATGTTAGGCGCGTAATGGGGCCCCTTTGGGATATGGCGGCTAAGGAGGGGACGAAATCCAGTGTGCACTCCGTGTACATTCCAGGTGGAGTCATTCCTGATGTGGAAAGGGTCCTTCCGGATGCCATGAAGAGCACAGGGTGCAGCCAGCTGCAGGTGCTGGCACATGTCGACACTAATGACGTGTGTCGCTTTGGATCTGAGGAAATTCTCTCTGGATTCCAGCGGCTATCTGATTTGGTGAAGGCTGCCGGTCTTGCTTACGAGATGAAGGCAGAGCTCACCATCTGCAGCATCGTTGACAGAACCAACTGCGGACCTTTGGTGCAGAGCCGAGTTGGGGGTTTGAATCAGAGGCTCAGACGGTTTTGCGACCGTGTTGGCTCCAGATTACTTGACTTGTGCCATAGGGTGGTGGTGTTTCGGGTTCCGCCGAATATGTCAGGAGTTCACTACACTCAGCTGGCGGCTACACGGGTAGCGGAGGCTGTGTGGCGTGGACTGGGCGGTTTTTTAGGTTAGAAGGCCTCGGGAAAGTACCGGATGGGCTGCAATCTCAAAGGGTGCATGGCAAATACAGGACGTGCTTGGATCAAGCCACAGTTGGAATTTTAGTAGTAAATTGTTGTAGTTGTGCTGGGAAAGTCCCTGAGCTTCAAGAGCTAATAGAAAGCACAGAAGCTGAAATCGTTGTAGGTACAGAAAGCTGGCTAAAGCTTGAAATAAGTTTTGTAGAAATGTTTACGAAGTCTCAGACAGTGTTCAGGAAAGATAGATTAGGCAGAATTGGTGGTGGAGTGTTTGTGTCTGTCAGTAGTGGTTTATCTTGTAGTGACGTCGAAGTAGATACTCCGTGCGAATTGGCATGGGTGGAGGTTATACTTAACGCCCGAACTAAGTTAATAATTGGCTCCTTCTACCGACCCCCAGACTCCGATGATATAGTTGCTGAACAGTTCAGAGAAAATTCGAGTCCCGTAACAAATAAATACCCCACTCGTACGGTTATAGTTGGTGGGGACTTCAACCTTCCCTCGATATGTTGGCAAAAATACTTGTTCAAAACCGGTGGTAGGCAGAAAACATTTTCCGAGATCGTCCTAAATGCTTTCTCCGAAAATTATTTCGAGCAGTTAATCCACGAACCCACGCGAATTGTAAATGGTTGCGAAAACACACTTGACCTCTTAGCCACAAACAATCCAGAGCTAATAGAGAGCATCATGACTGATACAGGGATTAGTGATCACAAGGTCGTTGTAGCTAGGCTCAATACCGTTTCTTCCAAATTTACCAGATTAAAACACAAAATAATTTTATTTAAAAAAGCGGTCAAAGTGTCACTAGAAGCCTTCCTAAGAGACAATCTCCATTCCTTCCGAACTGACTATGCAAACGTAGACGAGATGTGGCTCAAATTTAGAGATATAGTAGCAACAGCAATTGAGAGTTTCATACCTCATAAATTGGTAAGAGATGGAAATGATCCACGGTACACAAAACAGGTCCGAAGGCTGTTGCAGAAGCAACGGAAAAAGCGTGCAAAGTTCAGAAGACCGCGAAATCCCGAAGATTGGCTAAAATTTACAGACGCGCGAAATTTGGCACGGACTTCAATGCGAGATGCCCTTAATAGGTTCCACAGCGAAACATTGTCTCGATATCTGGTAGAAAATCTGAAGAAATTCTGGTCGTATTTAAAGTACACAAGCGGAAAGATGCAGTCAATACCTTCGCTGCGCAGTGCCGATGGTACTGTTACCGACGACTGTGCCGCTAAAGCGGAGTTATTGAACAAAGTTTTCCGAAATTCCTTCACCAGGGAAGACGAATGGAATATTCCAGAATTTGAAACACGAACAGCTGCTAGCATGAGTTTCTTAGTAGTAGATACCTTAGGGGTTGCGAAGCAACTCAAATCGCTTGATATGGGCAATTCTTCAGGTCCAGATTGTATACAGATTAGGTTACTTTCAGATTACGCTGATACAATAGCTCCCTACTTAGCAATCATATACAACAGCTCGCTCACCGATAGATCTGTACCTACAGATTGGAAAATTGCGCAGGTCGCACCAGTGTTCAAGAAGGGTAGTAGGAGTAATCCATCGAACTACTGACCTATATCATTGACGTCGGTTTGCAGTAGAGTTTTGGAACATATAATATATTCAAACATTATGAATCACCTAGAAGAGAACGATCTATTGATACGTAATCAGCATGGTTTCAGAAAACATCGTTCTTGTGCAACGCAGCTAGCTCTTTATTCGCACGAAGTAATGGCCGATATCGACAGGGGATCTCAAGTTGATTCCGTATTTCTAGATTTCTGGAAAGCTTTTGACACCGTTCCTCACAAGCGACTTCTAATCAAGCTGCGGGCCTATGGCGTATCGTCTCAGTTGTGCGACTGGATTCGTGATTTTCTGTCAGGAAGGTCGCAAATCGTAGTAATAGACGGCAAATCATCGAGTAAAACTGAAATGATATCAGGTGTTCCCCAGGGAAGCGTCCTGGGACCTCTGCTGTTCCTGATCTATATAAATGACCTGGGTGAAAATCTGAGCAGTTCTCTTAGGTTGTTCGCAGATGATGCTGTAATTTACCGTCTACTAGGGTCATCCGAAGACCAGTATCAGTTGCAAAGCGATTTAGAAAAAATTGTTGTATGGTTTGGCAGGTGGCAGTTGACGAAAAGTGTGAGGTGATCCACATGAGTTTTAAAAGAAATCCGTTGGAATTCGATTACCCGATAAATAGTACAATTCTCAAGGCTGTCAATTCAACTAAGTACCTGGGTATTAAAATTACGAACAACTTCAGTTGGAAGACCACATAGATAAAATTGTGGGGAAGGCGAGCCAAAGGTTGCGTTTCAGTGGCAGGACACTTAGAAGATGCAACAAGTCCACTAAAGAGACAGTTTACACTACACTCGTTCGTCCTCTGTTAGAATATTGCTGCGCGGTGTGGGATCCTTACCAGGTGGGATTGACGGAGGACATCAAAAGGGTGCAAAAAACGGCAGCTCATTTTGTATTATCACGTAATAGGGGAGAGAGTGTGGCAGATATGATAAGCGACTTGGGACGGAAGTCATTAAAACAAAGACGTTTTTCGTCGCGGCGAGATCTATGTGCGAAATTTCAGTCACCAACTTTCTCTTCCGAACGCGAATATATTTTGTTGAGCCCATCCTACATATGTAGGAATGATCATCAAAATAAAATAAGAATATCAGTGCTCGAACAGAAAAGTTTAGGTGTTCGATTTTCCCGCGCGCTGTTCGGGAGCGGAATGGTAGAGAGATAATATGATTGTGGTTCGATGAACCCTCTGCCAAGCACTTAAATGTGAATTGCAGAGTAATCATGTAAACGTAGATGTAGATGCAGAAGATGAGCCTCCAGGGCTCTAAATGCGTAGTGCAGTAAATAAACGCAACTTGTGACTGAAGGCGGTTTGTTCTTTATTTTACGAAAGTAAAACAGTCGCCGGCGAAACACTAAAAAACAATGGATAAAATTAAGACATATTTTAATGTTCTACGATCATTTCTCTCTTGCCAGTACCTTCTTGGTAGTGACCCCAGACACCAAAACAATAATTCACAATTGGTAGCACAGTTGATTTACACAAAATGCTTCAAAATTGATCTGTGTGGAGATCCATCATGCATCCTTCACGAGACATGGAATGCTGCAGGTATAGTACCCTCCTACTTCTTGTCAGCTGCAAATCAAATCGACGACAGTGTTGCAGGGGGACTGGTCGAATACAATCACCAATTTTATCCTATGAATGCCGGAACACTCTGTGACTGCCATTAAAACTCCACAGTACGACCAAAGTTCTAGAAACGTGTAGACAATCTAACTGCATAGGTATAGGACGCTTCTGGTGTACTTTGGTGCATATGTCCGACAATTAACAACAAATTGACGTATTGCACTGTCATCTATATACATTCGCAATCAAGTGCATGGCATTCAAAAAGTAGTGGAGGGATGGTTTAGCAACGATACAGAAATTGGGGAGCATGCTGCCATGTTATTGATTGGCAATGAAATGACGGAAAAACTGTTAAAATTGCTAAAACTGATCAGACTATCAACTGTGGTGCATATTACAGAACACCGTCCGACATCTACGGTGTCTTATCCGTCCCATCCATCCACTGGTACGCTGTTGATTACTACTTAATGATTGACTGACACCACTTGTTTCAGATTGAGAGAGTGGGTGGGAGCAACACCTTCAGGGGATGTAGATCACCGAAACAGTTGTCGCGTACATGGCTGCAATGTGAGGAATCAATGCTCTTGGACTCTTAGAAATGGAATACCGACACATCAACTGACCTGTCACCATGGAAGCATAGATTACATGTAGAGGTCAGCACCTTTAGACAGCTGTTTTGAAACGCTCCAAAATTAAGGAAATTCTTCCAGTTTCCTTATGTTTCAGTGCATTTTACATTTTTGTCAATAAGGCACACCACCTCTGTCTTTTATTTCAATCATTCTGTTTGTTGTGGGAGCAGCATACTTTACGCCGTGCAATGTCCAGCTTTCTGTGAGAGCCAATGGATCGAAGCATGTTAAAGTCGGCTTAGCACGTGACACAGATCTCGAAGTTATGGTAGGTAAATAAAATGAATTACTGTGTACGCAGCTACTTCGATGTGATACAAACTTCTGGTGAAACAACAACACAAAACCCCTTTACCTGTGACTGATAGTTGATATGGTTCTCCACCGGTACAGGGACAAAACATTACACAGGTCTGTGGAAGCGACTTCGGTGACTGGTCGCCTGCTCCAGTAGGCGAATAAATGTACGTTTAATGAGATCACCAGTTGTGGTAGTCGTCAACATGCAGACAATATTTGTTTCCCAATATATTGGAACAGAAACGATAAAATCTTATTGAGTCCTTCACCAGGTGACTTAAGCGAAGTTTCTATAGTTCGTTACGAGGAGAGAGAGAGAGAGAGAGAGAGAGAGAGAGACAGAGAGAGAGAGACAGAGAAGGGGAGAGAGGGAGGGAGAGAGGGAGAGAGAGAAGAGAGAGAGAGAGAGAGAGAGAGAGAGAGAGAGAGAGAGAGAATGAATGTGTTGTGAACGATGAAACCTAGAGACTATCGTATTTATAGCGTGGTAAAATAGGAACATGATAAGGGATATTAAGACATGTACAGAATGATATTTGTAGACCGTCATTCGTTATCGATGAATTGTAGGTGTTATGCTTCTGAATTTCGTTCTACAGTCCGTGTAAACTCTGCATGGTTGTGAATTGCATCCTGTAGGCTATAGTGCTATTTTTCTCGCTGTGACAGCTCTCTGCCTATCAGCTTCTAACGGAACAGCGCTGTGGGAACGTAATGGGATTTCGCGAGAATTAGCACGGATCTGTCACTTAGCGGGGGACATCTCTTACTCGTACGAAATGATGTGTATCGATATGCTATAAATTGAAGACTGGAATATCCGTGAGAATGCGGTAGGTAAGCCATACTCCGACGAAAGGGGAGTTGAGTGGTGAGCTCTACACTGCTTCTTCTAAGTGTTGTGGGCAGCCGATCGCTGTGGCCGAATGGTTCTAGGCGCTTCAGTCCGGAAGCGCGTGACAGCTACGGCCGCTGGTTCGAATTCTGCCTCGGGCATTGATGTGTGTGATGCCCTTAGGTTAGTTAGGTTTAAGTAGTTCTAAGTTCTAGGGGACTAATGACCTCAGAAGTTAAGTCCCACAGTGCTTAGAGCCATCTGAACCATTTGAACAATCAGCTACAGGTTCGTTCTTTTGTTTTGCTGATAAATAAGAGACAACCTTCCTCCGTGAGTTTTGTGTGCCTATAAATGGATGATCTTAATATGTAAACCAAATTTACATTTATCTACATGCTAAACTCACAAGCCAGCGTACGCTGTATGGCGGAGGGTACCTTGTTCCGCTATTAGTCATTCCCTTTCCTGTTCCTCTCGCAAACAGAGCGAAAGTAGAAGATCACCTATATGCCACCTTAGGAGCACTGATTTCTGTTGTCATGCCTCAGCAGTCCTCATGCGAAATGTATGTTGGTGGTGGCAGAATCCTGTCGTCAGCTTCAAATGCCGGTTCTCAATAGTGTTCCTACTCTCCAGGCATTCCCATGTGAGCTACCTGGCGAGTGTAATCCGACTAGTAAAAAGAAAAAAATACTCGCCACGAAAAGTGACATCTTCAATTTAATCAAGTAAACTACCTATTGTGTGTCAATGATGTACCGCCTGGCAGGTGGAAGCGAGGAATAGGGTCCAACGGCTATGATTCGGGAGTTGAAGCGTTTAACTGGCGCTTTTTTTTTTCTTTGAGCCGATAACTTTTAACGAAATTTCAGTCTCCCGCCTACACAGGCAGAGATGGCCATCATAATAAAATCGGGTTGTATTACCCAATTTATAAACTGATATGTAGTATAAACCTCATATTTACAACTTCTCTGTGCCGAGACTTCGTACGTGGCGAAGCATTCTGTCTATAAGAGAGTTCGAAAGTGAGGAAGCATCCCGTGACTATGGTAAAGCTTACCACCAGTCCTGCGATGCAGGGCGTAAGAGTTGTTAAGCTGAGTAAAACAGATTTTTTTTACCTGATGAGATAATACTTAAAGGGAATATAGATTATGTCATACTGTTAAAGGATTTTCACAACAAGTAACGAATTTTCACAACAAGTAACGACACTTCAATGATGTGAAGAAGTGTGTATGCCCCAATTGCTTCTGCCTTCGAAAATAACCCGTATAAATGGGATGAATCTACATTTTTCGTGAGATATTCGAGTTACAATATACGATCAACAACATCTTCAACAACATCCGTATTTTGGATTGAGGAAAGGGAATTTTTTAAACTCAGAGGTTTGTATGTCATGATGAAATTCATTGAAGCTACTGTATACATCCAGGCCACTGATGGTTGACTCGTAGTGTGCCGCTCCTGGCGACAGAGGTGGTCACTCGGAGTCGGTGACCGGAAGTCGCGGATTAGCTAAGCCTACAGCAGGTGGCTGGGTACAAAGAACGCACCGATCGGCCACTCTTTCCTGCGGCAGCGGGAAATAGCAAACTGACCAGTGTTCTGGGTGAGCGGCGACAGAAGCGGAGTTGTGTGTTACATGTGAAGGTTCAAATGACAGGTGGTTGCGGTGGACGATTATTCTCTCCCCCTTGCCCGCCCCCCTCCCCCCTCCATGTAATTTGATCGATTGACTGTTTAGTGATACCCTCTCCGGTCTCTGGTCCCTGAGCATCTGGTATGACAGGAATATAAATACCGGGAGACTGGTGTTCCACTGTCAGTGCAGTAGACGCGCTCAGCACAGTTCTTTCTCCATGGCGGATGGCGCGTTCTTCCCAACCATGAGTTTGTGTTCCGACTAAAGTGTTCAGAAGTTAGTATTACACAAGAAAAGAAGTATTTTGAGATTAGGCTTAGACCCTGATGTGTGGAGCAGAAGGGAAAAGAGGTACTGTAATGAGAAGAAGTTAAAGTGGAAACGATCGTGGAGAAACTGCAGATATAACGAAGAGTGTTGTCAGATACTGAGTAATGTGCTTGGTGGAACTTGTTGACAAGTTTGTAGCTCACCGCTAAGTATACAAAGAATTCAGAAATTATGAAGGCGTCTCAAGAAGGGAAGAGAGACGATGTATCAACGTGAGGAGAAGTAGAATTAATTTTCTGGTTAGGATTTCAAGACAAGAAGCAGAAGAAAGGAGGAAAACAAAAGTACGGCGGATGGCAGGTGTGACACTGTTTCGAAGAAATCAGTGACTGGACTCTGACTTGAATCGGTCTAACAGAAGCTGAATGAACTGTCCGCGGAGCATATAGTTATGTGACCACTATTGGTCAGATAGTGGATAGTAATATGCACTGCGGCTGAGAACGGTGTTTATCGCAAACTGTTAATTTTGTATGATTATTCATTAGTAAAAAGCTATTTAGAACATTTTAAGTTAGTTTTAGGGTACAGCCCACGTGTGTGAGAAAGTTTAAATAAAGTGCATTTCACGCATCAGAAGCTTTGCTACAAAACAGTTTCCGTTTGATACATACACCATATCTAACTCCCATGTACACTTTTTCCCTAGAGAGAGTTGTAGTCGTAGAATTTTAGCAGAAGTATTGATTTTTGAATTTATAAAAAGCTTAAGCTGGAGCGGTCACCATCTTGTCACCATCTTGTAACAGCAGCAAGAAGTGAACGAGATACATCACGTCAGCCAGCTTCCTCTACCAACAGCTACAACGATCAAAGGCAGGAGAGTCGCAGATTTACATGGCAAACAAAATCTTCCGCACTGGCTGTTAAAATATTTTAATTAAAGAGCCACGACTGTTTTCGCGTCACTGGATATACATCTTCAGGTCATCTATACAAGAAATTAAAACATTAAATAATTAAAATGGCTTTAAAAGTTTGTGTGGCATACCATAAAGAGCCACATATCAATGAGAGCTGAGTATTTTTTATTTTGTCGAATAGTCGTGCCGCGGCAAAGTAAATGCTACGAGCCGTATCTCACTGTTCACTGTCGAGACTGAACCAACAGTGCGCTAAAAGCGGTTGTCCATGATTAAACTGACTAGGATCACATCGCAGTTGTAAGTGATAGAAAGCCGACTAAAACAATAAAAATTTCTGACCCCCGTGTAGTTACAGGAACTGACCGAGAACAACACATTAGCATGTCTTACATTTGACAGAGAAGCGTAACAGAGCCGTGATTGTTTTACTGTGCCGTAGACATCACAGAGGTGCGTACGGCGCCAGTGTAAACGGTACTGATGGGTCGGTATTACGAGCCGTGCCTACGGGGTGCTACTATCATGAGTCTCGGACCAAACTGATGCTATCTGTGTCGAGAGAGGTGGAGGTGGCTTTATGTGTTACATGGGCATTAGGAATTTTTTTTGTAAAATATTCGTTGTTAGAAACGGCTGAAAACTTTAATACAAGTTAATGCACCACTAAAGAAACCTAGCTAATAACATGAACATCTTTTAATGATACACTGCATTTTTTTTTAGATCCAGCATGCTGATAGCGTATCTATAGTACTGCAGGCCAGATAAAGATGTGTGAATTTTTAAAGAATCCGATTAAGTTGATTGAAAATAAAACTAAATGAAAACAAGTCTTATGAAAACAGAAGTCACAACAATGAGTAACAGTGCTGTGTAGGGATGCAACAGCTAGGTGAGCTACTATTATCTACATAGAGAATCAAAACTGGATACTTATGCGTGTACATAACTAGTTACACTCAGATTGCCTGTAAATTTAAAAAATAAGAACAGATTAAGCTTTTTAATTTCGTGTTAGAGACGTATAGTCGTAATTCACTTTAAAATAACGCAAACATTGTGAAATCCCTGGGCTAGCAGAACAGAGCGGATGCGGTTATATTTGTGGAAAGGTGCCAAAATAATTTACCGTCAGTTGCACTCAACATATAAACTTTATTTCTTAAAACACACAGTCACTCGCAAGAATCAAAACTCTCAAGGTTTTAACGAAAGACCTCCTTTGATTTAATTTAGATCGATTGAAGGCCACATCGAAAATCCAAGGCAAAAGGCCTAAGCAATGAATTGAGGTACTTCTTTAGAAAAAAATTTTTTATCTTCAATATAAATAGGCTGAAAGCGTTAGCTTGAATTTTTCTCATAGAACTCGACTGATGGCCTCACAAAAATTGAAAAACAGTGTTACGGCTTTAGGCCGAGACATAGATTTTCAAAGTTTAATCTAAATAGGCTGAAAACTCCGCTGACGGCCACATATCAACAAAACAATTTAACGGCTTAAGGAATAGGAAGAAGAGCTTTCAATTTGAAAAGGCTGAAGGTCTTATCTTAAAATATTTCGTGTAAAACTCGGCTGAAGGCCTCATGCTAAAGAATAACAATCTCATGACTTAAGGGCAAGACAAAGATTTTGAATTTTTAATTTACGAGAGATTAAAACTCGGCAGAAGGCCACACACCATGCAGAAAACAATTTTACTGCTGAAGGCCTAAAGGGAAGAGCTTCTAAATTTCAACTAAATTAGGCTAAAGGCTTTATCCTAAAATGCTTCACATAACTCTCGGCTGAAGGCCACATACCAACTTGAAACCAATTTACGGCTTAAGGTCTAGGCACAAGGAGTTTTCAATTTTAATTTTGAAAGGCTGAAACTCGTCTGAAGACCACATACCAAACAAGAAACAATTTTTTTTTTTTTTACGGCTTAAGGCCTAAGAAGAAATGCCTTGCAATTTTAATGAGCTTTAACTCGGCTGAAGGCCACACAGAGTACTTAAGACTAAAAAGGAAATCACTATGTAAAACACAAGAAGCGGCGCTCAGAAGGTTCCAAGGATCGACCTCGGAAGGTAACACTAATGCATGTTTAGGTGAGACAGGCAGGCAGACAGACAACCTCTTAATCGGAAGGCTAACCAACCGAAAGCCAGAAGACGAACCAACCAACAAGATCAGTTCTGCTCCACCCGACCAGCAAAACGACAACAAGATTTCAGTAGCACAACGTTCTGGATACAGGTGTCCAATCCAGTCAAGACAGAATAAACGCCCAAAACTACTAACAACACCTCAGCTGTCGAACTGCACGCCATTCTGTACAGCATCAACACAACGAGTAAAATACACTGCCCAAAACTACGTCAACGACCAGGGCAGATCACCGGAACGTCAACGGCCACAAGGCAGAAGATACCGCTGGTACACTTCATTAACGAAGGAATTAATGAAATTAAGTTAAACACCACACAGGGAGACGGCTGCAATTCTAGTCGACTTCAATGCACAGACGTTGTTGCTCGTGGGAATCTCCCAGAAAGCGACAACCAAGATCAAACGAAAGGATGTGATAGCAGTCGAGGCTTGGTAGTTAAGTGAGCACTCAATTTTAGTGTCCAGGATCGGTGGGCGACGAACTTCGTAACCCTGGCAAGAAGCGCCTCACAACTCCAACCGCGCGTACACGCCACCAGCAGCTCAGGCCTGGCTACGCGCCACGGAGACTTCCTCACTGCTCTGCCCCGACCGACCGACTGCCACAAACAGCCCACGCGGAAAATCTACCCGCCACACCAAAGATAGTACAGTAGTACTAGTATCGACACACGCTGCTGCTGCCACTCTCAGAGAGAAGACAGCAACGTTATGCCAGTAACGGCAGAAGAAATAAGACACCACTGGACTGCAACTAATTACAAAAAAAAACAAAGTATAACGCGAGCCAGCCACGGCTCACATTGTCCAGTAATTTATATGTACTACATATTTATTTAAGTAATTACCGTTCATGTGATTTCTTGGTTAGGTTAGGTTAGTGTTGTTTAACGTCCCGTCGACAACGAGGTCATAAGAGACGGAGCGCAAGCTCGGGTTAGGGAAGGACGGGGAAGGAAATCGGACGTGCCCTTTCAAAGGAACCATCCCGGCATTTGCCTCAAACGATTTAGGGAAATCACGGAAAACCTAAATCAGGATGGCTGGAGACGGGATTGAACCGTCGTCCTCCCGAATGCGAGTCCAGTGTGCTATCCACTGCGCCACCTCGCTCGGTGTGATTTCTTGTTTTACATTAATGTTCTCGTAATGTGAAATGAGAGGGTATATGTGAGTAAGTTTGCATGTTGTCTATAAAGATAAGTGACACACTGCAATAATATTAAAATTTTGTCAACAGGGCATGTGTTTATCACTTCAACAGGCGTAAGGCGAGCGATAATAAGCATTGTGTCTGCGTCGGCCGAGGAAGCAAAGGGCACGCGGAATCCGATTCACAGAGATATTATTAAGAGACAGTATTTAGCGGAAAGCCATTTCTATTAATTCCATAACGGTATGATGAAATAGAGAGAAACATTCAAGTTAGTTACAAGAAGATTGGGATCGCTTTAGTCCTTACAGTATTTAGGAGTTAAGATTTGTTTGTTCTCAACACGAAAATGATTTCTGTCTTATGCGGAAGTTTGCGTTGTCATAGGAAGTGCCACATCAGGCAGCAGGATAAGAGACTCTAGTTACAAATATGGAAAAGAGGAAAAAAGTTTAGTTTAAAACAAGTAAAATTCACAATTAGCTATGCGATCGGACCACACACCGATTGGAGATGATTTACGAGTTCGCGGTCGTCATAGTTCTGCTCTTGTTTCCGCCAAAGACTTGAACGAAAGGTCCATGTCATAAACTGAAAGGATTTGTAAAAGAGAGAAAATAAAGATCGTTAAATAAAATAAATTTCTTTATTGACTTTAATGCGAAGTTACACACCTGCATTGCAGAATTACGTCAGCAATAGCAGCAAAAAGTAAAACTCAAAGACTGTGGTAACAAAAACTTCCTTACAGTTCTGCTTTTGTGATCACGTGTCTTAAAGCTCACCATCTACTTCCATATTTGCTTGCTGTCGCTGGTGTAAGGACTTCTGCACAGACTGAAGAGAATTCTTCCATGAGATTGCAATTTTTGACACAGTGCGATGTTCTCAATCATCTTGGGTCGTCGGAACATTGCACAGACTTCATCTTTGTGTTTACACATGGGAAACAGACCAGTGGCATCGTATCAGCTTTAATGTGCAGGCCATCTGATTACACCTTCCTATCCAGCGGCCGTGAAAGAGCTTAGTGAGCGCTGTATAAGCCACAAGCGAGTAGTGAGCCGCGTACTCTCCCTGCTGGTGTGGCATACTCGTGCATCTACCTCTGTCAGGTTGTGCTTCTTCTTCGGAAGCCGGCAACACTTCCCTAGAAATATTCTACTTGTCTTTTTCCCTTTACGTGTGTCTTCAATGAAGCATAGATCACTCACGTGGTCTCCATTAATCCGTCACCAAATGTTCACATTCTACTGCCTCAACTAGCGGACATTCTCAGCGGCCCAGTAATAGGAATATATTTATTACCTTCAATTTCCAACGATTTGCAACAGAATTCTTAGATGAATGAACCTATTGTGATGTCGCATCAAACCGAGAGGCAGCAGTCCACACGTCTTCTACAGGCTCGCTGGCTAATCTGCTGATGAGGTAACAAACGATAACGATGGAAGTTGTTCGCTTGCAATATGCAAACAGCTCTATACTTTCTTATTCCAGAGGCACTCGCACTTTCTCTGGTTGTGAGTAACAGCTGACACAACATCTATTTCGATCGCTCCACTCGTTGCAGGGTTGCTCCTCGCCCTTTGAGTTGCATTCCAGTGTTCTTCCAATGGCAGTGTTCTGTTCAATCAGTAAATTTGCCGTTATTGTTGTACATCGTCAGTCGCGATATCTTGTACATGTAACTCAAAAGCTTTCTCGGTGTTCCTTATGCAACATCTGTAAAGAGGCGGTATATCTTCTTTCTTTTGGTTTGAGAAACACATTCTTTTTTTTTCCAAAGTGACCAACACTTGACTCGGGGCAGACAGAACGAAAACAACATATTCCCCGTGGCCCATTTGTTCCATTACAGCGGCGGAACAACACACTGTTTCCTCCTAATGCCGCGTGACGTATTTCCTTATTAGGGTATGAAATCAGGAACTTCAGATAAAGAGAGCAGTCTTTGAATCTACGAGTACTAGTCGGTTTTTGATGAGTCGCAGAATTTGTCCCTTTTAGAGCTTCTACATTATCAGCAAAAATCACCAGAGCTCTTCCTGAAAAAATGAAGCTGACACCAACACATCTATTTGATGTAGCTTTTAAAATTAGGCTAGTCGTCATTTAGTGAGGACTGTGACACAATCCATCCTTATGAAAACAGAGTTCCGATATCTCAAACAACTTAGGAAGTATTTGAGGGGATCAGATTAATGAAAATTTGAAAATTGGTGGTAAGATCTTACGGGAAAAAACTGCTGAGGTCATCGGTCTCTAACCTTACGCACTATTTAATCTAACTTAAATTAACTTACGCTAAAGACAACACACACACACCCATGCCCGAGGGAGCACTCAAACCTCCAACGGTTGAGCCGCGCGGACCATGAGAAGAAGCCCTAAACCGCGCGGCTACCCCGTGCGGCCATCAGATTAATGACTCACCCTGTATTTTTACGCAAACAGACCATTGTTATCTGTAGCCGTACCAAAGAAATTTAACCACGGGGGCTACACCCCACGTTATCAGTACCGATAAAATGTTCCGAACAGGTTGGACATTTTTTGCCGCCATCACCATAAAGCTCGAGCTTGTCTCATAAGAAATCCGACGGTAAGAAGGGCAACTGTGTAAAAGTACGTTGAATATTGCCGCTTCCAACTCTGGAAGCCCAGGAAGCAAATCGGAACTAGCAACAACATTTTTTTCGTGATTATTTAATCGACATTATGGACGAGAAAATTGCGCTAAACAGTGAGCACCACTTCTGAAGTCCTTGACGTTAGACACTCGGCTGGTCCACTAAAGGCTATAAGACTGCTGAGCAAATGGCTGAGCGGTTTGTGGCAAGCAAGTTGCCGTAGTGTGGCTGAACTAGGTGAGTTAGACGTGGCCATGGGGGGAGTGGAGTGACAGTTGAGCTGCGAGCGACCAGCGGCTGGCCGATGGGTTGCTGGGAACGGTCAGCATGGAACTCATAATTGGTGGGGGAGAGAGATTGCAGCGGCGTACTTGCAAAATAGACCTAAGACTATCAAGTGAGTGTAAATAATAAAAAACTCGAAACACTAACTGAAAATACTAAAATGACTTACGGGCATCCTACAGAACATCTAAAGACAGATGTTGATTCGCAGCAGTAAGAGGAGCTCATTCAAAATTAAACTGTGCCTGTAAAAATATTATTGGCAAAATGTATTAACATTCTAACTATCATTCTTTAAAACTCCTTAACTAATGAAGCAGACGTCATTAAATACATATGGTAGCCTTACGTCGTTTTAAAGTTCTTCACACCAGCAATAAAGAGAACAAGTCACATTTATTGTTAAACAAGTAAGTGAACAGCTATAAGCAATTCAATCAGTAATATAAAGAAATGTGCCTTAATTCAGATTTATCGACATGAACAAAATTGATAAACTAACTTCACAATCACAGAAAGTTATCCCACTGATTCCTATGTTTATTTAGCGATCCTTAAATGTTTCAACGTATATAGTGCTATCATTTTGACTAGTATAGTGTTGCAACACTAATATCTATGAAGTTATAGTTTTGACTAATTTTACTAAACTTGTGGTTTTGACTAATTAGCTACAACGCCCGATGTGGCAAAGAAAGCTAATAAATACGTATATGGAACGATTTTTGATATATCGTTTATTTTTCAGCCCCTGTTGCACACTTTTACATTTAAAAAAAATGTGGATCTGAGACCGAAAAGCCCTCAAGGGTGTCGTTATAGATTTATTGTGCTACGAACGGTTTCGTTTTTAGGACATCTTCAGGATACCGATTTGAGCTCAAGTCACGGCAAATATGATCTGGTTGTCATATGTAACGTTAAAGGCAGAAACCAGAAACAATAATCACAAACTCTCTGCCAACCGCCTGGCGAATGTATGGCGAGGAGGAACTGCATGCTGGGTACAGTAAACATTCATTCCACGACTCTATCTCGGCACGCAGAAACTCGATCGAAACAATAAATATGTTACAATAGACCTGATATGGATTTTATTGATCTATAAAATTACGAGCAGTATCAACTGTGGTGCTCAACAGATCAAGGTAACAGGAAATTTTAAAATGACGCTCTACATTTGACAATTTCGTGCAAGGTCTCGCCTCCACCTCCCTCCTCACCTGACTTACGATGAACTACTCTAGTCAAATTATTTAATACTCACAAAAATTGTCATAATCAATACTACACTAATTGGATAGGCAGTTGTACATCTCGCAATTTAGGATATGTAACTAATATGTCGGCAGGAAAAGAGAAGAGTTAATGAAAATCATCCACGAGGTGACACCCGGTTCATACATCTTTTGTCTACGGCGTAGAAAACCAACCAGGCCAGAAGTGGCCATAGGTCAGAGTATCACAAAGGAAATGTATACTCGAGAACACATACTTAATGACAAGACTAGTACACTATGAGACCAAAAGTATCCGAACACCACCAGAACATACGTTTTTCATATTAGGTGCATTGTGCTGCCACCTACTGCCAGTTACTCCATATCCATATCAGCGACCTCAGTTGTCATTATACATCGTGAGAGAGCAGAAACGGGCGCCGGCCGGTCTGGCCGTGCGGTTCTAGGCGCTACAGTCTGGAGCCGAGCGACTGCTCCGGTCGCAGGTTCGAATCCTGCCTCGGGCATGGATGTGTGTGATGTCCTTAGGTTAGTTAGGTTTAATTAGTTCTAAGTTCTAGGCGACTGATGACCTCAGAAGTTAAGTCGCATAGTGCTCAGAGCCATTTGAACCATTTTGAACATCATCGCTTTCGCCGCTGACGAACTAGGAACGGGCGCTACGCGGAACTCACGGGCTTCGAACGTGGTCAGGCGATAGGGTGTCACTTGAGTCATAGGTCTGTACGCGAGATTTCCACACTCCTAAACATCCCTAGGTCCACTGTTTCCGATGTGATAATGAAATGGAATCGTGAAGCGACACGTACAGCACAAAAGCGTACAGGCCGACCTCTTCTGTTGACTGATAGAGACCGCCGACAGTTGAACAGGTTCGTAATGTGTAATAGGCACACATCTATCCAGACCATCACATAGGGATTCCAAAATGCATCAGGATCCACTGCAAATACTCTGACAGTTAGGCGGGAGGTCAGAAAACTTGGATTTGTCGAGTGGCTGCGCAGAAGACACGCCAGTAAATGCCAGACGACGCCTCGGTTGGTGTAAGGACGTAAACACTGGACGACTGAACAGTGGAAAAACGTTGTGTGGAGTGTCGAATCACGGTACACAATATGGCGATCCGATGGCACGGTATGGGTGTGGGAATACCCGGTGAGCGACATCTGCCAGTGTGTTAGTGCCAACAGAAAAATTCGGAGGCGGTGATGTTATGGTGTTGTCGTATTTTTCATGGAGGGGGCTTGCATCCCTTGTTGCTTCGCGTGGCACTATCATATCACAGGTATATACTGTTGTTTTAAACACCTTCTCGATTCACACTGTTGAAAGACAATTCGAGGTCGGTGATTGCATCCTTCAACACTATGGGGCACCTGTTCATAATGCACGGCCTGTGGCGGAGTGGTTACACGACAATAACATCCCTGTAATGGACTGGCCTGCACAGGGTCCTGACCTGAATCCTATAGAACACCTTTGGGATGTTTTGGAACGCCGACTTCGTGCCAGACTCAATCGATCGACATCGCTACCTCTCCTCAGTACAGCACTCCCCGAACAATGAGCTGCCATTCCCCAAGAAACCTTCCAGCACCTGATTGAATGTATGCCAGCCTGATTATTATGGGCCAACACCATATTGAATTCCAGAATTACCGATGGAGGGCAAGTGTTACAATAATTTGACAGTCACGAACATTTACTGCGTTTGATTTTGATTTCTAGCAATTTTGTTTCCAAATTTACGTAGCTGCTATTGGTTCCCAATACAATGACATCAATCACATCTGCTCGAACCGTCAGTAAACTTTTTAAACCCTGTAAGCTATGAAGTTAACCTGGTAGTACTAGGCAGTCGTAATTAAAAGCTGTAGGCGGTTATAGAAAAATTAGTTTCTGAACATAGAAAAAATTTCGCTATAAACTTTATGGCGAATTCTTTTATATTTTAATTCCCTTATTCTTCACTCTAAAGGAAGTAGACGTATCATTCTGTTATTTTCTTAAGAAACAACAGATAATTATAATACGTGGAATGACTACTGATATGCGTGATTCAGTCAATGCCATTGCTCATTTTTCTGTGCAGATTGTTCGGCCGTCTTGAGAAAAGTGGGTATCAATATCGCCATTGGAATAACGTTAAGCGATCAAAATTCTTTTCAAACTACGGTTTGCGATGTGATTATAGGATACTGAAGTATGCTTGTGGCTTCACCTATCGATTCTTTTGTCATATTGTTCATTATTGCCAGTAGCAATTGTGGTGTCACCGCCAGACACCACACTTGCTAGGTGGTAGCCTTTTAAATCGGCCGCGGTCCATTAGTATACGTCGGACCCGCGTGTCGCCACTGTCAGTAATTGCAGACCGAGCGCCACCACACGGCAGGTCTAGAGAGACGTCCTGCCACTCGCTCCAGTTGTACAGCCGACGTTGCTAGGAAAGGTTCACTGAGAATTACGCTCTCATTTGCCGAGACGATAGTTAGCATAGCCTTCAGCTAAGTCAATTGCTACGACCTAGCAAGGCGCCATTTATCCTTTGCTATGTATCTAATGAAGTATGTACAGTAACAAGAACAATGTTCACCAATTGTGGATTAAAGTTAAGTATTCCAGAAGCTACGTACTTTTCTTTATAGCATTCATTACGTATCCTGTTTCAGACCTCACGCCATCCTACGTGAGCTTATAGCGTGCATTTCGGCTTCCTCAAACAACACGGTGTTGGCACTTCTGCCGACACTTCAGCAATATTAAGAATTCTTGCTCTTCAACTACTAAAGTGGACTATCAGTATTCAGTGTCTTCAGGGAGGTGGAAATTATGAAATCTTAAACCGAAATAAATGAATGTTGCGAATTGCAAACTTAAGGTGACGGTTTCATTGCCATTTGTAATTGCAATACCGTTGAGGTACGTTTAGCTCATTCCCCCTTGTGGGACATACTATAATATATCATCTACTGCATTATAAGTTATTATCAAATCAGTTAAACACTCTGAGATTTCGTGAGAACAGTTTAATTATTGCAATATGCTTTCAGGTTTTTGTTAAGACATCACTATCAAAGGTTATAAAAAACTCGAAGATAAAAGTGTTGTCGGTAAAAAAAAAGACATTATACATTTTCACCTACTGGAAAGTACAAAAATGGCTTCAAGATTACCAAATGCTGAATGTCGTTACTGTGAGTCAGTAGAATCCTGTCCAAATGGATACATACTATCTAGTCAACGTTCCTTCACGACAGGGAAGCGCAAACCGACTTGTCCTGTAATGAGGCAACTGTTTGTGAACCAGAATAAGCGTTTAACCTATTACGTAGTACAAATAATTGCACCAGAAAAAAAATACATGAAATTTACAATACGCTTTACAAAACGTATTTTTAAAACAAATTTCGTGGTGTGCAGCCTCTCTTCTACAGTCTTTTCAACTGATATAATGTTTAACCTCGTTTTAAAGTGGTTTAGTATCGTTTCGCGCAACTTCATATGGTTCAAATGGTTCAAATGGCTCTGAGCACTATGGGACTTAACCTCTGAGGTCATCAGTCCCCTAGAACTTAGAACTAAATAAACCTAACTAACCTAAGGATATCACACACATCCATGCCCGAGGCAGGATTCGAACCTGCGACCGTAGAGGTCGTGCGGTTCCAGACTGAAGCGCCTAGAACCGCTCGGTCACCCCGGCCGGTCAACTTCATATGGTTTATCACATAGTATTACAATTGCTTCACCTTGTCTTTGTGGCATTTTGTGTTATTCGTCACTATTTTTTGTGCAACTTGGCGTTGTTCCACCTTTTTTTCGCAAATCCACCATGCTTTTGGATTGCTTTGCCTAGTTTTTGAATTACCTGTAAAAGTAATTGGTTAGGTGCAAATCCTCGGATTGACCTATCACACTCATCTTGTGTTGGTCTAGAAATTCATGTAGCCTCCATCTGATTGTGTTATCGTTCTTCCTATGCGTGAGTGAGAGGCGTATTTTTGTCTTGTCTTCCGCAAGTTCATCGTGGGCAGCCCCTCCTCATTCAGGTGATAGTGAATTTGAAAGAGCTGGCGAGTTACGGGCTGTGACCTCATATCGCCTACGTCAGTGTTCCCTTGCTGTCGTACGTACCCCAGTGCCTTCTCCCCACGACCAGAAAGTGGATTCACTTCTGCTGCATCACTCTTCACTTGCGATAACACAGTTTGGGAATCTACTTCTGTTGCTCGGGGCTGCGATCCACGAAGTCTTTTCCCACTGCGTTGCCTTTTTTCTACTCGCAGTTCGGTAATTTCGGTGTCAGTCTAGTAACTCTGTCTAGTAATTCGATCCATAACTTCTACTCAGGTACTAAAATATTCAAAGGTAATAATTCGCTCTTTCTGTCACCCGAAAAGAATACGTCTTCCGCACTACAAGACTTAAGCAACATTTACGTTCCAACTCCACATTGAAACGTGGGACTTAGGGAAAGCAGGAAAAGGTGTGAACGGGAAATAATTGTTTTGAAACAAATATTTAAAAAAAAATTAACTGAAACATAAGCTACACTGACAGCTGAAGGCCTTATTAAGAAATAATTCAAATTATTCGTCAGCTGAAGGCCACGAGCAATACTTCAGAACAATTAATGGCTGAAGGTCTGAGGTACAAATGAGGAAGACAATTACATTTTTAAAATATAGAAATAATTTTTTAAAACAATCATTTCAAAAAAATGACTGTAACACAAGCTACACTGACAGATGAAGGCCTTATTAAGAATGAATTCAAATTATTCGTCGGCTAAAGGCCACGAGCAATACTTCAGAACAATTAACGGCTGAAGGCCTGAATTACAAATGAGGAAGACAATTACACGTTAAAAAATACAAAAATAATTTTTTAAATAGTCATTAAAAAATTGACTGTAACACAAGCTACACAAGGACTTATTAATAAGAACTGAAATTATTTGTCGGCTGAAGGCCACAAGTAATAGGAATTATTTAAACAAAATATTATTTTTAAACAATTGACACAAGCAGACCAAATAAAAGATGGAGTCATCCACAGACAGTGCTCCAAGGATCGACCTGAGAAAAGTCACTACAGCTCCGTAAGCGGTGAGAAAGGTAGGCAAGAGTTATGCTCAACGAACAGGATGGCAACTCAAACTAGGGACAGTTTAAACGCCGATCAATGCTCTTACCAAATCCACCTAACGTGTGATAACCAGTCCGAAAACGGAATAATTCAAGCGAGGGCGAAGTGACAGACAGCACTGCGTCTTCAGAATCCGGTGTTTTAAACATCGAAATGCAGAAGGAACCACTACAACCAAGGTAGACAAAAGAAACCACAATCCACACCGCAATCAAGGAGGCTGTCGAACTACACGTCATGCCAGACAGCATCGGCAAGAAGAGGAAAAGTACACAGCCGCAAAATACACTACCCTCCAGGGCACGTAACTGGGGCGTTAGCGGCCATTAGGCAGTAAAATACCACTGGTTGCAGTTCACCAATAATGACACACAGTTCAAAAACTAATAAAAGGCAGTAGAAGATGGCTAAAAGATTCCGCCAACTCGACACGCTCCATTTGTTGCTGTTGTCTCATGGCGAAGCTGCGAGCTGCAACACACGAACAAACGGCGTGATCACGAAATAGTGGAGGTCTCACTACTGGATTATTATTCACTACACTCAACGTCCTGGGTCCAGTGGACAACAAGGTTGTGGCTCTCGCAACTAAAGCCCCTCGATCCTTCAGTGCTGCGTGCCGCCAGTGGTCCCGGCATGTCCCGTGCTGCTGGACGTCTCTGCTGCTCTGTCCCAACCAAACTACCGACACACCCGACCTGGGAAACACTTCACGTCCTTTCAAAGATAGTACGGGTATAAGATATCAATAAACGCTGCTGTTGCCACTCGCAGACAGACAACGCTAGCAAACATAGTGGCGCCAGTAAACAGAAGAAGAAACAGAGACGCCACCATCCCTATTACACGATGCCAACATACCAACGGCACCAACGAGAGCCGCACACGTTAATATTTACGTTCTGATTCCACATAATTAACTTCTTTAAAGTTAGTACCGCCAGTAGACTTTTTTATTTGCAGTGTTACATTTACACGATCATGATTTCGGCTTCAAAGTGCCATTATCAAGTGTATTAATGTTATACAGTGCCTAAGATGGCATACTGTCGTCTTTAAAATACACTTTTAGACACTTGTTTTACCAGAGATATTGACCCTTAGACAATGTCTCTAATAGTGTATTTTAAATACGACAGTATGCCACCTTAGACACTGTATAGCATTAAAACACTTGATAATGGCACTTTGAAGCCGAAATCATGATCGTGTAAATGTAACACTGCAAATAAAAAACAGTCTAATGTCGGTACTAACTTTAAAGAAATATATTATGACTGTGGCCCCACATTATGAAAAAGCCACATAATTAACTCCTTCTAAAACACTTGATAATGGCACTTCGAAGCCGAAATCATGATCGTGTAAATGTAACACTGCAAATAAAAAACAGTCTAATGGCGGTACTAACTTTAAAGAAATATATTATGACTGTGGCCCCACGTTATGAAAAAAACACATAATTAGCTCCATCTCTTTCACAGTCGTCCTACACCTCTTCTTCCTGATGGATTGTACTTGTTCACAACGACTGTCTTCATCCATTCACTTGAGATGCTGTCTCCATTCATCCCTGCAGTCTTCAGTCTTCTCATTTAAACTATAAATACCCAAACTGCTTCAATGTCGTCATTTTCATATGGTTTATCCTTTATCAACCTTTCAAAGTTCTTAAAAATGCTATTTTTCCTGACTGTACCTTCCAGTTCCAGGACTCGCTGCCATAAAGTACACAGCCACTGCCATACTTTTATACAGTTTCAGTTTTCTGGTTTGTCTAACTACATCTTTTTTAAGTTCTGTTTATAGTTCCACATATATGTTGTTGAAATTTGTTAGTTTTCTTTGCCTAAATAACTGAAATTGGAGACTTTCTTAAGTACCTTCTTTTTGATAACAATCTTAGATGTAATTTGGAATTTTCTGTAGAGGGCATTAAGTTTTGTTTTAGTTGCAGATATTTTTACATGGAAATGTTTTGTTCCCAACTCAAATGACGACATTCACACTGTTGTAAGTCTGTCTCTGTATTTTGTAATATAATTTCATCATCAATATATAACATAGCAATTAGATGGTAGTTTCTCCTCGTACCGGTGCTTTTCCTCATCAGACTGCTATATAAAATTCGGTTAACGTTTGGATGAATTGAAATATTCGTTCACCTACCCAAAAGTTATAATCATTTGTTTGTTAATAAGAATGTGAGGTAAATGTAAATGTCATGTGGCTAGGGCCTTCCGTCGGGTAGACCGTTCGCCTGGTGCAAGTCTATCTAGTTGACGCAACTTCGGCGACTTGCGTCTCGATGTGGATGAAGTGATGATGATAAGGACAACACAACACTCTGTCCCTCCGACCCAGCCGGGAATCGAACCCGGGCCGTTAGGTATGACATTCCATCGCGCTGACCACTCAGCTACCAGGGCGGACAGAATGTGAGGTGAAACGGAAGGTTTACGGGATAGCATAACCTTGTTAGTACCCTAGACTTGCATTCGGGAGGACGACGTTCCTAACCCGCGTATGGCCATCCTGATTTAGGTTTCCCGTGAGTTCCCTAGTTCGGCTCAGATAAATGGTAGGATGGTTCCTGTGAAAGGACACGGCCGACTTCCTTCCCTGATCCGATGGGACCGATGAAAACGCTGTTTTGTCTCCTCCCCCGAATCAACCAACCAACCTGCTCGGTACCGTTATCAGCGCGTATCAGAAAACTATGGTTGATATAGCCTCGCCGGTTGACCAAAGTCTCTCGCTTCCCCTCTGAAATCTTATGATTGAGTCCTCCACCTCGACAAAATAAAATCTCCGCTTACTTGAACGTACTAATTTCTTGCGCAGCATGTGGAACATGTCCGTAAATGTGGTACTAATCCGAAAACAATGTCCGCAAACGTTGTCCTTTTCCTTTTATTTCAAACCATGACGAATTTCGACCCCCAAATTACTATCTACACACAGAAACACATGTGCTCGCTGACGACGCCTAACAGACAGGGTGGTCCATCTGAAGTTTTGGATGAGTCTATCTCGAAAACTATACATCGGGCAAAAATAATAAGACAAGTTCGTAAGCTCAAAGAGGGACATCGAATGATACTACACGTGACCCCCCAGCCCCCACCCCCTTGGGTGGGTTGAGGGGAAACTTTTAAATCTTAAATGGAATCCTCCATTTCTGATTGCAGTTTCGGATTCTCCATAAAAAAGTAATGAAGTTTTGTCTGAAATATTTTTTTAAACCATTGACAGCTTGCGCTGAAATCGAAAAAAAATTAAAATTGGGGAAGAACTCCGATTTATTTATAAGGACGCATCAAATCGATACGAAATGTGCACCAATTCTTTCATTACGTCAAATTAAGCTTTTTTTTTTTTTTTTTTTTTTTTTTTTTTTTTTTTTTTTCAAACCGTATCCTACCCGCCACTATTTATGATGGAGGGAGGCGGAATGGTATTAAAATTACGTTGGGGAACTCTTCACAATTGCATTACTCACCGGCTGTGGCACTACCGTGGCCAAACTGCGAACTATGGCTCAGTACAAAAGGTCGGTGCAATGCGATCAGACGTCACTTCACTTTCAGATTGAGAACCGTGAACATCAACTGACGAAAGAAGTTTATTCTTTAGCAAAACATGGCTCACTATCCTCCTACAGAGATTGTTGATATGATGTTAATTTTAGGTGAATACCATAACAATTACGCTGCAGCTGCGCAATTGTATGCGAATCGTTTCCTAAACAGCGAAAAAATAATTCGAAATTGCACTCAACGAGCTCGAAATGGATACATGCATCGTTCACCTCGTTATCGTGAATACAATGAAAATGACACTCTTACGCTTACCGCTCTCGCCGGTGTTCAACTGGATTCCGAGATTAGTAGTCGTGCGATTGAAAGACAAACTGGGATACCGAAATCTAGTGTTTTGAGGATTCTGTTAGGCACATAAATATCGTGCGTATCATATCACACTGACACAAGCATTAACGCCGAAAGGTATGCAAATATGCGTGCATTTCTGCCAATGGGCCTTGGAAATAATAAGAGGTGACAATGATTATTTTAGATACATTATGTTCACCGATGAAGCCACATTCAAACCAATGGCCTATTAAACCGTCATAATTGTCATTATTGGTACCCTGTCAATCTACATTGGCACAGACCCGTTGAAAATCAACACAAATGGTCGTTAATGGTCTGGTGTGGAATTTTAAACGCTTACTTGGTAGGACCGCATTTTTTTTATCGAAATGTTACTGGGGAATTTTATTTACAACTTCTCCGTGATGGTTTGTTGGAGCTAATGGAAGATGTTGAGCCCGCATCTCGTGGTCGTGCGGTAGCGTTCTCGCTTCCCACGCCCGGGTTCCCGGGTTCGACTCCCGGCGGGGTCAGGGATTTTCTCTGCCTCGTGATGGCTGGGTGTTGTGTGCTGTCCTTAGGTTAGTTAGGTTTAAGTAGTTCTAAGTTCTAGGGGACTGATGACCATAGATGTTAAGTCCCATAGTGCTCAGAGCCATTTGAACCATTTTGAAGATGTTGATTTAGAAACTAGGCGACGAATGTGGTTCCAGAAGGACGGAGCAGCTCCCCATTATGCGAAAAATGCCCAGAGCGTTTTAAATTTACGGTATCCTGATCGGTGGATAGAATGCGGTGGACCAATTCAGTGGCCTCCATGTTCAGCACACGTAACATCTCCAGATTTTTTTTTTTTTTGTGGGATTATTTAAAAAATATTGTATATGAAAGACAGCCCACAACCAGAAACGATATGGAGCAACGCATTCGAAGAGCGTGTGCAGCCATACCACGGGATGTGCTGCTCAAAACAGTGGACAATTTCGTAGACGATTGACTTTATGCATTGAAACAAATGGGGATAATTTTGAACAATTTCTCCGTGATTAATTTCATTAATTGAGCACAACAAATTGTGAGAGGCAAGGGGACACACACTAATGAAGCACCCCAACATTTGAGGGGCAAGGGGACTCACACTAATGAAACACACCATGGGAACATCATTCTACTACGTCCAAGTCGTTGTTTATGGGTACCACTAAAAGTAGGATACAGTACATTTTGTACAAAAATGGCTTAATTTGGTGTAACGAAAGAAATGGTGCACATTTTTACCCATATGACGCGACTTTCTCGTATCATTCTAAATAAATCAGTGTTCTTCCCCAATTTTACCTTTTTCTCAATTTCAGAGCCATCTGTCAATGGTTTAAAACATGTTTCAGACACAACGGGTGTTTCCATTTAAGATTTAAAGTTACTCCGGCCTCCACCCAAGGGGGTGGGGGCTGGAGGTCACGTGTAGTATCATTTGATGTCCCCCTTTGAGCTTACGAACTTGTCTTATCCACTATTTTTATCCGATCCATAGTTTTCGAGATAATCTCATCCGAAACTTCAGATGGACCACCCTGTATATCGCTACATAATGGCCTTGAAAACCGGAACTGATTTTGGTTTTCAGTAAGAAGGAAAGGGCAACTGTAACGGTCATTTTCTTCAGAATCCTTGAATGTACCTCATGTCAACATATGGTAGCACGTGTTAAGGTGAAACAGGGAGATAGCGTCTCGCTGGGAAAATTCCATCTAATCGCTCATTCTTTCCTCCCCACGGAACTGATTTGTTTACGGAAGAATACAGGCTATAATTCGTGTGAATTCATGAGTAGTTCCTATTGGTTCAGTCGGTTCTCTGCGTCACTAATCGTGTACAATAGGCGAGGAATACTTATCTTTGCAGCAATCGAAAATACTATTTATGGATCAGCCAGAACTGCTGTACGTTCAGGGAACTGTGATTTTAAAGGGAAAGCAGATTAATGTTATCAAATGTCACCGTTCGCTATACATCGAACGTTATACGCAACCCATAATTCACAGCAGGTCAGCAAACGAGAGCGCCGTGACATTTGTGTCAAAAGAGATAAATACGTCTACTATCAGTGTCAAAATACTCGTATTTCCGGGCTGGTGTATTGGCGCCGTGCCGGCGACGCGACAGCAATATGCGAGCGTGGTACGGCTGATGCGTCATGTCCCTTCCTTTTCAGCTGAAATAAAACGATGAATTACTTGGCTGAAATTCACAAAACGTGTGCTGAAACTCGTTTTGCCAGAGAATGTTGCGTTCACCGCACTTTGTCTCAGAACTGTAGATCAACGCAAAGCAGTGAGAACTGTTTTAACTTCGAACACTGTTATCGATGTACTGACTCACGGCCATAAAGAGAGTCAGTCAAATTTTCGATGATCTATTGTAAAAAGTCTGGTTTCGATTGCTATTACATTAGATCTCTGTCAGTCTCCTGTGGTATGTTGTAGCAACTTGTACTCATTAATGGTTCTCCACCACTCACTTAGTCTTCGTAGTCCACGTGATGACTAGGTTACAGTACTATGGTGGCTTTCCTTTTTTCCACAGAATACGCGTCAGCAATAGAAATAAAATAAATTTGTCTCCAACTAAGCTTCACCAGCCAGCGGTTGTTCTACGCTGATGAAACGGGACAGCTTGTTAACATGTCCGTTACATAAACTATTCGGTAAAAAAAAAAAAAGTACGGCGACGGCGGAAAAACACGACTCTGCAAAAGGCACAAAAACTATTGAAAGTTCGAAACTGTTTGGACAAACACTAGAACAAAAGATGCTGCAGGACAAGCAAATTCTCTGACAACGGGAACCACTTGAATTATTATTAACTCCCATTACGCTAATGCTATTGTCAGTGATTGTCAGCGAATTCCACACCATGGTTAGGAAACGGGGTACAGAGACGGTTTAATATTCAGTCGACGAACAGATCGTTAGCGAAGGAGATCAACTGGTTTGTAGATGTAGGAAGGGGGATGAAACCAGTCGTGTCCTTCTCAAAGGAACCACACAAGCATTTGCCTTAGTATATTTGGCAAAATTAAGTGGGACGTGTATATCAATGGCACGAAGGGGATTTGAGCTGATTTCCTCCCAGATGTGAGTCTGGTGTGCTGACCACTGAGCAACCTCGCTTGGGTAGTGCGGATGCTAGAAAACTGAAAGAAAAGAAGCGCTGGTAGGTTCCAGGCCTCACCAACATATGTGTAAAAGCAGTGCAAAGTGCCATCACGTTTTCGTGTAATCTTTCAAACTTGTTATCGGTTGAATTGTTAGTTTTTCATACGATTTCAGTAAAGAGAGCTGCTACTAGTAGGGGGACAAAACCGGTATCAGTGCATTTTGTTAGTGTGGAATTCAGGAGCAAACTTGATTGATCAATGTCCCTCGGCTTAACCTATTGTTCTGCTTATTGATTTGTGACCCTCAGAGGGTTGATTTATGACCCCTTCTGAGAAACCCCCCAAACCTCCTCCATGCCCCTCCTCCTCCTCCTCCTCCATCCCTCTCGGAAATCCTATCACTAATACAAGCACACCTTTCATATAAAGTTAATTGACTAACTAATTAAATCTATGGATTAATCAATCCCTCCCTTTCTGGGAAATCCCTCAGCGCCCTCTCTCCCCATTCCCCATCACTACCGCCACCTGGAAATTGTCTGTAAAAGGACTCTGTTGAGTCGCTATTCGGCGGGAAATCGATTGTAGTGTCTGGAATATTGATTAAACAATTTCCAGTAGACAAGTGAATGTGTGGTATATTATTTATTATTCAGTTTATTGGATACAAGGTGGTGTATGAAATATAGTTTACTCATCAATTTAAAGAATTTGGTGGGAAATCGATTGCAGTGAATTGAATATTGTTTAAACAATTTCTGGTAGACAAGGCAATGTGTAGAATATTATTTCCTTAGACAAATATGGGATATAAGATGGTGCTTTTAATATAGGAACTTGTAAAGAAATACTGAACGTTGACAAGTCAGGGAGAGACAGTCACCAAGCAGTAAGCCAATCAATCTACTTGGAGGGAATAACTATCAATCGCAAATACCCATCATATAGAATTTTCTCACGCAACACACACACACACACACACACATCTACTTCTGTCACTGCTCTGCCAGCACACTGGCTAGTTCATTCAGCTATCCAGAGGGCGCTGTGAATCCTGCCACCAGGAGTTGTCCCTGCAGCTGTGTAGCTTTGTGCATTAGCGGACTAGCTGGCCAACCAGAACTTTTCTCTGCACGCACCACTCACTACAGCCTGAAACCGGAATTATTAATTCGTCCCAGCCACTGGCTACCGCTGCACGCCAAATGATGTTGTCCTAGGAAACTAGCCAAGTATTTACCACAGTAATTACAATTAAGTATCGCAGGTTCGAATCGTGCCTCGGACATGGATGTGTGTGATGTCTTTAGGTTAGTTAGGTTTAATTAGTTCTAAGTTCTAGACGACTGATGAGCTCGGAAGTTAAGTCGCATAGTGCTCAGAGCCATTTGAACCATTTTTGAATGATTAAATATTACGATTGCAGCCTCAATCTGATGACATTCAACAATGATCGAAGTATCACAAATACATTCTCTGGATGGCTGTGGCTCTGAAGATATCAATATCTATACACTTTTTATGACTGATCATAATTCTTCACATTAAATCTTTCATATTCCTTACAGCTATCCATTCGTTTAAGTCCACATCAGATCCATACCTCTCTTATGACAGGCATTGTCATTTTCTTTGAAAATGTCACAACAATGACCACAGTAACTTAACATCCCATCATGTACCTTGTAAGCCTGCTGATTAAAGCAAATCTATCACACACCCCCTGAGTAGGATAACACTTCACCAATAGCTGTATGCCAATGTTATGTCATCCTACATAAAAAGCAGTCTCTGTTCTACAAGTACACACAAGAGTCGTTAATGCTATCCACGATAAAAATTAAACAAGCTTTCTGAATCGAGGTATGCTATTGCTTCGGAACAAAGTGGTCTTCCACACAAATAGCGTGGCGTTGAATACAGATGGTGATAGCTGGCCTGTGTATTAACAGACTGAAAGTCCAGGTACACATTGCCAGCGGCGTAGGCTAGAAATAAAATTGCACTTCTCACTGAATTTAGAAAGTGACTCTGCTGCCATTATTCTGATATTTTCAACTCTCTCATCCTGCTGCTAGATATTTTTCACACTTATAAATAGTATTTGTAATGAATTATGTCTCTATGCTATGCAGACAGTGTAACAGAGGTACTGAGATATATATTGATGAATGGAGTTATAGAATACTTGTAGTATCCATACACCATGCCAGGAACGTGCTGGGAAGAGGGAAATGATCGTAAAATATAAACACAAACAAATAGCAGTAGTGTCTGGTATATGAAATTACTCACCATGCTGCATTAACTCCATGATCAGACACACTCTCTTCCACACACTACATTTGTCAAGCAAATGTATGTACAGGGTTTGCAGTACCTCACGAACCCCTATCTTAGACACACTGCAGCTATGAAACTGAATAGTCGACATACACGATTTATGTCCAAGATATGGCAGAGAAATGGAGTATTTCGCCTACATCTTCGTTCATCTAGACAAGGATTCTGCAGTAAGTTTTCCATCGGTTTGGTGAACATAATACATCACACATGTGTTGGAAGACCACTGGTACTGTGGTATGGAGAGGTTTAATGTTAAGGATTGCTAGTAGATAGCACTGTAGTCACACACAGAACACGCAATTGTACCACGCAACTGATGCAACCTGGGAACACAATGGAAAAATGATTAAATGTGTGAAATGTGGCCTGTCACAACATCTCCCTCCCTCTAGAATGCTTCGTCAGTCTACCATTAAATCATACCTTATTACAACCCCTCTCAACCAATTACTCCATCTACTTTCTACCATCCTTTAACGGAGGTCCATGTCAGTTTAGAGGCTGGTGGTTCTCTTTTCCAGTAAAGCATCAAAGACACCATTCTACTTGTGTAGATCGATATTACCTCAATAAACACGCATCAGAGTGATGTTAAAAGCCATGCAACAACTGTTGGCTCTAAGTACTATGGGACTCAACTGCTGTGGTCATAAGTCCCCTAGAACTTAGAACTACTTAAACCTAACTAACCTAAGGACAGCACACAACACCCAGCCATCACGAGGCAGAGAAAATCCCTGACCCCGCCGGGAATCGAACCCGGGAACCCGGGCGTGGGAAGCGAGAACGCTACCGCACTGCAACAACTGTTCTCTAAGGCATTTGGTGGCTAATATTGTATGGTTGTAATTGGTATAGAGTACAGAGAAGCACACTGTAAATGCCGCTTGTTGGTTTTAAAATACCTAAACAGTCTTGCACATAGTCAAACACGTAATCCATTCTGTAGTTATGTATTGCAGCACCCCATATGGTAATATAACGCTCTTTACTAAAGCACAATCTATAAACATCCGTAAAGTGCTTACTAATAACTTTGTGGTCATGCCTGGGCTTGTGATCCGACATATAGAAACTTATTACATTAGGTGGTCATCCACGTTACACATTCTCTTCCAGTTATCTTATCACTGTCGATGAAAAATAGTTGTTTCCCTCGTTCCCAGTGCTTCCATGTCAACTTCTTCTCACATTTCTCTTGCTGTCACACAACTCGTTCACATGCACAAGAATTTTCCTGCAGGAAGCAGAAGACACGAAAGTGCTCCCTCATTTCCCCTCATTTTCCCAGAGTTTTGGTGTATTTTCCCTCAATTAACAGATATTTTCCACCAATTTTGGACAGAGCGAGATGTTCGAGTGATTAGCACCCTGGACTCGCATTTGTAAGGATGGCAGTTCAAACGCGTGTCTGGCCATCCTGACTTAGATTTTCCTTCATTTCCCTAAATCACTTCAGGCAAATGCTGGGATGGTTCCTTTGAAAGGGCACGTCCAACTTCCTTCCCCATCCTTCCTTAATCTAATGCGACTGATGACCTCGGTCGTTGGTCCCATCCTTCCAAACCAATCAACCATCCTGAATGATGGGCTACGTCAGTTTTCGTAATTTTATCGATTTTGTGCATCTTCTCACCACGTATTCTAAAATTCCTTCGGAAATATGGTACATTTGTCAACACTCACCTGGCAGCTGGCAGGTGGCGTTTCGTGCGCATTTTGCAATCGCATATTTGTGTGTGATCAGAAGGAATCAACTAACAATACGCGACCTCTGGTCTGGGGAACTGCGTGCGGTCATTGGGACATGAGTACAAGATGTGCGAGTGTTCCAGTGATCCCCGACATCTACCATAAGAACTACTACTACTACTATGGAATGAATGTATTTTAAGTGTACCATAATTACTGCCTCTCAATACATTGAAGTACACTCTGTCTTGCAGTGATATTTGTTTTTGTTACTATCCTTCTTACCCCCTACTTCGTCCTGGTAAAGCTGAGATCTGAGATAACGAACTTAGGGGTTACACAGTGCTTTAAAGGCCCTATCGCAACACGAAATTCATGATTCATAGATGTTTTGTTTCCGATGTTGGTACTGCGAGCGCACACACCAGTCGACTCACTCCACAAGTTGATTAAGGACATAGGATACAGATGGACTAAAATTTGAAACTTTCAGCTACGTCCAACATAACGAAATTCTTACAAAGTGGCCTAACTCTGTAAGTATCCAGCTATTGGAGGCACAGGGAACCAAATCCAGAAGAGTTTGGGAACAAAGCAGTTTCAGAATCGAATCCCACTAAATGTACCAGTCCTAGTATCCACCAATAGAATGAAGGGAAAACCTACATACAGGTACAAAGGGGATAGATTTAAATCAAAAGAATAATATGTTCAGGGGAATGGGAGGGGGTCATAAATGATGAATCAAGTTTTCCCCTGAATGTATGCAACCTGCACTAACAATGCACTGATAGAATCTGTGCCCCCTACTATTCTATCTGCTGATATTTCATGGAAAGGGCCACCTACTCGTTAAAACATCTGGTATTAATTAAATTAATTAATTCACCAAGAAAGAATCTCTTATTATAATGAACCACTGATAATCCGAAGCAGTCATTCTGCCGTTACCAGTGTACAGCCCTTCCACTGTTAGCGAAGAAGAAACAAAGTACAACTACAGAAATAACTTACATGTACCAAGAATAGTTTCACTAATAAATCGCAACATGTTTTTTAGTCAGGGTGTGAAAAAATACTCTAAATTGCTTGTTTCACTTAAATAGTAACATGTAGTAGACTCTTTAAAAAGTACCATCGAAGCGAACGTCTTTAATAAGAGTTATATAAAGTCATTGCAAACGAGAAAGTTTGGTTTAAACAGCACAGTTTTGTAGTGCGCTATATCCTAAGTTTTCCACCAGTGTACGAACAATCTTAACCAGGTATTCTAAAAGTAAACTACACGTTAACCTGCAATTCGAATTACAATGCAGTTTGAGTTTCTCGCACAAAAAAACTTGTGCCAGATGCAAACTTTTCCTTTATTTCGAAAGAAACACTAAGGCCAAAACTGGGAACCACACATGCTTTCATTAGTACTATGAAATGTAATTCCCAACCACTAAGACACTGAAATGACATTTAACAAGGTTAATGAATTACTACATAAGACAGAGTGTACGTTTCTAAATACAAGAGAACATTATTGAGAAGTAAAATGCATATCTTATTCTGCAGAAAAACTGTGCAACGTAACACATTTTGTTGCGATATTTGATGTTAAACTTTGTGATGAATGAAATCTCTTTTTATTTCGTTGGCCTCAACACTGAAAATCAGTTTGGCGCGCTGATAACGCAGTTTTAATGACGTCTGAATGAAAATTTCTGAGGGACATGAATGACAATGGACCGGTGCCAGCGTGTCACTCATCACAGGCGTGCGTGCATTCGTTCTGTGATCAGATTGCAGCATATTTTACACAGCCTGACAAAAGACTGATGGATTCACAATGGAAAAGAGGAACAAAAATACTTCACGGTTTGAGAAGGTATTTGATATTATTTAATTTCAATATCGAATGAAATTTATAAAAAACATTTGCCAGTATAACGTGGCACACCCTTCGTCCTGGATCCCTATACCGATTCAGCTGGGAATGGTAATATTTTCTTTCTTGTTTTCTTTAATTTATTGGTTTTCACGACGAAGGTAACATAGAGCGTTGTACCCTTTCCTGTGGCAAGTTGCCCACCACTATTGTGAATAGTTCTTGATGTCCTCTGTACTTCTGTACTGGTAATGAGAGGTAGTTGACTTCCGAGTTGCTCCCACACGTGATCTATTAGTGACAACCTTATGCAGAGAATTCATGTGTTGGCAAGCACTGCTCTGTTGAAAAATGGCACCATGATCGTGCAGGATGAGGATTAGCACATGAGGATGCAGGATATCTGTGAGGTATTGAGTGATGTCAGAGCTCCCTCAGCCGCTAGCTGTAACCTGTATGCTGGTACTGAAATGGTTCAAATGGCTCTGAGCACTATGGGACTTAACATCTATGGTCATGAGTCCCCTAGAACTTAGAACTACTTAAACCTAACTAACCTAAGGACATCACACAACACCCAGTCATCACGAGGCAGAGAAAATCCCTGATCCCGCCGGGAATCGAACCCGGGAACCCGGGCGCGGGAAGTGAGAACGCTACCGCACGACCACAAACTGCGGACTGCTGGTACTGAGATGCAGTCGACTTACGGCCTGCTCCCGTTGGGGACAACCTTATGCAGACAATACCTTCATGGACAAGCATTTTCCTGAATGAGATTTTCACTCTGCAGCGGAGTGTGCGCTGATATGAAACTTCCTGGCACATTAAAACTGTGTACCGGACCGAGACACGAACTCAGGACCTCTGCCTTACGCGGGCAAGTGCTCTACCATCTGAGCTACCCAAGCACGACTCACGCCCCGTCCTCGCAAGAGAGCTTCTGTAAAGTTTGAAAGGTAGGAGGCGAGGTACTGGCAGAAGTAAAGCTGTGAGGACGGGGCGTGAGTCGTGCTTGGGTAGCTCAGATGGTAGAGCACTTGCCCGCGAGAGGCAGAGGTCCCGAGTTCGTGTCTCTGTCCGGCACACAGTTTTAATCAGCAAGGAAGTTTCAAGCATTGTCCTGTTACGCCTGAGTTCCCTCTGTTACTAACCGTATCCTGAAGTCATACCCAAAGGCTCTCCACACCATGAGTTCAAGAGAAATACCGCTGTGTTTCTCCAAAATACTGAGAGAAAGCGACCTCTCCATATTCACTGAACACATTGCGACGTCATCGATCAGCGGTCCATGCCCCCCAGTCCCGTTACAATTCCAAACACAGCCAGCAGCGCACACGTAGGACGGTAATTGCTCAGTCCGACTGCTGCTGATTTCCGAAGAGTATTGAGGGATGATAGAATGTGGCAGGGAGTTCGACGGGGTTACGAAGTGCTTGGTGCACAATACGGCGATCCTCCCTCTTGGTGATCAGACGTAGTCGATCTGAACCCTGGCGACGAGTATGCCTGTCGTCACGTTCCCACGCAGTCCAACATCGCGTCACTGTCACATCCGACAGCCCCAGAAATCTCGATATTGCACAATTCGACAAGCCGACGAAATGAAGGCCTGCAATTAGGCTCTAAGCACTATCGGACTTAACATCTAAGTACATCAGTCCCATAGACTTAGAACTACTTAAACCTAACTAATCTAAGGACATCACACACATCCATGCCCGAGGCAGGATTCGAACCTGCGTCCCTAGCAGCCGCGTGATTCCGGACTGAAGCGCCTAGAACCGCTAGACCACAGCGGCCGGCGCCCAAGATTAGGTGCCGGCCAAAGTGGCCGAGCGGTTCTAGGCGCTACAGTTTGGAACCGCGCGACCGCTACGGTCGCAGGTTCGAATCCTGCCTCGGGCATGGATGTGTATAATGTCCTTAGGTTAGTTAGGTTTAAGTAGTTCTAAGTTCTAGGGGACTCATGACCACAGCAGTTAAGTCCCATAGTGCTCAGAGCCATTTGAACCATTTGAACCAAGATTAGGTGGTGGTGGTGGTTAGTGTTTAACGTCCCGTCGACAACGAGGTCATTAGAGACGGAGCTCACGCTCGGTTTAGGGAAGGATTAGGAAGGAAATCGGCCGTGCCCTTTCAAAGGAACCATCCCGGCATTTGCCTGAAGCGATTTAGGGAAATCACGGAAAACATAAATCAGGATGGCTGGAGACGGGATTGAACCGTCGTCCTCCCGAATGTGAGTCCAGTGCCAAGATTAGGCTCCTACCGAATACATTTAAGTGCTCATTACGGTGTCTCACACCAGTACTTGTCCTTTCCGTGTCCTTACCGGTAATCAATCAACTGCTCACGCACTTGTCTAACGTACGAAGCCTGGTAACATCTCCAAACACAAACAACACCAGTTTCGCTTGGTTGCCATTCTATCTGTCACAGATAATTGCATCTATAATAGTTTCCGTACTCGTACGCGCGAGAAGTTACATTGACAATGAGTGCTTTACCATTTTTTTGTCAGGCAGTCCGTTAGCAACTACCGGTTTCAGTGCCCTCTGCAGATCATCTTCAGGTATGGCGCCGAAAGTTGTAGTTTTATGTCATTCATACCACTGTTGACAAGTGCACTTTTCGACGTCAGACCTGAAGATGATCAGCAGGGCAGATCGAAAACGACACTCGATAAAAATAAATTGTGAACCATGCGGTGTTCCCACACTTATTGTAACAAATGTGTATCTCATGTATCATCGAATGACTAAAATTTCGTTCTTGGTTATAAAGTAAGTCCTTTATTTAAACAGCGATTAAACAATTTCTGTTCTCTACGCTGATAAGCCGTTCAACATTTCAACTGATTTACTAACATAAAATAAATAAAAAGCGTAAGAACTGCGTATGTCTGATAACCACTGAGTTAACGTTTTTCGTCGTCTTTCGATTGATCTGAGGATGAAAAAAAAAAATGGTTCAAATGGCTCTGAGCACTATCGGACTCAACATCTGTGCTCATCAGTCCCCTAGAGCTTAGAACTACTTAAACCTAACTAACCTAAGGACATCACACACATCCATGCCCGAGGCAGGATTCCAACCTGCGACCGTAGCGGTCACGCGAGTCCAGACTGAAACGCCTAGAACCGCACGGCCACACCGGCCGGCTGATCTGAGGATGACACACATCTTTTTTTTTCACGTCTCAATTATTTTAGTTTCTATGTAATTGTTACACCTAACACCTCTTGCAGTCCTCCTTGCTTCAGTCCTAGTCTGCCCTTACTTTTATGCCCCTGTAATATTTCTTCCAGCCTCAAGTTCATTATCCCCGGAGAAGTAGCAGTAGGTTACAATAAACAGTAAACTTTTAATCTGCCATCTTCATCTTCCCTTCTGCCAGAATTATGTTCCCGATGTTATTCTCTGTTTTCTTGCAAAACTGTGAAATATGAATGATGAGACGCAGTGCACCTTCATATACAAAAAGGAATTCACGGAAGTTATTAAGTGAGCCGTTTAGCCTTGTTTACAGACATAAATCCTTAGCGTTTCAAGATTGTATTTTGGCCTACTTGACAAGAAGCAGATTAAAACTACTGCCAATACTGTGCTGCAGGAGTATCACCACTTGTTAAACAACTCGTCATTCGAGTACTACATCCTCTAGCAAGTTATTAATTTTTTGCCTTGTTAAGGTTCAGTACCGAAACGTAGAAGGAGGTGTAAGAGATATTCATCCATTAAAGAATGTCATATATGTGTGAAAGTAACCTTAAACAACCGAAAGACGTGGACGGTGTCACATGGAGCCGACTTTGTTAATTCAGAGCTCCTTCGCACGAAATTATGTTTTTATTTTGTACCGTTAATATCAACTGTTGTCTTTATTAGATGAAGTGATTTTAGTCCGTAGCGATATATGTACTGTGCGTTGGAAAATGGCAAGATGGAACTGTGCGTGAGTGTGTCCAAAACTACACCGAAGCGCCAAAGAAACCAGTATAAGCATGGGTATTCAAATACAGAGATATGTAAACAGGTCGGCAACGACTATGTAAGACAAGTGTCAGATCGGTGTTGTCAGATCGGTTATTGCTGCTACAATAGAAGTTTATCAAGATTTAAGTGAGTCTGAACGTGGTCGGCGCACGAGCGAAGCGACACAGCATCTCCGAGGTAGCGACGAAGTATTAATTTTCCCCTACGACCATTTCACGAGTGTACCGTGAACATCAGGAATCTGGTAAAACGTCAAATCTCCGACATCGCTGCGGCCGGAAAAAGATCCTGCAAGAATGGAACCAAAGACAACTGAAGAGAAGCCTTCAACAAGACAGAAGTGAAACCTTTTCGCAAATTGCTGCAGATTTCAATGCTGGGCCATCAACAGTTCTCCGCGTGCCAGCCATTCAACGAAACATCTTCGATATGTGTTTCAGCCCAAAGGCCCTCTCGTGTACCCTTGTTGACTGCACGACACAAAGCCTTACGCCTCGTTTGGGCCCGTCAACACCGACAATGGACCGTTGATGACTGGAATCATGTTGCCTGGTCGGACGAGTCTCGTTTCAAATTTTCGCTCCGGTGGACGTGTACAGATATGGAGACAACCTCATGAATCCATGGACCCTGCGTGTCAGCAGGCGACTGTTCAAGCTGGTGAAGGCTCTGTAATGGTGTGAGGCGTCTGCAGTTGGAGTGTTATGGGACCCCTCATACGTCTAGATACGACTCTGACTGGTGATTAGTACGAAAGCATCACGTATGATCACCTGCATCGATTCATGTGCATTGTGCATTCCGACGGTCTTGGAAAATTCAAGCAGGATCATGGGACACCCCACACGTCCAGAACTGCTATAGTGGCTACACGAAGACTCTTCTGAGTTTAATCACTTCCGATGGCCACCGAACTCCACAAACAAGAAGGTTATTGAGCATGCCTTGCAACGTGCTGTTCAGAAGAACTCTCCACCTCCTCCCACTCTTACGGATTTATGGATAGCCCTATAAGGCTCATGGTGTCAATTCCCTCCAACACTACTTCATACATACATTAGTCAAGTCTATGCCAAGTCGTGTTGCGGCACTTTTGCATGCTCGCTGAGGCCCCACACGATATTAGGCAGGTATATCAGTTTCTTTGGCTCTTCAGTGTGTATATAAAGAAAGTTGAGTATCAAATAGAAGGATTTTATTATATTAGTACATGTTATGATCTCATTGTACTGTACATTTGCATTGTGATCCTCGAAATGATGTGAAAATTCCATGTACGCAACATCCAGTACGTATTACAACAACTGTGTGTGTGTGTGTTTTCATATCTGCTCCCAAATCATTGGACCGATACCAACCCAAATTGATACCGTACACATAATCCTTACTGTTAGGCATCAATTGCTCTGGGAGAACAACCACCCACCTCAGAAACATTGCAACACGCACAACGTTTAAATGTATTACTCCTATGCTGCACTCCATATTCGCAATAATTTTCGCAGGGAGTATCTACATATACCGCTACATTGACCTACAAAAGTATGTTACCGTATGCTGTTCAGGAGATATGACTTTATAAACACTGAGATGCTTGAAAAACTTCCGTATCGTGCATGACGTTTGAATGTATTATTTCTTTGCTACTAAGTCTATTCGGAATACACACACATCAAAAAAAAATTTGCATCACCTCGGCTCTGTGAGTACGGGAACCTGTATAGAAAATTGGAATAGTGGTCAACATAAACATCATTTCCGCCCTTCTTATTGCTCATGAAAACCACACATTGCTTGTTGTAGCCTCATACAGCGAGACCTTCAAATGTGGTGGGCAGATTGCTGTACACACTGGTACCACTAATACTCAGTAGCAAGTCCTCTTGCATTGATGCATGCCTGTATTTGCCGTAGCATACTATCTACAAATTCATCAAAGCACTGCCAATCGAGATTGTCGCACTCCGCAACGGAGATTAGGCGTAGATCCGTCAGAGTGGTTGGTGGGTCACGTCATCCATTAACAGCTCTTTTCAGCCTATCCCAGGCATGTTCGATAGGGTTCATGTCTGGAGAACATGTTGGACACTCTAGTCGAGCGATTTCGTTATCCTGAAGGAAGTCATTCACCTGATGTGCAAGGTGGAGCCTCGAATTTTCGTCCATAAAAACCAATGCCTCTCTAATATGCCGCCGATGTGGTTGCACTAACGGTCGGAGGATGGCATTCACGTATCGTATAAACATAAGGCGCCTTCCATGTTCACCAGCGGCATACGTCAGCCCCACATAATGCTATCATAAATCATCAAACCTCCACCTTGCTGCACTCCTTCGACAGTGTGTCTAAGACGTTCAGCCTGACCGCGTTGCCTCCAGACATGTCTGCGACGATTGTCTGGCTGAAGGCATATGCGACACTCACCGGTGAAGAGAACGTGGTGCCGGTCCTGAGAGGTGCATACGGCATGTTGTTGGGCCCGTCTTTACTGCGCTGCATGGTATCGTGGTTGCAAAGATGGACCTTGCCATGGACGTCGGCAGTGAAGTTGCGCATCATGCAGCCTATTGCACGCAGTTCGAGTCGTAATATGACGTCCTGTGGCTGCACGAAAAGCATCGTTCACCATGGTGGCGTTGCTGTCAGGGTTCCTTCGAGCCATAATCCGTAGGTAGCGCTCATCCACAGCAGTAGTAGCGGCCTGAGCGAGGCATGTCATCGATAGTTCCTGTCTCTCTGTATCTCCTCCGTCTCCGAATAACATCTCTTCGGTTCACTCCGTTGACGCCTGGACACTTCTTTTGTTGAGAGCCCTTCCTGGCACAAAGTAACAATGCGGACGCAGCATTGACCGTCTAGGCATGGTTCAACTACAGACAACACGAACCGTGTACCTCTTTCCTTGCAAAATGACTGGAACTGATCGGCTGTCAGACCCACTCGGTCTAATAGGCGCTACTCACGCATATTTGTTTACATCTTTGGGAGGGTTTAACGACATCTCCGAACAGTCAGAGGGAGTGTGTCAGTAGTACAATATCCACACTCAACGTCTATCTTCAGGAGTTCTGGGAACCAGGGTGATGCCAAACACTTTTGGTATATGTATTTCGCTGACAGTATTCACATACGTCGCTGAACGGACCTACACAAATGATTAATCATAGTACTACACATAGTTCAAGAGATATGGCGTCATAAACACAGAGATGGTGAAAAAATTGCCGCATAATGCATGAAAGTTTAACACATTTATTCTTTACTACTAACACCACAATCGAGTCGTCCTAAGGAAACCACTGGCATCAGGGAGTGCTTCTGACAGCTTCCAAATACGAAGTGCACATGGCTGCAGGCGGAAACGATAGCCGTCTGTAGAGCTATGAAGAGGTGTTGCGATAGAGACGTTTACAAACGGACGTTGTAGACACAGGAAGCAGCGGCGGCCAGCGTAGAGAAACCGTCTGGGATCATGTTTCATAATGTAGATACTGCCCTTATACATTTACACATTACGTGTATTTCTCTGTACAAGTATTTCGTGATTTCAATCGTGTTTTCACGAACACGTGAGAATGAAAGTTTTTTGGTACTTATTTACAAACACAGTTCATTTTTGTTCATACGGGAAATAATTTCTAAAAAGAAATTGCGCCGTTTCCGGGTTATTTAGCGTTGAAGTTAGTCGATCAGGTCGTCACACAAAAATACAAGCACTTGTATACAGTAAAATGCGGTAATACACACTCTGAGTCTGTGAGTTACCCTTGTTCAAATCCTCCTTAGCTTCTAAAATGTGCCTTTTCCGAAGGTGATAAATTTCCTTTAGGCGACCAAACAAAGAATATGTTTGGTGACATTGTCCTTGTCAGGCTGCAGTTATTTCTCAGCACAACTTATCCGGTAAAACACAAAATTTTTAGACAGTTAGACTGTTTGTGACCATCATCCGGAAAAGTGTGAGTAATACCAACAGTAACTAATGGAGAGTAATCAAACATACGGAATTTATTTGTCTGGATAACACATTTAAGTGATTAACATTGCAAAATTACAGATTAAGCCAATGCGAATATGAAATGCTGGCACATTAATAGCTGCCAGAATACTGAATGCAAACATGCAAACATGCATGCCTTGTATTTTAAAATCACCGGATGCAAGTTTGTGAGAAGGAGTTGAATCTGCATTGCGCTTTGAAGGTCAATACAGGGACGGTTAATACTATTTGTGGATGATGCTGGAGTTTCGTCCAATGACATCCCATATTTGCTCCATTGGAGACAGATGTGGTGATCGCACAGCGCATGGCAACATGTCAACACCCTGTAGAGCATGTTCGATTAAAACAGCTGAATGTGGGTCAGCGGTATCCTGTTGGAAAGCACCCTCTGAACGCTGCTTATGAATGGCAGCACAACAGGCCGAATTGCCATACTGACGTTCAATCTTCAGTCAAACTGCGTGCTCTTGCTGTCGTACGAAATCGCACCCGAAATCATACCTCCAGCTGTAGCTTCAGTATGTCTAGCACGCGGACGGGTTTTTTGCAGGTCCTCAGCTGGCCTTCCAACCAACACACGGCCGTCACTGGCACCGAGGAGAACCAGCTTCCATCAAAAAATACAACCCAACCCTCCAATGAGCCTTCGCTAGACGCTACTGAAGTCGCAAATGACGGTGGGTTTAGGTCAATAGAATGCATGCTAAAGGATGTCCGTCTCGGAGTAGTACTTGAAGTAACCAATTTGTAGCAGTTCGTTGCCCCATTGTGATGCCAAATCGTGCAGATCCAGTACATACGGCAGAGTCAAACCCTTAACACGTTGGTCTTCCCTCTCGTTGGTGCCATGTGGCCGTGAGGGCTCCAGACGACCACGTGGCACTACCGAGAGGGAGGACATTCCCATGACCATTCCTGCAAGCAATAATCTTCTACAGTGGCTGCATTCTTGCCAAGTCTTTCTGCAGTATCGCAGTAGGAGCGTTCAGTTCCTCGTACCCCTAGTATACTACACCATTCAAACTCAGTGAAATGTTCATAATGGTTCTTTGACACCTTAAGTGCATTCCTGACTAATATCAACTCACCACATTATAACTTAAAGGTAAATAACACTCACGTCCGTTACAGCGTGCCGCGAAGGATTAGCCGTGCGGTCTTAGGCGCTGCAGTCATGGACTGTGCAGCTGGTCCCGGCGGAGGTTCGAGTCTTCCCTCGGGCATGGGTGTGTGTGTTTGTCCTTAGGATGATTTAGGTTAAGTAGTGTGTAAGCTTAGGGACTGATGACCTTAGCAGTTAAGTCCCATAAGATTTCACACACATTTGAACATTTGAACGTTACAGCGTGTATTTAAAGCAAACCTGTTTTGCATTATCATAGTGGCACTATTAGCGCCATACGTAATCGACTGGCGTTAACTCTTAATGGGTAGCATCTTTCAGATGTAAAAGCATGCCTACCAACTTTCGTTTATGTCGCACAAATCCTCCTAGGTGTTGCGACTTATTTTCATCAGAATGTATAGATCAAAGAACACCACTTTAAATACAATGTTGGGTTTTTTAAATGGGACATGTATGTTTTTTCTACAGAAATGAAAACTAGAGATACAATGGTTCTGGTAGACTTGGTTTCGCTGTTATGAAAAACTTCATACATTCTGAAATATTATACTTTAAAAGTTTGCAACGGCGCCGCGGTTACGAAGTGATGCGCAAGTGTACTGCCCTGCATCATACTCCAAACAGACAACTATCACACGCACGTTCTACATACATTGTTCAGCCTACCAGTGTTTCTTTCTCGATTCTGGTGCACTGTTGTCGGTATCAAACAGGAAAATACATCGAAATGCATTCCACGTACATTTCGGACAGTGCTTTCCCTGTTTTGGTGTGGCTTGTGATATTTGCGGTCGTCTCATCGGTATGCCGGTATTCAGTAATAAGGAAAAATGTATGTGGTGTTAATTTACTGCGAATGTCACAGAAATGCAACCACAGTCGTAGCAGTGTACGCTGAACTATACCCAGATCGACTGCGTCCTTCACGTTCTACATTTTCCAATATCCGCCCAAGTGTCATCGGAACAGACACCTAGACACCCAGAAAGCGTCAACATACAAACACAGCAGCTAACCATAACAAAAATGCAGCTATAGCGCACAGTCCTGATGGTAGTGTACGACGGACTGTACACGGTTCTTGAATGAGCTGTAGTATTGTGTGGGGAATTGTGCGTAGCCATATGTTTCTTTAGAAAAAGCATTTTAACCATCAGCTGTTTTACTTAATGCACATATCGTCTACCGGTTTCGGTCATAGACCATCGTCACTGGATGTAATTTAAAACAGATCAGTTGTAAACGTATCCCACTTTACTCTTAAGCTGATACATCATCTGGGTTGTCAGAATGAACCCACACAAGCAACTATCATAGCCCGTCCTAGAAATACTCATCACATTGTATCGGTATCATATCGCACTCCACCAGGAACTGCACTGCAAAAGGACATACTTTGCATGCTGCATTGAATTCTGTCCTTTAACGTCAGTGGGGTATCGATGTTCGGTGCGACATCACTGGTACCAGTACTGTAGGCCCCTATTTTTATCAGGGAACATTAAGCGGATGGCGATATGGATAATTTCTGCAAAACACTCTACCGTTTCTCTTGAAGGAATTGGAACGGGTCTATCAATATGGTTCCAGCATGGTGGATGCCCTACTCACTACGCGCATGGTTCCAGAGAAGTTGTGGATGCAGTGTTTCCAAATAGGTGGATAGGACGAGGAGGCCTTGTCAGCTGACCATCCCGCTACCCCGACGTGACGCAATTTGACTTCTTTCTCTGGGACGCTGTGAAAGAGTGTCTGTACCAAAAATCCCCAACGACACTAGAGAATACGCAACACCGTATTACCGCTCCGTGTGCCACAATATCTATGGAAATACGAGTACTACAGCCTGTTTACCTCTCACTTGTTCACTGTCTCCACAAGTGTAGTGATGCAAATGGAGGGCAGTTCGAACATCTGTTGGGTTGACGCATTTTAATGAGCCGTGACGTTACCTATTATTTGTGTATTTTTTTCCTTGCTGGACTTGAACAAACTTCAAGTTTCTGTAGGTTATATGGCACTAATCATTGTGTTCAAGGCACCAAAACCAAGTCTTATCACTAAACTGCACGTTTTCATTTCTCTAGCAAAGCACGCATATGATATAAAAACAAAAAAAAGAAACTTAAAACGTACACATTAAGAGCTATCAGCTCCGGCTCAATGGAAGAGTGTTTTGTGTTCCACACTATCGATGATGAACAAGTGCTCATAGCTTTAAAGTTGCATTTCAGACCCATTTTTACTAGATATTTTTCTCTTGTTTTGGTCAATACTCCTTCCTTCTAAAATATGGAAAGCAAAGACCTTGCTATTTCATAGTATCGAATATGAGCCAGTGTTCATACCTCTTAAGGTATGCATTTTACAGCCATGTTTACTAGAATTTTTTTTTACTTTTTTCTGTGTGAGGAATCCTTCGCTAACGTTTGTATGTATATTTTTGGACACCCTATCATTATTAACTTTTGTGAAAACTGCAACACACAGAAATAATGGTACAATGTGATTATGACGCAGAATGCTCGAAGTGACAGTGTATTCTTATTCATGCCGTGTCCTCAGATAGTGAAGTAAAACTTCGCTAAGCTTCATCAAGCACAAAGTGCACATTACCATTATGGGAGTGGATCCCAAACGACTGGGGAAAAGCGCAAATGACTCCCGTGTATAAGAAGGACAAAAGAACGGTCCTGCAAAATTACAGAATAATTAATATCCATAATACATGGTTGCTGCAGAATCCTTGAATATATCCTCAGTTCGGATGTAATAAATTTTCCAGAGGCCAACAGAGTCAAATGGTGGAATATGTTCGAAATTCTGAGGAAAACAGGAGTAATCTATAGGGAGAGACACATAATAAATAACATGTACAAAACCCAAGGAGGAATAATAAGATTATAAGAAAGAAGTATTCGGATTAGAAGGTTTATAAGACAGGAATAAAACAAAGGTTCAAGAGTGGAATTCAAATTCAAGGTGAACGAATTTCAACAAGACTCACTGAAGACATGTTATCCTCAGCGAAAGTGAAGAAGAATTGCAGGCTCTGCTGAAAGGAATAAACAGTCTAATGAGTAGAGGGTATGGATTGATAATGAATCGAAAAAAAAGACAAAAGTAATGAGATGTAGCAGAAATGAGAACAGATAACAGCTTAACGTCTGGATTGATAGTCACGAAGTAGGTGAAGTTAGGGAATTCTACCAACTAGGTAACAAAATAACCAATGGCAGACGGAGCAAGGAGGACAGCAGATTAGCACTGGGAGAAACGGAAGTGTACTAGTGTCCCACGTAGACCTTAATTTGAGGAACAAATTTCTATGAATGTCCGTTTGGTGCACAGTATTGTATAGTTGTGAAACGTGGTCTATGGGAAACCGTAACAGAAGAGAATAAAAGCTACAGACGATCGTTGAAAATTAGGTCGACTGATAAGTTCAGGAACGTGGAGGTTATGAGCAGAATCGAAAGGAATATTTGGAAAATATTGATAAGGAGAAGGGACAGGATGAAAGGACATCTGTTAAGACGTCACGGAATAACTTCTATTGTTCTAGATGGAGCTGTAGATAGTAAAAACTGTAGAGGAAGATAGAGATTGAAATATATCCACCACATAATTGAAGACGTATGTTGCAAGTGCTACTCTGAGGTAAAGAGAGTAAAGATGTTGGAATAGGAGAGAAATTCCTGGCGCGCCGCATCAAAGCTGTCAGAAAACTGATGACAAAAAAAAAAGTTGTCCTCGATAGCGAGTGTCCATCAGAGACAAGGGTATCATCAGTAGTGCCCCAGGGAAGTGTGATATGACCGCTACTATTCTCCGTTTACATAAATGACAAGCCGGATAGGATGGGTGGCAATTTACGGTTGTTTGCTGATAATGCTGTGGTGTACGGTAAGGTTTCATAGCTGAATGGGTGTAGAAGGATACAAGATGACTTACACAAAATGTCTAGTCGGTGTGATGAATGGCAGCTAGACTTAAATGCAGAAAAATGCAAGTTAATGGGGAAGAGTAGGAAAACCAAACCCCTAATGTTCGATTACAGTGTACAGCTTGACACAGTCACGTCACTTAAGCATTTGGGCGTAATATTGCAGGCTATACGAAATGGAACGAGCATGTAAGGTCTGTGTAAAAAATTGTGACTGGTCGATTTCGGTTGTTGTTGTTGTTGTGGTCTTCAGTCCTGAGACTGGTTTGATGCAGCTCTCCATGCTACTCTATCCTGTGCAAGCTTCTTCATCTCCCAGTACCTACTGCAACCTACATCCTTCTGAATCTGCTTAGTGTATTCATCCCTTGGTCTCCCTCTACGATTTTTACCCTCCACGCTGCCCCCCAATGCTAAATTTGTGATCCCTTGATGCCTCAAAACATGTCCTACCAACCGATCCCTTCTTCTAATCAAGTTGTGCCACAAACTTCTCTTCTCCCCAATCCTATTCAATACCTCCTCATTAGTTACGTGATCTACCCACCTTATCTTCAGCATTCTTCTGTAGCACCACATTTCGAAAGCTTCTATTCTCTTCTTGTCCAAACTAGTTATCGTCCATGTTTCACTTCCATACATGGCTACACTCCATACAAATACTTTCAGAAACGACTTCCTCACACTTAAATCTATACTCGATGTTAACAAATTTCTCTTCTTGAGAAACGCTTTCCTTGCCATTGCCAGTCTACATTTCATATCCTCTCTACTTCGACCATCATCAGATATTTTACTCCCTAAATAGCAAAACTCCTTTACTACTTTAAGTGTCTCATTTCCTAATCTAATTCCCTCAGCATCACCCGACTTAATTCGAATACATTCCATTATCCTCGTTTTGCTTTTGTTGATGTTCATCTTATATCCTCCTTTCAAGACACTGTCCATTCCGTTCAACTGCTCTTCCAAGTCCTTTGCTGTCTCTGACAGAATTACAATGTCATCGGCGAACCTTACAGTTTTTACTTCTTCTCCATGAATTTTAATACCTACTCCGAATTTTTCTTTTGTTTCCTTTACTGCTTGCTCAATATACAGATTGAATAACATCGGGGAGAGGCTAAAACCCTGTCTCACTCCTTTCCCAACCACTGCTTCCCTTTCATGCCCCTCGACTCTTATAACTGCCATCTGGTTTCTGTACAAATTGTAAATAGCCTTTCGCTCCCTGTATTTTACCCCTGCCACCTCCAGAATTTGAATGAGAGTATTCCAGTTAACATTGTCAAAAGCTTTCTCTAAGTCTACAAATGCTAGAAACGTAGGTTTGCCTTTTCTTAATCTTTCTTGTAAGATTAATTTCGGTTAATTTTGAGATTTTTAGAAAAGTGTCGTTCATCAATAAAGGAGACCACATACAGAGCGCTAGCATGATCCATTCTTGAGTACTACAAAAGTGGTTGAGATCCGTACTAGGTCAGAAGTCATCGAAGCAGTTCGAAGCGGTCTGCTAGATTTGTTATTGGTAGGTTCGCGTTACAAGTAAGTGCTATTTAGATGCTTCGGGAACTCAAATGGGAATCCCTGTAGGATGAGCGACGTCCTCTTCGAGGAACACTATTGAGAAAATTTTAGAGTTCCGTCATTTGAAGCTCGCTGAAGAACGGTTCTTTTGACTCCAATACACGAAGGATCCAGGATCACGAAGATAAAATAAGAGGGCTCATACGGATGCATATAAACAGTCATTTGTCCTTCTTTCTGTTTGCGAGTGAAACAGCAAAGGAAATTACTAGTAGTGGTACAAGGTACCTTATAACATGCGCTTTAAGGGGGAATTGTGCTTTGAATTCCATTCAGATGAAGAAATGAAGTTTATTTTATTGTTTACTGCTGCCCCCTTAGCTATGCAATGAAGCTTGATTATGCTGGCCAGTTTTTCAGTGTCATCATCGCTCCCAATTATTCACCTAAGGAGTCTGCATATGCATGCGTCACCTTTTTTATGGATATCTTTGTGAGTCCCTCCAGTTCACTGTTGAGCTGCTGTAACATATAACAGCATTGAGAGCGAACTGCCTCAAAGTATTCCTCTTTGAATTTCAGTGTCTCTAGTACAGTGTCCATTAACGAGGACTCGAGCTTTCATTCCTGTGAGTATATTCCACAGCGAATTTAGAAAGTGATCACGAAATACCATTTTTTTCAGAGTTGCAGAAAAGTAATAGTGACTGACTCGATCGCAGGCCTTCGCGAAATGAATAAAGACTAAGTATCATTTAGCTCTACTCGCTGCGAAAACTGACACAACTCTGTATACATTAAAGATTTTTATAATACTGCGACCAGATCGTTTGTGATCACGTTTTGTGTTATCCTGATCATTCGGTCTTCGATTGCTCGTGCAGCTGTTTTGTAGTCAGAGTTCAGTAAACATATAGATCTCAGTTTGTTAACGTCTGTTGTTTCCTATTTTGTGATATTAAAACCATCACATATTCTTTGAATTCTGGTGTCACGGAGGTACCGCTGATGGTTTCGTTAATGAAATTGGTCAACTGTTCTCCAATCACATTCCAGTACCTTTCTCAAAATTCCACTGGCAAGCCATTGAGACCAGGGGCCTTTTCACTGGATATGCTTTTACGATGTCTAACAGCTCTTCACTAGACAAAATTGTGATTATCTTCGTATTATCTTCCACTGTTACCAAAGCATCTGTTCCTTCTAGAAGCGCTTATGCCGATCGTTGCTCATAAGGCGTCGCAGTGTACAGTTCCATATAAAACCGGTGGATTTCCTTAACTATGTCTTTTTGTTCCGTGAGTATTTCCTCATTTTCAGCGCCCAAATCAGGCACGAAGTTTTTTCTTCACCTGTTGTAGTAAGTAGTACAAAGAGGAGTTTTCTTCGTCCATGAGTGATTGCTGAGCCGTGCGTGGCTCACGATTGTGACCTGCCCTTCCCGCAATTCTGAAACGGCGAAAATATTTTTTTAGTTTCTGTTAATGTCTTCTGGCGCCACTATCCTTGCTCACCTTCGCTGTGCGTGAGTGGCAGCACTAGCGTTATCGATAATAAGTTAATGTTACTATCTGTGGAGCGACCGCGAGTATTTACGGGTTCTGCTCTGACAAGAGAGGACGGAGTCGGTGGACGGAGTCGGTCGGGTGAGTTGGTGCAGTGAGTCGGCAGGGTCAGTCGGAAGGCAGACAGTCGCATGTTAGTCAGTCAGCTCTGAGTCTCAGTCGCTTTGGGTTGTGGACTGAGTAGGGTTCGTCGTTACTCGGCGGTTGGACAAGTTGGTAGTCAGTTGCAGGCAGGTCCGCACGGTGCAAGTACGCGCCGGGACCGTGGTCGACGCAGACGGAAGGCCGTTGCTCGGTCGGTCGGCTTGTCGTTGGATGACGACGTTTGGTCTGCTGAGCACTGACACCAGTATCAGTATCAGTCGGGGAAGAGTTGGCAGCCAGCAACAGTCGAGTCCATATGGTGTTAGTATTTGCCAGGACCGCTGTCGGCGAAAGTGGGCTGCCGTTGGTCGTTTTCTCGGCCGGTCGTCTCAGTCTACAACGTTTTGCATCCTCAGGACGAACAACATTTTCCGAGTTGGGATGTGTTTGGACCTTGTTGGTTCGTTGGAACTGAGCAGCGACGCAGTCTCCACAGCGTGAAGCCAGGCCAGGGCTTTTGGCGGCGGGCACGCACTGTTGCATTTGGAGGAGCTAGCTGTGTGAACGATGACTCGCTTTCTTCCGAATCAGAATCCTCAAGTTGACTAATTAGTTACTTTTCTTAAAACTCGGCTGTTACGATTTGTTCGTTATTTGTGGATTGTTGTTTCCTCAGCCGTTGAATCGTATGATAACAAGTCGTGTGTTTTGTTGCCTAGAATCTGCAGCCTCCCGTAGTGACTTGACAGTTCTGACTTGTGTTTTCGATATTTTTTTAAACTTGTCTTGAGTGGTGTCTGATGCCTTAATCTTGGTGAGGCCGCGTTTGAGGTTATTGGTATCTTGGTTTACTTTTCATCAGCCGATATTTTCCATTATCTTTACAGTTGGACCTGACCGTTGGAAATCGGTCGTGAACCCTCCCTAGGATGTGTTGCCTTCCCATTAAGAGGTTGTCGTTCTGGCTGCCTGTCTCACTTTAACGTGCGTTAGTGTTACCTTCCCAGGGCGATCCTTGGAACCTTCTGAGTTCCGCTCCTTGTGTTTTTCTTAGTGGTTTCCTTTTTAGTCTTAAGTACTCTGTGTGGCCTTCAGCCGAGGTATAGCTTATTAAAATTGTAAGGCTCTCTTCTTAGGCCTTAAGCCGTTAAAAAAAATTGTTTCTTGCTTTTTATGTGGTCTTCAGCCGAGGTTTGAGCCTCTCCGAGTCAAAAGTTGAAAACTTTTGTCTAGGCCTTAAGCCGTAAGAAGCATTTTCTACTTTGTATGTGGCCTTCAGCCGAGTTTTTCACCTTACATTAAAAATTGGAAATATCTTTGCCTGGGCTTTAAGCCGTGAGAAATTGTTTTCTGCATGGTGTGTGGCTTTCAGCCGAGTTTTAATCTCTCTTCCCATTAAAAATTCAAAATCCTTGTCTTGTCCTTAAGCCATAAGATTGTTATTCCTTACTATGAGGCCTTAAGTCGAGTTTTACACGAAATATTTTAAGACAAGGCCTTCAGCCTTTTCAAATTGAAAGCTCTTCTTCCTAGGACTCAAGCCGTTAAATTGTTTTGTTGATATGCGGCCTTCAGTCGAGTTTTCGGTCTATTTAGTTAAACAATGAAAATCTTTGTCTCGGCCTTAAGCCGTAACACTGTGCTTGATTAATGTGAGGCCTTCAGCCGGATTCTATGAAAAAATTTAAGCTAAGACCTTCAGCCTATTTATATTGAGGATAAAAAATTTTTTCTAAAGAAGTGAAACCTCCAGAAGAACTCCTGCACGTCAGTTCCTTGCTTAGGCCTTATGCCCTGGATTTCCGATGTGGCCTTCAGCCGATTTAAATTAAATCAAAGGAGGTATTTTGTTAAAACCTTGAGACTTTTTTATTCTTACTTGTGCGAGTGACTGTTTTAAGAAATAAAGTTTGTATGTTGAGTGCAACTGACAGTAACTTATTTTGGCCGCTTACCACAAATATAGCCTCATCTGCTCTGTCCTGCTAGCCCAGGGATTTCAATTGCGATCTAGATGTAATCTTCAGGCCCTCAAGCTTCTTTATTTTTAACTTAGTTAAAATTGCATTCGTTTTCTTTATACTTGCGAAATGGTCAACAGATAAAACTGGGTTACTATATAGGTCTTGTAAGCAGCAAAAATAAATTTATATTTTATTATTAGTGTAGCTTGTTCTTTTGCTGGTGAGATCAGTGTCTATCTGAGATTTTTCTTCCAATTGTTGTGATATCTTCATTGTGATCTCATGCAGAAGTTCCATATCTCCTGTATTTGTGTGTTTAATGCATCATCATCGAGAACACCAACAATTAATTTCCATAAACCAGGCCCCTAACCAGAATCATACTACATCTTATGCCACAGTAGTAGTAGGGAGATGGCGTTCTTGGTGCAATATTGATATCAAATTGATATGCAAATTAATTAAGTTGATCAATTGATTCCTCCCTGATCACGCCCATGCCAACCCTTGACCACGCCCACCGCACCCCAGATGACGACATGTGTTTCATTCAGCCTTCACGTGGGCCCCAGCCCAGCCCTCCATTCGCCTCTCCCAACCAACCCTGTTTGGTGTAATTTCGAATTTTGGCGGAAATTTCGAATTTTGGCAGTACTTTATTTGCCCAACCCCCACCCCCACCTGGAAATTGGTGGGAAATACAAACTGGCAGTGCCCTTTCTGGGACTCAAACCTGGTCCCCTGGACAGAAATCCCAAGTGAAACCCCCTAACACAATTAAACCACCAGAGGCGCTTGGAATTGTCGGAAAATTTAAAATGGCATAGCCCTTTCTGAGACTCAAACACTGGTCCTACTAGGTGGAAAGCCCATGTGCACCTCCAACACATGGAAACTCTCCAGAAGCAGGAGAGGAAGGTTAGATTGTTGTTGTTGTCGTCTTCAGTATTGAGACTGGTTTGATGCAGCTCTCCATGCTACTCTATCCTGTGCAAGCTTCTTCATCTCCCAGTGCCTACTGCAACCTACATCCTTCTGAATCTGCTTAGTGTATTGATCTCTTGGTCTCCCTCTACGATTTTTACCCTCCACGCTGCCCTGCAATGCTAAATTTGTGATCCCTTGATGCCTCAAAACATGTCCTACCAACCGATCCCTTCTTCTAGTCAAGTTGTGCCACAAACTTCTCTTCTCCCCAATCCTATTCAATACCTCCTCATTAGTTACGTGATCTACCCACCATATCTTCAGCATTCTTCTGTAGCACCACATTTCGAAAGCTTCTATTCCCTTCTTGTCCAAACTGGTTATCGTCCATGTTTCACTTCCATACATGGCTACACTCCATACAAATACTTTCAGAAACTACTTCCTCACACTTAAATCTATACTCGATGTTAACAAATTTCTCTTCTTGAGAAACGATTTCCTTGCCATTACCAGTCTACATTTTATATCCTCTCTACTTCGACCATCATCAGTTATTTTACTCCCTAAATAGCAAAACTCCTTTACTACTTTAAGTGTCTCATTTCCTAATCTAATCCCCTCAGCATCACCCGATTTAATTTGACTACATTCCATTATCCTCGTTTTGCTTTTGTTGATGTTCATCTTATATCCTCCTTTCAAGACACTGTCCATTCCGTTCAACTGCTCTTCCAAGTCCTTTGCTGTCTCTGACAGAATTACAATGTCATCGGCGAACCTCAACGTTTTTACTTCTTCTCCATGAATTTTAATACTTACTCCGAATTTTTCTTTTGTTTCCTTTACTGCTTGCTCAATATACAGACTGAATAACATCGGAGAGAGGCTACAACCCTGTCTCACTCCTTTCCCAACCACTGCTTCTCTTTCATGCCCCTCGACTCTTATAAGTGCCATCTGGTTTCTGTACAAATTGTAAATAGCCTTTCGCTCCCTGTATTTTACCCCTGCCACCTTCAGAATTTGAAAGAGAGTATTCCAATTAACGTTGTCAAAAGCTTTCTCTAAGTTTACAAATTCTAGAAACGTAGGTTTGCCTTTTCTTAATCTTTCTTCTAAGATAAGTCGTAAGGTTAGTATTGCCTCACGTGTTCCAACATTTCTACGGAATCCAAACTGATCTTCCCCGAGGTCCTCTTCTACCAGTTTTTCCATTCGTCTGTGAAGAATTCGCGTTAGTATTTTGTAGCTGTGACTTATTAAACTGATATTTCGGTAATTTTCACATCTGTCAACACCTGCTTTCTTTGGGATTGGAATTATTATATTCTTCTTGAAGTCTGTGGGTATTTCGCCTGTCTCATACATCTTGCTCACCAGATGGTAGAGTTTTGTCATGACTGGCTCTCCCAAGGCCATCAGTAGTTCTAATGGAATGTTGTCTACTCCCGGGGCCTTGTTTCGACTCAGGTCTTTCAGTGCTCTGTCAAACTCTTCACGCAGTATCTTATCTCCCATTTCATCTTCATCTACATCCTCTTCCATTTCCATTAGGTTAGATTAGTGTACTTAATTTATTTTGGTCGGGGAAATGAGGTAAACATAGCTTATAGTTATGTAATTAATCATAAAGTTTGTGCCTTATTACACAAGGATGGATCTAAAGCTGACAATACCATAAAACTGGTGTTATCCTGCAGGGAAAAATTTTCGCAATACCACTCGAAACTAGTGGTAGACACACTCAAACTCTACCCTTCACCTACAAGCTGGAGAGTAGAAGGCAGGGAAGTGAGGTACAACTTTTATTCTTTTTTCCTGGGAATATGTTCAGTTGAGATGCTGGCGTTGGACAGAAGAGTTTAAAAAGCATACAGCTGAGGACAGTATCTGTCGTTGTTTAACATGAGAATTCGCAACAGACGCCTGCTCAAAAACCACTCTACAGCCCAGGTAACCAAAGCCAACACATGCTACCACAACCGATGGAAAAAACTTATCACAGTTCTAATTACACTACAAAATTTTAATGAAAAAACCAGTACTCACGATGAATGAGTCATAATGTAACACATCTACTGGGCAAAATCATTGTCCCAAAAGACTGCAGAGGAGGAATAGCGTTCTCATCAATAGGCGTCCACAAAATGTCGAAAATCGAGGCCCTCTTTCCCCCCCTCAGGCCTCCCCTTCTCTCCCTCCCTCCATCCATCCAACCAACTACGGGCTACGAGGGGGGGGGGGGGGGGGAGGGTGACAGGCTTTTTTTCTGTGGCCTACAGCCATCCCCTTCTGGTTGCTGGCTGCATTCGGCCTTCCGCCATACCCCTGCAGATGTTGGCCACCTTGAGACGATGTTCCTTCAGTAGAATGTATAGTCAACTAAAGAATAGGAGCTAAACGGATTGCTGCCCTAAGTGCAACTTGCTTGCCTCAAGTATAGCAAAGTGCACCGTCCTCACATGCTCCCAATGCTTCCAACACGCATGTGATTCTCCGATGAACACTTTTATTTAATGTCAACATAACTCTTTCTTGCAATCTTTCAAACATTTTTCTCAGAAAGACTGAACCCCTCTGAGACAACAACGATATTCTGGAGAATGCTCCAGACTGTTTTCCCAAATGGCTATCTGCTCCACAAAGTGCTTTGGTGTGTTTCTGCAGCTGCACTGTCACTCCTCTGTGGCCCAAATGGCTATCTGCTCCACAAAGCGCTTTGGTGTGATTCTGCGGCTGCACTGTCACCCCTCTGTGGCCACTGGCCTCACCAGGCCCTCCGCAATCCTCCGCGGTCGCTCGCGGCACACAGCCTTCCTTGAGGCGAAGGCCCTTACCCAACACAACAGGGATATTTAGCAGCACCGCAACACCCCTCCTGAAGAGCCCAGCGACCACCTCCAGTAGATACGAACCCTCGCTCCTAGCAGCTGGCCATTCTGCGATGGAGAAAAATTTTATTTAATGTCAATGAAACACTATTTTATCACGCATCTCTTCCATTACATGGAAAACAATTACCATCTGTATGCTTACTTTTAGAATTTTTGATGCATAAGTCACCTCTACCAACAGGTCTGTAAAGTTTCTGTCATACAGCAGCAGATTCTTGCGTTCTAGTTTTGTAAGCAATTTCATTATCACAACATGTTTCACACAATGTACTCACATGTCGGGAAAAAGACCACTATCATTTCTAGATTCCTCAACGAACTGTAATTCAAATGGTGTCTAGTCTATAATTACAGGTTATGAAGTATGAAATAACGCCTATTTTTTTAACACACAATCGTGACGATGATAAAAAAAAGCAGTCATGGGTCCACAAGAATAGAGGCAGCCAATTCCTATTAGTTTTATGAGCAAAATCGGTCTAGTTTTGAGAGAACTACATGCATCCAAACTTTAACCACTTAAACACTCTTTATAACAGGACATTATATAAGACTTCACCGTGTCTCTTTCTCCCGATATATCGAGAAACAATTACCGTCTGCGTGTTGTCGTTGAGGATATTACATATACCATATCGCTCCAGTGGAGAGAAATTTTTTACCAGCACGTTAACAAAAGATGTATGGTATCGTCAGTTTTTGATCTCTTTGGGTTTTAGGCCACCTTTGTGTAGCGCTACACTATAGTTGTGTAATTAGGTCCGATCTTCACTTTGCTGACGAAAATAAATAAAGTAGATTAACCTAACCTCCCTATCCTGCATCTGGACTGTTTCCAAGTATTATGGGTGCACATGGGATTTCCTTCCAGTAGAACAGGGGTTCGAGGCCCGGGAAGTGCAACACCATTTCTGATTTTTCACCAATTCAAAGCGCCTCTGGTGGTATAACTGTGTAAGGGGCCTGCACTTGGGCTTTCTGTCCAGGAGGACCAGGGTTTGAGTCCCAGAAAAGTCACTGCCAATTTGTATTTCCCGCCAATTCCCAGGCAGGAAAGTCGGGTGGGACACCAGCACAGCCCTGGGACAAAGAAAGTCCAGCCAAAATTTGAAATTCCCACCAAAATTCGAAATTGCCCCAAAAATTCGAAATTACAGCTAACAGGATAGGTTGGGAGAGGGGCTGTGAGTGTGGTTTGGAGTGAGGCTGGGTATGGTCAGGGATGTGGAATTAATTGATAATTTAATTAATTTGCATATCAATTTCATATCAAAACTGCACCACGAACCCCATCTCCCTACTACTCACAGTGATCTGAAAAAGTTGTACGTATGGTTTCCAAAGCGAGTTGGTCCTTCCAATGTACAATTCCTACCAATTCTGCTTCCTGCTACGTTGCAAATAAAAATAACTTTAACAATTGTGTGATATTTTATTTCCAAGGCGTCCTATGGGTGTAAGGTTTTGACCAATAAAAGAGTTCTTCCAGAAAATTACAATTAGGCATTTGATCTTACCTTGCTAAAAAACAGTTCCAGTTTCCTGCAATTATTAGGTTTTCTGGGACATTTTGTAGTAACTGAACTAGTTCAGTTTAAAAAAAAAAAAAAAAAAAAAAAAGGTTGCTCACTCTGTCTTGGAATTATTCCTGGAGGGGACGTAAGCATTCGCTAAAGTTATACCGAAAACTTGACACATCATACCTCTTTCTGGCTTGAAAAGGCACAGAAATTCAGTAGATACTCTACCTTTAGCCAAAATTGAAGTCCAAAAATGATATTCGACAGCCACTTTTAAAATTGAGTGAAAACCTGGTATGCTAAGATCTAGGATCAATACCTCCTGCAACACAACAATATCGGTGTCAGAAGTATAAAGAAAATCCTTTAGAGAAGATATTTTATGCGCACTTTGAATTCTCTTGATAATTAATGTTTGTTCCATTTCTTAGAATATATTTACACACGTAGACTTAATCAGTACTCACTATTATACTGCATGTATCTCAAGAAAGGCACAAGCAATCGAGTTTCTACGTTTACCGTAAAGCTTAAGATTTGATTCCATTTATGTTGTCGTCAACATGCACATTAGCAATCAGTATTACTGATGATTCTGTGGTTGTTGGTGCCAGTTGTTCCCGATCACCCACCATTGCAGTAATCCAGTCTGTCGTATCTGAGTTTTTAACTGCATTTTGTCCTTAAGATATTCTCCTTCACGTAGTGCGACCGCTACTTGCTGGGCCTTCAACGCATTTTGTACTTCTACTTTGACTGATAGATGGGTTGTTTCCTTCATTTTTCTTGTCGATTCGAGTGTTGGGATTAGCAACGGTGTACTTTGTCTTTCAACTGTAGTTGACGTAATTTGTCTCTGGTTTAGGGACCTTCTGTTTCACCTGCTAGATGAGTTATTCGCCTTTTCTTATTCTTACGAGATTTTGAGCCACACTCTTCAGACGCATTACTGTCCGTTTCCGCTGTGGGTACGTCATCTGGCAATGCTTTCGATTGGGAAACTCCACCGATTTCGGTACTCTCTGTGTTTCCCATTCGCTGCGGACTAACATCACTATGTCGAGACTACGCGTGCATTTCTAAAGTTGGTATCACTGAGGCATTCTCTCTTTCCGCTTCCTGAATATTGCCTGTGGTCACGGGTGGGGGTCGCGCAGCACCGCGGGCCGCGGCTGCATACGTCAGAGGCATGTATACAGCGCAGGGCGTGCGCTCGACAGCTTCCCTGGGTGGTAGCTGGACCATGCGCCGCTGCGAGCCCTCCGCGCGCACATAGTCAGTGAAGTTGCAAATTGCGCACGTCCAAGGCTGTCCGTCATAGATGACCAATGCACGGTAACCAGAAACAGTTATGAATTACGGGATTTGTTTCAATAAATCAATTCAAGCTTGACGAGCTCCATTGGGAACAGGCAAGGTTCAAATGGTTCAAATGGCTCTGAGCACTGTGGAACTTAACTTCTGAGGTCATCAGTCCCCTAGAACTTAGAACTACTTAAACCTAGCTAACATAAGGACATCACACACATTAATGCCCGAGGCAGGATTCGAACCTGCGACCGTAGCGGTCGCGCGGTTCCAGACTGTAGCGCCTAGAACCGCTCGACCACCCCGGCCGGCAACAGGCAAGGGAAACCCATTACACTCCCATAATCATTTAAAACTCCACTGATGTGATCATTAGGTTCTCAAATGGGAGTTCGAATACACATACGGTGCGCAAACCGAGGCCGCCATACATTATATGAACCTCACTTACAATTCCGTTTGCGTGTGAGCATTCATAGAACCATCTGTCTCTTCACTAACACGATTGTAAATCTTTAAATACTTAAGTTTCTAATAAGCAATAATTGCCAACAGCGAAAGGTGTATCCCAATAATTTCAGTCGATGGAATTTTCACCTTCTCAATAACAAACGTTTGAAACTGAAATGCGCTATGCTTCACACAGTCATGATAAAATGTAAACTAAACTATCCCGTCTTGAAATCAATGATGTCTTCAAACAGTCCACATTAACAAATCAGGATAGACAGCAACAACTATGATACATTGTCGGCAATAACAAAGAAGTTGAGTAACTGTGCAGAAGCGAAATACTCAACAACAACCAACACAGCAAATTTGCCTTGCTTTCAGCAGTGGGCAGCTCTACGTAAACACATGCGCTCGCCACGAAGCCTAAAACCGGACTGCCTCGGCCATCTTGAGATGTTCCAGCCCCACCGAAATACTCAACCTGTCACACGCTGGTAGCGTCCACTGTCCATTCTCCTACTTGCTCGCACCGAGTCTTTTATTCCCACAAGAGGCTCGGATCCTGTTATGCATCCGCACTCCTTACATGCACCTACAGATGGGCTATATACAGGGTACACATTAATAAAACAGGCAAACTGCTGGGACGGAAGCCTGGCTGGAAATGGAGCTGAGACTAGTTTCTCGCCACAGAGGAAGCCAAAGACCTTTCCCAAAGCTCCCAGAGAGAGAAAGAAGGGGGCTGTCTCAGACATGAAGTTACATCTCCGTGTTACCATCTCATGCTCATGACTTCAAAACTTATTTGGTGACAATACTCAGTAAATGTCTGAAGATGGAGTTGTAAGCCGAAACCCGGTTAACACAATAAAAGTAATGCTCTAGAACAAGACTAGTGCTTTTCGTTTATTACTTCAGTGGGAAGTGGCATATGGAAAGGAATGAGGTTGCTGATACCAGTAACTAAATGGAAAATAAAATAAATTCAAATTGTGAGACGTGCAAATGGACAAAACATCTGAACTGTCTTTCATGCCCAGTATTTTAAGCAGATATTCCAGATAAATATGAACCTGGCCCTGTAATTCAGCTAATACTAGGTGCAGTTAGAAATGCTGCTGTCACGTAACTAGAATGCATGAATTAATAAAAGTGGAACTTTGGGAACTATTCTAGAAAGACAAAACATCTATTCCCTTTTTCGTTCTACATATGATTTGTCATTGTGCTTTCAGGGGTCAAGTGATACATAACTTCCAACACTCAATAAGAAAATATTTAACTCTTCAACATATGGAATTGGCGATTATTAAATTCGTTTCTTTGCATATGAAAATTTTTATCACAGGCAAGAATGATTAAAAATCTTCATCAGCTAACTTATATCTACGATGGCGTAGATGATCAATGCACTGAGTTGGTGGAGAATAATTTTATTTTTAAACCAATGAAAAACTCTCATGTACTCAACGTGAGGTAGGTTAGTATCCTAGCTTTAGATATTCAATGGTCAAAGCATACGCAAGCTGGAGTGAGCAAAATCTCAACTCAATATTTACTGTGGTCTAATGCGATATGGTAATTTACCAAGCGGGATCTTCAACGGCGTTGTCTCCGTGCTGGATCTGAAACGCTAATTCCCTACTCTGGCCTTGACTGAATTCACTGTCTCAACTTTCCTGCATTCCGAAGAACGTTAATTTTTCCCTGGTCGAAATAATGGCTATTGCACACTTGCTAAGGGTTGGAGTGACGTGCACAACTTCTTTGCCTGCAAAAATTCCTGCAGGAGTAATTAACTACCTCTTTACTATCTGTGACCACGATACGTGAAGCATATCGTCCACACCTCACAGAAGCACAGCTCTCAACGCCCTCGCCATTTTCCCCACACTTGTGCGGTCCGCTGTGAGACAAGAGATTACTAGAAATTTTAGTTCTCAAAATCCTTTCATATGATGGGGGTCTCCCCACTGTGTCGCGTCTGCGTCGCCCAGTGTGGCTCAAGCCAATCGCCGTCTCGTTGGAGATGAATTTTATTTTTCTTGCTGGGTCGCCGTCTAGCCCTGTTAAAGCCATCCATCCAGCCACTTACCCTCGGTCCCGGCCGTATTTACGTTAAAAGGATTAATGTATTGTTCTGGCTTTATCCCTCTCTGCACTGAACCTCACCATTCTCTTGATAAGCGGGGTTTTCCAATGCCATTAACCACCTGCTCGGTTCGTCTCCAAAATTCGTTTCACTTTAACTTACTTATGCTCGCCCCTGTCCTTATATTGGTAGATATTATTTTGTTAGTTTTCGGTACATGAGATTACCTTAGTTGCTTTTTGCTGATACAATATAATTATTATTTTCTGAGGATGTCGTACTGTATCGTACTGTCTTTATGGATCTAGCTCATGTAAGGTCCGTAAAATCTGGATGCCTTACAAAATGTAGAGCAAAAACCTCTTCTTCAAGCATCGGCATATAACAGACAAAAATATATGCCAGAAATACTGAATAAAAGGGTGGTTTGTCAGGAAAAGGTAAAATTTTGAAGGAGGCACGGAATCAACGAACCCTGTTTAAGCAGAGATTACGAGGGGCGTTCGGTAAGTAATGAAACATATTTTTTTCTCGGCCAATATTTGTTGAGAAAACAGAATACGTTGCGGGACATCATGGAATATTTCTGCTTCAGTTCCTATAGTTTCATGAAGTCGTGATAGGTGGCGGCACTATACGTAACTCCTCCTGAACAGTCCATGAAGGCCCAAGGGACCGACCGGCCGCCGGGTCACACTCAGCTCATAGGTGTCACTGGATGCGGATATGGAGGGGCATGTAGCCAACACACCACTCTCCCGGCCGTATGTCAGTATCCAAGACTAGAGCCGCTACTTTTCAATCAAGTAGCTCCTCAGTTTGCCTCACAGGCGCTTGCCAACAGCGCTTGGCAAAGCAGATGGTCACCCATCCAGGTGCTAGCCCAGACTGAAAGCGCTTAACTTGATTGGAAATGGTGTTACCACTGCGGCAACGCCGTTGGCGGCGCTATACGTAGCCTTGAAAATTGTGTGTGTTCCAAGCAGAAAGCGGTCACTGAATTTCTCTTGGCACAAATCAAAAGCATTGCAGAAATACATAGGCAATTACAAAGCGTCCACGGACACCTTGCAGTGAACAAAAGCAAGGGGATCCGTTGGTCGAGGCGTGTGTCATCATCGAAAAAAAGTTGCCCAAGGCTGCCTGATCTCACACAATGTTGGAAGTTTCTAACAGTCTCATTCGAGGTGACCGACGGATCACAATCAAACATCTCGCTGCACAACTGGGCATCTCTGTTGGCTGTGCTGACCCACTCATCCACCAGTTGGGGTACTCAAAGGCGTGTGCCCACTGGGTTCCTGGCTGCATAACAGAAGACTATAAAGAGCAAGGAAGGATTGATTATCTGCGCGGAATTGCTTGCATTATTCGAGGGTGCTCAAATGGCTCTGAGCACTATGGGACTCAACTTCTCAGGTCATTAGTCCCCTAGAACTTAGAACTAGTTAAACCTAACTAACCTAAGGACATCACAAACATCGATGCCCGAGGCAGGATTCGACCCTGCGACCGTAGCGGTCTCGCGGTTCCAGACTGCAGCGCCTAGAACCGCATGGCCACTTCGGCCGGCTATTCGAGGGTGTTCGTGACAGTTTTTTGTCGAACGTCGGCAGAGGCAATGAAACATGGGTTCATCACTTCGAATCGGACATAAATTGGCAATCGTTAGTATGGCGCCCACATCACCTCTGCTCCGTAGAAGAACCTCATAGCTGCACCCTCAGCCAGTAAAGTCGTAGCGACGGTCCTCTGGTAATCTGAAGAGGTTACTGCGTTTGATGTTCTCTCTGTTGGTGCAACTACCCCCTCTTAAGTGCATTGTGCTACCGTCATGAAATTGAAGAAACGGCTTCAGCGTGTTCGTCGCCGTAAGAATGGAAACGAATTACTCTTTCTGCATAATAACGCAAGGCCTTAAGCAAATCTGAGCACCCGAGAGGGACCTGACAAGGTTTCACTCTAGTGTTCTTCCTCAGCCACCCTACAACCCTGATCTCGCCCCTTCCGATTTTGATCCGTTTGTCCCAATGAGGAATGCACGCCGAAGGAAGCAGTGCGTCGTTGGCTTCGAGATCTACTAGTGGCGTGGTACACGAAACCATACAGACCGTTCCAGTAAGGTGGCGTAAGTCCGTCGCATTGATAGTAGATAACATTGGAAAACAGAGGTTTGTAACCATAAGAGTGGAAAATAATATAGTGCATTGGAATTCTGAATAAAAACAACTTGCTTTAGAAAAAAAATGTTGTGTTACTTATTGAACGACCCTCGTAGTAACTTCAAAGGATCCCAGTGGGAGATGGTACGCAGACGAGTGCGTTTTCAGGTGAAGTCAGTTTTCTGTCAGATAAAAGTACTCTATAATGAAACTTCACATGACTTCGAGGATTCGGAGGGGATGGAAAAAGTTTTAGTGGAGCGTAAACACAGGCGCTGTTGAATGTGAAAGACTGGTCGTATTATTGCTTTACGTGTCCGCCCCAGTAGCTGAGTGGTCAGCGTGACGGATTGCCGTCCTCTGGGCCCGGGTTCGATTCCCGGCTGGGTCGGAGATTTTCTCCGCTCAGGGACTGGGTGTTGTGTTGTGTTCATCATCCTTTCATCCCCATCCGGCGTGCAGGTCGCCCAATGTGGCGCCGAATGTAATAAGACCTGCGATATGGCGGCCGGACCTGCCCCGCGAGGGGCCTCCCGGCCATTGACGCCAAACGCTCATTTCATTTCCATTGCTTTACGTGTGAATTGCGATCATCAGTGTTTTATAAAATTTCGTACGTTTCTCTCGCTTCCTCTCTCTCTCTCTCTCTGTCTCTCTCTCTCTCTCTGTGTGTGTGTGTGTGTGTGTGTGTGTGTGTATGTGTTTTTCTGTCTGTCTGTACGCTTCACGTCTCCCACCAGTGCTGTGAACAAAGCTCCGTTATAGCGTAAGGTAGTGAGAAACAGCGACACTGTCGTCGAGGACACGTGTCTGGCGGCGCGGCGCCACCTGCTGGGAATCTGGCTCAGACGCTGCAATCACCCCGGTAGCAGCGGCAGCAGCAGCGGCAGCTCGGGGCCGCAGCAGGCACTCACGGGTCCTCAGCGTAATCCCATTATCGCAGCGACTGCGTCGTGCCCGTGTCACCCTAATGAGGTTCTCTATGACGGCGGTGCCGGCAAGACGCCCCGGAAGGACACGGCACGCCGCGCCGCGCCGCGCCGCCATCACTGCACTCCCGTCTTGCGTAAGCGCGCCACGCTGACATCAAACTTTGATTGGCAACCACGCCGCCATTGCTTTGATGATTGCCATGTTGCTAGATATTTGCGTCGCGTTACATTTAGGCTGAGATAAATGTGTCTCGTAACGAAACGAAGATGCATCAGATGTCCTTAATTTGAGATTAAATCTTGTCGATGTACGGACTACTAATTTGCTGGTGCGACATTACTCTGTGAGACAGGATAAGTAACCTCCTGCAGAATATTAAATGAGACCTTCACCATTTACTGATTCATGAGCGGAGACGAGATTTAAAGCTCCATGTTTATACAGAACTCTTAAAAGCTGATGTTCAGAGAAATTTGTAACACGTGCAGCAACAGTTATCAAGCAAAGATTAAACTTAATCCATTATTCATTCACTAAGAATTAAAGACTCTTATGGGATTGATATAATATGAAGTACGATTGTCAAGTCAGTGTACTCAGTCAACTATGCAATGCATTTTCAGGTGTGGTCAGTTTCCTGAAGTACTCTATAGCGACACTTGTATGCTAAAACAAGGGGAAACACATATGTAACCAGATTCTTTGCTACCAGTATTCTGTGCGGCTGGTCCCGGCGGAGGTTCGAATCCTCCCTCGGGCATGGGTGTGTGTGTTTGTCCTTAGGATAATCTAGGTTAAGTAGTGTGTAAGCTTAGGGACTGATGCCCTTAGCAGTTAAGTCCCATAAGATTTCACACACACAAAAATATGGCTCTGAGCACTATGGGACTTAACTTCTCAGGTCATCAGTCCCCTAGAACTTAGAACTACTTAAACCTAACTAACCTAAGGACATCACACACATTCATGCCCGAGGCAGGATTCGAACCTGCGACCGTAGCGGTCGCACGGTTGCAGACTGTAGCGCCTAGAACCGCTCGGTCACACCGGCCGCCTTTCATATACATTTGAACATTTTTGCTACCAGTATTCTCGATCGTGTTTGAAACAAATGATGCGTACGAGACTGTCAGCAGTAGCATATCCCCTACTACAATGAGTCCCTGTTTGCGATATAGCTATCGTACTGTTTGGGCATTGGGGACTTTATGGCCAACATCTATCATTTGTTCAAAACTAATTATTTGTGACGTAAATTTCTTATACGGAACTGTAGGGATACAGCAGTCAGTCGCACACCCACTGAATTTTTTTTCTTGCATATCCAGATTTCAGCTATAAAGACCCATCTTATATGCATTTGTGCGGGTTGTATTCCAACAAACTTCTAGCAGGACAAGTCACAATATGACTTTACTAGTTTACAGGAGATGGAATCAAGTTGGTAAATTTCTTATACAAACGACATTTGAACAGAAACGCATGTCAGAGACTTTGGCTATGGCGTAGTGTATAAAGTAGTAGCCAATGATAACAGTGTATGACAGTGCGTGCGCATATATTTATTCACTTGGTGGACGCGAAATTCTGCTTTAAAACTTTTAGTACCTATTCAAAATTAAGTAGTCTGTGTATCGTGCAAATGATCAAAGGAAAATGAAAGTATCTAAGTAATTATTTGGCAGTCCGTGACTCAATTCCCAGCAGAGTTATCTTTTTTCTGGCTGGAAACTCGAATTAGCTCAATTCAGTCAATTAACTAATGACGAGGATTTTAACTAATAATAGGGAGCAGTCTTGCCACCTCGAATGTTGCCTTTTAACGTAGCATTAGGCAGTAATCATGGACTCTAAAGTCTATACCGTAAGAACTGTGAGCAATTTCTCATCTTCGCTATCGTGGTACACATCGGTTCTACTGAAAAAATGGTCAAAACTCGTAAGGTATGCATTTTAGAGCCAGTGTTTACTGGACTTTTCCTAAAATATGGAAAATAAAGAACTCGCAATAAAAGAGATGTGTAATATTTCCATGAGGTGCGGTTCGCCAGCTGTAAAGTAGTTTATAAAATGCATTTTAACAATCAGCTGTTTATTGTCCCATCAGTCGTCTACCGCTTTCGGTTATTAATCATCGTCCTGGATGATGCTTGAAGCCGAAATCGGTGGATGACTAATGGAAGAATAATTAGGTGATGGTTAAAATGCTTTTTATGAAAAGAACAGATGGTTTCACAGTATCGAAGACAGTAAGGCTCATGGGTCTAAAGGTATAGCATTTCAGACCCCGGCTTTAATAGCCTTCTTCTCTCGTCTAGGTGTAAGTCGCTAAAGAGAATTTAATTACAACCTGTAGAGCAGGCCGGCCACAGGGTGCCATACTTCTCACGGGCCGAGAGTGCGGGCGAAGGCTACGTCAGTGTTGCCTCTACTCGTTCTTCCCCGGATGTACTCGTTACAGAGCGACATTTCATCTAGTGTTGCATTGCGGCACTTTTCGGACGGCACAGCTACCCTCGTCTCTGGGTAATCGTGGTGTCTGCAATATTTATCCTTCATTATTTCTTCGTGGTTATTAGGAAGTTCACAGATCCAGGGATGTTTGTACAAGAAAAGGCGATCTAGCGATCTATGGTCACAAAATTTTAAAAATAATTGGCAATATCAGAAAGAAGGGTTGACGATTGTCATTATACACTGAAGAGCCAAGGAAACTGGTACATCTGCTAACATTGTGTAGAGCACCCGAGCCCGCAGAAGTGCCGCAGCACGGTGTGGCATGGACTCGACTAATGTCTGAAGTAGTGCCGGAGGGAACTGACATGAATCCTGCATGGCTGTCCATAAATCCGGAAGAGTATGATGGGGTGGAGGTCTCTTCTCAACAGCACGTTGCAAGGCATGCTCAATAATGTTCATGTCTGGAGAGTTTGGTGGCCAGCGGAATTTTTTATACTGAGAAGCAATTCTGGACGTCTGGGGTGCCGCATTGTCCTGCTGGAAATGCCGAAGTCCGTCGGAATGCACAATGGACATCAGTGGATGCAGGTGATCAGACAGGATGCTTACGTTCGTGTCATCTGTCAGACTCGTATCTAGACGTATCAAGGGTCAGACTCGTATCTAGCCCGTATCTCGTGGTCGTGCGGTATCGTTCTCGCTTCCCACGCCCGGGTTCCCGGGTTCGATTCCCGGCGGGGTCAGGGATTTTCTCTGCCTCGTGATGGCTGGGTGTTGTGTGATGTCCTTAGGTTAGTTAGGTTTAAGTAGTTCTAAGTTCTAGGGGACTGATGACCATAGATGTTAAGTCCCATAGTGCTCAGAGCCATGTGAACCATTTTGAACTCGTATCTAGACGTATCAGGGACCCGTGTCACTGCCACTGCATACAACCCACACCAGTACAGAGCCTCCACCAGCTTGAACACTCTCCTGATTACATGCAGGGTCTGTGGAGTCATGAGGTTGTCTCCATACCCGTACACGTCCATCCGCTCAATCCAATTTGAAACGAGACTCGCCCGACCGGTTAACATGTTTCCAGTCGTCAACAGTCCAATGTCGGTGTTGACGGGCCCAGGCCAGGGGTAAAACTTTGTGTCGTGGAGTCATCAAGGGAACACGAGTGGGCCTTCGGCTGCGATGGCCCATAACGATGTTGTTTCGTTGAATGGTTCCCAGGCTGACTCTTCTCGATGGCCCAGTATTGAAATTTGCAGCAATTTGCGGACGGGTTGCACTTCTGTCACGTTGAACGATTCTCTTCAGTCGTTGGTCGCGTTCTTGCAGGATCTTTTACCGGTCGGTTCGATGTCGGAAATTTGATGTTTTACCGTATTCCTGATATTCAGGTTGCACACGTGAAATGGTCGTGGGGAAAATCGCCACTTCATCGCTACCTCGGAGATGCTGTGTCCCATCGCTCATGCGCCAACTATAACACCACGTTCAAAGTCACTTAAACCTTGATAACCTACCACTGTAGCAGCAGTAACCGATCTAATATCTGCGCCAGACATTGTTGTCTCATTTAGGCGTTGCCGACGGCAGGGTCGTGTTCTGCCTGTTTACGTAACTCTGAATATACATGCCTGTACTAGTTTCTTTGGCGCTTCAGTGTAAAAGGTTCATTACCCTCATGTGAAATATACACATTGATAAATATACTTTTCTCTTGCTAATCTTAATTATTTCAAAAGCTCTCGAAGTTTGTATCTGCCCTACTGAGGCATTATCGTCATGTAGTTCTACTGAATGCAGCCTAAGTTTTGTGGGCTTTGATGAGTGGTCTTCAGTAAGAATCTTACAAATTAAGGCACCTTCTGTACACAGCTTGCGATCTTTTACTGTCTCATTTACAGCAAAATGCTAATTTGATTGTTATATAGAGAGAAAAGTTATAATGGTCAATACATTTTAGAGCATTTCTATATGATTACACATACCACAATCATATCTAAAAATATTAGATGAACATTAGATATATATTATTTAAAATGGATCGTCTGTGTATCAAATTTGAAGCCTAAGTGAATAACTCACATTTAGCTCTTATAATCTGACACACAATAGTCGTAAATTGAAACTGCATCTGGTATCAGCATTAGCAGTGGACGTTTTTAAGTGTTGAGATATGGACTGTAATCCAACATTCTGGTTTAAAAATTGCTGAATGTAAGAGCGGAAACATTTCTCCATACACGGTTGTACTTGAAGTGGCTCAAATTGAAGTGAAATCTTAGTTTTACTGCCTCATAGTCGATCAGTCTTGTGGCTATGGCACTATCGCTGAGGAACTATCTATATTTTGTACATAAAAGATGAAAATACACCTTTTCATCAGATTAAAGCACTTTCATTTCTAAAGCATCTCCTTTTAGAATCCCAAGGATAGCTGAAAGATTTTATTTCTTTGCTTCTCGAGGCAGATCAGCATAGCCTCCTTACCATTACTGAGCAATAGTACCCTGAAAAAAGTTCTCACTACCCACCCCTTAATCTTTTATCAGATTTCAATAGCGAGGTCAAACCAGTAGTGATGTTGTAACACCTGCAAAAGATGACAGTAAGTACCATGCTCTAGAGTGAGTTCTACCCAGTTGATGGTGTCACTGAAATTTCATTACTGAGCTACAGATGAGAAGGAAAAGATATCGTAGGTACTGGAGTACACAGCCCTTCATGTGCCTGCAAAGATATTTTTCTAGCTAAATTCTGTATTCGGTAACTCTCTGACAGCACCGTAAAAGAGCAGTAACAGATTTGTGCACTGAAGCTGACATTTCAAGTGAAGGAAACTTTGTAATTTTTGCGGGCATAATAATATAGGATACATTTAGGTAGGATATGGATGCTCACCCTTTGTCAAGCACATATGCAAAGATGTAGTGGAACAAATGCATTCAGGAAGTACTGCAATGATACTGATGTACTACAATACATATACCATGCATTGGTCTCATACAGTATATACTATGGGACAGAAGTGCGAGGAGGCACAACACAAGCAAACAATTAGAACCTTATAGTGTTGCAGAAAAACGTTATTACTATGATTTTTGGTGCAAAATCAAGATATTCTAATTATCATCTTTTTTCCAGAAAGCTGGGGTACTAACTATTATAACAACGTATATTTGTAAACCGATCATGGGGGTACAACACTCTGTTAACTATTACATGGCCAAACTATACCCGAAACATAGATCAATTTCATCTTATAAGCCTGCAGAAATGTTCTATATAAAAGAAACTATGTACGTATGCAGGAAACAAGATCAGAATTACATTCCTGCGTTCAGTCACATCTCTTCCCATTGCAAAATTTTTAGCCACCTAAAAAGAATATTGACTGACAATCAAAAGTAAAATATCGTATATACTACATTCTGTACATTTACAGCAGAATTATTTAATTTAACTACTTTTCAGTTTGTTCTCATTCCCATCTAAAATTAATAAACCTCAGTTGTAAAGCGGAAATGTTTCTACTTTCAAATCAAATCTCTCATATAAGACGTTAAAATGATCTTTGTATTTTCCAATTTGCATAAGTTACATAATGTGTTTATTTAGAAAATAGCTTTCTGCTGCCTGTCACGATTTCCTCTTTACTTATGTTTTTCACGTTGCTTTTTTGGAAATAAGTCCCGCTTTCATGTGTGGTGTATTTTACCATTTATTGGAGATGGCGTTTATGTACGAGCTGCTGCATTGTTCAGGTGCTTCTATTATAACATTTAAATGGCGAATTTCAAAACAAATTTTCTATTACCTACCTGAAGGACGGCCATTAATTATAAATTCCACGTTTATACGTTACAGTGATGCTGCTGTAACAGAATCGGCCGCGGTGGCCGTGCGGTTCTGGCGCTGCAGTCCGGAACCGCGGGACTACTACGGTCGCAGGTTCGAACCCTGCCTCGGGCATGGGTGTGTGTGATGTCCTTAGGTTAGTTAGGTTTAAGTAGTTATAAGTTCTAGGGGACTTATGACCTAGGATGTTGAGTCCCATAGTGCTCAGAGCCATTTGAACTATTTTGAACAGAACAATGTAGCACCTCATCCAGGAAACGTAACGAATAAATATCATAATACACTTAAAACGCACTTAAAAACTGGAATCAAATCCCTGAATGATAAATGAAAATGAAACTACAGTTTGCAACAGAACAAAGCCATATACCTCGCACAGTAACAAAACACCAGGCATGATATATGGATAATATGGAAGGGAAGAAGATGACGAATCAACTTCCATTCACCTTGATACGACCACGAATCTCGACAGAAGTCGACAAGCCGCGAGGCTAACTCATATACGTCATTTGGACGTCATCTGAGAGGATAGGAGAATGTGAGTAACGCTACCCGTCGAACTCGTGACGATTGTCGGTCGACACAGATTGAATGAACTTAGCTCCGACAGAATGCTCTCACAACTACAAAGAACACTGGACTGACTATAACTGACACTTGTGACATGTGGGTGACATTGCATAGGTGCCGTTTGTGGTCAAATACAACGGTGCAAACTGTCGGCCTGGCTAGAGTTTATGTTTATGTTCAAGTACGCAGTTCTCGTGGATTTTCCACGTTTTCTGTTTTCCCGGCCTCCGTTCTTTCATCACTTATGCGTGTTCGAGGTAAATTATTCAATGTTTGTAGATTTTCAGTGAAATGTTTCTGTCACTTCACGTTTACTAGGTAGTTATTCGAAAGTGTGGAGTCAAACACATGTTGCAAATTCTGAATGTTGCTTATACCTATTACACACACAACCAGTCATCACAGTGCGCGCTCTGTGTTTAACACAGTGCAGCTTTTTCGCACATTATTGTGATGTGTGTGTCTTTTTGCATGCTGTGTATACTTCTATTATCTGAGAGTGTGTTCGATATTAAGTTGTGTTATCCTAATCAAATATCCTTTTTACCATACTCACCCCGTCCCCTAGCCATCCCGTAGTTACACTGCAGGTAGTGACTTTTCTATTATTCCACTATCGTTTTGGTACGAAATTTGTAAGTGTAATAGCGTGTTGTCATGAAACGTCCCCTTAGAAAAATTATACATGACTGTGCTTAAACCGACACACAATTTTTTTTTAGCGCAATGCAATCTGACTTTCAGTAATCCCTACAAGAGAATGGCCCTGACTAAATTAACCTATACGTTTCACAAATCACTTGCCTCACAAAAATCTTCGTTACTCGAACTACTGCAATACAGCGAGCGCCACTACTGCCAGCTAAATAAAAGATTCAAACTACTGAAGGCACTAACTACTGAAAGGCATAGTTAGCAAAAGAAAGATTTTGATAGAGAACAAACAATGTATTTACCTTAATAGTGTTCAAAAGTCATTATATATATATATATATATATATATATATATATATATATACATATATATATATGTATATCAGTCCATGATATCCAATATTACAAATTTACTCTTTGATGGGCACACGTCCAGATCGTCAGCTCTCAAAATTCCGCCATCCCTCTCCCCACATCCACCACTGCTGGCGGCTCACCTCCAACGCGCAACGCCACGCGCTGTTAACAGCCAACTGCCCAATACTGCAATAGCGACTATTGCAACAATGCCGACCAGCCTCAGACTGCACACAGCACAGTCAGTGATTTTCATGTAGAGCGCTACGTGGCGTTACCAATAAAAAAAAACCTAAACAGCCTACTTACATAGCCCCCATGCTCCCCACAAAAAATTTTACAAGTTGTTTTGGGCAGTGGCCAATACAGATTTGAAAAAATTTGTCATAGTTACAATAACAAAGATATCAAATGCACACACTTATTGATACACTGTTGGTCAAAAGCAAAAATTGTTCTCATAAAGACAGTCTTGATCATTTATCACAATAGTAATTACAGTTTTCTTTTCACAAAGTCTCATTGGTAAAAGAAATTGCACGCAGAAGTAGTGGATTTCCATGCGGTCTCAAAGAAGTAGTGTTGTCCTTCTAACAGAAAGACAGTGCTGACTCTTGACATGCAGACAGGTAATGGGCCACAACAGAGCAAACCCACAGCAGAGTCAGTCTAAGTTTTGAAGAATATTGGTACGTAGGTCATCACAGAGCAGACCACTGTAGTCTTGTTAGAGATTACGGTATTGGTGGGCCACCAGAGGTGCAGACTCACCGCAGTCCTTGTAGAAATAATGGTATTGGTGGGCCATCAAAGATGCAGACCCACTGTAGTCCTTGTAGAGACGGCCAGCAGCCATCTGTTGCGACTGTGCAGGTGCACAATCACCATCGAAGACTCTTGCGGACAATATAGCAAGTCCATAAACCATCACTTGTGCACTCACAAAGTTTTTGGAATTGTCCTTAGGACCAGCAATGCTGTTAACCAGTCCCTTGCTGAATTATCAACACACGTGCAAACACTAACTGTCCCAACTTCTCATATACTGTTCATATATTATGACCAACAGAAATGTGTGCAGTGAAATGATACTTACTTTGAAGAACTGGTGTCTATACAATTATAAATTTACAACATAAGAATACAATTACAAAGGTACAAAATACATCTTTAAAGAACATTACAGTACTGATAACATTTGTAGTAACACAGGCTTTACAAAAGAATAGAAATAAACATTTACATCAGTGTTACAGGAATTATGATATAAGTAAATATATAAAATAATGAGAAGCGTTTTCGAAACATTAATTTCACACATGAGCATTGAAACAGAACAGAATTAATAATGTCTAAACATCTTGACAAAGTAAATAACATATTATTAATGCAAATTATATTTGAGGATAACAGTATTCCTCATCATAGTGAATGTAGCTTAGTACTAGAAAAATTCTACAACATAAATCGTATTAGCCAAACACATAAAGACAGGAAAAACACAAATACGCAAGAGTACACTAACACATAGCAGAATAACACAGGAGGAAAGGACAGGGTTTGTTTTCAGTGTAACATTTGGTACTGCAGTCCAACCCAAAACTTCATTCCATAGATCTTTCGTTTTATTTCAACATTTGTTTCCACCAATATGTTCACATATTTCTTACCTCATTATTTATTTTCCATTATCTTACCTCATCATTTATTTCCAAGAAAATCCTACCTAAACCCTCCTTTTTTGCTCATATCCTCTTTCAAAATACTTTTTTCGCCAAACCATTTTCTTATAGCTTCTCAATGTATTTCTTCTAATTCATCGCAACTCGTTCTCTCATATAGCCTACCCCATCTTACGCTAACTTAAATCTACTCAGCTCAAATGCTAAACTAGGGGACGAGGCAATGCAGCAGCACAAAATAATTAACACAATCAGCAATGACAAAAAATTCAAATTGGCAAAGCAAGCAGCAATATATATATAAGTTAGCAAAGCAGTTGCAATATTACAACTAATATAAGGCACTGCGCAGCAAACAAGAAAAATAAATCAGTAGTAAAACTGCTTTAACAGAGTAATACAAAGTGAAATTCAGTAGCACTATGCCTGGCAAACAGCAGCAGCAAATGTAATAACTTATATCTAAACATGACAAAACCAGAAGCAGAAAAAATAGTACACTAAAGATGACAAAGCACATAAGGGAAATGTATATTCACATCTTAATGTCTATGTAATTATAGTGGTGCACCACAAAAAATTATTCTACAAACAATTACCAAGTACTTTGAAAAGGAAATTATATATCCAGTTCTTGTTATTAGTACCTTCTTGTTGCTCTTTCCTTTCCAAATGCTCCTTTTTCGAAGAATGTGGATCATAAAATTATTATTTAATAGATCTGTTGACAGAAAGTGTTCACATTAGCAAATGCATTTAATTTTATTTTGTATAACCAATGCTGCAACAAAGCTGGAAACCAGATATCAAATGAAATAAGCAACTATCTAAAGCAAAGCACAAAACTATCATTCAATAGTCATGTGGCATTTCATAAGTTAGTAGAAATTCTCTCAACTCCTGAAAGACACTTGTCATAATCAGGTGTGCAGATGTAAGAATATTTCCCATCAATTCATAGGCATTTCAGTAAGTAGCACGAAGTATGAGTAATTATATGTTTCAAAGTAATGAGTGTGTCATATTTGCGATGCTTTCTACAAACATTTGTCAATAGCGTGGTTAATGGCCTCTCCTTCTTTTTGTTGTGCCCCTGAAAGGCACGGCCTTTTTTTTTTTTTTTTTTTTTTTCAGGTGACTGTCGCACAGCTGGGTGCTTACAGTGCATTACGTCAAGGTGACCTACCTTCCTTACCGAAATATTTACGAATCAGTTTCCGCTACAGTGACAGTTTGATACAAATAAAATTTCACAGGTCGAAATACTTGTGTTACAAATCTGTAGAAACAAAATCCTATAAATATAACAGAGTCCAAAAAATTTTCGACAGCATTGTAATACATTCACGCATTTACACACATTTCATAACTCTTAAAGCACAATTCTTGGTTTCCAACATCCTTTTTCACAAATCAGCATCCCTAACCACTACTCATTATTCCTTACCTTATTACACATATACATATTCGTCGACACTTCTTCAAAATTTCATCATAATAAATGTGTAGCATAATCAAATTATCAGCTTATTGATCATAAACATACCTCAACAGCATAATACACATCGTCATCGTAATAACGTAATAATATCATAACAGATCAACCACATCTCAAAATCATCGCAGCTTCTTTCAATAATTTCAAGACCTAATAAAAATTCTCTGCTCATTTCAATAGTGTCATCTACCTCAAACGTACTTCAAAAATCATGATCTCATACCAAATACATCATTCAAAGCTCTCACAGCATCACAATGGTTTCGAAAAAATATAAACAGTTCGCAAAGTACAGACAAAATACAATTTCGTAAGTGTGAAGCTATCCAACGGTGTAATTACGTAAACATCTGTCACTGATGTAGTAAAGTAAACGTTTGTCTCTCTCAGTTAAATGATCAGATAGCTGTGTAAGTTACGTGTTAGAGGAATATGGTACCGAAGTCGAAAGTTGTATAAGCAAATACCATATTAGCTAGGGCTCCTTGTGCTTGCCAGACACATGGTACACAAAGTAAGCGTGTATTCCCCTGAGGATTAATGTAATTATAAACTCAGGTGTTACAGATTACAGCAATGGAATGAAATGTATCACGGAAACCTTTGTATCACTGTAATTCAAATCTTTAAAAATAAATGTTTTAAGCACAAAATTAACCACACAAATGCGTGTCCTGTAGCGCTACATGTGCGTCTTGCTGTAAGATAATTCTGTGGAACTGTCATAGTTATCGTCCTCTGTAAGCAAAGTTCTGCTGAAGTCAATGTACTCACCTCCTCATAAGCAAAAGTAAAATGCTTTGCGTATAGATATCTTAGTTATTACACTTATTGCCATGACGAAGAAACCCTAGGATGCATGGTGCTGAAAACACACATGAATGCATATGCAGGGCCTCCAAGGCCCTGCCCTAATTTAAAATTTTCCTCTTTTCATATAATCATTCTTTGGAGTTAAATTTATTTCTGTCAAATTTATTGTCATATTGAAAGATTCCTAAGATACAGTAACAGCATCTGGTGGGCCTGATTAACATTTTATTAATTTTTAAAAAACTCTAAGAGTGAATTTTTATTAGTTACATCCATTTACAGACAACATATACAAATAATTTTATTAATTCACTTATAAGTTGCGGTTTATATTTTATAACATTTTTTACAATCAATTTCTTCAATTGAAACATACTCATTATTCACAATATTATGTATATAGGCAATATTTTGACAAAAAGTTATTATTCATTGTTCCCATAAAATTGCATTTCTCTTAGTTTTCAACATGTGAAAAACAAGAAGCACAAAGAACGCCACTATTTTCCTTACAGATGTTGGCTTTACACTCAATGTATGTCATAGCACTTTTCCTGTGTTTATTATATGGACAATAATTGCATCTTCTCCTTTTTCCTGAAACAAGTAGTTGGTTCGGCAATATGACGTCTTTTTGAACACCACATCTTTGCACGGCATCAACGATTTTGTTTGGAAGATTAGGGATCTGAATACGAAGTTCCATTGGTGGTCTTACCATTTCCTCTGCTAAGTCTCTTAGGAACAAACACCTTTTATCACTTCTTCCACTATGGTATGTCAGATGTTGGGCGGAAAACAAAATTCACTATTCATTGCTGCGACGTTCATCATATTCATCCATAATGCAAATGGCCATCTTCTTGTTTGTCTCTTGCAGGTGTAATAACGAATTTTCTGGTCCATTTGATCTACTCCACCCTTTGTAGAGTTATAGAACTTTATTATATCTGTTTTCTTTTTTGCATTAGTTTCATCAATGTTTCTGTAGTGATGCATTGTGCTAATGAGAACTACAGACTTTTTCTTTTTGGGAACATAACTCACCATTGTAATGTCACCTCTAAATGCAAACAAAGAGGAATGAATCGCTCTTGAGGCAGATGGTTTCATCTCATTAGGAATTTCTGGTTTATTTTGTTTGATTGTTCCCACCACTGCAGGCTGCACACTAGTATAGAAGTTGTCAACAGTAATACTTTTTGATAATCCTTCAATGCTTTTAGCAAGATCTTTCACCACATTCAATCCAAGATTTATCTGAATAGGTTCATGGGGCTTCCTTCACGTGTAAACAATTCCGTCTAAAGCATATGCAGATGTAGCATCACATCACCAACATATTTTTATGCCGTACTTGGCTGGTTTAGAGGGCATATATTGGGTGAAGCTGCATCTTCCACGGAATGGGACTAGCTGTTCTTCAACTGTGAGCGAATCATTGGGAATCATTCTATTTCTGCACTTGTGAAGAAATACTTCCCATGCATAGTGAACAGCTGCAAGTTTGTCATCTGCAGATCGAGCTTTACAGGTACGCCTCTCATCAACTCTAATCATTCTCCTTATATCCTCGAATCTATTCACTGACATGGTGGTATTATATGTAGGATTTGACTTTTTATCCAAGAATAATTCTCTAATAGGGACATCCCAACTCTTCTCAACACCAGAAAGCAATAAAAGACCAAGAAAACTCTCCATTTCAGGAAGCTAAACTTTTTTCCACGTTTTACCATGTAGTCACCCTTCTGCCTTCAATATTTGTGCAGTTGATGATTTCCTCTAGCATTTCCTTGGAGATAAAATAGTCACAGGCATCCTTAGGTTTACAGGTTTTCAAACCACGGGCTGGACCAGGTGCCTTCTTTACGATATATGGACAGGCGTACGAAAAGTTTCAGGAGGATCTAATTTCCAAATCGTTCCATTCCGACTAATGTATGTGTGGCCTTCTATACCTTTTTGTGGTGGTTCTTCATTTTCAGACCCTGATGAAGTAATATTATCGGAAGGACTGTCATCTGCCTTAATATTCACATCTGCAGGTTCATTGGCTGATTCTTCACTACTTGCATCTTCCACAACATTTCCTTCCCCTCAAGAATCATCTTCTTCAAACCACTGAGCCACAACACTTTAAAAATTAGCTGCATTTGCACGTACTGACTCTCTTGCTTTGCGTGTCGAAGCCATAGCAAAAGGCGTGTCTCTCGAACAGCAGCTTGTGCAGTACCAAACGAGTCATACTCGTAAAAATATGGGCCTTGCAGCAACAAACAAACTACAGTGACAATGAGGCTGACAAGAGCAGCACAGGATAGCAATACTATGCAACAATAAAACATTTGATAGCAAAAAGATCAATAATATACCAACATCGCCAATATGTGAAAGTAGTGTGTATAATTTTTTAGTTATACTATTACTACTACAGCTACTGCTGCTGTTGGCACTCCTGTTGTTGGAAATACCACTACAGTTATCGTTGAATTAATAACTGCTCCCAAACAAATGTTGAAAACAATATAGGCTAAAGAATATTTATAAATGTGTGAGGGCTTCTGAAGCCCTGCTTATGCATTCACGGTGTATGGGTAAATGTATTGAATTATACAAAAACTTAAAAAGGTATCTAGTTCAGACTTGATAGGAGGAATGTCATAGTGTTAGTGAAAGAGTACTGGAAAGCAGTTTGAAATCAAATAAAAAATTACAGAACTTTTTTTTAAAATGAAGACATACAAGGGCCTTGGAGGCCCTGTATATGCATTCTAGGGGTAAGCAAAGTTCTGCTGAAGTCAATGTACTCACCTCCTCATAAACAAAAGTGAAATGCTTAGCGTATAGATATCTTAGTTATTACGTTATTACACTTATTGCCGTGATGAAGAAAGTACTGTGCTGTAACGTATTGTTGTGCTACGGAAAAGGCTGTCTCATTGTAGCTATACCACAAAAGTTACTACTAAAACATGTTTTACTTTCCAGAAGAATTCAGAAAAACTGTGCAGATATAAGACAGATACAGCGCAAAAGCAATAATATACATTGTGTCACTCATTAGTAGCGTCGTGATACAATCGTGTAGCTGTCAGAGAAACCAAATACTAAGTCATCTTTAATCTCACACAAAGTACTTCAAATAAAGAATGTCTTTCCAAGTAAACCAAAATGTTGCTTCTTTTATGGCTGCTTCGTGATTCTGTAATGCATTTTCATGACGTGAAAAACTAGGTGGAAAATGCTCACAAATTTGTGTTTTTACGTCATTACAGACTTTTTGACATTTCGATTCGTTGTTCAAGCGTTTGTTCCAATGAGTCTAACTTTTGAAGCTGTTGCTGTGTTTGTCTCTGATTTTGTTCCATCGTGTTTAACTTTTGAAGGTTTTGTCCCATTTGTTTCTGATTTTGTTCAAGCGTTGTGTCTAACTTATGTAGCCTTTGTCCCATTTGTTGCATTAACTGTAATAGCAATGCACTGGTGTCTGAAACATGTTCCTCAGTCCTATTCGGCTATGCATTTGACCCGGCAATATTCGCATTTTGAAAAGCAGAAAATGTGTCTTGACTTATTTGAGAAAACGGTGAGGATGGAAAACCTGAATCTACAGTATTTGTAAGATCGTGTCCTGTCATTTCGGATTCCTGAGGCGAGCTGTTGCCGAACGATCGATCGATAATGCTTCCCTGTTCACTAATTGTTTCACTGTCTACACCATTATTTGCAGCACCCTCCATTTCCCTATGCACAATTACCAAATTACTACTTTGAACATTAGTTAATTCATTACACGGTGGCGCTAACACACTGCTTTCGTCTTCACTGTCATTTCTCAGTTTACTTTGGAGCCTAGTATTACGTTTTTCACACGCCATTATTGTCACAATATTTCACATGATAGCACAGAAAAGCACAATTTGAAGAGCAGAAATAAGAAAACACATTAACAGAGCACTGAAAATAATATCTAGTTAATCGCAAGCGCAACTGCGAAATACTTGGTGCAGATCTACATGCATGCCACAACTGTTTTATTGTACAACAATGAAAGACTGCAACTACAAAGGAGATTCTCTCTACAATTACGCGCTAGCAATAAACAATAGCTACACTAATTACACAAACTACAAGAAAAAATCAGAAGATTCCAGTGAGGCATCCTCGGCTAAGGGTCGACATATGAAACGTCCCCTCAGTAAAATTATACATGACTGTGCTTAAACTGACAAACATTTTTTTTTTTTTTTTTTTTTTTTTTTTTTTTTTTTTTTTTTTTTTTTTTTTTTGCGCAACGCAATCTGACTTTCAGTAGTCCCCACAAGAGAATGGCCCTGACTAAATTGGCCTATACGTTTCACAAATCACTTTCCTCACAAAAATCTTCGTTACTCGAACTACTGCAATACAGAGAGCGCCACTACTGCCAGCAAAATAAAAGATTCAAACTACTGAAGGCACTAACTACTGATAGGCATAGTTAGCAAAAGAAAGATTTTGATAGAGAACAAACAATGTATTTACCTTAATAGAGTTCAAAAGTCTTATATATATATATATATATATATATATATATATATATATATATATATATATATATATATATCAGTCCATGATATCCAGTATTACAAATTTACTCTTTCTGATGGACACATGTCCAGATCGTCCGCTCTCAAAATTCCGCCATCTCTCTCCCCACATCGACCACTGCTGGCGGCTCACCTCCAACTGCACACGCTACGCGCTGTTAACAGCCAACTGCCCAACACTACAATAGCGACTATTGCAACAATGCCGACCAGCCTCAGACTGCACACAGCACAGTCAGTGATTTTCATATAGAGCGCTACGTGGCGTTACCAATGAAAAAACCTAAACAGCCTACTTACGGTCATGAAAACGTAATGCAGAACTAAATTCCAAGTAGCTACTACACATGATTGCTGTCGTTACCATCGGATGCTTCACGAACTAGTTAAAGTCGTAGCTAATTAGGAATGAATGATATAAAGAAAACGTCGTAGGTTGCTGCATTTCGACCACGTTACTCCGTCCGTGTTTAGGGCAAACACTATAATCAATCAAGGAGAAATTAGGGAAAGGAGTTGAAATTCAGAGCGAAAGAATTTGAAAGAAAGCTATGTCGGAGATTTGCTTTAGACAGAAAATTCACTGGAAGAGGGGTTGGACGGCGTGAAAAGATGTCGTCAATAAATGTAATAACACTATAAAAGAGTTTATTCGAAGAAAGCTACGCTAGAGAAACTAAGTTACGAAATGGAACGCTAAAGTGGCCCCTGGTTGAACAACATTACTGTAACGTAATGTTGTGCAGTATTACTGAAGTCTCTTTAGATCAAGGTTCCCCAAAATGTATTCCACAAAATTTTCGTGTACGGCGAAAAGTGAATGAGTGCTCCGAGATAAACCATCATTAACATGGCGATTTTTTACAGTCTTCCCTATTTTTTAAAAAAATTATTGTGATTTATGACTTACAAGCTCTGAATTAAAATTGAAGTAAACACTAAATAAAATAAACAAGGCGTCCCATTAAAGAACCAGAATTCTCAAACTGTTCCAGTCAGACGAAAAGTTTGGAAACCTCTGCTTTAGACTGATGAATAAAAATATGTAAGAATATTGTGTAGTATTTAATCTGGCACGAAATATTGGAAGGTGAAGACGCCATTGTTGTTATAAATGCTCTACATTGTTTCAAGAAGGAGAAGGACAAAGAAAGAGCTTGGATCAAAAATTGGAATAAGGAGCTTGAAAAAGTCGTTCATGAAAGCCTTTTGAGAGAAGAGTTGCGTTCAACATGATTAATGGTTATAACAAATTTTTACGCATTTGTAGTCGTACACAGGTTCGAATCCAACCGATCCTTAAATTTTGATTAATAATCAGCATTGGCGACCGAAGTCTTCCGGCATAAGAAGTCACCCTTTATTCTGCCAACGGCCTCCTCAAAGAGGGCGGAGGAGCGGAAGGTGGTTCAGGGCACTCTTGTCCTAGGGGTGGGAAACTGCCCCTAAAGGCGGAAGAATCAGCAATGATCAACGGCCTGAGGATGCAGAAGTCAATCGAAACCACTGCATTAAGGACACGTAACGTGTATCCACAGGACATGTGGCCTGGATTTGAAGAAGTGTCATCATGATCTCTCCATTACCAAAAGGTTGCGGAATAGTCTCCCATTCGGATCTCCAGGAGGGGATTGCCAAGGGCGAGGCTACCATGAGAAAAAGATTGAGTAATCAACGAAAGGATAACGTTCTGCTAGTCGGGGCGTGGAATGTCAGAAGCTTGAACGTGGTAGGGAAACTGGAAAATCTGAATAGGGAAATGAAAAGACTCAGTCTAGATATAGTTTGGGTTAGTGAAGTGAAGTGGAATGAAGGCAAGGATATCTTGTCAGATGAGTATAGGGTAACATCAACAGTAGCAGAAAATGGTATGACGGGAGTGGGATTCATTGTGAATAGGAAGGTAGAGCAGAGAGTGTGTTACTGTGAACAGTTTAGTGATAGGGTTGTTCTTATCAGAATCGACAGAAAACAAAACATCGGCAACGATAGTTCAGGTATAAATGCCGACGTCGAAAACTCAAGATGAAGAGATACAGAAAGTATATCAGGATACTGAAAGGGTAATACAGTATGCAAAGGAATATGAAAATCTGATAATCATGGGAGACTGATGGTTCAAATGGCTCTAAGCACTATGGGACTCAACTGCTGAGGTCCTTAGTCCCCTAGAACTTAGAACTAGTTAAACCTAACTAACCTAAGGACATCACAAACATCCACGCCCGAGGCAGGATTCGAACCTGCGACTGTAGCGGTCTTGCGGTTCCAGACTGCAGCGCCTTTAACCGCACGGCCACTTCGGCCGGCTGGGAGACTGAAATGCAGTTCTAGGGGAACGAGTAGAAGGAAAGGTTATAGAGGAATATGAGCTTGGGACAAGGACTGAAAAAGGAGAAAGACTAATTGAGTTCTGTAACAAGTTGCAGGTAGTGTTAGGGAATACTCTTTTCAAGGATCAGCGGAGGAGGAGGAGGTATACTTTCAAAAGGCCGGATGATACGGGAAGTTTTCAGGTAGATTACATCATGGTCAGACAGAGATTCCGAAATCAAATACTGGATTGAAAGGCGTACCCTGGAACAGACATAGACTCAGATAACAATCCAGTAGCGATGAGGAGTAGTCTGAAGTTTAAGACATTAGTCAGGATGATTCAATACGTAAAGAAGTGGGATACGGAAGTACTAAGGAATGACGAGATACGCTTGAAGTTCTCTAAGGCTATAGATACAGCAATAAGGAATATCTCAGTAGGCAGTACAGTTACAGAGGAATGGACGTCTCTATAAAGGGCCATCACAGAAGTTGGGAAGGAAAACATAGCTACAAAGAAGTTAATTGCGAAGAAACCATGGGTAACAGAAAATATACTTCAATTGAACGATGAAAGAAGGAAGTACAAAAATGTTCCAGGAACATTCCAGGACTTGAGATCAAATAAGGTAGAAGGGATAGATAACATTCAATCAGAATTTCTAAAATTATTGGGGGAAGTGGTAACAAAACGACTTTTCACGTTGATGTGTAAAATGTATGAGTCTGGCGACATACCATATGATTTTCGGGAAAGCATCATCCACACAATTCCGAAGACGCGAACAGCTGTCATCTGCAAGAATTACCGGAAAATCTGCTTAACAGCTCCTGTATCCAAGTTGCTTACAGGAATAATATACAGAAGAATGGAACAGGAAATTGAGGATGCGGTAGATGACTGTCAGTTTCGGTTTAGGAAAGGTAAAGACACGAGAGGGGCAATTCTGACAGTCCTCAGATGAGAATAAATTCCAGGCCAGGTTCCCATCCATCAAATAATTGAGTGGCGGGTTGCTCGAATTGTGATGGGTTTTCAGTATCAACGGTCATTACGCGTTTCAGTACCAACGGTCCTCAGGCCAGGCTGCCCGCCGGGAACTTAAACACGTCCGCAACAATGACGAATCCCGAGAAGCACACTTCACCTCCAATAAACCAACTCAAACGTATCTCGTGTACGCCAACACATCGACGCTCAGCGCCACATCACTGCCTCTTTGCACAAGCGCATCCACTTGGAAACCAGCAACCGTGCAAAGTCATTCCTGCAAGAAAGGCTACCAGCCGGCCGAAGTGGCCGTGCGGTTAAAGGCGCTGCAGTCTGGAACCGCAAGACCGCTACAGTCGCAGGTTCGAATCCTGCCTCGGGCATGGATGTTTGTGATGTCCTTAGGTTAGTTAGGTTTAACTAGTTCTAAGTTCTAGGGGACTAATGACCTCAGCAGTTGAGTCCCATAGTGCTCAGAGCCAAGAAAGGCTACCATCAATATCGCACGCGCACAACTCAGCTATGAGTCGGGCACAGCTCAGAAATATCTTGCCGAATGAGGTGACCACATCATAGTCCCCAGGAAATCTTATCTCCTTGAAATACCACACGCTTGGCTTCACTATTTCGTCAGCGCCTGCATTACTTTTCTTTTATATCTTTTAAATCCTTATTCGAGTAGCATCTTCCCTAAAGTCGATTCCTAAGGAATTATATTTTTTTCAAAGATCTTTCGTCTTAGCAGTAGCGTACCGTTCTCTATGTTTAATAACCAACAACTCACAAAGATTGTTCTCAATTTTCGTGTATTTATATTTACCTGCCGTAACATCCGATAATGCAGCCGATGACTTGTACATTTCGATGTACTCTTAATATGAATGAGCTTCCCTCTTGTTTTGACCTCATTTTAGTAAATACTAGACGACGTTGAGCACAAAAGGCTCAGAGGTTATACATCAATGAAGCGAGTGTGCGACAGGAAGCGATATTGCCAACATTTCCGATACACGACAGCATATTTCTGAAGTAAAGCCATACGCTTTCTGTGTCGTGCCCGTTTCTAGTACCGATAGCATCTAAGCTAGGTGGGAGAGGACGCTTAGCGGCAAAAGTGCGCGTGTAAACTGCAGCGGACGGGATATAAGGCCGTCCTCGGCTACTTATTGGGTGACTAGCTGGCTGCAGAGACAGATGGAGGTGTTTGTTGAATGAGGAAGTGTGTCTGCTCCTCAGTGGCCGAATGTTGCTAGAAGGCGGCGGCCTTATCTAGGGAGCTTTATCGGCGCATCCAAACTGGATGGGAACTTGAGTGTCATCTACCCGACCGCTCAAGGAAGCCATCCTGCTTGGGGAATTGTTGCCTACCGGTATTGTGGAGATCTTTTGGTAACTGGTATCACTTTTTTGTGTGTTTTGGAATCCTGTTTCCCTCCACAGCTACTTGGTACTTGTGTGCTTACTCCTGTCTCATGTTGTGAGCTAAAGGCGTTCACTGATGTTTTAATCCGGCTGTGGAGGACGTGCTTGAAGGTGACGATTTGTTACTGAGCAACGTGGCTATCTTGCGGTGTGTGCAAGATGGTCTTTCTGTTATATAATTTTGTAGATTACCTGCTCACTTCTTTTGGATAATGTTTACCAGTCTCTTAAAGGGTTTAGTATTTTGCTAGGCACCTGCTGTTTGGATTATCCATAATTTCCTTGCCTGACATGTTACCAAGTGTCTTGCATTTTAAGATATGGTGTTTATTTTGCTAGTGATTTCACCGATTACAAAACTTATTTTGTTCATTGGTTATAATCTTGAATAGCGTTGAGCCCTGCCAACATTTGTATTTCATTCTTTATTATCAGGGACTTTACTGTAAGTCGTCAAATAGATTTGGTAAAAAATTTGTCAAAGGAGATATATTTTGATAAGACAGCCGGCCAGCTGATTACATTAGATCCATATTACTTCACATTTACGGGTTTTTTTAACGAACCCTCTGGCTGTTTTATCAGTTGTTTATTTTGTCATGTTGCCCACGAGCCTCACACGCTCTGCGTATTTGAGTGGCTTCTGCCGTTGTCTGCTGCCCCTGAGGTTTAGCATTGCTCTCTAAAAATTTTTCAATGATCTGATTTATATGTGGTTTGTTTCAAAACATGTAAACAGGTCTTTAATCCTCTATGCAAGTCTAAGAAACACCGCTTAAATACTTCCATTAGTATAAGTTCAGGTTACTGTTTTGATTGCCCACTGTGCCACAGAAACACGTTACATGGTAACTGGTGGACTTCCCGTATTTTAATCAAATTTCAGGGTGAATCCTAAGGTATTTCCTGCAGTTGTAGGACCTGTTTACGTGGCAGCCGGCTGTTAATAAAATACGTGACTTTCTTTCAAAATATTGTTAAAGTTCCTTGTAAAATTTTTTTTGAGATTTGGTTCTGACTATTATTTTAGTTTAGTGTTCATGTTCTTATCTGTAACTCTTCTTCGTATTCGCATTGCAACCACTTTACTGTGAGAAGCCACTGGTGCAGTTGCTAAGAATAATTTTGGATTTGCCTTAAACCGTTACCTTCTCATCTCTACTGTACTGTATTGTACTACACCCACTTGTAACAAAAAGATTTTTGGCTTGATGAAACATTCCTTTACATGAACCTTAAGTCAATTTCGCAATGCTAACTTTGTGTTCTCGTCAACAGTCACTGTTGACTAGTTGTGATTTAACTAGAATTGATTGTAACTCATTTGTACTGCAACTGTGGAAAGTATTTGTCATTTGCCCTTGAGTGGTATTTATTATTTTTCTTGACTTGTTAGTTTTCAACACTGCTTGTTTTCAAACATTGAAATTTTTCGTTTCTGTCGTTTAATTATTGGTGTATTTCACAAATTGTAAAAATTTGATTCTTTTAAATGTGGTGTAGTTAAAGTGTACATTATTCTGTAGTGCCAGTATCTTTCCATTCCCTAACTAGCCTCCTACTTCAGCAGTCTCAAATGTTCTTTATTTAAATATATTGAAGAACCTAATACACGTTCGATATTATTGCATATCCGTAATACTGAGCAATAATTTACACTATTATGATTCCTGTTTGATTAGCAAAATAACTGAAATGTCTTAAGGGGAAGGGAATATAAAGTGCTGAATCGTAAAAAATAATTATCGAGAGAAATACGTTACAATCAAATATAAATAAAGCATTACGAACTCATTATGAAGGTATTTTTCTATAATGTAGCAATATACTTAATGGCAAAGATTAAATAATTAACAGAATTTTACGGCGTAACATGAAAAAAGAAGCTGATAGAACTTTTCCTGCTCTGCGAATGAATGGTTGTTTGGTACTGGAGATACGTGAGTGAAACTTGCAGAGAGAGATCTAGGCTCAATACAGTAGACAGGTTATTCTCAAATGGAAAGACTTGTGCAGGCAATACCACATCAAGCCTGTGAGGTTCTCGTTACTCTCGCTTTGTCACAATACACACATCGAAAAATGTTTTGCGTCACCTCGTTTCCGAGAGTTCCAGAACATGTACAGAAAATTGGTAGAGATATCAACATAAACATAATTTCCGCCCTTTTTATTGCTCATGAAAACTACACATTGCTTGTTCTACAACCATACAGCGAGACCTTCAGAGTTGGTGGTCCAGACTGTTGTACACACCGCTATCTCTAATACCCAGTAGCACGTCCTCTTGCACTGATGCATACCTGTATTCGTCATGGAACCCTATCCACAAGTTGATCAAGGCACTGTTGGTCCAGATTGTCCCACTCCTCAACGGCGATTCGGCCTAGATATCTCAGAGTGTTTGGTGGGTCACGTCGTCCCTGAATAGCCCTTTTCAATCCATCCCAGGTATGTTCGATAGGGCTCATGGCTGCAGAAATGCTGGCCACTCTAGACGAGCGATGTCGTTATCCATAAGGAAGTCATTCACAAGATGTGCGCGATACGTGCACGAATTGTCATCCTTGAAGACGAATGCCTCGCCAATATGCTGCCGATATGGTTGCACTATTGGTCGGAGGATGGCATTCACGTATCGTACTGCCGCTACAGTGCCTTCCATGACCACCAGCGGCGTGCGTCGGCCCCACATAATTCCACCCCAAAACAGAAGGGAACCTCTGCCTTGCTGCACTCACAGCACAGTGTGTCTGAGGCGTTCAGCCTAAGCGGGTTGCCTCCAAACACGTCTCCGACGATTGTCTGGTTGAAGGCATATGCGACACTCAGCGGTGAACAGAACATGATGCCAATCCTGAGCGGTCCATTCGGCATGTTGCTGGGCCCATCTGTACCGTGGTGCACGGTGTCGTGGTTGCAGAGATGGACCTCGCCATGGACGTCGGGAGTGAAGTTGCGCATCATGCAGCCTATTGCGCACAGTTTAAGTCGTAACACTACGTCCTGTGGCTGCACGAAAAGCATTATTCAACATGGTGGCGTTGCTGTCAGGGTTCCTCTGAGCCATAATCCTTAGGTACTGGCTATCCACGCAGTAGTAGCCCTTGGGCGGCCTGAGCGAGGCACGTCATCGGCAGTTCCTGTCTCTCTGTCTATCCTCCATGTCCGAGCAACATCGCTTTGGTTCACTCCGAGACGCCTGGACACTTCCCTTGTAAGAGCCCTTCCTGGCACAAAGTAACAATGCGGTCGCGATCGAACCGCGGTATTGACCGCCTAGGGATGGTTGAACTACAGACAACACCAGCAATGTACTTCCTTACTGGTGGAATGACCGAAACTGAACGGCTGTCGGACTACCTCCGTCAAATAGGCGCTGTTCATGCATGGTTGTTTACATCTTTGGGCAGGTTTAGTGACATCTCTGAACAGTCAAAGAGACTGTGTCTGTGATACAATATCGACAGTCAACACCTATCTTCAGGAGTTCTGGGAACTGGGGTGATGCAAAACCTTTTTTGACGTGTACTATAGACGAATAGTTTTGAATAATTTTGAATGAATATTGTCTGAAGTTAGCCGTTGTCATGGGCTTTGTGTTAATAATGATCTGACAAGCATTGTTGGTCACCAGTCAGAGGTCATTGAGCGCTTGGCTCTGGTTTCTGTAGTTGTGGGTTTTGTTATGTGATTGTGAGGCCCTTTGATAGATATGTAGTTCTGTAGCTTCGGTTAACAGTTATTTCACTGAAAATTTGTGCACTGTATTTTCATTATGTTGTTGCAGATGAAACAAAGTTAATAAATAAATTGAGGAATTCACAGTGTCTTCCGAAAATCAAACTAATCTCATTTCATGATAAACTTTCATTGAAATCTGGACATCATAATGTCAGAAAATAGTAACCCAGTGCTCACAGGAATAGATAAACCCTACCCACGATTCGGGCAATAGTCGTAAATGCATTGACTTGTCGTACGCCGAGTCCCGGCGCAGGTTCAAGCTAACAATTTTGATTTGGTGACGCCTGCGTGACACCTGCGTGACGCGGTCTGGCAACAATTTTACTCTGTCGAGCTTTCCCCTAAGAAATCTTTCAGTGGAAGTTTGGTGTTGCAGAGACAAGGGTCTGTGACGGGAATGGTTATCTACCAAAATAGCAAGATCATATGGATTCTTTAAAAAGGTTTCCTTACCAATAGACAAATTTATAAGTGAGGCGTCTGACCAAATAACCTACTAGCAGATGAACATCAGTCAGAACCACTTTTACCATAATTCTGTCCTATTACACATTGACTTCCTACCGTCAGGAGACAAACCACCTGGCTGCACTGCCTGAGGTGCCTAATTCAGAGACAAGTGCAAACGTTGCCACTTGCTCTGTAGTCTACTGAATCAATAGCTACTTGGCCCAACTCTCAAATCAGTGACCACAGGGCCTAATTATTATTTCACTGACCGCTTAGCCTTATTTACAGGAGCCAAGTACGATTCATCTACTAGCTCCCAGCAAATGAAATGCTCTGCACTGCTATTTAAGACAAACAGTATGTCTCCGTTCAGCACTGTTCAATGAAACTGTCCAATGAAACTTGTAAGCTTGCTGCTTATCTATCAGTTACAGTTGGGCCAACGAGGTTACGAGGGGCACTCACTACGTAATGCAATACTTTTTTCCTCGATAAGTTTTGGTTGAAACTACGCGGAATTTATTGTTGAACATTGTGAAATATTCCCGCTACTTCTTTTTTAGTTTCATTACGTTCCGTTAGTTGTGGCACTATATGTAGCGTTCAAAATGGCGTCTGTAACGAAGGTCCATTCCTAGAGGAGATCTGTCATTGGGTTTCTTTGGGCAGAAAACCAGAGCGTCGTAAATATTCTTAGGCCTTTTATTACTGCCTAAGGAGACCTAAGAGATCAGTCATGCAGTAGTAGCCGACCGAGGCTGAAGCAGCAACCGCTTTTGTGACATTTACGAGTTCCTAACCAGGAGCGAATTATATTATATCGTCTGTGTGCTTTAATAGACTAGTTTCTTGAGTTTTTGCGTGTAAATGTATTACCTAATTGCCACAGTTTTCGCGTTTTCTTTGGAAAGTAAGCCGATTTTGTGACATTTTACAAGTTCCTAACCATGGACGAATTATTTAGTTTCACCTGAGTGCTTCGGTAGTAAGGTTTTTGAATATCTGCGTATTGTTAGACGCAGTTCCTGCGTTTTCGTCAGGGTCTACAAAAGAGTTGGGCAGCACGTGCTGATAGGCAGTTTATCTACATCGTTTAGTTTTCCACGGTCTTTAGTATGGGCAGGGACTGCGACTGTTGTGTGCAGATGCGAGCCAACACTTCGCTCTCAGCTTCAGGCTGTGATGGCTTCGGTTACACAGCTTGAGGCTGCAGTGGATGGGAACCACTGTTGTGGGCCGGCCGTGGGGATCCAACGGACGTCCAGCATGTCAGGGTCCCCCCATCAGTCCTCACTGGTGGCCAACCCAGTTACTGCTCGCACTGAGGCTGGCCCCTCACCTGTGGTCATGTTGGAGGTCACCTGGCGCGAAGCAGGAGGCGAAAGACTCCCCGGTTTGTCTGACAAACAGGTTCCAGGTGCTGAGCCGCATGCTTTCGACTGTCCTGTTGCAGAGGAAACCACTCAGCCTGCAATATCCGGGTAATCGCCGAAGGAGCTCCAAAGTTAGGCGCGTTATGGGGCCCCTTAAGGACTTAGCTGACAAGAAGGGTAAGAAAACCACTGTCCACTCCGTGCACATACAGGGTGAAGTCATTCCAGTTGTGGAAAGAGTCCTCCCGGATGCCATGAAGAACACAGGGTGCAGCCAACAGCAAGTGGTTGCTCACGTCGGTACCAATGACGTCACTTTGGATCAGAAGAGATTCTCTCTGGTTTCGAGCGGCTAACAGAATTGGTAAAGGCTGCCAGTCTTGATTTCAAGATGAAAGCAGAGCTGACCATTTGCAGCATTGTAGACAGGACTGATTGCGGGCCTCTGGTACAGAGCTGAGAGGGGGGTCTGAATCAGAAGCTCAGACGGTTCTGCGAGCGTGTAGGCTGCAGATTCCTCGACTTGCGCCAAAGGGTGGTAGGGTTTCGGTTTCCGCTGAATAAGTCAGGTGTCCACTATACGCAGGAGGCGGCTACAAGGGTAGGAGGGGCTGAGTAGGTGGACTGGGTGGTTTTTTATGTTAGAGGGTCTCGGCAAAACACAAGAAGGGCTTCAGTCACAAAGGGTGCAGGCTGGACACAGGAAGAACGTAGATACAGGAACCATTGGTATAACAGTTGTAAATTGTAGTAGCTGTGTTGGGAAAGTACCAGAGCTCCAAGCGCTTATAGAAAGCACTGATGCTCAAATCGTAATAGGCACTGAAAGCTGCCTAAAGCCGATATAAGCTCAGCCGAAATTTTTGCGAAGAACCTAACGGTGTTCCGAAAGGATAGACTAAACACGGTTGGCTGTGGCGTTTTTGTTGTTGTCAGAAGTAGTTTAATTTTTCGCGAAATTGAAGTAGATACTTCCAGTGAGTCAGTATGGGCAGCGGTCATTTTTGGAACCGGAATAAAATAATAATTGGATCCTTTTACCGACATCCCAATTCAGATGATACACTCGCTGAAAGGTTCAAAGAAAAATCGATTTTGATTTCATGTAAAGACCCGTCTATACGATAACAGTTGGTGGTGACTTTAATTTACCCTCGATATGTTGGCGAAAATAAATGTTCAATTCCGGAGGTACGCGTAAGATATCATCCGAAGGTTGTGCTAAACGCATTCTCTGAAAATTATTTCGAGCAGTTAGTTCATGAGCCCACGCGAATAGTTAACGGTTGTGAAAACACACGTGGCCTCTTAACAACAAATAATCCTGAGTTAACAACGTGCATCAAAACCGATACAGGGAATAGTGAACACAGGGTTGTCGTAGCGAGATTGAATATTGTAATCCCCAAATCCTCGAAAAATAAGCGAAAAATATACTAATAAATGAAAAGCACCAGTTTGCTTTTGTTTGGTGCTGTTCATTTATTATTATAATGTTGTTCTACCAAGAACAGAAGGAAGATTCTGTTAATACGAAAAATATACCTATTGAAAAAAAAGCAGATAAAAGTTCACTTGACGCCTTCCTCTGGGAGAATCTCCACTCATTCGAAATTAATAATATAAGTGTAGACTAAAGCGAAAAATATACCTATTCAGTAAAGCAGTTAAAAATTCACTTGACGCCTTCCTGTGGGAGAATCTCCACTCATTCGAAATTAATAATATTAGTGTAGACCACATGTGGCTAAAATTCTAAGAAATAGTATCCGCAGCAATTGAGAGATTTATACCCAATAAATTAACAAACGACGGAGCTGATCCTCCTTGGTACACAAAACGGGTTAGAACACCGTTGCAGATACAATGAATCAAACATTCCAAATTTAAACCGACGCAAAATTCCCAAGATTGGCAATCTCTAACAGAAGCCCGAAATATAGCACGGACTTCAATGCGAGATGCCTGTAACAGTTTCCACAACGAAACTTTGTCTCGAAACCTGGCAGAAAATCCAAAGATATTCTCGTCGCAGGTGAAGCAATGTTAACGACAAGAAACAATCAATGCCTTCTCTGCGCGATAGCAATGGAGATACTATCGAAGACAGCGCTGGCAAATCAAAGTTACTAAATACAGCCTTCCGAAATGCCTTCACAAAAGAAGACGAAGTAAACATTCCGGAATTCGAATCGAGAACAGCTGCCAACATGAGTATCGTAGAAGTAAATATCCTCGGAGTAGTGAAGCAACTTAAATCAATACAAGCAGGTCTTCTGGTCCAGACTGTATACTAGTTAGGTTCCTTTCGGAGTATGCTGATGCATTAACTCCATACTTAACAATCATATACAGCCGTTGGCTCGACGAAAGATTCGTACCGAAAGACTGGACAGTAGCACAGGTCACACCAATATTCAAGAAAGGTAGTAGGAGTAATCCACTAAATTACATGCCCATATCGTTAATGTCGATATGCAGCAGGATTTTGGAACATATATTGTGTTCGAACATTACGAATTATCGCGAAGAAAACGTTCTATTGCGCCGGCCGGGGTGGCCGAGCGGTTCTAGGCGCTACAGTCTGGAACCGCGCGATCGCTACGGTCGCAGTTTAGAATCCTGCCTCGGGCATGGATGTGTGTGATGTCCTTAGGTTGTTAGGTGTAAGTAGTTCTAAGTTCTAGGGGACTGATGACCTCAGAAGTTAAGTCCCATAGTGCTCAGAGCCATTTTTGAAACGTTCTATTGACACACAGTCAACATGGGTTTAGAAAACATCGTTCCTGTGAAACACAACTAGCTCTTTATTCACACGAAAAGTTGAGTGCTAATGACAAGGGATTCCAGATCGATTCCGTATTTCGGGATTTCCGCAAGGCTTTTGACAGTGTACCACACAAGCGGCTCGTAGTGAAATTGCGTACTTATGGAACATCGCCTCACTTATGTGACTGGATTTGTGATTTCCTGTCATTGAGGTCACAGTTCATAGTAACTGACAGAAAGTCATCGAGTAAAACAGAAGTGATTTCTGGCGTTCCCCAAGGTAGTGTTATAGGCCCTGAGTTGTTCCTTATCTATATAAACGATTTGGGAGACAATCTGAGCAGCCGTCTTCGGTTGTTTGCAGATGACGCTGTCGTTTATCGACTAATAAAGTCATCAGAAGATCAAAACAAACTGCAAAACGATTTAGGAAAAATTTCGGATTGGTGCGAAAAGGGGCAGTTGACCCTAAATAACTAAAAGGTCATCCACATGAGTGCTAAAAGGAACTCGTTAAACTTCGATTACACGATAAATCAGTCTAATCTAAAAGCCGTAAATTCAACTAAATACCTAGGTATTACATTTACGAACAACTTAAATTGGAAGGAACACACATAAAATGTTGTGGGGAAGGCTAACCAAAGACTGCGTTTTATTGGCAGGACACTTAGAAAATGTAACAGACCTACTAAGGAAACTGCCTACACTATGCTTGTCCGTCCTCTTTTAGAATACTGCTGCGCGGTGTGGGAGCCTTCCCAGATAGGACTGACGGAGTACATCGAAAAAGTTCAAAGAAAGGCAGCACGTTTTGTATTATCGCGAAATATGGGAGAGAGTATCACAGAAATGATACAGGATTTGGGCGGGAAATCATTAAAAGAACGGCGTTTTTCGTTGCGACTGAATCTTCTCACGAAATTCCAATCACCAGCTTTCTCCTCCGAATGAGAAAATATTTTGTTGACACCGACCTACGTAGGGAGAAACGATCAGAGCTCGTACGGAGATACATATGTGTTCATTCTTTCCGCGCGCTATACGAGATCGGAATAATAGAAAATTGTAAAGGTGGCTCGATGAACCCTCTGCCAGGCACTTAAATGTGATTTTCAGAGTGTCCATGTGGATGTAGATGTAGATGTAGACCTAGCATTGAACAAAAGCACTGTGAATCCTGGGGCGAGGAGTCTGTTGTCATTGCAACATGACCGTGCAAACCTGTCCTATCTCCCGCGTGCCGTTGGTCGCACGTGGTTGCGACTCGCCCGATGTTCGAACATGGTGACGCTCTCAGTCGAGGTGATCGACGTGTTAAACACCTCGCTACACAACTGGGTATCTCTGCTGTCAGTACCGACATACTCGTGGACCTGTCCGCTGAGTTCTGCGCTGCCTAACACAGCAACGAAGAACCATGTGTGTGGAATTGCTTGCGCGTTGCGAGGTTGAGCGTGGCAACCCTTTACTGAACACTGCCAAAGGCGATGAAACATGGGTTCATCAGTTCGAACAGGAAACAAAGCGGCCATCCATGAAGTGGTACCACATCACCTTTCCTCCGGAGAAAAAGTTCAAAGCCCTTCATTCAGTTGCCAAAATCATGTCGACGGTCTTCAGGTACTCTGAAGAGGTTATTATGCTTGTCCTCCCTCATGGTGCAGCGATCAGCTCTGAAGTACTGTGCTACCGACAGGAAACTGAAGAAACTAATTAAGCATATCCGCCGCCACAAAAATGAAAAGGAACTACTCCTTCTTCCTGACAACACAAGGCCTCGCACAAGTCTGCGCTCGCAAGAGAATCTCACTAAACTTCATTCGATCTTTTCCTCCTCATATACCCTAGAGACTGGATCTCGAACCTTTGGACTTCCATTAGATTTGCCCAATGAAGGAAGTACCCCTCGAGAATCAGTACGTGGATGACGGGGAGATTATCGATGCAGCAAGACGCTGGCTCCGATGTCGACCGGAGGAGTGCCGCCACGCAGGCATGCAGACCCTCCCAGTAACGTAGCATAAAGTCGTCGCATTGGCCACAGTTTATATTGACAACCAGAGTTTTGCAAGCGAAAGAGTGGGAAGTAATATGGAGTACTGGAATCCTGAATAAAACAATTCTGCTTTCAGAATAAATGTGTTGCACTGCTTATTGAATGCTCCTCGTAGTACTATCTTGTCATGGATGAAATACTACTGTTGCCTCAGTAGCTGCTGCTGCCAGTTTGGCTGGACGCTACCTGGGCTTGAATATTTCATGACACTATTTCTGATTTGATATTGCCTATAGCTGCCTCTTTACTATTACTATTAGTTATGTTTTTTTTTCCATTCGGCTGTTATTGCAAATATCGCATTTCATTATCTTCCTAGCCAGCTGGAACATTCTGTTCCCATGAGACCGCCATCTTTTCTGTCTAATAGACAAAGTTATTAGCAGGATTCTTCCTACCATGATGGCTGCTTCAAGCCTTCACCTTCTTGGCCTAATGACAGGCTGTAACCACATGGTGGCTTCTTCGCTAACCATAAAGTAGTAGCTCGGAGGTCAGCGCAGTCCAGACGTCTTATCTTTTCCTGCCTGCCATACCATCGCCTTGCATGGTGCCCAGGCCCACTCGTCCAGGGCTAAGTAGGACTACCCTCGCATGCCTGTCAGAAACTACCATCTGAATATTTTCTCCTTACAAAATGATTTAAAATTAAAATATTCTCCAGTCACAACACATAAGGTGAACATTGCAACAGCCGGCCGAAGTGGCCGTGCGGTTTAAGGCGCTGCAGTCTGGAACCGCAAGACCGCAGGTTCGAATCCTGCCTCGGGCATGGATGTTTGTGATGTCCTTAGGTTAGTTAGGTTTAACTAGTTCTAAGTTCTAGGGGACTAATGACCTCAGCAGTTGAGTCCCACAGTGCTCAGAGCTATTTGAACCATTTTTTGAACATTGCAATATATATATATATATATATATATATATATATATATATATATATATATATATTGCAATATATATATATATATCACATTGCATCCCAAACTATCGCTCTTTTGCAGTATTGGAAAATAATGTAGGCTGATTTACAGAGACAGGTCATTCGTTTGACATTTAGAACATCTTCGACAGGGACTCGTCTGAAAATGTTCAGCACACCAGCGACGTCGTTCATGCCCCACTGCAGTCTGAAGAGTTTTTGAAGCTGATGGTATGATCAAAGTGTGAAACAATTCAGATCCAGTAACTCACATACATAGTATACCAAATAGTCTAAATATACAAGGTATTCTTATTGGCCCCACATATTTTGTGAACATCTTTGGGTAACCAGTTTTTATTTGTGTAATTTTTACCTGGCAAAAGTATATCTTCGATAAAAGAACGGCATAACGTGCAAGATTGTCTTGATTAAAAGGTCGTTAAATATTGCATTGCAGCAATAACGTGCATTGTGGTTCACGGTCACATAGATCATGACAAGTACAAAAAGAACCATAGGGATGTGTGTTTCATATACAGATCATGGACATGTGCTTATGCTGTTGAAAACCATAGATCTTTAGGGTGTAACACATAGTGTCAGCACACATCATAAGCGAAACTATTTGTAGTGCATATTCTTGAATCATAAAATATCTTAACATACGTTTATGAAGCAGCCGCTTCCTTGAAAACGAATACCGCTTTTACCAGGTTGTATCCTTGTGTACAAACACGAGCACATCATAAATACAATAATTTCATAAACTCCAATGACCAAGACATACAAAAGCACTCTGCATCACACCATACTTCCTATGCATCTAGTCACATAGCATATAGCATGCAATCATCAAGCTCGTAGGTCTTAATGTTGTGTACTGCTTCGTACACAATGGTAGGAAGAGATATGCTGCAGAGTGGCGCAGCAACTGACATCATAGGGGAGATGAACAGCAGCAGAAATGATTAGCGACCTCGTAAACACTATACAAAAAAAGTTTTAGTTCACTTGTAGCTTACTCGAAGTGTTGCGAAGAAACTTTATAAAGGAACAAACAGCAATGAAGTCCAGCTATTGCAAGAAGGAAACTTGCAGACTGAGGCTCCAAATACTAGTGCACGAGTGAATTGCTGCATGTTGACAAAGACTGAAGACTTTCGAAATTATGAGTGACACTGGGAGTATGTAGGCTGCCACCGGCCACCCTATACTGCGGCAGCAGAGGGCGCGAGGCACTCGTAGTCAGAGCAACTGAGGGCCTCGCTCAGAGGGCTCGTATCATCGCATCCAGCGGCCTCTGGATGAGTGCCAGGGGCATGTAATGGAAACGTTTACTTCCGTGAGACGCCGGTGAGGGTCGTATTGATCTGTAACACCATACTGGTCTATGACACCACAGTTGGTAGTGTATATAAAGTTAGGATACATAATATCTCCATATTTGTGAACAAAATGACAGACAGTTAAAAACATTCAAAAGCAAGAAATTTGCAGTGGTGATCACACAAAATTAATCACAAACAGCTAGTCACAATTTTTCCCATTAATTACGGTCTCATATCTCGAGGATATGCTACCATAGATTTCAGTAATCTGTCTGACACTGATACCTGCAACGTAGTAAGTATATGGGACCTGCTCCTGGGACGTGAATGCATACCGCATTTACAAGTGTAAATTGAGCACTGTGAGATTTTGAATGCAGCATACTGTCTGATGGTAGACTTCAGGAGAGCCAGACATGTTACAACTGTTCTACTTGAGAGAGGTGTGTGAAGGAAGTCTCTAGCATACTTTCACTTAAACGATTTATCGCTGAAAAAAGTAGGAAGGGAGTTAACTGTTACTCTAGCATCGGAAATTTCATGGAAACTTTCAGCACTGGTACTATTTACTCGAGGAATTGCATGTCAAAACAGTGAAACTGTTTACAAAGCAAGTAATGTGCGACCTGTAGTGGTTTATCTGTACAGAAATTCCTAATGTTATTGTATCACCTGCATTCAGTGCTTGTGTTTGGTGAATAAATAAAAGATATTTCACGTAGATAAGCACATGTAAATTTAATTTTGCCCTCCCGGTTAGTCGTGCGGTCTAACGCTCTGCTTTCCGGACTGGGAAGGCGCGCCTGGTCCCCGGCACGCATTTGCCCGGCGGACTTGTGCCGAGGTCCGGTGAACTGGCCAGTCTGTGGATGGTTTTTAGGCGGTTTTCCATCTGCCTCGGCGAATGCGGGCTGGTTCCCTATATTCCGCCACTAAGTCGACGATTGTTGCGCAAACAAGTTCTCCACGTACGCTTACACCACCATTACACTACCATGCAAACATAGGGGCTACACTCGTCTAGTGTGAGAGGTTCCCTGGGGGGGTGAGGGGGGGGGGGTCCACCGGGGGCCGAACCGCAGAATATCCCTGGGTTCGGTGTGGGGTGGCGGAGGGGTGAAGTGGACTGCGGTAGTCGTCGTGGGATTGTGGACCATTGCGGCTGCGGCGGGGACGGAGCTTCTCCGTCATATCTAGGCCCCTGGTTAACATACAAAGGGGCTACACTCGTCTAGTGTGAGAGGTTCCCTGGGGGGGGTGAGGGGGGGGGTCCACTGGGGGCCGAACCGCAGAATATCCCTGGGTTCGGTGTGGGGTGGCGGAGGGGTGAAGTGGACTGCGGTAGTCGTCGTGGGATTGTGGACCATTGCGGCTGCGGCGGGGACGGAGCTTCTCCGTCATATCTAGGCCCCTGGTTAACATACAAAGGGGCTACACTCGTCTAGTGTGAGAGGTTCCCTGGGGGGGGTGAGGGGGGGGGGTCCACTGGGGGCCGAACCGCAGAATATCCCTGGGTTCGGTGTGGGGTGGCGGAGGGGTGAAGTGGACTGCGGTAGTCGTCGTGGGATTGTGGACCATTGCGGCTGCGGCGGGGACGGAGCTTCTCCGTCATATCTAGGCCCCTGGTTAACATACAAAGGGGCTACACTCGTCTAGTGTGAGAGGTTCCCTGGCGGGGGTGAGGGGGGGGGTCCACTGGGGGCCGAACCGCAGAATATCCCTGGGTTCGGTGTGGGGTGGCGGAGGGGTGAAGTGGACTGCGGTAGTCGTCGTGGGATTGTGGACCATTGCGGCTGCGGCGGGGACGGAGCTTCTCCGTCATATCTAGGCCCCTGGTTAACATACAAAGGGGCTACACTCGTCTAGTGTGAGAGGTTCCCTGGCGGGGGTGAGGGGGGGGGTCCACTGGGGGCCGAACCGCAGAATATCCCTGGGTTCGGTGTGGGGTGGCGGAGGGGTGAAGTGGACTGCGGTAGTCGTCGTGGGATTGTGGACCATTGCGGCTGCGGCGGGGACGGAGCTTCTCCGTCATATCTAGGCCCCTGGTTAACATACAAAGGGGCTACACTCGTCTAGTGTGAGAGGTTCCCTGGGGGGGGTGAGGGGGGGGGTCCACTGGGGGCCGAACCGCAGAATATCCCTGGGTTCGGTGTGGGGTGGCGGAGGGGTGAAGTGGACTGCGGTAGTCGTCGTGGGATTGTGGACCATTGCGGCTGCGGCGGGGACGGAGCTTCTCCGTCATATCTAGGCCCCTGGTTAACATACAAAGGGGCTACACTCGTCTAGTGTGAGAGGTTCCCTGGGGGGGGTGAGGGGGGGGGTCCACTGGGGGCCGAACCGCAGAATATCCCTGGGTTCGGTGTGGGGTGGCGGAGGGGTGAAGTGGACTGCGGTAGTCGTCGTGGGATTGTGGACCATTGCGGCTGCGGCGGGGACGGAGCTTCTCCGTCATATCTAGGCCCCTGGTTAACATACAAAGGGGCTACACTCGTCTAGTGTGAGAGGTTCCCTGGGGGGGGTGAGGGGGGGGGTCCACTGGGGGCCGAACCGCAGAATATCCCTGGGTTCGGTGTGGGGTGGCGGAGGGGTGAAGTGGACTGCGGTAGTCGTCGTGGGATTGTGGACCATTGCGGCTGCGGCGGGGACGGAGCTTCTCCGTCATATCTAGGCCCCTGGTTAACATACAAAGGGGCTACACTCGTCTAGTGTGAGAGGTTCCCTGGCGGGGGTGAGGGGGGGGGTCCACTGGGGGCCGAACCGCAGAATATCCCTGGGTTCGGTGTGGGGTGGCGGAGGGGTGAAGTGGACTGCGGTAGTCGTCGTGGGATTGTGGACCATTGCGGCTGCGGCGGGGACGGAGCTTCTCCGTCATATCTAGGCCCCTGGTTAACATACAAAGGGGCTACACTCGTCTAGTGTGAGAGGTTCCCTGGGGGGGGTGAGGGGGGGGGTCCACTGGGGGCCGAACCGCAGAATATCCCTGGGTTCGGTGTGGGGTGGCGGAGGGGTGAAGTGGACTGCGGTAGTCGTCGTGGGATTGTGGACCATTGCGGCTGCGGCGGGGACGGAGCTTCTCCGTCATATCTAGGCCCCTGGTTAACATACAAAGGGGCTACACTCGTCTAGTGTGAGAGGTTCCCTGGGGGGGGTGAGGGGGGGGGTCCACTGGGGGCCGAACCGCAGAATATCCCTGGGTTCGGTGTGGGGTGGCGGAGGGGTGAAGTGGACTGCGGTAGTCGTCGTGGGATTGTGGACCATTGCGGCTGCGGCGGGGACGGAGCTTCTCCGTCATATCTAGGCCCCTGGTTAACATACAAAGGGGCTACACTCGTCTAGTGTGAGAGGTTCCCTGGGGGGGGTGAGGGGGGGGGTCCACTGGGGGCCGAACCGCAGAATATCCCTGGGTTCGGTGTGGGGTGGCGGAGGGGTGAAGTGGACTGCGGTAGTCGTCGTGGGATTGTGGACCATTGCGGCTGCGGCGGGGACGGAGCTTCTCCGTCATATCTAGGCCCCTGGTTAACATACAAAGGGGCTACACTCGTCTAGTGTGAGAGGTTCCCTGGGGGGGGGGTGAGGGGGGGGGTCCACTGGGGGCCGAACCGCAGAATATCCCTGGGTTCGGTGTGGGGTGGCGGAGGGGTGAAGTGGACTGCGGTAGTCGTCGTGGGATTGTGGACCATTGCGGCTGCGGCGGGGACGGAGCTTCTCCGTCATATCTAGGCCCCTGGTTGACATACAATACAATACAATACAAATTCAGTTTAGAGTTTTCCACTCCAGAAATGTATGAAATTGTCACTAGGTATCGAACTCGAGAATTTGGACCATGTAGACCAGTTGCGAATTTTTTTACGTATCAGCAGAAGGGATGGTGTTTTATGGCACATTGGTTGATAATAATTAGGAAATGTTACATTTGGTTCCTGACAGGTGGATGACATATGAATTAGCAATAAAAGACGTGTGCTATGAAGAGAATATTCCTCATACATCGAGGTCCTTCTTTTGGCTGGCGATATTACTCCAGTGTAAGATGGCTCAATAAAATAATGTAAGTACCGAATCGAAGTTTAATACTTTTCTTACAGTGAATTGGAGTCTACACGTAGCCCTAACTACGCCATTAGGTATTACGCATACGTTACGCCATGTCATCACTGGCGAGATTCGCGACTTGAAGGATGACGTTCTTTGCAAGCTGCAACCAGTGTGTCATCAATCACGGCGGGTCCATTTGCGGGGGATCGACAACGCAGGTCTGATCGTTTGTGTACCTAAGGATGCCCACAGAGGAGCGGAGGCCAATAAAAAGTCTATTAGCAATACATCACGCGGAGTGCGCTCGCCATGACGGCGACCAACAATCACAGGAGGATAATTTACACCCGGCGAACAGCTCGCCGGGGCATAAAGCGAGGGCGGGTCTGGTGGGCGGCCAGGTGTGTGTGCGCGTGGGTGTGTGTGTATGTGTAGGTCGGTCGGGGGGAGGGGGAGGGGGTTGGGGTGGCGCGGCAGGTGCGTTCCTCGCCGGCCCTAGCCGCCAGCTACGGTTTTATTACGGGGACGGCGGTAGGAGAGCACACAGCGCCCCGTGCTCGGTAATAACAGGCGCGATTCGGCTGGGACGGTAATCAGGACGCGATTGAAATCCTGCGAGCGCCGTGGACTTACCGGGCAGGGGGAGTCACCGGTCAGCAGTGGCGGCGACGGCAGGTGGGAGACAAATTGCCGCGTGTCATCCCGCGCCACCGCTGGGCCGATACACCGAGGGGTGTCTCACCACACCGACCAATTTGGTACGAGCTCCGATGCGAGAGCAACGCCAGCGGTCCAGTTCCAGCCAAACGAGAAAAAAGTTATAGTTCACACTCTTCCACTGTAAAGACATTGATTTTCAGCAACAATTTACTTTGCCTCCCTCAGACCATATCCGTGTACTCGACAACGTACAAGGTGTCTCAGGCAGATAATTGCACTGGAACGTGGAAGACAAAATTCTTTGAATTAACTTCGAAGCTCCGTTGTTGCGCATATCAGATGTATTTAACCTGCTCTACAATGTCCTTCCGAGATTACAAAAGTAATTGAAAACAGTTATTCTTACAATTACATCCAGACGAAAATTGGTTCAAAATTGAAATGTGAAATTTGCGGTAAGATCTTATGGGACCAAACTGCTGAGATCATCGGTTCATGAGCTTACACACTACTTAATCTAACTTAAACGTACTTACATAAGGACAATACAAACACGCATGGACTCGAACCTCCGACGGGGGAGGGCTGTGGGAACCGCGACAAGGCGCCCAAGACCCCGCAGTTAACCCGCGCTGCAGTTGGTTCCAGGTTAACTAGTAACACTGCAGTTAATAACGACATTAGACAGAGTTACTCTTTGCGCCGACTACTTTTTAGTATACTCATGGACGAAGTGATTGGCTTACAGTGATTATAGAATGGGGGATGAAGAAATTAAACTCGTTTGTTATACTGATGATGCAGTTTTGCATCGAAGAGAAGGTAAGCTGCAGAAAATTTTACATATATTTACCGTAGCATCCAACAGCTTAAATATGGTCATATACAGTCAAAAAACCAAGTATATGACGACATCTGTGGAACCGATTAGATGCAAACTGGAAGCAGATAGAAGAATTATTCAACAGGTAATGACATTTAAATATCGTAGTATTGAACTGGCCATCAGTGGAAATGTCGAAAAGGAAGTGGGGGAACAAGTAACAAAAGCAAAGAAAGTGGCTTGGCGTTTCTGTAATACTGCTTGGAGAAACAAACACACACAAAAAATGCAAAGGCAGGAATATACAAAACAATAATGAGACCAGTTATGACGCACACAGGTGACACAAAACCAGAAACGTCGAAAACAAAGAGACTTTTGGAAACCACGGAAATAAAAATTCAGCGAAGGATTACAAGGAAGGCACTGACTGATAGAGAGAGAAGTGGTGGTATTAGAAAAGGATATAAAGTGGATTCCATTAATGATGGTTCCATAAGAGAAAGCACAAATATTCAAGATTTGTGGCGGACCATTACCAGGCGTTACAATAAATCGTCTGCTGCTGAAGTATATACAGTCGTTGAGTATAGGAATACATTTTCTGTGTAATCCCTAATCAGATCATGTTCGTATATTCAAGAACCTGCTACAAAATGTTCTGACGGTGATTGTTATGACTCATGCGTAACAAAGTATGCATGCAAGACACAACAAATACCCTCGGACCATCCCTGTTTCCTATCCCAACGAAAAAAAAAATGGCTCTGAGCACTATGGGACTTAACAGCTGTGGTCATCAGTCCCCTAGAACTTAGAACTACTTAAACCTAACTAACCTAAGGACATCACACACATCCATGCCCGAGGCAGGATTCGAACCTGCGACCGTAGCAGTCGCACGGTTCCGGACTGCGCGCCTAGAACCGCGAGATCACCACGGCCGGCCCTATCCCAAAGCTCAATTAATTGTACCTAAGAGAATATAATAAAACACTAAATGTCAGATGCATTTTAGTGCTCACTGACTATACATAATATACCATAATCAAAATCGAAAAAGACGCAGTTGAAAAGTGCACTGACGACCCTTCGGGAGATAATTGCAACTATGTGTTCAAAAATCACCACTGATTCCACTAAGAAATATCGTTCTATTTAGTACAAACGTATTTGTACTTACAGATCGAAATTGTGAGCTTTGGTCGTGAGTATGAGCCACTGCTGGGCAGCTCATTCGGAAAGAGTGTAACCAGTGAGGGGAAGGGCCTGGCTTCTAATAATAGTCAGACACACTTATTTATTGTGAACAATTAATTTAGGTGTCCAGATAAATTACTTGAACTGTCAACCATACCAAAAGCGCGGGAAAATCAGATACATAACTTTGAATATATCGCCCTGTAGGGGCATCTACTGACTGCAAACTTATTCTGAAATGATGATACTAAAATATTCGGAACGTTCATATCAAGGGCCAAACAAATAAATTGTTACGATACCATGATTTAAACGAAAATACCGACCCAAGTCAGCAGCTAACGGCAATTAGTACTTCATTGTTCAATTATGTATTTACATACACCAAAAAAAATTTGCATCACCCCAGTTCCCAGAACTCCTGAGGACAGACGTTGACTGTGGAAACTGTATCAGACACAGTCCCTTTGACTGTTCAAAGATGTCACTAAACCCGCCCAAAGATGAAAATAACAGCGCATAAGCAGCACCAGTTAGATGGAAGGGTTCCGACAGACGATAAATTCCAGTCATTCCACCAGGAAGGAGGTACACAGCACGTGTTGTCTGCGGTTCAACCATGCCTAGGTGGTCAATACCGCGGTTCGATAGCGTACGCATCGTTACATTGTTCCAGGAAGGGCTATCGTCAAGGGAAGTTCCCAGGCGTCACGGAGTGAACCAAAGCTATGTTGTTCGGATATGGAGGAGATACAGAGAGACTGGAACTGTCAATGACATTCCTCGCTCAGGCCGCCCAAGGGCTGCTACTGCAGTGGATGACCACTACGTACGGATTATGGCTCGGAGGAACCCTGACAGCAAAGCCACCATGTTGAATAATGCTTTTCGTGCAGCCACAGGACGTCGTGTTACGAAGCCTGTGCGCAATAGGCTGCATGATGCGCAACTTCACTCCCGACGTCCATGGCAAGGTCCATCTTCGCAATCACGACACCATGCAGCGCGGTACAGATAGGCCCAATAACATGCCGAATGGACCGCTTAGGATTGGTGTCACGTTCTTTTCACCGATGAGTGCCGCATATGCCTTCAAACAGGCAACCCGATCAGGTTGATCGCCTTTCAAATGGCTCTGAGCACTATGGGACTCAACTGCTGAGGTCATTAGTCCCCTAGAACTTAGAACTAGTTAAACCTAACTAACCTAAGGACATCACAAACATCCATGCCCGAGGCAGGATTCGAACCTGCGACCGTAGCGGGCTTGCGGTTCCAGACTGCAGCGCATTTAACCGCACGGCCACTTCGGCCGGCTGATCGCCTTTGACACACAGTCCAGCGAGTGCGTCAAGGTGGCAGTTGATTGATGTTTTGGGGTGGCATTATGTGGGGCCGACGTACGCCGCTGGTGATCATGGAAGGCGCCTTAACGTCAGTACGATACGTGAATGCCATCCTCCGACCGATAGTGCAAAGAAATCGGCAGCATATTGGCGAGTCATTCGTACACATCTTGTGAATGACTTCCATGAGGATAACGACATCGCTAGACTAGAGTGGCCAATATGTTATCCACACATGAGCCCTATCCAACATGCCTTGGATAGACTGAAAAGGGCTGTTTATGGAAGACGTGATCCACCAACCACTCTGAGATATCTACGCCGAATCGCCGTTGAGGAGTGGAACAATCTGTACCAACAGTGCCTTGATGAACTTGTGGATAGTAGGCCACGACGAATACAGGCATGCATCAATGCAAGAGGACGCGCTATTGGGTATTAGAGGTACCGGGGTGTACAGCGATCTGGACCGCCATCTCTGAACGTCTCGCTGTATGGTGGTGCAACATGAAATGTGTTGTTTTCATGAGCAATAAAAAGGGCGGAAATGATGTTTATGTTGATCTCTATTCCAATTTTCTGTACAGGATCCGGAACTCTCAGAAACGAGCTGAGGCAAAACTATTTTTGACGTGTGCATAATTTTGGCAAACTAATGAAAATTGTGGTAACGAATTGTCGTACATGAAGATGCTTTTCCTAAGCGCGTTAGTCATACATAATATTTAAGCATATGCTTTTATTTCTTCCAGTAGATAATGAGCCGCGCGTGGCTCGTGTTCCCACCATCATGTATTCCACACCCTGTTTGTAACGTACTTCCACCTCACTACGTTAATTTAAATTACTACTATCACTGAGTTGCTGCCTTGCCTGACCATGAGAGGCGTTAGCAGCGCCTATCGATATGTTCCCTCTCGTAGTATCTTTGCTCGACTTCTATTACTTCCCAATCGTTGTCTGTCGTAAGCTAGTTCGCGTCGGGAGTTCGGGTCGCGAGTTCGGGTCTGCAGAGTTGGAACGCGTCTGGAGTGCAGTCCAGTCCTGCCAGTCGAGGAGTGGCAATGTGGCACTGGGGCAGTCGAGTTGGAGCAGCAGTGAGGCCTGCATCGACATGGCTCGCCCGCCAATTTCCGCGATGCATTGCTTCAGACGGGCCACGGTCATGGTGGATCGTCGGTCGGTCGTCCTACTGCACGACGCGTTTTGGCTCGCCGATCGTTCATGAGTCGGCTGTGCGTGTGCATCGTCTCCCGATTTGTCTTCATGTGTGTTTAGTTACTGTCTTCGTACAAGTGTTTGTCAGGTTCTGTGTGGTGTTTGTGTGAATTTGATTGACAAGTTATTTTAAATGTTGTCAGTGTATTGGCTCTGAGAGGTCGGTCGCCTTATGGAGCGACGTGTAAGTGGTTCTCTGGGCGCTTCTGGGCCCCTTCAATTACCATCTTGTGGAACTTGGGCCAGTGTTTTCTTGGTACAGGGATGTCGTTTAACCAGTGGGCGTGTTTCCTCTGCAGGGTTGGCTCCGAGCCAGTATTTCCGCCGTCGTGTGTCAGTAAGTGAGTGGGAGACGCACCAGCAGTGCACTCGCGACGGAGGAACAGTCGCGGACGGACCAACGGCTGGATCCTGTCACGGTACGTCACGTAATGGACATTTGGAAAAAAGAAAAAAAAAGGGTTTTCTCTTGTGTCACGTGTGAATTATAAATTATTTCAAGACTGTAAGTTTGCGCGATGTATGAGAGAGGTTGAAAAAGTTAATACCACCACAAATCACAAACAGCGATGTGATGTAAAAATAAAAGAACATTCTTTTTATATATGTAATGAAAATGAACATGACCAGAGACTATTGCTTTATTGAAAGCGCTCCTGTTTTTGTTTTCGTCTAGCGGTAGGCCGCCATTGTAGTGCTGTTTCATAATTAACGCAAGTTTTATCTGTATTATTGAAAAATATAATAGAAATTGTTATTAGAAAGTGTGTATTATTGATTTAGTTGTTACTTTTCATGGTCGCAACCATTAATTATAATTGACAAAGTTTTTACAGAACTTCGTAGTGAAGGGAGCTCATCTCACGTAGCAGGATTTAGTCAGCCATTACGCTGACTGTAATATTTAATCAAAATTTCATGTCATAATATTAAATGTAAATGTGAGTGGTTTCTCTACCTTGATCTTACAATAGTCTCAGAGTTAACAGACTAAAAATAGATTTCGTTTATTAATATTTATAATACCGAATGAGTTCAGTATGTTTCGAGTTTGGCCGTCTATCGGCAGATGTGATTCTCTCCAGTTTTGCCTTGCAAATAATGAACAAGAAATATTAAACATCATTACATTCAATAAGCTCAGCAATACCTCAGTTAATCTTTATGTAGTTTAGTACATAGCCCCTGAGACCCTTATTAATAATTACAGTTTGCATAATAATACGCATATTTTCTTTTCTAAATAGCAGCACTCACGCAAACTATTTTTTAGAAGGCGGTGAGTCACGCGTTGTGTTTAAAAAAATATTATATCGTACGTACTTCGGGGCAGCCGATATCCGTATGATTGTTATCGCAGTATAAGTTAATCAAAAGTCTCATGCTAGCCCACAATATTTAAAGACACCTCAACCAAAATCACAAAATATATAATTATAAATTAAAAATATATTATTATCCCGTGATAAAGTGCACACACACATCCATATATAGTTATACAGTGACAGAACGCTGCCAGTCCCCGCGCAGTGTCGGAGCGTGTGTGGAGCTATCCGTTCGCTATGAGCTTCATGGTTCACCGACCCAGGACTTCCGAGTTGAGTAGTGGTTTCAAGTACCCAAGCCACGTCCATTCCTGTTGTGCCTCATTTCGGTGGTTCGCTATTGCGGAGATTTTGTGTTTGAATTCTCATGTACCGATTTATGGCAAGCAAGTCGTTGTGTCGGTTGGTCCGTGGCTGTCCCCTGGTTGGGTCCCGACGGATCAAGTATAGTTGGGTTCACCACCTGTCTCACCAAAGTGAACGAGGGCAGACCGACCTCCCTGGATGCCTTCTGAGTGCCACCGGTGTTTAACTATCTGTTGTCAGCTATTACAAATTTTAGGCTTATGGGCTTATTGTTATTTAGCTGTTTTCTTAAAATTTGCTAAATTAATTTTTAAATTTATCTTTCAAGCTTAAACACTGCGGCCTTCTGCCTTTAAAGATTATGGTAATATATTTTAAAATTCTGAAGTTTAATTGTGGCCCTCAGCCATTTGTGTTGCACCTTGAATATGTTGCTTTTTTGGTGTTTTGAATTATTTTATTGCTATCTTAATTGAATTTTTTATTTTTTAAGATTTCTTGTTAGCCTTCTGCCTTTAAAGGTCTATGGTTACATATTCTAAAATTTTTGGAATTTAATTGTGGCCCTCAGCCATTTGTATTGTACTTTGCGTATGTTGTTTTTTGAATTTTTTGTTGCAGTCTTAATTCGATTTTTATCTTGTTAAGATTTATTGTTGGAGGCCTTCAGCCGTGAAAGAGTTGCATTCGCTAAAGATTCGGCTATGTGGCACTTTGATTGTGAAGGTAATTAAATTACAATAGAGGACAATTAGAAGCAGACACTGACCTCAATCCTTGGCCCTTTCCACAATCCTATTACCTGTTATGCCCAGCGGGTTTAGCGGACGTCTCAGATACCTTTTGGCATTCAAAATTTTTAAGGAATATAGCTCTAACAAGCTAGGTGTTCTTTCACATTTGTCATTCGCAACTTTTAATTCATTCTTAGTGAAATGTATGCAATAATTACCTGACACATATTTTTTCTTCCTGCTCACCCAATATCTTCTGTCTAGCTCATCACTTCTGTGATCGTTAATGAAACTGGTAATAGCGCAGCCTTCTTCTTTTGCTCCTTCGTTTCCTTCTTCTTTTCTGTCTCCATCTGCAGAGTCTTAAAGCCTTCTCTGACTTTCAGTACTTGTTACGTTTCCGAGAGAGATCTATGGTATTTCAACTGCTCTAGTTTTAAAAATCGTTAATTTATATCGAATAGTTTTCCACACTTCAAAACCTTATGCTTCGTCGTCTTCATGCTGTGGTATACAAGTCAGTTTTCTCATGCTATACAACTTACATACAGTCTGAGATTACTGGTGGTGACGTTATACAACTTTTGTGTATATTTACCTTATAAAACTGAGCACATCCATTAGTAATGCATTGACTTCTTCAATTCTGTTATTCACCATGTCATGTTTTATAACTTCCGCCTTGATAAGACATTCGCGTTGTATTATTTTTGCATTGATTGTCTCAATTGTTTTTCCAATGTATAGATTAATATGCTTTGCACCATCATGGCGAGTGTGCAACACACATGCAAATTTGTCCATAGTCTACAGTACACTGACATAATTGCATACTTGTGCATTACTTCTTAAGTAGAAACTCCTGGAAGTTTCGTTAATATTGACTATCATTCAGCGTCCTCGTTTTATCTATAATTAGAAAGCCATACAGTGTGTGATTTCAGCTCCCATATATATGTTAACAGATTCATTTAATATCATGCCAGTTCCTAGATGTATTTGACAAATACGCTTTAAATTTATACTATACTGTACGCGATAATAAGGTTCACATTATCCCTTACCAACAACTCTGGAGTTCTGGAGCATGCCTATGTCAAGTAAAAGACATCAGCTTTCATATGACGGTCGAAATAAAAATATTTGCGTATCGGTTTTTGGCTGTCCGCTATGATGTCATCGAATATGGATACAGTATTTGGTTTTACTTTCTCCGGTGGATGATATAAAACTGATTTTACTGAATGGTTAGTAGGATATTCCATCAATGCAATGGAACATTTCCCCCTAATAGTTGACAGTTCAGTTGAAATAAACATTTTGGAAATATATTATGTATAAGCGAATCCTTCAGGATGTGTTGACATTAACAGAGTAAAATTATTCTTCCTGTAATCAGATGGTCGGACAGTCAAAGCATGTATACTGTCAGGAAGTAGCGGCCAACTCCTCTTCCCCTCCAGTTTTCTGATGTCATTGCGGGATCAGTCGCTTAGTACAAGACCCCTTCTGACAAGACTGTTTCATCCACTTCCACTTGGTCATGGTGCAAACCGTTCATTTGCATTACAATGTATGGGGGTTTTATATAGAAAAAATGAGACACTTATATCTCTTAAACGTTTTGGTAAGTACTTGAATTTTGTTGCGTTTATAAATCAACTTTTCAAAATTCTGTGTCCACATTTGGGAAAGTTGATACATGCATTTCCACTTCCATCTACGCATAATATGAGACATACAGTTAAGCTGATGGAAGGGGAGGTTGGCAAGCTGCGTGCAGCACTCTAGCTTATGCTGTACTGCATGGCTGATGTACCTTAAATTCTCCTCCTATAGATGTATGCACTCTCTGTTGTCAAATATTTTAACTGTTCCAGTGAGGTAGCCTGCAGAGACAGTAAGGTCACCTTGTATCGCCTATAGAAGGTGAACATATCCATAGAAGAAGGCTGAAATTTGCGTTGACACATCACATAGTCGATACCACTCATTCATTGATAATATTTCTGTGACGTCACTAAATCGAGGTTTTTCGAATACTGCCGCCGGATGGAACTGATTTGATATCATATCAACACTGGCACGTTTATAACAACTGCTGTTTAAACTGTAGATCAGATTGAACAGAACTATTTGTATGTCACGTGGCTGGAAGGAAAAGAATTATTAGTTAAGTAAATTTGTTTTCAGTTATATTCTGATTCAGCGCCATCAGTATTAATGTTACAGTGCCTCATGGCAGGGAGTGTTGATACACATTTTGACATCCTTACACTTTGACCATTCTCTCAGAAGGCGTGAAATATTTAATTTGCACTGTAAATAAATGCTATTGGCAACATTAAAAAACAGATATATTGCTTATTAAATCTTCGATACTAAATGCAAAGCGATGGTACTAATTGTCAATTTATGCATGTTACAAGTTAAGACCACTGAAGCATCTATGAATGTAGTTATTTATTTGTGACATAGGTATTCTGGAACTAATTAACCATGTATATATCACAAAATTATATCCATTATTATGTTCACAAATAGTTAAAAAAATTTAAAACAGGAAAGTATTCTGGTGAGATGTGTGTCTGTGCTGAGAAGTAGCATGTTGCAGTTGCAGTTTATCTGTTACGAAGAAGTGATGACGTGTGCTAAGTACTGAATATTGCACCATGTGTATGAGATTGGTCCATTACGGCCAGTGGACATTGGCTGGTGTGTACTTTTCAATTCAATTAACTTTACCAGCAGCTGTACACTTTAAGATATTTTATTTTGTTGTGAAAGCAATGAGTCTCGCCAAAATTAATTGCCGAAACCGGTGGCTTTCAGAATAAAACAAATATCTTAAAGTGTACGGCTGTTGGTAAAGTAGGGCCTATACTGACTCGAAAAATGTGGATCAGAAGTGTCCAGCAATTGCTCCACTGCCTCAGAGTCAAAGGCATCCCCTTCCCACAGTGTGCAGAGCGTGGCACCAGCTAGGTGCCACATAAACAATACATCTAAAATTACTGTTATTATTATGTCGTCACAAGCATGTTGTTGTGCATCTAGTACTATTCATATCTTTCGGTGAACACACCCAACATTAATGTACTGTACTGCCATCATCAGCAAAGCTCTCCCATACTTAGTTCAGCTGCTGGCACTTTATAAATAGCAAGTGATTGTGCTTTTATTGATGGACTGGTTCGAAAATTAAAAAAAAAAAACATTTTTGTAGGACATATTTATTTACTTAGTGAAAACAGTCGCTTATTGCATAGATAACAATATTCTTCCTGACTGCTGATCTGTTGATCTGCTGATCACATTTGTGATCTGTTGGTGCTGCTGTTGCTCTGTTGTGTAGCAAATCTCTGTGCCCTGTTGCACTGCTGACCGTTATGGCTATTATTACATGTAGAACAGCTCCACAACTTCATCCAGTAGTAACTCTGCTAGTGCTTCAATAATAAGGAAACCTTAGGTATAACGTCATATACACCTAATAATAATTATAGATAGATGAGGGCTAACTGATAGATCACTCTGGCAATTGCAGCATGGGTCCACACAGGTCATGCATTGCTGTTACTTTGTCACTGCACTGTTCACTACCACATCGTGTGTCATGGGAGACTCGACAGACCTTTTAGAAAGGGTACATAATTCCAGCAAATGGAACACATTTTGTTGATGGATCCAATCAGGTAATACATCTTCTTAACATAATGTTGCACTGCCATTATTTGTTGAAAAATACGCCATTCTTTATGCAGGGAGCTGTGAGTACATTTCTCTCATAGATGTTTACAAGAGATACGAGTAGACATGTTACAGTCTTCTTAGCTCAATGCAAGCATCTTGTCAGTTGAACACATGAGACCTAGACATACCCACAGCCAGTCATCCAATCAAGCTACAAAAATTAATTAAACCCTCATACCAACATTATGCAAATATAAATATCACACGTATTTAATTAAAACGGCGTACCAGTATTATGCATTCATAAATATCACACATATTACATTATTCACAGGTTTCACCAGTTCACAGCTTCTCTACAGGCAGCTGTCAAACAGCACCACATGCAAGTTAATTCTGCAGTGAGCAGTGGCATTAAAGTATGAGCGTGTGGACTGTGGGCTGGGGATCGTCTTCACAGGTCAAGTCACATGATGATGCCAGAGTCTGAGGTTAATGACGTCATGGCATTCGGAATGCAATGATGTCAGAACTCCTGGAGCAGTGATGTCATGATGCTGGGGCAGTTGACCAAATGCACTGACCTCAGAATTTCTAGAGCCATGATGATGATGTCAACAATCTGAGGTGGAACCGGCAGTGAGCTCTATTTATGGCATTCCATGCTGGTTCATCAGTCACAGTAGCTATTTTCAGTTGGTGTGGCTCCTGGAGAACGTCCATGATAGCATGACAGTCGAACACCCTGTGTATCGAGATAGGCCAGGTCATGGGCATCATTCTGTTATGGGCTACATTGTTACAAGGTAACATTAGGGAGAACCGATTGACAGCACAAAGGTTTTTACATTGCTTTCCAAATTAGTTGTTATGCGAACTGGAGGTGACCAGTGGCAGCCCATAACATCACATCAGGCACTGGGACCGAAGAACAATGCAATGAGGAACACAATCTGGCAAAGTTCGTTCTCCTATGAGTACACATAGATACATCCATTGTAATGCTGTATGTGGTGCTTCCTCTCATAAGACCACCGTTGTCGCCAGCCATTGTGGCCGAGCGGTTCTAGGCGCTTCAGTCCGCGACCACGCTGCTGCTACGGTCGCAGGTTCGAATCCTACCTCGGGCATGGATATGTGTGATGTCCTTAGATTAGTTAGGTTTAAGTAGTTCTAAGTCTAGGGGACTGATGAACTCAGATGTTGAGTCCCATGGTGCTCAGAGCCATTTGAACCATTTTGAACCACCGTTGTCATTGGGCACATTACTGGCAGAGAGTTTCTTTCTGCTGTCGCAAGGGAAGCTGCAGCAATGATCACCATGCTTGCAGTTCCTCGCTTTCGAGACGTCTTTGCATCGTCTGTGTGGATACCTGTCTTGCTGCATATAAATCCATTTTCTTACTCGTCGGCAGCTACATGACATGTCTGTAAGATCCTGCATGACCTAGTGAACGCTCTGTCGACTCAGGAGTTAGTTTCATGGGACAGATGAGATCCATCATGATCTTTAATATGAGACTTCTGAATCCAACGATTCGATGTTTCCATGACGTAGAATCTCGACGAACACGGGTTTCAGTACCGTGGGACGGTGAATCACCGCCTCCTCAGGCAACGGTCCTACCTCTTTCACATTCTGACATACACTAGTGGACATTTCTCCTTCTTATACAAAGCATAACACAGTATTCTCACCGACAAACGACGTACGTGTATGACAAATCCTGGGGTGTACTATTTTCACACACAGTCTGTAGATGGCATTGCTATTACTTATTTTGTACAGTTGCCATGAAGTTTTAATCATTTACATATCCAAACACGTAGTAAACTTCATGTCAGATTGGCATTTGCAGCAAGTCGTCTTCATGGTTTTGCAATTTTGATGCTCGGTAGTGAATTCCTGAATTTATGCATAATACATATCCACAATCAGTGCCACACTATATTGTCATAATTTACCCACACAACTTACTTGGAGGGTGATTTGAGCCACATATCCTAAGACGTCCTAAGCTGTCTATTGCGGTAATATTTTCTGTAATAGACGCTACGTGACCTATAGCAGTATTACCGTTTCTCTTTCAATGGCTTTATCGAACGCCTATTAGAGGAGATACTTATCCACTTTGACAACTTAATGTTGGTAACGACCCTCAGTTAAGACAAAGAAAGACACATTAGGAAGCCTAATGATCATGGAAACATGTTACGAAACAGTCAGTCTTAATGCGAAGTAGAAGAAACGAGACTCACTTTTTAGAGACGATTGTTACGGGCTAGGCCATTACTGGGACTCTAAATGACATTTTAATACGCGTAGAGCAGGGCCGCAAAACTTTATCGCCTTTTCCATTTCCTGATAGCATTCTCTCACAGAATCGATAGTACATACCCCACAGCATCAACACAATTTGTTATCAGAACCGATATGGATAAAACGCACTAATTCGACGTTTAACAGTTGAACACATTACCAATAATCTTCTTGTGACATGTATAAATCGTTAGTTTACTACAAGGAAATTGTATTCTGCGCTTCCATTTTCCAGGAGGACACCGGAGAAAACTACTATTGATATCTGGATGAGAGAGGACAGACTTCTCCATAGCCCCCCCCCCCCTCAAATTTACATGGAAAGTTGCGAAGCAATGAGTAACAAATTCTCTGGATAGCCACTGAATGCTGTGCTTCTGATTAAGATCCAACCCATCAAATTAAAAGAAGCAGCACATCTGGAGATAATGTAGTAAGAAAATAGTATCTCATAGGCACCAAAAGGCATAGTCATCCGTTCAGCTAGTGAAGAATCACTATGCAGATATTATCCTAGGGCTAGGGCCCTATGTTCTCGCGCATTTTACTATCTACGTGCCACAGAATGCCAGAAAGGAGGGGGCTTTCTAATAGCCAATTGTGGTTGTAGCCTCAGCATGGTAATCAACAGAAATAATCGTTTATTCTTCTGAGAAAACCTTTTCAGCACAAGATATTCACTTTGCTTTTTTAGGTTGCAGAAGCACAACTTTCTCTCGCTGTATTATTTCTTATTTCATTTATGACGTGGAGTCTAGTCCCAATTACGTGTGCAAAATTCGTACTCAGGTGTTTATGTCTGTACGTTAGCTGTAACAACCGCTTATTTTAAACCATGTCGTGAATTTTCTCGATATTCTCATCGGTGGGTGCGATTTTGGGATGTAACTCTACAGGGCTGTCTTCAAAGGACAATCACGTTTGAAATCATTCTCCCATTCTGCTTTTATGTCATAAGTATTAGACAGGTTTAACGCTGGCTTCCATCTTTTCCAAACTTGAGCTAGCTTCTGATCTAATTCTAACCAATATAACCAGAATCCTATATAGTTTTTACCCACTTAATTTTCTACATTCTTCTATACGACCGTACGTCCTGAGTCTCCGAATTTTTCCAATGGATGACGTTGCACTTTCATACACTGTGTACACATTCCACAACATCTACTTTTACATATAAAACCTCATATCACTAGAGCTCTTATATTGACGGAAATATTTTCACCTGCATTAGTGTACTTCTGATATCCTTCTTGCTATGGGCTTCTTGTGTAATGTTGCTCCCTCGATAGGAGAAATCTTCCAATTCTCCGATTACAATGTTGTTCCCATTTTGTATGGTAAGCAAGTAGTTATTATTCTCCCTAATACTGTTCGCCACTTTCGTCTTTGCTCTGTCTATCTGTAAGCTAAATACTGTGCTTGCATGGCACCGAGTATTCGACTGCCCATATCTTCTAAGTCTTCGCCACGTCGCGCCAAAAGTTCTACGTCTTACGTGAATCTTCATATTGGTATCTGTTACTTGAAATTTTGCTTCTTGTTCCGAAATTTTCCTTTACTTACTTGACTGTTTCTGCATCTACAAATTGAACAAGAATGGTGATATGCTACTATCCTATCTAACAACCCTCTTAACAAGAACTTATTTATGACCTTCCTCTCTTATTACTGTTTTAATTGTAGAATAAAGGCTTTCACGACCGGTTGACATGGCTGTTGATATACTTTCCGGGATGTGAGGTCGTGGTCCAAGAACTTTTCTGCTCCTTACGTTTCGTCCAGGACTGCGCTGGACTTCCTCAGAGGCGCTGCTCCGCTGAGTCTTGCCGAGTCCACCGAGTCCGCCGAGTCAGTCGGCAAGACTCAGCGGAGCAGCGCCTCTGAGGAAGTCCAGCGCAGTCCTGGACAAAACGTAAGGAGCAGAAAAGTTCTTGGACCACGACCTCACATCCCGGAAAGTATATCAACAGCCACTGTTTTAATTTTTTTTTTTTTTTTTGGGGGGGGGGGGGGTATTGTAGCATTCATTATTGACTTGTTCCGTTTCTTTAGCCAAAAGCCAAAAGCTTCTAAGGAAAGTGAACATTTTATTCCATATTACATTTACAAGGGTTTATGGGCTATACATTTTGTTATAGTTAATTCCCATTATTAATACGTCACGAATATATCTTTATTACCTTTACACCGACAGCTTCGTTCAGTATATCTTCAAAGTAGCTATCTGTTCTGCTACATTTTGTTTGGACAGCAATTTTTAATGTAACCAGATAATTTTCATATTTAGCCACACATGCTTTAGTTGTAATACACTGACATGGCTTTTCTATGAAACGTGATAACTCAAGAGCTTTGTAGACGGAAATAACATACTAGTCTCCTTACCTACTCAGTAACTCGGTAAATGGGTTCGGAAGCTTGGAGTGGGTGAGCTATTATGTGCTGGTAGTGGATGGAAGATAGAGGATGGAGGTTGACAAATACTGTCGAAGTTCTTTTTTGTTGGACATGAACAGACGTAGAGCAGCGTGGGTGCAGTAAGCAGACTGGAGGCGACAGGCGTTGAACCCTACCTCCAGGAGCGTCATAAGAACGCGCCATCGTCAGTTTCCGCAGGAGCAGCCCAGTAGGAATGGCAGGTTGTTGCGGAATCAGAATGATGCGACAGCGTCCCAGCTCAGATGATATGAGCAAAGAGGGCTCTTGGCCATCCTAGCAGGGGACAGAAGTGATGCCTAGATGACACACTGCAATGCTGCCTCCAGTTGCGTCGGTTACCTGCGACACAGGCATGGCAGGACGTCAGTTCGAACATCAGGCTGTTGGGCGATGATTGACTGTCTCGTGAAGATGGTAGCAGAGTTAAGGAGACCTGATGGCTAGGCCTTCAGGCAGTAATTGTTGGTTTGCACCATGATGGTTTCGATGATAGCTGCAGCAAAAAGATGTAGACAGAGACTAACACATGGTGAGCGTCCAAGCATAGCTCAGCCCCGTTCGGGTGCTCTGGGAGTGTATATCAACCAAAGGTAAGCTTTTTAATCCGGAAGACAAGCACTGGTGCATACGTCAGTGTCCTCGAAATTTCCTGAAGTTTGGTCACTACCCAGAAAACTGAGTCACTCTTGAAGAAGCTGCTGGTGTGACTGAATGCTGCACCATGGTACCATACTCCTGCCTGGACTGGTACCATAACAAATCTAAAAATGCATCTTCGGTCCCCCTTGACTTTCTTGCTCAATCCTTTACAATGCAACTGATTCCCTGGAGTTATAAATTTACCGTAGAATGTGTCACATTGGACTCACCATATTAAGTCACCACACACGAGACGTGTATGCAGTTCCACTCACAAGGGGAGGCCGCCAATTGTGAAATTCAGATTCGATTCATACTGCGCGTAATAAAAGCTCATGGCCAGAGGTGTAATGTGGCAAAGCACCAAGATGCACTTCTCAGCCGTTATCGAGAAAATCTACAGTTAAAATAAACCGTTGTGGTGAAATACTCTCTACGTTTAGTGATTTTCTACAGCGTGGTGGTGCAGCGGTGAGCGCTCGGGTTAGTAATCCGAAGGTCACCGAATCGAATCTCGCTCCATGCAACTTTTTTTTTTAGTATTTGTTTTTTGTAATTTATGTATATATATATATATATATATATATATATATATATATATATATATATAATTCCCGGCAATCAGTTACAACAATTATGCATGTAATAAGTTGTTGAAAGGCGTTTGTCGTGGAAAAACTTGCGACTTCGAACATCATTATGTTTTCCGCAAACAAAGTTGTATTTCACAAATGTTATTAATTGTCTTCATAATGTTAACCACGTATAGTTAACGGAAGACGTAGAAACGAATACGTATAGCTTAAGTCAAACGTTCCAATTAGAATAGAGACCCCACGAACACAAACTTGCTGTGGCAGGTATGAAACATAAACTCCGTTACTCGCTCGTTACACTTGAAGGACAGATGTTGAATGGGCCGAAACGAGCCGCCCCATAACAGCGTAGTTACCTGCTAACTTCGAAAGAAGGTAGATGCGGCTCCTAGCGCAACTTATAACATCGTCGAAAATCAGTGCGGACGGGACAGCTTTGGTACACCCTGTTAAACAAACGGAAAAATGGAGGCGGTACAATTGGAGAGCGATCCGCCTTCACCAACATAAATAAGCAATTCATTAATAGTTTATATATATATATATATATATATATATATATATATATATATATATGATTTGCAAAAACTAATAATAAAAAAATATTGCATGTCGCGAGATTCGATCCGGCGACCTTCGGATTACGAACCCTAGCGCTTACCGTTGCGTTATGACGCTGTAGAAAAATCATTAATCGTAGAGAGTATTTCACCGCAACGGTTTCTTTTAACTGTCGATTTTCTCGACAACGGCTGAGAAGTGCATCTTGGTGCTTTGCTACATTACACCTCTGGCCATGAGCTTTTATTATGGGCAGTATGAATCAAATCTGAATTTCATAATTGGCGGCCTCCCCTTGTCAGTTAAAAAAACAGACGGGATACGTCTGAAATAAAAGATCAGAAGATTTCAATAAACAACGAGGAAAACCTCATCTCTTTCCAAAACTGTAAGTTTGAATATAACATTCTCATCAGCCTAACTAAACAATGAGCAAATTATAACAGTGTAAAAAGATAATGCTGCTTTTTAACTTATGTACTTTAAGTAGAAAATGCAACGGATTCATTACAAAGTGAAAATAAATTTAGCTTTAAACCAGGGGCGGTCAAGATTTCGCGTCACGAACCATGCCCTGGCAAGAATGCCGCAGCGCCTAGCCCCAGTGCTCATTTCTCCCGCCGCCACGCCGCACTGTTTGAACACAAGTAGGGGGAAGAGGGGGAAACTGCAAACGTGGTGCATTGAAATAGCTGGGCAAAAGCACTGCGGACCACTTGGTTTTATTATTCACATTTCACAACACCTTAGGTCACAAACTAAACAGATTTTCAGCACTATTTACTTTTGGTGCGCTGAAGACATTATAGAAATATAATTGTTATCTTGTACTAACTGCCAGAATACGGACATATGCAGATAATGTCACAGATTTTCACACTTCAGTTGCCATTTAATCGTGACTAGTTTAGTTTCACAATCGAAAAAAAGATCTGTCGAACGAAATATGGTAGCCCTTTTGCAATCTCACTACGGAGACGTTGAAACTCCACCCGAGGGAGACGATTTAGATGCCTGCAGAGTTTCAACGTAAAAATATTTATCATTAAAACAAGAATTACATTGCAGGTCAATCAGTTACATCTGCGCGTGAACATGGGCGCCTTTAACTGAAACGGCAAACGGTGTCGAAACCTGATCTAAAATTGATTGAAGATTGGTAGTGTCCTAAAAACGTTTAAGAACGATCCTGACAGTTCTTTAAAGGCCAGAACGAATTCTTCAGACTTCGTGTTTCCTTTAACGGGTTTGAGTTTAGGAAATTGGACCTTGTTTGTCAGAATGTGTTCCTTCTATTAAGAGATTTTCTTTTTAGGTTTATGCCAATAAAATCAGGGAGAAATTGATTCTCACCTTGGGAAGACGCACTGTTGGCTGAGTGCACTTCAAATGGCTGTAAGCACTATGGGACTTAACATATGAGTCATCCAGTCCTCTAGACATAGAACTACTTAAACGTAATTAACCTAAGAACATCACACACATCCTTGCCCGAGGCAGGATTCGAACCTGAGACCGTAGCAGCAGCGCGGTTCAGGACTGAAGTGCCTAGAACCGCTCGGTCACAGAGGCTGTCTTGAGTGCATTCAAATCCGCTCAAACCCCGAGTGTTCTAACTTTGTTTCCTGCACTATTGTTCCCTTCATAAATCCAGCAGTAGCGATTTTCAAATCGAAAAATGGTTCCAGGGATGACCATTGACTTAACCAACGTACTTTGCAGTAAGATATAAAATCTTCATACTCTTCGTTCAATTCGGTTTAATTTTTTGCCCTTTCATTCTCAACTAAACTTTTAAATTGTTTCTGCATTGTGTTTTAGTATCGTTTCACTGCAAATCTTGCAAATCTGCAGTAACCGCCGCCTATGAGACTGCGTAATATATAATGTTGAGAATTCTCGTACCTCTCTTCCGCCATTTCCATTCATTTTTAAAGGCTCATGACAATAGACTGCGAGACTGTGTGTTTTTGTGCAAGCAGCATCTGGACCTGTGAACGTCCTTTATACCAAGAACAAATAGTGAAGAGTAAACTGCGCTGCCATCACGATTCTGCAGTACTGAAGAGAGTTGTGTCGACCGGAAAAACGCCGCACCGTAGTGACAAATAGAATGTGGTCCGTACCGAGCACTTCCGGGAAAGGAACGAGCAGTGTCGCGGCAGGCCGCGTCTTGGCCAGCACCCGGTCCACACACACTGCATGTGTGAAGAATGGCGCACCGTGGCCGGCCCTGCTTTAAACTGTGTGGTAATTGAAACATGGACAAGTTCTTGCTGCTTCAGTTTACGTAAATAAACTCGTGAACAGACACGATAGGGCTCTAGTAGAAACTAATGAAAATCGTTTGTGCACGATAATTTGCAATATTCTACTCGTATCAGTGCTTGACTAAATCTGATCAGCAAACAAGTACCTTTTCAAAACCCCAGGTTATAGCATCGCTTCTTGAAAAAAGTAATGTAAATCAACTTATCGATGTGTAACTACAATGGAAACGCTACACGTGCTCATAGAATTGTAATTATTATTATCTCGGTATCGTAGAATATAAGAAAAAAAAATAGTGCAAATTGCTCTGAACACTATGGGATTTAACTTCTGAGGTCATCAGTCCCCTAGAAGTTAGAACTACTTGAACCTAACTAACCTAAGGACATCACACACATCCATGCCTGAGGCAGGATTCGAACCTGCGACCGTAGCGATCACGCGGTTCCAGACTGTAGCGCCTAGAACCGCTAGGCCACCACAGCCGGCTATAAGAAAAAGATTTCTTTGTTTCATGCTCTTGTCTTCTTCTTTGTCTGAGCACTATGGGACTTAACTTCTGAGGTCATCAGTCCCCTACAACTTAGAACTACTTAAACCCAACTAACCTAAGGACATCACACACATCCATGCCCGCGGCAGGATTCGAACCTGAGACCGTAGCGGTCGCGCGGTTACAGACTGTAGCGTCTAGAACCGCTCGGACACCCCGGCCGGCTTCTGGCCTAACAGCTAGCGTTTTCCTTCCGTGGGGTTACATAAGAGACAGAGTCTTTCTCCCGCCTACGGCAGTGACATATAATTCAAAACCACAGCAATCGCTTTGTTCAAGCTGTGGATTCGGAAAACAGGGCTTTCGATACGTATGGTGGAATGAAATTAATTCTCGTTTCGATGTTTCTCGAGCAACACATAGTGATCGTGTTGAGTGTATCGTACAGTGTCTGTGCGAACAAACTTTGAACCTTCATCTGTCCAGTGACATGCGAAATGTGTTTCTATATTTGGTAGTTTCTCTGTAATAAACAGCTGAAATCTGTTCTTCCTTTCTGAATTATCTTGTGCAATACACAAAATCGGTGTAAATTTATCTGTGTTAGGGAAAACAGTTGCTTACCTCTAATTAACTTTAACCATGGGCACTTTCATGTAGCAAAACTCTGCTGTTCTTATTTTAATGATTTTATTAAAATGCAATTCGAACACCTGTGAGTTTTAATCTCCAAATTTAGTATAAACTGCCAAAAATGTGAAGGCATCGATCGTACCTTCGAGAAAGTTGTTTGATGATAATGTCTTGAATGTGTATTTAAAACTCTCAGCGTAAGTTATAAGCGAACACACGGCCGCAAAACATTTACTGTGAGTGCTCATCTGCTATTGGTGACGAGGTGTGTCCTACATAAATGATATGGCCGTAGCTGTCGAAAGTTCTCAGGCGTGACGAAGGCTTCTCAGACGCGTGACACACCCCGCGAGAATATTCTTCTAAATCCTCCGAGTAGAGACTAAGTGCCAGCACCGCGATGGAACAGAGAGGACCGTAAGAGCTCTCTCTGAACTCGCGGCACGGCACGAGCCACCAAACCACACAGACCGCACCGGGACCTCGCTATGCCCCAGTCCGTTCGTGGCCAGGATCCCTTTCACAGCCAGCTCACGACTGTCGCTGCTGCGTGGCGCAACAAAGCTATCGCCGCGTCAGTGGTTATTTTTATCTCTTTGCCAGTATCTCTTGCAAAAGTAATTACCGTTTGTTTAATGCGTTTCATAAGCACAAGTAGGCAATATTAACGTTTTTTTCTATTTTTTCGTTATAAAATTACTTGGAGTAGTCTGAATAAAACAAATCAAGTTTCTCCCTTCTATGAGAATTCAGAGTGTGCTCTTTAGCGCTTCAAAGTTGACGCGCAGCATAAACGGTTCTAGCTATTTGGTGTGTCACCTCTGACGGCGCCGCTCGCTGGCTGCAAGGAGGGTATCTTTGCGGAATTAGACAGTGTTTTGTTTTCCAACGCTGTATGGCTTTATCTCTGTGACAAGTGACTGTTCATATCGGTAAACATAAACGCTATACAGTGTGTGTTGGCTTGTGGAGTTTGCTTTGTGTTGTTTAGCTGCTCAATTTTGCGTATTTGACGAATTTTGCTCGTACCTGTTTTACGTATTTGGTTTGTGGATATCAGTATGCCATGTTTCAGCAATCGAGTGTTTAAGAAAAGGCACAATGAGTGGAGGAAGAAATCTTTTGTTGTTTCGAAGGGAGATGCTGCTCAGACTGCTTCACCGACTACTCCAAATGAATGTGATAGAACTTCTTCCACCAAGAAACTTTGTGACAGCAAAGAAAAACTCTAAAACTATGAAAGTGACAGTAACTATGTGAATGAAATAATTAACATTTCCTTGCTCTCTGATATTTTGAAACATAACGTATTACGCCAAGTTTGCAAAGAAAGAGGACTGGAATTGAAAATAACTTCACACATTGGTTTGGCATATAAAATGTTATTGAAGTGTAACAAATGTGCTGCAGAAGTTTCGTTTTCTAATTCTAACAGTATTCCTCGTAGTATTAATAGTGGAAAGAAGGTGTATGACATAAATGTTAGGCTAGAGTATGGCTTGTGTTGCGTTGGCAAGGGCAGTGCTGCAGGGACAGTGTTATGTGGAATTATGAACTTGCCAAAACCACCAACCAAGTTTGGATTTTATAATGAATTGGTGGAATATTCTGCTGAAGATATTGCTCAAGCAACAATGAAGGAACCAGTTGAAGAAGCTGTGGCAGATAATGGGAACTGTAGAGATTTAACTGTTGCTTTAGATGGATCATGGGAACGTAGAGGTCATAAATCACTGGCGATGACTCATGGTGTAAGTACCAATCAGGAAAGGAATATGCCCATAAAAACAGTTTGCCAAATTCTTTAATTGGTATAATTAAGCCCATATTCAAAGATTTATCACAGCCAAGTGTTTACATGGGAAAACTCAAAATTCAAATGAAAGTATAAATATTTTAATTTGGATTAGAATTCCCAAAATAGTGTTTGTACAGATAAAAACATTGCATTTAGGAATGTATGATGCAGTGGCAACATACAATGAAGGAAACATTATCAAATGTGATGTATTGTGAGACATATGCGCAAATATTTTATACCACTTACTTCCATAAGCCAACCAAGGACTTGATGAATTCACGTCACGAAGAATCGCTGCTGTTCATAACATGTAGGATTTCAGAGCCGGCGACTTAAGTAATTAAAATTTCCGGACTAAGAGGCTGTGGTCGAACAGAAAACAATCTTCCTACTGAAGTTTCATTGCCAAATGCGGGCAGCATCTTCCTAGATGAGTCAACGAGTGGTTGACTCACCTCGGAAGACGTTGCCCACTGTTGACAACGAAAAGCCGGGAGGAAGTATTTCTACTGTTCGACCACGGTCTCCTAGCCCGGGAGTTTTAATTAATGAATCACTGCTGTATTGTGTTCCAAAGGTTGACCGACACTCTGTTCTCTATAAAGCAGTTGAGCATAAAGCCGTGGCTCAGCAGAGCATGTCATCAAATCCTCTTCGTCTTCTATCAAACGTGAGACAGTCTCTCCACATCGCATGGGCCTTTGAAGTATTCCTGTCACCCATTAGTCCTTTCTTCGAGGTACAATAGAAGAAAGAGCATTCGGCAAGAATGGGAAAGGAGAATCGGTTCTGTTGTGTCAGTGGAACCAGCCCAGTATTTTGTAGTAAATTTAAATCTGGATCAATGGATGCCTTATTTTAACCGACGTCATAGCGATCAAGTGTCCAGCGTTTCAAGAAGTTTCCTTTTCATAGGGAAACAAATAGTAAAGGATGAAGCAGTCATTCGCAAATGATATTTATTGCATATCTAGATTGCAATCTCTGTGCGGTCATCTTTAGTGTAGTAAATGTGAGTTAAAGCATTCGTACTACCAATATATGCCTATAGTCCCAATTGGACTACTCACATTTGAGGTTAGAACTCAACCTCTGACATGAACAGTCCTGTTGGGACTATGTGCATACACTAGTGGGTTTAATGTTTTAAATCATGTTTGCTTCACTGAAGATGACCAAAGAGACTTACTACTTGTCCATTGTTTTACCACTGCGCTAAAAAAAAAAAAAAAAAAAAAAAAAAAAAAAAAAAAAAAAAAAAAAAGTTCAAATGTGTGTGAAATTTAATGGGACTTAACTGCTAAGGTCATCAGTCCCTAAGCTTACACACTACTTCACCTAAATTATCCTGAGGACAAACACACACACCCACGCCCGAGGGAGGACTCGAACCTCCGCCGGGACCAGCCGCACACTGCGCCTCCTCCGTGCATTTAAAATGGATCTAAGCACTATGGGACTTAACATCTGAGGTCATCAGTCCCCTAGACTTAGAACTACTTACACCTAACTAACCTAAGGACATCAAACACATCCATGCCCGAGGCAGGATTCGAACCTGCGACCGTAGCAGCCGCATGGTTCCGGACCTTGAATATGTCACATGCTTTTAAAGATGAAATTAATTTGTGAAATTAATAGTCTTCTACTGAACTGGTGAATCCCATTAAAATATTAATATCAGCTCTCTTGTTACTTCAAAGCACTTTAATGGATTGCTTGAGTGCTTCCACTAAAGCGTCGCAGACGGCTTGTACCGAGAGGCATGTCGATGAAAAATTCACTTAAAACAGGTACATGTTAGACTACTTTTGAATGAATTACCTCTAGCCTAAAACTGAAGCGTGATGCCAATCTGGTTGTAACCAGTATACAGCCTGTCAGATTGGTATCCGTGTAAACAGTTCTCAGACGAAATGCTTGTAAACGGTATATTCAAAATCGTCTTTCAGTGTTCTGGACGAGATTTATGTGCAGCATCAGTTCAGGAGTTAACAGCTCGGAAGCAGCTTGATTACTTCAAACAATTGGCCAGGGGCGAATGGGACTCGAGTACCGAGCGTTCCCCAGAAATTTATATCATCCGTTCCGGGAATCGAGGATCCCGACGATTTTTACCTGTTATCAACATTGATACTGGAAACATATACGCATCAGCAGTTGCGGGACTTCCGAGAGTAGTTGAATTTCAAGTTTGAACTCGGATAAAAAATAACAAAGAAAATATTACCTTGTGTGATACAATTATAAATTTACAATTTTCTGACTTTTTCCTTTACTTGGACTGAGACACCTTTATTGTTCTCAAATTTCATGAGTCCACGGCAAGGGGAAGTTACCTATAGGTTTTGATGAATGAGTCGGCGAGTATCAAAATATGTGACATAAATGGCCGTATCTTTTGAAAGTATTGAGTTAGACGCTAAGGTTTACTTTACCTCAAAGGGGCAGTAGACCTTAGTACGTGACATAAATTTCAAATAATACCTCTACTCTTTCATGATAAAGTGGGGTCCTAACAGATGGATAGACAGTCAGACAGTCAAATAACTAATGTCTAAAAATTTTTTTCGTGTGACATATTTAAAATTAACAATTCTCGTTTTTTTTCTTTCGTCGTGCTGTGAAACCGTGCTTATTACCAAATTTCATAATTCTTGGTCAATGGGAAAAAACCGTGTAGATTTTGATGATTGAGTTTGCGAGTATCAAGAAATGTGGCATAAATCGCCGCATCTTTTGGTTGCATTGACTTAGCAGCTTACCGTTATTACAGCGCCAAGTGACATACACCTTAGTACGTGACACAAACTTCTACGTGATACGACTGCCCTTCCTGGGGAAAATTGGGCTTAACAGAGGTACGGACATACAGTCAGTCAGATAACAAATGACAAAAACATTTTGTGTGATTTAACTCAAAATCTTCGGGCGTTTTTCTTAACTTTTACAGCGAAACCTTTCCTCTTGCCAAATTTCACCAGTCTGGACCAGCGGTAAGTAGCCTATAGATTTTGCTGACTGAGTTTGCGAGTGTCAAAATATGTGACAAAAATGACAGGACATTTTGATTGTTTTGACTTAGAAACTTCCCATGTGTACATCGCTGAGAGACAGTGCACCTTTTATGTGGCACAAATTTCAACTTGATGCCTCTACCCGTTCCTCAGAAAAAGGTTTTTGTAAAGCCAGACAGACAGAACACGGAAAACAAAGTGGTCTTGTATGATAACAAATCAAAACACCTTCAGCCGTCTAAACTTCCTACTACTTTACTATAGCAATCAGTTTCAGCGCTACATTACATTATCTTAAGGCCTCCTAACCGATGTGATGGAAGAATCACCTCTGGTGTATTCAAAGTAGGGCACAGCATTCAGTGACTGGTGTTTGCAGATGTTACACCGGTTCTGTTTTTGGTGAGCGAGGTGCGAAACCCAGGCATTCCGGTTTGTGTTTTTCCTGTAAACTTGTTCCCTAGAAAATCCAAATGCAGGAGAGCCGTCCTCGCCTCCACTAGATCGCTTTCGCCCCTTTCAGCGGCATAGTATGACGCGTGTAAACACTTCTGGTCCCTAAAACGTATTGTCGCTGATGCTTGCCGCTGTGTTCGTTGGCTATCGATTGGCATTAGCGATAGTTGGAGCACTGACTTTGCGATTAAAGGGCTCGCGAAGTCACGAGGATGTGATTTTAACGAGGAGTGTGACGCGGCCATAATCAGAGGACAAAGTACAGCGAGCAGCCGGCGGGTCAGTACACAATACGCGACACACCGCAGTGTAGCGGGGTTGTTGATTCCTGGAGCGTCGAGAGTTCAGCACCTGGCGCATTGCTGAATGTTGACGGCAAAACCGTCACTGCGGCTGGCGTCCCGAAGGTTTGGCAGTGCGGGGCGGGAACTACACTACTGGCCATTAAAATAGCTACACCACGAAGAGGAGATACTACAGACGCGAAACTTAATCGACAGGAAGAAGATGCTGTGATATGCAAACGATTAGCTTTTTAGAGCATTCACACAAGGTTAGCGTCGGTGGCGACACCTGCAACGTGCTGACATGTGGAAAGTTTCTAACCGATTTCTCATACACAAACAGCAGTTGACCGGCGTTGCCTGGTGAAACGTTGTTGTGATGCCTAGTGTAAGGAGGAGAAATGCGTACCATCACGTTTCCGACTTTGATAAAGGTCGGATTGTAGCCTATCGCGAATGCGATTTATCGTATCGTGACACTGCTGCTCGCGTTGGTCGAAATCCAATTACTGTTAGCAGAATATGGAATCGGTGGGTTCAGGAGAGTAATACGGAACGCCGTGTTGAATCCCAACGGCCTCGTATCACTAGCAATCGAGGTGTCAGGCATCTTGTCAGCATGACTGTAACGGATCGTGCAGCCAAGTCTCGATCCCTGAGTCAACAGATGGGGACGTTTGCAAGACAATAACCATCTGCACGAACAGCTCGACGAAGTTTGCAGCAGCACGGACTATCAGCTCGGAGACCGTGGCTGCGGTTACCCTTGACTCTGCGTCACACACAGGAGCGCCTGCGATAGTGTACTCAACGACGAACCTGGATGCACGAATGGCAAAACGTCAATTTTTCGGATGAATCCAGGTTCTGTTTACAGCATCATGATGGTCGCATCCGTGTTTGGCGACATAGCGGTGAACACACATTGAAAGCGTGTATTCGTCATCGCCATACTGGCGTATCACCCGGCGTGATGGTATGGGGTGCCATTGGTTACACGTCTCGGTCACCTCTCGTTCCCATTGACGGCACTTTGTACAGTGGACGCTACATTTCAGATGTGTCACGACCTGTGGCTCTACCCTTCATTCGATCCCTGCGAAACCCCACATTTCAGCAGGATAATGCACGACCGCAAGTTGCAGGTCCGCCAGCCGGGGTGGCCGAGCTACAGCTTGGAACCGCGCTACCACTGCGGTCGCAGGTTCGAATCCTGCCTCGGGCATGAATGTGTGTGACGTCCTTAGGTTGAAGTAGTTCTAAGTTTTAGGGGACTGATGACCTCAGAAGTTAAGTCTCATAGCGCTCAGAGCCATTTGAACAATTTGTTGCAGGTCCTGTACGGGCCATTCTGGATACAGAAAATGTTCGACTGCTGTCCTGGCCAGCACATTCTCCAGATCTCTCACCAATTTAAAACGTCTGGTCAATGGTGGCCGAGCAACTGGCTCGTCACAATGTGCCAGTTACTACTCTTGATGAAGTGTGGTATCGTGTTGAAGCTGCATGTTCAGCTGTACCTGTACACGCCATCCAAGCTCTCTTTGACACAATGCCCTGGCGTATCAAGGCCTTTATTGGCGCCAGAGGTGGTTGTTCTGGGTACTGATTTCTCAGAATCTATGCACCCAAATTGCGTGAAAATGTAATCACATGTCAGTTCTAGTATAATGTATTTGTTCAGTGAATACCCGTTTATCATCTGCATTTCTTCTTGGTGTAGCAATTTTAATGGCCAGTAGTGTACTATTCCTAGATTCATGGTAACATAGTCACCTATCGTTCCTGGAAAATTTGTCAGCCCATTTCTTATAAAACTCACATTGTCGTATGATAAAAGGGTAGGTTGCGCGGAATATGGCAGTCTCTGAGCTGTGTCTTAGTGGACAAATGTAAAGCATTGTGGCTAAAATTGACATCTGGTCTAATACTGTTTTGTACCGAGTAGTCGTTTCCTATGTACTTTACCTGATAGCTTGCTTAAAAAGATGTAAAACGCAGAATGACTAAAGGGCGATAAAACTGTGTTAGTGGTAGCCCAGGGGCTGTTATTTCTGATAGTTTTCAAGTTAAGCCTTAGGGAGATAGAGTGGTCACCTATTTTAGTAAAGGGAATTTTGCATATGAGCTGTTGGTTGATATGTGAGTAGCTAGAGCCTCCTAGTTGAAATATGCTCTGTTGTTAGTATTCTTAAGGCCATCTTTAACATGTTCCGGCAGTGCAGCTGTATGCATGATTTCAGTGTAATTTGTGGCAGTAAAGTGGTTTACGTGTAGCGTTCAGTCGCACCTCTGTTTTTAAATTGTTATCATTCAATACTTATAAAATCTTCCACTGGCTGGGTTGCAGGATCTGAGGAGTTATTCATTGAAAAGTTATTACATTGTGCATCATTAAGTATGAAGAGTTAATGCCCATGTCACTTCGTGTGTCTGTTTGGACTTACGTGTAATGGCATGTGTCGTCAGCACTGAAGGCACCGGTTAACGCAAGTGTCGTTTTCATGAGCTGTGTCGATCGAGGCCTATGTTTGACGATATCCTGTTAGGCGATTGGCTTCATTAGTACTCCAAAGTGAAACTCCCAAGCCCTCAAACACCTATTATTGCCGAGGAAAATTGTTAATATAGCCGTGAAGTAGTTCTAAAAAAATTGTTTTAGGTATATGTGTGGTCGAGAGCTGAAATCAAAAGTATTTTGATGAATTCCTAAAGATAAAATGTCTAGAGCCCATTCTAACTCGTAAATTATTAGGAGAATTTAAAGACGGCTAAGGGTCGAGTTAAACTGTAATCTTTCTGTTTAAGCGGCACGTGTAGATTGAAAATTTGAGTGGCTAGTGCCGATTCAAGTAGATAAAGTCATTTAAGAATTTAAAGAGGGCTAAGCACCGAGTTAAAATTTAATCTGTTCGTGCAAGCTGCTTGTGTAGTATGAAAATTTAAATGGCTGGGGCAGATTCAAGCTGACAAATTGGTTTGATGATTTAAAGACGGCTAAGTGTAGAGTTAAACCGTATGTTTTGTTTGCGCAATCTTCAGACCAATGGTAAATTTACTTTCTTTATATGTGTAGTTAGTAATTTAAGTGGCTACTGCCGGTTCAAGTAGGGAAGTCGAGTTATGTATTTTAAGGCGACTACATGTCGATTGCAAGTTTGAGGTCTACGTAAGCATTATGCGGTTATTTCCATGGAGAGGCTAGTGCCACTTCGAAGCAAGAATCGTAAATGGTCTCATTATGTGAGACTGCTGAGAACCGTGGGGCATGTTAACGTGTTATTGTCTTGTAGATTTTTAGTAAAGAAGGGCCAGCTGATGTTTGATTACTTGCTAGCTTGTATCATTTGTTTTAAGGACGACTTGGCCCGGTTGAAACTTGAGAATCCTGATTGGTCGGGTCTTCTTGAATTACAGTGAAACCCGGAATGTGCAACTGGAATGTGCAACTACGTCATGTGGCGAATGCCAACTGTATGCTGTTTTTCTGATTGACTGTGGGCATTGCTCGAGTGCCGATTTACGATTTTGTCAATAGCGTAAATTCCATTTTTTGTGCTTAGCATCTCCCACTCTAGGACCCTTGTGATCTAGCTACCTGTTCAAAGTCCAAAGGCTATCCCCAAGCCTTGCTTCCGTGGTAGCACAAAACTGGGAGGGGCCGGGGGGCGGGGCCTTTCAGTCGCAAACTTTGACAGGCGACAGTGATCGCCAATGGTGCCGTCCGTGTGACTAAATTCGTGTGGCCGCAATATTGCCGGTCAAAATTGCCGTTTTATACTGTCGGCAGTATTCAAATTTTATGTCACGTGTCAACGTAAGTATATTAATTACCTCTCGTCTAAAGGACAAGGGAGCAACAAGAGACCGACGATGATCCGCTTCCATTCCCTACCTTACTCCGTTAGCAGATAACAAAAAGTTTCTAACAAATCAGCATAACCACACACTGGTAGTTCTTGTTAAACCCACGCATATTATAAAAGTAGATGTAAAGATGTATGTACGTTCCACATATCCTCGTAAACTACTGGATCCGTTTCAACCAGACTTGGTACACGTATCATTTACTGTCTGGAAAGAACCACTGCGGTGCTAAGAGCAACCTACATCTCAATGTGGCGGCTGTTAAGATGTAAAAGGAGGATAGCTCATTACACGCAAATACCCAGTACTTTAATAAAATGTTTCTAACAAATCAGCATAAACACGTACTGGTAAACCCACGCATATTATAAAAGTAGATGTAAAGATGTATGTACGTTCCACATATCCTCGTAAACTACTGGATCCGTTTCAACCAGACTTGGTACACGTATCATTTACTGTCTGGAAAGAACCACTGCGGTGCTAAGAGCAACCTACATCTCAAAGTGGCGGCTGTGAAGATGTAAAAGGAGGATAGCTCATTACACGCAAATACCCAGTACTTTAATAAAATGAGAGCATTTAGTGACTTACAACATACTTTACACGTTATTTTGATCCTTTATGGCATTTTTTTCTCGCTCCCTACCACCCTCCCTGTCCACCTTCTCGCTCCCCCTAACCCTTCCCCGAGAATGATGAGAGGAAAAGAATTTATCGCTGAGTACGTTTTCGCTGGTCGTGCAGTAAAACTTCCGCTTCAGGGATGACCTTTCAGTTTATTACTTCTGTACTGCTAAATCCATTGGCAACTCATTACGCACGTCCACTGTCCACATATAGCACTGGAGGAACCTGCAGAAGTATATCATTTTACGTCACATGGTTCAGGAAACAAGACATCATAAATATTTAGCTCTGTGGAGAATAACCTGCAAGGCGAAATTCTCTAGAGGTGCAGGTGAAATATATCAAATGTCTCTGAAATATAAGTGAGACGTACGTAGCCGCGATTAAAAAGCTCCTTCTAAGCCCCCGAATCTATTTTAACCAAACTTGGCACACCTATTAGTTACCGCCTAGACAGAAATGCTGTGGGATTAACAATCAGTAACCTCCTCTTGTGTTGTGGTGAGAATTTAGCATGGCGGGGTTGACAAAGAGGCGTCAAGAGGAGAAACGTACGAATTTGTCGGAGAAGAGAGGGAGAGAAATGGGGGGGGGGGGGGGGAAATCGACAGAGAAAGGGAAGAGGAAGAGACGGATATAGAGAGTCGGAGGAGGAGACGAAGATAGGGGTAAGGAGTAAACGGACAGACTGAAGGTGGGGGGGAAGGAAGAGACGCATAAAAAGAAAGGGAGAAGGTGTTCGACTAATGGAAGTGCAATAAATACCTAATCCGGGAATGTCGGGTACTCAGCTAGTTAATGGTAATAAAGAAGAGGTAACACACCTCAAGAGTAACTGGATAGATAACTTAGAAGATACACTGGAGAAGCTGGGTTGTAAAAGTAGGCAACGACTTCAGGCAGTCAAGTAAACATGTTGTCGCATGCTAGGACTGCTGGGCAGTAATAGCTGCACGTTGTCAGAAGTGATTACATTTTCTAGGTGTCCTGCTGACACATTTCTGTTGCTGATTTGAGATACGAAGTTGAAAGCTTTACATGTTATTTATTGGAGTATTGACTAGAATTTAACACGGGCATTTTTAAAAATTTGAATTCTGTTGTTAAGGATTAATTTTCTGATGCAATACCGAGTCAAATGTCATGGCAACTGGAAACTAACTCTAAAGTTGAAGTATGTGACGCGGCACACTCCTTGTGCGCAGAAGATCTAAACTGCACACAAATTCACCGTGAAATCCTGGTGGTACAAGGACATAATGCTATTTCGCGTCCAGCCATACTGAAATGATTCCCACAGTTTCAGCAGTGCCACACAGATGTGAGTGATGCTGACTGGAAACGAAGGCCATCGACACGGAATTCGAGGAACATTATCAGGGTGGGAAAACGATATTCCAACGATGAGGACGTTCGCGCAAGGTTTCCCGAATGGCTCCATGGTCAAGGAGTGGATTCCTATCGTCGAGGAATTGAACGATAGGTAAAACGTTCCAACCTTGTTTACAGAGACGATGTGGTGACTGTAGAAACGGCACGGGCAGGACAGTAGTAGGTACTGTTGCTGAGGTGAAGCAAGGTTTTAATAAAGTAACTGCTTTTATTATCCAGAGGTATATCCACAGAGGAAATTTGGCACAATCATTTAAAGACATATTCCAGTTAATTTAATTCAGGTTATGCAAAGTAATCTGAACCAAGTTTCAAATGAAATGAAATTAAAAATGTATCTCAATTATCTGGAGTATTAACGTTGCAGCTTGAATTAAATAACCGAAATTATCAAAGCAGTTTTAATATCAATAAAAGATTTAAACAGCTAGTTACTATAAAGGTTGATAGACAGAATGGTTTCTAAACGACTAACAATAAACATCTCCTCTCTAGCAAGGACATCTAATCAGTAGGCCAATTAAGCTCAGCTCCATAGAAGTTGTGGCTATGCCTTGAAAGTTACGAAAGCAATAACAATAGTCCGCTCCCCTGTAGTAACGACAACCATTCAACAGAGAATTAAGTTCAGATCCGTACACGTGGTGTGCATGCGTTGCAAGTTCAAAATGGTTCAAATGGCTCTGAGCACTATGCGACTCAACTTCTGAGGTCATCAGTCGCCTAGAACTCAGAACTAATTAAACCTAACTAACGTAAGGACAACACACACATCCATGCCCGAGGCAAGATTCGAACCTGTGACCGTAGCGGTCACCCGGTTCCATACTGTAGCGCCTAGAACCGCACGGCCACTCCCGCCGGCTCGTTGCAGGTTAAGAAAACCACTAGCGCCAATGATCCACCTGAGGCGATCCAGGAAGTCCTGTCTTTCCAATGTTAAAATGGCTAGAGCTTAACACGAGGATTTTTAAAAATTTGAATTCAGTTCTTAGGGATTAATTTTTAGTATTGTAATGAAAATTCACTACTCTTTTGTGCCATTTTTTGTTTATAAATCCAAAAATATACGGATTTTTGGAAAAATGCTGTGTTAAGTTTCTCAAAAGGAACTGTGTAACATTTTCAGAAAATTTGAAGCAAATTGCTTTGGTAGATGCTGAGAAAACATGTAATTTGGATGAAAAAGTTAAATTCTTGAGAATCGAGCGACAAAGTTTGGATTACCTTTTTGTGCAGTCTATGTCCATAGGAGTGATTATCTTCATCTTCAGTAAACTGCTCCTCCAGCTTCCTCTTTTTCATCCTCCTCTTTACTCTGGCTTGTATTTATTGGCTATTTACAGCCCTGTCTGTAGCTAGAAGACGTTCCTCAACTACAGCACGCATCATTCGAACCATGTTGAAATCCATCTTCATTCCCATATTTGGAAATACTTTGCACCTTGCAGCGTTGAAAGTAGCAACAGCGTCATACACACCAAAATGGAGTGTCTCTATTCCAACAAACACAGTCTGGCGGATTCTTGACCATAACACTATTTACACTTTCATTGGGGTTTTGAGTTTTTCCATGAAGACACTTCAGTCTCTTTCTCTGAAAATAGGTTTTATTACCTCCTTACCGCATCAAGCAGACTACGTTTATGAATGTACACCTCGCCAGTTAGCAATCCCTTTCTGTACTTACTCCAACTGTTTTCTCCTTTGGCACACAAGTAATGATGGAGATTTCCATCGGTTGAAAATGCATGGAAAATAGAGCCCAACAGCCAACGTCGCCACCATAGGGCTTCAGTTCTTGAATACGTTTGAAACTTTTAGAATCACCGTCATCAAGGTAATTTAGACATCGCACTTTATCACACGGCACAGAACGTTGAAATAAATTGGTACAACAGCCACTTCCATTCCTTCACTACTGTCGGTATTGTTATCCATGCAATTATTTTCAAGTGAACCTTTAGTTTTTTGTGGGTACCTACAAACTTTCCCTGTATACATACCGGTGGCAGACACGACACCACGTAGAGACATGTGTCACCGTTCATGCCAGGTACCATCGAACGCTGCATACAAGTCTGTATTACCATGGTTTTCTATTACTGCTTCTTCCACGGCTTTCTTCGTAGAGTCTATACAGACATCTTCTACTCTAAATCTATTATAGTTCGTATTCTTGGGTAGGGGATTTGGAAAATTCATCATGCCACAGAAAACTGCACCTGCAGTACCACCCTTACCAATTGTAAGCAAGGCATAAACAAATCTAATGTTTTGTTCACAAATTTTGCTACCATTTTCTTCATTTGGAGTTCCACAACCTTGTCCCAAATGGTGATCATGTATGAACACTTACCACACTTCAGTTTCATTTCACTGGCAAGTGATTATTTATAGAGGGATCCAGACCGACTTCATTACATTGAATATATCTCACACAGTTTGCAAAAATTCCGTTGAGGACTGGCTTATCAAATATTTCGTTCACAACAGATTCGCCCATAAAACATTCATGCTTTTCACTAACTGATCCAAGCCTCCGCAGTGAAGTACTTTCTTTCTCACTTTCATTGCAATGGGCAGGTGTACTAGCCAGCTTTGGTTCACACACTTTGTTATAGTCTATATTGTTTACGTGATAACACCTACCTTCGGCTGTCCAGCATTTTTCCTTTTGTTAAAAGCTTTCGGAGGATTTCCACTCACCTTAGGTTTACCATGATTATCCTTCAATACAACAGAGATTTCAATAAATAGAATTCACTACGAACATTTTCAGGATTACAAAAGACTGAATAAAGATTAAACACATGACAAACGAACGACCGATATATATCGAACTATCACAGGCCAGCCACAACACTTATTTCGTGGCCGGCCACGGTGGCCGAGCGGTTCTAGGCGCTTCAGTCCTGAACCACATGGCTGCTACGGTCGCGGGTTCGAATCCTGCCTCGGGCATGGATGTGTGTGGTGTCCTTAGGTTAGTTAGGTTTAAGTAGTTCTAAGTTCTAGGGGACTGAAACCTCAGATGTTAAGTCCCATAGTTCTCAGAGCCATTTGAACGATTTGAACTTATTTCGTAACAGTTATTTTCCCTCACATCATTAAAATGTATATGATAAGTATGTAGATCCATGAGCACAACATTTAGCAGCAGTTTAACAGCGCCACCGTGGGTCACACCCTAGCAGAACATATTTCAAAAATATTTTAAAAATAGTTGCAGTCTTTTGAACTGAATAAATGGTATGTCAATTGAAGGGAAAGTTTCAAACAGAAAGGAAAGTTACAAACATGCCATACCCTTGAATACATAAGAAATATAACCACTCAACTGACATTTAAAAAAATACGTACCACGTGCTACCCGTGCTTGGTAACACACTGGATCCGACAATCTGAAGGCACAAATATCATCAATTAAGTAACGTCAACGTACCGTTGGCAAAGACATTGCTCCTAGAATAGAATACAAACTCGTTTTACTAGAAGAAAACTGCTTAAAACAATCTTCAACAAAAAACTTCTGATAACGCCAAAGCGCGACAAGGGAAAAGCACAATCACCACAGTCAGCACTCTCCCCGTACCTACTACATATGGGAGAGCATGTATCGACACAACTTTTCCATTAGCTGTAATGAGTTTTTGTTGTAACCTACACGGCTTCCGGCTGTAGGATAGGCGTAGCAGGTCATATTTTGTAAACTAGACGCGTCAAGAGTCGATTTACAAGTGTGCCCTTATTGAACGTGTTGTAGGAACATTTTAAAAAATCGAGAAAGGGAACGTGTTTTTTGAGAAAAGAAACGTGTTTTTTAAGCAGGGGAAAATGGAAACGTGGTGTGTATTGCCTCTCTATAAAACATAAGACTCCTCCCAAAGAGGTTTTTGTACGTTCAAAAGCAGATTTTACATGAACAATAAAGCCAGATGCTGACACAGGTTACACCGGCGCGACGAAAGTCGCAGTACAGCGATATACACATGTAAACATGGCGATAGTGTCGAGTACACAAGGTATGAAAGGATAGTGCGTTGTTAGAGCTGTCATTTGTACTAAGGTGATTCGAAGTGATTATGGTCCACGTCGGTAACTAACAGACTTTGAACGCAGTATGGTGGTTGGAGATAGACGCATTGGACATTTAATTTCGGAAATCGTTAGCGAACAAACTTTTCTGGGATCCACAGTGTCAAGGGCGTGCCGAGAATATTAAATATCATTCATTATCTCTCACCGGAGACAACACAGTGGCCGATGGCCTTCACTCAACGACCGAGTGCAGCGAAGTTTGCGTACAGTTTTCAGTAGTTACAAACAAGAAACACTGAATGTAGTAATCGCGGCGAACATGTTCTTTAGGTCAGTGCTGAGGAAATTGGCGTTAATGGACTACGGCAGCAAACGATCAACACTGCGCTTCTACTGGGCTAGTGACCATACCGGCTGGACCCTAGATAACTGGAAAACTGTGGCATATTCAGATGAGTCCCGATTTCGGCTGGTAAGAGGTGATGCTGGGGTTCGAGTGTGACACAGGCCCTACGAAGCTATGGACCCAATCTGTCAACAAGGCACTGTGCTAGCTGGTGGTGGCTGCATAATGGTGTGGGATATGTATACATGTATGGACAGGGTCCTCTGTTCCCAATGAACCGGTCATTGACTGGAAATGGTTATGTTCAGCTATTTGGAGACCATTTTCAGCCCTTCATTGGCTGCAGGGGCCCCTGTCAACGATGGAAGTTTTACGGATGTCAGTGCGCCGTGTCACTGGGACACAGTTCCTCGTCATTAGTTTGAAGAATATTCTGGACAGTTAGAACGAATGATTTGGTAACCTAGTTCGTCCAACATAATCCCATAGAACATTTATGTGACATAATCAAGAGGTCAGTTTGTTCACAACACCCTGCACCACCAACACTTTCGGAATCACGGACGCCAATAGAGGCAGCTTGGCTCACTTTCTCTGCAGGAGACGTCCAACGACTTGTTGTGTCTCGTCACGTCGAGTTGGTGCACTACGCTAGGCCAAAAGATGTTCACACGATATTATGAGGTCACTTCAATGTATAATATGAACATGATTGGTGTGGGACGTCTCAGTCGTCTTTACTACAAATTGGCGAGGGAAACAACGAATAGCGGAAAAATTATTTCTTTCGCGTTTTCCTAATGTTCTCTGTGAATGATTTTATTTGGTGTAAGGATCTCACCGAGCAAAAGATAAATGAGAATTCTAGTAGAATCTGTAAAAAGTATTTAGCATAGACCTGGTGGCTGCAGGAGCCACTAGGCTAAATAGAAACTGTAGTGTCTATTTTCCAGAAGTACCACCCACTGTAAAAAGAAGTATATGTCATACATTAATGTGACTGGCAAGCAGGTAAGAAAAGAAATAAGATGGCGTTTCATAGGCTGCGATGTTGGAGTTTGTATACCAAAATGTTGTCAAGATTGTCATTTGCAAGCAAATTATCAGTAAAAGTCCTGTATCTTATTTGACAGATCAGCGCGTCTGACTGCCATGGTGCTAGCCCGGGTTAAATTCCCGGCCGAGTCGGAAATTTTCTCCCGTTGGGGACGGGGTGTTGTGTTGTCCTCGCCATCCTTTCATCGTCATCGACACGCAAGTCGACCTATGTGGCGACAACTGAAAAGAATTGCAACTCGGCTTACAAACATCTCCATGTGTGGCTCCCGCCCATCGGTGTCTTACGATCATTTTATTTCATGTACGTGTATATGACATGGAATCATCTTATGTTATAAAATATTGAATAAATATGCACATGTAAATTTACATTTTGTTTTCATTTCTAGTTGAAACCGTTGTGACCAAATGCAAAACCTTTTCTAGTGAGGCAGTTTTTCGTAATTTTTTTTTTTTTTTTTTTTTTTGTAGTTCTAACACCCTAGCACTGTGCAAAGGCATATGTAAGAAAGCATATTTGCTAATCGTTAATGTAAGGAATTTAAACCGACGCTAGATGTGTGACTAAGTCGCTTGCCTAAAGTGCAGTTATTCTTTAAATTTGCTAGAAAATCACTAATTCACCTACCTACGCTATCGAAGAAGAGAGATAGCAGTGTAAAGTCACTGCGTCAGATTAACAGTGAAGGCTCAGCAGCTGCAACACAATATTCCTACACAGATGACATGGCCATAAATCACCAGTGATCACGCCTCCGCAACCTGCAGCCGGACGTCACCGCTCGATAATACCGTTCCTCACGGTGGACCACAAACCGATAAACAGCCGGTAAAAATCGTCCACAGCAATAAGTGGCAACTCCGCACTCTTCCAAACTAGACGATGCACCAAATAAGAGCTCTAGCGCAAGATGAAGCGAGCAGGACTTTCTATCTTTCACCCGTACTGCTTTAAATCCACACTTTTTCCTCTCCGCATCCCTCCTATCAGGCAGCCTCAAAGACCATCGCATTGCGGTGCAGCAAAGAGGTTTCTGACTGCTTTCATCAGACATCAATAGAAGATGGTACACTGCTCTCACGTATGTCTTTCACTTTGAAGTGCAGTGCAGTTCTCTAAATGTTATTTGGCCTACCATAATAAAGTGTAAGTTTCTTTTTGAAGTCCGCTGATAAAAACTACTGGCTACTTGGCTAAGAAGTGGTACTTTCGAGTTCTTCCTAGTGTCTTAATCCCATTTGTCATTCGATGCGTACACCATTACCTGATTTCTGTAAATATTTTGTACCTAATGAATCGTTTAACATTTCATGGCGTAATGTGATCACGATATATATATATATATATATATATATATATATATATATATATATACACTCCTGGAAATTGAAATAAGAACACCGTGAATTCATTGTCCCAGGAAGGGGAAACTTTATTGACACATTCCTGGGGTCAGATACATCACATGATCACACTGACAGAACCACAGGCATATAGACACAGGCAACAGAGCATGCACAATGTCGGCACTAGTACAGTGTATATCCACCTTTCGCAGCAATGCAGGCTGCTATTCTCCCATGGAGACGATCGTAGAGATGCTGGATGTAGTCCTGCGGAACGGCTTGCCATGCCATTTCCACCTGGCGCCTCAGTTGGACCAGCGTTCGTGCTGGACGTGCAGACCGCGTGAGACGACGCTTCATCCAGTCCCAAACATGCTCAATGGGGGACAGATCCGGAGATCTTGCTGGCCAGGGTAGTTGACTTACACCTTCTAGAGCACGTTGGGTGGCACGGGATACATGCGGACGTGCATTGTCCTGTTGGAACAGCAAGTTCCCTTGCCGGTCTAGGAATGGTAGAACGATGGGTTCGATGACGGTTTGGATGTACCGTGCACTATTCAGTGTCCCCTCGACGATCACCAGTGGTGTACGGCCAGTGTAGGAGATCGCTCCCCACACCATGATGCCGGGTTTTGGGCCTGTGTGCCTCGGTCGTATGCAGTCCTGATTGTGGCGCTCACCTGCACGGCGCCAAACACGCATACGACCATCATTGGCACCAAGGCAGAAGCGACTCTCATCGCTGAAGACGACACGTCTCCATTCGTCCCTCCATTCACGCCTGTCGCGACACCACTGGAGGCGGGCTGCACGATGTTGGGGCGTGAGCGGAAGACGGCCTAACGGTGTGCGGGACCGTAGCCCAGCTTCATGGAGACGGTTGCGAATGGTCCTCGCCGATACCCCAGGAGCAACAGTGTCCCTAATTTGCTGGGAAGTGGCGGTGCGGTCCCCTACGGCACTGTGTAGGATCCTACGGTCTTGGCGTGCATCCGTGCGTCGCTGCGGTCCGGTCCCAGGTCGTCGGGCACGTGCACCTTCCGCCGACCACTGGCGACAACATCGATGTACTGTGGAGACCTCACGCCCCACGTGTTGAGCAATTCGGCGGTACGTCCACCCGGCCTCCCGCATGCCCACTATACGCCCTCGCTCAAAGTCCGTCAACTGCACATACGGTTCACGTCCACGCTGTCGCGGCATACTACCAGTGTTAAAGACTGCGATGGAGCTCCGTATGCCACGGCAAACTGGCTGACACTGACGGCGGCGGTGCACAAATGCTGCGCAGCTAGCGCCATTCGACGGCCAACACCGCGGTTCCTGGTGTGTCCGCTGTGCCGTGCGTGTGATCATTGCTTGTACAGCCCTCTCGCAGTGTCCGGAGCAAGTATGGTGGGTCTGACACACCGGTGTCAATGTGTTCTTTTTTCCATTTCCAGGAGTGTATATATATATATATATATATATATATATATATGTCAGTGTGTGTGTACTTTGGTTGTACTTTGGTCCATCTCTGTACATTGACATAACGTTAACTGAATAGATACAAGATATATTCACCATGCGGCATCAGGAGAAAACACGTGCAAAAGTATTGAAATTGGCAAACTTTCGGAACCAGTGGCTCCTTCTTCTGACAGAAATGTTAAAGAGGAAGGGAGACCATGTAGGAAGACTGGTGAGGCTTAGGCCCAGAACACGAAGTCGGGAGACTTATTAGCCACGATGAAAAGGGAGGACTGATCGTTGAGGACTGCACCATATGAGATTTCAAATCCTGGTTTTGAAATCATGGCGCCTCTACTTGATGGATCAACACTTGCAAAATAGTCTGCCCTCACAAACCAAGTGCTGACCGTATCCACCACCACCTTTTAAAAAAGATTGTGCTGTGACGTGTTTTCAAGCTCATAATCTTTTATTTATTATCGGCAGGTACTCCACAAGAACACCTGTCAAATTGACTTCTTCCGTAAGAGCAAAGACGCAGTCACGAAAACTTTGTTAACGATGAGGCATGGTGCATAAATAACGTGACTCATCTGAAAGCTATGTGCTGCAGGTATTTCACTTGTCCATATACTGTGAATAATTCAGACATATTATTTCAAACGAGTACACTGAAGTCCTCCATGAGAGGGAGGAACTGTCTGAAAGCATGATAGAAGAAGAAATGGGAAACGATATAGAAGATATAGAAAGATCATGAATTAGAGCTTAACAGAACTTTGGAAGACTTGTGACTATACTAGTGTCACACCCACAGCTTCCCTCACTCATGAATTCGACAAATATATTTCACACATCTCCTCTTCCCCCTTTCTCTGTCCACCTCTCCTTCCCTCTGTCAATCTATATGCCTCATTCTCCCACCTTTACCTGTTTGTTTCCTGCTCCCCGCTCTTTCTCTTCACCTACTCTTCCCTCCCCCACTCATTGCCCATCTCCTCCACTCCATCTCTCAAACTACATCTTCCTTCCGCAATATCCGACAAAATCTACCTGCCTCTGCCTGTCCCTCTATGTTCATCTTCTTCTTCCTCTCTTCCATTTCCACCTGCCCTCTACCCATATACACCTTCCACCAACCTCCATCTGAGCCGCGTGTATCTATATGCATCTCCTCCCTCTCTGTGTGGCTGCTTGTCCCACCTCTTCCCCCCCCCCCCTCTCTCTCTCTCTCCCTCTCTCTTTCTCCTCCTCCACCATTTCTCTGACCATCTCATCCATCCACGTTCTCTGTCTCCCCATCACACTCTTCCTGCCTCTTTCCCATCCCTCTCACCATTTCCTCTCTTCATCCCTCCTACCCTTCTGCCTATCGCCTCCTTGTCCAGCCTCCCCCCCCCCCCCCCCCCAGCTGTGCCTACCTGTACATGTAGCCACTGCAAAACAGGCTGATACATCAGGCATATATGCACAACATGTATGTCATGTAGGGTAGCCTACACTTTAGTGGCTTGTGAAGTTTTCTGCCTGTAACATAAGGCAGGCTAATACTACTTCATCACAACATACCTGTAATGGAGAGTGGTCTACACATGATGGACTGCAAAACCCTTTTCACACCACTGATGTGGAGGCTGCCCTGTACAGTGGGTCAGTAAGGCAAGCTGATACGATTCCCATGCAACACACCTGTCATCCAGGGCAGCTTATGCGCCAGAATCTTGCTTTATTCCTGTATCCTCACTTCTATTAGACCTAGGTGGTTATAAACTGCATGGTGATGTTGGTATGCCAAAATCGGCTGAAATCGATGCAGGGATTTGGGAGGAGATCCGGTACATAGTCTGGTTTATATATACACTAGAATTTTCCTGCATCTTCGCTTTGAATGCATTTGACACATATATTCTACACCTCTCTTCCTCCTTCTCTCTGTGTCCACCTCTGCCATTCTCTGTCCACCTTATCCATCTATCTCTCTCCTCCTCCCCACACTGTTTCATCTCCTCATCCCCTTCTCTTTCTCCATTTCATACACTCCCTATCTCTGACCACATCTTCTCTCCCCTCTCCACAACCTCTTTCCCTCTTCTCTTTCAAACTCACTCTCTTCCTTTACCACCTTCCTGTCACCCCACTACATCTTGAACCTGCCTCATGCATCTTCCCTCCTCCAGTCTCTCTGTCCGTTATCTCCTCCCACTTGCTCTACCCTGCCATGCTCATCAGTGCATGCAGCCTCTGAAATACAGTTCAATAAAGTTGACTGATACTACCCCACTACAAGCCTGTTATGCAGGGCAGGCTTCGCAGCAGGGGCTGAAAAATCGTTTATTTGCCCTTGAAATACATACACTCAGAGTAGATCGAAAAAGCAGGTCAATACTATTCCAACACAACTCATCTGTCATGCTGGGCAGCCTACATGTTGGGGCCTGGAAACAGTATGTTGCCTCTGAAAAGTAGGCTGCTTTGCAAAGCAGGTTAATTTAGCAGGTCAGTAGTGTTTCCACACAACATGCTTGTCATACAGGACATTCTATGTGCCACATCTGGAAAGTAACACGTGCTGCCTGCATCTAGACTCTATTTGAAGTGACAACATTATAAACACACTGTGCAGATATTTGTGAGTCCTGCTGTGTCTGTGCCAAACTTGGGCACAGGCGTATATATAACAGATAGAGATTGTAAATTTCAGTTTTTGCCTCCGTGGACGTCATTCTCCACCAGATGCAACTCTCAAGTTTTAGAGTTGAAATTTCGCCATAAATTCTGTGGGAAACAAACTGCACATCATCGAAATGTATTTCAGGCTTCATAGGCAGAAAATGGTTGATGCAGAAGAATGTGTCTCTTATAGTGAAAAGTAAACAAAAAGAAATTTGCATGGGTTCCAACAAGGGACAATTTACATATTAAGTTCAAAATGGCTCAAAGCACTATGGGACTTAACATCTGAGGTTATCAGTCCCCTAGACTTTGAACTACTTAAACACAAATAACCTAAGGACATCACACACACATCCATGCCCGATGCAGGATTCGAACCTGCGGCCGTAGCAGCAGCTCGGTTCCGGACTGAAGCACCTAGAACCGCTCGGCCACAGCCGCCCGCTACGTATTAAGTCACCATATTGTTTATTCAGCTACAATGATCATTTATGCCCTCCATTCAGTTAACACTACATCTATAAATAATATCACCACAAGCTATTTTCAGAAAATATTTTGTGCCTTCTTGGCAGAGTACTGTCATATTGACAAGGTCAGTTTCTTGTGATTTTTTAAGTAATACTTCCTTGTCTGCATATTCCCAAGATACACAGAAAAAAATGGCATGGTACAGTTCATTCATGTCAGTGCTGCATCGGTCTTTAAATCTGGTTACAATTTCCGCCGGCCAATGCTTTTGCTGTCAAGAGTGCTATACGCTTGCGTTTGCGAAGTTCAGCGTCTCAGAGCAACCACACAAAGTACACTGGAGTAACATAATTACATTCTATTTATATGAAAAGATTTTATGAATGGGAGGATTGGCTGCTAGTATAGAACAGATAAATATCCACCAACACGCGTCGGAATTCGATAGCAGCGGTCTCAGGGTCAAGAATTTCGGTTGTTTACAGCGAGGCAATTGCGCGATGACGTCTGGACATTTTATGAACTGTTGCGGCTTTCCCTCACATGACAGATCGGTGTTCCCAAAGACGCCACTTGACACAATGTCTACGTCTACTCTTCAGACGAACCTTTACTATCACATCGGAAGTATGCTTGTGTGGAGGCTCCGAATAGAGCGAGAGTTACCAGATTTCAGTCATCATCGTTGTCTGACTTTAGCACTAGGCATGATATCACATACACAACAGAATTACCTGTTATTGGCGATTCGATAATAGCTGCTGCATTTCTGCCATGTTAAGTCCGGTGGCTGTTTCGCGTCTTCAAGATATCTGAAACGTTACGTTTCAACAAGACAACACTAGACCGCTTATTTTCCCGTACTGTCCTTACCTACCTCGATACCGAGAGTGGTCGACTTGGCTCTGACCAATGCAGTCTCCAAATCGCTCACTTGCTGAAATCATTAGGTCAATGGTCCCCGAGTAGCAACACGCACCACACACTAGCCAATCGTAGGACTGAGAAAGTGGCATTGAGCTGATTACGCATCCAGAATCATTACAGCTGATGTATACCCCCACACACCACAACACATTACCTAAAAATTTTGTCTTATACTCTTTCCTTTTATTTTATTATTCACTTTCAAACTGTGTTGATGCGGCCGACCACAAATTCCTCTCGTATCGCAAACTATCCGTATCAGAGTGGCGACTGCAACCTGTCCTCAATTATTTGCTGGATGTTTTCCATTGCGGTTGTTCCCTCGCGTCTTAACAGATGTCCCATCATCCTGCCCCTTCCCCCTTCAGTGTTTGCCATACATACCTCTCCTCGAACATTCTACGGAGAACCTCCTCATTCCTAAGTTATCAGTCTACTTAATTTTCAACAGTCTTCTATAGAGCCACATCTGAAGTGTTCCGATTCACTTCTGTTCTTATTTCCCCACTGTCCACTTTCACTAGCATACAATGCTGTGCTCCAAACGTACATTCTCCAAAATTTCTTCCTCAATTTAAGACTTATGTTTTACATTAGAAGACTGCTCTTGAACAGGAATGGTTTTTCGCCAGAGGCAGTCGGCTTTTTACGTCCTCTTTGTTCCGTCCATCATATATTATTTTACTGCTTAGGTAGCAGAATTTTTTAACTGCGCCTACTTCGTGATCGCCAGTTGTAATGTTAAGTTTGTCGCAATTCTCATTTCTGTTCCTTGCAGTACTTCCGTCTCTCTTGGATATGCTCTCAGTCGATATGCTTATCATTAGTGTGGGATTTTGCCCACTCGTCGCTTATAGGGTGCGTAAGGGGTGCAGCGTTCTTGGAATGCTATACAACAATTCAAACAATTAAAGTTAGTAACTTTATTTCTACAAAACAGATTTGACAATACTTAACTTTGGAATTACATCTGTGCCGCTCTTAATATGCAAACAGTAATAGTCATCGCTGTAGTCAGAGTCGAGACAAGTTACTGATAAGAATCACAACTCGCTGTTTTTGTAGCACACTCCGAAAATACGTTCCACTAATGTCTGTACACTGAAGCGATCTAAGCGGCCGAGACTAGCAGGAGCGGCGCTTATATTCACTTCTTCCAGGTGTCGGGGTGTGTTCCAATTCTGTGCACCAATGCCCAACGTTTCCTCGCCGCCTTCTCTGGCCTTACGTTCCGCATCTTTTTTCTGGAGCTTCTGGTTACGCCAGAAGATTCCTCCCCCTCCCCCCCCGTCCTATCCCCCCCCCTCCCCGCCACCCCTTCAAGTGACGGACCGTCGTCGTGAACGGAGAGCGACCTCGTCGGAAAACGCAGGAGTGTAGGCGCCTCGACATGCCGGAGCTTCCGGCCATACCCCGCCATCCGGCCTGCGCTTTAGCGGGAACGTCCCCTGGAAAACGAACGGTATGCGTCCACCTCCTGCTGCCATGAACCAGAGGAAGAAGGAGGCGACTGCTGTGGTGTGGGCGGGTTCAGCTCCATCGGTAGGACGAGAGGAGGTGGAGGAGGCGAAGACTCTGTCTCCAAGGGGTCATCCCACGGTGTCGTGATGACACCCTCTGGCGGCTGCTGTGGCCGCGCTGTCCCATGGACCCACGCATCTGGGGCAAGAGAGACCGAAAGATCGTCATGTACATGACAGTGGCTAAGTTGATTTTCTTGGCGGCGCTGTAAACCATCTGGATCTGAAATAAGATACATGCAAGTGCCAGCTCGACGGACGATCTCGCCTTGCGCCCACCGTCTGCTGCCGCTAAAAACCCTGTAAAAGACAAAGTCATGCGACGCGAAGCGATACTTGCGGCCTTTCTGCGGAGCCGGATGCTGAGGAGGGTGGAGCGTCGTCTGATGGCTGCGGCCGTGAAGCAGTTCCACCGGAGATGGTCCATCTCATGGGTGCGAACGATATGAGGCGAGAAACAGTTGCAATGCTTGATCCCTAGCGTGTGTGGAGCGAATTTTGACCGTATGCTGCTTGAATGTTCTGACTAAACGTTCCGCTTCTCCGTTTAACTGTGGGTGGAACGGTGCACTAGTTAGATGCTGTGCGTCAGTGCGTTCACAGAATATTTGAAATTCATTGTCTTGAACTGATGTCCGTTGTCTGACACTATTACTTCAGGTAAGCCTTCCAGGCAAAAAATCGATGACAACACCTGAATTGTGCTACATGACGTTGTCGAATTCATTGGCACAGCAAAAGGATATTTTCTATATGAATCAATCACAATAACCAAAGATTGTTCCAAAAAGGTTCCGCAAAGTCTATGTCCACACGTTGCCATGGCGATTGCGACTTAGGCCAAGGAGAGAATTTCTGTGGGGGAGCGGACTGATTTTCCGCACATGCGTGACTATTTGGGCGTCCGTTCCCTGCCAAGAACAATGTCGACACGCTAACTGTTTCGTACGAACAATCCCCCAATGTCCTTGGTGAAGTTACTGCAACACTTCTTTTTGCAAAGCTGTAGGTATCAACACACGTGCCTGTCCACTGTCATTTTGAACAAGAATCACACCTTTCTGTACAGAAAGCCTATGCCGACGTGGGAGGTATCGGCGCACTACAGTTCTCTATGCTATTCCCTGACTGAGGCCAAGATGTAGGAATGTAGTTGAACAAAATGTTCAAATCTGGAGCAGCGTCCGTGGCCTGTGCAATTTTCCTGTAGTTCAGTGGAAAATACTGAATCAATTCAGAATCCTGAGCATCGATGTGACAACAAAATGCAGCAGAAACGTCAAAATCTGTATCAGGGCCAATCGGTAAACGTGAAAAATGCGTCCGTATTACCATGTTGAGCGGTGTGACAACCTCGTACTGGTATTGAGATAGCAACAAAGCCCATCTTTGCAATATTTTGGCAGTTCGTACAGCAACCGGTTTCGTAGGATGAAAATAGGACTGCAAATGCTTGTGGTCCGTTACTAAGTAGAATTTTCTGCCATACAAAGAGTGGTGGAATTTGGTGACAACATACACAGTAGCCAAAGCCTCTTTTTCAATTTTTGAATAGTTACACTGAGTTTTGGACAACTCTTCTGATGCGAAAGCAATAGGTCTGTCTTTATCACCAATTCTGTGTGAAAGCACTGCACCGATCCCATAAGAGGAAGCGTCAACCTGCAATTCAACTGGTTTTTCAGGGTCAACTTGAACTAAGCAGCGATCACTGAGCAATGTATTTTTAAGTTTTTGAAAAGCTACTTGGCACTCTCTGTCCAAATAAAGGAGCCATTCTTGCGACGCAAGCGATGCAATGGAGCTGCGATTTGTGCCGCATTCGGTATGAACCAAATATAATAGTTCATTTTCTCTAAAACTGACTGCAATTCTGTGACACTGCGAGGCGCTGGCAAATCTCATATGGCTAACAAATGCGACTGAAGAGGGTTTACACATTCACTGTTTATGACATGACCAAGATACCGCAACTCAGGACTTAAAAAATCATATTTGTCCAGTCTACACTTTACTCCTGCTTTATATAACACAAGAAACGAAGCCCCTAAATTTGCGATATGTTCTTCTGGTGTACGACCTGCTACTACTATATCGTCCAAATAGTTAGAACAGTTTGGCTCTTGTGCAGTCAGCTGTTCCAAATACGTTGAAAAATGGCAAGTGAGGAAGCTCTGTAAAAAGGCAAACGCAAACATTTAAACAAGCCCTAATGAGTATTTACTATACACACTTTTTGAGATTCTCCTTCGAGCGGTATCTGAAGATACGCTGCAAGTCAATTTTTGAAAAATAGCGTCCAACGCCTAATTTGTCCATAAGATTTTCCGGGTGTGGCAGTGGATAAGTATAAGGTCAACATAGAGGCGAATGCGGGCTGAAGGTTTGAGGAGCAAAACCAGTGGATGTGCCTAGTGACTAGCTGATATGAGTTCAGTAACTCCGCTATCTTGCAATTCTTTAAGCTCAGCAGCGACTTTGTTCCGTAATGCAGTGGGAACGGTTCAGACCTGGCAAAATTTCGGCTGAGCATTGTCTTTCAGTGTAGTATGTGCAACAAAATTGTCAGTTTACCCTACACCATCAGAGAAGAGTTCCGGGAATTCTTTTATCAAGCTACCTACATTGTCTTTTGCATTAAATGCGGACTCTGAAAACATATTGACTGAATATTAAAGGCAAAGAATTCAAAAGAATCAAGAACAAATATGTTCTTACCCTCACGTGGTTTCAGCACTGTAAAAGTCACTGTTCGCGTATGCAAGCGATGCATAGCAGGGGAAGTACATGTTCCGAGAACAGGAATGTCTTGTTCATTATAAGCCGTTAGTTGCGTGCTAGTTTTAGACAGGTGTGGGGAGCCTAATAGTTCATATGTGCGACGACTGAGTAATGTGACGGAGGCACACGTGTCCAACTGAAATTTCGCACGTTACCCACAAATAAGTAAATGAACAAAAAGTTTATTTTGCCGACGTATCACTGACGAAACTGCACATTTTCTAGTTGCAGTCGTTTAATATACTGGATTAATAACATGGGCCTTGTGACGAGAGTTTTGTGAGTGGGCAGATCTCTGATGTTTGTTCCGTTGCAAACACGCGGATTGCACATGTTCTTTCTTACCACAAGGTAACATTGAGTTTGGCCGGAGGGGTAATCTTGGCGTTTGTGTCGTGTGTAACAGCAGGGGCAAAACTTAATATTGTTCGCCTGTGTAGCCGACTATGTAGCGAACTGCCTACGCGGCGTTGAAGGTTGTTAAACAGAGTGGCTAGCGCACGCCGCGGAATGGGGTGATCACAACTAGGGGACTCAACCCGACAAATAGCTGACTGCTCAAATGTATGAGCCGACAAGACACCGGAATCGAACTGGTCTAGTATTTGCACTACCTGCGGAAATGAGGGATCGGACTGTTTCAAAATTTGTTCTCCGATTTTGACATCAGCCACATTGTACACGGTCGCATCACGCAACATGACATCGGAATATAAAGCACCACAAGCACATTTGAATTTGCATTTCGTTGTCATACCTTGCAGATCTGTCACACACTCGTGATAAGTTAGTACTGACAGTTTCTTGAAACTGAAGAATTGATACCTAGCTGCTACCACATTAACTTGTCATAATAGATTGTTAGGGCCTGTACCACCTGATTGTAATCAAGTTCACTCGGAGTGGAGTTAAGAAAAGGTTTTTGAATAAGGCGGAACACTGCACCGCCTACTGTTGATAATAGATAGGGAAGTTTCACAGTACCTGGTACACTATGAACGACGATGTGGGCCTCCAACTGTGATCACCACTCGAGCCATTCCTCTTCTTGGCCACACAAACGTCGAAAACGTAGATTAGCAGCTGTACTAGGCGGTGCTTGTTTTGTCGGGCGTGTAGTGTTGGCCAGTAGCTGCTGCACCATGTTGAGCAGGGTCGCGATTTGATGAGTCTGGAACTGAAACATCTGCATTAGTTGTGTGACATCTGACGCTTGCAAGTGCGACGCGCAAGCTGGGGGCGTGACTGGAGGGGTGGGCATGTTGGAAGACACACATGTAACGAACAGATAAGGCAAGCAATATAGGCAAAAATATGTACAAAGTAAGTATCTGCAACGCCCATCTGAAAACACTGCTTAGCAAAAACGACACGAAACTGTTAAAGCAATATGCGTCCCTGCAAACTAAAGACAAAAGATAATTAAGGCACCAGCAACTCAAAATAAAACAAAATGCGGAAGTCCGTGGCCGGCAGTCACGTAGCTTCTTTCTAACACCTTGTCACCAGTTGTGGAATCTCGCCCATTCGTCGCTTATAGTGCCCCTAAGGAGTGTAGCGTTCTCGGAATGTTACACAACAATTCAAACAAAAAACATTGGTAGTTTTATTTCTATAAAACAGATTTGACAATACTTAACTTTGGAATTACATCGGTGTCGCTCTTAACATGCAGACAGTAATTGTCATTCCTAAATTCAAAGTCGAGACAAGTAACTGATAAGGATCACAACTCGTTGTTTTTGTAGCACGCTCCGCAAGTACGTTCCACTAATGTCAGTACACTGAGGCGACCTGAGCGACTGAGCGTAGCAGGAGCGGCGCGTATATTCACTTCTTCCAGATGTCGGTCTTGGTGCGGCGCCGTCCAATTCCATGCAACATAGGCAAAGTTTCCACATCGCCTTCTCTGGTCTTGCGATCTGAATCTTCCTTCCGGCTCTTGTGGGTACTCCAGAACAATTAGCCTGTTCGTTCCCTCAATATATCCAGTAATTCTTCTTTGCCTTTACGGGGGTAGCAATGTCATTAGCGAATCTTATCATTGATATCCTTGCACCTTGAACTTTAGTCTTATTCTTTAACCTTCCTTTCGTTTCCTTTATTGCTTCTTCCTAGCACACTGTATATGCAGATTAAGGACAGTTCCGTTTTTCTCTGCTTCCTGGTGTTGCAGTCTTAACAAATGGCTTCAAATGGCTCTGAGCACTATGGGACTCAACTGCTGAGGTCATTAGTCCCCTAGAACTTAGAACTAGTTAAACCTAACTAACCTAAGGACATCACAAACATCCATGCCCGAGGCAGGATTCGAACCTGCGACCGTAGCGGTCTTGAGGTTCCAGACTGCAGCGCCTTTAACCGCACGGCCACTTCGGCCGGCGCAGTCTTAACATCTAGCAGTGAATTTGCATCCTACAATACTCTGAACAATATAAACTAGACGTTTGCAACTTTAGATTAATTCTTAAATATTAATTGTTATAGCTCCGAACAACTGTAATGTTCACTAGGTATACAGTAACAAAGAAGAGAAACTAATGGCCAGTAGTAACTCCACGTTGTCTCGACTTTGACGAATTCCTCCACCTCTCCAACAGCTTGAAAGGACCCTGACCTATTACTGCCAGTTCCCAGAGGTGGTGCTCGTAACTCTGCTACAAACGTTGGATCACCGTCCCTCGCCGCACCGACGTACTCTCGGCGCCACAGCCTTAATGAGAGCGGCTGGGCTGTGTGCGCGGTGCATTATGCAGCGCGCCAGCAAAGGAGGCGGCTACCCAAGTTATATTGTCAATATCGCACGCATGAATATTTGACTGCCGCGGCAGGGTTCCTTGCAAGAACGGGGCGCACGCCACGGCGCAGATTTTGGATCCAAGGGCCATCAAGTTCTCATAGTTTCCTGCTGGCGTGTACTCGGAGATTATCGCCAAAGACCTCAGTTGTAGAAAGATGAACGTAACATATTTAGCTTTCTGTGTGAATGAGCGTAAACTTTTCTGATTTAACCACTATAAAAAGTAGTTGCTGAAACGTCAGTGATTTTTAGTAGTTCTGTGCGAAAAAGGCGTCATTTATCAAGTGATAACGTCTTTAAAATTGTTCAAAATCAGTACACTGAAATGAAATGAAATGTCGTGTGGCTAGGGCCTCCCGTCGGGTAGACCGTTCGCCTGGTACAGGTCTTTCGATTTGACGCCACTTCGGTAATAGCCTTAGAAGTGACACAATAGCGTCTTTTTTGCAATGCTTGTTATGTATGTAAAGCAAGCTTTGTTGTTATACCCCATAATGACAAAAAATATTCCCTGTTCAGGAAATGAGCGCGATAGTTCTCCTCTTTCTCATCACTTTAAAAGTAGGCTTATAGCTTGTACCTTCTCCCCAAAAGTCACATTTTACATTCCTGTATCTCTATTTCCTTCAGTCCCATAGTTTACTGTATGTCTGACTAGTTTTTCTATCCGTATGCTTTCAACATGTTTCATTTCAGCTGACTGTGTGAATTTATGGACTTTCTTTGTTATTTTCCTGGTCTCACTTGTATGTGTGCAAAGGTGTTGACATTTCTTACTAACTTGTCGTTTTATAGATTTCTGCTTTTAAGTCCATGAGATATAAATCAAACTCCAAATCTTCCTCTGTGATTTGTAAAATTTTTTGGTCATCAACAAAGAGTACAGTATTGAAATGTGTCTTTCTAAGAAATAATTTTATCGGTGGATTAACTTCTTGTTTCCATGGCACAACAATGTTGTCAGTACACAATTTATATGAAGCGGATGAGAGACTGCACCGTTGCCGTATACCTCCGTTAATTGCAAATGGGTCTGTACGCTCTTTGCCGGTACTGACTAAAATTTCTTTATTTAAACTTTTTATCTTTTGTATTAAATTTTAGGATATTTTCGTCTTTCCATTCTGTTCCTCAGGGTACACCTATTCACATGATTGAAAGCTTTTTTATAATTTACAGTATACTACATGTCTCCAAATTATTTCCTTCTCTCTTTTCAGTTTTTTGTCGCAACGCTATAAAATTGCAAGTACATGTTCATTCTTTTCTAAAACCATTTTGCTCCTCCAGTAAGAGGACGTCATCTGTTCTTGCCATTCAGTTATTATTTATTTGCTCTTGTAATTAACAGCCAGTCTTCAAAAATGATTCAAATGGCTCTGAGCACTATGGGACTTAACATCTATGGTCATCAGTCCCCTAGAACTTAGAACTACTTAAACCTAACTAACCTAAGGACATCAGACAACACCCAGTCATCACGAGGCAGAGAAAATCCCTGACCCCGCCGGGAATTAGCCAGTCTTCAAAAGGTTTATTCCTCTCTAATTTTCACAGACATCTCTAATTCCATCTTTATAGACTCATATTAATTCCGCTCAAAGTTTGAATAAAAGTCATCAGCAATGGCGGCCGAAGACTTACGGCATAAGAAGTCATCCTCATTCAGCCAACGGCCTTGCCAAAGGGGACGAAGCATCGGACAGAGTTTCAGAGCACTCTCTGTCCCTAGGGATTGGAAACCGCTCCTAAAGGCCGAAGAATCGGCAATGATCAACGGCTTGAGGATGCAGAATGCAATTGAAACCTCTGCATTAAAGACACATAGTGTACATACCCAAGGAATGTGTCTTGTAATTGGATATCCGGGAGGGGACTGCCAAGGGAGAGGTGACCATCAGAACTGGGTTGCGTAACAAATGACAGGATAACGTTCTACGGATCGGTGCGTGGGCTGTCAGAAGACTGAAAGTGGTAGAGATGCTAGAACATTTGAAAACGGTAATGATAAGGCTCAGTCTAGACGTAACCGGGAAACAGGGAATGGATTTATGGTCGGATGAGCGTAGGATAATAACAGCAGCAGTAGAAACTAGTATAACAGGAGTAGGAATCGTTATGAATAGGAGAGTGAGTAACTGTGAACAGGTCAGTGACAGGGTTGTTCTCATCAGAATCGACAACAAATCAACACCGACAACGATAGTTCAGGTATACACTTCAAGGTCGCAAACTGTAGATGAAGGAATAGAGAATGTATATGAGGTAATTGAATGGGTAATTCATTACATAATAGTTATAGAGGACTGGAATCCTGTTGTAGGGGATGGAGAATAAGAAAGAGTTACGGGAGAGTATGGGCTTGGTAGTAGGAATGAGAGAAGAGAAAGACTGAGATATGAAACGGATTTCGAAAGTAATAGCGAACGTTCGACAATCACACGAAGAGGAGCTAGATTGCAGCATGGTAAGGCAGAGATTTCGAAATAAGACACTGGATTGAGAGACATACTCAGGAGTAGATACAGACTCGGATCACAATATTTTACACATGAAAAGTAGGCTGAAGTTTAAGAGACTTGTCAGAAAGAGTCACTGCGTAAAGACGTGGAATTCAGAAGTAGTGTGATTGAAGAGACAAGCCTGAACTTCTCTAACGCTACAGATACTGCGGTAAGTAATAGCTCAGTGGGTGTTTCAGTTGAAGAGGAATTAACATTTCTAAAAAAGGAAATCAAGGAAGTTGGGAAGAAAAACATAGGTACAAAGAAGTAACTGTGAAGAAACCATAGGTAACACAAGAAATACTACAGTTGATCGATGATAAAGGAAGTACACAAATTATCTAGGAAATACAGGAACACAGAAATGGAAAGTAAGGCGAAATGGCTGCATGAAAAATGTAAAAAGATCAAAAAATAAATACTTGTCATAAAGACTGACTCAGCATACAGAAAAGTCAAATTAAAAGCTAGGAATTCCAGTGTTAAATGCAGAAGACAGAACGGATATTTGGAAAGAGTTCGCTGAAAGCCTCTATGAGGACGAAAATCTGTCTGATGACGTGATAAAACAAGAAAAAGAAGTCGATACGGAAGCGATAGAGGATCCGGTAGTAGAACTAGAATTTAGAAGAGCTTGGAGGACTTCAGATTCAATAATGCAGAAGAGTAGATAACATTCCATAATAATTTCTAAAATCGTTGGAGAATGTGTCAACAAAACTATTCACATTGGTGGTTTCACTTCAGCTTTTATTAACAGAATATACTACAATTGTACTTATAAGTATGACATTAGCTTTTATTTTTTGAGTGGGTGTACAATGTATGAGTTTGGCGATATACCATCTGACTTTCGGAAAAAACATCATCTACATAATTCCCTTAACAGCCCATGCATCCTTGTTACTACCAATAATAATGTGCAGAAGAAAGGAAAGGAAAATTGAGGACGTGTCGGGTGACGATCATTTTAGCTTTAGGAAAGGTAAAGGCACCGGAGAGGCAGTTTTAAAGTTGGGGTTGATAATGAAGGCAAGACTAAAGAAAATTCATGAGACGGTCATAGGGCTTGTCGACCAGGAATAAGCGTTGATAATGTCAAATGGTGCCAAATGTTCGAAATTCTGAGAAAAATAAGAGTAAGCAGAAGGTAATACCGCTAATATACAACATGCACAAGATCCAAGAGAAAACGACAAGAGAAGAAGACTAAGAATGAAGTGCTACGACTAAACAGGATGTCAGAGGGAGATGTAGTCGCTCGCCCCTACTGTTCAATCTATGCAAGGAGGAAGCAATTGTAGAAAGAAAGAAAGAAAGGTTCATTAGTGGAATTAAAATTGTAGGTCAAAGGATATCAAGCATAAGACCGCTGGTGATACACCTGTCATGAGTGATAGTGAGAAGAATTACAAGATCTGCTGAGTTACAAAAAAAAAAAAAAAAAGTCTAATGGCTGGTTCAAATGGCTCTGCGCACTATGGGACTTCACTTCTGAGGTTATCAGTCTCCTACAACTTAGAACTACTTAAACCTAACTAACCTAAGGACATTACACACATCCATGCCCGAGGCAGGATTCGAACCTGCGACCGTAGCGGTGGCACGGTTCCTGACTGTAGCGCCTAGAACCGCTCGGCCACCCCGTCCGGCACAGTCTAATGAGTGCAGAATGTGGACTGAGAGTAAATCGAATGACATCGAAAGTAATTATAAGTAACAGAAACGTCAATTGATAGGCACTTATCAGGATTGGCGATCACGAAGTAGATGAAGTTAAGGAACTCTGCTACCTAGGGCCGGCCAGTGTGGCCGAGCGGTTCTAGGCGCTTCAGTCTGGAACCGCGGGACCACTACGGTCGCAGGTTCGAATGCTGCCTCGGGCATGAATGTGTGTGATGTCATTAGGTTAGTTAGGTTTAAGTAGTTCTAAGGTCTAGGGGACTGATGACCTCAGATGTTAAGTCCCATAGTGCTCAGAACCATTTGAACAATTTTTTTGTTACCTAGGCAGCAAAATAACCCATGACGACGGAAAAAATTGTTCAAATGGCTCTAAGCACTATGGGACTCAACTTCTTAGCTCATCAGTCCCCTAGAACTTAAAACTAGTTAAACCTAACTAACCTAAGGACATTACACACATCCATGCCCAAGGCAGGATTCGAACCTGCGACCGTAGCGGTCTCGCGGTTCCACACTGCAGCGCCTAGAACCGCACGACCACTTCGGCCGGCACGACGGAAAAAGGAGAATGTAAAATAACAGACGAGCGGTGGGTAAAGGGGCATTCCTGGCCAAGAGAAATCTGCTATATCAAACGTAGACTTTAATTTGAGGAAAAGATATTTGAGTATGTGTGTTTGGTGCACAGCATTGTATGGTAGTGAAACATATACCGTGAGAAAACAGGAACAGAAGAGAATCTGAGCCTTGGAGATGTGATGCTACAGAGGAATGTTGAAAGTTAGCTAGATTGATAAATTAAGGAGTGAGGAGGTTCTCCGGAGAACTGGCGAGGAAAGGAATGTAGGGGAAATACTGACAAGAAGAAGGGAATGCGTGGTAGAACAAGAACATCTGTTAAGATATCAGGGAATAACTTCCGCAGTAATAGAGGGAGCTGCAGAGGGTAAAAACTGTAGGGAAAGAGAGAGACAGGGATTCATCCAGCAAATAACTGAGGACGTAGTTCAGGGATTGACAAGTTGACACAGTAGAGGAATTGGTGCCAGACTGCATCAAACCAGTCAGAAAACTGAACACTGGAAAAAAAGAAAGAAAAGAAAGAAATAAAGTACTTTAGCGACTCTTCAAGAGTCAGGTACTATCTTCCATTTTCAACACTCATTTAATAAATGTAGCATTGATGCTCAACATTCGATACATTCTACATTAATATTGTCAGGTCCTGCTACTTTTCTATTCTTAGTTTGCATTAATGCTGTTTTTATCTCCTTTACTGTAATATTGTCCGCTTGGTGTATTTCAGCTATTTGTTCTTTGACCTCGTATATTTTCGATAGTTCTGTTTCATCGATTGTTACGTTGCTTCAGGAATTTAAAAAAACTGTCACTTGTCTATCATATAAATCAGTTTCAGTGTTTGATACCATTCTGTCCCAGATGGACGCTTTCATTATTTGATTAGCGTAGTTACGTTTTTCTTTATACTCCTCTTTCGTTTCTCCTGTACTGTACTGTAGCTTTTTGATGTAAGCCTTATGTTTCTCTCTAAATGTATTTCCTGCATCTTCACTCCGTATTTTGACACACTTCCTCTCCCTAAATTTCTTTTTCTTCCCTTTTGCCTCCGTCGTCATTTGCATCACATATACCGCTGTGTTTTCCCATTCCGCATTTAAATTTTTTCTGTAAATTTATTTCGTAAATAATGTGCGAGTCGCTGCTGCAGTAGACTTATTGCAGAAGGTATACTCTGGAAACTTTACCTTCGAGTTTACTCTTGGTATTAGTTTGTGTCTAGTAAGCAGGTTTACTTTGGAAATTCCCAAGAAGTCATCGAACTCGATGTCGTCACCTCTACGTAATCGTACATCTTGTACTAGTCCATCGGGATTTCTGGTTACAGAAACACAGTTAACAATCGACTTAAGCTCTTCTCCTTCATAGTGAATCTGTTGGTAGTTTTCATTTCGTTTTACGTTGCACGGTGACGAAATTTGTGTACATTATTAATTAATAGTTACTTCTGAAATGTTCCTATTGTTTTTGTTGTAGGCAAATTCCCTATGCTTGCAACCAGATAATTTTTCTTGTTTTGGCATAATTACTTTTGAAAGTCTCCATAGAACACTTCAGTTTCTACTCTGCTTCCTTATCCAAGGGCATATAGACGTATTATTGTGCAATCCGCTGTTTATTTTTATACTTCAGGCACCCTTCTTTCGTATATAAAGGTGTAGCTGTGGATCTTGTTCTTCCATTGACGTTACTGGCCGTTAATTGACTGTACAGTTGTTCTTTTTGTCCCAGTCCTCGTACATTCCAAGTTACTATTTGTGTCCCGTCCGAGATTCCACATCGTTTGTCCTTGTAAGGGGTTTGCCTATTCATTTGATATCCGTCCGACGGTGAGTGTTTTCGAGTTTCCCTATAACCGGATAACAGCTTGTTGCTAGGGTAGTCACACGGTGGGGCTGCCGCTTTAAGGCCTCCTGATTTGCCTCTTTTCTGTCACATGATTATTCTTTGGACGTTCCAACTTAAAACTATTAAGTAAAATTTATGGATTGATTTTAAGTAAACAAAACTTTTCTGTTCACAACTTCTTACACCCTAACCTCCAGATGGCAGACACCCAGATTGTTACCAAATGTTTTTGTCGACAGAGTGCCACCCAAAACTCCGACTTAGTTCAAACTATATGCTGTAATCCAGCATAATGGGCCTAAATATTTATTAAAAGTAACATCAGAAACATGGAGCACATCAGAGGCGTAACCGTCAGTAATTAACACTTGTTGCTTTTGTGGGCAAGTCGGTAGAGCGTTAGGTCTTCGTATCTAAGGTCCTGGGTTCCAACCCCAATGACGACGAATTTTCTACTGTATTGTGCGTGAAAGTGTTACAAGTGTTTATGACATGTAAAAGGACTGTTTGGAGCTTACAGCAATGATCTCTTGGCAGTCTCCTTTCACCTCGTTTCTTTGAAAGTAGTAAACATACAGAGTACATTGTATAGATCGTATACTTAAATTTTCCAGGAGATATTTCTCACGTTTATCTACAAAAATGAAGGAAGTCGAAGAAATAAATTAAAACTTGTGTTGTAGCCGGAACTCGGACCCTTGTATTCTTGCTTGCTAAGCAGAAATACTGACCATTACCTCACCGCAGCACTATGTTGGCATTGCTGCACCTGTCAGCAGCTCGTGGTCTAGTGGCTAGCGTTGCTGCTTTGGGATCACGGGGGCCCGGGTTCGATTCCCGGCCGGGTTAGGGATTTTGTTTATGTTGTCCTCATCATTTCAGCATCATCATTTGTGACAGTGGCAAGATTGGATTGTGTAAAAATTGGACTGTGTGCAAATTGGGTCTTTGTACGGGCGCGCAGTTGAGTGCTCCACAAACCAAACATGATGACATCCCGCCCGGCTAGCCGCGCTGCTTCCTGGGCGGGAAGGCGTGCCGGTCCCGGACACGAATTCACCCGGTGGATTAGTGTCAAAGTCTGGTGTTCCGGCCAGCCTGTGGATGGTTTTTAAGGCGGTTTTCCATCTACTTAGGCGAATGCAGGCTGGTTGCTCTTATTCTACCTCAGTTATACTATGTCGACGATTGCTGCGCTAACACTGTATACACGTATGCGTACACCACAATTACTCTACCACGCAAACATTTGGGGTACACACGTCTGGTATGAGACGTTCGCGTAGGCCCTAGGGGAGGCGAGGGCTCAGCTGGGGGCTGAACCGCGCGATAGCCCTGGGTTCGGTGTGGGGTGGCGATGGGGTGGGTTGGCTGCTGTGGACTGTTGTGGGGTTGTGAACCATTGAGGGCTACGGAGGGACGAAGCCTCTCCGTCGTTTCTCGGTCCCCGGTTTAAATACACAAGGCACACAAACATCATCATTATTGCACTCTAACGAACATTCAGCTTCCAGTATCGTCGTACATAAAGATGGGACTTAAATGTCTCGGGAAAAATGTAATTATAAGATTTCCCAACATACCGAACTATCAGTTTAATAAGTCACGGCTGCAAAATACTAACGCGAATTCTTTACAGACGAATGGAAAAACTAGTTGAAACCGACCTCGGGGAAGATCAGTTTGGATTCCGTAGAAATATTGGAAAACGTGAGGCAATACTGACCCTACGACTTATCTTAGAAGCTAGATTAAGGAAAGACAAACCTACATTTCTAGCATTTGTAGACTTAGAGAATGCTTTTGACAATGTTGACTGGGATACGCTCTTTCAAATTCTGAAGGTGTCAGGGGTAAAATACAGGGAGCGAAAGGCTATTTACAATTTGTACAGAAACCAGATGGCAGTTATAAGAGTCGAGGGACATGAAAGGGAAGCAGTGGTTGGGAAGGGAGTGAGACAGGGTTGTAGCCTCTCCCCGATGTTATTCAATCTGTATATTGAGCCAGCAGTAAAGGAAACAAAAGAAAAGTTCGGAGTAGGTTTTTAAATCCATGAAGTAGAAATAAAATCTTTGAGGTTTGCCGATGACATTGTAATTCTGTCAGAGACAGCAAAGGATTTGGAAGAGCAGTTGAACGGAATGGGTAGTGTCTTGAAAGGAGGATATAAGATGAACATCAACAAAAGCAAAACGAGGATCATGGAATGTAGTCGAATTAAGTCGGGTGAAGCTGAGGGAATTAGATTAGGAAGTGAGACACTTAAAGTACTAAACGAGTTTTGCTATTTGGGGAGCAAAATAACTGATGATGGTCGGAGTAGAGAGGATATAAAATATAGACTGGCAATGGCAAGGAAAGCGTTTCGGAAGAAGAGAAATTTGTTAACATCGAGCATAGATTTAAGTGTCAGAAAGTCGTTTCTGAAAGTATTTGTGTGGAGTGTAGCCACGTATGGAAGTGAAGCATGGACGATAAATAGTTCGGACAGGAATAGAATAGAAGCTTTTGAAATGTGGTGCTACAGAAGAATGCTGAAGATTAGATGGGTAGATCACATAACTAATGAGGAGGTATTGAATAGGATTGGGGAGAAGAGAAATTTGTGGCACATCTTGACTAGAAGAAGGGATCGGTTGGTAGGACATGTTCTGAGACATCAAGGGATCACCAATTTAGTATTGGAGGGGAGTGTGGAGGGTAAAAATCGTAGAGGGAGACCAAGAGATGAATACACTAAGCAGATTCAGAAGGATTTAGGTTGCAGTAGTTACTGGGAGATGAAGAAGCTTGCACAAGATAGAGTAGCATGGAGAGGTGCATCAAACCAGTCTCAGGACTGAAGACCACAACAACAACAACAAGATTTATACCATCATCTGACGTACAGGACTTCCTCATAACGTCCAAAGCTGGGCTTCTATTCCAATACTGGAAATCCCTGGCAATAGTGACAATTTAGGGGGAAACTAAATTAGTCTGTGCAGTAGTATTAACTACAGTGCTACGGTGGTGCAATGGACAGCGTTTCTGTTTTCTGAACAAGGAGATGTAGGTTCGAGTTCCTGCTCCAGCACAATTTTTAATTCATTTCTTCAGCTTCCATCATTATGGTACTGTAGAGTACATTTGTAGTTTCACACAATATACAGTCAGAACAGAAATATAAAGAAATAATCGCATCACACGTGAGAAAGTAATAATAATAATTAACAATAAACAAAATGATAAAATCAATAATACGTACATGACGTTCAACTAACGAAGAGAAAGCAACCCTGCAAAACAGCATTACTACGAACTCTAAAAAGTCCTTTTACGTGTCGGTTAAATGTTCTCCCATATAACTGTTTCTCGCGTTAACAATTTAAAAAATTGTCATCAATGGGGTTTCGACGCTCCATCTTCTCACCCACGCGAGATCTACAATACGATCACTCACAGATACGTTTTTTCTGCCGTCCGTAGCTCTTGTGATACCTTCAATTACCGTTTGCGCATGTTCTACTGGGCGACAGCTCACAGCACGAACTAAGTTGGTGTTTTGGTTCATACTCTATCGATCTGTGTGTCTGTCGTCTGGAGGTCTGAGTGTTAGCAAAGTAGCTTTAAAAATTTTCATAGTGCTATCAAGGGATATGTTAGAAACATTTTGGACGCTTTATCCGCTCGAGACGTTTCGTCTCCAGTGGATAAAGCGTCATCTAAAGCAATCGAATAAGCCACTACTACGTGTGCGGAACGAATAAGAGATAAGGGATAATCGAAAAGGTTAGAAGTCGCTTGTGGCAAGACCACTAGGAGTTCCCTACGCCGTTTTATTATCATTAGTATTATTGTTTCAGCTGTGTCCAATCGCTTAGGGACCAAGATAAAAGAATTCTCAAGTGGTGGTATCTTGGAAGTGATTTCCGCCTATTGCATCGACCGATAACCAAGGGAAATTTCACAAGAACCTTGATCGGAACTTGAAAACTGACAATATTTTCAGTGTATGTGAGGATATGTTTATGTCTATAGTAGGGCATCGTAGAAATTGGGTTATAAATGCAGACAACAACCAGTATAAATTCAAGGTGTATCTCAAGTAATAGCGAAAACTCACAGAAGGGCAAGTATTTATTTTATTTATTTATTTATTGCAATCATAAACTCTGTCTCCTTATGATTATCTAGCAAGTCGTACAATATATTCAAGACTGTAGCTACTCTACATCACAAAGTAGGCTACATTTATTTTCTTAATTCTAATAATGCAGTATTAAGTTGCTAATTTATTGAATGTAACTTAATAGCAAATACGTACAAAAAGAAAACGTAATTAGGTAAGGAGAACGATATGGTGGCCAAGAAAGTCATGCATCTACAAAAAGATAATACGCTTAATAACTGAGGTATACGTAACAGACAAGTGCTTTAGGTCAGTGTGTGAAGCTGAGTTATATACAACTGCACTAATGCTCTTCATAGAAACACGTAATCTTGGATACTGATACCAAGCGACAAGTCCCTGGTAACTAGCAATGTTTGGTAGCTTTGTACCAATGTAATTTCTCACTGCAGTTACTGGTAATAAGGCTGACATATCTGTAGGTTCACTGAGTCCAGGAGAAGCTCTGAGTGCGGCTGTCGAAAAAGAAGCGCCGGCCAATTAGAGTCGCAGCAGTGACGTCATGTGAATTCAGCGTTCTCTGGTGGAGTGAATGCGTGGCGCCACCAATCGGAGAGAGCGACGGCGGAGCGATCCCGGCCGGCGGTGCTCTGGTGTGGGGTTTGACAGTGGCACCCCCGCGTGACTATGAGCGGCGTACAGCACTGTTGATGCGGTCGACGAAGATGGAGTCGACACCGCAAAGAATGTAAAACGGAGGCAGCTAATACAACAAAACAAATATTGTAAATATATTACGTTGCTTATCTTTCCCATCGTCTACACTTCTACCACCTGTTCATATCCCACGTATATATTAGACAATACATCTGATGTGAGTCATCTACAAATGTAATTATAATTTGTAGTCCACGTTTTAAGCGACTCAGCATAAAAAATTGTCACAATTATTTGTAACTGACAATACTGTTCTGTCACTAATGAGTTGTGCGTTTATATCAAACCAAATTACAATCGAATGTGGAATTATTAACTGACACAACCTAACACATCACTGATTACACAGCGTTTTAAATCTATTTGTAAGCTTGTCCTCACATCGACACTACCGCCATGGAATTATGCAACAGAAGCGACAACATTCCAATGAACGTGGGGCTGCAAATCAGCCATTTACGGGATAATTGAAATATGTGGTCACGAGTCGTCACTGATTTCAGTATGAAATATTAGTAGTTAGTACAAATATATTTGAAATGTAAACTCTTCGTTTAAGTCAGCATGTAGTTGGCCTCTTGTTTCATCCACGACCCATCATCCATTAGTTGGAGAATGCGGTACATTTTTCATGGGGCGTAGTTAGCTTTTCCTGCTGGTGTAAAATGTCATCACACTCGCTGTGCAGGGGCTAAGGATAGGCAGGGTGTCGACATCCACTCTGGGGAAAAGAAAACACCCGAGATTTGAGAGGTAAACAAAAGAAGCGTATTTTTATAAGGATACGCAGAGCGCTCCTAGGAAGGCGTAGTAGCCACCGACCATTGGAGGAGCAATCACTTTTGGGTTGAGATGGACCGAGACCCAATAACAGGAAACGAAGCAAAGAGGAGGAAATACAAGCGTTGCCATTCCGAAAGCCGAGTCCAGAGAGAGTATCTCGCGCGCTGCTACGGATGCCTCTCTGCTGATCCCACTTGTCTCTGTTCCCACGTATCCTACTGGGTGTATAAAGGCGTCACACGAAAATCGTGAATTGTCACCAACCGTTATCGGAATATGCTTCTGATTCGAAATACAAGCTGACTTCGCAAGGAGACAATGTGAAAGAGGGCTGTTTACAGACTGCAAAACCGTCAAAGGGTAAAAAAGATAAATTTCCAATAAACTACGCCCTACGATCTTCTTGATCGGGTGGTGTCTTGTACAGCATCAGTGTGGGCCGAGATGGGTCAGTTGCTGGACTGACACGAAGACTACATTTCTGAGCGGAGCCATGTGCTGCCAGAAGTTGGTATCTGGGACGTTTACCGGACGAGAAGATGGTCAGCACATGCGCCGCAAGCATTGGACAACAGCCTGGTGGAGCGCTTGTTGTCTCTCCCTGCCAGACCCATAGCAATTCCAGTGAAAGCGATGCTTACAAAGTTAGTGGTGGTATTGTGATTGAAGCAGTGCATCGTGATAGGGGCTAATCGTGGACTGTCGAGGGGGAGGCCTCAGACACGGCCAACCGATTCGGCTCAGATTTGGCAAGTCACTTGTGTACAACCTAAAACGAAGGACTCTAAGATATTTCGCGTCAACACCCCCACGATTTTGAGAAAATCACCCCTAAAGGTTATGACGAACAATCGACTCAAAATGGAGGGATCGATAGATAATTGTAAATAGAGCATTTTTCATCATCAGGTATGGGGTCCGAAAACGCATACTTTTCCAGAAATCGAGGTAAGAAACTTTTACAGCTGCCGCTTCTGTACCCACATGATAAACATTCCTCTCCCACAGCACCGATAATGCCGGCACGGTAACTCAGCGTGTTCGGTCAGAGGGTTAGCGGCCCTCTGTAATAAAAGAAACCTGAGTTAATGATCAACGACGAACTGAAACGGGTGTCTTGCGACGTCCGCCCCGAGCAGATACACGAACGAAAACGAACAAAATGAAATTAAAAAAAATAGCGCAACGACCAAGATATCCGGCTGGGAATCGGAGAACCTGTGCTCGAATCTAGAAGAAACCTAGCAGATGTTCTTCTTTTCGTTTGTATTTTCCCATATCACAATTGATAGGGATAGGAGGGTTAAAAAGGTAAGTAAATCAGTGAGGAATGATTCCAGAATGAGAATTATCACTCTGCAGCGGAGTGTGCGCTGATATGAAACTTCCTGGCAGATTAAAACTGTGTGCCCGACCGAGACTCGAAATTCGGACCTTTGCCTTTCGCGGGCAAGTGCTCTACCAACTGAGCTACCGAAGCACGACTCACGCCCGGTACTCACAGCTTTACTTCTGCCAGTACCTCGTCTCCTACCTTCCAAACTTTACAGAAGCTCTCCTGCGAACTGACAGAAGCAAAGCTGTGAGTACCGGGCCTGAGTCGTGCTTCGGTAGCTCAGTTGGTAGAGCACTTGCGCGCGAAAGACAAAGGTCCCGAGTTCGAGTCTCGGTCGGGCACACAGTTTCAATCTGCCAGTAAGTTTCATATCAGCGCACACTCCGCTGCAGAGTGAAAATCTCATTCTGGGAACATCCCCCAGGCTGTGGCTAAGCCATGTCTCCCCAATATCCTTTCTTTCGGGAGTGCTAGTTCCGCAAGGTCCGCAGGAGAGCTTCTGTAAAGTTTGGAAGGTAGGAGACGAGGTACTGGCAGAAGTAAAGCTGTGAGTACCGGGCGTGAGTCGTGCTTCGGTAGCTCAGTTGGTAGAGCACTTGCTCGCGAAAGGCAAAGGTCCCGAGTTCGAGTCTCGGTCGGGCACACAGTTTTAATCTGCCAGGAAGTTTCATATCAGCGCACACTCCGCTGCAGAGTGAAAATCTCATTCTGGAGACATCCCCCAGGCTGTGGCTAAGCCATGTCTCCGCAATATCCTTTCTTTCAGTAGTGCTAGTTCTGCAAGGTTCGCAGGAGAGCTTCTGTAAAGTTTGGAAGGTAGGAGACGAGGTACTGGCAGAAGTAAAGCTGTGAGTACCGGGCGTGAGTCGTGCTTCGGTAGCTCAGTTGGTAGAGCACTTGCCTGCGAAAGGCAAAGGTCCCGAGTTCGAGTCTCGGTCGGGCACACAGTTTTAATCTGCCAGGAAGTTTCAGTGAGGGGTGATAATAATAAGGTAGGCAAATAAATTTCTCAATCCTCTTGGGATAGTAAACAAGTAAAATGTTATTGCAGGTCACTTTACAATGGCTCTTTCAGTCACTGTTACGTGTCCTCACTTTTCTTCGAACAACTAGATGGATTGTACTTGTCATATAAACATTCGAAACCAATATACTCATTGCACCAAGGACATCTAATGAATGCAATTTTTCGACAGCTACACTGTTCCTTCCGAAGCATCGGCGGAAAACAAACTTGGTTTATATTTAAAAACATGTCTTTTTCGGGAATTAATTTTGATGCGTACCACGCATACGATATCGTTGTTGTTGTTGTGGTCTTCAGTCCTGAGACTGGTTTGATGCAGCTCTCCATGCTACTCTATCCCGTGCAAACTTCTTCACCTCCCAGTAACTGAATGACCAGAATAGATGACGTCCTCTTACTGGAGGAGCAAAATGGTTTTAGAAGAGGTTGAACATGCAGTTGTAATATTATGGAGTTGCGACAAAAAACAAAAGAGAGAAGAAAATAATCTGAAGACATGTACTCTATTGTAAATTATAAAAAAGTTTTCAAGAAAGTGAATCATACGATATCATTGCCTGAATAATGGGTGCTGAAAGTTGGTTATGAATTATGCTGTGAATAGTTATTGCATCCGCGCGGTTGTGCAATTCCCACTGGGTTTCCAGAAGCACACTGCAATTCTGAAGCCTGGAAATAAAGTTTTTAACCTGGCGACAGAAATAAACATCACACGGTTGGCACACGGGTGTGCAGTTTGGCGTTGTGCACGTCGGCTGACCCTCGCCATCTACAAACATTGCGTCATATATTGTAGTATTAATTTGTCCACTACAGGAATCCAGTACTGGACAAAACTTGTCATCAGAAACGTATGATTTTAAAACATTTTCAAGAAATTTTCTGTAAATCCCACTCGTCAATTTCCTGGGCTTGGAGTAGGTAACGTAAACATTTTTCAACGAGTCGGTTAAACGACTGACCTCTTCTATAACCCGAGGACCAAATGTAACATTCGTTTCTTGTAAACACAGGAAAACCTTAGGCAACACTTTTCCACAGGCTGTTATGGCATATTGCGCCGTGTATGACTGTGTTAGTTTGTTTTTACTACCAACTGCGACAAGGGTTTGTTTTTCTTCCTTATGCGATAACGTGCGTCGAATGTGCACCCGATACTCGCATCCTGTTTGATTGGTGTTGATCATGTAATCACGATTAAAACCGGTCATATGTGACGTCGTTTGCGTGCTGAAAAGAGCCGCCACTTTCTGTATATCTTCTATTTTTTGTACCTCCTTATGAGAGACGTATTTAATGACGTGCCGTTGACGAATTTTAACTCCGATTTGAAATTTATTGCCCAAGATAATGATGCAGCAAACGTAAAATCCTTGTTGGCCGTATATTGAAGCGCTGCACGTGCAGCCCACTCCTGAAGTATTCTCATTGTTACATTCTCGTTACGCAAACGAGATTCGACAAATCGGTTGTATGTCCACTTATTTATCGCCTGGTATTTGTCGTGTCTTGTCCCTCCTTTAACAATATCACTTTCCCACAACTTCAAGTCCTTCTTCCTTTTCAGGGCTGTTGTTACTCCATTCTTTTGCAGTGTTTGTAAGTCCCAATTTGGATGATTCCTGACTGGCGCCTTTACTTTTACTTCAAGGGGTATAGCGCCGTAGTTCAATCGTTTAGTAACCGGTTCGTAATATTCATCGGGAACAGATGAAGCACATATTCCCAGTGACGTGAATATTTCCAAAGTGTTATGTCCATTTTGCGATTCACTAGTCGGGATAACTTCGACTGAATAACCTTCTGCTTCGTCTTCATGGTATAGTACTTCAGTATCAACAAAAGTCATTTCGTTCGTCAGCTCCAAAAATCGCTCGACGATAACCGCTCTTATCAATCTTGAACCGCCGAGAAACAGAACTGCCTGCTTCCGGTCGTGCACTGATAATGCATCTGTCTTGCAACACTCTTACAAACCAAAACACAGCGTCGGTAACTTCCCGCTTACCATCGTCTGTGACAGGCTCCAAACTATATATTACGGCGCTAGTCGAAGGGTGTACATCCTCTATTATTCAGATTATGCACCTGAAAGGTATGACACAACAAACAAAAATTAGTTACTACGGCATGAACAGACAAACTAATTACTGTAAACTGCATACAGTACCCGTCTTATGTTACTTACGGAAGAACACTGTATTCATTCACAAAACGTATTTCAAGCGGCGCATTAACGATGGAAAAATCACTACATGTATCCACGAGGTTCGTGGCAGCCTAATGACGGAAAACAGCTCTTTCCGATTGACTTCTATAGGGCTCGTGCTGGGCACCTTTACTCTTCCAGGTTCACAACTATGATATGACGAAGAGGCAACCGGGACAACATAACTCTACCTGAGTGCATTATTTCCCGTGCCTCGCTGTAAACAAGCGTCGCGCGTTTGGCTATCTGTGATCGCTCGTGAGGAATTCGCAGCACTCTTACTCGGAGTTGTTTTCATGTGACAAGGCTTAAAAGTATAATACTTTACTAACTCAAGGCGTTTGGGAAATTTGTTTGCCTACCTTATTATTATCATTCCTTATTGATTTCCTTATTAACCCTCGTATCCTTATCGGTTGAGGTATGGAAAAATACAAACGAAAGGAATAACATCTGCTAGGTTTTTTCGTGATTCGAACACGGGTTTTCCGATTCCCAGCCTGTTACCTCGGCCGTTGTGCTATTTTTCTCATTTTGTTCGTTTTCGTTAGTTGCATCTGCTCGGGGCGGACGTCGTGAGACACCCGTTTAAGTTCGTCGTTGATCGATTAACTCAGTTTTTTATTACAGAGGGCAGCTAACCCTCAGACCGAGCAAGCAGAGCTAACACGCCGGCGTGAAATGCGTTTATCATGTGGGTACAGAAGCGGCAGTTGTAAAAGTTTCTTTCCTCGATTTCTGAAAAAGTTTGCCTTTGCGGACCCCATAGTTGATGATGAAAAATGGTTCAAATGGCTCTGAGCACTATGGGACTCAACTGCTGTGGTCATCAGTCCCCTAGAACTTAGAACTACTTAAACCTAACTAACCTAAGGACATCACACACATCCATGCCCGAGGCAGGATTCGAACCTGCGACCGTAGCAGTCCCGCAGTTCCGGACTGCGCGCCTAGAACCACTAGACCACCGCGGCCGGCAGTTGATGATGAAATATGCTCTATTTACAATTATCTATCGATCCCTCCGATTCTGAGTCGATTGCTCGTCATAACCTTTAGGGGTGATTTTCTCAAAATTGCGGGGGTGTTGACCCAAAATATCTTAGAGTCCTTCGTTTTAGCTTGTACACAAGCAACCTGCCAAATTTGAACAGAATCGGTTGGCCGTTTCTGAGGCCTTCACCTTGTGAGTGTAGCCACTTATCAACTGTTTCCCGCACGAAAGTCTAAGAGCGCTGCGTAACAAGTTGTTGGTTATTGGTGATACATAGGGATTTAACAGTGTGAGTTGTGAGGCAGACCAGCCATAACTACGTTATAGCACGCTGTGGGCGTGATTAATTGTATTAAGGAGAATTTGATTATTTATTGCTGTCAGCGCAATTCAGTTGCTTACTTCAGTAGATTTAAGAGCTAATGTTATTGATTTTATGTGAGTGACCCTGTGGCTACTCTTGTTGCATTAAGATTATATTGTTCTATCTTTTGCGTGATGCAGCTGTTATGTATGATATTGTATAATAATTAATACAGAACTAAGGGTGGATATATTGGTAGTGTTGTGGGCAGTTGTCCGGGCAGCTGTTACGTATGATACTGTATAATAAGTTATACAGACTTAAAGATGGATAGCTTGGTAGTTTTGTGGGCAGTTGTCTGGTTAGTGTAGGAATACTAGACCAAGGAGTAATTGCAGTTATAATTACAGTGCAATTACGTATAGAGGTCCAGTTCAGTGCGGCCTCTAATTATCTAGAAACTTGATAGTTATGCTAATGTGTTAATGCGGAACCGGTTTACCCTGGAAGAAACCTAGTTTCTGTTTCCAACACCAGATGCAAATCTGGCGCTGTACATTGTCTGTATGACGCTATGACGTCCACACCGTCATTTACCAAGCTATGGCGTGAGTGAACAGTATGGTTATCAAGAAGAGAGACCGTGCACTGATAGCGAGACTTGTTTATGTAAACGACAGCAATCACAGTGCTGCATTGAGAGAGTATCGTTGATGGGAAGGACTGAGGAGAGTCCCGATGTCGTTAAATGGTTTACAGAAGATGGTAAGGAAATGGAAAACAGGCGTGTGACTGGTGTGGCGTCTGGAAGCGTCCTATCCTGGTGGAAGTTTTTGCCGAGGTTGCTGTCAGTGTAACTGACCCGGCAGCACATGCCCCGTGTAGAGTTAGTGCTCGTACATTTCCGTCCCATGGAAAACCGTACGGTAAGTTGCGTGGTCAATTTTACATTGGTACGGTGCTCGTACAAGAAACCAGATGATATATCAACTGAAAGCTCATGATCCGCAGGTGGTTCTGAATTTCCTCTTCGGTCTCCGGCACTAATCGATGTTGATAACACTTGGTTCAAATGGTTCTGAGCACTATGTGACTTAACATCTGTGGTCATCAGTCCCCTAGAACTTAGAACTACTTAAACCTAAGGACATCACACACATCCATGCCCAAGGCAGGATTCGAACCTGCGACCGTAGCAGTCGCGCGGTTCCGGACTGAGCGCCTGAACCGCTAGACCACCGCGGCCGGCGATAACACTTGGCCGGGCACATTTTACACTACAGGGAGCACTGAATACTCAGAACTGCCGTACTAGGTGTACTGTTAAATCGCGTATTGTGCGCGAAGAGCTACTGTACTCGTCGTAAGTGACAGTGTGGTGCGGATTCACAAGTACCTTTATTATTGGTCCATTCTTCTTTGTACTGTCAGATGCACCGTGACGTCTGCATGTTATCGATACCTTCTTGTACAGCATGTGATTCCCACTTTGGAAGAGTGCACCGTGTGAAAACCACTGTTTCATGCAAGATGGGCAACACTTCACGTCGTTAGATCTGCTTAACGCAACGTTCCACAAGCGTACTATCTCCATAGATTTTCTAGACTTACGTCCTGGGTTCGAGGGATATCTAAAAGAACGCTCTTGCCAGACACATGTTTGGTCTTTACCTGATCTGAATGTCAGTGTACAGAAACACAGTTGTTTATGCCATTGTTACAGATGGAGTATCTCATCGAGGTCTTCGGTGCTCGTACTGAACCAATAGATGGTTAATAATAAAATCAACATTATTCCTTTCTCACTTGTTTGACCTTTTCTGCCCACATCCCGTTCCTAATCCATTGCTTACTGGAAGATTTCTCTATGTCTTTCTTCCATTCACAGCGTAAGATTTGCACCTCGAGGCTAAAATTGGAACTTTTCCCATCGTAAATCAGTTCCTCATTAACGCATTACAATATCTATAAACTATCGCTGCACTTCTGTAAGTACAGCCGACACTGGATCTCTGTGAGTAGCTGCGCGTTAATTGAAACAGCCGCGCGGGATTAGCCGGGCGGTCTAAGGAAATGCAGTCAGGGACTGTGCGGCTGATCCCGGCGGAGTTTCGAGTCCTCCCTCGGGCATGGGTGTGTGTGTTTGTCCTTAGGATAATTTAGGTTAAGTAGTGTGTAAGCTTAGGGACTGATGACCTTAGCAGTTAAGTCCCATAAGGTTTCACACACATTTCAACATAATTAAAACTACCTATCGTTTACTGATCCGAGGTAAGGTATTCCTTGGTGTCGTAACTTTGCAGTTATTATTTATAATTATTGTCGAGTGCCACATCTGATAAAGTGTTATATTGTTGCCCATTTGTTCGTTTTAGGACAAGATTGTATTTCTTGAGTATTTCAATTTTTTCTGTTATTGTTATAAGGATAATTGTGCTGTTGGTTATTTTGGGTTTATTTAAAGTTCTTTCAGGCAACAGAAATATTTTTGTTTCTTTGAAAGTGGTTTGCTATCCTGGAAAGTGAAGATTGAATTCTTAGTAAAATAAATGTTAAATTGAGACTCACATCTCCACAACACTAACCTAACTCCAACTGAATCCCAGTCTACATCACATTTTCCATCTGGCTTATTATTTATGTAGTCGAATCGTCCAGAACATATGGACAATGTCAGATTTATCTAGCATTGGATCTGTCTTCTTAGCATTATGATTGTTGCTCTTTGTCTTCCGCTTATGAAGGTTTTAAAAACAAATATTTTATTGAGGAGAATTACGTTTCTCTGACACCAGTCTTACGGAGCACAGTAAAAGCGTATCTTTGAGTAGCAGTTTTGTAGATCCAGTGTAGGTGAGTTCACTGAGTATGTGATCGTCATACAAAAGGTCCCGCGCTCTAACCGCCACAGCTGCCAATTTTTTAAAAATGTTTACGCGAAAAACTGTAACATGGAAGAAGGTTTTCCTGACAGGTACAAGAGTGCAATCAGCACAGTAGTTTATCAATGGAGGCTAATTATTACTTTGTTCAAGCCCTGTATGTGACTACGAAAAATGAACACCCATTCCCTGGTCTCTTCAAGTGTAAAATCTAAATTTGCTACATTAGCCAAACGACATAAATACCGTGCGTGTAGTATAAAACCGCTTATGTGTGTTCACGTATCAATGAATCAAATGGTTCATCAAAAGTTTGTAACTTTGGTTTACTGCGAGAGTCGCTGCCCTCGATGTCTTTCGGAAACTGTTACACTCCATTGCTCCCAAAGCTTTGATTTTTGGAGGGACGTAGTAAGGTCACAGAAGAGAGGTATAAAAATCTACAAGCTATGAAACGTAATGCGGATATAAATGTAACCCACGTCGTGACACACTGAGAGTACAGGACAGTAAGGTACGTCACGAATCTTTTCTGCTTGGTGCGTATTCTCCAAATCGAAGTAATTACTCTTGATCATTTGTACACGTTGAGGAAACTTTCTGGTTTAAAACTTACGTGCTAGACTGGGAGTCGAACCAGAAATCTTGCTTCTGGCGAACAATACTCTTACAGTCTGAGCTATCCAGACACAACTCTCGGCCCACCTACACCTTTGCTTCATCTAGTACCTCGTTCCTACACTCCAAACTTCACAGAACTTCGCTTGCATTGCGAGTTCGAGTCAAGGTCTAGTTTTGATCTACCAGAAAGTGAAAACATTGCTGACTGAAAGGTTAACGCCACACGTTTTCCAGAATAAAATTCAGTTGTCAGTCGCACAAGTATTTTCGTTTCCCTTTACGGGTTTCAGCAAAGTAATCTGTCATCATCAAAGGCTGACAAGACCCTGGAAATCATAAATCATTAGAACCTGGCCGCACAGTTATGTAAAGAACAAGAAGTGTATTACCACAGAGCAGATGTCAATATCTTCTTCACAGGCGCATAGGGCCATAACATATCTGAAGTTGTACATATTGCACATGATTTGCACATGATTATTAAAATGACAGGTTGATAATTTCAGTATATCGATCACATTTACGTAAATACTTGTAGTTAAGTTACTGTGCGAGTAGTAACGTAAATACTTGTAGTTAAGTTACTGTGCGAGTAGTAACATATATATCGTGCGTGATGAAGAGCCACATCCTACACGAGGTGACCCTGTTAACGCAGAACACGGCGGATCTATAGGAGAAAACCTTGAAAAAAAATCTCACATTCCAAATCCTCAATGCGTCTGTACTCGAGTCGAGCGGCAGCGAGGTCAGCGTCTGTCCATCTAGTAGGTGCGGCTGTATTATATGCTCCAGGAACTGACAATCCCTGGTTCTAAACACCCAGTGGAAACACTGGACCAAAACTTACAAGCTATCATGATTCGTGAGAGTAATGACAGAATTAGCCCAGGTGGTAACCAATCCACTCGTCGACAGACGACAACTGGGTTTTCGGATTCTGGGGAACCCGGGCCATCACGATCAGAGTTCTCAAGCAAACTTCGTCCCAAGGTTCCCATGTACATTGGTACCTTTAACATTCAGACCCTAATTCAACCTGGAAAATTACTCAAATTAGTAACAGAGCTAGACCAACAAAAAATTAAGATCTTAGCGTTACAAGAAACTAGATTCACGGATGAAAATACAATGGACTATGGAAACTATCGCATCTTCAAGAGCAAGACTGACAAACGAATTGCCAATAGTACGCCACTCCTGGGCATGGCATTTGCGGTGCACAGAAATATATTAGACTCAATTAGAGAGGTCTCTTCCATAAATAATCGCCTCATGACCATGCGTATCCAGTGCGCCAACAAGAAATACACATTGATAAATGTTCATGCACCCACAAACATAGACAACAAAAAGCGCCAACTACAAACTGAAAAATTCTGGACTAAACTTGAAGATGTCATGGCCAAAATTCCCCGGGATGATATCAAAATCTTAATGGGAGATTTCAATGCACAAATTGGCAGAGAGAAAGAACACCAAAAAACTGTAGGAAAATATCCAGCACACAGATTCACCAACAGAAACGGACTGAGATTTATTGAACTATGCCAACAAAATAATCTAAAAATAATGTCTACATCTTTGAGAAAAAAAACCTAGAAAACAAAAGACCTGGAGGTCCCCCATACAAGAGATCGGCGAATATCATATTGACCACATTGCCATCTCCAATTTCGTACAGAAAGAGATCCATGATGTCCAAGTCCGCAGAGGGGCGAACATTGACTCAGACCACTTCTTAACACGCATTAAAGTGAAATTCACCCCAAAAAAATTCTAGCCGAAGAAAACACACATGATGAAATTTGACACACGAACAATCAAAGAAACCAATCTGAAGGAGGAGTGGGAAAAGGAACCAGCTGACTCTTGGGAAAAATTTCGAACAAAAATTACAAAGAAGGCAAAAGAACTGATCCCATTGAAAAAGAACACAAAACACCCCTGGTGGGACTCTGGATGTGAAAAAGCGCTGGAAGAAAGAAAGAAAGCCTTTCTGAAGTATAACAGCAAAAAATCCCCAGAAAATCTAGATCACTTCCACAACACCAGAAGACAAGTGGCAAAAACAATCAGACAAGTCAAGAGGAAGTATCTCAAGGAACAGTGTGAGTCTATTGAAGAAAATTTCCGTAACTATAATGTACGAGACTTCTATAAGACCTTTGCTGGGAGAATCAATGGATACGGCTCACGAAATCTATGTTTCAGAAAACCAGATGGAAAACTAGCGCTCACAAATCGGGAAAATTGTGAGGAGCTGGCAAGATACTTTTCCGGACTCCTCAATTGCCCTGAACCTTCTTCAAGATTCCCTCAAGAAACTGCTATCTACACAAATCCAGAATCCCCACCACCTACACTAGAGGAGATCCAAAGACATATTCATAGACTGAAAAACAACAAGGCATCCGGAGAAAATAATATCACTGCAGAACTACTTAAAAATCTTGGACCAAATTCCCTCAAAGAACTCACTCAAATCATCACAGACATTTGGCAGACAGAAAAACTACCAGAAGATTGGAAATGCGCCCTAATTAATCCACTGCATAAAAAGGGAGACATGGCAGATATAAACAACTATCGAGGAATCTCCCTTCTCCAAGTCACTTATAAAATCCTCTCAGCTTGTCTTCTTCAACGAACACAAGAACAACTCGAACACAGTATTGGTGAATACCAAGCTGGCTTTCGCCCTCACCGATCCTGTGCAGAACAAATTTTCAATTTGAAGACAACACTAAAATACAAAGCAGTCAGAAACAGTCCGATCATTTGTTCCTTTGTTGATTTCGCAAAGGCTTATGATTCAATCGATAGGCAATCTCTCTTTATTATCCTTGAGGAGCTAGGACTCGATCCGAAAACCCTAAACCTTATCAAAGAAACGCTCACAAACACAACTTCTAAGATAAAATTCCTGGGTGAAATATCAGAGCCCTTCCTGATCAAAACCGGCGTCAGACAAGGTGACGGCTTGTCTCCACTCCTCTTCAACCTTGTCTTAGACAAAGTCATCCGAGAATGGGAAAAAGAACTGAAGAATCAAAATTACTGGAAGCCTATACAACTAGGAAGATCTAAAGATGGTATTAAAATTTCATGCTTGGCATTTGCAGATGGCGTGGCCATTCTAGCAGAAAACGAGACCACAGCAATTAAACAGATAGACATTCTCAAAGAATGCGCCGAAAAAGTTGGGCTACAAATTTCCTTCCAAAAAACCAAATTCATCTGCTCAAAATTTGAAACTCAAAAACTGACCACAAAATATGGACAAATTGAGAGAGTTCCATTCTTTAAATACTTAGGCGAGGTCCTAGAACCCACAGGGGGAGAGAAAACTGCACAAAAAGTTCGACTGCAAAAACTGAAAAGAGCATACTGGAAAAACCACAACATCTACAATAAAAAATGTCTCTCCATTCACTCAAAAATACGACACTACAATACAGTAATCAAGCCCGAAGCACTATATACCAGCGAAACACTCACACTCCATAGAAAAGGCGACCTGGAAGGCATCCTGAAAGAGGAACGCAAAATTATCAGAAAGATTCTTGGCCCAAAAAGAACGGAAGATGGATACAGGTTACAGTCTCGGAAAACTACAGAAAAATTATCTAACCTCGCCGCAGACATCCGGAAAAGAAGACTAAAATTTTACGGTCATATTCACAGACTCCCAACACCCAGACTCTCCTACAAAATTTTAATATACATTGAAAAATTGAAAACCATACCCTGGATACAAGAAACCAAAACAGATCTAGCAAATGCACAAATAAATTCTTCAGAAGTTATAAACAGAAATGTATACAGGCAAAAAATCAATAGTTGGAAAGTACAACCCGAGAATGAAGTTTGCAAGAGACAGGGGACAAAATGGACAGAGGAAAGAAAGAGAATTCATGGGGAAAGAATGAGAAAAGTTTGGAGAATTAAAAAATTGAATTGGAAAAGCTTTGCGTGATCCGTATGGGTCCAATCGCACATTATATATATATATATATATATATATATATATATATATATATATATGTGTGTGTGTGTGTGTGTGTGTGTGTGTATTTAATTATGAATTTGGCTAGCTATGGACCGCATACAACTTAAGACTTATGGTGTTTCTTTTTCTTACGTTCTTCCCAGTACTTCTTCATTTTCTCGCCAACTGCTCGTCTCTGCTCATCTGTCCACACTCTCTTGGGTCGAGGTTTTGGCGCATCTTCTTCATAGTTTGCGTTTTCTATAAGTAGCCTAAAGTTATTCCTGTCACGTATTATTTCTTCTGTAGCACCTATTTTGTTGGCGTCTTTCTTTACTGCTTCTATCCATCCTACGGTGTTTTTCAGCTTACTAACGTAATTAAAAATTTTCTTTGTAATTCGTGTTTCTTCCATACTTTTTAAATGTCCATAAAATTTTAGCCGTCTCTTCCTCATTGTATCTGTGATCTTTTCTGTATTTTTGTATAGGTCTTCATTTCTCCTTTTAATTCACCTGTTTTCCTTGTTTTTCTCAGGACCTAGAATTTTTCTTAATATTTTTCTCTCTCTTTTTTCTAGTTCTCTTAATTCGCCTTTCTTATTCAATGTTAGGCACTCTGATCCATATGTTGCTTGTGTCCTAATAATACTCATGCTTAATCTTTGCTTGTATGGATATTGATTTCTTATTGTAGTAGTTTTGTGTTAATTTATATGCAAATTCCAACTTTTTTATTCTTTCTTTATTTGTTGTGTTATCCAGTCCATTGGCTTGGATACACTCCCCCAGGTATTTGAATCTATCAACTCTTTTAATTTTTCCATACTTTGTTTTCATAAACTTTTCTGTATTATGTTTGTATTCTATATACTTGGTTTTTTCGTAGGACATGTTTAGCCCAGTCTTTTCAGCAATCTCGTGTAACGTATCAAGCATAACTGTTGCGTCTGTTCGGTTTTCAGTTATCAATGCCATATCATCCGCAAAGGCTAAACATTTTACTTCAAATTTGTTCTTTCCTTGGCCCATGCTTATACCCTTTGTGCCTGTGTTTTTTAATGTGTTTTCCCATGTTTTTACTACTTTATCTAAAACCAAGTTAAAGAGAATTGGGGACAGTCCGTCACCTTGTCGAACTCCTGTTTTGATTTTGAATGGTTCAGAAATTTCGCCTTGAAACTTAATTCTTGATGTTGTATCTGTGAGCGTTTGTTCAACAAGTCTTCTGGTGTTTTCATCTATCCCTGGTTCATAAAGTATCTGGAATAGTGTTTGTCTGTCAACTGAGTCGTAGGCCTTCTTGAAGTCTACGAAAGTAACTACTGTATTTTTATTTTGTATAGCTCTCACTCTCAAAATTGTTTTTAAATTAAGAATCTGTTCTGCTCATGATCTACCTTTTCTAAATCTTGCTTGATAATCTCCTATATTAGGTCCTGCTTGTTCCTCTATTCTATTTAAAAGTGCTTTAGAAAGTATTTTGTATGTCACTGGTAACAAGGACATGCCCCTGTAGTTGTTGGTGTCTGTTTTATCTCATTTTTTATGGAGAGGGCGGATCAATGCTTGTTTCCAGTCACTGGGTATGATTCCTTTTGTCCAAATGTCTTTAATTACTTTGTGAATTTTCTGACATGCGGATAAGCCCCCTAGTCTCCACATTTCTGCCACTATCCCATCCTCACCTGGTGCTTTGTTATTCTTCAATGCTTTGATAATGTTTTCTATTTCTTCTACTGTAGGTGGTTCCGACGGTGGATTTTCATGTTGTGCTTTTTGAAATTGTAACCTGTCATTAGGCTCCTCACAATTTAATAGATTTTCAAAGTATTCAGCTAAGATTTGGCAGTTCTCTTTATTGCTTAAAACCATTTTTCCATTTTTATCTTTAAAATGTAAACTTGGTGACTGGAATCCTGTTAAAACTTCTCTGAAAGTCTTATAGAAGTCTCTAGTGTTGTTCCTTTTGAAATCAGAATCCATTTCTTCTAATCTGTCTTTGTCATATTTTCTTTTCACTGATCTGATGATTTTTGCTGTCTTTTTCCTTTCTTCCTTAAACTATTCCCAGTATTCGTGTTTCTTATTGCTGTTCCATTTTTGCCTTTAGTCGATTGTCAATTGCTTCATCACACAGCTCATTCCACCATCTGTGTTTTGGTATTCTTCGTGGATGTCCCATTTCTTTAACTGACTCTATCATTTTTTCTTTAATTTCTTCCCAATTATCAATTTTTCTTGTGTTTAGTATATGACAGAATTTGTCCTGCTTTTGCAGGAGAAATTTAGTGTTTACTCTTGGAAATCTTCTTGGTTTTGGTTTAGGTTTGTTTGGTTGGAACATGGTCTTTATTTCTGTCAGATAATGATCTGAGTCTATGTTTAGGCCCTTCCTCACTCTGACATCCAAGATTTCCTTGTAGTTGCGAGTCGTTATTGCCACATGGTCCAACTGACATTCACCTTGATTTGGATTAGGTGACACCCACGTTTTTTTTTCTTTCTTGCAAGTTTCCTGAAACATGTCGACATTAATTTTAGATTAAACTGTCTACAAAAATCTATAAGTCTTTCCCCATTTCTGTTGGTTCTTGCATGTGCTGGATAATCTCCAACTACTGATTTAAATTTTATTTCTTTGCCAACTTGTGCATTGAAGTCTCCCACTAAAATTTTTATATGTTCTTTTGGTAATATGGATGTTTCGTGTTCAAGCATTTCCCAGAAATCTTCCACTTTGTCAACATTTGTTCTGTTATGTTGGTTAATAGGTGCATGTGCATTTATAATAGTCTAGCGTTTATTGCCTGACTTGAACGTCAGAAATGAAATTCGTTCTGATGGGGAGCTAAAATTAGTTATTGATTCCGTAAGTTGCTGTTTGACCATAAATGCGGTCCCTAATATAGTCGTATTATTGGAATTTTTAATGGCTGGTTTTCCTTTGTAGATCCTGTATCCACCTGATTCAAAAGCATTTTCATCCAGATACCTTGTTTCTTGAAGAGCTAATATCAGTATGTTGCGTTGATTGAGAGCGTCCGTTAGGTGTTTTAGTTTTCCAACTTTCATAAGTGTGTTGATATTCAGAGTCCCCAGTAGATGTTTTTTCTTTGGTCTTATCTTTGAAGAAGTACTCGGAAGCTCCGACTCTTCCTTACATGATGTTCTAGGCTCTCCAGAATCCAAAGTCCTAGTTGCACCGCCATGAATAGCGATGGAAGATTGGTTACGTCCTGGAGTAGTTTCCATTTTGAAATTTACCATCATGTCTTAGGTTAAAGTTTGGTTTGGGGAAAGTTAGTTGAACCTTTCGATGATAAAAATTCAAGCATCTAGCTTTGAATTATAAGTGAGGCCGCCACTAACATGTGGGACAGACGCCTTTTGCAGCCGCCCACTGTGGGAACAGACGCTACAGTCTGGTGCTATTATATAAAAGCCTGCCTCTTCCGCCAGTTCATCGCCGCCTTCGCTGCCGTTTATATATACACTCCTGGAAATTGAAATAAGAACACCGTGAATTCATTGTCCCAGGAAGGGGAAACTTTATTGACACATTCCTGGGGTCAGATACATCACATGATCACACTGACAGAACCACAGGCACATAGACACAGGCAACAGAGCATGCACAATGTCGGCACTAGTACAGTGTATATCCACCTTTCGCAGCAATGCAGGCTGCTATTCTCCCATGGAGACGATCGTAGAGATGCTGGATGTAGTCCTGTGGAACGGCTTGCCATGCCATTTATACCTGGCGCCTCAGTTGGACCAGCGTTCGTGCTGGTCGTGCAGACCGCGTGAGACGACGCTTCATCCAGTCCCAAACATGCTCAATGGGGGACAGATCCGAAGATCTTGCTGGCCATGGTAGTTGACTTACACCTTCTAGAGCACGTTGGGTGGCACGGGATACATGCGGACGTGCATTGTCCTGTTGGAACAGCAAGTTCCCTTGCCGGTCTAGGAATGGTAGAACGATGGGTTCGATGACGGTTTGGATGTACCGTGCACTATTCAGTGTCCCCTCGACGATCACCAGTGGTGTACGGCCAGTGTAGGAGATCGCTCCCCACACCATGATGCCGGGTGTTGGCCCTGTGTGCCTCGGTCGTATGCAGTCCTGATTGTGGCGCTCACCTGCACGGTGCCAAACACGCATACGACCATCATTGGCACCAAGGCAGAAGCGACTCTCATCGCTGAAGACGACATGTCTCCATTCGTCCCTCCATTCACGCCTGTCGCGACACCACTGGAGGCGGGCTGCACGATGTTGGGGCGTGAGCGGAAGACGGCCTAACGGTGTGCGGGACCGTAGCCCAGCTTCATGGAGACGGTTGCGAATGGTCCTCGCCGATACCCCAGGAGCAACAGTGTCCCTAATTTGCTGGGAAGTGGCGGTGCGGTCCCCTACGGCACTGCGTAGGATCCTACGGTCTTGGCGTGCATCCGTGCGTCGCTGCGGTCCGGTCCCAGGTCGACGGGCACGTGCACCTTCCGCCGACCACTGGCGACAACATCGATGTACTGTGGAGACCTCACGCCCCACGTGTTGAGCAATTCGGCGGTACGTCCACCCGGCCTCCCGCATGCCCACTATACGCTCTCGCTCAAAGTCCGTCAACTGCACATACGGTTCACGTCCACGCTGTCGCGGCATGCTACCAGTGTTAAAGACTGCGATGGAGCTCCGTATGCCACGGCAAACTGGCTGTCACTGACGGCGGCGGTGCACAAATGCTGCGCAGCTAGAGCCATTCGACGGCCAACACCGTGGTTCCTGGTGTGTCCGCTGTGCCGTGCGTGTGATCATTGCTTGTACAGCCCTCTCGCAGTGTCCGGAGCAAGTATGGTGGGTCTGACACACCGGTGTCAATGTGCTCTTTTTTCCGTTTCCAGGAGTGTATATAAAGTATAACCAAGGTATATAAAGGCCGGTATATGTATTACAAGTATATAATAAAACTTGGTACATAGTTCCACGTAAAATATTACTCAAATTAATGACTAAAAGGAATGGGCTAATTCTCACAATTTTATGAAACATTATATGGAACCAAATTCTGTTTTTCGATGCAAGCTGATTGTCCACTGTTCTCTGGAATAGCTTGTATACCAATTACATTCCTTTCAGAGTACGGTGATACAATAGCTCCAACGTTAACCATTATGTACAACCGCCTACTCGACGAAAGACCCGCTCCTACATGCTGAAAAGTTTCACTAGTCACACCAATCCCCAAGAAAGAAAGTTGGAGTATTCCGATGAATTACAGATCCATCTCACTAACGTCTATTTGCAGTAGGATTTTGGGACGTATGCAGTGTTCCAACGTGAATTACTTAGAAGAAAGCTTTCAGTTGACAGACGATCAGCACAGATTCAGAAAATACGAATCTTGTAGAACAAAATTAGCTCTTCATTCTCTCGAAGTAATAAGTGCTTTTAGCAGGGGATATCAGATTGATTCCATATTTCTATATTTTCAAATCGCTTTTAATACCTTCCTTACAAGCGGCTTCCAATCAACTTGCGCACCTACGTAGAGTGCGACTGGATATGTGATTTCCTGTCAGAAAGGTCGCAGTTCGTAATAAGTGACTGAAAATCATCGAGGAAAGCAGAAGTGATATCTGGCGTTCCCAGAGGATGTGTTATAGTCCCTCTGTTCTTTCTACAAGTAATTTTTATAAGTGGTTTAGGGGACAATCTGAGCAGCCATTTAGATTTTTTGCAGACGACTTTGTCATTTACCGTCTAATAAAGCCATCAGAAGACCAAAATCAACTGTAAAACGATTTAGGCAGTATATCTGCATGGTTGCACTGGCAGTTTTCCCTATACAATGAGAAATATGAGGTCTCCCATAAGAGGACTAAAAGGAAGCCACTACATTTCTGTTACACGATAAGTCACACAAATCTGAAGACAGCCAATTCAATTAAATACCTACGAGTTAGAATTACGAACAACTTAAATAAGAACTATTCTATAGATAATGCTCCAGAACTGCATTTTATTGACAGAACAGTTAGAAGGTGCAACAGGTGCACTAAAGAAACTGCCTCCATTATGCTTGTCCGTCTTCTGCAAGACTAATGATGTGCGGTACAGTATCCTTACCAGAAAGGATTGACGGAGGACATCGAAAAATTACAAAGAAGGACATAACGTTTTGTACTAAAGAAGAGCGTATCGTTTTGTATTATGGCAAAATGGGGGCAGAATCTCACGGAAACGACGCTCGAGTTGATGTGGCAGTTATTAAAACAAAGGCGGTTCTCGTTTTGGTGAAATCTTTTCTCGAAATTTAAATATCCAACGTTCTCCCTCGAATGCGAAAATGTTGTTTTGAAGCCGACTTACACATGGAGAAATGATCATTCTATTAAAATAAGAGAAACAAGAGCTCGCATCAAAATATTTAAATTTTTGTTTTTCCTGTGCGGTGTTCGAGAATGGAACGGTAGAGTGTTAGAGTCAAATTGTTTCGAGGAATCCTCTGCCAGGCATTGAAGTTTTAATTTCACAGTATTCATGAAGCAGTAGATATAGTTGAGACAGCGTTGTAAACTATTCACGATGTTATTCAACGTATACATTAAACAAGCAGTACAGCAGACCCAGAAAAAATTTGAAGAAGGAAATTACATTCAGGAAAAAGAAATAAAAACTTTGACGTCTGCCAGTGACAGTGTAACTACGTCAGAGTAGCAAACGAGTTGGGAGAGCAGTTGAACGAAGTGGATAATGTCTTGAAAACATGTTACAAGGTGAGCATCAACGAAAGTGAGGCAGTAAAAGCACAACATGAGTTTTCTTACTTGGGCGACTGAAGTGGAAAAGATATAAAATGCAGACTGTCTATAGCAATAATTTATGAAAAGGAAGCATTTTTTCACATAGAATATAAATTCAAGTGTTAGGGACTCTTTTTTCTAAAACCACATGTCTGACTGTAGTCTGATACGAAGTGAGGCGTTAATGATAAGCAACTGAAACATAAACAGATGCTTTTACAGTACTGTGCATTAGAAGGATACCGAAGATTAAATGAGTAGATTGCGTAACAAATGAAGATGAGATGAATCGGAATAGGGAGAATTATCTTTATGACAAAGCTTGACTAAAAGAAGGGATCGGTTGACAGCATACATTCTGAGGCGTCAAGGAATTGTGAATATGCTATTTGCAGGGAAGTGTGTGCATATGGACTGCACTCTCAGAGCGAAGGGAGGGCGGCGGAAAAATTTGGAAATTTGTAGTAAGATCTTATGAGACCGAACTGCTGGGGTTATTGGTCCCTTGTACACCACTTAATCTAACTTAAATTAACTTACGCTAAGGACAACACACACACTCACGCCCGAGGGAGGACTCGAACCTCCGACGAGAGGAACCGCGCTAACCGTACCTGGACGCCCGAGACCGCGCGGCTATCTCGAGCAGCTAGAGTGGCGGGTGGGATTGGGTGAGGAACTGTAGATAATCACCAAAGTATGAATACTGTATGCAGGTTAAAATGGATGTAGGCTGCGGTAGTTATTCGAAGATGAAAAGGCTCAAGAGGATAGACTAGCGCGAAGAGCTACATCAAAGTGTCAGAGACTTGTACTTCACAAAACATATCTGTAGTTTTCCATGATAGTCCTTACAGTCTTTGTACTGAAGGACAAACAACTGTAATTACGTGAGGCCAAACGAGAGCAGTTATGCGACATTGGAATGGCTTAGAGTTTCGTATAATTTATGGTACAGCTTCTAATTCCGATAAATTACAGCTGAGTGAAAGGTCAATGGTAGCAGCCAGAGGGAGTGTCACATCATGTTGTAACGGCCGCGGTTCTACTCATTTACCCTTCACTGTATAATTCTCACAAATTATTAGGGCACAATTTCGTGGAGTACACCTCTAAATACAACGACGGTTTCCCCAGTCGCTCATCTCCAAATTACCGCTGTACTCTTTACATGTTTATGAGCAATGTCCTGAACAAAGTGAACAAATTGCAGATGTGTTGCCAGCTCTGGTTGCTCTACAAGTTCAGTCATCATTGTTTTCACATAAATACCTTAACCAATAAGAATTGCAGACATTTTACAACTGAGCAGCGAGCACATTATTAAGCATAATCTGAATATAAATACACCAGAGACTATAAGTATATTTCTGTTTAGTGTAAAAATGGCTGCTCTGTTCAAATGTGTTTGCTTATGAGATGATTTATGTCTGTAAGACAATGCATGCAACAAAGAGAAAGAACTCGATATTATCTGTGGTTAACATCTTGAGCATGTATAGCTTTTATTTAGAGATAATACTGAGAAGGATACCAGGGAAGGTGAACAGAAGACTTAGTTTTTTGCTTCTGAGAAAATGCAACACATCTGTAAACCAAGTCGCATACAGAACGTTAGTGTGACCATAACTAGTGTGTTGCTGCAGTGTTCGCAGTCGTTGTGAACAAGACATGAAAACTGCCACCGAAACAATCCAGGGACGTGCTACAAGGTTCCTATGAGGTTGGTATGTCAAATACGACATTATAACAGAAACATTCAGGAACTTGGATAAATTACGATGTATTGTTAACTGATAGCTTATGCCAAAAGTGCCATGCAAACCTATTTTGTAAAAAATTGTTCAAATGGCTTTGAGCACAATGCGACTTAACTGCTGAGGTCATCAGTCGCCTAGAACTTAGAACTAATTAAACCTAACTAACCTAAGGACATCACACATATCCATGCCGGAGGCAGGATTCGAACCTGCGACCGTAGCGGTCACTCGGTTCCAGACTGTAGCGCCCAGAACCGCACGGCCAGTCCGGCCGGCCCTACTTTGTAGTGTAATATACAACAGCCATCGAAACAATCCAGAGACATGCTGCAAGGTTGCTAAGAGGTTGGTACAACAAATACGCAAGTATAACAGAAACACTCAGGAACTTGGATAAATGAAGATGTAATGTTACGCGATAGCTTATGTCCATACTGTCGCGCAACCTATTTTATCATGTAATATGCACATCCCAGTAGTCAGTATAGTCGACTCTTTAACGCTGCATAAAATTCGCGGACAGTATTCACTACTGCCAATCACTGCACTGCTAGTTACTTCTTCTTCTCCTTTGCTTTTATTGCAGTGAGGTAGATCTGTTAATATCTACAGCCTTCGGAGCTTTCTGTAGCTGGTTCAAGAAAGTGAAGTTAACTAGTTCTTTTAACTAGATAAGATCTTAAAGCCAGGTGAAAACTGAGAGGTTCAGACGTGGGGACCGGCCATTGGTCACAGCAGTGCTGTGCAGGAATTTTGATTTGAATCCTAGTAAGAATCAAGTCTGCTGCAAGTTGCCGTCGATATTCCTACATTAGCAGAACCCGTCACGTTTGGCCGAGTAAAACTCAGAGAACATCTGCTGTCGGGTTGTCAAAAAGCATACTTGCTTCAGGTCGTTGCAAAGAATTTCAAAGAGAGATGTCTCCGACTTAGAGCAGAGTACAGAGGTCAAACTAGACACAGAATTTACAGCTGCTACCACAGCTGTCTTGCACACTCATACCCATTAGGAGTGGTAAGCATGAGCCTTCCACTCAATTTCCGAGAAGAGGATCATGCAAGGCTAGTTAAATGTATAAGGGTTTACATGTATCAGAGTTTAAGTGTAACAATCGCAGCCAACTAGTTCACCCGCCATGTACTTTGATGACTGGTGTTTACTCTTTCTTTTCTGTCGTTCTTTCTTCAAATCACTAACCAATTACACAGTCACTGGTCATATCACTGATTTTGTTTCCTATTACGCTTTCATGTGTCCACCCACCTGTATCAATGTTATAGTTCATAATTACAAAATGTTGTACATTTATTGTTCGCTGTTTGATTCAATCAGAAAATTCTTGTCTTTGATGTCGTACGACAATAAACTAAATTGTTATATAGTGATTACTAGTTTCCTTTTGTAGTCAAATGTGTATCTTCACTAATATATGAGATCTGGTTCGAGATCTGTTGTGTAATGCGAGAAATTCTGTGCATTTTCATGCTTCACTAGGCCACTCCTAATAACTCTCATTCAATAAGGCGTTATCCATCACATGACACCGTTTCTCTTAACTTCGCACGATCTTACAAGGAGCTTCTCTACCCTGTAGGTTACCGTGAATCAGACTTGTACGTTATAGTGGTAAGCTCAACAGCTCACCTAGTGGTAGTTCATGCAAAATGTATACCAGAAACAATTGATATGTGTATGTTATTAGTAACAAAACATAATTTGAATATTACGTACGAACAGTTTGTGCAGCGATCACTGTAAATAAGTGCTGTAATTTTTTTCCTAATTTGATGTGCGTGGCTACAGTAGCCTAAGAATTATCAAATTCACCTAAGTATATTTAACATTGAAAGTTGACGACAAGTTTTATACGGTTCGACATCTACAAGTGCAATTTCATTTGAGATCGGTGGAAGGTATATGAGCATATCTGTTCTTATTTTGCAAATATTTATTATTTATTCATGTTGTCTGACGTGCTTCTCATCCCAGAAGAAAATACATGTAATCTAATATAATCTAGAGATATGTTGCCAACACTGTACTCTCAATGGCTAGTGGATTGTATCTGTAGACTGAAAAATAGATTTCCACAATGTTGAAGTACAATTCAGTTGCAACTCTACCTCGCACAAAGAAATGACTTTCTTTGTCATCTGCAGTCCACATAATGATATCGCTAAAATTGTGCAGGGTCCCAGTGTCAAATATGAGACTTATCTGAGTGTGCAGAAAATTAGTCCCTCTATTAGCCATACTGTACTCCATAGATCCTTTGAATACAAATGTGTGTGAGGAATTTTGAAGAAATGACAAGTCACTTTCATCTACTAGTCAGATAACGGAAGTTATCCCAAAAACTACGTCCAATATAACAGTCATCCACTACAGAACCTTAGATCACATTCTAGCCTCAAACGTAATGAGGCAAATCCAGCAGAATGACTTGCCAATCAGCTTGGATACCGAAATCGGTCACATGAAATGTAAGTCGTTTTTTCTTTATGACTACCGTACAAAATTAAAACGAAACAAATTTCGTTAACTGTTATTAACGACACGCTATGTAAATAAGGACTGATGTGTCAGTACGTAGCAGAACCTGGTAATATGTTTCACAACAATCTTCGCAATACCAACGAATTTTCCATTACCATGGGCGTGGACTAAATATCACACAAAGAGTTGTTGACGACACAACGATGATTTGTCATATGAAACTAAATTTGAGACCGCATTAAGGATTTATTGGTGGAGAGGGCACAGCATGATGGAGATTCACGACAGAAATAGAACAAATTCAGATGTATTCCAAGGAAGTGTTGGGTCTATTGACGATTTTGTTTAATATTAATGGCCAGACAGACGTCAGGCAAAAATGGCTCTGAGCACTATGGGACTTAACATCTATGGTCATCAGTCCCCTAGAACTTAGAACTACTTAAACCTAACTAACCTAAGGACAGCACACAACACCCAGCCATCACGAGGCAGAGAAAAATCCCTGACCCCGCCGGGAATCGAACCCGGGAACCCGGGCGTGGGAAGCGAGAACGCTACCGCACGACCACGAGATGCGGGCAGACGTCAGGCAGATGATACAATTATCTATAACGAAATCCCGTCTAGAAAAGAAGCTGCACAAATGTTCAGTCATATATTGATAATGTTTCATAGTGGTGAATGAATTAGCAATTTGCTTTACTTGTCCAAAATAGTGTACATAAAACAGTTCAAAAACATAGTATTTAGAAAAACCTAAGATGAAAAAGGCAAAATTGGAAACAGAAAACTCATAAAAATACCTGATTGTAACAGTCTAAGGAGATAAGAAACCGAATGATGAGCTAAGTGCAGTGATAGTGAAAGTAAGTGACAGGCTTTAGTGGTAGGCTATTGTGAAATTTCAATCTACACAGCGACTGCTTACGAATCAGCACAAGGCAAGCACAAATAATTAGAGATTTGTCTGGCGCACGGTGGAGAACCACGGAAGTGCTGAAACATAATTGGCAGACGCCCAAATACAGACACTAAATAATTCGCAGAATCCTGATTATTACGTTTCTGCAACCAGTATTGAGGAATCTCAGAACATAGTGGCAAATATTTCTTTAGAACTAGTGCCTAATAGATACAGGTTTCATTGTAGTTCCCAGCACTGTGTACTACCCGCTACACAGCGATGTGGAAGTCGCAGAACATGTTCACCAGTGGCAGGTTGTGTTTACAGTTCGAATGGAGCGGTCTGTTGTACAATAAACCCCTGTAACGCTTCTGAAGGTAATGCAGCCAAGTGACACCTTTATTTTGAGAGTCAGGTCGAAGTTACAGAGGCGTACGTTTGTAAACTATAGTACTACAGTATTTCCCTCTCGAATCGATCGAGATAACCAGTCACAGCATACGCTGTAAGCGCCTGAGCATTGTTCTGCAAAATGATGGCTGAGTTTAGCAGAAAGCGTCACCGCTTCTAGTCGTGGATAGCGTTGAAACCTAAGGATAGTATAGTGAGGAATACGTTATGTTTCCTGGTTGGTGTTTCAATTCAGTGCCCGAGTTTGGAAAGACATGAAGAAGCACGCTCTAGAGTGGTCAACATAAACAGCTTCCGGAGTTTTCTATTGCTTCTCACGTTGTAAAACGTGAGGCTGTGTTTTAAGCAACATTTTGTTTTTAAATTACATGAAACAACAAGTTTACTGTCAGCGCTCACTGTTTATTTATCTCCCCGACGCGTTTCAAAGGTTTAAAGCTCGATAATTTGGTGGATTTACATCTGTTAGTATGACATTTTTGTGTGTGTGTTGTGTTACGATTTTTTGGGGGAACTTGTGGCACAGTCTAGTGGAGAAGCAAAACACTGTTTCAGAGCATGGGTTTGTGCTTCTTTTCACAAAAAATCAAACGTGTATCTAACAGTAAACATAAAATAAGTAAAATAAAGTCCCCCCAGTGGTCACAGGTTCCTTTCACTGTCGTAACACATCACATGTATACTGTCATATACAGTAAACAAATATGGCGAAGGAACCTTTGAAACGCGTCGTGGAGATAAATAAACAGTGACTAGTAACAGTAAACTTGCTGTTTCATTTAATGTCAATAACAGTCACGGCAAAGTACAGCCTAAAATGTTCGCATTTTTGGAAATGAAAATATGAGAAAGTTTGCAAGACCTTCGGTTTCAAAATGTATTTAACTTAAACCTGGTTTTTGATAATACTTCTCCTTTATTTGGTTTCACTTACTGATTACTGGTGTGAAAGAGGATAATAATATAACAAATACATTGTTAAATATCGTTTCAGCAAGATTTTCTGGTTTGTACCACTTTAATGATATGTATGTTATATTGATGACCATGTTTGTACCAAAATATGGAAAAAGTCTCGCTTTCAAGACTGTTAGAACCTCTTCATCTTAAGAAATGCCCTAGAACACAAAGTTTTGGATTATTTTTTGGATATACTCCTATTTCTGTCTCTCGCTACAGCCTCTTTTGCTCTATATACATTCCTATAGTACTATGGAAGTTACTCCATGTTGTCTGAACACATGCAGTATCATCCCGTCTCTTCTTGTTGTCAGTGTTTTACACATACTCCCCTCGCCACCACGTCTCAGCTACTTCGACTCTCTTCCTTTCAGGGTTTCCCACAGTCCGTGATTAGCTTCCGTACCACGCTGTGCTCCAAAAGTACATTCTCAGATACTTGTTCCTCAAAATAAGATTATTGTTTGATATGGTAGACTTATAGCAATGTAGGCTTTCTCGGCGAATCTCGATGATGAAGTTTACTCGGGTTACCAACCGCGAATTGCCTGAAGATGGCGAGTAGGAAACTTGTCGAAACGTTGCCACAGAACGACATCTTGACTTTGCTAATAACCATCATCAACCAGTAAACTTCTCTTGGCCAGGAATGCCCTTTTTTCCTATGTTAATCTGATCTTTTTATCCTTCTTGCTTCGTCTGTCATCTGACATTTTCCTTCTAATGCAGAATTCCTACTTCACCGTCCCTACTTATGATATCAGTTTTATCGCTGATATCAGTTCTGCTACTCCTCATTAGCTTCGTCTTTCTTCGATTTACTCGAAATCCATACTCTACTCTTAGTAGACTGTTCATTCAGATCAGTGTGTCCCGTAACTCTTCCCCTTTCTCACTGACAGTAGTGATGTATCAGAGAATCTTATCTTTGAAACTCATTCGTCCTGAATTTTAAATTCACTCCCGAACGTATATTTCAATTTCATTGCTTCTTCGATGCTTAGATTGAACTTTTTAATCGGATCACAGTTCTGAATCTTTCATTATTAATGTTCCTCTCGATTTTTGTACATATTGTATATGACCCAAAGCTTACAGTTCCTTTTCTAAGAACTACGATAATCTTGGCATTTTATACTTTCCAACGAGTTTTCTGAGTCGATGAATCCTGCGAAGGCGTCTTAGTTTTTCTTAAGTTGTGCTTGCATTACCAAGCTAAACGTAAGAATTGTCTCTGGTACCTTTGCCTCCCCTACGTCCTTTCTGACCGTCATATAAGACTAACTCTCTTTAGTTTTTCAACTTACTGTGTGATACTTCACGCACTTTTTTTCCTTTGCTGGCTTGGGGATTGTGTGGATGATATTTACTCGAAAGTCTGATTCTCTCTCTCCAATCTCATCGATTCTGTACACCAATGACCGTTTTATTGCTACTTCCTCCATTGATTTCAGAAATGTTACCTATCGTTTATAAATTATATGACTGCAAGTCTTCCAAAATTCCTTTAAACTCTAATACTGAATCGCCTAACTCCCCTTTATTAACTACTATTTCTTCTTAGTTCACGTCTTTAGATAATTCCTCCATCTCGTAATGTCCAACGTACTCCTTCCACTTATCCGCCGTTTCCAATGCGTTTAACAATGGCATTGTTCTTGAATCTTAAGTTTCCGCTTTCCTGTATAATAACTCTCTTCTTCCAACGACCATTTGCTTTTCGATTTCTTTGCATTTTTCGTTTAGCCATTCCCCTTTATCTTCCCTGTACTTCTCATTTATTTCATTTCTAATTGTTTGTATGTACATGAACTTTACATTTAAAAGTAGCAGGAATAAAATCTGGAATACTTGCTAACTTATTTCTGTTCTCACATCAACGTAGTACGGAATACTAGTAAAACCAGATTCTTTTTCAAAACCGGATTTAGTTTTTAATATATAAAGGTAATATGTATGAACGCAATGTGTATGAAGTTATCGTGATTTACTGATAGATGGTTTGAACATTTAGACATAAAACATAGGTTCTGTACTGTGGTAGGGTATTTATTTAGACATCACTGTAGCCAGGGTGTATAAACATGGATATAGGTGGGCACATATGGGGGCAAAATGGTAGACTGATTAGTTGCTTTGAGCAAGTAAGTCTTTGAAGCTTTGAATGAAAAATTTGTGTCTCAGTTAAACCTAGTCATTGAATATTTAGTCACATGCTGTATTTGTGTTGACAAAGATTTCAGTTTCTTCAAGAAAGTCAAGTATCATGCCTCTGTCGGGAAGATTAAGTATTTGGAGGTTTGTTCTATGCTATTTGTAGAAATATTGTGTTGGGCAAGACGAGTGACAAAGTGGGGTTTGATTAGGAAATTAAGTCGGATTGCAGCCATGTGCTCTTTACATTTTCTTGTGAATCTTCTATAAGCTTCTGTCTGTAGAAGCTTCGACATGAGTTGCAAACGAGTTTGTATACACCTCACTTCTGAGACAGTTGCATAGTGCCATACAAGCGTGGACATGACGGCAAAAGAGTTTGTATACACCTCACTTCTGATACTGTTGTATAGTGCTGTAGAAGCTTGGAAATGAGCTGCAAACGAGTTTTTATACAATCTACTTCTAATAGTATTGTATAGTGCTCAGGAAGCTTGGAAATGAGCTGCAAACGAGTCTGTACACACCTCACTTCTGATAGTGTTGTATAGTGTTTCTGGTAGTGCGTATGATTTTATTCTGCATTTTTTGTCTGAGAAAAGGCTTGAAGAGGTCGCCAATTCTGTATCAAATCTTTCATATGAAAGATTTGTTTGCGGATAGTTGAAGGCAATTGATTTAGTAATTCATGTTTCTTTATACATTTCACTTGTGCCCATTGGGATATGAAGCATGCAATTGATTTCCTAAAGAATGTTTTTTATGTTTGTCAGGATGGAAAAAAGAGTTATGAATCGTAAAATTAGTGGTTGTTTCTTTCCTCAAAATTTGAAAGTTATGCTTCTGATTTTCATTTGAGATTTTTAAATTATGATAATTAATGACACTTGGTGTTTCATGTACTACAGTGAATTGAATTATGTGGTGTAATTTATCAAGTTCATTGTCTAGATTTTCTATTTCTTCTGTTGTACGACTGAACATAATAGAGTGTCATCAACATAGCATTTGTAGTAAGTAACTTAACTTTCAGTCAGCTTTGATTTCTAAAGAAACTGTTTTCAAATTTTTAAATTGTCTGCTAGCAAGCCTGTAAGACTGCTTCCCATTGTCAGTCTATCTTCCTGAATGTAAAGCTTGTTGTACGTAAAATTGTTTTGTGATAATGTAAGTTTCAGGACCTATTTGAGTACATGTCTGAGTACGTTATTTGTGACAATACTGATTGTTACTTTGCCAGGTATTCTTGTAAGTTGACTATGTCATGGTATGCATATCCACCTGTGGCTTGGATTGGGAAATCTTTTATGCTACTGATCAGCTCATAGCTGTTTTTAACAAAGATATTATTATGAAATGTATATGCCTTGCGGATGACATCATTAAGTTTCCCGGTGATTTTAATAAGATTTGATGAAATTCACAACGAGACGTGTGGGACATAATGGTTTATGGTTCTTTGGTTGTGATCACAATTTTCGGCTGATGGGTTCGTCGTGACACTGTTCTTTGATTCTATTGATGTCAGGAGGAAGCTGCAGTTCATAAATAGCTTTATAATTTGGCGTAAGGTCAATTCTGTTTCATAGATTGATTCTGAAAATCAAATGAGTTTTGTTAATATAATCTGATTCATATGTGACAGCAGATTTATTGCTCTTCTCCACATGGAAAACAAGAACATTTTGGTATATGTCCCATATTCTCCTATGTTCATTATTGGTCCAATGGAACCTTTTGTTCTGGTATAGATTTCTCATAATAATATTGTTTGCCTTATGAGCTATAGCGTTTTATTCATCGTGCTTTAGTTTAGCAGTTGCGCATACAAATTTTATTCTTACTTTTATATCTCTACTATTGTTATTATATAATATAAGAGTATTATTTTACTTAAAGTCTTTACTTAACAGCTTTAATTCATTACTGCTGCAGCATATTTCAGTCCCAATTGTCGTTTTGTGAAAACCTATGTTCTACTTGAGTAGAAATAATCGGAGACTTCACTACATGCTTTGAGATCAGGGCACTTACCTTTTTTTACATTTAAGTGAGATAGTAGTACGTTGTCTGTTGACAATCTGACAGAGTAGAGAAAACATGAATACATTGGCAATAAGCCTATGGTTAAGCTTTAGGTACATTATTGCAGTTGTGAGTTGAGAAGATTTGCCTTTTGCTTACAGATTTCATTTCAGATCTTAACCAAATAATTTCACACTGTGCTTTTGCTTTGTTCGCTGACATGCTTGGACTCATTCTTTTACTCTCATGTAGTTCGCAGTCACGTTTTCTGCGAGACACCTTCTGTGAAAACGTATTGCAAAGATTGTTTTCGTTAGTTTAATTTAACATTTCCAATATCCGCTCATTGTGCTAATCATCTGAAGTGAAAGCAACTAATGAAGCTTATCCATTAATGATGTTCAAGAACCCGTGACTGTTTCTTCAATATAAATACAAGAAACTACAACCACTCACGTTTTTGAAATAGTATTTATTCTATATACCGGTCAGGCCCACCTTCAGACGGTACTCCAGAGGTGACATGACCATCTCAGACAGTAACGATGGGGGCCGGATGCTGGTGACAAGAAAATGGAAAATGCTTTAATGTATCGCCGTGAGTACTGTTTGTATGGTGATTTGGATCCAAAAACTAATTCCTCATTTACTGGGATACTATGAACGTCTTTGCTATTAATATCCATCTGTCACCTTCCATTGTGCTTGACAGTTGGTAACACATTCACTTTTCGTAGGATATGTATTTATTTACCGATAGTTACGAATCATCGCCAACACCCTGAATGTGTTGCTTCTCCTTCATTGACATGGGGATCCGTCCCTCATTGGAAGGGAAGACATGATAGCGCTGTCATGCTGTACCTTCTCTGGCACATTCAGTTTTTATTCAACACCGTTCTTCATTTTTTCAAAACATCGTGACAACAGTATTTTAGACCATATGTTGTTCCTGATATTGGGCAGGTGCATGATGTGCAAAGGAGGAATCCATTTGCGGTCAGGTGAAGCAGATATAAGTAATGAACCTGTGGTACAAGCAGCATTGTCTGTTCCGTTACGTTCCGTCTCTACGGCAGTGTTTGCCTATCAAAGATCCAACTCTCTTACTACACACTGAGGTGACAATAATCATGGGATAGAACCCAATACTGTGTCAGACCTTCTTTTACCGGGGTAGGGCAACAGCTCGACATGGCATGGACTCAACAAGTTGTTGGAAGTCTCCTGCAGAAATATACAGCCAGGCTGCATCTACATAATAGTAATGATAATATCACTGGTCATACCGGACTCGAGAGTCCATTACCGCAGCAACGTATTTTCGCCATCTGTCCCTGTCTTGGGCTATTTCCTTCCATTCACCTCCAATATCTAGGCACCTCAAATCAGCCTTTACACTGTCCTCCCATCTACGCCTCGGTCTCCCCACAGGACGTTTTCCCTCTTAGTGCCCTACCAGTACTCTGCGCGCTGCCTTGCCCACATCCATTCGAGCTACGTGACCCGCCCATCGCAGCCTGCGTGATTTAATAATACTGACCATGTCAGGGCTTGAATAGATTTCGTGAACCTCTTCGTTATGCTCTCCGCTAATGTCATCCCTTTTGGCTCCGAAAATTTACGTCAAAATTTTGTTTTCAAATACTCGAAACGGCTTTTCATTTTGCACAGTGAGAAACCAAGTCTCACACCCATACAGAATAACCAGTAGAATAATAGTTTTGTATATTCTAATCTTTAAATTCCTAGACAATATCCGTGATGAAAGCAATCTATTCAGTGAGAAGTAGCATGCATTTCCCGCTCGTAATTTCTTCTTCAGTTCGGATCCAATCTCATTTCTCGAAGTGATGTCCACGCCTAGATACTTAAATGTGTTCACTTTTTCAAACTGCATGTCTCCAACTCTTAACATTTCCTGATCTACTGCTGCTGGCATTCTAGTAGTAACCAGGTATTTAGTTTTGTCTTCACTTATCCTTAGACCTACATCTTCACTAGCCTTGATTAATGCATTCGGCCGGTCGGTGTCGCCGAGCGGTTCTAGACGCTTCAGTCTGGAACCGCGCGACCGCTACGGTAGCAGGTTCGAATCCTACCTCGGCCATGGATGTGTGTGATGTCCTTAGGTTAGTTAGGTTTAAGGAGTTCTAAGTTCTAGGGGACTGATGACCTGAGATGTTAAGTCCCACAGTGCTCAGAGCCATTTGAACCAGTAACGCATTCGCATTTGCTGTTACAGATTCTTTCATATCGCTAATGATGTTTAGATCATCTGCATAGCCTAATGTCTTAATATTTCGATTTAACTCCACACCCTCTGAGTTATCTGCTGCCATTCGTACAGTATATTCTAGTACTAAATTAAAAAGTAGCGGAGGCAGGGCATCTCGCTGCTTACGTCCGTTCTTTATTACAAATTCTTCTGACTCCAATTTCCCCACGCGTACTCTATCTTTTGTGTTTTTCAAACTCGCTTCTATAAGTCTAACATACTTCTTTGGTATTCCAAGTTCCAAAAGAATTCTGTATAATTTTCATTGCAATACTGAATCATATTGTTGTTGTGGTCTTCAGTCCTAACACTAGTTTGATGCAGCTCTCCAAGCAACTCTTTCCTGTGCAAGCTTCTTCATCTCCCAGTACCTACTGGCAGGTATCTTCTTAGTGTATTCATCTCTTGGTCTCCCTCTACGATTTTTACCCTCCACGCTGCCCTCCAATACTAATTTGGTGATTCCTTGTTGCCTCAGAATATGTCCTACCAACCGGTCCCTACTCCTGGTCAAGTTGTGCCACAAACTTCTCTTCTCCCCAATTCAATTCAATGCCTCCTCATTAGTTATGTGATTTACCCATCTAATCTTCAGCATTCTTCTGAAGCACCACATTTCGAAAGCTTCAATTCTCTTCTTGTCCAAACTATTTATCGTCCTGACATTTAAATCTATACTCGACGTTAACAAATTTCTCTTCTTCAGAAACGCTTTTCTTTCCATTGCCAGTCTACATTTTATATCCTCTCTACTTCAACCATCATCAGTTATTTTGCTCCCCAAATAGCAAAACTCCTTTTCTACTTTAAGTGTCTCATTTCCTAATCTAATTCCCTCAGCATCACCCGACTTAATTCGACTACATTCCATTATCGTTTTGCTTTTGTTGATGTTCATCTTATACCCTCCTTTCAAAACACTGTCCGTTCCGTTCAACTGCTCTTCCAAGTCCTTTGCTGTCTCTGACAGAATTATAATGTCATCGGCGAACCTCAAGGTTTTTATTTCTTCTCCATGGATTTTAATACCTACTCCGAAATTTTCTTTTGTTTCCATTACTGCTTGCCCACTGAATCATATGCTTTTGTAAAATCTATGAAAAGATTATGAACTGGTTTATTGTATTCCTATTTCTTCTCCAAAATTTGACGCAGGGTGAATATTTGGTCTATAATTGATCTGTTCCTCCGAAAGCCAGCTTGGTAATCCCCCACAGTTTCATCTGCATATGGTGTAAACCTGCTTAGCAGAATATTCGGCCTCTACAGCCGTCCTTAATTACAAAAGTGTTGACGGTGCCGGATTTTGTGCACGGACGAACCATAAATGTTCAATGGAACTCGTGTAGGACGATCTGGGTTGCCAAATCATTCGCTTGAATTGCCCAGAATGTTCCCGAAACCATACACAAAAACTGTGGCTGGTGACGTGGCGCCTTGTCAATCATAAAAATTTAATCGTTGTTTGGGAACACAGTCCCAAAGTAGCCGAATATATCCATTTCCAGTCATTGACCGGTTCAGCTGTACCAGAGGGCCCAGTCGGTTCCAAATAAACACAGTCCACACTATTATGGTGTCAGCACCAGCTCGCACAGTTCATAGCTTGCACCGTACTTTGCTGAGAACTTGGATCCATCGCTTCATCAGGTCTGCGTCACACTCGAAACCTACCATCAGCTTTTACCAGTTGAAATCGGGACTCATCTGCCAATGTCACGGTTTTACAATCGTCTAAGGTCCAACCGATAGGTTCACGAGCCCGTGATAGGGACTGCATGCGATGTCGTGCTGTTAGCATAGGCACTCGCGTCAGTCGTCCTTCTGCTGCTACGGCCCATTAACGCCAAATTTTACAGCACTGTCGTCACGTATACGTTCGTCGAACGTCCTACACAGATTTCATGCACTGTTTCTTGTCTGTTATCACTCATACGTCAACGCAAACACCGCTGCTTTTGGTCATTAAGTGAAGCCCGTCGGCCAGTACGTTGTCGCTGGTGAAAGGTAATGTCTGAAATTTGGTTTGATACCGTGGAATTAGAATATTTAATTCCCTAACGATTTATGAAATGGAAAGTCCCATGCGTCTAGGTCTAACTACGATTCCGCTTTCAGTCGTGCTGCCATAAGCACGTCGGACACTTTTTCACGTGAATCACCTGTGTATAAATGACAGCTCCAACAACGCACTGCCCTTGCATACCCTCTGCATATGTGCCTATCGTTATCCCAAGTTTTTGTCACCTCACTGTATGCTCCTACGTGTCACTCACGTAACGCCCGCGAAGACGAAATGAGACATTACAGCGCGCACATAGACAGTTCTACATTCGTTTTTTTTCTGTGCTCCGTGTGGAATGTTACTGGATGGTCCCATCGAAAGAACCCTGTGCAATCGGTGTGAAGAGAACAGCTGTAGTAGTTATTTCTCGTTCTTTATTGTGCTTTCGTGTCCCGATTTTCACGAGGTTTCAAATTAAGACTTATTATTTATTTCAAGAGTAACTCTATCTTTTGTGCTACGGTAGATATCTAACTTTGACCACTAAATATATCCTCGTCACTAATCCCATAAAATATCCTGCATAGTGATGCTTTATTCCATCCTCCCTTTCCAGTTTCTGGACTCATAGTCGAATGTTCGAGAGACGTCATGAATGTAAGTCACTTTGAATGTGCTGAAAACCTCGATTTAATTTTGTTACTCGGGATTAACAGAGGTAATGGAATAAGGCCGGCTTGGTAGGTGTAAGGTTAGTAGGTGCAACTGGATAGTTCAGCCAGTAATGACGACCCAGTGGAGGCGATGGATCCGAATTTAGAAATCCCTCTGGTACATCCTATCGGGAAGTTTCAAGCAACGCGTATTCCTACACAGAGCAAAGGGCACATTCTGGGAAGAGCACCTAGGTAGAGGCAAATCCATTTTTCCACATCGTCTGTTCTGTGGAGCAATACGTTTATAGAGTGCGGAAGAGTGTTTCTGTCAATTTTGGACAGTAGGAGTGACACGTTCTGCTATAACTGAAGCTATGATATCACGGTTTAATGTGTCATGAAGTTTCACCTCAGCACACGTTCCACCGAAGAAGGATTCAGTCTTGTCTACTCTGCAGTAGCGTGTTAACGATCAGTCGGGTGTCATGCGACAACGTCCAAAAGTCTTTATGGTCACCTCATCAGGGATTTTCGCCATAACGATTTCTGAACCCCGTCAGTAAGTGTAACCTTCATTACTTATGTAATTACGTGTTCTAATCTGTATCTCATTCCCCATTTAAGCCACATTAAGCACTATGGAACGAAAGCTATCCTTTTGTGTGTTTATTTTAACCGAATATGGGATTCATACACAATAGTGAATAATCTTACTTCATCGAAATGTTATCCGCAACTACAGTAGAAGGAGATATTTGATTCTTGATAGGTAATAACGTTCATTACATGCCGTTCTTTGCAAACTTGGGTTTCTCTAAACCAGAATGATCAGCAAAAGGGTCCTGACGACGGCAAAACAGCCGAAAACCGGTCTGTAATATAATAAATAATGTACTGTGTTAAAACAGCGCCGTGCTTCTTTCATTCATTATAAAATAGTGTACTAAGGTACAAAGAAACAGTCAATCAACAATATGTGATACTCTTAAATAAAAAACCACTGTGGCTTAAAAAGATCAGACTTTGTTAGAATGGGATCGAAATGGTAAATAAAAGTTGAAACCACACTACAATGGTGTATTTTTATTAGCATATCCCACAGTAAATTAACTGGCACCATAGAAAATGCGAACAACACTATCGCACCGTAACTTTTAGTTTCGTAAGATGTGACCAGCGGGTTTTGGGTTGTAATCAGGATTTTTATAAATAATTCTACCAGCAGTCTTTTATCAAGTAATTAATTTTTTCACTTACTCGCTTTATTTCAACTTTTCGCATTCCTTTATTAATTCATTTACGGAAGACTCAGTGGACTAATTTAATTACTCGCAAATCGAAAAATAAAAAGAGAGAGTTGTAATTGTCTGGGAAATAAGACATTAAGTGTTTCAGAGATTAACCACCTGGCCGCACCAACACCTATGGCAGTTCATCTTCATCGAAGCGATGTACTTACGGTGTCAGTGGCTCTTTCAATGGGCGCGCTGTTGTTGCCAGTTCGGTATGGTTGATCGTAGGCAATCAGAATGATAATGTATGGTAACCAGTGAGACTCATTCGCTGTTATAATTCTGGTTATCACAAATATTCGGCTACTTTCAGCACAATTTCTGAGGTTGGGATTAGGCAAGTACCTAATACCACAACTTAAGCTGGTACGAGTGAAACGAAATATCAGCTAACTTCATTTATGGACCTAAGGAAATTACGGACGATAATCTCAATTTCACATGATGCATGGTGTTCACTTCCATCATTCGCTGTAGGAATTTTTTTAACTAGGAGTGGGAATGGGAGGGCTAGACCAAGTTCCGGGGGATCGAGCAATACAGGCTCCGACAGAGATAGAGAGTGGCGCGCCTCAGAACAGGCAACTCGCTCAACCCAAATACGCGCCCAAGGTACGGGGTACAGGATCACGGTTGGGTGCGGAACATCGGAAACCAATGTCGGCCCTGCAATGTTCATAAATACAGACGTTTCTTGTCTTCTCAAACCTTAAGACGGAAGAATGTATGTAAAAGGATATACCGAAATTATGGTCACTACCCAATCAAATCAACAACCGGGGCACAATTCTCAATAATGATAGGTTAAGCCTCAGACCTGCTGCAAAAGATTTAAACAGTACGTGTGTACATAAAAGTGGAAAAATGTAATCAACCAAGCAACAAGCCCAGAATACTGCTGATGGCCATAAGCTACCGGGTAAACCCGCTGCGGGTAAGACTATTAAATGCCCAGAAGTATTTTGCCTTTTAAATATTAACAGAATAGATAAAGGACTACAACAGGATAATTTTGAAGCAACAAGTAGCACATGTTACAGACAACAGTAATACTTAGTCGCCAGGGCTGCTGCGACCCAGTATACACACATATTAAAAATAAGTAAGTTTAAAGAGCAATATATATACATACATATAAAACTAGTACTATGTTATCTTGCTGCCAGCGCTAATAATCAGTCGTCAGGCCTGCTGCGACCCAACATACACATACATAAAATGTGCTTAAACAGCAATATATATATGGTTTGATGCAGTTCTCATGCTACTCTACTCTGTGCTAGCTTCTTCATCTCCTAGTACCTACTGCAACCTACATCCTTCTGAATCTGCTTAGTGTGTTCATATCTTGGTCTCCCTCTACGATTTTTACCCTCCACGCTGCCCTCCAGTGCTAAATTTGTGATCCCCTGATGCCTCAGAACATGTCCTACCAACCGGTCCCTCCTTCCTGTCAAGTTGTGCCACAAACTCCTCATCTCCCCAATTCTATTCAATACCTCCCCATTAGTTATGTGATCTACCCATCTAATCTTCAACATTCTTCTGTAGCACCACATTTCAAAAGCTTCTATTCTCTTCTTGTCCAAACTATTTATCGTCCATGTTTCGCTTCCATAAATGGCTACACTCCATACAAATACTTTCAGAAACGACTTCCTGACACTTAAATCTATACTCGATATTAACGAATTTCTCTTTTTCAGAAACGCTTTCCTTGCCATTGCCAGTCTACATTTTATATCCTCTCTACTTCGACCACCATCAGTTATTTTGCTCCCCAAATAGCAAAACTCCTTTAGTACTTTAAGTGTCTCATTTCCTAATCTAATTCCCTCAGCACCACCCGACTTAAATGGACTACATTCCATTTTCCTCGTTTTGCTTTTGTTGATGTCCATCTCATATGAACGGCGTTCTGTCGAAAGGTAGTAACCTTGCCCACAATATTTAATAATCACGGAGCAAAGACGTATTTGGTTATAACAGTAATTTCAACTGTACGCTCATTGAACGCTCAACACTCAACGGCCTTCTGTGGAAAGGCTCTTCTTGTTGTTTGTCATTCAATGGTGCCCGTTAACAACAAGAGGAAAATTCGGGGAACACTACAAGAAAGCCAAGACACGAATCCTCAAGATGCAAACTTGCAGTTCAAGTCGACAATCTACCATTTAACGGTAACACACGCACACGCAACCACAGGCAGATACAAACCGTCAAACAGTGTGCGTCGCTCTACCAGGAGGCAATCTCGCCGGTGCAGCCTTGCGCGCAGGAAAATAAATAGGAAACAAGCGGCAAAATACTAGCAACCAAGAGTCTAGTCTGCGTGGGGCATCTTCGAATACGAATGGCCACAGTTTCACAGACCAACGGCCACAGTTTTAAAGACCACGACCTATTTAAGGGGGGGGGGGGGGGGGGGGGACGTGCAATGCAAAAGGAAAGAGCAATCTTACCACAAGAAACCGGGAACTCGATAACACAAACGGCAGAACATCATGCCTCCAGGCACATCGCCTAACCACCCATCTGGATGAGTCAAAACACAAACCGCTACGATGCCTGGCTTCCCACCTAAAACCAGCTCACCGTACGATACAATCCTGCTCGCGAAACGCGGCCGTCCACGCGGGCTAGCTGCCACCAACTGCCCCTACGCTAGTACCTCCTCTCTCTCCGAGAGCCGCCAGCGATCGCACGCTAAGCACCGTGACCCCCTCTGGCGATGCTCCAGAGGAAGACGAGCACGGCTCAGTGGCACACCACTCTCTCACTTTAGCAACAATTTCAGTCAGACTAATGTTCATATTTTAGGTCATGATATCGGTTTCCCCCCAGTACTACATTTGGTATGTGTGGTTTATTACCTTTTACATGAGGAAATTGGGGGCAGAATGTTCGTATAACTAGATGTGTAGCCTATAGAGAGCTTGTACCCAAGGGGCTGTAATGCAGGCGATGGGAAACGGGGAGATAGATGGATAATGGGCCATAAATTCTGTGTCCAGCGAACTGGCTGGTGACTGATTCTGGGAAGCACCACTCTGTGGATTGTGCCTGGCGAGGTACTTCGGGTCCTGGCACTCTTCTCTTCCCACTTAGGGTCAGAGCAGGGGGGCATGTGCTAAGAAAACATGTCTCGTAGGTCAGCCAACAGACCGTCGCGAAGGTGGCCAGCTGCTGGAAAGTGTGTGGAGGAAGCCATTTAAGAGAGACCGCTGTCATCTGAGCTTTTATGCAAACGGTGGGACAGTCATAAAACTCCTAGCGTTCTCATGTTAGAAGCTGGTACGATACGGACAAAGAGGCTGATGCACGTGTTTAGTGGATTCACGACAGTAACTCCGCTGACGCCAGGAGGTCACCAGGTTCTTTTAGCGAGCAGCAAAAACATTTCAAGGGCATGACTGTCTGGAAAGCCTAACAGCCTTCTTTTAGAAGTTGGAAGTGGTTGGTCTAGAAAAATTAGATCAGTCCATAACTGAGGGAGAGGACTGTGATCACGTCTAGGTATGTGTTCTTTCTCCTTCTTGTTTTTTTTTTTTTTTTTTTTTTTTTTTTTTTTTTTTTTTTTTTTTTTTTTACCGGAACATCGCCATACTTACCATGGGAAGACAAGATATATTTTGAGTCGCTGATAGGCTCCTCTCAGAATATGCAAAGCAGGGGCTTGCTCCCCCAAAGTGGAAACCCAAATAATGTGTTCTAATTGGCTACCAGGTCAACAGGACAGTCAAGAGGGAACTTTCAACGAGGAGAAAATATATCGCGTGATTTATGCTACGGTTGGAGGGGACTTTTTCTTTCCTAATTCGACTCCCGTACCGAGGCTTGGTGGAAAGTGATCGTGATTCTCTGCCTTCATGGTCTTCTGGTCCTACCGTGAAGGAAAGCTTCAATTTTTCGCTAGTGGGTGAGGCTTTAGGTCTGAAACTTGTTGTGGACTAAGAGGCAGTGGCAGTGTCCAGCTGTACCGACAGCGAAGCTGCAGGACGTTTTGGACATATCTTGTGTCACGAGGGTGAACTTAATCATCATGACTCAGCCGTCTGACGTTTGACAATCCCAGCACGCACCCTCGTACCTGTGAGTCAAAATGATTTGGCCAGACCAGCGAACGGATGCACCTCACACTGAAATCTGCCGGTATTTTAGGGCCCTGATTCGGAAGTTCCTCGCGATTTAACTATACGAACGCCAGTCCACGTGTCCGCAAGTTTTCGTGAACGCATCAGAACATTACAGCTGCGGCAGCGGGCCGCTCCTCTCACACGGCGCAGCGTTTTCTGCTGCCGTCTGAATCAAGGTGAAATAATGAAGTATTGCTGTACCGGCGTAGTGTTCTTAAATGATATTCACAGCTCCCTGCTCTCCGTGAACCGTAGTTTGTGGTGCTAATGGTAGCAGTTGATTCCATCTGAATAGAACTGAGCCTCACAGTGGATTCGTGTAAACAAAGTCAGACTGCGCTGTAAAAGGGATTAATTCTGGGGACAATTGGTATAGTTTCCACCCTAATGTATGCTTTCCAGTCAAGCACCATCCCCTTCTGATCTGTGTTTGCATTTTCTTTGTAAGATTTATCAGTTCGTTGTAGTTATAGAAGATGAACAAAAACTTATCATTATCACTGTAAACTTGAATACACCACTGTTCTTATTCATACTTCCTCAAGTATTCACCGTTTTTATTTATTTATTTACTTTTGTGTATGGAAATACATGGGTACACCAGAAATTCAAAGTCCAAAGTAGTTAATTTGATCATTAATTTGAGTTCTGAAAGTGACTGCAGACATAGGCACCAAAAATGGCATGAGTAAATTCATAATTTCATACATGAAAAATTAAGGATGTAACTCACGATTTGAAGGTAATTTAGAAGATAGTTTTCTTTATGTAGAGACTGTAGCGTTTTGCATCACTCGGAGTATTTATGATTAAAGCAAGCGATGGTTTGCATTGCTAACAGCAACATGCAACGGAAGAAAATTCGCCGACACCGTGAGAGGACTTTCGGCCGTGCTTTTAATAATGACTATCTATTTATCAATATGATGTGGAAACGATAAAAATCGTCACATTTGTAACAGTGTACCACCTAAGCCTGTTTCAACTGCATCCGTCGCTACATAGAAATCTTTATCCATTTGGGGATGGTGTAATAATGAAGCATTTATCAAGTCATTTCGAATATCATCGAAAGCTTTGGTACACGCCTCCATCCATTGCCACGGAATGCTTTTCCATAGTAATTGTAGCAGACAATCCTTATTTAACAGTTGTTGTGATAAAAACTTTCTAAAACAAGAGACGAGGCCCAAAAATGACATTAGTTGTCTTTTATTTTGTGGATACGAACAATTTTTAATGACATCCAACTTCTTAGGGTTCGGTGTAATTCTTTCTGGTGTCACGATATATCCTAAGAATTCTATCTGATTCCTACCAAATTTAGGTTTTGTTATATTGATCGTGACTCCAAACTCAAGAAATTTACTAAACACGCGATCAATTATCCACTGTATCCAAAGCGGTTATAAATACACCTTCGCTAATATTGAGACCAAACGGCATCACCTTGAAGTGGTAACTCCGCCCCAGGAAAATAAATGCCGTATATTTTCTCGATTCTTTTGAGATTTTCGTTTGCCAGTAGGAACTTTGGAGGTCTAGGGCGGTTAAAAATTTCACCCCGTGAAATTTTTGCAACAGTTCTTCCAAGTTTTCAGGGCGGGTTCTTAGGGGTTTTATAATTTTGTTAATGTTGCGGTCATTAAGAACTAGTCGAATATCGCCGTTCGGTTTAGTAGTTTCGTTGCTGCTAACAATGAACTCAAATATTCAGAAGTCGAAGTTTCAATTATTCCCCAATATATCATCATTTTTATTTCTCTCGCCACGGGTTCTCTTTTTCACCAGGGAACCGAGTAAGTGGGTTTACAAAACGTAGAATGTGGATACGTTTTTTTTTTATTCAAACTCCTTAATAACGCCTGGTTTCTTATTAAACACGGGCATATATCGTTGCAAAACTTTTCCTAACTCGTCTTGTTGTTCGATAGACAGACATTCCGATTCAAGTATCTTTCCCATGATGCTTGACTCATTTATCTCAGCATCGTTTCGTTCCACACAAGAAATACTTCCCAAATGTAAAGTGTTACCAGTTTGACAGTCAACAGTTACATTTGGCAATATTTTCCCAAAATAAGTTTCCTCCTTAATAAAGTTACCTTTAATGGATGAGTTTTAACCATGGAAGTACACATACCCTCCTTAAAATCACTGCACGGTAGTCATACAAAAAATCCATCCCCCTAATACACGGCATTGACATCCGATATATTACTAAGAAGGTGCATTCATTGTCTACCCCTTGCGGTTCTACCGTCACCCGTATCTGTTTAGTAATGTGTTGCGCTTTTGCGCTACACGCTCTCAACAATGTGCAACCCGTTACCGGTAACGTAAGTATCTTTCTTTGCTTACTAACCATGTTTAGACAACTCATTGCCATTACGCTAACTGTCGCTCCTGTGTCTATTGCTTGTAAAATGTGTCCTCTCTCGCTTGTTTCCTGTCCCTGTTCTAACATAAGATCCTCACGAATATCGCTCTCCTTATTCTAGTCCAATATATTTATTTATTATACCAGTCACCCGAGGAAGGCCTAAAATGACTGGTATTAATTTGACCAACTTCCCTTTCGGTTCCTCTGCAGCTCGTGCACCTCAACTACGTGAAATTCGTTCCCCGGTTTTGGATACGAAACACTTGTAACTCTACCGCTTTCATCTGATAAAGGTATGGGTCTCTTGGACCCGGAAGATGCACTTGGATGATTTGAATTTCCCCAACTTACATTATGCATCGGACAATATCCCCAATTCCGTTGATTCTGTTGATTCATAGGCACGTAATTGTTACGACACTATTATCATAGTATTGAGGGTTCAATGGTTTCTGCCCCCCCCCCCCCCCCCATAATTTCACTTCCTATTAGTGGTTAACATTAACCCACTGGAAATAACCCGTTCCTGGAACTTGATTGTTGGTTTCCACAACATTCCCTTTAGAATATCGATAATTAGAGTTCCTGTTCTGATTCTTATTTTGGGAGTGACCAAAATGATCATTACCATTCTTGGAATTACCGTTATTACCCCTGAATTCCCCAGATTGATTATTAAATTGGTTACCACTATTCCAGGCGTTGTTACCACGGCTGTTCTTAGCATAATATTGGTTGTTATTAATATTCTGCACTGTTTTGCATCATCCATTAGCATATCGATTGAATCGATCACTGAGAGGAATTGCTCGACTTCTGAATCAGGAACTTGAATTAATTTCTCTCGAATTTTTAATGGTAGCCTACCTTTAAGTATTCGGATAACTTCTCTATTCGAAATTGGTTCTGTCCAGTAGCGCGTTTTATTTACGTAGCATTCGAAATACTGCCCGAGGGTTCCCTTTTATTGAATTATAAAATTCAGGCTGATACACTTCCTTAGCATTTTCTCCTGTTTGCCCAGAGACCAATATTTAGCTAAAAACAATTTCTGAAATTCATAGCAGAAGCTACAGGTCTCGCTAGCTTCAGTGGTCCATAACGCTGCCTCTCCTACGATCTTGACACTATTAACTGTAAATTGTCGTATTCCGTCCAGCTACGAGGGAATACTTTTCTGAATGAACTGAGGAACACCTTTGGGTGAATATTATTCTTTTCATTTGAAAAGGTGGGAAACTACCGACTTTTAAAAATGCTATGATCGACTTTCCGTGACGAGATGCATCATTTCTGAACGTAAGGATCATCCTCCCCATCTGATTGGCTGTTAGCCTCCCACGGTTCATCTACACATGTACTATGCTGCATTCGCGGGGTTTTTATCTCGCAGTTAGATTTTACGGTATTGCACATTCGTTCTTTTTCCTCTCTGAATTCGCCCACCCTTAATGCATTCGTCAACTATCTGGTCTTTAATTTGACGGAATTCGTAAATAAAAGTCTATCAAGGAATTATTATTTATTGCCTGGCCCTTAATTTGACATTGCGCACTTGCAATGGCCGAACGTACATGTCCGTTAATTTCTACTGTTTTTGTCTCTATCCAATCGCAAATCTTCCTCCAGTTTCCTAGTCTGATTTAATATATACGCTTCCACTATACCTAACGAATTTTTCTCCAAATCAGACGTAACATCCGACAATCCTTCTACCATTTCCGTGATACAAATATTATTATCCGATAGGGCATCTACCTTTTCAGATATACCCCCGAGTTGTTCTGAAAACGTATTGACCTTTTCGTCGATTTTATTGACACTATCAAAAACCTTAACGCCTTCCTTTTCTCGTTCTGCTAATCTTGACTGTAGGTTGTCAAACTTACAATCAACCTTAGCCTGTTGTTCGGGTAGCTTGGCCTCCAAAATTGCTGTTAAAATGGCCTGTTGTTCAGCAAACTTAATTTCTAAAGCTTTTTGCTGATCAACGAATTTAGCATCTATAGATACTTGCTGTTCAGTTAACTTTGCATCTATGCCAGAGAATCTACCCTCCAACATCGCCTGTTGTTCAATGAACTTAATGTCCATGTCAGAGAACTTAACATTGACAGTCGCTTGCTGTTCAGCGAACTTAGTATTCAAGGTTGTCTGCTGTTCAGCGAACTTAGTATTCAAAGTTGTTTGCTGTTTTGCGGACTTAACTTTTAAATCATCCAACATATTCAATTTTTCCATTATGGCACTAAGAACATCTACGTATCCTGACCCCGTTGGTTCAACATTCGTCATGTATTCATTGTCGAATTTGTCCTTCTTATCAAATGGTTCAAATGGCTCTGAGCACTATGGGACTCAACTTCTGAGGTCATTAGTCCCCTAGAACTTAGAACTAGTTAAACCTAAGGACATCACAAACATCCATGCCCTAGGCAGGATTCGAACCTGCGACCGTAGCGGTCTTGCGGTTCCAGACTGCAGCGCCTTTAACCGCACGGCCACTTCGGCCGGCTGTCCTTCTTATCGGAAGTCTATCATTAGAATTCTTTTCATTACTTTCGGGCCCGGAGTCAGATACATTAGGTACATTAGTTTTATCTGACTCGGCAAAAGATTCTACCCCAACATTAACAATCGTTTGATTATTTTCATCATTATGATACCTCGCTTATATCATCACACGATTCCTATACATGGTTTCGAAATCGCTGCGAAACCTTCTCCTTCTCTGCGACATGATTTAAAATTTGTTATCACTTTTTACTAGTACCCACAATAGTTATCGTCACAATCATCATACGATCCTAATCTTACGATCTACTCGACACCAGCACAATGAAATTCTTACAACTACCAACTTGGTAAAACAACAAAATTTTACCGTATCTGGGCAATCACTTATTTTGAGTAGTGATTTAATAATTATCTGCTTGCTTGCTATTGGAATCTCGCTCACACCACTGTCGGCAGCCATGTGGCTGTCACGACCAACGTTCTGCTCTGGTTCAGTTCTCCGATGCGTTGCGTCGACCTCTTTCTGCGGGTGGGCTCGTGTGTCTCGTAGGTGCAGAGCGTCAAGCCCCGCACATTGTCGGCACCAAATAATGTGGCGTGTGTGTGTGTGTGTGTGTGTGTCTGTGTGTGTGTGTGTGTGTGTGTGTGTGTGTGTGTGTGTCGACTCGGTTAAAATGGATGTTCAAGTCTGGTTGACACATGTCGGCGTCCGTCGATTACGACAACTCCGATCTGTAACTGTTAAAACAAACTACTCGCTTTGTTTGGTTAGTTTCAGGTACTACCTCCCTTCAACAGATATCCGCGTATCGATGGAGCAACACGCCGAAATGTATAAGCGGCCCTCGCTTATAATTGAAGCAATGGTGTTCGAAGGATGTCTGTCTTATTTACTGCTACACACAGCAGCTGCACCACTTGGAACCGCAACAACTACTTTTATCTGAAACAATAAACCAAATATTCTTCGCGAGTTCGCGACGGGCTTATAAGCTTACGCGAAACTTGATAACAGGAGCTTCTATTCTCGGTTTGCAAATGAATGTTCAAACCTAGATAATATGATAGCTCGAGTCATAAATTCCACCATTCAAGCCTATGCCACATTATAGTCTTGCGATGATGTTGATTTATGAAGTATTGTAGCGTCGTTAATGCGTCACTACGGTGTTAATTTAACAACTCCTACGTCATAAATCCAGAGATAGTATATTCTCTAAATAAGGTACAGGAAGCGTCGTAATACAATGTTCAATTACTGTTTCCTGTTAATAATGTCACTCAGTCACCTTCAGCTTCGGCCTTCAATCAAGAAAATAATTATTCACAGTTACACGGCTCAATTAAATGATGCAGACGACACGAATTATTAAAGTTACAGCTGAGTTTATCGAATTTCTGAATCATCTAGCTACTGCACTGGAAAGCGCACCGATCTGTCAATCGAGTAATTAAAGGTACGATTTACATCAGCAATTCTGACATTGGCTACAGCTTCCGGCAACACGGCGTACTTGTGAATTCTTCATGATTGTGTGTATATGTTTCCTACTCAAGTCTATTTGTAGAGTTTATGTCGGCGTCTGGTACTTTGCTGCGTCCTTCAATGTTCGTGACAATCACAGATCACGACGACTAAGTCCCAGAATTGATTAAGTATCACACGGGTTACTTTTCCCCCGCGTGTAATATCTGTTCCGTTGTCTGGCTAAACGGTAAATGTTCCATCACCTTTCTTCAGAGCTTTGACTAATACGTCAAGACGATACTTGAAAAACTTTAAAATTCCAGATTGTTCTGAAACAGTCTAATATCGATCAATAAGCGTGCTTCTACCGCGACGTCTACAAGAGAGCGAATTAACATCTCCATTGAACTTTTTCATTGTAGTCGCAGCGAACTTACAGCTCGATGCAGCTACAATTCTTTTCTTGGATAAACGTTATCTCTGATCACTTTACCTCGTCTGGGTTTTAAACTTCGTAAAGCATGTATTTTGAATTCTTTATTTAGAGTTTCATGTTTCGTAGATTAAGTGATCATCTGATAGTCTTTCATGTAGTTCTTTCGTAGCTATCGTCAAGTTCAGGATAACTAATTTTCATATCTTTTGCTGTCAAAAGGGCTGTCATTAGGGTCTCTATATTTGGGGTGTTATACTGTCCAGCGTACAGTATTTGTAAAATACAGTGGGGCCTTGACTTCATTCATGTGAAAACATTACATCAGTAGCATTTCAGAAGTGTTTGATGATTCATTATGTAAACCAGTAATTTGGACGTAGCGTGTTAGGAGCTACAGCGGCTTGTTGTTTGTCATTCCCTCAGTTTAGATGTGATGCAGTCCACTACTGTCATGTACCGAAAGTTCTAGACTTTTTGCAAAGCTGGTTTCCCAGTTTGATATCGATTAACTTGCTCGCTTAACTAAACCGCCGCCTCCCTTTAGAGACAATAAATGCACGCAAATTAAAAAATATTTCACACGAATCACGTACTTCTGAATGTGGGTAAAAGCGGAAGAGCTGAAATTTGTCAGCTATTCGCACTAAGTAGTTTCATGAACGCGCAAGCACGCAGCTCGTCAGGATTCTGTTTCCTACCAAAGTTTAGTACTTTTCACAGGCTGCACTCTCTGACTGGGTGCGCAAAATATCTCTGTGCAGACACTAGTGAAGTATCGCAGAGCTTGAGGACTTTGCCTTGTAAGAGCCAATCAGAACGCTTAGCTCGAATTTCCGTTAGAGTGTGAATGGTCACCGGAAGGAACGCCGTTTCTTATGTTACTTTATTGGTGCTGTCTTGTCATACTGCTGCGCTTATCTGAGTGATATCACTACATGCTCCTGGATTAAACCGAGTAACCCACATTTGTTTAATCTCTGTGCCTTGCAGTTTTCATTATCTGAACGATATTTCTCATGGAGTAATGGCTTGCATCAGGTGAGTATTTAAAAAATAATGCAGCACAGTGTTCCTGTGTGTTGGGTTCGGAAACAGCGGCTCACATGAGTATTTACGAGACGGTTTCCAACCGTTCATTTAGGACTGCCTATCATATAACCACATCATTTGAACATCAGATAGCTTTTACAGGAAGTATCAACTTCCGTCTCCCCGATAAATTAAAAATTCCCTTTGTGGGAAATAAAACCGCTTTGTCTTGCTTTCTCATGATCAGTATCGACTTTATTCTGATTCTCTGATGGTATTTAGTGGTTCTTTGGTGCAAGTAACACACTAATTATACTACATGTTACGTAATATTTTCAGCCCTACCGTAAGTATTTGCTGTTGCAATTTGTTGCCGAATGCAGTTTCCGCCAGCAGCCATAGTCAGAACACACTTCTACTTAATTTCATCATAGTTCTTAAGTTTTAAAGTCTTATGTTGTTATACACTTAGATTAGACAGTTCAGATCGCAAACACATTTGTATTACATGAGTCATCGTCTATAAGTTGTGCCTCATTACATGAAGAATTCGTGTAACTAAATACTAAGATGAATTACGCAGTTTCCTTCAGAAACACATATGTGAAACCTACGTTGTACTTTCGAAAGCTGGACAGTTGGTCGCGAAAAAAGAATAAGCAACTAAACTTGCCTGAAAAATGACAGGGAATGAAAAGTTGTTTGACTATTGCTATTAGATGTTCACGAAAACTCAAAAAGACAAGGATTAGTTTTCAAACCGTCTTGATAAAATGATTAGTGCTATTTCAGTATGGCCGATTTTTCTGTTAAATTCATTAAATTAAAACTTTCAGTTTTCTAGCAGACGTAACCGATCAGAGAGTTTTAAGTGTACAGTCATATTGATTCCCGCTGCCAATATCGATACGGTGCCTCCTCTGGTAGCGCAAAGGTAACTGTTGAGGGCAGCAAGTAACGGTCAAATAGGCATTAGTGTTGGGAGTTGCTCGTGGCCGCATATAGTTCTGGCTTCCACGTCATGGACAATAAAATCACCTACAAAGGATCGCAGTAATGCTGAATGACATGATTTTGAATTAACCGTTATACAGGTGCTCCAGGGGGAATAAGAGTGGGAACTATTACGAAAATAATATTGACTTTTTGAGTATGGCTGTTTTCGTGGAGTTTCACTATCACACGTGTCGGGATAGTTTACTGAGACATGAGCACACATGTATTTGGGGCTTTAGTGTGATTGATCAACGCAAGGGACAATATTTTGGAAGTGGCTGAACGTAAGCTTCGTTATCGTATCATGAAGCCTATTGATGTGTGGATGACAGTTACGCCCACCCTCACGAACAGGGCGAGACAGGCAACTTTTTTGGTCTCTGCACAACTCGACGGAAAATACAAATTATTTACGACATCAGTTATGCTAATTACACCTGAAGATTCTGAACAGTGCAGTCCAAAAGTGACGTTTCTTTCTCGGGTCGCAATACGTGTAAAGTTTATCAGAGTTTAGTGTGACTCATTTCGAAGTGTGTCTCTGACAACAACCCAGTAATTGACTAATTACAGGACGTGGCAGAGCGTCTCGCGATAGGTCAGACGTAGTAATACCTCCCGGCCCTCACAGGCGAAGTTACGCAAGAGAGCGAGACAAATGCCTCAGTTTCCCCTCCGGAGCCAAGTGCGTGGACGAATACGTATATGCCAAGTTAACATAGAAGGATACACGAGGATAAAAGGAGACATCCTCACAAAGCTACTAACAGAAGAAAAAATTGATGTGCTGACCTTGCAGGAAACACATCTATCAGAAGAAAATATCTCGAGACTTCTAATACCAGGCTATGAAATTGTGGGCTATAAAGCCCATAATAAACACGGTATTGCAACACTGATCAAGAAAGAACTGGTTGATAATATTGAGGAAACTATGCACCACGAATTTGCCGTGGGAATCAAACTAAACGATATGACTGTGTATAACGTGTACAAGCCACCTTCAGAAAAATGGGAACAACCTGTTTTACCTAACCCACAACACCCTGCAGTCATAATTGGCGATTTTAACTCCCACCACCCCAGATGGGGCTATCAGTCTTGCGACAAAGAAGGACTCATGCTGGCAGACTGGGCAGATATAAATAATTATACATTAATATACGATGCAAAAGATACCCCCACCTTCTGTTCAGGAGCGTGGGGCACAACATCAACGTCCGATCTTTGTTTTGTCTCATCTGGAGAAACTGGAATAGCACTTCCGTCCGAGAGAACTGTACTGAGCCGTATTCCTCGGAGCCAACACAGACCTTGGGATCCAAATACCAGTAATAAAGAGCCCCCCTATAGCCCGCTGGAACCTCAGGAAGGCTAACTGGGTTAAGTTTAAAGATACCATTGAAAATAATGTAAACAGAATTCCCCCAATTCCAGAAAATTACGACAGATTTACGAAGTTAATTATTAAAGCGGCACATAACTCAATACCAAGAGGAGCGCGGAAAGAATACATCCCATGCTGGACAAAGGAGTGCGAACAACTACTCGATGAATATAACAAAACAGAGAATCCAGAACTAGGAGAACAGCTCATAAGAGCTATGTACGAGGAACGCAAACAGAGATGGCAAAAGCGGATGGAACAAATGGACTTTACGCACTCCTCACAGAAGAGCTGGAGTCTACTGAGGAAACTTGGCGGAGCACAATTCAAGGGACGGAACATCAATAATAAAATGACCCCTAACAAGATATGCTCTTCTATACTACAAACATCCAGAATCCATGCCTCCGCCTCGAAGAAAAAAGAACTGCACCAACTGATGAACGAAGAGCTAGATGCAAGCGAGGAGGAAGCAGGTTTAGCGAACTGGGTAACACAAGAAGAGATAAATATAGCACTAAAGAAAATGTCACCTGGTAAAGCAGCTGGCTGTGACGGCCTTCTTCCAGAATTCTTGAAGAACCTCGGGCCAAAGGGAAGAGCATGGCTGTCTTCTCTTTTCTCTAATATCATAGATACCAGCCGGTTACCAAAGCAATGGAAAAACGCACAAGTCATAGCCATCCAGAAACCAGGGAAAACAGGAGAGAATGCTAAAGATTATAGACCGATATCTTTATTGTGCACCACTTACAAGCTGTTTGAACGAGTCATCCTAGGCAGAATAGAAAGTAAAATAGAAGCTGCTCTTCCCCCAGAGCAAGGCGGTTTTCGAAAAGGAAGAGATTGTTGCGACCAAGTTCTCGCCCTAACCACTTTCATTGAAAGAGGTTACCAAAACAAAAAGAAAACGGGCATGGTATTATTAGATCTCACCTCAGCATACGACACCGTATGGACAAAAGGGATACTCTATAAACTGTCAAAACTCGTGAAATGTAAGAAGATCATAGATCTAGTCAGAAATATGTTGATAAACAGGGGATTCAAGGTATCTCTGAATGGGAAAACAAGCAGCTACAGGACACTACAAAATGGTCTCCCCCAAGGGTCTGTGCTGGCTCCATGCCTTTTCAATTTATACATAGCGGACATCCCAAACCTGGAATCTCGTTCTTTTATGTATGCAGATGACATCGCTATCGCGGCTCACGCCAACACTTTCGAAGAACTGGAAGAAATTTTAAACAGGGATCTGGAACGACTACAACAATATTATGACAACTGGCACCTCAAAGTAAATCCGACTAAATCCGTGGCATCAATAATGTACTTGTGTAACAAAGATGCAAATCGTGAGCTAAAAGTGCAAATAAAAGGTAAATTGTTGAAAAACGATAGAACGCCAAAATATCTGGGTGTTAAGCTAGATCGCACTCTCACATATAAGAGCCACCTGTACGAAGTCGCCCAAAAAATGAAAACAAGAAACAACATCATAATGAAACTGGCAGGAACAACCTGGGGATGTTCCACTGAAACTCTACGCACATCAGCACTGGCACTTCTGTATAGTGTAGCGGAATATTGCGCACCCGTCTGGGCCCGCAGTAGGCATGTCAGATATATTGATGTGCAACTTAACGAGACAATGAGGCTCATAACAGGAACAGTAAGACCCACCCCGAAACCTTGGCTGCCCGTCCTTGCCAATATCGAACCACCCTCGATTAGACGTGAAAGAGCAATCCAGAGGTACAAAGAAAAGTTCAGGGACCTACCTCCTCCCCCTGACAGATTGATGTCAAGAAATCCCTTCTGGAAAGAACTCAAACAACAGATTGATATCGATAACCTGTGGAAACAGCAATGGCAGGAAAGCAAAGTGAATAACAGTTTCCTTATTAAGGACCCATCTCAACGAGTTCCAGGCTTCCAACTCCAACGTAGAGTGTGGGTAACTCTAAATCGTCTGCGGACAGGTGTTGGTCGGTGCGGATATTTGTTGAAAAAGTGGGGTTTCTCCCAGGACCCCAATTGTGAGTGCGGAGAGAGTCAAACCATGCAGCATATAGTTGAGTGCGACGTACACGGACTTAAGGGAGGAAATCTGATGGACATACATGTGATAAGTGACCAAGCACTTTTGTGGCTGGAAACCCTGAAAATTTTATTGTAAATCATTGTTAATGTTAATTTAAATTTTTATGTAGCTGAACGAGAAATAAATAAAAAGAACACTGATCTGCCGAAACACTAATACCACTGCCCACCGCGACGTTGGATCCCACCTGGTGGTGTTGTGGGCACGTGACGCGGTAACAAAAGGATGTAAGCGGAGCAGACACGGACGGGGGAATACCCTGGCGAACATATGGGGAAATCAATTGAGATGAGCGACTTTCGCACGTTTTTATTACGCAGAACCAGTGAAAGAGTATCTCAGGAACAGCTAATCTAGTGGAATATTCATGTGTTACTGTCGTAAGCATCTATGGAAAGAGGTAGGACAGTGAAACTACCATTAGGCGCTAAATCGTTGGACGTCCACGTCCCTTCACAGAACGTGAGGGTCAGCGGTTTGTCTGCTCTGCGAAGTAGAATAGATGGTGATCCGCAGCAGCTCTGCCGAAAAAGCGCAATACTGTTGCACGCACAAGTGTTTCGGAGGCCGCTATCCATCCCACATTGTTGAACATGAAGATCCGAAGCTGTTCGCCCCTACATGTTCACATACTGATCCAACGACTACATCACTTATAATTGCAGTGAGCACGGGAGCATCGGGATTCGACTGTCGATCAATTGAAACGCGGTGGCTCTTCGGGTGAATCACGTTTTCGCTACTCTAGGGCGCTGGTTCTCTCCACAAACGCCATATTGAGGTTAACAACGGCTCGAAACGTGCAGCGCACCACGGACGCAGGCTGGTGGCAGCAGTTTTACGCCTTACGAGACGTTCTCCTGCCCTTGCATGGAACCTGTGGTAGTTATCAAAGACACGCTGACAACTGCGAACCACATCCCTTCATGCTTGATGTCCTCACTGACAGCGATATCATCTTTCAGTAGTGTAATTGTCGGTGTCTCAGAGTCACCAGCACCCTACAGTGGTTTGAGGAGCACGTTGGTGTCTGACGTAAATTATATAGAACGCATCTGGGCTGCTATCGGACACCATCACTGCATAAGCAATCACTGGCCCCTTACTAATGCGAATTAATGACCTGTACATAGACATCTAATACCATACACGTCCATAAACCCAATAACAAACACCTGGACCCTGATACGAAGAATCAGTGGTGTATTTCGTTCCAAAGACAAACAAGCTAATAAACAGATACTCATAAGTAGGGAGCAAGGAAAGTATCGGTGTATTTAATTAGTACATGTTGCCTACAAAAAAAAATGTTCAAATGTGTATGAAATCTTATGGGACTTAACTGCTAAGGTCATCAGTCCCTAAGTTTACACACTACCTAACCTAAATTATCCTAAGGACAAACACACACACCCATGCCCGAGGGAGGACTCGAACCTCCGCCGGGACCAGCGGCACAGTCCATGACTGCAGCGCCTAAGAACGCTCGGCTAATCCCGAGCGGCTGTTGCCTACATTCAGGTGCAATTATGCACTCATGAGCAAACCTATTGTCCTCCTTTGATAGAGAGGTCCCTAACCTATTGTTCTGCTAAGAGGATTAAGACACCATAGGAATAATCCAACCTTTTGATTGACGGGCTACAACCCCCTGGGGATAATCCACTGTTTTGATTGATAAGTCCTTAACCTATTGTTCCCCCTCCACTTCCCCCTCCTTCTCCTCCCCACCCCACCCCCAAACCCCTCAGGAAAACCTCTAACCCTCCCACTCTCCCCCTCGCTGAAGCAAGCACACTTTTGATATCAGTTTGATTGACTAATTAATTAAATCAATCAATTAATTAAATCCACCTCTGGGAACCCCCCCCCCCCCCCCGACCTCAGTCTCTCCTGCTCTCTCCCGAAAATTGGCGGGAAAAGATTCAGTCGATCAATCATTTGGAGGGAATTTTATTGCAGTGTATGGAACATTGTTTAAACAATTTGGACAATGTGTGGAATATTATTTATTTATTTATTTATTTATTTATTTAAACAATGTACGCAATTCAAGACGGTGTTTGGAATATAGTTTATTTATTTAGTTAAAGAATTTGTTGGGAAACTGACTGCAGTGCATGAAATACTGTTTATTTAAGTAATTTACAGGATGGAGGATGGTGTATGGAATGTAGTTAATTCAAAGAATTTGTTAGGAAATCTATCACACCATTGAATATTTAAACAATTGCGGCGTTGTTTATACTGATCGTACTTGGAAACGCTGAGTAGGCTTAGTTTATATCTGCTGGTGAAATCAGAGATGTCAGTTCTCTTATTTGCCCCACTTTCTGAAGCACACTGGTGTCTAATCACAGACGGGAATATCGTAACAATTAAATATCTAAACGTTCATGACATTTTCTGCAGATGAACAAATTACTAGAATCTCAGCGACAAACTGTTTTGCACAGATCGAGAAACATACAGCAGCCATGTTGCACTGACAGTTAAACCCTGCAAAGTGTCGTACAGTAGATGCTGTAGGGGTTCTCCCGTGCGTGTTTCTACTTCATGGCACCGCAACGAAGGTCAGAACCACTTTCATAATTACAGATCACGTTACTAAGTAGCACCTTTCACGAAACACATTTTGTCCTCTTCTGATATCACAGCCCACAAACAAAGCATCAAGCGGCGGCATTCTGTTGATTGGGAAATTCCTGACTCGCTTCCTGCCTCTGTCTTCCTGCAGAGGGCACTCCCTGGTTGTCTGTGTTACCCAACGTCCCGAAACATGCAGACGGAGGTTTGCATCTCACTACAGAATACGGTGTTCCTATAGAACACAGTGGCTAATGCTGGAGACAAAGGAGAGAGCTGATACAAATATCAAAAATAGAGTGAAATAAGGCACTATCCTATCAAATTTACTGTTTAACAACTTGACAGCAGTTGTTGTTGTTGTGGTCTTCAGTCCTGAGACTGGTTTGATGCAGCTCTCCATGCTACTCTATCCTGTGCAAGCTTCTTCATCTCCCAGTACCTACTGCGCGAGACATCCTTCTGAATCTGGTTGGTGTATTCACCTCTTGGTCTCCCTCTACAATTTTTACTCTCCACCCTGCCCTCCAGTACCAAATTGGTGCTTCCTTGATGCCTCAGAACATGTCCTACCAACCGATCCCTTCTTCTAGTCAAGTTGTGCCGCAAACTCCTCTTCTCCCCAATTCGATTCAATACCTCCTCATTAGTTATGAGATCTACCCATCAAATCTTCAGCATTCTTCTGTAACACCACATATCGAAAGCTTCTATTCTCTTCTTGTCTAAACTATTTATCGTCCATGTTTCACTTCCATACTTGGCTACACCCCATACAAATACTTTCAGAAACGACTTCCTGACACTCAAATCTGTACTCGATGTTAACAAATTTCTCTTCTTCAGAAATGCTTTCCTTGCCATTCCCAGCCTACATTTTATATCCTCTCTACTTCGACCATCATCATTTATTTTGCTCCCCAAATAGCAAAACTCCTTTACTACTTTAAGTGCCTCATTTCCTAGTCTAATTCCCTCAGCATCACCCGATTTAATTCGACTACATTCCATTATCCTCGTTTTGCTTTTGTTGATGTTCATCTTATACCCTCCTTTCAAGACACTTTCCATTCCGTTCAACTGCTCTTCCAAGTCCTTTGCTGTCTCTGACAGCCGGCCGGAGTGGCCGAGCGGTTAAAGGCGCTACAGTCTGGAACCGCACGACCGCTACGGTCGCAGGTTCGAATCCTGCCTCGGGCATGGATGTGTGTGATGTCCTTAGGTTAGTTAGGTTTACGTAGTTCTGAGTTCTAAGGGACTTATGACCACAGCAGTTGAGTCCCATAGTACTCAGAGCCATTTGAACCATTTTTTTGTCTCTGACAGAATTACAATGTCATCGGCAAACCTCAAAGTTTTTATTTCTTCTCCATGGATTTTAATGCCTACTCCGAACTTTTCTTTTGTTACCTTTATTGGTTGCTCAATATACAGATTGAATAGCATCGGGGAGAGGCTACAGTCCTGTCTCACTCCCTTTCCAACCACTGCTTCCCTTTCATACCCCTCGACTCTTATAACTGCCATCTGGTCCCTGTACAAATTGTAAGTAAGATAAGCTGTAGGGTCAGTTTGCCTCACGTGTTCCAACATTTCCGCGGAATCCAAACTGATCTTCCCCGAGGTCTGCTTCTACCAGTTTTTCCATTCGTCTGTAAAGAATTCGCGTTAGTATTTTGCAGCTGTGACTTATTAAACTGATAGTTCGGTAATTTTCACACCTGCCAACACCTGATTTCTTTGGGATTGATATTATTATATTCTTCTTGAAGTCTGAGGGATTTTCGCCTGTCTCATACATCTAGCTCAGCAGACGGTAGAGTTTTGTTAGGCCTGGCTCTCCGTGAAATCTTATGGGACTTAACTGATAAGGTCATCAGTCCCTAAGCTTACACACTACTTAACCTAAATTATCCTAAGCACAAACACACACACTCATGCCCGAGGGAGGACTCGAACCCCCGCCGGGACCAGCCGCACAGTCCATGGCTGCATTTCCTTAGACCGATCGGCTAATCCCCCGCGGCAAGAGCAGTCAAATAGATCTCTTAAATCACTCACTTCCACCTTACGAGTATCCTTCTTCATAACAAAACACATTCATACTCATTGAGAATTCAATGAAGTGTGAATGAAGCCCGACCAACAGGCATTACATGCATTGATCAAAAATGATAGTGCATTGAGAATGGCTAGTTTCTAGCTGAAATATAGAGCTGTCAATAAAATTTCAAAAGGACGGATGAGAGCTGAAATCTATTATTTACACGTCAATAAAACATATTTCCAATATTTGAGTATCACACACAAACATTATGTAAATCAAGTAATGAAATTCCTCCCCAAATAGATCGTAGAGCTAAATATATCCAAGGTCTTGTATGCATCAGCGTTTGAGAGAACCATCCTCCACCTCGACGTTCCACTAAAGGTGTACGGTGAAAAAAAAAATAATGCTACCACTCACACAAACCAGCGATCGTGGGGCGCTCGCCATTCGCCGTCTAAAGCGTGGCCTCCGTCTGCACGGACCAGGAGAGAGATCCATACCTAAACGCATGCATGTTCACAGTACCACCATCGGGTTTTGAAAACTGCTAAACTGCTACAGGATTCCTAAATTGGTTCTCTCCGCTACATTCAGAAAGAGAGAGGAAGGTTCTAGTACGTGATAGAACAGAGACAACAGCAAATACCACTGCAAAAGAATCCACCACGATGTATTGAGAAGTACTGAACATGACACACTTAAACCACGATCCAGAAACACTAGATGACAGAGACAGCTAAGAACGCTCACACATCCCACGCACTCACCTCCCAGACGTCCAGACGCACCGCTCCCCTTCCCCACGTACACCGCCAGCACCGAAGTAAAGAAGTCAGCGAACACTACCGGTGCGGCCGCAACCGCAGTCGTGGACGCACGTATATGCCCGAGTGCACAGCCCCCGCCAATGGAGGGCATCCGGGGATAATTGGAGAGGTAGGAATTCGGGTGTTATCAATACGTCCAGCACAAACGTACATCATTTTGAAACTTCTCTCACGCAACACACACACATCCGTTTCTGTCGCGGTCATCTAAAGACAATGGTTACTTCGCCAGCCCTCGCAGCAGCAGGCGAGATCAGGCAGGTAGGCGCAGTCTTTGTAAAAGTCAAAGGCTGAGCTAATCCAGTACTTCCGGTGGCTGACTCCTCGTGACCGCACTTGAAAGCAGCCGCGGTGCACTGCGAAACAAGCAACTGCAGCTTGGACGTGTAGAGTACTTCTAAACAATCGCACCCCCACATACACCAACCAGTTTAAAAAATCTGCTTCATTCAATCCGAGGCAGCGATGTTGTTGGCCATACACCTCGAATTCCTCACGCGAAATGTGAGTTCCCCGCGTTTTTACAACTTATTTTCGAAGGTAGAAGAAATCAGACAATCCATACGTTTTAACATCGCTAAACTATCGTTACTTGTTGTGAAAATCGCGTACAGTACTATGGCAGAGACTGTACTCCCTTTAACTATTCTTTCAAACTGCAATGCCCTAGTCCCCAGCTCGTGGTCGTGCGGTAGCGTTCTCGCTTCCCACGCCTGGGTTCTCGGGTTCGATTCCCGGCGGTGTCAGGGATTTTCTCTGCCTCGTGATGACTGGGTGTTGTGTGCTGTCCTTAGGTTAATTAGGTTTAAGTAGTTCTAAGTTCTAGGGGACTGATGACCATAGATGTTAAGTCCCATAGTGCTCAGAGCCATTTGTACCATTTTTTGCAATGCCCTAGACCGCTCGGCTAATCCCGCGAGGCAACTATTCTTTCATTAAGTAGGAAAATATCTTTCCTTATCTGTTTCGTCATGCATCACAGGACTAGAATATTAAACTCATTTTTGGCTCATGATAAAATGCCAAGATCTACCACTGTCACAGGACGTCCCCCCACTTTCTAACTCTCTCTTAAGTTCACCAAATTTGTCGCCACTTATAAAGTCTCTTAAGGTCATCAAATGTCTCGCCACATACGAAGTCTCGTAAGGTTAGAGCACAGAGAAGTTCTAAATGTAACTTTCATACTACGTATCACTTTGTAAATTCGGTAACACATCTGATTTTATTACGATGATTATCTCTCGTTGAATCCATGGGCTACTGAAATATCGTTAAAAGATATCGCCACAACGAAAAAAGCACCAAGTGAAGAACTGCATCCGTGGTGCTCTAGCCATCGCCTACACTCGCCAGACGGTATGCCACTGATATGAAATTGATAGGTTAAGTAATTAAATTGATCATTAGAGTTACTTTGCACGGTGGGTAATTTTTCTTTTCCAGTAGTCGGATTAGACTCACCAGACAGTTCAAATGGGAATACCTGGAGGGAAGACGATGTTCTTTTCCTGGAACACTTTTGAGAACCTACATTTGAAGCTGCCCACGGAAGGGTTCTACCGCCGCGCCATACATTAAACGTCAGGACCGTGCTGTTAAAAACGTGATCACAATGACTGTGTCACCGCCACCGTGCATAAAAAGCGGTCTTGTTTCTACAGCCAGGAACAAGAGCGGGTGATCGTGTAACGCTTTCTAGTAGAAATGCTGTCAGCGATTTGGAATCAAGTTTCTCCATTCAGCCACATACTTGCGTTGGACCCCGAAACGAGTCACTTTTTTGAACCTATCTTCCACAATAAAATTCCAGCATGGGTTTACATAGTGCCTATCCATCTTATAACTGCTTCTCAGTCTCTGCCCCTCCATAAATACAGTCACTCATAACGCTATACGGTTCTGTACTTAGAAAGGTTATAATGTTAGGGCGCTGTGGTTTCGCCCCTATTAGTCATGTGGAATGCAATGCTGTTAATATTTGAGTGTAGGAAATAGGTTTCTCTGTTATAAATTATAGTGACTAACTGTAAAATGAAAACACTACTTCCTTGAAACAACGGTTCTGTGTGATACATGCACAATCTACTCTCCAGAGGTGTATAGCGCCCACTGTTCACATCCGATCATGTTTCAGAAATTATACTATGCTCGCATCAGTCCAATATAAAATGATCGTTAGTAACAGAGAATACCTCTTACAATGAAAAAGACAAACGGGTAGCTGCGGTGTTTGACGTGTGAAATTGTACATCACGCCGCCGCTAACTCAATAAACAGGACATCTGTCAAGCAGGTGTGTACACGAGGATTCCAGTACCTCACACACTCCTGTCGCTAACTTTGAATCACCTTAGTTACGAAACTGGAGAGTCGATTTTATGCCCAAGATGCGGCAGGGGACTGAACTACGTCGCATAAATCTTCGTTCGTCCAGAGGAATGTGTCGAAACAGGATGGACATGTTTCATCACATATGAGCTGCAAGTCTTCTGATGACTGAAATGTTTGCTGTTAACGATCACAAGTAGACAGTGCTCTAAATCACACAGAGAATAAGCAGGTCTATATGAGTCGAATGCAGGTTATGTCACACAACTGATGCAAACCGACAGAAAAAGCGGGAAAAATGGTCAAATGACCTGCAGGAACATCTCCCTCTCTCTCTAGAATGCATCACCAGTCTACCATTAAATCATACCTCGTTACAACCCCATCTCAACCGATCACTCTCTGTTATCCTTTAACGCAGATGCAAGTTAGTTTAGAGGGAGATGGTTCTCTTTTTTTTCCAGGAAAGCATCAGAGACAGTAGTCAACTCGCGAGTATCACTATTACCTCAATAGACATACAGTAGAATGCTACTTCAACGAAAATATGATGTCTCCCTGGTTCCCAATGCTTCCATATCATTATTTTCTCGTATTCCTCTTGCTTCCGCATACTCGTTCCTATGTATAAGAATTGTTCTGCACCAGCCAGGCGACATGCAAGTACTCCCTCAATTTCCCCGCACTTCGACGTATTTTCCCTCAATTTATACGTATTTTCCACCACTTTTCGTAATTTTACCGATTTTGTGTCAGTTCTACCCTTGCAATCGTGGCATCTCATTCCGTAAACGAAAATTGCTTGTAGTACAGTCGGCAACAGCTAGAGGCTCTGGCTCTGAGCATTATGGGACTTAACATCTATGGTCATCAGTCCCCTAGAACTTAGAACTATTTAAACCTAACTAACCTAAGGACATCACACAACACCCAGTCATCACGAGGCAGAGAAAATCCCTGACCCCGCCGGGAATCGAACCCGGAAACCCGAGCGCGGGAAGCGAGAACGCTACCGCACGACCACGAGCTGCGGACAAGCTAGAGGAAGTGCACTATTTTTTTGGCCGAACGGCCCAGTGTAGCACTGTACTCGAATGCACCCAAAGTGATTCTGATTATCACTTTAATTAATTAGACTATCTATTTGATTTTAGTCACATGCCACCTGGCTGGTGTAGGCAATGGCTAGAGCACCATGGGTATGGTTCTTCATTTGGTGTTTTTTATCGTTGTGGTGATATCTTTTAACGGTAGTTCAATCGTCCAGCTATACAGGGAGGGACAACCCTCGTAAAAAAGTCACTTGTGATACTGAATTTATAAAGTGATACGTAGTATGAAACTTACATTTAAAACTTCTCTGTGCTGTTGCCTTAACAGTCTTCGTATGTGGCGAGACATTTGGTTACCATAAGAAAGAGTTCGAAAGTGAGGAGGCGTCCGGTGACTGTGGTAGATCTTAGCACTATATCATGAGCCAAAAATGAGTTTAATATTCTAGTCCTGTGATGCATGACGTAACAGATAAGGATAGATATTTTTCTACTTGATGAAAGAATAGTTAGTGAGAATACAGTCTATGCCATAGTACTGTACACGATTTTCACAACTAGAAACGACACTTCAGCGACTTGAAAACACACGTATTGTCCAATTTTTTCTATCTTCTAAAATAAGTCGTAATAATGGGGGGACTCTACATTTCGCGTGAAATTCGAGATGTATGGTCAACAATATCGCTGAATCGGATTGGGTGTAGCAGATTTTTTGAACTGGTGGGTCTGTATAGGGGGTGGGATAGCTTAGAAATACGGTACTCTATACGTCCAAGCTGCAGTTGCTTGTTTCGCAGTTCACTTGCACCTGCCTGAAAGTGCGGTCACGAGTTGTCGGCAACAGGAAATACTGGATTGGCTCAGTCTTTGCCGTGTACCAAGAATGCGCGTGCCTGCCTGATCTTGCCCTCGGCAGCAAAGTGACCATTATGATGGTGAGCACAGCAGAAACGGATGTGCGTGTGTGTTGCGTGAGAGAAGTTTCAGAATGATGCACGTTTGTGCTGGACGTATTGATAACATCCGAATTCCTATCACTACAATCATCCTCGAATGCCCTCATGGCCGGGGGCTGTGCGCTCGGGCATACACATGCGTCCACGACTGCGGTTGCGGGTGCGCCGGTGATTTTCACTGGACTCTTTATGTCTGCACTGGTGGTGTACAAGGGGACGGGGGGCGCGTGTGGACGTCTGGGAGGTGAGTACGTGGAATGTGCTTGTGTTTTCATTTGTCTCTGATATCTACCGATGACAACTTGTTCCTTTGGATCTGGATCGTGGTTACGTGTGTCATGTTCAGTGCTCCTCAATACACCGCGATGGACTCTGCCTTGCAGTGGTATTAGCTGTTGTCTCTATTCTATCACGCAGTAGGACCTTCTTTTCTCTTTCTGAAGTAAGAGGGGAGAACCAGTTTAGGAATTCCATAATGTTTTAAAAAACTCAACCGCGACGTGAGATTCCGGATTCATAGACGTCTCCGATATTTAACTATAACAACTTGTTACTAGGAAAAAATAAAAACAAAAGGTGCTGGCGGCAGCAAAGCTGTGAGGGTGGATCGTCAGCCCTGCTTGGATAGCTCAGTTGGTAGAGCACTTAACTGCAAAAGTCACAAGTCCTAGGTTCTAACGTCCTCACTCAGTTATAAACTGCCAGAAAATGTTATCGTGTCATATATATTAACTTCATTGTAGCACGCCATAGGCCTGTTCGTGAAGATGTGGATAAGTATATTTCACAACAGAAGTAGGACACATAAAGCCCTAGATGCAGTGTCCTAATCCACAGTAGACAGCTGTCGCTTTTGTCCGATGACTTTTTAGCCCTTCGTCTGCTTACGTAACTGTGAAACAATGTTTTGCTCAGTTCCAATACCGGTACAGCAGGGTTGTAATAAAGCATAAAATAAAACACAGCTACACTCAAATTTTACGACCGTAACAAAATAACCCCTTGCAGCAGCCATAAAATACGGAAAGCCGGAACATAGAGAGAAACTCGTAAAATCACAAAAGATGCGCTTCATGAATAACGTAAATATGCTGAGACAATGAATAAAAGAAACACAATAAATGATTTACAATAATAGCTGTCAAATCTAACAGCAAAATGCTACTGGCATATTGAATTAGCTTGGCTTAAATTGTGCAGATACATACTCTGAGAAATGAAAGCTGTAAGAATGTTGTCCGTAAGCATTTACCTGATACCGCTGACTGATACAGCCAGTTCCGCAGAAGATTTTCTCATCGTCAGGTATGACTGTGGAGTTTGAGCAAATGCGTATAAAAGTCGGTAAGAGGACTATTAATTTAACAATGAACTGCAACCAGCAATGCCATGGATTTTGTCTAATGTCATCTCCACGCTGCTTTAAATATTGAAAAAACTGGTATAGGAAAATAAATAACAGGTGGGAAGAGTGAAGTAGGTCTATCACATTGTGTTTGCGGTTACGAAATACACTGATCAGCCAAAACATTACGACTACCTACTTAATAGCTTTCTTCGTCGGTATCTGGAACGAAATACATAACTAATTCTGCGTATCACGGATCCAGCTACCACAGGCCCCATGCAAGCGCAGGAGGATGTCTCCCCTAGCGTAATATTGCTCCTAGCATCCTGCGTCCGTGGCGCTCTGCACGTTTAGAGCAGCCATTCACCTCGTTGACAGCGTTTATGGAGACGACCAGCGAACTACTGTATAAAGAACGTGATTCCCCCGAAGAGCCGACATGTTTCCATAGATGGACGTTCGAGCCCCGATCCTCCCGTGCCCACTGATGTCATAATTTATGAAATCGTTGGGTCAACATTGAAATGCTTGAGCTAGCAGGACAGACAGTTGCACTCAACATACAAACTTTATTCTTTAACACACAATATTACAACAAGGGTACAAAACACTTAAAACTTTAATCGACCTCCTTGATTAACTATAGATCGGCTGAAGACCACACTCAAAATTCAAGGCACAATGCCTAAGCAAGACATTGAATACAAGGTTCTGCTGGAGGTTCCACCAAAGAACATTTTCTAAATCTTCAATCTAAACAGGCTGAAGGGCTTAGCAATTTAATTTTAATGGAACTTGGCTAGAGGCCGCATATTAAGCAATTACAATAGTTTCAATCAAAAGGCAGACGGCCTTATCTTAAAACACTTAATGTAAAATTCGGCTAAAGGCCCCATATAAAATAACAACCATCTCATGCCTTAAGGGCAAGAAAAGAACATTAATTTAAGAGATACTGATACTCGGCTGAAGGCCACACATCAACCAAATTACTAAAACTCAGACAGGGAAATTACTACGTAACAAACAAGGAACCGCGCTCAGAAGTTTCCAAGGGTCGGCGTGGGATTGTAACACTAACGCCCGTTTAGGTGACACAGGCAGCCTGTCCAACGACTTCTTACACTGAAGGCAGTCCAACCGACACACAGCCAACCGACCAATCAATCAACAAAATCAGTTCCACTCCACGCAACCAGAAAAACGACCACAAGATTTCAATACAACGATACACAGAATATTGGCGCCCACAACGACCAACAACACCTCAACTGTCGAACTACGCGCTGGACAGCAACAACACGACGAGGAAAATACACTGCCGAAAATTACGTCAACGACCAGGGCAGGTAACCGGAACGTCAATGACCACAAGACAGAAGATACCGTTGTTCAACTTCAATAACAGGGAATAAATTAAGTTAGACCCCACAGGAAGATGGCTGGAATATTAGCCGACATGAATACACACACGTTGTTGTTGGCGGGAATGTCCCAAAGCGACAACCAGGATCAAACGAAGAAATGTTAATAGTTAAGGCTCGATAGTAGGTTAAGTGAGGACTCAACTTTCATGTGCAAGAGGGGTGGGCGACGAACTTCGTAGCACTCGCAGGCAGCACCTCACACTCCAACCCCGCGTGCACACCGCCAGCAGCCCTGGCCAGAGTACGCGCGACGGAGACTTCCTTGCTGCTCCAGGCCAACGGACAGACTGGTCAAACACCGCCCAGCCGGAAACTATATCCGCCACACCAAAGATAGTACAGCAGTACTAGTATCGATACACGCTGATGCTGCCACTCACGGGGAGGACAGCAACATTATCGCGATAACCACAGGAGAAATAAAACCACAGGCCTGAAACCAGGGTTTGACCCAAGACAAGCATGACTCGAGACAGCCACGGCTCAAACATGTGAACACGTAGGGGTGATTTGCTGCGTGTCTTCATTTGAACAATGTACGTTGAACGGTGTGCTCCAAAACACTAGTGTGTGCACCAGCATTGTGTTCTTTCGGCAAAGATGCCACAGATCACCATCTATCCTACTTTACAGAACAGACAAGCCTTCGTACCCAGTGTTCTGTGAAGAGTCACGGACGTACAACTACTTAGCGCCAAGTGATAGTTAAACTGTCCTTCACCTCTCTCCGTAGATGTTCACGACTGTAGCACGTGAACATTCGACCAGATTCGCCATTTCCGAGATCCTCATTCACAGGGTGTACGTAATAATAATCTGCCCGTTTTCAAAGCCGCTTATCTCAATGCATTTCCCCATTCGCAGCCCGTATCTTCGCTCGGATGATCCCCCGTCGTGTCTGCTCTGCTTTCGTACTTAGGTACCAGGTCACGTGCCCGCAACGCTACCAGGTGGAATCCAACGTCGTGGTGGGCAGCGGTCATAATGGTTTGGCTGATCAGTGTATATACTCTTCTTGGCTCGTTATTTATAAAGAATTACCGAGTTCAAACGTACGCAAAATATATGAACGGTTCACTTACTGTGTTTGTACAAAAATATGGGAGCGCCGCCAGATTACATGTCTGAACATAAATGCAGATGCGAGCCAAGCCACCAGGCATTGTTCTTTCACTTGATCACGAACGGCACCTGTGCAGCCTCCTCAGTATGTTGCAGCTGTCAGTGGTCAAACAGTATTTCGTGTAGTTTTAGAATTATTTCGTCGAAGTTCAGTGCGTTCGAATGTGGATAAATTGTTAAGATATTAATATTTCAAAATGGTTCAAATGGCTCTGAGCACTATGGGACTTAACATCTATGGTCATCAGTCCCCTAGAACTTAGAACTACTTAAACCTAACTAACCTAAGGACATCACACACATCCATGCCCGAGGCAGGATTCGAACCTGCGACCGTAGCGGTCACGCGGTTCCAGACTGAAGTGCCTAGAACCGCACGGCCACACCGGCCGGCTATTAATATTTATTTCACATTTTCATATAATAATATCACATAACAGAATTAAAAGAAAAATTCACATCGCATATGTAGTTTCGCATTTTTGTATGACGAGTTATATTCACGTGTTCATCCCCCACTTGAAGTCCAAAAATTATATGAACTCTGTGGGCCACGGTCCAAGTTTCAGTGTGTCGCTTTGCTTTCAGAAACCGTTTCCATTAGGGTATTACAGCGTTAGGGGCGTGTATATTGCGTTTCTTCGTTCTATTTATCAATCGAGTCACATCCATTGCAGTGTTTCATATCGCGACAAATTTTGGGAACTTTCAATTGTGCTCTCCGGATTACAATTTCCATATGTGCCCGACAATACACAGGTGTGGAGTAAGGCTATGGCCTGCTCGCTCTTATCCAGTTTCCATATTGTATCAACTCGATTTCATGCCTTGCGGTATTATTTACGTCCTTAAATGTTCCCACGTGATTTTTTTAACTGTTCTGAGGTAATCTCAGTTCCCATTCCATAGGAATTGGAGTTCCTTTGAGGGCTGTAGCCATTTTACGAATCTTCCTTCTTTTAGGATTCTTTGGTATGTATCGTTTGTTGAAATACTCATTTCAAACGCGGATTAATGAGTGCGGGATATTGATAATATTAACTGGCGTTAGCTCTGATTTTGGACAATATTTATAAGACTGTACAGTAGTTGGAGAGTTTTGTCCCTTTTCTATCACTGGCTTAGCTCTATGGACGAGTAACGATGCTCATTTTGCGTGGAAGTCCGTTAGTCCTACTCCACCCTTATTTAAGCTGAGGGGACAGGTCCGTAAAGAAAGATTCCGCCTCTCCAGATAAACCAGTATGCCGCTTGCTGTATAGCCCTCCCTATTTCCTTGGCTCTGGGAGGACCTGATCTAAGTACTCCACGTTTGCGTGTAGTTACGTGTTCCTTGTTATCACAATGACGCCTATCTCTCGGTGTCTATTTTTGGCAGTGAACCAACCCCACTGTATTTTCCACTTATTGATTGTATTATGAGCCGACCGCTGTGATCGAACGGTTCTAGGCGCTTCAGTTCGGAACCACGCTGCTGCTACGGTCGCATGTTCGAATTCTGTCTGGGACACGGATGTGTGTGATGTCCTTAGGTTTGTTAGGTTTAAGTAGTTCTAAGTCTAGGGACTGATGCCCTCAGATGTTAAGTCCCATAGTGCTTAGAGCCATTTGATTTAATTGTGTTATGACCGCTTCCGTAACCAGGGCAGCCGAAATGATTGGTGCTTTAAAAGGCACCGTATCGAAGATTTATACTGCACACAGGGAAAGCGAAGAAACATCGTCCGCTAAGTCATAAAATGGGCGAAGGTGTCGAGTGATTATGGCTGACGGTTGGTGAAGAGAATTTTGACGAATAATAAGAGAACGACAGTGGCAAAAGTCAATGCAGAACTGAATGCTGCTTTCGCAAATCCTGTCAGCACCAAAGCAACCCTAAGGCATCTGCAGAAGCAGGGAAATGCGGGGTGAACTGTATTTTCAAAACTACTCATATTATGCAAATGCCCTTAACACGAGAACATGGTACCGAAGCAATAAAACCTAGACTGAGGAGCAATGGGAGGAAATAATTTGGTCGGATGAGTCTTGAGTCAAACCGTTTACAATTTCTGGTCCAGTTTACGTCCCAATACTGAAACACTGCGGGAGCTTAGTGCTGATTTGGGCAGTCATACCGTTGTACTCCTTGGGCCCCATGGCTACTCTACAAGGTCGCCTTATGGCCAAGACCATCCTGGGTAATCAGGTCCATCCCATGATACAATGTTTGTTCCTCAATGGTTCCCAAGAAGACGAGGTCCCTATTCACATTTCTCACATCGTCCAGGCATTTGTGAGAAAGAGACAGAACTGTCGCATCTCCATTGGCGACCTCAGTCACAGTATGTCAATGTTACCGAGCCTCTGTGGTAAACTTCATTACTGTACCCGAACTTGCCCCTATTTAGCAGGAAGAATGGCATAAGATTACCTGAAAACCATAAAGGATCGTATTCATCCATTTAGAGATGACTGGAAGATGTTCTGAATGCCAGTGGATTTCCTACACCGTATTGTTGTTGTTGTGGTCTTCAGTCCTGAGGCTGGTTTGATGCAGCTCTCCATGCTACTCTATCCTGTGCAAGCTTCTTCATCTCCCAGTACCTACTGCAGCCTACATCCTTCTGATTCTGCTTAGTGTATTCATCTCTTGGTCTCCCTCTACGATTTGTACCCCCCACGCTGCCCTAGAATACTGAATTGATGATCCCTCGATGTCTCAGAATATGTCCTACCAACCGATTCCTTCTTCTAGTCAAGTTGTGCCACAAACTCCTCTTCTCCCCAATTCTATTCAATACCTCCTCATTAGTTATGTGATCTACCCTTCTAATCATCAGCATTCTTCCGTAACACCACATTTCGAAAGCTTCCATTCTCTTCTTGTCTAAGCTATTTATAGTCCACGTTTCACTTCCATACATGGCTACGCTCCATACAAATACTTTCAGAAACGACTTCCTGACATTTAAATCTATACTCGAACAAGCTTTTCTTCTTCAGAAACGTTTCCCTTGCCATTGCCAGTCTACTTTTTATATCCTCTCTACTTCGACCATCATCATTTAGTTTGCTCCCCAAATAGCAAAACTCCTTTACTACTTTAAGTGTCTCATTTCCTAATCTAATTCCCTCATCATTACCCGACTTAATTCGACTACATTCCGTTATCCTCGTTTTGCTTTTGTTGACGTTCATCTTATACCCTCCGTTCAAGACACTGTCCATTCCGTTCAACTGCTCTTCCAAGTCCTTTGCTGTCTCTGACATAATTATAATGTCATCGGCGAACCTCAAAGTTTTTATTTCTTCTCCATGGATTTTAGTACCTACTCCGAATTTTTCTATTGTTTCTTTTATTGCTTGCTCAATATACAGATTGAATAACATCGGGGAGAGCCTACAAACCTGTCTCACTCCCTTCCCAACCACTGCTTCCCTTTCATACCCCTCGACTCTTATAACTGCCATCTGGTCCCTGTGCAAATTGCAAATAGCCTTTCGCTCCTGTATTTTACCACTGCCACCTTCAGAATTTGAAAGAGAGTATTCCAGTCAACATTGTCAAAAGCTTTCTCTAAGTCTACAAATGCTGGAAACGTAGGTTTGTCTTTCCTTAATCTTTGTTCTAAGATAAGTCGTAGGGTCAGTATTGCCTCACGTGCTCCAACATTTCTACGGAATCCAAACTGATCTTCCCCGAGGTCGGCTTCTATCAGTGTTTTCATTCGTCTGTAAAGATTTCGCGTTAGTATTTTGCAGCTGTGTCTTATTAAACTGATAGTTCGGTAATTTTCACATCTGCCAACTCCTGCTTTCTTTGGTATTGGGATTATTATATTCTTCTTGAAGTCTGAGGGTATTTCGCCTGTCTCATACATCTTGCTCACCAGATGGTAGACTTTTGTCAGGACTGGCTCTCCCAAGGCTGTCAGTAGTTCTAATGGAATGTTGTCTACTCCAGGAGCCTAGTTTCGACTCAGGTCTTTCAGTGCGCTGTCAAACTCTTCACGCAATATCATATGTCCCATTTCATCTTCATCTACATCCTCTTCCATTTCCGTAATATTGTCCTCAAGTACATCGCCCTTATATAGACTCTCTATATACTACTTCCACATTTCTGCTTTTCCTTCTTTGCTTAGAACTGGGTTTCCATCAAAACTCTTGATATTCATACAAGTGGTTCTCCTTTCTCCAAAGGTCTCTTTAATTTTCTTGTAGGCAGTATCTATCTTACCCCTAGTGAAATAAGCCTCTACATCCATACATTTGTCCTCTAGCCATCCCTGCTTAGCCATTTTGCACTTCCTGTCGAATTCATTTTTGAGACGTTTGTATTCCTTTTTGCCTGCTTCATTTACTACGTTTTTATATTTTCTCCTTTCAGTCGGCCGAAGTGGCCGTGCGGTTAAAGGCGCTGCAGTCTGGAACCGCAAGACCGCTACGGTCGCAGGTTCGAATCCTGCCTCGGGCATGGATGTTTGTGATGTCTTTAGGTTAGTTAGGTTTAACTAGTTCTAAGTTCTAGGGGACTAATGACCTCAGCGGTTGAGTCCCATAGTGCTCAGAGCCATTTGAACCATTTTTTTCTCCTTGCATCAATTAAATTCAATATTTCTTCTTTTACCCAAGGGTTTCTACTAGCCATCGTCTTTTTACCTATTTGGTTCACTGCTGCCTTCACTATTTCATCCCTCAAAGCTACCCATTCTTCTTTTACTGTATTACTTTCCCCCATTCCTGTCAACTGTTCCCTTATGCTCTCTCTGAAACTCTGTACAACCTCTGGTTCTTTCAGTTTATCCAGGTCCCATCTCCTTAAATTCCCACCTTTTTGCAGTTTCTTCAGTTTTAATCTACAGTTCATAACCAATAGATTGTGGTCAGAGTCCGCATCTGCCCCTGGAAATGTCTTACAATTTGAAACCTGGTTCCTTAATCTCTGTCTTACCATTATACATATAATCTATCTGATACCTTCTAGTATCTCCAGGGTTCTTCCATGTATAAAACCTTCTCTCATGATTCTTAAACCAAGTGTTAGCTATGATTAAGTTACGCTCTGCGCAAAATTCTACCACGTGGCTTCCACTTTTATTTCTTACCCCCAATCCATATTCACCTACTATGTTTCCTTCTCTCCCTTTTCCTACTCTTGAATTCCAGCGACTTTTAAATTATCGTCTCCCTTCACAATCTGAACAATTTCTTTTATCTCATCACACATTTTATCAATTTCTTCGTCATCTGCAGAGCTAGTTGGCATATAAAGATGTAGTACTGTAGTAGGCGTGGGCTTCGTGTCTATTTTAGCCAGAATAATGCGTTCACTATGCTGTTTGTAGTAGCTTACCCGTACTCCTATTTTTTATTCATTATTAACCCTACTCCTGCATTACCCCTATTTGATTTTGTATTTATAACCCTGTATTCACCTGACCAAAAATCTTGTTCCTCCTACCACCGAACTTCACTAATTCCCATTATATCTAACTTTAACCTATCCATTTCCCTTTTTAAATTTTCTAACCTACCTGCCCGATTAAGGGATCTGACATTCCACGCTCCGATCCGTAGAACGCCAGTTTTCTTTCTCCTGATAACAACGTCCTCTTGAGTAGTCCCCGCCCGGATATCCGAAGGGGGACTATTTTACCTCCGGAATATTTTACCCAAGAGGACGCCATCATCATTTAATCACACAGTAAAGCTGCATGCCCTCGGGAAAAATTACGGCTGTAGTTTCCCCTAGCTTTCAGCCGTTCGCAGTACCAGAACAGCAAGGTCATTTTGGCTAGTGTTACAAGGCCAGATCAGTCAATCATCCAGACTGTTGCCCCTGCAACTACTGAAAAGGCTGCTGCCCCTCTTCAGGAACCACACGTTTGTCTCAACAGACTCCCCTCCGTTGTGGTTGCACCTAAGGTACGGCTATCTGTATCGTTGAGGCACGCAAGCCTCCCCACCAACGGCAAGGTCCATGGTTCATGGGGTGCATGGTAATCTGCTCTATTTTTGGTGTTTCCATATTTTTGTACAACAGTTCTACCTTCTCGAGCGCCTTCGTCAAGTAATACCAAAGAAATCTGAGAGCTTCCAAAGTATAGCGCCAGCATGTCTAACCGCCGACATAGCTGTGATCATTCACTTGCAACAAATAAATCTCGATCGCATCTTTCCGTTGATACTGCACGGTTACAGTGAGTCCCGCACTGCTGACTGCAACTTTTTAAGAGTAGGAGCTCTTGTCACTTTATGTTCCTTGGGGAGTGTCAACAAGCGCAACACGAAACGACAGCCATTCATCACGTTAGCAGGTCAGGAGGAAAGCAGGACATCAGCGCTTTTGCGCGAACTGAGTGGCTAGCATCAGCAGAAGCTCAGTAAAGCAGTATGACTGAGAAGTATCACGTCACCTAGTTAAGTAAAATAAGAAGCCGCGTCGCTAACGCAAGAAGGCTCCGAATACTGTTACAGACCAGTCTGTTGGTATAACAAATATGTTAAGTAAATAGGGCGCCATATGAATCGCTGATACATTCGTATTAGGAAAGCCTATGCGGTTGTCACAAGTGACGTTGGGTCAACACCAGCCGATATTTCACACTATGAACGCTCCAGCTCTTGAGTTCAGGAGGTTGTTGGTCAGAAGGATCGATGGTGTACAGGACGTGCGTACTCGATTCCCCGATATGGTATTAACGCTGGATATAAGTCTGTTGTAGATTAGCTGCTCGTACTCAACACCGCCAACAGCCACCGGAGAGATGTCTTCCTCTCCGTAAGCACCAGTCACGAGTTCGGCGCTGCTGAGAGCTTCCAACGCTGATGGGAAGGCCAGGGGTTCTTCCGTGTCGACTTGGGCCAGGACACCAGCGTTCCTGACCCTTCAGTGGAGTCACAGGGCCTACCTGCACGGCAGGCGAGGGTCGGCACACTTCTCGAGCATACGACAACTGTCATTGTGGTTCAGAGAGCAGAGATGAACCACAGTTACGGGAGGGGATCGAGGACCTCCTAGGTCGGCTTGCGTAGGCTACACACGCGCCACTTTCTTCGAGTGCGGAGGGTGGAGACGCAGCTTTTAAACTTCTTAGGAAACCTGCGGGAATCATATTTTTTTCTGTTATTACTATTGTTCCTTGGATGTTGAGGGTTGCTGCATAATGTCAGAAACAATGGCGTACAGTTGAAAAGTACATGAGACGTGATCTGAATTGTGAAAATACATTCAGGAGACCTTGTTAGGTAGGTAGCTTACTGTTCTTACTCAGTTGTCGGCAGCAGATTATATTTGGAATGGGACTATTAGGTCGTACTGATCTTAATTTCAAATTTACTGCTAATCCTAGCCCACCCAGCTAGCACTAGGGTCTAACCCGCTGCTTCCTGAGCGGGGGCGATCTGGTCCCCGGCACGAATCCGCCCGGCGGATTAGTGTCGAGGTCCGTTGTGACGGCCAGCCTGTGGATGGTTTTTCATGCGGTTTTCCATCTGCCAAGGCGAATGCGGGCTGGTTCTCCTCATTCCGCCTCAATTATTCTGTGTCGGCGATTGCTGCGCAGACACTGTCTCCCCGTACGCGTATACCATAATTACTCTACCACGCAAACATTGGTTGTGAACCACTGAGGACTACGGTGGGAGGAAGCCTCTCCGTCGTTTCTAGGTCCCCGGTTCAATACACCCATACACTATACACTGTTAATCCTGACCGGGTGTGGGGCAGCAAGAATATCGTGACTCGAACACAGCTGCTCACAAGCAAGGCGACTGTATCATACTGGTAGCGGAAGGGATATCGGCGAAGAGCGATAATGAGAGATCTACAACAAAAACTACACGCATGTTACGTACAAGTCCAATTAAGTCATTATTTTAACTTCGTCATATTTTGATGTTCGTATTTTCTTGCTACGGTGTTAGGAAAACCTTAATATCAGAAAATGACCGAATGACTCTGGAAGAGTATTGTCATACTGCTGGCTTAGGTGTGGAGTACCTTTGAGGGCAGTCGCGTCTGTAGAGAGTGGAGCGCGGGACGTGGAACTGTTATGTTGAGTGTGTGTAGCTCTGCATGTGAGTGGCATTGTTAGTGTGGAAATTGAAGTGTTGTTACAAGTGCTATTACAAGTGCTGTAAGCGATAAAATATGCAAATGGTTCAGAGGAAAATGCATCAAGAAGTAATTTAAAAATCAGCGGTGCTGCTGATAAAGTATTTGTGTATCCTCTCGATGCTTGTCGTACCGTACAGTATTAATCATCCGCGCCGTGTTCGGTCTCTCAGAATGAACTAATGTGAATCAGTAATACTATATTTTACAAAAGAGAGCGTTTAAGTGCCAGTGTTTTGTAGCGAGCGTGAGAACGTGCGTTCGATCATCGCGTTCCGCGTCCTCAACAATCACCCGGCCGCTACTGCTACGCCCACGCTCGTACAACTGAAGAACTGTGAAATGTAAATTTAACCTTGTGAACAGTGATAAAATTTATTACTAGTGTCAAGGAGGACTGGTAGCAAATATCTGTGTAATCGTGACAAGCGTAAGAGCTTTCGTGCGACCAATCGGCTTCCGCATCATCAACAATCATCCGCGCCATGTTCGGTAGGCGTACGCCCGTCCAAGTGGACAGATCATCATCAAGACCGTCAGTTGGGATAAACATTTATGACTAATAGTGTAAACAGTGCAACCTGTGATTTCCATATCGTCTCAGAATATAGATTTTCATACGAGACGTAGAACAGTGTTGTGCTTAACGTTGAGTGGCTCCCCTTATTCGCTTGCATATTTCGATAAATAATTTCAGGCAAGCCAGCAGCAGTGTGGATCAGAACAGAACGACCGCCGCGGGATTATCAGGTACGTGGTGTGGACAGGGCGCACGGTCACGAAAAGAAGTTACCAGTTTAAGGTACCCACCCTCAACCATTCGTACCCCCGGGAGTGTGACAACTCTTTCGTTGAGCGTATGCCAACAACTAAAGCTTTTCTCTGCTGTCACCAAACTCAGTTTATGAAGTCACTTCGTGATTGCTCAAGGGAACAAATAGTATTCGTTATGTTATTGAAATGAAAAATAAAATGATAATACTATACTCACTTATTTTACTGCAGTAAAGGTTGAAGCTAACACGACACAGCACATGACAGCTAAGGGTCTAGAAAGCAGAAACAAGTATTTCTAACTTTACCTTCAGATTACAAAAGTGTGTATATATAATAAGTGAGATCCCCTGCTATACTCGCTGGACAGGACAGATAGTTTAATTTGTGGAAAGGACCCAAAATGAGAGGCTGTCAGTTGCACTCGAACATACTACTTTATCCATTTGACAACCATTACAAGAGTAAAGAAAATATTAAAAACAGAGCAAGCCAAACATTTGTTTTGGAACTTAATTGCCGACTAAATGCGTCATTCAAGCTCACGCCTCAAAGGCAAAACAACTTTAATTTAAAATCGGCTAGAAGCCATACATAAACAAACAACAAGGACAAATAAGAAAAGGCAGCACATCAAACGATACTCAGAAGTTTCCGGGGGTCGGCCTGGAATTCGAACACTAACGCTCGCTTAGGTGAGACAGACAGTCGGCCCAACAATTCTCAATCCGACGGCAACCCAACCAACAGACAGTCAGCGGACAAAGCGACAGGATAACTTCCGCTCCATCAGACGAGCACACTACAGGGAGTTCAATGGAATCACAGAATAGTAATCAAGGTTTAACGCAAAGCATAGCACGAGCCAGCCACGGCTCAATGTGAACATATTCTATTTACACAGATTCTACGGGTTCCAATTCGTAAGATATGATTGCCTTCATAAAATAATTTATCTGTCCCTGTTATGGTTACGAATTAACGAAATGTCATGGAGACGATCTGCATCGATACAGCAATACTTCCGACCTACAACAAAGCCTGCCCTGCTAAAGTTTCTTTCGTAGTGTTGCTGGCGGAAATAGTGCTTCTTTCTCCACTTTAAAGAGTTTGGAGAAGGCGATAGTAGTAGGGCACCATAATTTCTGGGTAAAAACGCTAACACAGCACTCTTTTTCCGTTGTCAGACGACAGCTGAGACAATTTTGCACGTCATATTCCGCTGAAAGTAGCACCAGCACTATCTCCGAGACCGTTTCAGGACACTTGACATCTGGCCACAGGACAAGACCAACGAGGGGAGTGGAGGGAAGGGAAGGTATGTCCTTCTCGCCCCCATACCGCTGAAAATTGCATGAACCAACTCCTGCTCTCAACATGCCCGCTCTGTATTCGTGGGAGCGAGAGAAGACTGTTGTTCGCGTGCAAGTCATATTACGTTTACAACAGCGTCAGCGCTTCCTTGTCTTCTTCAGAACAGCGTTTCAAGGGCCAAGAAGGGGAAGAATAGGGGTAGGAGGCTGGGAATCGTGTCATATCATCAGCAGTGCCTTATCTTTAAACCATAACAAAATTCATTGCGTGAGCAGCAGCACATCCGGCCACATGCCAAAGGTGCGTAAGGGTGGGGAGAGAGGGAGGGAACATACCCCACGCCCTGATCAGCCACCAAGTACATTCCCTACGCCAGTCACATTCGTGAATTCCATTTTAAGATATATATCGTTTCCCATGGAATGTTGGAATGAATAGATAGGTTACTCCTCTGTAAATAGTTAAAAGCTAACATTTGCTTGTAAAATAGGAATTAAAACATCTTGAAGATGAGATTTACCTTAAATACTATCCCATGAAGCCTGAAATGTGGAATAAAAACAAGTCCTGTCTCACATCTTACTCGCTCCCGGCATCCTCAGATGTCAGTACTGTAAAATTCAGCAATGTTTAATCTCTGTGCCTCAACTTCTTACTGCCAGCATTAGACTGTTTCATGTTTATAAAACGCAACAGAGTCGTCAAAATCAATTACTTTCAATACCTAACATGTTGAAAAAATTCTAAAATATCTGCAAACTACATTGGCAGCGCGAAAAATACGAAGTTTATATTTCTTGTTGAGGTTAAAACATGAATCAAATGCCCTAGGACACGAATCAATATAGAAACATTGAAAAAAACATGTATGCACTGTAGAAGACACCACGACATCATCTCCACGGACACATATACTCGACAAAATAACGCCCAAAATTCTAAAGTATGTAACCCCAATGCCCAGCACCAGTTAACATTTGAGAATGTAGGCTTAATAACTCGATGTCAGAAATTTGACATGATCAGGCTTACAAATGCAGAAAACTACCTGATAACAAAAATACTGCACTAAGCAGGCAAACAGATGAAATGAATGTAATTAATTAGGCCTACACTTGATGTAATTCACAATACACTCAAAGTCACATTTCCGCATTTAAATTGTTGTTAAGCACAATTTTAGGAGGGACAAAAATAATGCCTCACATTATTCACTAGAAAAAAAACAACAGAAACGATGCTACTAATTTCGTGTTATTCCTTTTATTACAAATAACAAATGCCTACTGAAGGCTATGAACAATAACAGCAGTTTTCAGTCATATCAATGGAGGTGCACCAAACTCATTCTTCCCCACATGTAAGACACCAAAAAATCTGCAAAATAGATCAGCAGCTCATTAGTTGCGATGTTTAAATTGATGTTTGGGTTAATCAATGTAAAGATGCTGGATGACTAAAAATCAGATGTCATAATATTGTACAACTACATCTGTAATTAATTGGTAATACATCATTAATTTCCACATATTCATATATTTGCCAAATTAGTCCCAAGATTGTAACATATGTACCCCTATACAAGATTTCAACGGCTAATAACCATTGACACTCCAGAATGTAGGAATAATAATTTGACGTCATAAAACTAACCTAATCAGCCTTATAAATGCAGTAAACTTCATGTTAACTAAAATACTGCACTAAGGAGGTAAATAGACTGACTGAATGTAAATAATTATGCTAATCTTGAAGTAAATCACAACGTACCATGAGACTGAATATTTTTGCAATTAAATTGTTCTCAAGGACCATCTTAGAAGGGACAAAGACCATTCACCTTTTTTTCCACAGTAAAAAATTTAAACCGATCATACTGATGGCCCGCTATAGCTATTATTACAAATGACACAGGTTTACCGAGGGCTATGTAAATAACAGAAAGTTTGCCGTCAAAGAGCTTTTTAAAGGCTTTATAGACTGAATTAGTCACAATATTCTAAAAATACATCATCAGCGCGACAAGATCGATGTTCACGATGCAGTTGTATTTATATATGTAAAGCGTGTATGTGGTCTATGAAGCCGTATTTCGATCAGCTATAGCACGCGAAAGAAAAACTGTAACCAACTACAACAACGCAATTGTCTTATTAAGCAGGGAAGGAGTAATTTGCTTTTATTACGGATATATCACTTAAATTGCAGAGGAATGCGGACTGCTTGTAAGCACATTACTTAAGATGGTATCAGTGTGAGATGCGACATTTTAAAGGACAGTGTTAGACTCGATTTCTCGAAAAATATATAAAACGAATTGCCATATACTGTGTGATGTCTCACACTTTGCAAGCAGAAATTAAATAATTCAGCACCATAATTACCTATTTAAATCGTTAAAAGTAAATCGATAAGAGAATTCGATTTTCAAGGCCTTACAAGCAAAATGGGCCATCAAAATAGTCCAAGGGCCACTGTTCAGTTGCTGTAACTGCTAAATAAATGCCAAAACACAAAGTGATGATGTTTGCTACAACAAACACACACACACACACACACATATATATATATATATATATATATATATATATATATATATATATATATGTGTGTGTGTGTGTGTGTGTGTGTGTGTGTGTGTGTGTGTGCTGAATGTGGAAGATCATAATGCTGTCTCAGCTGAAATTTCGCTTACTATCAACGCCTCTACCACATCGTTTATGTTAGGACTTCCAAGAGGCATAGATTAACCAAAATGGCTGCAAATATTACAAGGTATGGTACCTCAACATTGCTTTTGGACAGACGACAGTGCAAATCTGCAGAAGCGAAGATACCAGTGTCATAATGTGTGGAAAATCGAGGAGAAATATTTTGATTAATGCAGCAATGTCAGTGAGGTATTACCAATAATTGCCAAAGGGACGTAATAGTATTCCGTAATGGAGTAGTCGCAAAGAAAGTTACAAGTAATCGCGTACACATCTAAAGAGTCTTGGAAATGTGTACAGCCTGCCAATACCATGTTCTTTAGCCAAGGAAGATGTAAAAACTGTTCTATAATCGCATGTCTGGATACTTTATAAAATCTGTAAGGTGATCACCAATAACTCAGCCCGCTAGTGGGCTTGTGGCTTGACATATATTGTCAGACAATAATTAAACAAAATCTATGCACCACGATGGAATTATCCGAATGTGACGGAAATTGAGAGATGTGATTTACATGTACAGACAAACAAATGATCATAATTTCGAAAAATGCATTCATTTTTCAGTAGAGAGAGAGAGTTACAGATTGAGCAAGTCAATGATGCGTTGGTTCACCTCTGGACCCTATGCAAGCAGCTATTCGATTTGGCGCTGTAGAGTCGTTGGATGCACTCCTGAGGACAATTCTGTCAGAATCCAGAGATGGTTGGAGGGCCCTGCCCATAACGTTCCTAACCCTGTTGATGGATCCGGCGACCTTGCTGGCCAAGGTAGGGTTTGGCAAGCTCTAAGACAAACGGTACTGGGCATTTTCGTGCTGAAATGTAAGCCCATAATAGTTTGCCATGAACGACAACAATATAGTGCATAGAACGTCGTCGACATGTAGTTGAGTTGTATGGGTGCTGTGGATAACATCCAAAGGGATCCTACTATGGAAGTAAATGGCACACCAGGCCATAAATCTGGACTTTCAAAATTTTCATCCCTACTGTCAGCTGTAATTTCGTTATCAATTCATTGGCAATCGGTTTGGACGATACACTTCATCATCGGTCGCTCTAAATATAGTGACTGAATTTTCCAGGAAGACGTCAGAAAGTCCCACATGAAAATAACTAGTACCTGCGCCTGCTGTAATAGCAAGTACACACCGTGTTGAACAAAGATGGATATGCCGAAATCACTCCTGGTTAATTGGCCCTGTGATGGGCGACAGTCAGGTTAGTATCACACCTCTGTTGCGGTGTCTGCAGACACATCTTCGCTGGCCATCGAGGGTCAGTTCGAAGTGGGATCCATCACTGAAGACTATTCCAGTCAAAGGGACTCCAGGCCGAAGACATGTCTCGTTGACCCAAACATCAGTGGGATACCAATCTGAGTATAGTCTGCAGCGCCATTTTTTTCATTACAGGCCCATTTGATCGTCATCCATGGCAGCCTACAGGACAGCGGTACATCGGCAACACTCTCCTCCCTGTTTCGTTGCTGTTCACAGCAAGTCATCCTGGGCTTACCCAGCAATGTCTCTGGATTTCTTCCCAACTGATTATATTTGGAGCCGGCCGAAGTGGCCGTGCGGTTAAAGGCGCTGCAGTCTGGAACTGCAAGACCGCTACGGTCGCAGGTTCGAATCCTGCCTCGGGCATGGATGTTTGTGATGTCCTTAGGTTAGTTAGGTTTAACTAGTTCTAAGTTCTAGGGGACTAATGACCTCAGTAGTTGAGTCCCATAGTGCTCAGAGCCATTTGAGCCATTTTTGATTATATTTGGTGCATTACGGTTTGGGCCCACCTACCACCTTTAACCCGTGTTAAATGGCCCGTTTACCAATTGCGGAAAAGATCGATATTGTGTTGATGTATGGCTATTGTGATCAAAATGCCCAACGGGCGTGTGCTATGTATGCTGCTCGGTAACCTGGACGACATCATCCAAATGTCCGGACCGTTCTCCGGATAGTTACGTTATTTAAGGAAACAGGAAGTATTCAGCCACATGTGAAACGTCAACCACGATCTGCAACAAATGATGATGCCTAAGTAGTTGTTTTAGCTGCCGTAACGGCTAATCCGCACATCAGTAGCAGACAAATTGCGCCAGAATCGGGAATCTCAAAAATGTCGGTGTTGAGAATGCTACATCAACATCGACTGCACCCGTACCATATTTCTATGCAGCAGGAGTTGCATGACGATGACTTTGAACGTCGTGTACGGTTCTGCCACTGAGCACAAGAGAAATTACGAGACGATGACAGATTTTTTGCACCCCTTCTATTTAACGACGAAGCGTCATTCACCAACAGTGGTAACGTAAACCGGCATAATATGCGCTACTGGGCAACGGAAAATCCACGATGGCTGCGACAAGTGGAACATCAGTGACCTTGGCGGGTTAATGTATGGTGCAGCACTATGGGAGGAAGGATAATTGGCCCCCATTTTATCGATGGCAATCTAAATGGTGCAATGTATGCTGATTTCCTACGTAATGTTCTACCGATGTTACTACAAGATGTTTCACTGCATGGCGGAACGGCGATGTTCTTCCAACATGATGGATGTCCCGCACACAGCTCGCGTGCGGTTGAAACGGTATTGAATAGCGTATTTCATGACAGATGGATTGGTCGTCGTAGCACCATACCATGGCCCGCACGTTCACCGGATCTGACTTCCCCGGATGTATTTCTTTGGGGAAAGTTAAAGGATATTTGCTATCGTGATCCACCGACAACGCCTGACAACAAGCGTCAGCGCATTGTCATTGCATTTTCGAACTACTCGCTGTTGAGAGGAATGTCGTTACACCCATTTTGAGCACTTATTGCATTAATGTGGTATTTACAGGTAATCACGCTGTAACAGCGTGCGTTCTCAGAAATGATAAGTCCTCAAAGGTACATGTATCACATTTGAACAACTGAAATAAAATGTTCAAACGTCTTACGTTCTGTATTTTAATTTAAAATACCTACCTGTTACCAACTGTTCGCCTAAATTTTGAGCCATATGTTTGTGACTATTACAGCGCCATCTATCAGAAAGCGATAAAAGTGGTCCAACTATAACATTCATATTTCTTTACGTACTACACGAATATGTAATTAAAAATGGGGGTCCCTATTTAAAAAAACCGCAGTTGATGTCCGTTTGACCTATGGCAGCGCCATCTAGCGGGCCAACCATAGCGCCATCTGGTTTCCTCCTTCAAGCTAGACAGGCGCTTATTTCGTGAGATATTTGGCCCGGTCACAATCAATGGACCACGCTGTATATATTGTGCTTAGAATGAGTGCCGAGGATTTCTGAGGACTGCTGTCCCACAAAGATTCAAGTGGCCAGCTGTGGTGTGAGCACATGCTCTAGGCTGGTTGCTTGCACCATCATGTAGTCCGACAGTAACAGAACTATACATTTATTCACTTCCTATTTTCCATCTCTTCACTTACAACTTTCGAGTAACTGGTTAACATTCGTCATTAGTGCTCTTGTTAAGAAATAGGAGAAATAAAATTGGAGACAACATCAATATGACGATGAAAGGGTCCCTTGTGAGCCTCTCTGTACATGGTAAAATCCCAATCGTCCATTATGTAAACTGCTGTGCACACACGATCCGGAAAGTGAACTCGATTCCTGGCGTGCATGTCTCCAGCAGACGCGGAACAGCTGTTGCTGCTAGCTGGAGACACTTCTGTTCTCAGTTGCACCAGTAGTGAGCCTTGGCGACGGCTCCCAATCGATTCTTCCCTGCCTTCCGTAGTCCTGTGTGTCTATGGCGCCTCATTTCCCTTTGTGTATCAATTCTCCTTGCTAAGCAACGTATCTGGCGGTGCATCGAGAAAGCAGTGGATTTCGGAGGGAACCAGTACGACGAGGGCGAACTAACAGTTGGGAACGGCGGACCAGGACAACCAGCGGCCCGGACTACCAGCGGCAGCTATACGTCTTGGGTGCTTGTTTTGGTCATGACTTTAACGTTTCTCGCCTGCAGCACTTTTTGGGGAGACGGGGTCCTGTTGTATGAGTTCCATTCGACTCCACGTCCATTGGTTTGTGACTCAGACGATTCAGTACTTTGTGCGACTGGATATTTAATGCTGCCCTGACAATATTCAACTTGCCCTCGCCTTTTGCACCTTTATGCACAGTGCTCGTACTACGAGAACTTCTAACTTTGCCAGGTTTGGTGGCTTCCTAAAGGGCTAAATTTAATATGATTACTGATTGAGCCCCTCTTTTCGTTTATTAGTATTTCTTATTAATCGGTACCTGTGCTTTCCAGTGCCTCCATAAGAGTAATTTCCTGCTTTATTTTTTGTATGTGTAATTTAGTAGCTTAATTCCAGTTACAGTGGCCAAAGGCCGTTATTGAATTAATGTTATTTATCTTTTTATTGTATTCATGATTAGTTTGAGGGTTACCATGATTTATTTAAATGTTGGTGACCGCTGTCTTTTTAATAAGAGTGTTGTTAATTGAAGCTTAGTCCTTTATTATTCTTCAAACAATTTTGTGGTGTAACTTAGTCTGAGTCTTCTTGTGGATGGCTACGTGAAAATCTGATTGAGCTGAAATGTTTAATTAGTCATATGAATACTTGAGTCCAAAGTCAATTAAATTTAATTGTTGTATATTGTGCTTCAGGGAATTTTAGCAGTGGCCTTTATTTTTTATTTGTGAGGAAGCTGGTTTAATCCTTGTATGTCTAATAAGTATACCAACTGTGTTATAGATTTCCTTGCTTAAAGTCTTGCGTAAGCAGCTCATGGGCGTGAGAATCTGTTCGATTCCTGTTTTGTACAGGTAAGTGTGGTGTCACCGCCAGACACCACACTTGCTAGGTGGTAGCCTTTAAATCGGCCGCGGTCCCTTAGTATACGTCGGACCTGCGTGTCACCACTATCAGCGCCGCCACACGGCAGGTCTAGTCTTGAGACTCCCTAGCACTCGCCCCAGTTGTACACCCGACTTTGCTAGCGATGGTTCACTGTCTACTTACGCTCTCATGTGCAGAGACGATAGTTTAGCATAGCCTTCAGCTACGTCATTTGCTACGACCTAGCAAGGCGCCATATTCAGTTACTAGAGTGTATTTTGAACAGATAATATTGTGAATCACGTACCATCAAGAGCGACGTTCATCGTTAATGGATTAAAGTTAAGTAACAAACTAATTACGTCCGCTTTCTGAATTCTAATTCCTTGTCATGTTCCAGACTTCACGTCAGCAAAGTTCTTCCCTCCTCACGCCAGCCTGCGTGAGCTAAAACGCGTGCATTTCGGCCTCCACTAGTAACACTGTGTTGGCTCTTCTGCCAACACAACATTGGCGACGAGTGTAAAAATGGTGTTCTTATCTATACTGCCCTGATTTCATTGTGTCACGGCTTCGCCACAACCTCGAGATGTACCATCCGAATTTTATTGCTAACAGAATCAGCAGACGCAGGCATTACTGGATGCCCTTGGACAGCTCGTCCAGGGTCAATGTGCACTGCAAAACGAAGCGGCAGCCGCCGCTCCACAGCTAACGCAACCACAACACGCAGTTGCACTACCCTTCAGACCTTTTGATGCTGCACTGGAAAGCTGGACGGAGTGGTCACGCCAATTTGGATTCCATCTCGCCGCCTACAGAATTCAAGGTAACGAGCGGCAGCCATTTCTTGTGTCGTCCGTTGGTGTGCAAACCTACCGTGTGATAGTCAAATTATTTCCCCGACGCGACGTAGCAACTCTGTCTTACGAAGAAATTTTGTCTGCATCAGATGCATATTTCAAACAATCAGTCAATGCAGTTGCGAATCGGTATACCTTCTTTCGTACAAAATTTACGGCAGGTCAGACTAATCGGGAGTGGGTTGCAACCTTGCAAGGCCTTACTAGGGATTGTGCTTTTGAGCCTCAATGTAGACTCCCATATCCAGATACTATGCTACGTGATGCAATTGCACAGAACGTTTCAGATGTTCGTATAAGGGAACAGATTTGAAACTAGTCAATCCCTCCCTTCAACAAGTGATGGATATATTGGATCGGCAGGACACACTTGACTTTGCTCAGGAATCATTTGCAACTTCGCCAGCTGTGTGTCACGTTAACCGGTCCGCCGGGCGAGCTGCACGGAGCAGTAAACAGCCCTCGCGGCCGGCCGCGCCGCTGCTGCCCGGCTCTCAGCCACGTGTGCCGCGCCAGCAAGCAAATGTAGTGCTCAAATCATGCCCGCGATGCGCTACTAAACATTCACGTGAGAATTGCCCATGACGCCAAGCTATTTGCTTTTACTGTAATAAAAAAGAACATGTTCAAAGTGTTTGCCAGAAAAAGCTCAGATCGGAAACTCAAAACCACTCCAGGCCCTTTGCTTCGCGCCGGAATCGGCATCGAACCAAGGATACTCAGGCTCGCGAAACTTCGCCCATGGAAATTCATGTCGTTCATTCCACTCCGCCCAGTGCCACTCTCTCTAACAGTGACTGTGTTCGTCCCACAGACAGTGTGCATCGACATCGCTGGAACTCCCGTCAAGTCGCAAGTGACTTTGTACCAGTGTCAGTTCATGTTGCACGAGACAGTCGCTCTTGTCGTCAGCAGGACAATAAACTTTTTGTAGACTTGGACATTAACGGCAAAGTGATACCATTCCAGCTCGATACCGGAGCTGCAGTTTCACTGATCAATCAAGACACTTACAAACTGCTGGGCACACCTCCGTTGCATGCCACAAATGTTCAGCTAACTGGCTTTTCAGGTCAAGAGATCCCTGTGTTAGGGCAGTGCAGCCTTCTTGCAACATACAAAGGACAAACAAAACTTGTGTCATTTTACGTCCTTCGTTCTTCTTCTGCAGTGAACTTACTTGGTTTCAATTCATTTCAGTTGTTTAACTTGTCTATAGTCAATCAGGTCCTATCAGTGAACCAGACTGTGCCTTCAGACAGTGTTTCTCGTCTATGTGAAGAATTGGCAGACATTATTGCGCCCGGCCTCAGTTCGCTAAGAACTATAAAGCACATTTGGAACTGAAAATAAACGCGCAACCAATATTTTTCAGAGCGCACAATGTTCCTCACACATTGTGTGATGAGGTCGCAAAAACATTACACGATTTGGAATCACAAGGTGTAATTGAACGTGTGCAGGCTTCTCTTTTGGCATCACGCTTAGTAATTTTGCCAAAACCTTCGGGAAAATTGAGACTTTATGTGGACTTAAAGGCAACAGTGAATCCACAACTAGTGATTGCAACTACCCCACCCAGAAGATCTTTTTGACAAACTGTGCCCGGGTAAATACTTTTCGAAGTTGGACCTAGCAGATGTGTACTTGCAAATACTGATGGACGGAGAATCCCAGCGTGTTTTGGTGGTTAACACCCATCTTGGTTTGTATCAATTCAAACGACTGCCATTCGGGTGTGCATCCGCCCCTGCATTGTTTCAGCAATATCTACAAACTGTTTGTGCATCAGTCCCTACTGCAGCAAACTATCTGGATGATATTGTGATCTCCGGAAATACGGAAGAGGAACATTTAGCCAATCTCAGAACATTATTTCAGGTCTTGCGACATAATTGTCTTCGCTTACGGAAGGACAAATGCATGTTTTTTGCTAATGACTTGCCATACCTGGGACATGTACTCAATGCCCAAGGCATACATCCCAGTCCCAAGCACCTCCGTGCCATACAAGACTTGCCTTCGTCGCAGAATTTGAAGCAGCTACAGAGTGTGCTGGGAAAAATCAACTATTTTCTCAGACATGGGCCGCATGCCTCTTCCATTTCAGCTCCGCTTCTTCGCTTACGCCATAAAGGTGTTCCGTTCGTCTGGACGACGGAATGCAAACGCGCCTTTCGCAAGTTGGGTGGGCGACGAACTTCGTAGCACTCGCAGGCAGCACCTCACACTCCAACCCCGCGTTCACACCGCCAGCGGCCCTGGCCAGAGTACGCACTTCATGGGGTGCATGGTAATCTGCTCTATTTTTGGTGTTTCCATATTTTTGTACAACAGTTCTACCTTCTCGAGCGCCTTCGTCAAGTAATACCAAAGAAATCTGAGAGCTTCCAAAGTATAGCGCCAGCATGTCTAACCGCCGACATAGCTGTGATCATTCACTTGCAACAAATAAATCTCGATCGCATCTTTCCGTTGATACTGCACGGTTACAGTGAGTCCCGCACTGCTGACTGCAACTTTTTAAGAGTAGGAGCTCTTGTCACTTTATGTTCCTTGGGGAGTGTCAACAAGCGCAACACGAAACGACAGCCATTCATCACGTTAGCAGGTCAGGAGGAAAGCAGGACATCAGCGCTTTTGCGCGAACTGAGTGGCTAGCATCAGCAGAAGCTTAGTAAAGCAGTATGACTGAGAAGCATCACGTCACCTAGTTAAGTAAAATAAGAAGCCGCGTCGCTAACGCAAGAAGGCTCCGAATACTGTTACAGACCAGTCTGTTGGTATAACAAATATGTTAAGTAAATAGGGCGCGATATGAATCGCTGATACATTCGTATTAGGAAAGCCTATGCGGTTGTCACAAGCGACGTTGGGTCAACACCAGCCGATATTTCACACTATGAACGCTCCAGCTTTTGAGTTCAGGAGGTTGTTGGTGAGAAGGATCGATGGTGTACAGGACGTGCGTACTAGATTCCCCGACATGGTATTAACGCTGGATATAAGTCTGTTGTAGATTAGCTGCTCGTACTCAACACCGCCAACAGCCACCAGAGAGATGTCTTCCTCTCCGTAAGCACCAGTCACGAGTTCGGCGCTGCTGAGAGCTTCCAACGCTGATGGGAAGGCCAGGGGTTCTTCCGTGTCGACTTGGGCCAGGACACCAGCGTTCCTGACCCTTCAGTGGAGTCACAGGGCCTACCTGCACGGCAGGCGAGGGTCGGCACACTTCTCGAGCATACGACAACCGTCATTGTGGTTCAGAGAGCAGAGATGAACCACAGTTACGGGAGGGGATCGGGGACCTCCTAGGTCGGCTTGCGTAGGCTACACACGCGCCACTTTCTTCGAGTGCGGAGGGTGGAGACGCAGCTTTTAAACTTCTTAGGAAACCTGCGGGAATCATATTTTTTTCTGTTATTACTATTGTTCCTTGGATGTTGAGGGTTGCTGTATAAAGTCAGAAACAATGGCGTGCAGTTGAAAAGTACATGAGACGTGATCTGAATTGTGAAAATACATTCAGGAGACCTTGTTAGGTAGGTAGCTTACTGTTCTTACTCAGTTGTTGACAGCAGATTATATTTGGAATGGGACTATTAGGTCGTACTGATCTTAATTTCAAATTTACTGCTAATCCTAGCCCACCCAGCTAGCACTAGGGTCTAACCCGCTGCTTCCTGAGCGGGGGCGATCTGGTCCCCGGCACGAATCCGCCCGGCGGATTAGTGTCGAGGTCCGTTGTGACGGCCAGCCTGTGGATGGTTTTTCAGGCGGTTTTCCATCTGCCTAGGCGAATGCGGGCTGGTTCTCCTCATTCCGCCTCAATTACTCTATGTCGGCGATTGCTGCGCAGACACTGTCTCCACGTACGCGTACACCATAATTACTCTACCACGTAAACATTGGTTGTGAACCACTGAGGACTACGGTGAGAGTGAGCCTCTCCGTCGTTTCTAGGTCCCCGGTTCAATACACCCATACACTACACACTGTTAATCCTGACCGGGTGTGGGGCAGCAAGAATATCGTGACTCGAACGCAGCTGCTCACAAGCAAGGCGACTGTATCATACTGGTAGCGGAAGGGATATCGGCGAAGAGGGATAAAGAGAGACCTACAACAAAAACTACACGTGCAAGTCCAATTAAGTCATTACTTTAACTTTGTCATATTCTGGTGTTCGTATTTTCTTGCTACGGTGTTAGGAAAACCTTAATATCAGAAAATGACCGAATGACTCTGTAAGAGTATTGTCATACTGCTGGCTTAGTTGTGGAGTATCTTTGAGGGCAGTCGCGTCTGTAGAGAGTCGAGCGCGGGACGTGGAACTGTTATGTTGAGTGTGTGTAGCTCTGCATGTGAGTGGCATTGTTAGTGTGGAAATTGAAGTGTTGTTACAAGTGCTATTACAAGTGCTATAAGTGATAAAATATGCAAATGGTTCAGAGGAAAATGCATCAAGAAGTAATTTAAAAATCAGCGGTGCTGCTGATAAAGTATTTGTGTATCCTCTCGATGCTTGTCGTACCGTACAGTATTAATCATCCGCGCCGTGTTCGGTCTCTCAGAATGAACTAATGTGAATCAGTAATACTATATTTTACAAAAGAGAGCGTTTAAGTGCCAGTGTCTTGTAGCGAGCGTGAGAACGTGCGTTCGATCATCGCGTTCCGCGTCCTCAACAATCAGCCGCGCCGCTACGGTTACGCCCACGCTCGTACAACTGAAGAACTGTGAAATGTAAATTTAACCTTGTGAACAGTGATAAAATTTATTACTAGTGTCAAGAGGATTGGTAGCAAATATCTGTGTAATCGTGACAAGCGTAAGAGCTTTCGTGCGACCAATCGGCTTCCGCATCATCAACAATCATCCGCGCCATGTTCGGTACGCGTACGCTCGTCCAAGTGGACCGATCATCATCAAGACCGTCAGTTGGGATAAACATTTATGACTAATAGTGTAAACAGTGCAACCTGTGATTTCCATATCGCCTCAGAATATAGATGTTCATACGAGACGTAGAACAGTGTTGTGCTTAACGTTGAGTGGCTCCCCTTACTCGCTTGCATATTTCGATAAGTAATTTCAGGCAAGCCAGCAGCAGTGTGGAGCAGAACAGTACGACCGCCGCGGGATTATCAGATACGTGGTGTGGACAGGGTGCACGGTCACGAAAAGAAGTTACCAGTTTAAGGTACTAACCCTCAACCATTCGTACCCCCAGGAGTGTGACAACTCCTTCGTTGAGCGTATGCCAACAACTAAACCTTTTCTCTGCTGTCACCCAACTCAGTATATGAAGTCACTTCGTGATTGCTCAAGGGAACAAATAGTATTCGTTATGTTATTGAAATGAAAAATAAAATGATAATACTATACTCACGTATTTTATTGCAGTAAAGGTTGAAGCTAACACGACACAGCACATGACAGCTAAGAGTCTAGAAAGCAGAAACAAGTATTTCGAACTTTACCTTCAGATTACAAAAGTTTGTATATATAATGTGTGAGATCCCCTGCTATACTCGCTGGACAGGACAGATAGTTTAATTTGCGGAAAGGACCCAAAATAAGAGGCTGTCAGTTGCACTCGAACATACTACTTTATCCATTTGACAACCATTACAAGAGTAAAGAAAATATTAAAAACAGAGCAAGCCAAACATTTGTTTTGGAACTTAATTGCCGACTAAATGCGCCATTCAAGCTCACGCCTCAAAGGCAAAACAACTTTAATTTAAAATCGGCTAGAAGCCATACATAAACAAACAACAAGGACAAATAAGAAAAGGCAGCACATCAAACGATACTCAGAAGTTTCCGGGGGTCGGCCTGGAATTCGAAAACTAACGCTCGCTTAGGTGAGACAGGCAGTCGGCCCAACGATTCTCAATCCGACGGCAACCGAACCGACAGACAGTCAGCGGACAAAGCGACAGGATAACTTCCGCTCCACCAGACGAGCACACTACAGGGAGTTCAATGGAACAACACAGAAGGTATCGGCGCCCACAACGAATTATACATTCAGCAAACTAAACGCCGTGCTGGACAGCCACAACACGAGGAAAATACACTGCCTGAATTTACGTCAATGGCCAGGGCAGGTAACCGGAACGTTAACAGCCACAAAGCAGAAGATTCCGCTGGTGCACTTCAATTCTGAAATAACCAAGTTAACACCACAGGAGGGCGGCTAGAATTTCGCCAACTTAAAACACATCTTGTTGTTTGCGGGAATGTCCTAAGAGCCCACAACGAAATTCAAACGACACAGTGTGAACACTTGGAGCTGGCTCGTAGATGAAGTAAAGACGCAACTTTCGTGTCCGGGATCGGTGAGCCACGGACCTCGTAGCAATGGGAACAGCCCCTCACACTCCGACCGCGCATGGACGCCGCTAGCGGTCCCCAGCCAGACACGCGCCACAGAGATTCCTCGCTGCTCCACGCCAACCGACCAACTGCCCGCACACGGCACAGCCGGAAACTATAAGCGCGAGGCCAAAGATAGTACGAGGGTGCGAATATCGATACACGCTGCTGTAACTCACAGAGAGAGAGGATAACAGCATAATCGCGATAACCGCAGGAGACTAATCACAGAATAGGAATCAAGGTTTAACGCAAAGCATAACACGAGCCAGCCACGGCTCAATGTGAACATATTCTATTTTCACAGATTCTACGGGTTCCAATTCGTAAGATATGATTGCCTTCATAAAATAATTTATCTGTCCCTGTTATGGTTACGAATTAACGAAATGTCATGGAGACGATCTGCATCGATACAGCAATACTTCCGACCTACAACAAAGCCTGCCCTGCTAAAGTTTCTTTCGTAGTGTTGCTGGCGGAAATAGTGCTTCTTTCTCCACTTTAAAGAGTTTGGAGAAGGTGATAGTAGTAGGGCACCACAATTTCTGGGTATAAACGCTAACACAGCACTCTTTTTCCGTTGTCAGACGGCAGCTGAGACAATTTTGCACGTCATAGTCCGCTGAAAGTAGCACCAGCACTATTGTATCTCCGAGACCGTTTCAGGACACATGACATCTGGCCACAGGACGAGATCAACGAGGGGAGTGGAGGGAAGGGAAGGTACGTCCTTCTCGCCCCCATACCGCTGAAAATTGCATGAACCAACTCCTGCTCTCAACATGCCCGCTCTGTATTCGTGGGAGCGAGAGAAGACTGCTGTTCGCGTGCAAGTCATATTACGTTTACAACAGCGTCAGCGCTTCCTTGTCTTTTTCAGAACAGCGTTCCAAGGGCCAAGAAGGGGAAGAATAGGGGTAGGAGGCTGGGAATCGTGTCATATCATCAGCAGTGCCGTATCTCTAAACCATAACAAGATTCATTGCGTGAGCAGCAGCACATCCGGCCACATGCCAAAGGTGTGTAAGGGTGGGGAGAGAGGGAGGGAACATACCCCACGCCCTGATCAGCCACCAAGTACATTCCTTACGCCAGTCACATTCGTAAATTCTATTTTAAGATATATATCGTTTCCCATGGAATGTTGAAATGAATAGATAGCTTACTCCTCTGTAAATAGTTAAAAGCTAACATTTGCTTGTAAAATAGGAATTAAAACATCTTGAAGATGAGATTTACCTTAAATACTATCCCATGAAGCCTGAAATGTGGAATAAAAACAAGTCCTGTCTCACATCTTACTCGCTCCCCTCATCCTCAGATGTCAGCACTATAAAATTCAGCAATGTTTAATCTCTGTGCCGCAACTTCTTACTGCCAGCATTAGACTGTTGCATGTTTATAAAACGCCACAGAGTCGTCAAAATCAATTACTTCCATTACCTAACATGTTGAAAAAATTCTAAAATATCTGCAAACTACATTGGCAGCGCGAAAAATACGAAGTTTATATTTCTTGTTGAGGTTAAAACATGAATCAAACGCCCTAGGACACGAATCAATATAGAAACATTGAAAAAAACATGTATGCACTGTAGAAGACACCACGACATCATCTCCACGGACACATATACTCGACAAAATAACGCCCAAAATTCTAAAGTATGTAACCCCAATGCCCAGCACCAGTTAACATTTGAGAATGTAGGCTTAATAGTTCGATGTCAGAAATTTCACATGATCAGGCTTACAAGTGCAGAAAAATACCTGATAACAAAAATACTGCGCTAAGCAGGCAAACAGATGAAGTGAATGTAATTAATTAGGCCTACACTTGATGTAATTCACAATACACTCAAAGTCACATTTCCGCATTTAAATTGTTGTTAAGCACTATTTTAGGAGGGACAAAAATAATGCCTCACATTATTCACTACAAGAAAAAACAACAGAAACGATGCTACTAATTTCGTGTTATTCCTTTTATTACAAATAACAAATGCCTACTGAAGGCTATGAATAATAACAGCAGTTTTCAGTCATATCAATGGAGGTGCACCAAACTCATTATTCCCCACATGTAAGACACCAAAAAATTTGCAAAATACATCAGCAGCTCATTAGTTGCGATGTTTAAATTGATGTTTGGGTTAATATATGTAAAGATGCTGGATGACTAAAAATCAGATGTCATAATATTGTACAACTACATCTGTAATTAATTTGTAATACATCATTAATTTCCACATATTCATATATTTGCCAAATTAGTCCCAAGATTGTAACATATGTACCCCTATACAAGATTTCAACGGCTAATAACCATTGACACTTGAGAATGTAGGAATAATAATTTGACATAAAACTAACCTAATCAGCCTTATAAATGCAGTAAACTTCATGTTAACTAAAAATACTGCACTAAGGAGGTAAATAGACTGACTGAATGTAAATAATTATGCTAATCTTCAAGTAAATCACAACATACCGTGAGACTGAATATTTTTGCACTTAAATTGTTCTCAAGGACCATCTTAGGAGGGACAAAGACCATTCACCTTTTATTCCACAGTAAAAAATTTAAACCGATGATACTGATGGCCCGCTGTAGCTATTATTACAAATGACACAGGTTTACCGAGGGCTATGTAAATAACAGAAAGTTTGCCGTCAAAGAGCTTTTTAAAGGCTTTATAGACTGAATTTTTCCTGTACTGTTAGTCACAATATTCTAAAAATACATCATCAGCGCGACAAGATCGATGTTCACGATGCAGTTGTATTTATATATGTAAAGCGTGTATGTGGTCTATGAAGCCGTATTTCGATCAGCTGTAGCACGCGAAAAAAAAAACTGTAACCAACTACAACAACGCAATTGTCTTATTAAGCAAGGAAGGAGTAATTTGCTTTTATTACGGAAATATCACTTAAATTGCAGTGGAATGCGGACTGCTTGTAAGCACATTACGAAAGATGGTACCAGTATGAGATGCGACATTTCCAAGAACAGTGTTAGACTCGATTTCTCGAAAAATATATAGAACGAATTGCCATATACTGTGTGATGTCTCACACTTTGTAAGCAGTTAATTCAGCACCAGAATTACCTATTTAAATCGTTAAAAGTAAATCGATAAGAGAATTCAATTTTCAAGGCCTTACAAGCAAAATGGGCCATCAAAATAGTCCAAGGGCCACTGTTCAGTTGCTGTAACTGCTAAATAAATGCCAAAACACAAAGTGATATGTTTGCTACAAGAAACACACACACACACACACATATATATATATATATATATATATATATATATATATATGTGTGTGTGTGTGAATGTGGAAGATCATAATGCTGTCTCAGCTGAAATTTCGCTTACTATCAACGCCTCTACCACATCGTTTATGTTAGGACTTCCAAGAGGCATAGCTTAACCAAAATGGCTGCAAATATTACAAGGTATGGTACCTCAACATTGCTTTTGGACAGACGACAGTGCAAATCTGCAGAAGCGAAGATACCAGTGTCATAATGTGTGGAAAATCGAGGCGAAATATTTTGATTACTGCAGCAATGTCAGTGAGGTATTACCAATAATTGCCAAAGAGACGTAATAGTATTCCATAATGGAGTAGTCGCAAAGAAAGTTACAAGTAGTCGCGTACACATCTAAAGAGTCTCGGAAATGTGTACAGCCTGCCAATACCATGTTCTTTAGCCAAGGAAGATGTAAAAACTGTTCTATAGTCGCATGTCTGGATACTTTATAAAATCTGTAAGGTGATCACCAATAACTCAGCCCGCTAGTGGGCTTGTGGCTTGACATATATTGTCAGACAATAATTAAACAAAATCTATGCACCACGATGGAATTATCCGAATGTGACGGAAATTGGGAGATGTGATTTACATGTACAGACAAACAAATGATCATAATGCAAGCAGGTATTTCGAAAAATGCATTCTTTTTCAGGAGAGAGAGAGAGTTACAGATTGAGCAAGTCAATGATGCGTTGGTTCACCTCTGGTCCCTATGCAAGCAGGTATTCGATTTGGCGCTGTAGAGTTGTTGGATGTACTCCTGAGGACAATTCTGTCAGAATCCAGAGATGGTTGGAGGGCCCTGCCCATAACGTTCCTAACCCTGTTGATGGATCCGGCGACCTTGCTGGCCAAGGTAGGGTTTGGCAAGCTCTAAGACAAACGGTACTGGGCATTTTCGTGCTGAAATGTAAGCCCATAATAGTTTGCCATGAACGACAACAATATAGTGCATAGAACGTCGTCGACATATAGTTGAGTTGTATGGGTGCTGTGGATAACATCCAAAGGGATCCTACTATGGAAGTAAATGGCACACCAGGCCATAAATCTGGACTTTCAAAATTTTCATCCCTACTGTCAGCTGTAATTTCGTTATCAATTCATTGGCAATCGGTTTGGACGATACACTTCGTCATCGGTCCCTCTAAATATAGTGACTGAATTTTCCAGGAAGACGTCACAAAGCCCCACATGAGAATAACTAGTACCTGCGCCTGCTGTAATAGCAAGTACACACCGTGTTGAACAAGGATGGATATGCCGAAATCACTCCTGGTTAATTGGCCCTGAGATGGGCGACAGTCAGGTTAGTATCACACCTCTGTTGCGGTGTCTGCAGACACATCTTCGCTGGTCATCGAGGGTCAGTTCCAAGTGGGATCCATCACTGAAGACTATTCCAGTCAAAGGGACTCCAGGCCGAAGACATGTCTCGTTGTCCCAAACATCAGTGGGATACCAATCTGAGTATAGTCTGCAGCACCACTTTTTTCATTACAGGCCCATTTGATCGTCATCCATGGCAGCCTACAGGACAGCGGTACATCGGCAACACTCTCCTCCCTGTTTCGTTGCTGTTCATAGCAAGTCATCCTGGGCTTACCCAGCAATGTCGCTGGATTTCTTCCCAACTGATTATATTTGGTGCATCACGGTTTGGGCCCACCTACCACCTTTAACCCGTGTTAAATGGCCCGTTTACCAATTGCGGAAAAGATCGATATTGTGTTGATGTATGGCTATTGTGATCAAAATGCCCAACGGGCGTGTGCTATGTATGCTGCTCGGTAACCTGGACGACATCATCCAAATGTCCGGACCGTTCTCCGGATAGTTACGTTATTTAAGGAAACAGGAAGTGCTCAGCCACATGTGAAACGTCAACCACCATCTGCAACAAATGATGATGCCTAAGTAGTTGTTTTAGCTGCCGTAACGGCTAATCCGCACATCAGTAGCAGACAAATTGTGCCAGAATCGGGAATCTCAAAAACGTCGGTGTTGAGAATGCTACATCAACATCGACTGCACCCGTACCATATTTCTATGCAGCAGGAATTGCATGACGATGACTTTGAACGTCGTGTACGGTTCTGCCACTGGGCACAAGAGAAATTACGGGACGATGACAGATTTTTTGAACCCCTTCTATTTAACGACGAAGCGTCATTCACCAACAGTGGTAACGTAAACCGGCATAATATGCGCTACTGGGCAATGGAAAACGCACGATGGCTGCGACAAGTGGAACATCAGTGACCTTGGCGGGTTAATGTATGGTGCAGCACTACGGGAGGAAGATAATTGGCCCCCATTTTATCGATGGCAATCTAAATGGTGCAATGTATGCTGATTTCCTACGTAATGTTCTACCGATGTTACTACAAGATGTTTCACTGCATGGCGGAATGGCGATGTTCTTCCAACTTGATGCATGTCCCGCACACAGCTCGCGTGCGGTTGAAGCGGTATCGAATAGCGTATTTCATGACAGATGGATTGGTCGTCGTAGCACCATACCATGGCCCGCACGTTCACCGGAGCTGACGTCCCCGGATGTATTTCTTTGGGGAAAGTTAAAGGATATTTGCCATCGTGATCCACCGACAACGCCTGACAACATGCGTCAGCGCATTGTCATTGCATGTTCGAACTACTCGCTGTTGAGAGGAATGTCGTTACACCCATTGGCAAATGCATTGAGGTTGATGAACATCATTTTGAGCACTTATGGCATTTATGTGGTATTTACAGGTAATCACGCTGTAACAGCGTGCGTTCTCAGAAATGATAAGTCCACAAAGGTACATGTATCACATCTGAACAACTGAAATAAAATGTTCAAACGTCCTACGTTCTGCATTTTAATTTAAAATACCTACCTGTTACCAACCGTTCGCCTAAATTTTGAGCCATATGTTTGTGACTATTACAGCGCCATCTATCAGAAAGCGATAAAAGTGGTCCAACTATAACATTCATATTTCTTTACGTACTACACGAATATGTATTTAAAAATGGGGGTCCCTATTTTAAAAAAACGCAGTTGATATCCGTTTGACCTATGGCAGCGCCATCTAGCGGGCCAACCATAGCGCCATCTGGTTTCCTCCTGCAAGCTAGACAGGCGGTCACGATCAATGGGCCACGCTGTAGATATTGTGCTTAGAATGAGTGCCGAGAATTTCTGAGGACTGCTGTCCCACGAAGATTCAAGTGGCCAGCTGTGGTGTGAGCACATGCTCTAGGCTGGTTGCTTGCACCATCATGTAGTCCGACAGTAACAGAACTATACATTTATTCACTTCCTATTTTCCATCTCTTCACTTACAACTTTCAAGTAACTGGTTAACATTCATCATTAGTGCTCTTGTTAAGAAATAGGAGAAATAAAATTGAAGACAACATCAATATGACGATGAAAGGGTCCCTTGTGAGCCTCTCTGTACATGGTAAAATCCAAATCGTCCATTATGTAAACTGCTGTGCACACACGATCCGGAAAGTGAACTCGATTCCTGGCGTGCATGTCTCCAGCAGACGCGGATCAGCTATTGCTGCTAGCTGGAGACACTTCTGTTCTCAGTTGCACCAGTAGCGAGCCTTGGCGACGGCTCCCAATCGATTCTTCCCTGCCTTCCGTAGTCCTGTGTGTCTATGGCGCCTCATTTCCCTTTGTGTATCGATTCTCCTTGCTAAGCAACGTATCTGGCGGTGCATCGAGAAAGCAGTGGATTGCGGAGGGAACCAGTGCGACGAGGGCAAACTAACAGTTGGGAACGGCGGACCAGGACAACCAGCGGCCCGGACTACCAGCGGCAGCTATACGTCTTGGGTGCTTGTTTTGGTCATGACTTTAACGTTTCTCGCCTGCAGCAATTTTTGGGGAGACGGGGTCCTGTTGTATGAGTTCCATTCGACTCCACGTCCATTGGTTTGTGACTCAGACGATTCAGTACTGTGTGCGGCTGGATATTTAATGCTGCCTGACAATATTCAACTTGCCCTCGCCTTTTGCACCTTTATGCACAGTGCTCGTAGTACGAGAACGTCTAGCTTTCCCAGGTTTGGTGGCTTCCTGAAGGGCTTAATTTCATATGATTACTGATTGAGCCCCTCTTTTCGTTTATTAGTATTTCTTATTAATCGGTACCTGACCTGTGCTTTCCAGTGCCTCCATAAGAGTAATTTCCTGCTTTATTTTTTGTATGTGTAATTTAGTAGCTTAATTCCAGTTACAGTGGCCAAAGGCCGTTATTGAATCAATGTTATTTATCTTTTTATTGTATTCATGATTAGTTTGAGGGTTACCATGATTTATTTAAATGTTGGTGACCACTGTCTTTTTAATAAGAGTGTTGTTAATTGAAGCTTAGTCCTTTATTATTCTTCAAACAATTTTGTGGTTAACATAGTCTGAGTCTTCTTGTGGATGGCTACATGAAAATCTGATTGAGCTGAAATATTTAATTAATCATATGAATACTTGAGTCCAAAGTCAATTAAATTTAATTGTCGTATATCGTGCTTCAGGGAATTTTAGCAGTGGCCTTTATTTTTTATTTGTGAGGAAGCTGGTTTAATCCTTGTATGTCTAATAAGTATACCAACTGTGTTATAGATTTCCTTGCTTAAAGTCTTGTGTAAGCAGCTCATGGGCGTGAGAATCTGTTTGATTCCTGTTTTGTACAGGTAAGTGTGGTGTCACCGCCAGACACCACACTTGCTAGGTGGTAGCCTTTAAATCGGCCGCGGTCCCTTAGTATACGTCGGACCTGCGTGTCACCACTATCAGCGCCGCCACACGGCAGGTCTAGTCTAGAGACTCCCTAGCACTCGCCCCAGTTGTACACCCGACTTTGCTAGCGATGGTTCACTGTCTACTTACGCTCTCATGTGCAGAGACGATAGTTTAGCAAAGCCTTCAGCTACGTCATTTGCTACGACCTAGCAAGGCGCCATATTCAGTTACTAGAATGTATTTTGAACATATAGTATTGTGAATCATGTACCGTCAAGAGCGACGTTCATCATTAATGGATTAAAGTTAAGTAACAAACTAATTACGTCCACTTTCTGAATTCTAATTCCTTGTCATGTTCCAGACCTCACATCAGTATAGTTCTTCCCTCCTCACGCCAGCCTGTGTGAGCTAAAACGCGTGCATTTCGGCCTCCACTAGTAACACGGTGTTGGCTCTTCTGCCAACACAACATTGGCGACGAGTGTAAAAACTGTCTTCTTATCTATACTGCCCTGATTTCATTGTGTCATGGCTTCGCCACAACCTCGAGATGTACTGTCTGAATTTTATTGCTTACAGAATCAACAGACGCAGGCATTACTGGATGCCCTTGGACAGCTCGTCCAGGGTCAATGTGCACTGCAAAACGAAGCGGCAGCCGCCGCTCCACAGCTAACGCAACCACAACACGCAGTTGCACCACCCTTCAGACCTTTTGATGCTGCACTGGAAAGCTGGACGGAGTGGTCACGCCAATTTGGATTCCATCTCGCCGCCAACAGAATTCAAGGTAACGAGCGGCAGCCATTTCTTGTGTCATCCGTTGGTGTGCAAACCTACCATGTGATAGTCAAATTATTTCCCCGATGTGACGTAGCAACTCTGTTTTAGTATACCTTCTTTCGTACAAAATGTACGGCAGGTCAGACTAATCGGAAGTGGGTTGCAACCTTGCAAGGCCTTACTAGGGATTGTGCTTTTGAGTGTCAATGTGGACTCCCATATTCAGATACTATGCTACGTGATGCAATTGCACAGAACGTTTCAGATGTTCGTATAAGGGAACAGATTTGAAACTAGTCAATTCCTCCCTTCAACAAGTGATGGATATATTGGATCGGTAGGACACACTTGACTTTGCTCAGGAATCATTTGTAACTTCACCAGCCATGTGTCACGTTAACGGGTCCGCCGGGCGAGCTGCACGGAGCAGTAAACAGCCCTCGCGCCCGGCCGCGCCGCTGCTGCCTGCCTCTCAGCCATGTTTGCCACGCCAGCAAGCAAATGCAGTGCTCAAATCATGCCCGCGGTGTGCTACTAAAGATTCATGTGAGAATTGCCCGTGACGCCAAGCTATTTGCTTTTACTGTAATAAAAAAGGACATGTTCAGTTTGCCAGAAAAAGCTCAGATCGGAAACTCAAAACCACTCCAGGCCCTTTGCTTCATGCCGGAATTGGCATCGAACCAAGGATACTCAGGCTCGCGAAACTTCGCCCATGGAAATTCATGTCGTTCATTCCACTCTGCCCAGTGCCACTCTCTCTAACATTGACTGTGTTCGTCCCACAGACAGTGTGCATCGACATCGCCGGAACTCCCGCCAAGTCGCAAGTGATTTTGTACCAGTGTCAGTTCATGTTGCACGAGACAGTCGCTCTTGTCGTCAGCAGGACAATAAACTTTTTGTAGACTTGGACATTAATGGCAAAGTGATAGCATTCCAGCTCGATACCGGAGCTGCAGTTTCACTGACCAATCAAGACACTTACAAACTGCTGGGCACACCTCCGTTGTGTGCTGCAAATGTTCAGCTAACTGGCTTTTCAGATCAAGAGATCCCTGTGTTAGGACAGTGCAGCCTTCTTGCAACATACAAAGGACAAACAAAACTTGTGTCATTTTACGTCCTTCGTTCTTCTTCTGCAGTGAACTTACTTGGTTTCGATTCATTTCAGTTGTTTAACTTGTCTATAGTAAATCAGGTCCTATCAGTGAACCAGACTGTGCCTTCAGACAGTGTTTCTCGTCTATGTGAAGAATTGGCAGACATTTTAGCGCCCGGCCTCGGTTGCGCTAAGAACTGTAGAGCACATTTGGAACTGAAAGTAAACGCGCAACCGATATTTTTCAGAGCGTGCAATGTTCCCCACGCATTGCGTGATGAGGTCGCAAAAACATTACACGATTTGGAATCACAAGGTGTAACTGAACGTGTGCAGGCTTCTCTCTTGGCATCACCCTTAGTAATTTTGCCAAAACCTTTGGGAAAATTAAGACTTTGTGTGGACTTAAAGGCAACAGTGAATCCACAACTAGTGATTGCAACTACCCCGCCCAGAAGATCTTTTTGACAAACTGTGCCCGGGTAAATATTTTTCGAAGTTGGACCTAGCAGATGCGTACTTGCAAATACTGATAGACGGAGAATCCCAGCGCGTTTTGGTGGTTAACACCCATCTTGGTTTGTATCAATTCAAACGACTGCCGTTCGGGTGTGCATCCGCCCCTGCATTGTTTCAGCAATATCTACAAACTGTTTTTCCGTCGGTCCCTACTGCAGCAAACTATCTGGATGATATTGTGATCTCCGGAAAGACGGAAGAGGAACATTTAGCCAATCTCAGAACGTTATTTAAGGTCTTGTGACATAATTGTCTTCGCTTACGGAAGGACAAATGTGTGTTTTTTGCTAGTGACTTGCCATACCTGGGACATGTATTCAGTGCCCAAGGCATACATCCCAGTCCCACGCACCTCCGTGCCATACAAGACTTGCCTTCGTCGCAGAATTTGAAGCAGCTACAGAGTGTGCTGGGAAAAATCAACTATTATCTCAGATATGGGCCGCATGCCTCTTCCATTTCAGCTCCGCTTCTTCGCTTACGCCGTAAAGGTGTTCCGTTCGTCTGGACGACGGAATGCGAACGCGCCTTTCGCAAGTTGAAATCGGTGTTGCTTTCCAATACTTGCCTTACGCCTATCGATCCCTGGGAGCCCCTTTTGTTGATGGTGGATGCATCGGATTTCGGGATCGGTGCTGTGCTTGCGCACAAAGATGGCTCGCACGGTCGCCCTATTGCCTTTGCGTCAAAATTGCTCTCGTCTGCGCAATGAAATTATTCACAGATCGAGAAAGAAGCATTGGCTCCCGTATTTGGTATTACAAAGTTTCATGACTTCTTGTACGGTCGTCACATTACCATAATCACAGACCACAAACCTTTGACATCGCTTTTTCATCCGAACAAACCTGTACCTCCACGTACAGCGCAGAAATTCATTCGCTGGTCTATTTTCCTCTCGCAGTACCGCTACTATATTTTGTATCGGTCCATTGCTAAGCACGGAAACGCCGATGCGTTGTCCCGTTTGTCTGTTGCTGAGGATAGGGCATTCGATTCCTCCGAACTTGCTTGCATGTTCATTGATTCGGAAACCGATGACGTGGTCGAATCGTTTCCGATTGATTTTCGTCGTGTAGCTACATCCACAACTGCCGAACCTGTCCCTGCTACCGTTCTGCGTTTTGTTGCTGCGCAATGGCCCTTGTCAAAGTCACGGATCGGGGACCTGTTGGTTCGCCGATTTTTTGCTCACAAGGAGAGATTTTTTGTTCGACGTGGTGTTTTGCTGTTGCGTTCTGATAACGATCAGTCCAGGGTCGAGGTCCCACGTTCGTTACAGTCCTCTGTCTTAAAGTTTCTCCACCACGGACATTGGGGTATAGTGAGAACGAAACAACTTGCTCGTCAGCACTGTACTTGGTTCGGAATCGATGCCGCGATTACGAATATTTGCTCTTCTTGCATGGCGTGTGCCGAACAACAGCCAGCACCACCGCGGAAATTCTTTGCATGGCCGAAAGCCACTTCCCCTTGGCAACGCTTATACATCGATTTTGCTGGTCCATTCTACATCTACATCTACATTTATACTCCGCAAGCCACCCAACGGTGTGTGGCGGAGGGCACTTTACGTGCCACGGTTGTTAAATCCCTTTTCTGTTCCAGCCGCGTATGGTTCGCGGGAAGAACGATTGCCGGAAAGCCTCCGTGCGTGCTCGAATCTCCCTAATTTTACGTTCGTGATCTCCTCGGGAGGTATAAGTAGGGGGAAGCAATATATTCGATACCTCATCCAGAAACACACCCTCTCGAAACCTGGCGAGCAAGCTACACCGCGATACAGAGCGCCTCTCTTGCAGAGTCTGCCACTTGAGTTTGCTAAACATCTTTGTAACGCTATCATGGTTACCAAATAACCCTGTGACGAAACGCGCCGTTCTTCTTTGGATCTTCTCTATCTCCTCCGTCAACCCGATCTGTCACGGAGCACACACTGATGAGCAATACTCAAGTATAGGTCGAACGAGTGTTTTGAAGCCACCTCCTTTGTTGATGGACTACATTTTCTAAGGACTTTCCCAAGGTATCTCAACCTGGTACCCGCCTTACCAACAATTAATATTATGTGATCATTCCACTTCAAATCGTTCCACACGCATACTCCCAGATATTTTACAGAAGTAACTGCTACCAGTGTTTGTTCCGCTATCATGTAATCATACAATAAAGGATCCTTCTTTCTATATATTCGAAATACATTACATTTATCTATGTTAAGGATCAGTTGCCACTCCCTGCACCAAGTGCCTACCCGCTGCAGATCTTCCTGCATTTCCCTACAATTTCTTAATGCTGCAACTTCTCTGTATACTACAGCATCATCCGCGAAAAGTCGCATGGAACTTCCGACACTATCTACTAGATCATTTATATATATTTTGAAAAGCAATGGTCCCATAACACTCCCCTGTGGCACGCCAGAGGTTACCTTAACGTCTGTAGACGTCTCTCCATTGATAACAACATGCTGTGTTCTGTTTGCTAAAAACTCCTCAATCCAGCCACACACCTGCTCTGATATTCCTTAGGCTCTTCCTTTGTTTATCAGGTGACAGTGCGGAACTGTATCGAACGCCTTCCGGAAGTCAAGGAAAATAGCATCTACCTGGGAGCCTGTATCTAATATTATCTGGATCTCATGAACAAATAAAGCGTGTTGGGTTTTACACGATCGCTGTTTCCGGAATCGATGTTGATTCCTACAGAGTAGATTCTGGGTTTCCACAAACGACATGATACGCGAGCAAAAAAAATGTTCTAAAATTCTACAACAGATCGACGTCAGGGATATAGGTCTATAGTTTTGCGCATCTGCTCGACGACCCTTCTTGAAGACTGGGACTACCTGTGCTCTTTTCCAATCATTTGGAACCTTCCCTTCCTCTAGAGACTTGCGGTACACGGCTGTTGGAAGGGGGGCAAGCTCTTTCGCGTACTCTGTGTAGAATCGAATTGGTATCCCGTCAGGTCCAGTGGACTTTCCTCTTTTGAGTGATTCCAGTTGCTTTTCTATTCCTTGGACACTTATTTCGATGTCAGCCATTTTTTCGTTTGTGCGAGGATTTAGAGAAGGAACTGCAGTGCGGTCTTCCTCTGTGAAACATCTTTGAAAAAAGGTGTTTAGTATTTCAGCTTTACGCGTGTCATCCTCTGTTTCAATGCCATCATCATCCCGTGGTGTCTGGATATGCTGTTTTGAGCCACTTACTGATTTAACGTAAGACCAGAACTTCCTAGGATTTTCTGTCAAGTCGGTACATAGAATTGTACTTTCGAATTCACTGAACGCTTCACGCATAGCCCTCCTTACGCTAACTTTGACATCGTTTAGCTTCTGTTTGTCTGAGAGGTTTTGGCTGCGTTTAAACTTGGAATGAAGCTCTCTTTGCTTTCGCAGTAGTTTCCTAACTTTGTTGTTGAACCACGGTGTGTTTTTCCCGTCCCTCACATACTCGGCACGTACCTGTCTAAAACGCATTTTATGATTGCCTTGAACGTTTTCCATAAACACTCAACATTGTCAGTGTCGAAACAGAAATTTTCGTTTTGATCTGATAGGTAGTCTGAAATCTGCCTTCTATTACTCTTGCTAAACAGATAAACCTTCCTCCCTTTTTTTATATTCCTATTAACTTCCATATTCAGGGATGCTGCAACGGCCTTATGATCACTGATTCCCTGTTCTGCACTTACAGAGTCGAAAAGTTCGGGTCTCTTTGTTATCAGTAGGTCCAAGATGTTATCTCCACGAGTCGGTTCTCTGTTTAATTGCTCGAGGTAATTTTCGGATAGTGCACTCAGTATAATGTCACTCGATGCTCTGTCCCTACCACCCGTCCTAAACATCTGAGTGTCCCAGTCTATATCTGGTAAATTGAAATCTCCACCTAAGACTATAACATGCTGAGAACATTTATGTGAAATGCATTCCAAATTTTCTCTCAGTTGTTCTGCCACTAACGCTGCTGAGTTGGGAGGTCGGTAAAAGGAGCCAACTATTAACCTAGCTCGGTTGTTGAGTGTAACCTCCACTCATAATAATTCACAGGAACTATCCACTTCTACTTCACTACGCAATAAACTACTACTAACAGCGACAAACACGCCACCACCGGTTGCATGCAATCTATCCTTTCTAAACACCGTATGTGCCTTTGTAAAACTTTCAGTAGAATTTATCTCTGGCTTCAGCCAGCTTTCTGTACCTATAACGATTTCAGCTTCGGTGCTTTCTATCAGCGCTTGAAGTTCTGGTACTTTACCAATGCAGCTTCAACAGTTCACAATTACAATACCGATTACTGCTTGGTCCCGCATGTCCTGACCCCCGCAACCTTTGAGGCTGTTGCCCTTTCTGTACTTGCCCGAGGCCATCTAGCCATAAAACCGCACAGTCCATGCCACACAACCCCTGCTACCCGTGTAGCTGCTTGCTGCGTGTAGTGGACTCCTGACCTATCCTGCGGAACCCGAAACCCCACCACCCTATGGCACAAGTCGAGGAATCTGCAGCCCACACGGTCGCAGAACCGTCTCAGCCTCTGATTCAGACCCTCCACTCGGCTCTGTACCAAAGGTCCGCAGTCAGTCCTGTCGACGATGCTGCAGACGGTGAGCTCTGCTTTCATCCCGCTAGCGAGACTGGCAGTCTTCACCAAATCAGATAGCCGCCGGAAGCCAGAGAGGATTTCCTCTGATCCATAGCGACACACATCATTGGTGCCGACATGAGCGACCACCTGCAGATGGGTTCACCCTGTACCCTTCATGGCATCCGGAAGGACCCTTTCTACATCTGAAATGACTCCCCCCGGCATGCACACGGAGTGCACATTGGTTTTCTTCCCCTCTCTTGCTGCCATATCCCTAAGGGGCCCCATTATCCTCCTGACGTTGGAGCTCCCATCTACCAGTAAGCCCACCCTCTGCGACCGCCCAGATCTTGCAGACTGAGGGGCAACCTCTGGAACAGGACAAGCAGCCATGTCAGGCCGAAGATCAGTATCAGCCTGAGACAGAGCCTGAAACCGGTTCGTCAGACAAACTGGAGAGGCCTTCCGTTCAGCCCTCCAGGATGTCTGTCGCCCCCTGCCACACCTCGAGACGACCTCCCACTCTACTACAGGTGAGGGATCAGCCTCAATGTGGGCAGTATCCTGGGCAGCCACAGTCGTAGTCTGATCGGGGGATGTGTGGGACGAGCTCGCCGTCCCCAACAAACCCCCATCTGGACCCCCACAGTGATGCCCATTGGCAACAGCCTCAAGCTGTGTGACCAAAGCCAACACTGCCTGAAGCTGGGAGCGAATGCTCGATGGTTGGTTGTTATAGATTCATTCAGTGATTTTCCTTTTGTTGTCCGGATGTCTTCCACGACATCATCTGCCACCATCCAAGCGTTATCTGCTATCTTTTCCATTGAAGGTCTTCCTCAGACAATTGTTTCCGACAATGGCCCACAATTCATGTTCGCCGAATTTCAATCATTCTGCAAGCCCAATGGTATTCAACATATGACGTCCGCGCCGTTTTCGCCGCAGTCAAACGGTGCCGCTGAACGACTGGTCAGGACTTTCAAGTCACAGATGTTGAAGTTGAAAGAGTCGCATTCTCGGGAGGACGCGTTATTGTTCTTTTTGTATCGCTCTCAGCCCCGAGATGGTCGCTCGCCGGCTGAGTTGCTCCACAGTCGCCATCATCGAACCTTGATGTCTTTGCTACATCCGCAGCATCAGGTTCCTGCCCAGCGGCAGACACCTGCTTTTGCCCCAGGCGACGTTGTCCACTACCGCCACTATCGACGTTCACGGCGTTGGCTCGCAGGGCGCATTCTTCGCTGCCTCTGACGCGCTATGTATCTGGTTTTGGGGGCCTCTGGTGAGGGCGCCAGCATCTCAATCAGCTACGCCTCTGTCGTCGCACGGGCTCTGCCGCTCGCCGTCTCCTTTCAGCGACGGTGCCGTCCGGTCAACGCCCCGGGGACCCATCTACTGGCTCGCCTCAGCCCCAGGTGTTACCGACGCTGCCTTCCATTTTGCCCCATGGCGACGCGCCGCCGCCGCCGCCTGTTCTGCCGCCGGCGACGCCCGCAGTGGACGCGTCGCTGCAGCCGCCGCCGATCGCTTCCCGGGACCAGTTGTCTTCCGAAATGGCACGCTTGTCCGCTCCGGACCATATGTCGTCTTCGCCCGTCGGGTGCCCCGGCCCGATGGAAGTCGACCCTTCGCCCTCTCCTGTCTCTCTTCGGGCGCATACGCCGCATGTTGGCGTGCACCCTGAAGTAGGTTTTCAGGCGTTCCCTATCTTTCCGCGGTCCGAATGGCAGGGTGCGGGTGGTTCAGACTCGCCTGTTGTTAGGCTCGCCACCTCGTCGCATACGCCAACATGGGGTCCTCCCCACGGCGGACGGAGGCCTTATACCACAACCGTACGCCGATTTGCGGGGGAGGAATGTGGTGTCACCGCCATACACCACACTTGCTAGGTGGTAGCCTTTAAATCGGCCGCGGTCCGTTAGTATACGTCGAACCCGCGTGTCGTCACTATCAGTAATTGCAAACCGAGCGTCGCCACAAGGTGGGTCTAGTCTAGAGACTCCCTAGCACTCGCCCCAGTTGTACATCCGACTTTGCTAGCGATGGTTCACTGTCTACTTACGCTCTCATGTGCAGAGACGACAGTTTAGCATAGCCCTCAGCTACGTCATTTGCTACGACCTAGCAAGGCGCCATAGTCAGTTACTGGAATGTATTCTGAACAGATAATATTGTGAATCATTAATGGATTAAAGTTCAGTATCAAACTAATTACGTCCGCTTTCTGAATTCTAATTCCTTGTCACGTTCCAGACTTCACGTAATATAGTTCTTCCCTACTCACGCCAGCCTGCGTGAGCTAAAACGCGTGCATTTCGGCCTCCACTAGTAACACGGTGTTGGCTCTTCTGCCAACACTACAGTAAGCTCGTTCCTTCGTGACTCATTGTAATATACGCCAACAAACGGCATGATGGCCTGACGGTTATATGCTCTATTTGTTGCTGAGCCTCTGACTGTGTGACTAGGCAGTTGATTAGAGCTTGAGGCTGCCTTCAGTTCTCATGTTCCCTTTCGTTGAATAGAGATCTCCGATACGAGAGTTACAGATAAATTGCTACTTTTTTTTGTACCTTCAACATTGCAGTCTCTTATATATTGCTACTTTTTGTTATGTTATTTTAAGGGCTTCATTTGTAATAGTTAAACTGTTTGTTTGGGCCTCACGTATTTAGTGCTTTTTTTTTAACCTCATCAACTTGCCTTAACCTGCGACCGAGTTCTCTACAACTCACGGGCACGGGGATGTATTGATGTCACACGCCGTCTTGTTGTTTGGGAACTTCTGTGGTCGCCCACTTCATACTTCGTATGCCCTACTGCATCGGCAACACACTTCAAGTCCAACCAACACGAGATGCCTGCATCACAGGGCGTATATTCAGCAGGAAAACCTACGCCATCTGTATTGTCAACACAAATATTTACCGGCGGCAACAACACACCACAACACCAGGTCTGCACCAACAGCCGCCAGGTTCAAATGGTTCAAATGGCTCTGAGCTCTATGGGACTTAACATCAGTGGTCATCAGTCCCCTAGAACTTAGAACTACTTAAACCTAACTAACCTAAGGACATCACATACATCCATGGCCGAGGCAGGATTCGAACCTGCGACCGTAGCGGTCACGCGGTTCCAGACTGAAGCGCCTAGAACCGCACGGCCACACCGGCCGGCTTCAGCCGCCAGGGACCGCTACCCTTTCGTGGAGCCTGCGTAACAGGTTCACCAGAGGTTGTAGCTAGTCCAGGAACTACTTTGATACGCCAGGCACGTGATCCGGCAGATACATCAGACAAACGGGCTTTATAGGGCGGCGCACAGCTGGGAAAAGGCAGTTCGACGCACCGCTTGGAAGTATGCAGAGATGCCACGCCGGCAGCCACGGCTAGACCCCTCTTGTAGCTGACCGATGTCTTCCAGATGGAACTGGTATAGTCCACGAACATATTGACATTGTAGAATCGCTCCCCATGAAGAGTCGGGTCGTTTCTATTGTTATTTGTTATTTTATATATGTGTTGATACGCAGATACGCAGTTGGGATAGAGTCTGTTCTTCTTTTGGAGATTGTGTTATTGATTCGTTTTGGTGAGTCCAATAAATGGTTTTCGGACTTGTGTTTCCGCATTTACATTCTGCTAGAGCAGATACTTCAGTGGCGACGAGTTGGTTTAAGAGTTTTCCGCGTCTGCTCAGTTCTTGTGCGCTATGGCAGACTGTATTCCACGTATTGATGAACCCACAGCGCCAGTCATAGCGCTGTTGGAAAGTATGCAACAAACGAGCAAGCTCATTATTCAGCGTTTACAGGCGATGTCCACCCCTTCCCCCCTTTTGAGGTACCTCTGCAGGGGTCCCACCCATCTTCCCCGCTTCTGGGGCTCCGTGCAGCACCCCATGCATTTCCCAAATTCGATAAATCCGTTCGGCCTTGGGACAACTACGCGCCTTATCTGGAGCAACACATTATTGCTCATGATATCACTGGCGACGTTCAGCGTCACGCATTTTTGTCTCGCCTATGTTGGCCAGGAAGTTTATCATCATCTGCAACAGCTGCAGATACTGAACCTCATGCTCTCTAATACGAGGCATTGACGTCGAGCCTATTGGACTCTCAGGTCGATATAGCGGCGGCATGTCGCAAGTTCTTCTGTTGCCAGAAGCTTCCCGCGCAGTCATACAGGGAATGGATTGCTAACTGCAAGGTCTCTCCTGTCACTCTCGTTTTTCTGTGGCAACCCCCATTTCAAGCACTGTTATGGATCGGCATTCATTCGTGGTATGATTCTTGTCCATGCTGCAGATGATACCTAATTGGCTGATCTTCTGAATTTGAAATATTCCTCTTTAGACACCTATTTATGCATTATCCGCGCTCATGAGCAGTCCTTTCGTTCTACTTCCACCTTGTAGTTCATGGCGCAGGTCTTCGCCACCCGCCCCACGCGACGCCGGTTCACATCACTGCAGCCGCCACAGTGGCGCCGGGTGCCCCCTCCTGAGACTGCACCCGCCCTCCAGGACCAGGGCGCCGGTCTCCATCTGGACCAACGGCCGCCGCTGAGGCATCAGCAGCAGCAGCGACAACGTTCTGTCGTCAATGCTTTGTCACACACCAGAGGCAGGATTGCTGCTTCTGGAGAAGTGACCTGTTCTGTCTGCGGAAAGGAGGGTCACAAAGCTGAGGTCTGTCTTTCATCGTCATTGATGGCCATGGACCACATTGCTTTGGACGCATTCGACTCGGCAGCTGATGAGACGGACCCACTGCCGCCAATTTGCTTCATGCGAATGCTCTGACTGTGCGATTGAATGGCACTCCTCTCCCTTTTCAAGTGGATATGGGGTCCTCCATCACCATAATCGATGGGGATTCCCACCATCACTTGAGTTCACCACTGCCTTGTCCGTTCTGTACTTCCCTGAAGAGCTACAGTAATGATATCATCTGACTACAGGTTGGTTCTTGGCTAAGGTCTAGTACCTCATTCACAATGTTACAGCCCACAACAGGGTCACCTACTTATTGGGAATGGATCGTTTTCCCTTACTGGGCCTTGAGATACATGACTCGGGCCTGGCTGTCCAGTTATTGTCTGCAGAAAATCACTTGTGGCTTCTGGATGACCTCCGAGATGTGTTCTCTGCCACTTCTCTGGGAGTCTCAGTGTTTGAAGCCCATATCAAACTCCTCCCCTCAACAGTCCCAAAGTTTCACAAGCCTTGCTTGGTACCATTCACCCTCTGTGACAAATTACAGCAGGAGCTTCGTTGCCTAGAGCCTGAGTTATCCTGACCCCAGTCCACCATAGTCGTTGTGCTACACCCATTGGGGTCCTTGAGAAGCCAAAAACCTCTACTGGCGCTTCTGAGGATTTTAAGGCCACTGTCAAAGCTAAGTCTGCTATTGACTTCTGTCCCATACCCAAGGTTGATGACATCCTGTCCAGATTGGCTGGCAGAAAGGTGTTTGCCAAAATTTATTTGCAGGACACCTACCACTAGTTGCCTTTGGACGAGTCATCGAAAACGATCTTGGTAAGCCTTTTAACCTCTTCCATTACAACCACCTCCAGTTTGGGGTCACCAGTGCTCTGGCTATCTTGCAGCACTATTAGGAAACGCTGACAAGAGATATTCTGGGGCTGGCTAACTACCTTGATGACATCTTAGTCGCTTGTGTCTCCACCCCAGATTTGGCCTGGAACCTCCAGCGCCTTTTCCATGTTCTTCATGAGCCGGTTCACATTGCAACACGCAGAAATGTCTTTTTTTTGTTCCTTATGTGTACTGATCCGGCCAATTGTTGAGCACTAATGGCATATGACCAATGCTCCAGTATGTGGAGGCTATTCAGAAGCTGCCTTCCCCCCCCCCCCCCTTCCCCTGAAGAACATCTCCCAGCTTAAGTCAGTCCTGGGTCAACTCAGATACTACTGCTGTTTTATCCCACGTGCTGCACCTCTGGCAGAACACCTTCATTGCTCCTCTGTAAGAATGTTTTCTGGGATTGGTTGCTGTCCCTTATGACCCCACCAAGCCTCTCACCTTCGCTACTGATGAGTCAGACTATGGCGTGGAGGTCGTCTTGTCTCACATCATTGACAGAGTTGAGCGCCCAAATTATGTCTAAGGCCACTGCTTCACCTTACACACTGATCACAAGCCTCTTGTCTCGTTGTTCGTTTCCAGGCCGCAACTCTCCATGCCATCTTCTCTCTCGACCCTGAGTTCGATGCTAACTCAAGTGCCTGTTTCCACCTGTAAGACGCCGCTGCCAAGGCAATAACTGATTTGCCACTGGATGCCCAGCTAGTTGCACCTTGCACGGCAGATGACTCAACCCTCTGGGTGCTGATGCACCACGTTCAGTATGGTGCCATCAGACTGTCGTCAGCTGCTGCATCCGGAGGTTTGGCCTTCTGACACAGTGCCAGGACCTGTTTGTAAGTGATGGGGTCCTCGTCATCTTCAATGATAATTATTGTTGGCGGATTGTGCTGCAACCCTCCCTCCACCAGGGGGCCGTCGAGCTCCTACAGTTGGTCATTGGTGGTTGACTTGACGAAATAGCTTGCCTGTCAGAATGTCTACTGGAGAGGTATGGACCCCGCCATCACCCACATGGTGGCCTCATTTCGCTCTTATCAGCAGCACCAGTCGGCGCCCCCTCACCACCTCTTCCCATGACCTCCTGTCCATTCTCCGTGGTCCTGTTTACACTTGGATTTCATGGGCCTGTTCCTCGGCTCCTCCTGACTTATCCTTGTGGGCACAGGCATTGCGTTTCCCCGTGTCTCCTCATGTCCACCACGACATCGCTAATACCATCCAAACTCTTTCAAGTATATTTGCCATTCAGGGCCTTCTGGAGATGTTGGTGGCCCGCAACAGGCTGAATTTACCTTCTTGTGCACCTCCCATGGCATCGGGTTGGTTCATACTTCTCCGTTTTATCCTGCATCTAACGGATTAGCTGAACAGCTTCCCCATACATTCTAAGCCCAGATGTCGAAACTGAGTCTCCAATAATCCCTTGGTGACGCCCTTACCATTTTTCTGTCGTCCTAGTGGTCCACTGTTAAGGGTGGGTAATCCCCTTGACCTTTGGTAAAAATTGCTGTTTTGAAGTGCGCGCCGCAGCGCGTAGTGTGAAGCAGTCGCCTTCCGTTTCTGGCGGTGGCGCCGCTGTGGCAATCGCAGCTTTGGTGTCTCCCTCTAGTGGGAAAGGGGAAAGATTGCCTGTTCACGTGCATTTAAGGGGCGCTATCAGCTCGCCAGGAGGTCAGTCTGGGTGAGTCTGGAGTCAGTTTGGGGTCTGTCTCTCGTCCCCAGCTTGCTAGTCTGTCACTCGTCCGAATTTGTGAGGCAGTTAGTGTCTGTCTGTCGTCCGGAGAGTCAGTATGTCTTTCGTTCGAATCAATCTTTAAAGCCGGATAAATGAGAGTGTTCCCACTCCACCAGAAAGAGAACTCAGCGAGTGGTCGCCCGGTCGGGGCTTAGTTCCTGCATCTGAGTCTGCGCGTTAGGCCGCCAGTCTGCTCGAGTTGCTCAGGCAATGGTCATTGGCAGTTGGGTCGATCGGTTGGTCGGTCGCACACTGAGACACAAGATGACTTTTCCGCCTTGAATGTCGGCGCATTTGAGGTTGCCACGTGCGCCCTGTGGGCCGCGCAGTATAGCGAGGAGTAGTGGCTTCGCGGTCGACACGAGAGCAACAGGAGTCAGCCCACGACATTGGTCTGGCCGGTGCGAGCTGCGACGACGTGAGACGGGAGATCGGCGTGCCTTCCTGCGTCCGTTGAAGCGGCTGGCAGCGGACGCTTCAGAGGAGCGATTTGGGGGTTCTGCGCCAGGTCTTCTCTTGAAATCGCAGTTTACTAGAAGTTAAGTGATTGGTGATATGTTGTTTCATTTACTTGTTAAATTCTACTTGTTTCCTTGGTGAGGTCACCAGCCGCTTTATTTTGGGGTCGTCCCACCATTCTTCTCCGTTTGCCCACTCGCGGGAAAGTGGTTATTTATGAATTGGGTGGTCCGTTTCTCCCTTGTGGAGTAGGGGTGGGTTAGAGCAACCTGCGGTTCGGGTTGTTCGGTAATCTTCCTATCAATCTGCCGTACGTTGGTAGCTGCCTTTGACATGTTTGTCGGATTTGGTGTGTTAACGGATTTATTGCTTGGAGTGTAATGGCCAAAAATCTGAATTATGTTTTGATCTTGCCTATCATCTTGAGAGGCGGTATCTGTGTACTGTAGAGCATCTTAGTTTGATTGGCCAACCTTGTAGAATTTTATATAAGATTCCATTTTATAGGCTTTTATTTAAATGATCATATTAGTATATAAAGTTGCCATCCTTTCACTGTAAGGCTTTTCTTAGAGGTTAAAATCAAGTTGCACCTTGGGTGGCAAGTTAATATTTTAATTTCAGTGTTTGTACCATTTTCAGCCTTCCTATGGGGTGCATAGTTTTGTGCTTGTGTGAATTGTTAAAACTTTAAGTTTAAGGTAATTTGGTGTGTTGCAGATTTGCACCAGTGTAGTCATTCAGAGGTTATTGCGAGCGGTCGCGACTACGGCCGTGTCAAAAGGGGGTGGCAAGGTTCTCAGCCCGAAAGCTCATACAGTCAAAAAATTTTGTCTCTTTCTGCCTCTGAATAAATTGTAACTACATATTTAGAGAATGGCTTCTGATTATAATTTTAAACCTGTTGCTTGAAATAAAACGCTTTTAGGAACAAAATTCCCATTTGTTAAAGCAATTTGATTATGATTTCATCAGTTAGTCCCTGGTAACTACTTCCACGCTCACATAGTGTGATTAAATATGTTAATGTTCTTGATGAATCGCTAGTAAATAATTTTTTAGAGTATTCTTTGAAAATAAATCCACGGTTCACCCCTGCTGAATAACTTCACAGCCGCCCTCATCAGTCCCCTTCGTCTCTCCTGTTTATGTCTTCTCCCCTCCCAGCTCCGCTGTTTTCTTCTGCAGGATCTGGTCTGGGCGATGTTGTTCATACGGAATCGTCTCCGGTGGGTACCTGCCAGGCTCTCGTCGCTCATTGGCCGTGCTATGGCGGCAGTCACTGTCAACGGCCACACAGTGCTTTGGAGGCACACCAACCAGCTTTGCCTCCAGTGTGGTCTTTTGCCATTTCCATGGCTCTCGGTCCTTGGGGGTGAAGATGCTCCTCTCCCAACCCGACCTCCACCTCTGCCATCGCCTCTAGTCACATCGCTGGTGGACTCGCCAGTAGAAGTCCCTGCAGCCATGGAGGTGGATCCTGTGCCTGCGACCACCCCTGGTCTCCTGTCACCGATGGCCCTTGGGCCCGACGTCGAGATGAGCCTTCCACTCACCCATGGGGGAGGTGGAGTGGGAGTTCTACTGTGGCCACCCACTTCATACATCGTATCCCTTACTGCAATGGCATCCCACTTAACAGTAAACCAACATGGGGTGCTTGCATCACAAGGCGCATATTCACCGGGAAAACCTACGTCATCCGTGATGTCAACACAAAAATTTACTGGTGGCCACAACACACCACAACACCAGGTCTCCACCAACAGCCGCCATGGACCGCTACCCGTTCGTGGAGCCTGCAGAACAGGTTCAACAGGGGTTGTAGCTAGCCCAGGAACTACTTTGATACGCCAGGCACGTGACCGCAAATAGTTCCTTCAGGTACATCCAGGTACATCCGCCAAACGGCCTTTATAGGACGGCGCGCTGCCGGCAAAAGGCAGTTTGACGCACCGCTTGGAAGTACACAGAGCTGCCACTTCTGCAGCCACGGCTAGATCCCTCTTCTAGTTGACCGATGTCTTGCAGATGGAATTGGTGTAGTCGACGAACATCTTGACATTATAGGATTGGTTATTGTGATCGCTCCACGTGAAGAGTCGGGTATTTTCTATTGTTATTTGTTATTTTATAATTTTGTCTATCTGCGTTTGGAGATTGTATTATTGTTTCGTTTTAGTGAGTCCAATAAATTGTTTTCGGACTTGTGTTTCCGCATTTCTATTCTGCTAGCCCAGATACTTCAGTAACTTTTGTCATGACATGGGGATTGGCCTAAGCACAGTAATTCAGGTCATCTGTTGGAATGAGCAACATAAGTTCTCTTGTGTATTTTACACCCTGTGTACTTATTCATAATTGTATCCTTTCTCTCATAATATCTGGCTTATTAGAGTTATATATTTAATTTACTGTGCTGTACCAGCTTTTTCTCAACCATTCGGGATTCATAGTTTATTTGTAGGTGTTTCTTTGAACTGGCTTTTGCCTGTATTGTTGATGTACTGCTTTCACCTTGTATCATCTAGAGGCTCTATAGTGTTATTTATTTGAATTTTTTTCTTAAATTAGTAAAGGAAGTCTTCTTTTCTTGGTGTAACGTATTGTTAACCTTACTGTGCAATAACTTTTTGCTTCTTATGAAGTTTGTGATTCTACTATAAATTGTACCATCATAGATAGCTTCGTTGAGTGTAGCCTGAATGTGGGAATAGGCCCTGAGACCTCGTTTTTCACGTTTTCTTAATGTTAAAGGCTACTGTTCGTTATTGTGTACATCCCTGTTACAAATTTTGAATGTATTTGCTCTTTGATTGTCGTGTGTTAAGATGGAGTCTGGTCATTACTGTGTTTAATATTATTTGTTGTTATTTGAATAAATGTAATCAAACGACAAATGGCATTGCTACTAAGGTGCTTCCCGTCACGCAGATACGGATGGTTTTGGTGGCGCCGAGTAGACTGTGGCGGTGTCGGGGTCGGTGAGGACAGCAACAGTGGCGAAAGTGGTGGAGAGATGGCTACTGCTACTGCTGCTGTTGCGGCGGCTGCAACTTTGAGGAAGCACCCGAACACAACAGCGAGGGCAACAGGCAAGGAGACGATGTACAGACACACACGCACGTACACAGACAGAACAAATGCTCTACGATGCAAGTAAACTACGTAGATGAGTAGTTTCAGTACTAATATAACAAAATAACAATAATGAGTAGTTTTTCATTCAGTCTGACTCGGTCGCAGCGGTGGAAGTCAGATATCACGCAAGGAACGACTTCATAGCTGATACGACGCGTTTCGGAATTTATCCATCATCAGTTATCTATAAAACTGTCAGATACAAAAGTACTTTGTAAAAAGTATTAATTTATACTTTGATTGAAATCACTTGGCAAAAGCTATAATGCACCTACTCAGTAACGATAGCTGCACGTAGAAGTGGCGTTTGCAGTTGTATGTGAAATAAACATTCGCCGACTGCTGGCACAATCCCTCAGAGTGCGGACCAAGAAGATTTTCTTGTCACCAAGTGGCATAACAACATCTGTATTGGCGACCAGTTGCATCAACTACTGAACATTTATAATAGCGTGGTGTGGTGGCTGTCAACCAACATATTACAAAGGAAATAATCTTCTAAGATTAATGGAGAGTTACTGGACTAAACGGCGAGGTCATCAGTTTCACTGAATTATTTTCTTTATGCAGATGATAATGATTTTACATCGATACAAGTTTACACAAAATATTTGTCGAATTTGAGTATTACGTGGCGGCACACGTCGTAAAAAGTTACACTCAGAACAACTATTCAATATGACAAGCGACATAAAATTAAAATATTTTACAGCAATATGAATGTATGTCACAAATACAGGCAGTAAGACAAGGGGAAGAGAATACAATATTTTCGTTAAAACTAGAACAGTCCGACTGTTACACTCAAACCCGGTACGAGAAAATGCTTAAATCAAATACAACACCAATTAACTGATAATGAGCACAACCATTTTTTATGACACATAGGAAGTATTTTAGTGCAAACAAAAATCAATCGTAGCGGATTACACGTCATTTCCTTATTAAACCAACATACATTATTTGGTTTTTGTACCGTCAAACATAAAAATGTTTGCGTCTTTGGAAGCTTTACAATGCTATAGGCTCAAAGTACAATATATGAAGTGTAATCGTACATCTCAAACCATATATGGTAAATCAGATACGGGCCCGGTAGAAATTAGTGGAGATGTGGAGGTGGAGTGGGGAATGAGCGGAGGTAACCAGTAATTTATAAAATATAGTAAATAGTATTTTAGTATACATAAAAATCAGTCCTGGGAGATTACATATCATGTCTACATAAAACTAAGAAATGTTACTTGGTGCTTGTGCCTTGCATTTCCTTTTTTTTTCTTTTTGCTAATATTAGGAAAGCTATTTTCACTAACTGAATCTTTAGCATACAAAATATATGTGTCTAGTTGTTTGCAGTATAATTGCTTAAATACTCAGGCAGTTTATTTTGTACTACTAAGTTTTTTCTTCCAAACAGGTAAGTCTACACCCTTCCATAATCAGGTGCATTTATTTTTCTCACGTTAAAAGTAAGTAGAAAGCCTTGTCAGAAAACGTAGAGATACGTTTATTAAAACCAAAGTGTTTCGTTTCTTGAAATGAGACCAAAATCGTGACAGCTTAGGTTTGACTTGCAATTAATGCACTATACGCTACATTCAACAAAAATTATCTGTTGTTACATATTACTATTTTGTAGCAGATTAACATACAACGTGTTCTGAAGATATTTGCAGAAAGTGTTCACATAAATTTAATAATAAAATGATTATCAGACGTCGAAAATTCGACAACATCCTCAGGAAATGAATTTTCGTATATCACCGTAATAATCTGTTACACTAAATTGAACTAAAATAAAAACATACTGCAGTTCCTCTATAACACACTGTCCCATTCATGTGCCCTAAGTGATCAAAATCATCTGGACACCTGACTGAAAATGACTTACAAATTCCTGGCACCCTCCATCGTTAATGTTGCAATTCAATATGGTACTGGCACACCATTAGCCTTGATGACAGCTTCCATTCTCGCAGGCATACGTTCAGTCAAGTGTTGGTAGTTTCTTGGGGAAAGGCAGCCTATTCTTCACGGAGTGCAGCCCTGAGGAGAGGTATCGATAACAGTCGGTGATGCCTGTCACGAAGTCGGCGTTCTAAAACCTCCCAAAGGTGTTCTGTAGGATTCAGGTCAGGACTCTTTACGGGCCACTCTATTACAGGGATGATATTATCGAGAAAACCATTCCGCCGAAGGCCGTGCATTTTCAACAGGTGCTCCATCGTGTTTAAAGATGCAATAGCCATCCCCTAATTACTCTTCAACAGTGGGAAGCAAGAAGGTGCTAAAAACAACAAGTAGACCTGTGCTGTGATACTGCCACACAAAACAACTGCAAGCAAACTCCATGAAAAACACGACCACACCATAACACCACCGCCTCCGAAGGTTACTGTTGGCGCTACACACGCTAGCAGATGACTTTCACCGGGCATTCGGCACACCCATACCCTGCCATCGGATCGCCACATTGTGTACCGTGATGCGTCACTCCACACAATGTTTTCCTACTGTTCAATCATCAAATGTTTACGCTCCTTACACCGAGCTTGGCGTCGTTTGGAATTAACCGGTGTGATGTGTGGCTTATGAGCAGCCGCTCGACCATAAAATCCATGTCTTCTCACCTCCCGTCTAAGTGCCATAGCACTTGCAGTGGATCCTGATGCAGTCTGGAATTCCTGTGCGGTGGTCTGGATAGATGTCTGCCTATTATACATTACGACCCTCTTCAACTGTCGGCGGCCTCTGTCAATCAACAGACGAAGTCAGTCTGTAGGCTTTTGTGCTGTACGTCTCCCTTCAAGTTTCCACTTCACTATCACTTCGGAAACAGTGGACCTAGGGATGTTTTGGAGTGTGGAAATCACGCGTACAGACGTATGACACAAGTGGCACCCGATCACCTGAGCATGTTCGAAGTCCGTGATTTCTGCGGAGCGCCCCATTCTGCTCTCTCACGATGTCTAATGACTACTGCTGTCGCTGATATGGAGTACCCGGCAGTAGGTGGCAGCACAATACACCTAATATGAAAACGTATGTTTTTTAGGGTGTCCGGATACTTTTGGTCACATAGTGTATATTTCACAGTTCGCGAGTGAAAATGGAAAAACGTGTAAGATTACGCCTGTGTTCGATGTGGGAGGCACGCCTCTTAGCAGCTTCCGAATGAAATCGCATACTGATTAGCTTACGGGAGTCGCTTTCGGGAGCATATCGGTTCAAATTCACGTCCGAAATACTCATATTTAGGTTTCAGTACCTTCCCTAAGTCGCTGCAGGCAAATGCTGGCCTGGTTCCTATAAAAGAAAAACAATCCGATCTTGCGCTCAATTACTCAGGACCTCATTGTAGGCGGGACATTAAACAATCTTCCCTCCTTCCTCGTTCACGTGTTCCTGCCGAAGCGTAAGTCCTGAAGTAACTCTGAGGAACGACATGAAACGTCTATTTCTAAGGCAAAAACGAACATTCCTACATCTGAGTAATTATATAGGAACGGAGATACAGTAGGAGACAAACACGAAGTAGGAAGCGTACCAGAACGACGGATTTGATAAAAAGCCTGAAGAAACCGTGTTCATTTCTTAATGGAGAGGAAGGGAACAATGTGTCGCAAAGTGTGGCCGGAAGTGCATTAGGACAGAGCTGCTGTTAATAACGCTGTCACGGAAACAAAAACGAGTTGGCTGCGGCGATCACCGCTCGCGGTCAGGCCGTGTCAGATTCTCCCGGAGGTTCACCGGGTTGCCTACATCTCGGCGCTGACCGGAACGGCGAGGCGGTAATTCAAGTTGATGGAACGATCCGCGATCTATCACAGCTGTTCTTGCAGCCGGCTTATGCGAATGGCGGGCAGTTAAAACTTTCCGCTTCCTTCTTTCCTCGAGTACTGGTGAAAGCATGGGGTGGGCGAGCCATTGCTTTGCATTATACTCCACTGTCGATTGCCGGTATTTGTATGGACGCGTGTAATTAATGGTCCAACTTGCGGAGACGGGCACCACCCTCCGTGCCGCCCCGAGGGACGGCGCGGAGAATCGATTGCTGGATGAACAAAGGGCGCACACCCTCGCGGCCACAGCAACGAAATTCTGCCGTACTGCCTGCCGGCGAAAACCCCTCCTAAATCTCCCGCCACTTTTTTCTTCCACGTCGCACAGTAGTTGCCCCTCTAGTTCGATTGTAGACGGGAATTCGATGGCGTTCTTTAAATATAGAGTGAGAAGCTCCTGAAGATATGTGTTATTTACTGCGGAAAACTACGAACGTAAATCAGGATGGGAGGGGACCTCGGTGATAAAGGGTTCGGGTGTAAATTTGTAGTACACCGCGGACGGCGGCGGACTGCGCGAGACGCTGGAGAAAGCGATAATTCCGGCCGCGCGGTGAGATATTGCTGCGACGGCGCAAAAGTACCGCCCTAAACTCCCGCTGTTTGTTCGCGGAGGAGTGGCGCTCCGGCGGGAAACAAATTTCGCAGATAGGCGGTTCGCCCGAGCGGGATTTCACCGCAGATTACAAGTGGCTCGAAGATATTTGCGTGCGGAGTCCGTTTCTACAGTACAGCGGCAGCTTTCCAGTGCTCATTCCGCTCGTTCTGCTACCAGCACTTCCGTTCGAAAGAGATATGCGAGCTACGGCTTGGCAGGATCAGTGCAGGTTCGGATTACTGCTTTATTATACACAGGCATTAAGAAATGCGAGATACTGAATGCCGTAGAGACAGATCACTATGCCAGTGCCCTGCGTGTTCTATACCATTAACAGTACACCGAGGGGCATAAACGAGGACGAAGCACTACAACTAGTAGTTGAGTTGTGCCGCCAGACAGCTAAGTAATACCGTCTCCAATTGGGCGACAGGGACAAGTTTCTGCGTTGCGCATTCCCTTCAACCAGCCCCTTCCTCCGACATATCTCAATTCTCGACGATGAACGACTTTATCAGTTTATTGAGATGAACGTGACTTAACAACGAGGCAAAAAGTAAAAACTTTAATAATTCTTTTCTCTATATAGCTCTAAATGAGTAACTTACAGCTCAAAGCCGCAGTGTTTCCAACAATAACGTGATCGCTTTTCATTGTTTCATTGCTGAAAAGTGCAAAGCCATATCGTAAAAAATAACAAACGGAAAATATACTCTTTACATGACCGTTTACAATGGTAGAATGAGTTGCTTAATCTAATAACTATCAGTAAGGAACAAGCGTCTCCGTTACAGTGAGACTAGCATTGCCACATCAAAATTATGGAAAGTGATTTGGCTGACACCACAAGCAGTTGACATGATAAACAGACGTCGCAGGTCTCTGTTCGAGGCAGAACTCACGGAGTGTTGATTGAGGCGGACCTGCAGCTGATGGTAGTTTCATCTCGATGGTGCAGTAAGTTTTTAACCGTTCAACCTATGTTCGCAAAATCAAAATATGAACAGTCATGTGATAAGTGACTTTAGTTGCTGTTCTGAAGTTGTATGTTTAACTGGAACAATACCTACAGCCTTAGACGTTTCTAACTTAGATCAACAAAGTTTGTGACACATTTCTACGTCATCTCTCACCTTGCTGATGGTACGTAGGAGAGTCTTAGTACCCGGTTGTGAACTTAAACAGTGATGTGTTAAACACATTAAAAGTATTCTGAGTCGCGAATATGAGCAACCATCAGCTGCACAAAGAATAACAACGAAAACTCGCACCGGACCGCGACACGAACACGGGTTTTCCGCTTTACGCGAGCGGTCGCCTTTCGCCTTAACTATTTCATAGACAGGACCAAACCTTCGTATCTTCGTTGATCCATTATGGATCGTGGGACGACGGCTGGCATGAAATTCTTGATTCAAAAATTTACCAACAGCCGTATCTATTGTAGAAATTTATTTTATTTTATGAACTTCTATGTGCTACCAGTTTCGGTATTACATTGATGCCATCTTCAGGCCCTACTCGTCATAGTCGCCTGGCCGCCAAGAGCTGTTACAGCACGATTGATTCACGGATCCAGTTATACGGCTCCTTCCGTGTATAGCGATTTTACGACTATGACGAATGGGGCCTGAAGATGGCATCAATGTAATGCCGAACCTGGTAGCACATAGAAGTTCATAAAACAAAATAAATTTCTGCAATACAATACGGCTGTTGGTAAATTATTGCATCAAGAAGTTCAAACCTTCGTATGTCTCACTGTCACCTTCCCACAGTGCTTGCACAATTATGTGAGTCCTGTACTGAGAGACACTTATTTCGTTTTCGCGTCAGACTGCCTTGGCTTTTTGGTGAAAGACATTAGTGTAGTGTCTGTATTTGACAGTGTCTCCAAAGTTGGACGCAATGTTCATCACACATTCGCAGTTTGTGAATATGGTTCAAATGGCTCTGAGCACTATGGGACTTAACATCTAAGGTGATCAGTCCCCTAGAACTTAGAACTACTTAAACCTAACTAACCTAAGGACATCACACACATCCATGCCCGAGGCAGGATTCGAACCTGCGACCGTAGCGGTCTCGCGGTTCCAGACTGCAGCACCTAGAACCGCACGGCCACTTCGGCCGGCTTGTGAATATATTTTCTGATTCAACGTAGCTATAAATTAGCGGCAAACATTGCGCTTTGAACCTTACGTTATTTATTTATAACTCTACACAGAAAATAATTATTGAAATTTTTACCTCTTGCCTATTATTAAGTCGCGTTCATCTCAAAAAGTGAAAAAGATGCTCATCATCGAGAATGGAGCTACTTCAGCAGCAGGGGCGGGATGAAGGGAAAGCGCAGAGCAGAATCTTGTCCTACTCAAACCAATGGAGACGGTATTTTTTAGCTGTCTTGCTGCATGACTGAACTAACTACTCGTGATGGTCCCCGTCCGCCTTTAACACACTCGGTATACTATTGGTGGTATCTATCTATACGGTAGTCCGAAGGAGCATTCAACCCAGTACACTAATGTAATTGCTCTTATTAATTGAAATTAATTTCAATAAATTTGTTGTTGATTCTGATACTAGTTATCCTATCACAGAACTATTTACAGCAACTCCCTCTCGGCCCTACCTTCCTGTTCATAACAAACCCAATTTAAGTTACATCGTTTTCTGCTGCTGTCGATATTAATCTACACTCGTCTGACCAGAAATTGTTATGTTCTTTCCACTTCATTGCAGTGACCTCTCTTTCCAGCTTTACGAGCATATATTTCTATACTCACAGCTCTGAAGTCCCCCAAAGGACTAAATACTTCAGAACTCGAATCAAGAACAACTGTCTACATGAGTAACTTCCTGGATGTTCTCGGTGTAGCGAAGCAGCTTAAATCAGTACAGACAAGTCCTCCAGCGCAGATTGTATACCAGTTAGGTTTCTTTCAGAGTATGCTGGTACATATTTAGCAACCATATGCAACCTCTCGCTCGACGAAAGGCTGCCTAAAGACTGGAAACCCCAGCACTTGTCACAACAATGCTCAGCAAAGGAAATGGAAGAAATCCTTTGAATTACAGGCGCATATCACTGACGTTGATTTGCAGTAGGATTTCGGAACATATACTAGAGTCGTGCATTACTAATTACGATCTATTAACACTTAACACGGGTACAGAAAATATCTTTCTTCTGAAATACAATTAGCTCTCTATTCATACGAAGTAATCAGTGCTATCGGCAGGGGATTTTTAATTGCTTCCGTATTTACAGACTGCAGAAGGCTTCTGATACCATTCCTCACAAACAGCTTACAATCCAATTACGTGACCGCGGAATATCGCCTCAGCTGTGCTGTTGGATTCGTGATTTCTCGGTGACTGAGGGAAAGTCTTCTAGTAAAACAGAAGTGATATCTGATAATCCCGGAAGTGTTATAGGCAGTCTGCTGTCCCTATCTGTACAAATCATTTAGGGTACAATATGAGCAGCCCTCTTAGATTGTTTCCAGATTATGCCTTCGTTCACCATCTAGAAAAGTCATCAGAAGGCCGAAAACAATTAAAAAATGATATATAAAAAATATCCGTATAGCAGGAAAAATGAGAATTTAAGTAATACAAAACGAGAGGTCATTAGTACTGAAAGGAGTCCGTTAAATGTGGGTTACGCACTATCTCACGCAAATCTAAAGGCGACCAATACCTAGGAATAACAATCACAATCAACTTAAATCGTAAGGGAAAAAGAAAATGTCTTGAGGAAAGCGAATGATAGACTGCGTTTCATTGGAAGACCACTTATAAAAAATACTAGATCAATTATAGAAACAGGCCACTCTTGCTTGACCGTCCTCTTCTGGAGCATCGCTGTGCCGTATGGGATTCTTACCAGAGTGTATTAACGGAGGACAAGCTCAAAGAATTGGAGCTCGCTTTTTACAATTGCGAAATAGGGGAAAGATTGTCAGGGATTAGAGACATAAATTAAGGCGGCAATCATAAAATTTTTTTCATTTGTGGTGATATCTTTTCACGAAATTGCGATCACCGGCTTTCTCATCCGAGTGTAAAAGTATTTTGTTAACGCTCGCCTCCATACGGATAAATGATCATTGTAATAAGAAAAATTAGAGCTCCCACGGGAACACGTAAATGTTCGTTTCCCCGCTTTCTGTTGGAGAGTGGAACGGTGGAGAAATAGTTTGAAGGTGGGTCGATGAACCCTCTGACAAGCATTTAACAGTGAAGTGCAGAGTAATCATAGAGCTATAGATGACTAAGTATCCTAAAACATAAGGATCTTTTCAATTCGTAATTGTTTCATTAACTAACGGCGAAATTTCCATTATTTCTGCCAGCAGCATGACACTATCATCTAAATGCAAATGGTCTAGGAAATAATGTGGCAACCTCCCCTCCCCCCCTCCCCCCCATCCCCTCCGCACCAGAATGATGAGTTAGTTGTGGCTCGAAGCCTAGTTTTGATGGTATAATAAATTGGTCAAATTTAAAAAGCGTTTGGTTGCTTATTATGCCTACATAAACTCCCATCGTAGCATGATCCTTATAGCTGAATGCGTAATGCATGGGTCTGTATAGTCAAGAAATGACGAAAATAAAAGAAAGGTTCAAGAGTGAAATGGTTTTCTTTTCATTCTTTGATCACAATAGGAATTCTTTAGACGATGATCGGTTTCAGTCCGTAACGACCATCCTCAGATCTATAATATACAAATACATACACCTAGTGAGCAGTGTGTCATTCAACATAATAGAGCAATACGTATCACAATGCACTATCATACAACCAGGGAGATGTGCAGAAAATATGGTAAAACGTACCCTTTTTACACCATGTCCTAAAGTGATTAGGCTATAATGGCATCGTCAAGACATATAAATATAATCAGCATAGCATCGTCATAAAGATCTAAAATAAGGTATAGAATAGGCCGCATCGTCTACACAGTCATTATTACAACTAGCTATTGAAGTACAGTAGCTAACAGAAACCTGATTCCCTACATCATCCCTAGATGTCACTACTGTGAGCTACAGATTTCTGTTAGCTACTGTACTTCGGTAGCCAGTTGCAATAATGACTGTGTGGACGATGCGGCCTATTCTACACCTTATTTTAGATCTTTATGACGATGCTATGCTGATTATATTTATATGTCTTGACGAAGCCATTATGGCCTAATCAATTTAGGACATGGTGTAAAAAAGGTACGTCTTACCATATTTTCTGCACATCTCCCTGGTTGTATGGAAGTGTATTGTGAGACGTATTGCTGTATCATGTTGAATGACACACTGCTCACTAGGTGTATATACTTTTATATTATAGATCTAAGGATGGTGATTACGGACTGAAACCGGTCATCGTCTAAAGAATTCATATTGTGATCAAACACTGAAATAAAAAACATTTGACGGTATTGGATCACTGTTTGTATACGCGACCCTGTCGCATTTGGTTCAAGAGTGAGATTAAAATTCGAGGTGGAGGGATATCAATGATCACATTTGCTAATGGCATTGCTATCCTCAATGAAAGTGAAGAAAAATAACAGGATCTGTTGGATGGAAGAATAGTCTAATGGATAAAGAATATGTGTTGAGAGTAAATGGAAGTAAGCCGGAAGTAACGAGCAACAGGAGAAATGAGAACATCAAGAAACATGAAGTCAGAACATCATGAAGTAGACGAAGTTAAGGAATTCTGCTACCTGGACAGTAAAATAACACGTGATGGACGGAGCAAAGTGAACATAAGAAGCAGACTAGCACTGGCAAATGGGCGTTCCTGGCGAAGAAAAATCATAGGGCTTAATTTGAGGAAGAAATTTCTGAGAATGTAATTTTGGGGCACAGCATTGTATGTAGTGGAACATGGACTGTGGGAAAACCGGAACAGAAGAGAATCGAAGTAATTAAGACTGATGCTACAGATAAATTTTGAAAATCAGGTGGACTCATAAGTGAGGAATGAGAAGGTTCTGCGCAGAGTCGGAGAAGAAAGGAAAATATGGAAAACACTTACAAGAATGGACGGGATGATAGGATGTTATCATATCAAGGAGTAACTTCCATGGTACCAGAGGGAGCTGTAGAGTGTCAAAACTGTACGGGAAGGTAGAGTTTGGAATACATCCAGCAAATAATTGAGGATGTAGGTTGTAGTAGCTACGCTGAGATGAAGTGGTTGGCACAGGAGAGGAATTCGTGGCGGGCCGAATGACGCCAGTCAAAAGACTAATGACTAAAGATTAATAAATAAAATGTACCTTAACCGCTCATTTGCTCCTGGGGGTGGAGTGTTTGTCCGTCAGAATGTATTACAAAGAGGTGGTTAAACGTTGATGCTTTGAGGCAATGCACAAGAGACGTTGGTATGTCAAAGATGCTGGATATTTATGAACAGCATACTTTTCAACTGTAGTTAAGTTTTAATGACACTCTTCGGCTTGGCACTTGTGGCAGCATGCTGGCGTCAGCTGGTACCCATCTACCAGCACTAATTATGTACTAACTAGTATGATAACATTTGCCACAATAATGGAGAAAATTTGTTGTTGCAATTATAGAAGCATGGACAATTGATGATGACACATGGCGCCGAAACGCGTAGTGACCGAACAGATACATTAAAATGTCTCTAGCTGCAAAATCTGGCATTTTTGCAAAATTTGTAAAGAAGTCATTGCGAATATACAGTAAACAACTGTCCAGGGTAGAGGCCCCCTCAGGCAGACACTTTTAAATTGTGACATATACTTTGCGACAGTTCGTCTATACAAAGATACTATTTAACTTTCATATTCGACCAATAATCATCATCGTGTGGAAACTAGAGTCCTACTGGACAAAAATTAAGTTGAAATTCTGCCATGTAGTCGTCAAATCAACTACCCCACGTCAAGCTGAAGTGAATTACGAAGAGCAATAAACACGCAAGTCAACATATTTAGTTCAGAATTTCAGTTCCTAATGTAAGAGCTCCAAGTAACTGCGTAAAGCTTACTTTGTCGAAAAATTATGTTTTCCGTCAGTAGCGACGAAATGATTGGGTATCTGGATGAGAGAAAATATTTCTTTGCATTCGAAAGCAGTTGATTCTTTTTTCTGTGATAAATTCTGAGAAGGGCGCACACGTGAGTTAGCTTTGCCACAGCTGAGCCGCTTTTCGCCTCAAGCTTCTTACGAAGTGCGCCAAAGAGGTTTATAGTTGATGTTGGGGCGCAGATGCGCTGTTTCTCACATCCACGCTGCCTGTTGCCGTAACTTATTTATACTGACGAAATGGTTGGCACTGTATAACTCATTACTCGACACTAAAATTGTACATAAAACATTTAACTACATACTACGTGCATTAATAGTACTCCAGGTTCCAAACCCCTTTTACAAGTAGTATAATACTTAGATGTGCTGGTAACTCTAACAGGAATGTAAAAAACAAGAATACTGAAACAAAGACGGCTTGAATGCCGCAGGAATACCGAACAGACTGCAACGTCTTTCCAGACTTTTGCTTCATCGATACTGAACAATATGTCGTGCAACAGTGGAAAAGAGACAGAAACACAGAGATGAAAGCAGAATAAGATAAGGAATGTAACGGAGAAGGGGAAAGATAATTGTTACTAGAGTGTAAAAGAAGAACAAAAGCAGGATAAGATAAGAAATTTGAAAGAGAAGGGAAAAGAAATTCATACAATCCATTGCACCGTATCAAGTGTGTATGCACAGTGTGGAAGCGTATCATCACAAATGGTTCAAATGGCTCTGAGCACTATGGGACTTAACTTCTGTGGTCATCAGTCCCCTAGAACCTAGAACTACTTAAACCTAACTAACCTAAGGACATCACACACAGCCATGCCCGAGGCAGGATTCGAACCTGCGACCGTAGCAGCCCCGCGGTTCCTTAGCGTATCATCACTAGTTTAATCAGCAAAATAGTCGACTCACTACAAAACGATCCCTTTCGGCAAAAGTTGCTACACAGAACAAGATCGTGAAAATTATTAATTCCGCAGCATTCCTCACCCTTGCAGCAGTTGTCCTTCCGCACCGTCTCTCCAAACCACGCCACACCCCTCGCAGGGCTCGTGGGATGACAAAATTTTTAAAAATGTAAATTGGTATGTAGAGACAAAAAGACTGAAAACCCCGACATATTGCACGGATTAAATATATGTATTTTCTGCAAATTGGAGCTTTCGCATATGTGACAGCACACCTGCCTCACAGAAGACATCTCAAAGAAACAAACAGTGAATCAAGTAAGATTCTCCACCAAACGCGAAGGGTCAAGTAGAGGGAACAGTTCTTGTTGATTTCAAGTGTGCCACGTTTCGAAACTCATGTCAAGTAATGACAGTTCTCTGTTTGTAAGAAAGCTGTTCATAGATGTCAAAAGTATCTCCCCTCTTCGTGGTTCAAAAACATTCAGTGCAGTTTCCCACATTGTCCGAACACTACACGAGGCACGCGATTTCCCTATCTTTTGTAGCTACAAACAATACCTTTGTTGACCTCCAGGCCAACTTCCTTTCCTTACCCTGTTTCTGAAATTGGCTTTTCAGAGTCACCACTGAGTGAGCTGGGTTTCTGATGCAACTTCTAACTACTTAATAATAAACAGTGCATAATCCTACATTAACTATCACGAGGAGTGTATACAACGAAAAAAGTATCTTGAGGTTGGGGAATAACCATTTTAGATGTACCCCAAGGAATAATATAAAGTCAGTTCTTTTGCTTCTTCAACCAAAATGGATTGCCGTCATATATTGAAGCCGTTGAAACAGTCTTTCTGTTTTATGCTGAAGCAAATACTCCAATCAAGTCTGATGTAGGAAATTCAATATTCTAAAATGTTAATAATTTTTAGTTTTCATAAATTTCTCTCCAAATGGACTTCCATTCGGGTTAAATATAACACAGTACACGCAGTTCTCTACTGCCCAAATCTTGAACAGTCCATTAAAGGTAATGAATGAGGGCAAAATGACTAAAACAAGGGAATGTTCATGGGTTTTCATCGATAATAACCAGAACTGGAAAACGCGTCTTATAGAACTTCATAAGAGTCTAAGCTCTGCTGCTTTTCATTACTGGTAACAACAGTCTTTTGAGCTGAAAATGTCAGAATTGTTGACAATTATGAACTTTGCTAAAAACAGTCATTTACGCTTATAAAACAACCGTAACAGTCATAAATTAAATACTAAAAGAAGAACTGGCTACCACAATCAATCACTCAACCATGGTAAGTCCCACCCATAGAAGTTCCTGACGACCCGCACTGTGACGTGAAAAATATGAAGTTATATCTTACATGAACTATTATTTGTTATTTTTTGAATCATAAATGTATAGTATATTAAGAAAATTGTTGAGATGAAAAAAGGAAGCAGTATTTTCTCCCTATTAGACATCCTTACGAAGTCCACTTGCAACTTGACGGAAAGGTTGTCAGATCATATTAGAACATGACATGGTTTCCAACGCACAAAAATTTTATGGAATTTTCCAGTCGAGAAAACTGACAAACTTAGAAAACAACCACCAAAACAAACAAACATAACACGATGTTAATGCACACTTCCAGCTCCTCTTATTCCATAGAAAAATTTGTGCATATGTAATACCGAATTGAGTGAATGTGTGTGTGTGTGTGTGTGTGTGTGTGTGTGTGTGTGTGTGTGTGTGTGTTTGTAGGTATGTTTTAGTGGTTATATGTACGTGTTTTGTGGTCGTTTTACTTTTTGCCTTTGTGCGTATGTGTATGTGTGTGTACAAGCGAGTTTGTGTATTTGTATGTATACTTATGTATATCTGTTTCTCTCTCTCTCTCTCTCTCTCTTTGTGTGTGTGGGGGTGAGGGGGGAGGGGGGGAGAGGGATATATAAGTAATTGAGGCAAGTGGGTAAGATAGATTTCACTGAGGATTAACATTGATAACCTAATGAAAGTTGTTTCAGACTTACATAAAACGCAACCGTGTAAATGGTCAGCATGTTGCCATATTTTTCAGTGAGAAATTACCTCTCATTTTAAAGTGACACGTTTGACATTATAGCGAGGGATTGGAATTACACACATGAAAAAAAGTTTTGAAATCACCACGGTTCCCAGAACTTCTGAAGATAGACGTTGACTGTGGATATTGTACCAGACACAGTCCCTTTGACTCATCAGAGATGTTACTAAATCTGCCCAAAGATATAAACAACCATGCTCCTCTTAGACGGAGGGGGTCCGACTGCCGATCAGTTGCAGTCATGCCACCAGGAACGAGGTACACTGCTTGAGTTGTCTGTAGTTCAACCATGCCTAGATGATCAATAACGCGGTTCAATCAGGTCCGCATTCTTTCTTTGGGCCAGGAAGGCCGCTAAACAAGGGGAGTGTCTACGCGTCTCGGAGCGAACCAAAGCGATATTGTTCGGTCATGGAGGGTGGGGGGGGGGGGGGGGATACAGAGAGACAGGAACTGTCGACGACATGCCTCGCTCAGGCCGCCCAGCGGCTACGATTGCAGTGGATGACCGCTACCTACGGATTATGCCTCGGAGGAACCCTGACAGCAACGCCACCTTGTTGAATAATGATTTTCGTGCAGCCACGGACGTAGTGTTACGACTCAAACTGTGCGCAGTAGGCTGCATAATGCCCAACTACACTCCCGACGTCCATGGCCAGGTCCATCTTTGCAACCACGACACCATGCAGCGCGATACAGATGGGCCCAACAAAATGCCCAATGTACTGCTCAGGATTGGCATCACGTTCTCTTCACCAATGAGTGTCGCATATGCCTTCAACCAGACAATCGTCGGAGATGTGTTTGGAGGAAACACAGTCAGGCTGAACGCCGTAGACGCACTGTCCAGCGATTGCAGCAAGGTGGAGGTTAGCTGCTGTTTTGAGGTCGCATTATGTGGGGCCGACGTACGCCGCTGGTGGTCGTGGAAGGCGCCGCAACGGCTGTAGAATTCATGAATGCCATCCTCCGACCGATAGTGCAACCATATCGGCAGCATACTGGTGAGGCATTCGTCTTCATGGATGACAATTCGCGCGCCCCATCGTGCACATTTTGTGAATGACTTCCTTCAGAATAACGACATCGCTCGACTAGAGCGGCCAGCATGTTCTCCAGACATGAACCCTATCGCACATGCCTGAGATAGATTGAAAAGGGATGTTTATGAACGACGTGACCCACAAAACACTCTGAGGGATCTACGACAAATCGTCGTTGAGGAGTGGGACAATCTGGACCAACAGTGCCTTGATGAACTTGTGAAGTATGCCACGACGAATACAGGCTTGCATCAACGCAAGAGGACGTGCTACTGGGTATTAGAGGTACCGGTGTGTACAGCAATCTGGACCACCACTTCTGAAGGACTCGCTGTATAGTGGTACAACATGCAATGTGTGGTTTTCATGAGCAATAAAAAGGGCGCAAATGATTTTTATGTTGACCTCTATTCCAATTTTCTGTACAGGTTCCGGAACTCCCGGAATCGAGGCGATGCAGATTTTTTTTTTTTTTTTTTTTTTTTGTGTGTGTATTGGGCATAACATCCAAACGATATCTTTCTGAGCGCGAAAGGACTTTGATTCCCAAACTGTAACTTACTACTTGCTGCAGCAGAATCAGTGCGTCAAAGAAAATCCGTATTTCGACCAGGCACAAAGAATACTGAGATCAGAGAACAGCAACATGCAGTCATAGACTGTACCGTGAGAAAATGGGAAGTTTTCGGGTATTATGGGATTATGGAAATTTTTTCAGCTCATTACTACAGGCTATACAGATTTATTTCGAACCATGAAATCTGAAAACAAATAAAAACGACGAAACGAAAGGTATCTTAATAACAAAATGAACGGTTAATTTATGGAACACGGTTCATTGTGTAGTCGCTTTGAGGCAGTTGTAACTATTTCAACGATCGTCATTAAACCTCAGCAAGAGTTCGAATACACCTGATCTGTCCTTGATGTTCATCTTGAGATGTATGCTGCGGGAATGAATGTCTGAGTCTTCACATGGATAAACCTCTATTTGATATACAACCTACCTCATGCAGAGTCTATCAGTAGACTCATAGTAAGTGTCAACAAAATACTTTCAAATTCCGAGGGGAAATTTGGTGACTGAAATATTGTGATTATATTTCGCCGCAACGAAAAAGGCCTGTATTTTAATGGTTGTTACCCGAGCTTGCGAATCACATCAGCGACACTGCCTCCCCTATTACGCGATAATACGAAATGAGCTGCCCTTCTTCCAACTTTATCGGTGTCCCTCGTCCGTGCTATCTGCGCAGCAATACTCCAGAACAGAACTCACAACTGCCGTGCATGCAGAATCTTTAATAAAACTGCTGCATGTTACAAAGGTTCTGGCAACGAAACGCAGTCTCTGGTACTCCTACCCCACAACATTTTCAATGTAATCGTTCCAATTTAAGCTATTTCTAACTGTAATCGCCAGGTGATTTGCTGAATCGAGAACGTATAAATTTATACCTTTTATCGTGTAACCGAAATCAACAGAATCTTTACAGCAGTTATATGGAAACTTCACACTTTTTATTGTTCAGCGCCAGTTACCACTTTTGGTACCATATATATATCTTGTTTAAATCATTTGATCGTTTAATGATTGTACTATGCGCTAAACGATAGCGTCACCTACCTGCTGTCTAAGTGGGCTGTCCACATTATCTTTCATATCGTTCACACAGAATAAAAATAGGAGGGACTATATCACTTCGTTCGGGGACGTCGGATATGACTTCTCATTCACTCGATGGGTTTATGCCAGTTGCTACCAACTGTGAAGTTCCTGACAGGAAATTACGAATCCAGTGGCACTACTGCGGCAATACTCCATGGGCACGCAAAGTGATTTGAAGCCGCATATGAGAAACAGTACCAAGAGCCTTCTGAAAATCTAGAGATATGGAATTAATCTGAGATCCCCAGACAATGACACTCATTACGTAGTGTGTACAAAGAGGACACTCGTGTAATAGAGCAGTATCGGTCTTTCCGTGTACAAGCATTACCTCAGATTTCACACTGCGAACGCACGTTTCTTCCTGGTTGCAATATTACTGGCCAGACCGTGAGCCCACCCACGAGGATGCGAGCAATGTCACTTATAATCCGTCTTGATTGCAAAAATCTTTATTCACATGACCGGTTTCGGTTTCTCAAGAACCATCTTCAGATCTACAATTTCGGTTAGAGGAGTAACCCGATCACACACAGCAACCTTCACATGCTGCGTCTCGCGTACGTCGGCCGTCGTAATTTAATTTATTATTTATTGTTAATGTTGATTGTTGTCGACTTACGTGGTGGGCCTTAATCAAAATGTCATTTCATTCAATTTTGATTTACAATTAAATGCTTTTCCGAAGTTCTCCTTTTTAACAATATTACTCTTAAATTATTTGTTACGTTAATGAATGTTAGACTCGCTGGATCTTAAAACGTGAGCATATAAGTTGAACAATGGAATAAACTTATCATATAAATTTCCTCAGCTAGTCAGTTCACTTTAAAGCAAAAAATCTTTAGTTACTAATTACAATCGCGGCCCACACACGCGCGAGAGTATTTTTTCTTACCTCTGTTAACCATTGCCTTGTAGTCTGAGTCCTGGCTCTGGCTCTCGGCTGTCGTACTGAAAATAAGAATCTTAAAGCTACGTATTTTCTGCAGCGTCGGGCGGCTGTGGAGAAGAATGTATATTATGTTAATAGCAGGCGAGTTTTTGACTTCCACTAAATTTTATAAGTTAATATCGCCACGTAATGGCGTCGTTGGCTGCATCGGCCGCTGCGATTGTTGCACTGCAAATTACTCGAATGCAGGTTAATTTAAGGAAGGCGGACATGAAATCGGGATCACCTCTTACAAATTAAAAGTGAACAATAATATTAAATCAATATATTATTTGCTTAATTAGTACAAATATGCTTACATTAGCCAGCACTCGTAAGATGTCCGTCTACACGCAACAAAGACAAGAAAAGAAGTGAAGATGACTAAAAAATTAACAAAAGAGCGTATCTTGTCGTCTCTTTAGATCATTTTGTTATATTTCTTTGCCTTCGAAAGTTACACAGAGAAATTATTACAATACGGATACATGAGAAAAATGTATATTATTCAATTTTTAGATGTCTCTTCTTTATAAATACGGTTTTTTAAGTCTTTTCTTATTATTTTACTGGTTGCCCTATATGCGTCACATGTGCTGTGTGTGGACGGGATCTGAAGATGGTTCTCGACGAACAGAAACCGGTCATGTGAATAAACATTTTTGCAATCAAGACGGATTATAAGTCACATTGTGTAACCAGTGATTGCGGTATCCCACCAGACATTATGTCTGTTTTTGCAAAGGATGCGAGCAATCGATAATTATTTTGTGTCAAATTCTGTCCGAACAGTTCTCGTAGGGCACAATCTTGCCTATGAACCACCGTGCCATGCACAGCCGCTGGGCTTCACTGGATACGGGTATGGATACTGGCCTCACGAGGGCTGAGTGCACCCCGCTTGTCAACACCGCTCGCTAAACTCGGACGGGCACCAATCCAGGTGCCAGCCAAGCCCAGCAGCGCTTAACTTAGGTGACCTGAAGGGAACAGTGTTACCACTGTGGCAAGACCGTTGGCATCTTTGTTAATTATAGCTTGTATTTTCTAGAATCTTTAAACATTTCGAGACTCTTACTTTTCATGCAACTTTATTTTCCGCAACTTATGATGCAATATGTAAATTTAAATACACTACTGGCCATTAAAATTGCTACACCACTAAGATGACATGCTACAGACGCGAAATTTAACCGACAGGAGAAGATGCTGTGATATGCAAATGATTAGCTTTTCAGAGCATCCACACAAGGCTGGCGCCGGTGGCGACACCTACAACGTGCTGACATGAGGAAAGTTTCCAACCGATTTTTCATAAACAAACAGCAGGTGACCGGCGTTGCCTGGTGAAACGTTGTTGTGATGCCTCGTGTAAGGAGAATAAATGATAAAGGTCGGTTGTAGCCTATGTCGATTGCGGTCTATCGTATCGCGACGTTGCTGCTCGTGTTGGTCGAGATCCAATGACTGTTAGCAGAATATGAAATCGGTGGGTTCAGGAGGGTAATACGGAACGCCGTGCTGGATCCCAACGGCCTCGTATCACTAACAGTCGAGATGACAGGCATCTTATCCGCAAGGCTGTACCGGATCGTGCAGCCACGTCTCGATCCCTGAGTCAACAGATGGGGACGCTTGTAAGACAACAACCATCTGCACGAACAGTTCGACGACGTTTCCAGCAGCATGGACTATCAGCTCGGAGACCATGGTTGCGGTTACCCATGACGCTGCATCACAGACAGGAGCGCCTGCGATGGTGTACTCAACGACAAACCTGGGTGCATGAATGGCAAAACGTCATTTTTTCGAATGAATCCAGGTTCTGTTTACAGCATCATGATGGTCTCATCCGTGTTTGGCGACATCGCGGTGACGCACATTGGAAGCGTGTATTCGTCATCGCCATACTGGCGTATCACACAGCGTGATGGTATGGGGTGCCATTGGTTACACGTCTCTGTCACCTCTTGTTCGCATTGACGGCACTTTGAATAGTGGACGTTACATTTCAGCTGTGTTACGACCCGTAGCTCTACCCTTCATTCGATCCCTCTGAAACCCTACATTTCAGCAGGATAACGCACGACCGCGTGTTGCAGCTCCTGTACGGGCCTTTCTGAATACAGAAGGCTGCCCTGGCCAGCATATTCTCCAGATCTCTCACCAACTGAAAACGTCTGGTCAATGGTGGCCGAGCAACTGGCACGTCACAATACGCCAGTCACTACTTTTGGTGAACTGTGGTATCGTACTGAAGCTGCATGGGCAGCTGTACCTGTCCACGCCATCCAAGCTCTGTTTGACTCAATGCCCAGGCGTATCAAGGCCGTTACTACCGCCCGATCTATGCACCCAAATTGCGTGAAAATGTAATCACATGTCAGTTCTAGTGCCATATATTTGTCCAATGAATACCCGTTTATCATCTGCATTTCTTCTTGTTGTAGGCAATTTTACTGTCCAGTAGTGTATAAACTCACCCAGTGTGTGAGTGTAGGGAGTCTTATGAGGTAGGGTATTTGGAGACCCTCAAGCGTCGCTCGCCCTTCACTTAGCTATATATCTACTCCGTTAACCTTAGCTGTTTGTCGAAAGTATTTGCTGCAGTTTTGAAACCCGCTTTTCTGCAGCTCAGAACGCTGCCGCGCAGGGGCGCAGCGCTGGGTCCGCGGTCGGTGTGTCGGCAGCTGACACGCCTCGCCGTGTGTCGCGGTGGCCCCCCGCCAGTGGTGCTGACGTGTCCACTCAGCGCCACGCAGCGTCGGCCGCCCCACAAAACGACACAGAAAAAAAGAAGTAAAAGGAAAAAAAAAAACTCGCCGACCGGCGGACACGCCAGAAACAAAAACGAGCCGCCGTCAACATCGCATTGCTTTTAGCATTTTACTCCCGACTGCTGTTCGCCGTGTCAATTGCCACTTGTGAGTGTCTGGGCGATACGAGTAGATGTTTATGCGGACACGGCCGGCCGTAAATTGAGGCCTCGCCGCCGCGTTTCATTCACACAGTCGGCAGTGATCGCTGTTATGACGTACAAGCATTATGGTGCAGGAAAAGTGGGATGAAGGGACCAAAATACAAAAGAAGAAGCCCCGAGGACGTAAAACCACTCACCTTCAAATAAAACTGTCGTCCGGTCTGGACACAGAAAAACAAAGCTTTCATTGGTGCTGCTGCTCGTCGCGTGAACACGGCTAGGGGCAGACTGCGCTGCCGGTAGTAGTGCCATCTGGGGCAGCATCTCTGCAAAATGTGATAGGGTTTGTGCCAGCTAGTGCAGTTACTGAGTGAATAAGTATCGTCTCAAGTTTTCAGTCCGGCCCATTCTGTCTAACCTGAGCGTGTTGATGTTTAATCGTCATTTTATCTAAGGACAAGGCTTAATCACTGCTTTAATCAGGCATATAAAGATCGAGGCCAGTAATCAAGTATAACCACCTCATAACTCTGAAATATGATTTTTCTTAATTTATGTCCGTAATAATTCTACTGCATTTAAGTCTGTAATAGCCGATAACAAGTAAATTGTAGCTAAGGGCGAGTAATAACATATAATATGTATCAAAAACGAGAGGGAACTAAAAGAATGTAAGACCAAGTACGAAACGCTCAGATTAAAATACCGGGTGATCAAAAAGTCAGTATAAATTTGGAAACTGAATAAATCGCGGAATAATGTAGATAGAGAGGTACAAATTGACTCACATGCTTGGAATGTCATGGGGTTTTATTAGAACCAAAAAAATACAAACGTTCAAAAAATGTCCGACAGATGGCGCTTCATCTGATCAGAATAGCGATAATTAGCAAAGTAAGACAAAGCAACGATGATGTTCTTTACAGGAAATGCTCAATATGTCCACCATCATTCGTCAACAATAGCTGTAGTCGAGGAATAATGTTGTGAACAGCCCTTTAAAGCATGTCCGGAGTTATGGTGAGGGATTGGCGTCGGATTTTGTCTTTCCGCATCCCTAAAGATGTCGGTCGATCACGATACACTTGCAACTTCAGCTAACCCCAAAGCCAATAATCGCACGGACTGAGGTCTGGGGACCTGGGAGGCCAAGCATGACGAAAGTGGCGGCTGAGCACACGATCATCACCGAACGACGCGCGCAAGAGATCTTTCAGGCGTCTAGCAATATGGGGTGGAGCGCCATCCTGCATAAATATCGTACGTTCCAGCAGGTGTTTATCAGCCAGGCTTGGGAAGATGCGATTTTGTAACAGATCGGCGTACCTCTCACCCGTCACGGTAGCAGTTTTGCTGTCCAGAGCCATCTGTCGGATATTTTGTGAACTTCTTTATTTTATTTTATTTTATTTTACTTTTTTTTCTAATAAAACCCCATGTCATTCCAAGCATGTATGTCAATTTTTACCTCTCTTTCTACATTAATCCGTGGTTTACTAAGTTTTCAAACTTATACTGACTTTTTGATCACCCGGTATATTACAAGGCGATTCAGTTGCCACTATCGATTCGTTTCATTCAACACGTTCTACGTCTGTATCAAGAATGGTATCCAGACAGGCGATAGTCAGTTTCCGCTCGGAGCTTCAGGCAACTGTTAGCAAACCGAATCATGCTGTAAAAAATATAAATGAGTGTTGGACACGAGCTACATGGTAATTTTGGGCCAAGATTTACCTTATTTCTGCCATACTTATTCAAATGTCTCCAACCTTTCTTTGTGTAAATAGCGCTGTACTCATACAGGTTTTGGATGTCTCTGTAAGTTTATACTGTTTATAGCACTTAATCTCTCGTAAAAGGTTTAGAGGTTATACACCGTAAAATTGTTACTTCCACACGTCTACGTCTACACCTACATCACACTTCGCAAGATACCTAACGGTGTGTGGTGGCGGACGATTTTTATACCTCTAACTGAGACCTCATCCACTCGCGAATAACGCGTGGGAAGAATTATTGAAGGTAAACCTCTGTATTGGCTCTAATTTCTCGAATTTTCTCCTCGCATTCATTACGCGGGACGTATTTTGGTGGAATTAACATGTTGTCTGACTCTTCCTGAAAAGTAGACATTCGAAATTTCCATAGTAAATATCTCCGTGATGTAAAACGCCTCTCTTGTAACGTCTGCCAATGGAGTTTGTTGAGCATCTCCGTAACGCTCTCGTGCCGAGTAAACGATCCCGTAAGGAAACGCGCTGCTCCTCGTTGGATCTTCTCAATCTCTTCGATCAGTGCCGGCCGGAGTGGCCGTGCGGTTCTAGGCGTTACAGTCTGGAGCCGAGCGACCGCTACGGTCACAGGTTCGAATCCTGCCTCGGGCATGGATGTGTATGATGTCCTTAGGTTAGTTAGGTTTAAGTAGTTCTAAGTTCTAGGCAACTGATGAATTCAGAAGTTAAGCAGCATAGTGCTCAGAGCCATTTTCTTCGATCAGTCCTATCGGGTAGGAATCGCATTTAGACGAACAATATTCGATAATCTGTCGAAAAGCGCCTTATAAGCCATTTCCTTCGTGGATGAATTACATTTCCTTTATATTCTTCCTATGAATCTGAATCTGGAAGCTGCTTTACCCACTATTTGTTTTATGTAGCTTTTCCACATACGATTGCTGTGGTTATTTGCGGTAGATAATGTTTCTAGTGGTTTGTCATCCATAGCACCAGGCGACGTGTCGCAGTGCTTAGCTCACCGGACTCGAATTCGGGAAGACGCCGCTTCAAATCCGCGTTCGTCCATCCTGATTTAGGTTTCTCGTGATTTAGTTAAATCACTTCAGGTAAATGCCGGGATGGTTCCTTTCAAAGAGCACAGTCAATTTCCTTTCCCATTCTTCCCTAACGCGTGGGACCTATGACTTCACGGTATGGTCCCCTGCCCCAAATTAACCAACTATCAATAGTGTAGCTGTAGAGTAATGAACTTCTTTTCCTATGTATGCGCATTTAGTTACATTTATTTACGTTCAGGATCAACTGCAAGAGCCTGCAACACTCATCAATTTTCTGGAGGTCATTCTGCAAATCGTTACTATCTTCTGGCGTTGCTACTTTGTTATAGACGACGGCATCATCTGCGGATAGCCTTAAAGAGCATCTGACGCTTTCTATTAGATCATTTATAAATATTGTAAACAGTAACGGCCTGTGACGCTTCCTTGTGGTACTCCGAAAATTACCTTTACATCCGAAGGTCTTATATCTTTGAGGGCGATATATCGAGTTCGAAATGCAAGGAAGCCTTGAATCCAGTCCCAAATCTACTCCGGTACTCTATGAGCTCATTTTTCTCTTTCTCGGTGTCAGATGCCTTCTTGATGTCAAGTAACACGGCATCAATCTGAGCGCCATTGTTTACTGGTTTACTGCGCTGTGGATCTCATGGAGGAACAGAGCAAGCGGAGTGTCGTAGTATCTCTGTTTGTAGAATCCATGTTCATTTTTAAAGAGTATAGTTTTATTCTCCAAAAACGTCATCATTCTTGAGCATAAAACATGTTCCATAATTCTACAACAGATTGATGTCAATGATATAGGTCTATAATTGTATGCTCTGTCCCACTACCATTGTTCGGTAATGACCTGTGCTTTCTTCCAGTTGCTAGGTACCCTTCCTTGCTCAAGCAGTCTACGATAAATTACTGCTAGAAAGGCAGCAGGTTCTTTCACATAATCTTTGTAGAATCTTATACGTACCTTATCTGGTCCAGACGCCTTTCCACTACTAAGCGATTGTAGTTGATTTTCTCTTCCGCCATCGGTTATTTCAGTACCTGTCATTTCGACGTCCGTACGACGATTGAAAGGAGTGACCGTGCTACGATCTTCCCGGTGAAACAGTTTTGGAAGGCGGCCTCTTCTCTGTTTTCTTCCGTTTCAGTGACAGTATGATCACTGAGTGAATGAATAGATGATTTAGACCCAGTTACTGATTTTACATGCGACCTGAACCTCCTATCGTTATTCAGATCGGTTGACAAAGTTTTACGTTTTGAGTCACTGAGCGCTTCTCTATTGCTCTCCTTACGCTCATTTTCGCTTCGTTCGGTTTTTGTTCGTCAGTTAGGTTTTACTTATCTTCAATCTGTGATGAACTCTTTGTTAGGTAGCAGTTTCCTAACACGGCTATCAAGCCATGATGAGTCCTTCCCATCCTTTAAGACCTTACTTGGAACATACTCGTCGAATGCATATTGCACGAAACCTTTGAATATTTTTCATTTTTTCTCCATATCTTCGCCCTCATCGCCGAATATTTGATGCGGACTGCTCAGATATCTGACATTTGTATCCTGTAATTCTTGTTAAGCAAAATTACCTTCCTAACTTTCTTAGCATTAATAAAGGTAAAAATGGTCCTTAGTAGGCTATAATGCGATGGTACAGCCTACTACTGCTGCAACGCTATGTTACTGCCTACTGCGGACCATGTTTACGTTTATTAAGCATCCAGAGGCTGTTGATCCCCAAGAATACAAATTTTTTTAACGTTCTTTGTAAGACCCGTTGTCATAGATGCTATCACAGCAATATGATCACTGATACCTTCCTGTTCGTTAACTGATTCAGTAAGTTCAGGTCTGTTTGTTGCCAGGAGGTCTAAGACGTTACCCTCACGAGGTGGTTCTCTAATTATCAGCTCAAGGCAATTTTCGGACAAAATGTCCAGAACAATGTCACACGTACAGTTTTGATAGCATGACACTGCCTGTCTATACCTGGCATGTTGAAGTCACCCTTTAATACAGCGGCAAAATCAGGAAAATTATAACAGTATTCTGCAAGCTCTGTCTGAAGCATTCAACCACTAGAGCTCCTGACATAGGCGGTCTATAAAAGCATCTGATTACCGATTTTGACCGCTGGATGATACTTAACTTCACCCAAATTAATTCACAATCGGAACCCACGAAAACGTCGCTAGATTTTATCGAAATCTTTACTGCAATAATCACGCCGCCACCATTGGCGACTAACATGTCCTCACGATAAATACTCCAATCTTAACTTAGGATTTCGTTATGATTTTCAACCATCTTTCTGTTCCTAATATAACTTTTTCTATCTCTGATGAACGACGACGAACATTCTCTGAGGACACTGTGGCTAACTTATCAGGCAAATCGTCTTTGACCCCAAGGGAGGGTACATAAAAAAATAAAAAAATTAAAAACTGTGAACGCTGCAAATGCTCCGCTACCCAGTAGCCGCTTTCTCCCTGTAGTGCACACCTGACCTATAAAGGGATATCCTACAGTTCTGCACCCGACAGCGGAGATCGAGAAATTCGCAATCCATACCATCGCAGAATCGTCTGTTAATTTCGTCGTACGATGAAGCAGACTGTACAACTTGTAACTCAAGCCAGTCCTCATGAAGCAGACTGTACAACTTGTAACTCAAGCCAGTCCTCACCTGTATTTTTACCGTGAACCCGTTTACTAATGGTCACCCAAAGCTCTGAGAGGAATCGTCAGAGATAAGAGAATGACCCTCTGTAACACAAGGAGAAGTGTGACAAGTGCCAGACCAGGAATCGAACTCGGATTTCCCGCTTTACTTTAGGGGCTGTCTTAATCGTTCCAGTCTAGTCCAAATTCCCAACTTGTCACACACCTCTTCCGCAGAACCTCCGGTGTGCACCATCCTCATTTCTCGTATCATTTTGCATGACTCCCACAACAGGTCGGACATAGGGTGCACCTACACTGAAGATTGTATACAACATATGCGCCTTGACGGGAGCCTGCTAAATGCTGCGAGCAATAAGGACGTTGGACAGGGAGCCGCTACAGAAGTGGTGTGTGACAAGTTCGTAATTTTCGTTGGACGAGAAGCGTGATCGGATAGCCGAAGTTGTTGACCGCCCGCGTACAAAGGAAAAGCTGGGTTCGAGACTTGGTCCGGCAAAAATATTGACTAGTCACCTCTGAATTATTTCAAAACCCCCATGCGACAGCCGTCGACATTTGTGTTTCCTTAAATTCTTCAAATGTTTACATTCTCTGTGCAATTTTTTAGAGTTCTGTAAACTGTATTTCTTTTCAGTCCCATTTTATCGAAATTACATGCCCATAAATATAAAAATGCTTCTGATTTCCTAGGGTAATTACTATTATATGGAAATTACTTGCCGATAAATACAAAAATGGTTCTAGTTTCGTATAGTAATTACTATTTTATCGAAATTACATTCCGATAAATAAAAAATGCTTCTGATTTCCTAATTTCCTAGAATAATTACTATGATGATCCACAACATTATAACCATTGCCCTTCACGATATTAAATATCGACGGTGACATTGCGAGTACGTGACAGAGCATATATGCGGAACATAGATGAGAGTATCGAATGAAGAAACATTCTAACGATACGAAACGAAGAATGGGTAATCCACTTACATATGCGACAAGGGCACGTAACTGGGAGAATTATCGCACAGTCAGATTAATAACTCACGTATCCCAGTTGCTAACGAAAATAATATACAGAAGTAAAGAAAAGAACATTGAGGATTTCTAAGGCAACGATCATTTTGACTTTAGGAAATGCATGGCCACGAAGCAGGCAATCCTGACCCATAACAGAAGCAAGAATTAGCAAAAGTCAACATTTCGTGATAGGATCTGTAGACCAAGAAAACGTGTTCCATAATGTAAAATGGTGCAAACTGTACGAAATTTGCCGGCCGCGGTGGTCTAGCGGTTCTGGCGCTGCAGTCCGGAACCGCGGGACTGCTACGGTCGCAGGTTCGAATCCTGCCTCGGGCACGGGTGTATGTGATGTCCTTAGGTTAGTTAGGTTTAAGTAGTTCTAAGTTCTAGAGGACTTATGACCTAAGATGTTGAGTCCCATAGTGCTCAGAGCCATTTGAACCATTTTTTGTACGAAATTTTGAGAAAAATAGGAGTACTCTATGGTAGAAGACGACTGATATGAGCAAGAACACAAGGCGAAGAACGAAGTGCTACGATTAAACATGACGTAAGACAGGAATGCAGCCACTTGCTCCTTCTATTCAACCTTTAGACGGAAGAACCAATTACAGAAATAAAAGAAATGTTCAAGGGTGGAATTAAAACTCAAGATAAAAGAATATCTGTTTCGCCGATGACATTACTATCCTCACTGAAAGTGAATAATAACTGCATCAGGTACTGAATGGAACGAACAATATATTGAGCACAAAATATAAATTGAGAGAAAATCTAAGAGTGACGTGAGAAATGATTCGAAGCTAAAATGAGATTAGTGATAAACTTAAAACTGGAGAGCACGAAGCAGCTAAACTGAAAAAACTCTACTAACTTGGATGTAAAGTAACGTATGATGGGCGAAACAAAGGGAACATAAAAAGGGCATTCTCGTCGAGAAAAATTCTAATAGCATCCAACATTGGCCTTAATTTGAGGAAGAAACCTCCGAGAATATACGTCTGATTGATATCATTGTACGGAAGTGAGTCATGGACCATGGGGGAAACTGAGGAGAAGGGGTGTGGTGCTGTAGAAGGATGCTGGAGATCTGGAGCACTAATGAGAGTCGGTGAGGTTCGCTGCAGGATCGGTGAGGATATGAATATGTAGAAAACAGTTACAAAGCGAGCCAGGGTGACAGGATATCTGTTTACAATCATGGAGTAAATTGCGTTGTAGGAGAGGGTGGTACAGAGAGGAAAAACTGTCGGGGAAGACAGAGATTGGAGTACATCAAACAAGTAATTGAGGTCGTCTGATATAATAACAGCTCTGAGATGAAGAGGCTAGCTCAAAAAGGAAGTTGCGGCGGGTCGCATAACACCTCACCTACAAAGTGTGTCTTGACAGATTGTTATGGCAAAGCGCATGGTCGTTTCCTAGTCTGTTACTGTCGGAAGCAGCTATAGAATATACGATTAGACGACAGGGTGCTGGACTTCCACGCCGCCTCAGAGGGTGTCATTCGGATGCTTGCGCGCTGGGCTGTGATTTGTGACATCCCACGGTAAATCTCTGCTGATACTACAAAGACACATTTGTAGCGTATCTGGTGAAACTTGATCCATACATCCCAGAACTAACCTTACATGTCACACTCTATTCAAAATCCTATCTTCACAGCCACCCCTATAATTTCGACTGTGCTGTCATAGAACAGCCTGCCAATACCGGATACAATGCGTTGGACACAACTATTTTTCAATTTAGATTATTTTTACGTCACCCACTTCCCACCACCTTTTCCGCCTACCTCCATCTCACTCTCTGTAGTGGATTGTCATTGAATCCGAAAAATAAGGAGTGGCCTCTTTTTGTTTTTCGGGTAAGGCAATCATCTGTCTTCTGACTGATTTGATGCCACCCATCTCCTATGCCAGCCTCAGCTCAAAGTAGAACTTGCACCCAAAGTCCTCTGTTATTTGTTGGATATTTCCCAATCCCTGTATCTCACTATGAATTCTATGTACTCTCAAGCAGCATCGATGTTCTTCTTGTAGCTGTTTTCCATATGGTCCTTTGCTTGCCATTTATGCGAAGAACTGTCTCGTTTATTACGTCCATCCAGTTTTCAGTACCTTTCTATAGGGTCGCATAGTAAACCCTTCGATTTCCTCCTTTAACAATCTTCCAATTCTCCATGATTCCATAGACTCTTATGCTCCAAACGTTCTTTCTCAGAAATTCGATACCAGTATGCTACATTTAGTCAGGTATGCTATTCTTTTCTGTGCTAGTCTGCTTTCTAAGTCTTCCTTTCGTCGTCAGTCACGCATTATTCTACTTCAGGGTTGTCTAATTCCTTCATTTCGTTTACTTTTTGCTTCCAAATTTTTATCATTAATTTCCTTTCTGCTACTGCTCACTACACTTATCATTCTTTACTTTACTCCCAATTCATTATACGTGCTCATTAAATCGTTTATTCCATAGAATTGGTCCTGCCATTCTTCCTCACAGTGAATCATGGTAACAATCTCAGTGAAATGTCTGTGGACGCCCCAGTATAAGGAAACAAACTAAACGTCCAGGGGAATGATGCAGGCCATTTGTCACAAATCCAACAATCCTTTATTGCACAGATGCGAAAAGCACTAATAAAACACTACTGATTCCGGCAGTTATTCCAAAATTTCTGCAGTTGAAACAGTGGCTGATCAATTAGTTTAACGTTGCACCAATTTAGGAAGGACTAACAAGCAAGCAGTACAATCAAATATAACTCAAACACGAGCTTGGCGCTGGGAAAACAATGACAGAAATGATGCTAAGGACTAGAATTTCAACATCTGGCAGGACAAAGGGGATGCTTGACAGTAACAAATATAACTTACAAGAAGGTTAGTAACATAAACTTATCAAGTCAGGTATCTGACGAGCTGAGGCCCGTTAACTACTAATATCTTATACAACACAAATATCCAACAAGCCGGCAGAGTGACCGCGCGGTTAGAGGCGCCAGGTCACGAACTGCGCGGCCTCTTCCGCCGAAGGTTCGAGTCCTCCCTCGGGCATGCGAGTGTGTGTGTGGTGTTCTTAGCATTACTTTACGTAATGTGTAAGTCTACGGACCGGTTACCTCAGCAATCAATCAGAGAAACTTCTTGCGTACAATCGAGGTACTGACGTGGAAAAATACTAAAATATCATACAAAAAATTGAACATTACACCAATGTTAAAACTATTACGTTAAAACCAAACTTCAGAACGGGGAAACATGGAAGGGGAAGGTACGGCGGGCTAGAGTCTCAATAAGATAGTTTAGGATAACGGGTAGCCAACGGCCTTGCCGCAGTGGTAACACCGGTTCCCGTCCGATCATCGAAGATAAGCGCTGTCGGGCTGGGCTAGCAATTGAATGGGTTACCATCCGAGTGTTGTTGGCAAGCGATATGGTATCAGCCCTTGCGAGGCAAACTGAGGCGCGACTTGATTGAGAAGTAACGGCTCCGGTCTCGTAAACTAACATAGGGCCGGGAGAGCGGTGTGCCGACCACATGCCCCTCTATATCCGCATCCAGTGACGCTTATGGTCTGAGGATGACACGGTGGCCGGTCGGTGCCTTTGGGCCTTCATGGCCTGTTCAGGAGATGTTTAGTTAGAATAACGGGTACTACTGATTAAATTAACTTCCGATTGCTAGAGATAGAAACTGAACTAAAGACGGTTGCTGTAGCAATGCAGAAGATCGCAACGTCTCACTCAGATAATCTTATCATCGATAACCTTTTGCGATGAATATTACACTCCTGCACCTTGTGCATCGTCATTGCTTCTTCGGTGTATAGACTGAACTGTAGGAGTGAAAGACTACATACCTACTTTATGCACTATCGAATCCGAGCACTTCGTAGGCTTTCCATTTTTACTCTTATTTTTCCCTTCTGTTCTTGTGCATGTTGTATATTACCCTTCTCTTTCTATAGCTTACACATCTTTTCCTTAGAATTTTGCGCAATTTTAGACAGTAGAACGCTTTTCTTAGTGGGCAAACCTATGAATGTATCTTAATTTTTATTTAGTCTTGCTGCCATTATCAACTGAAACATCAAAACTTCATCTCTGTTGTTTTCTAGTATTTTTAAATATGACTGACTTTCCAGCCCTACCATATTTGCAGGTGTGTGTTGCGAATAAGACTGTTACCAATCAGGATACGGATATCAGAAACTATGAATTCGGATCGAGTGTCGACTTTTATCTACGAGGTATCCCCGCTCCTGTTCACAGTGGTGCTACAAGCGTCTTACCATCGCGTTAGCTTTACACTAAACACTAAACAGTATGTACCAGGTCGACTGAAACAATTATTAAGAGTTTCAGGGTTACGCCTTACATGTCACCTAAACCAGCGCTTATAAGGATTAAATACCGTCAGGACAATTACGATTCAATTTGGGATTCCGAAAATGTGAGAGTGATTTTGGTCGTTTTAAACTGTTTGTACGACTCATTCTCTTTAGTTAAACACCTCACCCCAACACTTTTCCAGTCATTTGAGGCCAAGATTGGTTGAAATAATTACAGGAGCTCTAGTGACAAGCAATTTTCCACTCCATAAACAGTCGTGGTGGGGCTGATTTACTGTTTCATAAATCGTTTCTTGTTATGTAACAGTACAACTGTGGGGCGGGTGACTCGTTTCAGAGTACTTGTATTTGTTTTCATTTCCTTCTTGTCACCAATCAGGATAGGGAGCTGCCTGTCTTGTATGGTGAAACTTGTTCTATTCCCGCACGGTACTGGTAGCTGACAGCACTAGTGTCGATGTTACTCGTTAGCTGCCTTTTGTGTTGTGTAGTTCTTCCTCGGTTTTGTTTTTTCCGCCAGTGTTAATTGTACGTTAACAGTAATACAGAGAGTGTGAAGAGTTGGCCAATACGTACCGTAAAATGAGGTGAATCCGATCAGGTGGTGTCAATCTGATCATTTACCGGTTTTTCCGCGTTTGGATAACTGGGCGTAGCACTTTAATAATTACATTGCAGCTGACCATTGTCGTCAATTCTTGACTAATCTATCAACAACAATGTCTTATTGAAGTGCACGCAACCAGCATATCGCACTGTCAGTAGGTGTGTGTTTCTTGTGCTACACTCGTCTAGTCAACACAACAGTGAGAAAACTTCGGCTGGTGCCTGTTACTTCCGAAGTCTAAATGGTAAGGTGCAATTTTTTGTTCATTGCTAATACATCTTAGTCACTATGCAGACCTAATTATAAAACTGTATTTTTGTAGGGTGAATTCGATCATGGGAGTATACCAAAAGGTTCTGGGACCAACACAGAAATCTAACTACAAACCAGAATTTCTTCTATATGCGGTGAAAGGTATCAAATCAGGAAAATTAAGCATCTGGAAAGCTTCAGAGCGATACACAGTTCAATACACCACGTAAAAAAATGGTTCAAATGGCTCTGAGCACTATGGGACTTAACATCTTAGGTCATCAGTCCCCTAGAACTTAGAACTACTTAAACCTAACTAACCTAAGGACATCACACACATCCATGCCCGAGGTAGTATTCGAACCTGCGACCGTAGCAGTCACGCGGTTCCGGACTGCAGCGCCTAGAACCGCACGGCTACACCACGTTAAATGACAAACTCAAGGAAAGGTACAAATACAAAGTAGGCGGCCAACCAACGTTAACCAATAGTGAGGAAAAAAGCCTGGTTGAAGGATTATTGTTTTGTGTGAAATGGGGGTTTCCTTTGAGGAATAATGATGTTAGGGACATTGCACAGGCATATCTCAATTGAGCATGGAGGATTGAAAAAGGATTTTGTGGCAATCGACCTGGGCACGAGTGGGTAAAATCTTTTCCGAAAATAAATAATTAACTTACGGTTAGAGTAAGTGATAATGTGAAGAGGGAAAAGGCAACAGTTACCCGAGAAACAGTGATTGATTATTTTAAAAACCTTGAAGTGACCGTTAGTGGTGTCCCTCCGTCCAACATTATAAACTATGACGAGACAAACTTTTGTGATAATCCTGGACAAGTGAAAGCAAAAGTGAAGCGAAGCACAAGACATCCTGAGAGGATAGTGAATAGTTTTAAGTCAAGTATCATTGTGATGATTGCTGCAGCTGCTGACAGCTCAGTCCCCCAACATACACAGTTTATAGGGAAAAATATCTCTACGATACTTGGACTGAAGGGGCAAAACTGGTGCAGGTTATAATAGGAGTCAAAGTACTTGGTTTGACCTAACAATGTTTGAATAATGATCTGTTGAAATTATCTTGTCTTACGCCCAGCAATTAGAGGGACCTAAAGTGATTATAAGTGACAGTCTCTCGAGCCATCTGTTCAAAAATGGTTCAAATGGCTCTGAGCACTATGGGACTTAACTTCTGAGGTCATCAGTCCCCTAGAACATAGAACTACTTAAACCTAACTAACCTAAGGACATCACACACATCCAGGCCCTAGGCAGGATTCGAACCTGCGACCGTAGAGTCATCTGTATTATAACGTGATTCAACAGTGCCAGGAACAGGACATTAGATTTATGCTTCTGCCACCTAATTCTACTCCTTTTTGTCAGCCACTTGATGTTGTCTTTTTAGACCTTTAAAATTTGCTTGGATAAATGTGCTAGATGGTTCTGAAAGAGAGAAAAGAGGAGTGGTGTCAAAATCCGAATTTCCTAAGTTGTTGAAAAAAACCTTTGAAAATATGGCTATCACGTCCAAATCAATTGTAATATCTCGTTTCAGAAAAGCAGGGATTTTGCCTTTCTGTCCCAATAACATCGTTTCCCATATTCCAGAATCAACCGATAACAATGCACATGGCACCAGCTCATCAGAAATTTCTTGGCCACCAGCCTTCGAAATTCCGATGGAACAGGTTCGCTCAAATGAAACAAAAGGAAATCTGCGCCAAGGAAAGCGTTTAGCATTAACTCCAGGAAAAGGAGTTGTTATTAGCGACTTCAATGAAAATGATAGTGACGGAGCTGCAAGCAGGGAGTCCCTTTCCCGAACACCTAACAGTGATCTGGAACAGCACAAGTCAAATGAAAATGAAGAAGTGGACAATGAGAAGGATAAAGATTGACATGAATCCAAAGAAAATGATTTCACAATAGTGAAATTTCCTACGAAACAAAGGTTCAGGCTTTTTATTGATAAAATTGAAGCATCTCTAATGACACCTATGAAATGACATTTCTGCGAAAGAAACTTCTTGATGGTAATGTTTATTTTGTCTTTCCAGAAACTGATGAGGCAACTAAGGTGGAAAGAGCCCAAATTATTTAAAAAGTTGTTCCAGAACGTAGCAGGTGAGGTAAATTTATTTTTGATGGGATGGATGATTATGAAGTTGAGTAAATACTTTTCACATTGATTAGACCTACAATGACTAGAAATTACCATTTGTTTACCAAATATCTTGAAATCAAGTGTTTTATAGAAACAATCTCAATTTTAATGTCCTTGTAAAATCTTTTTTGTTCTAGAAATTGTAAAATGTAGATGCAAATACAGCAATATATTTTTTTCAAAATCAGAATAGTGATCGGATTCACTCCACTGGAAGTCAGATTCCCTTCCTGCATACAAAGTACAACGGTGATCGGATTCGCCCCAACTGAGGAGGTGAAACCGATCAACATTTAACTTAAAGTAAAAAAAATTACTCCAGTTATAAACAAAAAATAACGTAATACATTAATATATCACCATCGAGGTTGTGAATATAACATACTGATTTTTTATTCCGATGTCACAACAATAAATGGACGAAATTTAAAAAAGGCCTTTTTGATCGGATTCGCCTCATTTTACGGTACCTTCTGTATGTGCCCACTAAATGCAATGTTAAGAGGCAAAAGGAAACTGAGCTGTTCTCGCAGTGACGGCAACTACATCACAGTACGTTTCGGTGATAGCGTGTTACAGGTTTTTCACTTTTGTTGTACCAAGAACAGGATTGCAGTGGGTGTGGATGGTGCTGGGTTAAGAGAAGAATGCATGCTCAAACAGGTTTCATTTATTTTCTTTTAACAACCTTGCCTTCCAGGAAGGACTGAGACACAGATAGAACACGCTACTACTAGCATCAAATTTGAAATAGTTGCAAAAATATTAAAATAAGAAATAAAATATATAATCTCAATGAACATCCAAGATAGAAATTAACTATCATTCACTTGTTTTTATTCTTAGAACATCAAATTCGAAAAGTTGCAATAATTTAAAATTAAGAAACAAAATACATAACCTCAATGCATATCCGGAATACGAATGAGGCATTAGTCACACGTTTTCCCTCTTAGAAAACAACAGGCACTAGAATTTAACAACATTACGCATCAATTGAAAAATATTATAATACGTGTTACACAGTCACAGTTCAGCTCCTGTACCATACTATTTGGTACCTACCAGCTTTCTTTAGAACAATTCAACGTATTATGACAATTCAACTTTATACATTTTTCCTAAGCTTATTGCTTATGGCTACTAATACCATAACAGAAAGGTCGTTACAAATACTCGGTTACAGTTCAGATTCTCAACTCCTGCGCGGTTACTAATACTAGCACGAAAAAAGATTACAAATGACAAACGGACAATAGTGATTTGGTCCGAATTTAATTCATCGCCAACACAGCGACATGAGCGAATGTTTATATTTACACCCTAATAGTTGATCGGCCGAAACACAAACACATCGAATGAGCCCGAAACGCTCAACACAAGGTATGTGTTATTATCACACAAAATTATAGTTTTCTTGATCAGACGTCAACACCAGAGAAAGTCTGCAATAGTAGTAATCCGGGTTAACGTGTTTAACTCCACCCAACCACCAAGGACACAAAGACGTGTACTAGGATAACTTCTTATGTGCCACACGCGCAACACGCAAGGGATGAAAAATTGTAAGTAGTATCTGACATATGAAAAGACCACAACATCTCGATATCTTAACTAGAAAACTCAATTAGATTAACGACCTAACTAACTGATGATGATGTTTTGTCTGTGGGGCGCTCAACTGTGCGGCTATCAGCGCCCGCACAAATGTCCAATCTTTAAACCGTCCAGTGTCGTCATTTTCACGAATGACGATGATATGATGAGTACAACACAAACACCCAGTCCTCTGGCGAAGAAAATCCCCAACAAGACCGGGATTCGAATCCGGTACCCCGTGATCCATAGGCAGCAACGCTTGCCATTAGATTACGAGTTGCCGACTACCTAACCAGTTAACACATTTGCCGGCAGTTTCGCCCATCAAGTCACTGCTTCGGCATCGCTGACAAGTACCGTAAAGGCTTCGCTTTTACTTTCAGTGCAATGCAAGGTTACTTTCTCCACGCATGTAGAAGCAGAGGTACCGCGCAACACCAGCGGCAAGAAAACCCTACAGGTTCGGAGCACTTGAACTACCGCAGAAGACAAGTTCGTCAAAATCCACCCGGTTCACAATACCCTCAGTACCTAGGACCAGATGTTTAGACACTTACAAATTTAGTATCCAAGGAAGAGTGCTTACAGGCAGACACAATATTTCATCCAAAGCGAACAGAGCACTCAGAGCAAATAATACTTTTCACTCTAACCACAACGTCATAGTGCCCTATCCTCTATACGACCATTTGCCATCATATGTCCACGACTCGGATTGCCACACCCAGTGTGCACACACGCCCTCGGTTCGCCTCACTTCACTGTGCAGGAACCGTTTACTCCCTCCTGGACGATGACCGGATTCCCTGTCTACTCCGCCTTGCCTAGCGTCATCCAACATGGCGCTGTCTTTCGCCGCTGGCGGACAACCGTTGTTCTCCAGCGGCGTGCTCTTCTCAGCCGGCCGCAGCGGGTTGTTCAGACATCGGCACCAGGTGTGACGCCGTGCGACACGTTTATGATTTTCACGGAGAAATGTAGTTTTCCTGGAAAGGGTGTAAATAGATATATTATTACTCAGCAAGCCGCGGGAAACCACGTATCAGACATAGAAAGTATCCCTGAAAAGCTCCTTAAATTTTGTCGATAGAGTTCGGGATCACCTTGTTTAGCACACAACGTTTTACCAGCCGTAAGTCGCCCGAAGACACTTCATCTATGCCCTCACTACCAGATTACATGTGAATAGAAGTTTACACAACCATCGAAGCATTACTCGGAACATCACTATTTTCTTAAGGATGTTGAGTGTGACGAAGTCTCGACATATTAAAAAAATATATGTATGCAGGCATATATATATACTACATATATATGTATGCATAGCTTATTGATCCAGTATTTGAGAATGAAGCACTTAGTAACTTACAACAAACAGTACACATAATTTCAAACCCTTGCGAATCTTTCTCTTGCTGACAATCTCCACAAAATGATGCAAGGAAAGAAGTTTATCGCTTCAAAATTTTCGCTGCTCTTGCAGTAAAACTGCCGCATGAACCAGACGTTTCATTATTTCTTCTTTATACTGAGTGCGTTCGTGGCACCTTTTGCAGACAGTGTACCGCTGAATGTACCAGCAAATTTATATCGTTGTACGACACGTATTTCAGGAGATATGACGACGCAAACATTGAGACGCGTGAAAAATTGCCGCATCGTGCATGAAGTTTTAACTCTGGATGAAACATATTTCGCTGATAGTGCCCATACATGTCTCTGAATGTACCTACAAAAATACATCGTTTTACAGCACATATTTCAGGATGTATGACGTCAAAAGCACTGAGCTTTGTGAAAATGAAAATGCAGAGGGAAATTCGACAAAACTGTGGGTGAAATGTATGTACAAGTACGTGTGAAATATTTCAATATATGTTAAATTGTGTTGACATATAATGACGTCAAAAACACTGAGCTTTGTGAATATGAAAATGCAGATGAAACTTGACAATGGTGTGGGAGAAATACATGTATAAATACGTGTGAAATATTTTAATATATGTTAAATAGTGTTGACATATGTATACACGCAGAGCCATGGGTAAGAAGCTCATTCTAAACCCCTGGATCGATTTCAGTCAAAACTGGTACAAGTATTATTTATGATCTGCAAAGAAATAACAAGGGGTAAGAACCACCAGCAGTCTTTTGTGGGATGATAACATGGGGAGAGGAAGGGTAACTGGACAGAGAAGAGGAGGAGGGAATGGACAGAGATATGGATGAGGAAGAGACAGAGAGTGAAAGAGGAATAGATGGACAAAGGAAGGAGGAAGGGATGAAAAATGGAGACAGAGGTGGTGGGGAGAGAGAGGGGGCGAAGCGTTCTGCAGAGACAGGGGAAGGGGGCGTAGGAGATCGATAAAGAGAGGAGGAGGAGGAGACGGAGTGTGGGGAAAGGAGGAGATGGACAGTGAGGTAAAGAGCAGATGGGCAGAAGGGAGAGCAGTAAAAGGATGGAGGCAGAGAGAAGAAGGAGATGAAAAGGGACAAGAGCAGGAGATGGACAGGCGGGGGTGGAAAGACAGAATGGTGGAGGAGATGGACAGTGGAAGGGAGGAGGAGACGGAAAGAGATGGAAGGTAGGAAAAGCTGGACTAACAGAAGATTAAATGGACAGAGAGTAAAGTGATATGGGACAAATCGCTTGTTGGTCTCTGTCTCGCGTTTCTCGATCTTTGACCACACGAATGGCTGGCATTGTCAACGCTTCACCCCACATTGCTGGATTGCTGGTGGCCAGCAATGGCCAGGTGCGGGAGAGGGAGGAGGGGGGGGGGGAGGGGGTACAACGTATGTAACAATCCAAAGTACTGTTATCCAAGATGGCGGTGATGACGTCATCCAAGATGGCGCAGAGGACGTCATCCAAGATGGCGGAGACGACGTCATTCGAGATGACGCATTTTGGCGGGAAGTTTGAATGTTGCTGGGAAACTGCCACGCCCCCTCCCCCAGAAAAATGGCTGTAAGTTAAAATTCCAAGAGGATAATGCACCACACCACATTTATCTCTACTAAGCAAAGAAAATCCCGGAAAGATAACTCACTTACCCTACCTCTACTACCTAAGTGACCCGACCGCCACTTCCTCTTGCGAATTGGCGCCAAGTTTGAATTTTTGCAGTAAACAAAGGTCACTTAGGGTTTCGCTACCAACTAAGAAAACTGTGGCAAACAAAGCCCTGCTCCACTAACCTATGTCACCCAGCCGCCACCTATTCCTAGGGGTTGGTGGTAAAAGGACTCAGCCTGCACTAGGCTGATGGAGAGAGCAATGAGTGTACTTTATTTATTTTGGAGCAACTTATTTAGGGATGGAGTATATTTATCACAGTAATACAGAACACACGCTCTGACATGCCCCACAGCAAACAGACCTGCAAACTACTACTACATAACTCATGTATAAGGCTCGACATACACGCTTGTTAATTGTAAACCGTCAAAAATAGCGCATTGCACAGCGGTGGAACTTCCGCAATGGCAAATAGAAATACACGATAAAACTGCTGTACTAGAATGTAGTGAGTCCAGTGTGCAAGATATCAAGCTAAGTATAATTTAAAGTCATGGGCGTTACGGGAACGAGTGTTGTTTTCAGTCAACAACTTTCCCGGAACGAAATGTTTACAATCTTGCTCCAGAGAGGATAGCAGCGATAGCTGACGAACAAAAGCCGAGCTGCGCTAAAATTAAACTGCAAGAGACGTACAATCCTACCATGCACATCCCGAAGTTAGGTGGCATGGGAAAATACGTAGAGAGTTATATTAGTAAAACTCGTTACCACAACGAACCCATGACAACGATAGAGGTGTTAAGCATATGAAACAGAAATTATCTATACCAGTCAGAGAGCAGTTAGTTAACGTCTCTGAAGATGACTTGGAAAGATTTCTAGCCGTAGTGGATTCGTTACATTTGATCCACGAAGATAGAAGGAATGTTAGCTCGAGTGACGATAGTCACCCTTCACAGCACGGCGTCAATGCTAAGGCAACGGCTACGGCAAGAGTAGCGAAAACAGAAAAAGGAACGGTTACCATAACGACAGTTAGTATAACAACAGTGGAAATAAGCAACCACAACAAAATGCGACGTACAAGAACTCAAATTGGAAAGTGTACGTCAACAGTTAGCAAGGGAACCACAGGAAGAGAGGCGGAGACGTCGTGGGACGCAACAATTCCAACTTCCAACAGTCTAAAACAATTCTATCTAAAGACTACAGGTGGACGAATCAACGGGCGGCTTAGCCGAGACAAAATTGGGGGCCACCTAACGGAAACATTCAATACAGATGTAATTCCGAGCACAATAATGTGGAGCAAAGGAACAGTCGTACGATGCAGCAGCATCAGGACCAGCGAGTTAGGATAGCAGCGGTTGTGGAGGGAAGCCAACCCTGCCCGTCCACGCCTTTAAACTAAAGTCGACCACCGCATGCCTTCCGGTTGCCGTCAAGGAGAAAAGAGGCACCTCTGTAAACATATTGCACTATGACGACGACCAGGATATGTGCAATGAACTTTGCGCTAAGTCGAAAACTTGCAATGAGACAGGTAAATCCGAAGTGCAAACTGCAGTGCACGCGAAAATAAGCAATGTACCGTTGACTATGATCATGGGCATAGGAGCAACGGCAAGCGTTGTATGATTTATACAAAGAATTACGTCAGGTATGCAGGATACTGTCATTGCCACGTCAAGGATGTAGAGTGGTAGGGGCTATTAGCGCCAAGTCGCAGGTGTTCAAAACACAGGTGCAGGTCGATCTTTTAATGAGAAATGAACCCTTTAAGTGCACGTTCCTGGAGATAAAAGATATTTCAGTAGCCTTGATCCTGGATTGGGATTTCATCAGAGGGAGGAACGTCTCGTCTGGAACCTGTACTGCGGACAATGTAAGAAAAAGAGTCTTACTGGAATCAACTGCCACAGTATTAGTATAGCAGACCTCAAATATTATTTCTAGACAGTGATCCACCTACTCAGGTTTACTGTACTTCACGCCTTAGTCAAAGCGACGAGATAATGATTGCAGAAGAGCTTATTAGTCAAAATATGGTCGAATTGGAGTGCATAGATATGCAGCAAAAGACACAGTTAACACATCGTATGTATACAAAAGTGTTATCTAAAAAATTGGGAATTATAAAGGCTTACGTATATAACATGGAGATGTACCCACGAGAAACATACTGCCGCGCTACATTGGTCGAAAAAGTAAGCGGTAACAAAGGAAATTAGGAAGCTGATCGAATGGGATATAATAGAGCTTTCCTATTCTCCACCTAGTGGTCCACTATTGGCAACAGAAAAGGCAGACTCTTTGAGGCTGTTCTGGATGCGAGAGATATTTATAGGATAGTCATACGTGTAGGCAGCAGGCCGGAAAATTGAGAAGGACGGCTCCAACGGTTCTGTGGGATGACATCTCTAACAAATATTGACCTTCGCTTGTCACATCGTTAAGATTTATAGAAGTTTATTGAATTACCTTGTTTACTTGTACGGAAATGTATTCCTATTTTTTCTAGTACAGGCCATTATTATGTAAGTAGTAGAGATAAGTTTTTCACTTCATGTGTCATTTAAAATGTGATGTTTAAGAGAATGCCTTGGGGGCAACTCAAGAAATAATTTATCCCGCTAGAAATTATCTGTTGCATTTGAAAAATGACTATCAAAAAATTTTCCAATTATTTTCATTGTATTTTATGTAATATTATGTATAGGAACAGAAATGGATTCAGTACTCCTCGTGGTCAAAAATGTATGTGGGAGGAGGGGAGGGGGGAAGTATTATGTTGTCCAGCTCCTCCTGAAAAGTGATGTCCCGAAATTTCAATATTAAGTCTCTCCGTGATCCACAACGCCTCTCTTGTAGCGTCTGCCAGTGGAGTTTGTTTACCATATCCGTAACACTCTCTCACCAGCTAAAAGATCCCGTGACGAAACGAGCCGTTCTTCATTGGATCTTCTCTATCTCCTTTATTAATCCCACCGGATAGGGATCCCAGATAGATGAACACTACCCAAGAATCGGGCGAACAAACGCCTTATAAACCAATTCTTTCGTGGATGATTTACATTTCCTTAACATTCTTCCGATGAATCTTAGTCTGGTGTCTGCTTGTCTCGCTGTTTGTCTTATATGCTCATTCCACTTAAGGTCGCTCTGGATAGTTGCGCCTAGATATTTTACGGCAAATAGGACAACGCAAATACTTGCAGCCACTATAACGTGTTAATGAGTATATTTTACCTAAAAAGCACTCCGTCTTCAGGCCACAAGTGGCCTATCAGGACCATCCGACCGCCGTGTCATCCTGAGTTGAGGATGCGGATAGGAAGGGCATGTGGTCAGCACACCGCTCTCCCGGTCGTTATGATGGTTTACTTTCATCGCAGCCGCTACTATTCGGTCGAGTAGCTTCTCAGTTGGCATCACGAGGCTGAGTGCACCCCGAAAAATGGCAACAGCGCATGGCGGCCGGGATGGTCACCCATCCAAGTGCCGGCCACGCCCGACAGCGCTTAACGACGGTGATCTCACGGGAACCGGTGTATCCACTGCGGCAAGGCCGTTGCCCTTATTTTACCTAAAGACAGTGCTAATTCTGAAATTAAGTTTAATGCGTTTAGATCAGTGAACTAATGTCATTCTGTAAGTGACACCCACGAAATGGATAAACTGGCGATATTTCTAAAGAGACTTCACATACAACACGAAAACATATATGCTAGACATCTTATGTGCGACAACGTACTACTTTGTGATATATTACCAGCGGAAATTATGTTATGAATGAATTGTGATGCCACTGTGGAAAATTTTCATGTTCGCGATCCCGGTCGAGATGCCGACGAAGTCTCCAGGAAACAGTGGTGATTTGCTACACCTCATCCGGAGGTTGCATTCCTGATCCTGCACAGTAATTGTCATCGGTTGCCTAGGGTGAATTTGCTGTCCAACGGACGACAGCACAAGCACAGGAGTGGTCCGCCGACCATACCCAGGTCATCGATGCCTCCCGCAGTCGACCACATACTGGTCATCTACACCACCCCAAACGATAAGCGCATTCCGGACATAAAGTCAGTCACCAACGACCGCATACAGGTCATTCACACCACCTTCTACCGATATAACGACCTAGATATTTCAATTGCTATTAGTTTATAAATGTGTATACGATGAACTTACAAAGTAACTGATGTGTATAACCTATAAAAATTAATGCCTTAAGAAACAAATAACAGAACTTCAGGACTGTGATCAATAACTGACAGTACCAGTGATCACTGGACATTTTCCTTACAATGAAGTGAATTAGTAGAAAACTTGCGTAGTACCTCACATACAGTAACCTGTATCTTGTATTTGTGTATGCCGAACATTTTTGTGTGCAAAGTGATCCGTGAACTTGAAAACTCTAAATGTGCATCCACGTACAATGAAACAATATTTTGTATTGATAGAGAATGAACTAGTGACTGAGCGTCATTAATAATTCACACTTGAAGGACTTACTTCTTGTGCTAAAGAGGACTAAACTTTTAAGAAATGACCAAATGAATAACGTCATTCGATTTGCACATCCATGTAGAAATCTGCCATGAGGCACCCAGTATCTTGAACATTTATGGCATTATTAATGATCTGATTTTTTATTTTGTGTTAACTTTAACTTGTAATATCATGATATAACAATTATCTGATTAAATGTTAACTGTCATACTGCGAAAGTCAGACACATCTTGTCCGAAGGCTTCCGTACGGATTTTCAGCTGGGGTTTCCCTTGGGCCGCGGTGAATGGGGAAGCGAGTTAATTATTCCTGGCAAATTATTATTTAAATCCGGACTGGCTGTGCTGGTCGCAGTATTTAAATGACAAATGTGCCGACACGATATTCACTCAATAACTCTAAATGGCCTTCAGCCGTAGTGAGAATATTACAATAACTACTTAGTGTACCTGCAAAACACGCTATAACACAAATGTTCCGTTGAAAGCTTCAAGCAGATCTTACAAAGAAACGTTGTGACGTCACCTGGAAAGCCCTACAAAAATTAAACTAAACCTATTCCAGGCCTGTGAATGTGAAGTGTAAAGAAAGTAAAAATCTGAGTGTGGCCAATCGACATATAAGTACAAAACCGACACTTTCTTGTGTTGTTTTAGTATCAAAGAGTAACTACAAAAATTAAAGACACTGCGGTTAACATGACTCCAGGCAATGGCTCCAAGTTGAAGTGGCTGTTTCACCGCCACACCCCTGACAGTTTCTCGCTGAGGTAGCACACTGCTCCAAGCTTTGTCGTGCCCGTTGTAAGCAGTGTCTCGCTGTTGCAGGCACACTTTTACGCAATTTTCGGCAACACCAGCACTAGTGCCAACAAGCAAGCGAGGTGACATAACGACTGTGCCGTGAGCCGCTAACTAGCGCTACAAATAATAAAGCGAGAATTTGATGGAGCGATCTTCTGCCAAGCCTCTCTCTATTTTGGCACGCATCATGTACAAGAGGCGCTAACTGCCATGGTCGAATGGCTATCTGGATTTAAGTCTGCTAGTACATACATTCTGCAGATAGTAGAGAAGTGGGCTCTGATAAATTGCGCACTTTATAAACTCTTTTACAGCTGCTGTATCTCGTCCAGCTGATGGTAGTGCAATATTACGTAATACAGGCAGTCTTGCAAACGCTGTTGCTTTAGTGGCGCTACAGATAATTTTCATTAATTGATTTAGTTTGACAGTAGTTTTGTGTGCATGTGCACTGCTCAAAACAAACAAAAAATGTCTCTGAGCACTGTGGGACTAAGGTTATCAGTCCCCTAGAACTTAGAAATACTTAAACCTAACTAACCTAAGGACATCACACACATCCATGCCCGAGGCGGTCGCGCGGTTCCAGACTGTAGCTCCTAGAACCGCTCGGCCACCCCGGCCGGCATGTGCACTGCTTTGAATGCCAGAGCACAGTACTCTTCAATAGAGAGAACCAATGCCAAGGCAGTCACGAAGAATATCTGCTTCTGTATCCTGTCCTCAACTATCTAGTTTCCCAATATTATCAGTTCTTTTGTTCACTCTCTTGTTATATTTTCTAAATGTTTGTTAGAAGTTTCGGTTATCTTCCAGAGAAACACTATCAAAGACCAGACTCAATTTGTGTTTCGGTCGCATTCATCTATGTGTTAAATGCATGTGGCTTTAATCTCCAGTTCTGGAAATGGTCATCTTTTATGAGTTATTTAGTGGCCATAACTCGTTCCTAGCCTTTCGTGTACTATGTTCGATAAGCTAGTGTCAGGCCGTTAGCAAAACCGGATCGTTTTAGCGTTAGGGTTGATCATAGCTCCCATAGAAAGTTTCAAAATGGTTGGTGATAGCATAGAGCCCGCAGTAGCCCATCATTTATTCCTTACCAACTGATACCTCTTCTTCTAAGGTACACTTGAGAATCGCCTGTTATTAACCATGCTATCCATCAGATTACACAAGATTTTACAAGGGATAATGACTAGAATTTAAGTAGCATGGCAAGACGCAATGCCAGATGCGTTAGTGAGATCAACATATTTTTCTGTAATCTTAGCTTCCGTTTATATCCTTGATCCGTACCGTCTTTAATTTTGGCTGGTATGCCACTCCACTGGCGCCACTAACTACTTGTACAGCCGATATCGATCTTGATCATAGGCCAGGGCTGGGGTATTTGGCAGAGGAATGCTGTGTACAGCTTGCCAGGCCGTGGTACCGGAGTTTGCGTGGTTCCAGGTGGCTGGGAAGTTGGTTTCTGTGGCACCCCTGCTGCCTAGGCGTGGGGCTCGTGAAGCCGCGAGTTAATAGGGGGGGGGGGGGGGGGGGTAGGACGTCAAACGGGCCAACTTGGAGCAGGATAGGCACCACAGGACATTTTAATTTCCATTGCCTATTCTTTAATAATTAAATTCATAAAACTTTGTCAGCATGACCAGTATGGATTCAGGATTCACACTCATAGCAGTGGAAGTTCAAATGCATGACAAAATAATTTTTTTTTACATGTGCAATTTCATCATTCACTCCCTATTGGCTGCATTTGTTGCTATAGGTACACTTTTCTTCATAAGTAAGAGCGATTCTTCGATAAATTTTGCACAGCATACAAGCCATACTTACAGGTGTGTAAAACTAGAATTTTCCAAACCTGTTAAAAACTTTGGTAAAAATTGAGATAATTAACAATAAAATTTGAGCTTTCTCTAAACAGGAAGTTTAAAATGTAACAGCTCATTCATTTTTTCATAAATTAAATAAATTCTAGTGTTTCGTACACCTGTAAGTATGGTTTGTATGCTGTGCAAAATTCATTGAAGACTCTCTCTTACTTATGAAGAAAAGTGTACCTGTGGCAACAAATGCAGCCGTTAGTAAGTGAAAAAATGATGAAATTGCATATGTAAAAAAAAATTATTTTGTTATGCTTTTGCACTTCCACTGCTATGTGTGTGAATCCTGAATCCTTCCTGGTCATGCTGACAAAGTTTTATGAATTTATTTGTGAGAGTATAGACAGTGGAAATTAAAATGTCCTGTGGTACCTCTCCTGCTGGAAGTCGGCCCGGTTAATGTCCTACTCCCCCCCCCCCCCTCCCCCCCTTAAGTTGGTCGGAGCCAAAGTTTTCTGGCTGGATTAAGTATTGATAGCTGCAAGTTGCGCTAAGGGCAGATGACGCCGCGTGCAACCTGGTCAATAAGGATCTCACCAACTCTTCAGGCTTCAACATTACGGCATCTGTAGATCAAGCGGTCAGATTGGAGGCAATAACAGTCTTGCTTGGAGTGCTGGAAGTCCTCCTACGCACCTCAGTGGAGTTAAGTGCTGATGTTTTATTGGTCTTATTATCGTAAGCCCACGCCTGTGTTAATGTTGAATTAGGCTCGTCACGTTCATTATGCCTCCGAGTGATTGTGCGAGCGGTCACTGGTCACTGCAACTGATTTTAATTTGTTTGTTACAGATCATATGCATTCCAAGTGTATCAAAACTCTCTGTTGTAAATTGAGTAGATGTAATTGGGACTACAATATAGTCTGTGTCGAAGGCAATACACCGTTAAAACTTGATGTGTCCTGGCATTTGCATTTGCAGGTGGTTGTAGTTCATGTTGTCAGTTTTCATGTAATATTAAGGAGCGTCGTGACTTGTATGTGTAACCACTTCCGCAACAAGTTAACATTTCTTACAGCTTAGATATCGTCGTCTGTAGCCTTATTTGGGCAGATTACTGTCTCCTTTCTGATGCATGTTGTCAGGGTAATTCTGACAGCGGACGGCGCGTTCCTGTTTCCTGGGACCAGAGCAAAGATGTGTTTTCTTCCGTCTGTAGTGACACTTCCATCGTCGCACGGTGTCTAGGTTTGCCTACAGCCAGGCGCCTCTATCAGCTGCCTAGTGTCAGCTCAAGCTAAGTAAAGTTGATCGTTTTTGTACGTGCCACCCTAGAGTGACACCCAGTTAATGCCGGAACCCTTGATCTATTCAAATATTGTGAATTGAGCAAGCACACAAGCCTTAAGGCGTGTTCGGCAAGTTGGCAGTTCCTTGTGACTATATTTACCCTTTAACCACTCGTTTAAATCTTGCATGACCTATTCGCTAGTTGTGAAGCGTGTCGAGCTTTTAAGACTCCTGCTTATTAGTAAGAATTGTGTAATTATTTTATCCGCACTCATTAGCTATCTCCATTCATCGTCAAAAACCTGCGTGATTTCTGCCAGTTAGCTGTGATAACTGGTTGCTGTAACTTGTTACCTTTCTTGTATTGTGAGGGATGGTATACTTATTTAAGTGTCGTTATTAATGTGTACCAGCTGCAAGTCAGATTTAAATTGTACACCTCTCCGGCTTTTCATGTATTTTAGGGTATTGCGTATTTTACTACTTAAGACATTTCATTAAGGTTCATAAATTGTAAAAGGCTTTCCGACAACCACAATCAGCGGTGCGACTTGTTATCCTTTCACTATTTTTGCCTGGCGTTGTCTACTTGTTTTAAGTTTTATCCATGGTTGGGAATTGTCAATAACTTTAAAGGCAGTCTTTTTAATTCATTTTAGCGGTAAAAAACAGTTTGTTGAACCAGCTTAAGCTCACACCTAGATGGTTTGATTTGTTATTTGTATTTGGGGACTTATGTATATTCCTGGTTTTAATACCTGTTCCCAGTGGTATATATTTCCACGGGTTTTTATTAATGAATTCATCCTATTCACGTTCTTTAAATTAATATGAGCTTTGTTATTCATTTTGACAACGTTTTTAATTTGTAATCATAAATATTGTTGTTAAGCAATAAATTGTTCTCCATGATATGACAAATGACAAAATATGTGGTTCCACCTTTCAAGTGTTTCTCCTTAAAATTATCCCAACACTTGTTGTGAGGCATCAATCCTGCTTTGATAAAAAGCAGTAACTGTAATTCTTTCGAAAACCAGGTTGTTTGAGTAGTGTTAATTTGTCAATTAATTGTTGAATTTGGTTTAGCAATAATCTTTCTAATTTATAAACTACACTACGTTGTGATGTGGTCTGTAATGTGACCGTTCGTTGACGTCTGTGCCAGGTTCTTTTGGCAATTATCACTTTTGGAGCCCTAAGTTTAGTTGCTCGTTTTCCAGTAATCAGATTCATAATACACAGCTGTAACAGCTGAAGCCCACGTTTTTATAACCGGGTACATTGTGATTGCTGACATTTTCCTAGCGTAAAGAGTATTCCGTGAAGATTTGCCGGATTACGTCGACCTATTGCCACAACAATTCGGCTGACAACCATTCAAGTATCTACAGATAACTGATCTGTGCCGGATATTACTAGTTCACAACGCTAAATTTATATAAAAAAATTGACGAGGAGATGCATGCGCAATAGCAGCCGCTACTTGAGCTACCTCTGTCGAGATTCGCTTACTGTCCGAAGATCTATGGCGGTGCTATACAATGATGAGACAAAACATTATGACCACATGTGTAATAGTGTGTTGTTCCACTTTCCAAACACAGTACAACAGAGATTCTGCTTGGCGTGGATTCTGAAAGTCCTTGACGGTATTACAAACGTATGTGGCATCAGATGTCTACGCACAGGTCAAGCACTTCCCGCAAATTACGGAATGGTGGTTTATGGGCACGAAGCTGGAGCCAGATACGTGTTCCAGTGGGTACAGATCAGGAACACTTGCCGGACAAAATATCAATGTGAGTTCGCTATAATGCCCCCAAACCGCAGTAGTACTATTCTGACCTTGCACTATGAACAGTTATGTTACCGCCGCAGAGGGAGACTTGAAGCATGAAGCGATGCAAGTGGCCCGTAATAATGTTTACGTAGTTCTCTGCTGTCTTTATGCCTTCGATTACCACCGTAGGCCTCACGTAAACTCAATTCAGTGCACCCCATAGCACAATTCTGCCCTTACCGGCCTGCGTCTGTTTCGCGCAGCCATTCCCCTGCCTGACGGCGTGTAAGGACCCAACGATCGTCCTAGTGCAACAAGAAAGGCGATTTATTCGACAGGCGACACGTTTCTATTGTTCCACGGCGAAAACTCAGCGACGCTGTGAATGCTGCAGTCTAGACATGGCCTGCACCTCAACAGGTATGGGAAGGGGAGGTTGGCAAAGCTTATAGGTGATAGCATAGGTGGGGTTGGTGGGATCACTCATGGGAAAATTCCTGCAGTAGTGGGTGTTAGAGCTGCATCTTTTTTAGATTGAAGTCAGCTGATAGGTATTCCTGCTTAAGGGAAGTCTCTCTAACAAGGGAATCACTTTTGACAAAGCTTAGGTATCCGAGTAATGAGGGAATTAGTATATTTCATTAAAATGTACAAGGTATTAGAGATAAAGTTAGTGAACTGCTTATAGATGTTGACTCTGAAATTATTGGTATATCTGAACACTTCTTAAATAAGGAGATAATTCAGAGGCTTCCTTTACTAGGATACAGGTTGGCTGGCAGCTTTTCGAGGAGCTCTTTGCGGTGTGGGGGAGCAGCCATGTATGTGAAAAACGCCATCCCATGTTTCAAAGTACTGCACTGAAAAGGTGTTTGAATGTTGTGCAGGTGTGGTTAAATTTAACGGAGCTAAACTTCTAAGTGTTGTTATTTTTAGATCCCCAGACTCCGATTTCACAACATTTTTGCTAAAGCTAGAGGAGGTTTTTGGTTCACTTTATAGGAAATAAAAAAAGTTAGTTATATGTGGTGACTTCAATATTAATTGTATAAGTGACTGTGCAAGGAAGAGGATGCTGGTAGACCTCTTTAATTCACATAATCTTATGCAAACCGTATTCTTTCCAACGAGAGTGCAAGGGAACAGTAGAACAACCATAGACAACATTTTTGTTCATTCCTCATTACTAGAAGGGCATTCTGTTAGCAAAAAGGTGAATGGCCTTTCAGATCATGATGCACAAATTTTAACTTTAAAAGATTTTTGTGCTGCAAGACGTGTTAAATGTAGTCATCAGCTGTTCAGGAAAGCTGATCCAGTTGCTGTAGAGACCTTTGTAAACCTTATAAAGGAACAAGAGTGGCAAGATGTTTATAGCGCTGATACAGTAGACGATAAATATAATGCTTTTCTCAAGACTTTTCTCATGCTCTTTGAAAGTTGCTTTCCGTTAGAACGTTTAAAACAGGGTACTAGCACAAACAGGCAGCCTGGGTGGCTGACTAGAGGGATAAGAATATCTTGTAGAACAAAGTGGCAATTATATCAAAACGTTAGAAACAGTCACAATCTAAATGCAGCAGCCCATTACAAACAGTATTGTAAGGTGCTTAAAAATGTTATTAGGAAGGCAAAAAGTATGTGGTACGCAGATAGAATAGCTAAGTCTCAGGATAAAATTGAAACCATATGATCAGTCGTAAAGGAAGTTGCTGGTCTGCAGAGTCAGGTCGAGGATATAGAATCAGTGCGTAGTGGGAATGTCCGTGTTACTGATAAGTCGCATATGTGTACAGTATTTAATAATCACTTTCTGAATATAGCAGGTGAACTAAATAGAAACCTAGTCCCAACAGGGAATCATATAGCGCTCTTAGAAAAAAGTGTTCCGAGACTGTTACCTGAAATGCTCCTGCATGATACTGACAAGAGGGAGATTGAGTTAATAATTAAATCACTAAAGACCAAGAACTCTCATGGATATGGCGGGGTATCTAGCAGAATACTGAAGTATTGTTCTATGTATGTTAGCCCAGTTCTCAGCCATATCTGTAACTTTTCCTTTAGGAGTGGTCGGTTTCCTGACCGATTAAAGTACTCGGTAGTGAAGCCACTTTATAAAAAGGGAGACAGGGATAATGTTGACAATTTTAGACCTATTTCTATGCCATCGGTGTTTGCTAAAGTTATCGAGAAGGTTGTATATACAAGGTTACTGGAGCATTTAAATTCACATAATTTGCTGTAAAATGTTCAGTTTGGTTTTAGAAATGGTTTAACAACTGAAAATGCTATATTTTCTCTTCTCTGTGAGGTTTTGGACGGATTAAATAAAAGGTTGCAAACGCTAGGTGTTTTCTTTGATTTAACGAAGCCTTTTTACTGTGTTGACCACAAAATATTACTGCAGAAGTTGGACCATTATGGAGTAAGGGGAGTAGCTTACAATTGGTTCGCCTCTTACTTTAAGAACAGAAAGCAGAGGGTAATTCTCCGCAATATTGAGAGTCGTAGTGATGTTCAGTCCCAATGGAGCACTGTTAAGTGGGGCGTTCCCCAAGGGTCGGTGCTGGGGCCACTGCTGTTTCTTATTTATATAAATGATATGCCTTCTAGTATTACAGGTGATTCAAAAATATTTCTGTTTGCTGATGACACCAGCTTGATAGTGAAGGATCTTGTGTGTAATATTGAAACAGTAACAAATAATGTAGTTCATGAAATAAGTTTGTGGCTTGTGGGAAATAATTTGATGCTAAATCACAGTAAGACTCAGTTTTTACAAACTCACAATTCAACAAGAACCGATATTTTGATCAGACAGAATGGGCATATTATAAGCGAGACAGAACAGTTCAAGTTCCTAGGCGTTCGGATAGATAGTATGCTGTTGTGGAAAGCCCATGTCCATGATCTTGTTCAGAAGCTAAATGCTGCTTTATTTACCATTAGAACAGTATCTGAAATAAGTGACACTTCAACACGAAAAGTAGTCTACTTCGCATATTTTCATACGCTTATGTCGTATGGTATTATTCTTTGGGGTAATTCTTCTGATTCAAAAAGGGTATTTTTGGCGCAAAAACGGGCTGTTCGAGCTATATGTGGTGTAAGTTCGAGAACCTCTTGTCGACCCTTATTCAAAAATCTGGGAATTCTGACATTGCCCTCACAGTATATATTTTCTTTAATGTCATTTGTTGTTAGCAATATTAGCCTATTCCCACGAGTTAGCAGCTTTCACTCAGTTAATACTAGGCAGAAATCAAATCTGCATGTAGAATGCACTTCCTTGACTCTTGTGCAGAAAGGATTGCAGTATTCTGCTGCATCCATTTTCAATAAGCTACCACAAGAACTCAAAAATCTTAGCAGTAGCCCAAACTCTTTTAAGTCTAAACTGAAGAGTTTCCTCATGGCTCACTCCTTCTATTCTGTCGAGGAGCTCCTGGAAGAGCTAAAAAATTAAGCAAATTCCAGCGTTACGTTGTTGATTTTCTTCATTTAAACTTACGACTTGTCACCTGAATATGTTTTTTTATATTTCATTTTATCTGTTTCTAATATCGTGTTATAATTTCATGTATTGACTCGTTCCATGACCATGGAGACTTCTCCTTAATTTGGTCCCACAGAACAATAAATAAATAAATAAATCACGGTGTCGTTGGGCAACACAGGAACATGTATGGGTCGTGTGATGTGACGCTCCTTGCTCAACAATGGTCTTCCACCGGTGCGCTCCGAAACACATGTGCACACAGTAGCATTGCACTCTGTCGTCAGATCTGCCACAGATCTCTGCCTATCCTGGATCGCACAGTTGAGCATCCGCCGACCTCGGTGTTTCGTGAAGAGATGTGTCCTCCAACACCAAACGACCTACTCGATTTTTCACCATCATTCAACCACTTTCCATAACTGCTCGAACGCAGTAAGCAACATGCGACCAGGTTCATCGGTTCAGAGGTTCTCGTTTCCAACCGCTGGGCCTTAACAATGTGCCCTTTGTCCAAGCTGCATTTGCGGTCCGGATCTTTGCTATAATGACTACCCTTTCGTCTCTCTTCCACTTACATTCATTACTGACTGTGCCGCGAGCCCTCCGGTGGCATTCAGCCTCGCGGTGGACAATGGTCACCACTGTATGCAGTCTGTCAAAAAGCGCACTCGCGGAGTTAAAACTCGAATGTCAAAATTAATAATGCTAACAGTCGCTGGACGTGTCATTAGTCGCAAAATATATTCTTTCTAAAGAAATTAAAGAACTACATACACTTCATCGGACGAGTCGCTTTGTTCATACGTTCATGTTGTGAAATCGTGCCAGAGCTCTAGATGGGGAGCTACCAGAGAGCGTTTTGAGTCGTAACTTTCTCCTCACAAGACTAGTGTGGTTCTTCTTCATCGAGTTCCGCAATAAGCGTATCGCGATTTCTTTTGAAGTGATGTTGGGTCGCCATCTGCCTGGCTTAGAATGTTCAAAATGGCTCTGAGCACTATGGGACTTAACTTCTGAGGTCATCAGTCCTCTGGACCTTAGAACTACTTAAATCGAACTAACCCAAGGACATCACACACATCCATGCCCGAGGCAGGATTCGAACCTGCGACCGTAGCGGTCACGCGGTTCAAGACTGTAGCGTCTAGAACCGCTCGGCCACTCCGGCCGGCGCTTAGAATGTACGCGCATTTTCTTGATTAGTTGCCAAGCTCTGCTGAAAGCGATATTCGCTGTAGCTCCTTGCCATTGCCTTCTTCTGTGGTTATTCAGTGACTACCTTCCAAAGAACCTAATATACCTTAATTGCCCCACCCGCAGTCCCCACAACGTCATTGCAAATCTTGATTTCGTTACAACTGGAAGAGAGCTTTTACGTCTTATTTGTATGTAGCAATCAACAGCAGACTTGCAAAGCGTGTGTGGTTCCGCTAGAGACGCTACGTCGAAGGCAGCAGCAGAAGGCGAAGCGCCAGCTTGCAGACGTCTGTGGAGGAGCGTCGCGAGGCGTGGTGCGCCAGGTGTCGGCGCCGCTGGAGAGGGTGGGAGGGGGCTGCCGCGGCTGCTGTATCTGCTAACCTCGTTACCTCCATCTTGCGCCGTGCCTCACTGATTAATGCTTTCATCTGGAGTTACTCGCCCCCACTCGCGGCGCCCGGGCTAAGTGGTGAGCGCCGCTGCCTCCGCCGTGCCATTGCCTGCATTCCGCGCGCCCGCCCATTACCACCACCCCAATTCTATTAATTCGAGGAGAAATCCATTTAAAGTGCTACGCGCGAGAAAGCGGCCGCCGTGAAGGATGCGTTTCTGGGAAGGGACGTCCAAGACCGGCCGGGGTAGCTGAGGTGTTTTATGTGACAACCCGAGGGGTGTGTGTCGGAGAAGGACCGACCCGAGTAGGGGACAGAACAATGGGATGCCGCCGAATTAATTTATTACCATTCTGGGGCACGCCGTTATTGTAACCAATTGGAGGGGCGAAATCCTCGCAGTTCACTCCGGACCAGCTCCTAATTTGCTGCAGGTAATTTCAGTCGTCTTCCTCTTCCAGAGGCGTAGAATTCTGTTTCCAATACGGATGGTAGAATCCACATGTTTTTCACAACCGCTCTTCTACTGATGTGTTTCGTTGACTCGCGACTCCCTAGATTCGACAGGCCGTTGGAGTTCTCTCTATTTTTTTTTTTTACTTCTTTTTATTTTCTCTGTTTCGTTTGTGGTCATGAGTCCGAAGACTGATTTTGATACAGCTTTCCACCCTAGTCTACTCTGTGCAAGCGTCTCCATCTCTGCACAACTACACTACTGGACATTAAAATTGCTACACAACGAAGATGACGTGCTATAGACGCGAAATTTAACCGACAGGAAAAATATGCTGTGATATGCAAATGATTAGCTTTTCAGAGCATTCACACAATGTTGGAACCGGTGGCGACACCTACAACGTGCTGACTTGAGGAACGTTTCCAACCGATTACTCATACACAAGCAGCATTTGACCGGCGTCGCCTGGTGAAACGTTGTTGTGATGCTTCGCGTAAGGACGAGAAATGTGTACCATCACGTTTCCGACTTTGATAAAGGACGTATTGTAGCCGATCGTGATTGCGGTTTATCGTATCGCGACATTGCTGCTCGCACTGGTCGAGATCCAGCGACTGTTAGCAGAATATGGAATCGGTGGGTTCAGGAGGGTAATACGAAACGCCGTTCTGGATCCCAACGGACTCGTATCACTAGCAGTCGAGATGACGCTGCTTCACAGACAGGGGCGCCTGCAATGGTGTAATCATCCCAACGGACTCGTATCACTAGCAGTCGAGATGACGCTGCATCACAGACAGGGGCGCCTGCAATGGTGTAATCAACGACGAATCTGGGAGCACGAATAGCAAAACGTCATTTTTTCGGATGAATCCAGGTTCTGTTCACAGCATCATGATGGTCGCATCCGTGTTTGGCGACATCGCGGTGAACGCACATTGGAAGCGTGTATTCGTCATCGCCATACTGGTGTATCGCCCGGCGTGATGGTATGGGGTGCCATTGGGTACACGTCTCGGTCACCTCTTGTTCGCATTGACGGCACTCTAAACACTGGACGTTGCATTTCAGATGTGTTACGACCCGTGGCTCTACCCTTCATTCGATCCCTGCGAAACCCTACGTTACAGCAGGATAATGCACGACCGCATATTGCAAGTCCTGTACGGGACTTTCTAGATACAGAAAATGTTCGACTGCTGCCCTGGCCAGCACATTCTCCAGATCTCTCACCAACTGGAAACGTCTGGTCAGTGGTGGTCGAGCAACTGCCTCGTCACAATACGCCAGCCACAACTCTTTATGAACTGTGGTATTGTGTTGAAGCTGCATGGGCAGCTGTACCTGTACACGCCATCCAAGCTATGACTCAATGTCCAGGCGTATAAAGGCCGTTATTACGGCAGGATCTATGCACCCAAATTGCGTGAAAATGTAATCACATGTCAGTTCTAGTATAATATATTTGTCCAATGAATGCCCGTTTATCGTCTGCATTTGTAGCAATATTAACGGCTAGTAGTGCACTACAGCATGTGTCCGTTTGAATTTGATTACTGTAGCCAAGTTCTGATCACGTTTTACAGCTTTTACTTCGTACACTTATCTCCATCATCAAATTACACGGTCGTGTCACATTAACATGACCGCCTGTCAGAAGCCGGAATTACCACCTTATGCAATGCGGTTATATAGGAAGAGAGTCATTGAGGTTATGGAAGGTACTGTCAGGGATGTGGCGCCATGCCGACTCCAGTGCCAAAGCCGGCTGTGATAGGTTCCTCGTTTGAGGATTCATGATCCGAAAAACCCAACGATGGTGATCCCACATATTATCGATTGGGTCAAATCCGGTGGGCTTGGTGGCCAGGGGAGTACAGGAAACTCATCCTGGTTCTCTTTGAACCAAGCATCTACACTGGGAGCTGTGTGACATGTTCCATTGTCCTGCTGGTAGATGTCATCGTGCCGAGAACAGAACAAACGGCACGTAGTTGTGAACATGGTCTGTAAGGATAGATCCATTGTGCTTTCTAGAATGATGAGATCACTAAGAAACTACCACGAAAATACTCCCCAGACCATAACACTCCCTTCTGCGACATGGGCCCTTCCAAAGATTCTTGCACAGTCGTACACAGAAACAGTCATCTGTCCGATGGAGCATGGAATGGCCACTTGTCACCACTCAGTGGGTAAGAGATTGCGGTACTGGCGTGCGAATTCCAGCCTTCGTCGACGATGAACAGCAGTCATAATGTGCGCATGAAGGAGGCTCCTGCTGTGGGAGCCCATATGCAGCAACATTGGCTGAACAGTCGCTGAGGAGACACTGTGGGTAGCCCATTGGTTCATATGGGCTGCCTGTTGCTCACCAGTTCCATGATCATTCAACCGACACATCTTCACAGCCGTCGTTCACCTTTCTTCATTTCTTTCGCTACTGCCATCATCCCTCATTGTGCGCAGGGTCGGCAGGGTAAGTACGGATTTGGCATGGATAATTTTAAGGGGCCGGCCGGTGTGGCCGAGCGGTTCTAGGCGCTTCAGTCTGGAACCGCGAGACCGCTACGGCCGCAGGTTCGAATCCTGCCTCGGGCATGGATGTGTGTGATATCCTTAGGTTAGTTAGGTTTAACTAGTTCTAAGTTCTAGGGGACTCATGACCTTAGATGTTAAGTCCCATAGTGGTCAGAGCCATTTTTTGATAATTTTAAGGGGTGGCCGGATGCCCTTCCTGCCGCCACCCCATACCCCCCCGGGGCAGAATAACTGTACCCCAGCTGTCTGTGTCTAGTGAAAATCGTGAAATAGTGTGAATGTGTTTCAAATGTCTGTGAGTCGTGTAACGGAAGCGGGACGTGGGGAACAGCCCGGTATTCACCTAGGAGGATGTGGAAAACTGCCTAAAAACCACATCCAGACTGGCCGGCACACCGGCCGTCGTCGTTAATCCGCCGGGCGGATTCGATGTGGGGCCGGCGCGCTTACCCCAGTCCAGGAAGCAGCGCGTTAGCGCTCTCGGTTATCCTGGCGGGTCTTCGCAGCCGTCGTTCACCTCTGTCATCTATATCCCATGGTGCACCACAGTTGCCTTGACGCCGGTTTTGGAAGGCGCCATATTTGCATGAACCGTATACTTTAACCACGGCGGCAAGCGAACAATTTACAAACTTAGCCTTTGCGGAAATGTTTCCGCCATTGGGCTGAAAGCCAATGGTCAGGATCTTTCGGACGTCAGATAAATCGCTTCGTTGGGCATTACGACAGCAACAGCACTGTTTCCCGTATCCCCTCGAAACTTTTTATATGCCACTGCTAGTGCTGCTACCTGTCGTCTGTTGGTGGTTATTTCACGTTGACGTCGAACATACCCGGTGATCACATTAATGTGACCGGCCAGTGTAACTGTCTATTTAGGCCTAAGGATGTGTCCTGTAAACCGATCTCTTCGTTCGGTCATGTTATTGCACTGTAAGGGCTGCGAGCGTTAAATGGCTGTGGGTTGTCGGTGTGTAAATACTTGTAGACCTTACTATCAGGACACATCCGTAAAGTCAGAGCACATCGTATGAATAAATCCGAGAATTACTTGGCCTCAAATTCCGCAAACAACCTTGACAAATCATCAACGAAACATTGCTTCCTTGCAAAATGGTCTTCACTAAATAGTCTCTTGGCGAGAAGTTGATAAATGCAATGTTCCTCACAGAAAAAATTAGCTCACAGAATAGAACTATGAATAATAATTAATATACAACCCTAAAGGACATTAAATGAATCGATAACTTGGGAAAGGGGTACCGGTACTGTACACATTTTTTTTTTTTTTCAAATTACGTTTCTTGAAGATACCTGACGTTTATGTGCATGTATCGTTTGACGTAACAAGTGGTCGTGTCACATCAACAGAAGTGCTCGTTAGATGGATATTCAGACAAGGAGCCATGTTCGAAGATGACCTGCACCGGACATACCGTTCTCAGATTCTTGAAAATAATGACGGCCCTTGATAAAATTGGAAACTTGTGGTAAGGTCTTATGGGACCAAACTGCTGAAGTCATCGGTTCCTAAGCTTACACACTACTTAATCTATCTTAAACTAACTTACGTTAAGAACGACACACACACCCACGGCCCTTGATCTAGAAACACATTATTGTCTTCCTGTACGTTGTCATTCATTCAAGGAATGAAATCGCAAGTTTGGTGATGCAAAGAGGGAAATTGAAGGAGACGACAGAACAGTTATTCCAGAGGACTGACGAGGAAACAGTAACATTCTGGACTTCAAGGCATCGGGGCCCAATTACTACAGAAGGGATACTACGTCAGTGGCACCTTGTGGTAGCTAAACAGAAAAATGAAGTTTCAGGTATCTTCGTACAGGGACTTAATTCTGGGTTACGGTTCTCCTGGATCTATTGAAGGCATTCATTTCGTTGATGAACTCACTGCCTTCCATTTCCACTGCTCAAAGGAGGATGCAAGGCAGTTTTCCAGATAATCAAGCATACAGTGGACCTGTTGCAATAAGAAAGAAGTAACTAGACGTCCTAAGGGAAATTTTACGTTACGCACCTGACGAACAGAAACTGTATCTCCCATCGACCATCGAACGATGGAAAAGATAAGGACGATTGAAACGTACCCACCATTGTCAGTTTCTCTGATTTTCTTTTTGGTTGTATTCTGGGTACATTATAAATAACCTTGCATGCTCATAACACACTCTTTTATTGCTATAATAAAGATACGTAATATAAAACTCTATAACACAATCCTCGCACTGCAGACAGAACGCTGGTTGCCTCATAAACATCATCAGGTTCGAAAACGGGTCAACTCCAGTACAATCAAACAGGATCACTGACGACACTCGACGGCTAACGTATGTTGTAAGGGTGTATACTGTTTCTCCTTGGAACCAATATCTACATGGCAACTCCACGGCGCAATGCTTAAAACTGTTGTGTAATAACACACTTTCTAGTGTCTCCGGAAAATGTTTTCTTTCTGCAACATGACCGTTTCTCTAACTCACTGACTGAACTAAAAATGACCCCCTCACACGCTTAAATTAATTCTGCAGTCCAGGTTTAACTGAACAACAATGATATATTTAGCTAATGCAGAAAGACTGACAAGTTGCCGGAATACGAGAACAAGAAAAGAGTTCAATAACCACAAAAACATTGGGTCAGAGACTAAATACAGGAAATCAAACAACTTAAGCTTAGAAATTACATAATAGCCTTAGAAAAAACATTAGGTCAGAGACTAAATACAGGAAATCAAACAACTTAAGCTTAGAAATTACATAATAACCTTAAAAAAACGCTCTCTAGGATTGAAATGTAGTTCAATTTAGCACGACAAGGACTTGTTGTGGCATTGCCACTATTACAACTATGAGTACAACAACAGTAGCTGATACGACTACTAGGACAACATTAAAGAGAACCACAGCCCAAATGCAGAAACAGTGTTTCTGTCGAACACCACCTGGACGTCCTTCTCTCTCCCATCTTTTTCGCTCTCTGTCTCTCTCCCTCTCTCTCTCTCTCTCTTTAGAGGAACAGAGCCGCCAGCCACGGTCCGCCCACTCGGCGCAGGATTCGACTGTTGATAACAAGTCGCCGCTAGCCACCAGCTCAGGCCCGGCTTCCCGTTCAGGCTGCCTCTTTCCTGGCCCACAATTTTCAGCTCCGTCCCTGCTGTGCATCCACCGCAACTGCTTTCCCTACGCGCTTCCTTTCCCGCTGGCTCTCCACCGAACGGCTGTCTTCCTCCGGCTGCTCCACAGGCAAGCACCATATTGCACCTTCAGAGGTGATTACGACACACACGGCTCCAGGAACAGCTCCTCCTGTCCGAAAGACAACTCCGGGCGGCCACCTCTTGCTGCCATCGAAATGAAGCCCACCGAGCGCCGCCGCTGGTCGCTCCAAGGACTGGCTGCTCCGTCCCTCTTACCCACTGGTCAATCCAAGACTCCTTTGCTCGTTTGCCGGTCCGCCCAAGGCGCCTTTCACTTGTCCAGGACGCGCCGATCTCGACCCCAGGCGGCGCTGTTAGCAGGCAACAGCTTCGCCCTCTACGTGGCTAGAGTGCCAACATATCATTCGCCACGTCTCAGCAAGCGGGCTGATAGAAATTTGATCATGCTGTAATTTGTGGGCCAAAGTTCAGCCATAAATTTCTTTTGTACCCTACTTGATTGAGTACCTCTACAACAGTTATACAATCTACAGACCTAACTTTTACTATTCTTCTGCAACACCATCTTTCAAAAGCTTCTGGTCTCGTCTTTTCTGAACTGTTTATTATCCACGTTTCACTTCCATAGGTTCCTATTAATTCCTGTTAACTATTATTCAATGTTAACATGCTTCTCAGAATAGCTTCCTTGTTGCTGCTAGTCTGCCTTTATATCTTCCCTACATTGGCCACCATCAGTTACTTTGCTTACCAAACTGTGAAAACTACCTACCTCTTTCACTGCCCCACTAGCTTAGCACCCATTGCTTCACTCAAGTAGACTGCATAGCTTGCAGAGGTTCTTTTTATTATTATTTCGTCGAATATTTATGTCGTTCACAAATTGCAATACCTTCTAAGCTTTTCTCGCTAATTATGGCCATATAAGCTTGGTTTTTTCCGATCATACTTTTTACCAAAAAGCGGTTCTGCTAGATGGAGTTCTAAGTTTTTGTTAATCACACCGTTTACGTTCTTGTGGAAATATTTCCATAGGAACTTTCATCCCCCAACAATTATTTCTTTGTATCTAACCGAGAAATGAAATACTGATTTTCATAAATTTAGTTATAAAATATTTTTAAGAAAACAAAACATTTTCTTAAAAATTTTCATATCCTTTTGCACTCCCTTTTCGGTTGAATTCCCAGAAACACGTATTTCTTTTATTTCTAGCGGAGGAGTCAAATGCCAATTTCCATAAATATAGCCTTATAAATTCATTAGTAGTTCATTCGTAATTATTTATTTAAAATGCATTTCACCGACTATTAAACCCCTTAGTGGTTGCATTTTCAGAAATGCTGAAACACGTAATTTTTATTTTCTGATTGAGAAACCACATCCTAGTTTTCGTAGTTTCAGACTCAAAATTCTCTTAGCAGCGACCTACTTTCTAAAAGCGTTTCATTCCCTATTTCACCCCATATAGCAGTGGAATTTCGAACGATCCCTTGCTAAACGATGCCTACAGTATAATATCCACACCTTTTTCCAAACTTTAAGTTTCTATCTTTAGCGGTTTGGGATGAGTGATGAGTCAGTGAATCAGTTTATGTTTCATCCCCCTAGGGACTGAATTTCAAAAAACAGCCAAACACCAATTTTTTCAACTGAAACTGAGAAACCAAACACTAATTATCGAAGATGTAGCTTTAAAAATGCTTTCATCACGAAATAGTTTCATAAAACGTATAACCCCCACTATCATCCCCTTATGTGTTGAATTTGAAAATGGCAGTGTCACACGTATGTTTTATTTCCAACAGACAAGCAAAATACAAATTTTAGAAGATGTAACTTCAAAAACGCTTGCAGAAAGCCAAATTTAAATGTTCATACATTTACCTTTAAAAATGCTTTCATAATAAAATATTTTCATAATAATCTCATCTCCTATTTCACCCTCTTAGGGGATCCGTTTCCGAAAACACTGATAGACGTATTTTTTCTGTTTGTAATCGAAACATCAAGTACCAATTTTCATAGATGTACTTGTAAAAATACTTTACTAGTTCTTTGATAACGATATGTCTGCAAAAAAATTCCACCTTGCTTCTAATATTTCACTCCCACAGAGTTAAATTTCCAAAAATGCTGAAGCGCCTATTTCTCTGTTTCTGAGCGAGAAATCAAATACCAATTTTATAGGGTCTAGCTTCAAAATTGCTTAAAAAGCGTCATTTAAAAAAAAAAAATATTGATTCCCTATTTCATCTCTTAGGATTGGAATTTCAGTAAATCCCTATATAAGCGATGCCTACACTATGGGATCCACATCGTCTCTCAATTTCAAGTTTCTATTCTTAGCGGTTTAGTCTGGGCGACAGTGAGTGAGTGAGTCAGTCAGTCAGTCAGGACATTGTCTTTTATGTACATTGATTTGCTTACGTAATTTCCACAAAATGCTTTCTTCTACTGGCCTCAACCTTCTTTTTAAATCCTCCTTGGCCTCCGTTACTGCGTACATAGTGTTCCAATCGAATCACATAGGCTGCAGTCCTTTCGCACTCTTTTCTCAACTACTTGCTTCCCTTTCACATCCTACAATTCTTACAGTTCTTGTATGACTTTCTTACAAGTTAAGGTAACAGTTCACACCCTATATTTTAGAACTGCTACACTCAAAATCTCAAACAGTGTATTCTGATCAATACCATCAAAAGCTCTCCCTAAAGCTAATATTATCATAAAAGTATGTTTGTCTTTCTTCAACCTGCCATTTATAATACGTCATAGGGCCAGTATTGCTTCACATGTTCTGAAATTACGCCGGAAACCTAACACAACTCCCCTGAGGGCGACTTCTGACTGTTTCTCCAATACTCTATAAAAATTATTTGCAGAAGAATTATAATTTGCCTCATTATTTTGCTATCATGCCCTGAAACTGATGGTTCCCAATATTCACACCTGTCATCACATGTCTTCTTTTGAATTATCATATTCTGCTTTAAGCCTCAGGCATTTCGCTTGTCTCATATATCAACACCAGGTGGAATATTTTTCTTTTCTTTTCATGGCTGTCTGTTCCAAGCATCTAAAGTATGCTGACGGAATTTTGTTTTCTCCGCGTGCCTTTTTCCGCCTCAGTACACTGACAAATTCTACTCTCATTGCCATATGTTCCCTCTAACTTTCTTTTATGAGGGGCGTTCAATAGGCAATGTAACACATTTTCTTCTCGAGCAATTTCGGTTGAAAAAACACGGCCTTTCTCGTGCGACATTGTGGAATATTCTCGCTTCAGCCCCTACAGTTTCTTAAAGCTGTGACAGGTGGTGCTGCCATCTGTCGCCTTGAAAATGGCGTCTCTAATGTAGGTACCTTACAAGAAGAGCGCTGTCATTGAGCTTCTTTTGATGAAAAACTAGAGCATTGCATATATTCATAAGTGCTTGCTGAATGTCTATGGGGACCTAGCAGTGAACGAAAGTACAGCGAGTCGATGGGCGAGGCGTCTGACATCATTGCAACAACGTCGCGCGAACTTCCTGCGTGCCAGTCGTCCGCACACATCTGTGACTCATGCAACGTGTCCGTCGTCACAAAATTGCAAATGAACTTCTTTTTCTCCGTGACTATGCAAGGCCTCATACAAGTCTGCGCACCTGAGAGAAGCTCGCCAAACTTCATTGTACTGCTCTTCCTCATCCACTCAACAGCCCAGATCTGGCGCCCTTCGACTTCCATTTGTTTGGCGCAACGAACAATGCACTCTATGGGAAGCAGTACATGGATGACGAAGAGGGTACTGATGCAGCAAGACGTTGGCTCCGTATTCGACCAGAATAGTGGTACTACACGGCCCTCCCAGTAAGGTGGAACAAGGCAGTAGTACTTATAAGCCGATTCTAGCTAAAGCATCAGTCTCTTAAAAATTCTCAGATTTCTGACCAAAGATTTTAGTTTCACTCTTTCCCCCCATTTAAAAAACTATATATCTGCAAACAACATTTTCATTTGATTAAAAAATAAATTTATTCAATTAAAATTTAATATAAAAAATTAAATTACAAAAAAAAACAATATTTCTAAAATTTATGTGAATTCAACAAAATGAATCAAATAATCTTTACTTTGTCTTTTACCTCAATAACTAAATTTTAATCCAACATTTTTTCTAATTTATCATTATCTTCTAAAAGGTTTTAGTGTAATGATCTGGAAGAATAATTTTATATTTGTTATTTAATAGAAATAAAACTTAACTTTTGCTATATTTAGTTATCAATATGTCAGCTTTTGAAATATATTTTGAAATATATTTAATGAACACATCTGCATAATCAATACTATAATCATTAAGATCCATTAATAGAGTACTAGTGAATTTGTTCATCCTATTTAGTTTTGGTTTTATTTATACAGAAAAGCTTTTAAAAATTAAAATGTAGGTTTCCAAAAATTAAAATGATTGATAAAACATTTTAATTTTTGGAAAAACTATTTTTCTAACTTTTTATTTCTTTATGCAATAAAAAATTATCAGTTAAAATTCTTTGCTGTGAATCAAAAGTTTAATTCTTTTTACCATATATAATTACATATGCAATTTTATCATTTGGTATTTTTTCATTAAAAAGTAATATAATTTCATTATTATTTTTGACTAATTAAAACAGTCATTTTTCTAGACATATTTATGCCACAGATAGAATTATTTGAATAAAATTGTGTGGATTTACATTTAATTCATTATTAAATTGTGTTATCGTTTTAAAATGTCTATAAGACTCATAATCATCTAAAAAGATGTTCAGGGATCAAGATTCCGTAATAATTGTGGAAAAACTTCCTTTTATATATAAATATTTTGCAAATTAATATAATCGATAAAGAAGAATCAATTATATGACTACTTTTCGAATAGTTTGGAAAGCAACAAAAATAAAGTAAGGCATATGAAATTCAGCAGATTTAGAATAAATAGTAACATCTAGTTCAGAATTGCTTTTCCCTATCAATCTAGCAAATTTAGTTGTTTGTAGTTTAAAGAAAGAAAATGGAACTTTTGGATTTTTCCGTCTTTCTTGTTCTGGTTCAAGCAAATACCCAGATTCATGTTTAACAACAGGAACACTAATTTCCATACTTCCACAAATTTACCTTTTTTTGAAAGTGTACTATTATTTTTTAGTAGTCTATCGAAGAATAGACTCTTCTTGATCTTTTCTTGAACTCCACACAATAATTACTATTAATCTCCTTCCCAAAAAATTTCTTTAAAATCTTTAAAAATCCACCATATAATTATAATGAATAAAGTACTCCACTTTGTTGGTTTTTAATTTTATTGTTGTTGAGAATATGTCCTTCCCTAGTTAATTAATTTAAAAGAGATTAATTAGTTGAATAAGGGTAGATGAAGAAATAAGTGGATATACTGTTCGAGATAAAAGTTTCCTATTTTAATTGTAACAACACCAAACAATTTTAACATGTAGTTATCAATCAGTTTAATATTTGATTTACCATCATATTCTGAAAAATCCGTTACATCTGTGTGAATAACATCGAAGGTCATACAAAGTTGTGAATTATTAAGATGAATCCTACCATCACCAGTATTAATATTTTTTCTGTTTCCGTATTAGGAAGATATAAATTATTCTTTTTCTCATTAACAGGAAATAAGTAAAATTGATAACCCTCGATTTTGTGCTTTATTTATTAAGGAAAAAATTAATTAATTCATTTTTTAAATTACTGTTACACAGACACCATTGAAGTAAATCAAATTATCAGTTTAACCCTTTGCATACAACTGGTTTCACAGTGAGACCACCTTTAATTGGTGCCTCAAAAGCAGCTCAGTGCTTGCTCCATGAAACCATCACTGCACTGGAGTGTGCTATCCTCTGTTGTCAAGATAAACCACTTGCTGCCTGCTTGGGCAATACGTTTGTGTGGGAAGGTAACGAAGGCAGTTGCTGAGGATCGTGAGGTGACATATATTGTGTTTCCAGCAGCATTGTCATCTGACCTAGTGTAGTTTCCGGTAAATTACAAAAGGTTATGTATTGTAGAGTAGACTAGTATTTTAGTTTGATCCATTTCTTGCATAGTTTTTATGTATACACAAAAAATATGTCTGGTTTGACTATGAAACCACTGTAACACATTTGTCAGTTAGGGCTGCTCTTTGTTGTAGGTGTAGTGTGTTTTGTCATGGCATCTAGAGGAAGATTCAAAGGAGGTGAATTGAATACCAAAATCCTGATGCAAATACTTGATGACATATCAAGTCATACTGAGTCTTGCATATCAGATTGTGAAAGTGACGACAGCAAAATATAGATTTCTGAAGCACCAAACCGACTTCATTTTGATGATGAAGCTGTACCATCTTCTGTAACTGAATGTGACCCTCCAAATGGACAGCAAGATGTGCTGGAAACAGCTGATGCTGCTGTTGTATGAGAACAGTTTCCAATTTCCAAAACTCCAAAACAGTTTTCTTGTGATAAAGGCAGTGATATTGAAGAGGACAAAAAAATACCAACAGACATTTTTCTAACACCATTCCCCCCAGAGCAGCTAGAAATGATAGCATATGAAACAAATCTATATGCAAAAGATGAGTGGCACAAGGAATTTTATGCATACAAAGGAAGACAAAACACATAGATTTCTTGTATTAAATCTACCAATGGGGATAAAGAAATCAACCAGTTACAAGGATTATTGGTCTTCTGGTGCTGCAATGCAAGATACATACATTTTTCCAAAATTTTCACACAACAGATTTTCTTGGTTGCTAGGTAACATCAACAAAATAACAATGGCAAGCAACCAAAGAAAGGACAGAAGGCTATGATAAATAATATAAGGTATGCCCTCATCTAAATTTCTTCTCCTCCACTTTTCATAATTCCTATAAACCAACAGAGAGCCAGAGTGTGGCTGAATTGATTATTAGATTCAAAAGACATTCCAGTTTGAAGCAATATTTACCCCAGAAGCCAATAAAAAGATGATGTAAAGTATGGGTGTGAGCAAATAAAAACAGCTACATCGAACGATTTTAGATATATACTGGAAAGGTGGGAAACATTGTACAAAAAATTTATGTGCTTAAGTTGTCAAAACTATGACTGAAAGTCTAAATGGATTGGGTCACAAGGTTTTTGTCGATAATTATTTTACTTCATTACCTCTCATGAAGCAACATCAAGTGTATGCATGTGGAATTGTTTGACAAGGGCGAGCTGGGATATCTAAAGATTTCACCAGTGGGAAGACAATGGGTAGGGGAGACTTCCAGTTCAGGTGCTCTGAGACAGGAATTGTTGCTATTTTGTTGCAGGATAAAAAGGGAATATTTTTTCTTTCCAATTATCACAGCACAGAGGATGTGTCAACAGCCATAAGGAAAAATGGGGATGGTACAGTCACAGTAATTTCATGTCGGCAATTAGTTAAGGATTATAACAGCCACATGGGTTCTATTGATGAAGCAGATATATTCGAATCCATGTATGAAGTTGACAGAAAAAGTAAAAAGTAGTGGCATTATATCCTGTTGTCAACTTATACCTGATCTTCAGTGAGAGATGTCGAGAGAGCACAGACTTGTCACTCAAAGAGTTTCGCATTGCAGTCATTGCAGGTCTGATAGGAAAGACACTTTCAAAAATGCCAAAACTCTTTCAAGCCCTATGTAACACCAGAGAAACGTTTTGATAATGCAAAACACTTACCTGTGAGACACACATCCCATAGATGTGCACCTTGTAACACTACAGCTAAGCCTAATCACACAAAATGGAACAGTGAAATATGTGGCTTAGGTCTCTGCGTCAGGAATGTGAAAACTGATATCCTTTGTACCACAAAACGTATTATGTACCATATGTCAGAACTTCTGGTAGTGGACCAGTGGTTACACTACGTAACCATGTCTTACAAAAAAATGTGTAAACACTTGAGTACTTTTCTCACATTATACATTAGTTGCCATGTGGGGTAGCTGCGCACACTGATGTGCCTTGCCACATTTCATACAGCTTCCCCCATCGCAGGTTCGAGTCCTCCCTCAGGCATGGGTATGTGTGTTCTCCTTAGTGTAAGTTAGTTTAAGTTACATTAACTAATGTGTAATTCTCAGTTGTTTGGTCGTATAAGCACTTATCACTTACTTCCAAACATATGAGCTTTATATATAATTTGTAATGTAAATATAGATATTAATTTTTTTTTAAAAAAACTCAGTTTCGTTCCGTGGGTCACAAACGGTTAATCAGAGGTTGTTGTTGTTATTGTGGTCTTCAGTCCTGAAACTGGTTTGATGCAGCTCTCCATGCTACTCTATCATGTGCAAGTTTCTTCATCTCCCAGTACTTACTGCAGCCTACATCCTTTTGAATCTGCCTAGTGTATTCATCTCTTGGTCTCCCTCTTCGATTTTTACCCTCCACGCTGCCCTTCAGTACTAAATTGGCGATCCCTTGATGCCTCAGAACATGTACTACCAACCGATCCCTTCTTCTAGTCAAGTTGTGCCACAAACTCCTCTTCAAAACAATTCTATTCAATACCTCAACATTAGTTATATAATCTACCCATCTAATCTTCAGCATTCTTTGGTAGCACCACATTTCGAAAGCTTCTATTCTCTTCTTGTCTAAACTGTTTATTGTCCATGTTTCACTTCCATACATGGCTACACTCCATACAAATACTTTCAGAAACGACTTCCTGACACTGAAATAAATACTCGATGTTAACAAACTTCCCTTCTTCAGAAACGCTTACCTTGTCATTGCCAGTCTATATTTTATGCCCTCTCTACTTCGACCATCATCAGTTATCTTGCTCCCCAAATAGCAAAACTCCTTTACTACTTTAAGTGTCTCATTTCCTAATCTACTTCTCTCAGCATCACCCAACTTAATTCGACTACATTCCATTATCCTCGTTTTGCTTTTGTTGATGTTCATCTTATACACTACTTTCAAGACACTATCCATTCCGTTCAACTGCTCATCCAAGTCCTTTGCTGCCTCTGACAGAATTACAAAGTCATCAGCGAACCTCAAATTTTTATTTCTTCTCCATGGATTTTAATACCTACTCTGAACTTTTCTTTGGTTTCCTTTACTGCTTGCTCAATATACAGATTGAATAGCATCAGGGAGAGGCTACAACGCTGTCTCACTCCCTTCCCAACCACTGCTTCCCTTTCATGCCCCTCGACTCTTAAAACTGCCATCTGATTTCTGTACAAATTGTAAATAGCCTTTTACTCACTGTATTTTACCCCTGCCACCTTCAGAATTTGAAGGAGAGTATTCCAGTCAACATTGTCAAAAGCTTTCTCTAAGTCTACAAATGCTAGAAACGTAGGTTTGCCTTTCCTTAATCTTTCTTCTAAGATAAGTCGTAGGGTCAGTATTGCCTCACGTGTTCCAACATTTCTACGGAATTCAAACTGATCTTCCCCGAGGTTGGCTTCTACCAGTTTTTCTGTTCGTCTGTAAAGAATTCGCGTTAGTATTTTGCAGCTGTGACTTATTAAACTGATAGTTCGGTATTTTTCACATCTGCCAACACCTGCTTTCTTTGGGATTGGAATTATTATATTCTTCTTGAAGTCTGAGGGAGTTTCGCCGGTCTCATACATCTTGCTCAACGGATGGTAGAGTTTTGTCAGGACTGGCTCTCCCAAGGCTGTCAGTAGTTCTAATGGAGTGTTGTCTACTCCCAAGGCCTTGTTTCGACTTAGGTGTTTCAGTGCTATGTGAAACTCATCATGCAGTATCATATCTCCCATTTCATCTTCATCTACATCCTCTTCCATTTCCACAATATTGTCCTCAATAACATCACCCTTGTATAGACCCTCTATATACTCCTTCCACCTTTCTGCTTTCCCTTCTTTGCTTAGAACTGGGTTTCCATCTGAGCTCTGGATATTCGTACAAGTGGTTCTGTTTTATCCAAAGGTCTCTTTAATTTTCCTGTAGGCAGTATCTACCTTACCCCTCGTAAGATAAGCCTCTACATCCTTACATTTGCCTGCTTCATTTACTGTATTTTTGTATTTTCTCCTTTCATCAGTTAAACTCAATTTCTCTTCTGTTACCCAAGGATTTAAACTAGCCCTCGTCTTTTTACCTTCTTGATCCTCTGCTGCCTTCACTAATTCATTTCTCAAAGCTACCGATTCTTCTTCTAATGTATTTCTTTCCCCCATTCCTGTCAATTGTTCCCTTATGCTCTCCCTGAAACTCTGTACAACCGCTGGTTCTTTCAGTTTCTCCAATTCCCATCTCCTTAAATTCCCACCTTTTTGCAGTTTCTTCAGTTTTAATCTACAGTTCATAACCAATAGATTGTGGTCAGAGTCCACATCTGCCCCTGGAAATGTCTTACACTTTAAAATCTGGTTCCTGAATCCCCGTCTTATCATTATATAATATATCAGAAACCTTTTAGTATCTCCAGGGTTCTTCCATGTATACACCCTTCATTCATGATTCTTGAACCAAGTGTTACCTATGGTTATGTTATGCTCTGTGCAAAATTCTACCAGGTGGCTTCCTCTTTACTTCTTAGCCCCAATCCATATTCACCTACTACGTTTCCTTCTCATCCTTTTCCTACTCTCGAATTCCAGTCACCCATGACTATTAAATTTTCGTCTCCCTTCACTACCTGAATAATTTCTTTTATATCATCATACATTTCATCAATTTCTTCATCATCTGCAGAGCTTGTTGGTATATAAACTTGTACCACTGTAGTAGGTTTGGACTTCGTGTCTATCTTGGCCACAAGAATGCATTCACTATGCTGTTTGTAGTAGCTTACCCACACTCCTATTTTTTTATTCATTATTAAACCTACTCCTGCATTACCCCTATTTGATTTTGTATTTATAACCCTGTATTCACCTGACCAAAAGTCTTGTTCCTCCAGCCACCAATTTTCACTAATTCCCACTATATCTAACTTTAACCTATCCGTTTCCCTTTTTAAATTTTCTAACCTACCTGCCCAATTAAGGGATCTGACATTCCATGCCCCGACCCGTAGAATGCCAGGTTTCGTTCTCCTGATAACGACATCCTCTTGAGTAGTTCCCACCCGGAGATCCAAATGGGGGACTATTTTACCTCCAGAATACTTTACCCAAGAGGAAGCCATCATCATTTAATCATACAGTAAAGCTGCATGCCCTTGGGAAAATTACGGCTGTAGTTTCCCCATGCCTTCAGCCATTTGCGGTGCCACAACAGCCAGGCCATTTTGGTTAGTGTTACAGGGCATGATCAGTCAATCATCCAGACATCCCACTGCAACTTCTGAAAAGGTTGCTGCCCCTCTTCAGGAACTACACGTTTGTCTGGCCTCTCAACAGATACCCCTCCATTGTGGTTGCACCTATGGTACGGCTATCTGTATCGTTGAGGCACACAAGCCTCCCCACCAATGCCAAGGTCCATGGTTCATGGGGAGGAGGTAGTTCTTATTAAATTATTAGTAGTATGAAAAATTCAAATATTTATAGAATAATTTGATTCATAAATTATTGGTCCACCAATTCCAGCATTTGATTTAAATGCAGAAATAATATTAGTTTGTCTATGAAAATGATCATTATTTTAACAACTAGATTAAAATTAGTATATATAAATTGAAATGGAATAATTTTGGAAACACTAATGACAGTTGCATTTTCATTAGCTTCAATAATCTGATAATTAAATCTGAAATTGTGACCAATGCTAACTTATTTATCCATAAATAATTTAATATAATTTTTAATAACAAATCTATTTACAATTTTATTTTCTTTAATCTGTTGATTATGTTTCTTCAATTGAATATACTTTCCCAAGTTTTTCAAACTATATTGACCAACAGGAATTTCTATTGTTCTACATCAGTCTATAACTTATTATTTTTTGCTATAATATTTGGAGTTAGAAAAAGTTGAATAAAAACCAACAGTAATATATTTTTGTAATTTTCTTTTACTGGAACATTTAACTTACGTATTACCACTCAGTTAAATAATCTTATAATTATTATAAAAGCTGTTACATTTAGAAATGACAGATCAGCAACCAAAAATAAACATTTTCCAAATTCTCTTCGATGTTCAGTAATAGGACCAAGTAGTTGTGAAAGAAAACATTAATGATCTATAAATATATTCTAGATCCATGTTAGTCCAATTTTGAACAATTAATCATTTGTACATTTATTCTAAAAGTGTAGATCAACCAACATATCAGGAACTTATAAAATGATGTGACATAATTACATTTATTCTAAAAAGTGTATATCAACCAAAACAATAGGAACTTATAAAAAGATGTGAAATAATTAATCTCAAATTAATAAAAATTGCTACTTTTATTGAAAATAATGATATAATTATTCCATCACATGATTGTGAAGATAATTTAGTTGTAGTTTTTGATGAATTCATTCATGAAAATCAAGATATAGTTAGAGAATATTTTGCTAGAGGTAGGCATAAAAGAATAGGTTCTTTGTACTTAGCCGAAAATAATTCAAAATAACAAAACAATTAGTTAGACAGAATTTATTTGTATAAATACTTCCATACAAGACGATATAAATTTAAATTGTATTTATCATGAATTTGCTGGAGGAGACTCAAAATTTGAAAATCATAAAGAATTGTGTAGTTAATATTGGATTAAACATGAATTTGGTTTTATAACAATAGATATGACAATTTACCACACACAGTTGGGGAAAGTGAATATGGAAAAGTCTTAGTTAATTATGCAATTAATAATTTGCCATTTGAAATACATCTATGTGGTTATAATTGTTGTGACACTGGGACCAAAGTAAATGAGAGGCTAGCACAGGTTTATACAGATATAAACAAATTAAATGAAGTATGCAAATAACATGCCATCGCCTATGGTGACCATAAAGATTTAGAACCTAGACATTGAGAGACTGTAAGCTTCAGATGGTTCAATAGATGTAAAATTAGGGGCAGCTGCAGTTATATGAATAATGTATGGAATGCGAAATTTAGGACTTAAGTGTTGATGAAAATGGAAGTTGACTATACAAAAATCTATATTTATTTTCACTCAATATAAATTAATAATGTGAATATTGATTATACTAGATCTCTAAATGGCAAAATAAACCCAAAATCACCTAAGTTAAACTGAATATTTAGGAATTAAATAGTATTGACCAATTTTGAACTGCTGCACAAAAGAGAAAAGGCATAAAAAACGGGTGGAAATAGATTTATGACATTAGGTAACCTAGTTGTGAAGAAAATATTGAATATTTAATTACCAGAAAAGAAACAAAACGCAAATTGGGACTTTTACCATTATTATTACCTGTATTACCTTCTCAAACAACTATTGCTTCACTTACTGGTGGATCTGCAATTACAAATGCAGTTATAAAAAAAGAGAAAAGGCTGATAAAGAATTGGAAGGACAATAAAGACATAATTTACCAATAGAAAAGGAAGGCAGTGAATGTAGAAAAACGTCAAAGATATAATTAAAAAATTTAATAACGCTTTAACTATATTTGGCATTCATGAACTAGTAAAACAATTAAAAATTAAATATATCCAAGGCAGTTTTGGTTTTATGACTAATTAATGTCCTCATAAACAAAAAACTTACACTGTGAAATCGTAAATTAAAATACATCTGATCATGTTGATACTAATGGGTTTTGTTATTATAAGAATAAAGGTATGCTTTAGATTCATTAGGTGGTAATATACTAGAACAACTAGTAATTCATTTAAGAATAAATGATTTATATTATAAGATCGAAATTATACAGAATTTTGATTTCAAAACTGTTGTATATGAATTAGAAGCTCAGTGATGTTTTGAATTTAATAAATGAGTGTAGTTTGAAATAAGTTATATGCCAAAGTCAATCATGATTTAGAAACATAAAAAATTTTCAATCATTAGATACAAAAATTAATAATGAATTAATTTGAAAATTAACAATCAAAATGAAAAATTTTGGGCAAAATTAGAAATAATTGGTCAACAATAGATAAAAAATTGAGGAAGAATTGGTACCAGAATTAAAAAATAAAACAATCGTTACAATCATTAGAAACAGACTTTTAATCCAGTAATCAGTACACCCTAAGAAATATAATACAATTAAACAATTTCAGAAAGAATTAAATGCCATTTTTAAAGTATCTAAAGGTTACATTATTGCTAATTGTACAAGAATTGTTAGTATAAATGATCCTACTGATTTGAAAGTTTTCGTGAACTAAGAATACTTGATAATGAATTAAAGAATCTTGTTACTAAAGCAGCCTATACAATAGCTTAACACAGTTAACTCATTAAGTCAAGCTAATGTCAAGCTAATGTAACTAATAACTTCAGATAAAAGGAAATAGAAATTCTTCTTCAGGTTATTTCTCAGAAACAGATTTACTTCCATACTCAAACGATTCAAGTAATTCTACAGATAAGGTATATGACAATAAAATAATGGAATTTACTTTAAGACCAAAGGCAAACAAAAGAAATGAACAGTTTCAATGAATAAGATTTTATTCCTAAAAAGTTTTTGTTGTGCTAAAATCATAAATGGATAAGGAACAATTCATGATTTTCATCTTTCAATGAGTGTTCTTCACTAACTTCATATAACTCCAGACATCCAGTCAATAAAAATACTGTGAAAATCAGAATTCCTAGCTATAAGACAGAAAGTTTCTGTTTCAGTTTATGTAGAGCTAATTATACTTGTCACAATAATTTAATTATTTTTTTATTTTACTTAGAGGGAGAATCATAATCACGTATACTCTTTCAAATGCTTAGTGAAACACATAATCCTTATAGAGAGTAAGTACAACTAGGAAACAAAAAATGGAAGGTTTTTGTCAATTAGTGTAACCAAAATAAGAAAATTAGTTAAAAATTTTAGATAATGGATAAATCAACATAAAGAATTGTGAATGAATTACAGAAACATAAGACAAAATTGTAATTTCCTTTAGATTAGGCGATTTATGACAGGCTCATTTAGTCAAAGTGAATTCTGCATCATTAAAACGAATTTAAAAATAAATTAATCATATAAATATTCATTAAATGTTATAGCTGGTTTTTCAAAATTTACTTCCGCTGTTCCAGTTAGCATTAAAACAGGTCAAACAGCAGTTGGTTCTTTTAAATCATATTTGAGCTAAGGAAATCAATAAATTTACAAATTTACAAACAACTAATGGTAAAGAATTTTATAATAAAGAATTTCAAAAATTAATGAAAAAATTTAATGTTAATCATTATTAAACTTTTAGTTGAATATATATATCAAAGGGGTTAATTAACATGTTTGGTAATGAACATAATGTTCACTGTGTTTATTGTTTTATTAAAGAAGATAGAGTATATTTTGATTCTCAAAAAACAGTTAGCAAAAGTGATCTAATGTCAGGATTATTTGAAGACTTTAAATTTAAAATAATGTTATCAACTGGTTATAATGATGTTGTTCATTAGATGAATACAATAGTTTTTTCGAATGTTATTTAAAACTTTGTCGAGAAGAACGAGTCGAAAATTAAGTTTTATTTTCTAAATTACTAAGTTTTAATAATTGACAAGCAATTGTTTTGTAAATTATTATTCAAAATATTGAAATAACTTCGACCACCAAGAATGTTCAACGTTTTTTTCATACTAGGAACGCTTTTATTGAATTTTGTACATAATAAATTCTTAGAAGTTATTCACAATTTGGATGTCTATTTCCACTATTACTTATTTGTTTTTGAAGTTTTTAAATTATGTTCAAATAACATAACAATCACAATTATAATTATTATCATCGAAACTGAAAATAGCAAAAGTAGGACTTAAATTTTCAAGAATTGTTCAAGGAACACATTTGGTAATAAACGATTTATTTATTCATTTCTTTCAATTAATATGGTCATAGTTCTATTAATTACTTCATCTGACTTTTTATACAATTATCGTTAATTTTATTTGTTCTCATAGATGATTTTTCTTCATAAACCTGTTTAACATTGAACTTCATTTTATATTCACCATGTTTTCGAATTGATAGTAAAACTTCTTCATAAACCCAATACTGAAAATTTTCAGCAAATGCAATTTGTAAATTCATATTTAAAGGATATAAACCAAATACATTAACAACTGATTTATGAAGATAAATATTTTTACATACTCATCACTATTGAAATTTTCATATGCTTTACAATGTTTTCCTTAAGGTGTTGTTATACAGTATCTCAACAATGTTTGATTTGCATTACTTCTTAGACCATTTTTGTCAAAATTAACTTTATACTGTTATATGTAAACTTCTAGATCTAATAACGACTCCATATACATAACAAAATTCATCACTTATTTATATTCTAATAATTTTTCCTTTAAAAATGGAAAGTCAAAATAAATGATTTGCACATTATGCAAAGAATAAAATGAAATACATAAATAAAAAAATATTCAAACAAGATAATGGTTTCAAAAATGATTGTATTCTCTTCACTTACAACGTCGGGGCTGATAGGTCATGGTCAAAGAATAAAAAAGCGGCCGCTTTACCTCCGAGGATGTCTCCCGCAGTCAGAGACGAAATGTCAGGAGACAGTTTTATACTTCGACCATGGCCTATCAGCCCGGAAGTTTTAAGTGAAGACAATACCGGCCGTGAAAGCTTACATTGTATGAATCATTGCATTGATTGTATAAAGAAGAAACAAGCAGAATATAGAGCAAATAAATATGAGTATATAAAAGAACTTAATAACCACTGGAATAAGAAGAATACTTTTCTTAACTGTAAAAACTTAGTTAAAAATTCTTCTGAATAGTTTCATAACATTAATTACAGTGAACAACAGAAAGAAAGGTATTATCAAAAAGTTGAAATCTTTTCTAAAATATTTGTTTGCACAGTATATCTGAAAATATATCAAAAGTTACCATATCACAAAAATATATTAAAAGCTCATTACTCTTGTATATAATTATTTGCATCAGATAATCTTCTATGCAACTGTTTAATTTGTGTAAGAAATCATGGTCATCATCTATTATTTCATTAGAGTTTCATTAATAATGATGATATGGTAATGAATTAATTCCATCTTGTAATACAATACATTTGTCATCATCTGAACATTAAACATTTTTTTAAAAAAAATCGTTTGGAGTTCAGCTTAAATAATTCAGTTAAATTTATTTACCTATATTGTTTGATTTTGTTATTTAAACTTTTTTTATAATCATTTCTTACAACACTTTTTCCAACACATTTTTTAACTCCCCTTAGATGTTCTCCCCTTAGAAGTTTTCTCTTCTTTATCACCAACCATGTAAGCATACATCCTCGGTCTTAAAAATGTGCTCTAACATAATTTTTCCATGATGTTCGTGTTTCATTTTTCCTAAATCTTCCTTATTTACTTTCGGAATTCCATAATATTATCTTTTGAGTAATCCTTTGAGTCAAATTCGTTTATCATAGACTTCATATCCTTATAAAAATCTTATATCATAAATGAAAGAATCTGTATCCACATGACATACATCAAACATTTCATTGTATTTTGGCTTAATAACATTATGATGAAACTCAGACATTTCTATTTTCGAACTTTCTAGAAAACTCCTTCCACTATAAATTCGTTTATTGAATTTTACTATTGTTTTTTTTTCATATGAACTGCACCTGAAAATTCAGTAGTATGCTCATAATTTGGTTTTGAAATATATTTTGTATATTTTTCTTGGTCTGTTGTTACTTTAATATTTTGTCTATTTCTAATCTTTTCCATCGTTTTTTTCAAACACTAAATTAATCATTAACTTTCTTTCTTTTTGAAGTCTGAAAGTCCCTTCCTGGCTATTGTCTCAGATGCATATAAACATTCAGGTTTGATGACAGTGCTGTAGTGTTGGAATTTGGCCTGTAATGACTTCAATTGCTACCTTTTCATTGTTGTTAGGAGTCAAAATCTCTCCTAGGTACTTGAACATCTGAACTCTTTTGATGTCGCTATTCTTGGTATTCATTGCCCAGACAGGATCAGTGGCATCTATATTCATATATTATGTCTTCTCAAAATATATTTGCAATCCTGCTTTCACTGCTGTTTCCTTGCAGACTTCAGTCTGTTAAGATGCAATTTGCAGATTCTCTGCAAAAAACACTGTTGCTCTTTATTAAGTATAGAAGTTTTTATAATTTTTTGTTTTACATTTCATTAATCTCTTTTCAAGATTTCTTAAATATATGAAAATTTGGTTCATGGATACAGATGAACACAATCTTGAAGAGCTTATTTATAAAGGAAAATTTTTTTAATTTTTTACTTTTTCAAATGGAATGGTTATTTGTTGTGGGGAGAAACAGGATCATGGAGAACTTATTTATAAAGAAAATATTTATTAGGTTATTACTTTTTAAATAAACGAAATTTTCATTTTAGATACATAAATTTTTAAAATTGAGGAAACAGCAAAACTAAAATCTTGGTTTTAAATATGAGAATTTTTAAAAAAATATGCTCTTTGAGCCAGAGTCAGCATATAGATACAACTTAAGGGAGTCACATTGAATGGTGATAACCAATGGAATGCTATGCAATTGAGGATCACAGTGACAGATTCAAGTTGAAATGTAGGAAGAAAGGAGGCCTTCATACAGACATTGGAACCCTTATTGGAATAAAATGAATTTAATCCTACTTCAGTGATCGTTTCCTACTGATTATGAAATACTGTTACAAACTAAAGAGTTCACACCATCCAATATTAAGCTATACCCCAGCTATAGAAGCAGGGGTTCATTTGATGACGATGTCTCATATGTAAAGTCAGAGCTTCAGATACAGACGGCCTGAGCCTCTGGGATTTTGAGAATTACAGTATCCCCAGTGGTCAATCAGTAAATTCATTATCACCATTTAACAAATCATGTTATTCTCACACAGCTCTAGAAAAGCAATAGCATGACAATCGATGTCACGCAGTCTAGTTTTCATTTTTGTCCCCCCTCAGAGTTTTCGCAGAATATCAATCTTAGATCTGTTTCAAAATTCTGTTCATAATTATGGAGAATTAAAGCTTAGTAAAAAAATGTGTATTAGTTTGAGAAAGACCATTCACTAAAAGATAGTGTCGACAGCACAAGTTACAGAATTTCTGGAAGGAAAACTATCAGGGAGAGCGTTTTTCCTTAAATAACACTGGAATGCAGTGAAGTTGAATCAAAGGCTTTCCACTGATGCTGAAGCTATGCAGTGATCCCCAAATTAATTTTTTTTTAAATAGTGTGTCACTGTTTATATCACTGCTTGGTATGATTGCTAGGAACATCTTCAAAATAAATATACTGCACAAACAGTGCAATGAAGAAGGAAACGTTTTGTGGAAACTAACAGCTAAGAGCAGTGTTTCCATGTCAGATAAAACAGAGCTATAACTTGGAAATCGTTTAAGCTGCAACCAAGGCAAGTCTCGGAGCAGCTGTCAAATCAATGTGACATTCATGTACGGCACCCCATTATATTCTGTCGGACGTCGGCAGCAGCACTGCATTTAGCTGAAAGTGGAATCCATTCACCAACACGTCCATCAGATTTGACGTCACTGCAAAGTAGGACACGAGTTGATTGTGGATTGGGGCTTTTCTTTTTGCTGTCCACTTGCGAATAGAACAGGTATGTGGTACCACGCATACGTCAAGCCTAAGGAATAGGTGAGACCGCATTTCATAAACGTATATCAGAAATATTACAGATAGTCGTAAAGCATAATCAAATGACTTTGCATATAAACTTTTATAAGATGTGATGGGTGTAGCAAAATGCTATCGAGAAACGGCCACGTATTTAGAAGGTGTCCTGAGGAACGAAATGACGGTAGGAACACCCAACGAAACTACTGACCTTCAGTAATGATTTACGTTTCTTGATAGGCTACCTCTCAGTAAGTAAACGGGAATTTGTTTGATGATGAACCAGGATGAGCTTAGTTGCGAGTGGTTTAGGGGCGTTTGGCGCCCTTTAACGTCTTGAATGCTGTCAGGCCAATTTCGAGAAGTTCTGCTTGCTTTGTCAGCATACATGCCAGCATAAGCCGCTAGACGCATTGTTGTTGGTGTGTCTTTGAATGACTTTTCTCGATTTGAATTCCTGTTCTCTGTTTGTTTCTCACGCCACCCTCCTCCTCCTTCTCCTCCTCCTCCTCCTCCTCCTCCTTCTTCTTCTTCTTCAGGCTACAGATATCCACTGCTGGCCATATGCCTCTTTCAAAGGTTTCCATGACGATATATGCTAGGTGGTCGGGATCTAGACGTCTGTCACGTGTTGTATGTTGTACCCCCATTTAGCCATACGAAATCCGACACTTGTATTTGCCTCCCTCAAACGCCATTGCATCAGTGTTTTTGGCCCACCCCAAGTTCCATCCAAAGTTGGTCCTTAGCGCGGGTTCTCCCCAGACACACTCGAGTCTGGTTATCCTCTTGACTACACGGTCCATTCTTGTTTTCTTCCTTCGTTCTTACCGATTTTTCACAGACTCACTTCAAGTATTTCTCCCTCTACTGGTTACAGGCAGGATTAATATGTCGCAAACCTTCCTCTTTAAATTTAAATTCGTAGTCGGTTTGCTGGGACTTTAATCACATACCCCAAATGCCATCCAGCAGGTGAGGCCAATTCGCAGGGTGATCTCTGCTGTTTGGTTAACTTTACCAAGTCCGCAGCTCGTGGTCGTGCGGTAGCGTTCTCGCTTCCCACGCACGGGTTCCCAGGTTCGATTCCCGGCAGGGTCAGCGATTTACTATGCCTCGTGATGACTGGGTGTTGTGTGATGTCCTTAGGTTAGTTAGGTTAAAGTAGTTCTAACTTCTAGGGGACTGATGACCATAGAAGTCCCACAGTGCTCAGAGCCAGTTGAACCATTTTTAACTTTACCAAGCTCGACTTTATTGCCAGATAACTGTTTTCGATGGAGACCGCAGTGTTGACAGCGGTCATGACCCTGGTCTTTTGAAGGTTCATTTTGAGGTATACAGCGAGGGAACTATCTTCGAGCCCCCGATCATTGTTGAACTTCTGCGCCGCTGCTAAAGAGGATGATATCTGCAAAACGAAGTTGGTTGAGACATTATCCATCTATGTTTATGCCTTTCTGTCCCCATGATAGTTCCTTGAATGTCTTCCGTAGAGTGAAACAGAATAACTTAGCTGCCTTTGTGTCTCCCTTTCTGACACCTCTTCTTACTGGATCCTTTCCGATGATCCAGTCTTCTTTTATTTTCACATGTACAATGGAATTTTTGTAAATGTAGAGAATTAATTTGATATAAGAGTATATGTAATCAGTTTGGTCTCTGTTCATCGCGCTCATTACTGCCGAGTTTTCGATCGTATCTAGTGCATTCTGGTAATCTATGAAGGTCCTGTGAACAGAGATATTACAGACCATATATTTTTCTTTCAGTGTGTGTACTGATTGGATACGGTACGTTGTACTAAAGTCTTTCCTGAACACCGGCTGGCTGGTCTGGTTTGCGATTCCCTTGATTCTTTATGATTTTTGTTAGCAGCCTGTAAAGCATAGATAAAAACTAAGTGGCCTCTAATTCTCGATGTTCGTGTTGGCGCCCCCTGTAACCTCTCGAAATTTGTTGAGATTGATTTGCTGCATCATGTATAACAATACAAGTTTTAAAACAGAATATCTAAATTCCAAAGAAACGTAACAGACTCTAAAATCTCTTTCAGAATCCAGATTCGTTAATAGAGCAGGTGGCTACCCTTAGGTGAAATCCTTATAGGCTTATCGGCTGCAGTTTGCATGCTCGGAAAACCTAGACATAGCTCATATAATTCAGATTCGGAAACGTAGTTGTCCTATCAAATGGTTCAAATGGCTCTGAGCACTATGGGACTTAACATCTCAGGTCATCAGGCCCCTAGAACTTAGAACTACTTAAACCTAACGAACCTAATGACATCACACACATCCATGCCCAAGGCAGGATTCGAACCTGCGACCGTAGTGGTCGCGCGGTTCCAGACTGAAGCGCCTGGAACCACTCGGCCACCAGCGGAAGGCAACTGTCCTATCCATGGCACTATTATCTTCACAAGAAGCGCTTGTTGAGAAGGGATATACAGCCCACGAACAGGAAGTGTAGGCCAACTAGTCATAAATCGTTTGTGCCTCTGGGCCGTAGAAGCACTCGTGTGGAGCTTTAGACCCCTATCTCTACCTCACAGGATGCTTCCCTACATGAGGAGCACAACATTCGTTTGTTTAATTTCTTCTTTTTCCTGTGATTTCACCAATTAACGATTTTTGTAGAGAAATATGTGACATAATTATGTAAATTAAAGTTCCAATTTGTGACGATTGTACTTCTTTCATTCCTTCATGGTCGAGTCTAGTTCCCTATTTCAAGAAGTCTAAACCGTCTCTGCGCTGTCGTCAGACCACCATAAACTGTCGAGCTATGGTATACATCCGTAAACGTATCAGTCTTTGGTACACAGTAGACTTTGCAAATATATGCTTTTTCATAACGCAGTGAAGGTGATATATTCGCCTAGCATGTGGGTAAATCGCGGCCATCACTTACTGTAGTTCCTCACTTTTCATGTTGTAACGACAACAGCGATTGCAATTTTTGTTACTGAAAGCTCCACTTAGTAAATGTCGCAGTACATTGTCGGCTGTAATGTCCTACTTCATTAGCATGTTATGGACACCATTCCGCTCAAAATTATTGGCTGTTGTGACAAAAAAAACAGCGTAAGGTGTCAGGTTTTCGTTGTTGATGTCGATGAGAAAACGAGAGTACGTGTGTGTGCGTGTGTGTGTGTGCGTGCGTGTGTGTGTGTGCGTGTGTGTGTGTGTGTGTGTGTGTGTGTGTGTGTGTGTTGTGAGACAGAGAGAGAGAGAGAGAGAGTGAGAGAGAGAGAGACAGACAGACAAGGTGTGACCAGATGGTCAACTCTCCCAATAGGAGAAGATTTTCGAAAGCATTATTTTCACACATGAAATACCTGTATCACATTAAGCGCCTAGTACGTTGCAGTAATGCGTATTTCGCATAATCGTGGACGTAAATTGTTAGCTAAAGTGCAGATTTTCAGGTACCTGACTAATAGGGTTAAGAAATAGCTAGACACACTATTTTTCGCTTTTAACTTGTTGGTATTTATTCATTCAACATACAGACCACTGACAGCACTGGGTGTTCATATTTTCTTTCCGTTACTTAGTAGATCCCAGTGGTCTAAAGGGTTAAGTCATTAACTAGTAATAAGGACGTTTTGGTTTCCGGGATTTGACGCTGTCACTAATTAAATTTTGATAAAAAATAAAATAGAGAAGTAAAAAAAAAACTTCATAAGGAACAAAACATTTCAGAAGCGTCGGGAAAATACTTTCGGTATAAGATTTCAACCTTGTTCGTCCTAACGCAGCAGCGGACTCAGATTCAATAACTTTTTTGCACTTTTCAACTAATTTTTCTCGTCTCTCAATTCTGTTGCCAAACTAATACTACCGTAACTTTGGCTTCAGTTCCTTCCCTTGCGACCGCGTTCCAATTTCCCATGATTATTATATTATCCTCTCCCTTTACACAACGAATTAAACGTTCGATATCCTCATATACCTTTACCTCTTCATCTTCTGCTTGTGACGCCAGCAGGTGTACCGGAATTATAGTTATTAGCTGTGGTTCCGTAACCGTGTTTCACAAACCCTCTTTAGTATCTCCACTTCAGCGCTTCTGTAATCGGTAACAATGCCATTGCTATCGTGTGGTGAAGGTATTCATTGTGCCTTGCTGCTGTTGTACTTAACACACGACCAGAATCTGTTTGGGTTTTCTGTCCATTTTCAAGACAGTGCTTCATTGTTGAAACTATTAAAACTACCCTGGCATTTAAGCGTGCACTAAATTTCAAGCTTCCCTAAGGCATCGCCAATCTTGAAGATTTCGCACTGCCTCGTCTTATCCAAGACAAATTCATCGAATTCAGTGAAAATATCCATTTGAAAATTAGCTTTAGGTGGCTAAAAAACTACATAGTTACTGGTACAATAAATTTTATCAGTTTCAAAAACCGACTAGTCGCGTATTATAACAACAAAAACTATCTAATTAACCCACAGCATCAGTTCATCATGCACAACGGATAAAGCGAATCCAAGTACTCATTTTCAAAATTAGTATACATGTTTTTTTCAATTACTCAGAATCCAGCATAAAACATATCTGGTCCGTCTGCTCTACATTTCTGACTACATGAACCCCTCTGCTCCAAGACAATTTTCTTTACGGTCACTCCAGTTTGCTTGCCGATCCTGACTCTCCCAGTAATTCCCAATATGGGACTCTATATCACAGTGCAAACTTCATTCTAGAAATACTTTTCGTATTTTGTCTGTCTACCAAATCTGAACTAGTAATAGAAATTGGTTGTAAACTTTCCTTCTCGGTCACGTCGAATGCCTGGATAAGGAAACCGTGTTTAGTTTACTAAAATCACTCGGAGACATGCATACTCTTATTTATATTTACTTTACTATCATTCCAGTCATCAGTCTTCAAATGTCGTAAATACAAAAACACGTTATTCTTTTACATTGTTCTTATACATTACTTTAGTCTCATGTTACCGATATTCTGTCCAACATTAAAGCATGCTGTTCTTTCAAGAACTGTTGACGTTCGTCTGCAAAGGAAGACAAAGGTACAAAGTCATCAGCAAAAGGTTGTCTAGGTATGTTCCATTAATAAGCATTTCCTCTTCATTTTCCCACTTTCAAAGCATGAAAACTTTCACTAACATTTAGAAGGTGTCCATTGTGGGTTAAAAATCTACTCTTCTATTACTAAGCCCGATTCTCTTTCAAACTTGATTTTTTTTCGGAATGAGTCCTCTGCTATATGCCACGGACTTGGGAAGCTACTGTCCTTACTGTTAAGGTTGACAGTGCTTCTGTATATACAAATTCCACCATCTGCAATGTCCTATGAGATCGTTAAAGGAACTTACTCCAATTTTATGTAATAAATTATTCGAAACGAGCAACAGAAACTAATATTGAGAGATCTACACTTCATTGAACAATTGCGATTTATTTCTCAAGCAGAGGTCTTTTTACTAGTGATCACAGAGGATGCAGGAAACGGCCATGTGCATATAGGGGGGGGGGGGGGGGGTTGACGAAGAGTGAACTGTATGTTATTAGCTTGTAAGCCTTCCATGATTTACTTATCATCTACCATGAAGCGGACAGTCCTATTGAATGGAAGATATCTAATAAAATATTTATTCTGCCAGCAAGGAATCTCAGCTCAGCGACGATATGACCTCAATGCTCTTTGAAATGCGATAAGCTCTGACTCTATTAACACCTAAACACTTGTACCAACTAACGAGAAGTTGTGGAGGAAGTGGACCACAAAGTGTACTGCAAAGAGTAGAATTGCAGACGAAACAGAAAACCGTAGCATCATACATGTCATATACATTACAAAAATAATACGGGCATATATAAAACATTAAAAAATGGGATAGGATCATGTGAAGATCGGGAAGTTATCAGTAGGGGAATAAAGCCTATGCTGGTGCAGTCTGCATTGTTGTCAAATTTATTTAATATAGCGGCTCTCCCTGAATGGTACCACCAGCTTTTCTGTATGGGGAATAGATGTGGCATTGTCACATTGATGATGTCACCAACCCCAGTCCTCCCCGTCGCCCACTTCAACTCCTCCGATTCCCACCCTCCCTTAACCAGTTCACTTCCCATCCTCCACTTGGGCATTGGTGGGATAAAGACGCAGTTTGTGCTGAGCTGCTGGAGTGAAGGGTATAGGTTATTGCCCAGAAAATGAGTTCAGTTATTTATATGTGTATTATCCTGCTGGAAGAGTTTACTAAATTTTAGCGGAGAAACCGAACTCACACTTAACGTACAGCCTTTCTGCTTGGTATTTCAGATAAACACCACTGCTTAAAATTGGTGGGACAACAGAAAAACGCTCTATCGAAAAATCGGACCAGATGGACTAAATGGGTGTTAATTCCAGCAACCTATTCTTTATTTATTTAAATGTTAGTTTAATTAATTAATTAGATTACTTTGAAATGTGCTCGATTGACGAGATGTTGGTGTTCAACAGAGAATAATTTATAACTGTATTGCCTGTAAGCATACAGCTGAGGACTGCATCCATAGCGTGGTATACAAGGAATGGAAAGAGGTGATAATGGATGAGCATAAAGGGAATAAATTTCAGAAAATAACTGTGATACAGCACGATGGACTGAGGATGCACTTCACAGCTCATCACGGCTACTGCCTATGTTGCAGCTGTTCATGTTTTTTGGAAAGTCCGGTTAGCAATGCGGGAGACTTCTTCCTACGCCACTACACGAGACTGAATGAATCAGAGGTGTTCATCTTGATGCACGGGGCTCAACTGAGGATACTTGAAACGAGTTTTATTCTCCATTTCGATTACATGTGTGTACACGTTCATCTTGCTGAATGCTCTAGTCCACAATACCACTGAAGTTCGCAGAGAATTGTTTTACATCCACTGCCAGAAGAATTGTCTACTAGCGATCTTCAAGTGTATAGCTCTTGAGGAACAACACGCGAATTGAGAAAAATCACTGTAATAACACAAATACCCCAAAAACCACCCAATAAACCATCGCCAACAGAGTGGAGGCAGCTGCACGGGTGTTCATCTCAGTGTGTGGTTACAGGCTTAGTAGCTCTCCTACCTCCCCCTCTTTCTCCATCTCCTCCCCATACAGGAATGGATGCCAGTTTTCCGGGTCTGTTCTAACGTGTCACTGATAGTAAACAAAGAGATCCATCTCCTGACAGTGATATACTGTTGCTGGTTTGCAGAAATCAGGACTGACGTTTCCTGCAAGCTGTTATACAAATCTATCAGAAATACTTGTCCCCCTGGAACCTGGAGCAATGCTGAAACATCTGCCATGCAATAAGAACTGACCAGTCAACAGCAGCATGCTCTCAAACGGTCTGGATGTGTCAGCACTGTCAGAAAGTGGTTCTTGACTAAGTAAAATGTCTCACGTAGGAAAACCATTGAAATAATACATCCTGCATAAATGATATACGCACAGGTCTTTATACTAGTTGTCTCAATGTGGACTCTTCCACCTGCTCTGCCCCTTGCAAATGGAGAGCAGTGCCCTCACTAGCTAGCCTATGTCAGTGCATGTGGTTAAAACCCATCAGCGCTAGTGTTTATTCTACTTCTTTAGATAAACTATCTGAAGAATGTGTGTTAGAGGTTTCAGATTCTCCACAGTACCGAATGACAGCTTTGTGTGAGTGTGTGTGTTTTCTCATATACTATGGCAGAATCAGGTTCCTGCTGTAGCGATGGCAGAGGAGTAGACAGTGGAGGAATTTTACTCAGGTTACTTGCCCTTCATGGGTTAACATACTGCGTTTCTGCCTAAAGTGTTGCTGTTCTTAACAGTTCAGCTCCTGTAATGTTAGCTCATTTATTTAGTAAAAGTAACTATAAACACAAGCACTCATTTCCTGCATGAAGTATTACCATCGTGTATTCTCCATATGTGATTCTTATGCTTGCTACAATGAATACTGTACAAACAGACATCACCTCACATCGTGTAAAGGTTGTAGTCTTACACTTTTGAAACTAATACGATGATGGCAACAGCGCATAGAGCGGATATAGCACTTAAATCAATGAAATCTCCAGTTAAGTAAGTGTAAACTCACTCTTGTGGCATGAAATTATACTGCTATAATGAATATTGAACTGATAAATTGAACCTTGCAACGAATATACTACAAAATAAACACTTAACGCCTTCCAACAGACCTTAAACATACATTCATCAAGCAAGTTCCACGCCCTATGGTGAGTAGAAGACTTCACTAACAACATAATTTTGGCCGTGCCAAACAACAAGAGGGTAAGCAATATTGAGCGAACATTTTGGGATGAATTAACATGATTTCCCGCGAGTGGTACCAGAGTATCTTAGTAGGAGAGAATATTTTCTTCTTATAAGCAAGCAACTAATAATAGAAGTACAACAGCAACGACCATGTTACCTTGCAAGTGCATCCCAGCCTTGGTCCCACAGGAAGGTGAAACGTTGTAATAACTTCATACAACGATCGGAAAACAAAACTTCTACCAGCGCAGTGAATGGGTCTTCACTTCATTGGGTGGATACAGACTAAGCAGCATAGAGCCAGTCTCACTTCCCCTCCTACATCCCCTCCTACCTCCCTCTCGTCCCGCCATTAGTAGAGATACAGGTTTTCCAGGTCTTTTCTAACCTGTCGCTCATGATACACAAAGAGGTCTGTCCAGTGCATGTATTTTGCTGTGGTTAGTATTAGGCTGACAATGATGTACCGTATCCAGTCTGCAGCTGGACCGTCCCATAGGTAATGGTTCTGTTTTCCCAGGCCTGTTCTAACGTCACAAAGAGATCCATCTGCAGGCGATGCTCTGCTTCGGTCAGTATTGTATTGATTCTTTCAGGTGTGCTGAAATCAAACATATTTCTAGGAAATGCCGACCCCTGCAACTGCAGCAAGATATTGGACTATTCATCACGGTTGCGGTAAATAAAACTCTTTGGGAGGAGAACAGCGAGCAGCATGCTACAGCCCTCGGGTATGTCTCACTGTTGGGAACAGGCAGATCCAGAGGCTGCTCTCGTCTGAGATGCGGGCACCGTGACCAGCGGTCGCTGAGGTCGCAGCAGATGGTCGCCATTCAATACTCCAGCGTCAACCGCACCCGCAGCACAGGTCGCTTCCAGTAGCCTCCTGTAGCTCGCACGCTCTCCTAGAATCCAATTTCTCAAAATTAGGGTCTTCGGAAATCTTATAAATAAATTGTCGTTCGTTTAGTGTAACATACTTTTCATATGAACAACTATCAATGTAGAACAGTGGCTTCCACCCTATCCTCCATCTGTTCACACGTCAGAAAAGAAACACTATCATTTCTATACCAGACAGCAAGTTACAGTTCTTATCCCCTCCCTCATCGCCATTTCGTAAACTGAGTAAAACCATAAACTCGGAATACGATTCTGTTGTCGATGACGGATGAATATACTGTGTAGGTGGTAGTCTATAACAATCGATTTTGTCATATTTTCCTCAGTTTTACGTATTTTCCATCAACTTTTGCAATTTTACAAGATTTTTCTTAATTTCAACGCATTTTACCCAATTAATCGAGCACCAAACCACAGTTACCAACGACTAGCAACGTCAATAAACCGTCTCATCTCGTCTATCTCGTGATGCTATCAGCCAGTGACATCGCAGCATTGTTATCATTTTCTGTATCATTGCAAAACCACTTGTCTATTACTTTTCCAGTGCTATATACATGTGAACATGTCATAAAACCTGTTACACTGCCTACATCACATGACAGAAATACTGTTTCGTAGTGTGGGAAAAGTCACCAGCAAGTAGGAGACGCAAAAGCTACGTTCCTTATGCGAAAAACTTTATAAATTCGGTAAGGTTTTCTCGTGATTGGAGATCTCTCCATTCGTGAATAAGAGTCACTACGTGTCCTCGCAATCATGAAATAAAGTCAGAGATTGAAAGACCTCACTAATGCCTTTGATGATTACCACCCCAACAAACGAATCATATCGATAGCAAGACTCTGCACACTATTTTGAAACGAACTGTCCCTTCGTAGAACCTGTCGGCTAAGAGTCCTGAGCGAAGCTTTAGATAGTCTTTCTATGCGTGTTGCAACTGCTCCTCTGTCTTTAACCCACCTTCCCTGTAACACTGTCTCCGGTTTAATTTGGAGTTGACTAGAAGTTAGAGAGTACTGTACCTGCTACTTTCGACATCTCGTGGAGGAACGTAATGAGCTTGGTTCCACGTAATCAGTACACTTTGATATATTGCTTTCAGAAATAGCACACCACACGTTCCAAACTTACACAACTGACCGACACTAGTGATATAGATCCAGATACAGTCCAATACCGTAAGTGCCATTCTGCGAAGACTGTTCCATGCCAATTCTACTCACATCATCCATCCGAGTACGCACAATCTCTCTAGATGCATGCCTGCGGAGGATATTAGCGCTCCTTATTGGTGTGTAGTACATACGAACTTGACACAGTTGACAGTACTGTGATATAACAGACGATTAAGAAGAAGAAGAAACTTAAGAGTTAAGCATGATGGGGGTTTGAGACTTTTACATACATCACTTGTGCAATCAGATTTGGAGTATTGTTCTAGTACTTGTAGTAAATACTAAAAGCTATTGGATGGAGAGGAATGATAGTAGAACATAAACACACATTCCTAAGGCTACAAGGCTTTTCATTTAAATGTGCTACAACTTTAACGCAATGTGATTACCGATATCTTAGTCTTAGACTACAATGCTGTGAATACCCCAGTGTAAACATTTATTTCCAATACCTGATATACTCGTACATTCACCCTGCAGATTTTCTGTCACACTCTTAGACTCTTTGTGGTACGTGCCCTATACTGTATAGTTTCCAGAGGCAAATAGCGCACACACTTCACGTCCGATTACAGTTTGTGAATTATTCTATGCTCGTATCAGTCCTATATACTGAGTGTGATCAATTTAAAATGCATGAAATAACAGCATCTTATGAAGAAACAGACAAATGCGTAGCAGCGGTGTTTGACATGTCAAATTACTCGACATGCTTCACTAACACCTTGAACAGAACACAATCTCTTCCTCAGGTAACAATAGTCAAGCAAATATATACACACGGACTGCAGTACTTCAAAATACACTGTCACTGACCTAGGATCACTGCAGTTAAGATACTGAAGACTCGTTTCACGTCCAAGATGTGGCAATAAAATCAAGTACTTCACGTGCACCTTTGTTCATCTAAAGGAGGAAGACTTAATAGGTTTTCCATCGGTTTGATGGGCATGATACACAATAGATGCGTTGTAAGTCCTCTACAAACTGTGGTATGGAGAGTTTTGCAGGTAATTAATGATTAAATGACACCTGGAAAATGCAATTGTGTACAAATCATCACTCCCGTTACGAAACTGAAGACTCCATTTCTATCCAAGATGTGGCACGGAAATGGAGTACTTTGCATGGATCTTTTTCTTTTCTAGAGGTGAGTGCAAAAATAGGTTTTCCTCCTGTTTGGTCGACTCATTCCAGCTGACTGCGGTTTGAAGAGGTTAGCTGTTGACTACTGCAGGTAGACAGCGCTTAAGGCCAAACTCAGAACACGCAGTTTTATACAAGTCGAGTGCAGCTTAGCCCACACAACTGATACAGCCTGAGAGAACAATGGAAAAAATAGCCAAATGTATAATAAATGACCTGCCACAACATTTCCCTCTCTAGAATACATCGACAGTGTACCTTGTTACGCCACGTCAACCGATTAGTCCATCTGATTTCTGTCATCCTTTAACACAGATCCATGTCGATTTAGAGGCGGATGGATCTCTTTTCTAAGAAAGTATACGAAACAACAGTCAACTTGCATGTATTTCTGTTACCTCACTAGAAATAAGCAGAACGTGGTCAAAAACGATTCAGAAAATATTATGTACGATATCTGTTAGCTGACACTACATGGTTGTGATTGGTAGACAGTACCGAGAAGCACATTGTAAATACTGTTTGTTAAAGTTTAAAACACTTAAACAGTCTTGCACGAGGTCAGACATGCGATTCATTGTGCAGTTATATATTGCAGAAGCCAAGCTGGTAATGTAATGATCTTTAGCTGAATATGATATGAAATTTATCTTAGATGTTCGAACACTTCACAAAAATTTATATGGTGGTTTCCAATAACTTTGAGGATACACCTGGCCATGTGACCCGACATACATAAATTTATTTCCCTACGTTTTGTGTTCATCCACATTAGGCAATGTATTCCAGCCGTCTTATCGCCGTCCACGATCAGTTACTGTTTATGTAGTTCCCAGTGCTACCATGTCGACTTTTTCTTATATTCTTTTTGCTGTCAGATACTCGTTCCCATGTAAAAGAAATTTCCTGCGCCAAACAGACAATGAAGTGCTGTCTCATTCTCCCTCAATTTCCCCACATTTTGTGGTATTTTCTCTCAATTTGTGCGTATTTTTCAGTCAATTTTCGTAATTTTTGTCGATTTTATGTATTTTCTACATTTTTCGATATGGGTTTGATCATATAGCTAACATGACCAGGTGTGGCTTGATTTTAAGCGGAAAATATTCGTCGTCCTATTAAGAAGTCGTGAGAATTTTCCTCTTTCCGATGATCTGCATGCTTTCGTTTAAAATGGCGAAAGCATGAAAGTAATCGAACCATATATGTGAAAGTACAATAACCCTCGTTTTGTAGCTGCATGAGACTGGAAAGGTGCTGCATGTGAAAGATATCGTGCAAATTCGTATTCTGGAAACAATTCAATGTCTTACTCCCATGCATCAGGGAGCATATTTGCAGACTCGTGTAATGGAGCATCTGATGGAAACTCAGTGTCTGAAAGCCGTGCTGCATGTTCACTCCAAATGCATACTCACTCCAAAATGTATACGAACTGCTACAGAGAGTTGACCTGTTTGTGGAGCTGATTTCTCCTGCTGCTGCTATCTAAATTTTCCGTAAGAATACTCTTATAGCTTACCAGATGTGGCCAGTTATTTCTGCCGGCCACTGTGGCCGAGTGGTTCTAGACGTTTCAGTCTGGAACCGCGTTGCTGCTACGGACGCAGGTTCGAATCCTGCCTTGGGCATGGATGTATGTGATGTCCTTAGGTTATTTTGGTTTAAGTAGTTCTAGATCTAGGGGACTGATGACCTCAGATGTTAAGTCCTACAGTGCCTAGAGCCATTTTAACCATTTTTTCAGTTATTTCTGTTTATACCATTCAGGTCTGATACATGCCTCCTACCAGCCAGGGTATCTACAGTCTGTCGATAAAACACATGCACATGGATCGCTGTCTGGGGCTAGAGAGCTGACGTTATTCTGCTGTAAAAACAACTCAATTACGCTATTTCATGTGCTGAGTTCCCAGGTGGGACCCCACGCCCTCTCTCCATCACTCCACTGACATTGCATGTTTCGCCTGTGGTGGTAGCATAGAGCTAGAGCAAGAGGATCTAGCTTACAGAATATGTAGTGGAGTAGATCCATACTAAAATTTATTTGGGGATTATTATGCAGATGGGTCCACCCCAACCACTACTCGTTCCTTTATACAGGTGGCTAGACCCCCAAAAAATATTACCGATCCATCACGAGCAAACTTCCCAGAGATATAACATGCCGGATCTGTCCAGAACAATGTTCTCGGACTGTATGTGGTGGTCGATCCATTATAAATATTACCCAGGATTTATTAGGTTGATGGGTCTGCTCCATGTATTATAAACATCTCTGCATGGGTGGATTTACACACACAGTACACCAAGGATGTGAAATGAGCTGGATTCACATCTAATGTTATTTCTAGATGGGCCACAATGTGTATCCAGCATTATCGATATCCTGCTCATAGTGCAGCCAGATCCTGTTCGTGTATGCATAATGTAATGGAAGCTGTCCTGGGATTCTGCCATGACAGATGGCACATCCAGTGGCGGAGGAGTGCTGGACGGCGGGGGGGGGGGGGGGGGGGGGGGGGAGGGGGCGTTGGCCCAAGACTGGAAAACCAGCACAGGATATAGCGTAAATAAAAGTAGAATAACGTCATTCCTCTAAACCCAGAGAGCAACCTATGTACATGTGTTTTAGCGATGGACTGGAGATACCCTTGCAGTGTTGGGGAAATTTATCATAGTTGGATGGTATAAACATGAATAGCATATCACACATGGGAAGTAGTAAAAACGTATACAGTGAGGCAGCAGCAAGAGGAGAAATCAGTTCCACACAGATCAATTCCCTGCTACAGCTCCTTACATGTTGGAGTGGCTCTCAGGTCAACATGCAGAACTGTTTCGAGACTGACTTTCTACCAATTGCACAACGGCATGAGTCTGCAAACATGCTCTCTGGTACATGGGAGTAGGACACTGAATTGCTTCTAGACTTCGAGTTTGAACTACATCCTTAGCATGCAACACTTCACGGGTTTCATATGGCTGTGAAATGAGGGCTACTACACTTTCACCTACCTAGTTCCATTACTTTTATGTTGGTTTCACCTTAGATGAATGCATTTAAATCATCATAAAGAGGGATATCCTTAGGTCTTTTTAATAGATTGACGAATATTACCCATGTAAAAATCAAGCCGATAATGCTTGTGTTAGCATTATGAGCATATACATACCGCGAATGTGTGTAAGAAATGACATAAAATAGGCAAATTACGAAAATTGACGGAAAAAAGTGCAGAAAAATTCTTGTACATAGGAATGAATGTGTGACAGCAAGAGGAATACGAGAAAAAGTAGATTTGGTAACGCTGGAACCAGGGAAGCAGTTACTGATTATGGACGGCTGTAACATACTCTTTAACGTTAATTACCAACAAATGTGGAATAATAAATCTATATATGTCGGATCACAAGCCCAGGAGTTACTCCAAAGTTATCAGCAACCAACTTGTAGATTTTTATGAAGTGCCTGGATATGTGACTACGATAAACTCTATATCATGTTTAGCTAAAGAGCATTGTGTTACCGGTTTGTGGAGTACAATATACAACTGCAGAATAGATTACTTATTTGACCCTATGCAAGACTCTTTAACTGTTTGGACTCTAACAAATAGTATTTACAATGTACTTCACTACACTCTCTACTAATCACATCCATGTCGTGTCAGCTAACAAATACTTACAGAACATTTGCTGTGTGGCTTTTAACAACATTCTGTCTATATACTTATATGGATATGGTGTCTGTTCTTTCGGAGATGTCCGAAAAAACAGACACCATTGATGACCTGCAGCCGTCTAGAACGAAATTTGAATTATATATTAATACCTTCAGCTGCTCACGGGCGTTGATATATATCAACGGGGACAGGTGAAAATGTGTTCCCCGATCGGGACTCAAACTCGAGATCTCCTGCTTACACGGCAGACGCTCTATCCATCTGAGCCACCGAGGGCACAGAGGAGAGTGCAACTGCCAGGACTACCTCGCGCACTCCTCCCGCGACACCCACATTCTCACCTTATATCTCCACACACTACATTCGTAGTGTCCCTACCCAACACACTCACTACTCGTGGAAGACATTCTTGCCAAGTCTCATAATCTGGTAATATGTTTGCATTCTCACAGAAGAAGAACGTCATGGTCGATATTGCCAGAACTATATACTTAAATGGATATGGAGTCTGTTGTTTCAGACATCAACGAGAGGTCAGAACAGTCTTGAAAAACAGAACCACTACCTGCGGGAGGGTTCAGCTGCATACCGGAAACAGTAGATCACTGTCAGCCAAACACCGACAAAAGCAGAGCAACTGCAGTCGGTGGACGTCTTGTGAACCATCAGCGACAGGTTAGAACGGGCCTGAAAAACCAATACTTCTACCTAAATGGGGAGAAGAGAGAGGGACGAGAAGAGGTAAGGCTGGCTATAAGCTGCCTAGCCTATATACACACATCAGAGTGAAGACACATGCAAAGTTCTGGTGGAAAGTTTTCCTTATTTTTCGATAGTTGTTTGATATTATTACAGAGTTTCGTCTTCCTTTAGAATCAAAGACAAGATGCGCTCGTAGTGTAATATAGCCATTGCTATCGAGTCATAAAAAAAGTTAAAAAAAACAAGGTGTTCACTTTGAAACGTCCCCTTAGAACGATTATATATATATATATATATATATATATATATATATATATATATATATATATATATATATATGACTGCACTTAAACTGATACACAATATTTTTAGCGCAACGGAATCTGACTTTCAATAATCCCTACAAAAGAATGGCCCTGACTAACATTAACCTATACCTTTCACAAATCACTTACCTCACAAAAATCTTCGTTACTCGAACTACTGCAATTCAGCGAGCGCCACCACTGCCAGCTAAATAAAAGATTCAAACTACGGAAGGCACTAACTACTGATAGGCATAGTTAGCAAATGAAAGATTTTAATAGAGAACAAACAATGTATTTACCTTAATAGTCATAATATATATAGCAGTTCATGACATCCAGTCTTACAAATTTCAAAACTCCGCCATTTCTCTCCCCACATCCACCACTGCTGGCGGCTCACCTCTAACTGCGCAACGCTACGCGCTGTTCACATCCAGCTGCCGCTGCCCAATACTACAATGGCAGACAACAATGCAAACTAGCCACAGACTGCGCACAGCACAGCCAGTGATTTTCATACAGAGCGCTACGTAACGTTGCCAATAAAAAAACATAAACAGCCTACTAACAACTTGTAAGAGGATTGTGTGTCTCTCCTCCTAAGACACACTGCTACCACTCTCAAGAAAAACACTTCTTTCCATCCCAGAATGCTCGCTCAATATTGCTCATCGTGTTGTTGCTCTATCCTACCAGCATTACACTGTTAGTGAAGTCTTCTACTCATCATAGTGTGTGGAACTTGTTAACTCAATATATCTTTAAGGACTGTTGGATGGTGTTAGGTGCTTATTTTGTAGTACATTCAGTTCAAAATTCAATGTTCTTGGTTCAGTATTCATTGTAGCAGGTGTAAGTTCATACCACAAGATTGAGTTTATACTTGCTTAGATGGAGATCTCATTCATTTTGGTACTATATCTGGTATTTAAAATATTATTATCACAGTAATCGATTTAAAAGTGTAAGACAACAACCCCTACACAATGCGAGGTCTGTTGGTACAGTATTCATTGTGGCAAGCAAGGAATCAGACCTGAATAATACACAATGATAATACTTCAAGCAGAAAATGAGTGTTCATGTTTATTCAGACACCTTTTTTAAAATAAATGAGCTGGCTTTATAGCAGATGCGCTTTAGGCAGACACACAATGCGCTACTCCAGGAGGAGTAAAAATTCCTTCTCGTCCTTTCACAGTATATGAGAACTCACACACACACACACACACACACACACACACACACACAGAGAGAGAGAGAGAGAGAGAGAGAGAGAGAGAAAGAGAGAGAGAGAGAGAGAGCTCTAATTCGGTACTTTGAAGCGTGTAAAAACTCTACCAGACAGTCTTCAGAGAAACTTCCTGGCAGATTAAAACTGTGTGCCGGACCGAAACTCGAACTCAGGACCTTTGCCTTTCGCGGGCAAGTGCTCTACCAACCTTGCAGAACTAGCACTCCTGACTCTGGCAGCTTGTCAATCTTACAGATGGCTAATACTGTCCTAGCGATTCGTTATGCAACGCCTGTACAATCAGTTGACGTAGTTGTGTAAGATTTGTTGGCTGACGAGTCGCACGAATCACTTCTCGTCCCATCATATCACACACGCGCTCAGTCGGAGACAAGTCCGGAGATCGTACGGGCCAGGGAAGCTGCTGCACGTCTTGCAGAGCACGTTGGGTTCGCTGCCTGTGTATGGGCGAGCACTATCCTGTCGCAAGAACGGCAAAAGAACAGATCTAACAACTTTCTGTACGTACGGAGCACTGTTGACTATCCCCTCCACGAACACGAAAGGCATACAAGAGTTGTAGCCTATTGCGCTCTCAGATCATAAGGTAAGTCTGTGGTGTGGTCATTGTGTCTTGGACGAACGCACTCTACGCGACAGCACTAACTATGTGTACGTCGTAAACGCAAACGACCATCACTTGCGCGCGGGAAGAATTTGCTTTCACCGCTGAAGACCACGGCGCGCCTTTCCTGTGACGGATCCAGTCGAGCCGTGCAATTCGATGCCGTGGCGTGAGTGGAAGATGGGCTAGAGATGTGCGTGCCCATTGCTAACAACCGGTTGGCAAAGTTCGTGTTGGTACGCCTGTGCTCACAAGCTCCCTTATCTGTGCTGTGGTAGCTGACCTTAGTATAAGACCGTCCTGACGGGTGTCTGTGCTGCGTGGATATCCAGAACCTGTTCTGTGGGTGTGAGAATGGCCACGTAGCCACAGATACCAGCATCGTTGACCCAGAGTGTCCAACGTTTGTGGAAATTTTTCGAACGGACCATCCAGCCACTCGGAATGCCACAATTTCCCTGCTTCCAATCTCGCTCAGTGGGCTGTAGGAAGCACGGGTGCTTCTCCGTGGTATTGTTGCGTTCTCACTTCACATGTTTGCACCACACGAGCATTGTGGCTGAAAGCTTCTCTGTTACTGTGTAGAAAAGGATGGCGCTCTGGTAGATATACCGCTACGCTGCTGGCGGACGACATTGAAACCATTATCGATACAACTACTTTCCCTCAGGTGCCATATGCCGTCATCGGATCAAAATTGACGTCGCCTCTTTGCTGGCGTACTATTTTTTCCTCCGAGAGTGTATCATTTCCTCTGCATGATAAGTTAATTTTTTCATTCGCTACTTCACCTTATTTTAGTCAGGCGTGGTGATTTAGTGGTAAAGTAGATGCCTGTAAACCGTGAGGTCGCTGGTTAGAATCCCCTTTGGATCACGTAGATTTTCAGTCTGCCTTTAACCGAACCCTCACCTCTTAAAGGTTTGAGGAGTCGACAGGAGCAACAAGTGGTTCGTTTTCTAAGCTGAACTACATATCTACGTATCTCCCTCCCACATATGGCTAATTTGAGTAGGGTAGGGACACGCAAGTCGCCGAAGTGATATACAATACTTGTAGTACGGCTGGCACTCGGACGTTGAACCACACATAATTACTGTTATTGCCATATCTAAGGTAGGAAAAAAGTACTGAAAGTTGTATACGATTTCTAGATTTTGCGGGGTAATTTACATGAATTGTGGCTTTCTTGTTACAGTAACAAGAATTAAATTCTTAATGTCTCCCAACTAACTTCCTCGACAGCCAGACGCATCGTGAGGCGCAGCCCCTAATTCAGCAAATTTTCCTGCCAGTGAGTTCAAGCCCGTAAAAAATGAAGGACGCATCACTGGAGATAAGGATGTAATTATATTTTCCATTTTAAGACGAATGCCTCAAATTGCACGGAAACACGCCGACTGATGAGATTAAGCGTACATTCTTTTAATTTCCTAGAAGACACGGCGCGCATCGGGACGTTGATAAAATTCAACCCTCCGTTCGCCCCTTCCTCCCCCTTCTATGCAATAATCAGTCTTACAGTGAGGCGTAAAATGGAGAAGGAAGAGGTGGAAGAGGAGGAGAGAGAAAAAATGGTAGCGAAGAAATATTCTTGAATCAGCATTGCTTGGCTGCGGGCGCGAGGGATGGGATAAAGCCAGCACCACGTCTAGAGCGATCGACAAACGGAGGTGTCTGTATGTACGAATGACTGAATCTCCATCGTTTCATGACTCTACCAGAGAGAGCGCAAGTGGCAGTAATGAAAGACGCATGCCAAGAATTGCAGGTTTACTTTACGACGGACGTAGGGAAAGGCCGTAGGTTATCGTCCCTGATGATCACCTTTTGTAAGTCTAATAAGAAGTGCAGGAGATTAAAGAAAATTTCGGAAGAGCTAAAACTGCAAGATACCATCAGTGTACACGACCTGATCAAAAGTATGCGAACAACGTGTGTAATGCGGGATACACCACCAGAAATTGCGGGAGGCTGATCCGTCAGCACAAAAGGAGGTGGGCAATATTGTCATTAGAGAAGCAGTAACAGCACGAGACCTCATTGATTTCGAACGTCGACTAGTCATTGAATGTCACGTAGCAGATCTATCGAGTACATTTCAACCCTTGTATAGCTGCCAAAGTTGACTGTTGTTGAAATGGGAATGAGAAGGATCAACCACAACTAATCCAACTCCACATAGACCTCACGCACTTGCTAACATCGACTGTTGAGCACTGAAGAGGCTGGTAATAAAAATTGCATGAAATTAGCGGAAGGAATCATTTGTGAATGACAAAGTTCTACCGGCAGTCCAGACATCACGACGACTGTGCATAAGCAGTTAAATACACTACTGGCCATTAAAATTGCTACACCACGAAGATGACGTGCTACAGACGCGAAATATAACCGACAGGAAGGAGATGCTGTGATATGCAAATGATTAGCTTTTCAGTGCATTCACATAAGGTTGGCGCTGGTGGCGACTCTTACAACGTGCTGACATGAGGAAATTTTCCAACCGATTTATCATACACAAACAGCAGTTGACCGTCGTTTCCTGGTGAAACGTTGTTGTGATGCCTCGTGTAAGGAGAAGAAACGCGTTCCATCACGTTTCCGACTTTGATAAAGGTCGTATTGTAGCATATCGCGATTGTGGTTTATCGTATCGCGACATTGCTGGTCGCGTTGGTCGAGATCCAATGACTGTTAGCAGAATATGGAATAGCCGGGTTCAGGAGGGTCACAGAACGTCGTGCTGGATCCCAACGGCCTCGTATCACTAGCAGTCGAGATAACAGGCATCTTATCCGCATGGCTGTAACGGATCGTGCAGCCACGTCTCGATCCCTGCGTCAACAGATGGGGACGTTTGCAAGACAGCAACCATCTGCAGGAACAATTCGACGACGTTTGCAGCAGCATGGACTATCAGCTCGGAGACAATGGCTGCGGTTACCCTTGACGCTGCATCACAGACATGAGCACCTACGATGGTGTACTCAACGACGAACCTGGGTGAGCGAATGGAAAAACGTCCATTTTAGTATGAATCGAGGTTCTGCTTACAGCATCATGATGGTAGCATCCGTGTTTAGCGACATCGCGGTGAACGCACATTGGAAGCGTGTATTCGTCATCTCCGTACTGGCGTATCACCCTGCGTGATGGTATGGGGTGCCATTGGTTACACGTCTCGGTCACCTCTTGCTCCATTGACGGCACTTTCAATAGTGGACGTTACATTTCAGGTTATGACCTGTGGCTCTACCCTTCATTCGATCCCTGCGGAACCCTACATTTGAACAGGACAATGCACGACCGCATGTTGCAGGTCCTGTACGGGCCTTTCTGAATTCAGAAAATGTTCGACTGCTTCCCTGGCCAGCACATTCTCCGGATCTCTCACCAACTGGAAACATCTGGTCAATTGTGATCGAGCAACTGGCTCGTCACAATAGGCCAGTCACTACTCTTGATGAACTGTGGAATCGTGTTGAACATGCATGGGCAGCTGTACCTGTACACGCCATCCAAGCTCTATTTGATTCAATGCCCAGACGTATCAAAGGTCCTTATTACGGCCAGAGGTGGTTGTTCTGGGTACTGATTTCTCTGGATCTATGCACCCAAATTGCGTGAAAATGTAATCACATGTCAGTTCTAGTATAATATATCTGTCCAATTAATACCCTTTTATCATCTGCATTTCTTCTTAGTGTAGCAATTTTAATGCCCAGTAGTGTAGAACAGGGAACAATGGTCGAGCAGCTCGTCATAAGACACACATTTCTGCAATCAGTGCTACGCTTCGCTTTAGGCGGTATACAAAGTGACGGCACTGGACAGTGAATGACTCGAAACGAGTTTTTTGGATTGATGAATAACGTATACTCTGTTTTTGATGAATGCCGGGAGTACGTACCCTGCCGCCATGTGTAGTACCAACTGTAAAGCACGAAGCACGTGGTATTACGGCATGACGGTGTTGATTGTGGTTCCTTTATTGCGCTTGATAAAACGCTAAACGCGAAAGGATATTAACTCATTCTCTAAAATTGTGTACTGCGTACACTAGAGCAACAGCTCGAAGATCTTGATTCTATTAACATGGCAATACACTCTGTCATCAAGTAGCATCTCTGAGGCAATGGTTTGAGTGTCAGGACATGCCTGAAACGGACAGGTCTACTCAGAGTTGCGACCTGAACTGAATGGAATACCTTTGTGACGAGATAGAACGTCGACTTCGCATCAGAGTCGAGCAAGAATGAGCTGTAATACCCCCCCTCCCCACAGACATGCAGACATGTCATTAAAAATGTCTTCAGCAGAGTGCAAGTAGTCTTAAAGGCGAAAGGTGGACACGTCTCACGTTAATGTCCACTAACAGACGTCCCGATATTTTTGAACAGATACTGTAGTTCGCAGGCTACATAGTACTTCTTGAACATAAAAAGTTTCCCGAGACAAGATAGCTATCAGATGTAGTTTCACCGAGACGAAGGAAGATTTTAGTAAACAAAAAGTGACTTTACGATACTTTCTGGTATGGGATATTTATATGCATATGAGGAGGAACGTCTAGAAATGAGCCATCTGGAAAATTGTATGGAAGCAAAAAGGCAACCGTTCGATACCAGTAGAAGTAGAAAGTGGAAATATTTTAAATTTGGTGCTACTGGGAAATATTGAAGATGAAGTGAACGGATGAAATGTGAAATGACCAGGCACTAAATAGGATAGATGATGAAAAATAACAAAGACCCTTACAAGATGGAGGGACAAGACAGTAGAGGCACCTGCTACGGCAGCTAGGAAAAGATTGGCACTGGAAGAAGCAGTAAGATACAGACAAGAACTGGAACATGGAAAGCACTTTATAGAGGGTGTTTGGTAAAGTAATTACATAGAAAAGAGAAAAGCCATCACGTATCAGAGAAAAACGGAGGAGAGCATCAGAGCCATAGAAAGAGTGACGACTGATAAAAAAAATAGTGCATAAAACGAATGCTCGAGGTATCGTGGTGTTTCCAGTTTCCTTTTATTTATAATTTCTTAACAATGAAAGTTACTGTATTTATTTGAAGCTGAGCACAACATTTAAAAATACAGCGGTGGTATTTAAAAACAGAGTACCAGGTACACTGTTATGAATGGCTGCTACTAGAAGGAGTAACCCATATTTGTGTATCACGCAGCAGATGGAGCACCCCGAAGTGGCTCATACAGGCGCTGATGTACAGTGTAAACCAAAATTAGCGCCCTCAGAGGTCATGGTGTTATCGCTCGTACATGAACAGGACAGAAGTGTTGCGCCAAAATTAGACACTGTAAGCATATGCATGGCGGCACGTATCTCCAACTCTAACGTACCTTTCCCTCTTTTACTGCTGGCTGTAGATGTCGGAGACTTGCCACGAGGACGTACAAGTGACAATTTGCGCAACAGATATTTTAACGCGACTGGAGTCGCCCTGATTCTTATACGTTCCCTTTAGGAGTACGATATGCTCATTAGTTAAGTCAGTTGTGTAATACCATAAACGTTTCCTAATCGTATCCTGTGGATGCGATCGAATGTGAGGATATCCCAACAAAATCCGGTTTTCTTTTAACGAATTAGTTAAAACATGCATAAAATGTACACTAGTGACAAGATTAATTAGCATTACTATCTAATAAAGGATAAATGCTATGATTTTAACATATTTATTCATCATAAACACAATTCAAAGACACTAAACAATAGGTACAACTCTCAGGTTCTCCCTGGATTAATATTGGCCCTTAAACTGTCTGGCTCTACCCTGTAATGCACTCACGATCTGTGACTAGGCACGGAGTAACTGACATCCCCCGTTGTACTAAATAGCAAGAAGGATCTATTAACTCAATGAGAAATGTGAAACCCCAGTGCAGCATAGAGTGGAACACGTGATTCACCAATGTAAATTCACTTTCCTACACGCCGGTGTATAAGCAAGATCTCCATAGTGATCAGACGCAGGACTTCTCGCCTCAGCGAGATAATAGTAAAATTGTACTTCACCAAAATTAAAGCCGAAGACGTCCGAGGACTGCTGTGGACCCAAGACAAACCAGCAACGACTATCTGGCTCCATTTCCAAGGAACGACATCTCAGCTCCACGCCCCAGGAACGACAGATCTCTCACTTTCCTCAACTTATTTCCAGCTCAAAGTCTTTTCTCCCCTCTTAAATTTGGGTGGTGAATTATCTTTTCGGGAGTCGCTCGTTTCCGAACGCCGACCAATCTCAGTTTAGAATCCAGACCGAAGTTTCTGGAAGTTCTTTCTACGTTCGTAGGAAAGTCAGCGAATACTTGTTGCTACGTGTTTTTGGCGGGTCCGCTGTTTTCTCACGCCTGCCCACCGGACACGTGTTCCCGTTTCGCAGGTGGTCTAGCTCCCGGGCATCCCATCCCGAGATTAGCACTGGAAGCGGCTGCGCCGTCCTATTGTCCGAAGGAATGTGTGAGCTCCCTGTGTCCATCCGTTCTACCACGAGTTTCACAGTTCTGCTTGTTCCCAAGTCACCCAACATGCAGACATACTACAATAAATAAAGTGTACTAGGCGATGTCAGTCACATACAAATTTTTAATGAACGAGCACAAACCTGTCTTTTCTATCACTGAATGGGCTTACTTTCATCGTATTGAATGCAAACGCGGTATGTAAAATAACGCCAACTTACTCAACTATTGCTTTGACGCTGTTCTGTTCAGGTGGTGCAGTGGTTATGGTTACAATTGTCGATTTCGGGGGTTCGTTACCTGCTCAGTAAAGTCGTTGTATTCTCGTATATTGTTTCTTAAACGCTATATATTCTACAACTATTTTTATAGGGGTTGATCGGAAATCAGAAATATTTACGAAGAATAATAATCGGTTACAAATAAATTATAATTTATCTGTCGCAGGATAGTAATAACTACAAAACTTAACATTGTGGAGATGTTAAACAAACATACTGCATTCAGTAAGAGCCGCCAGTTCTATCTTAGTTAGACGACCACTTACAGGACATCTTTCACAAAACTTACGCCAAGACAGTCTTCAGAGCAGATGCTCAGACCGACGTCCCTGCATGTCAACACACGTGGCGCCTCGCTGCACTATGCCACTCTGAGCTTTTCGGAATTACGAGAGCAGCATGGTGCGCGCGCAATCAGTACTTCCACATTCATCGTAGGAGCTGCTCTTTCAAGCGCACTGAAGGGAAGAAAGCCAGCGCATTTAGCACAGGCAAACACGGAGATCATTAAACAGAGCTTCCGTGGCTGATTCATTTCCTGGGAAAGGCTATACGTTAACATCGTCGCACATTTCTTCCACATTTTGCAGTTGCAGCATGGAACCATAACGTACGACGAACACGAATTATTTAGAGAAACGCATGGTACCTTCAGTCAACGAGTTAGATAGCTTTGGCAGACCCAACATGCTGTCTAGCATCATTCCGTCTCATGTGTTATCCTAAAGCACACCAGATACCCACAATCGAGGGTAACACACACGTTAACTTCCTATAAATGGATGCCGTTGTGTATATTGAAGATGCATTCACGTGTGAATGCAGCTTCACCGTATGTATTTAAACATATGATAATAAAGATGATTGTTCGACATTAATTCAGTGAATGTGGGTTTCTTGACATCTGAGTTGTGGATAGATCTACAAAACAACAGTGATACATGAAAATTTGTGCCGGACCGCAATTCGAACCCAGTATTCTGGCTCATCACGAGCGGTCCCCTTAACCATATTAGCTATCCGAGCACGCTCACTGAACGAAGTCACTTTCATTCGCCAGACCATCTACATCCTTATACCGTAGCGCACTGAATTCATCACCTAATTCTCGCAACGTTGTTTGGATTGTAGCAACAGGGAGAATTAATTCTAAATTACTTCGCAGAGCTGTGGATCGTCAACAGTGTCTGTTCTTTCAGACATCCATGTAAGAAAGACGTCTGTACTGTCATTTCTGTCTTAGTTTTCAATAATTATACTTGTTTCGTATACCACCTGCTGTAACAACAACATTATAATTAATTAGTCAGATACAATATCACGCAATCTAAAACTAGAAAATAAAATAAAAATTACCCATAGACCTTAAAACTAGCTTCGAACCTGAATGTTCTAATTCAAACTTATACCAAACTGGGCTGGACAGCTACACAGTAATGAACGAAGATACTAGTCGTGCATTTGGTTACAGTGTTGCAAAGCTATCCTTCTTTGGGCATCTATTTTCTACCGAAAATAAGCGCAGAACGAAGTATTATTACAGACGTATTTGCAGTGTCAGTATGCAAGGAATTAAGCTGTAGCATTCTAGTGTGCTTATTCTGTTTCATCTTGTATATACGTATTTCCCACAGAAATTGAGTTACGTGCGATTAACACAGCCAGAAGAACAGTCATGGTAGTACCAAACATCTGTGGTAAATATCATGACAGCATTTTGAGAGTGCGCTTCTAGACGCTACAAGGCAGTCCTTGCTATGAACTTTTTCGCTTAGTTAACACATGAAACTGTTTGTATACGATGTATTGTCTAGTATAATATGTATTGTAAATACTATGTTTAAATTATGCAATATTTAACACTGGCAAGTCAGGGCATATTTAGTTAACCTTGAAGTCAGAGAGATTGTTTTGTCGCTCCTCTGGCCGCGGGAGCGCGCCAGCGGGTAGTAGTAGCAGTAACGCCATGCTGGGAGTAAGACGTACAGTCGAATGCTGCTAGTCCTAGCTGTGTTACATCTAACGGCTATTGTGTGAATCTAAGTACGACGGGAAAGTAATGGTCGGCATATCTGGAAGCATGGCCGGGTAAGTTATTATGGATTAATGGGCTTAGTGCTGAAGAAACGAGGACTTAAATGTGAAGCGCACTGTGGGCCCAAGTCGCAACAGTAAAAGCTCGATGCCACATTGTGTCGCTGCCATGGACTGCCATCGATCCACCGACAACGAGGGAAGTAAGATCTTCGTAATTTTCGTAGGATAAAATTGTCGAAGCCTTGCCAGTGACTGTGCTTTTCTCTGAAGTTGAACAATTAATAACAAGCACTTTATAGTCGAAGCGTTGCAGTTACATTCCACCCGACAATAACACCAAGTAGGGTCCTTCCAATCCTTACCTTATTGAACCGAGTGTGTCACGTCATTATCAAGAGAAAATATGCTAATTATCAAATTATTTGCATAGACCGTGAAGAGTAAATTTCAGACTGGTTATCGTAGTTAATTGTTGCACTTAATAAGCTTACGCCAACCGTAGTAACTTAATAATAGACTGAAGTAATAAATTTGTTTATTAAGATTTATTTCAATGCATATTCAGCTGAAGTTAATTCAAGGATATTTCATGAAACTATAAAGCTTATTTCAACTGACAATTCCCCAATAAATGAATTATTATCATTCAAAACATAGTTAATCAATTATTGGCAATATATTTCATTATCAATAGATTAAACTGTGCAAAGTACCTAATTTTAAAGACAGAAAGACATTCCATTATTCAAAATCTCGATAGATAATTATCTGTGTTATCAGCATAGCACTTAGCTGACAAATTATGAACAAAATAAGTTTAGTTATATTGTTATGACATTGTTTTACATGACTACTGTGCCTGACACAGCACTTACGTAAAAGTTTCCGTTCCACCTGCTGCGCTACAAACAGGTAAACTTTATTTTTGACACAATTATTCACGTACTTAACAGTACTGTCGGTCATCAGTTGAGCTGGTGACCAATTTTTTAATTGTTTTTACAACTTAATCATTTCTTTCGGCAAAATTTCCACTGGCAAAATTTATTTCCAAATTATTTCCATTATTTCATTTACCAATCGTTATTGAATGAAATTACTCATTCAATAACGATCAAGTTATAACGTCTCCTGTTTCCCGCGGAATAATCATTATTTACTTCGGATTCGGATGCCTTATCCCGACGCGGGTTAAAATTCATAATTCGCGGTCATTGTCAGCTTGTAATTTTGCAAATCCCGGGAAGCAGGGGGATGTTATAAGCTGTGAGGCATACTGCTTTCCATTGGTGTAATGTCCTTCTCAAAAGAAGCGAAGATAATTTACGGTCGGATATGATCGAGGATGGATTCGCAATACCTAAGTGGCCACGAGTGCCACCTCACAGGATAATGGTGCTCAGTGATGTTATGGAAATTATAACGTTGCACCCACTGGCATATGTTCGCCCAACATTGTTCTTCGACTCAAATGACGGTGTCCATTCGTTGAAAACAGGGTGCGGCAGACTCAATTAGGCAGGTTCTGATTATATGTTATGTTCTTTCTTAAATGTTAGTAAGGGTTTCAAAAATTGGATAACGCGCAGATGCTAGTAACTGCTATGACATGTATTTAGAAGGGAAAACCCTGGTCAGGCTGCCTGTGGTAGGAAGCTAAGTTACATTTATTAAACATCTATTGAAGGAACACATCCAGTGGTATTAACTACCCAGAAACAGAATAATTTACTATCACAAAACTGTGCCAGACTGATTAATAACAAACAGATTAATTATAGTAATTAAACTGTACACTAAAAGAGCTAAACGTGCTTCCTCGAAAATAGAAGTACAATCCGCAAATAAGCACCATATAAGAAAATTGCTATACCGCCGGAAGGCGGAGTTGCGCAAGGAATGCAAGAGAAATAACCAGACAGAATTTGTGTTCAGTATTGCATCCTGAATGGCACAAATAATCTGTGAGAAGCTTCATAAAATTAACAGATTTTAAATCTCCTAGTCTTTGGCCAGTTCGAAAGTCAACAGTGCATGCAACAAGTAAGATTAGTAATTATTGAGTTGGCTGAGCCACACTTGCGTAAACACATTTAAGTAAATAAATCTGACAATTACTCAGTTGTTAAATAAGTCCGTTAACACTTCAATGATATACATGAACTAGAAATTTAAAAAAAAATTGAAAGGAGATCTGCAGTAGGCGCGTAATCATTAAGATACAAATACATGCATCGACGTGCTGTACAGATCCGTCTTGGCAAGACGTAATGGGCTCGGAAAGGTTAAGTGGTGCCGGTCCACCTGCACCGGGCTGGCCGTTTGGTAGAGCGCGTTCTTGGCTCCTCTTTTGGACGCTGGGCCTGCTCTATCAACTGGCAGATTTCACCCAAGTCCCAACAAAAGAAACATAAGTGGTAGGCTATTAAACAGAAATACAGAATTTAGTGCAGGAATTGGGCTAGGCCTGCACTATAGACCGAACACCGCTGCAGGACAGTCAAAGTTACAGCAACAAGGAAAACAAGTAAACAATTTTTCAATGAGTTAACGGACTCAAATCACTGAAACATGTATGGTGGCCAAAGTCTAAACACAGTTCCTAATGCAGTTACAGAGCAGGAAGTCCTACTGCCAACCACAAATTGTACCAAAGCGTTCCACTGGTCGTAGTAGGTAGTGACGTCTAAAAACGCGTTATACCGGTGACTTTCAGCATTGTTTTGGCAGATGAGTACCTTGAATGGTATTTGATTTAAAACGATTCAAGTACAGAACAAAAATTTCCAAGTGGTTTCTGAAACATTTTTAATTCTCTGATTTTGCACCCTTGACGACAGAAAAGGAAAGGTGAAAGCTGTACGTGTATTTCAACACCCGCTCTCTTGTGTACTGGTATTGATAGGAATTACGATGCCTATTCTGTACCAGAGAAGATCACAGTCATAGACGTCGGTTCTTGATGAACCACTGAATCTTTATATGCAAACTGAAGGTGAAGAGCGGGGAACGGAAAGGAAAGGGAAGGGATTACTGATGTCAGCTGCATCGGGACATTACATGGAACAGCGGAGACGAGCGAAAATGTGTACCGCGGCGGGATCCGAACCAGTGATGTCCAGCTTACTGGGCAGGTTCATTAACCACCATTGCACTATCCTGGAAGCAGGGATATCGCAAATGCGCTAATTGTCTCCGGACGCCTCAGCCGACTCACATTCCCACGGAGCGCCACCAATCCTCACTGAAGAAGGTGGATCCATTGCCATGTGCGAGAGAACCGACACCACGCAGCATGTAACTGATTCGTCTAAATGCGCAATGGATCCACTGTCTTCAGCGCGGATGCACAAGTACGTCTGATCCCCTGCGGGAATCACAGAGTAGTGAACATGGAGGAAATGGGCAGGGAGTGTGGGTAAGTGGCACGCAGTGGGTATGCGGGTCGGCCGTTAGCCATGCTGAGATTGTCCGCGCTGTTGCGATAGCACTTCGTCCTGGATAGTTCAGTGGTTAACGCACCTGCCTACAAGCAGGAAATCCCGGGTTCGAATTCAGGATGCAGAACACGTTTCCATTCGTCGCCGCTGATTCCACGTGACGCTCCGATGCAACTGACATTAGTAATCCCTTCCCTTTCCTTTCTCCCCCCTCCACCATCAATTTACATATTGCCGACAGAAGAGACGCACACATGTAATATAACTGATTCACCTAGATGGGCAATGGATCCATTTACTACAGTGTGGATGCACAAGTACGTCCAACCCCTGTGGAAATTTCAGAGTAGCAACCATGGAGGAAATGGGCAGGGTCTATGGATAGGTGGCGATCGGTAAGACGTGGGTCGGCCGAGAGGCGTCCCGAAATAGTTAGCGAAGTTATGATAACACTGTGTCACGAAAATTGCAGTGATTAACAGATCTGCCTAGCAAACAGAAGATTCCGGTTTCGAATCCCGGTACGTACACATTTGGACCATTGCCGTTGCTTCTCCGTATTGTTCTGATGCAGTTGACATCAGTAAGCCCTTCCTTTCCCTTTCCTTTCTCTCCCCCCTCCATCTTCAACTTAAGTACAGGATGTTTCCGTAAGTGCGTGCAAAAAATGTAACAGGGCATAGAGAATGCCCCACTGAACAATTTGAAGTAGGGAACCTGTGGTCGGAGAAGGCAGCTTAACGAGATATGGAAGTAAACTCGTCTACCGCTTTATCTACCATTACTGTTTTCCAGCTTATTTGTACTAACATGCTTACAAATTTACATGTACTGTGCTGCTTATTTTCGTGTACATTCTTTATTTCCTGCAAGTAAGTAAGGAGGATGAGCCTGATTACCAGGAAGTCATTATGCAAGTTTTGTTTACTTTACTTGTCCATAACGTTACTCTGTTATATCATATTTACACTGTCCCATGACAAAACGTGCTATGAATCAACAACAGACCCATTCATTACCCAGTGCTACTGAGAGACGTATAGTACAATACACTAGAGCAATACAATATTTCCTGGCCGCTTGACTGGAAGTGGAGGTCGTATTCCATGTCATGAGAGGTCACCTGACCTGAATCTCTATCCCCATCTACATCCACAGGGATACACTGCAAAACACATTTAAGTGCCTGGCAGAGAGTTCATAGAACCAACTTCGCAATTCTCTATTATCCCAATCTCGCATAGCGCGCGGAAAGAATGAACACCTAAGCTACTACAAACAGCATAGTGAACGCATTATTGTGGCCAAGATAGACACGAAGCCCACAACTACTACAGTAGTACAAGTTTATATGACAACTAGCCCTGTAGATGATGAAGAATTGGATGAAATGTATGATGAGATAAAATAAATTATTCACGTAGTGAAGGGAGACGAAAATTTAATAGTCATGGGTCACTAGAATTCGATAGTAGGAAAAGGGAGAGAAGGAAACATAGTAGGTGAATATGGATTGGGGGCAAGAAATGAAAGAGGAAGCCGTCTGGTAGAATTCTGCACAGAGCATAACTTAATCATAGCTAACACTTGGTTCAAGAACCATAAAAGAAGGTTGTACACATGGAAGAATCCTGGAAATACTAGAAGGTATCAGATAGATTATATAATGGTAAGACAGAGATTTAGGAACCAGGTTTTAAATTGTAAGGCATTTCCAGGGGCAGATGTGGACTCTGACCACAATCTATTGGTTATGAACTGTAGATTAAAACTGAAGAAACTGCAAAAGGTGGGAATTTAAGGAGATGGGATCTGGATAAACTGAAAGAACCAGAGATTGTACAGAGTTTCAGGGAGAGCATAAGGGAACAATTGACAGGAATGGGAGAAAGAAACACAGTAGAAGAAGAATGGGTAGCTTTGAGGAATGAAGCAGTGAAGGCAGCAGAGGATCAAGTAGGTAAAAAGACGAGGGCTAGTAGAAATCCTTGGGTAACAGAAGAGATACTGAATTTAATTGATGAAAGGAGAAAACACAAAAATGCAGTAAGTGAAGCAGGTAAAAAGAAATACAAACGTCTCAAAAATGAGATCGACAGGAAGTGCAAAATGGCTAAGCAGGGATGGCTAGAGGACAAATGTAAGGATGTAGAGGCTTATCTCACTAGGGGTAAGATAGATACTGCCTACAGGAAAATTAAAGAGACCTTTGGAGGAAAGAGAACCACTTGTATGAATATCCACAGCTCAGATGGAAACCCAGTTCTAAGCAAAGAAGGGAAAGCAGAATGGTGGAAGGAGTATATAGAGGGTCTATACAAGGGCGATATTATTGAGGACAATATAATGGAAATGGAAGAGGAGGTAGAAGAAGATGAAATGGGAGATATGATACTGCGTGAAGAGTTTGACAGAGCACTGAAAGACCTGAGTCGAAACAAGGCCCCGGCGGTAGACAACATTCCATTAGAACTACTGACGGTCTTGGGAGAGCCAGTCCTGACAAAACTCTACCATCTGGTGAGCAAGATGTATGAGACAGGCGAAATACCCTCAGACTTCAAAAAGAATATAATAATTCCAATCCCAAAGAAAGCAGGTGCTGACAGATGAGAAAATTACCGAACAATCAGTTTAATAAGTCACGGATGCAAAATACTAACGCGAATTCTATACAGACGAATGGAAAAACTGGTAGAAGCCGACCTCGGGGAAGATCAGTTTGGATTCCGTAGAAATACTGGAACACGTGACGCAATACTGACCCTACGACTTATCTTAGAAGCTAGATTAAGGAAAGGGAAACCTACGTTTCTAGCATTTGTAGACTTAGCGAAAGCTTTTGACAGTGTTGACTGGATTACTCTCTTTCAAATTCTAAACGTGGCAGGGGTAAAATACAGGGAACGAAAGGCTATTTACAATTTGTACAGAAACAAGATGGCAGTTATAAGAGTCGAGGGACATGAAAGGGAAGCAGCGGTTGGGAAGGGAGTGAGACAGGGTTGTAGGCTCTCCCCGATGTTATTCAATACGTATATGGAGCAAGCAGTAAAGAAAACAAAAGAAAAATTCGGACTAGGTATTAAAATCCATGGAGAAGAAATAAAAACTTTGAGGTTCGCCGATGACATTGTAATTCTGTCAGAGACAGCAAAGGACTTGGAAGAGAAGTTGAACAGAATGGACAGTGTCTTGAAAGGAGGATATAAGATGAACACCAACAAAATCAAAACGAGGATAATGGAATGCGGTCGAATTAAGTCGGGTGATGCTGAGGGAATTAGATTAAGAAATGAGACAAAGTAGTAAAGGAGTTTTGTTATTTGGGGAGCAAAATAACTGATGATGGTCGAAGTAGAGAGGATATAAAATGTAGACTGGCAATGGCAAGGAAAGCGTTTCTGAAGAAGAGAAATTTGTTAACACCGAGTATAGATTTAAGTGTCAGGAAGCGGTTTCTGACAGTATTTGTATGGAGTGTAGCCATGTATGGAAGTGAAAGATGAACGTTAAATGGTTTGGACAAGAAGAGAATAGAAGCTTTCGAAATGTGGTGCTACAGAAGAATGCTGAAGATTAGATGGGTAGATCACATAACTAATGAGGAGGTATTGAATAGAATTGGGGAGAAGAGGAGTTTGTGGCACAACTTGACAAGAGGAAGGGACCGGTTGGTAGGACATGTTCTGAGGCATCAGGGGATCACAAATTTAGCATTGGAGGGCAGCGCGGAGGGTAAAATCGTGGAGGGAGACCAAGAGATGAATACACTAAGCAGATTCAGAAGGATTTAGGTTGCAGTAAGTACTGGGAGATGAAGAGGCGTGCAAAGGATAGAGTAGCATGGAGATCTGCATCAAACCAGTCTCAGGACTGAAGACCACAACAACAACAACATCCTTCCGTACGAGCTATGATTTGTTTTATCGTGGTAACCGTTTCTCCCTGTGTAGGTCGCTTTCAACAAAATATTTTCGAATACGGAGGGGAAAGTTGGTGATTGGAATTTCGTGAGAAGATTCCGTCTCAACGAAAAACACCTTCCATTTAATGATGACCAGCCCAAATCCTGTATCATTTCAGTTACACCCTCTCCCATATTTCGTGATAATACATAACGTGCAGCCCTTCTTTGAACTTTCTTGATGTATTCTGTCAGTCGTATCTGGTAAGTATCCCACATCGCCGCACAGCAGTACTCTAAAACACGACGGACAAGTGTAGTGTAGGCAGTCTCCTTAGTAGATCTGTTATATTTTCTAAGTGTCCTGCCAATGAAACGCAGACTCTGGTTAGCCTTCCCCACAACATTTTCTATGTATTCCTTCCAATTTGTTCGTAATTGTAATTCCTAGGTATTTAGTTGAATTTATGGCCTTTAGATTTGACTGATTTATTGTGTAACCGAAGTTTAACGAATTCCTTTTAGCATTCATGTGGATGACCTCACACTTTTAGTTATTCAGGGTCAACTGCCAATTTTCTCACCATTCAGATATTTTTTCTAAATTGTTTAGCAATTTGTTTTGATCTTTTGATGACTTCATTAGTCGATAAACGACAGCGTCATCTACAAACAACCACGACGGCTGTTCAGATTGTCTCCAAAATGGTTTACATAGATAAGGAACAGCAAAGTGCCTGTAACACTAGCTTAGAGAACGCGAGAAAGCGCTTCTATTTTACTCGATGACTTTTGTGTCAATTACTACCAACTATGACCTCTCTGACAGGAAATCACAAATCCAGTCACATAACTGAGACAATACTCCATAAGCATGCAAGTTCTCTACAAGTCGCTTGTGTGGTACAGATGGTACAGAGTCGATAGCCTTGTGGTAATACAGAAATACGGAATCGATCTGAAATCCCTTGTCTATGGCACTCAATACTTTATGCGAATAAAGTACTAGTTCTGTTTCACAAGAACGATGTTCTCTAAGCCCATGTTGACTGTGTGTCAGTAGACCTCTTTCTTCGGGGTAATTCATAATGTTCCAAAATCTTGCTGCATATCGACGTTAACAATGTGGGCCTGTAATTAAGTGGATCACTCTTAGTACCTTTTGATACGTGATTTCCCTTATTCGTACCACACTTACCCACCATATCTTAGATACCATAAAAGAGGAAGCGGGATGGAATCATGGTTGACAGTCACAATTGATAATTAAGACAGTTTATTGACATTGCGCCTTTTAAGGAATTCGACAATCACAAATTGTGGATGAGCCACTAGATAAAGCTTTGCAAATACAGTTAGAAACCCACCGTACTCAGTACTCAAATAAACAGTCCATTAAGAGAAAGTTATAAAAAACTTAATGGGCCTGGCATTTATAGAAACCTTAAGCATAGCAATTATCAATTACTTCACACAGCCACTTCATTAAACTCCTTAAAACCAGTTATTACATTAAGATGGCCACACTTAAAACATTTTTCACTAAAATACTCTTATAAACTTAAAATTTCAATCCGTTAAAGAAACACTTGTTAAAAGGTCAATTACAAACTTAACGTTGCCGGGGACTAATACACCTCGCTGTATTTCCCCTTATTAAGAAAACAGAATTACTGACAAACGTCAGAAATTCTAACTCGCACATAGGATTTCCCTCAAAATACATATAATGAAACAGTTACCAATAAAGGGTAACTTAACGACATTTCAACAATAGTGCCAAGCTAAGATCGAATTACATAACATGATAGAACCACTTATATAAAAAACTACAAGAGAAACGCCGATCTTTAAAAATCAATGTTCAAGTCGCCAGTCGCTAATATTTAAGTAAACAGGTTCGTATAAAAACAGATTACATATAATTTGTATTTATACATCTACCAGATTAACCCGTCTTGGCGGAAGGAAGATAAATACTAAACTCTGGAAGGCGGTATGTGAACAACTCCCGGTAGTGACCACGCTCTTAAACATTGCCAGGCCTAGACTCGGGTGACATTTCACTCCCCGCCAAGGCGCTGGCACATCAAAGGTTTTTGCGCGAATCACAAATACATTTCAATAACTCTGAAACATAGAAACACCGGGCAGAACCTTCGACTCGATGTATGGGTAAACATGTAAAGGAACACGTTACACCACCGACAAATTCGCAACTTTGACCTTCAGCATTTTACACATGGACAACTGTATTGCCGGCCGGGGTGGCCGAGCGGTTCTAGGCGCTACAGTCTGGAACCGTGCGACCGCTACGGTCGCAGGTTCGAATCCTGCCTCGGGCATGGACGTGTGTGATGTCCTTAGGTTAGTTAGGTTCAAGTAGTTCTAAGTTGTAGGGGACTGATGATCTCAGAAGTTAAGTCCCATAGTGCTCAGAGCCACAACTGTATTAATAGAGTGCAGGCTTTAAAAACGCCAACATAAAATCATTTGATTACAAGAAACACAGAGTGCTAGTAAAACATCTGAGAAAGCTTTCAAATAACGGCCACTATTTAACTAGGCCAACTGAACTCTTCCACACCATCTCAAAGTTATTGAGAGTCTCGCCATAATAATTAAAATTAAATGCCTCTCAGTACGTCGGTCAACAAACACAATTACGATCACAATACGTAGGAGCTGATTCCACAGCTTCACCGATTCGCTTCAAATTTTGTTCCCAGTGAACTCACAGAACTCGTATCTCCAAGCTGCCCCTGTCGTCAAAATGCCCGACCAACTTCACACCACAACATATAACGGTCATCACGCTCGTTCGGCAGCAGTTGACACTCGTCTCCCAACGAAAGTCACGAGACCTCGAGGGTTACCCGTCGAAGGCTAACAGCCAACTCGCTTCGCCCGCCAACCCGGAAGATATGACACGAGAAAAGTAAAGATAGCTTAGCTCAACCACAATCGATCTCAACGATACATCAACAAAATAACACTGGCGCCAGCTCCCCACGGCTGACATTTATTGAATATTTGTGTGAGCGGTGCAACTTTCCAGTCTTTGGCTACGTTTCTTTCGTCTAAGGAACGGTTATGTATGTTTGTTAAATATGGAGCTAATGTATCAACATACTCTGAAAGGAACCTAATTGGTATACAGGCTGGACCAGAAGACTTGCTTTTATTAAGTAATTTAAGTTTCTTCACTACTCCGAGGATATCTACACTACTGGCCATTAAAATTCCTACACCACGAAGATGACGTGCTACAGACGCGAAATTTGACCGACAGGAAGAAGATGCTGTGATACGCAAATGATTAGCTTTTCAGAGCATTCACACAAGGTTGGCGCCTGTGGCGACACCTACAACGTGCTGACATGAGGGAAGTTTCCAGCCGATTTCTCATACACAAACAGCAGTTGACCGGCGTTGCCTGGTGAAACGTTGTTATGATGCCTCGTGTAAGGAGGAGAAATGCATACCCCTTAGTAAGGAAACAGAATTACTGACAAACGTCAGAAATTCAAACTCCCATATAGGATTTCCCTCAACATACGTATAATGAAACAGTTCCCAATAAAGGGAAGCCTATCGCGATTGCGATTTATCGTCTCGCGACATTGCTGCTCGCGTTGTCGAGATCCAATGACTGTTAGCAGAATATGGTATCAGTGCGTTCAGGAGGGTAATACGGAACGCCGTGCTGGATCCCAACGGCCTCGTATCACTAGCAGTCGAGATAACAGGCATCTTATGCGCATGGCTGTAATGGATCGTGCAGCCACGTCTCGATCCCTGAGTCAACAGATGGCGACGTTTGCAAGACAACAGCAATCTGCATGAACAGTTCGACAACGTTTGCAGCAGCATGGACTATCAGCTCGGAGACCACGGCTGGGGTTACCCTTGACGCTGCATCACAAACAGGAGCGCCTGCGATGGTGTACTCAACGACGAACCTGGGTGCACGAATGGCAAAACGTCATTTTTTCGGATGAATCCAGGTTCTGTTTACAGCATCATGATGGTCGCATCCGTGTTTGGCGACATCGCGGTGAACGCACATTGGAAGCGTGTATTCGTCATCGCCATACTGGTGTATCACCCGGCGTGATGGTACCTCTTGTTCGCGTTGACGGCACTTTGAACAGTGGACGTTACATTTCAGATGTGTTACGACCCATGGCTCTGCCCTTCATTCGACCCCTGTGAAACCCTACATTTCAGCAGGATAAAGCACGACCGCATGTTGCAGGTCCTGTACGGGACTTTCTGGATACAGAAAATGTTCGACTGCTACCCTGGCCAGCACATTCTCCAGATCTCTCACCAACTGAAATCGTCTGGTCAATGATGGCCGGGCAACTGGCTCGTCCCAGTACGCCAGTCATTACTCTTCATAAACTGTGGTATCGTGTTGAAGCTCCATGGGCAGCTGTACCTGTACACGCCATCCAAGCTCTGTTTGACTCAATGCCCAGGCATATCAAGGCCGTTATTACTGTGAGAGGTGGTTGTTCTGCGTACTGATTTCTCAGGATCTATGCACCCAAAGTGCGTGAAATTGTAATCACATGTCATTTCTAGTATAATATGGTTGTCCTATGAATACCCGTTTATCAATTGCATTTCTTCTTGGTGTAGCAGTTGTAATGGCCAGTAGTGTACTTCTTTCGTGAAGGCATTTGTAAGGCTGTATTTAGTAACTCTGCATTGGCAGCACTGTCTTCGATAGTATCTCCATTGCTATCGTGCAGAGAATGTATTGAATGTTTCTTGCCGCTAACATACCTTACATACGACAAGAATCTCTTTGGTTTTTCTGCCACGTTTCGAGACAAAGTTTCGTTGTATAAACTGTTATCGGCATCTCGCATTGAAGTCCGCGCTAAATTTCGAGCTTGTGTAAAAGATAACCAATCTTGGGGATTTTGCGTCTGTTTAAATTTGGCATGTTTGTTTCGTTGTTTCTGCAACAGTGTTGTAACCCGTTTGGTGTACCAAGGAGGATCAGCTCCGACGTTTGATAATTTATTTGGTATAAATCTCTTAATTGGTGCCGATACTATTTCTTTGAATTCAACAAACAGCTGGTCTGCACTTGTAGTATTAATTTGGAAATAGCAGAGATTGTCTCTCAGGAAGGCGACAAGTGAATTTTTATCTGCTTTATTGAATATGTATATTTTTAGTTTATTTTTGGCTGATTTGGGGATTACAGTATTCAATCTCGCTACGGCAACCCTGTGTTCACTATTCCCTGTAGGATTATTTGTTGCTAAGAGGTCAAGTGTGTTTCCACAACCGTTTACTATTCGCGTGGGCTCAAGAACTAACTGCTCGAAATAATTTTCAGAGAAAGCGTTTAGCACATTTTCGGGTGAAGTTTTATGCGTACCTCCGGAATTAAACATGTATTTTCACCAACATACCGAGGATAAATTAAAGGCACCACCAACAAGAATCGTATGAGTCGGTTACGTGTTTGAAAACGAATTCAAGTTTTCTTTGAACCTTTCAGCACCTGATTCATCTGAATTGGGAGGTCACTAAATGAATCCAATTACTATTTTATTCCGGTTGCCAACAATGACCTCTACCCATACTGACTCACAGGAACTATTTATTTCAATTTCACGACAAGATAAACTACGTCTAACAGCAACAAACACGCCACCGCCAACCGTGTTTAGCCTATCCTGTCGTAACACCGTTAGGTTCTTCTCAAAAATGTCGGTTGAGCTTATCTCCGGCTTTAGCCAGCTTACAGTGCCTATAACGATGTGAGCATCAGTGGTTTCTCTTAGCGCTTACAGCTCTGGTACTTTCACAACAGAGCTACGACAATTTACAACTGCTATACTGATGGTTCCTGTATCTGCCTTCTTCCTGTGTTCGGCCTGCACCCTTTGTGACTGAAGCACTTCTTGTGTTTTCCCCTGGCCCTCTAACCGAAAAAACCGCCCTGTCCACGCCACACAGCCCCAGCTACCAGTGTAGCCGCTTCCTGCAAATTGTGGACACCTGACCTATTCAGCGGAACCCCAAACCCAACCACCCTTTGGCGCAAGTCGAGGAATCTGCAGCCTATACGGTAGCAGAACCGTCTGAGCCTCTGATTCAGACCCTCCACTCGGCACTATACCAGATCCGCAATCGGTCGTGTCGGCTATGCTGCAAATGGTCAGCTCTGCTTTCATCTTGCAAGCTAGACTGGCAGCCTTTACCACATCTTTAGCCGATTTAAACCAGAGAGAATCTCTTCTGATCCAAAGTGACGCACATCATGGCATTCGGGAGGACCCTTTCCACATCTGGAATGACTCCACCCGGTATGCACACGGACTGCACATTGGTTTTCGATCCCTTCTTGGCATCCATGTCCCTAAGGGGCCCCATAATGGGCCTAACGTTGGAGCTCCCAACTATCAATAATCCCACCCTCACTCACTGTTCGGATCTAGCAGGCTGAGAGGTTTCCTCTGAAACAGGACAGGCGACAGCATCTGGCTTAGCGATAGTGTCAGCCACTGACAGTACCTGGAACCTGTTTGTCAAACAAACCAGGGAGGCCTTACGTGCGGCCTCCTGGGAAGTCTTTCGCCGCCTGCTAAGCCCCGGGGCGACCTCCCACTCGACCACAGGTGAGGGGTCAACCTCAATGCGAGCAGTAACTGGGTTGGTCACCGGTGAGGTTCAAATGGCTCTGAGCACTATGGGACTTAACTGCTGAGGTCGTCAGTCCCCTAGAACTTAGAACTACGTAAACCTAACTAACCTAAGGACATCACACTCATCCATGCCCGAGGCAAGATTCGAACCTGCGACCGTAGCGGTCGCACGGTTCCAGACTGTAGTGCCTAGAACCGCTCGTCCCACCAGTGAGGATCGATCGGAGGACTCGGACGTGCTGGACGTCCATTGGATCCCCACGGCCGGCCCACAGCAGTGGCGCTCATCCACTGCAGCCTCAAGCAGTGTAACCGAAGCCATCACAGACTGAAGATGAGAGCGAAGTGTCACCAACTCGACTCGCATCTGCACATAATAATCGCAATCGCTGTCCATCCTAAATACCGTAGAAAACTAAACTATGCAGACAAACGGGCTAAAGGCATGTGCTGCGCAACTCTACTGCAGAATCTGACGAAAACGCTGGAACTGTGTCTAATAAATTAGATTAATACGGAGATATTCAAAAACCTAACTACGGAAGCACTCAGGTGAAACTAAATAACTTGTCCCTGACTAGAAACTTGTAATACGTCAAAAAATCTGTTTACTTTCCGACGCAAACGAAAACGTGAGAACTGTGGCTACTGGATATTAAATTAACACGCAGAAACTCAAGAAAGTAAATTATTAAAGCATACAGATGATATAAAATTCGCTCGTGGTTAGGAACTAGTAACAACTGACAATTTAGGTTACTTCCTTGTTGCTGCTTGTGTCTCGACCGGTTACTGCTGCCTGACCCATGATTATTTCTTCTGGGGATATTTAAAACGATTGTGTATGAGACCCCAACGGATACGGAGATGGAATTAGTTGCCAGAATTATAGCTGCCTGCGATGTGACTCTAAACACACCAGGGATATTTCTCAGGGTGCGTCAGAAACTTGTTCGCGGATGTCATGCCCCCATTGTGGTTGATGGCTGTCATTTTCAGCACATTTTGTAGGATACAATACAAATGGTACGTCCATTGTGTCAGTGATGATACTTTGAGTTAACTAACGAAATAAAAAAGTACACAATAATCTAATTTTACTGCTATTATCTCCTTAAGCTGGCTTCTCCGACCCCAGGTTCCCTATCTCAAATTGCTCAATGGAGCTTTCTCTACGTCCTGTTAAATTTTTGCACGCTCTTACGGAAACACCACGTATAATGTTTCAAGTCCAAAAGAACAGACAACCTCGCTTTCATATAACAGAATGAATCGTTCGTAGAATTGTCTACTACATCGTTTGTCACCTGGTTCTACGTAGTTCTAATTATTTTAAGGTCTAATATCGTTATGGAAATTGACCTTTCGTTAAATTCCACAGTCATTATCATTCGGATCACACGGTGGCTAGCCGTGGCTAGTGGTTCCGACCTGACCTTCCGCCCTAATGACAGTATCGCCGCAGGTGCTGGACGCTGTACCTGAATGTCAGTTCCTGACATTCGCCGCTCGCTGGGCGGAGAAGGAAACCACCCAGCGCCTCCTCTGCGTCAACGGAGCGTTGCCAGTGGGCCAGGCGCTCACGGTGTTAATGTCGACACCTCGCATCAAAATGACATTGCATTTGTTGTAGTAGTAAAGAACCACGGTAAAGTCAAATATGTGACCTTGAGCGTGTTATGGGCTTCATGTTTCGATCTGATGCAGTGTTTGATGTGCTACAACGATTCACATTATACATACGCATACATAATGTGGGTTTCTTACAATGTACTGTGCTCGTTTATCACAAATACTTATCTAGCGCTCTCCATTATTCACTATAGTAAAACGTGTGTATATAAAGAAATTTTTCACTGATCTCAACCTCTCAGAGATTGTAAATTGTGCCACTTTATTCCTCTAGAATAATGGTTCGTCGAATGAACTACTTTCATCTCCTAATGCGTGACCGAAAGGGCCGTTACTGTCGACTAAGAAACTGAATTTTGTCCAGGTAAGAGTAGCTGCTTAAGTGTTCCCAATCGTCATCCTGCCAGTGTTGGTGAATTAGGCACTAGTCCACAGTCTAGCTTTCGTGCTAGGTAGGGAAGATACAAAATCTGAAAATGGGAAGAGTGAAATGGGACTTCCGGTTACACGAATATAAGACAGTATCAAAATCAGCAAAAAATGGTGCAACGGTGGTAGGATTCGTTCTGAACATGAAAGTAGGTTAGGGGGTGAGTTACTGCGAGGAATTCAGTGACAGGGTTGTTCTCGTCAGAATAGACGCCAAACCATCGTCAACAAAAAAAAATGGCTCTGAGCACTATGGGACTTAAGTGCTGTGGTCATCAGTCCCCTAGAACTACTTAAACCTAACTAACCTAAGTACATCACACACACCCATGCCCGAGGCATGATTCGAACCTGTGACCGTAGCGGTCGCGGGGTTCCAGACTGTAGCGTCTAGAACCGCTCGGCCACTTCGGCCGGCCATCGTCAACAACAAAGTTCAGAAATACATGTCGACGTCATAATCAGAAGATAATGCGCAACAGAAAGTATATGAGAATACTGAACCTGTAATTCAATACGTATAAGGCGATGATAATCTGTTAATTCTGGAAGACTAGAGCGCGGTTGTAGGGGAAACAAAAGAAAAGAGAGTTCCGTGAGAACATGTGCTTGGTAATAGAAATGAGACTGTGGAAAGACTAACTCTGTTCTGCATGCACTATTCAAAGATCACAATGAGAGGAAGTGTACTTGGAAATGGGGCAGAGATACATGAAGGTTCCAGCTAGATTACATCGTGGTCAGATGGAGATTCCGAAATCAGATATTGGATTGTAAGGCGTGCCCAGGTGCAGATGTAGCCTCACATCACAATTTAGTAATGAGAAAGAGTAGACTGAAGTTTAAGATAATCGTCCGAAAGAATAGGAGTGAAAGGAACTGGGACAATGAAGTACCTAAGGAATGATGAGATGCGTTTGAAGTTCAGTAAAGATGTGGGTACAGCGATAAGAAATACAAAGAAGACAGTTCAGCTGAAGAGAAGTGGACATCTCCTAAAAGGGCAATCATAGATATTGAAGAGGCAAACACAGGCACAAGGGTAATAGGTACCTCAACTGACGAACGAAACAAGTGGTAAAAACTTGTTAGTGGCAGTCAAGAACACAGAAATATAACTACCATATAAATGAAATAAGAAGCAACTGCAGAGAAGCCAAAGACCAGGAAAACCAAGCAAGCTTTATAAGATTTATCGATCTACAAAAAAAGATCGACGAAGCGAAATGGTCCAAGTTTTTCGAAATCCGAAATCCTCAGGAAAATAGTTGTAACTTGATGAGAAAGGCAGATAGTACGCAATACGTACAAAAATCGGGAGTGAACAATAAGAATTGAACACCAAGAACAAAGTGCTAGGATTATTGAGGATGTAAGACAGGGATGCAATCTCTTGCCGCTACTTTTCGCTCAATACATTGAAGAAGCAATGTGGGAAATAGAAAGAAGTTTCAGGAGTTGGATGGAAATTCGGGCTTAAGGGATATCAGTGATTAGATCGATGATGAGACTGTTATGCTGAGTGAGAATGAGGAGAATTTACATTGCCTGTTGAATGGAATGGTCAGTCTAATGAACGCGTCATACGGATGGATAGTAAACGAAATAAAGACCAGACTAACGTGGAGGCACAGAAATGAGATAAGCGATAAATTTGAACATCAGAACTGGCCACTATGAAGTCATAAAAGCAAAGGAATTGATTTACCTTGCAATCAAACTAATGCATGATGGCCAAAGCAAGGAGGATTTAGGAAGCAGACTGGCACAGGCAAAGAGGTCATTACTCTATCAAAGAACGCTACTGGTATCATATTTACATCAGTGTGGGAAATGAACAAAATAATGTGGAGAAAAGACAATAGGAGCGCTTGAGGTTTGCTGTTATAGAAGGATGCTGAAATTACCTCATAAGACAAAAAGCGGGGACGTCCACCGCAGAACTGTCGGGGAAAGGAATATAAGCAAAACACTCACTACAGGAAGGATGATAGGATATGTGTTAAGACATCGTGTAATATCTTCAATGGCTCTGGATAGAGTAGTACAGGGTGGAAACTGCGTAGGAAGAGAGAGATTTGTTGAAGCGAACAAATAATTAAGGTCGTTCGGCCTAAATGCTAGTCTTGCCGTATCCAGCGAATGCAGCAGTAAAGGCGGAATACCAAAACTCTGCTCTGTATGCAACGCGCAAGGCGAGGAGTGGGGCGCACATACACTGTAAGGAAAAGAAAGGAAGAAAAGAAGAGAATCACTCACCACAAAGTAAGTATTCCAAGTGGGCAGTAATCTATAGATATGATGTACATGTCCAGACAAACAAATTGTTTCAGTTTCAGAAAAACTGAGTAACTTATTCAAGAGAAAGAGCTTCGCAAATTGAGGACATCATCAACACATTGGTCCACCTCCGACCCGAGTGAAAGCAGTTACTCGGTGTGATATTGATTGATAGAACTGGTGGATGTCCTCCTGATGGATATCACTTCCAGCCGGCCGGTGTGGCCGAGAGGTTCTAGGCGCTTCAGTCTGGAACCGCGCGACCGCTACGGTCGTAGGTTCGAATCCTGCCTCGGGCATTGATGTGTGAGACGTCCTTTGGTTAGTTAGGTTTAGGTTGTTCTAAGTTCTTGGGGACTGATGACCAAGTTAAGTCCCATAGTGCACAGAGCAATTTGAAGCATTTTATCACTTACAAATTCTGTCCAGATGGTGCACTAGATCTTCAAAGTCCCGAGCTGGTTAGAGGGATGTGCCCATAATGTTCCAAACGTACGCGATTGTGAAGAGGTCCGGCGACCTAGCTGGCCGTGGTAGGATTTGGGAAGAACGAAGATGAGCAGTAGAAGCTTCATCTTGCTGAAATGTAAGCAGAGAATCGCTTGCCGTGAAGGGCAACAGAATTAGGCGTAGAATATCGTCGGCGTAGCGCTGTGTTGTAAGGGTCCCGACCATGGCACCCAAAAAGGGTCCTGCTATGAAAAGAAATGGCAACCGAGACCATCAATCCTGGTTGTCGGGCCGTACGGCGGGCGACACTCACGTTGATATCCAATCGCTGTCCAGGGCGTCTCCAGACATGTCTTCGCATGTCATCGGGACGCATTTCGAAGCCGGATTCATCACTGAAGGCAATTCTTTTCCAGTTAATGAAACTCCAGACATTTCAGTACATGTACATTACATCCACCGATTTCCGTCCCGTCCGGACGTGGTGCCTCGTTTTAGTGTTCCGTACTTCAGTCGATGAAACTGAGTGGGATTACTTTGTTGTAGGTATGTCCAACCGACAGTTAAAAACCTTCTCTCTCACGAACAAACAAGTAGATGTATCAAGTTGAGTTTATAGGGTGATCATAATTAAACTTTCAAAGCCCTGTAGAAATAATACCACTGGTCAGAATGACGTCAAATTGCAACAGAATATCATCGGGGAAAGGGGAAAACGTATGACAGAAGAAATGAATAGTTACAAAATGTAGCAACAGATGGCGCTGTAAGCATAATAATTTCTAGTAGCTGACTACAAATGCCTAAGGTGAACGTTTGGAGTTAAACAGACTGTGCTACTCACAAGGGAACTTCCCCATCGCACCCCCCTCACATTTAGTTATAAATTGGCACAGTGTATAGGCCTTGAAAAACTGAACACAGATCAATCAAGAAAACAGGAAGAATTTGTGTGGAGCTATGAAAAAAATAAGCAACATATACAAACTGAGTAATCCATGCGAAGATAGGTAACATTAAGGATACTAAGAGCGCAGGAGCGCCGTGGTCCCGTGGTTAGCATGAGCAGCTGCGGAACGAGAGGTCCTTGGTTTAAGTCTTCCCTCGAGTGAAAAGTTTAATTTTTTTTATTTTCAGACAATTATTATCTGTCTGTCCTTCCGTCCGATGCGAGGTAACACTACACCTAAACAAACATCGAAACAAAACATATGTTTTGACAGAGCACAGGGAAAACTGTGCGACTGTGAAGCTGTTGCATTCATTTGCTGCAGTTTATGTGACAAACTCTTGTGCTTTCGTCACTTTTTTGGGAGTGATTATCACATCCACAAGAAAACCTAAATCGGGCAAGGTAGAATAATCTTTTTACCCATTCGCCAAGTGTACAAGTTAGGTGGGTCCACAACATATTCCTGTCATGTGACGCAGCGTCGTATAGAATGTATCAGACGTGTTGTCTTGTGGAGGAATCGGTTGACCTATGACCTTGCGATCAAATGTTTTCGGTTCCCATTGGAGGGGCACGTCCTTTCGTCTACTAATCCCACGGTTTTGCGGTGCGGTCGCAAAACACAGACACTAAACTTATTACAGTGAACAGAGACGTCAATGAACGAACAGACAGATCATAACTTTGCGAAAATAAAGAAACTAAACTTCTCGCTCGAGGAAGACTTGAACCAATGACCTCTGGTTCCGCAGCTGCTTAAGTTAACCACGGGACCACGGCGCTCCTGAGCTCACACACTCGTTGATGTTGTCTATGTTCGGATGGAGTACTCAGTTTGTATATTTTGCTTATTTTATTCATAGTTCCACACAACTTCTTCCTGTTTTCTCGATTGATCAGTGTTCAGTTTTTCAAGGCCTATCCACTGTGCCAACTTATAACTAAATCTGAGGGGGGTGCGATGGGGAGGTTCCCTTGTCAGTGTGTATTGGTGTACAGGTCTGATACTATTAGTTACGTAATCCAATCCACACCGGCAAGGTCATATCACATCGGATGGGAAACATCGGTTTTTAATTGTCCTGAGACCAAAAACTGCACAAAAATCGTCACTCACATATCCCTCTTTTTACGCCCTTTTTTATGTATAAATTCTCATTTTTATTTTTTGTAATGCCACTCGGCTGAAAAGCGCTGGATTGTACCGCTGACAGCCCTCCACTGCCCATGTGGGCAGGGGCATGAAATAAAGAGACAAGTGCTTCCGGTCCTATTACCTGCACTGCCACAGGTAAGCGCTATGAGTGTCTTTCGCGCAACCACGTCATTCCAGCTCTGCAAACCGCGTGGATTTGTCGATGGGATCATTTTTGTGGAAGATGGCGCACCGCCACACATTGCAAATCCAGTTAAGCAGCTGCTGAAGAGCCATTTCGGAAATGCTACGATTATCAGCCGCCATTTCCCTATAGCTTGGCTGTCCGGACTACCTGATCTTAATCCGTGTGACTTCTGGCTGTGGGGCTATCTGAAAGATAGCACTTCATCATAGAAGTCTGGCAAGGACAGTAGTTCTACTTATGGCATTTATCCGTTAGAGAAATGCACCGATGTTGACTGATATCAGTCGAAATCTATTTGCAACAAGATAAATAAATTATGTTTCCGCGACTGGTTGCTACATTCTTTATAATTTTATCTGAAAGACGTTGTGTTCAGTGTTCCGATCGCAAATTTAGCTGCATTGAGGGCACGCACTGCGCAACACATTCTGAACGTCACCCCGGAAACACTTAGATCAGTTGTGGACCATGCTGTTTCTCGATTTCAACTTGTTGCAGAAACCGGTGGAAATTAATAATCCGATTTTATTTTGATTGATGCTTTTTATGAGGTTTTTGGCATCAGGAAAGTTAAAAACCGATGTGATTGATGCTTTTTATGCCGTCTTTGGTCGTATGACTGACACAAAACATGTTCATTGTGCTGTCCACCGTTTTCTGCAACAAGTTGAAAGCAAGAAACAGCATGTTCCACAACTGATCGAGACGTTTCCGAGGTCACGTTCAGAATGTGTTGCTTAATGCGTGCCTCCAATGCAACTAGGTGTGCAATCGGAACACTGAACACAACTTTTTTCAGATAGACCCATAGCCAGAAATCACACGGATTAAAGATTGCCAAGCCAGGCTATAGGGAATTGGCAGCTGATAATTCTACCATTTCTGAAATGGAGCTTCAGCAGCTGCTTAACTGTATTTTCAGTGTGCGGAGAAGCGCCATCTTCCACAAAAATTATCCCATCCACAAATCCACGCTGTTGCAGAGCTGGAATGATGTGGTTGTGCAAAAGAAACCCATAGCGCTTACCAGTGACGGTGCAGGTAATAGGACTGGAAGCACCTGTCTCATTTAAAAAAATATGGTCCTATGATAAATGATGCTGTAAATCCGTACCACACAGTGACCTTTTCAGCATGAAGTGGTACTGGTAGATTTGCTTGTGGATTTTCCATTCCCATATTCGATTCCGTCTATTGACACATCCTCTGAAATGGAAGTGGGCTTCGTCTGTCCACAAAATCTTCCACCGACAATCATTGACCACTTCCATGCGAGCAAGAAATTCTAAGGCAAAGGTCTCTCTTGTTGGCAGATCAACAGGGCCCGCATCTCGTGGTCGTGCGGTAGCGTTCTCGCTTCCCACGCCCGGGTTCCCGGGTTCGATTCCCGGCGGGGTCAGGGATTTTCTCTGCCTCGTGATGGCTGGGTGTCGTGTGCTGTCCTGAGGTTAGTTAGGTTTAATTAGTTCTAAGTTCTAGGCGACTGATGACCTCAGCAGTTGAGTCGCATAGTGCTCAGAGCCATTTGAACCAGATCAACAGGAAGCAACTCGTCCATACGGGCAATTCTGAATGGACAGCAAAGAATGATTTTTCATAGGATTTTAGGCACGGTGCTCACGGGTAAGTCCAATGTTCGGGCAATTGTCCGTGCACTGCACGTTTGCACGCCACCACTCGTCTCCTTCTGCATTGCTGTGGCCACTACTTCCACTGATGTTGAACCAATTCGTTTCCTCCCTCTACAAGTTGCACACCAAAAGAACCCATCTTTTCAAGTTTTCGAATCATTGTCTCTAGACCCAGGGCAGTCATCGGACCAACACTTTTTTCAAACATTTCAGTGTCCGGAACTTTTGCAGAGCGACGTGTGCAGAGTCATCATTCCCGTGATGCATCTTTACAACCAGAGTGCGATCCTGCATTGAAACAGTCATGGCGAACAACGCAGACACGAAAGGAAGGAAAGCCGTGTACCCGGTGTATTTATACCAACTTCAATGGGCCGTGCGCATGACAGGTGTTTTCGTTTACGTGTTTGACACGTACAGCGCCATCTATAAATCAATTTTCACGCTATTTTCTTTCTTCTGCCATACGTTTTCCTCCTCCTCCGATAATACTCCGTTGCAATTTGTCGTCATTCTGACCAGTTGTGCTATTTCTACAGCGTTTTGAAAATTTAACTTTAATTATAACCACCCGCGGTCCCTTGACAGTGTAAAAAACATATTTTGGTACTCGCGAACTCATTTATCAAAACCTATACGGTTGTTCTCGCTGTCCTAGAATCATGAACATTGACAGGCAGCATAGTCTCACAGTACAACCAATGAAAAAATATCCGAAAACTGTAAATTTATGACTATATCGTACACAAAAATTGTTTGTCATTTGTTATCAGACTGTCTGTCTGTCCGCCGTCTGTTGAGACCCTCTTTTTCAGGAATGGATAGACGAATCACGTTGAAACCCAAGTCACATACTAAGGTTCATGCTCCATTTTGCGGTGTAGTAACGTTAGCGTTTAAGTCGATCCAATCAAAAAAAATAGTTCAAATGGCTCTGAGCACTATGGGACTCAACTGCTGAGGTCATTAGTCCCCTAGAACTTAGAACTAGTTAAACCTAACTAACCTAAGGACATCACAAACATCCATGCCCGAGGCAGGATTCGAACCTGCGGCCGTAGCGGTCTTGCGGCTCCAGACTGCAGCGCCTTTAACCGCACGGCCACTTCGGCCGGCGATCCACTCAAAAGATACGACCATTTATATCTCGTATTTTGATACTCGCAAACTCACTCATGGAATGAAATAGACTACTTTCCGTTCTGCAATCGTAAAATAAGGCAAAAAGCTAGGGTTCACAGAACCGGCAAAGGAGAAAATCTGAAAACTGCTATTTCGTAAATATGTCACACAACAATCGTCATTTTTTATCCGAAGTCAGGCTTGACATTAAAACAATCAGCAGTTCTGCATTGAGGATGACGGGTTCACAATGGTACAATCAAACATCGGCCAAGGACTGATATTATTGATCGTTATGACGTGTTTCGAAACTTATCCATCATGAGATATCGAGGAGCGAATGCTGCACGTAGACGGTGTGTTTCAAGTTGTACGTGAAATGAAAATTCGCAGCAATCGCTCATAGATATCTGATGACAGATAGATCCGACACATTACACATGGCCAATAAAGTCTTTCCTTGCCTGATGTTTGACTTTTACCATCGTGTCCAAGTCAGCAAGAGTGTAGAATTACTGATTACTATAATAAAGGCGCCTGCCTCTTGCATGACTTCATGTTGCATTTATATTACTAAAATTGAAACATTCTCAAAAGTCTTTGAATCCCTGGGACCGATATCTTGCCAGTATCAATGTCGATGATAGGCAAAAACTGTACATTTATTGAACAGAGTGAATTGGGTTTGTGTCGATATAACAACACTGAGACGAGGATGTTGGCCAAAGAGGTAAGAAGTCGTATTGGGCCGCATCGAACCTGTGAGAATATTATTGCCAAGAGCGAAGGAAAGTTCTTGTTCTTGGGCACCCGATCGTTATCTTTCGCAGCCCTGATGCTCAACTAAATACTGTGTTTAACATTTCCTTGTTATGACACATAGCGTCATACACCATATTCCACTACTTTCATTATTATTTAATTTTTAGCGTATTCATCGCATAATCGTAGATTAACAGCCATCTTCCGGGGTCTACAACATGAAATACAAATTATTACATCTTATGTAAAACATAATGAATATTTCACTCTACTCCAGTGTATCTACTGTTTCGAAATTTCCTGATAAATTAAAACAGTATGCCTGACAGGGGCTCAAACCTGAAACCTGGTCTTTCACCCGCAACGCTCTTGCTGCCTGTCAGGCCCTTCGATTTCTCAGTCGATAAGAGCGTTGCCCACGGCAGGATAGTTAGGGGTTTGAATCCCAGCCAGACACACAGTTTTGATGTTAGGCATCACACGTTCGAAACTGGCTTTTGCGTTCCTACGCCATCGTTAAGTAAATGCATTTGCAACCAATATGTGTAACGACCTGTTAACTACTAAATAACTTGTGAGAAGGGATTTCATAAATTAAGTCTATTTAAAACTTAGGAATCATCATAAACAAGTATTAATAATGACAATGACAATGACATATGTGTCAATAATGGCTAAGTGCCAGATTAACAAATTATTTCAATTTCAAAGATACATTAACATTTAATAACCACAGCATATTTATTAATTAGATGTGGAGAACAATTATCATTATTTGGAGGATAAGGAGGCTTCTTTAGCTGACAAGCAAAACATGGGCTTATTGCAAATTCGGACTAACAATTACAATCCTATCCCTGAAATTGCTTTTGGGCTATGCCTGCGAATTTTACCTCGAATTCCATCTTCAAGCGTAGCTAAGCCATCTGAATCTCTCCTGGCCATATAGATGAAATCAGACCTTGAGTGTGGTAAGATCTGCCGTCCACCGACGTGAGGGTAGCGTGACACATCTTCCGTCTCCGAGCTCTTGACCGACACTACTACTTCCACTCTTGCAGACAGACCTCGTCACACAAAAAGTTTCGAATCGCGCTCCTATGTTTCGCCCTCAGGTTGTTACTATCGATATCTGAGTGCATACAAAATGCAAAGAATAGCGTTACGTTGACTATATTGTTTTCAATGTAATAGAGAGTTCTCCCACACTCCTTTCAATGGCAAAATATTATGTAGGGAATATATGTCAATACAGAAAAAAATAGTTGAAGCATAGAATACACACTATTAATATTCCATAATAATATTTGTTTAATAGTTTGTTGTGAACTGGCTTTTGCGTTCCTAGGCCATCATTAGGTAACTTAATACTGAGCAAATAGTCCACAGCGAGAATTCATAGCTCGACAGATTGTTTCTCCCAGGTATGTGATATTTTACTACTATATGTCGATACAAAAACGTAAGCACAATGTAACAAGCGGAACAATTCTCCAGTAGGTGAGCAAACAAGACGAAAATGTTCCTCTTTAAATGACTCTGACTGAAAAGTTGGGCACCTCCTGCCTCAACCCTCGTTCAGCCTTCTCACCAAAAATTTTGGCTGCCCGCATATCCCCTCTCTTTTAACTCAGAACATTCTAAATCCTATTACAGAGTTAAGGATTCATACTCAGAATCCCCCTCTCACTGCCACTGCCACCGTGTATAAAAGTCTCTCTCCCACTGTCTCCTTTTCCTACCACTGATTTACAGTACATCCCACTGCCACTGTCTCCTCTCACACTTGCACTTCTCCCTTTCGTCTGTCTTTCCCTCTGCAATTGTATCCTAAATACCTCGGCAGCTAAAAATTACTCGGGTGTCCAACTTACTTTTCCCGTATACACACGTGTTTCAATAAAATTCTGTTAAAAATACGCCCTCCCCCCTACCCTCTCCCTTCTGCCCCCTCCCGTCTCCCCTCTGCCCCTTCCCCCTGTCCTGAGTGTTAGAGCTTGCCGTTCTGGGTGGTTCCAGACCCTCCCAGCCTACATACACTGATCACCTAAGAGACGCTATGTCCACTTTTGTCACGGATGACAGCGGTGACGTGTCATGCAATGAGGCCTTGATAGGTCGCCGGAGGAAGTTGGCACGCTGGCCTGGGTGGCCGAGCGGTTCTAGACGCTACAGTCTGGAACCGCGTGACCGCTACGGTCGCAGGTTAGAATCCTGCCTCGGGCATGGATGCGTGTGATGTCCTTAGGTTAGTTAGGTTTAAGTAGTTGTTCTGGGGGACCGATAACCTTAGAAGTTAAGTCCCATAGTGCTCAGAGCCATTTTTTTGGAGTTGGCACCACATCGGCACACATGAGTCACCTAATTCCCGTAAATTCCGGGGAGGGGGTCGATGAGGTGTTTGTAATATGTTGACGTTTGCACCGAGCCGAGGACATTGCAGTAGGGGATAGGCTGTTCCAGAAATAGGATAAAGGTACCTGCCCACTGCTACCTGCCCCGGGTTCCCGGGTTCGATTCCCGGCGGGGTCAGGGATTTTCTCTGCCTCGTGATGACTGGGTGTTGTGTGATGTCCTTAGGTTAGTTAGGTTTAAGTAGTTCTAAGTTCTAGGGGACTGATGACTATAGATGTTAAGTCCCATAGTGCTCAGAACCATTTGAACCATTTGAACTGCTACCTGCGACTTATTCTGGAGAAGGCCAAAGCAGAGGCGTGCACTGGGCCGTTCATCAAACGGTGAGTCATTCTTTTTGGATGGAACGTTCAAGAGTTCCAGCAAGCAATTTGGGCAGTTGTTTATACTCGACACCGACTTTAATAGTTCTAACGGTGAAACGAACACCATTCCAGTTGTTTACACATCGCTGCCAAATAAAATGGAGAAATGTATAAAAGTTTTTTTTTTTAAAAAAAAGGGTATTGAAATCAACGTGCCTGGATGGAACTCACAACCCCTGATGATAGACTACGAAACAACCAACGTCCGAGTGGCTAACAATTTGTTTCCTGGAACAGAGATTACTGGTTGCTATTATCGTTTTAATCAATGTTTTTGAAAACAAGCTCAGTGTTGCGACCTCGCTCCAACATATAAGGAAAACAAGGAAATACACTGTCACATAAAAATGTGTTCTGCTCTAGCATATCTTCCCCTGGAAATGTTGGATGATGGTTGGCTCTGTATTCAAGAGAGCAAACCTAAAAACCCAAAGCTTCAGAACTTTTACGACTACTCTTTGGACCAATGGCTCGCTAATGAACATACACCAAAAGAGGTGTGGAACTGCAGTGGAAGGCGCCATCGCTCTAATAACGTCTCAGTAGGATGGAACCAGAGAAGAAATACATTGATAACCGACTAATTTTAAACTTTGCTTGGGAAAGAAGAAAAAATTCGGCAATGGAGACTGACGAAACGAATGCAAAGGCCTTAAAGAAACTACAAGGTAATGGGAACTCAAAATCTTTTCTGACTTGTGTGGTCTACGCACAGAAGTTACAGTGACGAAGGAAACGTCAGAATCATCCAGAACTTTGTAAAAATTGAAAATTAATTTAATGTAACCATTGGCAATCTTGTAAATATTTTAAATAAATTTAATGGGGTCTGAAAGAGACTACCTCCTCGCGCTGTTCACTGAAAACGACACAAAATCGGCGAAATGTCTTTTGAAATTTGTAAATTTTTCCCGAATTTAGACTGACAAGACTATCTCAAAGCCCAAGCCTTTTCTAGGGAGTATTGACAGCATTCACCTTGAGAGATTCTTAGAAGCAAAACCTTTTCAGCGGAAATGCAGGCAAATGACGTGCAGTTAAATTCATACTTTCTGCCTCCGTTAGGAGATGAACAAATCAGCATGAAACTAATAAAGACAAAATAAATTACCATAAAAGAAAGACTGGTCACAGTTCTTCAACCTGCCGTCATATGTTAAAACATGTCGTGAGCAATAGTGGGTCTGCTGACGGGGCTTGGGGAGTAACAGCTCTCACGCTCGCTTGCCGCCTTGCTTGTGAGCGCTCGCGGTAAAATGGCACGGTCAGATGTCGTTACATGTAGCAGCACGGCCGACTGGTAGCGCGCGAGAAGAGAAAACAATGTGTTGCCCTCAGAGGAATCGCCATAATTAGCTTCGGCACAGCCTTAGATACGAACTTACAGAGTATACGGTGCAGTGCTTAAGAGAAGACTCCACCAAAAAGTTTTCTTCCGCTTCGCAGATAGCAACTAAATTTTAAAATCGTGTCTCTTATGTAAAGATGTAGTAGTACCCAAGTTTTTAAGTCCATAACTTCATTGGTTTCTGAGTTTTCAATTCTTAATATGACTTTGATACTCACAACAAAATTTTCACATGGCTCATGGTGCAGGAACATCCACAAGGCATAATTTAAGGGTTCCGTAGCTTCATTTTACGAGGAAGCTTAGTAATACGTTTTCAACGTCATTTAAAATTTCAGCAATAAATTTTCTTTCATTATCGATACATAAATGTGATGATAGGATAAACAGATCACATTTTTTATGAAAATAATGATGGAGAGAACGATGTAGACGCGTCAAGACTACTTACTGCAAAAATTTCATTCAGATTGGTCAAAATTTATGATTAAAAAAGTTAGCACTGCTCTTAGAAAAACAAATTTATGGTAAAATGGTTTTTAACATTTTATCAAGAAATGAATGTTACTACAAGACACGTGCCCATTAAAATTCACCGGCACCATAAAGTTTTCCCTTCCTGCTTAGATGAGGCATCTTCTTGTAATTTCAAGATCAGGGTAGCCATTTCCTTGAATTTTCTGAATAGAAAAGCTCTCACAGTGTTCTTGAGAAGGTGCAGTCGTATGTAAACCAATACACATTTCCTTGGAGCTTGTTCATTCTACTGAACAGTACTTCAATGTATTCCCTAAATTTATACTTACACAATCAACAGACAAAGTAACTGATTTCCAACGACTGGCTGCCAGTTGTTTCGCTTCAGTTTCGCTGGAAATCTTGCAACTTGTTTTTCCCAGTTTGCGTTTACGCCAAGTTCAGAGTAAAGATGCTTCCGTTTGATGACGATAGAAATCAAATCTTTTGGATCTTTTGGTGTGCCAGAGCTCATTACACAGTCCCTTTTTCAAACATTTCTTACATGTACTTGTAATTCGAATACAGCAAAATCGTTTTGGGATCTAAGAGTGCCCGCATCTCGTGGTCGTGCGGTAGCGTTCTCGCTTCCCACGCCCGGGTTCCCGGGTTCGATTCCCGGCGGGGTCAGGGGTTTTCTCTGTCTCGTGATGGCTGGGTGTTGTATGATGTCTTTAGGTTATTTAGGTTTAAGTAGTTCTAAGTTCTAGGGGACTGATGACCATAGATGTTAAGTCCCATAGTGCTCAGAGCCATTTTTTGATCTAAGAGTAAAACACTCTAAGGACATGAAAGAGCCATCAATTTTTTTAAAAAAACATTGAGATTTTAGGCTTGTCTCCCGTTAAAATGGAGAGTAGTTGTTTTCTTAAAGAGATGAAAAGCAGCGTGATGGTCGCGTTAGGAACTTCAAAGCGTTTCGACAAATCAACATCAACGCATCAGTGCAGTATGGCTAGTTTATACGTTCAGTGTATGCCATGATGTCTTGATACGATTAGCGTTCTATTAACGTGCTTTAAAATTTTGAACACAACGAAAAAATTCAGTTTGTAACAACATTACAATAGATTCCATGAGAGGGATTATGGACATTGAACGGTGAACAGCGAGACGTCGACCTGAGTATATTTTTATTTTCAGGAGAAACACTCTACGAAATTCAACGAATGAAACGGCAGTTAGATCAAGTAACCATACTGCCTCTGAACTTGCAAAGCGTTGCGCAGTTTCAGTGGTTTTCGCGTTATGTTGACAGTGTGCAAACTCGGCTACAGTTATAACTTATATATGCACTGTGTGACGTTTGCGTGATTAGTTTTACAGCAAAATTAGTCTTGTAGACTTCAGTTTCCTCAACGTAAATTTTCACGACTTTGCAAATCTGCAGCTACGATTATGCCATGTTTAGACATACATGCTGCTTGTTTTACGCAATGAAGAGAACGAAATTCACCCACAGAAGCTCACTGGCAGACTTAAGACTATGTCTTCGAATTAACACTACTCGAAAAGTGGTACCAGACGTTGATCCCTTAGAGAAAAGCAACGCTTAAATAAAATTATGAAGACATATAAATATGTCAAATAAAATTTCGTCCTTGGCAGTCACAATAAGGCTGCAACAGTAGTAAGAAATACAGTCTTTCTAACTTAGCTGCCCCCCCGTTCTTTGCATCATAAAAATATTACAACAGAAGTTGAATGTCATCGTCAGTCTCATTAATACAACAGTCTTAAAATACATTTGCCACGAAACGCGTTTACGAGACACCCTGAAGTGATACAGGATTGCTCACTGCTGTGGTGCAAGCACGAGCCAGGTCGCACGAACAGCCGTGCTAAATTGCTAGTCTTCTTAGTGTGCATGTACCTGTGAAAAGCCGGTTAGCTCAGTAAGAGACCCAGGCTCCGTGCAAGCGTCACTCCGTGCAAATGTCACTTCGTGTAAGTGTTCCAATCCCTCGATGAGCTCTGACGTGATGTTCAGTCACATTCCAGATGGAGTCGATCGGGTGGAGATTCGGCGAGTTGCAGGGCAGCACTTCAATTGCAACTCGCCACTGTGTTCCACGAAACACTCAATCGCACTCCTGGCCCTGTGAGTCGTCAGTCTCCTGACTGGTTTGATGCGCCCAGCGACGAATTCCTCTCCTATGCCAACCTCTTCATCTCAGAGTAACATTTGCAACTTACGTTTATCAATTATTTGTTGGATTTATTCCAGTCTCTGCCTTCCTCTGGAGTTTTCGCCCTCTGTATCTCCCTCTATCGTCATGGAAGTCATTACCTGATATCTTCATCGATATCGTATCATCCCGTATCTTCTCCTTGGCTTTGTGTCTCACATACTCCTTTCCTCCTCGATCCTGCGCAGAACCTCCACATACCTTACCTTATCAGTCCACCTAATGTTCAACATTCGTCTGTAACACCAAGTCTCAAATGCTTCGATTCTCTTCTATTCCGATTTTCCCACAGTCCATGTTCCACTACCATAAAATACTGTGCTCCAAACATACGCTATGTGATCAAAAGTATTCGGATACCCACAAATAAATACATTTTTCATATTAGGAGCATTGCGCTACCACGTACTTCATATCAGTGACCTCAGTAGTCATTAGGCATCTTGAGAGAGCAGAATGGGGCGCTCCGCGGAACTCACGGACTTGGAACGTGGTCAGGTGATTTAGTGTCACTTGTATCATACGTCTGTACGCGAGATTTCCACACTCTTAAACATCCCTAGGTCCACTGTTTCCGATGTGACAGTGAAACGGAAAAGTGAAAGGACACGTACAGCACAAAAGCGTACAGGCTGACCTTGTCTGCTGACTGACAGAGACCGCCGACAGTTGAACAAGCTCGAAATGTGTAATAGGAAGGCATCCATCCAGACCATCACACAGGAATTCCAAACTCCTTCAGGATCCACTGCAAGTACTATGATACTTAGGCAGGAGGTGAGATAACGTGGTTTTATTGGTCGAGCTGCTGCTCATAAGCCACACATCACGCCAGTAAAAGCCAAACGACGCATCGCTTGGTGTAAGGAGCGTAAACATTGGACGACTGAAAAGCGGAAAAACGTTTTGTGGAGCGATGAGTCACAGTACACAATGTGGCGATCCGAAGCCAGGGTGTGGATATGGAAAATGCCCTCTGAACGTCATCTGCCAGTGTGTGTAGTGGCAACAGTAAAATTCGGTGGCGGTTATGGTGTGCTCGTGTTTTTCATGGAGGGGTCTTGCACCCCTCGTTGTTTTGCGTGGCACTATCACAGCACAGACCTATATTGATGTTTGAAGCACCTTCTTGCATACCGCTGTTGAAGAGCAATTGGGGGATGGCGGTTGCACCTTTCAATACGATCGAGTACCTGTTCATAATACACGGCGTGTGGCGGAGTGGTTACACGACAATAACATCTATGTAGTGGACTGACCTGCACAGAGTCCTGACATGAATCCTATAGAACACCTTTGGGATGTTTTGGAACACCGACTTCGTGCCATGCCTCTCCGACCGACATCGATACCTCTCCTCAGTGCAGCACTCCGTGAGGAAGGGCTGCCATTCCCCAAAAAACCTTCCAGCACCTGATTGAACATATGCCTGAAAGAATGGAAGCTGTCATCAAGGCTAAGAGTGAGCCAACACCATACTGAATTCCAGCATTACCGAGGGAGGGCGCCACGAACTTGTAAGTCATTTTCAGCCAGGTGTCCAGATACCTTTGATGACATAGTGTACAGTCTCATAAATTTCTTCCTCAAATGAAGGCCTATGTTTGATACTAGTTGGCTTCTCTTGGTAGGAATGTCCTTTTTGCTATTGCTAGACTGCTTTTGCTGTCCTCCTTGCTCCGTTCGTCATTGGTTACTTTGCTGCCTAGGTAACAGAATTCCTTAACTTCACCTACTACTTCATCATCAATCCTGGTGTTAAGTTTCTCGCTGATCTCATTTGTGCTGCTTCTCATCACTTTCATTTTTCTTCTAGTTACTCTCAATCCATCTCCTGTACTCATTAAACCGTCACGAAATTCTTCTTCACTTTCACTCTGGATAGCAATGTCATCAGCAATAAAGATTAAACAGTAGGGGTGGAAGACAACATTCTTGCCTTATACATTATTTAATCAGAGCACTTCGTTCTTCGTCATCCACTCTTACTGTTCCCTCTTGGCTCTTGTGTATATTGTATATTACCCGTCTCTTCCTGTAGCATATCGTTATTGCTCTCAGAATTTCGAATATGCACCGTCTTACATTGTCGAATGCGTTTTCCAGGTCGACAAATCCAATGAACTTGTCTTGATTTTTCTGTGGTCTTGCTTCCATAATCAACCGAAAAGTCGGAATTGTTTCTCTGGTGCTTTTACCTTTCCTAAAGTCAAACTTTTCGTCATCTAACACACCCTCAATTTTCTTTTCCATTCTCCTGCATACTATTCTTCTAAGCGACTTCAGTGCATAAGCTTTTTTGCTGATTCTGCGATAATTTCCGCACTTGTCATCTCTTGACTCTACGGAATTGTGGGGATGATATTTTTCATAAAATCAGATGGTATGTATCCAGACTCATACATTCTACAAGCCAACGTGAATAGTCGTTTTGATGCCACTTCCCCCAATGATTTTAGAAATTCTGATGGAATGTTATCCATCCCCTCTGTCGTGTTTGATCATAAGTTCTTCAAAACTCATTTCAGTTGTGATTCTAATACTGAATCCCCTATCTCTTCTAAATCGACTCCCATTTCTTCTTCTATCACATCAGACAAATCTTCCCCCTCACACAGGCCTTCAGTGCACTCTTTCCACCTATCCGCTCTCCCGTCTGTATTTAACAGCGGAATTCCCGTTGCACTCTTAGTGTTACCACCCTGGCTTTTAATATCACCCAAGGTTGTTTGGACATTCCTGTATGCTGAATCTGTCCTTCCGACAATCATTTCTATTTCGATTTCATCACACTTTTCTTGCAGCCATTTCGCCTTAGCTTCCCTGCACTCCCTATTTATTTCATTCCTCAGTGACTTGTATTTCCGTACATCTCAATTTCCCTGTACATTTTAGCATTTCCTTCCTTCATCTATCAACTGAAGTGTTTCTTCCGTTACCCATGGTTTCTTCGCAGTTACCTTGTTTGTACCAATGCTTTTCTTTCCAACTTCTGTGATGCCCCATTCCTCTTCAACTGTACTGCGTATTGAGCTATTCCTTATGGCTGTATCTATAGACTTAGAGAACTTCAAACGGACCTCGTCATTTCTTGGTACTTCCGTATCCCACTTCTTTGCATATTGATTCTTCCTGAGTAATCTATCGAACTTCAGCCTACTCTTCATACACTACATTGTGATCTGAGTCTGTATCTGCTCCTCGATTCGCCTTACAATCTAGTATCTGATTTCGGAATCTCTGTCTGACCATGATGTAATCCAACTGAAATCTTCCCGTATCACCCGAGTTTTCCCAGTACACCTCCTCCTCTTATGATTCTTTGAACAGCGTATTCCCTATTACTAACTGAAATTTGTTACAGAACTCCTCTCTCATTCCTTGTCCGAAGCCCGTATTCTACTGTAACCCTTTCTTCTACTCCTTCTCTTACAGCTGCATTCCAGTTCCCCTTGACTATTAGATTTTCATCTCCCCTTATGTACTGTATGATTCTTGCGGTATTCCTATGTACTTTTCCCTGTCTCTTCATCTTCAGCTTGTGACGTCGTCATGTGCACCTGAACTATCGTTGTCGGTGTTGGTTTCCTGTCGATTCTGATAAGAAAAACTATAACACTGAACTGTTCACAGTAACACACTCTCTGCCCAGCCTTCCTATTCACAGCGAGTCCAACTCCAGTTATACCATTTTCTACTGCTGTTGTTATTACTCAATACTCTTCTGACCACGTAGACCGCGTCATGACGATCATGTTTCCCGACAGCAGTGGCTTTTTTCAACAAGATAACGCCTGTAATTGAAGAAGTCTCGTGATGGTCTTTCCAATGGCAAAACCCCAGGAATAGTCCCCCATTCGTATCTCCGGGAGGGGATTGCCGAAGGGAAGGTGAGAATGAGACAAGTATTCATCATATCACGCAACGCTCTGCATATGCACGAACGCCCAGTTCCAGTGGTCGAGTGCTCATTTCAGTTGTAGTTGCCGATGTCGTGGTGTTAACATTAGCATGTGCATGGGTCGTCGGCTGCAGAGGCCCGTCGTTAGGAGTGTTCGGTGCACTGTGTGTTCAGACACACGTGGGCTCCTCCCAGCATCAAAGTCTGATGTTAATTTTGACTGTCCTGTTTTACCATTCTTCCCAGCCTACGAAGTCCGATATCCGTAGTTAGTCGTGGCCTCCCAACCCCACGATGTCTGGACGTAGTTTCACCTTGGTTTCGCTACGTGTTGAAGACACTCACCACAGCACTCTTCGAACACCCGAAAATGTTAGTGTCGAGCCTCCGGGCCATCACAATCTGTTCTCGGTTGAACTGAGACAGATCGCGCGCCTTCTCTATTCTACACGGAACACCATGCTCACTGATACTACATGCATCGTGCATATGTCTGGCCAGCAGTCTTTCCTCGCCAGGTGACGCTGATATCACCTGGACCGATTTATATCTATAGTATTCATAATGTTCTGGCTGATCAGAGTACCGTCTCCACTCATCTGTATTTTCACTCTGTCCTACATTTCTTGCACCCACTGGTGCTACCTCCATCCATTTCTCTTCCTCTTTGACTACCACTTTCTCCTCCCAGCATCCCTTTCTCTTGTGTCTTTCTCTCCTATTGGCACTATCTACTCTCATCTCCATCGCCACTGTCTCTCTCGTACTATCTTTCAGCGAAAAACAGCGGGAATGTGTCTGTATTTCTAAATTTTTGTTGAGGAAGGTGGAATGGGGATTGAGACAACAAGTGTCCCATTCTCTATCAGAGACCTTCCAAGAGGAACACATTCGACTTCTGGGTGTTTCCACAGTGGGATTTTTCCACTGGATCCCCTCCTCCCTGCTGTAGAAAAGTGTGCTGCTTATACAGGGTGGTCAGCAACTGGCTGAAAAGCTTTCAACAGTATCTCAGGGGAGGCTGTCCTGAGAAATAATTCTTTCGAGTTATTTAGTATTTAAATTAGCAAGTCAGTTTGTCGGACATACAAATTCGAGCAGCCCGCCAGAAGCAAACTTCGTTTGATTTCTGCAAACCGAACAGAAGCAGCTTTTGCTCAGCTACAATAAATTTATCAGTTTCTAACTGGTAACGAGCATTTGAATAAAAGGTAATTTACAGACCCACAGCTGTCTGTGCATTACCGCATTTTAGCGCTTGAAAGTGCTGATTAGTTAACTTAAAAGTTAAATAACTCGGGAAAGACGCGAAGTACCGAGTTCTATTCTTAACATTTATTTCTCAGTACACCCTCCCTTGCAACACCCTTACAGCCTTTTCTAGCCACCCTGTATAAAACGAATTCTATAGGTCAGTCAAGTTTTGATAATTTGTATACTTCGACACATTTATATACTTTCACACGTAAACAACAAATAACTGCGCCTAATACAATAATAATACAGAACTATTTTCTTTACATTTTTTCTGAATATCTGCTCATCAATCACAATTAATCGTAAATACCAGGTTTATGCCTTGTATCTTAAAAGACTAAAAATGTTATTAGACGTATCTTACTGAATTTACAGTCATTTCAGTTTTACGTAACTTTTGGCAATCGTTTTGAGTTCCTTTCATTCATGTTAAAGCCCATTTCAGTCGATTTTTTGTCACTGACTACCGCTTTTGGCATATTTGTAAAAGAGTTAAGTGCCCATTATACAGAAAAAGAGCGTCATAAAATTTTATTGGTGTAAAAATGCTGACTGAAACATACTTTCGAGGCCTCAGACCGCTTGCGATGTTACTAGAATCCATGCCATGCGTTCACTACGTCACTTAAAACTATATTTAGGCCTTAGACCGAATGTTATTTGTATATTTTACGGACATAAATACGGTAACTTCGAACTCTTGATCGCGGTACATGGTAATGATGTCATGTTTTCCGGGTTTATCTAGATAACGGGTACAGATTTTCGAAAACTAGATTATTATGTTGTTAGGTAAATCCCTGAATACTGTACAGTTATAATTTTAACTATTTCTCATTGTTAGTTGTTTAGGTAATTGCGGCCCACGGTGCGAAAACGGCTAAAATTTTTGTGGTGTTCTGCAAAATTACGACAAATTGAAATCTAGCAACAATTAATGATTTGGAAAAAAGTTTCGAAGTTCCCTTTGAGTATCATCTGAAGAACATATGGTAAAAATTTTGACGATTTGCCATCATCGGAGATTATAGAAGAGACATCTACACAACCGGTTCTTTGCGGATTTTACTCGGGAACTGAACATAAATAAATGGTGCTTTTGTAAGCCTCCAAAGGCCCCCCTATACGAGACCAAATGTGAAATAACCAACCAACTTTCTTGGGTAGGTTTCAATTTTAACACTACGCTGTAGCATACCTAGAACATACATGTTCTACCGGTATGTACTCAAATGGGACCCAGGCCAAGAGCTCTCTAAACCACTTGAGCCTTTATATCTGTGGTCAGTAGACCCCGAGGTACAACCTCCACAGAAATCGCGTTTCCGCGCGAGTCTTTTTAAAAGATATCGGTACGGCGAATTATCGTGCACGTACCGATATACAAAGAAGCTCTTAACAAATAAATCTTAAATTGCATTATACTCAAGGACTAAAAGTACCGTAATGTTCACTCTAAATATTTTGTGCAAATGGGAAATGTCTACTATGTTACACGGACAGTGATTCATGGGCAGGAAAAAAGGAGGGGGGGGGGGACCAAAAGTGAGAAGGGAATCTATGGAATGTGGATGTGAAACAGTTACAACAAGCACATTATCTAGTCGTGAGATAAATATTAAGTAGCTGCTGCTACTCTAGCAGAGGTGAGTAATGGAACAGTGTTTGATCACTAATGAACAGGTCAAGACTGTGTGACTGTTGTATATTATTGGTCATAATTTCGAGTAATATTAATTTTATGTCTTAAGTTCGTCTATGGATAACATCAAATGTAATATCATGAAAATGACATTCATTCAGAGTATGTTTAGCGATCTATCTTTTTCATTCTCCAACTCCTTTCATGCGGAGTTAGTCTAGCGGTTTGCTGACTGGCCTCTATATAATTTGTCACAAGGATTTAGGGAAATCCTGTATTTCCTCTCTGTTCTAAAGGTGGAATCTTATCTTTACTGTTCAACAGCATGTTGGCTACAGTATTCGTAGTAGAAAAGAACGAAAGCCGGTACATAATGAACTACTGATTATATATTAATGTAGAACATTAATACTGTCCATTTAGTTTTCCAATATGTCTGTCATCCTCCAAGCACCGACGCAACATTTCATAAATATTAGCAAAAAGTTTATAACAGAGTCAATAATACTGTTAAAACTAAAATTCAGTTACGGTTATTAATAAGTAATAAATTGTATCCAAGGCCTCAAGTGTGTAACACTGCAGATAGTAGCAAGCTGTTTTCCTGCATCTCACGGGACGCCACATCCCCTTCAGAGCATTTACTTCTCCCAGTTGGCAACCATGTGCTGCAAGTTGACAATTGACTGCTCAGACAACACATGCACGTGTAATGTTGACTGTCCAAGAGAAACAGAGAATACTGTGTTCGCAAACATGTTGTGAGAAAGGTGGATTTGCTTAGCGAAATTGAAACGACTCTCGCAATAGTTGCAAGTAAAAGTGAGATAAACTGTTGACACAATACAACACACAAAATGTTAAATGTTATGGGAATGAAAATCGCTACACTTCGTTAATTTTTCGCCCCTAAACAGACGTCACTACGTCAATATAAGCTCAACATGTCGACCTGCAACCATTACACGTAATTACATTTTCTTCGCTAAATATCGGGTCCCACGGGTAAACAGATGGCATCACTATCTGAGTAAGTTGTATTCTCGAAGCATAGTATGTATCATTATGCGGTCGGGATGATGCTACGCGTGTATACATAACGTATTGTCAGTGTTGTGTCGAAACATTGGTCATCAGTTCTTGACAGTTATTGTAAGAAAGTGGTAGCGTTTTCACGCTTCTCGGGTTCATGAGAACTGTCTGCCATAAATTTCCAGCTGGCTATCTGCAATAGTTTTATTGAAATTTATTAATAATGCTTAAAGCATTTCCTTCGAGGAAGTGTTCCAGTGGACCTTCTTTAAAGAGAGGAATATTTCTTGCACTCTGGATCTAAGACAGTGGACCAGCACATTCACGATATTCGTCCAATCTCATTCTGTGGATGGATGGAAAATGTTTTCATGTGCTATCTTTCGCAGATAGATAAATGTGACCTTTGAATGAAATGGGACTGACAGAGCAAAGTGGGTCCTAGGTTACATTTGATATCAAACAAATATGCTAATTAATTAAACTGTGAGAGCTGATTGACTTATGACATTAATGTATTGTTCCGCTAAGTGGTTTATGATCCCATATGGGTTGATTTATGACCTCCTGGGGGTAAGCCATCGTTCTGAGAAACCACTCACCACCCTCGGCTTCCTCAGCCCCTCCCCCATCCGCCTAACAAACCCAAGTACACTTTCGATATCAAATTAACTGCCCAATCAATTAAATTGTTCAATTAATCACCTCTCAACCTCAAGGAAACTCCAGCTATCTCCACCTCTTGCACCCTCCCCTAGATTCCCCACCTTAGAAATGTGGTGCGAAAAAGTCTTTGCTGGAGAGGAAGGGTCCCGTGATGTGAAATTGAAATCAGTGTCAATTACATAACAGAGGATATACTGTTTACCTATAAAATACAATTTTCAGGGATCTTTATTTTGTGGGAAAATCTCAAGCTCAGCCACTACATATCCAAATTAATTACATCGGTGGCAGTGTCTGTCTTCACCTTGACATGGAGGGATCGACAGAGCTAGAGCACAACACCACCACCAGAGGACTTCCCAATCCCCTCTCACTCTCTCCCTCCCAAAGCCTCCCAAAAAAACTGAGAGGAAAAGTCGCTCAGACCGTGCTGAGCTGGTGAACTGATAGAATACCACGACAGGAAATTCAATTACATTTCAGAGGGCATAACAATATATTGTTTATTTATAAAATTCCATTTGCATATCCGTTTATAGGAGTTGTATCTCTTTGTTCAGCGGGAAAAGCTTATCATTCGCTGCTGATTATGTGATTTCGGAAGACACAGGCTTTGTAAAATACATCGAAAAGAAGAATTAAAAACATAAATTCAGTGCGTTTTTCTGATCGCACAACGAATATTGCCATAAAATCGACGTCAACATAAAACGCTAACCAAGGCAATTATTGTTACAGATCACACTAAACATATCTCACGAAAACCTCCTCATCGCATCTTCGCTCGCACTGCACCATACCACACGTGCAGGTTTCACAGGAAATTCTGGGGCTCCCCGGGATTATAGTCCACAACCACCCAGTTTCCACACCCTACTCTTCCCCTTTTGGGTTTTCCTTACCTCCTATTGGTAGATACTCGCAATGTTAGATTGTTTGGCATGAAATTCATTAGGTTGGAGGTAGCAGAAAATGGTAATGAGAATTTCAGATTTCAGCTCAATTGCGCTATGTTCTTAAACAATTTATAGGAGACAGGGCAGGGGTTTGAGTGGAGTGTGCTCACAACACCACTATAAATTGATCAAATATCAATTTAACTTCGTGACTGGAAGTGGTACTGGACAAAATAATAGAACGGTAGTTGTAATTTCAAAATCCGGTGGGCATTAAGGCCATGACGGTGGTGTAATTCCCAACCACCTAAAGGTCAGCTAAACGTAATTTTTTAAAGTACTGTAGATTTCCCAGGTTGTTTGTTTTTAATACAACATGAAGAAGAAGAAATGGAAAGGGACTACTTTGTGATAGGATAGTAGCAACAATAAACCCAATTTAAACAAATTCAACTCCACCTTTCCGATGCAAGACAGAGTCCACAGGGATGTACTGAGAAGCACTCATCACCACATGTAACAGCCGTCACCACACGGACAGGTCACTTTGTAAACACACACACTTAAACCATGATCCATTCGATGACAGTTCCCTCGCTTAGATATCGAAGATTGCAGAAACTCCTGTAGGCCACCACAACCAGTCGTCTTCACACCCCACTCTCCTGGCCATCCACATGCCAGCCATACCAGATGCTCAGAGGCTGGAGAGACTGCCGCCAAGACCGCCGAGCTGCTAACCGCTCAGTTTACTTGGGGGGGGGGGGGGGGGGGAAACTGTCCAGAAGAGACATTTTCTACGAGGGTTATTCGGAAATTAAGGAACGATCGGTCACGAAAATCTGGTGAATTTTTGGACAGGTGTGTTGGGCAGTGTCTCTAGTATGTCCGTCGATGGCGTTACGTCGTACTTTTTAGTTCTGAGCACACAGGGAGAACATAAAGATACCTATAACAATAGTGTCTCCCGCCAAGTACGAGGCCCTGGTGAGAAATTTCGCCTGAATCCATGCAGCCAACATTACATAACTGTCGTGCGGTTTCTTCTTCAAGACAATTCTCAGCCGCATTCTGCAGGGTCAATGAAGATGCTCCTCCATCGTTTTCAATTGGAAATATTTGATTACGCACAATGCAGCCCGTAATTGTCTCCCTCTGCTGCTCACATGAACCGCTGGCTATAAAGAGATCATTTTGGCACAGACAACAAGCTGTAGGCCAGCGTAGAGAATTGGCGGAACGCACTGGCGGCTGTCTTCTATAACGAGGGTATTGGGAAGTTGGTACAACGCTACGACAAACGTCTAAGTCGGATCGGCGACTGTGGAGATAAGTAGAAGGAAGTTGTAGCTAACTGTTGCAAATAAAACAGTTTCGATCTTCACTGTGGTTTGTATTTCGCGACCTATCGTTCCTTACTTTCCGAATAGCCCTCGTATACTGAATCTTCTCAAATTTACATATAAAAATTGGAGAATATTCGCAATCCATGTAGTCACAAAGGCTGCCCAACACATACTGAGTGCTAGTTCACTATTCACCGATCCAGAAGGCGACACGGTTAGGTCAACTATATCATCATATCCTGCCTGGGCCGGTTCTCAAGGCTCATTGTTGGCTCACGCTTTAACAGAGAAATGTCCATTTGTCCCAATCACGGGTTACCTCTTCCACGTGCCCGTACACCAGTTGCAGTTGTCCTAGGAAACCAGCCACATATTCACATTGTAACTACAATTCACAGTGTCAATCTGCTGGCATTCGACAATGAGAAAAGTATCAGAAATACCTCTTCATGATGACTGTTGTTCTGGCAATATCGATTTCCAACTTAAATCTACATCCTCCTTATGACAGGACATAACTTCCGGCATAAAATTGTTCATACGTCTACCACACTTTACTGAAAAAAAAAAAAAAAAAATCAGATAATCTATACCTCCCTTACGACCAAGCATAGCCTGCTCACTCCCAGATGACCACAGCAACTTAACACGCCAACACATTCACATCTCAGACAAGTTTCGCAGTTATAGTTTATGTGTGTATACCATCCAAAAAATATTAAGGTACGTCCACAATCACATCAGTTAGGTGTCTCGAGTCTCCTCAGTTTTAGTAAATTATTTGACATTTAGATCTTTCAGCCAGTCATATTCGAGAACAGACTGCAGGTATTTTCATTCGGTGCTTCTGGAAGGTACTGCATTCCATCAAGGCTCTCTCAAACAAGTGTTATAAAGTAGAGACGTCCGACACTATATGACAGTCAACAGTGCACCCACAGACGAAAGTTTTAGAAAGACATCAGCAATATGGGTCGGTGTACTGTAATAAGAGCCGCAGTCAAAAATGCGACATAGAACACGTGATGATCTACTTACTGGAGCCGATGAGAAGATATTTTGCCTATCCATGATGTTACAGCAGTGTTTCATGCCATGTTTGTTCACTACAGCAGGTCTAGTTGAACACTTGTGTTCGTATACTGTTCAGATGTTTAGGAAATGAATCTGCCCCCTCCCCCCCCCCTTATGGTCGGATGTACTCGCCAATGCGTTGAAATCCCGATTCCCCATATCAAATCTATCCTCCCCTTAGGGCTAGACGTACGTAATTTGGGTAAAGGAATAGAAGCATGATTACTTCGCATACGTATCTTGTGACACTCAGAATACTTCAAATACTAACTTCACGTTCCAGCAGCATAAAATTCCCGATAAGTAGCGTATTTGTCATTGGGAGGTGTATAGTTTCCGAAAAACTGGTATGTCCACACTCACACCAGCCGGGTGTCATTTTACCCAGAGTACCATAGCTTCCCTGCAGCAAAATCCTCCCACCACCTCACATGGTTGTCTAGTAATAAAGAGCGTAATTGCAATTAAAAAGCCCTAGCGTCTTTATGTGACGTACATTCATGCCTTAAAGTCGGCACATGCCAGAGCAGAAAGAACTGACGCATTTAACATAGAAAGAGTAACTTAGAAGGGTCCAGCTATCTTCTATGAAAACGTCACCTCAGAATCCCAGACTTCTCATTGTCACGAGAAGTCTCGGTCTCGCCACTTCCACAAAACGATTAAGCAGGTAGGTCTTCCAGTAAATTAGAATCGAGTAGAGACTTTTGATATGCTCTTGGACTGTTGTAAATAAATGGATATATCTCCAGATTTCAACATGAGTGATGCATCATCACATGTTGATGTGATAGATAGTAGCTATCCACATTCTGTCCTTGTGGTATCGCTGGAATGATCCACAGTTAAGTGGATGGTGCGTATGTGTGCATCCTGTTCTGACCTGCACCATGCTGTTTGAAACCCATGGCGCGCTTCCATTACTCAGAGCCACCACAACAGAGAGAGGGGTAGAATGAAAATATAACTACTCTAATTCATCCACATTTTTCATCGTATTTTTCCTCAATTTTACATATTTTCCATCAATTTAGCCATCTTACTAGGGTTTTCCATGATTTTAACGCATTTTACCCAATTACCCGAATTCAAAAGCACTGCTCTCGACCACTTCTCACATCACTGGAAGTCTCATTGTGTCTACCTCATGATGCAATCATCCAATGACGTTGCAGCAAGATTCTCAGTTTCTGTATCATTTGTAAACCAACACCTCCAATGCTTTATGAGTGCAATATACATATGCACATATCGTGAACCCTGTTACGGTGCCTACACTACGTGTGTGGGTAATAGCCAGTAGCAGAGAGAAGGTGTTACATTTACGTTTTTTAGCCAAAACACATTAAAAATTCCCCTTATGTTGATGGGAATCACGAAATATTCTTGCATTCGTAGGATAAGGTTGATCTATTTCGAAACGAGCTACCACTACGTTAACCTACCAGCTAAGGGTGGTGAGTAAAATTCTAGATGGTCTCTCTCTCTCTATGCATCTCGCAACTCTTACTCTGTCTTTCAGAAATTGTTCAAATGGCTCCAAGCACTATGGGACTTAACATCTGTGGTCATCAGTCCCCTAGACTTAGAACTACTTAAACTTAACTAACATAAGGACACCGCACACATCCATGCCCGAGGCAGGATTCGAACTTGCGACAGTAACAGCAGCGCGGTTCTGGACTGAAGTGCCTAGAACTGCTTGGCCACAGCGGACGGCACTCTGTCTTTAACCAACCCTCCATGCAACACTGTATCCAATTGATTTGGAATTGACCAGACGTAGGAGGATACTATAACTGTTACATTCGATATCTCGTGAAGGAACAGGATGAGCTGAGTTCCATGTAATGAATACACTTCGATATTTTGCTTTCAGAAAGAGTATAACATGTGTTCCAAACTTATACAACCGACCAACACTATGGATGCAGACCAATATTATCATTCCAATACTGTAATTACCATTCTGCAGAGACTGTTCCATACCAATCTTACGTCGCGCATCCAATTACACATGGGCTTTAAAATACTTAAACAGTCTTGCAAAAGGTGACCATGACCTCGATTCTGGTCATGTATTCTAAAATTGTTCGTAAATGTAATACAGCTGCCAATACCTTGTGTAACTGCAGCATTTTTCTGTTTGTCTGTCATGGTGTACTGGTTGCACATGGGAGCCACCAGACAATACTCTAATACTAATGCCAGAGAATCCATCATCAGACACAATCCTGGGCATATCATACGTGGGTTCACCCTCAAATGCTATCCCAGCCGTAATTCATGGAGGATCACTTTCGAACACCACCTCGGCTGTGGCATGCAATGAATCGACCTGCAAACCCCATCTTGGCCATTATGTATGATGGAACCAGCTTGCAACAATATTCCATCTGTAAGACATCGTAGATCCGTCTATGAGCTCTGTCCCTGATTCAACATGTGGTTGATCCACCTGCGACATCTACTTTGATCCTACCAAACCTACCCTGTGCCATGAGCGCCCCCCACATGAAACTGACACACACACACACACACACACACACACACACACACACACACACACACACACACACACACATACACACTCTCTCCCCCTGTGGGTCCAGGGTAAGAATAGGCCCGACGTATTCCTACCTGTCGTAAGAGGTGACTGAAAGTAGTCCCTCCCCCTCAAGGGGGTAGTTTGCGCCTGCGTCCGGAGACGAACGGTTCAACGACTTATATTTGTGGTCATTTTGGTTTTTCGCTTATTCTGGTTTCTTCCTTCCTTTGTTTGTTTCCTTTCTTTGTCCTTCTCCCTCTCTCACTGTCTTCCTTACTTTTTACCTGCCTTCTCCTTCTTGCCTTCTTCTCCTTGCCTTCTTGTTCACCCTATGGTCTCCACGTCCGCGTTTGAGACAGTCTGTCCTTTCTCTCCCTCTCTCCCTTTTTTCCCCTATTCTTCTTTCCTCCCTGTGCGTTCCTGAGGGCTGACCCACGCGTTCGCACGTTTAGCAGGTGACTGGGTAATGCGTAATTCCCCGCCCTGGGTAGACAAGTAAGGCACGCACGTACCCCCTGGTGAAGGCCAGGCCCAGGGAGAGGTGATTGCCTGAGCTGACACCTTCCGACCATGCCGATTGGTCCCTCCATCCGTTTCTCGGGAGGTGTGACCTGAGGTGTAAACATTCACCTAAGGCGGGAGCGCCCTCTGAGAGGGTCCCCACAAGGAAGGAGCGCGCCATCGGAGACGCTGGCAATCATGGGGGATTCATCCGCAATGGATTTCTTTTCTTCTTCGCTCTCGACTTCTGCCCAAAAACGGAAACTTGACCAGCCACCAGTGACAAAAGTACTACCGCCTGTCCCAAAGTTCCTTGTAGTTTCTAGATCTGAGGACGGAAAGGATTTTTCATCTGTCAACTCTTTCGTTATTCAGAAGGGCATAGATCCCATAGCCGGACCTGTCAAGTCTTGTACCAGGATGTGTAACGGTACATTGTTGTTGGAAACGGAGAGCGCCTTTCAGGCACAAAAACTCCTTTGGGCCACACTCCTGTACACGTTCCCCGTCAGGGTGGGGGCTCACGGCACTTTGAACTCGTCAAGTGGTGTGGTATCTACTAGATCACCCGACGGATTGACTGACGAGGAGACTCAGTCTTTCCTCGCTGAGCAGGGCGTGACGGCTGTCCATAGAGTCATGAAAAAGGTCGACAATGACCTTGTACCGACCCGGACATTTTTCGTGACCTTTGATAGTGTTCAGCTGCCGTCGCGCATCAAAGCGGGCTGTGAGGTTGTTTCTGTTCGCCCCTATGTGCCGACACCTACGCGCTGCTACCAATGTCAGCGTTTTAATCACACACATCAGTCTTGTTCTAATGCGGCTAAATGCGTCACTTGTGGCAGGGACGCCCATGAGGGTGACTGTCCACCTCCGTCTCCTTGTTGAGTGAACTATTAGGGTGACCATGCAGCGTCCTCCCGCGACTGTCCCATCTACAAGGATGAACGCTGTATATAGGAAATTCGGGTCAAAGAGAAAATGTCCACCTCGGCTGCTCGCAACCTATTTGCTAGTAGGAAGCCCACGCTGCACCCAGCGGGGAAATACAGTACTGTCCTCGCCTCTCCTCGGCCTACCAAGGAGGTGTCGACGCAGACATGAGATCTGACCTTTAGCGCTACGGTCGTCCGTTCGGCCAATGCTAAAATCGCCCGGTCAACGTCTCCTCTTCCTCCTGTGCCCCTAAGTCACAAGCATCTTCATCAGCTTCTGCCAAGACTAAGACCCAAAAGTCAGATGCACGGGCCTTCAAGAAGGAACCGCCCCTTGAAGACTTCCTATGTACCCCAAACTCCTAGCCATCGACCAGTACTTCGACTAAACGAGCTTCCAAGAAGGCTCATAGGAAGCAAAGTTCTCCTTCTCCGCCACGGCGCGTTTCTTCTCCTGCGCCACCCAGCGGTTACCGCCCCAGGCCGTCATCCGTTTCGCCTGGCCGCACCGCTGGTAGCCGAACATCTGCCCGTTCACCGGCGGAGGAAGCTCCCTCTCCCGGCCATCTTAACATGGTGGCCGACGAATCTATTGAAAAAATGGACGATGACTCTCCGCCTATTGATAGCGGCAGCAGTGCTCGCTCGAAGCCAGGCCTTCAGCGGCCTTCGAGGTGACCCCTTCTTGCTTCTCCTTTTTCTTTTTCTTCTCACGATGGCACTTCTTCATTGGAATATTCGCGGCATTCGCTCCAACCGAGAGGACTTAAAGTTACTGCTACGCTTGCACTGTCCGTACGGAGTAGCTCTCCATGAAACGAAGCTACGCCCATGCGATCGAATTGACTTGGCACACTATGCCTCTGTGCGTTTTGACCTACCCCTGTAGCAGGTATTCCGGCTCATGGAGGGGTTATGTTGCTGGTCCGGGATGATATCTACTACGATCCCATCACATTGCACACCGATCTGCAGGCAGTTGCCGTCCGAATTACTCTCCCCACTTTCACATTTTCCACTTGTGCCTTTTACAGTCCATCGTCGTCTGCCGTTACTAGGGCAGACATGATGCAAATTATTGCTCAGCTACGTGCACCATTTTTGTTGACTGGAGACTTCAATGCCCACCATCCCCTTTGGGGCTCTCCAGCATCCTGCCCGAGAGGCTCCCTGTTAGCAGACCTTTTCAACCACCTCAATCTTGTCTGCATCAATACTGGCGCCCCTACTTTTCTTTCGGACACAACTCACACCTATTCCCATTTAGACCCCTCTATATGTACTATCCAACTTGCACGCCGGTTTGAGTGGTACGCTCTTTCTGATACGTATTCGAGCGACCACTTCCCTTGTGCTATCCATCTCCTGCATCATACCCCATCTCCATACTCAACTAGATGGAACATCTCCAAAGCAGACTGGGGGCTCTTCTCTTCCAGGGCGACATTTCAGGATCAAAACTTCGCAGGCTGCGATAGTCAGGTCGCACACCTCATGGAAGTCATTCTCATTGCTGCTGAATATTCCATCTCTCATACTACTTCTTCTCCACTTCGCGTACCGGTCCCCTGGTGGACCGCAGCATGTCGAGATACTTTGCGTGTTCGTTGACGTGCTTTACGTACCTTTAAACGCCACCCTACGATGGTGAATTGTATTAATTATAAACGATTATGTGCGCAGTGTCGTCGTGTTATTAAAGAAAGCAAGAAAGCCAGCTGGGCTATTTTCACAAGCTCCTTCAATAGTTATACTCCTTCTTCTGTTGTCTGGGGTAGCCTGCGCCGGCTATCTGGCACTAAGGTCCACTCAGCAGTTTCTGGCTTGACGGTCGCGAATGACGTCCTTGTGGCCCCTGAGGATGTCTCCAATGCCTTCGGCCGATTTTTCGCAGAGGTTTCGAGCTCCGCTCATTACCACCCTACCTTCCTCCCCCGAAAACAGGCAGAGGAGGCAAGGCCACATAACATCCGCTCCTCGAATCATGGTTAGTTATAATGTCCCATTCACCATGCGGGAACTCGACAGTGCACTTGCCTGGTCACGGTCCTCCACTCCAGGGCCTGATTCTATTCATATTCAGATGCTGACGAACCTTTCTCCTGCGGGTAAAGGTTTTCTTATTCGTACTTATAATCGCATCTGGATTGAGGGTCATGTTCCCACATGCTGGCGCGAATCTATTGTTGTCCCGGTTCCTAAGCCGGGGAAGGACATGCACTTGCCTTCCAGTTAATGACCAATTTCCCTTACCAGCTGTGTCTGTAGGGTGATGGAACGAATGGTTAACTCTCGTTTGGTTTGGCTGCTCGAATCTCGATGCCTACTTACCAATGTACAATGTGGACTTCGTAGGCGCCGCCCTGCTGTTGACCATCTGGTTACCTTGTCGACCTTCATTACGAATAACTTCTTGCGGAAGCACCAGACAGTGGCTGTGTTTTTTGATTTGGAGAAGGCTTACGACACCTGTTGGAGAGCGGGCATTCTCCGCACCATGCATACATGGGGCCTTCGCGGTCGCCTCCCTCTTTTTATTCGCGCATTTTTAATGGATCTACAGTTCAGGGTACGTGTGGGTTCTGTCCTGTCCGACGCCTTTCGCCAGGAGAATCGGCTGACACAGGGCTCAGTTTTGAGCGTCGCTCTCTTCGCCGTAGCGATCAATCCAATAATGGATTGCCTCCCAGCTTTTGTATCAGGCTCCCTTTTCGTGGACGATTTTACCATCTACTGCAGCACGCAGCGTACATGTTTCCTGGAGCGCTGTCTTCAGCGTTGTCTTGACCGTCTTTACTCCTGGAGTTTCGCCAATGGCTTCCGTTTTTCTGCCGAGAAGTCGATCTGTATTAACTTCTGGCGCTAGAAAGTGTTTCTCCCACCGTCCTTACATCTCGGTCCCGTTGCTCTCCCATTCGTGGAGACAACAAAATTTTTAGGTCTTATATTTGATAGGAAACTTAGCTGGTCTCCACATGTGTCATATTTGGCTGCCCGTTGTACCCGTTCCATAAATGTCCTCCGTGTTCTCAGCGGTACGTCGTGGGGAGCGGACCGAACCGTCCTACTTCGCCTATATCGGTCGATCGTCCGCTCAAAGCTGGATAATGGGAGCTTTGTATACTCCTCTGCACGGCCGTCCATCTTACGCCGCCTCAACTCTATACAACATCAGGGGTTACGTCTTGCGATCGGAGCGTTCTATACTATTCCCGTCGAGAGTCTTCATGCTGAAGCCGGTGAATTGCCACTAACCTACTCGCGCGATATACTGCTTTGTCGGTATGCCTGTCGGCTATTATCGGCTATTATCAATGCCCGACCACCCGTCTTATCGTTCCTTTTTTGATGACTCTCTCGACCGTCAATACGGGTTGTATGTATCTGCCCTGCTACCCCCTGGAGTTTGCTTTCGTCGCCTCCTTCAGCACCTTGATTTTTCACTCCCTGCAATCTTTAGAGTGGGCGAGAGCCAAACGCCACCTTGGCTCCGGGCTCAGGTTCGCGTTCACCTTGGCCTCAGCTCGCTCCCAAAGAAGGTTACCCCAGCTTCGGTATACCGCTCGCGGTTTGTCGAACTTCGAAATTCATTAACACGATCTTCATTAATAAGACCAATGACGGTGTCTGGTGTTCTTTTATTGTCGGGGCACACAGTTTCAAATAGCGGTTCCATGGCCATTGTTCGGTATTCACAACTGAGCTATTTGCCCTCTATCAGGCTGTTCTTTACATCCGTTGCCACCGACAATCTGCTTATGTCATCTGCTCTGATTCACTGAGCGCCATCCAAAGCCTCAGTGAACCGTATCCGGTTCACCCTTTCGTGCACTGGATCCAACGCTCTCTTCAGCAGCTGGCGGACGACGGTTCTCCGGTTACCTTTATGTGGGTTCCTGGCCATGTCGATATTCCTGGGAACGAACCTGCAGATATCGTGGCTAAGGCTGTGGTCCTCCAGCTTCGGACAGCTTCTTGTTGTGTGCCTTCATCTGATTTTAGCAGGGTCATTTGTCAGCGCATTTTATCGCTGTGGCATGCCGATTGGTCTACACTTGCTGAAAACAAGCTTCGGGCCTTGAAACCTCTCCCTACGGCTTGGACGACTTCTTCACGCCATTCTCGGCGGGAGGAGGTCGTTTTGGCCCGGTTACTGATTGGACACTGCCGGTTCAGCCACCGCCATCTGCTGACGGCTGCGCCGGCGCAGTTCGGCCCATGTGGGCAAGTGCTGACGGTACGCCACATTTTAACGTCCTGTCCGAATTTTAATACACTGCGCATTGGTATTGGCCTGCCATGTACTCTGAATTAATATTAGCGGATGACCCAGGAGCAGCTGCTCGCCTTCTTCGTTTTATCCATTTGACAAACCTAAGGACATTTGATTATGCTGTTTTCTTTTAATCCCTTGCCTGTTAATGTGACTTTTATAGTGTTGTCCTTTTTAGTTGCTGTTTTGACATTGTGCCTCGCAGTGCATTCATAGTTGCGTCTGGGCGCTGATGACCACAAACACACACACACACACACACACACAATGAAAAATAGCACAGTTGTGCTAAATGTTGACAACTGTACTACATTTACAAGCAATTTTAGAATACGTGGCCAGAAGGGAGGACATGATCACATGAGATGTGGCATAAAATCAGTACAATTTCGAAAATTGACGAAAAGCATGTACAAATTGAGAGAAAATGAGGAAATTGAGGAAGAACGACGGAGTAATTACACGTCTGCTTGGAGCATGAAAATTCTTCTCCAAGGGAGTGAGAGACAGCAAAAGAAATGTAAGGAAAAGCTGAAATGGAAGTACTGGGAACCAGAAAAACAGTAATTTTTCGTGGACAACGATCAGACAGCTGGAACAGATTGTTTAACGTGGATGAGCACCAAATGTAGAGTAATACATCGGAACACAAGTCCCGGTGAGACACCAAAGTTATCAGCAACCACCTAGTAGGTTTTTGTAAAGTGACCTTAGGTAAGAAAAATTTTATTACCAGCTTGAGGACTGTGATATACAACTATAGAATGGATCATGTGATTGATACTGTACAATACTGTTGAAGTGTTTTACACTCTAAGAAACAGCTTAACAATGTGCTCTATGTACTTTAACAATTACAGCCTGCAGTGTCAGCTAGACATACCTTACCGAACAGCTGCTGCATTTTTTTAGCAATATTCTGCTGTATGTCTACTGAGGTAATTGCAACATAAGGAAGTTAGCTGCTTTCCTAGAAATGGGAACTACGTCTCTAAACTGACATGGCTCAGTGTTAAAAGATTATGCAAAGCAGATGGAGTGATCGGTTGATAGATGTTATAATGTGGTATGATTCAATGGTAGACTGACGATGCATTATAGGGAGAGGGAGATGTTATGGCATTGTCTTGACAGATGTTGTGGGTGGATGAGACTCGTTTCTTTTAACGCAGCTAGTGGGGCAGGGCATGTAATTTCACGAACCAGTCACCTCTGATATTCATTTGTCCATTTGCTCATATGTTGTCCTTGTTTCTGCATTTTCCATTACTGATAGTCATTTATAAGGCTGCTGCAAGGTAGCGTAATTTCCAAACTGTAAGCTGATGTGGACAGTGTATGCATGTCTGGAAAGCTGTATTGTGCATGTATCACAAAAGTTATCTCCATTTACAAGGAATATATAGATTATGTGGGAAATTGACATTTACAGAGCCACAGTCGTCATTAGGAGGTATCGCTGTTACTTCGCTCATTCTTGAATGTCACTAGATTGGCACTGTAAGTGTAATATTTAATTGTCATTACACTGACGAATATGTGGCTGGTTTTCTAGCATGACTTCAACTAGTGTATGGGTGCATGGCTGAGGTAGCTGGAGGTCAGATGGACATTTCTGGCTTAAGGCACAAGCAGCCGCTAAGTCTCGTGAATTAGGCATTGGGTTGACCTAACTGTGACTCCCTCTGGGCGGATTAATGACGAACTAATACTCAGTACATGTTGGGTAATCCTCATGATCATGTGTGTTGCGAGTATTCTCCGATTTTTACTTGGAAACTGGAGAAGTTTTAATATGGGAAGTTTTCGTGCTGGGAGATTATCCCACCTGTGTAAACTGATTGGTATACTGCTTGATCGTTATGGTGGTAATCCCTCTGGTCTCCGTGCATCTGGTATACCTGGTGCATGGATGCTGGAAGATGTGGTGTGTGAAGACGTTGGCAGTGTTGGTCTACAGCAGTTCCCACATTCTCCAATGTCTACTATGAAATGAACCATGATTAAAGTATATGTGTTTACAAAGTTCCCTGTCCATGATGTGACAGCTGCTATGGGTGGTGTAGAGTAGTTCTCAGTACAACCCAGTGGACTCTGTCTTTCTGTGACAAAGTGGAGTGGTCACCATTTAAATAAATCTGGATTTGTTGTTGCTACTGTCACATGGCAGACCCTTTCCTCTAATTCTTCTTCATGTTGTAGCAGAGAGAACCAACCTGGGAATTGTATAGAGTTTTAAAACATGCACTTATCAGCCCTGTAGGTGGTCAAGAATTACACAATCATGACGGTATAAATTTCGGTGAAATTTGAAATTACAACTTCGAATTTCCATGTGAAATTCCAGGCTGATTAGTTTATTGATTCCTATAGTGGTATTTTGAGCACACTCCAGTTAAACCCCTCCCTTTTTTGCTGGAAATTGTTTAAGGGAATAGCACAATTGAGCTAAAATTTGAAATTCTCACAATTATTTTGAGTTACCTCCATTGTAATGGACTTCCCACCAAACAGACTAACCATGCCAGTATCCACCAGTAGGATGCATGGAAAACTCACAAGAGGAAAGAATAGGGTTTGGAGACTGGGTGGTTGCTGACTCGAATTCTGGATAGCCCAGAATTTTCAGTCTTAGTATCATCCAATACGAAGCAATGTAAAACTGTCTTTCACAGTGGGTGTCGATTAATTAGCCAGATAGCTTATAGAGTAAGGGTAGTGCAAGTGAACTATTTCTGAGACAACCAAGAATTTTGGAAAAGACAAATGAGTGGCTAGTGTGATTTCCAGAGGCTCATGACAGACACTCACTTGTCAGGAAGTTGGCACTTGAGAAAAAGGTAGGAAGAAAAGAGAGAGGGATTATGAGTTTCGACTGGTACTTCCCAGATATGTACATCAAATAGTTCCCACCACCCGATATTTTGTCTGGCAGTAGTAACGAGAGGAGAAAATGTGGAGGGATGGTTGGGATTACAGGAAGAAGAATGAGGTAGGTTGCTTCCTCCAGCATACTCTGTCACTGATGTTGTGAACTAACTCAGTCAGTATCTGCACAACAATGTGATCACATAGAGCAGTAGCTTCCAGGGACCCATTGTGAAAAATTTGTGTTTGGGAACAAAACAGGAAGTGAATCTACTATCAAATTTCAAAGGAAGCCAATATCCAGTATCGTGTATTCCCCTCAGGTGACTGGCACCCATCCCCTGCCCACGACTCAAAGGGTTGCCAGAATTCTGGCGAGTGTGCACTGTGCAGTGTGCATGAAGAAGCAGTTGGGTGGGTTTTTACCAGATATGTTTAGCTCAATCTGTAATAGTGTGATTATGGGTGGTAAGTGTTTTATGTTGATGTTGATTTCTTGCATGATTGGTAAAAAGTGCTCTAGTTACATATTTAATTACTTCTTATACATGTATTTTACGAAACCTCTATCTAACAAAATTAAATAAATAGCAGAGAATGATGAGCTTTTCCTACCAAATAAAGAGATCCAAACCCTGGAAACTAGTATGTAAATTCAGCTTCATAAATAACCTATGTGTTATTATGCCCTCTGAATGTAGTTCAATTTTATGTTGTTAGTTCTTCCAGTTCATCAGCACAGCATAAGCTGAGCTATTTATTACGCCAACATTTTCTATGAGGGGGAGGACAGAGGGGTGAGGGGTCAGATAGTAGGTTACCTTTGGATGGTGGCATCGTATACTATTTCTCTTGATCTCTGCACATCAAGATGAAGACAGATGCGCAAATTTTTTAAATAAAACAACACATGTAATTATGTAATTAGAGCATATTGCTGCTGGGCATCAGCTATTCCCAACAAATAAAGAAATCAAACACCTGAAAATTGAATATTATAGGTAAACAGTATATCCTTTCCTGTGTAATTAACACTGATTTCAATTTGATATCATACGAACCTTACTCTCCAGCACAAATTGAATCTTTTTCCTGCCTTCTTCGAAGGGGTAAAGGAGCAAGGTATGGGGAGAGAGGGGATTTCCTGGAGCGGGACAGATAATTAATTAATCAATTTAATTAATTAGGCCATTAATTTTATATCAAAAGTGTTAATTAATGGGTGAGGGAGAGTGATGAAGGTTGTGGATTTCACAGAGCGGTGTGGGGAGAAGGAGAGGAAGGTGATGGATGGCTTATCTCCAAAGGGTCGTAAATCAAACCCAAAGGGTCATAAACCACTTAGCAGGACAATAGCTAGGGTTATAAGTCAATCAGCTTTCACAATTCAATTCATTAGCATATGAATTTGATACCGAAATTGTCCCAGGACCCGCTTTGTCCTACTACTACTGGGTGTCCTCCAACCAGACAAATGGCGATTATTTGTGTAAAGTTCCCTGTGCAAACAAACGAGTGTACATGAAGAAAGTGCCGAGAGCTGTATACTGTGGCACAAACATCTGTACTGAGACTTGTGATCCGTCACTCGAGGTCAGGCGGCATATCCTCATGATGGAATAAGCATAATTACACTCTCACCCACATACATTTCGTCGCTCGCCTGCCACTCGCACGATGTGTCAACGTTCGTCGGCGAGCATAGAGACCTTTATCGAAGCGTCCAAAGTATTTTCTTGTAGAAATGGGTGTGGATGATATTCATTTTTACCCTCACTTTGGAGAAATAAGCCCTTCAGAGCCCCAGAATTTTTTTTACAATTGAAAATATGGAAGAAAGAGTGCACATTGATGTAATTTGTGCTGTTTTTGATAGTCCATTACATCCGATTTTATTTCAGTATATGCGGATGGTTGAAGTAGGACACCCATGTCAGGTAAGAAGTCTTCCCAACCGCTTTTTCTGGTTTGGTTCAAATGGCTCTGAGCACTATGCGACTTAACTTCTGAGGTCATCAGTCGCCTAGAACTTAGAACTAATTAAACCTAACTAACCTAAGGACATCACACACATCCATGCCCGAGGCAGGATTCGAAACTGCGACCGTAGCGGTCGCTCGGTTCCAGACTGTACCGCCTAGAACCGCATGGCCACTCCGGCCAGCGTTTCTGGTTTCAGGTGCTCAATATGTTTCCAGTGTTTACTGCAGAGCACTATGTAAACCTGGAGCAGAGGAGGCATCACTGCCCGAAGAAATTTCTCATCCTCTCCCTCAGTACCGTACAAGCACTTGTAAACGGGATACGGGCAGGCGCGCCGGTCTTGGCTCGGATTCGCTCGGAGAACTAACGAAGGTTAATGTTCTGGCGAGCCTGGAACCTGGCTGAAGTTTCTCATGTTGAGAAAGCGATAGGAGCGATATATATTTAAGTTCAAAAACGTTTTAGCCATTAATTAGTATTTATTATTGACGACTGGTTTCGACAGCTGAAATTGTCATCTTCTGATCTTCAAAAATAATGTTCGGCTATAAATTGCTTTCCATTATGAATTTAGCAATAACGTCATAACTTCATTATGCTGGAGAATATATAGCGTGTTAAACATAGGTCTGTGACAAGTAAAATCATTTACAGATAAAAAGTACCTTGTACAAATGGGCATGTTCACACGTTTAGCACTCCACTGTACCATTACAGTGTTACATACATCTCAGTATGCCTATTGCACAACGCGCTTTTATATGTATATGGTTTTACTTTTAACAATTCTATGAACAATATGCAATATATATTCCCCACCATAACGACATCATGGTGTGAGTGATAAACTGTTAATGGGACATGTTTTACAACCCAGTTTCTTTTAAGAAATCATAAGATTGCTGTTTCAGCTGTCGAAACCTGTCGTAAATAATAAATATTAATTAAGGGGATCTTGGCCTTAAAAAGTTCGTTAAGCCTGGAAGTTGGTTTACGTCGTTTCCCACAACGCGCTACGTGAATAGCGTGCTCGTACCCATGTCCCATGGCTGGACATGGGCTAATGCTAGGAATGTGGAGAAGCGGGGTACAGGGTGCGAACCTGTCGGAATAAGAAGCGAAATGTTCGTTAAATAGGAAAGGAATTTCCTCAAATGCTCAATGGCGTTCCCGATAAAATAGATCGCTTCACTTGCATTTGCTGAAGTGCAGTGCTACTTGGCGGGCATTGTGAAAGGAACGTAAATTCTTAGTACATCCAGCGGCTCATGTGTAGGTAGCTAGTCCGAGATTCATGGGTAGGGGGAGAATGAAGTCTCTGTGGTACAGTTTACATAGCGTAGGGGAAATTATGTGACATCTCTGGAATTGATATTGCTTAGTTTTTGTTCTGGAGCAATGAATTTGTGGGAGTATATCGAAGTAGTGGCACATGCAGGTGAAGGGTGCTGCGTGATCCTGTGGTTGGATTTCATGGGTAAACATTATGCAGAATTTTATCTTTCGCATTATACTATAAAAATCAGTTCAAACGTCTCTGTTACACTCGTTTCATACTACACTACTGGCCATTAAAATTGCTACACCACGAAGATGACGTTCTACAGACGCGAAATTTAACCGACAGGAGGAAGATGCTGTGATATGCAAATGATTAGCTTTTCAGAGCATTCACACAAGGTTGGCGCCGGTGGCGACACCTACAACGTGCTGACACGAGGAAAGTTTCCAGCCGATTTCTCATACACAAACAGCAGTTGACCGGCGTTGCCTGGTGAAACGTTGTTGTGATGCCTCGCCGGCCGCGGTGGTCTCGCGGTTAAGGCGCTCAGTCCGGAACCGCGCGACTGCTACGGTCGCAGGTTCGAATCCTGCCTCGGGCATGGATGTGTGTGATGTCCATAGGTTAGTTAGGTTTAAGTAGTTCTAAGTTCTAGGGGACTGATGACCACAGCAGTCAAGTCCCATAGTGCTCAGAGCCATTTGTGATGCCTCGCGTGCGGAGGAGAAATGCGGTTTATCGTATCGCGACATTGCTGCTCGCGTTGGTCGAGATCCAATGACTGTTAGCAGAATATAGAATCGTTGGGTTCAGGAGGGTAATACGGAACGCCGTGCTGGATCCCAACGGCCCCGTATCACTAGCAATCGAGATGACAGACATCTTATCCGCATGGCTGTAACGGATCGTGCAGCCACGTCTCGATCCCTGAGTCAACAGACGGGGAACTTTACAAGACAACAACCATCTGCACGAACAGTTCGACGACGTTTGCAGCAGCATGGACTATCAGCTCGAAGACCATGGCTGCGGTTACCCTTGACTCTGCATCACAGACAAGAGCGCCTGAGATGGTGTACTCAACGACGAACCTGGGTGCACGAATGGCAAAACGTCATTTTTTCGGATGAATCCAGGTTCTGTTTACAGCAACATGATGGTCGCATCCCTGTTTGGCGGCATCGCGGTGAACGCACATTGTAAACGTGTATTCCTGGTCGCCATACTGGCGTGTCACCCGGCGAGATGGTATGGTGTGCCATTGGTTACACGTCTCGGTCACCTCTTGTTCTCATTGACGGCACTTTGAACAGTGGACGCTACATTTCAGATGTGTTACGACCCGTGCCTCTACCCTTCATTCGATCCCTGCGAAACCCTACATTTTAGCAGGATAATGCACGACCGCATGTTGCAGGTCCTGTAAAGGTCTTTCTGGATTGTATGAACTGTGGTATCGTGTTGAAGCTGCATGGGCAGCTGTACCTGTACGAGCCATCCAGGCTCTGTTTGACTCGACGCCCATGCGTATCAAGGCCGTTATTACGGCTAGAGGTGGTTGTTCTGGGTACTGCTTTCTCAGGATCTATGCACCCAAATTGCGTGAAAATGTATTCACATGTCAGTCCTAGTATAATATATTTGTCCAATGAATACCCGTTTATCATCTGCATGTAGCAATTTTAATAGCCAGTAGTGTATTGTATTTCGTGCTTTCAACCTCGGTTATTTGTAATTTAGTTTTGAACTTCGCGTTTGCCCCAATTCACTGGTACACAATAACATTAAAGTATCGATTTTTGCGGTGAGCATCTAACCCTACGTACATACCTGCGTTTTGAGCTCCCAAATTTCTTTTCACTCTTTATCATCTGCGTGAATGAGTGAGTGAGTGAGAGTGTATGTTGAATTTGTCTTATATATGATATCAGTACAGCATCTGGCTGTCTGCTGTGGTAGCAACAATGCAGCCAACGTAGCTTTCTCAGTCAAGGCAAAGAGATTTGTACCCTTTCGATAGTCATTTGATAGTAATTAAGTTGGTAGAGGACAAGTTGTCTCTGGTCTCTTCCGCCTAGATGGGGGAAGTTCGTTGCAGCGAGAGCGTGCTCTCGGCACGCGGGACTGGACCTTCAGTGAGTTAAGACGGTACTCTTGAGAGCGACTTGGCGCTGGTGAGTGTGTTACCGTGTAATGGTGTTTAGCTATTCCCACTGATGTACACGTTTGATCTCCCAGTTTATTTTCAAGCTCGGTAGTCGAATTCTTACATTTTTTAGAGTAAATTTTTCTGTTTGTAGTATGTTTTTCCGATCCTTGCCTTGTGTTACCAGAACGCGTGGTATAGGAAGCTCGTTACTCCAGCACAGATTTAAAATCATTTGCCTGACTTTTCTTTTAATTGGAATGTATGTGTGAACTTTTCTCGAGTTTATGTGTTTTATTTCTTCTACTTTTTGTATCGTTTCAATTTTAAGATTGTGTATCTATTTACTTACCACGTGGTGATGATTTCGCCATGTGTAATTTCGGTACCATCTTGAATATGTTTTATCCTTGGTTCCGCATGATATCTTATTGCTGTTTGTGTCTATACGGTTCGCATTTGCGTTCTCGAAGTTTATACGGGTCTTAGTAATTTTGCTTTGTTCATGAATATTCAACGGTTTTCCCGATGTTTCATGCCAGCGTAGCTTAGTTTCATGTGCAAGGTGATGCAAATAAATTTCTTTGCCGGAAAGTGTTCCATAGTATTCGTATTCACAATAATTGAATCATAGGAATAGGGATGAACTTCTGAGTTTTTGACTAACTGTGATTGGCGAAATTCTTTTTATATCTGTTCTGGTCTGTGTGAATCTAGTATGTTTGTGTGAACTTTTCCCATGCGTGCCTAAGATTTCCTTTTGATTTGTCGTCGCAATGTACTTCAGCACTTAACACAATAATAAGGTAAAGGAGAATTAAATAACAGGCAACGACAGATCATAGTTTAAAATTATTTTGTGAATTTTTAATACGATGTTTTATTTCAATAAAGTATGTTAAACAGTGATGACAGTTTCTCAGACAAACACCTTCCTTTTGTAAGATTATTTTAATACATTCTCCTGGCGTTTCTTTACATACCACCTGACTTTTCTGAAGCACAAGAGGCAGGCCTTACATTTGTAGACATTTGTCTGATTATCTTATTCTTTTTGTTGAAGCTTATGCTCCTGCTTGCTCTGAATTATTTGATTTAACGATTTTTCTTAAATTGTTCCCATGTGCTTATTCCATATATTGACTTCGATCTTTCATTAATATTCACACGTTAGCTATGATTAGCAATTCAGTGATTAACTGAGTTCTTATATTAAATGTTCCCAATTTTAATTAAATTGGGTGGCCACCCTGAACAATTTTGTGGTACACGAAATTGCAGTACACTGCAGAGTTCCACACTGATTAATTTATCCAAGTTTATGTTTGCAAGACACTTTCCAAGTAACCATTCAGCCACCAACAACCATTACAGTTGGACGTCATTCTACCTGAGAACGAACGCTGAAAATGTTACATTGTTTCTAAACTCACCAATCATGAAGGTGGTACCAAATTAACTGCACATTAAAGCTCAATTCTTATGATAAAGTACCCAGAGATACAGGAAATTACTCTGGGTAAGTGTATGGTTTTACTTTTGACAGACATATGTAAATGGTGCAGTATATTTTCCACCATAAAAAAGACACGTTGTGAGTGATAAACTCATAATGGAATACGTTTTATAACCAAATATTTCCTGAAGATCGGAAGACTATAGTTTCAACTTTCGAAACCGGTCGTAAATAATAAATATTAATCAATGCGATCTTGGCTGTTAAAAGTTTTTCCCCTGGAAGTGGTTTTTATATTGTTTTCCACATCCCACTAGGTGAATGCCGAGCTGGTGCCCACATTCCATGGCCGACATAAGCTGAGTAAACATTTAAAATTTGCAGACAGATAGATGGGTACACTGATTCCTTGGGGAGGGAGGGGGGATAATGAGGGGAGGGTGGGTGGGGTGAATAGGAGACTCTTGACCGTGATTGAATTTGTACGTTTAGTCTCCTTAAATCCATAATTAGCAGCAGCAGTCTACAAGCTCTTCAGGTAATGCAACCAGCAGAGAAAATTATTCATAACATATAAAACTTCCTCTTCAATCTGCAGCTACAGAGCAAATATGTAGAGTTCTGCTTGGTAGCGGGGAATGTAGGAATACAGAAAAATTAGATAGCAATCGTAGCAAGCAAACAGGTATGCAGAGGCTGTTGTCTAGCTGTTGACTGCAATATCAATGCAACTTTGAAAAAATAATAGTTATCAGTGAGGGACTGTACCCTGCGGTCACTGATTCGCTGTAGTCTGCCTAACACTGGTCACCCTGAAAAGATAAAGTTGGTTGGTTCGTTGATTTTGGCGAGGGGACCAAACAGCGAGACCATTGGTTCCATCGGATTATGGAAAACTGGGGGAGGAAATCAGCCGAAATTTGCCTAAGGCGATTTAGGGAAATCACGAAAAACCTGAACCAAGATGACCTGAATGGGAGTACAATATGCTAACCACTGCCCCACCTCGCTCGGTCTGAAAGGGTGAAGTACGTAGTCCAGTATATGCGATTGTAGGCTTTCGCGGCGTATTTTAGCTATGATATCCTTTCGGGTTATCATCAGAGTGACGTCGTCGTCTTGTTGCAACGTTTCGATGAATTCCGTATCCACTATCTTCAGGCGAAGATGACGGACACGGAACTCATGGTTACCTAAGGTTTAAAATTTTGTGAATTGTTTGGAGTGAACCCTAAGGTTTTAGTGTGTCGTAGAATATCTAACTCGCCGTACTTTAGTCTCTCTCAGTATTTTTATTACCTCTGCACCTATCTCTGTCCTTATTCTAATATATTCTTTTTAGCGGTCGTAAAACCCACTGTAGCCAAAGGCGGGTTACCCACATAGCTTGTAGCACTACCGCAACTAAACTGACTACCACAGTTTTCATGTACTAGGCGGCCTGAATGAGAATAGCTTGCCCCATTTAGTCGGCAAGATAAATACTGGTAGGTCATGGGGATCTCATATTATTCTACCCACTATCAGACCGTGGGAAGGCATGGACTGGGACCCCACTTCTTGGGAGCCAGTGATGTGAATGCGTACTGGGGCGAGGCGCTGTAAATCGCAACAGAAATAAATGATTTAGAAAGTAGCACAAAGAGATATAAGCGGTGATTTTTTTCCACTGTGTACAAACTCTAGGGACTGGTCGATGAGAGGATACGGAACAGAAAAGGTCTAATGAACTTACTTCCGGAAATGTACGGTTCCCATGCTAGAGACCATTTATTCAATCACATTTTGCTACAGATACTGCGGTCTAATACACGCTGTACTGTGCAGCCACGGTTACAGTACGCACGGTTTCCTCTTGGAGGATGATACTATTCCTCATACGTCCTCTCCTGGCACAGTAATTGGTAAACTTGTTTCCGATTCACTTCTCTTGCTGACTCACCTTGTAGTGGATACTTCCAGAAAGGCAAATGGCAACGCACGGCAGGCAGCAAGGTTGCATCAGGAGACCAACCCCTACCCCAACAAGCCCAGCATTGAATGTTTGCGACAGTGTTTCGCCGTTTCTCTGAGACAGGGTCGTTTCAGGAAGCAGGAAATCATGGAGGACGTACCCGAAATGTTCGGAGACCAGATTTCGAGCAAAATGTGATTAACACCGAGGAAGGCGACGGCCCTGTCAGTACCAGGCTGTTGGCCCGGCAGTACAGCGTAAGCCAAACGACAGTGTGGAACATTCTCCACGACAGTTGTTATACCCCCTTCATTGGCAGCCTGTGCAGGGCAAACCAGCGACAGACTTTCCACATCGGAAGCAGTTTTGTCACTGGTTTCTTCACCAGGCAACCCCATCTCAGGGATTTGAGTCATCCATCTTATTCACAAGTGAGGTTACCTTTCCGTGGAGCGGTATCTTCAGCTTTCATAACAGTCATCTGTGGGACAGTATGCAGAAGCCCCATGGTATGGTGACAGCGAATCTTCAGCATCGGTGCAGCTGAATGGGCCGTGATAACTGGCGACCGTACTTTGGGGCCAGTTTTCCGTCATCGTCGCTAACAGGCCAGAACTACTGATATTTCTTGACTTTACCTCCACCGCTCGAAGAAGTACCATTGATGATTCGAAGGAATATGAGGCTGCTACATGATGGTACTCCAGCCCAATTCGCCATTAACGTCTGGACGCATCTCAATCGTGTATTTCCTGGTCGATAGATTGGAAAAGGGGGTCCAGTTGTATGGCCTGTTTGTTCGTCGGATCTCAACCCGTACGATTTCTGGTTATGGAGCCATCTCAAAAGTACTGTCCATGCAGAGCCCATTCCATATGTGGAGACATGCATGCTGTAACTGTGACTGCATGCTACAGTGCATATTAGACGGCAGTCTCTGTAACAACATATGATTGAATAAATGGTCTCTAGCATGGGATCCATGCATTTCCGGACATAAGTTCATACCATATCCTCGCATAGATCAATCCATAGAGTTTGTGCGCTTTGGAAAAAATCACCCCATGTACTGATATTAGCACAGAACAACGTCCTCTTAACCGAGGGCAGCCTCCACTTACATAGACACAGAACAGAATACATACAGCTACACAAGTTTAAGCGAGAAGACTTCTGAGGGAGAGTACTGAATCATGAGAATTAGGTTTCAGCAACATAATTCGGTGAACATTACCGCATGGCTGAAGCTGCTGCTCTCCCTTAGCATCGCGAAATATCAGCTATCATCAAACCACCGAAACAGCGATCGAATTCGCATCATTATAAGATTGTGCCCGAAGTCACGAACCGTTAAACTTTACAATGGCGGAGCATACATATGGACAATAGGCGGTCGCTCGCGAGACGGCTGCTGGTGGACCTTCAGAGAAGACGTTGCCACATCCGCCGGAATGGCGACTCTCAGCGGTTTTGTTAGCTGGTCAGCACCTCACACTAGTGTGTCTGCGGCTGTAAAGTGTAGTCCCCGTTATAACACTATATTTCGACAGAGCGAATTGTGCAGGTAGTGTATGTCACCCCCTCAGGATATGACCATGTATGACTAATGGGTATAGAAATCAGACTACTAGTTCCTTTTCCTAAGTGTTTTCTAGCTGTTGGAAAGAAACACAGTAAAACTGGAATAATACTGAATCTAGGACCTTGCTGTACCAAGTTCATTAAGGGTTTGTCTAATGTATGCATTGCCGCCCACCTGTCTAAGCAAAGAAATGATTAACTTTCAGAAAAGCAGAAGAAGCAAATTTGGCCTACTTTCCTTCTGTTCCCTAATATAACTTCACAAATAAATATAACTTTAAGGACCTGCTTCTGAAAAAGGCACAAGAATTTTTTGCTATTACACCCACTTACACATTGTAATACGTTTGACCATGGGCACTTTCACAAACTCGCCACGAGCGGCTGAGGAGGAGAAGGAGGGAAACGGACACCCTGAGGCGAGCCCTCGAGGAGAGGAGCTGGAATCGTTCTGCAAGGACGCAGTGGGAAGCTGGGCGGACGCCCTGGCCTCGCCCACGGAGGGATACATTGTGAAGAGCCTGTCTAGAAATGAGAAGCGTGCCGAGAACTGATGAACACCTGCAGCCATTAGGACGGAAGGCCAAGAATGTATGCACGAAAGCATGTGAGTTCTTCTGGCATGGCGGCAGTCATTTTACCTGCTTATAAATCAGGAACGTGCCGACAATTTCAGGACCCCACGGGCACATGGAGGAGCGCACACAAAGTGCGGCGAATTGGAGCAGAGAGGCGTGTGAAAGAAGTCAGCGTTCTTAAGAAGATGTTTTTCTCGACAGCAAGGACATTCCCAAACATGAGACTGTTAAGGCCAAATGCAGAGAGAGTGGTTACAAAGAAGTGTTATGTAGCTGCTCTCACAACAGCCTCGGAATGCAGGAAAACATCGTAAGAAAGTGAAATCGTGAGAAAGATGCCGACTTACAAGGCACACGCCAGCCCACCTCAGACAGAAAATTTCCACCCCGCACAGAGGGGCACGGTAATGAAACGGTGATCTGTCATTGGCCTGCACTGAAAATTTTGTGCGCCAGTTACAACGCTTAAAGGAAGAATATTTCGAAGAGGAGCTGAGAGATGAATGAGAAGCGAGAGGGGAGTCGTGGAGACACTGCGGAAGCGAGAGGACATGGGCGCTCTTCCACCCATCGCCAACATCCGCCTTCCGACACCGTGTTACACAGCTTCGGCCACGCGACCGACAACTATCAGAAAAAGCAGAGATCGTACCTGGGCCCCGCCGCAAAGCCGCGACTGCTCGTGAGGGAGCCGACTCGCGCCGCACAGATCCAAGGAGATGCGCCAAACCAATGCAGCGCCTGCCACCGACAGAACTACACGACGAAAGGTAACGAATAATGGTGAGATGATTCGTCCCTCCTCCTTCTCTTTAACATAGTTGTGTTCATGCCCAGTCAAATCGGCCCTGAGATTTATAATTTTGTTTCGATTTGTGTAAAAAGCACGAAAATAAATACATTTCTTTCATATTTTGATCATATAAGTAATCTTTTACATTTACACACGAACCCTTTAATTACGAACCATTTGTGTTTGATTTCATTTCATTATTGATATCAAGTAATTGTTGGCCCCTACTATGGCGCAATCTCATTAGTCATGCGCTCGTCATTTCATGTCCGACAGCAGAGAGAAGAATTCACAGTTCACTACATTTTTGGCGCCCAGCTTGGGGCGACCTGATTGATAATTTTCATGGTATCTGATGTTACGTAAGCGTTTCTCGAGACCACAACAATATATAATTTAATTTAGAAAGACCACGAATTTTTAATCAGTACTGTGTGCAAAAGACATGTAGCCAGGGGGGACTTCTATGTTTGCATGACTTCTATGTTTGCATTTTGTATAAGCAACAAATTAATTACTTAAATATTCTAATAGCATACTATACACACTTAAATTTACTAATATGCTTTGATTATATCTTTGTCTTAACATATGTTCTGTTAAAAGCCGAAAGTAGGGAGGGTGCGCTCACTCTACATTATCATTCAGTATATATTTGCGACCCTACTTCAGTGTTAATGACCCATATAAGCAATTTTCTTTTCATCATTCTTTGTACTTTACTGAAATTTATTTATAAGTGAAATAATTTTATCTCTACTTTACTCACATTCACTTTCAAAATTAGTTCACAACAATTATTTTCAGTCATATCCGATTTAGGTGAATGATTAGCAGTAACTAACAGGATGTACCGAAATTTATGTTTTAATATAATAATTATTCCAAAACAGCTAATTTTGAATTAACGTTTCACGTTTCCTTAATTCTAATTATACTGTTCATTACCTGCTGGCTCATCATATTGGATGTGGAGGATAGTAATGGCGGCTACACTGCCCACGTTACAGCATACAAGTTTCTCAAGTATGGGCTAATTAATTATTTTTGGCGTGGTTTCAAAACGCATAACACAGCCCCACAACTTGTAGGAAAGCCGTAATAATCCAGTTGTCGCCATCCTAGGCTACTGTGCAACTATTTCCAGGCAAGGCATCACCTGCTCTGTCCGAGCGTTGCCTCTTTCACTGCCGCCTTTCCGAGTGAGTCCTCTCGTTCCCACTCGCACTACTGGTAGCGCGCCACAACACCAAGCCATCTTTCACACTACCCACAGTAACTTCCGTACAGTACAAAAGCACTCCATACTTTACATAACACGTATGCAACACACTGTCCCTAAGCGCGTACCATTTCAAACAAATGGCAACTCGCTCAAATATATTAAATTGCACACACAAACATTTTCATTTTATTATTCCATGACAAAATATTATCTAATAAATTATATATTTCACAGATTTCTTTACATAAGTTACAAACATACATTAGCAGAGCACTAACACCACATACAGGGTGGTTCATTAATCGTGACCGGGCCAAATCTCTCACGAAATAGGCGTCAAACTAAAAAACTACAAAGAACGAAACTTGTCTAGCTTGAAGGGTTAAGCAAGATGGCGCTATGGTTCGCCCGCTAGATGGCACTGCCATAGGTCAAACGGACATCAACTGCCTTTTTTTAAAAAAATAGGAACCTCCATTTTTTATTACATATTCGTGTAGTACGTAAAGAAATATGAATGTTTTAATTGGACCACTTTTTCCGCTTTGTGATAGATGGCGCTGTAATAGTCACAAACATATGGCTCACAATTTTAGACGAACAGTTGGCAACAGGTAGTTTTTTTAAATCAAAATACAGAACGTAGGTACGTTTGAACATTTTTATTTCTGTTGTTTCAATGTGATACATGTACCATTGTGAACCTGTCATTTCTGAGAACGTATGTTGTAGCAGTGTGATTACCTGTAAATACCACATTGATGTAATAAATGCTCAAAACGATATCCGGCAACCTCAATGCATTTGGCAATACGTGTATCGACATTCCTCTCAACAGCTAGTAGTTCGCCTTCCGTAATGTTAGCACATGCATTGACAATGCGGCTGACGCATGTTGTCAGGCGATGTCGGTGGGTCACGATAGCAAATATCCTTCAACTTCCCCCACAGAAATGGTTCAAATGGCTCTGAGCACTATGGGACTCAACTGCTGTGGTCATAAGTCCCCTAGAACTTAGAACTACTTAAACCTAACTAACCTAAGGACAGCACACAACACCCAGCCATCAGGAGGCACAGAAAATCCCCGACCCCGCCGGGAATCGAACCCGGGAACCCGGGCGTGGGAAGCGAGAACGCTACCGCACGACCACGAGATGCGGGCTTCCCCACAGAAAGAAATCCGGGGACGTCAGATCCGGTAAACGTGCGGGCCATGGTATGGTGCTTCGACGACCAATCCACCTGTCATGAAATATGCTATTCAATACCGCTTCAACCGCACGCGAGCTAGGTGCCGGACATCCACCATGTTGGAAGTACATCGCCATTCTGTCATGCAGTGAAACATCTTGTAGTAACATCAGTAGAACATTACGTAAGAAATCAGCATATATTGCACCATTTAGATTTCCATCGATAAAATGGGAGCCAATTAAGCTTCCTCCCATAACGCCGCACCATACATTAACCCGCCAAGGTCGCTGATGTTCCACTTGTCGCAGCCATCGAGGATTTTCCGTTGCCCAATAGTTCATATTATGCCGGTCTACGTTACCGCTTTTGGTGAATAACGGTTCGTCGCTAAATAGCACGCGTGCAAAAAATCTGTCATCGGCCCGTAATATCTCTTGTGCCCAACTGTAGATGACGTTCAAAGTCGTCGCCATGCAATTCCTTTTCCATAGAAATATGGTACGGGTGCAATCGATGTTAATGTAGATTTCTCAGCACCGACGTTTTTGAGATTCCCGATTCTCGGACAATTTGTCTGCTACTGGTGTGTGGATTAGCCGCGACAGTGCTAAAACACCTACCTGGGCATCTACATTTGTTGCAGGTCGTGGCTGAAGTTTCACATGTCACTGAACATTTCCTGTTTCCTTAAATAACGTAACTATCCGGCGAACGGTCCGCACACTTGGATGATGTCGTCCAGGATACCGCGTAGCATACATAGCACACGCCCGTTTGGTATTTTGATCACAATAGCCATACATCAACTCGATATCGATCTTTTCCGCAATTGGTAAACGGTCCATTTTAACACGGGTAATGTATCACGAGGCAAATACCGTCAGCACTGGCGGAATGTTACGTGATACCACCTATTGACTATTACAGCGCCGTCTATCAAAAAGCGAAAAAAGTGGTCCAACTTAAAACATTCTATTCGTACTACACGAATATGTAATAAAAATGGGGGTTCCTATTTGGAAAAACGCAGTTGATATCCGTTTGACTTATGGCAGCGCCATCTAGCGGGCCAACCATAGCACTATCTGGTTTCCCCCTTCAAGCTAGACAAGTCTCGTTCTTTGTAGTTTTTTCGTTTGACCCTTATTTCGTGAGATTTTTGGCCCGGTCATTATCAATGGACCACCCTGTATATAAACCATTTCAAGTAGTCTTTGCATATTACAGTTATATTACGACAAATATTAAAGGCAAAGAAAACTATGAAGTTAGGTGAATGATCGGAAAGTGCTATGCGGTGCGAACTCGATGAATGGTCAACAAGCGGCTAGCTGTCGCCTGCTGGGCCACAGAACTGGCTGCTTCCTAACGTGGCCCAGCCTCGGCCTTTGGGGCAGCGGGCGTTTCTGTGTTCGTCCGTGTCTCAAGACGAAGAAGATGCTCAGTTTGTAATTGGCTCATTTTAGCTGTCACCGCCATGTTTAACAATTTATTATTTCTTTCAAAATAATGGAAGTCGAGATCTGTTTACAGATTTCGGTTCCTCTGTGTGTAGGGAATTATTATTACGAGGTTTCTTCCGTTTCTGTAAATATTTTCAATCTTTAATCCGCAATTTTAATGGCCAGTAGTGTAATTAGAGAATAAGAAATCAGGTGTCAGATACGGGACCATTTGATGACGATCAAACCGCTACTCTACCCATAATTTGCATATAAACTTAATTACTTCGATATAAAGTTGACATGCAAATTATGGGTAGACTAGCGGTTTGATCGTCATCAGAAGGTCCCGAATCTGACACCTGATTTCTTATTCTCTAATTACACTACTGGCCATTAAAATTGCTACACCAAGAAGAAATGCAGATGATAAACGGGTGTTCGTTGGACAAATATATTATACTAGAACTGAAATGTGATTACATCTTCACGCAATTTGGGTGCATAGCTCCTGGGAAATCAGTACTCAGAACAATTACCTCTGCCCGTAATAATGGCCTTGATATGCCTGGGCATTGAGTCAAACAGAGCTTGGATGGCGTGTACAGGTACAGCTGCCCATGCATCTCCAACACGATACCATAGTTCATCAAGAGTAGTGACTGGCGTATTGTGACGAGCCAGTTAGTTGCTCGGCCACCATTCACCAGACGTTTTCAATTGGTGAGGGATCTGGAGAATATGCTGGCCAGGGCAGCAGTCGAACATTTTCTGTGTCCAGAAAGGCCCGTACAGGACCTGCAACATGGAGTCGTGCATTATCCTGCAGAAATGTATGGTTTCGCAGGGATCGAATGAAGCGTAGAGCCACGGGTCGTAACACATCTGAAATGTAACGTCCACTGTTCAAAGTGCCGTCAGTGGGAACGAGAGGTGACCGAGACGTGTAACCAATGGCACCCCATACCATCACGCCTGGTGATACGCCATTACGGCGATAACGAATACACGCTTGCAATGTGCGTTCACCGTGATGTCGCCAAACACGGATGCGACCATCATGATTCATCCGAAAAAATGACGTTTTGCCATTGGTGCACCCAGGTTCGTCGTTGAGTACACCATCGCAGGTGCTCCTGTCTCTCATGCAGCGTCAAGGGTAACCGCAGTCATGGTCTCCGAACTGATAGTCCATCGTCGAACTGTTCGTGCAGATGGTTGTTGTCTCTCAAACGTCCCCATCTGTTGACTCAGGGATCTAGACGTCGCTGCACGATCCGTTACAGCCAAGATGCCTGTCATCTCGACTGCTAGTGATACGAGGCCGTTGGGATCCAGCACGGCGTTCCGTATTACCCTCCTGAACCCACCGATTCCATATTCTGCTAACAGTCATTGGATCTCGTGCAACGCGTGTAGAAATGTTGCGATACGATAAACCGCAATGGCAATAGGCTACAATCCGACATTTATCAAAGTCGGAAACGTGATGGTACGCATTTCTCCTCCTTACACGAGGCATCACAACAACGTTTCACCACGCAACGCCGGTCAACTGCTGTCTGTGTACGAGAAATCGGTTGGAAACTTTCCTCATGTCAGCACGTTGTAGGTGTCGCCAACAGCGCCAACCTTGTATGAATTTCTCTGAAAAGCTAATCATTTGCATATCACAGTATCTTCTTCCTGTCTGTTAAATTTCGCGTCTGTAGCACGTCATCTTCGTGGTGTATCAATTTTAATGACCAATAGTGTACTTCTCGACACATCCTGTGTTTTTGTACTTGCGCGGCCTCCCACGCCCTCGACGCTGCACCATCTTGGGAGAGTTCGTAATACGATGTGGCATAACTGCGCAGTGGGTAGAGCGATGCCACGAGCAGCAGGTGTAGCGGAGGCCTGGATGGCAGGCAGACAGCGCCCTGCGAGCACCTCCGGCTCTGGCTGGCACGCGCCACGGCTCAAGGGTCGGGCGCAACACGCGACGCGGCCGCCTCGTCAGGCGCCACGTAATCGCGGGGTCGGCATTCCTGCCCGCCAGGTGCCAGCCTTCACACACACACACACACACACGCGCGCAACACGCAGCCTCTGCCGCCGTTGTCCAATTACAGCTCTCCCTCTCCCCCCCACCCAGTCTCGGCGCTCGTCAACCCGTGCCTCAGGACGCTGCTGCACCTGCCGCCACACACACACGCACACAGACACACGGCCAGGCCTGCCGCACGCGCACACAAAAAACCACCGCCGCTCGCAGCCCGCATCCGGACACGAACCTAATTCATCACGGCGACGGCCCATCTACGGAATTACAGCCTCCCTACCGCCTCAGGGCGGTCCGAGTGAAGAAATAATTCCGTGGACATCGCTGCGCCGCGTCAGACATTTCCAGTCAAAAAGAAATGAGCGGAAGCAAAAAAAAGGGGGGGTTCAACAGCTATCGGTTAAAAGCGGCGAGCGGCAGAGACGATGCTATCCTGGTCCAATTACGGCGCGGTAAAGGCTAGTGGACAGCGCTTTACACCTTACACACCCTGGTTGCCCGTGGCAGTTAATGCGAGTAAAATAACTTCGGATGATTTGTCGCCAACGTCCTTATACATAATGCAACTGTTAAGGCTACGTCATTAACATGTCATATGTAGACTACTACTGTTAAAAATGATTGCTACAGACATCATTTCTTTTTCAAAGAAAAATGTTACTTTCGAAGTCGTGACATCAAGCTGTTTGTGCCACACACGTTTTGATCGCTGAGAGCGATGAATTCTTAGCCGGCCGTAGTGGCCGACTGGTTCTACGCGCTACAGTCTGGAACCGCGCGACCGCTACGGTCGCAGGTTCGAATCCTGCCTGGCGCGTGGATGTGTTGATGTCCTAAGGTTAGTTAGGTTTAAGTAATTCTAAGTTCTAGGGGACTGATGACCCCAGAAGTTAAGTCCCATAGTGCTCAGAGCCATTTGAACCGTTTTTGATGAATTGAAAAAAATGTTCAGATGTGTGTGAAATCTTACGGGACATAACTCCTAAGGTCATCAGTCCCTAAGCTTACACACTACTTAAATTATCCTAAGGACAAACACACACCCCATGCCCTAGGGAGGACTCGAACCTCCGCCGGGACCAGCCGCACAGTCCATGACTGTAGCGCCTTAGACCGCTTTTTTTTTTTTATATATATATATATATTTTGGATCAGGTAGTGGGCTGGAGGAGGCAAGGTGGGCAGGGGTCGCGACCCGAGGCCTGTCCACGATGTCTCCCCCCTCCCATCCTGGGGATGTGAAGTGGTACAAAGGATGCAGTTGGTGTATTATTGTGATTTTTTTTAATTTTATTTATTTATTTTGAATTTTTTTTTAACTTTTTTTTTGTTTCATTTTTTTTTAATTTCTTTTTTTTTTTTTTAACAGTAAGGAACTGAAAACTAGTAAGCGCACTCTTTGCGTCGAGTTGGGGACGCACATAACTAAAACCATGCTAATAGTTGTAGAAAAAGGCATAAGAAAGAGAACAAAGTGCGGGGCGAAGGAAACCATGAATCAAAACTGAAGGGTGGATTCCGTACCACCATTAATCTTGCACCGGATGGGGAAACTAAAACTGCGAAGACCTTTTCGCACCGGGGACAAAAAGAGGAAATGGGGCAAATACTGCTACAGAGTGTGAGGGTTCACAACGAAACCCTCCATCTGCTGTATCATCCAGGTATGACTTCTCGTAATGATGAAAGTAGATCCCACGTCGTACCGTGTAGTGTTCTATCATCGTATTGTAATTTTAGCTTCTCTTACCCGTGATGTTCCAGCTACGTGGAGGGTCGTGGAACGCACTCCACAAAAAATTGGAAAAATATTGTCGATACTTAGGGTTACGGAGGATCTTGCAATGTCGTTCCTGCAAATAGTTCCAAAAGTCTAAAGTGTCCTTAGTGCCGTCTTGAAACAAATAATGCACTGCATGTCCACGAAGCCACGTCATTGCATTAGTTTTAGTGCATGGGTAATACGTTTCACCCGGGAATAAGATAGTCTTGGGGTCGATATGATTCGGCGTTACCCGAAGGAAGTATGCTGACATTTGCCTCACTAAGTGCCACACTGCCGTAGACTCGCCACAGCTAAGACGGTGTTCATCGTCGTCTTGAACGCCACAGTACGTGCACGTGGGTGAGTCCACCATGTGGATCGCATGTAGCCGTGATCTGGTCACCTGCTTACCGTTGACAGTGATATGCCACATCGACGTGACGTCAGTGTCCAGTGTTACGTGGTGAATTGTCCTCCACACTACTCGCCAGTTGACGTTCGGGTGCTTACTCTCCACGACGTTATCGGGTCGTCCACGTTGTAGGACCCTATAAACCGTCTTTGCCGTCGCCAGTTGAGTCGCTGGTAAGGCAAGTCGAACGTAACTGAGTTCGAGGTAAAAGACACCGATGTAGAAGAGCGAGGAGGGGACGTGGTGTATCGGCACAGGCGGCAACAGGGAGGGCGGTGCTAGTTCTTCTATTAACAAACTGGTCAGACTGTCCGGACGGCGGTGCCGTAGTTTGACTAATGTGCTCACAAATAGGGCGACCGCTCTGTCATAAACGTGATAAAGGCCAAGCCCTCCCCGATCCGGAGGAAGGGTGAGAGTCTCATATTTGATCTTGAAAAGCATTCCTGGACTCACGAAGGACCCAAAAGCCGCATGTATACGGCGTGCTAACATCACCGGTATAGGTAATATCTGGGCGATGTGCGGAATGCGTGACGCTAAATGTGAGTTAACATACTGGGTCCGTTGGACGATGTCCAGGGCTCGTAGGCGGTTGTTGGCAATTCCAGTCCGAACATTCCGTAAAAGCCGTCGAAAGTTGTGAGCAGCGGTCCGTCGTATATCGTCTGTAAAGTCAATGCCGAGACATTTCAAACTATCTCTGAGCTGTAAGGGGGTGACACTGTTCTCAGACAATCCGACCCCGATGTTCATCGCCACCGATTTTGCGACGTTGATACGACTACCAGCGGCCATGCCATATTTCGTTATCCAATTTAGTGCGCTAGCGGTGTCGTCACCGTGGCGGATGACAATCACCAGGTCGTCAGCGTACGCTTTACACCGGAAAGTGTGGCCTCGTAACGTCATACCCGTTAGTCGTTGGCGCAGGCCGCATAGGAGAGGTTCCATGGCCACAGCGTAAAGTAAAGTGGACAGAGGGCACCCTTGGCGTATCGATCGAGAAATGGTGAAGGGCTGCGAAGGTCGGCCGTTGACGATCACCTTGGACGTCGCGCCACGGAGGAGTCGCATGACGACAGTGACGAATGGCTGTGGGTACCGTATATGTTGGAGGACCGCTTCCAAATAGTTGTGGTCCACTCGGTCGAAAGCTTGACTAAAATCGATTGCCGCCAGTGCACCCTTCAGACGACATGCCCTCGCCAGTGAGATCAAGTCACGATATTCACTGAGTGCTGTTTGAATATTATTGTCGCCTCCTAATGACGTTTGATCGGGTGAGATAACATTTCGTAGGGTCTGGCGTATCCGCGCCGCCAACAGTCGAGAAAAGATCTTAAAGTCGCAGTTCAATAGCGTCAACGGGCGGTAGTCCTGCAGTCGTGAGCCACCGGACGGTTTGTGAATAGGAATAATCATTCCTTCCACAAGGGCCGCAGGGAGCGGCACGTCCGGGGATAGGAGTTCGCGACAGATGTCCGTCCATCGGGAGGCTAATAAATATTGAAAAGTCCGGTAAAATTCCAAGGGGAGGCCATCAGGACCCGGAGACTTGTTGACAGCACCTTTTCGAAAGGCGTCGATCACTTCTTCTTCTGTAATTTCTTCCATCAAGGCCGCTTCCATTGCCGGGGTGACGGTGCCGTAAATCGTCTGAGAGACGTCCTCCAGTGCTGTCGGATCAGGGGTCTGAGCGGAATAGAGTTGGGAATAATGATTGTAGAACGCTGTGTTTATGTCTTGTTGCGTGGTGAGGCGATGACCGTCCTCCGTGTCGATGAATCGTATCAGCGCTCGTTGGCGTCGTTTACGTTCACGAAGGACGTGGAACATTGACGGGCGTTCGCTCGGTATCCGATCCTGCGTCCTCGAGCGGATGACTACACCCTCTAGGTGGCGTCGCATATGAGCGAGGATCTGAGCCTTAGCACGGTGGACCGCCGTTTGTCGTTCCGGAGACGGCGCCATAGCATCGCAGTCGCGCAGGACCCGGAAGTAAAAGTCGAGTGTATGTCTTCGCCAGGTAGCGTGGTCACGACCGTAGGTTATCAACGTTCGCCTCAGTGCCGGTTTGGCGCAGTCCAACCACCAGCGGATCGTTGTGGGATATGCACGGAGGCGATTTTCACACGAATGCCACGTATCCTCAACGGCGTGGCGGCAATCCGGGTACGACAGGTGAGCGATGTTTAATTTCCACGGGCTGCGGCTTCTCCACACTTGTTGCCGCCGCAGGGTGACGGCACAAATGTAAGCTGAGTGGTCCGAGTATGCTGCAGGCCACAGTTCCGCATCCTGTGTTCCAGCGGCGAGAGAGCGTGAGACATAAATCCGATCGATACGACTGGAAGAGTGACTTGTGAAGTGCGTGAATCCCGGTCGGTGGCCGTGAAGATGTTCCCAAGTGTCCACCATCTGCAGGTCTCGAATTAGCGTCCCGAGTTCCGGGCACGGATTATGTCGTGGGAGTTGATCTCTGGGAGCCAGTACGCAATTGTAGTCACCTCCAAACACCAGATGGTCGTGGCGGCCTTGGAAGAGCGGGGCGACGTCTTCCGCAAAGAATCGTGAACGTTCGCGACGATTGTCCGTCCCGGAAGGTGCGTAGATATTGATAAGGTGGACCCCCAGTACTCTGAGTGCCATTCCTCTTGCCCCAGGCAGAAACAGGATATCGTCCGCCACTATCCCTTCCCGAAGAAGTACAGCGACACCGCTGCCTGTTGGGGAAGCTGGAGAGACGCAAGCATCGTAACCGTACATGCCTGGGAAGTCGTCGACGTACACTTCCTGGAGAAGGGCTATGTCGATGGAAGCAGAGTTCAACATATCCTGAAGCAAGGATAACTTAGGGCGCGTCCGTATAGTGTTAATGTTTATAGTTGCAACGCGATAAGTTTGAGGTCTATGCACAGCATCCGTGTTGGCCATCAATACCCTGGTAAGGCTGTCTCGTCACTGTAACTGACGGCGGGAAAGGATCAACACTGGTGGGGTAAATTTCCCCCCGTGTCGTCCGACACGATGGGCAAGGAGTGTTCCTCACAGTCGTCCGCCCAGTCGCCGTGAAACACCATCGGCTGTTGGTGGCTGTTAGTGGCTGCTGCGGCACTCGGCGCTGACTCCATCGGCTCTGCTGGCTGGGAATCGGCAGCGGATGTCTGCTTGTGATCCTGCTGTGCTGTGGGGTCTGAGGGGCTGAAGCTGTCACCACGGCGATCTGTTGAGTTTGAAGTTACAGCGGCCTCTGTACCGCCGGTACCGTCGTCGGAATTTCCATAGTCCATATCAGACGATCGCTGCAAACACTCGTTCGATGGAGCACGCCGCCGTCTCTTGTGTTTTCGCGGGGAACGCTGTTTACGGACGTGTGTTTCAGTATCTGAATGTGGATGGATTTCGTCCGCTGCTCCGGTGTCTGGAAGAAAAGCCGCTGTCGGCGCAACCCGTGGGTCAATGTCCATTCTGGCATCCACGCCTTCTTGCAAGGTCGATCGGTGATTATCTTCAGGTGGGGGCGCCGTTGTAAAGGCCGGATCCTGTACTGCAGAAGCCATTTTGGTCTCTCCATCGGGGGCGGCTATCGGACTACTGTCGTCAGCAGCGGAAAGAGTTGCTGCCCGTGTAACTTCGGCGTAATTGAGAGGAAGGGTCGTCACCGTAGGAGGAGTCATAGATTCACCTGTCGGGATTTGAGTAAGCCGTCGTCGGAGACAATCCGACCGGACGTGCCCTTCTTGGCAACAACCAGAACAAGTGCGTGGCTGACCGTCATACGTAATGATCGTCCTACATCCGCCGATGACAAGATATGACGGAACATGTTTGGTCAGTTCAATTTTAATCTGTCGTACCCCGTTAAGAACGGGGTACGTTGTAAAGGTGGTCCATTTTTCGGCCATATGGCTGATCACTCTGCCGTAGGGCTGGAAAGCCGCGTTGACTACGTCCGGTGGTACTTCGAAAGGGAGTTCGAAGACGCGTATCGTACGGAGGCCAAGCCCCGCGTGATCGATAGAGACCGCCCCAATATTGCCATCAGAATGTTTGAATTTAAGATCGTTCGCATGTGCGCTCACGATTCTGTTGCACACCTCGTCACTTACTAGCTTGACGTAGACAACACTGCTCGTGATAGAGAGATGGATACCAATTATGTCTCGCGGGTCAATTTTAACGTCGTCACGTAGAAAACGTTCCACTTCAAAAGCTCGCGGTCGTGCATGATCGGTTTGATAACTGATCTTGATGGTGGTTTGTCTGTATGAATGTGCCATGTTGCGTCGGTAGTGATGGACTCTAAACTAGCGGCGACGAAGTAGTAAACAACTACGGGCACTCGCGACCGCGCGGACGGGACGTAAACAAGACGTCCTCGCCGCAGCGCTGCGGAAAGCAGACTGACCGCTCGGCTAATCCCGCGCGGCCTTCTTTGATGAATTCTTAGAACAGATTATGTAAGCAAAATTTTATCCCCTTATTAGTTTCTACTTGTACCACGGACCGTTTAATCACATTTTCGTTCGTACATCAGCGTAAAACGGTTTCGTTTTAAATTGCTGACCCAGAAGCGGAATGTGGCGAAAATTACCTATCAGCAATCACAGAAATTCAGTAAATGCTTGCTCTCCTTTCGGCGTAGTCTACTGTCTACGTAACCAGGATGTCTTCGACAGTTGCTTAATAAAATTCGTGACTTACTACTTTTGCTCTAGTGCGATTTTAAACGTAGCGCATAACAGTACTGCCACCAATTTCCTACTTGTTCAAAATTCTCCATTATTGAAGCTTACTTTAATATTAGGAACAAATAGGTTAGACAATAACAGTAATAGCAATGGGCTGTGTTACTTATTTTCAATCAAATACTAAACCACTTCAGTCGTATGCCTTGTTTCAAAAATCATGTAATAGACCGCCTCTGTTGTCAATAGTTTTTTTGGTTCAATTATGAGCGGTTGCGGATGATCATAAGCCCACCTTCGGGTGAACAAGAGTGCAATAGGAAAGATCGAGAAACTATTATAAGACATTCCACTCCGCTTAATACTTGGTGGTTATGATAGTGGGGATTCGCTGCCCATCTGTAAATATGAAGTTGATGCGGTTGGGTTAGAATGAAACAAGGATGTCGCACTACATAACCAAAGAAATTACATAATAAAGTGAGCAGTCAAAGGACGAAAAACGAGAAAGAAAATAAGGGAATATCAACGAACAACTTAAGATAACTGACACCATAAGCCGGCGCATGCTGGTCACCAAGCGGCGAAAGGAGTGAATCCGACACAGGTTGTGACGTGGTGGTAGAAGGTAGCCGCGCAACAAAACTAGCGATCGTCACACTACAAAGTTAACTCATGTATAAGGGAACAGCGTCAAAGCTGACTAACCTATCGTTAACAAGTACTGGATAGAAAACATGGTGTTGTTGTTGTGGTCTTCAGTCCTGAGACTGGTTTGATGCAGCTCTCCATGCTACTCTATCCTGTGCAAGCTTCTTCATCTCCCAGCACTTACTGCAACCTACATTCTTCTGATTCTGTTTAGTGTATTCATCTCTTGGTCTCCCTCTACGATTTTTACCCTCCACGCTGCCCTCCAATGCTAAATTTGTGATCCCTTGATGCCTCAGAACATGTGCTGCCAACCGTTCCCTTCTTCTTGTCAAGTTGTGCCACAAACTCCTCTTCTCCCCAATTCTATTCAATACCTCCTCGTTAGTTATGTAACCTACCCATCTAATCTTCAGCATTCTTCTGTAGCACCACATTTCGAAAGCTTCTATTCTCTTCTTGTCCAAACTATTTATCGTCCATCTTTCACTTCCATACATGGCTACACTCCATACAAATACTTTCAGAAACGACTTCCTGACACTTAAATCTATACTCGATGTCAACAAATTTCTCTTCTTCAGAAACGCTCTCCTTGCCATAGTCAGTCTACATTTTATATCCTCTCTACTTCGACCATCAGCAGTTATTTTGCTCCCCAAATAGCAAAACTCCTTTACTACATTAACTGTCTGATTTCCGAATCGCCGGCCGCGGTGGTCTAGCGCTTCTAGGCGCGCAGTCCGGAACCGCGCGACTGCTACGGTCGCAGGTTCGAATCCTGCCTCGGGCATGGATGTGTGTGATGTCTTTAGGTTAGTTAGGTTTAAGTAGTTATAAGTTCTAGGGGACTGATGACCACAGTAGTTAAATCCCATAGTGCTCAGAGCCATTTCCTAATCTAATTCCCTCAGCATCACCCGACTTAATTCGACTACATTCCATTTTCTTCGTTTTGCTTTTGTTGAAGTTCATTTTATACCCTCCTTTCAAGACACAGTCCATTCCGTTCAACTTCTCTTCCAAGTCCTTTGCTGTCTCTGACAGAATTACAATGTCATCGGCGAACCTCAAAGTTTTTAATACCTACTCCGAATTTTTCTATTGTTGCCTTTACTGCTTGCTCAATATACAGATTGAATAACATCGGGGATAGGCTACAACCCTGTCTCACTCCCTTCCCAACCGCTGCTTCCCTTTCATGCCCCTCGATTCTTATAACTGCCATCTGGTTTCTGTACAAATTGTAAATAGCCTTTCGCTCCCTGTATTTTACCCCTGGCACCTTAAGAGTTTGACAGACAGTATTCTAGTCAACATTGTCAAAAGCTTTCTCTAAGTCTACAAATTCTAGAAACGTAGGTTTCCCTTTCCTTAATCTATTTTCTAAGATAAGTCGTAGGGTCAGTATTGCCTCACGTGTTCCAACATTTTTACGGAATCCAAACTGATCTTCCCCGAGGTCGGCTTCTACCAGTTTTTCCATTCGTCTGTAAAGAATTCGCGTTAGTGTTTTGTAGCTGTGACTTATTAAACTGATAGTTCGGTAATTTTCACATCTGTCAACACCTGCTTTCTTTGGGATTGGAGTTGTTATATTCTTCTTGAAGTCTGAGGGTATTTCGCCTGTCTGATACATCTTGCTCACCAGATGGTAGAGTTTTGTCAGGACTGGCTCTCCCAGGCCGTCAGTAGTTCTAATGGAATGTTGTCTACTCCTGGGGCCTTGTTTCGACTCAGGTCTTTCAGTGCTCTGTCAAACTCTTCACGCAGTATCGTATCTCCCATTTCATCTTCATCTACATCCCCCGACTAAATAATGGTTAGATGTACATCGCCAAAATGTAAAAAAATAATGTTAAAATTATGTGCCTGGACACAAAATGTAAGAGTGCTAAACCATCTGTTAAAAAAGATATAGAGAAAAAATCTGAATTCAAAAAGCCACAAACGAGCCAATAGTGGCAAGTTGGATAAAAATAAACTAAATATAGCTGCAAATGAACATCCACAAGGAGAAATTGCACCATAATCACAAAAATCAAAGGATGCAAAGAAAATAACAGTTCTTTTGAGAGAAAAGTTTGCGAGAAATATTATTGAGGTTTGACTGCTATTTCAAAACTGTATAATTATTCAACGTTATTTGCTTGTGTAGGATTGTTGAAGAGTTCTTGTTTAAGCTGTGCATAGTTTCTAATGCCCCTCATCAATTAAGGATACGGTCTTTGTGGTGACGATGAAGGAATAATTAGTATTTATGTCACCAACAGAGTGCAGTTTGACTTTTAAATGACTTATTAGGGTCCTGTTGTTCCTTAAATCGAGTTTTAAGAGTGCGCCCCCATTTGCCCGATGTAGAGACATTGGCAGTCATTGCACTTAGCCGGCCGCGGTGGCCGAGCGGTTCTAGGCGGTTCAGTCCGGAACCGCGCGTGTGCTACGGTCGCAGGTTCGTATCCTGCATCGGGCGTGGATGTGTGTGATGTCCTTAGGTTAGTTAGGTTTAAGTAGTTCTAAGTTCTAGGGGACTGATGTCCTCAGATGTTAAGTCCCATAGTGCTCAAAGCCATTTGAACCATTTTTTTTTTCTTTGAGCCATTGCACTTATTTGATAAACGGCTGAGCCCATATGGCTGTTGTGGCACCTGGCTTCATGGTGCCTATACTGACGGCCAATTCTGCTTTATATTTTCTGTTTTTTGTGCTCTCAGTCAACCCTATCTGAAATAGTACCTTTAGAGGGTATTTTATTGTATGAATTATACTAAATGTCTTCATCAGAGGCTGTCCGGGTAATTCCATGGCGAATAATAGGAAGTCCTTTACGTTTCATCTGCTGGATAAGGGTGTCCATAGCCGTTAGAACTCCCAATGTACCTGATGTTATAAACTTAATTTTCGTATTCCGTTTGCTAAGGCTACTTAGGCAGCATGGTGCACCACTGGACGAGGTGCAGCCGTCTTTTCTGCAGGTGATTCGATGAACTGTGAATTATACTGTCAGCCACAGTCTGTTTCCTAAAAATGAGATAGGAAATCTTGTACCTTGGCGAAATGATTTCTAACTCTAAAGACGGTAACGTAAAATTACTACGGTGTGCTAACTTAAATTGAATATTAGGATGCATCGTGTTAGGACATTGGTGGAACTGTTGGACTTGTACTTTAATACCACTGTAGAGAATTAAGCCCATGGCCAGCTCTTCTGAATTTTTGTAGACGACATTACTGAATTTAAAGTAACTGATGTATAGAAATACATTTAAGAGAGTGAGAAATTCATCAATTACTTGGAAGTCTAAATAAGCATGTTGCCTTAAATTGTATTCTATGATCAGAATTACTTCTTTAGTCGATGTATTTGTATTCATGTTGATAACATCCAACCTAAGTAAGTGTCATGGGCGATGGTAGTCTGACTTAAATAGTCTGATGAATTCGTCCCTATTTCTCAGAGTATACAAAATTAGAAAATAGTAGTAGCAATGGGCAAGGTGGGTATCACCTCATATTGCAGTTTGTCTACATAAGGGGCAAACCTATTGTTCACCTTTGACTGACAGGTTCTTAACCAATTGTTCTGCTAAGAGGATTAAGACCCCTTGGAAATAATCCATCCTTTCGATTGGAAGGTTATGAGTCCATGGGGATAATCCTTCCTTTTGATTGACAGGTCTTTAACCTGTTGTCCCCCCTCCTCCCCTCGTCTGCCTCCACCACCTCCTCCTTCACCGCTCAGAGAACTCCCCTCGTGATACAAGCACACTTTTGATATCACTTTGATTTATAAATTAATTAAATCGATCAATTAATTAAATCTATCCTCTGGGAAACCTTCAAGCCCTTCCCCTCCCCTCCACCTCGCGGATATTTGCGGGAAAAAAACTCAGTTGACTGGCCATTTGGAGGGAAATCGATTGCATTGTTTTTCGGAAATGGGTTAATTGGTTCAAATGGCTCTGAGCACTATGGGACTTAACTTCTGAGGTCATCAGTCCCCTAGAACGTAGAACTACTTAAACCTAACTAACCTAAGGACATCGCACACAGTTGACTGGCCATTTGGAGGGAAATCGATTGCATTGTTTTTCGGAAATGGGATAATTGGATCAAATAGCTCTGAGCACCACGGGACTTAACCTCTGAGGTCATCAGTCCCCTAGAACTTAGAACTACTTAAACCTAACTAACCTAAGGACAGCACACACAGCCATGCCCGAGGCAGGATTCGAACCTGCGACCGTAGCAGTCGTGCGGTTCCAGACTGTAGTACCTAGAACCACTCGGCCACCCTGGGAAATGGGTTAAAAAACTTCTGTTTCCTTAGTTATTTTTTTTGTTTCAGAAACGAGTTTAGAGGTACGATCGAAAAGGAAAATGAGTGCATCATCAGTAGATATAAATTATTGTGCTTTCTGAATGCAGTTAGTTTCATATGGAATAACGGACCTATAGCCCTTGTTCGCCTATGTGATGACTTTTTTATTAATGCTACATAAAGTGACTTGATCTTTTTTCAAGGAAGTGTGACTCTAGGGTCCTTATGTAGTCCTAATCCCGCCCACTCTGTTTTTGTTCTTTATTTTTTAATTAATGGGTAATTGCCTTAAAAAGCTTAAGAGTAATATGTTTTTCAGTAGAGGCCTCGCATGTAACTTAGTCTAAATCGACAGCTGTGTAAGCTACAAGCGAGACAGCTGCCTTATGAGCAAATGCTGTGTTGGTGTGTCTCGGATTCACGTGCGGCTGCCACCTGTTCGCCGCATTGTGTCAAGTGTACGGCATTCATGGTGCAAGTTCTCTTACGTTGATTCTTGATATTCTCTTAGTTTTTATTCGCCTTTTTTCTTCCTTGGATTGCTCACTTCTTTAGGTAATTTTGTCGATTATCTAGCAGTGAATTTCAATTATTATTACAATCAAAAAGTATTAGGTGATATACAGCCTCTTATTATAATTTCTCCACTTCCCTAATGTAGTCTTGTTCACCTGAATGTGGGCTTGTCATGTCCCAAAACTAATCATGATGCAACCACTAAAACTAGTGGGTGATAAAAGTGGTTTATTATCTGATTCCACCAGGCTGTGATGCGGATCTCCTGTTTGTTATGGCGTAAAGCCAATCGCCGGCACTGCAGTCGGGAATGAGAGAGCAGAGGACTGTGAAGAAGACTCCAGCCAGTTGTACGCTGACCGACCCCATTCCATGACGACAATGCAATAGCAGCGGCCTCTTTGCGAAGAGAACACAAACGCCGCGCCCGACTGGCCGCGGCCCAGTTCTACTGAAGCTTCAAGACCAGCGATCTGGATAGAAGCGCCAACGGTACCACTTCTCTTGTATTGAGATTGTTCTACTCTTTATTTCTGATGTCGTCCTTTGCTTGCGACACATCTGTGCAATTCTCAAAGTTAATTTTTATCATTTACTTTTTTGTAATAAAACTCACCAATACGATTTGTCTAAATTATTCTGTACCGATCTGAGAAAGCAGGATTCCTGGACACCCCATATTCGACGACTAGGCGGGATTCAACACTGTTAACCAAATTTTGATTTTTTTCTAAATTGATGTCCCCATCATCTTCCACTACTGTCGGAGCTACAAGATACGGTGCTGTTGCGCAGCACTGTCGGCCCAAGAAATCACTAAAATACGTCACAAGCACAAAATGTCTACGGTGTTGAACACATATCACAGATATCTACTTGTGCGGAAGGCAGATGTCACACGCACAGGGTTGCTCCTAAGAAGGTTTAATTCATCCACAGTTACTAATAAAATCGACATGCGATCGATTTTTTGTAAGGCAAATTTTCGCCGAGAGAGAGTCAGAAAAAAATACAAAATAATATCCGGGCGATTCATCACGTATTCGTTTAACCTGAGAGAGGGCTTCATGGAAATTCCCTGAGATATCTAGTGGGACGTGCTGTAGGAAACAGGCTGTGCATCAAGAAAAAAACTTCCTTTTCAAATGCCGAGAAAGTATGTACAGTAATCTGTGAGGAAACGTACAGTTTTCAGCAACACACCACCTGCACAGTGATCACGACAGCAAAAATAAAGAAACTGAACCTCAGAAAAAGCGTAAAGACAGTATCCTGTGATTACAATACCAATGAGTCACCTTTAGAATTCATCAACTCATACAACTACCAGCGGGTAACAATTTGTCGTAATATGAAGTGGAACGATTGTACAGGCTTACCTCTAAATAAAGTAGGTAGCAGATTTCATTGATAGAATTTTAGGATAATTCGATCAGTCTGCAGAGGATACTGTTAACAATACACTTTTGTAACCCATCCTAGGATTTTACCCAAGTTTATGGAACCCGTACCAAAGAGGAATAACAGGGGATTTTGAAAATATTCAAAGAAGGGCAGAGCGAATGATCACACGTTTGCTTGATCCATGGGACAGTGCACGGAAATGCTGACGAAACTGAACTGACAGACACCTAAAGATAGACAAAAACCATCCCGCGCAAGCATAACTGCAAAGTTCCAAAAACCAAATCTGGAAATATACTACAGTCCCCTAGGTAACCTTCCTGTGGGGATCGCGAAAACATGGTTCGACACATTACAGTAAGCGTAGAAGTCGTTCTTCATACACTCCGTACGTGAAGAGAACAGAAGGAACCCCTAAAATTGGCACAATGGGAAGAACCCTCTTCCATACACTTCACAGCAGTTTGCAAAGCTTGCTTATGGATTTAGATGTATATACAGATGTATATACAGATGCACAGATGCACATGCACGTTTAGAAATTCGGGCTAACAGGAAAATGTAGCGATAGTAGTTTCACAAAGTTATTTGTCATTCGTAGAGATAGTTGTGTCAATATTTCTCCAAATGGCGTACGGAGTCTTGTGTGTTATACAGGATAGTTCAAATATACACTCCTGGAAATGGAAAAAAGAACACATTGACACCGGTGTGTCAGACCCACCATACTTGCTCCGGACACTGCGAGAGGGCTGTACAAGCAATGATCACACGCACGGCACAGCGGACACACCAGGAACCGCAGTGTTGGCCGTCGAATGGCGCTAGCTGCGCAGCATTTGTGCACCGCCGCCGTCAGTGTCAGCCAGTTTGCCGTGGCATACGGAGCTCCATCGCAGTCTTTAACACTGGTAGCATGCCGCGACAGCGTGGACGTGAACCGTATGTGCAGTTGACGGACTTTGAGCGAGGGCGTATAGTGGGCATGCGGGAGGCCGAGTGGACGTACCGCCGAATTGCTCAACACTTGGGGCGTGAGGTCTCCACAGTACATCGATGTTGTCGCCAGTGGTCGGCGGAAGGTGCACGTGCCCGTCGACCTGGCACCGGACCGCAGCGACGCACGGATGCACGCCAAGACCGTAGGATCCTACGCAGTGCCGTAGGGGACCGCACCGCCACTTCCCAGCAAATTAGGGACACTGTTGCTCCTGGGGTATCGGCGAGGACCATTCGCAACCGTCTCCATGAAGCTGGGCTACGGTCCCGCACACCCTTAGGCCGTCTTCCGCTCACGCCCCAACATCGTGCAGCCCGCCTCCAGTGGTGTCGCGACAGGCGTGAATGGAGGGACGAATGGAGACGTGTCGTCTTCAGCGATGAGAGTCGCTTCTGCCTTGGTGCCAATGATGGTCGTATGCGTGTTTGGCGCCGTGCAGGTGAGCGCCACAATCAGGACTGCATACGACCGAGGCACACAGGGCCAACACCCGGCATCATGGTGTGGGGAGCGATCTCCTACACTGGCCGTACACCACTGGTGATCGTCGAGGGGACACTGAATAGTGCACGGTACATCCAAACCGTCATCGAACCCATCGTTCTACCATTCCTAGACCGGCAAGGGAACTTGCTGTTCCAACAGGACAATGCACGTCCGCATGTATCCCGTGCCACCCAACGTGCTCTAGAAGGTGTAAGTCAACTACCCTGGCCACCAAGATCTCCGGATCTGTCCCCCATTGAGCATGTTTGGGACTGGATGAAGCGTCGTCTCACGCGGTCTGCACGTTCAGCACGAACGCTGGTCCAACTGAGGCGCCAGGTGGAAATGGCATGGCAACCCGTCCCACAGGACTACATCCAGCATCTCTACGATCGTCTCCATGGGAGAATAGCAGCCTGCATTGCTGCGAAAGGTGGATATACACTGTACTAGTGTCGACATTGTGCATGCTCTGTTGCCTGTGTCTATGTGCCTGTGGTTCTGTCAGTGTGATCATGTGATGTATCTGACCCCAGGAATGTGTCAATAAAGTCTCCCCTTCCTGGGACAATGAATTCACGGTGTTCTTATTTCAATTTCCAGGAGTGTATATGATATACAGGATTGTTCAAAAAGATTCCTCCAATTTCCGAAGTCAAGAGGTTGTACAAGAATAAAGATATAAAACTCTCCTGTACGTTTCACAAATGTTCTATGGACTTTCCGTGGATATATGACAAATATTCAGATGATAGTCAAACTTGTCCCATATCCTTACGAACAATGAAAACGTCCCACACATCAGAGATCATTTGTCTTACCTAAAGATGCTTTTGGGCGTCATATTGACATAAGATGAAGAAAGAACGTCAGATTCGAGTAGAAAATGGTTCAATGGCCGTCCGCTTTAGTTTCGGATACGCACCTTGTTACAGTTGCGTCCCTGGTCGACAAAATGACCACCAGCTTAACCAGTTGGTACAGAGTGGCACGTTCCCACATTAAGTAATGTGTGAGGTGAGGTCTGCGCGACTGTCCGTTAGTGCTATGAACAAAGTGTGAGGGAATGCTTTGCGTTCGCGGCATTCGTTATGGCCAGTCAGTTAAAGAATTATTTTATAATTAAAAAACAGTCTTGATCGCAAATTACTTTTAATTTTTTAAAGTTATCATATTAATCAAACAAAAAGAGGCAGTTTCGTCCGAGTGCCCCCCAAGTACGGTAAGTAAGGGAAAAGCAGAAAGCTAAGTAGCGGTTTAATTATTAGACATCATGATTTAATTAAATGCAAACCTTGTACACTATTGAAAATTGCTTTTAATAGCAGAAGATGTAAAGCATCTTAAATAATAAGAGTGACATGCGGGCCGAGACCAGTCTGATGCGATAACTTAAAATGTTGTACCTTTTTTCATGAACATCAAGAAAGGTCTGGAGGCAATAAATATGTAGAACAGCAATAGTGACTATACATACTTTCCAACACGACAAACGGACTCCTGACGTTAAGTGATCCAACAAACACCATGTAAACTGATGGAATGAAGCTAAACAAAAAGTAAAAATGACTGGAACAGCTCTCACGTAGCTTTGCGTTGGACGTGTTGCTTGTTTATTTTTGTGGATTGTGCAAACCTTCGCATTATGAGAGCCCTGATACAGGCAGCGTGAGGTGCACGCTTGAGTCTCAGGACGTGAGCTAGCTGTGTGCTTCATTTATTTCAAGCGTCAACCTCGCTTCGCAATTTTTCTGGATCTAATTGATGTATTGCGATGCAACTAGCCCCATTATTTTTGTGATTTTTCATGCTGCTGATTGCACACGAAATAATAGGTGGTGTCCATTTAAAAATACACAACTTTGTGTCGAAAATATTATTTTTTACGTTTTAAAATTTCGCGTAGTATTTGGTTTCCTAAGCCCCTGCCGTACGTGCATTCTGGTGAAAACCGTTTTTGAATATCTATTGTTGTTCCAAAGATATTTGAGGTGGCGGAGTATTTGTGAGTGTAACGTCAGTGCTAAGTGAATTCGAATGTGGGCAAAGTGTCGTTGCTCGTGTGGTGGGTGGTTTCGTAACCAAGGGAGCCGAAGTATTTGGCGTTTCAAGAGACACCGCTTCGAATGTTTACACCTTAACAGTGAAAGGGGAAGGGGTGATTCGTTAAGTCATAATGCGAACGAATGTGTCTGTTGAGTGATCGTGAAAACTAAGAGTACGTTAGTTGCAGAAGTCACTGCAGAACTGAATGTCGCAGTCGCAATCCCTGGCAGCAACAAAACAGCTCGAAGGGAGCTCCATAAGCAAGGAATTGCATGGGGAACTGGAATTCCAGAACCACTCATTAGCGATGCAAATGCCCATAGAGTGGCGCACGACAAGGGTCCACACCCTTGGTTTGGGCAGCCATGTCGTGGTATTCTGTGAGCCCCATGGTTACTCCGCGAGATCACATTATTGCCAACGATTATATGATCATTTTAGCTGATCGTGTTCATCCGGTGGTAGTGTTTCTTTCCCTGTCGTGATGCTGTTCCAAGACGTCAGAGCTCTTCTTCACAGAGCTCGCAAGGTCCAGGACTGGTTTTGCTAGCACGACGATCAGTTGTCGCACCTCCTTTGTCTTCCACAGTCACCAGAACTCAGTGTCCTTTGTGGTCTAGCCTGGAGAGAAGTGTGCGTAATCGCTATCGATCTCATTCATTTTTACGTGAACTCGCCAATATTTTTCAGAATGAATGGTACAGCATTCTCTTGAAAATTCCATTAAAACCACACAGGACCCGTATTTATACACTCCGAGGCGGCGGAGAGCCTTTATGAATGCCTATGGGTTTCCTACACCATACTAGGCATGATGATGTGTTATGTTTTCAGTGTTTACATATCTCTGTCCACCCACTCTATACTGAAATTTTCTTGGACACCTGGAGTAGCCACAAGAATGCATTGTTCGTGTTTGGTGTTGTTACAAGATCTATTAGCGTATGCAAGAGGCATCAGATGTTGAGTGATCACTGAAAAGGACACGGAGATATTTCGAACTCCTTGGAGACTGCGTTATCAGTACCAGAAAAAGTTCGAAACTGGCCTCACTGTGGTTCTCCATTTGGCTGTCTGGGCTAATCGTCAAATTTCGGATTTGAGGGGCAATCGGATGTCATTAGATATCGGATGATATTAGATAGAATGGGAGCATGAGAGCAGACCCGTTCGATCACGACTGACTGCCACAAGGGACGATCGCTGTATTGTGCTCCAAGCACGACTTAACCTGTCCACTTCTGCTCCTGCCTTCGGAGAACAAGTAACGGTCTACCTGCCACATTCTGTGCCTTCCTGCACTGCCGGCCGCGGTGGTCTCGCGGTTCTAGGCGCGCAGTCCGGAACCGCGCGACTGCTACGGTCGCAGGTTCGAATCCTGCCTCGGGCATGGATGTGTGTGATGTCCTTAGGTTAGTTAGGTTTAAGTAGTTCTAAGTTCTAGGGGACTGATGACCACAGCTGTTAAGTCCCATAGTGCTCAGAGCCATTTGAACCTTCCTGCACTATTGGTCGGAGATTATCAGCAACCAGTGACGGGAGTTAAAGTCCTATTCAAACTTCACCGGTTGAGAGGGTTTGCCATGTCATAATAGTGATTCCAAAACTGAGTCCAATTTACAAACAACAGGGCAGTACGAGCCAATTTATCCCTACGGCGGGACACAACATCTAGTCTGAATTCCCGCAGTGATTCGGTTGGGAAGCACAACAGGTCTTTAAAATCCTGGACGGGACGGAGCTGGACCCATAGGCTTTCCGTCGGGGACACATCTGGATTTATCGCTGGCCATGGTAGTACGCCAACAGCACACATATGGCTCATGGGCACATGTGACAAGTGCGGCCGAGCATTTCCTGTTGAAAAATGGCACACTGGTGCATGGGAGTTCACACATGATCACACAGGATGTTCTTGACATACTGATGCGTCGACAGCCGTGACCTTTAGTCATATCCGATGGCTCCCGACATATGACACCAGAAATAACACCGCTGTACTTCTCTAAAACTGGAAGAGTGGACCTCATCACAGATAGCCACGTAATTCGCCAACGATCGTCATACAGGTTAGAATAGAACCGCAATTCCCTAAAGTCATTCATCAGCAGTCCGTGTTTCCCGGTTACTGCTCCTCTTGAACGCAATTGTTTGTGTTGTCATGCAGACGAGAGATTGCTTGAGAAGGTAATGCCCTGGGCTGGCTGCTACTAGTCTGCAACCAGTGGTGCAGGGTGACACAGAATGTTGGAAGGAGGCCACTATTTGTTCCCGGGCGGCAAGCACAGGTGTGAAGGAAATACAGTGTGCTTCACGCACTGCACGGAGATCGTCTCTTGGGATGGGCAGACTTGTAAGAAGTCACACTGGCCTCTGACCATATCCTCTGCGTCCTTCACTTTTTTATCACTCAGACAACTTTTGTTAGAAGAAAATATTTTCACTGACGCTTCTCGGCGACACTAAGCATCATTTTGTATTGGTTATGCCCCGAGACGCGGCTGCGTCTAGGTACTCTGCTACATGCTTAAGCAGTGTGTGTTGCCTAACATGCAGTCATCTCTCCGTGTGAAAGAGTGTGGATTGAGAAAAATTAGGTTCCTGATTCGCTTCTTAAATAGCTTTCTCCGATGCACTTTTTCAGACGATTTTCTTTTGAAAATCTTCCTAACAATTTACTGGGAGAGGTAGTATGAAGCACAACTGCTTAGGAGACTCCAATAGTTTAGTGAAATAGTGGAATCTCGTCGTCCGAGGACCGATGAATGCGATAGGACTCCTAGCTTTGCCGGGAAACGTCAGCTAACATGTTGTCTATTACGAAAGGTGTTCCCCGTCATGAAATCTATCACCCGTTAACTGTAGATGTGTAATACGAATATGTCACATGCAAAAGCGAAATGTCTGAAGTGACACACACAGAACTGCCAAAGAAACTGGTATACGCATGCGTGTTCAAATAAATGATATGTAAACAGGAAGAATCCAGCGTTACGGTCGGCAACGCCTATATAAGACAGCAAGTGTCTGGCGCAGTTGTTACATCGGTTACTGCTGGTACAAAGGCAGCTTATCAAGATTTAAGTGAGTTTGAATGTGGTGTTATAGTCGGCGCACGAGAGATGCTACACAGCACCTCCGAGGTAGCGATGAAGTGGGGACTTTCCTGTACGACCATTTCACGACTTTATCGTGAGCATCAGAAATACGGTCAAATATCAAATCTCCGACATCGTTGCGGCCGGAAAAAGATCATGCAAGAACGGGACCAACGACGACTGAAGAGAATCGTTCAACGTGACAGAAGCGCAACCACTCCGCAAATTTCAGCAGGTTTCAGTGCTCGGCTATCAACAAGTGCCAGCGTGCGAATTATTCAACGGAACATCATCGATATGGGCTTTCGGAGCCGGAGGCCCACTCATGTACCCTTGATGACTGCACGACACAAAGCCTTACGCCTAGCCTGGGCCGGTCAACACGGACATTGAACTGTTGATGACGAAAACATGTTGCCTGGTCGGACGAGTCTCGTTTCAAATTGTATCGAGCGGATGGACAATCTCATGAATGCATGGTCCCTGCATGTCAGCAGGGGAATGTTCTAGATGGTTGAGACTGTAATGGTGCGGGGCGTATGCTTTTGGAGTGATACGGGACCCCTGATACGTCTAGATACGACTCTGACAGGTGACACGTTCGTAAGCATTCTGTCTGATCACCTGCATCCATTCATATATGAATATGGTAAATGTTCTTTCGAACATGTCCGAAAGAACAGTTACCATCTTCCTATAGTTATGGCTAACCGGCCGTTGGCCATCTTCTTCTGTGCTAGATGTACACGCATTGCCCGAACTCTTACGGGACTCGGTAAGATTGTCTGCCGCGGGTGTAATGGGCAGGGGCACTACGAATGTAGTGTGTGGACATTAAGTTGGGAATGTGGGTCTCACGGGGAGCGTGCAAGGAATAAATCGCTGCAGTCGCACTATCCTCTGTGCCCTCGGTGGCTCAGATGGATAGAGCGTCTGCCATGTAAGCAGGAGATCCCGGGTTCGAGTATCGGTCGGGGCCCACATTTTCAACTGTCCTCGTTGATATAGATCAACGCCAGTAGACAGGTTAGGGTCTTAATTTAATTACCATTGCATCCATTCATGTTCATTGTGCATTCCAACGGACTTGGACAATTGCAGCATGACAATGTACACCCCACACGTCCAGAATTGCTACAGAGCGGCTCCAGGAACACTCTTCTGAATTTAAACACTTCCGCTGGCCACCTAATTCCGCAGACATGAATATTATTGAGCATATCTGGGATGTCTTGCAACGTGCTGTTCAGAAAAGAGCTCCGCCCCCTCGTGCTATTAAGGATTTGTGGACAACTCTGCAGGTTTCATTGTGTCAGTTCATACCAGCACTACTTCAGACATTAGTCGAGTCCTAGCCTCGTCGTGTTGCCTTACTTCTGTGTGCTCGCGGGGGCCCTACACGATATTAGGCACGGTCCAATTCCTTTTGCTTTTCTTTTGGCCACCTGTGTTTTGGGAAACTTTGGAACACAATTTAGCAAAGAATACTCCTTTCGGTCGTTAAGAAAAAAATGTTGGTAAATACCTTAATGAAGACTGGTGGTATCACCGTGAAATAGCATGTGGGCCAGCGTAGAAGAAATGAAGACAGCAAACGTGTACAAAATAGGCAATGATAGCATCATAGACAGAGTCAATGAAGTCGGGGTATTACTCGAACTGGACAATACTATGGAACGAAATCGGCCATGCTCTCTTGAAAGGAACCTTCCCACATATTGTTTAAATAGAAAAACCACGGCAAACCTGACTATGGGTATCCAAGACTCGAGAAGAAAAGTCACACTCAACGATTTGAGAATTTCTGAGGAATTTATTTAGATAATTTCTGAGGAATGTATTTGCTTTTGAAGGAAACTAACTTCTAAACAATGTAGAATTTGTCGCTGAGTCATCCCTTGTGCGGCTGATTGAAATTTACGCCATAACTGACTCTGAACTTAGTTACGGTATTTTCCATTAAACTTATATATTTGTTATGCCATGGAAGTGACAAGCAATCATTCATTATAAAATTTTTGAAAACATTATCAGCGATCTTGTATTAATATGATAATTTTAAAAAATTAAAAGAAATTTCCGATGAAGACTGTTTTTTAATTATGAAATCATTCTTTAACTGAATTTTATAAGTAGTAGGTGTGCAAGTAATATTATGTTGTTAATACGATTGGTCTGAGTTACTTCACTGTCGCCTACAAGAGCTTTACCTCTATATGCGATATGCTCTATGCACATAAATGATCTGACGGATAGGATAAGCAGCAACCTGCGGCTGTTTGCTGATGATGCTGTGATGTACGGGAAGGAGTCATCATTAGTTCGCAGTAGGTGGTAGAAGATGAGTTAACCAAAACTTCCAGTTGGTGTGTTGAATGGTAGTACGCTGTAAATGTAGAAAAGTGTAAGTTAATAATGATGAACGGGGAAAAGAATGCTGTAATGTTCGAATTCAACATTAGTACTTTACTACTTGACGCTGTCACGTCGATTAAATATCTAGGCGTAAAGTCGCAAAGTGATATTAACAGGAACGAGCACGTTAGGCCTATAGTAGTGAAATCGAATGGTCAACATGGGTTTATTGGGAGAATTTTAGGAAAGTATGTTTCATTTGTAAAGGACACAGCATATAGGACACAGTTGTGACCTATTGTTGGGTACTGCTCGAGTGTTTGGGATCCGCAACAGGTCGGGTTACAGGAAGACATCGAAGCAATTCAGAGGCGGGTTGCTAGATTTATTACCGACAGGTTCGATCAACACGCGAGCTGAAATGGAAATCTCTAGAGGGAAAACGATGTTCCATTCGCAGCATTTGAAGCTGACAGCGGAACGATTCTATCGCCGCTAACGTACATTTAGCGTAAGCAGCACGAAGATACGAGAAATTAGGACTCTTACTGTAGCATATAGCCGTTCTTCTCTCGCTCTGTTTGCGAGTGGAACGAGAAAGGGAATGAGTAGGAGTCGTAGAAGGTACCTTCCGCCATGCACCGTACTGTGGCTTGTGGAGTATGTATGTAGATTTAGATCTCAAAGATTCAAGGAGGAGCCACAGAGCAATAAATGTCAGTGCTGAAATGAAGATTTACATTTCCCCCGTGACAGGTACAGGTGGGATCTTTTCATTTTTGTCATAAGTTTCCAATGTATGAGTGTAATATGTGTTTCTTTCCTCCATCAACGAGTAAGTGCCTCCCATCTTCATTTCCGATAAGTACCTTCCACTACTTGGAAAAATGCGCTTGTTGAAACGCGGCGACCAATCTGGTGTGCATAAGGACGTGGTCTAGAGTAGCGTAGTACTCACCGTTTTGAGAACATTTTCTAGAATCCAATTCGCTTAATATTATCTTCTTTATTTTTTTGCTGGTTCCTTGTCCGCTGGTTTCGCAGGTTCGGCATGGTTATGATCGTATATGGCAAGGTTAATTTTTTAGGGGGGGCTGCACGGCCTTCCTGCCGCCATCCCGTACCCCCTGGGACGGAATTAGTGTACCCCAGCTGTCTACGTCTAGTGTAATTCATGGAATAGTGCGAACGTGTTCAGATGTCTGCGAGTCGTGTAACTGAGAAGGAACGTGGGTAGCAGCTCTATATTCACCTAGCGGAATGTGGAAAAACGCCTAAAAACATCATCCAGGCTGGCAGGCACACCGCCCGACGTTGGTAATACGCCGGTCGGATTCGATTCGGGGCCAGCTCGCCTATCCGAGTCCAGGGAGCAGCGCATTAGCGCTCTCGGCTAACCTGGCGGGTCAATTCGGTTAATATTATAATTTTGGCTAAGTCACGAGTTGAGGGAGACGTGTAATAAATAGTTGCATCTTTTTAACAAAAACGGGAACAAAATCGGTCAAATTACAAGGTTATGTGTCCAAGGTATATGTACGAGTTTATTATGAATGGTACTGTACTAGTAGCAGCTGGAACTTACCAATACAAGAAAGAGAACGTAAACGGTGAACAACTAGACATAACAGATTATGACAGACAATGAAGTCTGCTGTATAAAGTAAAGCTTCATTTTTATGTCAATAAAACAGACCGCAATAAAATCTTACGCTGGTTAGCAACGACAAAGTCAAGACGAAGGGCAAACCAACTAGACTGATGAAATGGACATTCTCCTTTCCAGGAACTGACATTTTCATACCATTTTATTCGCAGGTCCTACTGAGTGTCTGATTCACAAAACACATCGAGACACACTATATACGTAAATCAGATCATCGGCCTTACTCTCTACACTCATTAACTCATCAACAAAAGCAAAACGAGGATAATGGAATGTAATCGAATTAAGTCGGGTGATGCTGAGGGAATTAGATTAGGAAATAATGGCTCTGAGCACTATGGGCCTCAACTGCTGTGGTCATAAGTCCCCTAGAACTTAGAACTACTTAAACCAAACTAACCTAAGGACAGCACACAACACCCAGCCATCACGAGGCAGAGAAAATCCCTGACCCCGCCGGGAATCGAACCCGGGAACCCGGGCGTGGGAAGCGAGAACGCTACCGCACGACCACGAGATGCGGGCAGATTAGGAAATGAGACACTTAAAGTAGTAAAGGAGTTTTGCTATTCGGGGAGCAAAATAACTGATGATGGTCGAAGTAGAGAGGATATAAAATGTAGACTGGCAATGGGAAGGAAAGCGTTTCTGAAGAAGAAAAAATTTGTTAACATCGAGTATAGATCTAAATGTCAGGAAGTCGTTTCTGAAAGTATTTGTATGGAGTGTAGCCATGTATGGAAGTGAAACGTAGACGATAAATAGTTTAGACAAGAAGAGAATAGAAGCCTTCGAAATGTGGTGCTACTGAAGAAAGCTGAAGATTAGATGGGTAGATCACATAACTAATGAGGAGGTATTGAATAGAATTGGGGAGAAGCGGAGCTTGTGGCACAACTTGACAAGAAGAAGGGATCGGTTGGTAGGACATGTTCTGAGACATCGAGGAATCACCAATTTAGTATTGGAGGGCAACGTGGAGGGTAAAAATCGTAGAGGGAGACCAAGAGATGAATACACTAAGCAGATTCAGAAGGATGTAGGCTGGGAGATGAAGAAGCTTGCACAGGATAGAGTAGCATGGAGAGCTGCATCAAACCAGTCTCAGGACTGAAGACCACGACAACAAGACTTCACTTGTTGTTTGGGATATATCGAGCCAGTATTAAATTAAAAATAGCTCCCAATACCCGGTTCTGATCAAAGTTTCAGAAAGTTTGTCTTTGTTGTAAGGCAAAGTCCCGAACTGGGAATCCCCTTCAATAATTCAGACCGTAGGGCGGAGCTGAGGAAGCCGAGAGTAAAGTACCTTTCCCCGCTTGTCACGTCAACCATCGCTGGCATTCTTCTGAGCTTCTTGCAACAGTTACCTGATTTCTTTCCTTTGGATTCCCGTTTGCAGATATAGAAATGGATGTTGATGAGCTAGCATGGATACTGCAGTGGAATGGATCAGAACGCTGCCAAATATTGCGTGCACGAAGCGTTGCATGGACATAATCACTGACCTAGATGTTTAACTGTCGACGACAATAACAATAAGCCCGATCCGTCAAGTCTTACGTGGACATCTACCACCTCGGACCTGGTCTTCGCCTAGCGCTCAGCTCTGTTTAGCTTAGCTTCTTCAGTCGTGCACGCTGGTTACGTTCTTTGCTCCGTGCACGTCTCTACACGGTGTTGGCGGTGTTAGAACTATCGGCCGTCCCGTAAACTGCCTCACACGTCGAGTTTCATTCCCTCTTCCCGACTTCATTTCCCCAGATTTGTAGCTACCGTCAGCTGGTTTAATAATATTTTGTGCCGACAGCGGTGGCACCGTGACGCTGTCAAGCCTGAGCAGATGTAGACTTTTCGACTCGGCTTTCTATGCTGAAGCAAGAGTTTACGTGGTATTACCAATACTTATATTATAGTGCCGGTCGCCACGCGACAGCAGGTCACACGTTAAACAGCCACGGTCAGCCGTTCTTAGCGCAGGCGCAGTGCTGGCGAGCTGTACAGCCCAGGAGCGGCCCATGCACATAGCTGCCTCTGCCGTAACATAGCAACGCCCGCCCTGCGTACCCACGTCAAATAGCTACACGACGGTACCGCGCCAATCACGCAGAGCCATGCCGCAGTAGACTGATCGACGGCGGGCGTATTCCTACGCTGCCCTCGGCTTGATAAGCAACAGAAGTCCCCCAATGCCGAAGTCTCGCCTTGGACTTCGTTATCGCTGAAAGCACGGCGCCGCAGTGTTCAGATCGCCATCGACAGGATTTCATCCCCGCTCTGGACCTGGACTGTCCAAAGAATTCTGCTTCCCAGCACTCCAACCTCGGTGTCATTCACGGACTCTGCTGACAGCCGTCCTAGTGGCTGCTGTAGATCATTCGTTGGCGTATAGTATTGTTCCCGTTAAATTCTCTTTTGTTGGGGAGTGAACTTGTTGTCTGCACACGCCTACTGTTATTTGTGGTTCCCCATTTACGGATACAACACTTTATTACTTCATTCGCCACTAAACTAAAAAAAAAAAAAAAAAGGTACAAATGGCTCTGAGCACTATGGGACTTAACTTCTGAGGTCATCAGTCCGCCAGAACGTAGAACTACTTAAACCTAACTAACCTAAGACTGTACCGCCAGTAAACTAGGCCAAGTGTTTATTTCGATTTCTGAAACTGTGGAAAGCTACGCTTTATTACTCATTCACCCACAAACAACGCCAAGTGTTTATTTAGGTTTCTGAATTTATAAGCAATAATGATGTTGCAAACGTTATTTAGATATGACACTTGGTCGCAATTTCATTTATTGACGCGTTTCGATACATCATTATCAGAACAGAATTGTGTTAAAAAGAAGAAAAAGAAATTACAATATGAAATGCCACAGACAATTATAGGTACAATGATCAGTCGTTGCATCAGTATTTACAAAGAAATACAAGAAAGAGCGGCACGGCAGTGGCCATACAAAGTGTAGAAGACAGCTCACACTTACATGGAACCTAACGCCGAACTGAACGTGCATACAGGCCAGTAGTGGTGAGGAGAACAACTGCCATGACCAGAAGGCGATCGCAATTGACTCAGTGCATAGGTGACCATCTACGAATGTAACTGACAGGTCATACACGGAATATCGCTTTTGTGCTACTAGATTTTAAACCAAAGAAGAACAGCGCCGGCAGAACATTTATGAAATTTATATAATCCACAGAGTAAAAGTAAATAATATAACAAAATATACAGATTTTACGTGGAATTTCAGCTGTCACAATTAGTAAACATAGAGCCGTGGGGAGTGGCCGCGCTGTTTGAGGCATAATGTCACGGATTGCGCGGCCCCTCCCGCCGAAGATCCGAGTCCTCCCTCGGGTATGGGTGTGTGTGTTGTTCGTAACATGTTAGTTTAAGTACTGTGTAAGTCTAGGGACCGATGACCTCAGCAGTTTGGTCCCTTAGGAATTCATACACATTTGAACATTTGAGTAAACATAGAGAAGGTATCAATTAAGACGTACACTGTAAAAACGTGCAAGATGTAAAATACAGAAATAATATTACTAGTGGTCATAAATAATTATAATCTAACTACAGGAAGTGACGCAGCTTCACACGAATTGGACTGCAGGCACGCAAATAAAACAGTTAATTACAAATGCAATGTAGGCAAAAGTAACATAGATTATTATTTATCCACAGACAACAAAGTAAAAGGAAAGATGGACAAACATCATAAACACATACAGAGTTTCATACGTTATAACGTAAAATGACAAAATGGGTTGAAAGGTACCTTGTTAAAACTTCCATGCACGCATTAATAGTTACCATGATGCTTTGCTGAACCCAACTTTTCAGCAGAAAATACTGTCTGCCAGGATCAAGTACAGTCATTATAGTCATGGTGCCACCAAATGACATGCATCCCGTTCTGTCCATAAAAACAGAATGTAAAATAAACTTAACCCAGCAGTAATGAATCGGTAGTCTTAAGACTGTGTCAAAGTAAAAGCTAAAAGAAAAATCCGAAGCGTCATGTGAACTACAGTGTCTACGCTGATGCACATGCAACGCAACGTAAACTAAGCCTAACGTCAGTCCGTAAATGCGTTACACGGTGTTATTAATGAACAAACTAAAACACTCTGTCGTGACAAAATAACACATCGAGTAATGTGGAATCAAAGTGACGCCACAAAAGTCAATAAATTTGGGGAAAGAAGATGGAGGAGAGATTTAAATCAAGGCATAAGAAAATCTGAAAGTTATTGTGTGGAACTAATTACAAAGCGTATCCTACTTCAAACAGATGATATTAGCTAAGAACTTCCAAAGGCAATAAAAAGTGACAAGAAGAAATTAGAAAACATAGGAAAAAATCGATAGCTGCAATATTAATTTGCAAATGAATCAAAACTGATGGACGGCAAAATTTACATTTTAAATACATAGTGACGAAACCAAATTTCAGTTCAAGTAATTAAGAAAATTAGCCCCGCAATAAAACCTTGCTACCAGTAGCAACAACTACGCAAAATCACGGTGAAGAGCAAACCAAATGGACTGATGAAACGAACTTTCTTCTTTCCGGTAACTGACGATGTTATAGCTTTTTCTTCGAAGGTTCTCTAAAGTATTTGAATCATAAAATACATCGATCAAATCATCTACTTCATTCCGTATATTCATAAACAAATTACGTTTTCATAGACACTTAGATTCCGTTTCTTCTCTGGGGCATATAGTCCAACAATCAAATTAAAGATAGTTTCCAACCCCTGGTTCCAGAAAGTTGCCATCGTTGTAAGGCAAATCTCGGAACTAGAAATCCCCTCCCAAATATTTGCAATGGACTGTCCCTCTGGCCCGCTACCAGCTCCCTTGGTGTTTGACTGGAAAGCCCCTTATTATACCGGGAGATTATAATTAGACTTTCCCTATTTAACATGTTATAACAAGAAAAGTAACTACCGTACGAGGACCAAATATGGCATTGTTAATGTCAAGGACATGCGGAAGAGAAATAATGCATAATCAATTCAAATGAAACACTTTTAATGTGCTGCTATGGTACAGTCATACTCAAAAGTATCCGAACGACCTGAATAGCATTTCGCCTGAATCGCATGCAACCAGCATAACGCAGCTGTCTAGCAGGTCCTCTAATCGCTCCTTGGTACAGTCGTTTGACTATTGAAAATGGTTCCAACAAGTCACCACTAGAAAACACTGCTCTGTATCGCAGTAACTGAAGATGTAAAATAATACCACGATACTACAAATATCAGGGAACACTTTATCACAGATAAGACTGTCCTTAAGGCTTGTAAGCTCACCTTTATTGCAGTAAATGACATACCTGAAATGATACCACTCTCATTACTACGGCAGATAGGTAATGCACGTAATAAGTTCGTCGTATTCAAGATTTCCTCTTCAAAGAAACATACGTACTTAACACAAAATGGCATTAAAAAATTATATTATTCACGAGCAGCTAGTTGAGAATATGTATGAACTTCAAATGACACGACGAACCGTCTCGTTCTGCATATGGATTTAAACCCAGGTCATGCAACCTAAGCAAAGATTTCGTGACTGACGGGAACTAACAGTCATTCCTGACTAGGCATACAGAAAGTGATATACCTCGATTTTAGACAGTATCAGTCAGCAGATATCATCTTTACATTACATAAAGTAAACATTTTTAATGGACGCGAATTCCTCCCCAGCATCTCTTGTTCCTGTTAGCGAACTACGAGAGATGCTACATATTGCTTCTTCACAAGTAACTTACTTGAAATGCCGTGAGGTAAAGCCTTGTGTTGGACAGGGATTCGAACCCGGAATCTAATCGGATTGATATCGAAACACAACCAACTGTGACATATCGGATTTCCTTGCCAGTAGCTAGATGTTTTAATTGAAATGGCGAGAAGAAACATTAATTTTTTCATTCCCAGGATTCCGACCCGGCATCTATCGCTGTTATATTCTAGAGAAGACGAACGTTAAATATGGGTTTATTGCACCAGTAGCGACATGTGAGCGCGTTTGAACTAGAAATAATATGACGAAGAGTCCAGTGCTCACTGGGAATAGAGCCCCACACATATCGTTGTTGACTAAACACAAAGAGACGTCAGCTATCGAATTTTTCTCCACCAGCAACTCGGAATAACATCTTGAACTTACAGTGATCTCGCAAATAGTTCTGTGTCCCACTGGGAGTAAAAACCTCAGATATCGTTAGTGCTGACAACGAATGAAGAAACATTAAAAATCAAAATTATTATCCACCAGCAGATAGGTGTTCTTATGCTAGAGCTTGATAATACATAATGAAATCTTTAGTGCCGGGTCAGGATTCGAACCCATTCACACGTAATACGTGGAGATGTTGAGGAATCTGCAGTTTTGAACTAACAACAAATTGTAGCCGAGCTGTATTGCCACGAAGGGATCAAATTCCGCGTTAAGGGCGGTCTGAGTTGCATTCTTAGTTCAGAACCAATTTAATCGACATACAGAATCTCAGATAAAAGTTGGATAAATTTCCTGTGGCTCTACATAGCGTTTGTTTCGTCACTAGAAATACGTAACTAGTATAATGAAGGTTACTAGTGATAGAGTTTATTGTGATTCAACCTAACGTCTACTTGGCAGAGAAGGAATATCATCTTTAATGTGAATTTCAGACCACACTGCCATTATATCTTCTTTCATGGTGTAGTCAGAAGAGAATGGAATCTTTCTCTCCCCATCTAAAATCGTTGACAGAAGTGGGAATCGAACCCCGACCATAGGTATAAAAACCTACCATCCGTCCAACAGATCACCAAACCCTCTTTTCTGCGACTTGTTTTTCTATTGTAACGCCGTTGCGCCACACTGGATGAGAATTCTGACACACAGGCTCCCTGTAGTAAATTGCAGCATGTTCAGTAAATTAATTTACTTGGTTGACCAAGTAAATGAAATAAACAGAAAGATTTTCATTCTAAGTTATCAAATACTGCCAAACCAAAAGGCAAGAGATCTTACTGCCTTCTGATATACGTCGCTGTCAGTTCTTTCATATGATTTGGTCGACATGACCTGTTTCAAGTTGTGTATGACAGACAATGTTTTAGAAAATCAATTGGTTTGCTTTGAAATAAACAGAAAGATTTTCATTCTAAGTTATCCAAGTACAAAATTATCGCAATTTTAGTTCAAATTTAATATTCGCTTCTATAATGCAGGAAAGTATTTCACAGTTGCAAAACTTGCATCCGACTCATTGACCTTGTACTTAGTCGCTGACCATAAACTCTAGCTCAGAGTGATACCAGTTTAGGAACGTGTCATTTTAAATGAAAGGTTTCTTTACATATCATGATTCAATTTCTTTACAACAATTTTTTACGCACTCTCTCTCTCTCTCTCATACTCTTTTATTTCTCTCTCCCTCCATCTCTCATTCTCTCTCTCTCTCCCCCCCCCCCCCTCTCTCTTTCATTATTTTTTTATTTTTATTTGTTTGTTGTGCTCGACTATCGGCGAGGCACGAAAACGCCTGTGAATGAGTTTCTTAGTTTTGAGTACACTTGCGAAAGAAATATAAAAACAACTATGAGAGTTACTGATTTATGATGCTTAATTTGCAGTCAATTCTGAGTATTTTTAGTAACTACACTCCAGTCCCTAAACCTAGTTACAGAAGTGCGAATCAGTCGCATTACGTATTCCAGGCTGTAGCAACTGCGACTTGGAGACACCAGCTATGGTCACACTTCCCAGCCCGCTGTAGGATCACATCGGTTCGTCTTCTTCCTGCTGGTACTGTAACTGAGATTTGGCAACAAGGCAATGTATGTTTGGCAACTCTGTGATCGACGAGTTACTTCCTCGTGTGCACGGAATTAAGCCTCAAAGTTCACTTGGTTTTATCTGTCATTTCCATTGAATAATCTCATTTATTATCGCTTGAGGTGTAACAAAAGATTGTAAACTTACGGTTTTCAGCCCAGGAAAGTCATTGCAGGTGGAAATCGCAACTAATCTCGTCCTTTAAATAGCGGTTTATGAGTTCTAGCCACTATTGGCCTCGTAAGAGGATGGTCACACACATACCTGTTCGCCAGCTCTGTGGTAACGTGCTGACCTATGAAAAAGCGTCTGTGCTGGTTTGCAGTTCCAGTCTCACTGATTCCAACGTTTTTACCCCCTCTGTAAAAGAGCTACAAGCAGTCAGATCAAACATCAATAAGGAAATCGCAAGAAAATGCTTTCGGCTCATAGTGCAATGGTGAAAAACTTACAATGCCGCACAACAGGTAACGCCCCTTTCCGCTGCTGACAAGCAAATTTTGGGTTTCTAGAAATACATAACTATATTTATGAAATGCCACATTTGCATACCTCTTGAGTATGACACAGCATACCAATTAAACACAGACCCAATCACAATCTAAGTGAGTAGTATTTTACTAATTCGTGTCGATAGAGGCATGCTTGTATACAGATACTCAGTTTTATTAAAACAGACTTTCGTCGTAAGGTTATCGTGGGAAGTTTTATTTCATTTCTTATAATACAGTGCACAGTTTTCGTAAGGTTTCCTTTAGTGTTGTTGAAACAATAGTAAACATGAGAGCGAAATTAATCATCAACGATATATGCGAATTCTCTGATGTTATCTATAACAGTCTGACGATGCACATGCAGTTTATTGATTACATGCATGTAGAAAACGTGTTCTGAGTTAAAGCTGTCAAACAATATTTGAAGAAGAACAAAATGCCACCACCACACGACACCTAATGTAGAAAATACTTTTCTGAAGTATTTGGGCACGATGCGCTCTCCCCATACACAATACAAAAGCTTCGAGATGCATCTGCTGCCTGGCTGTCTATTAAACCTGAAAAGAACAAAATGTCACAGAAGTTAGCCCTTTTTCCACATGCGACTATTGTGGGTTGAGAAGTGAAGGGAATTATGTTCGAAGTTCCATTAGATTGGTAACTTCAGCAGACAGCAGAATTGCGTTTTCAAAAAAATTTAGTGGTAAATGTATTCGAACTCACGACATCTTATCTATGGAGCACGACACGTGCCATTACGCTACTAGCTGACACTTTTCTCCAACAGCTCCAGAGCTGAACAACAATTCCTCCAGAACTTCTGCATACCACAGCGCTGCGAGATAATGCAAATGGCCGGATCTAGACTTCTGACAATGAGAGAAACAGTTACAGCATTTCTTTTGCGCTGCACGACGTTTTTTACAAACAGATAGCGCAATAGAATAGCTCAAGTGGAAAGGAGCACTTCCTATTTAAATTTCTGCATCCTACACTGTTGGCAGTTCTGTGTAGGTGGCAGTTACGTGATTTTATTTCGGTGATTACAAAATAGACTCGAATGTATGCACTGGGTAGCCGAGGCAGCTAGTTCATGGTGACTTGATCAACCAAGTAAATGAATTTACTGAACATGCTGCAATTTACTACAGGAAGCCTGTGTGTCAGAATTCTCATCCAGTGTGGCGCAACGGCGTTACAATAGAAAAATAAGGCACAGAAAAGAGGGTTTGGTGGACTGATGGTATGTTTTTATACCTATGGTCGGGGTTCGATTCCCACTTCTGTCAACGATTTTAGATATGGAGAGAAAGATTCCATTCTCTTCTGACTACACCATGAAAGAAGATATAATGGCAGTGTGGTCTGAAATTCACATTAAAGATGATATTCCTTCTCTGCCAAATAGACGTTAGGTTGAATCACAATAAAGTGTGGAGTGGTGACATGTAGAAACTCTATCACTAGTAACCTTTCTTATACTAGTTATGTATTTCTAGTGACGAAACAAACGCTATGTAGTGTCACAGGACACTTATTCCATCTTTTATCTGAGATTCTGTATGTCGATTAAATTGGTTCTGAAGTGAGAATGCAACTCAGACCGCCCTTAACGCGGAATTTGATCCCTTCGTGGCAATGCAGCTCGGCTACAATTTGTTGTTTGTTCAAAACTGCAGATTCCTCAACATCTCCACATATTACGTGTGAATGGGTTCGAATCCTGACCCGGACTAAAGATTTCATTATGTATTATCAAGCTCTAGCATAAGAACACCTATCTGCTGGTGGATAATAATTTTGATTTTTAATGTTTCTTCATTCGTTGTCAACACTAACGATATCTGAGGTTTTTACTCCCAGTGGGACACAGAACTATTTGCGAGATCACTGTAAGTTCAAGATGTTATTCCGAGTTGCTGGTGGAGAAAAATTCGGTAGCTGACGTCTCTTTGTGTGTAGTCAACGACGATATGTGTGGGGCTCTATTCCCAGTGAGCACTGGACTCTTCGTCATATTATTTCTAGTTCAAACATGCTCACATGTCGCTGCTGGTGCAATAAACCCATATTTAACGTTCGTTTTCTCTAGAATATAACAGCGATAGAATCCTGGGAAGTAAAAATTAATGTTTCTTCTCGCCATTTCAGTTAAAACATCCAGCTACTGGCAAGGAAATCCGATATGTCACAGTTGGTTGTGTTTCGATATCAATCTGATTAGGTTCCGGGTTCGAATCCCTATCCAACACAAAGCTTTACCTCACGGCATTTCAAGTAAGTTACTTGTGAAGAAGCAATATTTAACATCTCTAGTAGTTCGCTAACAGGGACAAGAGATGCTGGGGAGGAATTCGCGTCCGTTAAAAATGTTTGTGTTATGTAATTTAAAGTTGATATTTGCTAACTAATACTGTCTCAAATCGAGGTATATCACTTTCTGTATGCCTAATCAGGAATGACTGTTAGTTTCCGTCAGTCACGAAATCTTTGCTTAGTCTGCCTGACGTGGGTTTGAATACATACGCAGAACGAGACGGTTCGTCGTGTCATTTGAAGTTCATACATATTCTCAACTAGCTGCTCGTGAATAATTTAATTTTATAATGCCATTTTGTGCTAACTACGTATGTTTCTTTGAAGAGGAAATCATGAATACGACGAACTTACTACGTCATTACCTATCTGTCGCAGTAATGAGAGTGATAACATTTCAAGTATGTCATTTATTGTAATAAATGTGAGCTTACAAGCCTTAAGGACAGTCTTATCTGTGATAAAGTGTTCCCTGATATTTGTAGCATCGTGGTATTACTTTACATCATGAGTTACTGCGATATTGAGCAGTGTTTTCTAGTGGTGACTTGTTGGAACCATTTTCAGAAGTCAAACGACTGTACCAAGGAGAGATTAGAGGACCTGCTAGACAGCTGCGTTATGCCGGTTGCACGCGAATCAGGCGAAATGCAATTCAGGTCGTTCGGATACTTTTGAGTATGACAGTACATCATACCATTTCATACCAGCATCATTACTGCTACCAATGGGGCTCAATAAGGCACCGATCAGTGGACATAAAGAGTCTGAAAGCTCAGGATTGCCCTCTGCATAATAGAATGATGCTTGTCCGTAGGTACGCTGACTACCTTTCTTACATGCTGCGCTTCAGATCAGCACATGTGTGAATGTTCCCCTGGTAAACCCTGTCCTTCAGGTAGGCCCACAACCAGAAATCACAGGGAGTAAGATCTGGTGATCGTGGCGGCCAAGCATTTGGAAACGATCGTCTGATAATTCGATTGTTTCCAAACGTGTTTCGGAGAAGCAGGTGATATTCACGAGCGATGTGCTGTGGGGCCCCATCTTACACGAAATCTGTTGATTTCAATGAGTCTCTCTCCTGTATGGCGGGTATGACATGCTGGCAAAGCGTATCGCAGTAACACTGGCCAGTCACACTGCTCGTCTTTGGTCCTTGAGTGCCAGCCTGTTCAAAAAAGAATGATCCAATGACGAACGTAGCTGTGAAGCCACAGCATTCGGTGACACGTTCACCATGAGATGAACTTCATGCACAGTAACTGGAGGTGAATATCCCCACGCTCGGCTATTCTATGTGTTCACCCCGCCAATAACAGAAAAACGGGTTTCGTCTGTCCATAGGATGGTCCAGCACTGGTCGACTTCAGTCTGTGCGAGAGAGTGGAGAGCGAAATCAACATGTCGTTGTCTGTCCTGTCGTGCAAGCCGCTGTACGATATGCATGTTGTACGGATACCTTCCGTACAGTGGACCACGGGATGTTCAACTGTCTTGACACTGCACGCGCACTGCCTGGCGATCGGGAATTGCGCGCAGCGTTGTCTCGCATAACAACAGCGATCTCATCAGTCATTTGTGATCCCAGTTCTCCAATTGATTCGAACTTCTTCATCATACTCCGCACAGCAGGTGTAGAAAGAGGACCCTTACGTAGTCATTTCAGCCGGCGATATTCTCGTAATTTAGCTCTAACATTACTGTTTTTTTGTTAATAGAACTTCACCTGCTCCTTTTGTCCAAGCTCATGTTGACATGTCAACAAGTGCACTGGGACTGGTCACGTGAGCGAGACTATGAATCACAATGGCTGTTCACGGCACCTGGTGGCTATAGTTGGAACTGGACGGTGGTGCTGTGATGCATGGAAATCATGCACAGCATACTCTGGAAATTAATTCTACTAAGTCTGGTACTCGTATTGTAATTGGTTTCCGTGATATAACGTATTAAACAGGGACAGTTTATTTATAACCACTCGGGAATATGGCGCTTCGAACAGCTCACTGTACATTTAGAGAAAGGGGATGAAAAATGTTTTTAAAGAGCGTTTTAAGCGAAACACTAACAGTTATTTTGCTTTTTACGTGATCCCACAACTTGCTGCGAGGCGAATATGACGATTGCTGGAATTATATGCAAGACATCTCGTGTCGCTACCTGTGCGAACCGAAGAGGGAGCGCGAGGGACTGTTTTCGCATAAATACATAAATGAATATGCAGAGGGATGCAGCTGGGGTTCTCACCTTCGCTTTCCACGCAGTCTGCACAGTACTGGAGTTAGGAAACCGGCCCCGGCAGTAACATCGGCGCCTAACGCGACGTCAGCTCAACTCCCCGGGGCCGCGCGTCTGGGTACGTACCGTACCCTGCACGCAGAGTTATGGCCAGCAAAGCACTCGCTTTTCACATGGGATTTTTATCTGCAACGATCGTGGAATCTACCGAGTTCAGGCAAGCAGTATACGATTTGTGAAGCATCAAGAAATGTTGATGTTGCCTTTGCTGCTGCTGCTATTGTTGCTCACGTCTTCAGACCGTAAAACTGATTTAATGCAGTCCACTCTGAAACGTCCCCTTAGAAAAATTAATGAATTACTGTGCTGATAAACATCTTATGTTATTTGATTTTCAAACAGCTGAGCAAAACTGAACGTACTCAGACATTCACTAAAGTGACACACAATATTTTTAGCGCAGCGCAATCTGACTTTCAGTAATCCCTACAAAAGAATGGCCCTGACTAACAATAACCTATACCTTTCATGAATTCTTACCTCACAAAAATCTTCGTTACTCGAACTACTGCAATACAGCGAGCGCCAATACTGCCAGCTAAATAAAAAAAATGGTTCAAATGGCTCTGAGCACTATGGGACTCAACTGCTGAGGTCATTAGTCCCCTAGAACTTAGAACTAGTTAAATCTAACTAACCTAAGGACATCACAAACATCCATGCCCGAGGCAGGATTCGAACCTGCGACCGTAGCGGTCTTGCTGTTCCAGACTGCAGCGCCTTTAACCGCACGGCCACTTCGGCCGGCAGCTAAATAAAAGTTTCTAACTATATATATATAGGGTGAGTCACCTAACGTTACCGCTGGATATATTTCGTAAACCACATCAAATACTGACGAACCGATTCCACAGACCGAACGTGAGGAGAGGGACTAGTGTAATTGTTTAATACAAACCATACAAAAATGCACGGAAGTATGTTTTTTAACACACACCTAGGTTTTTTTAAATGGAACCACGTTAGTTTTGTTAGCACATCTGAACATATAAACAAATACGTAATCAGTGCCGTTTGTTTCATTGTAAAATGTTAATTACATCCGGAGATATTGTAACCTAAAGTTGACGCTTGAAACCTCCGACGTTCAGTTGCGTGTTGTAACAAACACGGGCCACGGTCTGCGAGCAGCATCTGCAGGGACATGTTTACGATGACAACCGTGTTTACGAGTGTGGCTGTAGTGCACTGCTGCGGTTTGGTCTAGCTGTCGCAGTGTCCGCATGTAGCGCTTGCTGCTATTGTTATTCTGCATTCGTCTCCGCACGCAGATCAACTGTAGTACACCGTGTTACCAGACGTATGTGATAGTGTAGTGTTGTAGGAACTGTGACCATGGTGTATTCGAACTCTGAAAAGGCGGAGATGATACTCATCTATGGCGAGTGTCGACGAAATGCAGCTGAAGGCTGCAGGGTGTATGCAGAACGGTACCCGGATAGAGAGCATCCAACGTGCCGCACATTGCAAAACATCTACCGCCAACTGTTTGCAACAGGTATGGTCGTAGCACGCAAACGGGTCCGTAACAGGCCCGTCACAGGAGAAGCGGGTGCAGTTGGTGTGTTAGCTGCTGTTGCCATGAACCCACACATGAGTACACGGGACATTGCGAGAGCCGGTGGACTGAGCCAAAGTAGCGTCATGCGCATACTGCATCGTCACCGCTTTCACCCGTTTCATGTGTCGCTACATCAGCAATTACATGGTGATGACGTTAATCATCGAGTGCAATTCTGTCAATGGGCATTAACAGAGAATGCGTTGCAGTTTTACCTGTTTACCGATGAAGAGGGTTTCACAAACCACGGGGCAGTGAATCTACGGAACATGCGTTACTGGTCCGTGAACAGTCCTCGCTGGCTCAGACAGGTAGAGCGACAGCGACCGTGGACTGTAATTGTATGGTGCGGAATCATTGGCGACCACCTCATTGGTCCTCACTTCATTGCAGGGGCCCAAACAGCTGCAATATACATCGCGTTTCTACAGAATGATCTGCCAACGTTGCTCGAAAATGTCCCACTGGAAGCGCGTCGACGTATGTGGTATCAGCATGATGGTGCACCTGCACATTCCGCAATTAACACTAGGCTGACCCTTGACAGGATGTTCGACGGGCGTTTCACAGGACCTGGAGGACGCATAAATTGCCTAGCCCGTTCTCCTGATCTTACACCTCTGGACTTCTTTCTGTGGGGTACGTTAAAGGAGAATGTGTACCATGATGTGCCTACAACCCCAGAGGATATGAAACAACGTATTGTGGCAGCCTGCGGCGACATTACACCAGATGTACTGCGGCGTGTACGACATTCATTACGCCAGAGATTGCAATTGTGTGCAGCAAATGATGTCCACTACTATGAACATCTATTGGCCTGACATGTCGGGACACACTCTATTCCACTACGTAATTGAAAACGGAAACCACGTGTGTACGCGTACCTCACCCCTCTTGGTAATGTACATGTGCGTCAGTGAGAAAGACCAATAAAAAGGTGTTAGCATTTTGACGTAATGTGCTGTTCCAGTCTCTTCTGTACCTAAGGTCCATCACCGTTCCCTTTGGATTCCTACGTAATTCGGTACTCTCCGATACACACGATCGAACAGCGGAGGAGTGGTTCTCAAGCGTCAGCTTTAGGTTACAATATTTCCGGATGTAGTTAACATTTTACAATGCAACAAACGGCACTGATTACGTATTTGTTTATATGTTCAGATGTGCTAACAAAACTAACGGGTTTCCATTTAAAAAAACCTAGGTTTGTGTTAAGAAACATACTTCCGTGCATTTTTTTATGGTTTGTATTAACCAATTACACTAGCCCCTCTCCTCACGTTCGGTCTGTGAAATCGATTCGTCAGTATTTGATGTGGTTTACGAAATATATCCAGCGGTAATGTTAGGTGACTCACCCTATACATATATATATATATATATATATATACATATATATATATATATATATATATATATATATATATATATATATATACATATATATATATATATATATATATATATATATATATATATATATATATATATATATATATATCAGTTCAAGACATCCAGTCTTACAAATTTACTGTCTCTGATGGACACACGTCCTGATCATCCGCTCTCAAAACTCCGCCATCTCACTCCCCACATCCACCACTGCTGGCGGCTCACCTCCAACTACGCAACGCTACGCACTGTTAACAGCCAACTGCCCAACACTACAATAGCAGTATTGCAACAATGCCACCCAGCCACAGACTGCACACAGCACAGCCAGTGATTTTCATACAGAGCGCTACGTGGCGTTGCCAGTATAAAAACCTAAACAGCCTACTTACAACTCTAGTCTTCTTGCGCAAGCCTCTTCATCTACGCATGACTACAACAGTCTCCATCCATTTGATCCTGTTTACTGTATTCATCCTTTGTTCTCTTTCTTGAATATTACCTCCCCACCCCCTATCCACCGCCAAGCTTCTCTCAGTTATCAGATTTACGATTCCTTGATGTGTCGTACCAAGGAGAGCTCCTCTCTTAGCTAAGCCGTGCCGTAAATTTCCTTCTCCCCAGTTCGATTCTGTTGATCCTCGTTACTTATTCAACCTCCCCTTCCATTCTTCACCATAGTCCAGTAGCACCATATTTCAATTCCTCATCCTGTTTGGACTGCTTACTGTCCACGTTTCAGTTCTGCACAAAGCTGTATTTCAAATAATTACCTCCACGAATGAGTTGGTGGTACTTAAATTTATATTCAGTATTAACAATTTTCTTTCTTTCAGAAATGTTTTTCTTGCTGTTGCCAGTCTGCACATTATATCCTCTCTACTTTGGAAATCAGAAGCCATTTTGCTGCTAATATAGCAAAATTCATCTATTACTTTCAATGTCTCACTTCCTAAATGCTCAGTAGCGCCTCATTTAATTCGACTGCGATCCACAGATTTTCTGTTTTAACTTTAGACAACTAACTATCTCGAAAACGAAGCATAATAGGAAAAAGTGTTGTAGGAGAAAACTTAATTTTTTTGAAGGGACATGTGTCCCTGGTACAGCTGAACGCATCCCAATCAATCGTTCCGTGTGGGCGAGATCAGTTTTGTATTTTCAAAAGGAAACGCCCATTTTATTGCATATTCGGATTGTACGCCTAAAAAAACGTACGATTTTTTCAAATCATTGTTTCCCGTTTGTCGTGGATGCATTGCAATTGACAAGTATTGTTTGCAATTAAAAACAGACGCAATTTATTCTACATTTCATTTACCACGTTCAAGCGGTTCATACCGATGATCAAACGTTACTTGAGTTGATAGTACAGTTAAAATAGTATGACTAGACATCGCCATTTTTGTCAAATAAGCTACTTGTACGGCAACTTAGTTCTCTGTTCCCTATGGTTGATTGTGAAGAGTCCCCACATCATCGAAATTCCTGATATCGGTGTCCGCCCTCGAACCCCGCCATCTGGCTAGTTGATCTCGGTGAGTGAGTCCATCCAGCCACCGTAACGCTCGCGCTGGCCGCTAAGCGGCTACCATGGGAATACAAACCACAACCACTGTAATAAGGTAAAATGTCCTTGAAGTGACAGGGACAGGCGAACCCGGAGACACACATGTCGTGTAAACACTCACCGCTCGCCACATCGATCAGTGCACCACCACATGGCAGGTCACCCTGCACCACCATGGACTTTATAAGCACCACCATCGAACGTCTGTGCACCACTCATCTCTGCAGTCTGCTGTGGCGCAGCTGACGTAATGTGTGTGTATCTGTTGCAAAGAAGGTTGAAATGATTTTAATTTAAGGTGAGACTGCAAGAAAGTTGGACGCTGCCATTGCGCCTTATGCCGAACGTTAGTAGTGGGACGAGGGCGGCATCAGCGCATTTTAGTGTGGGTTCTCCACGTCAGGGGCAGGCACGCAATCACGGGCATCCAGCGAGCATGATCGGCGGCATCCCTTTCCTGCTTGACATCTGAGAAATACCTGTCGAAACACGTGTCTACCTAGACACTGTTGCTGGTGCAATGAACGCATAGCCTTTGTACCTGAAGTCCAGCTAGATGTCCGCATAGTGGATCACCCTCAGCGAGATGTTTACATGCCACCTCACACTCGCAGGTGCAGCTAAAAGGTTGACTGCGATATATTGACATCACATGTCTATGTAAATAACAGCCAAGTCTCCCTCTGGATGCGCTATAGAAATCTTTTGCAGTGCTCCCCATAATAACACACGATGCATTCATCCTAGCGATCATAATGAGACAGCCCATTCATTACATATCAGTCCCTTCCCAGAAACCTTATGGTGTTGCAGAAATAGTTAATGGTCGCTTTTGTTGTTGTTGTAGGAGCCTTCCTGATGCCTCAGATTGTCTGCATGGAAATTCTTGTCTTAAGAGGACCTGTTTACGAAAATAGCCCAGAATAACACCGATTGCATTATTCCTGATGATCCTAATGAGGCATCATGTGTTCCCTTCCTGGAAATCGTGGCGCCCTGCCTTCAAAATACGTCTCAGAAACGTAAAGTTCTCACCACTAAGCATACTTTATTCATTAAAGCATTCTTGTTGTTTGGAAAGAGAGCACTGTCTAAGGACAGACGGCAGAAACTAGAACAATTATGCAAACGTAATTCGAAGCACCATCCTACAGAAGAGAAAAATGGCGGGAATTTTCGTTGTCTTACAGCTACTGGTCTGGAGATCTCCTAATGGCACAATGTTGGACAGCATCCTTGCCAGAGAAGGACGGTCTTCTTCAACTTGTCTTCGAACACTCGCTTTCTCAGAATTTTCTCTAGACACCTTGCCTCCATCTTGTTCGAACCGGTTTGTAGAGACTCATATGCCCCAGCACAAAGTACATCTTGTGAATGAATGGAGTATTCAGTTTGGCTCTTACTGAAAATACCCGAGAAATTATTGATGCGCAGGTTCGAATCCTGCCTCGGGCATGGATGTGTGTGATGTCCTTAGGTTAGTTAGGTTTAAGTAGTTCTAAGTTCTAGGGAACTGATGACCTCGGATGTTAAGTCCCATAGTTCTCAGAGCCATTTGAAGCATTTTTTTGAATTACTGATGCTGCCGGTGTGGGAGCACTGTCTGACACTTTGTTCTGCAGACGACACTTTCAGCGCGAAACTATGTAGTGCAGATCACTACATTGCACTGACAGTTAAACCCCGGAGAAGTGGTCTACCGATCGTCAAATACGTCCCATGTACTCACCTTGGCACTGAGCAGCGCCAACAGAGCAAACTGCCGCCATAACCGCGGCGCTTGACTGCAGCTGCGGAAGAGCATATCAGCCAAAGAGAGCCCAACCAGCTGTGGACGACCCAACACCCAAGGAGAAGCGGAGTGACAGGAGTTCGAATATTATCAGTACTCCCAGCACAAACACTCGTCGTATTGAATCTTCTCAAATTTCCGCAGAGTACACATGCAACACCCGTTGTCCCGATGGCGACTCAAATCAAACTTGGTATTAGTTCACTATTCACCAATCTAGCGGGGAGCCATGAGCCAAATCGTCATAAACTAGGAGCTTTCTCGGACTCACTGAACTGGTGTACAAACAATGGCCAAGCGCCAGCTCGGAAGAAAAGGCTTGTGCTGGGATGCTATTTCTGGCCCGAACCTGCTTGCTTGTTGCTGTGATTTCTATGGCCATCTCCAGACTCACGAGAATATTGGGAACCAGGCACATATTTATCCGTGTAACTAAAATTAAATATTATGAATGCTGTCATAGTCTGACACCGAGCAACGTACTGGAAATGTCTCCTCTTGACGGCCAAGCTTCTGCAACGAATCTCAATTTCTACACTGCACATATTTTTCCACTTAAAAAAGATCTTTCATTCCCCTTATGGCAAACGGTGTTCTGAATCTACAGAGTAGTTCATTGATCGTCACCAGTCCAAATATCTCACGAAATAAGCGTCAAACTAAAAAATTACAAAGCACGAAACTTATCTAGCTTGAAGGGGGAAACCAGATGGCGCTATGGTTGGCCCTCTAGATGGCGCTACCATAGGTCAAACGGATATCAACTGCGTTTTTTAAAATAGTAACCCTCATTTTTATTACATATTCGTGTAGTACGTAAAGAAATATGAATGTTTTAGTTGGACCACTTTTTTCGCTTTGTGATAGATGGCGCTGTAATAGTCACAAACATATGGCTAAAAAGTTTAGGCGAACAGTTGGTAAAAGGTAGTTTTTTAAACTAAAATACAGAACGTAGGTACATTTGAACATTTTATTTCGGTTGTTCCAATGTGATACATGTATCTTTCTGAACTTATTTCTGAAAACGCATGTTGTTACAGAGTGATTACCTGTAAATACCACATTAATGCAATAAATGCTCAAAATGATGTCCGTCAACCTCAATGCATTTGGCAATACGTGTAACGTCATTCCTCCCAACAGCGAGGAGTTCGCCTTGCGTAATGATCGCACATGCACTGACAAAGCGCTGACGCATGTTGTCAGGTGTTGTCAGCGGATCACGATAGCAAATATCCTTCAACTTCCCCACAGGAAGAAATCTGGGAACGTCAGATGCGGTGAACGTGCGGGCCATGGTATGGTGCTTCGACGACCAATCCCCTGTCATGAAATATGCTATTCAATACCCCATCGCCATTCTGTCATGCAGTGAAACATCTTGTAGTAACATCGGTAGAACATTACGTAGTAAATTAGCATACATTGCACCATTTAGATTGCCATCGATAAAATGGGGGCCAATTATCTTTCCTCCCATAATGCCACACCATACATTAACCCGCCAAGGTCGCTGATGTTCCGCTTTTCGCAGCCATCGTGGATTTTCCGTTGCCCAGTAGTGCATATTATGCCGGTTTACGTTACCGCTGTTGGTGAATGACGCTTCGTCGCTAAATAGAACACGTGAAAAAAATGTGTCATCGTCCCGTAATTTCTCTTGCGGCCAGTGGCAGAACTGTACACGACGATCAGAGTAGTCGCCATGCAATTCCTGGTACATATAAATATGGTACGGGTGTAATCGATGTTGATGTAGCATTCTCAACACAGACGTTTTTGAGATTCTCGCGCAATTAATCTGCTACTGACGTGCGGATTAGCCGCGACAGCAGATAAAACACCTACTTGGGCATCATCATTTGTTGCAGGTCATGGTTGACGTTTCACATCTGGCTGAACACTTTCTGTTTCCTTAAATAACGTAACTATCCGGCGAACGCTCCGGACACTTGGACGATGTCGTCCATGATCCGGAGCAGCATACATAGTACGCGCCCAGTGGGCATTTTGATCACTATAGCCATACATCAACACGATATCGACCTTTTCCACAATTGGTAAACGGTCCATTTTATCACGGGTAATGTATCACGCAACAAAAACCGTCCGTACTGGCGGAATGTTACGTGATACCACGTACTTATACGTTTGTGACTATTACAGCGCCATCTATCACAAAGCGAAAAAAGTGGTCCAATTAAAACTTTCTTTACGTACTACACGAATATGTAATTAAAAATGGGGGTTCCTATTTAAAAAAAACACAGTTGATATCCGTTCGACCTATGGCATCGCCATCTAGCGGGCCAACCATAGAGCCATCTGGTTTCCCCCTTCAAGTTAAACAAGTTTCGCTCTTTGTAGTTTTTTCGTTTGATGCTTATTTGGTGAGATATTGGGCCCTGTCACTATCAATGGAGCACCCTGTATACCTCCCTCACGATAGCACACACAGTAAAGCCAACCACACACTCACACATATACCACGAAGACTATTGTACAAAGGCTGGGTCGGTTCCCCTTGGCACAAAGGCATCACTCTTTCTAGCCTCAACCTTCTCGCTTGCTTGCATTCTACAGCCATCTCCAGACTCTGGGATTTCAAGAAAACATGTATTTTGACATGGTTTTGCCTAATATTACACCATTTACGCGATACTTCTCGATATCACGTACATAACAATATAACTTGCATAGCAGTATCGCTTGCGCCGTATAATTCCGAACATATCGACTGGTAGTTATTTCTCTAGAAACCCAATACTTTAGCGAGGTGCAGTGTGCTGTAAAGCACTGAGTATCTATAAACTTATGTCATCTGTAATTTTTGCTTACATTAAAACTCGAAAATAATATAGGAAACGTATTTCCGCTCGTGAATACCGATATCAGTGATATAACAGATTCTAAAGCATTCTTATAATTTACAAAGTCAACGTAGGATGTTTGTCACATCCAGGGAAACAGCAAACGTGTCTTCCACCTGTCTTTCACCTACTAGATGCGCTCACCACAATCGATGCTCTCTCAACCAAATAAAGCCGGGAAGTGTGCAGAATCAGTCTATTGGCCAATTTACATGGGAATGAAAAATGGTCCAGCGCAAACATACTTCCGTATTGAATTTTCTCAAATTTCCATGGAGAACACATGCAATCACGAAGGCTGTCCAACACATATTGGGTATTATTTCGATATTCAGCCATCTAGAGAGTGACACGGTTAGGTGATCTACATTCTGTACACCAACTGTCTGTCAATTCTCAATGCTTGTGCTGTTAGCGGGAAACGTGAACCATTTCCACCAAAGGCCGCCGACGCTGAGTTCCATGTATCCTTGGACAGAATCGTCCTAGGAAACTGGTTACATATTTAATTTATCACTGTGGAATGGAAATGGAAATGAAGTCCCATGGTTCCTGACAGAGTAAAGGGGAACAATGCGGGAGACCTGCACTGCCACACCAGGAAAGGTGCCGTTGCCTTGCTCCGACCATAATGGGGATGAATGATGATGATGATGAAGATGGCACAACACCCAGTCATCTCGAGGCAGGTGAAAATCACTGACTCCACCGGGAATTGAGCGCGGGACTCCATGCTCAGGAAGGGAGAATGCTACTGTGAGACCATAAGTGGTGGACTTTTATCACTGTAGTTACAGTTAAATATTACAATCGTGATCTCAGTAGGACATTTGACAATGAGCGAAGTATCGGAAATACCCCCTGCTGATGGCTCTGCCTCTGGAAATAGAAATATCTGTACTATTCTTATGATCTGACGGTAAAGATGACTGCCAGATTACGCGACCTTACTTCGCCAGATATTTTTCTTGTTGGGTTATCTGAAAGACAAGTTGTATGCAGAAGTGCCATCTACTTCACAGTACATGATGGAACATCAGAAATGCTTGCACAAACGTTGCACCAGGCACGCTTTTAAGTTCTGTATATGCATTCCAGCATGACGTAGTAAATGTAATAAATTAAAGGTCGTTTGTTTCAGTATTTATTGTGAATTACAGTTATGGTGACAGGCAAAGGGATTCACCTAAATCCAAGCACCGCAGTGATGAGAGGAAAGAGGACTCACCGATATCAAGAATCATGATGAGAACTGAAAACTATTACATCCACGTTGTTATTCCAGCATTATGCTCGACGTAGCTTCTAACCAGCCACTAAAACGGCCGAACTTATTGTACTGTACAATCAAATTTGCAACACTGAATTAAATTTCGAACATAAATATCTACCGTTATAGCGTAAACGTTTACATTTATATCGTAAATGAAGTATAGAATCAAATGCGGCGGTTCTTAATTGCAAAAAACCGGAACACCTGATATTTGTCGATAACAGTGTTATCAGCCAGGAGCGGTGGTTTGAACGTGACCAACAATAGCCCAGACCGATGTCCCCTTCACTTCCCCTTTACTAATATTAACTTTCCAAACACAACTTTTTTTCTGTAGGATGCGCCTTTTTCGAGAGTTTTAGTCGTCTCACAATCACCCTCTTCTCGTATATTACACTTATTTTGCTTTTGTTGTTCGTCGTATAACCTCTTTTCAAGGCACTATCAACTCCGTTCAACTGCTCACGCAAGTCCCCTGCTGTCTGTGACAGAATTACAATGTCATCAGAAAACCTTAACGTTTTTATTTCTTCACGTTGAACTTCCACACCTTTTAAAAGTTTTTCTTTGGCTCATTTCCTGCTTGCTCAATATCAATGTACACGTGAAATAATTTCAGGGAGAGGGTACAACCTTTTATTACTTATTTTTCAACCACTGCTTCGCTTTCATGTCCTTCAGAACTTGTAACTGCTGTCCAGTTTCTGTACAAGTTGTAAATAACTTTCGTTCCCAATAATTAGCTTTATTAAATGGATAAGAATTTATATTCTATCGAGATGCGGATAGAGGTAGTCTTCATAGAGGTAGCAAGAAGAACTGCTCAATAGGAGACTAGTACTAGATTTCATATTTGTAACAGTAACGTAACTAGGGCACTGCTACTGCCAAACTAGGTTGCTTAGTGGTGGGAAATGGTAGATAACCACCGACAGACAACGAACCTACGACTATAAGTAAATCTGTAAGTGATAACTGTTTATTTCCTTCTTAAGAAGACGTTTATATAAACGTTGGAAGAACCTTTGTGAAGGTAATGACTGACAGCAATGACCGACAAAAAGCTGATGAGTAAGATAAAGACTGCAAGACGAGGAACGTTTTTCGCTATGGAGGTTCCAGCCCTGTTAGCAACCCAGTGCAGCCCTCAGGTATGGCAATTAGTGCTCCCATCCTCATACCGGTTGGGCAAGCTTATTGCAGATGGGCACACGACAAATCATGGTTGAAGAATAATAAGAAAATATTATGTAGAACAGCCTTGAATGCATAAAAAGATTTTTATTCAGAAGTTGTGACACGTCATTACACGGCAAACTTTGTGACGTGTTCGTGAGAATATTGTTCGACCCAGAGAAAAAAACAGCCAACACATCGCTGTGTGCACGTATTGATGTCCGATATACAAAAATATCTGCGCTTAAATCCGTTACAACTGTATTTTCACAGACCCGTAATTAGTCATTACTGTTCGGAGTACAAATCATTCTCTACACTGTGTAGTAATTCAACAAAGTAACTGGCGTAGTATGTTTTCAAATTAATAAACAAAACAGTGCCATAACGACCCTAATGTCTTAAATACAACAACCCTTGCAACGTCCTATTAAAAATGATTGGTCATAAACTATTGTATCTAACTATTTTGCTGGGTGTTCGCTGTAGACGTAAAGAAATGATCTTATAGTCAAGAGGTGCTATTGCGTGTTTAGCGGCAAGGACTCGACAACCACGGACTTTATGTAGTGGGTTATGTGCACCAACTACTGGCGCGGAACAATGTCAGTGTTGTCTGAGTTGATGCCAACGTCAGATTTTCCATTGTTGTTGTATAGTTTATTGTTGTTCTGTTTGTGTTGTTTGAATCTCTAGCAGGCTGTGGGTTGTTCTCTCTCTATATACACTGATTGCTGTTATGGTGTTCTATGGTGACGTTTTACGGTTCTTGTGTGAGAACGTGATTCCAGAAGTTATACATGTGTGATGGCCGGGCAACTCTTTATTGTTTCTGGAATTCTTGTTGATATCTATTTCCTGGCCCACATGCGCAATAAAACCAAGGGGTTTGCCCGTTAGCAGCAGTGCCTGTGAAAGTCTTTTATGCCTGATGGGCGCTGGTGAAAAAGTCAGGAAGTGTATTTACGATTTTGACACATTAAATATGAGCAGGAAACTGATGATTTTGTAAGCAGTGATTAGGCGCAGTCTGCGCGTCCATTTTATGACGGTTGCTAGTGTTGCATATAATTTAATTATAAGCATCAGGATAAGACTTTTCTTTAGGCCTCAGCAGGATTGCCCCTTAATTAAGTTTAAATGTGCACCAGAGTCCCTTGGGATAGTACATTTGTTAGTTATCTGGCATAAGGGACCTATGAAAACCTAAGGTCTCCCATGTTGGCCTGCTTTAGAATAAATCTACCTTCAGATGCGCTGTTGTTGTTGTTGTGGTCTTCAGTCATGAGACTGGTTTGATGCAGCTCTCCATGCTACCCTATCCTGTGCAAGCTTTCTCATCTCCCAGTACCTACTTCAGCCTACATCCTTCTGAATCTGCTTAGTGTATTCATCTCTTCGTCTCCCTCTACGATTTTTACCCTCCACGCTGCCCTCCAATGCTAAATTTGTGATCCTTTGATGCCTCAGAACATGTCCTACCAACCAATCCCTTCTTCTAGTCAAGTTGTGCCACAAACTCCTTTTCTCCCCAATTCTATTCAAAAACTCCTCATTAGTTATGTGATCTACCCATCTAATCTTCAGCATTCTTCTGTAGACCCACATTTCGAAAGCTTCTATTCTCTTCTTGTGCAAACTATTTATCGTCCATGTTTCACTTCCATACATGGCTACACTCCATACAAAAACTTTCAGAAATGACTTCCTGATACTTAAATCTATACTTGATGTTAACAAATTTCTCTTCTTCAGATGCGCTAAGCTGTCTAAATTATTTTGTGATGATTCATTAATTGATCTAGGAGTTCTAAATGCTTAACAGTTACAGTAATTATCAAAATTTGAATGTGGCTTATCACATTATTAAAGTTTAATCTTTTGATTAATAATAACACTAAGATGAGTTTTTAAATTCCTTTTTTCTTAAAATGAGAGTCCGTGGTTTTTAGAGAGTCACTAAATGATTCATTTCTTGAAGACTATATAATTTTCTTAATACCTCATAATCAAATTTTAATCTTTCGACTAAAGTAGCATTTGGAACAAGTCTTAAAATCATTTATTACATGAGAATCTTTGTGTTTTGGAAAGTATTTCGGGCTATATGATTTATTAATAATGCTTTTATGTAACTTTGATCACAGCATACCGTCTGAACGTTCCTGACGTCCCATTTTCCTATCGTTCCGTACTCATCTCAGATACTGTGGTGATTGCCGTATGTAAGAAGTAGTGGCTGGGTCGTGGTTCCTATATCAAAGTCAGTTACAGGTCCACGGCCATTACTGGAGGATCTATGTAGCCCGCTATCGTCTTACAAACTGATGGCCCATCAGGCTCGACGGAATCTCCACTGCAGCCTGCAGATTTATTGATTCTGTCATACATAAATATTCCCATAAACCATATGTAGTTCAAGCTCGTCATTCCTCTACCCCCAACCCCTAAAATTTTGATTCAATTTGATTCTAAAGTTAGTCACTAGATTTAAACGTTGACCAGGAAACATCATTTATTCTTATGTACACTATCGTCTGGATACAATACTCTCCTCTATCGTTCTATTTTCATTCTGGTTAGTACCATTCTGGAATATTTCGTCGTAGAATCAGTAAAATCTGGACGGAACAATTTATATTCCTATTACTGTTCCTTCTCAGTTATACTCAGTTTTTAACTTTACCACTAACATGCTTTCAGCCAGGACATAACTTCCTTAATAACTCCTTGTTGTCACCTTCTCTGAATTCTCTAATTAATATTCGTCCTCTTGTCCTGTTTCCTCTGCTCATCTATCGTTGATATTTATTTCGCTTTTAATATTCACTTCTTTTCAACACAAGGCTGTCTCTCAAAATTCCGTCCAACCACTCTCACACGCGGCGCGCTGATTCCACTAACTTGACTCACTCCATTTGGAAATGAACGTTAGATCAAATTCTAAATCTTCTCATTCTCAGCTTTACAACTCGCATAGAAACAGTACTTAATGGGCCGTCACACGTTCAATAATGTTGTCTAACGGTCACTATAATGACCGTCGGTGGGCGTGCATTGACGAATTGGCAGTACTAGAAATATTGACGAGCAGCATTGACGACCTTAAAAACACTCTTCGATTATTAATACGTACTGACTATGTGAATTTCAGAATTGAAGACGTGACAACATGGTAACACAGCTGCTTGAATCGGCCTTATGGCTTTACATTGTGGTGAAAAAAGTCGTGGGATACCATTTAATTTCGCGTAGGGCCTCCTTTTGCCCGGTGTAGCGCAACAATTCGACATGGCATGGAATCAACAAATCGAAAGTCCCCTGCAGTCTGTCACTAAGGCCGTTCATAACTGCGAAAATGTTGAAGCTGCAGAATTTTGCTCACGAACTGACCTCTCGATTACGCCCCATAAGTGTTCGCTGGGATTCATGTCACGAGATCTGTGTAGCCAAATAATTTTTCGAATTGTCCAGAATGTTCTTCAAACCAATCGAGAACAATTGTGGCTCGGTGACATGTTTAAGAACATGAAGTCCGTCAATGGCTGCCAATTGTCTCCAGGTAGCCAAAGATGACCATCGGCTCAAATGGACCAGAGAACTCAGTCCATTCCACGTAAACAGTTTGCACAATGCTTTGTTGACAACTTGGTCTATTGGTTCGTGGGGTGTGCGCCACGCTCTAATCCTAACATCAGTTCTTACCAACTGAAATCGGGATTCATCTAACCAGGCCACGGTTTTCCAGTCGTCTAGCTTTCAACAAATATGGTCAAGAGTTTACGAGAGGCGCTGCAGGCTACGTCGTGATCTTAGCGCTCTCGTCTATCGTCTGCTATCATTGTCCATTAACATCATATTTCGTCACGGTCTCCTAACAGATAGGTTCATCGTGCGTCCCACATTGATTTCTGCGGTCATTTTGCGTAGTGCTGGTTTTTTGTTAGCACTGACAACTCTAAGCAAACGCCGCTGCTTCCGATCATTAGTTGAAGACCATCCGCCATAGCGTTGTCCGTGGTGAGAGGTGGTAGCGAAACAAGAAATTCGCGGTAAGAGCAAGAATGGAACGAAATCCAAGTGCACGCCACTCCCAACTATCCCAAAAAAGCGTGTCTCCACAAGACGACAACCAGCTACGGCAACGACACTAACTAGAACAACCAATAGCAGATCTACGGTGTAACAAAAACCCATCGAACTCGACATAAAGTAACACTGACCAGCATTTTGGATTATCAAAACGTGTAATACAGTAAAAGAATCATGCGCAGTCAGCAGTTGCAAAAGAAGGACACCACCCATTTACTTTTTGTCCTGTTATGACTGACCCACACAATGCTACTACGGCGATCAAACCATAAGGTCTAACGGGCACAAAGTCACAGAGCCGACGCATTACTCCTCCAGCTCCACTGTGTGCTGCATATCGGCCATTAGAGAGAGTTCACGCGCATCCTAGCGGCTAGCTGTGAATCAGCAGTCTCCGAGTCCGGCGCCATCAAACAGACGGAACGTTTGACTTCCGTGGTTTAGTACAGATAAATTTTCCTTCTGAACACTGTGATAGCTGGATATGACTTCTTGCTGTATTATTTGTAACGTGTCTTCGTACATTTGGAGAAATTCAAGGTAACTAAATGTTCTGTTCCTTGTGTTAACTTGGACGGTAATTATTTCTGCTCCTGTCCAGGTTTCATATTTCAACAATTGCCACACCACTGTGTAGTACATCTCTCTTTACGTCTGTTACGAAGCCGTACACAAAAAATATATCAAAGTTATTTGGAGGCTATTTCAATTTTTCAGTTACAGTGTTTTATGCTGAGTAAAATTCTGTACGTTTTTAAACGTCTTTGGTCGTGTACTATCCTCTATCTTGGATCGGAACAAGGTATTCCGTCATGGAACATGTGATATTTTCAGATGAATATCTTAACAGTTTTACCTGTCTTGAAAAATTGAATTTTGTGTTCGTTACAAGTAACTTGAGTTTCAAAACGTATTTAACTTGTAACTGGTTTTTGATCATACTTCTACTTAATTTCACTTCACTTACAGATAATTGATGTGTGGTACAGGAATAATGCCACATATAGACAACTAATTAAAGTATTGAAATGATTTTCTTGATTGCAACACTTTTAAATTTCAATAGAACATTTATCCCTAGGTATACGTTTATCATTGGAAAAACATCAACTTTTCAGAGTAAATTTTGTAAATTCGTAAAATGACTAGGGAATATGAAAGTGAGTTCCAGCATTACAAAATGAAATAATAAAGTATATTCAACTTCTATTACAGGGCAGGTTGCAATGTAAAACACTCTCACCTAGCGTTAAAAGTAGTGACAACAGCGACTGTGAACTGAAAGCTTGTTAGAATTAAATTTTTTATCTAATAAATAGTGATAAATATTTAAAAATTAGTCATGTGGCTTATTTAATGCAAATTTTGTGCATACTAGAACCTCTGAAAATGCAATGAATCATTATCAAAATTTATAATAATGGAAATAGAGATATGGGATTTCAATAGTTTAAACATAGCTGCACAACTGCAACGGTTTCACGTAATAAAGTTATAAACAGCCGACCAGTTGCAATAAATAAATAAATTTCTTTATCCATTGCAACTGGTCGGCTGTTTATAACTTTATTAGATGTGGGATTGATATTAGGCACATGATCGCATCTCTTATCATCTTGTTAACCTGGATGTGAATTCAGTGATTCCCCCCCCCCCTTCTTCACCCACCAGTTCCAGTAAGTAAATTTCGACTGATTTTAATTAAACTTGCGATCGGTAGTACACATTTAGATATTTAAATGCAGGTGATGAGACGTGAAACCTTAAAAACATGCCTTACAGTTTTTCCTGATAAGTATCCACTGTCATTACGAAATTGTTATGGGTCATATTTCCCGAACGAATTGGAAATATTAACAGGCCACGTTGTATGGTTATTGTCTCCTACTTCCAATATTTTTCGCTATTTTCTTCGATTTTGAGAGTGCCTAGGATAATCAGAATCTGAACGTACAGGATAAATGATAAATAGCTCCAAGTGAGATATACTTAAAATGCTGGACAATTAATGGGTCAATAATAAAGTTTCTGTCCCACTGAATGCATCTCTTGTGGTTTAACCATTTCCCCACATTCCTTGGTGTTAGTACGAAGGTAACAAGTATTTCGCCCGACCTCACACTACTATACAACAGCTAGACATAAAGTTTTAGTTATCACGTCGAAGAAATCAAGTTATGTAATTAATGTTTCCTGCCTGTTGGAATCTGCGTCACATAATACCGCAGCACACTGCCAGAGATTCAAACTAAATGCAGCCTAATCAACGTAGTCGAGTGTTAGGTGTATTGCTATGATCCCAAGATGAAGAAGCAAACGAAAAAATTGGAAGCATGTTGAGGCACAATCAGCACCGCGAACGCGCTACTGAGAATTGTAAGGAACTGGTACGGTATAGTGCTAAGAGACTATGATTGTAAGTGGGAGCCAGTCACCTGAACATATTACCAGAATGTCCTATAGATGTTACGGTTAGCTGCCGCTATCCAAGGTGGTACTTTCACCTCAGCTCAGAACGCAATAACACATGTCACTTCCGTGGGAAACTGAATGTTCCCTCACCCTCTGAGATCTTATTCTTTCGTCAGACGAATAAAATACTGCGTAAAAGGAATTTCTAAAATGATGACGAGATGATTTTGAAAATAGAACGTTTCCTGGTCATATATATTTTCCTTTTTTCAGTTTTTTTAAAAATCTTCTAAGAGAACTTCAGGAAACCGCATTAGCTTTTGATAATCCTTTATTCCAAGGTTATGTACGACTGGTTCCGCAATACTGTAATGGAATTTTCTGGCGAAAAATCTAAAAACACATACAATATGGATTAGAAGCACATTAATAATGTAAAAAATGTGGGGTACGTAGACCACAAAAAGACACTCCCATAGATAATTTAACATTAGGTCACCGACGTGTTACTTTCAGCCAACGTTCGGATGGCACTTGTCTTTATGATTATCCATTAAAAAGGGATTATAAGTACTCGAAAGAAAGGAACACAAGAATTAGTGGGTTTGAGCCAGTAAATGAACACTACAAGTCGCATCTGTAGACCTAAAAAAAGCGGCTTAAGGTAAGAAACGTGTAAAACTATGGGGAAACTAACTTACGGTAAAGTAAAGAAGTGATGGCCGACCAGTCCTGCAAACCTGGTGAAAGCAGGACAAAGCCACATTTAGTAGCTATGATCCTGAGATAAAATAGCAGACCAAGTAGTGGAAACATGTTGAGACACAATCAACATCGCGAAAGGCGGTACTGGGTGTTGGAGCAATTTGACGTTCTTGCTGCGGCGCGGTAGGGCAAGTGTGAAGCAGTGAAATATGTCGACAGAGGCAGCGAAAGTGGCGAGGAAGGAAGTAACACTGGTACATTTTTTCTTAAAACGAAATTTGGGAGTCGTTAAATAAACAGGAGTCCTTAAATAGAAGAAATAAATCTTAAATGATGTAGCAGCAAAACCATTTATATAATTTGACGTAATTCCGGCAATAATGTAGGAATTGCTAAGATAAAATTATTTGAAAACTATTCCGATGTGATTTCCAGTGTTTAGTTACGAGACCTATAACCTCTAACTCTTGGTTTCTTTTCTCGGTTACTTAACATCAGCCTGAACTGGGAATGCTAAAGACGACTACCATTAGAACGTTAGGAGACCTACTATTTCAGTGGCCTCCCGCTTTGCGCACATTTTTTGCATTATAAACATGCTCCTCATCCACATTGTACGTTTTTGTAGACTTTTCACATGAGTGTGCGTTTACAGTATCGCAAAACCGGTCCAGTTTAACCTTGGAATGAAGGATTATCTGCAGCTAATTCGGTTTCGAGAAGTTTTTTTATAAGATTAAAAAAAAATTTTAAACAGGTACCAACTTCGCTATGGATTCCCCCATCGTGAAATTATATCTTTCCTGAAGAGTTAAATGCAGATTTCTACAACCAAAGTGTTCGCCAAATAATCCATCGTCGGGAAAAATGTGTCGCAATGAATATGTAGGGACACCGTCAATAACCTTCAACCTCTCAGGTTCATTGTTTCGAGATGACAATTAAAACTTTCTGATTGCCCTTTTGCATGATACTTGAGTGTAGTAACAGGTGTGCTGCCCCACTGGCTGGCGCTCTCCAGTGCAGCGCCGCCGGCGCTTTGCCGCCGTCTGGCCGCGAACCACAAGGCTCGCCCGGGGCACCGCATTGTTAGGCGGGCCGGCGTGCAAACCAGGGGCAGCTATCTGCGCGGGCACAGGCGCCGACCTGTGTCAACCGCCGCGCTGGCGATCCGCAGATTGGTTACATAATTCAACGGCCGCAGCCGGGTCCGTGGCCCGCCCCCGCATATCTGAGCAGCCGCCAGGCTCCGGGGGGCGGCGGGGCCGGCGGACAGGCTCCTTGCCTTGCAGATACCGCCTCCATAATCACTCCGGAATCGCCCAGGGGCAACATTCTCCTGGCCCTGTCCCCCTACATTATCATTCTGATAAGGTAAGTAGCAGAGTCCTCGTACAAGAGACGTCCTCTAACTGTGGCGACAACTCTGATATGCGACACTTTAAATGTAAATGCCCAGAAGCGTCAACCAGTTAGAACAGACCTGCTCCTTTGCTTGACAGATGCGGTAGGCAGAACCTGCAGCACTTCTGATGCCCGGTATTCCTCTGTTGAATAAACATTCTCATAAACTTTAAAGAACCACATGCCAGCCGTTATTCACTTCCCTTATTAATAACAAACTTTTTCCAATTCTTTATGCACGTCCAGGAGTAGCTCTGTGGATGGCCAATTTTCTGTCATATTAAAAAGGGATAGAATCAGTCGATGGTAATAACTGACGAAGGAAGAACACGAGAGGATATTAAATACCGACTGGCAACATCAAGTAAAGCGTTCCTGAAATGGAGAAATTTGCTATCATCGAGCATATATTTTAATTTTAGGCTTTTCTGAAGATATTTTTACGGAATTGAAAGCTTTTGAAATGTGATCCTGGATAAGGATGATGAATATTAAACAGGTAGCAAGAATAATTAATGAGTAGGAACTAATTTAATCATGGACAAAAGAAATTCGTTCACAATTTGACTAAAAGCAATAGTCTTTTGTGGCAATGGAGGAAAGTATGGAGGGTTAAAGGTGGGGAGGGAGATCAAAGCTTGAATATAGTACGCAGGTTCAGATGGACGTAAGTTGCAATACTTAAGCAGAAATGACTTGGAAATGGTAGACTAGCGTGAAGATCTTCGTTACACCAGTCTTCAGACATTATCACAATAAAAATAACAGAGCAAGTAATTTCAGCAGAAAACAAAGATTCAGAACGTGTCATACCACATTCATTTTATTAGGGAATTAAGCTATGAATTGATACAAAAAAATCCCTGCCTTAGGTTTATCTGCGTGTCCCAAGACGACAGTGCGATGGATATTACCTAGTAATATTCGCTCTGTACTGGAATAATTCTCTGCCAGTGTAATTTTTAACGGGAGTCCACTGTCTTAATGAAGACGTCATCTCGTTCAGTGTTCCCGACATAAACATTATGAAGCTTCTATCCACAAAATAAAATAAATAGGAACAGAGAGGTTATTTAGGTAGAGCAACCCTTTCACACCTCTTATCTGAGCAAGACATCTTTGGCACGAAAAGGATGGCTGGTAGTATATGTGCACATTTGTCCAAGCATCCACCAAGCAAATCTCACCAAGATAGAATATGTTCACTACCCCCATTTCAGTAGAATTTAGAGAGTACCTTCGACGGCAGTTAACACTCGGTCTGCAGTAAAAGAAGAGCCAGAATTCCATGACGTGTTGTTTATAACTTAGAATAACCAAGAAAGTTTTAATAAATCGGAAAGTTCTTACAGCAATCTGAAATGTGATGTAACGGCTAATGGTTCTTCTCTCTGCTGCTCCTAAGCCTGAATGTTGCTTATTTTTCACGCATCTCTGTGTTACGCACGTGTGGGTTTGCTGGTACAAGGTCGGTGCAGCCTTCCCTGTCCACTGTCACAGCGAGACCTCCGTTATCTGCCTCCCGTGCACAAGAGAGATAGAGAAAGGAGAGAGAAAATCACAGCATGCATTGGCCTAAAGATATACATTTTATGGGAAAATTGATACAAGTTTACTGGACATATTCTAGGGTGGAAATCAATGATTCAGATATTGTGGGATGTTGGATATCCTTAACAAGAGATAAAAAACGGTTTGCTAATGATAAGGATGGGTTCCATCGCCAATTTGAAATGTCGTAATAACATGTATGATGTGCATTACAGTGGATAGGCTATACTTGTGCTACTGATTTCGGTTTTTTTCCCAGAGAACTAGGTATTTTTCACGTCAACTGATACCACAGAGACAACATACAGGTCACACTAATGCATATCACTCTTTAAGGAATTCCAGACATTCTTTAAACTACACCTTACCGACCTAATAACATGAAAATGGGGACTGACGCTGTACCCACAAATGACCTTCAAAGAAAATCGGAAAATGTGCTGGCAATGCACGTAATTTCTAACTACATGCTTTTGTAATTAATTACGAATCGCGGCGTAGCGGATATAGTGTGATCTGAAAGAGAAGGGATTGCGAATGAGGTGGCAGAATAGTTAAGGCTTTGCTGTTTTTATAATTGGTACTCCATTCAATTCTCGTTCAGCCATATCCATTGAAATTTATTTCGTTTTCTTGAATCCTTTCATGAGAATGAGAGAATGGCTCATCTGCATGCTGTCACCGCCTGCTCGTCTAAACCGACCGTGGTCTAAATTTTGAACGCAGTTTACCTTACTGATGTCCGTGCTTCGACGTGTAGGCAGCTTACCCATAACGGGTTACCTGTATCGATAATCTCGTGTATCTCACTATGGTCGTCAAGGCACTGCCTTTGCAAGTGAGTGATTTATAAATTACTGTCTTCATCGCAGCTCCCAAATAATAATACCTCATTGACAGTTAAGGCTTCAAAGAAGGATGTAGACCAGTAACGATGGGGTCTCTTGGGCTCATGATAATGCACGATCATCCTTCCTCAAAAAGGTGGTGTTAGTGTATCCATTAAATCGCAGCAATCCTAAACTTCCAGCATAGACGGAGAGAGGAGAAAATAGGAAGCGCTCAAGGGCAGAGGGCAGAGGAATGTTTCTTTCTCATTTCTCTGACACAGAATGTCATTGTGAAGTTTGAGTGGTAGGAGAGTGGTACTGACCTAAATAAAGGTGTGACAGGTGGAAAATGGGGAGGGATCGTCAGGAATAATGCGTGGACAGATCAGTTGGTAGGGATTTTGCAAGCAGGAGACAAAGGTCTTAGTTTCGAGTCCAAGCCAGAGAAATGGATATAATCTTCCAGCGAGTTCCAAATCAGTGCACACTCCACTGCAGAGTGGAGGAACATAAGTGGGTTTATTGGAGAAATGTAGTAAGTGTATAGAAATACTTACAACAGATTCACATTTCCTGTACATTCTTTGACAGAAGACTGTATCTTCTAGATAAATAAGATACAAACACGATATTTCGACCAAATATCGCGAGATACAATACTCGGACGCGTAGAAGTAGATGAAAAACAGACGTAGTTTTCCATAAAAAGTAATATCCTGGGAACGTTAATGTGCTGCTGACAGCAGTTGATCAATAAAAAAATCGATTCTACACATGTTTTGTCACATTCGTAAAAGACACATTTTCTAGCAGAACAGGAAGAATATGGTGAACACAATAATTTTCTCCGCAAAGACAGGGTGGAAGAACATGAGACTCTAACAAAATCATCGACAATGCATGCTCAGATTTTGACAGAAAATCTTTGTTGATGACGTGATTGAACCAATTAATGATGATTCTCGACGGACAATACGTGCTTACTGTGACAGTTTACTTACAGTGATCACTCTGAAACGAAGCCTCATACGAGAACTGCTAATTTACACGGAGAGAAGTCACACTTCCTAATAAACAATTCGCAGAAGTGGACACGTGCAGGATTATCACCTGCTGAAAGCTCCTGCCAACACTGAAAGCTCCTGCAAACACTGTACACGGCATGGATACAGCAGGTTATCATGTAACACCCTTCAGACAAACATGTCGTCAGCACTACTCGTTGCAGATAATTCAGGTAATTGTCTTACGCTGATACTAATGCTGTCGTCAACTATATGAAGACGTTCCTTCTCCTGTTTTACTATTTATTCGCTTCAGAACATTAACCAATTTATATTTATATTAACGTTCGAACATAAAATACACTGACGAAGAAAAAGTTAGCAACAGATAAAAGTAACGAATGTAGAGTAATGAAATTTCGGAATACATTTTTCTGGGTAGCATATTTAAGTGATTAACGTTGCAAGATCAAAGGTTAATGTATGCGCTGGACAAGCGGTTGCTAACTGAAACGCTGATGCATTAATAACAGGTGTAATAGCCAGAATGTTGAATTCCGGCATGCAAACGTGCATGCATTGTGTTGTACAGACGCCGTATGTCGGTTTGTGGAATGGAGGTCCATGCCTGTTGGACTTGTTCTGTCAATACAGGGACGGATACTACTGTTTGTGGACTACACTGAAGTTGTCATCAGATGGTCTTAATCGTTCTCAATTGTATACAGATCTGGTGATCGCATAGGCCAAGGCAACATTTCGACACTCTGTAGAGCTAGTTCGGTTGCAACAGCGGTATGTGGACAGGCGTTATCTTGTTGGAATACACCCCTGGAACGGTGTTTCGATTCAATAGACTGACATACAAATTTGCTGTCAGGGTGCATGGGATAACCACAGGAGTGCTCCAGCTGTTATACGAAATCGCACGCCACACCATATCTCCAGATGTAGGACCAGTGCGTCTAGCACGGAGACAGGTTATTTGCAGGCCTTCAGCTCATGTTCTTCTAATTAACACACGGCCATCTATAGCACCGCGGCAGAATAAGCTTTCATCAGAAAACGCCCTCCAGTGAGTTCATCGTTGAAGTTGCAAATGCCATTGGGTTGGAGTCAGTGGAATGCACGCTACAAGGCGTCTGATTCCTAGCTGTCCTAGAAGCAACAGATTTTTAACAGTTCGTTGACTCACTTTGATGCCAACTGATGGTCAAATTGCAGCTGCAGATGCAGCACGATGCGCCAGAGCCATACACTGAACACTATGGTCTTCACTCTAGGTAGTGTCACGTCGCCATCCGGAGCTCAGTCTTCTTGCGACAGTACATTCTTGTGCCCATCGCTAATGGTTCAAATGGCTCTGAGCACTATGAGACTTAGCTTCTGAGGTCATCAGACCCCTAGAACTTAGAACTAATTAAACCTAACTCACCGAAGGCCATCATACACATCCACGCCCGAGGCAGGATTCGAACCTGCGACAGTAGCGGTCGCGCAGTTTCAGATTGTAGCGCCTAGAACAGCTCGGTCACCCCGGACGGCGACCATCACTGCCTCGAATCATGTGCAGCTGTTACATTCCTGACAAGGCTTTATGAAGTATCGCAGCCATTTAACACAACGTCGTTCATATTCAGGGACATGTTGGCAATGGCGTCTTTGACACCTTAAAGGCATTCTTGACCATCATCAACTCACCACATCTAGTCTCAAAGGTAGTTAATGTTCACGACTGTTACAGCGTGTATCTAAAACAAACCTGACATGCATTCTCATAGTGGCGCTACTGGAGCCACTCTTATGTGGCTGGCGGGTAATTTAATTACACATCATCTATCAGGTTTAGAAGCACACCTACCAACTTTCTCTTATTTCGCACAAGTTCTTCTTGGTGCTGCGCTTTTTTTCCATCAGTGTATGCAGCTTGTTCATATCAACTGAAGCCACTGACGTATCTCGAATCTTACACATAGATCAAAAAATAGTTATAATTTGCTTGTCTCTGAGAGGGACACCCAGCGATACCTGGGAATCTCCGTTCCCTATTCCAGATTACGATTCTACGGCAAAATCTAAATGCGTTTTGTCTGAAGCATTTTCTTCGTTTCGCCATGAAGTGTTTATTGCCTGCACACCTACCTATCGTTTGGAGAACCCTGTTGTTGACTGGTATTCCAAGCGTTTTCCATAGAAAGGTCGCTCTCTTCGTTCCTTTACAAGGTTGTGAAACTGTTAATGTCTAACGGCAGCGTACAAACTGTCAAAAGGAAATGAAACAAACTTGTTACAGGAGAAATAAAACAGCTGTATTAGCAGCAGTGCACCACAACCCATGGATAAGAGACCGGCAATTACACAGCTACTCCGGTATGACTGTAGGTAGTGTTGTCACAATACTGCATCGTCCTAAGTATCATTCATACCACGTATCACTGGATCAAGAAGTTCATGGCGCTGATTTCCATAACCTGTGCCTGTTTTGTGAATGAGCACGTCAAAAAATGCGAACGATCCCCATGTTCTTTGCCATGGTACTATTTTCCAATGAGTCTACATTCACAAACCATGGCAGTGTTAACCGGCGGAACATGCATGACTGGAGTGCAGAAGATTCAAACTGGTTACGGCGAGCTGACCATCGACGTCTTTGGTCTGTTAGCGTATGGTGTGGCACCTTGGGGAACAAACTCATCTGTTCGTATTTTGTCGACGGCACGTTGAATAGACGCAAATATCGAACGTTTTTGAAACAAGAAGTGCCAGCAGTACTGCAAAATGTTGCCCTGGACGTTCGACAATGCATGTGGTTTCAGCATGACGGTTGCCCAGCGCATTACGCAACTGAAGCACGTGAGGTATTAGACCATGTTTAGACTGGTCAGTGGATCGGCAGAGATGGCACTATTAACTGGCGTGCTAGGTCGCCATATTTGACGTTGCCAGATTTCTTTCGTGTGTATACAGGATGTTACAAAAAGGTACGGCCAAACTTTCAGGAAACATTCCTCACACACAAATAAAGAAAAGATGTTATGTGGACTTGTGTACGGAAACGCTTAATTTCCATGTTAGAGCTCATTTTAGTTTCGTCGGTATGTACTGTACTTCCTCGATTCACCGACCGTTGGCCCATTTGAAGGACGGTAATGTTGACTTCGGTGCTTGTGTTGACATGCGACTCATTGCTCTACAGTACTAGCATCAAGCACATCAGTACGTAGCATCAACAGGTTAGTGTTCATCACGAACGTGGTTTTGCAGTCAATGCAATGTTTTACAAATGCGGAGTTGGCTGATGCCCATTTGATGTATGGATTAGCACGGGGCAATAGCCGTGGCGCGGTACGTTTTTATCGAGACAGATTTCCAGAGCGAAGGTGTCCCGACAGGAAGACGTTCGAAGCAATTGATCGGCGTCTTAGGAGCACGGAACATTCCAGCCTATGACTCGCGACTGGGGAAGACCTAGAACGACGAAGACACCTGCAATGGACGAGGCAATTCTTCGTGCAGTTGACGATAACACTAATGTCAGAGTCAGAGAAGTTGCTGCTGTACAAGGTAACGTTGACCACGTCACTGTATGGACAGTGCTACGGGAGAAGCACTTGTTTCCGTTCCATGTACAGCGTGTGCAGGCACTATCAGCAGCTGATTAGAATCCACGGGTACACTTCTGCGAATGGTTCATCCAACAATGCGTCAATCCTCATTTCAGTGCAAATGTTCTCTTTACGGATGAGGCTTCATTCCAACGTGATCAAATTGTAATTTTTCACAATCAACTTGTGTGGGCTGACGAGAATTCGCACGAAATTTTGCAATCACGTCATCAATGGAGCACGTTATCATGATTTCATACGGGATACTCTACCTGTGCTGCTAGAACATGTGCCTTTACAAGTACGACACAACATGTTGTTCATGCACGATGGAGCTCCTGCACATTTCAGTCGAAGTGTTCGTACGCTTCTCAACAACAGATTCGGAGACCGATGGATTGGTAGAGGCGGACCAATTGCATGACCTCCGCGCTCTCCTGACCTCAACCCTTTTGACTTTCATCTGTGGGGGCATTTACAAGCTCTTGTCTACGCAAGCCCGGTACCAAATGTAGAGACTCTTGGTGCTCGTAATGTGGACGGCTGTGATACAATACGTCATTCATCAGGGCTGCATCAGCGCATCAGAGATTCCATGCGACGGAGGGTGAATGCATGTATCCTCGCTTACGGAGGACATTTTGAACATTTCCTGTAACAAAGTGTTTGAAGTCACGCTGGTACGTTCTGTTGCTGTGTGTTCCCATTCCATGATTAATTTGATTTGAAGAGAAGTAATAAAATGAGCTCTAACATGGAAAGTAAGCGTTTCCGGACACATGTCCACATAACATATTTTCTTTCTTTGTGTGTGAGGAATGTTTCCTGAAAGTTTGGCCGTACCTTTTTGTAACACCCTGTTAAATACAGGGTGTTACGACAAGGAGCACCAGCAAGTGTCAACAGGCCCAGGCCGTGAAGACGTGGTCGACCGCATCAGAGTCCGCCTGCTTAGCTGGATGGTAACTTCCTCGCCTCCCATGCAAGCGAGCCCGGGTTCGATTCCCGGCCGGGTTGGCGATTTTGTCCACTCGGGGCTGGGTGTTGTGTTGTTCTCATCATCATTTCATCCTCATCACCGGCGTGCAAGTCACCCAATGTGGCGTCGAATGAAATAAGAGTGGCACTTGGCGGCCGAACGTTTCCGAATAGGGGCCTCCCGAGCAACGGCGCCATACGCTCATTTCCATTTACCGCATCAGAAGCGCCTTTGCTGACGTTCCCGCAGATATTCTTCTGTCCTGTGTACGGTCATTTGGAAAGCGGATCAATAAGTGTACTGAAGTTGGAAGCACTACATTTGAACACTTACCTGTAATTGAAAAAGCAGATTAGCGTTCGCCTCAAGCCACGGCTACAGTGGTGCGTCGAGTAGTCCCCTGTTCGATCTGTCGGAAGAATACAACGTTGGGAATGGGGTTGCCAACTAGATGTTGTAAAATACTGACGTGTCCTACCCTCGTAGCATAGAGGCGGGGTCCCATGTGCCATTGAATATTAAAGGGCTATTGAGTAGCATGTCGTAAATTACGATTGTGTACCCATTTATGTTCCTCCTATTGCAGCGCCATCTGTGTCGAGACGAAGAAAATGCTTCAGAGAAAACGAATGTATATTTTGCCGCAAAGTCGTAATCTGCAATAAAAAACGGGGATTTCCATTGAAGACTTCAAACCTGCCCCCGCCCACCACTCCATCGCCCCACCACGCCCGCCCCCACCACCACCACCAGCCAAGCAAGGGGTTGAGTGTGTATCGAGTGTGGTATCGTTGGATGTTATCCTCCGAAATAAACAAGTTGAATATATACCTTTTTTCATTAGATGTAGAGCATTCGAGATGTCTTCTGTTTAAATGAACACCCTTATAGAAAGAAACTCAACACAGAATTTTTGATATAAAATCAACTAAGGAATACGTTACATCAAATACAAAAACAGGAAATACATCGTGAGTTTAAGATATAGCCAACCATTTCTTGCCCAGAAACGGTAGTCGTCAATTGGATTTGGCTTTCCTGCCATAAGATCCTCCACAGTGCGTTGGCGGGGCACTGTGGTTTGCAGTAATCCGCATTCGCAGAGTGAGAGTATCTTTCGGCGCGCGCACGTAGTCTGTTTAGTGCCTTCTAGGTTCAGTTTCCTGGTGCCAGCTCCTCTTTCGGCTCCATCCACTGTTGATTTGAGGTCTTCCTCCAAAGGTTCACTCTGGTTTTAGTTTCTTCATAATCTCCGTCGATCTCAGGAGATTTCTCCTTCATTTTAATCGCTGGTGAGCCGACTGGAGACCGTGCAGGAGGTGGCGTTCCGATTCTGTTCATTTAAATCGTTCTTTAAATTCTTTTGCCTCTCTACAGATGTCCGGAGGTGCTAGGTGCTGGATGTTTTCCACGGATGTGTGCTTCAGACATCTGGTGATGATTCTGCTTATCTCGTCGAATGCGACATCATCTTGCTTTGCGGGTGCCGAGGGTGAATACTGAAGTTTTGAAGACCGTGGACTTGGCTCTCTATTTGTAGCTTATTAGCTTGTGAATGATATAATTTCTTCCCTGAGTTTTTTGTTTGATGTTAAGGCAGTGCTATTTGTATGTTAGGACCCTGTCTAGTGCTGTGCGCATGTATTTTGGGTTGGAGTAATGCTCTGATAGTACCCCTTTCCATTCGATTTGTAGTTTTCTGTCGGTGTGCTTGTTGCGAAGGTGGAAGTCACACCCTTTTGTTTTCGTTGGAGTTGGCTTCTACTGTTCTTTCGGTAATAAGAATTTAGCTCTAGTAAAGCCTTACTCAGACGCAGCCTTCCCGGAGAGTGTGTTAATTACACCAGAAGCATCAAAAGCGAAACAACTGAAAAACATAAGCGACACAAAAGACATCTTCAGGTCCAAAGACAGTCATATCCACAAGCAAGGAAGAGCTGTCGCTGAGCTTGTGTCAACAATATTTCTATGATGACCTATGCATACTGGAGAAGCACAGAGATAGTTACAAGAAGAGACCCAGAATTCAACTCATGCTGCTTACTGCAGAAAGGTCTCGTCAGCGGTATGGAAGAGTAGCTTTCGTTTAGCCCTACATCCAGGTCCAGTTCATTGATACAGCGTGAACATTAATGTGGTCAACAAACTGCAGGGAATGGAAATGGAGGAAAAAGGACTCATCAACGTGTGTCCGGAAATGGACAGTGTGCAAGCAACGACGACAAGTCGTTGCGGGACACAGTAAAGAGCAGCATCGCATCCATGTTACAACAGGTCTTCAAAGTGACCTCCAACGGATTGCAGCGGTTGTGGTGGTTTTCATGCAGGATACACGTAATCGTACTTTGGCCTACGCACGCAAGCTGGCGACCACACTGTAGAACCCGGTCCTCCTGATCTTGCATACGTACAGTCCGCCACCTCCTTGCGCGTTCTTGTGTCTGAAAGGACTCGTGATCACACAAACGCCAAGAGAAAGGTCTTGAAATGTTGTGTGATATGGTTGATGTCAGTGAGGTACTTGTTTGGGTATATGCATGCTGCCTCTAGGCCGTTTTTATCTATGAGATCCTACACTAACACCATCTTGCCTTACTCCCGACATGAATACAGAACCATTCTGCTGCTTACAGTACGCAGCGTCAATCACACAGCCTGCAACACACAAGGAACACACTGCACATTGTCAGAAGAATTGTCGCTCATCAGCTTCATAAAGCGTGACAACGGCGCATTTCCGGACACTTTTTTATAGGACGTTTTTTCCGCCATTTTCAGACAGGAATCCGCCCCTGCAAAAAGAAATGAAATTATCGTGTGGCATTATTGGCCGGGAGGCGCTATCCGGAGAAGTTCGGCAGCTGAGTGCAAGTCTTATTTCAGTCAACGCTACATCAGGGTACTTGGGTGCCAGTGATAAGGGTGAAAGGATGAAATGTGGATGAGGACAAAACAACACCCAGTCCACGAGCGGAGAAAATGTCCAGCACTGCCGAGGATCGAACCGGGCCCGGTGTTTGGTAGGCAAGCACGTTACCTTTTTTTTTTTTTTTTTTTAATCTCATTTTGTTCCCTTATGATCGTTGCATCTGCTCGTGGCGGACGTCGTACGACATGCGTTAAAGTTCGTTGTTCATCGATTAACTCAGTTTTTTTATTACAGAGGGCAGCTAACCGTCAGACCGCTCACGCTTAGCTACCGTGCCGGCTCCATTCAGCTAAGCAGTCCGCCCCTGCAGTTTGTCTGTTTTATTGATATTCACTCTGTATACCTGAGGCGAATGGAACGGATATGCTAACAGCAGAACTGAACAACTGCACTGTTACCTCTATGTGTAAAGCAAGACACACTGAAACTAAGGCAAAAATTTTCATTTGACACTGAAACGGTACATTTCGTGGCTGGGCATTTCAACAGCGACAACGGTCTCCGGGCCCAGACGACACCAAGAGGAGATGCGGTGAACCAATGGGCAGATAGAAATAGTCCAGTTCTCTCACAAGATAATAAATTACCAGCCTATTTCAAAAATTGCTAGATGGCGCACAGATTCTAAACCAGATCCGATATTTGTGAGCGACCGGATAAAACACCAATGTATCAAGGGCTTATGCCCATCCAATCCGTCCCCAATGTGCTGTAATTGTCCTATCATCTGTGTATATACACTTATTTGTACCCTCAGGAAGAGTTACTCCTATAGCCAGATCCTATAGCATCCACTTCAAACGCGGGTATATTTCTCAAAAACCGATGAGCCCAAGTTTCAGAAGTTATTTTATAATGCTGCGGATACTCTTATAGGCGTCCCAAGCTCATGCGACAGATTTGTCCCAGAGGCTGCAACACGAACAATATCCAAAGTCTAACAACAACGACGAAGGCCCAAACGCAAAACGACCTCTCTTCGAGGCCAATCCCCTGAAAGAAACCACTGCAGAGGCGGGTTATCAATTAATCAGCTCAAAATCAGATGTCAAGCGAGAGAAAAAGAACTGGACCATATTAATGGAGGAACTCAGTATTACCAAGAGCAGTCACAAAGCGTGGAGGTCGCTGAAACGCCTTAACAGTGACCCAACCACTCTAGAACCTATGTCAACGTAACGGCAGTACAAATAGCCGCTCAGCTCGTGAAGAATGGTAAGCCAGATCAAATGCTCCCTAGGCACGAAAACAATGTTAAACAAAAAGGGATCAACGAAACGGCCAATGTACCCTCCCCATTTACCACAGAAGAGCTGAATAATGTCATTACCATCTGCTAATGGTCACTGCCAAATATACATTTCAGTACACTTCTATTGCATTGTAATGAAACCAAAACTCATGCTGAAGAATAACCAGTTTATGCGTTTTTGGGTCATCTATCTTCTGGCTGGTTTGATGCGGCCCAACACGAATTCCTTTCCTACGCCAACCTCTTCATCTCAGAGTAACGCTTGAGACCTACGTCCTCGATTATTTACTGGATATATTCAAATCTCTGTCTTCCTCTACAGATTTTGCCCTCTACACCTCTCTCTCTAGTACCATGGAAGTTGCTCCCTAACGTCTTAACAGATGTCCTGTCGTAACATTCCAGGCTTATGGTTACCACCCCTGCATTATGTATTACAGGATCAACACACTTATATCTCCAGCTAGAATTAAATTCAATTACTTTTCGATAACAGGAAAAAGGCTTTTAGAAGAATAATAGCAATACCAAACAACAGTAGTTACAATACCCTTTGTACCATAAACAATCAAAATCAGATTTAGGAAATTAATATATGGAGATTATTTAGATGACGAAATAATATATTTCGTCCTCATCATCTTTAAATGATAGGAATTAAATCTCGAGCCTAATTAACAAGATATAGATAACTGATCGTTTAGCATTGTTAGAATGCTTATTTCTGCAATTTCAATATTAATGTGATTTTCATGCGTTTATAAAATGTCTTAAAGTTCTAGCAAAGTAGGGAATATTATAGAGTGTTTGATAATGTTGTTAAATTATTTCATATTATTAAATATGTTTTGCATTATTATAACCAGTAGTACGTTGTAGGAAGTGTATAAATACTCAGCCTCCAGTATTGTTAGGGCAGATGAGTGTTGGACTCACTAGAGGACAGATCTGTGTGTACAGCTGAGATAAGTTCTTGGTGCATGATTCAGGTTTGGATTTACAATGGAACAACTCGTGGGTTGGACATTGTCTAAAACAGCATATTAGAATAGTGCAGTGACGGGTTATTTCCGAGTGTTAAACAGTTTGAGATAATATCGCAACTTTATATTGGTACTTCTTTGAGTATTAGTGTTGAACAAAGCAATGGACCTCACACACACATTTCTATCAAATTACTGCATCTGGACTATTTAATATCGCCTGTGTAGTATATGCTACCGCCGGTTAGCTGTAGTAATAACGAGGCTTATTACACCGAAGATTGATCATGAGCTCATAAGATACATGTTTTGAAGTGAATAAATCTACGTACTTACTTTACTTCAGTTGTGGCCTACATCATTGTAGTGAAATCCATTATGGTATCCTGTATTTATGGAAAAAAGGATATTTTAGATCATGTATGCAGTCGTTGAGGACCTCCAAAGGCAAGTTATTCACAGGTATTTAAACCATATTTAACTACTCACTAACCAGTAGGACGATACATATGGTGCCCCAGGTGAGGGAAACCATGACATTTACTGTCATATTGTGCGTAAAAACATATCGTATAAAGTGCTCTCTCAAGTAAAGAACTGTTACTGAAATTAACATTTGGAAATATATAGAAGTGCGGATAGTTTTTGGAATTGTTTACTTCAAAATAACAACAAGTACGAAGTTCGCCAGCGGGAAAGAAGGGACGACGTCGGTTCAGAAGACGCAGCCTTTTGGAAGTTTTGGAAGTTCTATAACCACGTACTTTGTAACTTCAGAAGTAGCAAGACGCAGTTTCTTTACGCCGTGGATGCAGTCAAGTACCGGTACCTGGAAATGGCGGATGTCATCTGAAGGATAAAGAAGGCAGATTGACTGCCTAGAACAGGTATATGCGTAGTGTTACACATTAGTGTTAATTGTTGAGATGTGTTAATACAGAATCATGAATAGAGAAAGGGCAGATGGAATATGTATCATTCAAAGAAATGGAAATACACCTGTTTTAATGATTTACAGAAATTGATATCTGGAGACCGGAGTGGAGACGATAGCGGTGTAAAATTACCGCATACGGGCGAGACTGCAGTTGTAAAGCCTCGTAATTTTGATATCCATAATATTAACGTTGAAGAAACTAACGTAAATCCAAATAGTGATGTTGTGACAGAGCAAAAAGGTGTCTCGCAGGAACATAGTGATGTAAGGTTAAGTTTCGAGAATAACGAAATGTTAATAGCGATGGCTAATCTGATCAATAGAAACATTGACAAAAAAACAGTGGTCTAGCTAGTAAAATGAACAGCAGCATGAGTAGTTTGAGAAGTGATTCGTGTACTAAGAATGACATAAGTAGCGTAAAGAGGGAAATTGACTGTAAAATCAATGGCAAAATCAGTGGTTTGGATAGCAACATGAGTGATATGGACAGTAACATGATAGTTTGAAAAGTGAAATGTGTGCTACTATTGACAGCAAAATTAGCAAGCTGGAATCAGGTTTTGATCTAAAGTTACAAAAAAGTCAGCAGGACCTTACGAAGGCTTTACATGCAACCATTGAATATGTTACTAGTAATTTGGTAGCGAAAATAAGTACAGTAGACAACAATTGTATACTAAAATTAATAGTATCGTAGAATACTGTGATGGGAAAGTGGAAGAAGCAGTTGATTCCTGTAATAAGAAAGCTAACAGTAATTGTTCTGATAACAGAAAGACTGTAGAATCTCAAATTCGAGTTACTGCAGATAATTTTAAAAGAGAGTTGGAATCAGTGTGAAAAAACCTAAAAGGAAAGTGCTTGATCGCTATTGACAATAAAATAGAAAATGAATGACCAAGAGAAAATGCCTTTTGTTAGAGGGTACATGAAATCTGAGTCTTACAGTTGAGCAGCTGAGATTTCAGAAAAATGTTCTTCGTGGGAAGAGTTCAAGCAAGCTTTTCGAGACAAATATTGGTCTAAAGATGAGCAACAAAGGATATTGGATTAAGGCAGATATGATGATAGGAAGGGAACGATTACAGAGTTTTGTGAAAAGTGGATTGGAAAAGTGAAGTATTTGCATCTTAGTAGTGAGTCAGACTGGAAAATAGTTTGCCAGCTAAAATAAAAGAATGGCTTATACCAGCTCCTGGAGTTAATATTAGTAAATTCTTGGGTTATGTGGGAAGAATAGAGAGAGCAAAGGCTGCAGTGGAAGGAAGTAGGGGTTATGGGAATGGGGATAACCACAATAGAGAACCCCAGGCTAACAGGGAAAGAAACTTCAGAGAGGAGAAAGGATACTATAATTATATAAATTCTGGAGAGGGGAGAAATTATAGTAATGACAATGGCCATAGAAGTAATAGGAATTTAAAGAACGTACAGAGAAGCGACAGGTATTCCAGAGAAGATAGAGGTTATAATAATGATAACGGTTACAGGAGTAGTAGGAATTTCCAAAATGATAGAGGGCAAAATGAACAAAGAAGAGGTAGCAACTATAGGAGTTTTAGAGAGCAAAATGGGTATAATAACGGTAATGGTTATAGGAATGGTGGAAATGCCTGAAGTGAGGCAGTAACAGATGATCAAGGGAGAGAGAGAAACGACAACTCAGACAACAGAGGGGGCAGGAATAACAGTGGGAGGCACCACAATTTAAAATGACTTCTGCTCCTGTCAGGGTCCGAACTAGGACAAGAGATGCAGCAGGGCCAATATTTAGACAATTAAAACCCTGTGTGAGCTATGAACATGACTATAGAGCTAGTGAAGATATTAGGGTACCAAATATATGGGTAGATAATGTAGAAATGTTTTCTGAAGAACATGTAAGGCAAATCCAACACCATCCATGAAAACCCTGACATGATAAGCAAATCCAGTAGTATGTCACAGAGATCCGAATAAATCGTGACATTAAATTAACCAAAGTAATACGAGTAACAAGTGAGCAAATCGAATACCACAGACTAACACAAGAATGCCTAAATACATGTCATACCTTCCCACCGTGAGACAGACGCAGTTCCGAGGGGAGAAACGAGAACAGAAGCCGAGAGCAGAACCGTGTTAAGCTAGAAGGCCCTACGATAAGGGACGGACACCCACGTCGCCAGCTAACCGACAGGACCACCCCCAGCCCATGTTAAAAGCTAGGGCCCTCCAGAAGAACAATATATATCTTACGATAACACTAAAAGGGCCACACCAGCCACAAGTTTTAGCGTGAGACTTTCTCGCGTCTCTGTTACGTTGCAAACCTAAAAAACATTGCCCCACCACGAAAAGTAGCCGCTAGGACCACCCCCCAGCCCATGTTAAAAGCTGGAGCCCTCCAGAAGAACAGTATAGATCTTACGAAACACTAAAAGGGCCACACCAGCCGCAAGTTTTAGCGTGAGACTTTTTCGCGTCTCTGTTACGTTGCAAACGTTTAAAATATTGCCCCACCACGAAAATTATAACGTTTCTCATTGGATAGACAGAATTTTTGTAGGCGGAGCTTAAGGTTAACATTGAGACCCTGATTGGTCAGATGAAAACACAGCCAGATAGTTTTTTTTTAAACCAACTTCGGTAAATTGTAGTAAGGAGAAGTTAGGAAAGAGTTGCTTCCGAGACGGCGAGATGCATGGAGTTGCGCCGGCCGCCGCCCCCTGACGAACACCAACAAGGTAATGAACGCATGTGATGCCGCATTTTTGAGCGCATAAGGCTTCACTCAGAACTGCAGAAGTCTCATTTGTTACATCCCCCTTTTACGTAATACTAGTGTCGATCGTCAATTGAAGCTCATGGTATTCACGTTTGCTACGTAAGTTAAAATCTGAAACGCGATGATTTTTCTGTTATATAATTATTAAGAAGCCACATCAGCCACTGTAATTTACGACAAAATAGATAAGTAATTATAGATAATTGAGGGTCACTTTAGACCATTTTGATAGTTTTCTCTTTTATGAAACTTAACTTAAATCTAGGTTATAGATGTGATATGGCATAGGTCATCCTTCGAGCCATTGTAGAACTTCCACTCAGGGAGTATTCGTTCACATTTTTGTTGAACGCAGTTGGTTTTTATCATCCTGTATTAAAATATTTCCTTTTATCGATAGTGCAATTTATAAACAATGTTTTGTGAGTAGAATAAAATTTCCAATGGCAAACTTAACTACTTTTTCGACGTTATTTTACCAGCTAACTAAAAATAGGAAAGCCTTGAACCTATTCCACTAAATTTAGTTAGTATTAAGATTCTTTTACAGGTAGTGCAGTGGAGCTGACACTGAAATCATTAAGTATTTGGTTATATCATCGCTAGTCTCACTGAACTCTTCTGAACTCTACATGTCATGTGTGGTCTGGCGTCTCCTTACCAGCAACAGGTCCCAGGTTCAAACTAGTCAATTCCCTAAAAAACACGCTCAGAGCGTCGTTGCGCGAAAGTGGTAGGGAGGCACGACATAGAACTACAGACACCACGCAGAATGTTAGAAACAGGAACCCACAGATTTAATAGAAAGTAACATAGACAGCATGGATAACTCAGGGGTTGATCAGTATGATGATATAAGTTGTAATAGGTTACAGTGTGAAAAAACATTAAAGTGTTTGGCCTTATGGTCTGAAAAGTAAGACAAGGAACAGTTGGTTAGCTGGGCATTAGAAGGAGAGGATAGTGACGACAAGGACGGTTCGGATAGTGATACATCAAGTAATAGTGTTATTAGTGAATTGGATGAAATGTCTGAATTTGTGTATGATGAGAAAGATAACATAATTACCAAAGAGAGGATAATGTTTGAAGAAGTGCGTGATGAGGAAGATGTGTGTTTTGTAGGTGATGTAATCGACGAAGGGGATCATGCAGTATGTCACTTGACTGTAACAGATGATCTTTTTGGTGAACCACATCATAGTTTTTTGAGGGGAAAATCAATGAGGATTTGTTGTAAGAAGAGGACCCTAAAGATAATAATGATAGTAACTGGCATGGCTAAGTTACAAGGTACACCCATAAAATGCTTGTTGGACGGTGGAAGAGAACTGAATGCAATATTCTTTCTTTCTTTCGCTTACGCCATAGTCCTGCAGCGATCGCAGGGTTGGCGTGGTTAGAACGAATTAGGAAAGTTAGTTTTAGGGGTGGCCGGACGCCCTTCCTGCCGCAACCCCACATCCCCAGGGATGGAATCAGTGTACCCCAGCTGTCTCCATCCAGTGTAAATCGTTAAATAGTGTTTCGAACGTCTTCGACACATGTAACTGAGGTGGAACATGGGGACCAGCCTGGTATTCACCTAGCGGGATGTGGAAAACCGCCTAAAAACCACACCCAAGCTGGCCGGCACACTGGCCCTCGTCGTTAATCCGCTGGGTGGATTCAATCTGGGGCCAACGCACCTACCCGAGTCCAGGAAGCAGCGCTCTCGGTTACTCTGGCGGGTAACTGAATGCAATATCTCAGGCATTTTTTGAATCAATTAAAGACAATATGAAAGTGGCGGTCATGCATGAATCTGGTATAAGGGTAGTTGGAGCTACTGGTAAAATGACTAAGCCGATTAAGCAGGAAATGTTCCTGTCTGTTGAAATTTCTAGTCAATTACATGAGTGTAGATTTCCGGTGGTACCAGGACTCAGCCTGGATATAATTCTAGGTACAGAATTCTTGTGTAAATGGAATGTGGCTATAGATTTTGCTGCCGGTTAATGGGGGTTGGTGAGACAGATATTAATGTAAAGCAAAGTGTTTTCAGATAGGCCGGGGTTAGTAAAGGACTTTGAATGCAAATTGTCTTTCAAAGAATATGAAACTTTCTTTTTCAAACCCTATGCTGTCCTATTTGCATAAAAGGAAGCAGTTAGGTGAGAAATTCAGAGTATTTTATGATGGGGAATATTTGAAAGATCTAACAGTAGATGAAACAATGGCTTAGTCCTTGTGAAAGAGAAGAGTGGGGATGTGCGAGCAGTTTCAGATGTGAGCTAATTAAATGAGATAGTAGTAAGAGAAAGTTATAGGCTTGCGGACATAGAGGTAGTTCTACAAAAGTTTCATGGTACTAGATATCTGTTTTTATTTGATGTAACGTGTGGGTATTGGAATATTAAATAGGAAAAAGAGTCTAGACCTTGTACAGCATTTTTGCATGAAGATAAAAGTTACCAGTATTGTATTGTGCCATTTGGCTTGAATTCTTCTGTTTCTATTTTTATCAGGGCTCATGATAAGATCTTAGAACAGGGATTAAGTAATAAAATCACAGTGTATGTGGATGGTATATTAATTGGTAATACAGATTCGTTTGAGCATTGTAAAATCTTGGATAAAGTGACAAAAGCAGTGTATAAAGGGGGGGATGAAGTTGAAATTAAATGTCTGAATTTTTGTGAAGAAAGAGATAGTATTTTTAGGACATGTGATTGATAAAAATGGGATTAGACCAGGACCAACAAACTTAAGGGCTATAGAAGATTTTTCAGCGCCAAATAATAAAAAGGATTTAAAATTGGTGTTTGAATTATTTGGATTTTATATGAGGTATGTGTCAGACCAATTATTTAATCACCCATGGTTAAGTAATTCGTTAAAGAAAAATGTTCCTTGGAACTGGACACAAGAATGTGAGGAAGCATTTAGGAAACTAAAGAGGGAACTAATGAATAGTAGAGTGTTGTTTCACCCTGATTTCTCTTTGGCGTTCTGCATGAGTGCTGATTCAAGTTATAGCGGTTTGGGGGTAGAAATTTTTCAACTAGTCAATACAGAGAAAGGGGTCGAGCACAGTACAATAGAGTTTGCAAGTAGGACATTACAATTGCATGAGAAGAACTACCATATTTCTGAGTTTGAGGCCTTGGCCATTATATTTGGGTTTCGGGAATTCAAATGCTACTCGTTAGACCACAAAACGGTGGTGTATGCCGACTACAAAGCTTTGAGATTTTTGCGGCAGTATAGATTAAGACATCCAAGGTTAACCAGGTGGGATGTTCACCAGTTTGAATTAGGAATAAAATATATAAAAGCAAAGGATAATGTAGTGGCAGATGCCCTATCAAGAATGCCAACAGGTAAAGAGAGAGTAACAATGATGAGAATTCAGAAGATCGAGTCAAATTGTATTATATTTAAGGGTTGAAAGATGAAAAGGTAGCTAAAAAAGTCTGTCAATAGATGAGGAGAGAATAAAATAAAGACCCAAATTTGAGATTAGTAAAGCAATACTTCAATTCTGACAGTGAACCGAAGATGAAGGAATATTATACTATTCATAAGGGGGCGTTATTCAGAAGGAAGACTTTAGATAAAGAAGAGTGGAAACTCTGTTTTACAGAACAGCATGTTGACACTTTAATTGATTTTCTGCACGTAAGCTATAGGCATTATTGAATGAGAAAAATAGTAGCAAAATTGCAGAAAACAGTACATTTCAATAACATGTGGACAAGGGTTCGACAAAGAAAAACAGTAGCAAAATTGCAGGAAACAGTACATTTCAATAATATGTGAACAAGGGTTCGACAAAGGCTGATCTGTTGTGATAAATGTCAGAGAGTGAAACTGACTACCGTACCAGCAAAAGGTTTTAAGAACTCAATGTTAGCAGTAGATCCTCATGGTCAAGCCTGCATTGACCTCCTTGGTCCCCTACCCACTTCAGTAAGTGATTGTAAGCAGGAATTTGTTGTACTAGATGCAGCTTCAAGATATGTCAAATTGTGTCCAATTGAAAGGGCTATTACGAAAAGAATAGCGGATAAGTTAGAGAGTGACGACATTCATAAACTAGGTAAATCAAAGTCAGACAATGGTACTCAGTTTGTTTCTGAGAGATTAATGCAATTTATGGGGGGCACATAAGATTAATCATAAAAAGACATCGACTTACTTTCCACAAGGAAATATGAGTGAGAGGGTAGTGAAGGAAATAGACAATGTACAAAGTACTGTAGCAACAACCATACAGCATGGGTGAATCATTTACCAGATTTTGGGAAGATAATTAACAATGGGTGTAATGAATTACTAGGGTATACTCCATGTGAACCAAAGTTCGGTGAACAACTGAGTAACATTATAAGGGAAGAAGTTGATTTTGCAATTATAATTGTAATGGCTCAGGACGAAAAGATAAAAGAGCCTCGAGACATGATGAAGAAAAGGCAGAGGAAAGAAAGAAAAGACATGACAGGGAAATTAAACCGACCACTTTTAAAATTAATGACTTGGTTTTAGTAAACATGTAAGAGTAATCTGGCGAAGTAAACACAGAAATAAGGTAATTCTTGCATGTTTATCAATGTCCATTTAAAGCTCTGGGAATAGTGCATGACAATGCCTAAGAGCTTGTGTACCGAAGGTTGAAGAACATAATAGACTTAAAACTATATGTTACTCCCATACATCACATTAGGTCAGTCCGAAACCACAGAGAATATTTCAGGAAGCTAGGAAACCTGACCTTTGGCGAAAGGGTTACTGAGCAGACTCAGTTAGAGGATAATGGATATGAAGGGGTGCTTTATTCTTTGATGCATACACCACGTGGCGAATTGGTGCCTTCCCTTAGCTGAGTGTTTGTGATACTTCTTTTGTGACGCACTGTTTTGACTTCTATTTCTAGAATTCACGTTTTCTTCTGTCTTAGTATAGTAAAGTAAATAATAAAAAATCAGTGTTATTGTACTATGTCTTTGTGATTGTTGGAGGCTACAACTCCTCTACTATACTGAAATGTATTAAAGTTTATATATGACTGCAACAAGGAGTGTTGAGACTGTGACAAAAGTCACAGTAATTAATATTATGGTAAAGAACCGTAACTAGTGAAAATTAGTGTATAATTGTTTTATTCGTGTATTACAATGTGCTAGGCTGAATTTGTGGCTATTTTAGGTTAAGAATGCACTTTTGGAGTGTGTTATTATCATATTGAATTGTTGTAATTTGCCATTTAATATATCAAAGAATTTGGAGAAGCAGAGGGGTTAGCTCAAGGTTTCTACTGTATTGCAATGATATGGAAACTTCAGTGATTAAATGGAAAAATATTGGCAGTCACAGAATGTAAAAGCATAAAAAGTATTGACTGTAAGAAGTTGAAGATGATTCTTGTCCTGATTTAAGATGAATATAAAATAAAGTGATTCTGGAAACAAATATGTTGGATTGATGACCAAGTAGACATAGTGTTGCAGTGTATTATTGTACAGTGATTAGACGAATAATCGAGTATTAGGTGAAATTGGGTGGTGTAATGATGAGTTGAAGAAGCTATAAGATCTATTATGAAGTTGAATCTACATGAAGTATGATGTTATGAAGATGTTGATTTTAATGAAGTTTGAGGTTGAACTATGAGTAAGGAATTTTCGTGAATTATTATGAAGTTTGAGGTTATTGAGGAATTTGATCAAAAAGGAATAAAGCTTATGTTTATGCACTCTGTGTAATGAAGTATAGTAGGACACATTTAATTGGTCATGCAGAATAGATTGATAGTGAAAAAGCGATAATTTTGAGAAGGCAATTAAGTAATCTTTGGCAAGAGGAAAGCTAAATCTGTAGGTGAGCTTATGGAGAAAATACAAACATGAAATAAGATTTGACTTGAACAGTAAACTAATTGATGAAGCCAGAGTTAAGTAATGGATCAACTTAAGCAGAGTAGGAACCTGAGTGCACAAACAGCAGCTAAAATTGTTGATAAATAATTATGTAGTGGCCTTTAACTAGAGATGACAGAATTTGAGGATTTGGTGGGTACAATCGTACTTAAGGAAATTAGTAATAAGTTTGAAGGTGACAGGAATCATTTGTAGATTTATGGTAGCAAGTTTTTGTGAGTGTTAGTTCTGTTTTTTATAGGGGCTTCCACTTTCCTAAAAAGGAGCATGTAATTTTCTTAATGTAATTTTTTATTTTGCAGTGTGAATTATTATTATTATGTATATACAAGAAATGTCTGTAAATGACTAATGTAGTGATATTCTTGTACTTTAAGATCAAGTATGAAATAAGTTATGAAACAGTGTCTGACTGTATGTAGTTATGTTTCCATGGAACACCACATTGAATGAAAGGAGCAGAGGAACTGCAGATAATAGAGAATGGATAAAGGACCAACTAAATCTAAGGAACTGCAAGAGTTCCCTGTGACTGAGCATCAGTGAACTGAACAGAAGTACAGATGGACACCAAATTGTTGATGTGCTGAAAAATATATTATTAATTTCATTCAAAAGTAGGAAAAATAGTATGTGTATTCATGTAAAAGTGGAAAGTGTAATTTTTGTGTAATATGTAAACTTAAAAAGCAAATTTGAATAAATAAGGTTTTAGAACCCATGATCAAAGTAGGATTAAGCAAAAAAATATGAAAAAAGTGTATAGAGTTAGTGTCAGTATGATGACCTGCCGTTTTTATATCTTTTAGACTAGTAAATCCATCAATTTCCATTTCACATAAATTTATAGATTGGTTAGGGGTATTGTGTAACATTCCAGGCTTACACTTACCACCCCTGCATTATGTATTACTAGATCAATACTCTTATATCTCCAGCTAGAATTAAATTCAATTCCTTTTCGATAATAGGAAAAAGGGTTTTAGAAGAATAACAGCAATACCAAACAACAGCAGTTACAATACCCTTTATATCATAAACAATCAAAATCAGATTTAGGAAATTAATATATGGAAAATATTTAGATGACGAATTAATATATATCGTTCTCATCATCTGTGAATGGTAGGAATTAAATCTCGAGCTTAATTAACAAGATATAGATAACTAATCGTTTAGCATTGTTAGAATGCTTATTTCTGCAATTTCAATATTAACGCGATTTTCATGTGTTTATAAAGTGTCTTAAAGTTCTAGCAAAGTAGGGAATATTATAGAGTGTTTGATAATGTTGTTAAACTATTTCATATTATAAATTATGTTTTGCATTATTATAACCAGTAGTACATTGTAGGAAGAGTATAGATACTCGGCCTCGAGTATTGTTTGGGCACATGAGTGTTGGACCCACTAGAGGTCATATGTGTGCATACAGTTGAGATAAGTTCTTGGTGCATGATTCAGGTTTGGATTTACAATAAAGCAACTCATGTGTTGGACATTGTCTAAAAAAGTATATTAGAGCAGTGCAGTGACAGATTATTTCAGAGTGTTAAACAATTTGATTTAATATCGCAAAAGGCAGGATGATATGTGACTTTATATTGGTACTTCGTTGAGTATTAGTGTTGAACAATGCAATGGACCTCACACACGCATTTCTATCAGATTACTGCATCTTGACTATTTTATAACGCCAGTTTAGTATGTGCTACCATCGGTTAGTTGTAGTAGTAACAACGAGACTTATTACACTGAAGACCAATCATGAACTCGTAAGACATGGGTTTTGAAGTGAATAAATCAACATACTTACTTTACTTCAGTAGTGGCCTATATCATTGCAGTGAAATCCATTATGGTATCGTGTATTTATTGAACAAGTGTATACGCAGTAGTCGAGGGACACCGAAGGCAAGACATTCACAGGCATTTAAACCATTTGTAACTACTCTCTAACCAGTGGGACGTTACACTGTCTCTTCCTCTTGTCAGTATTTTCCACATATTACTTTCCTCTTCGATTCTGTCCAGAATCTCCTCTTTCCTTACCTTATCAGCCCACCTAATTTTCAGAATTCGTCTGTAGCATCACGTCTCAAATTCTACGATTCTCTCCTGTTCCGGTTTTCCCACAGTCTATTTTTCCCTAACAACGTAGTAGATAGTGTCGGAAGTTCCATGCGGCTTTTCGCGGATGATGCTGTAGTATACAGAGAAGTTGCAGCATTAGAAAATTGTAGCGAAATGCAGGAAGATCTGCAGCGGATAGGCACTTGGTGCAGGGAGTGGCAACTGACCCTTAACATAGACAAATGTAATGTATTGCGAATACATAGAAAGAAGGATGATAGCGGAACAAACACTGGTACCAGTTACTTCTGTAAAATATCTGGGAGTATGCGTGCGGAACGATTTGAAGTGGAATGATCATATAAAATTAATTGTTGGTAAGGCGGGTACCAGGTTGAGATTCATTGGGAGAGTGCTTAGAAAATGTAGTCCATCAACAAAGGAGGTGGCTTACAAAACACTCGTTCGACCTATACTTGAGTATTGCTCATCAGTGTGGGATCCGTACCAGATCGGTCTGACGGAGGAGATAGAGAAGATCCAAAGAAGAGCGGCGCGTTTCGTCACAGGGTTATTTGGTAACCGTGATAGCGTTACGGAGATGTTTAATAAACTCAAGTGGCAGACTCTGCAAGAGAGGCGCTCTGCATCGCGGTGTAGCTTGCTCGCCAGGTTTCGAGAGGGTGCGTTTCTGGATGAGGTATCGAATATATTGCTTCCCCCTACTTATACCTCCCGAGGAGATCACGAATGTACAATTAGAGAGATTAGAGCGCGCACGGACGCTTTCAGACAGTCGTTCTTCCCGCGAACCATACGCGACTGGAACAGGAAAGGGAGGTAATGACAGTGGCACGTAAAGTGCCCTCCGCCACACACTGTTGGGTGGCTTGCGGAGTATAAATGTAGATGTAGATGTAGATGTAGATACTGTACTGCATTCCACACGTACATTCTCAGAAATTTCAACCTAAAAATAAGGCCTACGTTGATCGTAGACTTCTCTCGGCTAAAATGCCCTTTGCCATTGCTAGTCTGTTTTTTATGTTCTCTTTGCTCTGACAGTTATTTGCTATTTTCCTGCCTAGGTAACATGATTCCTTAACTTCATCTACTTTGTGACCATCAGTCCTGTTATTATGTTTCTTGCTGTTCTCATTTCTGCTAGTTCTATTACTTTCGTCTTTCTTCATCAGTTTCACTCAGGATAGGAAAGTCATTACCGAATCGTATTATTAGTATCCTTTCACATTTGATTTTAATTCCACTCCTGAAACTTTCTTCTATCTCCATCACTGACTGCTTCTTCGATCTGCAGATTAAACAGCAGCGGCGAAAGACTACATACCTTACACCCTTTTTAATGCGAGCACTTTTTTCTCGGTTGTCCATTGTTATTGTTTGCTCTTGGTTCTTGTACATAGTGTACATTACCCGTCTCTCCCTATAGCTTAACCATATTTTTCTCAAAATTTCGAACATCTGCACCATTTTACGTCGTAGAACAGTTTTTTTTGGTCGATATTTCCTATGAACATGTCTTGATTTTTCTTGTGTCGTACTTCCGCTGTCAACTTCAACGTCAGAATTGCTTGCTTGGTGCCTTTACCTTTCTTAAAGCCAAACGTATCGTCAAGTAACAGTTCTCTTTTCCATTCTCTTGTGTCTTATTCTTGTCATCAACTTGGCTGCATGAGCTGTTAAGCTGATTGTGTAATAATTCTCGAGATTTTCAGCTCTTACAGTCTTTGGAATTGTCTGGATGATATTTTTCCGAAAGTCAGATGGTATGGCACCAGACTCGTATATTCTTCACACCAGCGTGGATAGTCGTTTTATTGCCACTTCCCCCAATGATTTTAGAAATTCTGATGGAATGTCATCTATCCCTTCGTCCTTACATAAGTTCTCCAAAGCTCTCTTAAATTGTGGTTCTAGTACTGATACTCTGTCTCTTCTGAATGGTCTCCTGTTTCTTCCTCTATCAAATCAGACAAACTTCGTTCTCATTGAGGCCTTCAACGTACTCTTTCCACCTATCCACTCTCTCCTCTGCATTTGACAGTGGAATTCTCGTCGCACTCTTAATGTTACCATCCTTGGGTTTACTTTCACCGAAGGTTGTTCGGACTTTCCTATATGCTGAGTCAGCCTATCCGATAATCATTTCTTTCTCAATTTCTTCAAATTTTTCGTGCAGCCGTTTCGTCTTAGCTTCCCTGAACTTCCTATTTGCTTCATTTCTAAGCGACTTGTATTTCTGTATTCCTGAATTTCCCTGAACAGTTTTGCACTTTCTCCTTTCAACGATCAACTGAAGTATTTCTTCTGTTACCCAAGGCTTCTTCACACTTACCTTCTTCGTAGCTACGTTTTTCTTTCCAACTTCTGTGATTGCTCTTTTTATAGATGTCCATTCCTCTTCAACTGTACTGCGAACCGAGCTATTCCTTCTTGCTGTATCTACGGCCTTAGAGAACTTCTGGTGTGTTTCGTCGTTCCATAGCACTTCCGCATCACAATACTTTGCGTATTGATTCTTCCTGACTAATCTCTCAAACCCCAGCCTACTCTTCATCACTAATACATTGTGATCTGCGGCTGTATCTGCTCCTGGGTACGCTTTACAGTCCAGTGTCTGATGTGGGAATCTCTGTCTGACCAAGATGTAATCTAGCTGAAATCTTCCCGTATCACCCGGCTTTTTCCAAGAATACCTCCTTCTCTTGTGATTCTTGAACAGAGTATTCGTTATCAGTAGCTGAAATTTATTAAAAAACTCAATTAGTCTTCCTCCTCCTTTATCATTTTCAGCTGGCGACGTCGGCATGTGAGCCGGAACTATCATTGTCGGTGTTGGATTGCTGTCGATTCTGATAGGAGAAACCCTATCACTGAACTGTTCATGGTAACATACTCTCTACCCTACATTCCTATTTTTAACGAATGGTACTCCCATTATACCATTTTCTCCTGCTGTTGATATTACCCTATACTCATCTGACCAAAAATCTATGACTTCTTTCTATTCCACTTCACTGGCTCCTACTATATCTAGACTGAGTCTTTGCAGTTCCCTTTTCAGATTTTCTAGTTTCCTTATCACACTGAAGCGTTTGACATTCTACGCCTCGGCTATATAATGTTATCCTTTCGTTGATTTTTCAATCTTTTTCCCATGGCCACCTCCCCTTTGGCAGTTCCCTTGCTGAGATCAAATGGGGGCTATTATGGAATCTTTTGCCACTGGCTAGCTCATCATAACACTTTTTCAGTCACGGGCCACATGTCCTGAGGATACACGTTATGTACCATTAGTGCAGTGGTTTCCATTGCCTTCTGCATCCTCATGCCGTTGATTATTGCTGATTCTTCCACCGTTAGAGGCAGCTTGCCACTCCAAGAACAAGGGAGTGATCTGAACCTCGGTCTGCGCTTCTGCCCTCTTTTACAAGGCTGCTGGCAGAATCAGGGTGGCCACTACTGATTATGAATCAAAACTTAAGCGATGGCGGATTTCGAATCGGGACTGAGGCCGTTTTGATAATGTCGCTATTCCTTGACCATAGGTTCAATCAGTTTATGCGTTCTACTTTATATAAATAGAGCAGTGATATTAGTTGCACGTCAACAAAAGCTGTATAGTGCGTCATCATGTCAACATTATCTTCGTTCTATTGTAACAACAAACCCTGACGACGGAACTAAGAATTACAGCTTACTATACATTCTAACTAAAGGTAACCGGAACATTTTATCTAAGAAAGAGTTTCATGTATTGCAGGTATGATCTGTTGCCGTGTGTTTCACATGGTTGATGTGAATATGAAGAAAAATGGAAAATTTTCTCTGACATGGAAATTAAGCGCTTCCAAACAGTTGAGCATAAAAAATATTTTCGTCTTCTACGTCTGAAGAATTTTTTCTGAAAGGCTGGCCACACTTGTTTCTTATATTCTGTATTAGCAGTTACCCCCAGGAAATTATGGCTATGTCAAAAATTGTGATTCGTCATTCATGAAATCAGTCGATCCAATATTACGTCTTATTTTATAATCCAATAATCCTTTGCAAAATCGCCCTTCTGACAAATTAATCCCATGACCTTTAACTATTGAGCTAGCTATTTACGCGGTGGGTAGTTAATTAGTGTCTTCATTCACACTGGCGTCCTCATAGTTCAAGAAAATACTACTGATCCTGATTTGAGATTATGCTTGATGTAATGAGAGTCAGCTGAGCAAATATTGTAAAACTGTCTGTTATATGAGGATGGGAAACAACATGATACTAAACCTCCAGAGTTGGTTGACATCTTCTCCCCATCAGTCTACGCAAGAATCTCAAAATTCTACAAAATTTTAAAAATCATAACACACTGTTGCCGTTGACTGTTAAGATGGTGGACAAGTCTCTAGCCGTTGAGGGTTGACCTTATGTCAGAAAACGAAATATATCTAATAAAAAAATGTTTCACCAGAAGTGGAATTTCACGAGCTTTACATATTGGTGGTTCATCCTATCGGCAGAAAGCACTGTTTGTCAATGGACACGGCCCTGTTCTCAGTCTGATGGCAAACACTTTCTTCAGTTTTATAGATGGCATGATGTTGCCAAGCCAGGGAGTAGGTTTCATCGACTGCGCTTATTGTTTATCGCTTCTAGCCACTCGTCTTCCTCTCGATGCATCATTCTTCTGTCCTATAATAACACCATTAAGTCGTGTGACGAGGTCTAACCCAGTACCTTGTAAACTTCTGCACTATTTCTGGGTATCCAGGGAGGTAGACAAGGATTTCTGGTCAGACGAGTATAGAGTAATATCAACAGCAGCAGCAAATGGTATAACGGGAGTAGGATTCCTTATGAATAGGAAGGTAGGGCAGAGAGTGTGTTACTGTGAACAATTCAGTGATAGGGTTGGCCTTATGAGAATCGACTGCAAACCAACACCGACAATGATAGTTCAGGTATATATGTCGACGTCGCAAGCTGAAGGTGAAGAGAAAGATGAGGTATATGAGAAATTTGAAAGGATAATACAGTACGTCAAGGGAGACGAAAATCTAATAATTATGGGAGACTGGAATACGGTTGTAGGGGAAGGAGCAGAAGAAAAGGTTAGAGGAGAATATGGGCTTGGGTCAAGGAATGGGAGAAGAGAAAGACTAATTGAGCTCTGTAACAAGTTTCAGCTAATCGTAGCGAATGCTCTGTTCAAGAATCACAAGAGGAGGAGGTATACTTGGAAAAACCCGTGGGATATGGGGAGATATCACTTAGATTACATCATGATCCGACAGAAATTCCGAAATCAGATACTGGACTGTAAGGCGTATCCAGGAGCAGATGTGGACCCACATCACAATATTGTAGTGATGAAGAGTGGGCTGAAGTTTAATACATTAGTCAGGAAGAATCAATACTCAAAGAAGTGGGATACAGAAGTGCTGGAAATGGAAATGAGCGTTTGGCGTCATTGGCCGGGAGGCCCCTCGCGGGGCAGGTCCGGCCGCCATATCGCAGGTCTTATTACATTCGGCGCCACATTGGGCCACCTGCACGCCGGATGGGGATGAAATGATGATGAACACAACACAACACCCAGTCCCTGAGCGGAGAAAATCTCCGACCCAGCCGGGAATCGAACCCGGGCCCAGAGGACGGCAATCCGTCACGCTGACCACTCAGCTACTGGGGCGGACACAGAAGTGCTAAGGAATGGCGAGATATGCTTGAAGTTCTCCAAGAAATAGATACAACAGTAAAGAATAGCTGAGTAGAGAGTACAGTTGAAGAGAAATGGACATCTCTAAAAAGGGCCATCACAGAAGTTGGAAAGAGAAACATAGGTACAAAGAAGGTAACGGCAAAGAAACCATGGGTAACGGAAGAAATACTTCATTTGATCGATAAAAGGAGGATGTACAAAAATGTGTCGGGAAACGCAGGAATACAGAAATACATGTCACTGAGGAATGAAACAAATAGGAATTATAGGGAAGCTAAGACGAAATGGCTACGTGAAAAATGTGAATAAATCTAAAAACTGATCATTATCGGATGGACAGACTCAGCAAACGGGAAAGTCAAAACAACATTCGGTGACATTAAAACCAAGTATGGTAACCTTAAGAGAACAACGGGAATACAACTGCTAAATGCAGAGGAGAGAGCGGATAGGTAGAAAGAATGCAGTGAAAGCTTCTATGAGAGGGAAGATTTGTATGATGAGATAAAAGAGGATACAGGAGTCGATTTAGAAGAGATAGTAGAATCAGTATTACAATCAAAGTTTAAAAGAGTTTTGGAAGATCAAATAAGAATGAAAGGATGTATAACATTACCTCAGAATTTCTAAAATCATTGTGGGCAAGTGGCAGCAAAAAAATGGCTCTGAGCACTATGGGACTTAACTGCTGAGGTCATCAGTCCCCTAGAACTTAGAACTACTTAAACCTAACTAACCTAAGGGCATCACACACATCTATGCCCGAGGCAGGATTCGAACCTGCGACCGTAGCGGTCGCGCGGTTCCAGACTGTAGCGCCTAGAACCGCTCGGCCACAAGTGGCAACAAAACGACTATTCACGTTGATGTGTAAAAATGTATTAATCTGGCGACATACCGTCTGACGTTCGGAAAAACATCATCCACACAATTCCGAAGACTGCATGAGCTAACAAGTGCAAGAATTATTGCACAATCAGTTTAACAGCTCATGCATCTAAGTTGCTAACAAGAATGATATACAAAAGAGTGGGAAAGAAAAATGAGGATGTGCTGGATGACGATCAGTTTGGCATTAGAAAAGGTAAAGTCACGGGGGAGGCAATTTTATCTTTGTGGTTGATAATGGAAGCAAGACTAAAGAAAAATCAAGACACATCGACCTGGAAAAGCCTTCGACAATGTAAAATAGTGCAAGAAGCTCGAAATTCTGAGAAAAATAGGGGTAAGCTATAGGGAGAGACGGATAATATACTGTATGTACAAGAACCAATGACGCACGGAGCAAGGAGGATATCAGAAGTAGACTAATAATGGCAAATTTGCATTCCTGGCCAAGAAAAGTCTACTAGTATCAAACATAGGCCTTAATATGAGGAAGAAATATCTGAGAACGTACGTCTGGAGTACAGCTTTGTATGGCAGTGATACATGGACTGTGAGAAAACGTGGAACAAAGGAAAATCGAAGCATTTGAGATGTAGTGCTACAGACTAATGTTGAAAATTTGGTGGACTGATAATTTAAAGAATGAGGAGATTCTCTGCAGAATCAGAGAGGAAAGGAACATGTGAAAAACACCGATAAGGAGAAGAGAGCAACTGTAGAGGGCCAAAAATGTAGAGAAAGACAGAGACCAGAATACTTTCAGCAAACAGCTGAGGACGTAGGTTACAAATGCTACTCTGATATGAAGAGGTTGGCACAGGTGAGAAATTCGTGGCGGGCTGCATCAAACCAGTCAGAAGTCTGATGACCCCCCCCCCCCCCTATGCATAGGGATCTGCTGCTACCTGTTTTAATAATGAGCGTTCTTTGACTTTTTTTTTTCGACCGATGGCTCTTGTGTGTGCAGCACCGGATTAGTAATTATTGTCTGCTTGGTGCTCAGTTCTTTGGACATACTTATGTCCTTGTTACTCGTTAGTGTGTTTAACTCAAATTCCCTGGCCGAGGATTTGTTCTCAGTTGAGGAGCCCTACAGCAGGTGCATTGCATTGTTTGACACGCTAGATTAACTTTTATATGAAATGTAATGGAGATTGATATTTTTGTTTTAATGCAGTTAAATTTGTCGTTCAAGTTACACAGTTTCTCAGTCACAAGTATAAAAGTTCTTATTGTTTTCCTGAAATATCTTTTTTCTCAGTCCAGAACAAACTTATGACAGAAATCTTGCAATAGTTTTCAAGCTTTCTTTCGTGGTTATCATGAACTGGAACCACTGTGACTGGAAAGTGGTGATATTTATTTGAGGAAGAGTATTTTTGATTTTGAAGAAGATCACAGGCATAAAGCAGAAACATGGGTTCTAGTCCCATTCTGGCAAAAATTTTCACTTGTCGCCTTTGAATTAATTTCATTGCCCACATGTGGCCGATTGCAGAATTTATTTCATTGCATCATATAACACCTCTCACCTACTGGAATAATCTGTAAGGCCACGTGCACATACAAAGCAAAGAAACCATTCCAACAGTACTAAAAATAAATAAATATATCTTCCAGGAGTTCAGTAATGATACGAGGTCAACAACTGACTGTCTTTACCTCCGTATTGTTCCTGCAAGAAACTTACAGTCCAGCTCAGAGCACTGCCTAGCTTAGTCACGCGAAGTTTATTAGTATTATGATGCAATCATTTTTTCTAGTCTCGGAATGTGAAAATAAATGGTTAAACCTTTTAAACTGTGGATGACTGCTCATCAGAAAATTGGCATTGTCCGCAAAAATCTTAGCCCAGACGTAGTAAAATTATTAGATGGCTAACTATAATACGACTGCGGACATCAGAAAATCGCCAATGTTTGGAAAAATCTTATGTGAGACTACGACTGAGGATTCAGCATACATCCGTGTTAGTAACAAGATCTGAACCCAGTAAGCTACACAGTGAACAGACTGCATCTCATAATATCACGTAAAAAATTAAGAAAAGGTCGCGGGACGGAAACCACTGAACATTTGAATTTAAACAAGGGTAACGCTTTTAAGGATGATACGTGGATGTCCTATCTCACATAGGTATAATGACAACGGTTTCATCAAACTACTGAATGAAGCTAAAGGTCAAAATAAAATTCTTTTTTATTACTAAGTTCCATCGTCTTTATTCCAGAGATTGAAGTGGTAATAACAACAGGTATTTAGTGTAAAAGTGAAATACACAAGATACATGATAATACATTGCTACAGATGGGTGCAATTGGAAATGTAATCATACAATTCATTATTTCCATATAAACCCCCAATCACTGTTGAGCTAGTCAACAGCTTAGAGAAAAGATCGGGGAAAGTGCACATGAGCACCAGTTCCCTCGTCAGGCTGCACGCAAATGCCGCTCGAGCTTACCATCATTCTAAAACTGAGGTGGAGAAAGTGGTTGCACTGGCAGCTGAGAGATACAAGTTGAGGCACAGCATCTATGATCAACTCTACGATGACGTCAGATCTTTCTGCAGTTCTATGATAAAAATATCTCTCCTTCCAACAATCCAAAGTTGACTGCTTATCTCCACTCCTTCTCCAAATTTTGTTGTTTCTGCCATACCGGATTCTCGTTATCCAGTCACTGTGGACATTTCAAGTTCTGATCAACAAAAAATTTATGAAAAAAGCAACACTCTCCCACCGCCCAAAGAATCGGCTTTGATTAACCAGTAATATACGTTTCTCTCTTAGAGTGGGGCTAAAAGCATAAACTCTTTCTCATTATGAGGTTGGTTTCTTATTTTGGCCAGTGATAGCACCTCCACGTGCACCCTCAAGGGCCTTCATCCCTGCTACAAACATAGTTTTGATAAACCAATACAGGGCTCCCTTAAGAGATTTAGACATAAATTACTGCTGACCCCCTCTGGCCCAACATATTCTTCTTACTCTGAGTGCCTAATATATTCTCATACCCTTGAAGATTGTAAGTAGCGTGGATAAAAGGACGCTATGTGCAAGAAGCATGAAGCGCCCTTTGAATGTATCCTGATAGCTAAAAGAGCCACGCGCACTTAGAATAAGAAAATGCTACTTGACACTGAAATCAATATAAAAGATAGGGTCGCCACCAACTCTAGCCGCACGACAAAGAAGAAGTAGCACTGAGTCGGAAAATTACTTAATTTATTAATAAGAAAAACTCACAAAAGAACATTCATTGTAAAGTCATTGATAGAGAATGGGATGTAGTTATTAATATGATCCAGGCATTCTTCCCGTGAATCAAATATTGAGTAAAGTAAATAGGTCGTGAACACCATGCGTAAGTGCAGCCTGCAGCAAGATTCGTGAAAACACGATCTATTCCAGAGCATTTGTTTCAGATAAAAAAAGGGACACTAATCACTACACCTGTGCACATGGAAACGCTATAGGTGGGCCAACAAGGAAAACTACAAGGTAAATGGCGAAGGTAACGGCGACGTAACATCGATACACAAGATAAGATTGAAGGCAAAATTATTTATTACTTAAAACATTGATGTAGTGCATCTATAGACTGCTGTTGCATGCTAACTATGTACAATTGCTTGTGAAATACTATACGTTTCATAACAGACTCGCGTGCCCACTCGGTCCGCGGAGACAATTTCTATGGACCGTGGCCAAATTTTAATCACATGAGACAAAGAAAATTCACAAATACACAAAAATTACCAAGATCCGGAAAAGATTAGAAGCATACACACACACTTGTAGGCACATAAACATTCACACTGAACCGAGGGCACTTCAACATATGCAACTCCTTTGTGCTGTGTTCCTCTCACGGATCAAAGTCAAGACTGCATTGGGAATCAAACTGAAAGTCTACAAAAGCCTTGCATTCCCTGCTGCAACCCAGCAAGTAAATCTTTATAAGACGAAATTCGAGACCAAAAGCTAAAAGCTCCCCTCTCTATGTGACAACGCGCTACGCGGTCAGTCCAACTCACCCTTCTTCAACTGGAGCACAGCTGTGTACGCTTCCCGTACCGGCGGCAGACTGCCTCCCGCTTCTCCAGCCTCTCCCACGCTCCGCGTGGACCGGAAAACCCCAGGATGCCATTTCCGCCACCAACCTAACGCAGGTGGATTTCTCCCAAGTAGCGGAAACCTCTTTGCCGACTTGACCACTACGAGAGTTGGCAATGAAAGGTGGCTACAGGACCCTTTCATCACCCCAAACGTCCCGGAGAAGACTGTGCCGCGAATTTTCTCGCCATGCTAGGAGATTCGCCAACAGTCTTCGAAACAAACATACCCTAACGAGTAACAATTGCAACAGTAAACAGCAGCACAAAGGAGTTGATTAATCTCTTATATTCAAGTGAGCTTTATCTGACCTTAGTCAATAATTGTGACCTCATGCGGTCCGCAAAGCAAACAGAACAAATTAAATTAAGAGTGATATACTACGCTAACATCATGTCATCTGACCTACTACGACCACAACCATGAGATATTATTCTAAAATTGCTTTAACCAACTATCAAAAGTTAACATAGAGACATATGTGAACAGGTACATAATATATATAAATATATAAACAAATACAATGATGCAAAATCATTATCACGAACCAAAGCAGTATCGTCTGGTGCTGACATATATAAAAACATGCAAGTGAAAGTGCAAAATACAATATTCACAACAACTACAGTGATACAAAATCATTAATGAACCCAGTGGTATGACAGCTGGTAAATAATCACCTATGGAAAATAAGACATGAGTACAAAAACACATCCAGAAATCAACTCGTTGACACGCTGTCATTTTTCAGTTTCGCCACATGGTTGTTTCACTGGGTATTCTCTTTAGGTGCTGGGGTGGGCGTCTCTTCTAAAGGCGACTTGGAGGATAAGCTACTAGGGGACCACAACACTGAACTGGGGAGTTGGCAGCGGCGTTGATTGTAGCGTCCGTTGTAACCCAGGTTGTTCATCCTAGACAGCACCCAGGGACGTTGCCTCGTGCCCGTTTCCACCCTCTGCGTCCATACTGTGGGATGGTTCGGCGTTGCAGATTTGCAGGACATCGCCACTTGTGGGCCCTGCCTCATCATCGAGAAGGCGGCTTGGCGGTCGTCGTCCGTGTGTTGTGGAGGAATGTGTTTTACCGGCACACGCCCCCGTCTCCTGTCGTGTCAATGGGGAGACACGCGCTCTTCTGCGTCGCATCGAGGTCGACGTAAACTCGTGCGGGTGTCGGGCATGAGACCCGCTTATCACCTCTTTACACCGTCTCAGCTGATGCGTCAGTGGTGGGACCCGCGTCCCTCCGGGCAGTGGGCGTTACCTCACCGCAGCAGCCGTCTGGACTAGCGGCGCTCAGGGATCGGCGGTCTCGCCTGGTGTGCGTCATACTTTCCCTTTCGCTTGTCAGATGACTAGCGCATGGGGTGGAACGCCGGCCATCAGCTGGCGCTGCCGTGGTGACACGCCTGCGGGCTCCACTGTGAGCCTGCGCCTGGGGGAGGACCAGCATCCCCTCCCCTCTGATGGGGAAACAGCTGTGACCGCTCGCCGCACCACTGCTTCGCCGTTGATACCAGGGTTCTGCAACGCCTGCCGGTGGACCAAGCCCTGTGCTTTCTGATGCAGAGGCTCCCTAGGCGGCCTTGCACCCACTTAAGAACTGCGCTCACAGAGATCGTTACAAAATATCATGTGTACAGATTACCACAAAATCTTCGGAGTTTCTCACTCCTGATCAATACATGGAATAGTGCCAAAAATTAACTTGACAAAAAGGGCCTTCTTAACATTACTAATAAAAACAACAATGAGGAAAATTAAATAACCAGTATTCAAACAAACAAAAAAATCCTTTTTATAAAATATAGATCCAGCATTACATCTGCTGTCAATCATTTAGGGTAGATCTTGTACAAGGTTTGGTCAGGATTTGGATAGGATTTGGCGCCGCTGCTAGCTACAGACACAAAACTCTACCTGCTCCTAACTACGCTCTCACACACAATCTACACAGCTCGTACTAGTCACCATCACCATATAGCCCGACTACAATTTCCACATATAAACAAAATATTCCTTTCAACACCAATACCCATATCGTTGTTCATTGACTGCTCCTCCAAGGTTTGCAGAACATGTTTGCTGACCTGTGAAAAATTTCCGAGACTTCTTTCCTATGGACATTGCATAATAAAAGTTATGATTAATGAGACACGGAATGTTCATTCAAGTCACATCTGGAATGGTAAATGTTTCAACATCTATTCATCAGACTAATGCAAAAGGTCAGTGGGCATAAAAATGAAAATAAAAATCATCCTATCCTATTAGCAAACACATAAACACTTCGTCCTATAAGTACATAAAAAAATACTGTCAAAAGAAATCCATCGTCCAGGGCCATGAGTACCCAACTTACTGCTATCATAAGATACTCATAATGATTACACACTTACTCACCACATGTCCCCAGGGGTCCTCACCTAACGTCATGTTATTTTAGCTTGGAGGTAGTCGCATTGATTCTCTATTAAATATCAAGCTGCTTGAGGTTATAAGCTGTTTCCATATACATCTTCTGGGGTTTCACACCCTGGTGTCCTCAACCGTACCTAGTAGTATGTGACGGCAAGTTAAACTTTCCAAATATCTTATAAGATGGCAACTCTGAAAATCAAACACTATTAATCTCCCTTCATACACAAGTCCTTCACCTACAAGTCACCAAGTTGGTTCATTAACATCGCAGTACATTTGAAAAATCTCACTGAATCATGCTCACCTAAGGGGAATAAGAACACTATAACTGTAATTTATCATCAAGAATTACCTTACGACCATTGACTCGCCACGCCAACACATCCGATACCTTTTTAGTCATCAAAGAAGGAAAGCCATCTTACTGTAATAGGAAACGCTTCATATGAGCCTCATAATCATTCACATTCAGATGTTTTGAAGCTGCACAACACTACTCCTTTCTGCTGACAAGAAGAAATAACTACACACATATTGGGGGACCCTTTACAATACACAGAAAATATACACTTTAATTTTAATCACACCAGTGTGAATCAAAACATTGGAAAATACGCACTGTAATTTTACGAAACAGAGGCGACTGGGTTTACCGCGGGCACACCAATACTGTGGCCCTCTCTCAACAAGTCTTCCCTAATATCGTCTTCCTTTATTCAAATGCACATCAATATCATCAATAGCACCGGTCCTCATTAAGTTTGACGCCAACCGAGCCAGCCAACAGTCATTGATCCCTTTGATTAGAGGCATTTGTCGGATTGTGCCGCGGGTTTGCGGGACGAATTTCAACACCCACTGGCGGACCACCCGTACTGTTTACGGCACCCCTGTTGTTGCTTGTTCGATAATTATTCTGGGGTCGGTCACGACTACCGTTCCTAGGTCCGCTGTAATTGCGCCTAAATCTCTGCTCATTACCATATCTTCTAAACTCCCAGGGGTGTCTTTGATTTCCTCTAGGCGAATGATGACCATTGGCATAGTTCGTTCTGCCCGCGTTCCGTGAGGAGTCGCGACGCTGCCAACGCTCGCGCATTCTGTAACTCTCAGGCGACTCATTACGTCTGTATTGCCACCTGTCTCTACGGCTGCGGCTTCGCTTGCGCGGCCGCTGCTCGTAGGCGCTCTGACCGTAATTCTGCGTGGTACCATTGGCATCGCACTCAAGCTCTAAAAGGAAATTGCGAAACCCCTCTACGTCATTCTTACATCGCCCTGCAAGAATAACGTGCCGCAACTGCATTGGAAACTTTCCCAGGCAAATACGAATAATTTCCGCAGGTCCATAAGGATCGTCAAGATGTTCATTCGCCTGCAGTATGTGCTCGAACATCTGCACAGGGCTGGAGAATTTTGACCTGTTTAACTCTGGTAGCATAATGAGTCCGTGTTTTACACGACTTTGCGCTGCCACTGACCAATAGATCGACAGGAAGTGTTGTCGAAACTCCCCAACAGTGTAGCAATTGCGTGCAATTGACCTCATCCGCACCGCTGGCTCACCTTCGAGGTAGCCGCACATATACTCTATTTTGTGCACACTGGGCCACGTAGGAGGAAGGGAGAACTCGAACTGCTGTAACCAGGCCCGCGGGTGAATCCCCGTAGCCGAGTTACGGAAGACTTCAAACTTCCTCACGGTCAGAAAATGTTTAAAGTCAAATTCGTGAGTTTCCCTTGGCGAACGTTCCTGAGGGGATCCGCGCCGTTCCCACCTGGTACGAGATCCGTGATCATGACGATGATCAAATTCGCCATCGTTCCCGGAATCATCGTCGGAATAATGGCCCTTTCGTTCATTTCTTTCAACTTCACGGGCCTTTAACCCTTTTAGGCGAAGTTCTAAACGGGCCATGCGCTCACATATTCCCTCGGTAACCCCTCTTGGTTGTATTTTTATTTCACACTGTCCACGCGGACATTTCGTTATCGACCGTATTTCGTCTGCATCCGCTGATGACGAGGTAATCGATTCCCTATTATTGTCAGACTTACGCGCCACTGCGTCTGAGATCCTGGCTATTTCTTCTCGCATCTCTCGGTGGGTCGTGTCTTGTTTTGTTTGCGTAAGCCCTTGCTCTCGCTCGAGAGCTATTATCGCCTGGCTGAGGGTTTCTACCTGGGCACTAAGGTGGACCGGGTACTTAGCCGCAGTGTCCTCTATTCGGGACACAAGAGCCGCGTGGTCACTCTGGCATTGTTCTGCTAACGCGCGGAGATCCCTGGCGGAATTTCGTCCTACTCGGGACTCAAGAGCCGCTTGTTCGCTCTGGCATTGTTCTGCTAGTATACGTATTTTCCCAGCGAACCTTTCTTCTTGCTCCATCATTTGCTTGCTAATGACTTGGTGCCCCTCTTCTAAGGCGGAGATGCGTTGGTCAATGATCGCCAGTTTCTCGCCAACACCCTGTACTATTTCACTAGTCAATCTTTTATTCGCTTCCTCGACATGCCTCCTATTTTCTTCTGCTTGTTTTTTATTCACTTCCTCGATATGTCTCCTATTTTCTTCTGCTTGTTTTTTATTCACTTCCTCGATATGTCTCCTATTACTGTCTAGTAATTGTCGTAGCATAGCTTGTAATGAATTTGCATCTATCGAATGATTCGAAATCACTACGGCGGGCTCAGGATGGACAACACTTGTACTTGTGTTTTCCGCGTTTCGTTCCTGGTCGGACTCGACGTTTTGACCTCGTCCTTGTTCAGGGTTATTGTCTGGCAGGTTTTTCCGATCGCGGCTCCCTGAACAGCTACGCGTCTCCATCATAAGGATAGTTACTCCGTGCTCAAAAATACAACAAGAATAATGCCAAAGTCTCCTAACGGACTCACAGTCCCCACAAAGCACCCAAGATTTACTATATGACACCGATACACGCCACAGGACAAAAGTCAGCCCACACTTGTAACACAATTGAATACTAAATCACAACATCTATACAGTAATACATATACAAGATAAAACATGTAAGAAAATGCACACCTATATCATAAATTCACGTAAATTCTGTATCACAGAAAGACAATATACCAATTAGCACATCCAACCGAAAATAACTAATCCTCACTGCGCATCAGAAGATCTCTGGTTTACCGAAATCCGTGAGCAGGGTAAGCCATGTGTAAGTAGCGTGGATAAAAGGACGCTATGTGCAAGAAGCATGAAGCGCCCTTTGAATGTATCCTGATAGCTAAAAGAGCCACGCGCACTTAGAATAAGAAAATGCTACTTGACACTGAAATCAATATAAAAGATAGGGTCGCCACCAACTCTAGCCACACGACAAAGAAGAAGTAGCACTGAGTCGGAAAATTACTTAATTTATTAATAAGAAAAACTCACAAAAGAACATTCATTGTAAAGTCATTGATAGAGAATGGGATGTAGTTATTAATATGATCCAGGCATTCTTCCCGTGAATCAAATATTGAGTAAAGTAAATAGGTCGTGAACACCATGCGTAAGTGCAGCCTGCAGCAAGATTCGTGAAAACACGATCTATTCCAGAGCATTTGTTTCAGATAAAAAAAGGGACACTAATCACTACACCTGTGCACATGGAAACGCTATAGGTGGGCCAACAAGGAAAACTACAAGGTAAATGGCGAAGGTAACGGCGACGTAACATCGGTACACAAGATAAGATTGAAGGCAAAATTATTTATTACTTAAAACATTGATGTAGTGCATCTATAGACTGCTGTTGCATGCTAACTATGTACAATTGCTTGTGAAATACTATACGTTTCATAACAGACTCGCGTGCCCACTCGGTCCGCGAAGACAATTTCTATGGACCGTGGCCAAATTTTAATCACATGAGACAAAGAAAATTCACAAATACACAAAAATTACCAAGATCCGGAAAAGATTAGAAGCATACACACACAGTTGTAGGCACATAAACATTCACACTGAACCGAGGGCACTTCAACATATGCAACTCCTTTGTGCTGTGTTCCTCTCACGGATCAAAGTCAAGACTGCATTGGGAATCAAACTGAAAGTCTACAAAAGCCTTGCATTCCCTGCTGCAACCCAGCAAGTAAATCTTTATAAGACGAAATTCGAGACCAAAAGCTAAAAGCTCCCCTCTCTATGTGACAACGCGCCACGCGGTCAGTCCAACTCACCCTTCTTCAACTGGAGCACAGCTGTGTACGCTTCCCGTACCGGCGGCAGACTGCCTCCCGCTTCTCCAGCCTCTCCCACGCTCCGCGTGGACCGGAAAACCCCAGGATGCCATTTCCGCCACCAACCTAACGCAGGTGGATTTCTCCCAAGTAGCGGAAACCTCTTTGCCGACTTGACCACTACGAGAGTTGGCAATGAAAGGTGGCTACAGGACCCTTTCAAGATTTGTATCTTTTTAGGAAGCTTTCTTTACTCCGCTTCTCACAATGGAACTGTACAGGCTGCCGAATGCGGCCTCCCACCCCTCTGTGAACGTGGACACCGTCTGCAAAGGCACTTGTTGATTCATTGTGTACCTGTCTGGGGCCATAGCTTTCAGCGAGGAACAGTTTTACGTCTTTCTTGTAATAGTACCCCTGGGGTCCTTATTCTTTCACAGTCGCCCAGAGGTCCCAGCTTACCCCTAAATATTGCATATATCCGTACTGTACAGAAATGACATGAACAAATAGTTTCTGTTACCTCCATAGTCTCATGTGTCCATAACAATTTGAACTGGTTTCTTAGTTTGATATAAGTAGTCAATTAATAATTTGGTTACAGAGCAATTTTGGAAAAACTATCCTGTAACACCATCAAAATATTCTATATTACCGAATTACCTATTCCAGGCTTGCCAGTGGGCTCTTTTCATTATTCGTTATGCGTAATACCTATTCTGTTTATATATTTAGTTTCCCAGATTTGTTTTTAAAGATAGTTTATATGCTTTTTTTCCTCTTTTTATTGCTTCCACAATTTCTGCTGACTAAATTTGTAATCCGCCCCATAGGTGCTGATTCTCTTTCTTTCCTAATTCCTCATTTGCACCTTTTCTAGTTGCTTTTTTAATAGTTGTCCATTTTTCTTCAAAGGTACATCCTAAGGAAGTAAAAGACGTCCAGATCTTGCACTCGGAGAAAAAGTGCTTTAGGCTTAACATCATAGAAGAGCTAGAGATTTTTAAACACGTATCTCTGAAGGACGGCCACATTCTTAACGAACAGTTGCAATTACGGAACAAGGATTTTTTAAAAGATATAGAGCCGCTAATTAAAAATGGTCTGAACGGCGATACTCTCCTCAAAGTTATTTTTATAGTTTCTAGGTACATTTTTAACCATATTTCTTTTGTGAAATAAGACTCTTACGGTATGTTGTAACATTCATGCACTGGTTCTTGTTGTTACCTGTAATGTTAAACTGTCTTTGCAGTGCCTCATTTACTCTTGCCTCTAATTCGATCACCTCTTGCTAGATAGTGCGAGTCTGTTTTCGTGTCCAACTCGTGGCTGCCTTGATCTGTTAGCCGTCTACTGTGACGGTAGAGGCGGTTTGATGCAGTCTTCCCCATAAGCGACCTCGCGACTGCCATTACATTTTCGATGGAACATTTTATTCCAATTGACAAACATGTTAAAGTCTTACGGTGTAATTCTTATTCTTGTGATATTTTCAATTTGACAAGAGCATTTTTGCTCGGATGTTTTTCACCTATGGTGTGATTACTTCTAAGTAAGCTGTTTTACACTTTATGGAAGTAATCCTATTAAGTATATTGTATTTTTGAGTCATGTCATATTTTCTAGGTAATCCGATGTAATTTTCATTCTGTTGAAGTCCGCCTTAGTGCTGTCGAATTCTTGGTCAATTTTACAACAATTTTATGCACCCGAGTTAGCTATACATATATTCTGTAGTACAGTTGCATCAACAGCAACGCTGCGTGTAAGCTCCACACATCCCGCGCGAACGTGTTTTGTGATGTTTCGTAATAATCTCGATTACTACATGTTTACTGTAGCTTGCGAGCAAGGAAAACGGGACTTTATGAAAGTATTGTTGGTACATCCAGTGGGAGCTGTGTAACTTCTTTCCTATCGTAATGGTTTTTCGCGCCCTCAGGAGAGCGTACTCTAGAATATTTCCTTTATTTAGAGGCATGTTTACGAGGTGTCAGTGGGGAGCTCGGCATTTAGCAATCTTCTGCTTATAAATGACCAGCACCAACGGGGGCGACTCCATTTCCTTACATCTATCTTGAATTTCAGTAGAACACGTACATCCGAACGTAGACTGACTTCCCAATTTAATAACCACGAATTGCTGACGATATTTTTGATTCTGAGTTACTCTCTGGAGCATATGAAGTGTATTTTTGACCACTTGTCTATAAAATTAGGTTCCTTCTCTGTCAATTGGATAAAACCATAGTCTGCTTTGAGAGGCACTCACTTACAACGAATTTGGCTTTCATGTTCTCTCATTTCTGCCACTGATTCCCAAAGCGTTTTAGGCAGGCACACCACATCTGTTATGATATATAAGACCAACGACATTATTTAACGCACTGCATCCATACTCCCTATATGCGCTGTTCATTTACATACAGTACATCTCAAATTACCGATTAGTAGTTCAGTAGACGCCTTTGTCCTATAACGTTGCCTCGTTTGTGATTTATTTTCCTTTATTTTTGCAATTTCGTCTATTTGTTTACCGTCTTAGATATTCAGCTTCACCAAATTCTTTCCTGGAAAGCTAACTAATGTATGGTCTCTTTCTCTAATCGTATTTCTGAACTGCCTCTATTGCTGACAGCAGACCTGTTGTACAACTTTCCGTATTTTCGATAGTGTCTTTCTAGGCCTTCTGATGTCGCCACTTTTCTCAAGTGTCAATTCCAGGTTTTGAATGCTGTCCGGTTTTGAATTTTGTTCTTTCAGTTACTGATCACTGGTCTGTCAAATGTTTTCGGAATACAGATTTTCAGGAAGCTCAGAAATACTATGTCATTCCGTTGTAGGCATTTGAGTGATGGGTCCTGTTTTGCGCTGAATTTAGTCCCTAGTTTTCTATGCATTCATCATTTGATTTGCATTCAATATTCATTACTGTTTCTAATTCCATTTATTATGCGTTAATTGTGTGCCTCATTACACAGACTCGTTATTTTCTTTCATTTCAATTTCCGATCCTGAATCTCATGCACAGCTACTAAAGAAAAATTGTCATAGTTCGCAGAGTGATAACTGACATCAAACACGACAAACATAAATTCATCGCAGTGATATACACACGAATGCGTACAGTGGCGCTCTTATCTCTTAACGGAAGGTTCTCAATAAAAACATTTACCGCACACTATTGGACAAGAGATTTACGGTTCATATTTTTCTAAATAAAATATGGCGTTTCAGTCTTCGATCGCTATTCTTTATTTTCAATTACCGGTTTCGGGCTAGCTGCCCATCTTCAGATCTGTTAGACAAAGTTAAAAATGTAATTATTAAGAGAGATACAGTTAGTGATAGAAATATCTTAGTTTACAAAAAGATATTTTGGAACGTATTAATTGCCAACATACCATATATTGTAGTTACAGAGTAACTTGTGCGTACAGAACACTCGGTTCGCTGTCATAACTAAAGTAAATTTCAATCTGTTAAAACCTTACATTGCAGTTTTTAAGAGTAACCTGATTGGTAACAGTAAAAAGTGCCCTCTACCTATAACAATTGTGCATCTGTTATTATTTCGCCGTATATTAATGGCGAATATTTTTTTTAATAAAACAATTTTTAAGTTAATAACATATGAATAATCTTTTTTGAGTGGATCATGAAACGAAAAATTTACACTAATTTAAAATTTCTTTATAGAAAAGACACTTGCTCCGACAACATCATAGAAGCGACGTCGCACCACCCGGCACAGCATAAAAGAGCGTACTTTCATGCAACCCTCAGATTGCCACTAAACGAAGATGAGTTGCGGAAAGAACTAGGTATTATTAAGCAAGTAGCAGCAGCTAATGGATACAGGACACAAGATGTTACACGTATGTTTAACAAGATCAAAAACAAATCCGCGGGAATAAGTAGCGATTCTAGGAAAATTAAAGTTAAGAAGAAGTTTGTCACCCTGACATACAAAGGGCGTGTGTCAGAAAGAATTGCTAAATGCTTTCCAAAAAACATCGCAGTGGCATTTCAGAATGAAGGGCAAATGGCACATAGACTAAGACATAAACCAGCAATTACAAAACAAATGAAATACAATTATTCCGGAGTATATAAGATTAAATGTGCTGAATGTGACAGTTATTATACAGGACAAACAAGGCGGAATTTTGAAATTCGATGCAGGGAACATTGCAGTCATAGCAATCGAACAGCACTTGGAACACATGTAAAAAAGAGTAGACATGAAGTGAGTAATATAAATGAACAAATGGAGGTGCTACATAAAGCTCCAAAAAGTCTCTATCTCAGCGTGCTCGAAGAGATTGAAATATACGCTCATCAAAGAAAAACCACAGGCCTACTACTTAGTGAGCAAAGTGATTTTATGCACAGGAATTATTATGAGATTTTGAAGACCTGTTTTAGGCTTACTCTTGAATGCAACAGCGCGCCCCAGTAAGAACCAGCTGCAGCGGAACAGCCCTCAGCGTACTGGCGGCGAGGTGAATTGGGCGCGGCGGAAGAGGACTCGGCGTTGCGTTGAGTACGTTCTAACGTAGGGAAATCCACTCCACCATCAATCAAAACAAAGAAGAGGAAACGCATATTTTCAAAAGAATATCTACATTTTAATTATATTTTATGTTTCTTTATAAAGAAATTTTAAATTAGTGTAAATTTTTCGTTTCATGATCCACTCAAAAAAGATTATTCATGTGTTATTAACTTAAAAATTGTTTTATTAAAAAGAATATTCACCATTTATATACGGCGAAATAATAACAGATGCACAATTGTTATAGGCAGAGGGCACTTTCTACTGTTACCAATCAGGTTACTCTTAAAAACTGCAATATAAGGTTTTAACAGATTGAAATTTACTTTAGTTATGACAGCGAACCGAGTGTTCTGTACGCACAAGTTACTCTGTAACTACAATATATGGTATGTTGGCATTTAATACGTTCCAAAATATCTTTTTGTAAACTAAGATATTTCTATCACTAACTGTATCTCTCTTAATAATTACATTTTTAACTTTGTCTAACAGATCTGAATATGGGCAGCTAGCCCGAAACCGGTAATTGAAAATAGAGAATAGCGATCGAAGACTGAAACGCCATATTTTATTTACTGAACGATCGCGGAATTCCCATTGAGACAATCATGTCTAGTTTTGATCATATTTTCTGTCCTACGGAACATTACACTTTTCTTTACACAGATTAATAATGGAGTATTCCCAGTTAATATATCCATCCATGTCTCGCATCTCTGTCAAATAAGTCTAAAACTAACTGCAGATCGCATGTAGGAAACTGAGTTCGTAATACATGAGTGGTTGCTGCAATTTGTAGAAGGAAGTAAGCAAGGAAAGACTCGCAGGAGAAATATGGATATGAAAATATAAGAAACATTGTTTACGACGTAGGATCAGCAGTTACGACGAAATGGAAAGGGACTGGCATGAAACACAACTGGAGGGATGCGTCAAATATCTTACGGTTCACAAATAAAAGCACAGTAAGATGATTTACAAATTCTAGAGTCCTAAACAACGGTATACGGTCGTCGTCAAATAGACACAACGTAGCTGGTAGCCCCTCGCTACGCATCATTCAGCAATAATACACTGATGGGCCAAAGAAACAGAAACTGATACAGGCATGCGTATTCAAATATAGAGATATATGAACAGGCAGAATACGGCGCCGTGGTCGGCAACGCCTATACAGGGTGTTACAAAAAGGTACGGCCAAACTTTCAGGAAACATTCCTCACATACAAAGAAAGAAAATATGTTATGTGGATATGTGTCCGGAAACGCTTACTTTCCATGTTAGAGCTCATTTTATTACTTCTCTTCAAATCACATTCATCATGGAATGGAAACACACAGCAACAGAACGTACCAGCGTGACTTCAAACACTTTGTTACAGGAAATGTTCAAAACGTCCTCCGTTAGCGAGGATACATGCATCCACCCTCCGTCACATGGAATCCCTGATGCGCTGATGCAGCCCTGGAGAATGGCGTATTGTATCACAGCCGTCCACAATACGAGCACGAAGAGTCTCTACATTTGGTACCGGGGTTGAGTAGACAAGAACTTTCAAATGCCCCCATAAATGAAAGTCAAGAGGGTTGAGGCCAGGAGAGCTTGGAGGCCATGCAATTGGTCCGCTCTACCAATCCATCAGTCACCGAATCTGTTGTTAAGAAGCGTTCGAAGACTTCGTCTGAAATGTGCAGGAGCTCCATCGTGCATGAACCACATGTTGTGTCGTACTTGTAAAGGCACATGTTCTAGCAGCACAGGTAGAGTACCCCGTATGAAGTCATGATAACGTGCTCCATTGAGCGTAGGTGGAAGAACATGGGGCCCAATCAAGACATCACCAACAATGCCTGCCCAAACGTTCACAGAAAATCTGTGCTGATGACGTGATTGCACAAGTGCGTGCGGATTCTCGTCAGCCCACACATGTTGATTGTGAAAATTTACAATTTGATTACGTTGGAATGAAGCCTCATCCGTAAAGACAACATTTGCACTGAAATGAGGATTTACACATTGTTGGATGAACCATTCGCAGAAGTGTACCCGTGAAGGCCAATCAGCTGCTGATAGTGCCTGCACACGCTGTACATGGTACGGAAACAAGTGCTTCTCCCGTAGCACTCTGCATACAGTGACGTGGTCAACGTTACCTTGTACAGCAGCAACTTCTCTGACGCTGACATTAGGGTTATCGTCAACTGCACGAAGAATTGCCTCGTCCATTGCAGGTGTCCTCTTCGTAAGCCCACACATGTTGATTGTGAATATTTACAATTTGATTACGTTGGAATGAAGCCTCATCCGTAAAGACAACGTTTGCACTGAAATGAGGATTTACACATTGTTGGATGAACCATTCGCAGAAGTGTACCCGTGGAGGCCAATCAGCTGCTGATAGTGCCTGCACACGCTGTACATGGTACGGAAACAACTGGTTCTCCCGTAGCACTCTCCATACAGTGACGTGGTCAACGTTACCTTGTACAGCAGCAACTTCTCTGACGCTGACATTAGGGTTATCGTCAACTGCACGAAGAATTGCCTCGTCCATTGCAGGTGTCCTCGTCGTTCTAGGTCTTCCCCAGTCGCGAGTCATAGGCTGGAATGTTCCGTGCTCCCTAAGACGCTGATCAATTGCTTCGAACGTCTTCCTGTCGGGACACTTTCGTTCTGGAAATCTGTGTCGATACAAACGTACCGCGCCACGGCTATTGCCCCGTGCTAATCTATAGATCAAATGCGCATCTGACAACTCCGCATTCGTAAACATTGCACTGACTGCAAAACCACGTTCGTGATTAACACTAACCTGTTGATGCTACGTACTGATGTGCTTGATGCTAGTACTGTAGAGCAATGAGTAGTATGTCAACATGTCGCATGTAAGTTAACATTACCTTCCTTTAATTGGGCTAACTGGTGGTGAATCGAGGAAGTACAGTACATACTGACGAAACTAAAATGAGCTCTAACATGGAAATTAAGCGTTTCCGGACACATGTCCACATAACATCTTTTCTTTATTTGTGTGTGAGGAATGTTTTCTGAAAGTTTGGCCGTACCTTTTTGTAACACCCTGTATATCGTCTGGTGACGCATTTGTTAGATCGGTTACTGCTGATATAATAGCAGGGTATCCAAATTTAATTCAGTTTGGGCGTGGTGTTGTAGTCGGCGCACGAGCGATGGGACACGGCATCTCCAACGTAGCGATGAATTGGGGACTTTTCTGTACGACCATTTCACGAATGTATCGTATCATTAATCCGGTAAAATATCAAATCTCCGACATTGCTGCGGTCGGAAAAACATCCAGAAAACGGGACCAACGACGACTGAAGAGAATCGTTGAACGTGACACAAGTGAACCCTTCCGCAAATTGCAGCAGATTTCAATGCTTGGACATCAACAAATGTTAGCGTGCGAACCATTCAACGAAAAATCATCGACGTGGGCTTTCGGAGCCGAAGGGCCACTAGACTACCATTGATAACAGCACGACACAAAGCCTTACGCCTCCTCTGGCCCCGTCAAAACAGACTCTGGTCTGTTGATGACTGGAAACGTGTTGGTATGGTCGGACGAGTCTCGTTTCAAATTATATGGAGCGGATGGACGTATCCGGGTATGGAGACAACCTCATGAATACATGCACCCTGCAAGTCAGCGGGGAACTGTTCAAGCTCGTGGAAGCTCTTTAATGGTGTGGGGCGCATGCAGTTGGAGTGACGTGGGACCCATGATCCGTCTAGATACGAATCTGCCAGATGACACGTACGTAAGCATCCTCTCTGTTCACCTGCATCCATTACTGCCTTTGTGCATTCCTACGGACTTAGGCAATTCCAGGAGGACAATGCGACACCGCACACGGCCAGAATTGCTACGGAGTGGCTTCAGGAAGATTCTTCTGAGTTTAAACACTTCACTGGGCTCCCCAGACATGAACGATATTGAGCATATCTGGGATGTCTAACAACTTGCTGTTCAGGAGGGACCTCTACGCGCTCGTACTCATACGGATTTATGGACAGCCCCACAGGATTCGTGGCATCACTTCCCTCTAGCACTACTACAGACATTAGTCGAGTTCACGCCACGTCGTGTTGTGACACTTCTGCGTGCTCGCGAGGGCCTACACGAAATTAGGAACTGTAGAATTTTCTTTGGCTCTTTAATGTACTATACCGCTTGAAATAAGATAAATTAACAAGGTTGCACGTTATTGTGTCAGTAACTGAAAATTCTGGGAAAGCGCTGCTTACTACCCTTATAAGATCCTAAATTTGATTTATCACGAAATTTTGCCATCTATCTTTTGAACTAAAACTTTATAATATGGCAGTTTCCACAATATCTTTATGTTGCGATAACAAGATGTTGCTGCCTGTGGTAACCACTATTTTACTGTATTTTCTCGGAGATATGAGACAATCGGTTTTCATGAGCCCTCTCTTGTGCCTAGTAAATAATTTTAGGAAATTAATTTTCAATGTAAACCTCCTTCTCCAGCGTTATAAACACTATCTGATCAAAAGTACGCTTACACCCTGTGTAATGCGAAATTGACTACTGGATACCACGAGAGATGGACCTGCCAGTAAGAGAGGAGGCGGGGAACACTGTGTTGTCATCTGAGAAGTAATGGCAAAATGGGCCTGTTATGAGAGCTCAGTGATTTTGAACATGGACCAGTCATTGGATGTCAGCCAAGGAACAAATTCAGCTGGGACTGTCCCCAGCAGGGTTCAAACCGACATAACGCCGAAAGGTGGACACAACTCACAGTAGTCTGTAGTAGGAAGGATTATGATATTTTTGATCAGATAGCGTAGATTTAGGGATAGCTAACACTGTCGTGAATGGAACCACTTGCCAACTTTATGTGCTTCTGCAACGAGTCGTCAAGCACATTTTCTCTAGTATTTCCTCCGACGGGGAGAGCCACGCGAACCGTGACAGGACGCCCGAGACCACTCGGCTACCAGGCTCGAATTTCGTTTTATCAATTTCTTGGAGCTAGGTTCAGTCTTTCTTACGTCGCCCAGTGTCATAGAAAGTAACCTTTCGTTTCCCGTTAGAAACAAAATGATTTTTATAGCGCTATTTTGCATGTCCATTGGATAGAGCGGCTCCAAATCAGTCTAATGCGATATTCGCTTAAGCGGTCGGTATATGTTAACAGGGACAGGAAAACAGGAAGAATAACCAGTAAACCAGCAGCGACTGACAAGGGGACCACGCCTACTCGTCAATCGTCCACATTCATGGTACATTTAGGGTTGACCGAAGAAAAGGACAGCAGTGGGAGCGCCAGATGGCGAAGCGTTTACAAAGAAATGGCCAGGTGCAAGTAGGACTCAAGTGCTGAGAGTTCGTATATACTTAATTATGTGCATAGACAGCGCAGTCAATCCTGGAATCAATAATCCCGACCAGTTTTGCTTGTTATCGACATTGATAATGGCAAAATGTCGGTCCCAGAGATTCCAAGATTTTGTACCGTGTTTTGACTTCAGTAATATAAATGTGACATAAAGCTCGCAGGAGGCAAGCAGTGATTATTATAATAATAATGACTGTTCCCGAGAAAAGAGACTGACGGGAAATGGCGGTTTTGGTGCGGATCGGGCGAAGCAAGAGACATTTATGTTACCATAGTTCCCAGGCAGCGATTGGTGCAGCAGAAAGTGGTCAGACTGGTATTCCCTGTGTCGGAAGGAGGTTGATATATGCAACCATTTTTGTAATTTCAGTTTTTGCGTTACGTACATTGCGAATAGACGACATAATGCTCAACAAGAAACTTCCTGGCAGATTACAAGTGTGTGTAACGAGCTTCCGAGTCGCCTTCTCGTCTATTTGTAGGGGTTTTTCCCTATTCCGTCCGTAGGTCATCAACATGCTTCAGAAATCTTCTTCAGCGATCTCGTCTCATGCTCAGAACGCCTCAACAATCAGGAGGGTTCGCAAATACAGAGCCTAAATAATTAGCGAAATGGGATTGTACTCCGAGTGGCAGCTGATGGACCAAACCTCGAGTGTGCTTTTAAAGGCATCACGAAATTTGTAATAAAGGGCCATATCATTTAGCCACTTTGGCTGTTGAAAAATATGCTCTGTCGGGACGCAATATTACGTCAGGGGATATAGACTCCGGCAGTCATCGCAACAGTAATGCCAGCATGAGCTGCATGAGCCGCCAGCACTCACGGTGCGCATCCGAATCAATGGGTAAGCGTCTCATATGCAACGGGTCATCTGTCAGATAAATCTAGACGCTGACGAGTAGCGAATTTTCCATTCACAGCCACGAACAACGAACACACCATCGTACGTAGGAAAGACATGTTGACTGCACGCTACTCCGTGTTCCAGGGCGCCGTTGAGCGACCAAATTGATGGGTTGCTGCTGTTGGTAAAGACAGTAATAGTGTTTCGAGTTGGGCAACCATGTCGACAGCAGGTCAATCAAGAACTCTCTGATGTGAGCTACTGTTGGTAAAATGTGTCCCACGGATACCGATTGTTGTAGGAAGCGTGGTGTCCCTTCAACTATCAGGATGCCAATCAGACTGGTCTCGGCAGAAGTCTACGTGCGACACTTGAGACAGAGCGCTAGTGCACTGTTATAGACACGAATTGTGGCTAGAATTGGATACAAAACTGGTGGCAATTTACTCATAACAATAGGTATTCCTGCTGTAAAAAGAAATAGTTGAATGTCTAACAAAAAATAAAGAAGATTTCTTCCATTTCTTTTGGCAGCATTACCACATCCAGCAACTGTTGGTTCACTAGTTTGTGGAGCAGCTGGTTTTGCAAAAGCACTAACAGACAAAGAGTAGGTGATAAAGAATTGGCAGAGAAGAAAATATAATTTAGCAAAGGAGAAGAAAGGAACTGGCATAAAAAATTTCCAAAATATTATTTACTTCTATCCTAATGCATTAAGTAGTTTTTATATCCAAAATATTGCTACAAATTATAATATTAAACACTTTCATGATTTTTTATGATTGATGAATTATCTAATAAACCAATAAATATTGGATGTGGAATAGTCAGTTTGGATAAATCTGATCATGCTGATACTTGCTGAATAAAAAATCTGTGTTTGGTTTATTTCCTGGTACTATACAAAAACAAGTACTTAAATATTTGGATGTGACGAAAAATTCTGTCAGACTCATAGAATTTAAAATTCTAATGAAATAATGTGCAGTCATTTGTGTGTATTTCTACTACAGCTGTTGTCAGATAATTATAAGTTTAATGAAATTTTGAATTTAGTAATTGGGCATTATTGGAAATAAGGTGCAGCCTAAATGCTGCTCCAACACCTGCAAGATAAATATAAAAAACGCTTAAAAAATAAATTTGGAGAAAAAAATAATTCGATTGAAAATATAAGGGTTTTCTGTGAAACATTAGAAAAAGAAATAAATTCAAGAACAAAAAAATTTGTCATTAGTTCAACAACCCTCTAAGTGAAGTTTATAATATCTTTGCAGAATCAATAAACAATTTCAAAACGGATTACATAACATTTTTAAAATATCTAAAACTTATATTGATTTTAAAGGCACATGTAACAGATCCTGCAAATGGTTATGATGCAGTTACGAAACAACTCATACAAACTGAATTAGTCGACCCTGTTAGCAAAGTTCAATACTTACATAGTTTAACACAATTCAGTAATTATGTCACTACAAAGCAAAAAGTTACACAGAGTCATACATGTAACTATACCACAACAACATACATGATGAAGAAATACAAACAATAAAGACAAGTTCTACATTTGTTTTGGTAGATGTAATGGAATAGAAAATATAGTACGTCATTGACAATTTAATTTCTTTCATCACTGTAAACGAAAAAAATATACAGTTTCAAATACGATTTCAGGCTTAAAAGAATTATCTTCACTGGTAAGAATATAAATAAAAGATCTGAAATTTGATGATTTTGATATCACATTAAGTGTTTCTGATAGGCTATACAAAATAAGTATTAGTAATCAATCTGTAATCCTGCACAAATAAAATTTTCTACCAGTGAAATTAAAAGATACAGTTGCACCAGTATACATAAAGTCAATTATACTAGGTGAAATAACTTAAAATTTAATAAATTTTTAATCTCTATAAATGGATAACCTTATCTGAACGCAAAAGGCAATTACTGAAAACAGCATTTACTAAAATACATTATCCTCACAGAGTGACAACTGAAAATGGTAGACAGAGGACTGAAAGTCTTTGCACAGTGTGCAAGAATGTTGAGACTAAATTTGGAAAAAAGTAGTTTATGGGATGTAGTCTGAAAACTACTTCAGCAGTTGCTGTCTGAACATTCACAACAAAATAATTAATGAATTACATAAACTGATGAGAAAAAATTTAGAAACAGGAATGTAGTTTCATTTGGTATAGATGACAAATTGGAAGCTGATCTAGTACAAATGGCTTCTGGAAACTTGAGAGGGACCTCAAAAAAGTTAAGTATGTGAATATTTATTAACTATTATTGGTATATTTCAAAATTTACTTGAGCTATTCCAGTTAAAGATAAAATAGATTAAAGTTTGGCTGATATACTTGAAAGAATATTTAAAGTAAGAACACCAAGTTAATAAGAAATTATTCCACAACAAATATTTTAAATAACTCAGGAAAAAATTTAATATTAACAGTTCCTCACCATTTTCACAAAAAAGCATGTGTTTGACAAAGATTTAACAGAAAACTCAAAGGAAAGACGGGGGGAAAATTTGACTTACAAGCCAAATACAAACAGATACATACAGTCATAAAATTAGTTGATGGCTCCAATAACACAAAAATTCAACAATAAAAATAAAGCCAATAGAAGATAAAAATAAAAAATATAAACCAACCAAAACTCAAAATAGGAGATAAAATGAGAATCAGTAAAGTTAAAGAAATATTTAGAAAAGGTTACACAACCAACTGCTCAACAAAAATTCTTGAAATTGGAAGAGTTATTCATTCTGATGAAGTCATATACAAATGAAGGTATTTAATGAAGAAGTGAAAGGACACTTTTATGAACAAGAACTGCAAAAGACAAAATTTCCTGATGTCTGTCTTGTCAAAACAGTCTTAAGAAACAAAGGAAATAAGACATATGATACTGGTTGGGTTTTGATAACTCACATAATTATTCGATTGATAAAATTAAAATTACTTTATAATTTTTTTGCATATAAATGAAATTTGTTATTGAAAATTTGAAAGTACTTCATATTTAATACATTGTTAGTTATATTTACTGTTTTATTAAAGAAAACAGAGTATATTTCATATTAAAATAAAAGTTAATGAAAATGACATTAGCTTAAGAATATTTGATAATTATGAACTTTACTTGATTGCACCAGATGGATTTAGTGAGTTTTGTTTATATGTATAAAGTCTTATAAATGTTATATCAAATTTAATTACAAAAATGTGATGGGGGAATCCACTTTTATTGATGAAGAGTCATTATAACATTAATCATTTGTTCTTGTTTGTAGCCATCCATAACATTAAAATGATTGTCCCAAAAAATAATGTTCAGTCTCTCTCATTCTCTGGCACAAGTTTATTGACTTGGGATAATAATTAAGTCTTAACATACTTCAAAATTTGGATGATTATCTCTAGTACTGTTAAATAATTTTTGCACATTTCTTCTTTGGACTCCAATGAGTTAATAATCATACTTGCAGTAATCACTGAATAATCTTAAAGGAACCAAAGTCAGTCTTAATTTCGAGTGGTTGTCCCATGTGCAACATGTGGTAAAATACTTTCTGTTTCTCTGTTTATTCCTTGCATTATTCCCACAGTATTATCAAATATTCCATTCAAGTTTTGTGTATGATCTTCTCAAATTTTGTTGAAATTTTAGAAGAGAGTTATTTGATCCCAGGACATATCTTTCTTATCTATGAAGATAAATCTTCTTCACAAACCCAATCTCGAAAGTCTTCTGCTGATATCATTATTGATTTCATGATCAATGAATATCGACGGGGGTCAATAATAAAATTTGTGTCAGTATACAAGAGTAATGAATCATTACCCTTAAAATCTTTACACTTTTTCATAGATTTTTTCTAACATGAACTGTATTTCCTTTCTTGAGTTCGTAAATTCCGAAAGTTTAACCATTTAGCTTTAAACCAAGGATTATTATTTACATCAGTAATCATTTGTGTATGTTTATGAATGTATGTAATTTTATTTCTGAGGAGGTCTACAATTGACTGATTTTATGCAGAATAAAAATATACTAAATAAAATATTTTAGGTGAATTCTATAGCAGTCTCAGTCTAAACTTCATCAAGTATATTTTTCCTCTTATCATTTATTTCTTCAGCCATGTCATTCGATCTGTCAAGCAGTTTCTCAAAAAAGTAAGACAGACTGTAGAAGTGAATATTGTACATGTATTTACTTTTATCTACTCTGTGTACCCCAAACTAAGTATTAAGCGCATGTTCTACCGATTCATAATCTGTACTTTCATATTTTCTGACAGAAAAGTTTTATACTTATAACCAGATGATCTTCATGATTCTTATGCAACATAGCACCTACTTTAAAATAATTTTTCTTGGTGTACTGGCTGTATGTGTAGTAAAAGTAATTTGTTCTTCCTCTCTACGACCTCAGAAGTTATATATTTAGCTACCTTTTTAGTTTTATTATAATTGTTGTTGTAATATCTGATATCCTTTATCTTGTAGTTTTAAAGTTTCTTGTAGTTTATATTCACTGTATTTTCTAACTTACTGTAAAACGTTTTCTGTTACCCAATCTTGGAATGTAATTTCATTTTTAATTTTATAATTAATGAATATAAGCAGGATTCACTGATAAAAAGTCTCATGATGAAAGAGTAACTTGGCAGTTGTCTTCCCAGCATTTGCAAACTCTTAGAGTTCAGTAATATCCTTAGCTTTAAACCATAAAAAGTTTTCTTTATCAATTATCACCAATGCTTCTTTGTTATTATAAACAAGTTTGTTGTTATTCTGAAAAATATTTTCAGACTGGATGTGTTTGTTGAATTTATTTCATTGATACGAGGGCAGTTCAATAAGTAATGCAACACATTTTTTTTCTCGGCCAATTTTGGTTGAAAAAACCGGAAATTTCTTGAGGAATATTTTCAAACATTCCCGTTTCGTCTCGTATAGTTTCATTGACTTCCGACAGGTGGCAGCGCTGTACAGAGCTGTTAAAATGGCGTCTGTAACGGATGTGCATTGCAAACAACAGGCAGTGATCGAGTTTCTTTTGGCGGAAAACCAGGGCATCTCAGATATTCATAGGCGTTTGCAGAATGTCTACGGTGATCTGGCAGTGGACAAAAGCACGGTGAGTCGTTGGGCAAAGCGTGTGTCATCATCGCCGCAAGGTCAAGCAAGACTATCTGATCTCCCGCGTGCAGGCCGGCCGTGCACAGCTGTGACTCCTGCAATGGCGGAGCGTGCGAACACACTCGTTCGAGATGATCGACGGATCACCATCAAACAACTCAGTGCTCAACTTGACATCTCTGTTGGTAGTGCAGTCACAATTGTTCACCAGTTGGGATATTCAAGGGTTTGTTCCCGCTGGGTCCCTCGTTGTCTAATCGAACACCATAAAGAGCAAAGGAGAACCATCTGTGCGGAATTGCTTGCTCATCATGTGGCTGAGGGTGACAATTTATTGTCAAAGATTGTTACAGGCGATGAAACATGGGTTCATCACTTCGAACCTGAAACAAAACGGCAATCAATGGAGTGGCGCCACACCCACTCCCCTACCAAGAAAAAGTTTAAAGCCATACCCTCAGCCGGCAAAGTCATGGTTACAGTCTTCTGGGACGCTGAAGGGGTTATTCTGTTCGATGTCCTTCCCCATGGTCAAACGAACAACTCTGAAGTGTATTGTGCTACTCTTCAGAAATTGAAGAAACGACTTCAGCGTGTTCGTAGGCACAAAAATCTGAACGAACTTCTCCTTCTTCATGACAACGCAAGACCTCACACAAGTCTTCGCACCCGAGAGGAGCTCACAAAACTTCAGTGGACTGTTCTTCCTCATGCACCCTACAGCCACGATCTCGCACCGTCGGATTTCCATATGTTTGGCCCAATGAAGGACGCAATCCGTGGGAGGCACTACGCTGATGATGAAGAAGTTATTGATGCAGTACGACGTTGGCTCAGACATCGACCAGTGGAATGGTACCGTGCAGGCATACAGGCCCTCATTTCAAGGTGGCGTAAGGCCGTAGCATTGAATGGAGATTACGTTGAAAAATAGTGTTGTGTAGCTAAAAGATTGGGGAATAACCTGGTGTATTTCAATGCTGAATAAAACAACCCCTGTTCCAGAAAAAAAATGTGTTGCATTACTTATTGAACTGCCCTCGTAAATGTAGTTCTTTTTCCGTTATATGTTAGACCTCCCTTGTGAAGGGGTCTGGAAATTTTCTATAGTTTATTTTATCTTCTTCCTGTTTAAGAATACAGTGGTCAGTTTTTCTGTCATCTGTTAAATCCCAGTAAGTAATATTTCGTTCTTGAATCCTCTTAATATAAAACTTCAGATCTAACTTTCGATTTCTTTAGCAATGTATCTAAAACTGTTTGATTAGAGATCTTAATTTCTTTTTCATGAAATGTGTATTGTACTAAAAACTAGTAAACGAATTAAAAAATACATAGTAGAAGTGCTAGTGACTGTAAAAAAATTAAGAATGTAAATACATTGTCTATACAGTTATCAAGGATGCAGCAACAACAAAGGGGATTCATTAGTTTATATATATTTTTATTCAGAATAGGGAAAATGGAATTCAGTGTACCTGAAGCTAGTGCATAATTTTTCCTAACTGTAATAAATTTTTAATCTGTATGAGTGGGAGCTTCCATAAAAGTATATGTGAAGTAGAGAAAGCAATTGATAAATTTTATTCACTCATATATACCAGGGATAAGCATTCATATATTGGTAAATGATGTGACAAAGTCATCACAGAAATATGTTCAGTAATAAACACATTCTTTATGTATATGGAAAACTTATTGCATCTAAATATTATGACAATCATTTAAAACGAATTTCAAGTGAGGAGCGTTCTATAAAATTGTTATTCATGAAAAATGGTGAGTATAATAATTCTACTAAAACTGTAAGGACAAACTCAAGTAGATGCTAGATTTGTCAACAAGACATAGAGGGTGTCCAGGCAATGGGGATGAATCTTGAAGTGCTATAGAACATACAAAATTTATTATTGTTACAAATGCATTCTGTAGCAATGTTGAAACACATGACCTTACACTGACCTTACGACTTATCTTAGAAGCTAGATTAAGGAAAGGCAAACCTACGTGTCTAGCATTTGTGGACTTAGAGAAAGCTTTTGACAATATTGACAGGTTTACTCTCTTTCAAATTCTAAATGAGGCAGGGGTAAAATACAGGGAGCAAAAGGCTATTTACAATTTGTACAGAAACCAGATGGCAGTTATAAGAGTTGAGGGGCAGGAAAGGGAAGCTGTGGTTGGGAAGGGAGTGAGAAAAGGTTGCAGCCTCTCCCCGATGTTATTCAATCTGTATATTGAGCAAGCAGTAAAGGAAAGAAAAAAAATTCGGAGTAGGTATAAAAATCCATGGAGAAGAAATAAAAACTTTGAGGTTCGTCGATGACATTGTAATTCTGTCAGAGACAGTAAAGGACTTGCAAGAGCAGTTGAATGGAATGGACAGTGTCTTGAAAGGAGGATATAAGATGAACATCAACAAAAGCAAAACGAGGATAATGGAATGTAGTCGAATTACGTCGGGTGATGCTGAGGGAATTAGATTAGGAAATGAGACACTTAAAGTAGTAAAGGACTTTTGCTATTTGGGGAGCAAAATAACTGATGATGGTCGAAATAGAGAGGATATAAAATGTAGACTGGGAATGGCAAGGAAAACGTTTCTGAAGAAGAGAAATTTTTTAACATCGAGTATAGATTTCAGTGTCAGGATATCGTTTCTGAAAGTATTTGTATGGAGTGTAGCCATGTATGGAAGTGAAACATGGACGATAACTAGATTGGAAAAGAAGAGAATAGAAGCTTTCGAAATGTGGTGCTACAGAAGAATGCTGAAGATTAAATTGGTAAGTCACGTAACTAATGAGGAGGTATTGAATTGAATTGGGGAGAAGAGGAGTTTGTGGCACAACTTGACAAGAAGAAGGGACCGGTTGGTAGGACATGTTCTGAGGCATCAAGGGAACACAAATTTAGCATTGGAGGGCAGCGTGAAGGGTAAAAATCGTAGAGGGAGACCAATAGATGAATGCACTAAGCAGATTCAGAAGGATGTAGGTTACAGTAAGTACTGGGAGGTGAAGAAGCTTGCACAGGATAGAGTAGCAAGGAGAGCTGCATCAAACCAGCCTCAGGACTGAAGATCACAACAACAACATGCAAGTGTATTAAGTAATTTCTCCCATTTATGTATGAAAAATTATTGCCTCCAAGGTCGCATGGCATCAAGCAGTGGGTTCATTGAAGCATATCTGTGGGATGCCATTAATAACCCTTTTAATTTCATCCTTCAATTGATATGTTATTTGTGGTTTGTTCTCATACACTTTTGATTTCATAAACCTCCACAAAAAGTCACAAATGTAAGATTGCATGATCTGGCAGGTCAATTCTGGTTTGCTACAAAAAGAGGTAATTTTTTGAGGAAACTTATTTTAGTGGAGATAAAGCAATTAGAACTAAAAATTATAGCTATCAGCCATTTTGTACAATGCCCACTTAGTAGCTTCCCAGAAACAGTTTATCTGAAAGAATTAAAGAAAGCTTACTTCTCATATTTATTCTGTACAAATAAAAATGAATATCGAATATTATTGAGTTAACAGTATGAAATCAAAGAAAGGTAAGTATTTCTCAAATGGCATAGCCAAAAAGTTAAAGAAAATCATGTGTTCCATATGAGGATTGAGATTAATGAATACTGTAATTCTGATGTAGATATATTGCTAAGAAGTTGTTTAGAGCTAAGGAAACAATTCCTCGAGACAGCTAATTTGCATCCATTCTGTTATTTAACAATTGCTGGATGTTTTACATACATGTACAGATCTAAATTTTTGCCTGAAGGAAACACTGTTGTACTGGATAAAGAACAAAAAGAAAATAGTAGTAAAAATCCACATCTGGGTTTAATAGTTTAAACAATAATAATATTCAACATGCTTTTAATGGTGATGACATAGATATAGCTGGCGAAAAGTAGATGGTTTTGATCAATAAACCAATACTATTTATTAATACCATGGCTGTTTTTGGTGTGACTGTTATAAGAAAGATTGGTTTAAAGGTGATACAATTAACAACAAGAATACAGGAGCAATGGATGATCTATATCAAAAAACTTTAATAAGAAGTAGTGTTATACAAAATGCTGGATTTAACTTAGTTTTAACGTAGTGGAAATGTGCTAATATGATTGGCATTGTATAAAAAGTAAGAAATTAAAACACTTACCTGAAGTTGTGAAACAACTGAATCCAAGAGATGCTTTTATGGTGGTAGAACAAGACAATAAAATTGAGAGATAAAGCGGATGGTGTTAACACACAAAAAATATTTTGCTTAATGCAGTTTTTATCCGTTGTGCAATACACTGCTAATTATTTTCAGCGACATGCTAGGAACATGCAGACTGAGATATCATGCTAGGAAATGGTGTGAATCTTTAAGATGTAAGGTATTGGCTCCCAGAGGCTTGTGTCGTCCTGTTTTGCGAGTATGAATAAAGATCGATAAAAATTAAAACTATTGTTTCTTCTGTGTGTCAAACATGGAGAAAGAAAATATATAAATGTAATCACAATAATTATCAAAGGAGTTTTATGGAACTTGGAAACTGATGAAGTAAGTAAGCTACAGAAGAACGATACAAAATTTTAGATGTCTATGAATTGAGAGAATTTAGAAATAAGAGCAACATGTTTAAAAATTACATAAAAGACTTATAAAAATAAAATTAGAAACTGGTTCCAAGAACTTAAAGCCACTGAGAAGAATATCAAAGCAGTTGAAGAAGTAATGGCTATTAACTTAGATCGCAGTAGAACAGAAGAAAATCCTCGAAAGCATATTGTTGCTAAGATATGTCCAAATTCAGTTTGGTGAAAATTTGGACAACGACAAATTATGAGTAAAACGGAGTATGTGACATGTTTACAACAATGTTATGGGAGACTATTAGTTAAGAGAACAGATAATACAGACATAATTTTTTTAATGAGCATGTGGTACAGATGAAGTACAATTTCAGGGATTATTATATGGGAAATAATACATCTACAAATACTTTTGTAGCATCATTCACTACATCAAATGCAAGGCTCAGTTTATATGACATGTTATATAAGCTAGGAAATACTGTTGCATATTCTGGTATGGATAGTGTAGTATATACTGACAATGGTGAAAATACTGTGGAAACATGTTCTATGCTAGGTGAATGGACTGATGAATTAGGGGATAATAAATAGATTAGAATATGTGCTTTGACTGGACCAAAACGATATTATTTTGTGAAAAATGATGAAAGCACAGAGATGAAATTAAAGGACTTGATTTTAAACTATAAAAATATTCAAAAGCTGAATGTGGAATCTATGATAAGATTAACTGAAAGGCTCCCATTTATCTAATGCACCTAACTGTACAGTCAGAGCAGTAAATTTGGTATATGCCATTGTTGTGAAGTAAGTCTTCCATTGTGTTAGAATCTTACATTAAAAGACTAGTAATGAAGGTTACGATTTAGACACGACGCGTATATTACGTTTTCGAAAACATTGTCATCTTTATATGAGACTTAAGCGTAGATATCACAATATAATCCATAAAGTGGACTCTGTACTGATACACATGGTTATCATTCGGTGGGACAACTTTAGGGATGCTGGAAGTAACATGGTAGTTCTGCCCAAAAATAAACATTACTGCCACAGAAAATAGCGCGATACTGACAACATAGGGCATAGCCAGAGAAGCAGTCGATTGGCATCCTTCTGTTCCTTCCCAGCATGTGTATTAGTCGAACGTGTGGAGGCTTCCAACACATTAATACTCTCCATTTAATAATTTCAATTATTAACCTTACTTTATATTAAGCACTGAAAGTAACTTTCATCCGTCTTGAAAACGATGACATTTACGAATTGCAGCAAGACTCAGCACAACCAGGAGCACCTCCGAAGATGTCCAATGTAGCTTTGGATGATACGTCAGGGACAGAAGAGTTCCATGGACCACAGCCATACAACCCGAAAGAATTCTCGGCAGTTGTAACATCCAGACATGAAAGCTTCATTGTATGAACAGGCAAGTAGTTTACTACAGTCATACTCCTGCGCTCTTCTGGAAAATGATATCTGAAGACTGATGGTAAAGGAAGGGTACTCAGTCAACAAGAATACATCTGCAGTAAATCATTCGCTCATTGCCAAGGCGTTGACATTGGAAGAAAATAGTTCAAGATCAAGAACAGATAGCACTTCGCTGGGAATCTTAATAGGTTCTTACTTGCCCATCTGAAGCAGATATCCTCACTTATGACGCCATATAACGCCCCCTGACTCTTTCAAAGCGTACTTTGGACCATACAAAGCTATTTCAATTTCAGACATATCTTCCTCAATTTTGTTACACTGCACCACTTTTAATACATACCTGTCATTCTTGGTTTTCCTGGTTTTCGTATCAGAATTCCAAACAACATTTATACATGGCCAAAATGTGTCTGCAGGTCTGAAAATACGACGAAGATAGCTTGTTTTTTTTCTTTATTCTTTTTGCTGTTGCTTACTGTGTGGTATGATGAATTTCTTCTATCTTACATGTGCCAAATACTAATGCAACGTTTTTGTGTTTTTTTATGTAGATGGTTTGCAATATCACACTGATCGACAGTCATACTATTTATCCATTTGTATTATCTATGGCAATATTGTATTAATCCTCTACTAAACAGTGATAAGCCGTTTGCTGCATAACAGATTTTAATTCCTACACCTTAAGCTGATTTTATTACTTAGGAGATCATCTCATCAATTCCATGTGATTCGTTTTCCTTTTAATGAATCAATGCCCTGTCGAACATTGACACACATTACTGTAACATGTATTACGGCCTTCGCCTGATCGTCCCTTATCATGCACGGCTCAGTTGCTGGAAATGGCGACTCAATGCATCTCTGATACATACATATCATTCAACAGTTCTTTGCTGAAATAGGTTTCCCATCTACTCTTGGAAGGTTAGCAACTTTGATATTTACATACTCGAATATTTCTAATCCTCAGGTACCCAACACAGACATTTAACATGATCGTTTGTCTTTAAAATTCTCTGTACATCCTTTTCATCAACCATGCGACTTTGACACTGCCGTTTAGCCCTGATTTCGGGGAAGGACTATAGTGCTAAGCTATTTAATTTCACTTCGTCATTACAAATTTGTGAACTGAATCTATATATACACATCTGCATTCCACATCTTTTCCAATCATGACGTGGCTTTGTGACGTGTCCATTTTAGTCGTGATATTTTTCTGATATTCTATTATCTCTTTCGAGTTTGAAAAAGTGTATTTTGTGCTGCATATTTATTTTGATATAGTTTACTCCCGCAATTGAGCACTTGAACCAGTCCATACGTACTTAAGTCTGCCAAGTAGCGATTTGGGTCTTCAACGTTCTCTCCCATTCCAAAAATTTTTCTTTTCTGTCCTAGCTGGCTGCCTTTTCTAGATCAGTTATGTATCGTGGTTTGCGCTTGACTGTTTTTAGTTTTAGTCTCATGTCTCTGTTGCTCAGCATCGTCTTTTCGTTCTTTCTGTTTTGAATTTTCTGCTTTGTTATATTTGACTTTCCTAAATCATTGTAGATGTCTTTGAACGAGTTGTTCTGGGTTTTACTTTTCGAGATTTACTAGAAAAATTGTTTCTGTACTTTCGATTTTGTTAGGCTTGATATATGGCAGATAGAGCAATCTTCATATTCGTATTGTATCTATTAGTGATACACTTTCCACCTACACTACTTTGAAAGGCAGCAATCGCCACTGGCCATATGTTTGATGTTTTTCGTTGATAATTGTTCTGATGGTTCCTTCGTCTGTCTTCTGTAGTTTACCTATTGGTGATTTGGTGTTCGAATTAAATAGTGCTTCGTTTGTATATTTGCTTCAACGAGAAGCTGTGTTTGAATATGGCATTCATTCACAAAGATTTTTCTTCTAGGTTGGCTAGATGTCCCGTTAACCTTGTTCCAATTTATTGGTTCTACTCACTTTTCGGATCCTAGTTAGAGTGGCATGTTATGTTTTGACCTAGATATTTACAGTCTTAATTTCGTTGTTACTGTGCAGAGAAAAGGTGGTGGTTCAACCTAGATGGTTGACATCACTTCAGTTGTCTCGAACAAAATTTGGAAACCAACTATTCTTGCTATTTTCTCAAATACTGAAGTTTAGACTCTTTCTCATTATTTTCCATTGGCAATTGTTAATAATTAAGTTTATTATTTTTGTCGAACTTTGTGTATTATACCTATTCCATACATTTCTTAGCTTAATCGTAAATATTCTTGTAAGATTACCTTGTTACTTATGTCCATATATGTATGTGTGTACTTTCTTGTACATAATTATAGATTTTAACCTTCACTGAAGCAATAAAAATGTGAATTGGGTAATAAAATTTTAACACTAGATTATGCCAGTTGTTCCCATCCTAATTACAGGAAATTCAGTCAAGATGTCATTGTGAACTTCTTGTAAATATACCCTCTCTTCATCATCAGGATTTTCTAAGGGATGTGTAACAAATGATTGATCAAAAAAATATTATGGTGACAGCCATGTTATTCCTAACTGGTTTTTATTTAAAACTTTTTCTTACTTCTAGTAGACTGTCAGGATTAGTACTCCCCCAACTGCACTGCAGAATACGTTTGTATCAGAAAATAATAATGTCCTAAATTTTGTTGTATTTATTCTTTTGTACATTTTCTCATTATTTCCTGGCCTATTACAGTTTTATTGCCCCACCTCTTCCATAAGATTAAGCGAACATGCACTGGACTTACCAAAGAATTAATACAGCATCAATAAAGAAATTACCTTACTTAGACCTGAAACAAAATATTTTGGCATTTGTAGTGCTCCTCTAAGTCACTTAGGACTGGATGCAGCTTGCTTCTTGGCATTTTAGTCTGTGGGCGCTACTGTTACTAGTTCCATAAGCGACTACATTTTGCAGTGCAATGCAAAGAATGGTACAAAATTCAACACACTATGCCACTAGGTCATGTTAAGATTTAGCTCTTAAATGAATCAAGCATATTTTTCAATTACAAACAAATGTTTGTCATAAGAAAATTATACTGTCTTGACAATTCCAATACAAATAATTTACATTACACTTGATCTTAAATGATGCTACAATTTAATAGGAACAGAGACCTTGAAGAGTAATTCCTACATAACAAACAACGATTGACTCCGAGACAGTGAGTGTTCAATTTTTTCTCAGTGAACAGAGGCACAAATGGAGATATATGAGAAGCTTACACTTTAAAGCAAATGTGTCTGACTCAGTGTCATACAATTTTTCATGAAATAAATTTGTTATCTCATGGATGTAAGTTAATGTTTATATTGGTACAAGTAAGAGAGGGCAGCTACAGTAATTCATTTTGGAATTTGTAATTGACAGTCACAATAGCAAGTCTTTTAGATGCCTCCCTTTATCTATCGCTGCCACAGAGGTATAGAATCAAAATGAAACCAAGGTACAAATTTGAGCTAAACTAGCATGTATAACACAAGAAGTTTTGTGAATAATTTTATAAGCATTATGAGCAATCTTAACTACATGGGGTATGGAATCAGGAAACACTATGGATCTGATGTCTTCTTCATATACTACTAATAATATAAACCAAGCTGCAAATTTTTAGGCTGGCATGTATATGTCATATTAGCTAACTAATTAGCATTTTGTAGTGCTGACCACAGTACAGACGAAATGTTTGAGATAAAATTTATAAATGGACTTAAGTATCAGGAAATAATGATGCATATGATCGTCTAGTGTTCCAAGAGTCAAAATTTACTTAAAACTGAGTTTTTTTCCTGCACTGGAACTTCCATATGTATAAAAGCATAGTTCCCATTTTGTTGGAAACTCCAGTTAAACTGTACATTCAGCATCTCGCCCTATAGGAGTATTACTATATGACAACCCTTTAACAACATACAGGTCCTTCAGGGATGGTGTGAAGAGCAGTGTTAGTTAGTGTTTTAAGAAATGTATTTTAACTACATTATACTCCATTGAATCCCTGTTGCAATGCTACACAGTCATGAAGCTGGTTGCACTAGGATATTTTACACACACACACATGCACACACACAGATATATATATATATATATATATATATATATATATATATATATATATATATATATATGTGTGTGTGTGTGTGTGTGTGTGTGTGTGTGCGTGTGTGTGTGTGTGTGTGTGTGTACCAGCATCACATTGATCTGCTTCAAATATAATGTGATTGTACAACACAATAACTGCAAAGCATGAGTCACTGTTGGGAGGGGAGAGGGAGGGGGGAAAAGCAAAAAGCAGGGCATATTCCATGGGCTATTTACAAGATCCATTGACAAAATATGAAAACATTGAGGCTAAATCACAATCACAGGGCAGAAACGATACTTCCCAAAACACTCTCATTTGAGTCCAGCATAATGCCCTGTGTCTTCAAAATCAGTTGTGATCGATGCATTCATTTGAGCCTGAAGTTTTCTGGTTTTGGTGTGGACCACATCCAATCTTTTTCAGTTTAAAACTGTAGAGAAAGACATGCTCTCGAAATACAGGTATATTTTCAGACTGAGGAAGAAGACTCTTCAAAATAATTTTTGACATCACTCATTTTGGAAAAGATTTTTATTTGTCTTCTGAAGTTTCAAATGACATTTATATACAAAACAAACATATTTACACAGACATGGCTGTGAACATACTGGTTCTGCAAATGTTTGTTGTTTCAATATGCACATCAGTAGGTGGTGTTCATAAAATTAAATACTTCAAACTACTGTTTCATTTCAAAGTGTTGTGTGTTTTTAACATTTAAATATAACACCACTAACTTGTTCACTGTTAATTTTAATTGTAACAAGTTCAATAAAGAAAGATGCCTGGATGCATTAAATTCTTGTATTCCAAGCCAGCCTGGAAAAACTTTTCGATCAAGTCACTTTATTACACTTTCAAGGAACATATAGTTTCACATTTTCATCCCTAGTAATATTCAATAGTTATAGAAAAAGCTAAATTTAATGGGAATATTTCTGTGTATTGCTTTTCAATTAAGGCAAGGCATGTATAAGAGAGACTGTACAATGCTTGATTTACAAATTTTATATTACACGCCCCAAGAAATTATATTAAAGCGAAGTTGTACAACTACATTTTATATTCTTAGACGTACAGTTACACTGACAAGTGCATAACGTTTCAAAGCTCTCCACTTGTTACACAAGGTCCTAACTGTGATGAATACTCAAACAAAATGACCATGTTAACAAAGAAATGTGTAGGTTGCTACCATGAAGATAGGACTGCTACATTAAATGCACTGCATGTGCTATAGATTTCATCATTTATTAGTTTTTCACCTTTATTGGATCTTATGTACCCTCATACTTTACAAAAAATTTTGGTGATCATTTACACAGCAACTAAGTTACCAATCTAATGACTGACTATATTTTATTAAAACTAAAAGAAATTATGTCCAAATTGTCCAGAAATTGAAATTTACATTTTCTGAACTTAGAATGAAACACGTACACGCAGGTGCTGACTTGTTACACTGACAATATTAATTAACCATTTGTATTTTGAAACAAATTTTGTGATAAGATCAGTAAGAAATTACAGTCACCTAAAATGGCAGAAAGATTTGGAACTAACATTCCATCAACAGCGAGGTCATTAGGTAGAGAAAAAGCTTGTCTAAGACCAGGTAGTGAAGCAAGTCTAAAATGCCTTACTCAAAGAGACCATCTCTGCATTATGATTAACATATTCTAGTACCTTAACCAGTGCAGTAACCCATTTGAAATTTACTATCTACAGACTCAGGATTTTGTTTAATTTGATGTCAGCAATGCTTCATTTTCCTTAAAATGGAAAGTCAGTGTATGACAGGCCTTAGTGCACACTCTCAGCGTAACTGGTTGCTGCAGTTTTGGAACATTCACACTTTATTTTTTACTAAAAACTGAAAGATATTAGTGCTAATACAGCAATAATAACCATTTTACAGCTATTTATACAGCAGCTACCATAGAAAGACAAATATCAAAATATAATAATATGGACACGAGCTAAAGGAACTAAACATTGCCAACCAGGATGAAATTACAACCACAACTCAATATGACTTGATTATTTGTAATAAATAATTGTTCTAGTCCACTTTAAAAATAATCACTCAATCTAGGAGAAATATAACCAAAAATCATTAAAGCACAGAAAGGATAGTGATCAAACAATATAGAAAAGAAGGAAGGAAATTGTCTTCTTTGCAAAAAGATGAGAGGCACATATATCCACATGGTGATAAGTATGAGGATGGTGTACACAGACTGCTCCATTTCTGACTCAGTAGGTTTTCATAAACAGTTAAATGAAATGCAAGAAAGAAAAATTATAGCTTTCATTAATGAACTATGCAGTGCTTCTTGTAAATCTATTAAGAATTTATCACAACCTTTTAATACTAGATAACATCTGTTCCTGGAGCTTTCCATACCCCATGAAGGCTTCCTTTTTGCACTGTCATGTTTACCTCAATAGCTGTTTAACTTGAATATCAGAGAGTTATACATGTATGAAGAAGATGTGAATAGTCGGAATGAAGAAAATATCATTGAAATTACATGTATATATTATTTTTGCACAAAAATGTAGAAAAAATGATAAGTATCGTATCACTGCACCTGATTTTCAGGTGTAATATCATTTGATATATATTATTCTTTTGTATCTCTTTAATGAAGGTATAAAATTACAGCAGATCCTTTAGACATTGTGGCCTGCTAATGGGCCGCTCCTGTTACATGCCTTTAGAGGTGCATGATAACAGCTATTTAAATTTCTATGTGGAAGATATACATTTTATGGACTAGTCTAAAACTTTCCATACTTGCGTATTACACATACACAACAACATTCATTTTCAAATTCACATACTCACACAAAAGTGCATTGTAGTGACTTTCCATTCATCACAAAATCCTCATCAAACTCTGTAATACAAAATATTTCAAATTCAGGTTTTTGGAAGAATACATCAACATAACTTTTAATTTCGATAAAACATCCTACTTATTTACATATAACCATTTCAGTATAAAGTTCCATAGCAAAAGTTTACTTGCCTCTGATATAATTAGTCGTTTTGTGTACTTTATGCACAATTTCCCTGCTCAGACAGGGTCCATTTACTTATTGGGAAACACTCCAGTTAACGTTCAGTAAACAACACATTTTGCGTTGGAAAGAAAAATACCTGTCGTTGCTCACAAGGAACGTTGCATTTTTGATTCACATGTTATTCTTTAAATTTAATGAACCTACAACACTCTCACACCTGCTACTGTAAAGCCTTTCCACACACTTTACATGCCACCATGACGCATCTAAATCTTGTATGTTGCCAGTTACGTTATAAGACATCATATTTTACGGATTTAGTTGGTGGTTCGTAATTAATTTGTCCCTGTACAATAACTAATGCTGATGTTCGTCATTTGCAAAGTTTATAGGTCGCTATCTCGCTTTTATTTCTTCCTACTTCAGCAATATTTGGGACACACAATTCACACATGTTACCTAAGTTAGAATATTAAATATCACATCGTATTTATTCTCTTAGAATACTTTACACTGTATTATGTATTTGCATTTAACTTTCAGCAAACATTATTTTATTGGAATCCATTCAACGAGATGTTTCTCAGGGCGCCACTAAGACATTATCGTTTGCTATCAACTTTACAGCAGTTATCCTAAGGATTGAATTTTTAGTGTACTTGCTTACACGAAGAACAGTGTATGTAATAACTTTTCTTGCACAGCAAAATGTGTGATGTGGTAGGATAATTAGCACCGCTCGATCTCAGTGCATACCTTAGTAACAACGAATGTCCATAACAAGCGGTAGCAACTTAGGCGTTTTCCAGAAATGAAAACCACGTGAAACGACTTGTACAAAAATACAGATCAAATTCGTAACCTCTTACTTCTACGTCAGATCACTTAACAAGAGTCATTAAGTATTATGTGGCTTGTTATTTTATGCTCTCTTAGCATCTGATCACAGTGAAAGAAGTTAAACGTGAAGGATATCCTTGTGCATTATGGACGTAATCATCATTCATATTTGTATGCTCAATAGCTGGCGCAGTCTTCGAAATTTATTGTTACTGAATATCCTCCGGACGAAGTGCTTGTAGTGGTGAATACTTCCACGTAAGGGTGGCACTGTCACAGCTCACCGTACAGCTTAATTCGTCCACACCTCTTATTCAACGTTATTTTTACCCGCATCGTAGATCACTGAACGATTCGGTTCCAGTGTTACACAAAAAGCACGCCAGCGATTTGCTGCAAATAGGAGATCGCGGCGATATCAGATTAGAGGTCAGGTCGACGTTACGTCGCCTGGACGACCGTAGTGTCAGTCGGAGCAGCGACGTCAGTTGGGTGGGAAGCTAGCCTGTCAGCTTCGAGGCGATTACTTGCGGAACGAGGAGACGCGGCTCAGCTCGTGCACGACGTCGTAGTGTCCGCCCAGCGGGTGGCACACGTCCCTGTGGAAGTGCCGCCTCGGCGGGGGAGGCGGCAGCTCCCTGCCGGGGGCGGCGGAGGCGGCGGCGGCAGCGGCGGCGGCGGCGCGGTGCGCGGCGGCCACTGCGGCGGCGGGCGCGGGGGCGGGCACGAAGAAGACGCCCGCCCGGGGACCCGGGGGTGGCGCCCCCGGCTGGCCTGCCCCCGGCCCGAACAGCTCTAGCTACAGCTCCGTCACCGGGATCGGCTTCAGCTGGTGCGCACCGCCCGCCACCGTCGGAGGTTGGTGCAGCCCCCTCACCATGTACTCGTCGTCCGACGAGAAGGTCTTCTGGTACTCGTGCTCCTTGGCCTGGCGCTTCTTCTTGAAGCGGTGCTCCTTGAGCGCGGCGCAGAGGCGGCGCCGGTAGTGGCAGGCGAGCCCGACGAGCACGGCGACGAGCGCCAGGCAGCCGCCGCCCACCGCCCCCAGCAGCGCCTGCCTCCGGCTGGCCGGCAGCGCGCAGCCTAGGTCGTCCGCCGTCAGCTGGCGCAGGTGGCGATCCCGCAGGTGCGCGGGCGAGGCGCACGTCACCTGCACACACCGCAATCATCATGTAAGCTAAGCACAACTTGCGAGCTCTACGATTTGACATCGAACACAACGGAGAAGAACTATCACACTGTTCGTCTTAGACTGCAACCTCTTGTATAAAACGCATTGTCCTGACTGATTCAAATGGCTCTCAGCACTATGGGACTTAACATCTGAGGTCATCAGTCCCCTACAACTTAGAACTACTTAAACCTAACTAACCTAAGGACATCACACACATCCACGCCCGAGGCAGGATTCGAACCTGCGAGCGTAGCAGCAGCGTGGTTCCCGACTGAAGCGCCTAGAACCGCTCGGCCACTCAGACCGGCTAATGTCCTGACTGACTCACCCACTCATCGACCGATCATCGATCAGCCCAAAGTACTAACAATAGAAACATGGAATTTGCAGAGGGTGTATGTCTCACACTGTAGTCGTTGTTTAAGAAGGGATTTGCCAGCGCTAAGGGGTGAAAAAGGGGAGGACGGTTTTTTTTTTTTTTTTTTACACACGTCGCTATTAAAGCAGTTTTGAACCTATACCTTCTAAAATCCATTTAGGTATGCATTATGTTTCACACTGTCAATCATTCCCTGCGTTTATTCCTATCCAACAATATCTGGTTCTAGGCGCTACAGTCTGGAACCGCACGACCGCTACGATCGCAGGTTCAAATCCTGCCTCGGGCATGGATGTGTGTAATGTCCTTAGGTTAATTAGGTTTAAGTAGTTCTAAGTTCTAGGGGACTGATGACCTCAGAAGTTAAGTCCCATAGTGCTCAGAGCCATTTGAACCATTTTTGAGCCCAACAATGTCTCTGTTCCTCAGCAATTGTCAACCAGTATACGTAGAAGTAATTTCGAGAGTATCGTAATGGATTGTTTAAAATATAGAGGGTACAACAAAAAGATACTAACAAAGTTGTAGAGGGTGTCTTGTTGGAAAAACTGGTTCAGGATAGGAAGCCATACACATAAGCGTCACCCAGCAACGCTACAGAGAGACATATTTATGAGGGCGAAGCTTGCCTCTAGACCAACCCTTCGGTAGCAAATGTGCGTTTGTAGGCTGACGCTGCGCTTGGCGTTCTCTACGATGTTGCTATGACAGGCAAGGTCGCATCCGACACCATATAACGTCCGAAATACTGTCAGTTCAATCAAGAGAATACACCCTAGCAGAAAGGAATGAAAGAGGAATAGAGTTCAAAGTCCCGTCGACAGCGCGGTCATTAGGGACGGGGTACAAGCTCGCATTGCGAAAGGATTGGCAAGGAAATAGCCGGTGCTCTTTTTGAAAGGAACGATGCCGGTGTTTGCGTTGAGCGATTAAGGGAAATCACACATGACTGCAGTCCGTCAGCGTAAAAATTCCCTTATTAGGACGTTACCTACCGACAAAGGTAACCGGGCAGTGAGGAAACTGAGGGATTGAAGTAGTAATTACTGAAACGCCCTCCTGTCCAAGCAAGTACACACTGTGACTTCCATGTCGTGTCACACATGTGGATGGAACTCATTTCAGGGTGAATGAGGAGCTTATAACAATCATATCTGGTTACTTGGCAGAAATTTGAGATACTCACTGGAGAAACATTGAAGGTTGTATAGTGACCAAACGGGGGCATATCGAAACAAATGTGTGAACTGAGCAGACACTACAGTCTTCTAATACTATACTGAGACTTTTACACTTTGTCATGCTCGTTGTACATGAGCCGGCCGGGGTGCCCGAGCGGTTCTAGGCGCTACAGTCTGAAACCGTGTGACCGCTACGGTCGCAGGTTCGAATCCTGCCTCGGGCATGGATGTGTGTGATGGCCTTAGGTTAGTTAGGTTTAAGTAGTTCTAAGTTCTAGGGGACTGATGACCTCAGAAGTTATGTCCCATAGTTCTCAGAGCCATTTGAACCATTTTTTGTACATGAAACGAAAAATAACGACAAATGACGTTTCAGGAACATAATGACGAATTAAAGTCGAAAACAGATGTGTGCGTTTTTTTTTTGTTTTTTTTTGGGGGGGGGCGGGGTTTGTGCCGGACTGTATCGGTCCACATGCCTACTTTTAGCAGCACATTATACTATGAACAATCATTAATGTGACGTAACGATACAGTGTGCACTCGAAGATGCGAATTTGGCGCGATACTGTTCTCTCATAATAATATATTTTCTAAATAATCATTTTCACCGATCTCGTCTTTTATTCATCACGACGTTCTGGACATTCGAGTGAGTTACCTAGCACAGTGTGTACACAAAAGAAGTTTCAGTTGTGAGAATACATAAATACGCAAAAGGGTCGCAAGCCTAAAGTCAGCTGACGGTTTATGGCCTCAAGTACATTGGCCTTCCTGGTACTGGTTTTTGCTGCTTTATACGGTCCGTAGTCACCACTGACCGCTTTGAAGAAAACGTGCCGACTCTCTGCCGCTTTCCTTTCCGTCCCTTTCATTGTTCCAGCGGAAGCGGCATTCATTCCTTCCTTGAAACGACCGCAATCAGCTTACAAAGGAGAGCACATGAAAATGAATCTCCATTCAGGTGATAATGCAGGTAATTTAGTCAGCACTCCCAGCCGTGCGCCGGCGCGAGCTGAAGAGTGTCTGTGAATGAGGCGCAGCGCGGCCCGGCGGGCAGCCATTGAAATGCGGCGACGCCTTCGGCCGCCCAGACGCCGCCTGCGTGCGTCGCTTGTCAACGCGACGCCGCCTCGCCGGTGCTTGACACATCATTTGTACCCCACGGACGAAGCCAAATACTCCAGCAGGACTACGTGGAAGCCCGGTGGGAGCGAAACTTCGAAACACAGTGTGCCAACCCCCTCCTCCCCTTCCAACACTCTCAGCATCACTTATTCGTCCGTGACCTGCAACTACTGCGCTGGAGGGAAGTCGCTACCGTGGTCTGAATAAGCATCGGTAATAACCTATCCGGCAGTGCCAGGTGACCTACTTGCTCTGGTGCCCGCCTTGACCACTAGTCTTGGATTCAGAAACAGTTTGGCAGGCGTCCGGACAACAGAAATCCGAGGGAGACGGCTGACTCAGTCATCGAAATATTGTACGTAAAATGAAAACAAAAACTCGACAGAATACCCAGGATCAGACCATTGATGATTCAAAAATAATTATACCTGCGCTAATTAATTCAGATTTAGCAATCGTCACCCTAATGAAGATCCTCCCTTTTGTAGTGATTATGCCCCTGACCGGAGACTGGACATAAGAGTTATGTGGTGTATGTATGCCTAGTGCGTTGCCTATAATCTGGTCATCTGCTCCGTATGAGAGGAGGTGAGGCCCGGCAAAATTAAAGTTCCCGATTCGCTCCTAATTTATCTGTCTAAGCGTAGAGACATTTATTCTTCACATTTCCAGCCGGCTAGAGTGGCCGAGCGGTTCTAGGCGCTACAGTCTGAAACCGCGCGACCGCTACCGTTGCAGGTTCGAATCCTGCCTCGGGTATGGATGTGTGTGATGGCCTTAGTTTAGTTAGGTTTAATTAGTTCTAAGTTCTAGGGGACTGGTGACCTCAGCAGTTAAGTCCCATAGTGCTCAGAGCCATTTGAACCATTTTTTTCTTCACATTTCCTCGTTGGAGATTATTCTATCAATTTACTGGGGTAGGTGGTATGTAGCAAAAGCTGCCTTTTAGTTCGGAGAAATCTCAGTGTCTATGAGCCTACGAATATTAAAGAATGCCTAGCGTTGCCGGGAAACTACAGCGAACATTTTGTCTCTAGCAAAAGTTGTTCCCCATGACGTGTTCTACCACCCCTAGACAATTTGATGCAAAGACTTTGAAATATGCTGTATAACTGAGAAATTGTGTACTCAGTTTTGGTAGTATTAATATCATCTCTTTTGAGAACCGAAGTGAAAACTCTTTAGTCTCATGTAAATGTGTGGTGTCTGTTCTTTGGGACACGTCACAAAAAACCAACACCACTCGAAATCCGCAGCTGCGGTACATATTACGGAAAGTGAAGGTGGTAGTTGGAGAAAGGAAAGGAAAGGGCAGGAATTAAGATACGTATCAGCTTCAATGGGACTTCATGCCGAATCACTGGCGACGAGTGGAAATGTGTACCGGACCGGGACTCAGACCCGGATCTCCTGTTTACTAGGCCGCTCCGTTAAACATTGCTCCATACAGACACGGTGTTTCTTGCAAAAATGCGCGGGCTACCTCAGCACGCTCCCCGGCCGACTCACATGTCAGAAAGAAATGACATCATACATTCATATAACAGATTCGCCTACATGTGCAATGAATCGACAACCTTCAGCGCAGATAAGCATTTATGTTCGACCTCCGGCGGGATTCTAAAATTAGCGGGCATGGACGGGAGCTGCGGGCAGGTGGCGCTAGGTGGGGAATGTGAATCGGCCAGAAAGCCTGCCGAGATCGTCCGCGCATTTGCGATAAGGCTAGCATTCATCTCACGCTAGGTGAGGAGAACCCTACGTCATAGTGACGTAACACTACGTCATCGTGACGTAAATAACTTATATCGACTACATGAGTGCGTATATCGATCTTTGCGGTTGTGCCGATAACGTCAAAGCTAAATGTAAATACATGTGTACAAACGAAGTGACAGGAGTTATCTGTTACGCTCATCCCAGGTGAATTAATTATTAAGCTGTAATCCCAATAATTTGGGATGGTATTACGTGTTTCAGGAACATAATGAATGTCTGAACGAAGGAACCATAACGAAAGTAAAAAAAAAAGCTTTTAGTCAATTTCTTTTTAAAAATCCGATGAATCGTGCATAAATCGTGTGGATAGAAACGTGAAATAATTAATTATTAAGCTGCAATCCAAAGAATGTGGGATGTTACTGTGTGTTTCATGATTATAACGAATATCTGAATGAAGGAATCATAACTGTAACAAAAGTGTCTAGGCATTTTTTAGTCCGATTAATCGTGCATAAATCATGTGGATAAAAACGTGAAATAGGGAGAAATTAAAGTGTTTCGCATTTTTATAAAAGCCAGTGAATTGTATATAATTCATGTGGGCAGAAACGTTAAACTGAGAAACTGAAGTTGGAAGTAATTCCGAATGTTGCTGGAAATATTAAACCATCTAGTTCCATTCAAATTTGCCTTCATCTTGTAAATCAACTAAGAACAATGAACAGCGCAGATTCAAGACGCACACAACAGTCGATGTATACAGAATGCACACAACAGTCGATAGGACAGCTCATGAAACTCATGATAACGCGTGCCTACGTCGCGTTGACGTAGGGCTCTCCTCACCTAGCGTGAAATGAATGCTACCCTTGGGATAAACACTGTGTCCGTGTGGCGCAGTGATCAAGACAACTGCCCAGTAAGCAGGGGATCACGGGTTCGAATCCCAGTCCAGCACACACTTTCACTCGTCTCCACTGATTTTGCGTGAAGTCCTGATCCAGCTCATGTCATATTCTTCTTTCCTTTCCTTTCTCCACCTTCAATTTCCTTAATCTTCCCTTTTCGCAAGTAAAAAGATAGAAACAATCTGTTCCATAAATCACGGTTATTCAGCACTTTTAAATGGATTTAATATTAAATTTCATCAGTGCAATCAGTATGGAGTTTACTATAATGTGAATTAATACCTGTGTGAACGAAACAAATAACAAAGTCGCTAGCATATGGTCAGTGGATAAGTACGAAACTGAAGGGAAGGGCCTGTGTTGTTCTGAAGTACTATGAAATGTTCCTTCGGATATCCTAACGGTTCGGCGACAGCTCGCGCTAAGCGAGAAATCCGGGTACGAGTCCCATTCCTGCACTAATTTTCATTATACAGCTGATAGTTGTCCATATTCGCAGCTTCAAATGTATTTCATTTATTTCTTAACATCATTTGTCGCCTGTTACTTACAAGGAAAATACCCCATCACACCCCCTCTCAGATTTAGAGGTGAGATGGCCCGGTGGATAGCACGTCATGACCTGAACACAGATAAAACGTGAAAACAGTATTAAGGTTACTGAACTGTGAAAAAAGAAGAAAAATAGAAACACTGAACGGCCCAAGTTCAAGATGTGCAACGTCAGGCGAAGATGAGTTCCCGCGTCGTCTTAGATATGAGGTCACGGTGCTGGACTGTGAAGGGCGAGACATGTGCTCAGCTCTCCCTTGTGCCCCATACATTTTTTTCAAAAAATTATAAACTGTCCGTCCAGTCATTTACACTTCTGTACGCTGAATTCAAATTTGTGTCTGTGCCGTGCTGTAACGTCCGTTTGCAACAGCGAGTTATTAGAAAGGGGCCTCCAGAAGTACGTACCTCCTATTTCTTCCACGCAAGTACCACATGTCACGACTCTTGTGATCCGCTTTCGAAGTTTTTACTCTGCAATTCCTTTGTTGTAACATAGTTGACACCAGTTTATTTGTTTTTTTCATTTCTGTGAGAGGTCTACGCCGCATCTCGCCCGCCCCCACTGTTCATCACCTTTACTTGCGACGGTAATACATTCTTAACACATGACTCATATTTTATAACCAGTGCACAGTATAGCAGTTGCCAAGGCTACAGAAGGAGAACAGGTATGTCAATGACCTAACAGAAAGTTCATAATTTTGTGAAAAGAAAATGGAGCGCGAGAGAGTTTTAAACACGGATCTCCCGCTTTACTGTCCAACACTTTGACCACACAACCGCGACGCGGAAATTTTTGCAATTTGTTCGATGTTGCACAGCTTGAGCATAGACCGTTCACTGTTTCTATATTGCTTCTTTTTTCGCAGTTCTTCCCGTTTTCATGTTTGACCTGTGTTCAGATTTTGATAGGCTCTCCACTGGGTCATTTTACCACAAGATCTGAGGGGGAATGCGACGGGGAATTTCCCTAGGTAGAACATTCATGCATGTACGAAGCGACATTACATCGTACTTTGTAACGACACAGGCACTGCCATGTCGTATCGTAGTAAACAGCTTCTGTATGGAACCTCATTCTTCTGACGTCACAACGATCACCCCATAAGGTTTACGACGCGTATCCGACTCAAAATTCACGGGATCGATATTTAATTCAGAATTGAGCATTTTTCATCGTCATATGTGTGATCTGTAAAAGCAAATGGTGTAAAGAGACCGTTACGGTTGTCGCTTACGTACTCGGAGTAATGTAAATGCTGTTCAGTAAAAGCGCCGCTGGCGTAGTTACCAAAACATGTGGCATTATTTAGATTTTCTATTTGTATTCTTCTTTACATATCGAAATTGGTAGACATAGTATGGTTCAAATAGCTCTTAGCTCTATGGGACTTAACAACTGAGGTCATCAGTCCCCTAGACTTAGATCTACTTAAACCTAACTAACCTAAGGACAACATACACATCCATGCCCGAAGCAGGAGTCGAACCTGCGACCGTAACAGCAGCGCGGTTCCGGACTGAGGCGCCTAGAACGGCTCGGTCACAGCGGCCGGCGGTAGACATAGTAGGGTTAATAAAGTAATGAATAACGAATAACAACAAAGTAGGAAAAGAAACTTCTCAAACGATTTCGATGCGTAAGGAATTACAATTTTAACCCTGGTTGCCATACAATAGCTCTTATACTAACTCCGCTACATGGTCTCGCTTTCCTTCAAACAATTACATGGATGGTAACTGTCATGTAAACATTCGAAGCAAATATATTCGCGTGACCAAGATCATGTAAAGAATGTAGTCCTAACGCAACTACATTGTTCCTTCCGAAGATTTTTCGGAGAATAGTCTTGATTTACGTTTAAAAATATTTGCTTTTCTGGAATTATTTTTGAAGCATACCATCCATCCGATAATTTTTCACGAAAAACTGGTGCTGAAAACTGATCATGAACAATGCTATGAAACATTGCTGCATCCACGCAGTTGTGCATTTTCCGTTGGCTTTCCAATAGCACAGTGAAAGTTTGAAACCTCCAAATAAAGTTCTGTACCGAGTCTCACTGTAAACAAGCATCGCGCATTCGGCTGTCTGTGGTCCCTCGTGACGAATTCGCAGCAGTATTACTTGGAACTGTTTTCATAGAATGCTTAATATTCAATTGCTTACTAATACATGTCCTTTGAACAATTTATTCGCCTTCCTTGTTATTATTTATTAATGATTATCTTATTAACCCTCCTGTGCCTACCACTTATGATACTGATAAAATATAAATAAAAAACTGCAGAACCTATTTGAGATTACAACACCGGTTCTCCGTTCCCTAGTCAGATGCCTTAGAGCTACGCCGCATTTACTGAACAGTGCTTACATTACTCCGGATACCTAAGCGGCAGACGTAACAGTTTCCTTCCTGGATGTGCTAGAAAATACGCGTCTGCGCACCCCACATACGACGATGAAAAAAGCTGTTTTCAGTTATTTATCGATCCCATTAACTGTGGGCCGTTTATGCGTTATGAATTTTGTGCGAAGGTTTTCTCAAAAACGTGAGGTTTGACCCAGAATGTCTTACAGTCTCTCATTCTAAGTTGAACAAGTGACCTGTCAAAAATGAGCTGAATCGGCTGGCTGTGTCTGAAGATTTACCCTTGAAAGTGGAATTCATCGCCTACGAAACACAGTATTCCGACTCTATGTAAACCGAAGTGATGAAAAAAAATGAGGGCCAAATGCGGCTTTCTAAATATCACAACAGGAGATAATACAGATGAAGGGAGTCAATGAGGGTCAAATGTAGCTTTCTAAATAATACCAAAGGAGACGATCTACAGTTGAAGGAGACCCACAAAGTAGCGGAAGCAGATTCGCGTAAACAATTTAACAATTCTTAATATGGAAATGAGGAATGCTTGTACAAAGCTGTACGTCTGTATTCGTACTGAACTGTGTGACAATGAAGGCTGAACCACGGGAAATTAGGGGAAAGACAACGCCGAAATATTTTAAATATACTTTTGGCGATGGACGTTAGGAAATAAGTGGACAGATACACAGTGATATTATCACATATCGGGAAGAGCAGGCGTGGGAACACGTCTAATGAACAAGAATGAATCTTTCACTGTATGGCGGAATATGAGCTGTTTTGATACTTCCTGGATAATTCCTACGCTGTGCAGGAGCGAACTTTCACCGACTGAACTATCCCAACACTATTTACGACCAGCCATCAATGCTTAGCGTCTGCCAGTACTTCACTCCTACCTTCCAAACTTCACATAAATTCTCCTGCTTACACTGTGGGAATAGACTCCATGGAGAAAGAGTATTGCGGACCACTCTCTCAATCACACCGTAGTGGTAATGTTACTTATAATCCGTCTTGATTGCAATTTTTTTTTTTTATTCATATGACCGGTTTCGGTTCATTCAGAACGCATATGACGCAGCATGTGAAAGATGCTGGATTTGGACGGGTTACTCCTGTAACTGAAATATCAGATCTGAAGAAACCGGTCATATGAATAAAAAAAAAAATTGCACTCAAGACGGATTATAAGCAACATTATACAATCACTGATTGCTGCTATCCCATCAGATATTATGTCTGTTATTGCACAGCCTAGTGGATTGTTAACAGAAAGAACCTTACGCTTTGCAGAGAGGTTTGCATTATTCTGTACTTTCCTGGCAGGCCACAACCGTTTGCCGAACGTCAAGTCAGAACCTTACAACTGTCGGGGAATGTTCTTATTGACCGAGCTCTCTAGACATGATTCACGAACCCGCTCGCCGTCTCCGCCCATGGCTGTTTTAATTTTCCAGTAAGTTTCGAAACAGCGCACATTACACCGCTGAATGAAAGATTCATTCGAACGCTCGTCCGCCAATGTGTGAAGGAGAGTTACGGTGATAGGAGAGAGGTACTGGTGCATGTATACCTGTGAGAGCGAATTCCGGGTAGTGCCTGGACAGTTCAGTGGATAAGACCATTGACTACAAGCTGAAGGGTCCAACTCCGGCAAAAAAGCCTTAATCTGATGATGATGTATGGCTTGTGGAGCGCTCAACTGCGCGGTCATCAGCGCCCGTACGAAGTCCCAATTTTACACAGTCCAATTTTATTACACAGTTAAATCTAGCCACACTCACAAATGATGATGATGAAATGACGAGGCCAACACAAATAGCCGGCCGGTGTGGGCGAGCGGTTCTAGGCGGTTCAATCTGGAACCGCGCGACTGCTACGGTCACGGGTTCGAATCCTGCCTCGGGCATGGATGTGAGTGATGTCCTTAGGTTAGTTCGGTTTAAGTAGTTCTAAGATCTAGGGGACTGATGACCTCAAATGTTAAGTCCCATAGTGCTCAGAGCCATTTGAACAACGCAAATACCCAGTCCCCGTGCTGAGAAAATCCCCAACCCGGCCGGGAGTCGAACCCGGGACCCCGTGATCAAGAGGCAGCAACGCCAGCCCCTAGACCACGAGCTGCGGACAAGCCTTAATCTGCAAAGAACTCCCAGTACTAGGGAAGTTAGATACCCGATGTAAGGGCAGGTAGTGGGAACTGTGCAAAATCACTCAGTAACAAGTTAATTGTCTTCAGAACGTTTATTACAAGAGGAATCAGTCTATGACAGACATGGGATGAGCAAAACCATCAAAAAAACCTAAAACAGAAAACATTTCTGTGACTAATATGTTATAGGAAACTCGTTGGCATTCAAAACAGCTTTCAGTCGTCTTGGAATAGATAAATGCAGGTCCAGTATTATTTTCAAGGAAATCTTGCAATATTCTTCCCACAAAATAGTGGCAAGTTCATGTAACGATTATAGGAGTGGTTTGCGATCGTGCACCCTTGTCTCCAAAGTAGACCGCAAAGCCTCAATAATAATGACATCTTGTGACTGTGGTGGACAGTGGACATTTGACAGTTCATCCTTGTTCATCCTTGAGGTCACAAAACCAATTCTGGACAGTGCGAGTTCTGGAACAAAGTATCATCATTGGGGATATACATTGTACCATGGCGTGGACCTGAGCAAATATGTCACGTAATCCTTGGTAAAAGTCAGACCCTGGAGATTAATCATGGAGCTCATAGAATACCACCACATAGCTGCCCAAATGAGGATCGAACTTGCAGCATGTTCCATTCTTGGGACGTAAACTCGGCCAGATCTATGAAACAAGACTGATCCGACTACATGACTGGCGGTTTGAGGCGCCACGTTACGGATTGCGCGTCCCCTCCTGCCGGAGGTTCGAGTCCTCCTTCGGGCATGGGTGTGTGTGTGTGTGTGTGCCGTTCTTAATGTAAGTAGGCTGTTTAGGTTTTTATGTTGGTAACGCCACGTAGCGCTGTACATGAAAATCACTGAGTGTGCTGTGTGAAGTCTGTGGCTGGTTGACATTGTTGGAATAGTCGCTATTGTAGTGTTGGGCAGTTGGATGTGAACAGCGTGTAGCGTTGCACAGTTGGAGGTGAGCCGCCAGCACTGGTGGATGTGGGGAGTGAGATGGTGGAGTTTTGAGAGCGGATGATCTGGACGTGTGTCCATTAGAGAGAGTAAATTTGTAAGAATGGATGTCATGAACTGATATATATATTATGACATTTGAACACTATTAAGGTAAATACATTGTTTGTTCTCTATCAAAATCTTTCATTTGCTAATTATGCCTGCCAGTATTTAGTGCCTTCCGTAGTTAGAATTTTTTATTTAGCTGGCAGTATTAGCGCTCGCTGTATTGCAGTAGTTCGAGTAACGAAGATTTTTGTGAAGTAAGTGATTCATGAAAGGTATAGGTTATTGTTAGATCAGGGCCATTCTTTTGTAGGGATTATTGAAAGTCAGATTGCGTTGCGCTAAAAATATTGTGTGTCAGTTTAGCGATGATCAGAATAAGTAAAGAGAGAAATGTCTGAGTACGTTCAGTTTTGCTCAGCTGTTTGAAAATCAAATAACGTAAGGGGTTTATCAGCACAATCATTTATAAATTTTTCTAAGGGGAGGTTTCATTAGAATCAGTTAGTTTAAGTTGTGTGTAAGTCTAGGAACCTATGACCTCAGCAGTTTGGGCACTTAGGAATTCACACACATTTGAACATTTTTGCCTCTTGAAGCAACAAACAAGTGGGCTGCCGTGCTTACGGAAACACACACCATACGAACACCAACAATTTTGCCAAGTTCGAAATCAGTCAGCTCTAACATAAAGCATTCAAAAGCGCACAGCGCACAGTTTTGTCAACGAGTGACACTTGCAACATACTGAAGACGTTTCACAGGTGCTGCTCTTGGTCAAATACAACAACGCAACCTGTAGGCTTTGCAAGCATCTGCCGTCCTGGGTGGCCGAGCGGTTTTAGCCGCTACAGTCTGGAACCGCGCGACCGCTGCGGTCGCAGGTTCGAATTCTGCCTCGTGCACGGATGTGTGTGATGTCCTTAGATTAGGTTTAAGTAGTTCTAAGTTCTAGGGGACTGATGACCTCAGACGTTCAGTCCCATAGTGCTCAGAGCCTTTTTTTTTTTTTTTTTTTTTTTTTTTTTCAAGCATCTGTAGTTACGTTCAAGCTCGTATTTATCGCGGTGTTTCCACGTTTTTGTCCAACCTCTGTACAAAGGAAACTGTTGAGAACATTGGCTGCAGAAAATTTGTAGAGATGGATAGATTATCTTAAGATAAGAAGATGGTGAGCAGCATCAAACCAATCTAATATAATGACGACGGAACACATATTCGCGGCTTGATATTCGCTGCGAAAGTGGTCCCCGATTTATAATCTGATAGGTGGTGTCAGTCCCTTCCGTTATGTCTCTCTCTTTCCGCTATTAAAGATATTTTACATGTCTTTTTTTTTATTTTTGGTCCCGTGTGTAATTGTAAACTCAAATAAACATCAGTGTGTTGTTTTCGTTTCACATGAGCTCTAATACATTACAATAGCTGCTGCTTATGAAGCAACGATAGTCCACCTCACGTCGAGAGGTTTCAAACCCAAGAGTCACTACTCCTTAGGTGTCTCTTGCACTCGAGGAAAAAAGGAAAGGAAGGGGTTGTGAATTCTCAGGAATATTCGTGACAGGCGAGGCCACAAAGAAACGGCAGCGAAATCCCGCCTTCGCTAGCAAGCAACATTCTATCGGTGCGCTTTACGGGAGACATCCTAAGTTTGGAACGCAGCAAAGTTTGTAACATAAAAAACCAGCAGTTGGTGGTCGAAGAAGAGGGAGGCCACGAGAAGGGAAACCAAGTTGCGTGGCGCAAACTTGGTTCCTATCCGTTCGACGAGCCGGCCCGAGTCTTCCCAGCCTGCAAGCTCCCCGAAGCGCGCATGAATGCTGAGCCACGCCCCCACCCCACCCCCGGCTCCAACCCCCGCCCAACCCCCTTCTCGACCTTCTTCAACTCGCGTCTCTCCCCACCACGCGGCAAGTAGCGCCTTTCTCACCCTTGCGCGTATCGCTGATCGCAAGAATCTGCTTTGCTAAAGTGAAACCTTAGCCACTGTTCGATACTTTGGCGTCCATAGCAAATGAAATGTTGATCCTAACATATCTGATCTCGCTAGGAAATCCTTTTCGCAATTTTCTGCCTGTTTTCTGCTGTTTGTTCTATACAGGACAATCTTTTTTTTTTCTTATCTTTGCAACTGTTACGAAGAAATCACTGCGTACCCGAAGTAGACAAAAGGAAATAGAGCAGTGTTTCACATGCTACATTAATTCCTTGCCTATCCTGCGCTACAAAAGACCAGTCAATATTACGTTGTACAAGAACAGATAACACAGTGTCTCTTTCGAACTAATAAAGTATTGTTCATATTATGGACAAACACGTTATTGCTATAGGGAATCGGATGCACCATGGAACCCAGTTTCAGATTATCAATAAGCATAATGAGATTTTCACTCTGCAGCGGAGTGTGCGCTGACATGAAACTTCCTGGCAGATTATAACTGTGTGCCGGACCGAGACTCGAACTCGGGACCTTTGCCTCGTACTGGCAGAAGTAAAGCTGTGAGGACGGGGCGTGAGTCGTGCTTGGGTAGCTCAGATGGTAGAGCACTTGCCCGCGAAAGGCAAAGGACCCGAGTTCGAGTCTCGGTCCGGCACACAGTTTTAATCTGATAGGAAGTTTCATCAATAAGCATGTTTGTACACTATCAATCGCGAAAATTACCATGTGCTGTGGGAATGGCCAGAATTAATCTAAATTCAGAACATGCATAGAACACTGAACGTGCCACATATATTGACGTTGCAGAGACATGAGCTAAGCAGTGTCCTCTTTTGTGTATGTAATATGGTCAGTATTATATCATTTAGTTACTTAACACTCGCACTTCCAGTTTTCTAAGACACAACGTATTAAGTTGGGTATTTAAGCGTAGACACCAAGCAGTAGCCAATTTACAGTCCTCTTCTTAAACTCTGGAATTGTTATGGGTATATTAAAATAGCATTACGGCTCAGACCAACGGTGACGAAGTTGTAAATAATTACTCACGTCTCGCAAGTACAAGAGACGTGGGAAACATCATGAAACTAATTTCTCAAATAGTACCGCAGGGAAGGTTCTCCACTTAAATATCCATGTACATATATACTCCGCGAACAGATAGAACTCAAGACGTCGCTCATAACGGAACTAAATCAACAGATGTAAAGGTAATATCCGGAGTACCACAGTGAAGTGTGGTAGGACCGTATACAATACATATAAATGATCTAGTAGAAAGCGTCGGATGCTCTTTAAGGCTATTCGCAGATGATTTAGTTGTCTATACCAAAGTAGCAACGCCATAAAATAGTAAGAATTTCCAGAAAGACCTGCAGAGAACTGATGAATGGAGCAGTCTCTGGCAGTTGACTCTGAACATAAATAAATCTAACATATCGTGGAAACATAGGAAGAGAAGTCCACTACTGTACAGCTACACTGTTGATGACAAGCAGCTGGAGACAGCGTCTGCCGTAAAATATCTAGGCGTAACTGTCCAGAGCGACCTTAAGTGGAATGACCATATAAAACAGATAGTGGCAAAAGCAGACACCAGACTCAAATTCATCGGAATTATCTTAAGAAAATGTAACTCATCCACGAAATAAGTGGGTCATATGGCACTTGCTCACCCGATTCTTGAGTATTGTTCACCTATCTCGGATCCTTTTCAGATAGGACTGATGGAGGAGATAGAGAAGATCCAACGAAGAGCGGCGCGTTTCGCCACTGCACTGGCAGACGTTACAAGAGAGGCGTTGTGCATCACGGAGAGATTTACTATCGAAATTTCAGGACAGCACTTTTCAGGAGGAGTCGGACAACGTATTACTTTCCTCCACATACATCTCGCGTATTCGAGAAATTAGAGCCAGTATAGAAGCTTACCGACAATCATTCTTCCCAAGCGCTATTCGCGAGTGCAACAGGGTTGGAGGGATCAGATAGTGGTACCGAAAGTACCCTCCGCCACACACCATTGGGTGGCTTACGGAGTATGATGTAGATGTAGATGAGATCAACACCTTCCCTGTTCCATGAAGAATAATGTGCTGGTTGCGCGGCTGCTGTCGATGAGACATCGTATGAGCTTATACTTCTCTGCTCCTTCAGCCATCGTCGTTACAGAATACATCTGGAGGAGGAGGCGATATGTTGCCTGACTATTTTTGCAACGTACGCTCTTTCAATTTTAGCGGCAAAACAATCCATGACGCAGAACTCTTCTCTTCTAGCGCCTGCCACTGGAGTTTGTTGAGCATTTCTGTAGTGGTCACTAAACGAAACCGTGACGCAACGTGTTGCTCTTCCAGGGATCTTCTTTATTTCTTCTACCAATCCAACCTGCGAAGGGGCCAAGGCTCACGAGGAATTCTTACGAATCGGACAACGACTATTCCGTAAATTACTTCTTTCATGGAACACATATATTTCTTGAAGACTGTTCAGACAAATCAGCCAGGCGTCTGCTTTTCCTCCAACCAGCTTTATGAGATCGTCAGACCTCAGAATTGTGCGTTTGTTATTATTTCCAGTGAGTTATCACCAAAAGTTTAATCGAACAGTAAACGATCTTTTTTAAATTAAAATATTATGGGACTTAACTGCTAAGGTCATCAGTCCCTAAGATTACACACTACTTAACCTAAATTATCCTAAGGACAAACACACACACACCCATGCCCGACGGAGGACTCGAACCTCCGCCGGGACCAGCCGCACAGTCCATGACTGCAGCGCCTTAGTAAACGATCTCTTCGCCTACTTGTGCGTAATGCATCACATTTATTCGTGTTTAGGGTCACCCATCTGTATTCGCACCACTCGTCGATGCAGGTCTTCCTGCATTTCGCTACAGTCTTTCTTCTGGCGTTTCAGCCTTTTTGGAGACAAAAAGCAAATGATGCGAAAACCCCCACTGAGCAACTGGTAACATCTACCAGAGTTTCCAGAATGAGATTTTCACTCTGCAGCGCAGTGTGCGCTGATATGAAACTTCCTGGCAGATTAAAACTGTGTGCCCGACCGAGACTCGAACTCGGGACCTTTGCCTTTCGCGGGCAAGTGCTCTACCACCTGAGCTACCGGAGCACGACTCACGCCCGGTACTCACAGCTTTACTTCTGCCAGTACCTCGTCTCCTACCTTCCAAACTTTACAGAAGCTCTCCTGCAGTCGTGCTCCGGTAGCTCAGTTGGTAGAGCACTTGCCCGCGAAAGGCAAAGGTCCCGAGTTCGAGTCTCGGTCGGGCACACAGTTTTAATCTGCCAGGAAGTTTCATCTACCAGAGTATTTATATACAGTGTCAACAAGAAAGACGTTATAATACCATAAGCAACAACAGCATACCCCCGTAAAAAACTTCACATCTGCCGATTTCGTTCCGTTAATATCTGCAGAAATTATTTCAGAGCTAGGTGGAATATAAAGTAAATGTGAGAACGCCCCTGGTTGTCAGAAAGAACAATTCCATCTATGATAGAACTTACACGTCACTTTACGAGGGTCGTATCAAGACATTGCCCACAAAATTACTATAATAAATAAAGAATTAACAAAAGAATACAAACATTTAGTACATTTTGTGCAGGTGGTGCGTCATTGCTCGTCAGTAGTCGAAGAAAAACATATCTAAAGAACTCCAAGAGGTGTTGCTGAAAGAAATCCTTATTGACTACCAGTTTCGACCAAGCGATCATCATCAGGTAACATCAAATTGTTTACATCACCATGTATTTTAACGTTGTTATTGAAGCGTTAGAACTGCACTAAATGGCAAAAGTCATGGGATAAAGATATACATACACACAGATGGCGGCAGTATCACGTATACCACGTAGCGTTTGTTTATAATTAAACTTCCCCTATTTAACACGTTATAAGACGGAAACTAATTACCGTACGAGTTCCGAATTCGGTAGCATTAAGGTCCAGAGTATGGGATGCATGATTTCCATGCGTCACAGCGCGACCGTTCATTTCCAACAATGGCCACTAGGTGCCGTGATCAGTCATCGTAATTTATAGTCTCACACACCTGACCAGTCGAAGTGCACTTGTTGACGAGTCTACATGAGCTTGCACGAAAGGTGCAGGGTATTATAGGTGAAATTCTGTTATCAAATGGTTCAAATGGCTCTGAGCACTATGCGACTTAACTTCTGGGGCCATCAGTCACCTAGAACTTAGAACTAATTAAACCTAACTAACCTCAGGACATCACACACATCCATGCCCGAGGCAGGATTCGAACCTGCGACCGTAGCGGTCGCTCGGCTCCAGACTGTAGGAACTAGAACCGCACGGCCACTACGGCCGGCTCTGTTATCAAAACGACTGTAATTCTGTAGCTGCTTTACGAGAATATCGCCGGCTGAATGGATTACAGAAGAGTCCTCTTTCTCCACCTACTGTGAGGAGCATGATGATGAAGTTCGAATCAACTGGAGAATTGGGCGTCGCTCTGGGAAGAGGCCGACGACAGGTTGCAGCACAGAAGATTGATGGAATCACCGTTGCTATGGCAGACAATGCTGCGCGCAATTCCCGATCGTCAGGCAGTGCGTGTGTTGTGTCACGATAACTGAACATCCAGTGGTCCACTGTATGAAAGGTGCTTCGAATCATTCGCAAATGGTATCCGTACAAGATGTATATCATACGACATCTTGCACCACAGGACGCACAAAGATGTGTTGACTTCGCTTTCCACTTTCTCGCAAGTATTGAAGTTGACAAGGGCTGACCCTGGACCATCCCATGAACAGACAAAGCTCATTTTTCTCTGTCGGGTGAGGTGAAGACGCAAAATTGCCGAGTGTGGGGATCTTCACCTCCACTCACTGTGCATAAAGTTCCTCTGTATGGTGAACACGCCACCGTGTGGTTCATCATTGGCCCATTCTTTTTTTAACAAGTTGGCACTCAAGCACCGAAGACTTGCAGTGTGACTGGCCAGCGTTAACCCGATATGCTTCGCCAACACGTCGATCTCACCCTACAAGAGAGAAGCGCATTGAACTCAACAGTGTTCATGCTAGATGGGGCCCCACCGCACATTTCTCGTAAAGTTCACCTGCTTCTCCGAAGCGCATTTGGATACGATCGAATTATCAGCCTATCGTTTCCAAATGCTTAGCCAACATGATCACCTGATCTCACTCCTTGTGAATTCTGGCTGAGGATCCCAATGGACATGCTTCGTTCTGTTCTCCAGAATGCAATACTACGCTTTCGGACTCTTCTGGACACTGATGGGCACCACATTGAGTCCCTTTTGTAGGATTAATGGTACCAGTATGTAACGCTATGATGTCCGGTAGCAGCACATTAAAAGGGTTTCGATTGAACTGATTCTGCACTATTTCTCTCCACTATGTCCTTGACATTAACGCTACCAAGTTGGTCCTCATACGGTAATTAGTTTTCGTGTTATGATGTGTTAGAAAGGGAAAGTTTAATTATAACCATTTGATATAAAAGGGCGGCTCATGGTCTGAGCTGTCATTTGTACTCAGGTGATTCCTGTGAAAAGGTTTCTGACATGATTATGGCTGTACGACGGGAGTTAACAGACTTTCAGCACGGAATGGTTGTAGGAGCTAGACGTATGGGAATTCAGTATTCCGAGATCCACAAAGACTGAGAGCAGTGGCGTTTGCGTAGAGTTGCCAGTTCTAAGAGACATGAAACACTGAGTGAATAAATGCAGAAATCGCAGTGGGACATACGGCGATCGAATCTGTTTGGACAGTGCGTCGAAATCTGGCGTCAATGCGCTATCGCAGCAGCCTACTGACGCGAGTGCCTTTGCTAACAGCACGACATTGCCTCCATAGCCTCCCTTAGGCATATGGGTTGGACCCTAGTTGACTGGAAAACAGTGGCCTGGTCAGATGAGTCCCGATTTCAGTTGGTAAGAGTTGATGATAAGGTTCGAGTGTCGCGCAGACCCGACGCAGCCATGGACCTGCGTTGTCAACAAGCCACTGCGTACGCTGGTAGTAGCTCCTCAACTATAGAGGCTAAGTTTACATGGAATGGTCCAGTTGAATCGATCATTGCCAGGAAATGGTTATGTTCGGTTACCTAGAGATAATTTGCAGTCATTCGTGGACTTCTTGTTCCCAAACAACGATGGAATTTTTATGGATGACAGTGCACCCTGTCACCAGACGACAGCTGCTCGCGACTGGTCTGAAGAACATTCTGGGCAATTCGAGCAAATGATTCGGCCACCCATCAAGCGTTTATGGGACGTAGCCAAGACGTCACACAAAATCCTGCGCTGGCAATACCTTCGCAGTTACGGACAGCTATAGAAGAAGCGTGCCTCAGTATTTAGGCAAGGGACTTTCAGTAAATTGTTAAGTCCATGCCACGTCAAACAGATGCAATACGCCGGGCAAAATGAGGTCCGATACAATATTAGGAGGCGTCTCATGACTTTTGTCACCTCAGTATAAATCCCTGGAAGCTTCAGCAACGCAGTTTTTTACGCCACATTAAAAACGGTACGACGGACACTAGTTTGAATAATGTTATGCACTTGTCCTCCAGCAGCTGTCATTTACATGCCGACATCTTCAGCTTTACCTAAGTGTTAGACATGTAGACGTCAATACTAAAGACCAAAAATTTTTTTTCCGATGTCCACAGTCCATCGTAAATACCCAAGGAATAACAAGAAATACGTCTACCAAGCAAATAAAAACCATCCCCAACTCAGAAGAAGTGTAATACAGCAGTGGTAAGCCTAAAAACGGACGTATACCACAATTTTAGGGGAACATGAATTTTTAAAAGTTGTATTCTAAACGATGCCCTAACATCCCTGTATGTTGATTTAGATCTGTGACGCCGGCCGTTGTGGCCGAGCGGTTCTAGGCGCTTTAGTCTGCACAGCTGCTACGGTCGCAGGATCGAATCCTGCCTCGGGTGTGGATGTGTTTGCTGTCCTTACGTTAGTTAGGTTTAAGTAGTTCTAAGTCAAGGGGACTGATGACCTCAGATGTTAAGTCCGATAGTGCTAAGAGCCATTTGAACCATTTTTTTAAGATCTGTGGCCGATTTCTGTTGGCAGCCACAGGCCACACACAATGTAACAAAAGGTGAAGTACATACGTAATTTAAACAACAACACATGTCATATGAGGTATTCCTAACGTACATAAAATCTGTATGTATATACTTCAGGAAAAATGACAAGGAAGGAAACCACCAAGACTGCCACAATTGTAGTGAAACATGTTTGAATGTTAAAAGAAGGCAATAATTGTGTACTTGCAAGAAGGCAGACCCTCTTTAATTCATAGTTATTTGTTAAAAGCAAAGGAACAGAGATTAAAAATCCAATATGATAAAACTGCAATCATCCATGTAAATGATGACCTGTCTTCAATGGTAATAGGCACACAAAACCTGGGACTTTAGCTAAATGCGAAGAAGTCCTAACTAATTTTAGTATCTTGTTACAAATTAATCAGTTCTTAATTTCAAGAATGATTACTTCCTATCTTTCGAAGACATTCCATTGCGTTACAAGTCAACTAGGAAGAAAATACTATCGCCACAAGTAGATGAATTCCTCTTGCCTCTCTGCCCTTAAAATGTTTCGGAAAGTGTTTTCACAGCAGTTCAAACGTAAACTTGTACAGTTACTCGCTCTAGTGAACGTCCACTATCGCAATGTAATCGAAAACGGCGCGAGTAATGAGAACTTCAGACGATTAAAACTAACCTTGAATATTTGTATATCTTACGTATAGAACATCCCGGCTACATCATGTGAGTGCTTCATACGCTAAGACAGGCTGGTTGCGAACGGACGTGTTACATGAATACCACACTTTATGTTTAGGCCTATTTCATCGGCTCCTCAGTGAATGTGCACCCCAGTACGTTGCACAGAGGTTAACTACCTGTCACCTCTTCATAATCGCATACAAGGTGTCACTAATCTAGTACCTTAGCTCAGACCATCCACAAAACAAAAACATTCGAGGACGCCTCATCTGTTGTGACATCCACTTCTGGAGTGAGCTGCGCTGCGTCTGCGCACATTTAAATCCCCTGCAGTTTTTATAAGAAGCTGAAATAATTCTGCGGTCGCACTCACAATTTTTCCCCAAAATCAACGTATTTGAGTAGTTTTCCCTCTGTGTAATAGCAAAGCAGATGCTCCCTATTTCTCCAATTTACGCTTCACGTTCGTTTCTTTCTCGGTCAGACACTTGCCTTCCTTTTCCTGCAGCTTAATTAATTGCGTTTTACCTCGTCCCGTTTTTCTCCTCTTTCCACTCCTCCTACCGCATCCATTGATGCTAGCCCTCATAGTTTCAAATTCCTCCCTGCAGTTGACATCTATTATTACACTAGTGACCGGATGTAAAATGTGTTCATTTTCTTATTTTTCTGCACTATAATAACTATCAAAATTGTATAATATTGTATGTTAACTACAAATTACAACATGCTTATCGTAAATAAATCCAAAAATACGTAGACTGCGTGGTCTGATGTAAGAGAGGGGCTGATGGCTCGAATCTTTTCTTTTTTTTATGTGGTACGTTCCTGTGGGACCAAATAGTTGAGGTCATCGGCCCCTAGGCTTACACACTACTTAGTTTAATTTAAACTAACTTACGCTAAGGACAACACACACCCAGGCGCGAGGGAGGACTCGAACATCCGACAGGGGGCAGCCGCGCGAACCGTGGCAAGGCGCCCTAGATCGCGCGGCACTCGGATATTTTCAGGTTAAATAAATCAAGAAATAAAATGAATAAAAAAGATGAACTGTGGAACGAAATGCATAGTGATGGAAGGTTTATCTTATCGATAGCTCTCGGAGCTTCTTACATATAGCTTTTTTAAGGGATTCTCTTCGCAAAGAGTTCTTGGAGCAGGGACATTAACATTCGCTTCATAAATCCAAATTCCCTTTTCTTGCTGCAATCTATTTCATTTGTTTTTATTATACTTTTTGCATTAAGACATCTTCAGCGAATTTAATCTTGAATAATACACTTCTGTTTTTTTTTTTTTTTTTTTTTTTTTTTTTTTTAATCCGGTACTTATAACTTAGAAACCAGTTCATATCACAGTTTTTACATAAGTTCATTACTATTTACAGTTATTCGTTTTTCCAGCGGAAATATTCTTTCCTTTCATTTGGTCGTAAGCTACAATTTCCACCTTCAGTTCGTTTATAAAACATCAACACCACTCATGTTGCTTTCTTTTATTTTGTTCAAATGGTTCAAATGGCTCTGAGCACTATGCGACTTAACTTCTGAGGTCATCAGTCGCCTAGAACTTAGAATTAATTAAACCTAACTAACCTAAGGGCATCACACACATCCATGCCCGACGCAGCATTCGAACCTGCGACCGTAGCGGTCGCTCGGTTCCAGACTGTGGCGCGTAGAACCGCACGGCCTTTTATTTTCTAGTTTTCATATTTCACAAGGTAACTGCTGTGGAAAACGACAATTAGTCTGGCACTTACCCATAGTTTTTTTCTTATGAGAACTGAGAGTAATTTCTGTTGTAACCGTGTTTTTTTTACTTGATGTCTCATTTCTTACTTGTACATGTAAGTGCCTCCAACCTAACAAATGACATGATTCAAATCTAAGAATCGTTCATAAAACACAACAATACAGAAACAACACAAACTCAGTATCTACACAACTCAGTAAACCTTGTAAGAAACTTCACATTGACACTATTGTTACTTCAAAAGCATTCTATAGAAACACAGTATAACTTATGGACAAAGACAATAAATTGATAAAACATAACAACTCACATTACGAAATAATTCTATCAAATTAAAAACAAACCTAACAAACAGATTCCAGACAAAAAAATGCGAAAAATGTAGACATGATACTGGATAACACAGCAAAAACGAAACTGTCTCAGAATAATCCCGAAACTCTAGCCCGCCATTGCCTATAAAAAATCCACAATTCAAACATCCTGGTTAAACCCATAGCAAATTTCAGAAAACTCACAAAACCCAACACTTCAAGCTCGCAGGACATATGTTGCAATCACTGTTTCAAAAAGCAGGAGTTAATAATCATTAGGTTTCCATTATGTACTTTGCTAGGTTGGCAACATTTACATATAGAAGTGAGAAAAGAGCCACCAAGACAATACACAGTTAATACACAATTCACTCACAGTTCTCATGAGGAAAAACTACATTTAGTACAAGACGCTATCGTGTTCCACAGGACATAGCTTATAAAATATGAGAGCTATGGAACAAAGAAGATCATGGTGTGTAATTTGTTGATCTTTTATAAGTGAAGTGACAGTTCGACATCCAACCTATTAACGGATGATGGGGAACGCCTATTTAAGGTGGAAAAAGCAAAAACAATAAGTATGACTTTATGTATGTAAAAATATGAAATGAACTGTTTTATAATCTATTAGTATGTCGTACAAAATAAAACTGTATTGTTCCGCATTAAATCCACTGAAGATGCCTTAATACAAAGGGTAAGATCCATGTGGAACAAATGAAATAACTGCAGCAATGAAAAGGCGTTTAAATACCGGGTGATCAAAAAGTCAGTATAAATTTGAAAACCGAATAAATCACGGAATCATGTAGATAGAGAGGTACAAATTGACACACATAATTGGAATGATATGGGGTTTTATTAGAACCAAAAAAATACAAAAGTTCAAAAAATGTCCGACAGATGGCGCTTCATCTGATCAGAATAGCAATAATTAGCATAACAAAGTAAGACAAAGCAAAGATGATGTTCTTTACAGGAAATGCTCAATATGTCCACCATCATTCCTCAACAGTAGCTGCAGTCGAGGCATAATGTTGTGAACAGCACTGTAAAGCATGTTCGGAGTTATGGTGAGGCACTGGCGTCGGATGTTGTCTTTCAGCATCCCTAGAGATGTCGGACGATCACGATACACTTGCGACTTCAGGTAACCCCAAAGCGAATAATCGCACAGACTGAGGGCTGGGGACCTGGGAGGCCAAGCATGACGAAAATGGCGGCTGAGATTACGATCATCACCAAACGACGCGCGCAAGAGATCTTTCACGCGTCTAGCAATAGGGGGTGGAGCGCCATCCTGCTTAAACATCGTACGTTCCAGCAGGCGTTTATCAGCTAGGCTGGGGATGATGCGATTCTGTAACTTATCAGCATACCTCTCACCCGTCACGGTAGCAGTTACAAAACCAGAATCACACATTTCCTCGAAGAAAAAAGGCCCGATAACGGTAGATGTGGTAAATCCAACCCATACCGTGACTTTCTCGTCGTGCAATGGAGTTTCCACGACAGTTCTAGTATTTTTGGTAGCCCAAATTCTGCAGTTGTGGGTGTTGACAGACCATTGGAGCGTGAAATGAGGTTCGTCGGTCCACAACACGTTACTCAACCAATCGTCATCTTCCGCCATCTTTTGAAACGCCCACACCGCAAATGCCCTCCGCTTCACTAAATCGCCAGGTAGCACTTTATGATACCGATGGATTTTGTACGGATAGCATCGGAGGGTATGCCTCAGTGCCAACCAAATAGTAGTGTATGGAATGCCGGTGCGACGTGCGACTGCAGGAGCGCTGATTTCCCCGTGCATAGACGAACCCGCTACAGTCTCCATTTCTTCCTGAACTGTCTCAGCAGCATTACGTCTTGTGCTCGTTTGGCCACTACGGGGTTTATCGTCTAAACAATCCTTGGCTTCGAACTTCGAAATCATTCTCGCCACAGCTGCATTTGTCAACAGACCATCACCCGTTCGAATTCCCTTCCTATGGCTATAGGATCGTAATGCTGAACTAGCACATTCCTCATTCTGATAATACAGCTACACTAAAAGCGCCTTTTCAGGTAACGTCAACATGCTGCGACGGCTGGCACATCTGATTCTCTCTCTCATTACAGCTCCTTTTATACACGATTGCCATGCGCAGTCACTGACGTTTTGCTGTTCAGCGCCATCTGTCGGACATTTTGTGAACTTTTTTTTTTTTTTTTGTTCTAATGAAACCCATGTCATTACAAGCATATGTGTCAATTTTTACCTCTCTATCTACATTATTCCGTGGTTTATTAAGTTTTCAAACTTAGACTGACTTTTTGATCACCCGGTATATCAAACAAATACTTATATACTCACTGTGAATGATGACCATGCAAACGAACTTGTTAGGGACATTAACGTACGACTGTTTAAAGCGGCAGGTAAATGTTTACCTGTGAGGCCCCCTGGTGTCTCCCTTCCTCTCCACCCCCAACCAGTTGCCGCGCCTTTACCGTTGTGTCCCATCCTCTCTCGATCTCCATCCTTTCATCTCCTTTCCCAACACAAATTCCACCATCTACCCCTCCCGGATGATGAGCTTCGCCCTGACATCTACCTTCCTACCAACTCTAACCCCATCTTCCTACCTCCTCCTCAGGGCTCCCTCCTCCCACTCTCTCCTCCCGAGCAGCTGCCCCCTCCTACTCCCCCTCCTCTCTTGTGCCCTCTTTCCGTGTCTCTGCACTCCCTCCTGCCCTGTCTTCCCTCTTCATTTCCTACCCCACGTGTCCCCTGCCTCTCCATGTAACCGCTGACACCCCTACTCTCTCCATCCCGCCGCTTCTCCTGCTGCCCTTTGCTCCCCCCTCCTTTTCCATACTCTCTGACCCCTCCCTCGGCAGGTCCCACCTGGCAGTTTTATTCTTCGTCGTGTGTGCGACAAGTGGGTTTTAAGTGTGTTGTTCCGGAGTGTTTTTACTACTGTGGCCGACTTTTAACCTGTGCATGTCCATTCAGTGTCTTCTCTGAGTTTTGAAGAATCGCCAACTGTGTTTTTTTAACTTTCTGGTGACTTTTTTTTAACTGTCCTTCATGAACGTCTCCGTGTCAGTCTATTTTTTACCTGCATTTTCTCCCATTATTCTGTCTTAAGTTCCAATTTATCGCCTTATGTATGTAACATTTTATTCTTATTTTAAGTTGTTATGTCACTCGGCTGAAGAGCGGCGGATTGTGCCGCTGACAGCCCTCCCCTGCCCATATGGGGCAGGGGAATGAAATCACAATAAAGAAAAAAAATAGTTTACCTGTGAGGCATTGCTGGTGGCGAGCACGTCGCGTAGCCAGAGCAGCGAGCAGTGGCAGTGCAGCGGGTTGTCGGACAGGTCTAGGCGGCGCAGCTGCGGCCAGGCTGCCATGAGCGCCTCGGGCAGCGCGACGAGCGCGTTGTCGCGCAGCACCAGCTCCTGCAGCTTAGGCAGCCCGGCGAGCGCGCCCGCCTCCAGCGCCTGCAGCTTCTTGTTGCTGCTCAGCGTCACCGACTCCAGGTTGAGGTTGGCCGACAGTGCGCCCGCGCACACGCGCTCCAGCCGCGGCGCCGCCACCACCTCCAGTCGCCGCAGCTGCGTCAGGCCCTGCGGCATCAACGGGAATATAATGTAAATGCTGACCTATTATGCATGCAGAAGCTGGCAATTACTTTGGCATGTGTGCATTCCAACCATCGTTCAGTCCTTCTAAATTCGGAGAAGCATGAAGAATAACATCTACACTATGCCTGTAGTTAGGATAATTTTTAAACTTCGTCGTTGGCTTTTGGACACACTAAAAAGTCTGCAGGGAATCGAAAACTTCTTAAATTAAAGAATATAGTCTTCATTATTTCACTATTTGATATATACGTAAATTTGAGACTGAGTTTTTAATTTAGAACAAGCATTTTGTCATGGAGTACTTACCAGCCCATCAACCCAAAATATTTCATGACTGTATTAACCAAAAAAAAAAAGATACAGAAGCTTTAGGATGGTCTATTTATCAATTCAGGTATGTCTCCCCCAACTTCAGTACAGAGCCAGGCATATTATGCTGTCAAACTGCTGATCCTTCATGTGAGTTCTGCGCTTTTTTATTTGTAGCAGGTTCGCAGTGTTCACACCAAGTATTGTCAGTCACAACGATTTTTTTTATAAAAGAACTGTTCGCCTTTTGCATTTAAATCAAGTCGCGGAAATTTTCCACGAGTCGTCGTTTTGCTTTTTCGGAAGTCAAGGACGCGCGACGAATTTTTTTCTCTTCTTCGAAACGTTCTGAAGAACGACTTGAACACTCTAGAGATGTAGCTACGTTGCGATTTGAGACACAACAGCGCTGACACACTGCAGTCGCATGACCACTTCTTACCACAGCCTGCTCATAATTGATTGATCGAATGCACATCTGTTGTTTACAGCTGTTATTTCAACCTACCACGATAGCTTCTGCACTGGCGTCCCTTCACGAGAGGAATAAAATAAGTCTCAAAACTTTTTTGAAGGATAGTGTATAACGAGATAAGTGGTTATCGCTGTAAATTGCGAGATGTCTAGTCTACCACACAGCGTTCTTTCCACCTCGTCTCGGACTTGGACACGATGACCTTGCCCCTCACACGAAGTGGAAGAACAGCCTATCCACAGGGACAACTTCAGAGCTTAAGTTTTGTCACTGCAATTTCTTTGTGCAGACATCTCGAATTCCGTTAAAGAGGGATATCTTAATGGAACTAAATAGTAACTGTGGCTATATCTCAGTAAAAGTGAGTCACAAGTATTAACGCCATTTGACGTTCAGCCGCGTGTACGAATATCATTTCTGGAGTCCTTATTTAGCAATATAAGTTATATGTGTAAAAAGGAGAAGTTTTCCTTGATATAAAAACTGTATATTCATTCTCTGATAACCTTATTAGATAATTTAATCAACGTCTGATTCACGATTATCCACAATTTGATAAGAATTTGGCCCAAATTCCTAAGACGTAACTATGGGCGGAAATCCATTTCTACGTATATTTCTTCCCTTGATGAAATATCACTCACAATAACTCGTGAAACGTGCAGTGCGGCATCACTTTGTAAACAGTGATTTATGATGACGTGAGTTCTGCCTTCAGCTATTTAATATAATTTTCACTGTTCTCACAAGGTGGTAGTGGTGGTGGTGGTGGCGGTGTGGAAGTGGTGGGTGGTAAGTTCCTAAGGGACCAAATTGCTGAGGACATCGGTCCCTAGGCTTACACACAACTTAATCTAACTTAAACTAACTTACGCTAAGTACAACAAGTACACACACCCCGGAGGGAGGACTCGAACTTCCGACGGGGGAAGCCTCGCGAACAGTGACAAGGCGCCCCAGACCGCGCTGCTAATCTCAAATCGGTATATTAACGTAATGGTTTGAGGTTTGATGCAAAAAGTAATCTTTGTTCATTTTTGTTGATAAATAACTGAAGCGAAACATTGGGTTATTTCTACACGACTTTTTTTTTACGACACTCACGCACTTTAGTAAAGCATTTTCTGAAAGGAAAGTGACTCTCTTACTAGCCTCTGAGTGTCGTCTCATAGGATTTCTTTACTTATTCCTGATGAACGGCTCGCCTGAGTTAAAATTAATCGAAGATGAAAAATCTGAAACACCACGGGCTACATTTTAAAGTAATCTGTAACAGAGGAAAGTTTCGGTAAAAACTGCAATCACAACTTGGATAACGTACAATAAAACATACAATTATGTGTAGCCCTTGGAATGATGAACGTCGATAAAGTTATGATAACAAAACACGTCGTGCTCCCGCAGATAGTAAACGTGGGACACTGTTTTTTTTTTCAGTTTTTTATAACAGTGAAATCTCGAGTTAATCGCTCATCCTACAGAATCTCCGATTTTAAAAGGCCTCGTGAAACAGACAGTGCTGATTGTGTGACGCCTATATTAATAAAACAAATATAGCTTTCTAACCCAATAAATCCTTTGTTTGGCTCGACGATAACGCTGAAAGTAATTCCATCAGGGGTGTAGATTCGGTTAAGCCAGCCGTACCAGAATTCAGCGTGTAATAATTGCAGCGTATCTTTTTCAAACTTAATTTGGTAGGCGGGTAATTTGCGAGAGATTGGATGCAGGTTCCAGTAGTTCATATTTCCATCACCCCCTATTTTCTGTACCCACCCCCTCCCGGCAACGTTCCGAATTACACGGATGTGAAGCCTGCGTTTGTTTGGATACGTCAAGGTGTTTATAAAAAAAATCATCGTTGAAACTATCTTCAATTAAGCAAAGTGCAAACGGACTTGAACAAACACTGCATAACGATGACGGGGAGTTCGAAATCGTTGCCAACCGATTAGCTCTCTCTGCCCTGACCAGTGGACTGGAATTCCACTCGTATACAAGGACGGTAATCAGCATGTTACTTCCGATGTTTTTCTTATCAAGTTAGCTGTAGGACAATACTTACGTGCGATTTACGCTGCTGCTCTTGCATTACGTAATAGTTGTGGCTATAATAGAGTGTCAAACACTAAATCGTTCATTTACGTCATAATGACACAGAAGTAGGTAATTTGAATCCCGATACTTCGCAAACAGTACGTTTTAGCCAGAGTGGCGGTCAAATTACTCCGACACAAGGAAAGTGGGTGGCCTTTCATACTGTGCATATGTGAAAATTACTGCAGAGTCCTCGTCGGAATGATACTTCTTATTTTTCTTGATATGGGTCTCATGTCTCAACAAACTACATTCACAATTTTATTTGATGTTGTTAAATCGGAAGACAGACTATCTGTTGTGTTAAGAGATGTGGATAAAAAATCCTATGTCAACATCGTTAAAGCACCTTTATTGATTATTAATTTTAGCTCATTGACGAGCTATCTTCAAATCTAATGTATAGAAAAGTACAAAAAAGAGGGAACAATTTTACATTTACACTTACATTCTGTGATACATACCAATAAAAATTATTACTTAATTCAGCGTGTATTACGCAACAGGCATTACACATCGTCATAATGTGTAGAGCATGTCGTCATAATGTGCAGCTCTTGCTGCCGTATACACACTGAAAAATTTTAGTAAATCGTGACAAAAATATAGACATGCCAAGTGCATTTGACTAGTGGTATAAAGTTACCTCACTGTTCCTGTAGCTAGCGTTTTTAGGGATATGGCATATTTTGATCCACACATGGGACATATGATGGTTACAACTATGAATCTCCTAGCGTTTAAACACAAGTGTGGAAATGAGATCACTGAAGACGTTTTGAGCTAATGTTATAAGTTATTATAGCTTTATACTAGTTACAAAATGTACTTTGTATGTCTTTATTTTTTTTCATGATGTATAAAGATTTTTTCAGTGCGTTCATGACAACAAGAGATATTGAGCTCAACAGATAATGACGATATGTAATGCTTGGTGGCTGATACACATTGAATTAAGCAATAATTTTTATTTGTATGTACTGTAAGTTTAAATATAAAATGTGTGCTACTACTATTCACCCATTTTAAGACTTTTTCTGTATTTTAGAACTGAAGATGGCTCCTCAGTAAGTTGAAACTAGTAATAAATATAGGAGTTATAGCGATCTCGACATAAAATTTTAATCGACACATTTTAAAGCACATTCAGATCTCTTCCATAGTATATTTGTGTGCAAAATTTAACGACGAAAGTAACTTGTGCGACAATATAGTACAGAACGTAACTCTACTACGAAACGAGACGAACAGAAATGGCACTTTTATTCAAAGACAGTAATTACACTGAAGTCTCAGCTATTTATGATGGTATCCTGAACATTACAAAAAGAGGAACATGGTTCTTAATAGGGAATGTGATTACCACAAACCGCAATGCATGCTCTACCGTGTGATCTCATGCTTGACTCAAGGTTGGTAAGGGGTTCTTATGGCACAGTGTTAGATTCCTGCACCAGCCGCGATTGACAGCCGCTGTACGTTCGTTGGTGCATGAGGACGTGCTGCAAAACGTCTCCCCGACGCATCCCACATGTGCTCGATGGGAGTTTAGTCAGGGAAATGGCCATAGCACTCCCCTCACATCCCCTCGTTCCAAAAGCTCCTCCACCTGCACAGTTCTGTGCGGTCGCACACTGTCATCCACAATACTGGCCAAAATGCACCTTTGACATGTGCACGTGGGATGGAGTACAGAATCACAACAACGTTGACTGGTGAGTGCTCAAAGTGTAAAGATTTGTAGGTCAGTGTGCTCGTGAAACATTATGCCTCCCCACACCATGAACAAAACTATTCAGCCTGAATCGGTTCTCATCCGAGTAGCGATCCGACTCATCGCTGGTCCAGTCGCTATGCTCTTGGCACCATTCCAAACGGTGCATTCCTGCTAAATGAAGTTGCAGTTGCACCCGCTGTTTGATGTGGATCCCTCCTCGCCTGTTGCACAATGTAGAGGTAATCAGCCGCTGTAGTTGACAGGGCTTGGCGATTGCGAGAGGGGTGGAAGGGGGGGGGGGGGGTCTCTTTGCTCGGACCCGTACGATGTGTCCTGTGACGTTCTGCTTTCTCTGCACGACTGAGAGAACTCTGGTAGCATGCTCCAGCGCATTCAGTGTACTTACAACTGGAATACATAAAATGTGTCTACTGACTAGCATCGTCAAGCACAGCTAGCTGTTATTACATACTCTATATGAAGCGGTTGAAGCGACCGCTCGTGTTAAGCGAGAGATCCGGGTTCGAGTCCCGGTGTCCAAATGCGGCTAATGTAATTGAAACATACAGTAAATTTGGTGTCCGCAACACAGACAGTTACTGCCGCTTCATCAGTTCATAATGTGTTATATTCTCAGAGTCAGTCCGAGCAGTAAGAAAAGTCGGTAATGTGCTCCATCATAGTAGGATAGCTTCTCCCTGATTTGCTAGTAGGGGCCAATGAAATCAAATTATAAATTGCCATCACAAAATGCCTCCACCTACCCCCTACTACGTACTGAGAGAGGTATCACAATCGTTACTAAGGAGGCAAGAAAGAGAGGAAATCAAATCTCAGCCTGATTTAGATTTCTCGTATGTTCTGTAAGTCGGTTAAGGTGCCGCATTCCAAGAACAGAAAGTCCGATTGGCTGTCTCGTCTGGCCCAACCCTTGTTGTGCCTAAAATGACTCTGATGTAGACAGCACATTATACTCTGTCTTTCAATTCCTTCTCCCTCCTATCCTCCACTCTCTATTTCCTTATGTCACAAGTTTTCTATCTACTTTCATGCCTCCATGGTTCCTTCTCTGGTGCCAAGCTCTTTATCTAAGAGTACCACTCTCTCTCTCTCTCTCTCTCTCTCTCTCTCTCTCTCTTTCTCTCTCTCTCTCTCTCTCTCACCACACACACACACACACACACACACACACACACACACACACACACACTTGTTGCACGCATTTTTACCTCTGTCTTCCCATACAATTTTCGAGGAACTTGTTCGGACTTTTGCTTGTCAGCTTCATGATCTCCCACGCTGACCTAATTTCCTTACACCTTCGGGTATATATTACAAAACTTTTAGGATACCTGCCTTGTTGTGTTTTGGTGTTCCTGCCGCTCCTGCTCTATGCGTCGATTTTTTCTGTTACTGCAAGTATTTTAAGTTCATTTCTAATATCTCCATATACTTTATCTGTCTTCTATGTTACATCATTTAACTGACCTGGGGAATTTCATTTCTGACCACAATGTCCGTTTTATGTCTTCCTCGTTTGGTATCCATACCTCAGGTCTATAACGTAGAAATGGAACAGCTAGTGTTATACAGGAATTCATTTCAGTTTCCGTAGTTGTCTTTTCCTTTAACGTTCTCTTCATTGTTCCATATACGCCGCGAGATTTGCTATTTTATTCTTTATATCTTTATTACGGTTTCCTGGGAGTATCATTACTTTTCTCTTTTCAATAGATATTTTTAAATTCTAATTGTGACCAATTTGGTTTAATTTAAAAGTATTTGAATGAAATTCTTCTTCTGAAGTGGCTATTATATCTAGCCATCAATGTACATCTACGTTTTTATATATTGGTTCTTACATAGTTGTGTTCCTTCTTCGTTTTTTGTTTCCTCACTCCACTTTTTAATGATTCGATTTATGTATACACTGAACAAAAGTGGGGAAAGACTGCAGCCTTGTTTAACCTTTTGGTTCTTTGTAATTCCATTCTTTCTTATTTTGGACCCTGTATGTATTACAAATCTAGTTCTGTTTTATAAGTATTTTATTGCCAATATCAATTATCCCGGAATCAAAGGCATTCCATTTTCTTCCCGTGCTAACTAGAGTTTTCTCCTGTTTAATCTGTCAAACTCCTAGACACAGCCGATGGAAGGTATGTATATCTCATTATTAAAGTCTCTTATTTTACTTATCATATTAAAAGTGAATATAATATCCATTTTTGATTACCTAGATCTAAATCCACTTTGGCCTTTGATAAAAATGTCCCTCCTATTTGTCTTAACCTTAGAGTTAAATTTTTTGAAAATACTTTATATCCAGCTGTTGAAATGCCCATCGCCTTAGAATTATAATATCCTTTTCCATCCCCTTTCTCAAAAATTGAGTGCATAACAGCTGCTGACAAGATTTAATATATTCTCGCTTTCTCCCAGCTTAAAGTAAGGAAATGTAAAAATCTTAGTTTACGGAGAATTCCGCCGTATTTTAAAAACTCGCATTTAATGCCATTTGCCTTTTCGTCTTTCTTTGTTTTTAAAGCCACTTCCACTTCTGCTAATGTCCTCTTCACATATATCTCTTTGTTCTACTAGGTTTTGCTCGTATCATATTTTTTATAATGTTATGCCCTCAGTTTCTCTTCGATTGTGTTAACATTTGATTACTCTTCGTTTATCTGTTTACACTTTTAATTACTCTATATCTGGCTGTGTCCTGACAGTGAATATTGTTTTCTGGAGTACTTATAGAAGATAGTGAAATAGAAAATGGATTGAGACCACGTTTGTAACGTCTTGTGATGAGTGTCCACCAGGAGTTGTAGATGCTACAGCGTTAAACCGTTGTAAGGAGCGGCTGACAGGCGACAGGCGCTAAGCAACATGAGGCCACTAGTTGCCGGTTGCTGGACCGTTCGTTTCAGGCGACTCTCCAGCCAACGGACGGTGTCCCAGCTCAAAGGGAAGCCGAGCCGAAGAGCTGCAGGGAGGGACGGCGCAGACAGACAGACGCCTAGCGCTCCTTAGTGTTCGCGCACCGGCTGTTTTACGGGCCGCTCCACAGCCACAATAAAACGCTGGCTGGACGGCCCACGCCCCCCTCCGCCATAAAGTCCTGCTACTACAGCGAGAGGCTTCGTTCGCCGTGACGTCTGGAGACTCTGGAAGATGGCACAAACGGTCGCTGGGAGGTTGGCTCGCTTTCATGAGGCGAAAAACGTAGTGGTCATTTGTGAGCACCCGTCCCCGTCTCCACACACACACACACACACGCACACACACACACACACACACACACACACACACACACACACACACAAAGTGAACCGACCCTCTAGGCTCGAACAATGCGAGCTCAACTTTTGTAAGCACAGTTCTTCCTGCATCTGTTTGAAGCCCTCGCAGCCTTGTAACATAACGAGGGTACACGATTCGTAATTCGTGACGCCACAACTATGTCATCACTCCGTAGAAATCCGGCGAAAATATGCATTGTAATAATGCAGTCATATTGAGTTCGAGGGTGGAACTGAAATTTACGGTCAAAATATGTTACTGATAAGGTACGCTGATGACATTGTTTCTTCATTGAGATCGAAGTAGAATTATAGGACGTACTCAATGGAATTAAGTTTAGTGAGCACAGAATACGAATTGAGGGTAAAACAAGTAAGGGTAAAGCGATAAGGAGTATCAGAAACGAGATTTTGGAATGAAAATAATGTGTGACGGAAAAAGCAAGTAGGAAGTAAAAAAGTAACTAGCACAAGAGAAGAGGGCATTTCTGGACAAAGGGATCCTACTAGTTTATCATAGCTAGACATCTAATTCTGTGACGCAGAGATTCGCACAGGAGGTCAAGTCGTGTCGGGCAACATTAAAGCAGTCAAAACAAATACAAAAAAGAAAGATCGAGCCTAAATTGTGGAGCATTCGAAATGACATTAAACTTGACATCTATAATGAGAAGTCATACAAAGCATCTCCATTTTCTTTTGCGTTTTCTCGATCATTGCCCTCAATGACTGAATTCAGCTGAAGTACATTCTTCAGCCTCATTCAATATATCAATCATCTGGCACGATTGTCCCGCTTTCCAATTACTGCAGAGGCTACACAGCAATCCTTGCTGTACAGTCGCCCATCGTTGGGAGGAGATAACAAGGAACAGTTCCAAGAATGAATTTTTCAGTCAGAATAATTAAAACACGAGCTATAATTTTATATATAGTGTGGTTTATGGAATTGCAGTGACTGCTATATCTTTGTTGTGAAAAAAAGGCTGAATCGAGGTTTATTTAATGATAATGTTGTTAGCGCTTTCTGTCAGTAGATCATCAGACAATCTTTTACGATAAAAATTATTTAAAGAATAATTAATTTTTAGAATAATACGGTTTTAAAATTGAGTAAAGAGTATAAAACAGTTCTCATAGGCCCTTACAGACATCTGACCCCACACAGATAATTCTAAAAATTTGTGGCGGTGAATTTTTCATAGCTATGAAAATACTTACAAGCTTTATAATGAAAAGCGTGGGAACATGCAACAGACAATACATCGGTTATTTGCCCCACGTATTTCGTTATACATCTTGTACTTTCAGCTATTAAAAACTCAGAATTACAAATTTTCAAGACTATCTGCATGGGGATAGAAATCTTTATGTGGCTAGGAGAAATCATTTTATACGTATTAGTCTAATTTAAAACAGTGTTATATTTCTAATTAGTTCTTATTTAAATAATTGTTTTGTAGTTTTTAGTCCTGAAAAAAATGCTGTTGACAAGGATTGGGAACAACTCAAAGAACCAGCAGACACAGGCTAATGGGCCAAGGGCCAACCACAATGGTTGACCAGGCGACGACAGGAAGGCCTCAATCAGACGACAGTGGACAACAGAGATGGTATAGCAGAACAACAAAGTTCAAAGGAACAATCCAAGCGTAAAAATCGAAGGTATAGCGAAATCTAAGAATAAAACCTACAGTGTGTAATGAGAACGATGTAAGAAGTCTATGAACACACAACTGAAGGCAGAGTCAAGGTGCAGGTAGCCTTACAGTTTGACCACAAGCAATAGTGTCTGGCAGGGTGGAAATGGTCCTGGTGTGCAACGAGGTGAGTGCTACAGAGGCAATACTAGAGCTTCAGGATGTAGCAGTGTCATGCATACCATCTGGAACACACTCCGATACTACTTGCACAGCATGCTGGACCTGCAGGGAAGCCGAGATGTCAGGCAACACCAACCCCTTTTACCCCACACCTATGTGGGCTACGAGGATCAGACAGGAAAGTAACTTAATACTGCCCTGTCACCGACTTCCGAGCTATGTTAAAATTTTAAGTTACTGACTGATCACGAGCTAAGTTTAAGATCAATTCGAAAGTTATTACGAAACAGGCAGACAAGAAAATGACCTAATAAACTTTTAAAAACAGTCTTTGGACATAAAATAACAGTCCAATTTCGACAAAATAAAATAAAAAGTGAAAAAGAAAATCAAGGATATCTTACATTTAAGGCACGGAAATGTGAGGTCTGAGGAAATACCAGATGGTAGGTCACATTTTGAGCACACATTTACGTTGTAAACAGCAGAGGTGTGGCAGTTATACCGGTTAAGTCACGCCTCCTTTGGCTCACATGGAATATAATTTGATTTAATAAGATATAACCATCACAAATATCTTCTAGGATTTCCATCCCAATGGGGCCTCCTTATTGAATTCCGACACCTGGCCATGCAAAAACTGCCTTCCACGCGACATCACTCCGCCAATAGCAGTTAAAATTCTGAGAGACGTCACCCGAACAATAACAAGCTTGATCGCCAGTATAAAAATGTGAAATCCTATCCTCCACTCAGACAGTCGCTTGCTGACGATGTTCATCATCTTCGAAAGATCGATACCAAAAAGATTTTATATAAGGATGCAGCCGCGTAAAGCTTCGATATCAATAGTATGGTTTTGTTTGACAGGTGCCACATTATCAGGGTTTCTGTAATTAGAAAATCTGTTCGTGGAAATCACTAATCAGTATATCCTGCTGCCTTCAAATTGAATATCTCTCGCGAAATACGTCAAATGAAGCACTCTGATAATTTTTTTTATTTTTAAGTTGTACAAAACTGGAATACACACCGAATAACAGTATTACGGGCGATAAAGCGTGGAACTCATGCCTTTCATATGTAGCAGGGCAGAGTTTTACATTGGTACAGTCTTAAAACTTTTGCCTGTACCTGGTCCCCTAACAGAACATTAACATATTTTCTTATTCCATTTTTAAATGATGACATACACGTTCTTGCCCTTTTTTGAAATTACAAAACTTACTCCGAAAAATTAAGATTTCTACACAAAAAATCACATTCCGAAGTACAACAACCTAGGAATAAATATTAGATTGAAATTTAATAGTGTTGCAATCGAGACAATCATGGTAGTACAATATTTAATGATTTACTTGCTAAATTATTACTCTACTACACACCAATAAACAGTAAGTGAAATCAAATTAAGCAGAAGTACAATTAAAAACCAGTTACAAGTTAAATACATTTGAAATTGAAGCTACTAGAAGCTAATACAAATTTCTCGTTTCAAGACGGGTATAACCGTTAAGACATTAAAGAAACTCGATTCATTTGAGAGTATCACAAGTTTTACAGAAAAAAACCTTCTTCTGTTTCAAGTTTCAAGATCGTGAACGATCGACGAAGTATGACTTAACTGTTCACATGATAAATATATACAGTTCTAAAAACATAAAGCATTTCACTTGAAATCAAAATTTATGACAGCAAAATTAACAATATATCTCAAATATTTTTATTGTACAGCACTTAAATGTGTAGAAGTGAAATGTTTATAAAATTCCTCTCAAAATACAACCTCAAAAGCAAGATTAAATGGCGGAAACTGCTTATGGCAGTCTTTGGTGAGCTTTCATTCAAGTGATTCTACGAGAGCTATTCGGAAAGACCGATCGGTCGCGAAAAGGCCACAACTGTGAAATTCAGAAATGTTTTATTTGCAACAGTTAACTACAGCTTTCAGCAACATCTCTAAGTAGTCGAGACTTCGATTTAGAGATAAGTCGTAGCGTTGTACCAACTTTCCAATACACACGTCTTAGAAGGCAGCCGCCTGCGCTTTCCGCCAAAATTCTCTACACTGCTCTACTTCTCGTTGTGTATGCCAAAATATTGTTCTCGTAACCAGCGATTGATGGGAGCGAAGATGAAACTCAGGGGAGCCAATTACCGGGTGTATTGTGGGAGATCAAACACCTCCCACCAAAAACGCTGCAGGAGCATCTTCATTGCCTTGCTGAATGCGGCCGAGAAATGTCATGAAGAACGAAACGCGTGACAGTTATGTTATGTGAGCTGCACAATATCAGACGAAATTTCTCACCATGCCCTCATACTTGGCTGGAGACACTGCTCTTAATGACCGAGTGAGATGACGCACTGGTTAGCACACAAGATGCGCATTATGGAGGACCTGCGTCCGACCATCCTGACTTAGGCTATCCGTGATTTCCCTAAGTCGCTTCAGGCAAGTTCAGGGCTGGTTTGTCTGAAAAATCACGGCAGATTTCCTTCCCTATCCTCTTCTAATCCGAGCTGTGTTCATTCTCTAATGACCTCGTTGTCGACGGGACGTTGAACACTCATCTCCTTTTCCTCCACTAGGGTCCTACACATCTTTACGTGCTGCATGTGCGCTCAGAGCTAAAAAGAGCGACGTGACGCTGCCGAAGGGCGTACTAGAGGTACCGCCCAACACATCGGTGCGAAGCTTTATCGAATTTTCACCGTGGTTTCCATTTCGCACCCGATCGGACCTTACTTTCCGAATAGATGTAAAACCAGACATTAGACTGAAGTATCGAGGAAAAGACGTATAAGTAGGCTGTTTAGGTTCTTGTGTTGGTAACGCCACGTAGTGCTCTGTATGAAAATCACTGACTGTGCTATGTGCAGTCTGTGGCTGATTTGCATTGTTGGAATATTTCCTATTGTATTGTTGGGCAGTTGGATGTGAACAGCGCGTAGCGTTGGCAGTTGGAGGTGAGCCGCCAGCAGTGGTGGATGTGGGGAGTGAGTTGGCGGACGATCTGAACGTGTGCCCGTCAGAAAAACGAAATTTGTAAGACTGGATGTCATGAACTGATCTATATATGACTTTTGAACACTGTTAAGGTAAATACAGTGTTTGTTCTCTATCAAAATCTTTCATTTGCTAACTATGCCTGTCAGTAGTTAGTGCCTTCAGTAGTTAGAATCTTTTATTTAGCTGGCAGTATTGGCGCTCGCTGTATTGCAGTAGTTCGAGTCACGAACATTTTCGTGAGGTAAGTGATTCATGAAACGTATAGGTTACTGTTAGTCAGGGACATTCTTTTGTAGGGGTTATTGAAAGTCAGACTGCGTTGGGCTAAAAATATTGTGTGTCAGTTTAGTGCCGATCTGAATAAGTAAAGAGAGAATGGTCTGAGTACGTTCAGTTTTGCTCAGCTGTTTGAAAATCAAATAACGTAAGAGGTTTATCAGCACAGTCATTTATAAATTTTTAAGGGGATGTTTCAGACGTCGTGTGTTCCTAAGTACACTATCCTCAAGGTACAAAACTATTCTCTACCTGATTTCTTCCTTTTATATAAAAAATAATGTGTAGCTGAAAAAGTAGCATGAATGTACAGCACAATTTCGTATGTCTAGAAGATTGTTGCTAAAACGTACTTAACTCGCAAAAATTTCTGAACCTATGTTATGCGAAACAACTAGTGAGAACTGCGGAACAAGCCCACAGTTTGCCGCGTTAGGGCAAGGACAAATAAGAGTAAATGTGCATACATGGAAGTGCTGAAAATGCCCGAATTTTACTCCAAGCACCAGGAATGAAATACTGCGCGGCCGCGCTCGCTGACCACAGCGCCGCTAAAGTTTCGCTCTATTCGCAAAATCCGCCGCGCGGAAATTATTTTGCAACGGAATCAAAGGGTGCAGCGGATGGGTGTGGAGAGGTGGGAGGGGCTGGGGGTTGGGTGCTCGGTTCGGCCATAAGTTTAAATTAGGACTTAATGAATATAAATGGCGGCGCCTAAGTGCAGGCGCTGCCGGGGGCGCACGGAGAGGTCACGGCGAGCCCGACGTCACCGCAGCCTGGCTGGCGGCCTGGTGGCTGGCCCAGGAAATATGGAGCCAGCACCGCCGGCGCTCCAGTTCTCCAGCACGGGCCCTGCCTCTAATTGCAAAGTACTTCGTTTCGGTATCAACCCACATTCGAAAAATCGATTATTCAGAGTGTTAAATCTTTGTGTGGCGTCTTATACACGATTATTCCTCAGTTACTCCCCGGTTTCACAAGACGACTGTGAGAAAACACACACATTTTAGCGGACAGAGAATCTCTGCAAGTTACAGGTGGTAAATACACTGACAGAAAAAATACCGCGGCACTAAAAATAGTAAGTGTAGAGTAATGAAATATTGGGAATACATTTCTCTAGGTAACACATATATGTGATTAACACTGCAAAATCGCAGGTTAATGTAATTGGAAAATAAGTCACTGCAAATGTGAAATGCTGGTACGTTAACACTTTGCCGACCGGCGACACCACAGTGGTGTCGTGTGTATAGTATCTCGCAGTGGCCGGTGACAGCACTTAACTATCTTTTTCATTCTGTTAGTGTTTAGTTTAGTTACAAATAAGTTACACACGTCAATAAATCGGGTAATGCCGACCGGCTCTTCAAATTGCAATTCGTAGTTGATTATTTTTTCAAAAAGTTAAAAGAAACATTTAATCTAAGTCAAAACATCTCAATTGATGACGGAATGGTGCCGTGGAGTGGACAATTAAATTTTAAAGTTTACAGTCCGTCGAAAATTATGAAATATGGCATACTCATTCGGGTGCTGTGTTATTCGAGTACGGGATACATTTCCTCATTCACGACATGTCCAGGCGGTGGACAAACTACTGACACCTTCTTATGGAAAGTGGCATCACCTCTACATGGATAATTATTATAACAGTGTAGAACTTGCAGAAAAGTTACTTGAAAAGAAAATTCTAGTTTGTGGAACGATACGGCAAACTAGAGGATTTCCGAAATATTGAAGCGCTCGAAAGTCAGTGTGTTTAAAGCTCGTCATCAACGAAAAGGTGACAAGCGGCCGTCGACAAGTCAAGTAATCCGAATTAGCGCTGCCGGCGCCAAGCGAATAAATTTGTACGAGACTTGGGGACAGCAGAGTATTAATAAGTGATGTAACTGCCAGAATATTGAATTCAAGCATGCAAAAGTACTTGCTTTGTGTTGAACAGTTGCAGAATGTCAGTTTGTGGGATGGAGTTCCACGTCTGTTGCACATGGTTGGTCAATTGGTTCAGATGGTTCAAATAGCGCTGAGCAAATGGTTCAAATGGCTCTGAGCTCTGGTCATCAGTCCCCTATAACTTAGAACTACTTAAACCTTACTAACCTAAGGACATCACACACATCCATGCCCGAGGCAGGATTCGAACCTGCGACCGTGGCAGTCGCGTGGTTCTGGACTGAAGCGCCTAGAACCGCTCAGCAACAGCGGCCGGCGGTTTGTCAATTCAGGGACTCTTAATGATGTTTGTGGATGACCCTGGAGTTTTCGTCCGATGATGTCCCATATGTGCCGGTTGGAGACAGATCTGGTGATCGAACAGGCCAAGGCGACATGTCGACGCTCTGTTGAGTATATTGGGTTAATGGAATAACCACGAGAGTTCGACTTCTGTCATACGAAATCGTACCTCAGACAGTAACTCGAGGTGTAGGCGCAGTGCGTCTAACACGCAGGCAGGTTGTTGCAGGCCTTCGATTGGCCTCCTCCTAACCAATACACGGTTATCACAGGCAACGAGCCAGAACCGGCTTTCATCGGAAAACAGACTTCCACCCTGCCCTCCAATGAGCTCTCACTTGACACCACTGAAGTCGCAAATGGCGGTGGTTGGGGGTCAGTGGAATGCACGCTACAGGGCGTGTTCGTCTCGGAGCTGTCTTTGGAGTAACGACTTTGTAACCGTTCGTTGTGTCACTGTGATACCAGCTGCTGCTCAAATTGCTGCTACAGATGCAGTACGGTGTGCCAGAGCCGTAAGCCGGACATGATGGTCTTCCCTCTAGGTAGCGCCCTGTGTCCATCTGGAGCCTGGTCTTCTTGCAGCAGTACATTCTCGTGACTACCACTGCCAGCAATCATGTCCAGTGGCTACGTTCCAACCAAGTCTTACAGCGGTGTCGCAGAAGGAATACCGATGAAGTCAACGGCGCTACTGATAAGTAGCATCCCCAAACTCACTGTCGTAGAAAGAAACAGACTTTGTGCCAACAGTTTAATCGAAAGTGCAATAAATATTCTGCTTAGATACAATTAAAACCACGGTTCATAGTGAAGTGTGATCCTCAGTGGAGTAGCAGATTCGATTGTAAAACGACGGAACGTATAATGCACCAGACACCGCTCAGTCGTCATGTTATTGTCCTACACCAGGAACGTCTTACCACTCAACTCTCACCCTAACGATTAGCGTTGGTTGGTGTATATTACCCCCCCCCTCCCCCTACTACTTTTACACAAATAATAATACATATGACGACTCATGTTACACAAAACTTGACTGAAATCGCTCCAGACGAGTTGCAATGTCATCCCATTTTCACCTCCATCGCAGTGGATGGTAGGTCGCCGTTACCTCCACAGAAACCTTCACGAGCATGAAGAAAACTTACCAAAGTTTCTTTTTTATCGGTTTAAAGGTACAGAAACACATAGAAGACGAACAAACAACATTGATTTTTATACATACTGCCAGAAAGAAACGCAACACCTCTAGGAAAATCGATTTTATTGATAAGTGAGGTGACTGGTAGTTCATCATTGCATGAATCACTTGCACTAGGGCCATTTAGAGTATGGACATATTATAACCCGGTGCCACTGAACACTGTCCTTCAGGGTGCTACATGCTTTTCCGGCAACATTAGACGATGAATTAAAGATGTGTTATACGTCTGTGTTAGATGACGAACAGTTTGATTTAGGAAAGGCAAGGCACCAGAGAGGCAGTTCTGATGTTGCGGTTGATAATGCGAGCAAGACCAACGAAAAATAAAGACACATTCTCAGGAGTTATCGGCCTGGAATAAGCTTTAGACAATGTCAAATGATGCAAGATGTTTGAAATTCTGATAAAAATAGCAGCAACATATAGCGCAAGACTGGTAATATACAACATGTACAAGAATCAAGAAGGAAAAATATGAGTGGAAGACCAAGAACGCAGTGCTCGGATTAAAAAGGGTGTATGACAGGGACGTAGTCTTTGGCTCCTTCCGTTCACTCTACACATCAAAGAAGCAATGACGGAAATAAAAGAAAGGTTCAGAAGTGTAATTGACATTTAAGATGAAAAAATATCAATGATAATATTCGCTGTTGACACTGCTATCCTCAGCGAATTGGTCTACTGAATGGAATAAAAAGTCTAATCATAAAATGGTTCAAATGGCTCTAAGCACTATGGGACTTAACATCTGAGGTCATCAGTCCCCTAGTCTTAGAACTACTTTAAACCTAAATATCCTTAGGACATCGCACACATCCATGCCCGAGGTAGGATTCGAACCAGCGACCGTAGCAGCAGTGCGGTTCCGGACTGAAGCGTCTAGAACGGCTCGGTCGCAGCGGCCGGCAAAAAGTCTAATCAGTACAAAATATGGATTGAGAGTAAATCGCAGAAAGATGAAAGTAATTAGAGGTAGCAGAAATGAGAACAGCGAGAACCCCAACATCAGGATTGGTGATTAGGAAGTGAATGAAGGGTTTCCGCTACCTACTGCAAATCAACCCAAGACGGACGGAGCAATTATGGCATAAAAAGCAGACTAGCATTGACAAAACGGTATTTCTGTCCAAGAGAAGTCTACTAGTATCAAACATAGGTCTTAATTTGACGAAAAATTTCTGAGAATGTGCGTTTGGAGCACAGCATTATATGGTAGTGAAACGTACTCTGTGGGAAAACAAGAAAAGAAGGGAATCGAAGTATTTGAGATATGGTGCTACAGAATAATTTTGAAAAATTTGGTGGACTGATAAGGTAACGAATAAGGGGGTTCTCCACAGAATCGGTGAGAGATTGGATGTTTGTGCTGTGTTTATCATTTCATCATCATCATCATCATCAGTTGTGAGAGTGGCTAGACTGGACTGAGTAATAAATTGAATAAATTGGACTGTGCAAAAAGTGGGAGTTTGTACAAGCGCTGGTGACCGTGCAGCTGAGGGCCCCACAAACCAAATATCAGCATCAGAATCGGCGAGGAAATGAATATGTGGAAAAAACTGACAAGAAGAAGGAGCAGGATGGGAGGACAACAGTTAAGACAGCAGAGAATAACATGCCACTAGAGAGAGCTGTGGAGGGTAAAATACATCCAGCAAATAATTGCGTAGAAAAAGGGCTGCTGCAAGATGAAAGGAGATGAATTTGTGGCGTGCCGCATCAAATCAGTCAGAAGACTGATGACTGTTAAAAAAAGAAGCGGGAGCTATGTGACTTACCTGGAAGGCGTTCTTGTCGATGGAGACGAAGTCGTTCTGGCCGATGCTGAGCTCTTCGAGGCGGTCGAGCTCTGCGAGCTGCTGGGAGGGCACGGTGCGCAGCTGGTTGCCGGCCAGCGAGAGGCGGCGCAGCCCCGACAGGCCGCGGAAGGCGCGCGCGCTCACGTTCTGCACGCCCGCGCCGCTCACGTCCAGCACGGTCAGCCGCGACAGGCCCCTGCCGGCACGCAACCACCAACACTCCCAACAAACTGTACTCACGCTGGCAGCCGCATTCATCTACATCTACATCTACATCCATACTCCGCGACCCACCTGACGACGTGTGGCAGACGGTACTTTGACTACTTCTATCGCTTCTCCCTTCTATTCTCGTATTGTTCGTGTAAAGAAAGATTGTCGGTATGCCTCTGTGTGGGCTCTAATCTCTCTGATTTTATCCTCACGGTCTCTTCGCGAGATATACGTAGGAGGGAGCAATATACTGCTTGACTCCTCAGTGAAGATATGTTCTCGAAACTTCAACAAAAGCCCGTACCGAGCGACTGAGCGTCTCTCCTGCAGAGTCTTCCACTGGAGTTTATCTATCATCTCTGTAACGCTTTCGCAATTACTAAATGATCCTGTAACGAAGCGCGCTGTTCTCCATTGCATTTTCTCTATCTGCTCTATCAACCCCACCTGGTACGGATCCCACACTGGTGAGCAATATTCAAGGTGTGGGCGAACAAGTGTACTGTAACCTACTTTCTTTGTTTTCAGATTGCATTTCCTTAGGATTCTTCCAATGAATCTCAGTCTGGCATCTGATTTACCGACAATCAACTTTATATGATCATTCCATTTTAAATCACTCCTAATGCCTACTCCCAGATAATTTATGGAATTTACTGCTTCCAGTTGTTGACCTGCTATATTGTAGCTAAATGATAAAAGATCTTTCTTTCTGTGTATTCGCAGCATATTACACTTGTCTACATTGAGATTCAATTGCCATTCCCTGCACCATGCATCAATTCGTCACAGATCCTCCTGCATTTCAGTACAATTTTCCATTGTTACAACCCCTCGATATACTACAGCATTATTTGCAAAAAGCCTCAGTGAACTTCCGATGTTATCCACAAGGTCATTTATGTATACTGTGAATAGCAACGGTCCTACGACACTCCCCTCCTAACCTAACCTAACCTAACCTAACCTAACCTTAAACCTAACGTAACCTAACCTAACAGTTACTTGAAGATTTCAACACAAACTTCTTATTAAATACACATCTACAGGAATATACAACTATAAGAATATACATCTATGTGCATCTCAGTACCATTGTGAAGTTTAAGCACTTCATACCAACTTAATGCTTTAGTCCCAAACTGTTAGTTTTATGACTGTCAGTTTTACTTTCATATGTAGTTCTCCTAGTCCAGTGTCACAGATTCGCTGTGTAAATTTCTCATACTTGTCAGCCAGAGTTCAATCCATCAATTGTTCACCTTACAACTGTTTGTTGCTTGAACAGTGTCATGTTATTGGATGTGCACAATGCTTTCTTTATCTGTTTTAGTGCGACTTCAGGGGTGATTTCCTTTTATTTAGAAATGTAAAAAGTCAAATCATGTTACAAGGCACACTTATATGGAAACAAATACAGTAATTTCTAGGAAAATGCTATTAATCCTAGCCACATGTCAGGTTCTTCAATGAGCAAAGTGAAAACCTTTTTCAGTCTCCCAAAATCTAAAGCAAGTAGAGCAACTCTGATTTGTAACATGCATATAACTTTTTAATGAAATAAAAGGATGTTGGGCTGGATCCATTCAAAATGCTAATAAGTCGTTCCATTTCAAATATTGCCTATTCTGGGATAACTGTAGTATAAGTAGGAACTTGTAACACTGTGAGTACTGCTAGTAATGGAATGGATGTCAGACTAAAAATTATTCTGAGTCTTAAAATACCTCTGGAGAAAAATGTGATAACGTGTTAAAAAATAAAAATTTGCTGATAACTAACTCTTCCACAAAAGGGGAAAATGCTCCATCAATAAGCCAAGTAAAGCAGGAATTAAGACAAAACTACAACATGAAGCTATGAAAGAAGAAGAACGAGTAGTACACTGCTCACCTCACCAGTTTAAGTTCACAGAAGTAATCATAAAATAAAATAAATCATTTTTCAAACTTCGAACCTCATTTTCTCAATTGTATATTTACATACTGGTTCCCTTGGTTGGATGTCTAGTGATCAATCGTTATATAATTTTCAAAGGGTAACCTAGTTATGATGAACATCAACCAGAATTCATGCTAAAGACTGAAAGCCGATTACCTTATGAAGATTTAATGGATTAAAAATAGTAAAGAAAGTGATTAAGGTACTCAATTTACTATAAAAAAACTTCCCCAGTGGGTGACGTGATGATCCTGGTGATGTTTTAACTGTGTATTACATCTACAAAATCCAATATGAATAAATGCTAACTGTTTGCTATTTTTTGAATTATCAGTAGAAGCAATTAAATCAAAATTGCTGGAAGGCTATATTTTAATCGTTGTTTAAGACATCTGCAAACTAGTTATGTATCTAAGTGCCCATCTTTCTCTTTACCTGTACGAATATTTCTTCCAAGAATAAGTCTCCTCGATTTTAAGTTGAAAAACTATTGCAGTAATGCCTAAATAATGCCAGCTTTCCGCCCACCATCCAAAATACGAGCCTCATTAGGGACAGTGAGAAACGACCAGGGTGACAAAAAAGCGAGTGTGTTCCCTGTTGCACGTGAATGCGGTAAAACGTATACTAGATAAACGATCTGCACAATAGAAAGTCGACATTCAGAACATCAGCGTCACATATGCTTACTGCGGCCCACAAAGTCTGCAATAGCGGAACACTGAATTGAAAATGGACATAAAGTGATCTACTAGCAAACGAAAGTCCTGCCATCGATAAATTTTGTGGCTGCATTTTCAAAGAAGCAATTGAAATCTGTGTGACTGATAATTTAATCAACAGGAACACAGGCTTCCAAGGCATTGGACCCAATACTAAACTCCATCTGGTCCCAATATGCGAAAGAAACGAAAGGCCGAAGGTAACTGAGGCTGGTCCCTCCACCATCGCAGCAGCCCCCCCCCCCCCCCCCCCCACATCACTGAGCAGGAAGTGGTACCGGTGAATCCAGAACTCTGGACCAACAAGTATAAATAGCGCCAGCACGCCATCAGAAGACGGCAGAACAGATGTTCGTCGAAACAGCGTGGTCTTTCCACGTTTCGATCCGGCAATACACCTGAAAACTTCTGTATTTTTTTAGAGTAAACTTATTTTACGATAACTGGCCCCTCAAGACCTAATAACCACACTCTGCTGGAGACAAAACAACTCACCATCTGTGTTTTATTTTGTGACAACATTCAGCTTTTTAACGTCATTTTAAAAATTTTACTTTCTCTTATATTTTTTCAATCGTTTCGCTGTACAGCGGCGAATCGAAGCCGCTGACGGTCCACCCTCTGCCTGTGTAGGACGAGGAGAATCAAATAACAATAAAGAAAAAATCATGCTTATGCATATTACAATGACTACTTGAAAAAGGTGTAAAATCGAAAATGATCAATTGCTGACATATACTTTGGCGAATACGCTGCCATTGAAGGAAAGCATATCAAGCATTCGACCTTAACTCTCGGAATAGTTTTTATTGGTTTTAATGATGTCTTATGTCAGATTCCGTAACTGTTTTAAATTTTTCATTTAAACTTAACCCAAAAATTTAAATCTTGTTAGTGAACGTGATTTTTTGCAACAAATGTGGCATTCATAGTTTTCGGTTCAGGACTTTTCTTATACATCGATACGAAGTAGATAGTATGTTGTGAATGAAAACCAAAGACCAATAACGAAACCTCTATCTTTTTTTAATTTTTTATGATGGTCATAAAAGACCCCCTTCATTAGGTGTAAACATTACGGGAAATGCTTTGATGTCGCTGAGATTACGCTGAAAGTATTTTCAGTACCCTGCTTATACCATCAGCACCTACATAAAAAGTTTGTTGTTAATAAAAGATACACATGTTAAACGAAATTTTTCTTTCTCTTAGCTTTGTTTGGTGGTGGGAACTAAGTACGCCCCCCTCCCTCCCCACCGGTACTACGCGTTATGAAAAATGCGTTGGTCAATAGTGCGACTCTGTATGAAGTGTAGTTGCCAGGCAATTTACGACCGCAAGAGAATGGAGTGCCATTCCCCGAAGCGCGCCATAAGACTCATTTCGGACGTGGAGATGCTGCAGCTCCACTGTACGAAAGGATCTCTTTAATTATGAGTGGAGCGATCGGGCATAATGACTGCCGGACGGACCAATAGCAGCCCCGCAGACGGGAAGGCAGGCAAGCCCCGGACGACCGGGCTCGGCTGGTCTGTTTCCAGTGAGCTGAGTGCTCGGAAAGCCGTTATGAGCGCGGTGCGGTACACGGCGTGTGGCCGCTGCCGGAAGATGATCCCTTCCTCCCACGACTCGCGGCGGCCTCTTCGATCGCGGCTGGCGCGTCCGGAAAGCCGAGCCCAGCCACCGGCGGGCGCAGTCGGCAGGCAACCTGCGCCGCGCCTCGCCGCGCCGTCAGCGCCGCCCTGATTTACGTCGCCCTTCCGGCGAGTAATAAAATCTGCCGGCGAGGCGGCAGCGGGGGACAGGTGCGACCGGGCCTCCTTTTTCTCCCCTTATCTGCGCGGCCGGAAATTCAAATCCCGCTCTCTGCTGGCGGCGTCAAGTGCGTGCCGGGAAACGACCTAACGGAACGCCCGCTGACGGCCGGGGGAAACGCTGACGCACCTAGCGTCGCCTCCTGTTATCGCCCCCTTCATACTCGCATTACTCCCTTTATCCCACTGGAGGCTTCTCCTCCGATCATTCTGTCACCGAGTCGCAGGATAACTGCACCTTTTTATAGCTCCCCCTTTCCGCCAATACTTCGCCTCCTTCTTCCTCGGTCGTAACTGAAGGTATTGGTCTGTCGGCCACCGTACTCACACACTATTCACATTCTTATGATTGCCTCCCAGATGTGAGTCTAGAGCAAATACTTTATGGTGGAAAATAGATTGCGGTGGCAAAAGTCATGGGATACCTCTTAATATCGTGTCGGATCTCGTCACGCAACGCGTAGTACAGCAACTCGACTCAACAAGTCGTTGGAAGTCGCCTACAGAAATACTGAGACATGCAGCCTCTATAACCGCCCATAACTGCGAAAGCGTTGCCTGTGAAGCATTTTGGGCAAGAACTGACTTCTCCATCATTTCCCATAAGAGTTCGTTGATGGGTCTCACAGACCATCTCGTCCGCCGCTCGTGGTCTCGCGGTAGCGTTCTCGCTTCCCGAGCACGGGGTCCCGGGTTCGATTCCCGGCGGGGTCAGGGATTTTCACCTGCCTCGAGATGACTGGGTGTTTGTGTTGTCCTCATCATTTCATCATCATCCAGGAAAGTGGCAAAATTGGACTGAGCAAAGATTGGATAATTGTACGGGCGCTGATAACCACGCAGTTGAGCGCCCCACAAACCAAACATCATCATCATCACACACAGACCATCTCGGTGATGATGATGATGTTTAGTTTGTGGGGCGCTCATCTATGCGGTCATCAGTGCCCGTACAAAGTCGCAACTTTTACTCACTCCAATCTAGCCACTGTTACGGGTGATGATGATGATGATGATGAAATGATGAGGACAACACAAACACCCAGTCCCCGGACAGAGAAAGGACCATCTGGGTTGCCAGACCATTCGCTCGAAGTCTCCACAATGTGCTTCTGACAAATAGCGAAAAACAGTGACCAGGTGATGTGGCACATTGTCTTCCACAAAAATTCCGTCGTCGTGTGGGAACGTGAAGTCTGTGAATGGCTGCAAATTGTCTCCACGTAGACCAATATAGATTCAGTTGGACCAGGGGCCCAGTCCAATCCATGTAAACACAGACCCAACCTACTTGAACAGTGCCCCGTTGACAACTTGTTCCATAGCCACTTGGCGTCTGCACTGCACTCGAACCCTATCATCAGCTTTTACCAATTGAAGTCCTCTGACCTGGAACGGTTTTCCAGTCATCTAGGCCGGCCGCAGTGACCGAGCGGTTCTAGGCGCTACAGTCTGGAAAGGGGCGACCGCTACGGTCGCAGGTTGAAATCCTTCCTCGGGCATGGATGTGTGTGATGTCCTTAGGTCAGTTAGGTTTCAGTAGTTCTAAGTTCTAGGGGACTGATGACCTCAGCAGTTAAGTCCCATAGTGCTCAGAGCTACTTGAACCATTTTGAACCAGTCGTCTAGAGTCCAACCGTTATCGTCACGAGAACAAGACAGGCGCTGCAAGCGATGTCGTGCTGTTAGCAAAGGCACTCACTTTGGTCGTGGCTGCCATAGCCCATCTCGCCAAATTTCACTCCACTGTCCAAATGGATACGTTAGTCGTGCGTCCCACATTGATTTCTGCGGTTATTTTACGCAGTGTTCCTTGTCTGTTAACAGTGAAGACTCTATGCAAACGACGCTGCTTTCGGTCGTTAAGTGAAGGCGGTCGGCCACTGCTCTGTCCATGGTGAGAGGTACCGCTTGAAATATTGTATTCCGGCACACTCTTGACACTATAGATCTCGGAGCATTGAATTCCCTAACGATTTTTGAAACGAAATGCCCCATACCTCTAGCTTCAACTACTTTGCCACTTTCAAATCTGTTCATTCCCGTCGTGTGGCCTGTATCACGTCGAAAAACTTCTCACATGAACCACCCGAGTACAAATGACAATCCCGCCAATGCAGTACCCTTTTATACCTTGTGTATGCGATACTACGTGCATATTGCTATCTTGCGCCTTTTGTCACCGCACCTGCGTGTTCGTCTTGTCGTTAATGTGTACGTCTAAGCCCGTTTCTGGTATCTGAGTGAAGGAGGTTTGCTCCAGACTGGCTATTGTCACTGTTCACTCTGCCTCTACACCAAAGTCTTTGTTATGTAGGTTGATTCTTTAGAATAAGAAGTCAGCAACCATCCACTGTTGATAATGCTATTTATTCAAGTAAATACCTCTGTAACCAGTTTCGAAGCAATAGGTTCACCTTCAGAAAGCTGTTACACAAGATTAACCACAAGCAGAAAAAACCAGCCAAAAAAAAATTTTCTCAACTACAACAAATGTGCATCTTGTGAACAGCCATCTGAGGATGGGCCGGCCGAAGTGGCCGTGCGGTTAAAGGCGCTGCAGTCTGGAACCGCAAGACCGCTACGGTCGCAGGTTCGAATCCTGCCTCGGGCATGGATGTTTGTGATGACCTTAGGTTGGTTAGGTTTAACTAGTTCTAAGTTCTAGGGGACTAATGACCTCAGCAGTTGAGTCCCATAGTGCTCAGAGCCATTTGAACCATCTGAGGATGAAACCGTCTGATCGAAACTTGTTATGGGTCTATACTTAAACAAATAACACTATCAGTAGTGGCTGGTTGATGTTTTCTACTTTGAAACAGTCAATATACATTCCGTGCACAGCCACGGACTCAAAATCTCCGGTTTTCCACAAAACAGCATAAAGTCTCTGTTGCCTATGGTTCTACGTCAGTGGCAAAGGACTAATGGGAACTCGAGATCTCAGCCCAGGTGGCAATAATCTATTCCCGACAATTCGTGGCTCCCTGATATCAACTGTCCTTCGGCTGCACAGAGGCAGCCGAAATATTATACGACCTTCTCATGATATACTCCTTCTGGAAGGACCCATTCCTGCTCTTCTCGTCACAATGTTGTCCTGCGTGCGTCTTGTCAAGTCTGATTCCGCTGTATTTGCACCACAACGAATTTTCTCCGTCATCTAATTGTACGTGGCTCTCATATCCTCCAAGCCAATGATGGACTTCGGTGAAACTCTTCTGGGGACATGCGTTGCGATCTCCTGATTAAAGGTTCCATTACGGTTAAAATAACTTTACAGCCTACATAACTCATTCTTCCCTCCTCCTTTCTTGTCCTGGACCTACCCTGTAATTTCACAGACTCGGTATGTTAGTGAGAACGCTTAGAAATGTTTGCGACTCGCGTGACTGAGGCGGGACGTGGTACCAGCCTGGTGTCGGATGTGGGGCACCGACTGAAAGTCCCATCCCGGCTGGCTGGCACTCCGGGCCCCCGTCGTTATGCAGCAGTAATTTGGAACATATACTGTCTTGGAACATTATGAATTACCTGTCGGTGTTGACGGGCTAAAGTGAGGCGCAAAGCTTTGTGTTGTGCAGTCAGTCATCAAGGGTACAGGAGCAGGCCTACGGCTTCGAAAGCCCATGTCGATGATGTTTCGTTGAATGGTTCACAAAACTGAAATTTATTGATGGCCGAGCATTGAAATCTGCAGCAATCTGCAGAAAGGTTACACTTCTGCCACGTTGAATGATTGTCTTCAGTCGTCGTTGGTCCCATTCTTCCAGGATCTTTTTCCGGCCGTAGCGATGTCGGAGATTTGATGTTTTACCGGATTGCTGATATTCACGGTGCACTATTGAAATTATCGTACGTAAAAAGCCTATTTCATCGCTACCTCGGAGATGCTGTGTCCCATCGCTCGTGCGCAGACTATAACACAACGTTCAAACTCCCTTAAATGTCGATAACCTGCCATTTTAACAGCAGTAAGCGATCTAACAACTGCGCCAGACACTTGTTGTCTTACATAGACAATGGCGACCGCGACGCCGTATTCTGCCTGTTTAGATATCTCTGTATTTGAATACGCATGTCTGTACGAGTTTCTTTGAGTGCTTCAGTGTATATTCCTTTTAAGTTCTCTGTGTCTGCAGATGACAAACTGTGCAAGAAAATCAGCTATAACGAAAGACAGAGAAAGCAATACCTCGTAATTACAAGGTATTTATTAATAAATATTTTGTGTGATTTTAGATTTGTGGATACTTTTCTTACGAACTGAAATTGCTGTATGTACAAATAGAAAAGAGGAATCTGAATGTTATTTAATACAAAGAAAGTGAAACACCGGGTGATGACAGTGCAACTGCAGCGAAACATGTCTGGGTAGAAAGAAAAAAAAATGTATTTGCTCAATTCGGAACACACCCAAAACACATTGAACTTAGTAGCTGGAATGGTATTTTTGTTTCGTTCTGAGCCTGGGATAGTTTGCTCGGCAGTAGCGCTACAGGGTGCCACGGCAGTCGTGTGCTTACTTGAAGGCGTCGTCGTGCAGCTGGGGGAAGACGTTGGCGCCGACGCGCAGCTCTGCGAGGCTGGCGAGCGGCTGGAGCGCGGGCGTGGGCAGCGCGCGCAGCTGGTTGTCGTCCAGGTAGAGCACTCGCAGCGCGCCCAGTCCGGCGAAGGCGCGCGCGTCCACGCGCTGCAGCCGGTTCTCGCCCAGGTCCAGCTCCTCGAGAAGCGGCAGCGACGCGAACTGCGCCGCCGCCAGCTCCTCCAGGTAGTTGCGGCGCAGCGACAGCGCCGTCAGCGCGGCCAGCCCCTGCCACGTGCGCGCCGTCACGTTCGACAGCTTGTTGTGGTCCAGCCGCAGCTCGGCCAGCTTGCGCTGCGCCTCGAAGCTGCCCGCCGGGATGCTCAGCAGGTGGTTGTGCGACAGGTCCACGTAGTGCAGCTCCCCGTAGAACTGCGCACATGCATACCACACATGCTGCATAATAATCCACAATCCGTCCCGTATGAGGCACTTCGTATCAACTTATTTAAGAGACACAGTCGTGATCAGACTTGAGTTGTTAATTTTTATTTTTAGGTGACCGATTCGATCTTCTACGAGATCATCATCAGATCTACATTTCTCGATAACAGTAAGAATCGATGGCAAGGGGCAGCTAATCTGGGCAGTGTTCTATCCCCCTGATGAAGCTCTCTTAGAAGATCGAAACCGGCCTCCTAAAAATAAAGCTTAACGACTCATAAGCGATCACGACTTGTGTTTATTAAATAAGTTATAATATCAATAGACTGCTGTTTTTCCTGGAACAATATTCCAAAAGGATTTAAACTTCATATGAAATATCAAATCTAGAGTTTTATGTGACCCTTGACCCACAAGTTCAGTCACTTGTGGGTCGCCTGAGGTTTCTCATGTACCTTTACCAACATTCCTTTAAGGTTGGAAACCAAACAAAAGCTGCTATTTTCCATGTAATGTTTGAATGCAGTGAAAACGAGACTCACTCGAAAGTAAAAAATAGATTTTTGACTGAATTTTCATAGCCAAACTAAATATGGGATACCAACAAACTGACCACCCTGAGGCGTACTCTTACAAAAAAATGTTATTACTTCCAAGCAATTAGGATAACTAAGGAAAACTGAATTTGTGATTTGAGGTAAAACTACAGAACAGATTTTTCACAAGAGTGTGAAATAGATAAATCAGGTATGAAACTGATCAGCGTGAGGTCTCATTTTGTAACGTCTTAGTCACAAAATGAAACAGATTAGACGAACGTTTGATGCGACTTTGACTGATGCTCGATATCGTGTACAACTTAGAATCGTTAATAATAGTCGTAAAAAATTTTACCGCTTAACATCACGTAATTCACCAGACAAATATATTCTTATATCCTTTAAAATTCAAAACTGAATTTAAAATTCTCAATAGCCATGCCACTTGTAGTGCGTGATTTTGAGCTTAACTCAAAGGTGCGTCAAATTTTTAATCGGTTCTGTTTCTTACATCTACACATACCATTCCACAATTCATTTAACCATTTTTTCAATACTTTCATTATCGTCTAGTCATATTTCTTTATTCGAATCAGTTTTCGGCATATCGGCGATTTGGAGCATCGTCAGCAAACAATGGACCAGTGTCCACAATAGATATTAGTGTGTAGGGTACCAAAAGTTAGAAACACAGATACTATCACACATGCACAGTCGCGCGACCGCTACAGTCGCAGGTTCGAATCCTGCCTCGGGCATGGATGTGTGTGATGTCCTTAGGTTAGTTAGTCTTGTTATGTACCAAACACGTTAAATAACAGCGTTAAATAATAATTTACAATACGGGTGCAATAACAAACAAGACTGAATATACAGCTTGTATGTATATTACATTTAGGTTGTAAGGAAAAACAAAGTAAGAAGTAATAGCAAATGCGTTGGAGTACAAGTTTGTGCAAAAGACTGTGATCATTCGGACTGAGAACAGGGAGTGTGCTATAGATTAGTTGGATTATGTGAAAATTAACACTGGAGATGAACTAAGCTGATCATTTAGTATTACATTCATACAGTTTGTATATTTTAGTATTCTGTGTTTTCGTTATGTATTGTGTTCCGTACTATCAACGTTTTAAATTGTATTTTGACACCGTAATTTATCATGTTTCTCGATCAGACGTCAATCTCACATTTCTCATCCAAAACCATGCCATTGACAAACATTTTATACCTGTTGATAATATCTATGTATCTAATGTTTAGATTCATACCAGTGAGCTCAATACTAAAGTCCAGAGATTTCTCAAAAGCGTCTCTGCATAGAAAATCGTGACGTGTTTGGAGGGTCCGCAATATTGGCGAGGGGCATTCAGAGTTATTACAGCTTGTGCTTGTGACTTTTGACTGTTTCTTTCAATGAACCGCAAACTAAACCTAGACAGTGTCACGTAGTATCGATAAACACTAATTTCATTTCTCCTGTGTAGTAAAACGATTTGACAGCTTTCGCCAACCTGTCACGGCAGGTGTGACGTATTGCGTCATGGTCTGGCTTCATAGAATAGTCTTTCCTCTTTAGTGTTGAGCTCATTGTTTTGTTAACATCAGAATCACTTTTGGACGCCAGTCAGATATTTCCTGAGATGGTGCAATAAGCCGACAACCGATACAAAATAAATAATAAAGAATAAAAATGCAACTAGGAAACCTATATGTAATATTTTCTACTGTGCAAGACTGCATACTACACATGGATATTTCGTTCGACGTTTAAGCTACCGGAGACTCACATTGTTTACTGTTACTGAAACCCTACTACACTATCATTACAAATAGCGAAAACTGACACAAGAAAGTATCTATGATATCAGAGGCAAAAATATCTCAGTACTTATGAGTACGCAGGATCCGAGATAACTGGGAATGTATGGTCACGCTCCAGCAACGACTGTGGTAAGTAATATTCTCCGAGTTAGTGCAAATATACATTGCCTGGGAAAAAGAAAGTGAAGCATCCATAAGAGGTAAAGGGAAATAAAGAAAAATTTCGAGTTGAGAGGGTACGTTATGTTATTTCAGTGATTACAATATTGAGTCAAATTTACAAAGAACTTGACAGTATGAGCCCACTTATCAATATGCAACTGTATCCCGTGTGGCCGAGCGGTTCTAGGTGCTTCAGTCTGGTACCGCACGACCGCTACGGCCGCAGGTTCGAATCCTGCCTCGGGCATGGATGTGTGTGATGTCCTTAGGTTAGTTAGGTTTAAGTAGTTCTAAGTTCTAGGGGACTGATGACCATAGATGTTAAGTCCCATAGTGCTCAGAGCCATTTGAACAACAACGACGTTTTACTATTGTACATATAAATAATATTTTTTTTTCCATCGGATTTTTCGTTAAACTTGAGTAATTGATGTTCTGATTTCATTTGTTTTCTTGTTTCAAGCCACTACGTTAAGAAAACTGTAAACAATTTTCAATGTGAATATTAATGTTTATGTCAAATGTCAAACAATATTGTAGTAGAATTGATGTGAAACAAATGTTGAGGCTGTTGTAAAATGTTAATATTGTAATTGTGCGTCTGGTCCGTACGTAGGCAATGTATTAGGATATGTAGAATGCAAAACCTCGGGTGAATACCCTGTCTGTAAGGGAGCGGTAAAAGGTGGATGGCAGGCGAGCGCGGGAAAATGCGCACGGGCGCTGCACGGCACAACGGGCTCAGCAGTAGTAGTTGGAGTTTGGCATTGGTCTGAGCAACACGTTCTGGAGCGAGGAGGCTCTCCTGGAAGACGTAGATTCATTGAGCCTCGGGTATGCCGTCCCAACGCCCATACAGCACGGCAAAATTCCATAGGCACTAAATGGAAAATTATTGCGACGCTATGAAGAAATAGTGCCGATACGTCAAGAGCCATAGCTGTGGTTGTATGTGTGCTTTGTGCCTCGCCATCTCGCCGCCTGCCAACCGCCGCATCGATACGAACAGGTTGAAACTTTTAGTACTGTATTCGTATGGACCAGTGTTACTTTTGTTCCATACTGTTCAATAACAACTTAAATTTTACCAGAACTTTCCTATTATTCAATTATCCTCACAACTGACCTAGATAGGGTCCTTTCCAAATGTTGTGCAATCCGAGTGTCCCGAAATGAAAAATTAAATTTTGTGTTAATAACAATTACCTGCAGACCTAACTATGTAAGAATGGTGTTTAAAGAACTGTTTTGTTAATGAACCAGTAAATGAATAACGAAGGTCTGACAAAGTTGGAAGATAGCTTTAATATTGATTTAGTAATGAAGTTTAATTATCTCGAGACAGATATAAAGGTATTTAAATGAGTAGGAAATAAGATAGAGAGAGTAGTAACTCATATATTGGAAATCTTGAGCGCATAATGGTGTCAGTAATTAATTTTCTTTTTATACAGTGATCATAACAGTTTCAGGGTCCCCCCCCTTTTTTTTTATTCATTTGAATTCTGAAGTGTTCTAAATTGATTTGACCAGCAAAAGTTAAAGTCAATATAAAATCCAAAATTTATCAGTGTTTTTATCTTTAACAAAATTGACATTGTGTGTGTGACTCGAAAGTGCTGTTTCTAGGGTAACCTATGCCCGATTTTAATCAGATCAATAGACAGTACGAAGTTTTGTAGTATACATTATAGTGTAGTGTTATGTATTTATGGTTTTTCCATATCAGTACAGAACGTGAAAGTATCAGTTCAATAGATTTTCTGGTTCTAAAATTCTACTATATTATTCAGTGTTACTACTTGTTGCTTTGCACGAATATCTGCCAACTTGTACAGGGAAGAAACACAGTTAATGCCTAATTAGGCTGGCGACCGTATTATTAACAAATTGGTAGCATCTGTTGTGCTTTCTTTTGTCCGTCCTGACGTGTAGTTGCGTTCCGAACTTACTTGACGTATCATTGTTATTACAGAGTGGGTGTAAGTCTGATTAGCCACCATTCAGGTACACGCGGTCAATATCTATACAAAAATCCTGTCTTGTAAAGTGAACCCCATTCACTTATCATAGTACAGGCTTTAATGAGTATTTTGCGCCCCAAGCGCACGTTACACTATGAATTGTATGTTGCTTAGACCAACATCCGAAAGTTGCAAATAGTTACGGAGATTTATCCTTCCATAACGAGGAAGGCAAATCCGTGCGTTAGTATCGCCGGCGTGTGATACACACAACGTGTTGCAGCAGCGTCAGGTTGTGTGGCACCATAAAAGACTTCGCGTTATTCAAGGTAATGGAAAACCTAAGGAAAATCAAAAACAGCATACTTGCTGTAGCAAATAAATCTTACAGAACTACTCTTGCCTTTTTTTTATTTACAGTCATAGTTAGTTCCGACACTACACCTTACGCATAAAGAGTAAATCCCAACATATAAAGTCGCGAAAACTGAATTGTTTTTCAATTTGGGCAACCTTTTAATCGCATTAACATTCTCTCTTAAGTTGTTTCACATACTTAATTGTCTAATATTAGTTTTAATTCCATGTTTTACGGACTCTGCGATCTTTGAAGCTATGTGATGAAATAAACCATCCACTTAAATATTTTTCACAACGTTGTATCTTCATATTAAAGTGCGATTTGCTCTTTAAGTTCAAAATGGTTCAAATGGCCCTGAGCACTATGGACTTAACAGCTATGGTCATCAGTCCCCTACAACTTGGAACTACTTAAACCTAACTAACCTAAAGACATCACAACACATCCATGCCCGCGGCAGGATTAGAACCTGCGACCGTAGCGGTCGCGCGGTTCCAGACTGAAGCGCCTAGAGCCACTCGGCCACACCGGCCGGCGCTCTTTAAGTGTTTTTGTATACAATAGCATTTGGCAATAAGGCTATAGCTTCGAAACTAATTATAATTAAATAAATAAGAAAGGTGTACCTCTTTAAGATTTATAAGGGACTGTCAAGCGAAAATGAGACACATTGAAAAAAGTAAATAAAGTGTTTATTATTTCAAAATTAATCGCCCTAAGTGTTAATGCTTTTATCCCACTATGAGACAAGATGGAAAAGTGTTTGCGGTTGCCTATGGAACCATGATTGTACCCTGTCGCGCACCTATCCTTCTGAAGCAAATTGACGGCCAAGAATGTCTTCCTTCATTGCTCCGAAAACATGGAAATCGCACAGGGACAGATCGTCACAATTAACGCACAGCGGTACGCGGACACTTTGCAAAACTAAAGCGCGCCGTCAAGTCTAGACGACCAGTAATGTTGAAAGATGGCAACATTCTGTTAGGACGTGTCGCCAAGGTTATTCCGACTACACTGCAGAAGTTTTGCTTCAAAGCCATAATACATCCCCTTTATAGTCCCGATGTCTCCCATACGATTTCCATATTTTTACTGTCCAGAAGAAAGACATTCACTGCCGTCGATTTGTTGAGGACGAAGAGGTGCAAGCTTGGGTACAATCATGGTTCCGAAGGCAACCGAATTATTTATTTATTAACCATTATGGCGATTACTTTTGAAATAATAAGCACCTTACTTACTTCTTTTCCAAGTGTCTCGTTTCCATTTGAGTACCTTCTATATTTTTGTCAGCTAGGGACCGGAAACAATTTTTTCTGAAAAATGGAGATCATGAAACAGTCCTGTTTCATTTGACCCAAACGGTCGGTTAAATCCTTTTAAGGTGTTTAATGGCAAGAGTGGCTACTAAACGCAGGTTCATGCACATTGCAGCTTGTGTTCCACATTGATCAGAGAATTAACTCTTAGCGTTCGTACCTCGTACATGATGTCTCAAAGAGACATTCTACATAAATGAAGGTAGAAAGAAGGCGTTAATCTTAATTCACGCGTCGAAACTAAAAGTTTCCCTTGGCGCTTGTTGTAAGTTGTCAGTTCATGCGATTGCTGGCAGGGGTCAACAAGGAGCAACTACCTCACTCGCTCGTCGACTACCGTACGTCGACTCGAAAAGCCGCTAACAGAGTAACAAAAACCGTTTTGTATTCTCCATTTCAACAGGTGCAGTTCAGCCACAACTGACGTAATTTTCGTCCAGAGCACGGGGCTGTGTCTCCCACACCTTAAAGCCTTCCACGGCGGCACGGCATTGTGCCACTGGTCTGGTTGCCTTAAGACGCAGTATATGATTGTTTTTCAAAAAATGGTTCAAATGGCTCTGAGCACTATGGGACTCAACTGCGGAGGTCATTAGTCCCCTAGAACTTAGAACTAGTTAAACCTAACTAACCTAAGGACATCACAAACATCCATGCCCGAGGCAGGATTCGAACCTGCGACCGTAGCGGGCTTGCGGTTCCAGACTGCAGCGCCTTTAACCGCACGGCCACTTCGGCCGGCATGATTGTTTTTGTGTCAGAATTTGCGTAACACAGCGTGTGTGTGTGTCTCCCCTGCCAACAACTGGTAATAACGCTGCATAACCACAGCAGTGAACTCCACAAACACCATCATCGTTCGGACGTGCATCCGAGATGGTTTATTTCTTGTTTCGGTATTTCCGCTGATAGCCTTACAGGCATTTTTAGGGTGAGTCCCTCGCAGACTTTAAACCATTATACACGACACGGTTGACTAAACGCGCGTTTACTCCACGGGGTATTGTAACAAGTGGTTTAAATTCTACCAGCGACTCGCCTTGATGATGGCTCTAAGATTATCAGCAGAAATTCAGAAGAAGAAATAATACTATCCTGGATCCACGACCGAAAGTGGTTCAAATAATGCAGCCGGGAAAAGTTCAAGAGAAACACCAGACATACTCGCAAAAGGACGGAAAACTTTGACTCTCGTCTATGTTGTGCGTCCAGTGGAGATACATCGCACAATTCTGATTGGGAAATAAAACCTTTGATCCTAAAAATGATTCTACAATATATATCTAGCCAATTTTTCAGATTGTCACACTTTCGATCAGTTAAAGGGAATCTTCAGATTTAATTAATCTTGAAATGCGAAAAGTTCAAATGGTTCAAATGGCTCTGAGCACTATTGGACTTAACTTCTCAGGTCATCAGTCCCCTAGAACTTAGAACTACTTAAACCCAACTAACCTAAGGACATCACACACATTCATGCCCGAGGCAGGATTCAAACCTGCGACCGTAGCGGTCGCGCGGTTCCAGACTGTAGCGCCTAAACCGCTCGGCCACTCCGGCCGGCGTGCCAAAAGTCAAAACACAAATAGTGACTAATTGGTTCTGAATATTATTATTAATTAGTCGAAAATGCTAATCGTTTGTGTCAACTTGCAACTGAGGCTGTTAAAATTAATGAGTAGCGCAAATTCCAAATTTCTCATTAGTCACGGGAAACCAAAAACAATGTACATCTTTTTATACATAACTAAGGACGAGTACTGCTACGACAGAACTATAGTGCTCAATTCATCGCTGCATAAAAAAACGAGGCAGATTATAAAAAAACAATTTATTAAGAATGTTCTATGAATCATTCCAGAGACTGATTACTTGTAAGTGTCAAGAAGCAACTTTTTGTGTAAAGTGTCATTAATACGGAAGAATTACGTTTTATTTGTGATAATAAAAGTTCAGAAACACAGCAGTAATGTTTGATATAGTGAAACTGTACTCAAAATTATTTCTCATATCTTCTAAAGTTCTTACAAGAGAATAAAAAAAATTAGGCCCGCGGAAAATATCTCCCTGTATTGAATTTGTTTCATACAGAACACCATTCTTGGGATCAGATATTGTCAACTTTAACACAGGACTCGTTGTGATGTTGAGGAACAAATGGCAACATCGTCGACAGATCTTTCTGTTTTGCAGTTAATAAAAGCAGCTAGTCTTTCAGGAGAAATACGGTCTGACTTACATCGGGTATGGTCTTCCCTCTTTTGAATAAATTGACGTTCTTCAATTCTTCTGTTTCAGAATAAGAATTTTCAGCATCTATGCGAGGTGGATGAGTAAGGAACACTTTCATCATACTGAATTTGCAGATATTCCCCGCCTGCATTAACAACAATGTTTCAGCAGCATCTTTAAAGTCAAACGTGTCAGTTTTATGCACTAGCATTGCTTCGAATGGTTTCATACCTTTAACTGAGTCAAAAATTTAGTGTAAATCTTGCAAAATAAATGCCTTGTTTATCTCTCTTCGTTTCTCTTTAACTGCAAAATTTCTGTCGCAGTTCAAAAAGCTGTGCCCACTCATCAAAAACTTGAGTGTTACCTCTTCAAAACATCCCACACATATCACAAACATCATCAAAACCAGAATGGACGCGACTTTGACGCCTGGCACGTGCAAGTCCAGAGGTGAGCACTACTTGGCAAAAAGTCCGTGTGGCAGCTACGAATATCTGAAACATTTTCTCCGAGATTTGGCCCTTGCAACATGTCTAGGGACATGCAACACAGTATCGATACCACAATAGAACTGAAAACACGTTTCGTGAAAAAAATTGCACTTAGAACGTTTAACATTTCCACTCTCTAAAATTTTTTTAAAAAAACATACAGTTGCAGTTGGTCTCATGACAATACGTCATCTGTCATCGTAACTGTAAAAAAGTACGGGCTGTTGCATGTGCATGTATGTAAACCATTCACCCTCATAAAATCGTATGGATCTTTTGATAATAACACCTTTGCAGATCGAATTTTCTCATTTTGAGGAGACAGAAGGAGCGACCGGTTTTACTTGCTAAAAACATTCAAAAACCACTATCGCATATATAGTTCTTTATTTAAAACAACCGGGTTCGACAGACTGTGTTCATCTTATGTTTGACCTCGCGCCAAGTTGTCATGTAGATAAATAACAGCATATTATAAGAGGTTTGTCAGAACTTAAATTTTAAAAACCGAAAACATCTTTTTCAAACGTCTATGACCTTATATGTACAGCTCACAGATGACTGTTACGTCACAAAAATACAGTACAACCTTATACACCGTTTAAAGTAGATTTTCAACGTTTAGCGTATGTCCAAATTATACAAACTGATGAGCTGCTGTGCACTGTGTTTTTGTGACCAATCAACTGAGAGCGGCGTATATATATGGACATGGCCATTTGCACAAGGTGCTTCATGTTTTTAAATATTTTTGTTACGACAAACCTTTTTTTTTATAATGTGCTGTTTTCTATCCACATGTCTACTAGGTCCAACTTAAAATGTGCACGTTTCATAACAAAAAGATTTTTTAAGACCCGAAGATGACAACAAAGCCCATCGAAACGAGTTGTCTTAAATAAAGAAAAATTTATGCGGTCTTCGTTCTTGAATGTTTTTACCTTGCAGTAAGTTGCGCTCGTCAAAATTTACGCCAATGGTTGCTATCTTCATTCACGTGGAAGATACAGTCCTGTGAAATCGGACGATTCAGTTATTTCAGGATAGGAAGTATGGGCGCTCACCTGGAAGGCGGCGTGCACCGTCTTGATGCGGTTGTGCTTGAGCACGAGCCGCTGGATGGCAGGGTTGAGCGTGATGGGGATGACGTCCAGGTTGGTCTCGATGCAGGTGACGACGAGCGTCTTGTCGTCGCAGCTGCAGCCCACGGGGCAGAAGTCGGGCGAGCGCGCCGCCCCCGCCGCCCCCAGGCACGCGAGCAGCGCCAGCAGCGCCGCCGCGGCCGCCGCCAGCGCAGACACGCAGCCTCCGCCTCCGACGCCGCCACCGCTTCCGCCCCCGCGACCGCCACGCCGCGCACACATCTGCAACAGCGATAGCATACCGCTCAGCAAGTGGACGTGCCGGTTCGGCCGCCAACGCACCTGTTTAAATCTAGAGAAAATAGGAGTAATCCGTTGAATTACAGACCCGTATCACTAACGTCGATTTCAGTGGGATAGTGGAATATACACTGCTCTTGAACATTATGAATCATCTCGAAGAAAACGATTTATTGACACATAGCGAACACGGATTCATGAATCATTATTCCCGTTGAACACAGGTAGCTGTTTATTCTCACGAAGTAATGAGTGCTATCGACCGGGGACGTCAAATTAATTCAATATTTTCTGATTTCCAGAAGGCTTTTGACACCGTTCCTGACAAGCGACTTCTAATTAAGTTGCGTGCTGTAGCCCACCTTCTTAGCTAAGTTGTAACGTGGTTGCCACCTGTGCAGCGGGCGCGGGTTCGATTCCCAGCCGGGTTGGAGATTTTCTCCGCTCGTGGACTGGGTGTTGTCTTGTCCTCATCATCATTTCATCCTCATCACCGGCACGCAAGTCGCCCAATGTGGCGTCGATTGAAATAAGACTTGCATTGCCGACCGAACTTGCCCGGATGCGGGCTCCCGGCCAACAATGCCAAACGCTCATCTCCATTTTTCTTTGCTTGCTACGGAATATCGTCTCAGTTGTGTGACTGGATTCGTGGTATCCTGTCGGAAAAGTCACAGTTCGTAACAGCTGACAGAAACTCATCGAGTAAAACAGAAGTAATATCTGGCGTTCTCCAACGAAGCGTTACAGCCCTCTGTTGTTTCTGATCTACATAATCGGATTAGGAGACGATCTGAGCAGCCTTCTCCGATTGTTTGCAGATGATTCTGTCATTTACCGTCATTTAACGTCATCAGATGATCGAAACGAAAAATGATTTAGACAAGACATCTGTATGGTGCAAAAAGTGTCAATTGACTCTAAATAAGAAGTCTTAAGTCATCCATCCGAGGCAGTTAACTGTTATGTAGACAAGCGCCTGTGATGTAGATATAGAGAAGCGTCACGAATTCTAATGTTCATTAGTTATACCAGTTCCTACTTACTGCAGTATGAACCCGAACACCACTGACCAATTTTCTGAGGCTCTTCACGGATATTTTACGAGTATTTTGTGTAACTAATCTCCAGTGGCTCTTTCCAAAGCAGCTGCATTTCGTTTGATTCCTTATCCCCATGTGTGTTTGTATTCGAACTGCGCTGGAAGTACACTGACGAGCCGAAACATTATGACCAGCGCTCTTCGTGAGACTGACGCCGCCTGGTGGGGCTATGGTCACGTGACGGGCTAAGCAAAGTACATTAGCAAAGCAGGTACGTACGTGAACTCAATCTAGCAGCGATGAGGACCGTAATTGCGCACATTGAGAACGTAGGTGACTTCGACAGAGCGCAGATTGTTACGGTCCAGCGCTTAGCAACGACCATCTCAGAAATGTGGAAGCTTGTCATCTGTTTGCGTGCTTCCTACTGTACGTCCTAGCAAGATTACATCTTGATAAAAACATAGTGTCGGAGAAACGAATCTACTCTTTCCTTGATAGCAGTGCATCATCTTTTATTGCCGATTAATCTATGTTAAACTCAGCAAAGGACATAGTCCCGGTGCCTTTAATAAAAATGGCTCTGAGCACTATGGGACTTAACATCTGAGGTCATCAGTCTCCTAGAACTTAGAACTACTTAAACCTAACGACATCACACACATCCATGCCCGAGGCAGGATTCGAACCTGCGACCGTAGAGGTTGCGCGGTTCTAGACTGTAGCGCCTAGAACTGCGCGACCGTCCCGGTGCCTTTAACAGCTGAAATGTTCAAAGTCTCTTATCACTTAGACATGCGTTCAAGTGTACATAGCAACTATAAAAAGAAGCACTAATTTAAAGAACATAACACTAATTGTCATCTTATCAATAGTCAATACTGGAACCAGGGAACCACTAAATACGATTTTAGCAAGGGCTAGGATATACAAAGAGGCCACAGATATTCAAAGCATAAAAACAACTTTGACGGAAAAGAATAAGACTGAAATTACACGAAGTGGGAGCCTTAATGCTAAAGCGAACAGCAGTACAAATTCTCTAACACAAGTTGGCGAGACTCCGCAATCTCAGTCAGCGGTCTGATGACGTCACGACACGATCGCTGCGCAGATACGTATATTTATACGTATGCTTAGCTTGTTTGAATTTGAAATTACTATCTGAGACTTTACAGCCTCTAATGATGTCTCCAGCATTACGGGACGAAACGTTAGGATGTCTTAAACCACGGGTAAATGGCCACAAAACAAAAACCACCAAGGTTGTTAGAAGAGACTCTAGTCTGTAAAGTGGAACAAGTAATGAAGCAAATAATACGCAGTCTGTGGTGGTTTATCTCTATATTAATAAGCAGTGAAAGAGATGTGCGATCCATCAGAGTGACATGAAGATGCAAGTTTTGGTAAAGGCTGGGAGCCACAGAGCTACAATTGACATGGGTTCCTTGTAGTGGTACACCGACATGTTTCGTTTTGCACACAGTGACAAACAGGAAAGTCTTGATCACGTCCTTCATTTGCCTCAGACAGGCTGAGTCTCAGTACTCTGCAATTTAATCACAAAAACGAACAATAACAGCATCCAGCAATTGACATGGGTTCCTTGTAGTGGTACACCGACATGTTTCGTTTTGCACACAGTGACAAACAGGAAAGTCTTGATCACGTCCTTCATTTGCCTCAGACAGGCTGAGTCTCAGTACTCTGCAATTTAATCACAAAAACGAACAATAACAGCATCCAGCAGCTCAATACAATCACTTGATGGAAAATTTTTAACACATTAGCTGAAAGAAAATTGAGTGTTAATCGATACTCCGCTAGTAGCCGGTCCTCGTTGTACATCATCATCATCAGTTATCTGCTATATTAGCAGGGCCTTTGCCTCTCCATTTTCTGCGATCCATTGCTTCCTTCTTAAGGCTGCTGTATGTTGTACCGTCCATCATGTCATCCAGTATCTGTAATCTCTTCCTTCCTCGCTTCCTTTTCCCTTCTACATAACCTTCTAAAACTGTTTTTATAAGTCCGTCATTCTTTCTTAATACATGCCCAATCCAATTTCTTTTTTTCTCTTTATTACACCTATTAACTGTCTTTTCTCTCCCACTCTTCTCAGAACCTCTTCATTTTTTACTCTGTCCATCCAACTTATTCTTTCCATCCTCCGCCATGTCCAGATCTCAAAAGCCTCCAGCCTTTCTCTGCCTTTCTTCCTCATAGTCCATGTTTCAGCGCCATATAGAAGAACACTCCATACAACATATTTTATCAGTCTCTTCCTGAGTTCTCTGTCCATACCGCTGCAGAAAATTCTCCTTTTCTTATAAAATGCCTCTTTTGCCATTGCTACCCTTGTTTTAATTTCTGTGGTGCACTTCCAGTCGGTGTCTATCCTGCTAGCAAGATACTTAAAATTTTGCACCTATTCTAGTATTTCTCCATTCATCATAATTTTTATTTCCTTATTCCCTTCTCGTGCCAATACCTTTGTTTTATTTGTGTTAATTTTCATTCCATATTTTTTCCGTTAGTTTCAATGGTGTCCACCAAATCCTGTAATTCTTTTTCCCCTGTGGCTAGAAGGACTATGTCATCAGCAGACCTCAAACACCCTACTTTTATTCCTCCAATTTCTACTCCTTTGTCATCTAATGAGCATTGGCCAATCATATTTTCCAAGTAGAGGTTGAAAAGAGTAGGTGATAGACAGCATCCTTGTCGTACTCCTTTTCCTAGTCTGATCGCCGGTCGAAGTGGCCGTGCGGTTAAAGGCGCTACAGTCTGGAACCGCAAGACCGCTAAGGTCGCAGGTTCGAATCCTGCCTCGGGCATGGATGTTTGTGGGGTCCTTAGGTTAGTTAGGTTTAACTAGTTCTAAGTTCTAGGGGACTAATGACCTCAGCAGTTGAGTCCCATAGTGCTCAGAACCATTTGAACCTAGTCTGATTCAGTTTGTACTTTCTCCTCTCACTTTAATTGAAACTTCTTGATTAATATATAATGAGTTTATAAGTCTTCTGGTTTTCCATTCCACTCTCTTTTCCCTCATTATAGTCGCCAGCTTGTCCCAAACCGCATTGTCAAATGTCTTTTCTAGATCGATGAAGCACATATATGGTATAGATCTCTTCCTCGTTGTACATACAGCTCACATATTCAAAAGTCTATAATTAAGGCTGTGCATAGTAGGAGGCGCATGGAAACAATAGTAAGACCTCGTTCCCATTAAACTATCTGTAAAGATGGCCACATAGGCACAACTTAAACTGGAATAAATATGGAAATCCCCGAAAGGAATAACAGCTATGGCCATGTTCAAAAACATATAGCATTTCCAAGAGGACTGATGAAAAATATGTAAAAAACCTAAATGGATGTTAATCCATTTACCGATCCCATCCGTCCACTGCTCAGCAGTTTTCCTCAGTTTATAACTTTCTAACACTTAAAAGCTCTAAAGGCAGCACAGGGTCGTCTGGTTCCACGGCGAGTGGCTGATGTAATCTAGTTGTCCTGAAGAGGCAGCTGAAAATACGGTCGAAACGTCGGTTGCGTACTTTTATTTTTGAATAATAATACAGCTTAACACCCATACCGATTTTATTCAAATTTTAAAGGCAATATTTGCCTTTATATTCCTTCACAGTTTCAATAAAAATGGAAAGCCGCATTACTAAACTGCAAAATGTTCCAACGTTTCGACCATTACTGCAAGCGGTCATCATCAAGATGACTGATGATAGTTACCACACCAAAGCGCTTTCGTTGTTTCATAGCAGTGAGCAGCTGCAATGTAATGTTTCTTTAGGCAAGTGCATTAGTTTCTCGTGCATCACTTGCACTTTTCCACATCTAATGAAGCTTTAAAAGGAACACACACACACACACACACACACACACGCACACACAAACACATACGCACAGTGTCTCGCGCGCCACAAGACAGCTAAACTTGGGCGCGGCCTTAGTGTCGCCCGTATTTAACTTGCGAGTTATCGCCCGCAGAGAGGAAGGCCAAAGTTTGAGAAGCAACGCTCCCAAACAAAAGTTTCCGAGGAGTGGCGCGGCGCGAGGTGGTTTCCGCGCTGGCCTCGGTTCGCCTCTTCGCTCCTCGCAAATTGCGCCGCAAGACTGCGCGCGGGGGCGCTGCGCGCTGAGTTAGAAACCTTAAAGAGGCGACGATTCCTGCCCGGCGCGAGAAGAGCAACTGGGTCGGCTGGGGCGTCGCGACCGCACACACATTTCCAGCGGGACGCGCAAAATGAATTAGCAGCAGCCGTAAACAGCGGTCTCTCAGCTCTGTGTGTGTGTGTGTGTGTGTGTTGTCGGGATATACGCGCTAAAGTGGGACGCGAATTGTTGCGCAGTGGCGTCGTGACCGCAGCAGCAGAAACGTGGAACAACGGCTGCGAGGCCCCACCACGCAGAAGATCCCCGCCGCTGGGTGCACAAAGCAGGGACGCCTAGCGCACGTGTCGCCCTACGGGGAAAAGGAAGAACGGAATGAAAGGGCCGACACCGGGGTCCGAAGGGAATGAAGACGGAAACAGTGAGAGATAGGGAACGGACGGAACAGGATAGAACGAGGAAAGGACAGAGAGTGGGCAGAGGGGGGGGACTCCGCAGATGGCGGTTCGCCGGTATTGATGGCTCGGACGAGGGCGAAACGGAAGAAAGAAACACGCACGACATTGTGCATAATTAACGCATCGGACGGCGAAGACGCCTAGGGGCTTGCGTGAGAGCGCGGCTGGTTGTAGAGGAGAGGGAAAGAGGGGGAGGAGGGAGGAAGAGGGGAGGCGAGGGGCAGCAGTGGCAGGGGCTATTCCATCCGAGACTAATTTCGGAAGATCAAACAGCGCGTCGGACGCGTGAATGCGATCCGGACCCGCAGTTTTAACGCGTTCCGACGGCGGCCAAGCATCAAAAAGAGGAGGCAGCAGCGAGATTTTTCCCTCTCTGCCGCCTCACACCAAGTCTGTGTGTGTGTGTGTGTGTGTGTGTGTGTGTGTGTAAAATAAGGACAATGAAGAACGTGAGAGGTGTTCTGTGAAGAGAGCAGTCCATCTAAGAGACACACTGATGTTCCGCCACTTACAGTCACGAAATGGCGTACTCTCTATTTTCCCTTTCGGCGTTGGCGACGTCATTTCTGTGGTAAAAGCACACGGAGTACAGAAATTAACATGCTTACAAAAATAGTTGCGTAACTGGAATGAATTTCGCTTTCCCTTTAACATGCACTTACGCCAATATTCTGCAAAGTACGTTGCAGTACGGTGGAGATACTTCGCAGCTCTATCACTTACTAGCTTTTCCCTGTTGCATTCGCGAAAGTGTGTGGAGGAAATAACCTCGCTAAGCCTCGTACTGCTCAGATTTTACCACCATGATCATTTCGCGACATACTTGAAAGGAAATAAAATATTGCATGGCGCTTCTTGAAACGTACGTTCTTGGAATTTCATGAGTAAATCTCACTGTATAATGTTTGCCACTGAGCCGAACAAGCTTATCCGTGATACCGTCGTACTGCCTAGATGAACCATTACCGAAACGTCTTCTTTGAATGAAACGTGCGTCCTCTATTACTTTTACGTGGACTGTTCTAGGTAAACATTGAGTTACTCGAATAAAAATTGGGTAAGCTATCTGCTTCACAGGTGATTAAGCTAACACTTTACGAGTATTTTTCTGTTGGATAATTGTTGTTTGCTCTCCATGAATCACCGATACGTACCAGAAGATATCAGGTCGCCGATGCTGCCGCCACAACATGGATACTGAAAACGTATAACGAAAGCCTGATACCAAATTCAAATAACTCGTGATTTGCACTATCAGTCTCACACTTCCTTTCTTCCGACGAATCTCATTTATTTTTCAAGTTGTCCGACTGCGTACACGCAGTCCCATCGACAGACGATGCTGAAAACTCAAGTACATCAGTCGAAAATTAAGTATTACTGCTGTAGGAATCCTTCAATAGATCTTGTTAGCATTTCCAAAGCCGCAACATCGGAATTATGACGGATTCTCACGATAGATTTACCTTATTTTCTATTGATATACTCCAGTTTCACGTAAAACCTGACGATAGGCTGTAGCCAAATCGCTACGATGAGAATCATACATATTATAAAAATGAATGTGTGTGTGTGTGTGTGTGTGTGTGTGTGTGTGTGTGTGTGTGTGTGTGTGTTCCAGATCTACTAAATCAGTGGACCGATAACCAAACTTGGTAGACATATCGTTTTCTGTCAGGTAACAATCCTTGTGCAGGTAAGATCCACCTATCTATCATAGTTAGAAGATATGGCGTCAGAAAAACTAAGATGCGTGAGAAACGGCCGCATTGTGGCGTGACACTGACATTTATTACTTCTGTGCTGATACTTCTATTCTTTTGCAGACAATACCCACATATGTCACTGAATGTACCTATGGAATTATATCACTGTATGGTGCATAGATCGTATCAAACACTGAGGTGCGTGAAAAACTGCCACGTCATCCGTGACGTTTAAATATATTACTTCTTTGCTATTAAATTTGTTCACAACACATTGCTCAGACAGTAACCACATATGCCGCTGAATGTACCTACACAAATATATCACTGTACGGTATACACTTCAAGAGATAAGACGTCTTAAACACTGAGGCGCGTGAAAACAATGCAGCATCATGCACGAAGTTTCAATACATTTAATCCTTACTCCTAAGACACTACTACAATCTAGTCAACTTAGTGTTACCCCTTACACGCGTGACAGTGCTTTCGACTGCTTTAAACTGCGAAGCGGAAACAGCTGTAGGAGAAAACAGTTGCAGAGTATGGAGTAATGAAGAGGTGTCGGCATAGAGAAGTTTACAAAACCACATTGTAGACATGTGAAGCACCAATGGTTATAAACTTGTACATTACGCAAATTTCTTTGTGTGATTGTCTCATAATTTCAGTTGTTTTCACGAGTACATGGAAATGAATTTTTTTTACGCTGCGAACACAGTTCATTCTCTTTGTTTCTAGTAGAAAAATTGGCAAAATAAAGAGCCTGGCAATGCCAGGTAGTCAGTTAGTAACATAATAAAATCGATACAAAGCACTATGGCGAGTCCATTAAACAGACAGCAAAACAATACGGCTTCGTGTCTATCAAAACCACGTACACTCTTATCTTAGAACTGTGACTGTTTCTTGTGATTGACTGCCAATCGTGCAATATAACAATAATTTATCTGTCGCTATTTGTGTGCAGTACTTTATATTCACTAAGGTTGAATGTCAACTACGAGTCTGTGGACCAAGAGTCACTCCCACGACATATCACATTCCGCTATATTTTTATGATGGGTCTTCCCTCTAAGTTATAGCACTATCCACTAACTGTCCTCAAGAAGACTATGACGTTATCGTTCTATAGTCACCAAATATAATTGTCATTGCGCCAGCACCTAGGTTAATATAATCGTCATTGCGCTTGCACCTGCGCAGAACTTCGGGAAAACGTAAAGTAGAAAACTAAGGCCGTATGAAGGGCGAACTCCCATGCAAGTAGTTTTGTTTCGTTGGGTACGTTATACAAGCACACACTAGACTGTAGAACTTCAACTTCTTTCTCGAATATCGTCTGTTGCTTAGTGAGAGTCGAAAAACTATACTGTTATGACGAATTGCCATCCCTTTACGAAAATTAATTGAATGAAGATGAGTTGTAGTTGACCACGGATGTGCTATGTAGTTAAAGTAAGCGAAAATTTGTTTATTTAAATATTTATTCCCAGCGAAAGTTTTGCTTAACCTTCCAGAAAGTTAGAGAAAATGCACAAAATTCGCTGCGAAGCGGGAAGGCAATGAGAAATAAATGCTATGTCAGAAAAACAAATGTGTGTGTGTGTGAATTCCTAAGGGACCAAACTGCTGAGGTCATCGGTACCTCGCTACTTAAACGAACTTATGCTAAGAACAACACACACACACCCATGCCCGAGGGAGGACTCGAACCTCTGGCGGGGGTGGGGTGGGGGGTGGGAGGTATTGCAATCCGTGACATGGCGCCACTAACAGCGAGGGGAAAAAAAAAAACTTCGTATGGCCTCGACACGAAAAAAGGCACAGTATTCGACATTCCACTTGCCAGACATGAAATTGCACGTGCTCTCGAACATCACACAATTTTCGGTGTATTTCAATAAATCCCCATCTACACATAATCTAGTTAAAACTATAAAACAGTGTTACAGATTCAGACACCCATCAGGTACGGGACCTCCGTGAACGTTCGGGTGCAGGGTATCCCAGGAGGAATGATCAATATTTAGGGACATGACAAGAACGATCATTCGAAGCAAATTAGTCTAGTAAATAAGCGTTCCAAAATGCATACCTTAACAGCTGTCAGCACCTATTCATTTTCCATCTCATATACTGCAAGCTCTTTGCTATCCATATTTTTAGAGGTGGTAGTATTGGCCGTGCAGCCTGGCTTGGCATGCCTCGAAGCAAAGTGTCGTCGAGTGGTCGTCAACTGTCACACAGTCAGGCTTTGCCGAGGATTCAGCGCCACTGTGCCGCCATCCTGACAGGACCATCTGCCAGTGGAGTCCAGCTGCTGTCTGATGGGGCCTTCCTAACAACTGAGCCACTGGTGCAGTCGACAGCGCCACGTGTCGCCAGCTAGCCACCAGTTCGGCGTTTGCTCCGTGGACGCCTGCGTCCCACACTTGCTACTGGCCGGCGGGACTTGATTCCGCGGTTAGCGGTCAGTGACAGCTTGCCACATCACCCCTGACGCAGCACCGAGCGATGTGGCGCAGTGGTAAGCACACTGGACTCGCATTCGGGAGGACGACGGTTCAATCCCGTCTCCGGACATCCTGATTTAGGTTTTCCGTGACTTCCCTAAATCGCTTCAGGCAAATGCCGGGATGGTTCCTCTGAAAGGGCACGGCCGATTTCCTTCCCCATCCTTACCTCACCCGAGCTTGCGCTCCGTCTCTAATGACCTCGTTGTCGACGGGACGTTAAACACTAATCTCCTCCTCCTCCTCCTTCCTCCTGACGGAGCTCGGTCGCATGACACAGCGGCCGGTGTCTTTCTACGTCGGCCAACCTTTCAGCCACCGGCACATGAGGGACTGAGCTTGTCATAAAATTATTTACGTTATTCTGCTGTTGTGTTGTCTTCCTTGCCTTTCGGGCCTTTTTCCGCAGTTGCGGATATATAAGTTGTATAGGTGAATTACCTTCTGTTGTAAGTGTAATGAAAGTGTTATTAAGCCGGACACTTTTCGATTTATTGCAAAGCTTCTTTAGTGATCACTGTAGCGGTATGATCTTTTTTTTCTCTTACAATTTTGTTTGCTAGGATCATGAGCAATTCGCATGTCTAGTTATTACTATAAACAGTTTTGATTTTTATCGTTCCTTAAGGTTTTTTCGTTGTTTACTTCATTCATTCTTCTTCTTCTTCTTCTTCTTCTTCCATGTGTACGTGCTGGGTTTTCAGCACACATCAGTTTCACTGCACTAAATATATTCACGTTTCTGTGTTGAGAATCACTGTCATCTAGCCATTTCGTGTGTTTGGTTTTACTATCGCGGGATGCGTTCGTCTTTCGTTTGGTTTGGTAGTGGTGGGAGTGCCTGTGAGTGTATTTTCCGATTAGAATGTGCCTGTGAGTGAGTGAGTGTGTGTGTGTGTGTGTGTGTGTGTGTGTGTGTGTTTGGGAGGGTGTACATTTTCTGTCAGGTCGAATGGCTTCTGACGGAGCCCGATCCGCCACCTTCCACCAGAGCATATCCACACCATCTGCTCCACAGCGGCAGCTTCCCACTGACGTATTGTGAGTGGAAGAGTCGAGCCCGTCAGGTGTCAAGTGGAAAAAATTTCACCAACATTCCATTCCACCCCCCACCATCCTTCCTGTCTGTAGAAAGCTACGTCAGCGAAACGCAGGCACCCCGCGCTCTTAAACACACACACACACACACACACACACACACACACACACACACACACCACACGAACATACGCGCGCAGGCATGCACGTTGTAGTTATTGTTAGCAGCCAGACACGGGCCAGACGTGGAATCCCCAACATGCGCCACACACGCCATGGGATGACTGGTAGCAAAAACGCGTTTCGATACAATCATTTTCGTTATCCCGTAAGCCGCGAGAATTGTTTATTCATCGGAGGTCGCTAAGCCGCATTGCGCTTATTTACTTGGCATGCGCCGGAACGGCAGGGATTTGTGCAATTGCGCGGGACCGCAGCGCGCTCGGCCCGCAACAAACCGCCGACAATAACCGCGCCGAGGCAGCGCCAGCACAGCAGCTCTCATAAAAGGGGTGGGCGCGCCATCTGCCGAATTACGGGCACCACCCTTCCCCCACCGCTCCCCTCCCACCCCTCACGGCGCGCCAGTTCGATTCATTTCCTGCCCCCGGTGAGCGTAATGCTAGGGTTGCGAGGCACGGAAAAATAATTCGGTTTGGCATTGAAATTTCCTGGGCGCCCCGTGAGGGTAGCTCGCAAACCACGCCCCTCCTGTGGGGAATCCCCGCGGAGAGCACCGTAGGTGGCGACACTTCAAACTGCACCCCATTTTTCACCCCACACTTCTACCACAAACCCTCCTAAAGCTCTTCGAGATCGAAGGAGTGCAGACGTAACGAATAAAAGAGAGGCAACTTCACTTGACACGTCTGCATCCAGGACTCAGTCGTTTTCCCAAAGTTCCCCTTGCTGTTTATCAACTAATGGTAAGATACTTAAGTTCGTCTCAGAAGCAAGAATATTTTCGATGAGGAAAATGTTGTGATTGATGGACGACGTTATTTTACATACGAGGGGTTTTCAGTAATAATGCGACACTTCTTCTCTGAAAGCAGGTGGGTTTAACTGATGATTCTGAGTTTCAAGGCTACGTATAGCGCCAACAACTACTGCAAATTCACGTAAGCATAGGGGCTGAAACGAGAATATTTATCGGCGTCCCACAAAAAATTTCTCATTTTTGCTAATGAAATTGTTCAAGAAAACAATGAGTTGCGTTACATATCGAACGCCCATCGTGTATATAGTCAAGGTTGGTTGTTTACTTTTATTTTTGAGGGACCGCTGTCGGCTACATGCCCATGTTCAGCGGTAGCGTAATTTATTTTTGTGTCCTCACAGAATGTTGGTACACGTTTTTGGACATTTTACTTTAATTTTTTGTAGCTTGTTTCCAGCACGTAGTTTTAGTGCCATGGACGAGGCAGCGTGCTACACAATAACGGTACCGGCCAGACACAAATAAGCCCGCCTGTGTGGCCGAGCGGCATGTTCGAATCCTGCCTCGGGCATGGATGTGTGTGATGTCCTTAGGCTAGTTAGGTTTAATTAGTTCTAAGACTAGGGGACTGATGACTTCAGATGTTAAGTCCCATAGTGCTCAGAGCCATTTGAATTTTTTTGATGCACACAGTTCATTGCACACTGTTGAACATGGACCTCTGCAGCAGATCACCCCTACGTGTTCACACATTGACGCAACGACATCGTCAATTACGATTTCAGGTGGCAAGGGACCGTCGGTATTCGACCGTCTATCAATGGAAACGTGTCGGCTCATGAATCACATTTCTGTTACACTAGGTCGATGGTCACCTTATCAATCGCCGTCATCTAGGTGAACGGCGGCACGAGAGGTACAGCGCCCCACGGACGCAGGCTGGTGGGAACTGCCCGTGTCTCTGATCAAGAACCGTGCTACAGTGGTTTGAGTAGTATTATGGTGAACTCACGCTGATGTGTCAGTGGCCAAATTCGCTTGAAATAAATCCTATGGTACCCATATAGGTCGCTATCGAGCACCATCATCGCGCACGCAAATCCGCGGTTCGTTATTTATGCGGATTTCACGACTGTGCGTAGACACCTAATACCACAGACCTCCACAAACAAACCAACGAACCGTCAGATCTCATACGTAGAATCAGTGATGTATTTCGTTCCAAAGACGGAGAAACAAGTCACTAAGAAGGCCGTCATAATGTTTTAGCTCATCAATGCATCTGTTGATTAGCGAATACATTTTGAAATCTACAAACATATTGTAAGTAGGCTGTTTAGGTTTTTTTGTTGGTAACGCCACGTAGCGCTCTGTATGAAAATCACTGACTGTGCTGTGTGCAGTCTGTGGCTGGTTGGCATTGCTGGAATATTTGCTATTGGAGTGCTGGGCAGTTGGATGTGAACAGCGCGTAGCGTTGCGCAGTTGGAGGTGAGCCGCCAGCAGTGGTGGATGTGGGGAGAGAGATGGCAGAATTTTGAGAGCGGACGATCTGGACGTGTGTCCATCAGAGAGAGTAAATTTGTCAGACTGGATGTCATGAACTGATATATATATATATATATATATATATATATATATATATATATATATAAATAAATACTTTTGAACATTATGAAGGTAAATACATTGTTTGTCTCTATCAAAATCTTTCATTTGCTGACTATGCCTATCAGTAGTTAGTCTCTTCCGTAGCTAGAATCTTTTATTTAGCTGGCAGTATTGGCGCTCGCTGTATTGCAGTAGTTCGAGTAACGATGATTTTTGTGAGGTAAGTGATTCATGAAAGGTATAGGTTATTGTTAGTCAGGGCCATTCTTTTGTAGGGATTATTGAAAGTCAGATTGCGTTGCGCTAAAAATATTGTGTGTCAGTTTATTGATGATCAGAATAAGTAAAGAGAGAAATGTATGTGCACGTTCAGTATTGCTCAGCTGTTTGAAAATCAAATAACGTAAGAGGTTTAGCAGCACAGTCATTGTTAATTTTTCTAATGGGGTGTTACAATATGACATAAAAAAGTGCCTGTATATAGAAATTCATCATACACTGAGACTTCATAGCAGTTTAAAGACAAAAAAGCTCTCAATTCAGTGATAATTTTAAACAGTTCAGTTTTTTATAAGGAGATTCAGGCAGATGCCCATTTCAGACCTAGACGTATATCTCTTCTGCAAAATTTACGACGTTCTCAAGAAGACGTAGGATTCTTTTTGTACTGCGTCATATACAACAAACATCTGAGATTGGAATTAACTCACAGGACAGGAAGAAGAGTGCAATATTGCAGTACCTGTGTTTTTTCCGAGTTACAACCCGAAGTTCCTTCGGGCATCCATGTATTACCCGAAGCTTCGCATCCTACCCCTATTCTTCTCAAAATTTTCGAACAACTTGCACCATTTGACATTGTCTAACTCCTTTTGGGGTGACAGATCCTACAAACGTATTTTGATTGTTTTTGTGGTGTCACCGCCAGACACCACACTTGCTAGGTGGTAGCCTTTAAATCGGCCGCGGTCCGTCAGTATACGTCGGACCCGCGTGTCGCCACTATCAATGATTGCAGACCGAGCGCCGCCACACGGCAGGTCTAGTCTAGAGAGACTCCCTAGCACTCGCCCCAGTTGTACAGCCGACTTTGCTAGCGATGGTTCACTGTTTACATACGCTCTCATTTGCAGAGACGGCAGTTTAGCATAGCCTTCAGCTGCTACGACCTAGCAAGGTGCCATATTCTTCTAGAATGTATTCGGAACAGACAATATTGTGAATCATGTACCGTCAAGAGCGACGTTAATCATTAATGGATTAAAGTTAAGTATCAAAGCAATTATGTCCACTTTCTGAGTTCTCATTCCTTGTAATGGTCCAGACCTCACGTCAGTATAGTTCTTCCCTCTTCACGCCCGCCTGCGTGAGCTAAAACGCGTGCATTTCAGCCTCCTCTAGTAACACGGTGTTGGCTCTTCTTCCAACACAACAATTTTTTAGTCTTGCTGCCATTATCGCCAAAACTTCAAAATTACCTCTCTGATACCTTTACCTTTCCTAAAGCCAAACTGAAAGTCTTCTAACACATCCTCAATATTTTTATTCCATTCCTCTGTATATCATACTAGTCAACAACTTGGATGCAAGAGTTGCCGGACAGTAATAAGTAAGAAAGCCCTGCATGAAGCTGAATGCTGCCTCAAATGGCGCAGTCAGCAGCACAATGAGGGAGGCGGGCATCAACAGAGGGGGGCTGCGTAAAGACGGCACGCTCATCGATTAGATGTCAGTAGCTGGCGACCCGTCGCAATCAATCTGTGTGGAGGCAATCAATCTGCCGGCCCGGACGGCAGCTCAAGAGCCCCGGGACCGCACGGCCACCGGCAGCTGCAGCGCCAGTGGGTCCCCTGGAGGCGCGGCCGCCCATTTCATTAGCGCCGCCTCTCAGCAGTGCAGGCCGGCCAACTGTCAGGGCGAGCGCTCCAGATACGCTGGCCCTCCAGAATCCCGGCTGTCGAGGAGCACCTCGTTTACGTCTCGCTGCTCGGCGTGGCGCGGCGCCCTCTAGGGGGCACAAACGAAGTGCCACAACCTCTAGCGCGGCGTCTCTCCAGCCGAGGGCGCTGTGGACTTCCACGTCGCTGGTTGTCTGAGGACCGGAGCAGCCGGCAAAGCGCCGACCTGCCGACACCCGCCGCGACGCCCGCTACTTTCTTTCTCCCCTTTGCCCTTAGGGTTCTTTGTCTATATTTTTACCCCCGACATTTACGACACATCTTTAAAATGAAGTGTTGGTTGTGTATTGGTCTCCACACGTTTACGTCTAATAAAATAGAACACTTCCAGCCATCCTTACGATGTTGTCCATTATGTAGCTACAAGATGTTCAAATGTGCGTGAATTAATAAGGGACAAAACTGCTGAGGTAATCGGTCCCTAGCCTTACACACTACTTACATTAACTTAAATTAACATGCTAAGCCAGCCGGTGTGGCGGAGCGCTTCAGTGTGGAACCGCGCGACCGCTCCGGTCGCAGGTTCGAACCCTGCCGCGGGCATGGATGTGTGTGATGTCCTTAGATTAGTTAGGTTTAAGTAGTTCTAAGTTCTGGGGGACTGATGAACTCATATGTTAAGTCCCATAGTGCTCAGAGCCATCTGAACCATTAACATGCCAAGAACAACACACGCACCCATGCCCGAGGGAGGACTCGAACCTCCCGCGGGAGGGCCCGCTCAATCCGTGACATGGCGCTTCGAACCACGTGGCTACTCCGCGCGCTATGTTCACTATGTGATCAAAAGTATCCGGACACACCCAAAAACACACTCTTTCATATTAGGTGGATTATGTTGCCTCCTGCTGCCAGGTACTCCATATCAACGACGTCAGCAGTTATTAGACACCGTGAGAGAGCAGAATAGGGTGCTCCGCGGAACCCATGGACTTGGAACGTGATCAGGTGATTGGGTGACACTTTTGTCATCCGTCTGTACGCGTGATTTCCACACTCCTAAACATACCTACGTCCACTGTTTCCTATCTCACAGTGAAGTGGAAACGTGAAGGGACACGTACAGCACAAAAGCGTACAGGCAGACCTCGTCTGTTACCTGACAAGAGACCGCCGACAGTTGAAGAGGGTAGTAATGTGTAATAGGCAGATACCTATCCAGGCCATCACACATGAATTCCAAATTGCACCATGATCCACTGCAAGTACTATGACAGTAAGGCGGGAGGTGAGAAAACAGGGATTTCGTTGCCGAACGGCTGCTCATAAGCCACACGTCACGCCGCTAAATGCCAAACGAGCCTCGCTTTGTGTAAGGAGAGTAAACGTTGGACGATTGAACAGTGGAAAAACGTTGTGAGGAGTGACGAATCACGGTACAGAATGAAGCGATCCGATGGTATGGTGAATGAACGGTGAATGTCATCTCCCAGCGTGTGTAGTGCCAACAGTAAAATTCGGAGGCGGTGGTGTTTTGGTGTGGTCGTGTTTCTCATGGAGGTGGCTTGCACCCCTTGTTGTTTTGCGTGGCACTATCACAGCACAGGCCTATATTGATGTTTTAAGCACCTTCTTCATTTACACCGTTGAAGAGCAATTCGGGGGTGGCGATTGCATCTTTCAACACGATCGAGCACCTGTTCATAATGCACGGCCTGTGGCGGAGTCGTTACACGACAATAACATCCCTTTAATGGACTGGCCTACACAGAGTCATGACCTGAACCCTATAGAACATCTTTGGGATGTTTTGGAACGCCAAACTTGTGCCAGACCTCACAGAGCGACGTCAATACCTCTCCTCAGTGCAGCACTCCGTGAAGAATAGGCTGCCATTCCCCAAGAAACCTTCCAGCACCTGATTGATCGTATACCAGCGAGAGTGGAAGTTGTCATCAAGGCTACGGGTGGGCCAAACCATATTGAATTTCAGCATTACCGATGGAGGGGGCCACGAACTTGTAAGGCATTTTCAACCAGGTGTCCGGATGCTTCAGATCTTTCGGTCACATAGTGTAGCTACCAGTTTTTGTGATTCAGTACACCATCTTTAGGCTTCAGCCAACACTATGTATGATCTGGTTTCCGAAGGCTGTGACAACAATGTCGTTTCTCCAACCATCCACTACAAATGACCCAATTAGTCAAGGTGTGTGACGGAAGGTACCTCAGTACCACAGTCATCTCCTTCGTAGACTGTTACACTAACGAATGGTGACTTGGAAATAAAATCTTCTAACACACAGTTAAACAAAAACTGAGATTTTGATTACACAGAATGCGCATATGGTTAGCGTGGCTGAACAGTTCAAAATTCTAGGCGTTCAGAGAGATAGTAAGCTGTCGTCGAAAATCTGTGTTCAGGATCTAGTTCAAAAACTAAATGCTGCTTTATTTACCATTAGAACAGTAGTGATAGTTCAACAGGAATAGCAGTCTACTTTGTTCATTTTCATTTGATTATGTCGTATGGTATCTTTTTTTATTACTTTTCTGATTCGGAAGATATATTTTTGGTTAAGAGACGGGCTATTCGTACAATATGTGGTGAAAGTTCGCGTACTCTTAATCGACCCTCTGTTCAGTAGTCTGGGAATTCTGACGCTGGCCTCTCAATACATATTTTCTTTAATACCGTTTGTTGTTAACAATAGCAGCTTATTCCCAAGAGTTAGCAGTTTTCACTCAGTTAATACTAGGCAGACATCCAGACTGCCTTGGTAACGCACCGCATTCACTATTGTGCAGAAAGGCGTGCAGTATTCTGGTGCATCCATTTCCATTAAACTGCCACAAGAATTGAAAATTCTGAACAGTAAACCTCGAACTTTCAAGTCCAAACTGAATAATTTCCTCATGGCTGATTCCTCCTATTCTATCGAGGGACTCCTGGAAGAATTAAGAAATAAAGCTAATTTGCATGTTATGTATTTTGATAACGTTTATTAAAACTTATGGCTTGTCATCTGCATAGGATTCACAGACGTTTCTTTTTACCTATTATTACTCTTCAGTTATAATTTCATGAACTGACTCGTCTATGGCTATGGAGACTTCCCCCCCCCCCCTCCCCCCCCCCCCAATTATGTCTACGGAAAATTACATTGTTGTTGTTGTGGTCTTCAGTCCAGAGACTGGTTTGATGCAGCTCTCCTTGCTACTCTGTCCTGTGCAAGGTTCTTCATCCCCCAGTACCTACTGCAACCTACATCCTTCTGAATCTGTTTAGTGTCTTCATCCCTTGGTCTCCCTCTACGATTTTTACCCTTCACCCTGCCCTCCAATACTAAATTGGTGATCCCTTGATGCCTCAGAATATTCCCTACCAACCGATCCCTTCTTCTAGTCAAGTTGTGCCACAATCTCCTCTTCTCCCCAATTCCATTCAATACCTGCTCATTAGTTATGTGATCTACCCATCTAATCTTCAGCATTTTCTGTAGCACCACATTTCGAAAGCTTCTATCCACTTCTTGTCTAAACTATTTATCGTCCACGCTTCACTTCCTTACATGGCTACACCCCATACAAATACTTTCAGAAACGACTTCCTGACACTTCAATCGGAAAATTACATATAAAATAAAATAATAGAACTAAAAGAGCGAGACTCGATAAGCGTCCAAATGAGTACTCAGTTCCCTTATTTTTTTGGTATGATCATATCAATGGACGCATATGGTAAGGAAGATGTTGATAGAAACTTTTTCGAACGCCATTTCTCAGGATTTTAACAGTAGGCCTCTCCGTAATGTATGGGGCCTCTTCTGCAGCGTCTGCCACTGGAGTTTTTTGGCCTTCTGCATCTATATCTACACGATTACAGTGCAATTCGAATTTACCTGTGTCGCAGATGGTTCGTGCAACCACTTTCAAACTATTTTTTAGCCGTTTCACTCTCGAATAGCACATGGAAAAAATAAATACCTAAACATACTGACGGAAAAAATCGCAACACCAAGAACTAATTAATGTAGAGTAATGAAATATCGGGATACATTTGTGTAGGTTACATTTTTAAGAGATTTACATTGCAAAATCACAGGTTAACGTAAGCGCGATATAAGCCACAACAAATGTGAAATGCTGGTACATTAATAATCTGTGTAACAGACAGAACGTTGAATACAAGAATGCAAACTTGCATGATTTGTGTTTGTTTTGTGTTGTACAGGTGCCGGATGTCAGTTTGTGCGATGGGTTACCATGCCTATTGTACGTGCTCGGTCAATACAGAGACGGTTAATGCTGTTCGTGGGCGACGCTGGAGTTGTTGTCCGATGATATTCCATAAGTGCTCGATTGGAGACATATCTGGTGATCAAGCAGGCTAAGGAAAAGTCGACAGTTCGTAGAGCATGTCGGATTACAACAGGGGTATAATGGCGAGCGTTATCCTGTTGGTAGACACACACACAAATGCTATTCATGTATGACAACGTTAAAGGTCAAATCACCAGAGTGACGTACAAATTTGCAGTCAGAGTGCGAGGAATGACCATGAGAGTGCTTCTGCAGTCGTACCAAATCGCACCCGAGACCGTAATTCCAAGTGCAGAACCATTGTGTCCAGCACGCACACAGACTGGTTCCACACCCTCAGCTGGCCTCCTAAACATCACGTGGCCATCACTGGCACCGAGGCAGAACTACCTGTCATCAGAAAACACAACACACCTCCTCCTGTCCTCCAGCGAGTTCTCGCTTAACACCGCTGAAGTCACAAATGGCTGTGGTTTGGGGTCCGTGGAATGCACGCTACAGAATGTCTGGTTCCTAGCTGTCCTTGAAGCAGCAGGTATGTTACAGTTCGTTGTGTCACTGTGATGTCAACTAGTGCTCAATTTGCAGCTACAGATCCAATACGATGCGCCACAACCATGCACCGAACACTATGGTCTTCCCTCTCGGGAGTGCCACGTGCCGTAAATTATAGCAGGTCACCTGACGATCGTCACTTCTTTAGGGTTAGTCTTAAGCATACCGGACGGGTGTTAGTAGGATTCACGCTCTGTGGGATCCGTACAAAAAAATGGTTCAAATGGCTCTGAGCACTATGGAACTTAACATCCGAGGTCATCAGTCCCCTACAACTTAGAACTACTTAAACCTATCTAACCTAAGGACATCACACACATCCATGCCCGAGGCAGCATTCGAACCTGCGACCGTAGCGGTCGCGCGGTTCCAGACTGACGCGCCTAGAACCGCTCGGCCACACTGCGATCCGTACAAATTTGATCATTTATAGAAATATAAGTTTTGATTAGTTACTTTGCGAGTATCAGAATATGTGAAAGAAGTGGCTCTACTTTTTGACTGCACTGACATAAAAACATCAATTTTGTACATCGTCAAGGGACAGCAAACTTAATATTTGACATAAATTTCGACATCACACTTCTTCCTGAGAAAAATGGGTCGTAACAGACGTACAGACAGATGGACAACCTACAAGGGTTCCGACCCCTGAGTGCAGAATTTTCATTAAAGAAAGGTGCGATACCGTGTTATCTGCTGCGGCAAAAAGACCTTGAAAAGTCCACACTGGTATTTATGTTTACCCGTTCAGCAAAACAGTGCCGGAATTGTGAGCATTGCCAAATGTGGCTTTTAAACGTTTCTTCTTGAAGTGGAATTGCTCTATAATACGTCTTCACTCGGTTAGTAACGTCCCAAAAGTATCTGTGCCTATGGTTTTCGGTGATTTCACATAGAGAGACGCCCCCATTACAAAGAAAAGGGAGAGAGAGAGACCCGAGAGCACAAAAACAAGGATCATAACGAAGGCGAAAAACTATTTCGTTTCGCAAAAATATTATTGCAATTTTCGACGAAACTACTACACCAATTTTCTCGTTGTTAATATTGGAGTGAAAATACGAAATGATTTAAATGCAGAATTCTTTTATTACTAGCACACATTAATGAAACTTCGATTCGCTTTCTGAGAAGGGAACGCAAAGTCTCCAATGAATCTGCGTGGATTTCGGGATGACAGAATTTCACGCTGATGATAACATCTCAGTCCATTACACCGATAAATGTTGTTCAGAGACGCGTCGAAAGCGGTGCCATCGCATCTGTCACAGAATATTAATTCCCCGGAGTAACACGACTTCGCCTCTCAGCAGCGGAACAGCTGTCCGAAATATAGAAGGGAACGGTAAATGAAATTTTTCCGACGGACACGACAACGGTTTCACTTAAAACTTCAGCGCTTGTTACGCCAGCGAGGTGAGGCAGAAGAGGTAGTTAGTCGGTCGAGATTAATTCTCCCTAAGCCTCCGTGGAAGACAGACTTATCATATCAAAACCGTCCTGCCTGCTGCTCGCCTTAATGCCCGCTAAACCGATTAACAGCAAGGTTTCAGGAAATTACTATGGAAATTGCGTCATTTAGGCACACCTTGATCCCGGGACGCGATTTCAGGAATTTGCGCAACGACAGAGGCGGCGCTTTCTCGCTCGCTGGCTGCGACCGCGGCAAAGAGCGGAGGCGGAAAGCCGGCGGCGTGTAACGGGAGCCGGCCCGTCCCGAAACCGCGACAGGGCACAGCAGTACGGCGGCTCGCTTTGCCGGAATCGCTTTCCCAGCGAACTAGCGGTACGGGCACGCAGCTTCTATGCAGCGACGCTGCATTTCTAGAGCTCGAGTGTGACAAAATGTGGCGCTACATTTGATTGCAGGCTTTCTCGGCTGATTTCAGCAGTGAAAGACCTCAGCAAAGCAAGATTTCACTCCCAAAGTATGGTGCTATCGCCGACGTTCGTATTTGAGAACATGTGAAGCAACACAAATTTTCCTGACAGTCGTTATGCAGCATACTTACGATTGGTGATAAGAAAATAGATTCTTGGTCCAACAGGTATAAGAACACGAGAACAAGCAACAACAAGTAACTGAAACTTCCTGGCAGATTAAAGCTGTGTGCCCGACCGAGACTCGAACTCGGGACCTTTGCCTTTCGCGGGCAAGTGCTCTACCAACTGAGCTACCGAAGCACGACTCACGCCCGGTACTCACAGCTTTACTTCTGCCAGTACCTGGTATGCAGAATAAAAACAACACCCGTCAGTTCTCATTTTTTCTATAAGTTTCGACACTTCACTGCTACCATCCTCAGACCCCCATTCACACTGTGAACGGTTGTGCCACAAAGCTTGGTGCAATACAACACAAGCCTTCTAATAAATCTGGATTCCGTGAATATTTTTCTGAGGCGAGTACCTCAACGACTGTGGTGGGGCGCTCCATTCCTCCACTGGGGTGACACAACCGTTGAATGGCCATTGGCGCATGGGGACGTGCTGCAATCCGTATCCCCAACGCATCCCATTGCTCTATGGGATTTGACAGTTGTTGTCTAACCGTTGTGGCGCCCGAATTCGGAAAAATATTCACGGAAATCAGATTTTACTCGATGGATCCTGTTGTATCGCACCAATATTTGTGGTACATCCACTCACATTGTGCATAGAGGCCTGAGAATAACACCAGCGAAGTGCCAAGATTGGTAGCTAAAGAAATATAAATAAGAAGTGATTGAAATACGGCTGTTGTTTGGTTTCTACATTCTGTTTGATCAGCCACTGTCGTGAGTCTATATGGATCCAAGAACAATCACCCGGAGTTTCCAATGCACCCCTGGTCGACCACCGTCAAGATTCTCAACACCCGTAAAAATATTGTAAGATGACTATAATTTTGCACCTTACAAGCACTCATCCACATACTTTGCCGTGATCTACGAACACAATTAGGTATCATGTGATAGGTTGTACATCGTATAAAGGACACTGACATTGTCGCGTAGGTCTTGTAAATAATTGTTAACGCTTATTGCATAAAAGGTGACGGAGTGTCTTTATTATAAAAACGGCGTAATAACTGATTGCCTATACTAGTAGAGGCTGGAACGCCAGTGGAGATGAAATGGCAGGCAGAACTCAAGCTCTGGGTGGAAGGCTCGCACAGGTGTTGGTCCTGCTTGAACACAGGAAATAGCAAGACGGACGTCATAGCCCCTGAGCGCTGGACCTCAGTAGAGTCGCGACAGGCCAGTGTTGTAACCGAACCGGAAGGATTATACTTCGGAAACTACGAAAATCCTGGACGCAGGTGAGAGAAGCGAAGAAGCGGCACTTCGGAAACCACGCAGGCTGGGTTATTTCCAAGGATTTTTACTCAGAAGCGTACCATTGTACGAGTATAGATTTTTCCTCGCAAACTTTCCGCGCTGGACGACAAAAGACCAAAATATGGTTGGTCGGCATTCGGAAGAATCTGTAGAGAGGGAGAATATTCCGTGGTTTCAGGAATATGATTCGTTTTCGGAATTACGATGGTGGGGAGAGGAGCCTTTCTGGGAATCCAGCGGTGGAGAGACGAGGTCTTCCGTTGTGAGCGCCCGTGAGTGACGGTCGCTCAATTTCAGCTTTGTTGAGACAGACGGACTTGCTGTCTTTGCTCTTAAGAGAGTTTATAGTTAAAATTGTTTGGCACTGTATTGTTGCCAAATTATACGATTCTGGACTTCGTCACCGGGTTGGAAGTCGTCGTTGAGTACGCAACATTCAATGATTGAGAGCACTTCTTCTGCCTATACTTACGTTGAGACGTTATTATAACTCCGCCCTTGTGGCTGGGAGTTCGCGTTTCTCGTCTGTAGAACACAGAGGGGAGAAGACAGTATTAGAGTGTATTAATCAGAGGACCGCCTTCTGCAGTCCTAGTGTTTGAAGGAGTTTATTTTGTGGCTAGAGTCCTTCCAGCGACGCAGTCGTGTACGAGAACCAGCACGATGACGCACCAGACGCAGTACATACGGAGATATCGCAAATTGCTTCGGGTTATTAGGGCCATAAAGCTAAACAGCTGTGATCACGTTACCTTATTTCCACTGACGTTCCACATCACTGTAGATCATCTTTGAAAATAGTGTCTTCTAGTGTTTGCCGGCCGAAGTGGCCGTGCGGTTAAAGGCGCTGCAGTCTGGAACCGCAAGACCTCTACGGTCGCAGGTTCGAATCCTGCCTCGGGCATGGATGTTTGTGATGTCCTTAAGTTAGTTAGGTTTAACTAGTTCTAAGTGCTAGGGGACTAATGACCTCAGCAGTTGAGTCCCATAGTGCTCAGAGCCATTTGAACCATTTTCTTCTAGTGTTTGGTACGTAGATAATGTCAGTCATTTCGCGTTATTCATGTTAGATCACGCGGCCATAAAAAGGGGGCAGAGTTGGGCAATTGATTAATAATTTTACTTAGGAAATTTAGACATTTGTCAGAAAGGGTGTTAGTAGTATTAGTCGCCTACATCATTCATTTATGTTTAGATTGTAATTTATGGAATTAAGAGATCCTAGGATCTGCTTCAGAGGGTAATCAGACAGGGCCAAATCATCATTTAAGCGTTTATTATTTTCCGTTGCGCACATTCAGTTTACACCCGCCTGGAGTAGCATCTCGGAATGTAATACGATGATTATTCACTGGTGTGCACCTAAGGACAAAAGACCCATTGCATGAAATGTCACTCGAAAGTAATATATCTCACCGCGCGGGATTAGCCGTGCGGTCTAACGCGATGCAGTCATGGACTGTGCGGCTGGTCCCGGCAGAGTTTCGAGTCTTCCCTCGGGCATGGGTGTGTGTGTGTTTGTCCTTAGGATAATTTAGGTTAAGTAGTGTGTAAGCTTAGGGACTGAAGACCTTAGCAGTTAAGTCCCATAAGATTTCACACACATTTGAACATTTTCAGTAATATATCTCGATGAAACTTGGGCCGTACATAGAAAGACCTGCTACAGTATAGTGCACAATGTAACAAAGATATGCCATGAGACGAACAGAAATAACAACTTTATGAAAGAACAAAATTTACACTCAAGTCACCACGATTCGTGATGGTCCACTTACCATTACAAATGGCGGGACATGGTTCTTAATAGGGCGACGACAAGGTATGCTTTGAAAATGATCCCACACTGGCCACAAGATTGATAATGTGTCCTTGTGATCCGGCGTTCCATTCCCCCACTAGCGCGGTTGACAACCACTGGCTGGCCGTTGGTGCAAGTGTACGTGCTGCAATGCATCTGATTTAAGTCAGGGTAACAGCCAGCCAGACCATTCGCCCAATATCCTCTCGTTCCAAGAGCTCATCCGCCTGCGTTGATCGATGCGGTCACGCACTGCCAGCCACAAAAATGAAGTCCGGGCCAAAAGCAGCCCTGAAAAGATGCACATGGGTAAGGAGTACAGTGTTAGAATAATGTTTACCGGTGACTGTGCTGTGTTCAAAGATTCTGAGCTCTTTACGCTGATGCAACATTATGCCTCCCCACACCACCCAAACGATCACATTCTACAGCGAACGTGAGTGCATTACGTCTGACCACCGCATTCCGTGTGAAGATGTGTCCGGCAGTAAGAGAGCAACAAGAGGCGTTAATCCACTCTGAGCATCGCCTGCAAAGCCTTAGGTAAACCGAGATGCAGACGTACAGCTGCCGGCTGTTAATCGACAACCACATGACAACAAGTCGCACAAGTTGACCTATTACGGCAACGTCACTCCAGCAGCCCACAACTTGGTGCAGCGCCGATTCTGTCATGTGATCAGATGCAATGGTTTTGCATCTCTTTTTGTTGTTCCCCTGATTAGCTGGGTGGTAACGTGCTTGCCTCCCATGCAAGCGGCCCGGGTTCGATTCCCGGCCTGGTTGGAGATTTCCTCCGCTCGTGGACTGGGTGTTGTGCTGTCCTCATCCTCATTTCATCCTCGTCACCGGCGCGCAAGTCACCCAATGTGGCGTCGAATGAAATAAGACTTGAATTTGGCGGCCGAACTTCCCTAAATAGGAGCCTCCCGGCCAACGATGCCATACGCTCGTTTCCATTTCCCCGTATGTCGGAATTCGTGGTGCAGAAAGTAAAAACTTGGCTCTAAGGCATGCTTACACGTTTATTTGGATTTTCAACGCGCAGATCAAGCAAGCAAAAATCTGTGTAACGACAGAATGATCTGTTTTCTTTGGGGATTTTACACATCGCTCTTGATCAACTTCAGTAGATGGTAGAAAGTCCCCTTGCTTTGACACAGGCTACCGTCGTGCTATACCATCGGTTGATCACCAAGTCAGCGCTCTTCCAAATTGTCCCAGACTCCGTGGCGATACTGCGTCGAGTCGTGCAGAGCACGTGGTTGTTGTTGATATCCGATAACAACTCTGTTCACTCGATCTCATACATGTTCGATTTAGTTCATGTCCAGGGAACAGGCAGGCTACTCCGCTCAGGTGATCCTAGTATGCCGAACGAAAGTGTTCACAAGAGCAGGATAATGAGCACGCAAATTATCATCGATCAGTATGACATTATCTTCAAAATGTTAGGATAAGGTCTCACTATAGGTGGCAGAATCACGTCCCTGTAGCGTAGAGCTGCGAAATTGTCATCAACAACCACGAGGGGTGTTCGTGGGTCCCACGTTATGTTACCTCCATGAACATCACTCCGTCACCACCTTGTTGCAGATGTGGGACGTTCGATGTTACGGTGTTGCCCCCAAATACGTCCTCTGCGATTATCAGGCCACAAGCAGATTCAAATTTCGTCTACAGACAACATCCGACGCCAATCCTAGGGCGCCAATTTTGCATGATTTCTTGTCCGTCTGTAACTGAATAAATGATGTAGTGCCCACCATCGTCGTCGGTAATAGAGTTACTCATAATTCAATCGTCTCCTAACAGCCTCATTGAATGACAGTGGAGCACGCAGCCCACGGCCACTTAGATTATAAGCTCATAGACATCGAGCATCGTGTGCACCTATCCTGGATGAACAGCCTCTGTGGTGTATGACCTCAACACTGTCTGATAGTTGCAACTGATCCCCTGTCTGCGTCTTATCACTTTGAGACTGATGCATACGTCGAGCAACTTCGCTGGTTGACAAGCCTTCAGCGCGTAATGTGACAACGCGGGCCCAATCATTAGTCGCAGTTGTCCTTCGTGGCATGATGGAGATTCACTCTATTGTTCCACAGACATCTTTAATTCGTCTATACTGGTGCTCTGTTTTCAACTGAATTGCTGCAATCCATTCAAGTGCCGCATTCTACTGTGACTGTGTGTACATCTTGAAACAACATCAGGGGTGATCTTACGGTAGGTACAAGAACAGTAAAAATATCAACATACCTGCACGGTATTTCAGGGTGATAGCAAACTTTTGCTGATGTGTGTAGTTATGCTTTATGCATCATAATAAGTGTAAATATCATTACACTTTTTCCGTGCTTTATTCGTTTAAAATTACCATGTTTGGCACCCAGCACGATACTAAGCAATTCCACTCCATTTGTTTTCCATAGTGCTCGATTTCTCCATTTTACCGCACTGATTTGCAGGAACTAAAATGGAAATTTTAACTTCCACTGTAACAATTATAACGTCGTTCCCGATGAAATTTGATCCTAGCGTCGGTACAGCTGCGATCCCTGTTCGTAGTTTCAACAACCCAAGTTGTCTCATCTTCCTATGTTCGTACGAACTTACTTAATAACATGTTTTTCACAGCATACAAAACGTGCAATTCTCGTGATATATTACTCTTCAAGCAAAAGTTCCACTACACAGTGCCACGTGATGCGATACGCGTATTTCAAAATTCTGTAATTACATATACAAGATAACCAGTGGAAGGCAGCAACAAACATCTTATATAAAGGCATATGAGTGCAATTTAGTTGCACTTCTAACCACTTTTCAATAATTCACTAGTCTACATAAATCAAGTAACATCGCGAATCTGAGAGCTTCATCTTCTTATGGCCATCTGTGACTTCGTCGCAATTGTTCCCATAACCGCGGTGAAATATGTTTAGTGGCCTAAAATGCGTTTAGCCATATTGGAAAATGTCGATTGATACAAGACTCGAAATGCAATGCGGATCACAAACGTACTTTGCAAACACAAGCTGAATCAATACTTTCCCTTCAGGAACAAGTGTAACTTTTTAGGAGGGGCATGTTACAAAGAGGAGAACATAAAATTAGTCACGTCCATGTGCGCACGAAGTTTACTGAGCATCGGCACAAAAATTCGGCAGTTTCGCCCTGCAGTACCATGCATCCCTAAATCTAATTAACGTGTTCGCATGCGAGGCAATTTATCATACCGCTGAGCTATATTAAGCCACATTTCTTTTTTAGCTCTTGATTTAGCGCGACGTAATTGCTAATGCTTGGTTGTGTAATAACATAGCACAGGCTACGGTGGAATAACTTTAAATACGACATTGCTTTCCATATATTTCATGGAGTACGTCGACAGTATTAAAGTTTTTCGGAACTATAAATCAGCTTTAAATGGCCAGATATTTCACATTTCGCAACTGCGTCACGTGGATCCTTTTTAGTTCATTTCTGAAAATAATGGCGAAAATACTGCGCAGCTTAGAATACTACGCATTTTTCGAAAGATTTTGCACGAATATACATGTAGATGTGGAAAAGATATAAAACAGATGCCAAATATTTTGCAGTTACTTTTGATCGCACAGAGGATAGAATATTTTTTTTTTTTTACGGCTAGTAACACCCCTCACAAGAAATTCTTTTCTTTAACAATGCTTCTACGCATATTTAAGACGCACAAAAATTTCATAATTCTAAGTTAATTAAATTTACAGTATTTAGAAAGCATAGAAAGCCACAGATATTCATCCAACTGCACCACGTATTCAGCTGAGTCTTTGTTTCCATTGGAATCGCCTCCGTATGGCAGCGAAATTATGAATTTGGGCACGCACGTATGATATGTAGAACACTGTGCCGTTCTGCAACACAGTCACAGCTGAGCGATGTTGTGAATTCGCATTTGTATATTTTTTAACGCATTTTCCACTATTTGTGTTTATACTGCTGAGCGCCAATGACATTTTGTGTTGCACTTCGAAACCTGGTGCTGCTGACGAAATGTAGGACACCTCAAGTTTTTCTGGAGTTGCATTGTACTGCCACTTTTCTGATCGTCTGTCTGTTGTTCTCACTCATTGCCCCCAAACATTTTACACGTTGTACAGGCGGACGACGGGAACGATGTTTTCATTAAGAGCAGGAATGTCCTCATGTACAGGGAAATAAGGATCATCAGCTTTTATAAACTTCCCCTTGGAAGCAGATTCTCGCCACAAAAATGGGGAGCTGTGGCTGAGAATAGACAACCACAAAATTGATGGGTTTTTCATTGCTCGTGTGATGCCCCGCGTAGGCTCGTTGGTCTGCGTGTCGACGAGTCTGGTGTATTGGCTGTGGATTCTAACTGCACCATAATATTCTGCCAAAGGGTACAGCAGTCAAACAGCAGATATCCTTAGAGTTGGAACTGATGAACCTCATGTCGTATTACAAAGTTTTGCAAGATGCTTTTTCTTGTCTTCATCCTAGCGGCAGGTTTCAGCAAACGCTCTTTAAAGCTGGGCGTCCTTTCAACAGAGCACGTAAAATTATAAAATACTTTTGGCGTGAGAATAATGTGATGCAGCTCGGGTATGTCGCGTTGAATAAATACGTAAATGTAACAGATCGTCAGAATATGGCACTAAAGTTTACTTTCTTAGCTTTCTACTTTTACTACTTCTACTTGGGGTTTTGTTGGTGTAGGTTATTCCCCAGTCTCTCTAGTGTATGCCAATCTTCTAAGTACTATGAACATGTTATTCTACCTGCTAACATTTGATCTCATCGTATGTGATGACGACTCGTCGAAATAACGAATCTCTGTTATGTGTCATTGAAATTTTCCGTAGTTGCAGCCATGGATAGCTTTTGCTCATTTCATTTCGAGAAAATATCTGACATCTACGCAGGTCTACGTGACTGATGGGTTTAACATTGTCCTTTGCATATCCACCATACCTCCGGCAATAATTCTTAGAGACAGATTTGTGCCTGCATGTGTTGTACTTGCTAGATGTAGTCCGTTGTTTGCATGTCGACGTGAACATGCTGGAACCCTAATAGTTTATCGTCCGCTACGAAAGCTTTTGCACCAGTCGAGGTAACATTTTCTGTCGTTTGCTTTCTGCCATTACGGTTGCAGATGCACTGCACGCGATTCCATCGTCGTTGTCACCAATGTACAGCTAAACGTACGGGTTTATTCGCCGTTCTGTGCCACTCTGACGTAAGCTTTCATAGTCACTACTTTCAGCCAGCAATAACTGACATATCTTCTTCTTTTAGTGAATTACGTACTTAGGTTCACGGGCTCATTTTTAAAACATGTTGCCGTTCGAATTTCAGTTCGAGTTAACATTATCAACATCTAAAGCTCAGTGTACTACATTCATCAAACAAAATTAGTTCCGTAGCATAATTTAAAGCCTTGTTGAGCGCTATTTCCAGTCAAGAATTGTTTATAAAATATTTAATGTTGTTAGTATGCCTTCGTAAGTGGCCAGTAATATTACGTTAATCATTTTCAGGTTTTTTACGTTAATCATTTAGATTTTTTAGGTTATGTCTGTCTTTGCGCATCTTATTAAATGCAATTACGTCTCACTTTAATTTATTGAGGCATCTTCAGAAACTTGAAATACACATTTTCACCTTTAACTGACGTGTTTTGTCTCTGTACTTATCCACTAGAATGAGTTTTGGACCTGGATTTTTTTCTGTTCCATGGATATGCTTTGTTACTTACTGTGCCTAACAAATACTAACTGTGTATTTATTACTTACGTCAAATAATGCAGCAAGGAAGTGTCACGACCGGAACTGGAATTGGGGCATCTTGAAAGTGCTTACTTAGGAAGCAACAATATGTATATATTTCAAGCTCCTGAAGTTAACTAATACATTAAGGCGAAATTTATGTCGCACAACGAGATTGCATTTATACAATTCCACGTAGGTAAGCACAGCTTAAAATCATTAACAGACTGCCTAAAACCACTATATGTACTTTTTGGAGAATGGCGTCATACAGATATACAATGAGAATGCTTCATATGGCCAGGCAGAACGTAGCTCAGGAATAACAAAGACATTTGCAAAAGGGAGTTGTTCATTACACAGCAACTTCATATATATCTTGAATACAGTCCCATACAGCTTATAAAAATTTCAGCAAGACGTCAAGAGCTCCTATATGACAAAATATTTCTGGACACTTGTTTCGTTCTAAATGAACATAATTTTGTCAGCGTATTAAATGTCAGTATAGCTACACAGTATATACATTGATTAAAATATGGTTTAAAATCTTTTTCTTCATCGGTCCAGTCTATTGTCCTTATGAAATTCCTTACAAGATACTTTGACAATTCAGTAATTCGTTCCGTAATGTAAATATATAGCTATCTTATTTACTCTTATGTACAGATATATCCATTCAATTAATCTCAGTTCGCTACTGTATCTAAACATTAAGTGACGATCGCAGGCTCGTCCCTGTCTGATGGCTGGTACTAGTAAGTGTTTGACAGAGCAGTAAATCTGAAGACGTCGGTTTTTGCGATGAAAGTAAGCCGAAATAAAGCTCTTTGGTCTTTATTGCAAGGGGCAGCTTCTCCTGACAGAGCCCGGAACTCTGCGAAGCACTCGGTGGTGCGATGTTTCCGCGACATGAACCAGGCACCATTAGCGTCCCACGTCGGAGGAACACGACAAGTGCATTTCGCCGCCTCCATTACAGAAGAGCTGCAGAGCCGACCGGGAGCCGGCAGAGATGAGGAGATCGTATCCTGCGAGCAGCGCACAGATTATGGCTTCCAACAGACGAACACTTACTCGAGATTTAGAACATCGTTCCATGTTCCGAGCAACGACCCACCAACCGTTAATTCGGTGACAGCAGAGAGCGTAAACGTGTACATTTCTTGTCGACCGTACGTCTTCCACAAACACAACGACGTGATGACTACGAGCCACTAGCAAAGTAGGACATCTATTTCGATCTCGTGGAACTGACATCTTCAACTGCCACGTCACGAATCTTCAAAAGGAGAATTTGATCGTGACTGAAACATGTGCAGCTGTAGCTGTTCGAGTATATGACACGATCAGACGAGCAACAGCAAACTTATATGTTTCTCAACATCGACACGAAGTACAAATGAACATAGCTAACATACGAGTATATCGAGATCTCGTTTAGGGACGTCTGTTAATGTGGGAAAGCTGTGGTCACACAAAACCGATAAAACTATGCCTGTTATTGCATTTGCTTGTTTTAAAAATATTATCAAAGCATTTGTTGTGAGCCGTTACGTAATTTTTGTATACTTTTGTATCTATTTTACTTGTAAATTTTAACTTTACCATTTAATGTAACATACCTCACGCAATAATCATATGATTGGTTGTCAGTGATGCAATTCCTTATGTGATGAGCGACGCTTCCAGTATATATTCTCGAGTAATGCTGCCTTTTGTCAGTATCTGATGTCCGTGTTCTGACGGATCTTCCTCCGTTCACCGCCACCATCATGTTTATAACATTACGTCCTGTTACTTTTGCAACTTTTATTCTTGATGTTTTTAGTCATGTTACCATCTCTTCTTATAGAATTCCCTCTGAGTGTGTATTATTATTTTATTGAATCTCCTACGACCTGAGGATGGTCAAAACAATAGACCGAAACCAGTTGCTAACCAAACCAAACATCTGTTGTGATCAAGACTGGTTCACTAAAAAAATTAAAACAAGTAATTGAAATTGATATATATATAGTCCTGCTTGGACTCATTCATCTTGGAAGACAATCATAAAGTATAAATAATCTATTTTTTGTTACAAATTAAATTGATATTTTGTATTTGTTACATTTTGTTTGTATCAATCAGTCTACACTGGACTGATTATTTTCATGTATCAGAAAGTGATATAACTGATAGTCTTGCCTCGGGAAACGTTAATTTGATCTCAAGAGAGTTGGACGTAAATACAGTGAAGTTAACGATTTAAAGTCATATTGACTGTTAATCGACTGTAACTGTTTGAAAATATTTTTCATAGGCCACAACCAGTAACAAAATTAGCTGTCAAATTCGATTATTTAGAGAAGCAAAATGTTTTGAGATATAAATCTCATCTTACGGCTACAAAAGCAATACCAAAACATTGAACGACAGTCCACATGGATATTAAGGTTGTTCTGTACAGCGTTGACATGTGCTGTGGCCATCCTGTGGAGACAGTGAAGGACAACCCAATGAGGGAATATTCACTTCGCATGTTGGTCTGCTGTTAAAATGAAAAGTTTTTAAACGATCAGTGACTGTTCATATAAATGACTTCTTGTTGTGTGTCCAATTATCTCCACTGCTATGGCTCATTGGATGTAGTTAACCATTGTTCGTAAACTTGCAAACGATATGTAAAACACGTCACTGCTATCAAATGTACTGTTCATATGCAACAAGATGCCGGTCAAAAGAAATCTTGTTTCAGTTTAGCTATCGGTAGGTAGATCCTCGTGTTGTGAGCCATTTGTAATATCTTCGGCATAACTTGCTGTCACTTCATTGAAGTTGATCGACGAAATAAATTACACCAAGACAGACTGAAAATTTGGTGTTACAAATAAAAGTATACCTTTCATTTTAAGTGGTTACAAATATATTGCTGAAATACTGATTCGTATATGAGGGCGTTCGGAAAAATGAAGCCTTCGAATTTTTTATGAGAAAACTCTCAAAATTTTCTAAATAAAACTAACATTCTACATCATTATTCTCCATCTCTACGTATTTGCAGCCCTCTGCCGTTAGAGGACTCCGGGTTGTAGCGTGTAACATGTCGTTGTGTAACGTGAGTACGTCTGCGCGTGAGATACAGCCGACCGCAACTGAGTTTCGAGTTACAAAAATTCGTCCACACAAGGAGCAACTTCTCCTGCAGCACGACAATGGCAGACCACACGTGAGAGCTGCATCTGCAACAATCCAATGCCCTAGGTTCACAATCACCGATTATCCTCGACACAGACCAGATTTGGCCCCATCCGATTTTCATCTATTACCAAAACTTAATGAACACCTTCCAGGACGTCACTTTGATAGTAAGTGAAGCGGTGCAAGCAGAGGTGAAGTTGTGGCTCCGTCAACATTCTACAGAGACGGTATCAACAAACTGATCTCTTGTTGGGAGACATGTGTTCGTTGTAAGAGTCACGATGTTGAGAGATAAATACGTAGACATAAAGAATAAATGTGTAGAATGTTACCAATATTTGTGTAATTTAAAATAATCTTGAACTGTTTTCACATAAAAAAATCGGAGGTATTACTTTTCAGCACGCCCTCGTATCTTATCAGTTTTTACATATTGTCATTTTTAACAATTCCGAATCGCAATTGGTCACGTTAAGTTTAATATTTGTGCCGGTCGGGGTGGCCGAGCGGTTCTAGGCGCTACAGTCTGGAACCGCAAGACCGCTACGGTCGCAGGTTCGAGTCCTGCCTCGGGCATGGATGTGTGTGATGTCCTTGGGTTGGTTAGGTTTAAGTAGTTCTAAGTTCTAGGGGACTGATGACCTCAGAAGTCCCATAGTGCTCAGAGCCATTTGAACCATTTAATATTTGTGATGCGTGAGATAGTAAAATCAGATCTCGCAACAGTTATTTTGGTTTACGAGTTTTAGCTGGTCCTCAGTAGGACTGATTGTGTTGCATTTTCAGATAAAAGTTTTCCCCTTTTCCATTTTAAGAAGCAAATAAAGTGGCACCTCTTTTTCTGAAAGTAATTGTAGTGACCGTAGTAGTAATTCCAGAAGGCACACTCAGTTTAAATGTGCAGATAACTACTGAAATAAAAATAAATTATTAATCCGTTTTCAAGTCGGACTAAGAATTATAAAATAATTTCTACTAAATGGTTCGAATGGCTCTGAGCACTATGGGACTTAACTTCTGAGGTCATCAGTCCCCTAGAACTTAGAAACTACTTAAACCTAAGTAACCTAAGGACATCACATACATCCACGCCCGAGGAAGGATTCGAACCTGCGACCGTAGCGGTCGCGCAGTTCCAAACTGTAGCGCCTATAACCGCTCGGCCACCCCGTCCGGCAATTTCTACTAGCTCCGTTCAGATTCATCACCCCACAGAGATAGTTCTGACATTTACGATTGTGAATTTATAATAGTTATGAAAATACGTGTAAGATTTATAGCGAAGAAAGTGCAGTCATTGAACTAATAATATTAGGCCAACTATTCATGTGCCATACGTTTTTCGTCATAAATCCTAGAAATGTTTTCACAACTGTAAAAACTTCACAAACCCAAATTTTCAAATCTATCTTTTTGGGGTTAGGCTAAATTAATATATACTTTCTGCTCTATTTAAAAACGAACTATATTAAAATTTATTTTTACTTAAGTAATTATTAGTGTTGAAAAGTATTGTGACCAGAATTTGACGAGGATCGGGAACTACTCAAAGAACCAAAAGAAACTGGACGACCAGCCTGGGGCCATCAGCGGTAAGGCCAGTGTGAACGGGAGAAAAACAATAAAAGGAATACGAGCGACGGACACAGCACGGCAGTATAAGAGAGTTCAAACGAGCAATCCAAGAGCGAAAACTTGAAAAAAGGTATAATGAACGGCTAGAACGCATTCCGAAAATACCCGCACCACACGACGGTCTTGTAGAGCATTGTTATCAATCCTTTTCATCCCCAAGCCCGCTCCTATACCTGCTAGATGTATGAGACAGACAAGAAAGGTAGTCAACATTGCACTGTTAATTACTTTAGAGCTGTGTTTAATATTTCACGTTTCAAGTTCGTCGAGAAGGTAGTTTAAAATTAATCGCAAAACCTTTTCCTAACTGGCAGACAGATGAGAAAAATGTTAAAAATAGACACGAAGAAGAATTCCAATGTGGACGACGAGACAGCTTAAGACGATGCGAAGTAAGCAGGCTTCTTCTCGAACGATTAGTGAAATACCGAGTGCACACTGATGTATCTACTCTCGCAATTTATGCAAGACAGTCCTCCATATGCATTTTCACGTAAGGGACAACTTACGCTTTTAGCATATAGGGGGTTGACAAAAATATGGAAACAGCACACTACCTTGCCTCGTGTGTTGTTTGAAAACCGTTGCCTGCCGGCCGTTGTGGCCGAGCGATTCCAGGCGCTTCAGTCTGGAGCCACGCGACCGCTACGGTCGCAGGTTCGAATCCTGCCTCGGGCATGGATGTGTGTGCTGTCCTTAGGTGAGTTAGGTTTAAGTAGTCCTAAGTTCGAGGGGGCTGATGACCTCAGATGTCAAGTCCCATAATGCTCAGAGCCATTTGAACCAAAACCGTTGCCGCAGAAAACAACTGCCAGTTGTCTCGGAATGGATAAATACAGGACCTGTTTGGTCTAAAAAGGAATCTTATGCCATTCTCCATGTAAAACAGTGGCAAATTAAGGTAACTACTATGGTGGTGGATAGCTACCACGCACCCTTCCCTCCAATTTAGACCACAGAAGCTCAATAATATTGAGATCTGCTGACTGTGGTGGCCAGAGAAGAAGCGACAGTCCATCCTCGTGCTCACAAAACCAGCTGCGCACGATGCAGGATGTGTGAACACTCTCCCTGTCACCTTGGAATACAGCGACACGTCAGGGAACGAGTTGTACCACAGAAAGGACCTGATCCGTCGGAATGGTTACATAATTCTTGGCCATAGTGCTATTTTGCAGAGTAGCCATGGGGCCCATGTAAAACCACGGAATGGCTGCCCATATCATCACCGAACCCCCGCCATGTTCCACTCTTGCGGCATAAACTCGTCTACAAATTGGAAACACCGTGAAACAAGACTCAACCGACGAAATGACATTATCTCATTCCTTCATAGTCCAGGTTTTTACGGCCTCGGCGCCATATTTTTCAGTTACGGGCATTTCCATCACTGATGAGTGGCTTTCGAATTCCAGATCTCTCTGCAATTCCCTGTTTATGGAGCTCCGTCCGTGTTGTTTTTGTGCTGACAGGGTTCACGGATCCGATGTTCTGTTCTTCAGTGACTTACGCGACTATCGCCTCCTTATTCTTCGTGACAGTCCCCATCAGTGACCGTCTGTCACGACTATTGAACACACACTTTCATCCGCATTGTGACTCAACGGGCGATGTTTTTCCTGTTTTCCCTTTATGCGGCGTAGATCTTCAATACGGTGCCCCTTGAAGCACGAAACACATCAGATACGTTGGTTACGGAATCATCCACCATACGAACGCCAACAATCTGCCCACGTTCCAATTCACCTAGCTCCGCCACACTGCACTCACAACTGTACAGAACATTATTCTGGCGACGACTAATACCTGCAGTGTATGAAGGCACTGCACTTTTGCGTTCGTGTTCAAATACCGGGTGGTATAATTTATTTCACAATGTTCAGAGTACTGCAGTGCGGGCTGCATACATAGCAGGACGCTGAAATATCATAAGAGTGTTCACTAACATGTGCGCTCGCGGAGTATGATGAAAAATAATAATAGCTCCACTTTCTGCCACCAGGTGAAATTATGGCATTGTAAACAGTCAGAATGTAAAATGCTTCCTGTTTTGAAATCAGTATGTTTTTTGTCGCTTGGCGACACATGGTGATTTCTCTTGTGAAGTGACAGTTGGCGTAAAGCGTTAGGCAGGCTGAAGTTTCCCGTACGAAACATCATGGCTATTGAGAAGAAAGACCACGATAATGTATTTTCTCAGAGTGGCAATAATGGCAGCGCTCCATTGCTGGAATATCGCCGTCCAAAACACCTCCGAAACAGTGGGATAAAGAATATGACTAAGAAATCTGAAGAAACAGGTAAATTAGGTGGTGTAGCAGGAAGGGGAAGGCAGACCATTCGCATGACAGTTGTTGATGAAGTTTCTGTTGCTATATTCCATCGTACAGCAAGTGCCTCAAATTCTGCAGACGGCGGTCGGGAATTGTCACGAGAATGGCCTCTCCCCCGGTTAACAGATCAAACGCTTTAGCGGCGCATTTTACACTGGTATCCCTACAAGATTCAGAATGGGCACCAAGTGAAGCTCCATGATACGTTACAATGCCGTGACTCTATCCTTCGTTTTTCAGCACGAGTGGGAAGACATGACTTGTGGCCGCGGAATATTCTTTAGAGGGACGAGGCACACTGTCCTTTGCACGATGTCGTGAATGCACAAAACTGTCGCAAGTAGGGTTCAACTCCATCAGGAGGTGTTCAGGAACATCCACTACACTCAGCTTACGTAACTCGGTGGTGTGGTTTCGCAAGCATCTTCATTATCGGTCCGTTTCTCTTCCAGACGACACGTCACCGGCCTGTTAAGTGTACAGTGACATCTGCATGTTACAAGGAACTCCTTGTGCAACACGTCATTCCAAGTTTGGAAGAACTCAACTGAGTCCACACCACTATTTCATGCAAAACTGGGCGACAGCACATATAGCATGCCAGGCGAAATATCTACTTCGAAAAACCTTCGTTAACGATCGCATTATCTTTTCAACTATTCCAAGATGTGTGGCTTCACAGATATCCGACTCAAATCCATGTGACTTCTAGTTGTGGGGATATCTGAAAGATCGTGTTTATCAGGTACGTATCTGGACTCTTCGTCATCCGAAAGACTGCATACGACGACATATCGCTCTGATTACATTGGATATGCTACGACCAACTGACGAACGTGCCGTGTTATTAATGGAACCTGTTGCTGAGTCGGGAGACGATATTGAACACATGTGGTAACTTGTGACCATATGATAATAAACGTGCTAGAACCATTGTTGCTATGTGTTCCACCTTTCCTCCCTATTTTCTGCACCCACACCACATTCTGACTGTTTACAACGTCGTATTTTAACCTGGTAGCCGAAAGTGAAATCATTATTTTTTTAGCACACTTCGCGTCTGCACCGATTGATGAACATACCAGCGATGTTTCAGCTCCTGCGGTGAAGACTGAGGTGACTAAAGTATATAACGATACGCACATATACAGATGGCGGTAGCATACAGCGCATTGGTGGAGCTGTCATTTGGACTCCGGTAATCCATGTGAAAAGGTTTCCGGCCTGATTATGGCCGCGCCACGAAAATTAACAAACTTTGAACGTAAAATGGTAGTTGGAGCTAGACGCAAAGGGCATTACGTACCGGGAATCGTTAGGGGATTCAATACTCCGAGAATCATAGTGTCAAGAGTGTGCCAAGAATATGAGGTTTCAGATGTTACCTCTCATCACGGACAACGCGGTGGCTGACGGCCTTCACTTAACGACCCAGAGCAGCGGCGTTCGCGTGCAGCTGTCAGTGCCAACGGACAACCAACACTGCGTGAAATAACCGCAGAAAATCTTGTGCGACGTACGACTAACGTATCCGCTAGGACAGTGCGGCAAAATATGTCGATAATGGGTTACGGCAGCAACCGACCAACGCGAGTGCCTTATTGGCCACCCAGATTGCCCGCCTTGAGTCCCATCAAAAATTTATTCAACAGAATCGAGACGTCAGTTAGTGCGCATCCTCCTGCACCGGCAACAGTTTCGTGGTATGGTCGGCTACTGAGACAGCATGAGTCAAAATTTCTGCAGGGGACGTCCAACGACTTCCCGAATCCATTTAACGTCGAGTTGCTTCACTACGCCCGTTAAAAGGAGGTCCGACACGATATTACGAGGTATCTCCTGACTTTTTTCGCTCAGTGTATACAGCCCTCAACGCAGCACTTAAAATATCGTCACTTGGATTATCACTACCCGATACCACAAACCCACTTGCACGTTTCGCTAGCATCTGCACATATGTGCTTTTATACTTAGATACTACATTCCACGTCTAAAAATAATTCTGCATTTGCATAATAATCAAAACACTATTCTTCTGTTAATACAATTTTAGTTTTCATATCGATCCATTTCTCAACATCGATCACAATAATTAACTTAAAAGAGAAAAAACAAACATCTCACAGAGGAACTAGTATTGTACAAGTGTGACATCATCACCATGAGGACGACCTATGTTTATGTAATTATGGAAACGTATGTCCGAGGATGGCAACAGAGAATTGCCGAAATTATTTTAGCGAAATTAAATTATTTTAGCGATCTTGGCAGTTAAAAACTTTTTCATTACTAACAAAACTAGCATTTTTAAGCTTTAGTTTTCATATAAACAAAATTTCTGTTTTCATTTTTAATTTTTCTAGTTTTACTGTCGATAATGCAACCGACTATTATACAGAGACAGGAAACTGCTAGTTTTTGTACTGTAAAAATTTGACAACCGCCACTATTAATTAAGAGGCGCATAAATAATCGTTTCCAGAATACATTAGATTAATAAAATTCCTTTGAACTAAATCTTCTTCTACAAGAGTCTGCTATGTACGTAATAGTTATAAAAAGTAAGGGGCCAAACGCGCCATATTAGTTCCAGTTGTTGTCGAGATTGGTCAAGCTAACTATCAAGTTCTTTTGTGTCGTGTCCAAATACTGCGCAACCCATTTACTTAGCTAGTGGTGTTGTACAAAGTGTTGAGAATGTATGAACAAATGCTAATAATGTCAATAAGCAACAATATTCCAGCGACTTTTACTGAAACAAAAAATCTTTGATCTACTAATCGGAAAGCACAAACAGGAACTGACACAGATGAAATTTCCGCTCTGCAGCGGAATGTGCGCTGATACGAAACTTCGTGGTAGATTAAAACTGTGTGCCGGACCGAGACTCGAAATCAGGATCTTTACCTCTCGCGAGCGAGTGCTCTACCGTCTGAGTTATTCAAGCACGATTCACGAGCAATCCTCACATCTTTAATTCCGCCAGTATCTCGTCTCCCACCTTCCAAACCTCACAGAAGCTTCTCTGCAGACCTTGCAGAAAAAAATGGCTCTGAGCACTATGGGACTTAACTGCTGAGGTCATCAATCCCCTAGAACTTAGAACTACTTAAACCTAACTAACCTAAGGACATCACACACGTCCATGTCCGAGGCAGGATTCGAACCTGCGACCGTAGCGGTCGTGCTGTTCCAGACTGTAGAGCCTAGAACCGCTCGGCCACCCCGGCCGGCAGACCTTGCAGAACTAGTACTCTTTGAAGAAAATATATTGCGGAGACATGGCTAAGCCACATCCTGCGCAATGCTTCAAGAATGAAATTTCCTCTCTGCAGTGGAGTTCAAGTCTCGGTCCGGCACACGGTTCTAATCTGTCGGGAAGTTTCAGGAACTGACACCCTAGACATCAAGACGGCCATAGCAAGGTAAGCAACATGTATGTGCTAATACATTATTTCTGCCCTTACGAAATTATATGAACGTTGACAACACTAGAGTAGTTAGTTCTGTATAGGCTATTTACTTTCCGCACATCTGAACATTTCTATAGCAAGTGGGATGAAACATTATAAGTTGCAGTAATGTTTCGCGACAGGAAGATTGCCTCTGTCGATTTTTTCCAGTGGTCGAGACTGGTAAAGAGGCACCGCTACACGTTCAGTCAACATTCCAAACATTATAAGTTGCAGTAATGTTTCGCGAAAGGAAGATTCTCTTTGTCGATTTTTCCAATGGTCGAGACTGGGTAAGAGGCACCGCTGCACGTTCAATAAACATTCCAGACGCAACATGTAGATCAATCCTTTTGCAAGAAGACGAGTCACTGCGAGAAGCGTGCGAGCGAGGAGCCGTCAGTGGGTGCCGCCGTGCCGGTAGGATAGGACGAGGCGTAGGCGGGCAGAGCGCTCAATCCCGCGTCAGCAGCCCCTGATGGGCGCGGCCCGTGGCAAGTAGCCGAGCTGCGGCGGGGGCGCAGACACCGCCGCCCGAAATCCGTAAACCGGGCTCCAATCTGCGCGCCGCCCGACTCACGTCCTGGGAAATCAGAAGGCGAGCACCTACCCACCCCGACCTCACGTCTCGCGCCGTTATGTCGCCGCCGAGAGGGATACGGCGACAGCTCGCACCGGGGAGGGGGAGGGGGGGGTGGAGGTGCGTGTGGGCACAGTGGCGGAGTGAGGTCACGCAGCTGTGTGGTCGGGATAAGGAGGGAGTCAGGCGGAGCGTGCTGGCTGGCTGGAAGGAAGGAAGGAAGGAAGGAAGCGCTTTGAATATGAATGCGTGTTTATAGGAAGCGGCGAGACGAGCCGACCGCGCGCTGCCGCGCCAGATCTGGAAAACATTAAACAGGAGCGGCGAATCCGCATTACCATCACAACAAAGGTAAAGGCATCTGAATATGCATTCGTAGTGGAGCTGAGCCGCGGCTAGGCGGCCGCCACGCCGCCATAGCGCGCCTGCCTTGTGGCGCTCTGCCACTGCCCCCGGCCCGGTAAACCACCGAATTTGCATGTTATTGTTGTCGATTATGCGAAACGGAAATGCATATTCATGGGCCCGGCGGCCCGGCTGGCGGGAGCGAGAGGCTCGTTTTGTGAGGCCCAAGTCACTTCGTCAAAAAAGAGTGTCACCCCTTTAATTTGTTAATACATTACGCAGTGGGCGTGGCGGCTGCGCCCGTCCCTCTAGCACACACACACACACACACACACACACATACGCGCTTGTACGTATACGCCCCGCACGCGCAGGCATACACTCACGCATACGAGCACCATTGCACGCACGCACACAAATTGATGAAACTTAATCACGCCACAGGGTGGGGAAAATAACTTTTGCAAGTATCACAAGCAAAGACTCGCGTACAAAATATCGTGGTGTAGCTCCACAATTTCTCTTTCCTGGCGTTGCTTCAGATTCAGGTGATCTACACGGGACAGGCGTTCACTCAAGCGAGATTTTTTAAATTTTTTTTTAAATGTGTGGGGAAGAATTTATTAGGAGGAGGGACGTTCTGGCTGGTTTGCGTTTCTCTCATCTGCCGATCTCTTCATCTTAGAGGAGCATTTACATTCAACTTCTAGAACTACTTGTTGTTTGTATTCCAGCCCTGTCCTAACCACCAAGTTTCTAATTCCCGGACGACGACGATGTCATTAGAGAGAACAAGATAGTCGGTCAAGGGAATCAGGAGTGCCTCTCAAAAGGAACCTCCTAAGCACTCGCCTAGTGTAATTTAGGGAAATCTCGGAAAAGCTTTGTCTGGATGACGAGACGGAATTTTAAACGCCATCCTCTCCAGTGCGAATCTAATATCTTACAGCTGTGCACTTTGCTCCTCAGGGATAGGGAATAGAACAATGACCCCTACAATGTATAACATTACTACGAAGCCAAAGTTTTTGGGAATATTTTTAAAGCTGCTTAAGAATGTAGAATGAGAGAGCTAGTATTCCACTTTTCACTCAGAGTTCATTAATAAATACGATTATATTAGAGCTTTTGCGGCAATAAAAGCATTTTTCCTCTGGTTCCCGCTTTTCCCTGCTATAGCAGGGAATGTCACTCATGTTAAAAGAGCTTTGTGGTCCAGTAAAATTCTCATAGTTTATTTATCTGAAATTGAAACAACGCAAAACTATATAACTTTACATTTCATAAAAAATTTTATATGCACAAAAATTCTGCATTGTCTACAGTACCCCTCTGATGGTAATGGAGACACTATACAGAAGAGTTCTCCTCGTTACGTCACGTTATAAAGTTTTCGCCTTGCACCGGATTTTAGATGCGTATTTTACGTGTATAAGTACGCTAAATTTGAACCTCTTTATCTCGGAAACGGACACACATATCAAGAAGATGTTCAAAGTTGTTCAAGATCGGGATCTTAGAAATGTATCGTAAAATTTCAGCCATTTGCTGTGCACAGCCGTCTTGGTATCCGCGGCTCGGTTTTCGTACTCAAAACCAGGTTTTTTTCGGGTTTTCTCAGGATCTGCCCATGAACTTAATGGTGCCTCCATAAACCCCTTAAGGCGCACGTCAGACCACATCTATTGCGAAAAGAACCATCCGATCTGCTCCGTTTGCCTACACCGGAGGACATCTGCATTATTCAAACTTTGACCCTGCATTGTAGGATAGTTACAATAAGACGATCCTTCTGTTGAGTATTCAAATGTTCCCTTGCGCAAGGGCTATCCTAAACCCTTGACCCTACCTGTAGAACTATTAGCACCAGAGATATGAGCCCCAGAAAAAAAAGCGTTTTATGCGCGCCGTTTTGAAGTGTGTTAGGTAGCGCGTGCAGTCGCATGCGTACCGATGTTAAGTGCTCATTGATGGCAACATCTTCTGTGTCGACAGACCGCCTCATATTCTTATTCAGACTTTTTCACTGCCCGATGGCTCGATCGCTCTGTTGGGATCTTCTTTACGACACCACTGATGTCCTTGGATGGCTGAACACCGTCGAAAGATGGTGTCACGTCCACGGCTACAGTCTTTGTGTCCTCATGGTAACCCGCCATCGCGGAAGTAAACGCAGTCACGGCAAGCTCGAAACGTAATCAACAACGCAGTAACAACCGAGGCGTCACAAAAACAATAATGCTTTTAATTCCCTCCCTCTTTCAGTGTGTCCTTTCAGCATTTACCCCAAGGACGACGGCCTGCTAATAGTGGCACTGGGGGGAGGGGGGGGGGGGGCACTCCGTCTTCAGGCCACAAGTGGCCCATCCCATCGGGACCATCCGACCGCCGTGTCATCCTTAGTTGAGGATGCCGGTAGGAGGGGCGTGTGGTCAGCACACCGCTCTCCCGGTCGTTCTGATGGCTTTCTTTGACCGGAGCCGCTACTATTCGGTCGAGTAGCTCCTCAATTGGCATCACGAGGCTGAGTGCACCCCGAAAAATGGCAATAGCGCATGGCGGCTGGATGGTCACCCATCCAAGTGCCGGCCATGCCCGACAGCGCTTAACTTCGGTGATCTCACGGGAAACGGTGTATCCACTGCGGCAAGGCCGTTGGCCCCGCTAATAGAAACCTGAAGATTTTCATCTAACACCTCCACAACTTCGGGGAAACTGCTGAACGACAGCGTTTTATAAGTCAACGTGATAACATCCTTCGATAGTGTTCACCGAGCCAGGGACACCAGTGGAGCCCTGAACAAGATCCCCAGCAGAAGGGTGGAAATGTCCAGCACTTACAAAGTTTGAAGATGAACATGAAGCGGCCTAATGACTCAGAAACTTTTAACATCCATTACTGCCTTCCACGGCTGTGCCTGTTACAATGGAATCTATTTCCATACGTCCTAACCCGTGTCCAGCCACAACAGGTGCAATCAGAAGAAGACACTTTCCCGTTATGGCATGTGGGAGTATAGGCTTTGTATACAATATTCTCGTGCATTTCTAGTAATGAGTGCATGCAGGTTTACAACGCATTGCCGAGGATAATGAGAGTACTTATCTGGCATTTTTTCTGATTATTTTGTTGTTAACGAGCAGGAATTCTGAAAATCTTTCTCACTTTCTTCTTACATTTGAGATTTTCAGTATATCTTGGTAACATAATTGGTACATCAATAAAAAATTCTTGTTTGTAGGTCTAAATTTAAACATTACAGGAAGTTAAAAGCAGATTGTTAAATTAGAATGGTAGCACTCATATCGATATTTTAATATAAGAAGATATAGTTAGCATATAATAATGAAATATGCTTAGCATTTCGGTGTAAAGAATATTACCTAAAGACACTGAGTGGATACCTAACAATCTTCGAGATTCAGTACCTTTGGGACAATTCCTGGCAACTTTATTTTCTTCGGCACTTTCTTCTCAGTCCCACCGAAACAGTTATATCAAAAAGCAGTCTTAGAAATTTTCCGCTTTTCGAATAATTCCTGCGGTCGCTATACATCATACCTCTACCAGTAGCGACACAGCGCAATTCGTTTCATTTCCTGGTTGGAATGTAGCGTTTTTCTGCTTTTTTTTTGTTATTTTTCATCTGTCTTACAATCGATTAGGACTCACTTGAGCAAAATGTGTTCTCCTACCGAGCCATTTTCACTTGCCATGAAAGAAAAGATTACTTTAGTCATATCAATCGGTTGCAGAATAAGGAACGAGTTCGCATTTTGTAACTATTCGCAGAACAAATAAAAAGCAAGTCAAACAATTAACTGCATTATTCGAGCTAACACTCAGCAAATGCCATATACACGGTACACCAAATGAGTGTGGCCCAGAATATATTTATAAGACTGACATGGAATTCACCCTTGTTAATGAACAGGAGAACTGGCCATCACAGGAAACGCTGAAGTCAGCAGAGTATGCCTGTCCAGCAATCTCCTGGTCACCTCGATACGCTGACCTCTCCCCCTGTGAGTAGTTTCACCTGTGGGGCAAACTGACAGGGCAGGTGGGCTCATACAATCCTCGCACATTGAAAGAGCTACACCAGAACACTGAAAACGCTGTTGCTGCTATCGCTGCGGAAGATCTGCTACGCGCTACAGTTTGACAAATCTATCACAACGCTGCATCGACGTCAAAGGTGGCCATTTCCAGCATCTTCTGTGATGTTCATTATCAAAGGTAAGTCCCACATTAGTACTCTTTAAAATATTTTCCAGATGAATTTTATCTTGGCCACCCCTAATGTTAAGTTATTCCAACAGCAGTCAGTTAACTAGTTCTAAAAAGCGAAAAAGAATGAAATATATAATGACGCCCATGCCTGGCATCCTGTTCGACCTGCTAGGTGGTGTTTTCCGGATATACTTTTCTATTCCATTTCATTCAGTAGCAGTATCAGACTGTGTAGGTAGGGTAAACATCGGACATTTGGATCAGTAAGAAGAGACCTGTTGAGTCCCAAAGACACCGTCCGTAACTTACTCTGGAAATAAATTGTCCCTGCCTTTCCTGGTGCTGGCTTACATTTATTGCCCTGGTTTTTATTAACTTCCCGCCGCGAAGTAATTATTTCCACAACAATAATTTGTTGACATTTTCAGTTAAATTCTTTCAAGAAAATATGACTATTTTTGAGGAAATGGATTTCCACATTTCGTTTTGGTCAACATTCAACAAAACTGGCAAACAGCTAGCGTAAATGTTTCTCATAGTTGATTAATCATATGAAGTGTACTCTACTCTTTCTTATGGTATATTTACGGCGTTAGCTGTTTCATAAGCTTTTCATCGACCGCCGCCCATTAATGTGCTATGCCCTGTATCTTCGTTTTATTTGCGTTTGCAGCTGTGGGATGTGCTTCTGTTGAAACATTTTCAACCTCTGTGATATCGAAGTCATATATCTGTCAGGATGCGAAGTTTCTCCTTGTCCTTCAGCTTTTCTCTTTACTCTCACCTCTCGTAAAGGTGTTACACATGTGGACATTTGACCACACGAGGAATAACTAACTTTCGTTGCACTAAAGTATGAAGATGATAAAGTACTGGTTAATTACAGGTGCTGCGGCTGAGACACGATTTAACAATATCCTGACATTCTGTTACAGTCTCTTTCCCTGAGAAGGAACGCCAATCTGTAAGTATCAATAGTCGAATATGTAACTACACAAAATAATTTGTTTGCAGTGATGCTGGAATGAGCGAAACCGTTTTTGCAATTTCATCTCATTGTGCCTTTTTTCCATTGGGTGCGCACTACTCCATTTATTCAGAACGAATTTAGAATATCTTTGAAACGCAATTTTACTTCACGACATACCACTCTGTTTAAATGCTGAGCAACAGCATTTATTTCAGAAAGTCTCTCTTGTGAGTGGCGACAGAGACTTTCGTTGGTGACACTCCTGAGACTTCAGACAGGAGTGACGTTACGGCGAGAGGGTGGATCGGTTTCCTCGCACCTCAAGCGATAAGTGAGACGTACTTTCGCAAAGTGGGTGAATGCTGTATTTGTGGGCAACAGATTTCACCGTTTTTCAGGGAATTACTCTCCGTCGGAGGTTCGAGTCCTCCCTCGGGAACGTGTGTGTGTGTGTGTGTGTGTGTGTGTGTGTGTGTGTGTGTGTGTATGTGTGTGTGTGTGTGTGTTTTGCTCTTAGCGTAAGTTAGTTTAAGTAAGTTTAAGTTGTGCGTCCTCCCTCGGGAATGGGTGTGTGTATGCGTGTGTGTGTGTGTGTGTGTGTGTGTGTGTGTGTGTGTGTGTGCGTGTGTGTGTGTTGTCCTTAGCGTAAGTTAGATTAAGTATTGTGTAAGCCTGTGGATTGATAACCTCAGCAGTTTGGTCCCGTACGGACTTACCAAGAATTTAAAAAATTAAAAGAAACAGAATTACTAATACGAGGGACTTTGAATAAATAATGCAGCACTTTTTCCCGAAAGCTGGTTAGTTTTATTCAGGATTCCAACAGATCACATTATTTTCCATTACTCTGGCTACAAAACCCTATTTTTCAATATAATATACGTTATATGTGATGGCCTTACGCCACCTTACTAGAAGGGCCTATATTCTCCCATGGCCCCACTCTATTGGTCGACATCAGAGCCAACGTCTTGCTACATCAATAACCTCCCCACCATCCGCTTACTGCTTCTAGCAAAGTGCATTCTTCATTGAGCCAAACAGATGGAAGTAGAAAAGTGAGATATACGGGCTGTAGGGTGGGTGAGGGAGAACAGTCCAATGAAATTTTGTGATCTCCTCTCGGGTGCCCAGACTTGTGGGAAGCGTTGCGTTGTCATTGAAAAGCAGAAGTTTGTTTGAATTTTTGTGGTGACAAGCACGCTCAAGTCGTTTCTTCAATTTCCAGAGGCTTGCACAGTACACTACAGAGTAGAGGGGCGACGTCAAATACGATAATCTCTTCAGAGTTCCAGAAGTGCGCCGCCATGACTTTAACGGCGGAGGTACAGCTGTGAACTTTTCCTTAGGAGGAGGGTTCGTGTGGCGCCACTCCGTGGATTGCCGTTTTGTTTCCGGTTCTAAGTAGTGAGCGCATAATTCATCACCTGTGACGATGTTCGAGAAAATATTGTCACGATTAGCCTCGTAAAGTGCAAGCAATTCCGCTAAGAAGGCTCTTCGCTCCGCTTTATAGTATCCCGTTTGACGGCTAAAAAGTACCCTAGCTGCTGGAATAGTGTGTCAGCACTCCCATCAACGAGGACGTCCACTTGAGTAACGAGGTGTTCGATTGTCATCCGTCGATCACCTCGAATGAGAGTGTCCACAAGTTCCAACGTTGTAGGAGTCACAGCTGTGTGCGGCAGGCCGGGACGCGGGAGATCGGACAGGTTTGCGCGAGAACAGATGCCTCGCCCAACGACTCATTGTGCTTTTGTTCACTGCCAGGTCTCCGTAGACATTTCGCAAGTGCAGTGGGATGTTCTGGTGTTGGGCCAAAAGAAACTAAATGACAGCTCTCTGCTCAGAACGCAACTCCTTAGAGACGCTATTTTAAAGGCTTCATATAGCGCCTACACCTACGGGAACTTCATGAAACTATGGAGACAGAAGCGAGAATATACAAAACATATTCCACATTTTTTCGACCGACACTGACAGAGAAAAAAAGAGTTACATTATTTATTGAGCGCCTCTCGTAACCCTTACCTATTCAGGCTCTAAATTGCCGCATTTCGCAGCACATCTTTATTTTTTCTCTAAATCAATTCCAGAAAGTAGCCATCCACTTTACACGCTCCAGCTCCTGCCATGAAGATAAGTCTCAGTCGCCATCGAGTGCGTCATTAGTAGTGGAGCGGCGTCGCCGTGCAGACAGAGTCTGGGTGTAACGTTTAGCCTCGCAGCTTGCGTGTCCAATAAGCTGACTCGAGCCCGGGCTTCGCAGATGAGAGTTTCATACCTGTTACTGAGCCGTGTAAGCACATCATCATCCCAGCTGTGAATATGGAACGCTCAGTTTGAGGCGAAGGCCGTGAGCCGGTACGCCGCTTCAATATGTCCGCAGAAAATACTAGGCAACGATGTCCGTATTCAAACCAAACTAGCCTCATGCTTCTGTAAGCCACAAAATAAACTCAATTTGTTTTTATGCTGTCACCGTGTCAGCCACTTAAATTACCACTGTCAACGAATAAAACATACTCTGATAGGAGTCACTTTCATGTTCAAGCAATCATATTTACAGTATTTTCCAATCATCTGAAATGTTTTTACTGATGTTTTAAAGTGACAGACTTTTTGACGAAATTATGACTATGTGGTCACCATTTACAAGGGTGGTTTTACAGTATATTAACGTGATAACGTGACGTTTGATGTGATTAAGACTCTGCTATACACGCATGCGACAAATACTGTGTAGAAAACTGGGTTGTCTTCAGTTTGTTCTCCATCTTCTTTTTACTGTCTGTCAGTGCTGGGGAGCTGGAAGAATAATTTGCAACTGATACTTTGTCCCTTTCCGTCCTGGAGTGGTACTTTCTGGTTCCGGAAACTTAAAAACAATAAAAGTGAGACATGTCATTAATACATACAAGTCTTTAATCAGATACAAAGAAGGCATTAATAACGACAAAATCAGGTTCTTATATCCGCGATATGCGCAAATGCGTCGCTCACAAGAAGGAAAAAGTGTTGATTCCGGATTCGACATAGATTATAATCAAGAGAGCTAGGAGAACCGAACGTCTCCAAGATAATTAAATTTCACAGGTCTACTAATTTATACACTGAAATTTTTTTCGTAATATTACTGGGTGATTTTAACGCCTTTTGACAAGCTAAGTTCAGAAACGCTAAGGATTTCCATCTATCATGTAAGATTTTTTCACAAAAAATGATGAAAATGTAGAAAATTAATATACAACGCATACATCCAAACTAAATTTATTAAAATGATAAAATAAGGCACTCCTATCATTATAATGAATTATTTCGTTATTCATAAATCTCGATGTTTCATCTTTTCCTCTGAAATTCCCATTGCCTTTTTCTCCGTGAGCTGACTGAGGACACTCCCTCTGTAGCATCCGGCAGCAGGCAGCTATCATGCTACGATCCCATAGATCCTGGTAGTTCCGCACCATTTGTTATGTTTTGATGGAAACTTCCTCCCTGTTCCTCATTCATAGCTCCTAGATTTTCTAGAAAATAGCTCCAGAAAGTGCAGTTTCAAGCTCCTGAAATTATCCAGTATGTTTCTTAGTAATCGTTGTAACCAAGGTTTTTGCAGTTGCCAAGAAACTTGTTGACAGCTAATTTTTAAAGGATACCCAAGATGATCTTTCAGTTTTATTTGTTTTGTCTTCTAATTTGCGTCTTAAAGTGTTTCCGAACGTCACGGCCGAGGAAAATCCCCTTCTTTGTTTTTAGCTTCTGATAGCAGCAGTAGCGTATTTGCCATACATTTGAAAGTGTCGCCATCTTTTGGTAGATCTTTAATAGTTTCATTATGCCAAGTTTTATGTGAAATGGAGGCAGAAGTATATTTCTGGTCCACATTTGAACCGAACAGTACGTTCTTCCCTCCAACTTTTGGCGTTCTAATTGGCCAGATATTTTGAGACCTCATATTTTGCGGGACTGTCTCATTCGCATTGGAAGCTCGGGTCCTACCGCACTACTTGAACATACTGGATGTGACGCCCATGATTGTCTTCACCCGTAATCTTCACACCCAAGTATGCAAAAGTACACTTCTGTGACAAAGTCTGCGATTGTCCACTGCAGTTTTTTCACTATAGGTTTTTCACAGATCTGTCAGAAGTGCTAAGGAAAATTAATACAACGTCTTAAAGCCGTGACATTCGCAGAAGCAGGAACCAGTCGATTTGTCACTCTTTGCTGAATTTTGCATGAAAAACGATATGTAAAACTAACACACATAGCTCAACAGTACAATGTCACCAAATTATGTAATTAATTCTACTACAGATTATGAAACATATCTTTTTGTAATAGGTTATATTGCAGGCCTTCACAAAACAATAGTGGAGTTACTTACTTTTGCATACCTCACAGAAACCTTAAACTTCTGCCTAACTTGCATGTGACTGGACCCTGTAACCACTTTAGCTGAAATCAGCACCCAAAAATACACCAGAAAAATCACTTGTCTTCTAGGAAAAAAAACCACTCCCAACCAGAGTTACCTGCCTGAATTATTTACATCATAAGACCGCAGATAGACATAAACTAGATTATGAAAGCTGAAAAAAATTGAGACGATTTGCTTTAAATGTGCACTGATTTTGTTAACGTGACACATAAGGTTGGGGAGATAAATGTCGACTAGACCATGAACATAAAAAGCCACATCGCAGTCGATGCGAAACACTTTTTTGCCAAAGCGCTTAACAGCGTCAGCCAACCACAGCCGTTCTGTGTTAGTAACAGCAGTAAATTATATGAAAGAATTTCTGAGCATTTCAGATTTGGCTGTAATCTTACCGCAGCTGATGCGTTACTTGAATATAGGTGTACACTTACGCTGGAAAGGTGATAGTTCCCTCTCAGTATAAAAGTATCAGTTTCAGCCAAAGATAAAGCTACAAACTACGTAAAAATGCTTGTTATTTGCCAATGGATTTTTTGCTGTTAAGTCTCCAGCTTCTAGAGGGTGCTATTTATATTGTTGGTGACGAAAGTGAAATGAGGGAAAGTGTGATAATAGTGACTGTGCACAGAATAGGACAGATATGGGTGGCACGATCAACAGCATCAGGCATCCTAACAGAGGAGAGGTTTAAGATTAAGGGGGGAAACCACATTAGGAGGTTAACAAAATCCGATTTCTTTTTTACTGCATAAATCGTTAGCTTAACTACCCAAGAATAGGCTGTCAAATTTCAAAGCGAAATTCCCATTCGTTTAGACATTATGAGCGTAGAACCGAGTACACATAGGGTACAAAGCAATTATGGCGACATACTATCATAGGATTTCCACGGATGAAAATCCTCGACACGAGTATTGCCCAGCTGGTGCGAGTGGCAGAAACGAACAGCCCTTGGGATCGAACATGAACCGCACCCTACTCCATTGCACCCCGACGTACACAAGGAAATTCTTACAATATATGGAGATTTGTCAAGGGATACGTTACTGGAGAAATGTTTAGATGGCCACACACAGAATGTGAATGAAAGTTTTAATTCCACTATTTGGCGATTAGCTCCTAAACACTTGCACTCCAGACTAAAAGTCGTTGAATTGGCATCGTATTTATCAGCGGGCTTATTCAATGAAGGAAATGCCTTCGATGGTCATGAACGAGGCAGATATTGTAGTAGGTACGCAGAGCTTCAATTATGCCGAACAAATCGATAATCAACGAGTGAGCCAGCAGAATCGACGTAATTCATTGGAATCGAAGGAAGGTCTGAAAGCTCTGAAAGTACTGATGCAAGCGCAAAACGAAGCCTATAAGGAAGAAGAGGGATTACTATATGGTGCTGGTATCGGACACTGATCGGTAAGCATTTTACATTATTGTTAACTTTCTTGAATTTCTAGTTCCCGAGAATTTATTTTGCTAAACGCGTTTTCTCGAAATGACTTTTTTTACATTTGCGTGCAGTCTAACTCGAAAAGCATTGAAAAAATAGTTATTAAAATTGATAGTATGATTCTTTATAAAATTACGAATTATACGAACTTGTGAGATGGTATCGTGATTTTAAGGGCATTTTTCTTTGCATAATTAGAGAAGAAATCGTGAAAATCGAAGTAAATTTTTCCAACGCCTGCAAAATTATTAATTTTCATTACTTTCACCAGCATTGAGATTCATATCCTTAGAAAATAAGTTATTAATCAAAACCTTTTTGATTTCAGATGAAAATCGGAATGGCTACAGTGCGCGCAATTGGAGAACTGTACCCACAATCTTCAGCTAACATCACAGCGTAACTTTGTTATTTTTGGCTGAAATTATTCAAAACAATTCACAAAAACTATTCTAAATATAAATGAAATGATGTCAAACTATCATTAAATTCTAATTAATTCTTCTCACCCAAAAGAGTCCCAAAAAATCAGTGTCAAACAGCCTCCTAATGTGGTTTCCCCCCTTAAAGTAGATCTTGTCTGGTGATCAGATAGTGTTTGGCACCAAAATTCATCCACACTTAGATCAAAATTCTACTGACGAAATTTCGTTCTAAGGTCACATTTCGGACAACCAACTTCTAAGGCTATGGCCACAGGTCAGGTGAGTAACACCAGCCACGATGGTGGGTCTCTTTCGTGGTGATGGCTGGCGTCACAGTGACGAGATTGCCCTTTATGTTAAGCCATAGATCAGGTGAGTAACACCAACCACGATGGTGGGTCTCTTTCGTGGTGATGGCAGGCGTCATAGTGACGTGATTGCCGTTTATGTTATTCAGGAAAAGGGCATAAGTAGCACTCACGTAATGTTGCACTTTTGAAGATGATTTTGAACACATTTAAGACACTGCTGGGTCTTTGACAACAATAAATTACATGCCTGTGATTATAGTAACAGTATACTAATGGTATTGGTTCTTGATGAAGGCACAGTAGTTTAACGATTACCTGCGCACCTGTCCTAGTACAAGGATTAAGGCGAACGCAGCGATGTAACGGTGTGGTGACTCGGTCGAAAATGGGGGAACGAGATGGAGGGAACGAGAGGAAGAGCCAGGCTGCAGCGGGCGCCGATGCCATTTCCTGCGTTTAATTGCTGGAAAAACCCATTTGAGCTAAGATTGAACGCAAGAACGAGCAATCGAATTGATTGAGCCACGAGAAATTACGGAGGACAGTGGGCGGTCCCGGGCGGGGGCCAGACCGCCCAAGACCGGAAGTCCGGCTGTCGTCTGCGGCGGCCGGTCAGCTGCAGCTGCCTCACCGCTGCCAGCGGGCTCTGCTGGCCTTCCTGGAGAGTGGGAGGCGGCAGTCTGCCGTTCACAACTGATGGCGCGGCGTGGCCACCGCTGTAATGATACGTAGATTGCAGCGTTCTGCACGGATGGAGGATTGTTGCAAACTAAAAGTGTAGCTATTTTATTCTAAAGTCGAACGTCCGCCTCGATAGCAGCGCGGTCAGTCAGCGCAGCGGATTGCCAACCGAAAGCACCCGGGTTCGATTCCCAGCCGAATAGGAAATTTTCTCCGTTCGGGGAGTGGGTATTCTCTTTACATTCGTATAGTCATAAACGACACAAAAGTCGCCTCAAACACACTGTCGTATCGTCTTTCCGCTATTGAGAGGGTTTTATGGGCATGAACCGAAAGCTAATAAATTGAAACTTTAATGAAGTTGCAGGTTAGCGCCCCTTCAATATCAAGGTTATTAGAGCGTTTTCCCAAGCCATACTGGCAGGTGCTTGGAAATTGACCGTGGCCATGCTGAAGGAATCATCTGGGACACTTTAGGAAAACGAAGATCAGGATCAGGATCACCGGACAAGGATTTTAACACGCCCCCCCCCCCCTTCCCCCCCCCCCCTCCCCGGTGACGAATGCCCGTCCAGTCAAAATGGCTCAGAGCACTATTGGACTTAACATCTGAGGTCAAAAAAATTGGTTCAAATGGCTCTGAGCACTATGGGACTTAACTTCTGAGGTCATCAGTCCCCTAGAACTTAAAACTACATAAACCTAAATAACCTAAGGACATCACACACATCCATGCCCGAGGCAGGATTCGAACCTGCGACCGTAGCAGTCGCGCGGTTCCGGACTGAAGCGCCTAGAACCGCTCGCCCACCTCGGCCGGCGCCCGTCCAGTCAATGTGCCGCCATAGCCAGTACGCAACGTCTCATTACCTGATATCGTAACATCTCAATGACAAAGAACCATAATTTTCAAGACAAATAGACGGTGCAATTTGCCGGGTAAAGAGCACTATGCACTGCTACCAAATATTTTAGAATTCGTTAACAACGACTCATTAGACTTTAAATCTCCTTATTACAGTATACAGTTCCACATCGTGGTCTGCTCACATTAAATACAACATCATTCGTAATCTGTAAGTAGTAAATGCCTGGATTCATTAGGGATGAAGAAACGGAATCAGTTACACCCCTCTTGATGAATCTTTCCCACCATAAGCGTCAAGTTTCTGTGAACCGGGAACCCTTATACCAGGGTCAACAGTTTGACAGACCAACCATAATACAAGTTACGGTTTTATCTTACAACGAAGGCGTTCACGACTTTCAGTTGCGTTTTCCGGCTTGTATCGTCGTGGTCCACGAAAGTTTTCCCCTCCTTGCGTTTCGTCCTGAGCTGCGCTGGACATCTTCAGAGATGCTCCTGGTTCTCCTCAGTTTTTGTTTGTTCACGTACAATGACTTTCACAACGTAACTATGCTACCGTCGTAATGTGTCTAAAGAACTACAGCTTGATGCGCACTGTTTACACACCTTTTAAGTAGCCGCTACGACAAAGCTTAACCCCTTCGTATTAAAAGCACACCTCAAATCCTTGTGATATGCATCGTTTACGCGCTTTCGTCGGCAAAGTTCTGTTAGTGTTCCGTGTTTTTCTCTTATACAGGGTGATTCAAAAAGAATACCACAACTTTAGGAATTTAAAACTCTGCAACGACAAAAGGCAGAGCTAAGCACTATCTGTCGGCGAATTAAGGGAGCTATAAAGTTTCATTTAGTTGTACATTTGTTCGCTTGAGGCGCTGTTGAATAGGCGTCAGCGTCAGTTGCTGCTAAGATGGCGACCGCTCAACAGAAAGCTTTTTGTGTTATTGAGTACGGCAGAAGTGAATCGACGACAGTTGTTCAGCGTGCATTTCGAACGAAGTATGGTGTTAAACCTCCTGATAGGTGGTGCATTAAACGTTGGTATAAACAGTTTACAGAGAATGGGTGTTTGTGCAAAGGGAAAAGTTCTGGACGGCCGAGAACGAGTGATGAAAATGTAGCACGCATCTAGCAAGCATTTGTTCACAGCCCAGGAAAATCAGCTCGAACAAGAAGCACAACAATTCATATTTCAGCAGGATGGAGCGCCACCACATTGGCACTTATCTGTCCGTAACTACCTGAACGTCAACTACCCGAGGCGATGGATCGGCCGCCAGGCAGCCCGTGACAGAGCACTTCATCACTGGCCTCCAAGAAGCCCTGATCTTACCCCCTGCGATTTTTTCTTATGGGGGTATGTTAAGGATATGGTGTTTCGGCCACCTCTCTCAGCCACCATTGATGATTTGAAACGAGAAATAACAGCAGCTATCCAAACTGTTACGCCTGATATGCTACAGAGACTGTGGAACGAGTTGGAGTATCGGGTTGATATTGCTCGAGTGTCTGGAGGGGGCCATATTGAACATCTCTGAACTTGTTTTTGAGTGAAAAAAAAAACCTTTTTAAATACTCTTTGTAATGATGTATAACAAAAGGTTATATTATGTTTCTTTCATTAAATACACATTTTTAAAGTTGTGGTATTCTTTTTGAATCACCCTGTATTACGTCTAAAAGTCCTCGAGGGTAGTCCAGCCCATTAAACGATCCGCTTACGGGACAATGGGAGGCACGTCAGACGTGGATCGAATCGACCTAAAGAATTAACGAGTTGGACCGGAATGCCAGATAGCCTCGACGTGGTTTTCCCCGTCCACATACGTAAATACCCAATTGGTTTCCACATCCCGCCTCAGATAAACGGTGTGCAGACACTTTGAAAGCCTGTGTCACATTTGAACCTGTTATTAACTAGACGCAGGTAGTAGGGGCAAAGGGATTCCTTCCCTGGGGAGAGCCGGCAGCAGCTTTGAAGTGGCAATCCCGTCGGAATAGTAGTATATATTAGGACATGCTTGGTTCTCCGTGAAACTGGAGAAGAATAACACCAGTCGCCACCAAGCGCTTACCGTATAAAGGGCACCGGAAAAGACGATTACGTGTACTTACCCGCTGGAGATAGTTCGGTTGGAAATTAAGATAATACACCAATCCTCTGTTGGACTCAACACCAACACTCAGAAAATACGGAGGAACTTGGAACTTATGGATATAACGTTGTGTTTGATAGTTTCTCGAAAAGCTCCCGTAGAACCCACGACGTAATCCTGAGTGGCCACATACAATATATTGCAAGCAAAAGTATCGACGGCGTTCCTCCGAGCGGGGGTTACGGGTAAGTTCACGTTATGAACACGCATAAGAGATACGTCAACGGTAGCGGGTAGCGTATGACTGTTCCCTGATAACTGTAAAGATTTCTAGATTACTTATCCCTAATATCAACTTGAATATGGTCACATGCAAGATAAAGTCCATATGAGGACAATAACCCCTTTATCTTCGCAGCATCTGCGACAAGTTTCCAAAATCTCTTACATCTATTAAATACCTAAAGAAAGAAAAACTCCTGAAATCAACGGTTGATTCAGAAGACAGACTAGTCGAACAATTCGAAAACACTACTAAGAAATCTCCTGCCGTTTGTTCTAGAGAACTATGTTAGCCACAGAGAATTATTCTCATCAAGTCGACCTGATGGAAAAACGGCTTCAGAAATGTACTGTTAACCTTGTAAGTGGCAAGTCTCGTTAAGTTAAATGTATTTCCCGATATTTTTAGCTTTCTTAAAAGTGGTAGTTGGCAAAAAGAAGACATTCTTGTCACTAGACGCTTCTATGCAAGTTGAGAGAACCAATATTACAAACTGACTATATTACATTTCCACAATCATGCATCCTAAATTTCACCTGAGGATCCTAAAGATATAGTAGGAGCCAGGCGAATGTATGGAAGCATACATTCTTCTTCGTCATGTAGCAAATGGAAACCATTCCGTACCATAATGGATACATACGTACAAGTTCGTGAACTGTCGCCAAAAATGTGGCAAAACAAAAAATAGATCTAATCTCCATCAGAACCGAATCTTGAATCTAGGATAATGATAGAAATAACTGACGAGAAAGTAACTGGAAGGAAAGTTGAAAGGAAAGGAAAGAGACAGAGAGAGAGAGAGAGAGAGAGTGAGAGAGAGAGCGACGGAGAAACGAGAATTGAAACGAATTAAGCTCAAACCAATACATCCAAACGATTCAAACTGATAAGATGCTTTGACGTAAAACGTTAAGAAGTCTGCTCTAAATATCCTTTGCTCACTGTTTGCCTTAAGTTGTGTCTAGCACAGTGCGTTAAAAATTGTAGTTCAACCGCTCTTGACATTGACAACCGGTTCCACTAGTATAGGCAATCATAAGAATTGGTATAAACTATAAAGTACTTCTCAATATGTCGTTGATATTGGCTACCAATTTACACAATTTAAGTTCTATACGTTTTGTGTTCGAGTTCACTAAGCATACGGCTTGCAACCAAATTGTTTCGTCATTAGCTAATACTGTTATTTTAAATTACGCAGAATGTACATACACCTTTCGGCATCGAGGAAGCCAGGCTTGCCCGAGCACATTTAAGTGCGCTATTTATAGGTGACAAGAGGTCAATACGTTTGTCCACCAATAAAGCAAAAAGAAAATGGGAAAATCTTTTTCTGAAACTTTGTTCAGTTCGTAGCTGGCACCCCACTGACCTGTCACAGCGTAGCAGCGGAAGGAAGTAAGAAAACAGTTTTTATGTGGCCTACTTATGGGGATTCCCAAATGTTCATCACAGTCTGAAACAAAGATCTAGGCACAAACTAATGTTGCAAATTTGTGCACAGGGTCCGCGTTCTTTGTTCTTTGGCCACACCCACAAACGACCATCCATCCATTGCACAGCTTTCTGTAGCATATGTTCACACACATTTGAAAGTCTAAGTTCATTAGAAACGCCAATGTGCATTGCGTCCCTTTTTTAAGTAAATACCGGTAGGCTTCCATGTTGCTTCTTGATTACAATATCGGTTGCAATTCTCCTGAAATATGTAAACGAAATTCGTTTTTCTCAACGCAGTTCTGCTAGTTACACGTGCATTCAAAATAGCAAAATCAAGAAAAGAAAGTATACGTGCCATTAATTACATGTATTCGTCATATTCCATACCTTTCTAGCTTTATACAAAAAAAGAACAGAAACCTAAAATGCGTTGTAGTGCAAACTCTTAACATTAACCAAGAAAAATTTAGTTGCTTTGGGATGCGTGCATGTCTGTAAGTTCAACATTATAGGAATCCATATCAAGAAAATATTCTCATATTCTTTCTATGATAACAGTAAGCTTTTGTCAACAGAATAGTGTGTCAAAATGTTTTCCTGCTCTCAGAATCTTTCAGAGATGGAATTTTTGTGAACTCTTGGTCGTTGATGGAGACTAAACGTACGCCACGACGGAAAATTAGCGTCAGTTGGTGGAAGCAGTTGTTCGTAAGAAGGAACAGTAGAACGGGTGTAGTTCAGGACAGTTGAAATATCGTCTAGTTATACACGCAGGCTGCAGGTGGAAGGGAAGATATTCTAGCACATCATTGTCTTTCAGAGGTAATTTTGCATCATGGAATACTTAAACTGAATATACGTCAATACTCACTAAATGTTGGAAGTAACGCTAAAGTTATGTTTTTCGTGGGCCACTCGCGAAATGTACGAGTACATCATATTTCTAACGTCAGAAGTTGCCAGATAATGTTTTTTTAGATTTTCCCGTCATCTGAACTGCATAATACGAGGAGTATTCGGAAGTAAGGTCCGATCGATAGCGAAATGTAAAACACAGAGAAAATCATTTTAAGAAACTCAGTTAGTTCCACGTTCCAGCTACTTCTCTAGACGCAATCGTCGTTAAAACTTAGACATTTATCGTAGCGCTGCACCAACTTCCCAATAACCTCGTAATAGAAGGTAGCTGCCTGTGGTTTCCACCAATGCTCTACGCTGGTCTGCAGCTCGTTGCCTGTGCTAAAATGTTGTCTTCATAGCCAGCGGTTCACGTGAACAGGGAGCAAAATCGGAGGGAGCCAAGTCCAGGCTGTAAGGTGGATAATGAAACACTTCCTATGGAAGATGCTGCAGAAGTTTCTTCACTGTCTCTGTAATGTGCGGCCGAGAATTGTCATGAAGAAGGAAATGTGTGACACGTTATGTAGAATTGCACGAAATCTCGCAGAAGGCACCCACACTTAGCGGGATACAGTATTTTCTAGGCACATTTGTGAGCTCACTGTATGCTCAGAATTCAAAAGAGAGGCGTGACGCTATCGAAGGGTATAGTTGAGGCACTGCCCAGTGCATCTGTGCAAACCTGCATCGCCTTTTCACTGTGGTTTCCATTTCGCGATCGAGCAGACATTACTTCATGAATAACCCTCGTGTATCAAAAAGGGGCTGTGGAATTTCTAAATGAGTCACTTTTTTTTGCAAGCAGTGAAGCAAACCGTAATAACAGAGAGCGGCGCGGAGTGGCTGCACGGTTAGAGGCGCCATGTGCCCGGAATGCGCGGACCCTCCCGCCGGAGGTTAGAGTCCTCCTTCGGGCATGTGTGTGTGTGTGTGTGTGTGTGTGTGTGTGTGTGTGTGTGTGTATTGTTCTTAGCATAAGTTAGTTTAAGTGCTGTGTAGGTCCAGGGACCGATGACCTCAGCAGTTTGGTCCCATAGGCGTTCACACGCATTTGAACATTTGAATACCAGAGAAGCCATGTCTTCCTGTCTTCACATCGACTGCAATACACTAATGACTAGCTGTCAGCTGATATTTGCTTATTTATTAACATATATAGTGATCCGCCGCCTTCGTAATTATGGTGGGTTGTTTGCTACCAAAAATTAGTAACAAGCTGCAAAGACAGACTCTTTTTTTCTACAGCTGGTCTCAGTGCTGTTATTTTTCTTCTCTTTTACATAATTACATTGTTAATTAGAAAAATCATGAGATACATAAAGTAAAAACAAAGGAAAAATTTTTAGTATGTTCTTAAGAAGAAATAATGGAAGAGAGGGAACATTTCAATAATAAAAGAAGTCCCTTTATTTGGCTACTTCAAGTGAGAGGCCTTCGATAAACACTCCAAGCGTGTCTCGTCTGAATTAGCATACTCTGTTCTACTATGGTTGCTACTGCGTGCATGTACGTAGTCATATTAGCTCTACGTGGTTTCTGTATGAGGTATGACAGTATTATTTGTTATTACAATGACTTCCTCCATTTGCCCGCGACGTAAGCGGGAGAGGAGTCTCAGGAGGGTGGCGTCCAGACCCGCCTCCCCGGAAGGCGCTTCTTGTCGCCGTTGTCCGTTTGTGCTTTTGTAGCTAAGTCTTACGATACTACATATGTATGTTTAAGTACAATATTATAAAATTTGCATGTTTTACAGTTTCTATCTTATACAGTTTACGTATTCCACAATTACATGTTGAAAATAAAGATCCAAAAGCTAAATAATTACTTGTTTTCTTTGTACACAGAGAAAAATCTTTTGTTTTATTCCTTATTACTAACTTACTTCTAAATTTCATGTCCATATTAATTGTAGCATTGTTGCAATCGTGAGATCTGTTACTATGCCGTATATGAATCTGTATCTGGTGATACCGGTGTCTTCATATCATCATCTGTTTCAAAATCAGTGTCTGAATCTCTGTTGTCCCATTATCATGTTGTAGTGTTTGTGACTGGTCGAGATCTTGTACATGGCCGTTGCTGCTTGTAAGTCTTGTGCAGAGCTCTTGAAATTTTATCAGTGATTCGATTAAGCATGTGCCAGGTACACTATGTTATCAAAAGTATCCGGACTACCTCAAACCCTTACATTTTTCATATTACGTGCATTGTGCTGCCACCTACTGCCAGACACTCCGTATTAGCGACCTTAGTGGTTATTAGACATCGTGAGAAAGCAGAATGGGGCGCTCCGCGGAACTCGCGGATTTCGAACGTGGTCAGGTGATTAGGTGTCACTTGTATCATACGTCTCTACGCAAGATTTCTTTGTACAAAGAGGAAAATCTGTTGTTTTATTTCTACGGTTGCAGGTTCGAATCCTGTCTCGGGCATGGATGTGTGTGAAGTCCTTAGATTAGTTAGGTTTAAGTAGTTCTAAGTTCTAGGGGACTGCTGACCTCAGGAGTTAAATCCCATAGTGCTCAGAGCCACTTTTTTTTGTAATAGACAGACATCTATCCAGACCATCACACATGCATTCCAAACTGCATCAGGATCCACTGCATGTACTATGACAGTTAGTCGGGAGGTGACAAAACTTGGATTTCATGGCCAAACGGCTGCTCATAAGCCACACACCCCGCCGGTAAATGCCAATCGACACCACGCTTGGTGTAAGGAGCGTAAACATTGGACAGCAGTGGAAAAACGTTGTGTGGAGTGACGAATCACGGTACGATATGTGGCGATCCGATGACAGGGTGTGGGTATGGCGAATGCCCGGTGAACGTCATCTGCCAGCGTGTGTAGTGCTAACAGTAAAGTTCGGATGCGGTCGTGTTATGGTGTGGTCGTGATTTTGCGTGGCAGTATCAGACCACAGGCCTACATTGACGTTTTAAGCACCTTCTTGCTTCCGACTGTTGAAGAACAATTCGGGAAATTTCGATTGCATCTTTCAACACGATCGAGCACCTGTTCATAATGCACGGCCTGTGGCGGAGTGGTTACACGACAATAACATCCCTGTAATGGAGTGGCCCGCACAGAGTCCTGACCTGAATCCTATAGAACACCTTTGAGATGTTTTGGAACGCCGACTTCGTGCCAGGCCTCACCGACCGACATCGATACCTCTCCTCAGTGCAGCAGACCGTGAAGAAGGGCTGCCATTCTCCAAGACACCTTCCAGCGCCTGACTGAATGTATGCCTGTGAGAGTGGACTTTGTCATCAAGGATAAGGATGGGCCAACACCATACTGAATTCCAGCATTACCGCTGGAGGGCACCACGAACTTGTAAGCCATTTTCAGCCAGGTGTCTGGATACTTTTGATTACATAGTGTATCTGGTTCTCCGAATGTTTGCTCTGTGTTTTCCATTTCTTTCATCGGTGTCACGTGCGCATTTTAGTGTTGTGTGTTCAACTGCTGGCTGCACGACTCACCGCACGGCAGAAAATTTCATCTTTTTCTCATTCTTCCATACAACATGGACAAAAGAATATTGATATATTTGGCATCTGGAGGATAATATGCATTAGATCCACGCACATCAAGTAGCTCAAAGAGAATTAAATTCTTTTGCAAGGTTTTCTCACAAACCACAAAACAAATAGCTTCGTTTCAGTCTTTGATAGCCGACATAAACAAATTAATTTTAACACGCACTACCTTTACTGCGTACCTCCAGCCATGCCGTTTTATCAGATTAAACCACTGTAGCGAAGCACCCGACTCCCGTGGAAAGCTAACAGACGCCGCAACCGCAGGTCCAATCAGCAGCTGAAACCTGTCACCGATCAAACGGCATTATAACGTAGTTTACCGGTCGGCAGACGGCTTTGAGTCCACGTGGTCGATTCGCGCGGACCGAGACGTTTCTCGCAATCACCGCGCTGTCGACAGGCCTTAATCATCATTTTCGTTCGTGCCGCAGCCGTGAATCTCGCAGGCGGAAATTAGCTCCGCAGTCGGCGGATTGGCCCTGGAGGTAGCGGCTACTCTTCGTGCCTGCCCTGACCGGCCTTAGCCCTCGCCCGCGAACGTTGCCAGCACCCCTCCCCACCCCTCCACCTGGCCACCGTAGCGGCGGCCTCATCTGCTTTTTGTCGAGATTGAATGCAGCCGATTTCAGTCTTAAAACCGCAGGCCGGGCGCCCTCGTCGAGAGCGAAAACCGATGTCAGCCGCACGTTCCCTATTACTGGTTAATAGCTTTTTAATTATTGATGCTGTACCTCAGAGCTCGGAATTTAATTCCCCGCAGTAATCTTTGACACGGCTACAGTCATTTCCAGATTACGGAAGCGATTCGAGCCACAGAATTAAGCTTAAAAATCCATAAAGCCTTTTTTTTGCCATATATTTCTGGATATTCTTTCCTTTTTTTTCTCATCACACTGTAGTGAATTACTGGCTCACGTCCACTTCGTATTATTTTTTCACCGTTCCCGGAATTAACACCAATGTCAATTAATACTCTATTGCTTACTGCTGCAGGCTTTGAAATTTCTCTGCTAGTGAAAGTCTGAGAGTACCGTAAAGGTATTCTATAGCAGTGTTCACTGTTTATCGAGTCACGTTGGTAAATGTAAATACTATGACCATATCTACAGCTACATGAGTGCTTTGCCGTTCACACTATCACACTATTTCGCTATCATTCTACTCTCGAACTGCGCGCGGGATAACCAAGATTTAAATCTCTCCGCCGAGCGGGATTAGCCGAGCGGCCTAGGGCGCTGCAGTCATGGACTGTGAGGTTGGTCCCGGTGGAGGTTCGAGTCCTCCCTCGGGCATAGGTGTGTGTGTTTGTCTTTAGAATAATTTAGGTTAAGTATTGTGTAAGCTTAGGGACTGATAACCTCAGCAGTTAAGCCTCATAGGATTTCACACCCTTTTTTTTGTTTTAATCTCTGCGTGCACCTCTGGTTTCTCTTATTTTATTGCAATGATCATTTGTCCCTGTGTAGGTGGGCGCCCACAAAATATTTACACACTCTCGGGGAAGGGCTGATGACTGAAATTTCATGAGATAATCCTGCCACAACGACAAACGCCTTTGTTTTAATTACTGCCACCCCTATTCATGGTCCATATCAGTGACACTCATGCCCTTACTTGTAGATAGTAAAATAAACTAAGTTCCCTTCTCTGGACTTTTTCGATGTATTTTGACAATCATATCTGATAAGGATCCCATACCGCTCAACAATACTCTAGCAGAGGACGGGCAAACCTCGTGTAGACAGTCTCTTTCGAGGATATATTGCATCTTCTTAATGTTCTGTCAATAAAACTCAGTCTTTGATTCGTCTTCTCCACAACATTATCTATGTGAACGTTCTAATTTAAGTTGTCCATAATTGTTTTGCCTCCGTAGTTAGATTCGCGTGATTTATCGTGTAATAGAAATTAAACGGATTCCTGTTACAACTCATAAGAATGACCTCATACTTTTCATTACATAGACTCAAGTAGCTCATTCCACACACAAATATATAGAATAAATCATTTTCTAGTTGTTTTTTATATTCTGGTAGCTTTACTAGACGGGAAATGACAGTATCATCTGCAGACAACCTAAGAGAGCTACTCAGATTATCTCCTAATCATTTATTAGCTTGGTGCGTAAGTCCGTAGCGTTTTTGTTTTGTGTATCGGTATTCCGCTTGCTATTGGTTTATTTATTGATTGTGATTTTTATTTGTACTCCACTGTTGCTATGTAAGTTTACATATTGCCGTTTTGTCATTCTGAAGTCGAGTGATTGGAGCCGTGGACGCTTGAAAATGGAGTGCCTAATGGAGAAATTGGAACATTTCCGACGTATTCTTCTGTTTGAGTTCAATAGAGAGGTCACAGCACCAGGGGAAACTAGAAAGATTTGTGCCGTGTATGGGGATAACCCCGTGGGGCAGAGCACGGCACGAAAATCGTATTCTCGATTTAAGGAAGGTCGTATTGGCATCAGTGACTCTCCGCGTTCAGGAAGACATTTGGGTTTTGATGATGGTCGTTTAAACGAATTAATCCACAGTGTTTCACGTCAGTGTACACGAGAACTGCCAAATGTGATGAACAGTGGTCATTCCACCATCGTGAAACATTTGCATGTAATGTCCTAGAAATCATCTCTGCTTGTTCGTAATCAATTGGCTCGTGAACAACACTGACCATTCCTATCCTGTATCTTTGCTGATGACGAGAAATGGTGTCTTTATCTTAACACAAGGAAAGACGATCTGCTCGCATCCACAATAAATAATGTAATGCCTGTAGTGTAGTAGCGACGGTGTGGTGTACTGTTCAAATGTTCAAATGTATGCGAAATCTTAGGGGACTTAACCTAAATTATCCTAAGGACAAACACACACACACATTCCCGAGGGAGGACTCGAACTTCCGCCGGGACCAGCCGCCCAGTCCATGACTGCAGCGCCCGAGACCGCTCGGCTAATCCCGCGCGTCTGTGGTGTACTAACGATTGCTTCTCCGAGGTCTAACCGTCACTAATGACATTTACTGTCCACAACAGAGACGTCTTGCAAACACAAACCAAGAACAACGACCAGGAAGAATGCGTGAAGTGACGCTATTCCACGATAAAGGTCGCCCGCATTCTGATACACTGAAAAAAAAAAAAAAAAGTCACTCCGCACCCACCTTACTCACCTAATCGTACGCCCTCGGATTTTCAGCGGAACACCTTCAAGGAACTTCCTTTCCGAACGAAATGCGCTTGGAATATGGTTCGACGAATTCTTTGCCTCAGAATTCTAGCCGAGAAATCGAAATGTTACCCCAGCATTGGCAGACTGAGTAAACGGCGGAGGAGAACATATTACTGATAACTAAACTCTCTGTTATGTGTACCTGTTGTGTTTATTAAACTTATGGAAAAACGCTACCAACTTATGCAACAACCCAATACATAGATTAGGAACAGCAGAGTGCCAATAAGCCGGCCCGAGTGGCCGAGCGGTTCTAGGCGCTTCAGACTGGAACCGCGCGACCGCTACGGTCGCAGGTTCGAATCCTGCCTCGGGCATGGATGTGTGTGATGTCCTTAGGTTAGCTAGGTTTAAGTGGTTCTAAGTTCTAGGGGACTGATGACCTCAGATGTTAAGTCCCATAGTGCTCAGAGCCATTTGAACCATTTTTGAAGTGCCAATAATACTTCCTTGCGGTACGTCAGGTATCACTTCCGTTTTTTTCGATGAGTTTACCTCAGTTACTATGAACTGCCGGTAAATACAAGGTATTATAATTAATTTTAGGTTCGTTTTCAGGTGTATGGCTGGTGAACATTGAGATACGCCCGACTCAATATTGCACCAAGCCTCTCGATAAGCCACATAAAAACGGCATAGCCCATTGTTAATGTCGAGTAATGCTGCGCCATTTCATTCTGGATCTGGAGACAACGGCACTGTAATGCGGGGATTTCGGTGTGTACCAAGCTACAGACATTTACCTGTGCCGGCCGGAGTGGCCGAGCGGTTCTAGGCGCTACAGTCTGGAACCGCTACGGTCGCACGTTCGAATCCTGCCTCGGGCATGGATATGTGTGATGTCCTTAGGTTAGTTAGGTTTAAGTAGTTCTAAGTTCTGGGGGACTGATGACCTCAGAAGTTAAGTCCCATAGTGCTCAGAGCCATTTACCTGTAAACAGAATATTACACAAGGGTATCAAAAGGTTTCGAGATCAGCTCTGTAAAACTCCAACAGGTGACAGCTCTAGGCTGCACGCACAATCATAGGGAGCACAGACGTTTACAAGTCAATGTACCGAGGATCAGCGCCCGCATCTCGTGGTCGTGCGGTAGCGCTCTCGCTTCCCACGCCCGGGTTCCCGGGTTCGATTCCCGGCGGGGTCAGGGATTTTCTCTGCCTCGTGATGGCTGGGTGTTGTGTGATGTCCTTAGGTTAGTTAGGTTTAAGTAGTTCTAAGTTCTAGGGGACTGGTGACCATAGATGTTAAGTCCCATAGTGTTCAGAACCATTTGAACCATTTTGAGGATCAGCGGCCTGTTTACATCGGGAGGTCTGCAGCTGGTGCCATCTTGACCACGTTTGTTACCTCATCTGCGATCCTAGCGTGGACATCAAGTAAGAACGACGAGCAACATTTTACTTTATTCGAGAAGACGTGGCTCCATGACTCGCACTCGCAAAAAATTATAAAATGTGAGAAGTGTAGGAAGTACCCAGTTCCTAATTGGAATCACTCAAGGCTATTTTTATTGTAAACGTGCGACTTCCCTTACTGTTGTCGCAAGTGGATGTAAACTGTGTGTTTTTATAACTACCTGCCCAAACTACTTAGAGTGCGTAGTGAAGAAAGTGGAAGAAAAAGCGAGGTACCATTTGCTACATCGTATCTGTCAAAACGGCTGTGGAACTGATCACCGTTTTTCGTCATTCCATTCACCTCACGGTCACGAAGATCGGACTCCTTAATATAATACAAGGGCCGATCAAAACATTTCCGTTTTAAGGCGCTTCTCGAGCGTATTACGCGATGTAGCGTTACTCCAACGTGGCTATATAAGCACCGACGTGTAGGCAAGGGATTAATATGGCATTCGTGTTTACGACGTGCGTGCGGTAAATGCGGAAACGTGAAGTATGGCGATGTTATTACCAAATGCGTATAAACAGGAACAGTGTGCTATTATTATTTCTTGGCTGTCGAATGACAGAATGATGAATGCGTATGGCGGTAACATATCTAACGAAAACAACAGTTGTGAAATAGTGCGCCAAGGAGAGCTCTTGCTTCGTGAAAAAGTGCGTCCCCAAATCGCAAATGTCGTAACTCAAAAGTGACAGGACGCCCTAGACCGTGCGGCTACCCTGTGCGCCAATTAACCGCAGAAAATTCTTCAAATTTTAACCGTACAATATCTACGCATTTATCTAGAAGGGTCATCTTCTAGTTTTCAAAAATCTTTACCCGTCATCGAGGAACACCCCAAAGTCATTGTTTTTCGGTAGCAAAACCAAGATGCAGTTTCCAAGACGGCCGGCCGGAGTGGCCGAGCCGTTCTAGGCGCTAGAGTCTGGAACCGCGCGGCCTCTACGGTCGCAGGTTCGAATCCTGCCTCGGGCATGGATATGGATGATGTCCTTAGGGTAATTAGGTTTAAGTAGTTTTAAGTTCTAGGGGACTGATGATCTCAGCAGTTAAGTCCCATAGTGCTCAGAGCCATTTGAACCATTTTCCAAGACGGCTATGCATAGCTAATGACTATAATTTTTACAATATATCTCTAAGCTACTGGTCTCGAACAGCTTTGAAGACTCTATTGTTACCTTCATCTGTTTCAGAGATACACAGATTCCAAGTTACTCTACTTGTACGGAAACGTTGTTTATGAAGTGACGTTACACCTAGAACAGACTGTAAAGTCCCTCCGATACTATCGGATATAGTAGTGAAGCACAACAAAACTATTCTGCACGTAAAATCCGGTATGAGGTGTAAAAATAGTTTTGCGTTATTTCAATTCCGCATACACTGAAAAGTTAAAGAAACTGATACACCTGCCTAGTATCGTGTAGGGCTCCCGCCGGCACCCAGAAGTGCCGCAACACGTCGTGGTACGGACTGCACTAACGTCTGAAGTAGTGCTGGAGGGAATTTACACCACGAATCCTGCAGGGCTATCCATAAATCAGTAAGAGTACGAGAAGGTCGAGATCTCTTCTAAACAGTATGTTGCAAGGCATCCCCAATATACTCAATAATGATCGCGTCTGGAGAGTTTGGTGGCCAGCGGAAGTGTTTAAACTCAGAAGAGTGTTCTTGAAGCCACTCTGTAGCAATTCTGGACGTGTGGGGTGTCGCGTTGTCCTGCTGGAATTGCCCAAGTCTGTCGGAATGCACAATGGACATGAATCGATGCAGGTGATCAGACACGATGCTTTCGTACGTGTCTCCTGCCTGAGTCGTATCTAGACGTATCAGGGGTCCCATATCACTCCAACTGCACACAGAGCTTCCACTAGCTTGAACAGTCCCCTGCTCACATGCAGGGTCCATGAATTCATGAGGTTGTCTCCATACCTGTACACGTCCATCCGCTCGATACTATTTGAGAAGAGGGTCGTCCAACCACGCAACATGCTTCCAGTCATCAACAGTCCAATGTCGGTGTTGACTGGCCCAGGCGAGTCGTAAAGTTTTGTATCGTGCAGTCATCAGGGGTACACGAGGGGGCCTTCCACTCCGAAAGCCCGTACCGATGATGTTTCTTGGAATGGCTCGCACGCTGTCACTTGGTGATGGTCCAGCATTGAAATCTGCAGCAGTTTGCCGAAGGGCTGTACATCTGTCACGTTGAGCGATTCTCTTCAGTCATGGTTGGTCGCGTTCTTGTAGGATTTTCGTCCGGCAGCGATATCGGAGATTTGATATTTTACGGTATTCCTGATATTCATGGTACACTCGTGAAATGATCGTAAGGGAAAATCTCGATTTCATCGCTAACTCGGAAATGCCGTATCCCATTTCTCGTGCGCCGACTATTACACCACTTTCAAACTCACTTATATCTTGATAAACTGTCACTGCAGCTGCAGTAACCGATGTAACAACTGGTCCAGGCACTTGTTGTCTTATATAGGCGTTGCCGACTGCAGCGCCGTATTTTGTCTGGTTACATATCTCTATATTTGAATACGCATTCCTATATCAGTTTTTTTGGCGCTTCAGTCTAAGTAAACCATTAAAATTTTACTGAGCTCTGAAGTTCTTTATATGTGGCGGCAGGGAAACAAAGAAGACGAGGGGAAAAATGCTTCTTTATTAGCTCAGAAAAGGTGAATATGCAAAGTTTAAAAGACTGGCTGAGAAGTGGCGTACCAGCTATGTCATTCTATTTTCTTCAGCACATTTAAAAACGTTCCCAGAAACTTTTTTCTGCAAACAGATTCGTGCTGTTTTATGCTGAGAGTTGAGACTTTTCTGCAAACAGATTCGTGCTGTTTTATGCTGAGAGTTGAGACAGTGGCAGTGGAAAAGAGACGGAAGTGTAGTAAATACAGAAGGTAGTAGTGAAGCGAAGGAGATAATTGCAATGTGAGAGAAAGTGAGCGACACAATATTAGTGGAACATGGTTGATAGTGACAGAACAGATTGAAGTAGATGTTGGCACTGAGAAAGGAATAAAGAGAAGTAAAAAATGGAAGCTGGTGAGAACCAGTGATAATGAGATACAAAGTCCCTGACAACGAGGAAAAGAGAGAGAGAGAGAGAGAGAGAGAGAGAGAGAGAGAGAGAGACTCTGACAGGAAGTAGAAAATACATCAGTGGGAATGAATGTATGATATAGTATCAGTAAGAGCGGAATGATACAGTATCAGTATGAGCGAGCAAGAGGGACATTGAGAGGAGGCAGTAGTAGTAGAACGGAACGAAGGAGGCTATGAGTGTGAGACAGAAGACAATGACAGATACACACAAAGAGATAAATACAATGAACTGAGTCGAATGAGTGACTGAGAATGGAGAAGTGAGAGTGGATGAGTATGAGCGACTTACAGCTATAGGGTTGCGCATGTGAGCTTGTTACGCACAAGGGAGGGAGATGAACTGTGTGTTCAAAGAGCACGAGTATGTCCGATGACAAAATTTTTAAAAGTGCTGAAGAAAACAGAGTGAGGCAGCTGGTACCCCACTTTTCAGTCAGACTCCATTAATCGAGACCATATTCGCCCTTTCCGTGCTCCGACGGCAGCAGTTCTCCGCTGGCAATGTATGTATAATATATTAAGATATTCGTAACACTTTTTCATCTTTTACTCTCCAGAGATACAGATAATTTTATGTGATTCAGACAGAGAAATACTCACTAATATGAAACGTTGAGAAGGTGAATAAGTAAAAAACGAGGTCACTTGGGTCCCACAGTCGGTATTTCTACAGTCTTTGAGCTGTGTGTTCGCTAATAGCTTCTCTTAATGCTGAAGCCTTTTTCATGAACAAAATTACAGTGACAGAGATGTGATTAACTCGGAAATTGCGTTTCTCGTTGCTCCACAGCGTCGCGTAGCAAACTCGTTGCCGCCAGCGCCGGCGGTTCGCGAGCGAGTGACGAGACGGAAGAGCATGTGTCGGCGGGTGCGCGCGGTCACGGAGAGTTGGTGGCTAATCCAGTTTGTGCGGCTGCAGCGACGCGACTAATGAAGCAATCGGGAGGCGAGGGGTGTCCACGTGACGGCCGCCCCAACGCTGGCTGCGCGCCAGAACACACACGGCCGCGGGGTCGCAAGGTCTAGGTCACGCTGGCGGGTCGCCCGCAGACTCCCAATTGGAGCACTGTTCTCATCTTGAGCACATAGGGGCGCGGCTGAAATTAACCGATGGAGTCTGCTGTGCGTATATATGTTTTTTTGTGTATGCTATTCCCTCCTGCCCAGCTCAAGCTGAAGTAACGAAGCGTAACAAGCGATTGGAAAAGAAGCACAAGTCATTCCCGATTTTTGATGTGTTGTCGGCGAGATGAAGACAGTAATCAGTTATCTGACTGATCCTCAGCCACGAATTCCTTTTTTTTTTTTTTTTTTCTTTTTTGTGTATGCCATTCCCTCCTGCCCAGTTCAAGCTGAAGTAACGAAGCGTACCAAGCGATTGGAAATTAAGCACAAGTCATTCCCGATTTTTGATGTGTTGTCGGCGAGTTGAAGACAGTAATCAGTGATCTGACTGATCCTCACCCACGAATTCCTATGTTTTTTTGTGCAAGCCATTCCCTCCTGCCCAGCTCAAGCTGAAGTAATGAAGCGTACCAAGCGATTGGAAAAGAAGCACAGGTCATTCCCGATTTTTGGTGGGTTGCCGGCGAGATAAAGACAGTAATCAATGATCTGACTAATCCACACACATGAATTCCTCTTCTCAGTCAATCTCTTCATCTAAGAGCAGGACCTCCACCCTATACCCTCATTTATTTGCTCGAAGTATTCTAATCTCTGTCTCCCCCCACAGTTTTTACCCTCTACATGAAAGATATTCTCTGATTTTCTGTTCGTCTGTCCCTTCTTCTGGTAAGTACTTTCCAAATGTTTCTATCTTCGCTGATGTAGCTCTTCGTTCATTACCTTATGAGTCCACCAATTTCCAACTGCCTTCTGCAACAGCACATCTCCAACGCTTCGATTCTCTTCTCGTCTAATTTTACCACAGTCCATGATTCAGCACTACACACTGTTGGACCCCATGCGCACATATTCAGAAATTTCTACGTCAAATTAAGGTTCAAATGGCTCTGAGCACTATGGGAGGTCATCAGTCCCCTAGAACTTAGAACTACTTAAACCCAACTAACCTAAGGACATCACACACAACCATGCCCGAGGCAGGATTCGAACCTGCGACCGTAGCAGTCGCGCGGTTCCGCACTGAAGCGCCTAGAACCGCTCGGCTACCACGGCCTGCCCTCAAATTAAGGCCTGTGTTTGGTACTTGTAGACTTTTCTTGGGCATGAGTACATTCTTTGCTTGTGTCACTTTCCTGTTTATCCTCCTTGCTTCGTTGGTCATGTGTAATTTTGTTTCCAATGCAGCACAATTCCTTTACTTCGTACATTTCTTGGTCACCAATTCGAATGTTAAGTGTCTTGTTAATTTCACTTATGTTACTCCTCATTAGTTCCGTCCTTCTTCAGTTTACTCCCAGTCCATAGCGTGTGCTCATTAGACAGTTCATTCCACTCAGTTATGCAGTCCTTCCTCACATTCACTGAGTACATCAATGTCATCAGCGAATCTCATCATTGATATCCTTTCAACCTGAATTTTAGTCGCGCTTTTGAAATGTTCATTTATTCTCTACCTTAGGTGTCCCACGCCATTCACTTTTGGCTGTGCCTCTGTCCACGTCAATTAGATGAAGTGGTGGAACGCATCGCTGGTATATTCCATATTCCTTGTTGCATTATTTACCAGTTGTTTAGCTGTACCTTCCTCCTGAAATCCCAGTTCGCCCCTTGGTCCACACAAACGACGCATCTGTTATGACCTGACGAAACTACAATCGTATCGTCATAACTGTGGGTTCTTTGATTGGTCCGGGAGGAGGAACCTATGAAACATTAGTTCACTTTATTACAAGAATCATAAAAAGATTTACTTAACTTTATACAATACACTGCAAAAGTAGTGTGTCGAATATTTACAACTGTCTTACGACAGTAAAGCATCAATCGATGCACAGAATCACAAGCTCCTATGTTGAAGTACGAGTTCGACATTTACAAACGTACAGATCCATCTCAGACTTGAATAGATGATGTTGACGACTTCATCGGAGGTCACAAACTGGAGTAGAGCGAGTCCATGCTCTGCTCTATATCGACCTCCGTGCTATGGCGGTGCGGTGCTGTGAGAGAGGGCCTGTCTTCAAGGAGCGTCTCCTGTTCCTCGCTGCGGACTACAGCCAGACATCGATAATGCCTGTGGTATCGATGAGCGTTGATCGTTTTTAGTATGCCATCGTGTTCTTTAGACGATACCACCACTTCTATACCGTTTCTTCTTAGCTCTGGTACAGTACCAATTGTTTAGTATTGTGAGTAGCAAATACTTTTGTCTTTACCAGTTGATGTTAGTGATGATAATGATGATGTTTGATTTGTGGGGCGCTCAACTGTGCGGTCCTCAGCGCCCGTACAAAGTCACAATTTTTTCACAGTCCAATTTTTACACTGTCCGATCGAGCCACTGTCGCGAATGATGATGATGACGATGAAATGATAAGGACAACACAAACACCCAGCCCCCGGCAGAGAAAATCCCCAACGCGGCTGGGAATCGAACTCGGGAACCCGTGATCCAGAGGCAGCAACGCTAATCACTAGACCACAAGCTGCGCACAATTGATGTTAGTATTTGCACTGCGGAGGGCTAGTCCATTATTATTGCAATATCAGTAAACCTCTGAGTTTTCAAAGAATCGAGTTCTCACTTAGGAAAGTGCGTTAAACGTCTAAATGCTTTACAAATGGGTTAATGTGTTAAGTAATGGAGGTTAAGAATATAAAAGAGAAGAAGTTTGGTAAAGGTCTGAAATTACGTTTGGAGTTGGTTGGAAGTTGCTAAGAGCTCTCATTATCAAACACTAGATGTGTAGAGTCTGGGTGAGTTGCGCTCTGTTTTAAGTAAAACCTTATTATACAAGCATAGCAATGTTTATAACGTCATGTCTTCCGAACTACGAGTCGCATAATGATAAAATTTTTCAGGTATATTCAGTGGTGTATGTGTATACTGTCTGGAAGACATCTTGCAAATTTACTTCACAGTAAAGAAGTAATAAATTAAAACCTTACGCAGGATGAGGACGTTTTACTGGATGAATAGCGAAAACGTACTAGGCGATAAACTTTTTTTCCTTTCATCATTCTGTGATTTTGGCAGCCAGGGAAAGTATTTTAAAGGTGTGGAACTATTTAAAAAGTTTGTTGGAGGTTACTAGGTATTCTCATTTTCAAATAGTGGATGAATACAGTCCGGGTAATTTGCGCGCTGTGAGTTAAGCTGCCTCAATAGATACATAGTTTCGGACTGTAACTCTTGTCTTACTGTCATAAACCTGTAACATACGAATATACCTCCTAATGAGTAGGTTATGACACCATATTAAATTTTTAAATTCGGTGAATAATTATATGAAGAATACCGGAAACAAATTTTTTGTCGCCCCTGAAGCCATTACACAGGTAACCTGCAACTGGGATAGTGCACTAAGAACTATGACCCTCGAACAGTTTTAGCCGGAATTACACTGCGCAACGCTATTAAAGGATCTTTTTATCGAAAGCCCGCAATTCCCACCCATTGCGATGCTTAAGTTAAGCTAAGGCGCCTTAAACCTTCCTCTGTAACGGTCCAAAAGCGTGGCGCCCTGCGAAGTCACCCTGGGGCTCGGCAAGGTGTCGATACATGAGAAAAAATAGCCACAGCTCAGAAATTCATTGATGTGTACTGGAGTTATTGATGTCACATTGGCACCAGACTTCACCACAATTCTGAACAATGCAACCGTGTAAGTTTAACAGGGGCGTAAGGTCGTCACAGCCCCTCTTACCCACATTTCACCCCTTCTTCTGACGCTTCTGCGACGGAGTTCAGACCCACGACGGCCTGCGTTGAAATCCCGCAGTTTTCTTAAGAGTGGCCGAGGAAAACATTCCAAACACACCGCCACTCGCCATCGGCACGAAAAAGACGTAAAATCATGGGGTGGCATAGAGGGCGTCAATCAAACCATACTTTTCTCTGGGACGCTGACTCTCACTAAATAGGAGCTCTGAAGAAGCATAATCACCCTTAACTGCTTTGAAACACGTTCAAATTTCTCCGAATTGGCCGGCCAGTGTGGCCGAGCGGTTCTAGGCGCTTCAGTTTCGAACCGCGCGACCGCTACGGCTGCTGGTTTGAATCTTATCTCGGGCATGGATGTGTGTGATGTCCTTAGGTTAGTTAGGTTTAAGTAGTTCGAAGTTCTAGGGGACTGATGACCTCAGATGTTAAGTCCCATAGTGCTCAGAGCCATTTGAACCATTACGTTGGGTGAGGATGCAACCCCACAAGGCCTTTAGAAAAGAGTTGAAATATTCGAAGGTATCAGCAACGACAAAGGTTGCGGAGAACGTCTTCCTACTGCTCACCGCACTGCTAACTGCGAAATGTGTGGGCGTCTGGAAATCAACACCCAAGGAAAAAATGGCTCTGAGCACTATGGGACTAAATTTCTGAGGTCATCAGTGCCCCAGAACTTAGATCTACTTAAACCTAACTAACCTAAGGACATCACACACATCCATGCCCGAAGCAGGGTCCAAACCTGCGACCGTAGCGGTCGCGCGGTTCCAGACTGTAGCGCCTAGAACCGCTAGGCCACCCCGGCCGGAGATGCCCAAGGGAAAGAGGCGGTTTCAGTTGGTTGGTTGGTTGGTTTGGGGAAGGAGACCAGACAGCGTGGTCATCGGTCTCATCGGATTAGGGAAGGATGGGGAAGGAAGTCGGCCGTGCCCTTTCAGAGGAACCATCCCGGCATTTGCCTGGAGTGATTTAGGGAAATCACGGAAAACCTAAATCAGGATGGCCGGACGCGGAATTGAACCGTCGTCCTCCCGAATGCGAGTCCAGTGTCTAACCACTGCGCCACCTCGCTCGGTGCGGTTTCAGTGACACCCTTTATGTCACCCCTGCTGCCTTTCTGTGCCGATTCTGAGTGACAGTATCTCTGGAATGTCTTCCTCGGCTACTGGTAAATAACCCACTCGAATTCAACGCTGAGCGTCGCGGTTCTAACCTTTATCGCGGAGGAGTCAGGAGAAAATTTTGGGAATTTGTGGTAAGGTCTTATGGGACCAAACTGCTGATGTCATCGGTCACTAGGCTTACGCGCTACTTAATATTACTTAAACTAACTTGCACTAAGGACAACACACACACCCATGCCCGAGGGAGGATTCGAACCTCCCAGGGCGGGAGCCGCGCGGACTGTGACAAGGCGGCCAAGACCACGCGCTACCCCGCTCGGCAGTTAGGACAAGGAGTGAAATATGGGTAAGACGGGTGTGACTACCTTCTGATCACGTGACACGTGCACGGTGGCGTTGGGCAGAATAATGGTGAAATTTGGTACCCGCCTTACACGTGACCTGTAACCCTGAACAACGGCCTTTTTCTCGCACGTGTCCAGACCTTGCTGTTTGAAGTATCGTCGAATCCGAAGTTGACGTCGCTGGCCGCCACGCTTTTTGCAACTTTACAGAGGAAGGCTGTACGCACCTTTGAGCCGAATTTCAAACTCGAGCGTCGCAGTGGGTGGGAATTACGACGTTTCAAAAAGCTGATCCTTCAGTTCTGTTGTACAGTGTGAATGGTTGGCTGTGGAGGCCGTGCTGTACCTCGGTAGTCTTTCGACAATTGCTGTGGGTGGAACTTGTGGACAGAGATACGGCCCCAGTGTCGACAGACATGCCAACCGCAGGACGACGACCCGTGAGGAAGGTGCGGCGCTGCGTTGTTTGCGACGGCCCAGCGCGTGCCGCCGCCGCCACGCCTACCAACGTAAATATCGGCCGCAAACAGAGGCTAATGCGGCCGCGCTGTTGTTCTTGCGGCTATCTCTGCACCGAGCGTGTCCCAGCTCCGGCACCGCTGCCCCTGCCTGCCGGTTTCACAGCGAGCCGTATTATTTCTCAAAATATTCCAAACAATTAGAGGACAACCGAACCGATGTCGGTGGCTCGACGCGCGTTCAGCGAACTCTGACGTTGCTTGCGCTCGAAACCTTGGTTCGCTGCGCCTCCCTCATAAACAAAGCTTATCTCTCTCTACTACATGTTGAAATTACTGTGCTAGTACATTGTTACGCTCGTCGTGAACATCACGTATAGCGAGGATGCTGAATAAGCCACTTTTACTAGCGCTGTTCACAAATTACAACGAGCCTTGTTATTTGCGGTCTAAGGGTGACGTATCTGGTTATCATTGTTAGCATTCAACCGCGATTCTTATACATATATTTTAACAACGCGTTTCAAGAGACAATGCTCTCATCATCAGGTTGTAAAGTCTATGTCATGAAATTAAACGGACTGAAAAGACAAAATACCATCACAAATAGTTGGGAAGTCCATAGAGTAAAACAGAATTAAAAGTATATTGGACTGTGGGTCCTCGTCTTACATTGAAGTTGTTGACACAAGTCGATGGCCGTCCCATAGCTACCAAGTATGCTGTCGCACTGTGCCGGCTCGGGAGCTGTTGTGGACTGACGTGCCTAGGTGTTGTGGCGTGAGAGCCGGCCGAAGTGGCCGTGCGGTTAAAGGCGCTGCAGTCTGGAACCGCAAGACCGCTACGGTCGCAGGTTCGAATCCTGCCTCGGGCATGGATGTTTGTGATGTCCTTAGGTTGGTTAGGTTTAACTAGTTCTAAGTTCTAGGGGACTAATGACCTCAGCAGTTGAGTCCCATAGTGCTCAGAGCCATTTGAACCATTTTTTTGTTGTGGCGTGGTTACAGCCGTGTGCTTGACGGTAACGCTATGCTATTGGGCGCCTTATTTCCTTATTGCATTGGTCTGCCATCGTTAGCCTCTCGCAACTCCGTCAGTGACATGCTACAAGTTTAAAGTCGCATACCTACCCTAAAATAATTCTAAAAACCCGCTAAAAAATCTCATTTCTTTAAGATTATCTTGTGCATTTAGAATATTGCTTTGTTTCTTTTCATGGATAGCTATCTCGAATTCCTCTAGTAAATCAAGTTTCCTCCCTTTCTTTTCTACATGCAATATTTCTACGTTATCTTCTATGCTATTAAGGGGTGGCATGTTTCATATATATGGTTCGCAACAGCTGATTTGTCATAATTTCCTAACCTAAACGCATCTTTATGTTCTTTATTCCGGATCGCGAATGATCTTCCTGTCTGCCCTATATATTTTGCATCACAACTTCTGCACTGAATCTTATACACTCCCGATCATTCAAACTTATTTCTCTTCTCGCCAATACCGTGCTTAAGGCTATACCTCAGTAGGTTATTAGTCTGAAAAGCTATTTTAACATAGTATGGCTTAAAAATATTTGCTGTCTTTTGTGAGACTGTTCTGTAGTATGGCATCGTGATAATTTTCACTTTCTCTCCATCCGGTTTTTTTCTTTTAGCGCTTATTACTTTTCCGTAACAGTTTTTTAGCCATATCTATTCTGTAACCGTTATTCATCGCTATTCTCTTAACGGTATTAATTTCAATCGCCCTATCTTTTTCGTTCATAGGTATATTGACTGCCCTATGCACGAGACTACGGAAAGCAGCTTCTTTATAAGCCTGAAGAAAGGGAGGAAACTTGATTTACTAGAGGAATTCGAGATAGCTATCCATGAAAAGAAACAAAGCAATATTCTAAATGCACAAGATAATCTTAAAGAAATGAGATTTTTTAGCGGGTTTTTAGAATTATTTTAGGGTAGGTATGCGACTTTAAACTTGTAGCATGTCACTGACGGAGTTGCGAGAGGCTAACGATGGCAGACCAATGCAATAAGGAAATAAGGCGCCCAATAGCATAGCGTTACTGTCAAGCACACGGCTGTAACCACGCCACAACACCTAGGCACGTCAGTCCACAACAGCTCCCGAGCCGGCACAGTGCGACAGCATACTTGGTAGCTATGGGACGGCCATCGACTTGTGTCAACAACTTCAATGTAAGACGAGGACCCACAGTCCAATATACTTTTAATTCTGTTTTACTCTATGGACTTCCCAACTATTTGTGATGGTATTTTGTCTTTTCAGTCCGTTTAATTTCATGACATAGACTTTACAACCTGATGATGAGAGCATTGTCTCTTGAAACGCGTTGTTAAAATATATGTATAAGAAACGCGGTTGAATGCTAACAGTGATAACCAGTATAACGACAACTGCTACCTCGACTCCATAATGGATTATATTAAATCGGTAACGTATCTTTTTTCTTATTAATAAAGGGAATAAATTTCCTGTATTTGTTCGCGATCATTGTGAATATTTTCTGAATAAAACTGCCTGGATCGCTATATAAATGTCTTTGTATTACTACCCCGTTTCGCCTACTGCCATCATCAAATACCAAAAACTTGCGAAACGAGGCTCAGAGACAATATTAAAACCTATGCCTGGGACTCGAACTGGTAAGCAGGTTTTTCTCTGCGCACATTGGCCCCTTTTCTGCCGGATGTGTGAGAGATATGTTGTATGTGTAGTTGTAGCAGAAGGAGATCAGAGTGTGACCCTGTCGACAGCGAGGTCGTTAGGGAGACGGAGCACAAGATCGAATTACGGAAGGATGGGGAAGGAATCGGCCGTGCTCTTTCCAAAGGAACCATCGCAGCATTTGCCTGGAGCGAGTTTAGAAAATGACGGAAAACCTAAATCCGGATGGCCGGACGTGGATTTCAACCGTCGTCCTCCCGAATGCGAGTCCAGTGTGTCAATCACTGCGCCACCTTGCTCGGAATGTGTACGTGTAGAGTGTACGTGAGTCTAATAGTGAAACCCGGTGGCGATACGTAGCCTACTCCTCACGAATAGAAAGGGCCGCAGAGCTTAACGCCCCCATGTGACTGACGGATCACCGTCAACAGTGTTACATGCCCTCATTTCGTGGGACACTTAGGGGAGGAAGTTGGCGCAAAGTCTGGTGCTCAGAAGCTTTATGACACAACTTCTTCTCCCGATGCCAGTCAAATACTGGCTGCGAAAATTTCATCCTCCACCAAACAGGCTTACTTACGGCAGCGTCGCCGCATAGGTGTCCTTTAGCGATCTCGGCTATCCAAGCCAGTAGGAAGGGCAATTTTTATGGTGATTTGCCAAGGGAAACCGTCTACCTTCATTTTTAATCCACAAACGTATTCTAAGTATAGGAGTTTTTAATCAACTATCACAGCTGTGTGGGCAAGTTTGCTACTGGAAAGGGGAATTTTATTTGTAACATTGTTTGGGACGAAAATTTTGTAAAAATTATTTCTTTTGTGCGGCTGGTCCCGGCGGAGGTTCGAGTCCTCCCTCGGGCATGGGTGTGTGTGGTTGTCCTTAGGATAAGATGTGTGTAAGCTTAGGGACTGATGACCTTAGCAGTTAAGTCCCATACGGTTTCACACACATTTGAACATTTTTTTTATTTCCTTTACGAGCTACGCTGTTCTGTGGGGCTGGTGAAAAAGAAAATATCTGCCACCCAACAACGTGTGCCGCGACGGCGAGACTGGAATCTACAGGCAGCCCAGGAGCTCCCAATTACCTCTGGTGAAAAAAAGTTATGCATTTTTGTAAAGTATGACTGTTCAGATTCTTTTTTGATTTGTTTACCAACTGATGTACGCGCCATACCAAGGCTCAAACGCACTTATAGATCTGAGTTGCAGATTTAACGCCACTTAGGAAACATTCCGATTATTGATTCCATAGTATTTTGGAAGAATGTAGCTGAAATTAACTTACAGCAGAGAGAGTTGTCTATTGATTGATAGTGTGGTGATGCATTAAAACGAACGAATTAATACTTGTTACTGATTTTGTATTTAATAGGCTAAATTTAGTACCTGGAAGTAGGAAGATTTAGGAAAATCATAAATAATTGTTCTTAGGGAAAGGTAGAAGTTATGTGAGTGTGGAATTCTATCGAATTTGAGCACGCACGAGCTTTTTACTTAAAGTCCAGGCAACTAGACGAACTTTTTACTGAGGCTACACTAACTATTTATGTCTGTGCATTATCATGGGTTGATTTTAGTCCGCTTTAGATGGTGCTGCACCTGGATCGGGTCTCAGAATACTCGCGCGTCCGCATTTCGAAAAATTTGGAAATTTGTGATAAGGTCTTATGGGACCAAACTGCTGAGGTTATCGGTCCCTAAGCTTACACACTACTTAATCTAAATTAAACTAACTTACGCTAAGGACGACCCACACACCCATGCCCGAGGGAGGACTCGAAGCTCCGCTGGAGGAGGGAGGCGGGGGGGGGGGGGGCGGGGGGGAGCCGCGGACCGTGACAAGACACCCCAGACCGCGCATCTGCCCAGCGCGAACGTCCGTGTATGGGAGTGTGCGAAGTGAACACACTTAACAACATCGATTATAGCATCGTCCTCCCGACAGGCAGACCGTGTTTATTTTAAAGATGGCGGGATATTAGCCGTTTGCTGCAGAGATTAAATTTCACAGCAGGGATAGCGTAAATGTTAGATATTCCCAGACGATGACCTAGAGCTAATTTAGCGCCTGTCACAACGCAAATATTTCCTAGCATATTGTTTTGTAAACAACGTTCACTGCAAACATGCAGTCATTAGCTACGACCACAACTCAGACAACGGCAGTAGCGCACGGCCAGCGAGCGGCTGCTGAACATAAAAAGCGTGGGCCAGGTCGGTCCGGGTGCGCGCCGCAGAGCGAGCACGGCAGAGGTGTCGACGCCGGCTGGCGTAAGTAGGTGTTGACACAGGCGGCGGCTGCGGGGGCGGCGGCGCTCGCGCTGACCGGCGGTCTGCCCGGCTGCGGCTGTTTGGGGTGCGGTGTGGGGGAGGGGGTGGGGGAGGGGGTGGGGGTGGGCGCAGCACCGGCCGCAGCAAACACAAACAGCCGCCGGCCGCAGCGTCAACAGCGCGGCGCCCGGCCTCGCGCATCAACACGGCCGTAACGCCGCAACCTGCTGCCGACGGTTCACACCGCACTATTACACGCGCTCATGTCCGAAAGGGACTGCCGCCATTCTCTCCTCGTTGCTCGAACCACACACAACTACAGCACAAATATTTTTAAGATCATGGAACAGGAAGGAACTTTACGGATCCGTCGACGATGAAGTCACTAAACATAGAACTAGCACTGGGGAAAGATGACCGCTTCCTCTAGTAAGGAACAATCCTGGCGATTAAATAGGGGAGATGTGGGAACCCCAGTCGTGGAGACAATGCCAATCATTTGATGTCGTAGTAAAAAAACTGGCCCAGAAGTGCTCTGGTTGGCGCTACCATCTACTGAACGACAGTAGCAACTAACCCAACTATGCCATTGTCTGCTGGGGCCTCTTAGGAGCAATACATCGCTTAAAAGTTTCATCATTTTTCTTATAACTGCCAGTCGGGGTGGCCGAGCGGTTCTAGGCGCTACAGTCTGGAACCGCACGACCGCTACGGTCGCAGGTTCGAATCCTGCCTCGGGCATGGATGTGTGTGATGTCCTTAGGTTAGTTAGGTTTAACTAGTTCTAAGTTCTAGGGGACTAATGACCTCAGCAGTTGAGTCCCATAGTACTCAGAGCCATTTGAACCAGTCCTGCCTCGGGCATGGATGTGTGTGATGTCCTTAAGTTAGTTAGGTTTAAGTAGCTCTAAGTTCTAGGGGACCGATGACCTCAGAAGTTAAGTCCCATAGTGCTCAGAGCCATTTGAACCATTTTTTTAATATATACACGGTGTTACAAAAAGGTACGGCCAAACTTTCAGGAAACACCTCACACACAAAGAAAGAAAATATGTTATGTGGACATGTCTCCGGAAACGCTTACTTTCCATGTTAGAGCTCATTTTATTACTTCTCTTCAAATCACATTAATCATGGAATGGAAACACACAGCAACAGAACGTACCAGCGTGACTTCAATCACTTTGTTACAGGAAATGTTAAAAATGTCCTCCGTTAGCGAGGATACATGCATCCACCCTCCGTCGCATTGAATCCCTGATGCGCTGATGCAGCCCTGGAGAATGGCATATTGTATCACAGCCGTCCACAATACGAGCACGAAGAGTCTCTACATTTGGTACCGGGGTTGCGTAGACAAGAGCTTTCAAATGCCCCCATAAATGAAAGTCAAGAGGGTCGAGGTCAGGAGAGCGTGGAGGCCATGGAATTGGGCCGCCTCTACCAATCCATCGGTCACCGAATCTGTTGTTGAGAAGCGTACGAACACTTCGACTGAAATGTGCAGGAGCCCCATCGTGCATGAACCACATGTTGTGTCGTACTTGTAAAGGCACATGTTCTAGCAGCACACGTAGAGTATCCCGTATGAAATCATGATAACGTGCTCCATTGAGCGTAGGTGGAAGAACAAACTAACACGAGCTCTAACATGGAAATTAAGCGTTTCCGGACACATGTCCACATAACATCTTTTCTTTATTTGTGTGTGAGGAATGTTTCCTGAAAGTTTGGCCGTACCTTTTTGTAACACCCTATATGTAACTCTAGCTGTTCGTTTCAATCTAGGTATCTGAAAGTATTCTTATCCGTTTACAATGAAATGAATACCCTTAGCTGCATACAGGTGTTGATATAAGTCAACGAGGACAGTTGAAAATGTGTACTCCGACCGGGAATCGAACCCGGGATCTCCTGTTTACATGGCAGACGCTCTATGTATCTGCACCACCGAGGACATAGAGGATAATGCGACTGCAGGGACTTATCTCTGGCACGCCTCCCGTGAGACCCACATTCGCAGCTTATTGTCCCTCACTATATTCGTAGTGCCCCTACCCATCATACTCATTACTCGCGGCTTTACTGCCGATTCCCGCAAGAGTTCGGGCACTGTTTGTGCATCTGCACAGAGGAAGATGGTCAAATGGCCGGTGAGCCTTAACTATATACATGAAGACGGTATTTGTTCTTTCGGACATGTCCGAAAGAACAAATACAATGCCGGCCGGAGTGGCCAAGCGGTTCTAGGCACTTCAGTCTGGAATCGCGCGACCTCTCCGGTCGCAGGTTCGAATCCTGCCGCGGGCATGGATGTGTGTGATGTCCTTAGATTAGTAAGGTTTAATTAGTTCTCAGTTCTAGGGGGCTGATGACCGCAGATGTTAAGTCCCATAGTGCTCAGAGCCATTTGAACAGATACAGTCTTCATATATATTCTTATTCGTTTTGTATAAAACTTCTAATTTATGTACAAGTAGGTTACATGTAGGATATCAATGACAGTTTGATGTGTAAGCTGAACTGTAAAGCTTCAATTAAGTTTCAAGATATTTAACAACCTGTAGGTGCAAATATGGTGTTCAACATGACCGGCATTGCCTCCAAGACTGGCATTCCCCCACGTAATAATGATTTTTTAACTTGCTCTCATTTAGGCAATAAATCGTAAAAGAACTTCTAACGAAGCCCAATGGACCAGGAGCAAATGCAATATGTCACTAAAGCTTGCAAAGACAGAAAATTTATTAGATAAGTGGTGAAAGGGAACTCCTTTCAGTACCCTCAGGAGACAATAAAGGTGGGAATAGAGAAGCCCGTAGAATGGGCTGCAAGTCGGTTTTCACAGTTCAGCAGGAGAATGAAATTGCAGAACATGCAAAGTCGTTAGAAAAATGGTTTATGACTTGGAGCCTGTGGATCTTAGAAAAGTTACATACAAATTTGCAGAAAGGAACAAAATTGTTAACAATTTCATCCTAGCACCGCGTAGGGTGAGTAGGAAGCCGTAGGAATGGTTGTAAGGAAGCCGGAACCGAGGCTTCAACAAGGAAGGGGTATACACATTCTACGGCCCTCTGGCTGAAAGACCAAGTAACTCAAATGACACTTCCAGCAAAAGAAAGTCAGTTGCAGAAATATCTCCAGTTCCAGGTCCAAGCAATGACCCAAAGAATACACAAGGACAGAAAAGGCAGTACTCCCTGATTCTGAGCCCCCATGAAGAAAATTCATAAGGGAACAGGGGCAAAGAAGGGGGTAAAAATAAATCAGAGAATTGGAAAGCTTAATAGACGGGCAGACAAACTCTACAGAAGAAAATTATAGATCCCAGGAGGAATCTAGCTGCTGCATTTGATGATACTACTTCGGAGAATAACATGACGCCCTCTGTGATGATAATTCAGACAACGAGATTGAAACTGTCGGGGAAAAGTGTCTAGTATATGTAGACTATGGACAGAAAAATATGATACAGGTATACCATCGGTGGTCTATGTGTATGTTCATTTGTTCACGGTGGGATGAACCAGACTACTAGAAGTGTGATTTTTGTGTCAACACAACCACAGACTAACAAGGAAACATTCATTACTTCAAATTTCGCCAAGCCATTAATTTTGGGAATTTCATACTTCCTACATTCCATTATATTACGTTTAATTGTAGTACCTGCATGCTTTCTTCTTGATCTGAGAGTTGGTTTCCTTTATTATAAAGGCCCCGGCAGTAGAAAACATACCGTTAAAACTATAGCAAGCCTTGGGAGACCTAGTCGTGACAAAATTCTCCCACATCTGGTGAGCAAGATATATGAGACAGCCGAAATACCCTTAGGCTTAAAGAAGAATATAATAATCAAATTTCAAAGAAAGCAGGTGCTGATAGCTGCGAAACTTACGGAACTATCAGTTTAATAAGTTACAGTTGCTAAATATTAACACGAACTCTTTAGAGACGAATGGAAAAACTGGTAGAAGCTGACCTCGGGGAAGACCAGTTTGGATTCCATAGACATGTAGGAACACGCTAGGCAGTACTGACCCTACGACTTATCTTAGAAGATAGATGAAGGGAAAGCAAACCTAGCTTTAAGCATCTGCAGACATAGAGGAAGCTTTTGACAATTGTGACTGGAAAACTCTCTTTCAAATTCTGGAGGTGGCAGGGGTAAAACACAAGCTATTTACAACTTGTACAGTAACCAGATCGTTGTTATAAGAGTCGAGGGGCACGAAGGGAAGCAGTGGTTGAGAAGGAAGTGATTCAGGGCTGTGTAGCCTATCCCCGATGTTATTCAATCTGTATACTGACCAAGCAGTGAAGGAAACAAAAGAAAAAATTTGGAGTAGGAATCAAAATCCAGGGAGAAGAAATAAAAACCTTGAGGTTTGTCGATGACAATGTAATTCCGTCAGAGGCAGCAAAGGACTTGGAAGAGCAGTGGAAAGGAATAGATTGTGTCTTGAAAGGAGGATACAAGTTGAACATTAACAAAACCAGAAAGAGGATAATGGAATGTAGTCGAATTTAATCAGGTGATGCTGAGAGTATTAAATTAGAAAATGAGACGCTTAAAGCAGTAGATGAGTTTTGCTATTTGGGCAGCAAAATAACTGATGATGGTCGAAGTAGAGAGGGTATAAAATGTAGACTGAAAACGGCAAAGAAATCATTTCTGAAGAAGAGAAATTTGTTAACATCGAGTATAGCTTTAAGTGTCTGGAAGTCTTTTTTGAAAGTATTTGTGTGGAGTGTAGCCTTGTATGGAAGAGAAACATGCACGATAAACAGTTTAGACAAGAAGAGAACAGAAGCTTTTGCAATGTGGTAGCCGCGCAGGATTAGTCGAGCGGTCTAAGGCGCTGCAGTCATGGACTGTGCGTCTGGTCCCGGCGGAGGTTCGAGTCCTCCCTCTGGCATGGGTGTGTGTGTTTGTCCTTAGGATAATTTAGGTTAAGTAGTGTGTAAGCTTAGGGACTGATGACCCTAGCAGTTAAGTCCCATTAGATTTCACACAAATTTGAACATTTTTTTGCAATGTGATGCTTCGGAAGAATGCTGAAGATTAGATGGGTGGATCACGTATTGTACTGTACTGTATTGAACTGGGGACCTAGAGACGGCGGAGAGACTTCGTCCCCGCCGTAGTCCTCAGTGGTTGACAACGCTGAGACAGTCCACTCATCCCACCGCCGCTCCACACTGAGCCCAGTGTTATTGTGCGGTTCGGCCCCTAGTGGACCCTCCCGGGAACATCTCACACCAGAAGAGTGTACTCCCAAATGTTTGCGTGGTAGAGTAAGTGTGGTGTACGCGTACGTGGAGACAGTGTTTTGCGCAGCAATCGCCGACACAGTGTAACTGAGGCGGAATAAGGGAAACCAGCCCGCATTCGCTGAGGCAAATGGAAAACCGCCTTGAAAACCATCCACAGACTGGCCGGCACACCGGACCTCGACACTAATCCGCCAGACGGATTCGTGCCGGTGACCGGCGCGCCTTCCCGCTCAGAAAGCAGTGCGTTAGACCGCACGGCTAACCGGACGGGCTTGGATCACGTAACTAATGAGGAGGTACTGAGTAGAATTGGAAAGAAGAGGTATTTGTGGCACAACTTGACAAGACGAAGGGATCGGTTGGTAGGACACATTCTGAGGCATCAAAGGATCACCAGTTTACTAATGGTGGGAAGCGGGGGCAGGGGGGGGGGGGTCTGATAAAAAAACCGTAGAGGGAGACCAAGAGATGAATACACTACGCAGAATCAGAAGGATGTAGGTTGCAGTAGTTGTCGGAGATGAAGAGGTTTGCACCGGACAGAGTAGCATGGAGAGCTGCATCAAACCAGTCTTTGGACTGAAGACCACAACATCAACATATTTGTGTTTTTCCACGTTCGTGAACATGTAATATTTATTAGTCAAACTTGATTCCATGAAGATTTCTCTAATATTTATTACACCCCTTTATGGGTATTCCCAGTCAAAGTAGCATTTTCGTTTTATTCACCTTGTACGTGAGATCCTATACATAATAGTCCAAGATAACAACGTTCGTAAATTTGTGTATTTCAATGACTATGAATATGCCATTAATAAATGAGCACCAAAGTTTTTGATATTTTAATTTTGCCTCCTCCTTAAGTAACCTCCATTTACTCTATATACACTTTCACATACCTTTCTTTAGTATTAGGACGTAAGTGACTCACGATAGTTTAGCAGGGAACCCGCGGACATTTTTTGCACACTATTGCCGATGAGGTCGGGCGTTGTCGTCCACAAAAATTAAATCAGGGCCGAATGCACCTCTGAAACGAGACGACAGGGGAAGAAATACAGTAGCTGAAAAATGTCGATCGGTGAGAGTACCGTGTTCAATGATTTGGAGGCCAGTACGCCCATGCAACATTATGCCTGCCGACACCATAACACCTGGACCACCAAAAGCGATCAATTTCGACATGATTCTGGACGTATACTCATATGGCGAGAGGACAGAAACGGCTATTGCACACACGAACTTTCCAGTTACCCTTTGCATTATACGTAGCAGTTCTTTCTACCTATGGACCAAGTTTCATCTAGGCATGTAATTTGGCACTGCCATATCAATCAAAAGTTACTTTTATCCTTAAGTTTTGCACAGCAGTGTAGCCATTGATCAGTAGCGAGAAAGGCACACTTTGACGCCTTGTTCTCCGGGACTCCAGATTTTTGGTGCAGTGATCCCGTCGTGGAAGCACGTGCCTGCTGCCTCAGAACGCCTTGCCCGAGTCATCTCCTTAATGGGAGCGCCGTGGTGGCTGAGATCCCGGCCTTATCTGAAGCCCGGCCGGGCAGCCGCCGCTACATCCTGCAGCCTTGTCGCCGATAATTGGCTCCTCGTCCGGCAGCAAGCCCAGCAAGAGGCGATCGTCGCTGAGCTCTGTGTGTGTGTGTGTGTGTGTGTGTGTGTGTGTGTGTGTGTGTGGAGACGGCGGGCCCTGCTACAGCGCCTCCTCCGCTCAGCCAACTTTTCGCAGCCCTTGTGACAATAACTGATGACGGAAGCCAAGAACATAGGGACCTGTTCTAAAGGTATTACTTTAGGCAACAGACTTGGAAGTAAGTGTACTTGTTTACGCTCCTTTAGGGAATGAAAATACTTACTAGTGTTAGATCTGGCGCACATATCATCGGTTCAAGGAGAGCCCTTCATGCCTTTTAAATTTTTAGCGGTAAGGCGCGGTTATCACTGGGGCGATACGATATGCAAGACGCTACGCTATGCGATTCGCGTAGGAGCAACACGCGTTGGTGAACAGCATAGGAGCGCTGCTGAAGTGCCTTAACTGGTTCACACCGGGGCGACAGCGATACAACACCGATGCGTTATTCGTTTTCTGGAGACTAGAAATCTACTCTGTAGGAATCAGCACGGGTTTCGAAAAAGACGATCGTGTGAAACCCAGCTCGCGCTATTCGTCCACGAGACTCAGAGGGCCATAGACACGGGTTCACAGGTAGATGCCGTGTTTCTTAACTTCCGCAAGGTGTTCGATACAGTCCCCCACAGTCGTTTAATGAACAAAGTAAGAGCATATGGAATATCAGACCAATAGTGTGATTGGATTGAAGAGATGCTAGATAACAGAACGCAGCATGTCATTCTGAATCGAAAGAAGTCTTCCAAAGTAAGAGTGATTTCAGGTGTGCCGCAGTGGAGTGTCGTAGAACCGTTGCTATTCACAATATACATAAATGACCTTGCGGATGACATCGGAAGTTCACTGAGGCTTTTGCGGATGATGCTGTGGTATATCGAGAGGTTGTAACAATGGAAAATTGTACTGAAATGCAGGAGGATCTGCAGCGAATTGACGCATGATGCAGGGAATGGCAATTGAATCTCAATGTAGACAAGTGCAGTGTGCTGCGAATACATAGAAAGAAAGATAGCTTATCATTTAGCTACAATATAGCAGGTCAGCAACTGGAAGCAGTTAATTCCATAAATTATTGGGAGTACGCATTAGGAGTGATTTAAAATGGAATGATCATACAAAGTTGATCGTCGGTAAAGCAGATGCCAGACTGAGATTCATTGGAAGAATCCTAAGGAAATGCAACCCGAAAACAAAGGAAGTAGGTTACAGTACGCTTGTTCGCCCACTGCTTGAATACTGCTCAGCAGTGTAGGGTCCGTACCAGATAGAGTTGATAGAAGAGATAGAGAAGATCCAACGGAGAGCAGCGCGCTTCGTTACAGGATCATTTAGTAATCGGGAAAGCGTTACAGAGATGATAGATAAACTCCAGTGGAAGACTCTGCAGGAGAGACGCTCAGTAGCTCGGTACGGGCTTTTGTTGAAGTTTCGAGAACATACCTTCACCGAGCAGTCAAGCAGTATATTGCTCCCTCCTGCGTATATCTCGCGAAGAGACCAGGAGCATAAAATCAGAGAGATTAGAGCCCACACAGAGGCATACCGACAATCCTTTCCACGAACAATACGAGACTGTAATAGAAGGGAGAACCGATAGAGGTACTCAAGGTACCCTCCGCCACACACCGTCAGGTGGCTTGCGGAGTGTGGATGTGGATGTGGATGTAGATGTAGAAGACTGAGTGCTGCTTGCCCCCCGTAACTGTATCGCACAATACACGGGAAGGGAAATTTCAAGTCCACAATGAAATTTTTACTATGCAGTGGATTGTGCGCTGGTATGAAACGTTATCTTATTTCCAAGTTTGACTTTCCTCATAATTTATTTTCTTTGAATATGCTGTCTTTTGTTAGATCTGCTGGTTCTATGTGATTTATACCTTTCCCTTCAACTAAGTTGAAAGGACCGAGTTCAAGTCACAGTCCGGCACACAGTTTTAGACTGCCAGGAAGTTTCAGGTTTCAAGTCACCTTATGTGCCTAAAAGAATGGTTTTATTTAAATGAAGCAATGCTATATCCGTTCCTGTAGATAGTTTCTCAGTAAATCTTTAACTTCTCGTATAGAAACTAAATACCATTGTTTTCGGATTCGAGCGTGCCCTCCCCTGAGCTCCTTAGATTTTGAGGAAACTACCCAATAATTTATTTATTTATTTATTTGCGCCTTATAGTCTGATGTCACAGCTATATAGAACTGGTTTTCTTTTCCTGTTGTCCTGGGTTATTCGGATACTTCGAAATTAAGTACAAGACAGCTCAAGGTTTCAGTAAAAAATGTAGTCACTGGCCAGTTAAAGTTTGTTGCATTTTAGGTCACACAATTCTATGTACCAAATGTAGCTAACATACCGAAATACTCCCCCCACCCCCCCCCTCCCCCCGCGCCACCCACTGCAAGGAGAGCTGTACCTCCTTCCAATTTCGAGTAAATACGTGACATACGAGGGTTGTCCAAAAAGTAAGTTCCGATCGGTCACGAAACGGACACCACAGTGAAAACCTGATGACCGTCGATCGCATCAACACGCTCTTTTCAGTTGTGAGCGCACTGTGAGCGGGTAGAGGTGCCTAGAACAACGATGTCTCCCGCCAAGTAGGAGGGCCCACTGAGAGGCTTCGCCTTAGTGAATGCAGCCCACGTAACACAACTACCACGCACTGCCTTCTTCATGGCAATTCTCAGCCACACTCTGCAGGGGCAGTGAAGACACTCCTGCAGCCTTTTCGATGGGAAGTGTTCGATCACTCACAACACTGCCCTAACTGGCTCGTCCTGAGTATCATCTTTGTTCACATGAAACGCTGGATACGAAGAAAACACTTGGGTGAAGGCTAGGCACTATAGACCAGCGTAGAGAATTGTCGGAAAGCACAGGCAGCCGCCTTCTATGACGATGGTGTTGGAAATTTGGTATAACGCTCCGACAAATGTCTAAGTCGGAGTTGCGACTATGTAGAGAAGTATCTGGAAAGTGTAGCTAACTTACGTAAATAAAATGTTTCTGATTTTCACTATAGTTTCCATTTAGCGACCGATCGGAACTTACTTTCTGGACTACCCTCGTATAGGAAGTGGTCCGCGACGAAACTGGCAGTCACGCATCATACACGAGGCTACTGCAGCCTGCTGTGTCTTGTCGCTTGTATCGCTCCTGTGGGGACACGAGTATCGCACGGATAACCGTCACATCATGAGACGTTTAGTGCAACGTGTCGGATCGCATATCGTATAGCCAGAGTGAGAACCGAGCCTAAGACTATGAAGCGATACGAAACAGGGCGACATGTCAAACTCTATTGTAGGGAAGACTTACGAGGGCGTGCTGGAAAGTAACGTCTCCGAATTTTTTATGTGAAAACTCTTACAACTTCTTAATTAAGACAAACGTTATTTTCTACATCTTTATTCTTCATGTCTACATGTTTATTTCTAAACCTAGTCATCCTGGCGACGAAGACATTTCGCGCAACGAGAGGACAGTTGGTTGATACCGTCACTGCAGAATGCTTGACTTCGACTGACCTCTTCAAATGGTTCAAATGGCTCTGAGCACTATGCGACTTAACTTCTGAGGTCATCAGTCGCCTAGAACTTAGAACTAATTAAACCTAACTAACCTAAGGACATCAGGATTCGACCGGGGCGGTCACTCGGCTCCAGACTGTAGCGCCTAGAACCGCACAGCCACACCGGCCGGCCGACTGACCTCAGATTGCACCGTTTCATCATTGTCAAAGTGAAGTCCTCGAAAGTCTTAAGTCTTATTTCAGTTTTAGAAACAGATGAAAATCGGATGGGGCCAAGTAGGGTCTGTATGGCGGATGAGCGATGAAGCAGAGAGCTCCACGTGTGGACGAAATCTTCTAATTCTAAACTCGACTGTAGTACGCTGTTTCTCACACACCGACATACTTATGTTGCATACTGCCGTATTACACGCTACAATTCAGAGTCCAATAGCGGCAGAGGTCTGCAAATGTGTACACAGGTAGAATAAAGATGTATAATGTTAATAACGCTTGTTTTGTTTAAAGAGTTTTACGATTTTTCACGTACAGTCTTCGGAGGCATTACTCTTCAGCTCGCCCTGGGAGATTTAAAATAGTTTTACTCTCCGTCTAGATAGCTATAATTTTTTTCTAATCGACCGTTTTCGGTTCACATGAACCATCGTCAGACGTGACTGTAAAACTGGTCCCCTTGATGTTGAGCGACAGTTAGAGCAACCAGTTGCGAATTTCTTGATGTAAGACAGTTTTGGTTGCAAATTCTTTTTATTGCCAGTGAAAAGTCGTAGGTTTGAATCCTGCCTCGGGCATGAATTTGTGTGATGTCCTTAGGTAAGTTAGGTTTAAGTAGTTCTAAGTTCTAGGGGACTGATGACCTCAGAAGTTAAGTCCCATAGTGCTCAGAGCCATTAGAATTTGAGCCAAAACTGCCATATTTCAAAAGACGTGATGATACTGGCTACAAGAGTAACCTGTCACCAAAACCTGCATGCTGCGCCAGAGGATTAGATGAAGGAAACCATCCTGTAAGTTACCGTATAAATTTTGTTGATACATGGTTCAGGTGAACAGAAACAGGTCATTTTTAAAAATTAAAGCAATCGATACGGGTAATATAAATCTGTTTGTCAAGCGATTTAGGATCTTGTCCGAGGACATTATGTCAACTTTTGCAGAGTAATATTTGTAGGAGAAGTTCTAGAAAAGTTTATTACGTCAGGAAAACTCGCATGCAAAACGCTAGTGCTCCATCGTTTGCAATCGTTGTCAAACGACGTCGGAGATGCGGTACTAGGGTCATGAAAGCTAGGTAAATTCCATACGAAAGGCTAACACAGACGTCGACGAACTTAATACGAGAATATCTGGTAGAAGGGCGGCATTCGCGTAGCGAAATCTGTTGAGTAAACTTAGGGGCTCAATGTTCGAGGAAGCCTGTGCAAGACATTCCGCTGCCGTCGTCGTAAATCTAGCATAGGGGTGATGAGAATAGGAAAAGAAAGATTATAATGCGAGCAGTGCAAACCACTAATGTTGGTACGAACACTGCACACTATTTACTTCGTAGTTCTGTATAAATACACGAACGTTTCTAGGCGCTTCAGTCCGGAACCGCGCTGCTGCTACGGTCGCAGGTTCGAATCCTGCCTCGGGCATGGATGTGTGTGATATCCTTAGGTTAGTTAGGTTTAAGTAGTTCTAAGTCTAGGGGACTGATGACCTCAGATATTAAGTCCCATAGTGCTTAGAGCCATTTGAACCATTTGTTTAAATACAGACGCTAATAGTAAAAGCTTTTGCGTGATTCCAGATGTTCAGGAGTTCTGTTTTGATATCATACAGCTGTTGCGCTGACCTGTCTGTGCCAACACAACAACCCTGTCTTCCCATGCAGCGTGGGGTAGCGGCGCGGTCTGAGGGCGCCTTGCCACGGTCCCCGCGGCGTCCACCGTCGGAGGTTCGAGTCCTCCCCCGGGCATGGGCGTGTGTGTTGTCCTTAGCGTAAGTTAGTTTAAGTTAGATAAAATAGTCTGTAAGCCTAGGGATCGATGACCTCAGCAGTTTGGTTTCATAGTAATTTACCACAAATTCCCAATTTTTCTCTCCCTATCCCTCTCTCACCCCCCCCCCTTCTCTCTCTCTCTCTCTCTCTCTCTCTCTCTCCCTCTCTCTCTCTCTCACACACACACACACACACACACACACACACACACACACACACTGTCTCTCTATCCTGTCCTGTAATGGAGTGTCGCAATGTACAGGGACCATGCATGACGATATTTGATTATTGCAGGTAGGGCTCTTGTTTCTGTGGCACTAAGTTCTCTCTGATGTCGCAACGTCTGTATCAGATTGACACCTCGCAGCATTTCACATGGTTCTGCATTGTGCCTCTGAGAAGGAGATTAGGAACCAGTTCAGCCTTGTGGGCCACTGTCAGATCCACCAGGCTGACGGTCGTTAAACTGTCTTGCACATTTAATGTGGTGTTAGCTCCGCCCCTTTGTGCAGCCAGGACTGTGTGCAATAAACACTACCAGCAAGTCTTCTGCGTAGCCGTTAATCCATTACTATATACGACTGGTAAATTGGTTTTGCATGGATCCACTTTATTTTGCGCCATTACTGTCCGTAGCTGTAGATTGTTTCAAAGTTTAGTTGCAGAACGTCTGGTCTGATTCCGTCTCCGCCCTTGCTGACTTAAACAATGGCTACATGTATTTCGCTGCACCGCGCCTCAGAACAGCTGCCGTTAAGTCGCCAATGATCCCGTGTAAAGAATACTGTTAGAAAGCGAATTAAAACTGTCGAGATTCTGATTGAGTTTTTGAGGAGAACAAACAGCTAAGATCATCAGCCTGCTATTCGCCCCCGTGTCAGAAGCAGTGTACCCATCCCGTTTACATATAGAGCAAATGCTTTGTTAAAGTGTGAGAAAGTGTTGTAAATATTTACGTAGCGTGTATCAGAAATGGAACATGGGAACCAGTCCAGTATTCATGTAGTCGGATGTGGGAAACCGCCTAAAAACCACATCCACGCTGGACGGTACACCGACCCCTCGTCGTTAATCTGCAGAGTGGATTGGAACTGGGCCGGCGAACCTTCCCGTCTCAGATGCGGTCGCGTTAACACGTGCGGCTAACCGGGCGAGTAAATATCAACAGGCTTTCTTTTCATAAGTGCTGCTGACGGCAGACCACGTTAAATATGGTGGTAATATGAAACGAATTAACCCAGCGATGCTGCCCAAAAGGGAAGAGAGAAAACAGTAAGTTCTGTTTTGGTACTAACTTATCGCCACGCAAATTGCAAAGACATCTGGTGAAATAAAAGCGACAGGTAAAAGTCGAATCACAACCTACAATGATTTTGTCAGTCTTCCAACGTCAGGCATTATATGAAAGCCCTAAGAATAATTCACACAGAAGGGTAAATTCTGGAGTGAGCAGTTCGCATTATCTCTGTTTCCAGGTGAATATCAATGGTCGTTTTCATTGATATACTCCAGCCCCCTACATAAATATTTCAGATCTGGTTTCCACAATAAATATATTTCTATCATTTGCAGTAAACACGAGACTGATATGGGCTTTTATTGTACTTCTTAAAAGAGAAATTTTTTGAGACTTAGCGTCTGAAGTACATCAGTATTTGGAATCGAATCGTAGACTGTGGAAACAAGACACAAAAGAATCGAAAAGTTTGAGAAGTGTTTTTACAGAAGGATGCTCTAAATGAAATGAACTGATGTGATAAAACATGAGCATCCTGATGATGAAAACAATACAGCTAAAATATAACTCAAAGAAAAAGGAACCTCAGGATATAACACCCGCCCAATTAGCCCTCTCCTTGCCAGTGTCAAAGTGCGAAAATGTAACTGTTGGGGGAGACACAAATATAAAACAGTATTCTCGCTCTGGACAGAATTTTAGGAGACTGATTCACTCCAACGATCTACATCTACATCATACTCAGAAAGCTACCAAATGGTGAGTAGCAGAGGATGGTTCTGGTACCCTCAGCTGATCACCCCATTCCCTGTTCCACTTGCGTATGGCGCATGGAAAGAATGATTGTAGGTAAGCCTCTGTATTAGTTCCAATGTGTCGAATTTTCTCCTCGTGGCCTTCTCGCGAGATGTACGAGTGTGTGGCGGGAAGTAATAAGTTGTTCGACTCTTCCCAGAAAGCGCTCTCTCTAAATTTGAGTAATAAGCATCTCCCTGACTCACAACGAGTCTCCTGTAACGGCCCCCATTGGAGTAACGCTCTCGCGCGAAATCAACGATTCCGTGACGAAACGAGCCGCTCTTCACTGGATCTTCTCTCTCTCTCTCTCTCTCTCTCTCTCTCTCTCTCTCTCTCTCTCTCTCTCTTCTATCAGCCCTATCTGGTAAGGATCCCAGACTGATGAACAATGCTCACGAATCGGTAACCGGCCGTTGTGGCCGAGCGGTTCTAGGCGCTTCATTCTGAAACCGCGCGACCGCTACGTTCGCAGGTTCGAATCCTGCCTCGGGTATAGATGTGTGTGATGTCCTTAGGTTAGTTAGGTTTAAGTAGTTCTAAGTTCTAGGGGACTGATGACCTCAGATGTTAAGCCCCATAGTGCTCAGAGCCATTTAAACGAATCAGTCGAAGATGCGTATAGTAAGCCACTGCTTACGTGGATGAGTTACATTTCCTTAAGTTTCTTCTTACGTTTCTCAGCCTAGGAATTGCTTTTTCTACTATTTATTTTATGTGGTGATTCCACTTACGCTCGCTCCGGATTTTTATAGTTACTCCTAGAAACTTCACGGCAGATACTGTTTCCAGCAGTTTGTCATCAATAGTGTGGTCGTGCAGCAGTGGATTTCTTTTGTTATTTATGCGTAATATGTTACATTTATTTACGTTCAGGATCAACCGCCAGAGCCTACGCCATTCATCAATCCTCTGTAAGTCACGACGATATGAGTATTATACCTGTGGGTCCAAATCAGGGCACGTCACATAACCACACCCTTATAGATTTAATAGCAAGAGAGAACGAAGAGGACAAGTAAGGTGGTACTCGTAACTCACACCAGTTACAATTTACTTCAGGTCTTTCTGCTCAACACGTCATACTCGTAATGCACCCTAATGTAGACCACTAGAGAAAAAATTCATCTAATGGTCTATAGAAACTTAATACGAGGTAACCAATGTTGCCCTGAGAAAGGCCTGTTCATATTTATCGTAACACGATATAACCAACGAGCCGACATAAGACGGTAGTCCGGGAATTAAGTAGCTGATTTATGACATTGTATAACAATGATCCTAAACGTTACGTTTGAAGTGAAGATAGCTGTTGCTGAATGGCTGACGAAATAACCATACCAGATAATTAACAAATTTATTTTGCACGTAGAAGATGCAAGCAAAATCCAATTCCTGAACTAAAGGAAGTAATACTGGAGCCTCCGAAACAAGTGAAACCACACGTACGCAACGCCCAACTCAGGCACGCCCAGTCTCTTCTAGATAACGCATCGAACGATGCAGCAGTGTGAAAAAACTGCACAGCTTAGGAATAGGAAAAGTAGTATCTAATACTGTTGTTCAAGTGTCTGCAGACGAATCAAATGATATTTTTCTAAGCAGCAGTCACTGCTCCACTTGGGATGACTTATCAGCCACCAGCTAGGAACCTTTCCGACAAAAAGAGTTTTTCTTAAAGCACGTTTCTAAACACACAGCACGAAAAACAGTCTTACAATTTCTACTGAGGCAATAGTTATGATGGAGCAGGAATACGTATCATTAAAAATGTTGTAGATAGTATTATTCCACTTCTCACGGACATCTTTCATCTCTCTCTTGCTGGTGGTACATATCCTACAAACCTGAAGCAAAGTTTAATTCAACAAATACCCAAGAAAGATAACCCAAAGCCACCAAGTCACTATAAGCCATTCAGAGTATTATCCACAGTATCTTAAGTCTCAGAGTACGTTTTTCATGAATAGCTGACGGATTGCCTCAGTATATATAACATCCACGATAAATGTCACTCAGTTTTCCAAAAACGTGTAGGTGACGACACCATAAGTACCATGGACACTCGTGAAACTGCCTTTCTCAGACTGTTTGTTTAATAGGAAGGCTTTCGATAATGAGGATTAGAGTATATTATTTACTAAAATAAAACAGCCGAATTTCTTAAACAGAGCAATACTGTGGTTCGACAGCTATCTCAAATACAGTGGTCGATATGTTATCTGTGGGCCGTAGAAGTTATACAAACTTGTGCTCTCTGGAGTCCCTCAGGGTTCTGCCCTTGGTCTGTGGTTTTTCTCACTATACATATATGATATCTTCACAGGATTCATTCTTGTAACTACCACTTGTACACTCACGATATCCAGTTGTACATAAGTGCCAGCCCTCATAATAGTGTTGCTGCCATATTATGTACCTGATATGAATGATGATCGGTCAGTATCGCCTTGGTCGCAAAAAGTGGAGCTTAAATTGGTTATTCTCACATCTCACAGAAATAAATAAATGTGACATACTGCGCATACATAGAAAAGGAAGCTCGCTATAATACAACTGCAGTATTTAAAACTAATTGCTGGAAACAGTAACTATCGTAAAATATCTAGGAGGATCTATCCGGAGAGATCTTAATTCATCCACTAATGAAGTGGCTTACAGAAATGTTCACGTGGCGCCTCTTTTCCAGTCGCTAAATAATATGAGAAAGATTCTCATTTTTTCAAATTATTTTACATACATACGACTGAAATAAATGTAGCTTACAGTGTTAATAATGTATGTAAAGGGTCATGTTTATTTAAGAATAAGCGTACAGCATGGAGCTAGCGCTCCTAGTTTGTTTCATGTTTTACTAAACATGCTTTTACACGACAATGTGCAGTCCATTACCATTACATTATCTTATCTGACTTGATGTTGAGACTGCCACTGCGACTTCGGCCTTTGTTCTGATTAATGTAAGTTTAAGATATGACTGAAGTAATAATTATTGTAATGATTCAACAAACCTTCCTTACGTCAATTCCTACCCTTATTATCTTGCAGTATCTAAAGTTAAACGTGGTCACTATAATTGTACTAGGGGATGCTAGTGTGGTTTTGCATAGCGTTATTACATTATTTCCAGCTTTAATACTCATTATTAGCATTTTTCGTTTAATAGGACCTCCAGAGAGTTTATTTGAATCATTAAGTTACACGATGTAGATTATTTATTCAGTAAATACGTTTTAAACGCAATCACACTAGGCGAACATAGCCAGTGACTTTTACTTGAGCAGAAATTAGTCTAGTTTTCTAAAGAGGAAAATTATTTAATCCTAATACGAGGGAAAAGTAAACTATTTGCGCGCAGTGTTTACCCATAATTCAAGGAAGCGCAGAGATATTGTTTAACAGTGCCTCACATTTCTGTCTGTTGGGTCGACTTTATAGCTGACGCTCATGGAACATTAATACACCCGGAAAAGAAAGGTTACATAGTCTAGAGGTCAGTTATACTCAAAAAACTCTAGTGGCAGACGCTACAAGAGAGGTTTCAGGATAGAAATTTCGAGAGAGAAGAATCAGACAACATATTAGTTCCTCCTACATAGTCTCACAACATTACCACAACGAGAAAATCAGAGTTATTAGTCCTAATACAGAGGCTTACCGACAATCATTCGTCCCGCGCGCCATTCGCGAATTCGTCAAGGAACGGGAAACTCAGTAAGTGGTGTCAGAAGTGCCCTCCGCCACAGACCGCCGGGTGTCTTGCGAAGTATTGATATAGTTGTAGAAATTCGATTAATGCATATTTTCATATCATGAATTTCTCAGTGGTGTCCAATTACCATTCCAAAACACGGTGAAACGCCTTGGCATCATCTTGGATGAGCTAGTGGCAGACGCTAAAAGAGACGTTTCAGGATAGAAATTTCGAGAGAGAAGACTCAGACAACATACACTCCTGGAAATTGAAATAAGAACACCGTGAATTCATTGTCCCAGGAAGGGGAAACTTTATTGACACATTCCTGGGGTCAGATACATCACATGATCACACTGACAGAACCACAGGCACATAGACACAGGCAACAGAGCATGCACAATGTCGGCACTAGTACAGTGTATATCCACCTTTCGCAGCAATGCAGGCTGCTATTCTCCCATGGAGACGATCGTAGAGATGCTGGATGTAGTTCTGTGGAACGGCTTGCCATGCCACTTCCACCTGGCGCCTCAGTTGGACCAGCGTTCGTGCTGGACGTGCAGACCGCGTGAGACGACGCTTCATCCAGTCCCAAACATGCTCAATGGGGGACAGATCCGGAGATCTTGCTGGCCAGGGTAGTTGACTTACACCTTCTAGAGCACGTTGGGTGGCACGGGATACATGCGGACGTGCATTGTCCTGTTGGAACAGCAAGTTCCCTTGCCGGTCTAGGAATGGTAGAACGATGGGTTCGATGACGGTTTGGATGTACCGTGCACTATTCAGTGTCCCCTAGACGATCACCAGTGGTGTACGGCCAGTGTAGGAGATCGCTCCCCACACCATGATGCCGGGTGTTGGCCCTGTGTGCCTTGGTCGTATGCAGTCCTGATTGTGGCGCTCACCTGCACGGCGCCAAACACGCATACGACCATCATTGGCACCAAGGCAGAAGCGACTCTCATCGCTGAAGACGACACGCCTGTCGCGACACCACTGGAGGCGGGCTGCACGATGTTGGGGCGTGAGCGGAAGACGGCCTAACGGTGTGCGGGACCGTAGCCCAGCTTCATGAAGACGGTTGCGAATGGTCCTCGCCGATACCCCAGGAGCAACAGTGTCCCTAATTTGCTGGGAAGTGGCGGTGCGGTCACCTACGGCACTGCGTAGGATCCTACGGTCTTGGCGTGCATCCGTGCGTCGCTGCGGTCCGGTCCCAGGTCGACGGGCACGTGCACCTTCCGCCGACCACTGGCGACAACATCGATGTACTGTGGAGACCTCACGCCCCACGTGTTGAGCAATTCAGCGGTACGTCCACCCGGCCTCCCGCATGCCCACTATACGCCCTCGCTCAAAGTCCGTCAACTGCACATACGGTTCACGTCCACGCTGTCGCGGCATGCTACCAGTGTTAAAGACTGCGATGGAGCTCCGTATGCCACGGCAAACTGGCTGACACTGACGGCGGCGGTGCACAAATGCTGCGCAGCTAGCGCCATTCGACGGCCAACACCGCGGTTCCTGGTGTGTCCGCTGTGCCGTGCGTGTGATCATTGCTTGTACAGCCCTCTCGCAGTGTCCGGAGCAAGTATGGTGGGTCTGACACACCGGTGTCAATGTGTTCTTTTTTCCATTTCCAGGAGTGTATTAGTTCCTCCTACATAGTCTCACAACATTACCACAACGAGAAAATCAGAGTTATTAGTCCTAATACAGAGGCTTACCGACAATCATTCGTCCCGCGCGCCATTCGCGAATTCGTCAAGGAACGGGAAACTCAGTAAGGGGTGCCAGAAGTGTCCTCCGCCACAGACCGCCGGGTGTCTTGCGAAGTATTGATATAGTTGTAGAAATTCGATTAATGCATATTTTCATATCATGAATTTCTCAGTGGTGTCCAATTACCATTCCAAAACACGGTGAAACGCCTTGGCATCATCTTGGATGAGCAACTACTTTGGGAAGAACAAACTATTAAAGTTTTCAGGAAACCCCTTCATTTCCTACATATAATCCAAAGATATAGAAAAATATTTCCATCTGAAATCAAACGAAAATTCGTCCAGTCTTCAGTCCTGCCAATCTTCACTGCTGTGACGTAGTTCAACACGGCGTAAATAACGAAGAGTCCAGAAGATTCGAGCTAGCGATGAATGCTGAATGCGTGCAACATTCGTCTGATCATATCAGTCCTTCCTAAACTCAATTATAGCTTGGATGCTATCGAGTAGGTCAAGCGATTTCCCCACGCTCAGTTTACTTCATCGGTTTTTCAGTCCCTCGTGCCTTCAGTACCTCTCCTCACATCTCAAACGCCTAACAACATTCCACAATCGAAATGCCAGATCGGACACGTCCAGTAACTTTGCTGTACCATTTGCACAAAACTAAATATTTCTCTGCCTCCTTCCCCATTTAAGCAGTACGATTATGGAACAAATTACTCTATAACCTGCGTCTTATCCGAAACCACTCTGCATTCAAGAGGAGATTGAGGTTTTTATATCGACGCAGCTTCCCTCACTACGCTTTCCTCATCCATTTGGTTGCTTCTTTCAACCGCAACTGCTAACCATACGCTATAATTATTCGCTCTTTCTCTGACCAGCCAACTTCGTCTCTACGTTAACTCTTTCTGTACTACTGTCATACGTTTCTGTTTACTGTGACTATCCGCATTCGACAAGAATGTATTGAGGAAATTGTTTAATGTTAATAACATTGATATATCTTATGTTCTACATATTTATTGTAAGTATATTGCCATTTTTATTATATTCTGTTCATGTACTATGCAACTGTAATGTTTACTCACTAAACGAGGGTGATTAGCTGCAGGAAAGGGCATGACTGCCTTAACTTGCCACTTGAAATGAATGAATAAATAAATAAAAATAAATGAAAGGAGCCTCAAAGGACAAAAATTGTATTGGAACATAGAAGTCAGATTATATTTATTTACTTAATTAATAACTTATTTATTTATTTATTGGTTCTTTATCCTGATCGTATAAGGACCTTAGGGCCCTCGTTACATCTCACCAGGAATAACGCATACAAAGATATTATAAAAACATCCACACTAATTATAGCCTCAATAATAACAACACTAATAATAATAATTATTATTATTATTAATATTATTGTAACTGACACTAACAATAGTAATAATAATAATAATAAAGGACATTAAGAATGATACGAATTAGTTCAGCACATTTGAATCCATGTTTCGTGTTATAAAAGCGGAAGGGCTAAAGAAAGAGGGTTTACAGTGACAGTGGCTGTTATGAAAGGACAGAATTCCAATAAAGAAATCTGAAGACATGCGAAAGGGAAAAGTTGTGTCATATGGGTGACTGACGAGAATGATCGGCAGGCTAGTATATGGGAGGGATTTCTACTCTAATATTTCGAGGAAGATTGTTCCACAGTAAGGTTCTGGATATAGAAAATAATTTAGAAAGCATGACAGTCTTATGTGTTTGCAAAGACAGTATTTTACTAAGTTGAGAACATGTATTTCTACTGTGTTCATCAGACAGACGACAAATAATTGGTATATTGTGTGTAAGTGCTAATCTAACTGAAAGAGACGGCACAACAGCTGAAGTCATGACGGGCAACTCAAGCCGATCGGAAGATCGATTTTTATGTGTGGGAAGGCGTAGGCGGAAGGAGGCGGGCAGGAAGAGAAAGAGGGAGAGAGATATGCGTAAGATGATAAACGGTGTAAAAGAGCTAACTACTAACCTAGAAAACTCAGTAACTGAATTACAGTACAATGAAACGTAACTAGACACTGAAAAGCAAATTATTACCACAGATAATGATAGGAAATAAGAACAACAGTTTGTTGACGTACAAACATCAATCCTATGTGGCATGTTAGCGAAATAGACACGGCGACTGTGCTGTAGACACGGATCTATCCTTAACTGAATGTAACCAATTAAAACAATGTTTCCGGGCTTGAAAGCATATACCTGTTCTTCGTCGCGCACTGTGCCAGAGGAAATTGCCTCATTACACTAGATGTCGTACTACCCCGGACTTCTCCGTCGTAGCAGAGCAGCGCAGCATAAACCATATTCCACACAGAGTAAGAGAACTCATTCTTACTCTGTTATTTTACTGCCAAACAGTTTTGAACTAGTAGCAGACGAATAAACCTACACCCGAGGGAGCTGAACTTGCGCAAACATTAAAGTAGTTCCTATTTCAACTGTAAGAGGATTCCCTCGAAGATGCCCGCCGCTTTAACAGCCACGATATGCAAATAAGATACCATCACGTTATCAAAAGAGCTTTACATAAATTACAGGCCCAGGAAATTGCACCTCACAGACTGCCAAAAAAAAATCACATGAGCTACCAAGAATAGCTGTTGCCATAATTCGACGGGGTAGTATTAAAAGTTGTGTGTAGCATCTTTTCTTGTCAGTCAATTCTGTTTGCTTTAAATGTCAGTCAGTTCTGTTTGCTTTAACCAAGTGGCAGAGAAATTAAATGAATGATTGTTAACATAAATTCTGTTCTTATTTACAAATGGAACAAAGGCTCGGGAATAAAATGACGTCATTAATTCGGTCACTGTGTAATGGGACGCGAAATTAAAGCGTCACCCATCCCCAAGGATCAGCTCAGTTTGCAGGTAAATATAAGTTTAATTTAGTGTTTTGTTTATGTATTTGTAATATTTTGTTATGTTTGTAAAATATTTAAAGTTTTGTATTTTTGTTTGTATGTTTCATGTTTGGGGAGAGCAGCGCAACTCGCGGAAACAGCATCTTCATTGCCGGAACCAGAAAAAAAATTGCTGGCCACTAGACGTCGCGGGTCAACGGCCAAAGAGCAGCAGAAGATCCTGTGACCGGGTTGTTGCGTCGAACCTCCAGCATTCAAATAAATAAAAATTTGTAATCTTCCATTGTAATGACGTAACAGAATGTTTAGTTCATGTTGTATTTTGTTCAGTTCTGTTTTGTCGAGTCTGATGTTCACATCTGTATGTAGCATATACGAAGACAATAAAACAGTGTATGCTCTAAAGCTCAAATACGTGTTCGAGAATTATTTCTGAAGAGTTATATTAAGGAATAATTATTACTACATTTTTCCAAGATATTAATTTCCAGAAGAGTTTGATTTCGGTTTTTTGAATCTTAAAGGTTTTACAGTCTGATTTTAATATGGGAAAAATTAGATAACTTGCAAGAATATAATTTCCTAGAAGGAACAAACGACATCTAAATTTCAAAAGTTTGCGCAAACCATTTGGACTGAGTGACGTAATTTTGCACAAACGACTCAACTGAAGGTGTTTTAATTGCAGTTTCGTTCAAGAATCTTTTATAGATAACTTTAAAAGAATTTAAATAATTGTTTTGAAGTGTTTTGTAAACGACGTAGATTATGAAGTCTGCACATGGTCATATTTCAAACAAAAATCATTGAGTCATACGCGTCGTTACACTGGTTACCGTTCGACTTACAAAACTACGAGAGCTGCTCGGAAAGTAAGTTCCGATCGGTCGCGAAATGGAAACTACTATGAAAATCAAAAATGTTTTATTTGCAATAGTTAGCATCTCCCTACAGCTACTTCTCTACATAGTTGCCGGTCCGACTCAGACATTTGTCGAAACGTTGTACCAACTTTCCAATGCCCTTGTCATAGAAGGCAGCCGCCTGTGCATCGCGCCAGTTCTCTGCGCTCGTGTACAGATCGTTGTCTGCGTCAAATGTTGTCTTCATAGCCAGCGGTTCATGTGAGCAGAGATGAAACTCAGGACGAGCCAATTAGGGGCTGTGTTGTGTGTGTTCAAACACCTCCAATCGAAAACGCCGCTGGAGCACTGTCATGAAGAACGAAACGCGTGACAGTTATGTTATGTGGTCTGCATGACATCATGCAAAATCTCTCACCAAGCCCTCATGCTAAGCGGGAAACACTGTTTTCTAGGCATCTTTACATGCTCACTGTGCTTTCTGAATTGAAAATAGCGACGTGTCGCAATCGACGGGCATACTAGAGACATTACCCAACACATCTGCGCAACACTTCATCGGATTTTTGCGATGATTTCCATTTTGGGACCAATTGGACCTCTCTTTCCCAATAGCCCTCATACATTCAGTTTTATGACTTACTGGTGTTCACAGCGACAATGGGTTGGTGCAGCAACCGAATGAATTTACATACTGAATCAGTATTTCAGTAAAACTGACATTAAGAGAGTATTCCATATCAGTAACCAATAACTGCATATACTGCAAATATAACGTAAAGAATTGTATAAATATCGATAAAAACCGTAATATTTCTCCAGTGTTTTGGGCTACGCCAATTCCTAAACAGAACAAAGAACATCAGTTTCGATGAATGTCACTTCAACTGGTTAATAACCTGTAAGTGGTAGTATGCAAGAATGCACATCCCCACAATATTCGTACTTGTGTACTGTGGTGGCTATAGCCACTAAGTTGTCCCAGAAACCTACAGGCAAAAGGCAAGAGTGAGTTTCCTTGTCTGAATACTATAGCGGTAGTCTGAATACGACTACTGCTACAGTAACAGAGGCTGTGATGATCTGTATGGCTTTGCTTATAACTACAGTAGATATCCTTTACCGGTACTATTCATATGGTTCGTACATAAAGTCAGAGACATAACTGCTTTCTCTCTGCTTGTTGTCAACAGTAAGCAGCAGCAACGAACTGAGGACATCAAGCCGTTCACTAGATGAACAGAAGGCGCTCCAGAAGCAGACCCGAAGACCGTATATTCAACAAATTCGCCGGGAATGTCTGAAGTGACATAATTTGAAATTACCTTAAAATCTCTTCTAAATGGCTCAAATGGCTCTGAGTACTATGCGACTTAACATCTGAGATCATCAGTCCCCTAGAACTTAGAACTACTTAAACCTAACTAACCTAAGGACACCACACACATCCACGCCCGAGGCAGGATTCGAACCTACGACCGTAGCAGTTGCGAGGTTCCAGACTGAAGCGCCTAGAACCGTTCGGCCACTCCGGCCGGCGAGCTTTACATGCTAAAAAGAAATTACCTGGTAATGGATCCGTTTCGCCTTATGGACTCTTAGGAGTTACAAATTTAATATTACTTTAGTTCACTAGATGAGTGCAGTTCCTGTCGCATTTTAACCTGAGATAGTAAAGGAACTCTATGCACGTACAAATTGTGTAAAAAAATTTTGCTGTGTGTTTTGTGAGCTTGACTGTTTATCTGCTAAGTTTACGAAACGGAGATGGAGACGTAACCGCCATTTACCCAGACGGATGTGGGATTGTATCCTTAAATCATATGTACCAGAGAAAATTCGCAGTTAATCGGGGGCGCCGGCCGCGGTGGTCTCGCGGTTCTAGGCGCTCAGTCCGGAACCGCGCGACTGCTACGGTCGCAGGTTCGAATCCTGCCTCGGGCATGGATGTGTGTGATGTCCTTAGGTTAGTTAGGTTTAGGGGACTGATGACCACAGATGTTAAGTCCCATAGTGCTCAGAGCCATTTAATCGGGGGCGCGGATATGAATTTGTCTTATAGTGCCTCTTTGTCACAAGCCAGCAATCAACATGCAATGGTCTATGAGCAGATCCGATAAAAGAATAGTGCGAGGCATATATTTCAAACAATGAAACGCCTAACCAGTGGTACACAGGAAGGAGAATTGGATTACTGATTTACGAATTAATTCAGGCGGCGGGAATTACATACGTGTGAGATTGGAGTGTAGTGAAATGACAGCACAGATGTCACCGTTGCTCCATGTCAATTAGTTGCATGTAGCATTAAGTCAGGTTCCTCAATAACTGATCGCTAATGAACGCTCTGTGACCTGTGACGTTAATGCGCCGCTGACGTCGCGGCGTGACCCACGCTAACTTGTTAGGTGATCGAGTGCGACAAACGGCGGTACTAACAGGTGATGCAGCGCGGCAACTACGGAGCAGTCAGTGGGATGTGACAGCCGTCAGCGCGACTAATTGATAGCGACACAGCCACCCACTGACCCTATCCCTCCCTCAACCCTCGTTACCGTCAACGCGGCTGTGTCGCGCACCCGTCGCCTCCGACCGTACATCCTACGTACTACACGTCCTGATCTCTCCTCATGTGAGGTTGTCAGCTGGCGCATTATGTAGCACTACGTACCGAAATAGAGCCACTACGCAACCGTTCGGTCGAAACCAATCTTCTGCTTAGGCAGCCACAAAGTTAGCACGGCCAATGATTCATAACACCCTTCAAAAAATTTTGTACGGCGAGGTTTTAGGCCACGTATATAATGATGACTATGGCGTGTTATGGGCCTTTCAGTATTTTTCAATCTGGTGACACGAACCATTGCGCTAAAGTGTAGAAGCTAACACACTTTTCGAGCCTCAGTGTACATTCACGTTTAGCTCGATGGCTGGTTTCATGCAGCAACCTACACACTATTTTTCATTTAAAATTGCTTCACAGCTGACGTCTGTCACTTGGCGCTACGGTGTTGCCACATCGGCCGCCGCCTACTGCCCGGTTATAGGTAATATACAAACACGGCAAGTCGCTTCAGAAATGCTGTTAATGTGTAACGCCGAGCAGTGTTACGAGGGTCACTCCAAAAGAAATGCACACTTTTTTTTTAAATCCATCTTTTGTTCTACATTTTTGAAAGTTTTACAGTGTGTAGATACATCCTTTAGGAACAATATTTTCATTTCTCCACATATTTTCCATTCCTCTCAACTGCCTTATGCCATCTTGGAACCAGCGCGTGTACACCCGCACGGTAAAATTCTGGACCAACGTGTTGGAGCCACTGTTTGGCAGCGTCCACAAGGCAGTCATCATCTTCAAACCCTGTTCCACGAAGAGAGTCTTTCAGTTTCCCAAAGAGATGATAGTCACATGGAGCCAGGTCAGGACTGTATGGGGGGTGTTTCAGTGTTGTCCTCCCGAGTTTTGTGATTGCTTCCATGGTTTTTTGACTGACATGCGGCCGTACATTATCGTCCAACAGCAAAACATCCTGCTTTAGCCGATGTTGAAGTTTCTTCAGTGTCGTCACATATGCGTCTGTCAGCAGTCACCAGTTCGTTAACTCTCTGCACAACGTCTGGAGTGTGTGCAGTACGAGGCCTGCCGCTGCGAGGACAATCCTCAATATAGCTTTCATCACGTAACCTGCTTGCCCACCGACTAAATGTACTGCGATCGACAGCAGCATCTCCATACACCTTTTTCAACCTCTTGTGGATGCTTCCCACCGTCTCGTTTTCACAGCACAAGAATTCTATGACAGCGCGTTGCTTCTGACGAAAGTCAAGTGTAGCAGCCACCTTGAAGACATGCTGTGACGGCGCCACTCATGGGAACACGTCGAACCAAAAAGTTTGAAAAGAAGTGGGAAGGATGCATCTACACACTATAAAACTTATGCACATGCAGAATGAAAACTGTATTTTTACAGAAATAGTGTCCATTTCTTTGGGAGTGACCCTCGTAGAAGCGGCCGCCGCAAGGTATGTCGGATATGCGAGATGCTCTGTTGACAGCTGTTTTTAAGAGACCAGTGACTGAATTACGACATGAGATGCGTTTTGTAGCCCAGAATTTAAACTCATGTCATAAGCTAATTACAACCTAGTGATGTGTAATGTATCCGAGAAAGTGGTGATCAACAGTCTGTGGCAGAAATAAACTCACGATCACTTTGTTCACGGCTGTTAAAACCAACCTCTACGAACAAACTCAACACAGAAAAAGTTTCAGCGCTAAAAGCAAACCGTAAATTCTTGCTATAACTGGTAACCTGAAACTTTCCTGTCCCTGGCTACGCGAGCTGCCGCGTTACCAACCGATGAGCAGTGGTCGTCCGCACTTGGTTGCACATTATCAGACGACACAAGCGAATTCCAGACGAATAAAGACCGACAGGTAGAAAAATAAGAGCAAATAAAAAAGTTAATACGATGATGCAAATGATGTGGCAAAGAATTAGAAACAAAAAAATACATTTAAATCAATCAACTGAATAAAAACGATAATCAAACCTGTTTTGATTACATTTAGAAATAGAAAAAAATTCGCGACGTTTGACGACGTTGGAATCCACGACCTTCAGCACGGCGGATTAATACGCTAACCATTGTGCTAAAGTACAACACAGGCAATTTGTTACATGACGAATTGCAAGCCTTCAAAAACTCGATTATCTAATGTAAAACGATCTCTGTTATTATGATAACTGCGTATGTGACGCCGAATTGCCTCTTGTGCGGAAGTATCCAGCAGTGTTTAGTTAGTGCTGCGTATGAAATGTGTGTATAACATTAGCATCATTACGTGAGTGTGTTGTTTTTGGTGTGGTTATCATGTACGACGGAATACGTATAAAAGTGCCAGGTCCATGGTTCTGGATCCAAAAACATCCAGAAAGAATGCTGGAGAAGGAACTGGAAGTGAACTGACCAATTGTTGTTGCAGTTTGGGAACGACGAACGGTTCAGACGTGACGTTGAGCGCTCCGATGGAGGAAACCAGCTCCAAAGCATGAAGTGTGAACCATCATGTAATTTTAACCAGACTATAGTATATCCAGTCTCGCCGTTTCTGAATAATTACTGCAGCCGACATCTACTTGCAACCGCGTGTTGTAGTCAATTTGTAACCTCCACACTTGCTTCATTACCAAAGTGACTATTCCTTGGTGCCTTAGTATTTGTCATCAAGCAAAGCCTTATGCTGTGGACTCAAGCTGTACCATTCCACTCTTTTCTCCACTATTCTGACCACTACACGTATATTAGTAGTTCGACCCACCCAGCAAATCGCCTAACTCTTCTGTAGCACCTTATTTCAACAGCTCCGCCGGCCGCTGTGGCCGAGCGGTTCTAGGCGCTTCAGTCCGGAACTGCGCTGCTGCTACGGTCGCAGGTTAGAATCCTGCCTCGGGCATGCATGTGTGTGATGTCCTTGGGTTAGTTAGATTTAAGTAGTTCTAAGTCTAGGGGGCTGATGACTTCAGGTGGTAAGTCCCATACTACTCAGAGCCATTTGAACCATCAAATGCTCCTTTGGCCCGTTCCCCCATGTTTAAACCAACCAACTAACTAACCAACCAAATCTCCTACTCTCTTCTTTTCTGTACTGGTTGTCATCCCAGTTTCACTCCTATATAAGGCTACGATCCAGACAAATACTTTCAGAAAAGACTGACTGACGCTTTAGTTTATGTTCGAGGTCAGCATACTTCTCGTTTTTAGTAAAAGTTTTCTAGATATTGTCGATATGCAAATTATAGCCTCTTTATTTCTGCCGTTGTCGCTAATATTCTTGCAAAAATCGTCTAGTACTTTTAGTGTCTCATTTCCTAACGTAATTCCGTAGATGTGTCATTTATTCCACTACACTCTATTACCTTCATTTTTCTTCTGTTGATTTTCATCTTGTAACCTCGTTTCATACATCCAATCCATTTAAGTGATATTTCAAGTTCTTTATTGTTTCTGTAGACTATCAAATTCACCCTCAATCCATAAGGATTTATTTTTTCTATCTGAAATTTAATTCCTTTACCAAATCTTGATTTCCTTTCTGCCCGGCTCCATGTACAGACTGAAAAACACGGGGAATAGGTCGAAACCTTATCTCTTTTTCTTCTCAAATTCTGCCTCCCTTACATGTCCTTCGACTCTTGTAACACGCGTCTATTTGCTGTATAAGCTGTAGACAACTTATTTTATACATAATAGCTTTGGACTTTGAATGACTATAAGTCAACATCTACAAAAATATTATTTCATTTTATCCACTAAAAAAAAATGCGAGTTTAAATACTTCGACAGTAGAATCAACGTCCCCGTTTCTAGTAAACTAAAGCTTTGTTCGTAGGAGCTATTTTATTTAAACTACACGCGATGCATTTCGGGAAGTTATGTGCCTACCATTTCAGAGTTTAGCTCCTGCTATCTCTCGCCCCACCGCCATAATGTTTCATTTTCTATATATTTATCTCATGATTTAAATCCATTTTTCCTTTTCGTCTTATGTAATAGCCTATCGTCCTGCGATAGCATTTCCAGAATGCGTTCACTCTATAAAACTGCCAGCTCTGCGTTCACTCTATAAAACTGCCAGCTCTCATTGGGTGAAGTGATCTCAAAAGTACGGTGTCCCTTTCTTTGCTACGATTCCAACTGATGGAATGTTCTATTATCGCTCTCTTCATTTATGGGTCTCTGTTAAACCTATTGTTTTTATATTCCACTACAGTTTTTCTTTAGCTCGGTAAATTACGCAGCACTTTGTCTTTAAGGTACTCTTAATTCTCTGCTCCTCATAAGGAACTGCAGAGTGAATAGGAAACTTCCTATGCGTGTCTTTGCTGATCTCTTTGTAGACAAGGCTATAATAGATTCAAGAGTGAAAGGGGAAAGGATGTAATCTTCGTGAAATAACAAAAGAGTATGTGAATGGATTATGATTCTGTACTGAGCTCCTGTAATTTTTATTCGGTCTACTATTAAATCTTGTACCGTGAACGACAGCGTCATAACTTCGTGGTTGTTCTAAAGCTGTAAAAAGAACTGACTGTAAAGTGTAACGTGTCGTGACGCTGTCGTAGAATGACTCGTAAGGGGATATTGTCTTCGGACTTGCACGTCGCAGTGTACAGGAAACGTTATCGGATATAAACATAGAACGCGTTTACAAACACTGCCGCACTGATCTGATCCCTGAGTAAATAATACTGTACGGTGCATTTAAAGGCGTCATAGCAGCATGTCTGCAGACAGCTAGCGGTGCCAGAGGCGCGCGTAAGGGTGGGCGAGTCAGCAGTCCGACTTGGAGCCCGGCGCCGCGCCGCAAACGAGACGGTTACAGATGGCGACCGCTCACAGTCCAATTTCCAGCGGATTCTGGCCGGGAATCAAAGCAGACACACACGCCAGCCGGAGCGGCCAGCCTGACTGACAGCGGGAACCAAAAAAACTAATTCGAGCAATTTCTCAGACGGCGGCGGCGGCGTCGCATGAAAGGGAAGGCGTCGACTGTTCCCCTCCGGCCATTGTTCTTTTTTCTTCCCTCAGCCTTCACATCTCGGCCCCCTTCTCTTGCGCGACACGGCCCCTCCCACCCTCCGGCCCCCAGGGATCTACTGCCACTTGACGAGAATGCGCTGTGAGCCGTGAAAGTATCGGCTGTCTCTAGCTGACAGCGTCCAACAGTGGACACGGGCGAGGGGGCGCGGAGACTGCTGTCACGTGGAGCTGACCTGCGGGCTACCGTGGCCAACGTGGTCCCTCTCTCTCTGCCGGTTACAGCCCACTTCACTCAAGTACTGCCTTGTACAATACTTTAATACGTAATATACACTCTACACATCTAGTCAGGAACCTGGTCCACAAAGAGTCCACAGCGGTTCGAGTATTATATACATAAGACGAGACGGCCAATGGTCTCTGCAGCGCACGTGTCCACCTTTGGGCTTTATGCAAGCATTTATTCGACTTGGCATAGACTGAAACAGTGGCTGAGGTCCTCCTCAGGGAGGTCGTGCCAAATCCTATCCAAGTGGCTAGTTGTTGTTGTTGTTGTGGTCTTCAGTCCTGAGACTGGTTTGATGCAGCTCTCCATGCTACTCTATCCTGTGCAAGCTTCTTCATCTCCCAGTACCTACTGCAACCTACATCCTTCTGAATCTGCTTAGTGTATTCATCTCTTGGTCTCCCTCTACGATTCTTACCCTCCACGCTGCCCTCCAATGCTAAATTTGTGATCCCTTGATGCCTTAAAACATGTCCTACCAACCGATCCCTTCTTCTAGTCAAGTTGTGCCACAAACTCCTCTTCTTCCCAATCCTATTCAGTACCTCCTCATTAGTTATGTGATCTACCCATCTAATTTTCAGCATTCTTCTGTAGCACCACATGTCGAAAGAGTCTATTTTCTTCTTGTCCAAACTATTTATCGTCATGTTTCACTTCCATACATGGCTACATTTCATACAAATACTTTCAGAAACGACTTCCTGACACTTAAATCTATACTCGATGTTAACAACTTCCTCTTCTTCAGAAACGATTTCCTTGCCATTGCCAATCTACATTTTATATCCTCTCTACTTCGACCATCATCAGTTATTTTACTCCCTAAATAGCAAAACTCCTTTACCACTTTAAGTGTCTCATTTCCTAATCTAATTCCCTCAGCATCACCAGACTTAATTTGACTACATTCCATTAGCCTCGTTTTGCTTTTGTTGATGTTCATCTTATATCCTCCTTTCAAGACACTGTCCATTCCGTTCAACTGCTCTTCCAAGTCCTTTGCTGTCTCTGACAGAATTACAATGTCATCGGCGAACCTCAAAGTTTTTATTTCTTCTCCATGGCTAGTTAGATCGTCGAAATCCCGAAATGGTTAAAGGGCCTTGCCCAACAATGCTACAGACGTTCTCAGCTGAAGAGAGATGCGGCAACGTTGCTGGACGAGGTAGTGTTTGGCAAGCACAAAGACAAGCGATAGAACCTATCGCCTTGTGCGAGCAGGCATTACCTTGTTGAAAGTTGAGCCAAGGACGGCTCTCCATGAAGGGAAACAAAATGGGGGGTAGAATATTGTCGACGTACCGCTGTGCTATAGGAGTGCCACAGATGACGATGGAGAGAGTCCTGCCACGAAAAGAAATTCCACTCCAGATCATCACTCGTGGTTATCGGGCCATATGGCGGGCGACAGTCAGTTTGGTATCGCACCGCTGTACGGGGCGTCTCCATACACGTCAAAATGGTTCAAATGGCTCTGAGCACCATGGGGCTTAACATCTGAGGTCATCAGCCACCTAGAACTTAGAACTACTTAAACCTAACTAACCTAAGGACATCAAACACAACCATGCCCGAAGCAGGATTCAAATCTGCGACCGTAGTAGTCGCGCAGTTCCCGACTGAAGCGCCTAGAACCGCTCGGCCGTCACGTCAGGCCCAGACACGTCGTCGGCCTAGAATTGTAAAGTCCTGCCTCCTGATTAAATCGTTCAGATTTTCTGAAATTGTGCATCATTTGTTTGTCTGTACATGTACATCACGTTTACTAACTTCCGTCACAATTCGGGTAATTACTTCGTGGTGTGTCGGTTTTTGTTTTTTTCTTAGATTGTAAAACTGCATGGGAAGACAGACCTTGCAATGTAATCAACAGATAAGCTAGGACGTTCGGCGCAGCTGATAGTGTAAAATGAAGAGGTCGACACATGAGAGTAAGTCAAGGTGAACCGCATGGAAACAGTCATACTGATCAACTAAGGTAAGGTAAAGTACGTTAGAAGTTCGCTCTCACATGGGGAAAACGAGGAAAATCTCATTCAGGACATTATCACGCTGCCTTCGAATTTTTGGTTATTACTGATCTCAACGAGATACCTGTTCCAATGTTACTCTGTTTTCCATGAGTGGACATCTAGACACTAGAAGAGTTCTCGAAATAGAGGCTCTTGAATACGAAGATTTTGGCATCATAAAGAGAAGAAAGATCCGGCGTTTCATCTGTAGCATACTTTACCTCCTCTCTTTCTAATTTTATTCTGCCTTTTTTTTAACGGAAGAGTCGATAAACGGCACTGGAGCGTGATTAGAGCAAGAAGTGCGCTGCGAATGTGCGGGCAGCCCGGCGCCGCCCGTGCAGTTGGCCCCGAGTATGTGGAGGTCGCAGAGGCGAGCGGCGCTTTTATACGGCGCGATAACGGCGACTTACTGTGAACACACGGAGCCTCGTAAAAAGTTATTGGTACTTTTACAGTCCAAATATAACCTCTTAATAATGCATTAAATTTAACAGCGCCGAGCTTATAGCGTTTTTACAGCGATACGCAGATAACTGGATGGTGCTTAAATCGGCAAAGCTGCTGCAGAATATCTGAACTCCGGTACCAGAGTAACAGTCACACGGTCCGTGGAGCGCCGCAGTGCGTCCCACGGCGGCGTCGCCTAACGCAAATTGATAATCTCTTCCCTTCCGATGCTTCAGATAGTAACGTCCGTGGAATTACTCAACCGTGTTTTCCAGTAAGGTGTTACGTCATACTGAAATGTTATACGGATGCCTTTAGCAAATTTAAAAAAATCCTACATACGTAGCTTTATAATCGTACTGGGCACACTTGTGACTGTCTAATCAAGTAAAAGAAATAATTCATATTTTGTACGCGTTGAAACTTTCTGACAGATTAAAGCTTTGTGGCCTTACCGGGATTACCAACCTTGAACTACGCCTTTCGCAAAAACTGGTCTACTCAGGCACGAATCACGACCCACTCTCACAGCTCTACTTCCCTCGTAGCTCATTTCCTGCCTTCCAAATTTCACAGAAGTTCTGCATACCATGCAAGACTAGCACTCCTGGAGAAGAGGATATTACAGGCAAACGGCTTAGCCACAGCCTGTGGCACTGTATAGCACACTCTCTGCTGCAGAGAGAAAGGTTCACTATTTTTAATCGTGGCTTTCTTATGAATTTTAATTTGATTCAAAGACAAGTGAATTATTAGCACATCTTCAACTGCCGTATTTAGATGTTAGACGCTGTGTTACATCAGCAGTAAAATGTACCTGTGCTCCATCCGTGCACCCACCAAACACCCCATCCATTGAGTACGTCTGAAATGCAACTGAGAAAATTAAATTTCAAAGGTAACTGTACTAACTAGGATAATATGTCATACTGAAGCCAGTGGCGTCTTCTAACCAATACCTCTGACTACGGAACTGTAGTTTACAAGCAGATAGATTAAATTAACTCAATATAAAATAATATAGAGCAGTAAACTCAAATACATATGTTCTCATAGAAGACAGGTTAAGGAAAGGCAAATCTACGTTCATAGCATTTGTAGACTTAGAGAAAGCTTTTGACATTGTTGACTGCAATACTTTCAAATTCTAAAGGTGGCAGGGGAGCGAAAAGCTATTTACAATTTATACAGAAGCCAGATATCTATTATAAGAGTCCTAGGGCACGAAAGGGAAGCAGTGGTTCAGAAGGTAGTAACACAGGATTTTGGCCTATCTCCGATGTTATTTAATTTGTATATTGAGCAAACACTACAGGAAACAAAGGAAAGAGTTGGAGAACGAATAAAAGTCCCAGAAGAAGAAATAAAAACCTTGAGGTTTGCCGATGACATTGTAATTCTGTCAGAGAAAGCAAAGAACTTAGAAGAGTAGTTGAACGGAATGAACAGTGTCTTGAAAGAAAGATACAGGATGAACATCAACAAAAGCAAAACGAGGATAATGGAATGTAGTCTAATTAAACAGGTGATGCTGAACGAAATGGATTAGTAAATGAAACACTTATAGCAGCAGATGAGATTTGCTATTTGGGCAGCAAAATAACTGATGATGTTCGAAGTAGGGAGGAAACAAAATATACACTGACAATGGTAAGAATAGTAAGATTTAAGTGTCAGGAAGTCCTTTCTGAAAGTATTTGCAAGGAGTGTAGCCATGTACGGAAGTGGAACATGGGCGATAAACTGTTTAGAGAAGAACAGAGTAGATGCTTTTGAGTTGTGGTGCTACAGAAGAACGCTCAAGCTTAGATGGCTAAATCACGCAACTAACGAGGAGGTACTGAGTAGAATTTGGGAAAGATCGAAAGCGGGAGAATTGGCAGTAGGTAAAAGAGGTTGATATTTCCGATCTTATCCAAAGACTCTATCCAGTTGATTGCTTTAGCTTTTGAGTCTGCAAGTCTTTCCTGGTACCCATGGATTTCCTTTTTGGGCAGTTGTGCAAAAAGAGGTCCAGTGTTCGTTCCTATGACCTGCAGTGGCACTGGTCATCATGAGTCATTCCCCACTTCCGCAGCGTGGCTTTGGTCGCGACACGGCCAGCTCTGATTGAGGGAGCTCTGTATTTTTCTTGGTTGGTCCGCTTTCGTCGGTTCGACAGTTTACATATATCCTCATCACAATGGATGGACCTCCATCGATTTCGCCATTCTTCTGTTAGATCATAGCTTTCTGCGGTGAGTTCGCCACTGTTTACCCATCGTTCATTCAGGTGTTATTGCTTTTTTCTGAGTACTGACAGGTATGGTAAGAGCATCGACTTCATATTTCCTGTTATGATCCTCACTGAGTCATTTATATGGATGTTTGTTTTACTGACACGGTTACTAATATTCGCAACAGAAGAAAATTACTTGCGGACAGGATATACAAGTACTTGTTCTCTAGATTTTTGCATTCGATACTAACCAGCCATGTGTAATAGCCGGCCGCGGTGGTCTCGCGGTTCTGGGCGCGCAGTCCGGAACCGTGCGACTGCTACGGTCGCAGGTTCGAATCCTGCCTCGGGCATGGATGTGTGTGATGTCCTTAGATTAGTTAGGTTTAAGTAGTTCTAAGTTCTAGGGGACTGATGACCACAGCAGTTGAGTCCCATAGTGCTCAGAGCCATTTGAACCATTTGATTTGTAATGAGGAAAACAAATACTGAAGAGAAGGTATGTAGTTTAAAATACACAAGGCCATCCCCTTTAGCCACACTGAAAACAAATTATCAAATAAGATGCAGCAAAGCAAATAGATCACATACGTTAAAAATGGAATCAAGCTGGTATCTTACAAGTTAACTGTCCAGTCACAGTAATGCGATCATCGGTCAAAAGCCTCAGCTATCGCCTTCTGCTGCGCGGAACACTGCGAGACATGAAAAAAAAAAAAAAGAAAAAAAAAACAGTGTGTGAAATCTAATGGGACTTAACTGCTAAGGTCATCAGTCCCTAAGCTTACACACTACTTAACCTAAATTATCCTAAGGACAAACACACACATCCATGCCAGAGGGAGGACTCGAACTTCCGCCGGGACCAGCCGCACAGTCCATGACTGCAGCGCCATCAGACCGCTCGGCTAATCCCGCGCGGCCGAGACATGCAGGTAGAGAGTCATTCAGGGTCTGGAAGGTACCGACAGGGATGTGGAGCTATGCCGACGCAAATGAACTAAGGTTCTCGGCTGAGGACACTCGGCTGAGGACACAGCCCGACCGAAGTGGTACCACAGATTCTCGACTGGATTTCAGTCAGCAGTGTTTGGTGGCCAGACGAGTACGGGAAACTCATCACGGTGCTCTTAGAACCACGCACGTACAATGCGAGCTGTGTTGCAAGTCGCATTGTCCTTTTGGTAGACGCCGTCGCGCCGGGGAGAAACAAACTGTATGTAGCGGTGGAAATGGTCCCCGGGGACAGATGCAAGCTTGTGTTGATGCATTATACCTTACAAAATGACGAGATCATCCAAGGAAAACTGCTCAAACATTATCCAGACCATAAGGGTCCCTCCTTGTTTGCTTACAACATTTATACCGTATACGCCAATGGCCACGTGTCCGATAGAGCGTAAAACGTGGTTCACCTGAAAATGTCGTATGCCCAGTTGCGGTACTGGCGTGCAAAATCCAGCCTTCGTCGCCGACGAACAGCGGTCAGCATTAAGGCACGAATCAGGCGCCTGCTGCGAATCACCATACACAGCAACGTTCGCTGAACTGTCGTTGAAGAAAAATTGGAAATTCATGATAAGGTTTTATGGGACCAAACCGCTAAGGTCATCGGTCCCAAAGCTTACACACTATTTAATGTAACTTAAACTAACTTACGCTAAGGACGACACACAGACCCATGCCCAAGGGAAAACTAGAACCTCCGATGGGGAGAGCCGTGCGGTCCGTGACAAAACGCCTTAGACAGCGCGGCTACCCCACGCGGCAGTCGTTGAGAAGACACTGTTGGTAGCCCCTTGGCCATCTGGGCAGTCAGTTGCTCAACAGTTGCGTGTCTGTTGAATGTACACATCTCCTCAGCCATTGTTCACCTCTATGATCTATGGCCCATGGTGCACCACGGATGCCGCGGCGCCGGTTTTGCGTAGCGTCATTTTGCGAAGCACGGTATACTTTAAGCAAGGTTGTACGTGAAGATACACGAACTAAGCCGTATCCGAAAGGCTTCCATCCTTGGCCCGAAAGCCAATGCTCATGCCCTTTCTCACGTCAAACAAATCACTCCGTTTCTGCTTTACGACAACGACTGCATTGCTTTCCGCGTCCTCCAGACACCCTTTGTATGCCCTCCAATGCTAGTGCTGCCACCTGCCGTCTGTGAGTGGTTATTTCACGTCGACTTCGAACAAAACGACGGTCACATTAAAGTGACTGACTCGTGTGTAATGAACGAATCATTTCATTAACTTCAATTACCAAACTACAGGGTGATCAAAAAGTCAGTACAAATTTGAAAACTTAATAAACCACGGAAAAATGTAGATAGAGAGGTAAAAATTGACACACATGCTTGGAATGACCTGGGGTTTTATTAGAACCAAAAAAAGTTCACAAAATGTCCGACAGATGGCTCTGGACAGCAAAACTGCTACCGTGACGGGTGAGAGGTACGCCGATATGTTAGAGAACCGCATCATCCCCAGCCTGGCTGATAAACACCTACTGCAACGTACGATGTTTATGCAGGATGGCGCTCCAACCCATATTGCTAGACGCGTGAAAGATCTCTTGCGCGTCATTTGGTGATGATCGTGTGCTCAGCCGCCACTTTCGTCATGCTTGGCCTCCCAGGTCCCCAAACCTCAGTCCGTGCGTTTATTGGCTTTGGGGTTACCTGAAGTCGCAAGTGTATCGTGATCGACCGACATCTCTAGGGATGCTGAAAGACAACATCCGACGCCAATGCCTCACCATAACTTGGACATGTTTTACAGTGCTGTTCACAACATTAATCCTCGACTACAGCTATTGTTGAGGAATGATGATGGACATATCGAGCATTTCCCGTAAAGAACATCGTCTTTGCTTTGTCTTACTTTGTTATGCTAATTATTGCTATTCTGATCAGATGAAGCGCCATCTGTCGGACATTTTTTGAACGTTTGTATTTTTTTGATTCTAATAAAACCCCATGTCACTCCAAGCATGTGTGTCAATTTTTACCTCTCTATCTACACTATCCCGTGATTTATTCAGTTTTCAAATTTATACTGACTTTTTGATCACCCAGTATTTCTACGTCTTTAGGATTCGAATAATTTCTGTATCTTTGGCTTGTGTAAATTGTCACCTGTTTGATAATCCGCTAGGAAACATTGGACAGCCATCGCCAGCAGCACAAATAATTTAAAATATACACCGTTGTCGATACTGGACTGTCGATTAGAATTTTAAGTATTTCACACCTGTCTCATAATCACTTTTTTTCGTCCGTAAACTTTTTAATAGTTTCTCTCTTCGCCCAGATGTAAGTTAATCGAGAGCCCTTCACTTGTGGACAATTTTCTACGGCAATGAAAAGCCGGAGCACAAATAACACAGCTAAATGCCCGTCTCTTCCCTTCTCCACATTTCTCTCTTTCCCCACGATGGGATTTGTTCCGTCCGGCAATGCAGACGTGGTGTTCTGCGCCTCTATCTTACCCAACTGTTCTGAAATCCCGAATTTCAGTCGTGTCTTCCTGTAGCCCCGCACTAGAAGTTAAATCGTTATTGACTGCGTCGATAAGGCAGCAGTTTCTGAGGTCAAACGTGCTCGAAGGCGGTGCTCCAACGATCGCCGAAAGAACGAAATGAACTTCGGCTGACCGACCAACTTGGTCAGCTCATCGAAGTGAATCTCTTCTCGAAGCGGAACTCAAGTTCTAAACTGTCTTCCACCTGGTTTGTTCGGAGACCGCGGAAGGCAGGGAGACGGCGGTACAGTTACGGGAAAAAGTATGCCTCGTGTGGCCAATTACATACAGCTTCCAAACTAGACTCGAATGGCATCCAGAACGTAATTGCGCAATCTACGTTGAAGCGCGGCCCGGTTTAAAGTTCCGTTAACTACAGCTTACACAGGTCTGAAACATTTTATTGTTTTATTAAACATGAAGTGTTGTGGATTGGCAAGACAGGCAACCCACTATGAGAGGAAGCCGAAAGGCACGTGTTTTAGCTCACGCAGGCTGGCGTGAGGTCTGGAACAGGTCAAGGAAATGAGACTAACAAAAAACGTACGTAGCTGCTGGAATACTTAACTTTAATCCATAACTGGTGAACATCGCTCTTGACGGTACATGTTTTACAGCATCAATAGTAACTGGTAATGGCGCCTTGCTAGGTCGTAGCTGAAGGCTATGCTAACTATCGTCTCGGCAAATGAGAGCGTATTTTGTCAGTGAACCATCGCTAGCAAAGTCGGCTGTACAACTGGGGCGAGTTCTAGGAAGTCTCTCTAGACCTGCCGTGTGGCGGCGCTCGGTCTGCAATCACTGATTGTGGCGACACGCGGGTCCGACGTATACTAACGGACCGCGGCCGATTTAAAGGCTACCACCTAGCAAGTGTGGTGTCTGGCGGTGACACAACATTAAGTTTACTTCCTTTCACTTTCGCAGAAACTAGATGAACTGTATTAGTGTCATCTGACAGAAACTGTACTGGCCATCCAGTACGAACCTCCATCGACAGCAGATAATTTTCTTCATGACTTACGCGGTTTTTATGAAATTATTGAAATAGCTACGTTCATTACGGACATGGCTAATGTCTAATTGCGTTTTCAGTAAAATATCTAATTCCTACTATTTCTTTTGGCAAATATATTTCATTCAGTACATAAATATGCACGTACTTATCTATGCCAAATGTTTCATTACTGTGTAAAATTTATGTGGTTTAGAAGCCAGTTTGCAGTGAGTTATGAAAAATTATGTGTACCCTGATATTTTAACAGATAATACGGTTTAGTACACTATGATATAAAGTTCAGCGTTACAATGAAGACACCGTATTTATTCTTTATGATCCTAACCAGGAAAAGAGTGCTCCTTGGGTAAAATTTTATCATGTAAAAACCATGACGAAAATGATTTTTATCTGCTATAAGTCTAGACTCTTCTTCAGTTATTAACAAGAAAAGTATTCTGGATTTTTAGAACAGTGAGAAAATTGGAAACTCGAAAGAAAACTACTTCCGGTATCTGACGTAATGAAATGAGAACGGCATAATTACTGGATATCAGGTCTGCCTAATATGCAAACAACTGTTTTCTATATAACATCAAACACGTTTCAGCACCTTTGTGCCATCGTCAATGAGTACTTTCTATTCAGTTCTGTAAAATGTAAACACGTTTTAACTAATAATTATTCTAACTAAATCTGTCTTAAGAATGTACAGTCGCGTGATTTCAATGGTGGGTATCGCGGTTCCGACCTGTGCATCGTGTGACACGTCTACAGTGGCGTTGCGCAGAATTGTGGTGAAATTTTGTGCCAGTATTTCGTCACTATCCCACCTTGGAGATCACATGAACTTTGGAGCTGTGACCTTTTTTTTGTATGTGTCGACACCTTGCTGTTTGAACTGTCGAGGGTAACATCGAAGGACGCCATGCTTTTGCACCCCTACAAAGAAAGATTGTAGGCACCTCAGAGCCAAATTTCAAACCTCTACGTCGTAATGGGAAGCAATTACGATACCTAGAAAAAGAAATCCTTTATTTCTGTTGCGCTTTGTATATATGGCGTTCGTGTGTGTAGTTCAGCAGCAGATGAAAATCGCAAAATATAGTCGCGAAATATTTTCGCACAACAACATTACGTCTTAGATAAAATCACAGTAAGATAATTTACCTACAGATGACAAGCTAACAATATACGATAATGGAGAAAAACTTAAGGTTATAACAACAACAGACAAAAACTATTTTCAAGCTTCATTTCTTAGAATAAGTGTGAAGTAAATCATGTTTAAATTTTACAGAACTGAATAAAAAGTACCGATTCACGATGGCACAATAGTGCTGAAACATGTCTGAACTTGTATAGAAAGTTGTTTGCATATCAGGCGGATCTGACATCCAGTAATTTTGTATGGCAGTAGGCTGCTGCAAGAGCCGCAAAACCAAACGATGGATGAATACGGTAAGTTAACCATGTTGGGTAGCTGTGAGTACAGATTAGTTTCCAACAACAGTCTACTTGTTTAGAAACACTGGCGAGTCTTATAAATAGTGACCACGTAACTCCACTGCATAAAAAAAAAAAAGAATGTAGCCGTCTCAAGGATTAAGTTCGGCGTTAGCCCCGGATATACGATATTTCCGAACCGGGGCAAAACTTGGAAGTGGCGCTGCGTCCCCTCACTCTCCCCCCCCCCCCCCCCCCTCCCTCCCCTCTCCCTCGATCGTTTGAGATAGGACGTCAAAAATACAAAAAAAAAAAACGATTTTTGAAAAATATGTTCATTTCGTAGCGTCTACCTTTCTAAAAAGTTTGATATATGAAAGATATATGTATGACGGAATGTGAGACATGCTATTTGGTCTTAAGCGTGCGATATTGCAGTGCCAAGCCTCTTCTCATAGCTTTCATCTATCGCACATTGCCGTATTTCGCAGTGTGAAATTCAACCGTGTATGGCTTTTAATGAAAGCAAGTGGAAATTAAAATGTCCTGTGGTGCATTTCCTGCTCCCAATTGGCCGGTTTGATATCCCAAACCCTTTTTAAAGAAAAGCTCGAAATTAATACTGGGCGGGATTATTGGTGGCCGGTAGAGTAAGAATTCTTCAGAAAATTTTCATTCTTTATTGACTATTAGCTAATAACTTTGTCTTTAGTTTGACGTAAAATTAGGTGTAGAAAACATAAAAAAGTAAACACAAGAGACAACAAGACAGTACCCATTTCTTCAATCCTTAGGTCCCAGCATTATTGTTTTCTCTTCAATTTTCCTGCAGTTTTACACAGCGTGCTTTCCTTTCTGCGAAAGAATCTATTACCTTTTCAAAGTTCGTCAAACTTTTTGCTAAATGAAGAATCAAATGCTCACATCTCGTGGTCGCGCGGTAGCGTTCTCGCTTCCCACGCCCGGGTTCCCGGGTTCGATTCCCGGCGGGGTCAGGGATTTTCTCTGCCTCGTGATGGCTGGGTGTTGTGTGATGTCCTTAGGTTAGTTAGGTTTAAGTAGTTCTAAGTTCTAGGGGACTGATGACCATAGATGTTAAGTCCCATAGTGCTCAGAGCCATTTGAACCATTTGAAGAATCAAACTGTCGTTGTCTAATACTGAAAAAGCTATTAATACAAATAGTATCAAAGACTGATGTCGTTTCTCGATCTGATTACGTCTACTTCGTCACTGTCTACTAAAAAATAGAATCTAGGCCTTTCTAATATTGCAAAAACTGTAACACACGCCAAATAAGCGAGACCACAAATGGTCATTTTTACCTACCTCATTTACATAAATAACACGACGGAATATAATTCACGAAGTACGAATATCAAATGCCTATTAGGCCTATTACAAGAAAAAAGTTTTATGTAAGGAAATAGTTTCACATTTTATTCATATGCTCCAGTTTCTCAGGCATGAGTTCGAAAAGTACTAGTAGTAGTACGAAATTTTGGAATCGTCATATTCTTCCATACAATTTGTGTGATGTCCCTGTTTCTTCCCCTTCCTCCTTCTAAGAGACTGTCTTGTCATCACTAATTCTGTACTACTGTCAGAATTTATTCTCCAGTCAACTTTGCTAACCTGCCAGAATCACCGGTTCATTTATCCCGCTTTTATTCTCCGGTTAAGCCTTATTACGCTTTCGTAGAACGCTTTTCCCGGGCTATTCCGTGCGCAGAACGTAAGCCATTGCTAACCGGGCCTGAACAACTAGCCCTTATTAGTGTAGCGATCTGTCAAAAATTTCCTGTTAAAATTTCATTTTCATGAATGCACCAGTAAGGTAATATGTAATCTTTGTTACCTGTTATTCTGTTAGTTGTTTTCTTCCAGTCTAGCATTCCGAATCTATGGATTTCGTTAATAACTATAACAACGCTTATCATTGGCACACACAATCAACCACATAAAGAAACAGCGATTTTCGTCTGCAGCTCGTGGTCGTGCGGTAGCGTTCTCGCTTCCCGCGCCCGAGTTCCCGGGTTCGAGTCCCGGCGGGGTCAGGAATTTTCTCTGCCTCGTGATGACTGGGTGTTGTGTGATGTCCCTGGGTTAGATAGGTTTAAGTAGTTCTAAGTTCCAGGGGACTGGTGACCATAGATGTTAAGTCCCATAGTGCTCAGAGCCATTTGAACCCTCAAACAGCGATTTGCATTCACCCGTTCCGGTTTATTCGGTTCAGCTCATATAGCCCCGTCTCCATTTGTCTGTGGGGAAGTTCTTTATTTCTACATGCGACGGGGATTCCCCTGGCAGAGTCAGTAAATGTCTGAAAATGGTCTTTTAAGCCGAAAACCGGTTAACGCAATGAAAGTAATACGGCAGAACAAAGGCAAACCAGCACTTTTCATTTATTATAATGTTCTTCTACCAAGAAGCGACGAAAGATTCAATTAACATGAGCTCTGTTATATTCAGTGATAAGAACGGGTTCTGTTTTACGTGAGTGTCGGACGTACATGTGCATGGTGTAGATACGATGAGTTCCTATTTCAGCTCACAGGTCCCATTCCAGGCTTTATGGTGTGGGAGAGCCATCAGTTACAACTTGCGGTCACATTTTGTGCTTCTGCAGGGTAAAGGAGGAAGTGCCTGTAGCAAACATTGCAGGGTTGCACCAAAAAGCGCAAGTTGCTTGTGACAATCTATCGCAGGATGTCATAGGCATATTTATAATACACAGTTTGCATGAAAGAATACACGCCTACGTTTCAGCCAGTGGGGGTTGACAGTGCGACTGTCTGGGTACCTTTCACCTTAACATGTGCGTTTCATTAGGCGTGAATTATTATGATATACTTTTACTACGATGCATTATTTGTCAAGAAAATAACCTTGTCCATATCGTGTTTCATTTTTTTCCCCGACAGTGCATAACATTTATACAGCACTGTAATAGAATGTCCTAAAACTAAATACCTTCAATAATAATTCTAAATTTTCCTTCAGGATCTATCTAAAAGTATTTTGGAAATTTTCTAATGAAAAATAAAGTTATATTTATTAAACATAAAATGTAAGTATTTATAAAATATTAAATTTCTTTCTTATATATTGGTAAATCCAAAGTAATAACCATTGAACATAAAGCACATTAAGGATATTTTTCTGTCGAAAATTTAGTTCAGGCATCGGAATGCAATATTCAGATTAGGTAAGAATCGGGAATTTTTATGGATGAACTCTTCAGCACTCCCCAGAAGTGACTTGGTAATCCACGGAAAACGTAGAATGACATGGCGAGGTTTGAACTAAGCTCCTGCCGAGCCCGCCTAAATCCGTTTAAATATTAGTTCAGTCATCTTAGCCGGCTACTCCTGCATATCAGTACTGTTCGCTGAAGGTCAATGGGTCCTGTTGCATGGAAATGTGTCAAGGCCGGTACAAAATCTAAAATCCATAAACAGACCAAAATTAATGTAATGAGATGTCAAAAACCTGTATGAGGAGTGACCTCAGCTGGCCCCACTAAAGCGACGATACTGTATTGTGCTAACAGCGTTGCGCTGTGAGAAACTATTAACATAAGACTGCTGGTTTCTTTGAATTTGCTGTCGGCGTAGATCCAAGAATACAAAACATTCCTTCGAAAACCAATCTCCTGCGTTCAGAGGCACTATATCGAAACTTACAACTAAATGATTAGCTCCTTGTTTAAAAAACGTGCAGTAAATTTGAGAAGTTTTATTTGTTTTTATCATATGGCGATGCGCCCTTCGACATTCATTAATTAAATTAATAAAATCTCATTGGGTAATTTGTCCGTTCGGACATTTGCCCACAATGGCTGAGAATTAAAAAATTTCCCTATGGGACACTGGACAAACGTATAGCTTACGTGCAATTGTCCTGCGCTGAAATTATTCGAGAATATTTTCACTATCGTAATTCAGAGGGTAAAGGGGTAAAAGTGCAGGGAGCTAAAGGCTACCTACAATTTGTAAGGAAACAAGATTGCAATATTAAGAGAGGGCACGAAAGGGAAGCAGTTGCTGAGAAGCGAGTTAGACATGGTTTTCGCAATGTCCTCAAGCTATTCAATTGCACAGCGAACAAGCAGTGGAGAAAAACCAAGGTTAAATTTGTAAAGGGAGTTATGATTCAAGGAAAAGAAGTAAAACAAGAATAATTTAATGACACTGTAATTCTCTCGGAAGTGGTAAAAGAGTTGCAAGAGCTGTTGAACGGAATGGAAAGTGCGTTGGCAAGAAGTTATAAAATGAGTATCAACAAACGTAAAATAAAGGTAAGCAATGTCATCGAATGGAATGGGGTGCTAATAGAAGTAGATTAGGGAAAGAGACACTAGAAGTAGTGGATGAGTTTTGTTATTTGGTTAGCAAAAAACTGATAATGGCTGGGGTGGAGAGAATGGAGAATTCAGACTGGAAATAGCAAGAAAAGCGTTTCTGCAAAGTGAAATTTGTTGGCATTGGAATAAATTCAAGTGTTAGCAGGTCTCAAGGTATTTGTATAGAGTGTAACCTGCTACAAAAGCGAAACGTGGACAATAAGCTGTTCAGATGAGGAGAGAGTAGGAACTTTTAAATTGTGATGCTACAGAAGAAAGTGGAAAATTAGACTGGTAGATCAAATAACTAACGAGGAAGTACTAAAACAAATTGGGCAGAAAAGACGTTTGCGGCACGATTAAAAGAAGTTATTAGTTGATAGGATACAGCCTAAGATACCAAGGAATCGTACTGCGCGTTGTGGTGGGGGGGGGGGGGGGGGTAGATGGAAGGGAGGCCGTAAATATTTAGATCTAGACCAAGGTATGGATACAGAATGCAGGTTCAGGTGGTTAAGTGGTGCAACAGCTATGAAGGTATGAAGAGGCTTGTACAGTATAGACCAAGGTGGAGAGCTGCATCAAATCAATCTTCGGACTAAAGACCAAACCAAAACCTACTTTTTTTTTTTTTGGTCATCAGTCTACTGACTGGTTTGATGCGGCCCGCCACGAATTACTTTCCTGTACTAACCTACTCACCTCAGAGTAGCACTTGCAACCTACGTCCTCAATTATTTGCTTGACGTAATCCAATCTCTGTCTTCCTCTACAGTTTTTGCCCTCTACAGCTCCCTCTAGTACCATGGAAGTAATTCCGTCATGTCTTAGCAGATGTCCTATCATCCTGTCCCTTCTGCATATCAGTGTTTTCCACATATTCCTTTCCTCTCCGATTCTGCGTAGAACCTCCTCATTCCTTACCTTACCAGTCCACCTAATTTTCAACATTCGTCTATAGCACATCTCTCAAATGCTTCGATTGTCTTCTGTTCCGGTTTTCCCACAGTCCATGTTTCACTACCATACAATGCTGTACTCCAGACGTACATCCTCAGAAATTTCTTCCTCAAATTAAGGCCGATGTTTGATATTAGTAGACTTCTCTCGGCCAGAAATGCCTTTTTTGCCATAGCGAGTCTGTTTTTGATGTCCTCTTTGCTCCGTCCGTCATTTGTTATTTTACTGCCTAGGTAGCAGAATTCCATAACTTCACTGACTTCTTGACCATCAATCCTGATGTTAAGTTTCTCGCTGTTCTCATTTCTACTACTTCTCATTACCTTCGTCTTTCTCCGATTTACACTCAAACCATACCGTGTACTCATTAGACTGTTCATTCCGTTCAGCAGATCATTTAATTCTTCTTCACTTTCACTCAGGATAGCAATGTCATCAGCGAATCGTATCATTGATATCCTTTCACCTTGTATTTTAATTCCACTCCTGAACCTTTCTTTTATTTCCATCATTGCTTCCTCGATGTACAGATTGAAGAGTAGGGGCGAAAGGCTACAGCCTTGTCTTACACCCTTCTTAATACGAGCACTTCGTTCTTGATCGTCCACTCTTATTATTCCTTCTTGGTTGTTGTACATATTGTATATGATCCGTCTCTCCCTATAGCTTACCCCTACTTTTTTCAGAATCTCGAACAGCTTGCACCATTTTATATTGTCGAACGCTTTTTACAGGTCGACAAATCCTGTGAAAGTGTCTTGATTTTTCTTTAGCCTTGCTTCCATTATTAGCCGTAACGTCAGAATTGCCTCTCTCGTCCCTTTACTTTTCCTAAAGCCAAACTGATCGTCACCTAGCGCATTCCCAATTTTCTTTTCCATTCTTCTGTATATTATTCTTGTAAGCAGCTTCGATGCATGAGCTGTTAAGCTGGTTGTGCGATAATTCTCGCACTTGTCAGCTCTTGCCGTCTTCGGAATTGTGTGAATGATGCTTTTCCGAAAGTCAGATGGTGTATCTCCAGACTCATATATTCTACACACCAACGTGAATAGTCGTTTTGTTGCCAGTTCCCCCAATGATTTTAGAAATTCTGATGGAATGTTATCTATCCCTTCTGCCTTATTTGACCGTAAGTCCTCGAAAGCTCTTTTAAATTCCGATTCTAATACTGGATCCCCTATCTCTTCTAAATCGACTCCTGTTTCTTCTTCTATCACATCAGACAAATCTTCACCCTCATAGAGGCTTTCAATGTATTCTTTCCACCTATCTGCTCTCTCCTCTGCATTTAACAGTGGAATTCCCGTTGCACTCTTAATGTTACCACCGTTGCTTTTAATGTCACCAAAGGTTGTTTCGACTTTCCTGTATGCTGAGTCTGTCCTTCCGACAATCATATCTTTTTCGATGTCTTCACATTTTTCCTGCAGCCATTTCGTCTTAGCTTCCCTACACTTCCTATTTATTTCATTCCTCAGCGACTTGTATTTCTGTATTCCTGATTTTCCCGGAACATGTTTGTACTTCCTCCTTTCATCAATCAACTGAAGTATTTCTTCTGTTAGGCATGGTTTCTTCGCAGCTACCTTCTTTGTACCGATGTTTTCCTTCCCAACTTCTGTGATGGCCCTTTTTAGAGATGTCCATTCCTCTTCAACTGTACTGCCTACTGCGCTATTCCTTATTGCTGTATCTGTACCGTTAGAGAACTTCAAACGTATCTCGTCATTCCTTAGTACTTCCGTATCCCACTTCTTTGCGTATTGATTCTTCCTGACTGACGTCTTGAACTTCAGCCTACTATTCATCACTACTATATTGTGATCTGAGTCTACATCTGCTCCTGGGTCGCCTTACAATCCAGTATCTGATTTCGGAATCTCTGTCTGACCATGATGTAATCTAATTGAAATCTTCCCCTATCTCCCGGCCTTTCCCAAGTATACCTCCTCCTCTTGTGATTCTTGAACAGGGTATTCGCTATTACTAGCTGAAACTTGTTACAGAACTCAATTAGTCTTTCTCCTCTTTCATTCCTTGTCCCAAGCCCATATTCTCCTGTTATCTTTTCTTCTACTCCTTCCCCTACAACTGCATTCCAGTCGCCCATGACTATTAGATTTTCGTCCACCTTTACATACTGCATTACCCTTTCAATATCCTCATACACTTTCTCTATCTGTTCATCTTCAGCTTGCGACGTCGGGATGTATACCTGAAGGTAATCTCACACTACAAAATGGTAGTCATCCTCGCAATAACTATTGTATACAGACACTCTCAGCTACAGGTAGATGAAAACATTTGTTAACATTTGCCGGCCGCTGTGGCCGAGCGATTCTAGGCGCTTCAGTCTGGAACCCCGCGACCGCTACGGTCGCAGGTTCAAATCCTGCCTCGGGCATGGATGTGTGTGATGTCCTTAGGTTAGTTAGGTTTAAGTAGTTCTAAGTTCTAGGGGACTGATGACCTCAGCAGTTAAATCCCATAGTGCTCAGAGTTATATGAACCATTTGAACCTGTATTTGTAGCTGTAGGTAAAGGAAGCATTGTTGAAAAACATGTTCGAAGTTGATAAAGGCATATTTGCCGCGCAGGAAGTTGTCTAGCTTTTAGGTTCCAGTATTTCAGTGCCAGAACATCAGAGTATCCGCACCCTATCTAAGTTGTGCCAGGCAGACGGCAGACCCCGCAAGTAGCGTTCGGTTTCGCGCATGATTACGCTGATGGCGGTCGGCGGCCGTCAGAGTAGGGAGCCGAGGTATCGGGCTGCTGCCGTGTTTAATAACCCTGATGACAGGCGAACAAAGCTGGCCCAGCACGACGGCAGCAGCCGTGGCTCCAGCCAAGAGTACAAAGAGAGGCCGGGGGAGTCCCGCGCGCGCTGGGGGATGCCCGGGCAAGGTCGCCCTAGGTGCGCCGCGCATGCTCACAGAGGCGGCGAGGCGCCGGCCGCGCCGGGTTTTATCTAAATGACGGCGAGCCGGCCGCCATATCTTAATGAGAGCCAGAGTGCGCAGTTGGCAGCGCGTATTCCTGCAGCCGCGACACGGCCCATTGCACTCCGTTTTCTGTTGGAGCCCGGTGCGCTTGGAGTTGCCACGTACTCCGCGAGGTCGCAGGTCGAACTGCAGGCGTAAGCAAAGTGGCACTCGAACTCTGCAGACTTATACATTTAAGTGCAACTTCAAAATGACAAAAAATGCTTTCCGGGATTTTCGTTACAGAAAATGGCCAGTTTACTTCCGCCAGCAGACCATGTACTGAAATACGATTTTGGCCACTATCGAGTCACGCAGGAGGAGTGGAAAGCAAAGCAACTTTGGAAAAAACCGATACCACACGTACATGATCTTTCCGTGAGAATGTTGCAAACTTTCATGAATAATGGAGAAGGGAAAATGTATCAATCTGAGGTTAGGGGCTCTGATTCGGAAACGATCGAGTCGAAAGTTATAAGCGAAAATAGTTCTGATATCTTTGCAGTGGGACTCAAGTACCGTAACTGTTGGTGCTAAGATTGTTGAGTAGGCTAGTTTCAGAGCGGTTGGTACGGACGTCAACAAGAAAAAAAAATGTACACACGAGCTATAAATTGCTGAAGAATTTTCCTGAAAAACCCTTACAAGAATAACAGCCGGGTTATGGAGACATTTAGCAGGAAAACAGAAGGGTCACCTCTAGGGTGTTGAGAAATAACAGAATTTGTAAACAGAGTTTTCGAAGAAAACAGTGACGTAAACTGCCAGCAAAACGTAAGGCGCCATGTCACGGTATATGTGGCCCCTCCCTCCGGAATTCGAGTCCTGTATGGGGCATGGGGTGTTTGTGTTGTTCGTAGCATAAGTTAGTTTAAGTAGTATGTCACACTAGGGACCGATGACCTCAGCAATTTAGTCCCTTAGGCATTCATACGCATTTGAACATTTTTTGAAAACGGTAAGGTGTCCAAGTTACGGGACGAGGTACACGATTCCTATCAGAATGGGATACCATATCCATTCCGAAGAAGATACACCCAAAACAGAAGAAGAATGAGAAGCCAAGTGCACACAATAAATACCCCAATGCCGATATGGATGAATGTTTTACTAGGCAACAACTTCTGCGATACTGCTGACAGTACACAGAAATACGAACTATGCGGAGGGCTTCACAGATTTTGCCTCGCAGCATTGGACTTAAAGAGAGGCAAGAAAACTGATAAAAAAGAATTAGAATTTTACGATAACATGAGGCATCATAATTAACGGGTTATGTGCTTCAATCAAGCCAAACGTGAGTCCATTTACATTGTACTATTCCTTGGTGAACTCGTCTTACACCAACGAAACCTCACTAATACCATCGGAAGAAGACGACTAGCTTTCTATGGGCATCTGTACAGAAAGGACCCCATAAGTGTATGTTGCTCTGAGAGATCTTCAAAGAGGTCAAGAAGGGTAAAGGTCTAGCAGAATATCATATCAGGCAAGACAAAACAACTGAACGAGGAGGGGTACCATTTAGATATAGAAACCAGACTCTTTCTAACACCCCTCAAAGTATGTTTCCAGAATGAGATTTTCACTCTGCAGCGGAGTGTGTGTTGATATGAAACTTCCTGGTAGATTAAAACTGTGTGCCCGACCGAGTTTGGAAGGTAGGAGACGAGATACTGGCAGAAGTAAAGCTGTGAGGACCGGGCGTGAGTCGTGCTTCGGTAGCTCAGATGGTAGAACACTTGCCCGCGAAAGGCAAAGGTCCCGAGTTCGAGTCTCGGTCGGGCACACAGTTTTAATCTGCCAGGAAGTTTCACCCATCAAAGAAGTTAATCACACTAAGACGAGGGAATGGTCAGAAGAACGGAAGTTAGAGTTAAGTAACACACTGAACGGAACACAAGCTCGGAATGTTTCAGGGCCAGGATGGAAATCGGCCGTAGCGTCTCGGCACTTGCCTGGTGCGATTTACAGAACTCATCCTTGTCCCCAGATACCATAACAACGAAATAATTTACAGAAGAATGAAACCCCTTATCAACTACCGAAAAACTCTCAGACATAATAAGGAGAAAAAGGACTGATTTTTACAGACATATCCTCAGAATGAACCCAAATACATCAACAACAAAAATTTTATTGCTTCCTCAAAAATAAAATAAAATACAGTTTTAAGGAAATGGAGAAGGACTTACGAGAACTACAAATCATAGAAAATATGCACACTAGATAAAACTGCAAAAAATAACCAAACACAAGAAAGAGAGGTTGTAAGTCAGAATGAAAACCAAACGAATAACCCAAATGTCTGAAAAAGAAAGGAAAGCTTGGCCAGCAAAAATGAAACAATACTGGGCTAACAGGAAAGCACAGAACATTCAGAACTGCCTGGTATAACGTACCCCAAAGTAGGGTGAAACGAAAGAAGTAGAAGGAAGAAATGTGCTTCAATTTACTTCATTAATTCATCTTTAAGTTAGATAGAGGCTGGAAGGGATCGCCGGCCGCGGTGGCCGAGCGGTTCTAGGCGCTTCAGTCCGGAACCGCGCGACTGCTACGCTCGCAGGTTCGAATCCTGCCTCGGGCATGGATGTGTGTGATGTCCTTAGGTTCGTTAGGTTTAAGTAGTTCTAAGTTCTAGGGGACTGATGACCACAGATGTTAAGTCCCATAGCGCTCAGAGCCATTTGAACCATTTTTGGACGGGATCACCGTGTATTACCTGGTGTCTCGTGCAGTGTAGTTGGCCTTTAATTTTACTGCGTTTAAAAGAGAAAGAACATTTCACATCCGCTCAACAAAAGTATTAGAGAAATACGATTTCAATCATGGCAGTGAGCCAGCAACCGTACAAGAATGTGATTCGTATATTACAGCAAACCGGTTGCAACAAGATTTAACTTGACCTGGTTTCGACACCGACTAAGGGTGTCTTCAGCAGAAAACCAAAACAACTACAAGCGGATGGCCGTATTATACAAATTGTATTAGAGACATGGAGAAAGAGCGTCACTGTATCGAGGGATTGCAACGAAAAATGGAGGCAGTTACTAAACGTCTCTGCAGCTGTATGGTTTTAGAATGACCTTCGTAAACTGTTAGGAGTCTCGGTAAGAGACAAAAGCTGACCATGTCCAACATAAGCGGCCGATATCGACCACAGGAAAGTGCTTTCCTTGTTCCGTGTTCTGCTAGACAATCGCGTCCCGTCCTTTGTGGGCTCTTCCCTATTTGCGCCCATCATTAATAAATCTTTTCACGATGATCACGCGCCCCGTACGGCCGTGGTAATTTTCAACGCTAAATGAACACCAGCGGGTCTCTCTTTGCAGCCGAAACAGAGCCGTGCCGCTTTAATACAATTCCCAGCAAGCAAACAGAAAGCGTTTCTGACCGTATTATGAAACTGAAGAAACAATTTCTTCCACTTAACGAAATTGCTGCGAATGACGTGAACAGGGTACGAGAGTAATTTGTCTTCGTAGAATAGTGAAGGAGCCTGTAAGTGGATAATTAGATTCATTCGCTAGTTCCCAGGCCGTGGAACGACAACCCAAAGGGGGCTTAGGCAGCAGGCAGAAAGGAGAGCGAGTAAAAAAAGAAAGAAAAAGGTTGGAAGGAGAGACGCAGGGAGCTGGAAACTGAAAAGTGAAAAAAAAAAGGGACGGGCCGGAAAAGGGGATTAAAGCACACGCTGGCCCACTCTCTCCCGTGCGTCCTCCGGACAGCAAAGAAAGGACGGCCTTGCTCAAGAGGAGAGTTATGAGCGCTCAGGGCGAATTGTGATGCAATGGCCCTCGATGACACAAACCGACCGCCAAGTGGCGAACTGGCCGAGCAGCGGGAAAGCGGCCGTTATAACAAGACACAGCCGCCGCCGCACACACCGCCTCAGTCCCTGCAGACTGCGAGCTCATTTCCGCCCGCAGTTAACACTGCTCAGACCTCCTGCCGAATGCAATTCTGTTCTTCCCGTCCTTGCAGAAAGCGAATTATAGCGCTGCAAAATTTCGGAAGAAATGAAACGTACAGGCGGCGAAACATTGCGGGGTCGCTGAGGCGGCTGTTTTCGTACGGGGAAACGCAAACTCAAGGTGTTCTTCAGGAAACAGCGAAGCTTTTCTCATCTTGCCTTCTTTTGGTGAGACACTTGATAAATCCGTATAAGTTGTTTTTGTTACTAGGTTCTTCAGTGCGAAGACTGTTTTGATGAACTTTCCGTGTTAACCTATGTTGTGCAGTACGGTTCATCTCTACATAACTACTGCAATGTACGTCCAATTGAACCTGCTTCCGTTGTCAAGCCCTGTGGCCTCGCTCTACAACTCCCCTCCTCCCCCCCCCCCCCCCCCAACCCACTTAGTTCCATTACCAAACCGATGATTCCAGATGCCTCCGAACTAGGCTTACCAATCGATCCCTTCTTTTGGACAAGTTGGACCATAAATTTCATTTCACTCTTTTTCTTCATTAATTATTCGATCTAACCACCTAACCTCGCGCACTCTGCTGTAGCACCACACTTCAAAAGCTTCTATTATCTTCTTTTCTGAACAGCATAAGTCAATGTTACACTTCCTTACCAGACTATACTCCACACCAGTTTATATTTATAGTCTGCTTTATTGTATATCCACTCCACTTCAGCCATCATCAGTAATTTTGCTGCACAAATAGCAAAACTCATCTACTCCTTTTAATGCCTCATTTCGTAATGTAATTCCCTTGGCTTCGCCTGATTCAGTTACGCTATATTCCATTGTTTTTACTAATATTAGACAGGAAACACTTCCTAATGTTTTGCAAAATCGTACTCACTTGGTCACGAACCATTATTCGGCTTCTTAGTCCATCTTCAGGTGACAACCGAATCTTGCGAGCACAGATGAAATGACGATCCACTTGCGCAGATATTACATATACAGAAGACAAAAAATGGTTCAAGTGGCTCTATGCACTCCGGTCAACAGTCCCCTAGACTTAGAACTACTTAAACCTAACTACCCTAAGAACATCACACACACCCATGCCCGAGGCAGGATTCGAAACTGCGACCGTAGCAGCAGCGTGGTTCCGAACGGAAGCGCCTTGAACCGCTTGTCCACAGCGGCCGCCTGCAGAAGACACAAAAGGTACGCAAACGAGGCCATGTATATTGTTTACATATGAAAGTATTACATTTTTGTCACGCAGAAGCAGTTTCATTAACTAAAAGACGAAACAAATTTTTTTACGTACAAAAACAATGTGTTGACAAAAGTCATGGGCTAGGCGCGATATGCACCTATTTGTACGTATGGTGGTGGCATCGCTACACAAGGTATAAAAGGGCAATACTTTGGAGGTGTTGTCATTTGTAGTGAGGTGATACGTGTGAAAAGATTTCCGATGTGATTTTGGACGCATGACGGGAATTGACAGACTCTGAAAGCCGAATGGTAGTTGGAGCCACATGAATGGGACATTCCATTTCGGAAATCATAAGCGAATTCAGTATTCCGAGATCCACAGTGTCAAGGGTGCTCCGAAAAGGTCAAATTTCAGGCATTACATCCCACCATGGACAGCGCAGAGGCCGACGGTATTCGCTTAACGAACGAGAGCAGCGGCATTTGTGTAGAGTTGCCATTGCTAAAACACTAGCAACACTGCAAGAAGTAACAGCAGAAATTAATTGGGGGGGGGGGGGGGGCGGCGAACATATCCGTTGGAACAGTGAGGCGAAATCTGGCGTTAATGAGCTATGGCAGCAGACGACCAACGTGAGTGCCTTTACTGGCAGCACGACATCCCCTGCAGCTCATCTCTAGTACTCGTGATCATATGGGTTGAACCCCAGAGGGCTGGAAAACCGTGGCCTGGTGAGATGTCCCGATTTCAGTCTCTAAGAGCTGATTTTAGGGCTCGAGTGGGGCGCAGACCTCAAGAAGCCGTGCACCGTACTTGTCAACACACCATTGTGCAAACTGGTGGTGGCTCCACAATGGTCAGGGCTTTGTTTACATGCAAAAGACTGGGTCCTCTGGTATGCCTAAGCCGATCATTCACTGGAAATGGTTATGTTCCTCTACTTGGAGACCTTTTGGAGCCAATGACGATGGAATTGCGTGACAATGCGTCAAGCCACTGGGCCACAATTGTTCGGGAATGGTTTGAAGAACATTCTGGACAACTCGGGCGGATGATTTGGCCACCTAGATCGCACGACCGAATTCCATCGAACGTTTATGGGACGCAGTCTCGAGAGCTCACCTCGTGCACAAAATCTGCGCCGGCTTCACTTTCACAATTACGGACGGCTATAGGGGCAGCATGGCTTAATATTTCTGCAGGGGGCTTCCAACGACTTGTTGAGTCCATGCCACGTCGAGTTGCTGCATTACGCCGGGTAAGAGAAGGGCGTCACCTCAGTGACTTCCTTCACCTCAGTGTAGTACCTGTATAAGCTGCACATAATTTTATCTATGTTTGGCACGCAGTTGCCACCTGAAGATGTTCTGAGAAGCTGAAATCCGACAGTTCGTGACGATATAAATGTAATTCTGCAGAAAATTAGGATTTATTTTTCAAATGGTTCTAAGCACTATGGGACTTAACATGTGAGGTCATCTGACCCCTAGACTTAGAACTACTTAAAACTAACTAACCTAAGGACATCACACACATCCATGCCCGAGGCAGGATTCGAACCTGCGACCGTAGCAGCAGCGCGGTTCCGGTCTGAAGCGCCTAGAACCGCTCGGTCACAGCGGCCGTCTAGGATTTATTTCCTGTTAATATTATCATATTCTGCCAAACACCGATGAAAAATTCAGTTAAATAAAAATTCAGTTAATTTCATTGCCGTATTTCTGTTGACATTCAACTAATAATCTCTTTTCAAGACACTACCGTTCACCTCTGTAGTTCAGCGGTCAGCGCACCTGACTACCACTCGGTTGTCGGTTGGGTGGAGATTTTCTCCCCCCGGGTCTGGGTGTCGTTTTGCCCTCATCGTCGTTACATCATCATCGACGCTCAAGTCGCCGATGTAGCATCAACTAAAAAGACTCATCAGATCGCCGAAGACCCCAGAGGGAGAATCTCGGCTAAAAATGCCATACGATCGTTTCATTTCAAGACACTACCAAACGCTCCTCTGTCTCTTACAAAAAAGTCATCATTAAATCTTATCTCCGTCCATACAGGCCATGAAGGCCCAACGATACCGCCCGACCGTCGTGTCATCCTTAGCCAACTGCCGGGTATGGTGGGGCATGTGGTCATGACACCACTCTCCCGGTCGCTGTCAGTTTTCTGACCGCAGCCGCTACTTCCCTATCTAGTAGGTCCCCAATTGGCCTCAAAAGAGCTGAGTGCACCTCGCTTCCCAACAGCTCTCGGCAGACAGGACTGTTACCCATCCGAGTACTAACCAAGCCCGACAGCGCTTGACATCGGTGATCTGACGGGAACCGGTGTTACCACTGCAGCAAGGGCGCTGGCTGTCATAATTAAATCTTAAAGTTTTTATTTCTCCTTGCTGACTGCCTCCTTCGTTTTTGTGAGGCCTGGTCCTGCATGTCGCGTGAGCGGTAGAAGCGACGGACAGCGTGCGCATGCGCAATTATCGAGGTACCGGTACAGCGTACTGCACGTGTGTACGGCACGCGAGCGACAAACACGCGCACCAAGTTGAAGCATCCAGCTAACTTAAAACGACGACACAAAACGACGAATGCTCGAATTTACGGCAGCAAAATCAGCCTTAATTAAGAAAACGATGGAAAAGAGCGCTGGTCATTAAATATGGAACTAGAAGCATCTCGGCGGGGAATTTAGCAAATTGTATCCGCATTCACGAAGATCACCACAGAAATTCTTCTAATATACAAGGAAACGCACGAAACTTGCGACTATGTGATCAAGGAACTAAACTCGAGCGTTCCTTACGTGATCACCATCTTTCAGCAACGAACGAACATTAAGAAAAGAGTCATTACTGTAGTAAGGAAAAATACTTAATTTATATATAAATTTTGTACGATGTGCGTGCTTTGAATGTATAACTTGACTAGCTTTTGATTTTTTCATGTTTCTTTAACAATTTGTTGTTCAACTGAGTGCTACCTTAGTTAGTACTGTTGAAGTTAGTTATAAGGGTTACTAGCCGTAAAAGTCAATTTGATAAATTCATACACTGTTCTGCCAATCTCAATAGCGGTTATTACAGACTGCGTGTTCCCATTTAAAATATGCTTTTATAATTCTACAGCTGTGTGTGAATAATTGCTACTGTATTTTATTCAGGCATAACGCTAAAATGCGTCATTTCATTTTTATTAAAACCTAACTAACCTAAGGATATCACACACATCCATGCCCGAGGCAAGATTCGAACCTGCGATCGTAGCAGCAGCGCGGTTCCGGACAGATGCGCCTAGAACCGCTCGGCCACAGCGGCCGGCGGTGGATAGCACATCTCTACAAGTTACGATCAGTAATACCCTCCATGGTGTAGATGTAGTACGCAGCAGCCATGTCACAACATGTGGGCGAGTGATCCGCTCCGTATTGTCGCATCGAATTAGTTCGCACCTGCAGATAGGCAACCAAATAAACAGAGCTCCAAAGGAGGCTACTGTCGTTGAGACTTCACGAATTGCACGCAAGTGCTCTTCTGCCAATATTGGCGTTTGAACGGTGCCTGTACCGCGAACAAAAACATGCAGAGATGCTCTGTTCACTGATATGTGTCGATTCTGTGTACTGTATCGTAGTTTCCGCTCGATCGTCTTCTGAAATTGCACTGTACTCACCCGAACAGAGAAGTACTGGCAGCGAGCTGAAGTGGCAAACGTCGGATACCAGAGCAGCAGACACGGCCCCGCAGTAGGGGAGCACTTGAATTTAGGACGATATCCGGCGGATCCACAAAGCGGACCGCCGGATGGCGTCCTAACGAAGGTCAAGGCCCGGCCCGGGCCGCACGCCCCCTCGGCTCGTAATCAAACGGGGGAGGGGGTGGAGGGGTGGGGGTTAAGAGGGAGGCGCTCTGGCCGGTCCGGATAACTTGGCGGCCAACGGGGCGTGAAATCAAAGCGGCCGGACCGCAGCGCCGCCAAGACGCCGGCCGGCATCTCGGCGGCGGGGGCGCCGCCGCCACCTTTGAGCGCCGGCACGCCAGCTATGGGGCGCCGGTGCTCAGCGACCTCCTACACACTGAGGAAAACTCACAGACACCAGTAACTCTACACGACATTACGCAGTCGCCGTGAAAGTTTAGTGTCATGCTGTCGCAGTACAGCTGAGTAATATTACCGCATTAGAACTACAGCAAGTTCGCGATTATTCGGGTACAAGGTACTGCGTACTTTTTCCGCTCCATGTTATGTCAATAACGGTACCTGTTTCTTCCATAGACTATTTATTTTGTATATAGAAATTCTTCCAATCCATATGTGGCATACAGCAAATCAGTGCTTAATAGTATTGCTTAAAAACAGTCTTGGTTGCAATTTTAGATTATTTTTTTATTTTTCAACGACTCGTTTCGTCTTATTTAGGCATCTTCAGGTTATCTAGAAAAAGATAACCTGAAGATGCCTAAAGAAGGCGAAACGGGTCGTTGAAAAATAAAAAAAAAGACTAAAATTGCAACCGAGACTGTTTTTAGCCAGTACTATTTCGTATATGTTTTAGAGTTTTGTATTCGTCACAGTTAATGCAGAATACTTTCTAAACAATTTAGGACCTATTGATGTATTTATGATTTTTCCTCATGTGTAGCCACAGTTACATCAAACTTACAGAAAGATAGAACCGTCATTTGACTTCATTACTCGTATATGCTTTATTGTACAATCTGTTTTCAGCCTTAGGCCGTTTTCAAGTGTTACAAATGTCAAAAATCTCCCGACATTTTTGGTGGAACATCAATCGTTAAACCATATATCTCCGGTTATATAAACCCGGTATTTCGTACATAAAAGTGAGAACCTATGATTTGGTCTTCCTTTTTATTTCACAGTCTTATCCTTTTAGTAAGTCACGCAACTCCCTAATCAATTAACTTACAACAAAAATGTTCTCCGTTTTCCTTACAAAACGTCTGGTTTTTGTTACCAAAGATAGATATCTTAACGACTATTTATGTTCTACCACAAAAAACGGGTGAGTTTTGACATTTGTCATACTTGAAAATCGCCTAAGTCTGAAATACAGATCGTGCAATAAAGCGCATAATATAGTCAAACGGCGATTGTATCCTTCTGTGAGATAAAAAAATTTGCTGCACAAGATTTTCTAAAATGCTTCCTCAAATGCAGGTACTATTCGGTCCCACACACTTGAAGGAGACCAAATTTTTCTCAGGTATGTACGACATAATGGCGGCGATATTACACCTATTTAATTTTGCGCGTTAACATGTTAACCACAAAAAATAATATTAAATTTTGTAATTTAAATTTTTCAATATTTTCGTAACCAAACACGAGAATATCTTCAACAAGAAACAAGAAAGCCTCAGGATGAACGGATCCAATATTCCCGTGCTGTAGCGAACGACCTTTGCAAATAGCAAGAGGAGAACCGCACCGGGAGTTACCATGGAAAACCTCTTGGACGTCGACGCACGAGGTACGTTCTAAAATCTGCGTCTGCGAGCTCAACTCCAGTCCAACACCAGCAAGGGAGGGTGAAGTTGGCAACGCCGGCCACTCCTGCTGGTGAAACGTCAGGAAAATCAACAAACGAACATCGGCCGACGAACCCGAGACAGAACTGAACAGACAGTTTGTTAAGAAGTGGCCTCAATTTTGTGTCTTTGTTATCACTATTAACATAAAAGTTCGCATCATCAAAAAACGAGCCATGCTTAGTTTGTTCCCTGAAGAAATAATGGCTTCAATCCCTGTGTAGGTGGGCGCCGGCCGCGGTGGTCTAGCGGTTCTAGGCACGCAGTCCGGAACCGCGCGACTGCTACGGTCGCAGGTTCGAATCCTGCCTCAGGCATGGATGTGTGTGATGTCCTTAGGTTAGTTAGGTTTAACTATTTCTAAGTTCTAGGGGACTGATGACCTCAGATGTTCCATAGTTCTCAGAGCCATTTGAACCATTTTTTGAAGAAATAATGCATTTTCCTCTCAATAACATGGACAGCTGTGTTTGTAAACTGGTCACCCCTATTGTCTTTCATCGAATTTATTGACTTTTAGCACCGGTAGTATTTATTGCACATTAAAGAATATATACATCCACAAACATCTGTGGCACCTATGGAAGAAGCTTTCAGTAGGGGGCATAAAAATAAGTACAGATGCTATAAACCTATAATATTATTATTATTATTATTATTATTATTATTATTATTATTATTATTATTATATACCCTATACAGAATCGGATTAAGTGAGTGTTTTCCATTTGTTTTGCGAATTACTAATGGTTTTCTATATTTGAAATTAAGGGCGGATAGCAGCACACACGACGCTAACTTTAAAAGGTAATATTTAGTGGTCACTTTTCATTCTAAACCCAATGAAGTACGTATCAATTTAATTGGGAAAGACTACTGAATTTAAAAAAGTTATAAAAATGTTCCCGGGTGCATCACGTGTTTCCGCCTCTCGCCATATGAGAGTGACCGAGCACTGTCGAATATGATGATTTTGGTGTTCCCTGTTTTACGGCGTGGGAAGGCATAATGTTGCGTTGGCGTACTGACCTCTAGATCTGTGAACACGCTACACTCACCAGCCAGTGTTATGGCGACACTCTACTCCTTCCCTGCGTGCTTCTTTTCAGGGCTGCTGCCGGCCCTGGGTTCATTTTTACGGAAGACAATGCGCAATCGCATCCAACAGCGCAGGTGGGAGATCCATTGGAATGGGAGAATATTCGGCGAATGGACAGGTCTGTCGGTTTTCCCGACTTCAGTCCCATGGGGCACTTGCAGGGTGCGTTGGGGAGACATTACAGCACGTCCACGTGCACCGATGACCATCCAGCACTCATCAACTGCGCTGCTGGAGGAAATGAACGCCGTACCACAAGAAATCGTTGCCATCGTTGTGGCAAGCATGGCAGGACGTCGCAGTGCAAGCACTGCCGCCCGCAGTGATCGATCACCCATGCTATTAAAAACCATGTCCCGCCTTCTGTAATGTCCAGAGTTCCATCATAAAATGGTTCAAATGGCTCGGAGCACTATGGGACTTAACATCGGAGGTCACCAGTCCCCTAGAACTTAGAACTACTTAAACCTAACTAACCTAAGGACATCACACACATCCAAGCCCGAGGCAGGATTCGAACCTGCGATCGTAGCGGTCGCGCGATTCCGGACTGAAGCGCCTAGAACCGCTCGGCCACTACGGCCGGCGCCACCATAAATCACAGTGAATACCGTGTAATTATTGTGTCCGAATCAAAGAGTCATATCTGTTCGTCTCATTGCGTATCTCTTTCAGTTACCTTCTGTACTGTACTGTACTGTAGCAGTTCGTTCTATTTATGGTCGAAGTTCATCGAGCTGTTACTTGGGGCAGTGGCACATCATGAACAAGTTCCTTTCGTTCTTTAGTTTTGTACAGCAGTTCATATATTCTAGGAGACGAGCAGCTACTTTGCAAAGAAATTGCCACTGTTCCTGCTCTTCCACTATCAACTTCGAAGACGGGACGTGACACCACTGCTGGTTGACTGAACAGTAGGAAATAAATCTCCTAAACGAATCTGCGGTCAATATGGATGTTTGAGAACAAAGTTCGCTTAATGTATTTCTTTTATTTTTACTCGGAAATTTTTATAGGGAAAAATCAAGTAAAATCGTTTTTCTGTATTGTTTACACATTATTTCATTTAAATCTCTACATTGGGCTCATTAATTTCCTATTTTTAATTCTATCAGACGATTTTTCATTTCGCAACTATTCTAAAGAATGAATACTCAATTGTTGGGATCTATTGAATAGAATTATATAGCATCTTTGGTATTATTATAGCATACAGTAGAAACTTTTTTTTACATGTCTCTTTTTCCCAGAGCATGTTAATTTATGCTTCTACTGCCATGACACTGAAAGAGACGTATTCCAAGCGTTTTCGCTTTCAGGAAAACGAAAGCACTTAACGTGATATTATAGCATTCACAGGTTAAGATTTCTCTCTCTCTTTCTCTCTCTCTCTCTCTCTCTAATTGCGCTATTATGTGAAACATAGCACGAAAGCTCCGTGTAATATCTTGTCCTCCGAAACACTGAAGCACCGAAATTTCAAGTTACATGTACAGGATGCTCATAAAGTCCTTTAACATTTCAGTCTTATCGTTAAATTTTTTGGCATTTTTGCAAGTGATATAAAGGAATGCACACACTAAAAGAAACATCTGTCGTTCATGATCGACTCCGTCAGGGACTACCTAAGACTCACATTTCCTAGGAGATGGATTGGCCGTGCATCGCCAAGTCTTTGGACTTCCAGCTCGCCTGATGTAGCTCCAGTGGACTTCAGTATTTCAGTTGGTGAAGAAGAATGATTTTCTTTCATTTAATACACCTCAGACTTGATAAACCCCGGATGGTATCTATTCTTTCGGATATGTTAAGTCTACGTCTAACCGGCCATTGACCTTCTTCTTCTGTGCTGGATGCACACGCATTGTCCGAACTCTTACGGGACTCGGTAAGATTGCCTGCCAAGTGTAATGGGCAGAAGCACTACGAATGTAGTGTGTGGACATTAAGCTGGGAATGTGGGTCTCACGGGCAGCGTGCAAGGGATAAAACCATGTAGTTGCACTATCCTCTGAACTCTCGGTGGCTCAGATGGATGGAGCGTCCGCCATGTAAGCAGTAGATACCAGGTTCTAGTCCCGGTCGAGGCACACATTTTCATTGTCCCCGCTGATATATATCAGCGCCTGTCGACAGCTTGGGGTCTTAATTTAATTATCATTTCATTCTAAGAGAGCTGCAGGGTCACCGATATCTGTTCTTTCGGATATATCCGAAAGAACAGATACCATCTTCATATATGAATGGATGCAGGTGATCAGACGGAATACTTACGTGCGTGTCACCTGTCAGAGTCATATCTAGACGTATCAGGGGTCCCACATCACTCCAACTGCACACGCCCAACACCAATAGAGAGTCTCCACCAGCTTGGACAGTCCCCTACTGGCATTCAGGGTCCATGGATTCATGAGGTTGTCTCCATGCCCGCACACGTCCCTTCACTCGACACAATTTGAAACGAGAATCGTCCGATCAGGCAACATGTTTAGAGTCGTTAACAGCCCAATGTCGGTGCTGACGGGCCCAGGAGAGGCGTAAAGCTGTGTGTCGCGCAGTCATAAGGCTACACTAGTAGACCTTCGGCTCCGAAAACCCATATCGATGTTGTTTTGTTGAATGGTTCTCAGCGTGACAGTTGTTGGTGGCCCAGCATTGAAACCTGCAGCAATTTGTGGACGGGTTGCACTTTTGTCACGTTGAACGATTCTCTTTAATCGTCGATGGTCCCGCCTTTGCAGGGTCTTTTTCCGGACGAAGCTATGTCGTAGATTTGATGTTATACCGGATTCCTGATATTCACGATGCATACGTTAAATGGTCGTATGGGAAAATCCCCAATTCATCGCTACCTCGTAGATGCTGTGTCCCATCGCTCGTGCAGCGACTCACTTAAAACTTGTCGTGTGACTAGGGCCTCCCATCTGGTAGACCGTTCGTCGGATGCCAGTCTCGATTTGACGCCACTTCGGCGACTTGAGCGTCGATAGGGATGAAATGATTATTAGGACAACACAACACCCAGTCCCTCAGCGGACAAAAATCTCCCAACCAGCCGGGAATCGACCCCGGGCCCTTAGAATTGACATTATGTCACGCTGACCACTCAGCTACCGGGGGCGGACACTTAAATCTTGATAACCTGTAATTGTGGCAGATGTAACCGAAACCGATCTAACAAATCCGCCAGACACTTGTTTTATATCGTGGTTACTGACTGCAGTACCGTTTTCTGCTTGTTTACATATCTCTGTATTTGAATCGCATGCCTATACGAGTTTCTTCGGCGCTTCAGTCCATTAACCTGTGATCTTGCAATGTTCGTCGCTAAAATATGTTGCCTAGACAAATGTACTAAATAAATATCATAACATCGACTATTTTTTGCGTCAGTGTATTTAATGCATGGCGGCACATCGATAAGAATGTGAGAAAAAGTACCAGAAAGCTCATGTGCCTTTATTTGCCTATTTTATATGTCTCCTGTTGCTCACGTGGAGCCGGTCGGTGTGTCCGAGCGGTTCTAGGCGCTGCAGTCCGGAACCGTGCGACCGCTACGGTCGCAGGTTCGAATCCTGCCTCGGACATGGATGAGTGTGATGTGCTTAGGTTAGTTAGGTTTAAGTGGTTCTAAGTTTTAGGGGACTGATGACCTCAGCTGTTAAGTCCGATAGTGCTCAGAGCCATCTGAACCATTTGAACCTCGCGTGGACAACGTTTAAACGATAGTCCAGTACCGTCTAGCCAAATTTGTACCCAACTTTGCAGTGTGCTAGTGTTCGATTCTAGCATCTCTTTACCGAGTATCGGTGAAACAAAACAGCGCTGTTTGTCTAAGAACATGAGTCGCGAGCACACGGAAAGCACGTTGTAACGGCTACATGTGAGCCGCTACATGGCTTCAGACAACAGTCACATACTCAAAACATACCTTGGTGCCCTTCCGACACTCAGGTAAGATCAATATAAGATTTATCATTCGGAATTATGTTATATTATCACTCTAAGTATAGTCTGCGAATGTGAATACGGGTCGTCTGCTGACATATGTGTGGGCAGCCTGCTGTGGCTTCTGTGAATGTGGAGATGCAGTTTAGCCAACCACTTTATAAAGTAGAGTGCGACTGCACTGGACCAGAGAGACTTAAGTTCCCCGCGCGTTAGCAGGTCCCGTTAGGTTGGTAAATAGCCGCCGTGAGGACTCTCTGAGCCATTCCGGTCACCGTGTGTGGACCCTGGACAAGGGGAGACGGTTAGGCATTCCCTACTGAGACTCTGGTGAGTATAGCCGCTCTGCGTGATGGCCCCTAGACTCATCTTAGGAGAGATAGTCAGGTAGAATAAAACTGCTATTTCCGTTTTGTATTACGGATGAAGGGCCAGCATTCCATATAATCGTACTATTAAGTAAAGTGAGTGATTAAGAAGTATTTTCATGAATTTTAGAAAATACATGTTGTTGTTACAGAAAATTTGTAACTTTGTTTCTCAAATGGCTCAAAAAATGATTCAAATGGCTCTGAGTAACATGGGACTTAACATGTGAGGTCATCAGTCCCCTAGAACTTAGAACTACTTAAACCTAACTAACCTAAGGACATCACACACATCCATGCCCGATTCAGGATTCGAACCTGCGACCGTTGCGGTCGCGCGGTTCCAGACTGAAGCGCCTAGAACCGCTCGGCCACACTGGCGGGCTCTTTGTTTCTCACAGCAACGCCATATTTCCGTTACCATTCCAATAAAGGTATTCAAACCTTTAACCTAAAGTTAAACAATAAGCAGAAATTTTGTGTAGTGATGTTTGCTCACACAAACGGTCCTAGGCGCATTCCACAAAAGATAGGTGCCATTTTCAGATTGAGGATACCTCCCAAGGCTTTGCGGAGAGCACGTATCATGCAACGTGTGTCACTGGGAGGCCCCCGGGGTGCGGCGTCGGGTCACAGTATAAGAAGGCAATACAGAGCGGAGCGGGTAACGGGCAGCAGGCAGTGCCGGCGCGGTGGCTGAGCTGCGCACCAGAAATGATTTATGTCGGGAGACGCGGCGCGCGGCCACACGGCCGCGCCGAACAAATATACGATCTGGACACAATCCAGCGACGTCACGCGACCGTGATATGTGGCCGCCGCTGCCCGGACAATGTATGTCGATCGCTCGCACAGCCCTCTGTTTGCCCGGCTATGCCCGCGTCCGGTAAATACGACGGCCGCTGCTGCAGGAGCACGTCTCCGTGTCACGCCGCGGCGAGTCGACCCGTGTCGTCACAGCCTGCGCCCGTGAGTACAGTCTCCGACCACCACAGTCAGCAAACACCGCGAAGTACACCAAGGGGCATTAAGAGGACGGCAGCGCACTGTTAACCTTCCTTTGTTAACGTGACACTATTTTGCAAAACTTTTAACGCGGGCTCCAGTGGATCCCCATAGTACACTACTGGCCATTAAAATTGCTACACCAAAAAGAAATGCAGATGACATACGGGTATTCATTGGACAAATGTATTATACTAGAACTGACATGTGATTACACTTTCACGCAATTTGGGTGCATAGATCCTGAGAAATCAGAACCCAGAACAACCACCTCTGGACATAGTAACGGCCTTGATACGCCTTGGCATTGAGTCAAACAGAGCTTGGATGGCGTGTACAGGTACAGCTGCCCATGCAGCTTCAACACGATATCACAGGTCATCAAGAGTAGTGACTGGCGTATTGTGACGAGCCAGTTGCTCTGCCACCATTGACCAGACGTTTTCAGTTGGTGAGAGATCTGGAGAATGTGCTGGACAGGGCAGCAGTCGAACATCTTCTGTATCCAGAAAGGTCTGTACAGGACCTGCAACATGCGGTCGTGCATTATCCTGCTGAAATGTAGGATTTCGCAGGGATCGAATGAAGGGTAGAGCCACGGGTCGTAACACATCTGAAATGTAACGTCCACTGTTCAAAGTGCCGTCAATGCGAACAAGAGGTGACCGAGACGTGTAACCAATGGCACCCCATACCATCACGCCGGGTGATACGCCAGTATGGCGATGACGAATACACACTTCCGATTTGCGTTCACCGCGATGTCGCCAAACACGGATGCGACCATCATGATGCTGTAAACAGAACCTGGATTCATCCGAAAAAATGACTTTTTGCCATTCGTGCACCCAGGTTCGTCGTTGAGTACACCATCGCAGGTGCTCCTGTCTGTGATGCAGCGTCAAGGGTAACCGCAGCCATGGTCTCCGAGCTAGTCCATGCTGCTGCAAACGTCGTCGAACCGTTCGTGCAGATGGTTGTTCTCCTGTCTTGCAAACGTCCCCATCTGTTGACTCAGGGATCGAGACGTGGCTGCACGATCCGTTACAGCCATGCGGATAGGATGCCTGTCATCTCGACTGCTAGTGATACGAGGCCGTTGGGATCCAACCCGGCGTTCCGTATTACCCTCCTGAACACACTGATTCCATATTCTGCTAACAGTCATTGGATCTCGACCAACGCGAGTAGCAGTGTCGCGATACGATAAACCGCAATCGCGATAGGCTACAATCCGACCTTTATCAAAGTCTGAAACGTGATGGTACGCATTTCTCCTCCTTACAAGAGGCATCACAACAACGTTTCACCAGGCAACGCCAGTCAATTGCTATTTGTGTATGAGAAATCGGTTGGCAACTTCCCTCAAGTCAGCACGTTGCAGGTGTCGCCACCGGCTCCAACCTTGTGTTAATGCTCTGAAACGCTAATCATTTGCATATCACAGCATCTTCCTCCTGTCGGTTAAATTTCGCGTCTGTAGCACGTCATCTTCGTGGTGTAGCAATTTTAATGTATGTTAACTTGCTGCATAACTATAATATTATTAATTAGGTTATTTAAGACAAATTAATGTAAAAGAAACCATACAATTTGTGAAACTGGATCAATTAATGCTTATTTGAAGAAATAACGCACTTTATTGCATTAGACGAAAGACAATACCTACAGCTATTTTTACACAATATAAACTGAATATTTAGTGATTCAACAGTCCTCATCTGATGACTCATTACAACTAGCATTTAGACACTGATCAACGACTATAAGGAAACGTTTCACGCACATGTTTTCCACACTGTTGACAAGCAAATTGAGTTTTTATATCGTTATTTCTAGGCCAGAAGATGCGCCCCCTTTTCGCTGCTGGCACTACTTCTTGTGCTGCTTTGTCATTAACAGCAGATGTTCCACTCATTTTTACTGCCCTTTGGCGAATTTCTCTGCGTAGGCAATCCAATATTGCCCTGTTCTTTGGCTGGTCTTGCACCAAGCCGAATCCAATTCCCCAAAGAAAATCCTCCCTTGCCATTTTAAGCATCAGTATGCGAATTTACACCTACTTGTTAGGTATCATCTTGTAGCGAAAGTGTTAATGTGGGCGTCTAGGAATTTCCCAGCCACTAAATAACTGTGAAACGGTAATAACAATGAGCAGCACTAGAATGAAAAACTGGTGACCGGAAATAAACAGATGTGAGAGAGGATTGGTAGACGGCAGGCAGTGTTGCCAACTTTGGTCATTTAAACTGAGATGAACTAAATGTGCTGGGAATCTGTCGGTTCACACGTTAATAATTAAAGGTTAACTTGAAGGGCGAATATGCATGGAGCTTCTATGAGAATATTTTTTTATTACGCATTTTTAATAAAATGATTTGTGGACATCTGATCTCAGAATTTGCTCCAGACGCTGTATCTAGAATTATAGAGCGGATTTTCCTTCAAAACCAATTCTTCAGACTTTATAGATATATGTGCATGTACAGGGTGTTTCAAAAATGACCGGTATATTTGAAACGGCAATAAAAACTAAACGAGCAGCGATAGAAATACACCGTTTGTTGCAATATGCTTGGGACAACAATACATTTTCAGGCGGACAAACTTTCGAAATTACAGTAGTTACAATTTTCAACAACAGATGGTGCTGCAAGTGATGTGAAAGATATAGAAGACAACGCAGTCTGTGGGTGCGCCATTCTGTACGTCGTCTTTCTGCTGTAAGCGTGTGCTGTTCACAACGTGCAAGTGTGCTGTAGACAACATGGTTTATTCCTTAGAACAGAGGATTTTTCTGGTGTTGGAATTCCACCGCCTAGAACACAGTGTTGTTGCAACAACACGAAGTTTTCAACGGAGGTTTAATGTAACCAAAGGATCGAAAAGCGATACAATAAAGGATCTGTTTGAAAAATTTCAATGGACTGGGAACGTGACGGATGAACGTGCTGGAAAGGTAGGGCGACTGCGTACGGCAACCACAGAGGGCAACGCGCAGCTAGTGCAGCAGGTGATCCAACAGCGGCCTCGGGTTTCCGTTCGCCGTGTTGCAGCTGCGGTCCAAATGACGCCAACGTCCACGTATCGTCTCATGCGCCAGAGTTTACACCTCTATCCATACAAAATTCAAACGCGGCAACCCCTCAGCGCCGCTACCATTGCTGCACGAGAGACATTCGCTAACGATATAGTGCACATGATTGATGATGGCGATATGCATGTGGGCAGCATTTGGTTTACTGACGATGCTTATTTTTACCTGGACGGCTTCGTCAATAAACAGAACTGGCGCATATGGGGAACCGAAAAGCCCCATGTTGCAGTCCCATCGTCCCTGCATCCTCAAAAAGTACTGGTCTGGGCCGCCATTTCTTCCAAAGGAATCATTGGCCCATTTTTCAGATCCGAAACGATTACTGCATCACGCTATCTGGACATTCTTCGTGAATTTGTGGCGGTACAAACTGCCTTAGACGACACTGCGAACACCTCGTGGTTTATGCAAGATGGTGCCCGGCCACATCGCACGGCCGACGTCTTTAATTTCCTGAATGAATATTTCGATGATCGTGTGATTGCTTTGGGCTATCCGAAACATACAGGAGGCGGCGTGGATTGGCCTCCCTATTCGCCAGACATGAACCCCTGTGACTTCTTTCTGTGGGGTCACTTGAAAGACCAGGTGTACCGCCAGAATCCAGAAACAATTGAACAGCTGAAGCAGTACATCTCATCTGCATGTGAAGCCATTCCGCCAGACACGTTGTCAAAGGTTTCGGGTAATTTCATTCAGAGACTACGCCATATTATTGCTACGCATGGTGGATATGTGGAAAATATCGTACTATAGAGTTTCCCAGACCGCAGCGCCATCTGTTGTTGAAAATTGTAACTACTGTAATTTCGAAAGTTTGTCTGCCTGAAAATGTACTGTTGTCCCAAGCATATTGCAACAAACGGTGTATTTCTATCGCTGCTCGTTTAGTTTTTATTGCCGTTTCAAATATACCGGTCATTTTTGAAACACCCTGTATATTATACATATCCGTGATGGATAAGGTAATGACCGAGCGTCCTCTTACCCTCTCATAAGCTCTGGCGCACTCTTACGGCAGCAGTCACTCACCTAGGCCCACCTGGAATAGAAGAGATAAACACATAATTAGAGGTGGCAACTTGTCGTCGCGCGCCGAGCGGAGCACTATCTTAGCGGAGCAGCCAACTATTTCATTAGAGACGCGCATGCCACTGCCACCGCCGCCCCAGTTGCACGTAATTAATGCGGCGCTGCGCCGAGTGTTTAATTATATGTAACACTAGATCACAGGGCAGTCAGCGCGCCGCCGCCGCTGCCACACCCTTCTTGCCCTCGCCGCGGCAAGTGTATTACGTTTCAGGGAAGACCGCCACAAAAACGGACCTCGCTCGGGTTACCGGCCCGGAGGGCAGGGGGGAATCGTCAATGAGGGTTTGTCGGCGGCTCCAACCACCCGCCGTTGTAATACCACTCCACAGCGAGCAGTGTGTACACAAGAGAACCACATTATTATGACCGCCCTCTACATCGGGCAGTTGAATACGCACGTCACGTGATGTGCGGGGCGACCCAAAAGCCCATTCGAAAATACACCTGTTCACGGTATGCTCGTAATGTATGTAGGAAGTTAAACTTGACACAAATGCCTGAAATGTCATGGGATTTTAATGAAACTAAAAACGAGTGCAAAAACCGGCTAATGGATGGCACTGGACAGTACATATATGTCTGCACAAAGTCTAGCCACCGATTTTGTGACACGGAATGCATTTGCTGTGTGGACACATTAAAAAATGGGGGAAGTTGATAATTTGTTGTCTAAAGTGTTGTGGACCGACGAAGTCCATTTCACACTCCGAGAGTTTGTCAACACCCACAACTGGAGAATTTGGGCTCCCGAAAATCCTAGAACTGTTGTGGAATTTCCATTGCAAGAGAAGAAAGCCACGGCGTGGTGAGGATTTACTACATCCGTGGTGATCACACCCTCCTTAGAGGAAATGCCGGGTGCTACCCAGCGTGATTTATGTGAGGTACGCCGTTATATTACGGGATCGCATCATCCCTCGCCTGGTTGGTAAACACTTGCTGGAAGGCACGACTTTTATGCAGGATGACACTTCACCCTATATTGCTACACGAGTGAAAGATCTCCTGCGCACATCGCTTGGTGAGGACCACGTGCTGAGCTGCTTCTTCTATCATGCTTGGCCTCCCAGATTCCCAGACATCAGTCCGTGTGATTATTGGTTACAGAGTTACCTACGTCGCAAATCTACCGCTATCGTCCGACCTCATTACAAACGCTAAAAGACATTATGCGACGGCAGTTTCTCATATGCCGTACAGTGAGGTTCACAATATTGTCCCTCGATTACAGTTCTTTTTCGCTGAATAATGGCCGATAAGTACAGCATTTGTTATAAAGATCATCGTCTTTGCTAATCAATTGTTAGGCTAATTATTGCTTATGTATCAGAAGAAGCACCATGTCCATTTTTTTTATTTCAATAAAACCTCCTGTCATTTCAAGGATGTGTGTCAATTTTTAAGTCTCTACCCGCATTATTCCGTGAAAATTGAATTATCAAATGTTAACAGGCCTTTGGGTCTCACTGCATACTCGTAAAATATATGTATAAAGAAAACTATTGACAGTCAGACTGCATCCTACTCAAATTAATCGAATGTTTCTCTAAATCGTATATTTCCACTAAACTCGAAAAGCAAACCACTTCGTCTCCACAGCTAGTACTAATTCTTGAATACTTCCATACCTGTTCATATTTTCCATACTTTTGGCACTGGGCTTTAGTGACCCCGTTACTTTTAACAAAAATGTTTAAGTCAAATGCTTTCATAATGTTGGTATTGAGATTCATCTGACTGGTCATTAACATTAACCCATTAATACTTCTTGGTTGACGGCTGTGTCATAGTGCGCTAGGAATCAACATTTCCTTGAGGCGCCTACCAGAGGACTTGAGACCTCACAGAAATGTAGATTTCTACCATAATGTAGCCATCACCCAAGAAGTGTTTATTGACTGTTAATGACTAGTTACACTAAACTGCTCTACTTACCTAAAATTCCCCCTTCCTGCTATAAACTAAACAAATAAACCACATTTTACTCCAAACTCCAGATGATTTAATCTGTCCCAAGCGTACTTTCGTAGTAGTAGTCCTATCCACCTGACCTGTTGATGATTTTCGGCTTCAATATCCCACCCCAAGTACTATCACTCTGCAACCATCGGAACTTCGTTTCACAACACGTCGCAACTAAATGGTTCAAATGGCTCTGAGCACTATGGGACTTAACTATTGAGGTCATCAGTCCCCTAGAACTGAGAACTACTTAAACCTAACCAACCTAAGGACATCACACACATCCATGCCCGAGGCAGGATTCGAACCTGCGACCGTAGCGGTCACGCGGTTCCAAACTGACGCGCTTAGAACCGCACGGCCACACCGGCCGGCACGTCGCAACTCTCGCTGTTTCAGCTTCCTAAGGTCACAAATCAACCCCCAACCTTTTTCACCATCCGGACATTCCGTGTGCGTGCCAGCGGTGGGACGTAAACACCCAACCACAAAGTTCCTAAGCATTTCCTCTTGCCACGCCGCTCTTTTCATCCGCACCAGGAGGTAAACATCGTGATTTTGCGTACATGTCTTCTGCCAATTTATTATTAAAGGATAGAAAATCCTTGTAGGAGTCCACGATTCTTACTTATATTAAAATGTACTTTCCATCTAGATCGCAAAATAATTTTCATGTTGCGGACCGAGCCATCTCTTGAAGCTAACTTCTGACCTCAAACATATAGAGGCTCAGAGTAACCATCAGTCATATCAGTAAGAAACTCTTTTATTCTCATTAGCTGTTCATTTTAATCCGAGCTCTATATGTTTTGGTTCACATATTTCCGTCATAAGATAGCATGACCTGAGAACTTGTAATAAATGAACAGTATTAAATTTGTTTTAAGATCTAGACGGGAAGTTCTAATTTTTTCTCAAAATGTAAGATCATAAGACGGGGGCAGTAACAAATACAGCTGAATTCTTACTAAAAAAAAGTAAATAAATAAAAACAAAAAACTAATCATAACCACACACACACACATTTTTCAGTTCAATTCAATTATCATTAACAAGTGGGCAGGCTCGTATACAGACGCCTGCTCATGTTTCTCCTACGATTGTTTGTCGACACTTATCCATAGTCTGTGGTAAAAATTTCTTGGGCTGGCATGGGCGACGTGGTCGAAAACAGTGTTATGTTTTTGCGTGTCCTATGTCTACTGTTGTTAGGCTACATATTACGCGGAACAATGAGCAAGAATCAATTTTCAATTCTGAAGACCTGCTCAAGTGTAGAACACCACGCATCCACGTCAGTACTTGGACCACATGGACACAATTATGAGGATTGACAGATCCAAGCTTAAGCTTCTGCGGTAGTTTAGGTAAACGGTTTATCGAAATAGGTCTCGAAAATTTTAATAATCAGAGATAGGGTCTTCAATTCAGGCAATATTCTGGGTTCAGGGCTGAGATCATGGAGATCTCCTCGGCTACCCCATTCATCAACATACAAAAGCATACGAGACGCACATTTCACGAGACATAGCTCCGAACACTAGAAAACAATCGAGAGTCAAAATCTGTATCCAACATTGTTGCAAACAGTCACATTTTAAACATGAAAAATGTCTCGCAGTCTGCTTGAGATCAAAGCAGCAAGCACATGTAAGAGGAGAGTACGCAGAACCTGACGAAGATCACTGTCAGTCTTGAAATACACTGAAGTGAGAAAAGTTATCAAACTCATCCTAATGACATGTCGGACTTCCTTTCCCCTGCATAATGCAGCAACTCGACGTAGTACGAACTCAACAAGTCGTTGGAAACAATTGCAGAAATAGAGGGCCATGCTGCCTCCGTAGCCGTCCATAACTGCAAAAGTGTTGCCGGTTCAGGATACTGCGCACCAACTGAGCTCTCGATTATGCCCCATAAATGTTCGATGTGTTGTTTGGAAACATGAAGTCCATGAATGGCTGCAAATGGTCTCCAATTAGCCGAATATAACCATTTCCACTCAATGATCGTTCCAGTTGGACCAGAGGATCCAGTACATTCCACGTAAACACAACTCATGCCATTAAGACCCACCACCAACCAGTTTGCACAGTGCCTCGTCCGTGGCTTCGTGGGGTCTGCGCCATCACTACCACCCTACCATCAGCTCTCGACAATTGAAATCGGGACTCATGCGACCAGGCCACGCTTTTCCAGTCGTCTTGGGTCCAGCCGATACAGTCACGAACCCAGAACAGAAACTGCAGTTGACGTCATGCTGTTAGGAAAGTCACTCACGCCTGTTGTTATGCTACCACAGCCCACTGACGCCAAATTTCGCCGAATTCTCATGACGTCAACAAAACGCTGATTTCTGCGGTTATTTCGAGAAATGATGCTTGTCTATTAGCACCGGCAACTCTACATATAAGCCGCTGCTCTCGGTCGTTAAGTGAAGGCTGTCACCTTCGGCGTTGTCCGTGGTGAGAGGTTCAAAATGGCTCTGAGCACTATGGGACTTAACATCTGTAGTCATCAGTCCCCTAGAACTTAGAACTACTTAAACCTAACTAACCTAAGGACATCACAAAACACCCAGTCATCACGAGGCAGAGAAATGGTGAGAGGTAATGCCACGAATTTGGTACTCTCGGCCGGCCGAAGTGGCCGCGCGGTTCTGGCGCTGCAGTCTGGAACCGCGAGACCGCTACGGTGGCAGGTTCGAATCCTGCCTCGGGCATGGATGTGTGTGATGTCCTTAGGTTAGTTAGGTTTAACTAGATCTAAGTTCTAGGGGACTAATGACCTCAGCAGTTGAGTCCCATAGTGCTCAGAGCCATTTGAACCATTTGGTACTCTCGGCACTCTCTTGACACTGAAAATCTCGGAATACTGATTACCTTCAACTACTATCTCGCATTCAGAGTCTGTTAATTCCCGTCGTGCGGCCATAATCAGGTCGAAAACCTCACATGAATCATCTGAGTCATAGACTGTGCGTCTGGTCCCGGCGGAGGTTCGAGTCCTCCCTCGAGCATGGGTGTGTGTGTTTGTCCTTAGGATAATTTAGGTTAAGTTGTGTGTAAGCTTAGGGACTGATGACCTTAGCAGTTAAGTCCCATAAGATTTCACACACATTTGAACAATCATCTGAGTACAAATGACAGCTCCGCCATTGCACTGCCCATTTATAAGTTGTCTATGCCATTATAACGGCATCTGTATATGTGTATACGCTATACCATGACTTTTGTTACATCAGTATAATAGTCAACAGGCCGGCCGCTGTGGCCGAGTGGTTTTAAGCGCTTCAGTCCAGAACCGCACGGCTGCTGCGGTCGCAGGTTCGAATCCTGCCTCGGGCATGGATGTGTGTGATGTCCTTAGATTAGTTAGGTTTAAGTAGTTATAAGTCTAAGGGACTGATGACCTCAGATGTTAAGTCCCATAGTGCTTAGAGCCATTTGAACCATTTTTTAATAGTCGACAGAATTTTACGGCCCAACACACTCCGGAAATAAAGCCTTCTATGAATCACAAAGGACAATTCGGGTGAAACAATATTACCCTACTTTTGGTCTAATTTTAGATATCACTAACCCTTCCTATTTACACTATGTAATCCATCCGCAAAAAGAAAATTGAAGACAGTAAGAGGCACATTTTCGGAAACCGGAAAAAAGGTGAAGGCTTTTCCTGTTCCTGTACCAGCAGTTCAGCTGAGGTAGCGGGAAAATCAAGAGCGAGGCAGCTGAGTCTGCTCTCTGCCGCTCTCTTTGCGGATTTTTCGCCGAGAGCAAATAACAATAGCAATGAAGTAATTAAAGCGAGCCACTCGACCGTAAGCGCTCGCGTGCGTACCGAGTCTTTTAATTAATTCTTGCCGCGAGATCGATGGGGGGAGAGGGCGCCGGGCGGCGGATCCCGCCTTGCTGCTGGCCATTAACGCGATTGTGGGCGAGTGCACCGCCTGCCTACCTGGGCCAGCGGGCACGCGTCATTACTCCGGCTGCGACTGCCGGACCCGCCCGCATGCCCTGCAACAACCTGCCACTCGCAGGACCCTCGTTTCGAACGTTCCGAACACCGCTGCACGTTAGGCTGCTATATTTTTGAGACTATTGTTTTCATATTGGTGTAAGATTTTGCCGGCCGGAGTGGGCGTGCGGATCTAGGCGCTACAGCCGGGAACCGCGAGACTGCTACGGTCGCAGGTTCGAATCCTGCCTCGGGCATGGATGTGTTTGATGTCCTTAGATTACTTAGGTTTAAGTACTTCTACGTTCTAGGGGACTGATGACCTCAGAAGTTGAGTCCCATAGTGCTCAGAGCCATTTAAACCAATTTTTGTAAGATTTTGTTTTTACAACAGCAAATATGTTGATAACGACGGCCTCATAAGACACCATCGTTTACTGTACCTGTATAAGTACATTTTTTACCACACGTTAGTGCCTGTGGTGTTCCTGAATGGTTTTTGGGCGATTACAGTGAACTAGTATTCTGATCCTTTCGCTGTTGAGTGCGCCGTAACAGTGCGCACATCATTCGAGGGGCTGCGCACAGGAGTTTTCGCGGTGCTGGACACGTTAGCGCTGAGCACTTGTGTTGAGTCGTTATTATCAGAGGCTTTTCCGTGTTTATTCTCACCAATAACACATTGAAATAAATTATACTTTGAGTATTCTCTGTTGTTGAAAATCCTAAAAGTACACTACTGGCCATTACAATTGCTACACCAAGAAGAAATGCAGATGATAAACGGGTATTCACTGGACAAATATATTATACTAGAACTGACATGTGATTACATTTTCACGCAATTTGGGTGCATAGATCCTGAGAAATAAGTACCCAGAACAACCACCACTGGCCGTAAAAACGCCCTTGATACGCATGGGCATTGAGTCAAACAGAGCTTGGATGGCGTGTACAGGTACAGCTGCCCACGCAGCTTCAACACGATCTCACAGTTAATCAAGAGTGGCGACTGGCGTATTGTGACGAGCCAGTTGCTCGGCCACTATTGACCAAACGTTTTCAGTTGGTGAGATATCTGGAGAATGTGCTGGACAGGGCAGCAGTCGAACATTTTCTGTATCCAGAAAGGTCTGTACAGGACCTGCAACATGCGGTCGTGCATTATCCTGCTGAAATGTAGGGTTTCGCAAGGATCTAATGAAGGGTAGAGCCACGGGTCGTAACATATCTGAAATGTAACGTTCACTGTTCAAAGTGCCTTCAATGCGAACAAGAGGTGACCGAGACGTGAAACCAATGGCACCCCACACCATCACGCCGGATGATACGGCAGTATGGCGATGACAAATACACGCTTCCAATGTGCGTCACCGCGATGTCGCCAAACACAGATGCGACCATCAAGATGTTGTAAACAGAACCTGGATTCATCCGAAAAAATGTTTTACCATTCGTGCACCCAGGTTCGTCGTTGAGTACACCATCGCAGGCGCTCCTGTCTGTGATGCAGCGTCAAGCACAACCGCATCCATGGTCTCCGAGCTGATAGTCCATGCTGCTGCAAACGTCGTCGAACTGTTCGTGCAGATGGTTGTTATCTTGCAAACGTCCCCATCTGTTGACTCAGCGATCGAGACGTGGCTGCACGATCCGTTACAGCCATGCGGATAAGATACCTGTCATCTCGACTGCTAGTGATACGAGGCCATTGGGATCGAGCACGGCGTTCCGTATTATCCTCCTGAACCCACCGATTCCATATTCTGCTAACAGTTCAAAAATGGTTCAAATGGCTCTGAGCACTATGGGACTTAACATCTGTGGTCATCAGTCCCCTAGAACTTAGAACTACTTAAACCTAACTAACCTAAGGACATCACACACATCCATGCCAGAGGCAGGATTCGAACCTGCGACCGTAGCAGTCGCGCGGTTCCGGACTGAGCGCCTTAACCGCGAGACCACCGCGGCCGGCCTGCTAACAGTCATTGGATCTCGAACAACGGGGCAGCAATGTCGCGATACGATAAACCGTAATCGCGATAGGCTGCAATCCGATCTTTATCAAAGTCGGAAACGTGATGGTACGCATTTCTCCTCTTTACATGAGGCATCACAAGAACTTTTCACCAGGCAACGCCGGTCAACTGCTGTTTGTGTATGAGAAATCGGTTGGAAACTTTCCTCGTGTCAGCACGTTGTAGGTGTCACCACCGGCGCCAACCTTGTGTGAATTCTCTGAAAAGCTAATCATTTGCATATCATAGCATCTTCTTCCTGTCGGTTAAATTTCGCGTCTGTAGCACGTCATCTTCGTGGTGTAGCAATTTTAATGGCCAGTCGTGTATAAGCATTAAAGTCGAAGTTTAAAATAATCTTAGTGGGTAATTAGTTTGCACATACATTTCGTATTAGTTCAGCTCCTCAAAACGCAGTTGTCTTAAAATATCACTTTCAATATTATGTGAATTCAAAATATTGCGTCTGTCTTCTAACACGAAGGTGTAGATCCGTTTTGAAAACGACCTTTATCCACTCTGTATGTGATGATAAGTCATAGGTACATTCTTACCTAAATGTTAGGAACAATCTTTGACGTTGTTTTGAAGGAGAAGTTTTCTATATTCACCTTTCGTAAGTGACAGCTTTTTCATTTCTGTAGTATCTTCCGAAACAGTGTGGTAAAAGGACTTGAACTGAAGCATTTCATTTCCCAGTTGATAGTGTCTCAACTAAAGTTTAAGTTGCTGCAATTATTTCGTTATTTATTCTAAATTTTGTGGTGTGGGGTACGTTCGGTACGGGTGCCAAGGCTGCGGACTACATATGCTGCGCGTAAATGCAGCCCTCGTTCCTTGCCGATGCTGTTACGTTCCCCAATAAGTCCTGGGCTAACTATTTTGTCATTTTCAATTGGAAGTGCGCTAGTTATTCGTCTCCACTGGTTACGCCGTTAATGCCACGTTCAACTTCACAAAAGGAAAATAGAAAAACACTCGTAAGAGAACTGCAAGCCAGTGAGCCGTTGCTGATATCTCTTCTTGACATTCCCCTGTCCCCGCAATGTTTCGCCGTTCTCCCGGCTTCAAGGTCAGCTAGTTCACTTGCAACATCGGACTGCACGCAACCAGTTGCGAAACTGCCCCTCGTAACAGCGAAGACAAATGATCACTGTCTCAGGTGTGGCAGCGGTTATTTATTTCCTCCACTTTTGTCACCTTTTCTGGCACTACAACCGCCTTCAGAAGCGAAGCTACTACGCTAATACGGTGATTTTACAAACTGTCTATGTTGCATGGCACATTATTCATGCTGGTGGTTTAACTGCCACTCATAAACAAGGATTCATAACAGCAACGTATGCCACATTCATTTTGTTGTGAAAATGCTATTACGAATAATTGGTATGAATTACAAGAAATCAAAGGCATGCGTCACCCATCAAAGTGAACACTACAGCTGCTCTTCCACTATAAAAGCACTAATAATGCTTTTTCATGTACGTTACACACTGTGGTAAGAAACAGTCACATTATACCCAGAACACGACTGATACAAAAATGTTTAACAAATATGGACATGATATACTTAGCAAATAACAGTGTTACATAGGCTCTTCAGAACCTAGATCCAGTCACGCAGTTTACTGTAGATTTTTGACCATGGTGGTTTCTAAAGAATGGTATTCTGATTCTCACCTGTAATTTCAGTGATCGCATGTAAATTGGCACCCACCTAATATTTTTCTTTTTATACAATGATTTACATGGTAAACTAACAATCAGACGTCGATTGTTACAGTAGACGTCAGGTAAAATCTCAGTCTTCTTTTTCTTTTCTTGTTACTGATGACATAAACTGTGTATGATTTCTAAACGGCGGTTTAAATAAATAACAGCATGTAAAGCGGCAATATTTTCCTGTTTGCAAAAACAATGCTACATACACTGTGTGTAATATACACTCCGGAACGTCGAAAATAGCGTACCACGAGGGAAGAAAGGTACAAACGCGAAATTCTGCAAATAAATACAGTGAGAGCCGATACGCAAATGATCCACGTTTGGTGCGAATGCGCATGCCCACAGACCTTCAGTGGCGCTGAAATCGGGCAGAAGACACTATTTACAGGGTGCATAGTGCAGGAGTCATACACATGACGATCACATCCCAACTCGAGGAGGACGTAAAGTAACAGCAGAATGCCAGGTAGACGTGTCGGATGACACTTATGTCAGTTCGAGAGTCATGAAACCGCAGGCTGCTTGACTCGCCTTGTGCTCCGTCAGGTCGATCGGCGGAGCGTTACGTCAGAGTAGTGGACACGTGCGACGTGAAGGGTCTGGAGTTACCAGGAAGACGGCTATGGGAGAGGATGGAAGGATCGTGCGGTAAGCGACCAGGGAGCCTACAGTGACCGTACAAGCAGCTGTACGGGTGCCTGCCGTTCCAGTTCCACAACCTATTTCCAGACGCCTTGCGGATGCGAATTTACAATCGAGGCGCCCTCTTGTACTGCAGTTAACTTCGGGACACCGGCGACTCTGTCTACACTGGTGCCAAAGACGTGGACTGCCACATATTGGCAAAAAGTTGTGTTTAGTAATGAATCCCAATTCGTTTTGGGGTAGATAATAACCGCATACGGGTGTGAAGACAGGCTGGCAAACGGTACAGTTCCGGCCACGCTGTAAAGCGCCAAAACGCCCGCACAGCCGGCGTAATGATTTATGAGGCAATAGCCTACGATAGACGGTCCTCTCTAATTGTAGTACGTCGAACACACACGAGCCACCGTTATGTTGATGATATTCTTCGTACCCAAGTGGGATGTTTCACACATGGTCTACCAAGGGCACTTTTCCAGCAAGATAATGCTCGTCCGCATACAGCTCGCGTTGCTCAAGACTTGCTGTGTCCAGAATCTCACGTCCGTGTCAACACGTCTAATAAATTTCATCAGACACTCTCCTCTTGAATTGCTATTTCAAATGTTGTGGAGTGTATAAATGTCGATTTAAACAAATACTATCATACAAAGGGGCAAACATTTTGCTGTCTGGGTAATATTTAACGTTATCATCTAAAGACAGACATTTCATTGTAAAGATGTGCTTCGCTGGTGGAAATAAGAATGCAATGATCTGACATTTGTTAATGTTCCAGTGAAAGTTTTGGTCATAATTGCCACCTCATGTTCTAAATGTAATGTCAAAAGCATCACTTCGACACGTGTTACGTGAATTTTACACGGCAATAGAGGTGCCAGAACAACGAGATGATCGTCCTGACTAGAAACAGAAATACAAATTCACCACGTTAAGCTGCTGACCTACTGTCTGTATCGCATCCACCTTATAGCCCCGGTATTGCACCCTGTGATTTCCTTTTTTATTCCCATCGGGGCATTCGATTCGAGACCTCTGAGGCAGTGCTCAAGAAAACTAGGCGATTCTCAAGAACCTGACAAAGAATGGCCTGCACCATGTATTCGAGAACTGGCTGAGCCGCTATAAAAAGTGCATTCAACTAGGAGGCGAGTACTTTGAAAAAGATAAAATAAACAATGAAATGGAGTAATAAATATCTGTGAAAACAAGTCAGTCTCAGTTATTGTTGACTAGCCTTCGTAGTAGCCCGACTCTAAATTGCGTCGATATCTTCCTTTAATACGACCTGGTGGAGATCCCAAACACTCGAGTAGTAGTCAAGAATGGGTTGCACTACTGTTCTATATGCGTTCTTATTTACAGATGAACCAAGCTTTTCTAAAACTCTCCCAGTAAACCGAAGTCGACCATTCGCTTTTCCCAGTACAATTCTTAGTGCTTGTTCCATTTCACATGGCTTTGCAGCGATACATCCAGATATACAATCTCAAGTGACTGCATCAAGCAGCACACTACTAAAACTGGATTCTAACATTACAGGATTGTGAAATTTAAAATTTTCCCGGAGAATTAAATGTTCGAAGAGATTTCGGGACTGTAGCCGTAAATTTCATTCCATTCTTCGTTGGCTCACCTGAAGATGACTGGCAGGTGTCCAGTTGAATATCGTGGAATGAAATTTACGACGACCAGCTGCAATGTCTTCCAACATTACAAGACGGTTTTTCCTACTCCTTTGCATTAACTTACATTTCTCTATATCTGCAACTTACTGCTATTCATTACACCAGCTAGAGATTTTCTCTAAATCATCTTGTATCCTACCGCAGTCATCCCACGACGACACTTTCCCATACTTCCCAGAATCATCAGGAAACAGTTGCAGATTGCTGCTCACTCTGTCCGTCAGATGATTTCAGTGTAATGGTCCTATCAGACATCCCTGTCTCTGATGAACACTCGCCGTCGAGTAACAATCACGGGATCCTATTACAATTATGGACGTCAGTTCCGAATGAAATGAATGTTTATTCATTTGATACAAGTTATGAGACGAACAGCACCAAAAATTTTGACGTATATCGGATCGGTGGCCGCGCGGGATTAGCCGAGCGGTCTGAGGCGCTGCAGTCATGGACTTTGCGGCTTGTCCGGGCGGAGGTTCGAGTCCTCCCTCGGGCATGGGTGTGTGTGTTTGTGCTTAGGATAATTTAGGTTAAGTAGTGTGTAAGCTTAGGGACTGATAACCTTAGCAGTTAAGTCCCATAAGATTTCACACACATTTGAACATTTTTCGGATTGGTGTTTCGTGAGGTAACACTGCCTATTTCCGTCAGTGTATTTTGACATCCTTGCAATCTACGGCCAATACGTAGTGCGCCGTAGCATCCTCCCCTGAGCGGTGAAACACCTTGGAAATCATAGGTCAGAGAAATGCCGTTATTAATGGCGCGCAGTCCTCGCGCCCGTGACGGCCGTGTTTTGTGGCACGGAGCCGCCGACTGCTAATGGGCGGTAATCCCCGCCGAGGCGTGCTTCCCACGTGGCCGCCAATTAAAGCCGCCCTCACGCCCGCCAGTAAATCAGACGCCGTTATTGTCTCGCCAACGTTCCTCTCTCCAGCAAGCGCGGCGCCACCGGGACGTCGACAAATCCGCTCTAACAAGGCCGATAGAAGGCCGCGGCTTACCCGTCCGACACCGCCGTGCAGCGCTGCCCCGCGCGATCCGCAACCATTCGTCCGTTTCCAGTCTCGCTCACCGAGTACGCCATGTGGCCTCTGTCTCCTACCAAGGCGCCGTCTTCATTGGCTGTTCGACACAGTTCCACTCCACGACTGATTCGCTCTACAACATTGCTTTTATTTTCGAGTCGAAAATTAACTCTTCTTGTCTTTTAATAGGACTGGTACAGATCGCTTCCCCTTCAGTTATCGGTTCAGTTTCATTTTATTTCACATCCAAAGCGAGCAGTACTAACTGTTGGGTGGCAGGTGAAAGGTTCTCGCGCGCAGTTGTGGATTACAGGACGTCTCACGTCTGCTGCACAGTTGCAGCTAGAAGGCTTTTGCTCAAATATATGAATTTGTGGTGTCTGTTCTTCCAGACACGACGATGCTTCTTCTCTCGGACATTTCTTGCGGGATTCTCAGTGTAGCGGGTATTGCGAAATGGACGGGACAGCGAAGGTGGCGCTCGGTGGGAGCTTGGGTCGACAGGGAGGTGCGCCGAGGTAGTCCGTGCACTACCGATGAATACTGTGTCCGGATGGTGCCTGGTTATCACAACTGCCTAGTAAGCAGCAGATTCCTCGTTCACGTCCCGGGCTATCGACACTGTGATTCTGCATGAAGTCTCGATGCAGCTGACATCAATAATTCCCTCCTTTCCTTTCCCCCATCCCCCCCCCCCCCAACGCCATGTCCACCATCCATTTACACTGTTTTGTTCAAATGTTGGATGTCACCCTGTGTGATTTCTCAGAGCCACCCTAGCTGAGGCCACTACGTCAAGTTTAATCAGCGATTCTCGACACAGAATTATTCAGCTGGAATACTCATGGTGAAGAAATCAAGCTCGGCAGCCATTACTGCTTCCGTTGGAAAGAATAGTCTACGTGGAACCACCGAGCGTTGCGCTGTTCCTTTATTGTCGTCATAGTTACCGCCAACTAAAATATAACATCAGACTTGTAATCACCACAGTCATCAACATAATTCTGATGCGTAGCGAAAAAGGACGATGAGTAGGCTGCCGAGATGGCGTCTAACTGAAAGGCTAATACAATGAATTAAGCCACACGGGAATTAAAGGATCAATGGATCAAAGAATCGCGGCGAGGCAACAGGCTGCACAATACTGGTACGACACTGACAGACAGTATGACCTTGTCAAGTGCCAGCAGTTGCTGAATAGGTCAGTGAATTTGGAGGAATCCAGATCAACTGTAACCTATGTTGAGCCGATGAAGAGGGATTCGACCTACTGGCGGTAACCCAGTAAGATTGTGTTTTCCCAGATATCCTGACAGCCGCATGAGGGACTTACTTCATACTGTTGCATAACTGTTGTCGCTGCCTTCCAGGCTGGGTCACAGTCTGACGTCGAAGTAACCCAGGGTGCATCAAAGGCGCCAGTGATTCACAGAATCATTTCTACCTCCGCCATCTATAGAATATGGTCGCCATCTTCCTCCGCATGCTGCAAGACTGCAAGCCAGCAGTCCACTCTTTGCTTATAGAGAGTTTGGTAGTCGTGGTCAACGCGCCGCAGACAACGACAGGCCAGTTGTTATTGCATTCAGCGTTTTAGAGCAACAAATTTGATGCTGGTTGGCTTTTGGAGCAAATTCTCCGCTCGGTGCATGTAGCTACAGGCACGGGGGACGTCATCCGTGGCAAGGAGTAGGCCGGCGTGTCCGATGGCAGGGCAGCAGACCGTGAAGAGTTTCCCGTGGTGCCCTATGATTAGACCAGAAGCCATATCGACTGGAAACACGCTGACCCAGATAGCAAATCAGATGCGAGAACGCTCTGTGGATAAAAAGTGCATATACCGTGCGCTAGCTACGTGGGTACTTCGGCTTCCCTTCTGCCTACTTTTTCAAACACATTGAATAAACGACTTTTTCTGTTATTGAAAATGTACAAATTTCCGCCAGAGAAGGCTTCAAAGGATGGGTATATATCATTGCTTCCAACCGGACTGAAAACAGTTTTGATAAAATATGGCACTCCTTTTAGCAGATCAGAAACTGAACACCAACACGTTATTTCTTTGTTAAAATGGCCTACCTTGGAAAAAACAGAAACACGATTAATTCCTTCGGAGTGATTTTCACCAAATCACATCCTACGTAAACTGTAGAATTTTTATAGTAGCTAATACTATGTTAATTAGTAACTTTTATACTGAAAAACAGACAACAAAAGACGGCCTGTGACAACGTATAAGAGGCTTTAGTGGAATTAGCCTGTAGTGAATTCTACTGATAAGAATAATACTGTTAATACTCAAACGATTCAGTTTAATCATACAGTGGAGACTTTCACGGCCGGTTCCCTTAGCTGATGGCGAATCTTCAGGCTTATATGGCCGTAGTATATAAACACTTTTGTTGCAGACGTATCATCCAGAGCTGTGTTGGACTTCTACAGAGCTGCTCATGGTCCTAGGTCGGCAACACTCAACGGACCAGGACCGCCTTGGAGGATATCCAACGGAGCTCTGGACTAAATATCAGGAACAAAAATATTTCATGGACTACAGCTGTACAAGGCGGAAGAGTCACCAGCAGCCAATTCAGTTTAATATTATCTACATCTCGAACGTGGGGTAACTGGGTTGTTGTTTTTTTTTTTTTTTTTTTTTTTTTTTACTTCACACATTGAAAAGCACGTTTCGAGAGATAACGCTTTCATCTCAGGTTGTCGGCACTCGGCTCACATGATAAAATAGTGTAACAGCACACTTATGAAGTTTTAAAACACAACATATTGGACTATGAGTTCAAAAATACAACATATTAGACTACGAGTCTCCACTCCCAGTCGCGCATCAGACCGTGTCTTCATCTCATTAGCTGTAGTCGTTAAAAGTGTCCAATGACGCCACCCGTATTTCATCAGTTTTCTGACTGTTTGACACGGCCCGCCTCGACTTCCTCTCCTGTGCAAATCACTTGACCTGAAGTTACATGCTGAAATCTCTTCATTTGTTAGATGTATCCCAATCTCCGTCTTCCCCTACAGATTTTGCCCTTTCCTCTAGTACGATGGAAGTTATTCCCCGCTGTTTCCTATTCCTTCTACCTGTACGTGTATTCCATATATTCTCAGCTTCTCTGTGGAGAACTTGCTGTTGCTTATCTTAGTCTACCTTTATTTTTTACATTCTTCTACAACACCGCATGTGATTCTTTTCTTTTCCGGTTTTCCCCAGATGAATTCCTAAACTCTGTCTACTCTGTGGCCACGAATTCCGATGTTACGTTTGTTGCTAATCTCATTTCGGCCACTCTTCATTACTTTCGTTTATCTTTGTTGTACTCTCAGTGGATGTTCTGTACCCACTGGACTATTCATTCCATTCAACAAGTCCTATAATTATTCTTCCCTTTCAGTGATAATAACAACGTTAATAGCAAATCTTGTCACTGTTTTGCTTTCTCCCTGAACTTTAAACCGATCGTTGAACGATTATTTGCGTCATTGCTTCTTCGATGCATCGATTTCACATTAGGGGAGAAAGAATGATCCTCTGTCTTATACAACATTGGGCAGCCCAGAACAACATCACATATTGTCACTTACTCGACACCACCATGCCCATCGGCGGGATTCATAGAGCGAATAGTTTGTCCACTTCCAATACACCAGTAACGTAAGCAACCCAACGCCGGACGTTTACAAAGACAGCAGAAATACTCGATGTAGGAGTGTTCAAGTTAATCCTTTGCTAGGTACCATTGTAATATCATATTACTCCTGTAAGGACGCCTCAATAATCTTCAGTATTCTCCGTCTCAGTCCACAACTACGAGACAACCCCACATGCAGATTAAGCCCAGTAATCTAGGTATGCACTGACATAGACCAAATGAAACGTCCCCTTTGAAAAATTTATGAATTGCTGTGGTGGAAAACCTCTTACGTTATTTGCATTTCAAACAGTTGAGCAAACTGAACGTACTCAGACATTACTCTCTTTACTTATTCTGATCATCACTAAACTGACACACAATACTTTTAGCGCAATGCAATCTGACTTTCAAAAATCCCTACAAAAGAATGGCCCTGACTAACAATAACCTATACCTTTCATGAATCACTTACCTCACAAAAATCTTCGTTAGTCAAACTACTGCAATACAGCGTGCGCCGATACTGCCAGCGGAATAAAAGATTCTAACTACTGAAGGCACTAACTACTGATAGGCATAGTTAGCAAATGAAAGATTTTGATAGAGAACAAACAATGTATTTACCTTAATAGTGTTCAAAAGTCATTATATATATATATATATATATATATATATATATATATATATATATATATATATATATATATATAACTCCGCCTAAGCCGGTCCCAAGCCCGGTTGTAAAAGGAGGAGGGGGAGGAGTAACACCTCGTAAAAAAACCTTGGTTCACCTGGCCCGGGTGATAGTACCTTGTGAGGGTCCCTTGCCAGGGATACGGCGAAGACCTCAACGGTAGTGAAGACGGAGATGAAGATCATCGGTACGGCGGAACTGGCGGAAGAGGCAAGCATTATCAACAAGATAAAGCATATTGAAAAGCCCAGACACGTCTGTGTGGCAACCACCGGTACTCTGGCCAGCGTCTGTTCACCATGTGAGGTGCGGCTGAACACCAAGCTCCAGGAACTAACAATCCCTGGTTCTAACTACCCAGCATTAGCTGGAACTTAATTACAAGCAGTATGATTCGTACAAGTAAAATTAATATTACCCCAGGTGGCCAATCCACTCGCCCTGTGGCGACAACCAAGCTATCGGATTCTGGGGAGCTTGGGCTCGTACGACAGAGAAAGTCGGAGTTCTCTAGTAAACGTCCACGAAAGTCCCATACATTTATTGGCACTTTTAACATTCAGACACTAATTCAGACAGGCAAACTTCATAATCTTACAACAGAACTCAACAAACAGAAAATTCAAATCCTTGCTCTCCAAGAGACCAGATTCACTGATTCAGAAACAATGGACTACAACAATTACCGTATCTTTAAAAGTAAAACAGACAAGAAAATTGGCAAAGGAGCTGCAATATTTGGCATGGCTTTTATTGTAAATAAGGACACCCTTGACTCTGTTATAGACATGAATCAAATCAGTAACAGACTAATGACCATGCGAATCAAGCACACCAACAAAATATATACATTTATTAATGTTCATGCACCTACCAACATTGCCAACAAAAAAGAACCGGAGAAGACAGAAAAATTTTGGGAAAAACTCGAAACTGAAATGTCCAAAATTCCAAAGGAGGATGTAAAAATTCTTCTAGGGGATTTCAACGCGCAAATTGGCAAAGAGAGGAAATATAAAAAAACAGTCGGTAATTACCCTGCACACAAATTCACAAACAAGAACGGCATGAGACTCATCGAGTTATGTCAGCAAAACAACCTAAAAATCGTGACAACATCACTTCGAAAAGACCCCAAGAAACAAAAAACATGGAGATCACCAAACCTTCAGCTTGGTGAATTTCAAATAGACCATGTTGCGATCTCCTATGACTTCCAGAAAGAAATACACGACGTTCAAGTCCGCAGAGGGGCAAATATAGATTCTGACCACTACCTTACCAGAGTTAAAATTAAATTCACTCCAAAAAGGAAACGCCAAAGGAAATCACCACTAATTCCCAAATTTGACTTGAAAAATATCAAGGAATCAGAAATTACAGAAGCATGGGATAAACAACCAACAAACAACTGGAAAGATTTCCGAACGAAAATTATACAGAAAGCAAGAGATTTGATTCCGTTAAAGAAAATATCCAAGCATCCATGGTGGAATTCGAATTGTGATAACGCATTAGAAGAGAGACAACAAGCCTTTTTAAATTACAATTGTGACAAATCAGAAACCACACAACAAACATTTTTCAAAGTGAGAAAACAAACAGCTAAAATACTTAGACAAACTAAAAGAAAATACCTTAATGAACAGCTAAACACAATTGAAGAAAACTTTAAGAACCACAACACTCAAGATTTTTATAAAATATTCGCAAATCAAATCAAAGGATACACTCCACAAAATCTCTGCTTCCGGAAACAGAATGGAAAATTGGCACTAACTAACAAAGAAAATTGCCAAGAACTAGCTAAATATTTCTCACAACTCCTAAATTGCCCACAACCAAGTACAAGATTCCCCAGATTACAACCAGAACACACGAATGAGACTTCACTACCACCATCTCAAGAAGAAATTTATAGTCACATTAGAAAACTCAAAAATAATAAATCATCGGGAGAAGATGGAATTGTAGCTGAACTACTGAAAAACCTTGGTCCAAATTCGTTAAAAGAGATCACTAGCATCATCAAAGAAATTTGGCAGACAGAAAATATCCCAGAGGAGTGGAAGTGTGCACTAATTCACCCATTGCACAAAAAGGGAGAGAGATCAGACGTAAACAACTACAGAGGCATTTCACTTTTACCAGTTACCTACAAAATTCTATCTGCATGTCTCCTAAAGAGGGCACAAGAACAACTAGAACATACAATTTCAGACTACCACGCAGGCTTTCGTCCTAATAGATCATGCCCGGAACAGATATTCAACCTTAAAACTATTTTAAAGATTAAAGCAATGAGGTCAAAACCAATAATCTGCACATTCGTTGATTTCAAAAAGGCATACGATTCCATAGACAGACAGTCTCTATGTCACATTCTCGAAGAACGAGGCCTAGACACTAAAACCCGAAAACTAATTGAACAAACACTAACAGAAACCAAATCAAAAATTAAATTCAGAGGGGAAATTTCGGAACCATTCTCAATTAAAACAGGAGTAAGACAAGGAGATGGGATCTCACCACTATTATTCAATATAGTTTTGGACAAAGTTATGAAAGAGTGGGAAGTAACACTAAGGAAACAAAGCTTTTGGAAGCCAATTGAACTAGGAAGAGGTAAAGGAAAATTGAACATCCCTTATTTAGCGTTTGCAGATGACTTGGCAATTATAACTGACAGTGAAGAAACAGCAGTAAAACAAATTGAGACACTTAAAGAATGTGCTGAGAAGGTTGGCCTGCAAATCTCCTTTGAGAAGACAGAATTCATCTGCTCAAAATTAGATATTTCAAAACTAAAAACAAAGTATGGTGAAATAACTAGAGTCAAGCACTTTAAGTATCTTGGTGAAGTTATTGAACCAACAGGACTTGAGAAAATAGCACAAAAAAACCGATTACAGAAAATCAAGAAAGTATTCGGACTTATTCAAAATATATATAACAAGAAATGTCTATCAAAAGGCACTAAAATCAGACACTACAACACAGTCATCAAACCAACAGTCACATATGCAAGTGAAACACTCTCCCTGAATAGAAAATTAGATTTACACGAAATTAAGAAAGTAGAGAGAAAAATTATTAGAAAAATCCTAGGACCACGATACACACAAGATGGATACAGGCTGCAGACTACCGAGACAACCGAAAAAATATCAAACATCGAGGCAGATATCAGGAAGAGGCGGATGAAGTTTTATGGACATATAGACAGATTACCTGGAAACAGGTTAACTAAACGTCTATTGGACTATATGACATCACTTAAGGCAACAATACCCTGGGTAACTGAAGTTAAGAAGGATTTGAAAAAGGCAAAAATTGACATAACAAACACATCAGACCGGGATACATTCAGAAGAAAAATCGACAAGTGGAAGTTTACTCCAGAGACGGAATCTAAACCTTTCCGACCAAAGTGGACCGAAGAAAGGAAGAAGGCCTTTGGGGAGGCAATGAAGAAATACTGGGGAAATAAGAAGAACATTAAGAAATGTTAATCACCTGCTTATCGTTCTCCCATGGGGACATTCGCTAATAATAATAATAATAATAATAATAATATATATATATATATATATATATATATATATATATATATATATATATCAGTTCATGATATCCAGTATTACAAATTTACTCTTTCTGGCGGACACGTCCAGATCGTCCGCTCTTAAAATTCTGCCATCTCTCTACCCACATCCACCACTGCTGGCACCTCACCTCCCACTGCGCAACGCTATGCGCTGTTCACATCCAGCTGCCCAACACTACAATAGCAAACAACAATGCAAACCAGCCACAGACTGCACACAGCACAGCCAGTGTTTTTCATACAGAGCGCTACGTGGCGTTACCAATAAAAACAAAAACCTAAACAGCCTACTTACACAAAACCCAAACCAGTGCTGTTATTAGAAAACTACTTTAGCTAGCCAGCATTACTCGTCTACCGCGACTTCACTATGTTACAGCAACGGCCTCCACCGCTCGACTTCGCACTGCCTGCGCACTGCTACCAGTTACGACTGCCGACGGCACAACCAGCGCAAACCAAGGACGGCATAATTCTGGTGTGCTATGTGCTGCTCATCGGAACAGCTGATCGTGGTATAAATAACAGCGGTTTTATCACAGGCAGTGTGGACAATGGCACAGTTCTGCAAATAATGTGGTAGGGTGCCTATGATTATCATATATGGGACCAGAAGCCCAAAACACAGAAAAAAGGATAATAAATCGTGGCTGGTTTCTATTGCTGCCAGAATCGTCTTTTACACACAATCTTACGAAACAGAGCAATAATTTTTAATCCTTCTGTGGCTCGATAAAGTCGCAGAGACTGTGCCGACATTCCGCGGAATTTCGGAAAGCCAGTCGCGGGAATTTCCACAGGCAGCGCCCGTCAATTGAATTAAGCGCGTCGGCATGTCGCTGCCCCGCGTGAAGCGAGTCAGCGACCGGAAGTGAGGAAGCCTCCCCCAGCGGGCGCTCCGCGAAGGCGGCGTTCCGGGAACCAGCCATAAAGATAAAGAAGGCCCCGGCCGGAAATTAGCGCCTCGGCAGCGCGCGGCGGGCCTCAAAATTAAGACGCGCCGCGTCTCACCCGGGAATGTCACACCGTCTGCACTGCGGGGGGAGCCGCCTCCTCAGAGATATGGACGAGAAGGCGTTCTCGCGGAAACGCAAACTCTGGCCTTTGCTAGACCATAGCTTGGCTCCCCCGCCCCCTTTATTTAGCACTCAATTTCGTCAGAGAGACAAACTCTACGTTGCTCCTCCTAAGGCACTGCTAAGAGAAGGCTAGAGATTATTTTTACTTCATTATTTACTTCTAAACGCAAATATTTCAAAACTTATTGAATAGTTGTTAATACAGTATCACAGGAGATGAAAATGCGTTTTACAAGACAATTGTGATAATGGTTTACCTTAGAAACGAGTGATTTACGCCGCCTTTACTATTATGTACATGATGATGAGTGCTGACTTTTATGACAAGAGCATGTGTGATTATTGTTGTTTTGTCCTTCAATCCAAACACTGATTTGGTTCAGTTCTACACGACAGATTGTTTCGTTCTCCATCTCTGCTTGACTACTAAAACTCACATCCATATGAACCTGCTTACTGTATCCAAACATCGCTCTACAGTTTCTACACTCCACCCCCATCTACATCTACATCTACGTACATACTCCGCAATCCACCATACGGTGCGTGGCGGAGGGTACCTCGTACCACAGCTAGCATCTTCTCTCCCTGTTCCACTCCCAAACACAACGAGGGAAAAAGACTGCCTATATGCCTCTGTAGGAGCCCTAATCTCTCTATCTTATCTTTGTGGTCTTTCCGCGAAATGTAAGTTGGCGGCAGTAAAATTGTACTGCAGTCAGCCTCAAATGCTGGTTCTCTAATTTTCCTCAGTAACGATTCACGAAAAGAATGCCTCCTTTCCTCTAGAGACTCCCACCCGAGCTCCTGAAGCATTTCCGTAACACTAGCGTGATGATCAAACCTACCAGTAACAAATCTAGCAGCCCGCCTCTGAATTGCTTCTATGTCCTCCCTCAATCCGACCTGATAGGAATGCCAAACGCTCGAGCAGTAGTCAAGAAAAGGTCGTATTAGTGTTTTATAAGCGTTCTCCTTTACAGATGAACCACATCTTCCCAAAATTCTACCAATGAACCGAAGACGACTATCCGCCTTCCCCACAACTGCCATTACATGCTTCTCCAACTTCATATCGCTCTGCAATGTTACGCCCAAATATTTGATCGACGTGACTGTGTCAAGTGCTACACTACTAATGGAGTATTCAAACATTACGGGATTCTTTCTCCTATTCATCATTCACCCTCTCCACACACACACACACACACACACACACACACACACACACACACACACACACACACACACCTTTCCCTCCATCATCAGATTAACTAAGCCTTGATGCCTCTGGATATGTGCTAGTAATCGATCCCTTCCTTTAGCCAAGTTGTACCGTAAATAACGTTTCTGCACAGTTCCACCCAGTACATCCATTTCAGTAATTCTGTCCACCCACCCGAGCTTCAACACTCTTCTATAGCACGACATTTGAAAAGCTTCTGTCCTCTTCTTGTCAGGTTTATCGTTCAGGTTTCACTTCCGTGGAGGGCTACATTCCACATAGCATCAGAAGAGACTTAAATTTATGCTATCACTTCATACGAGTTGCTTTTCGGAATGGGGTAGGAGGCGACAGGGTACTTTATATTGATTTTGACAGATTTGATGATGTGGATATTACGAAACGTATAATGTGATGATAAATAATTATATTACTGGTGTCAAGACAAGTGCATTACCACTCAGTCTTAGTTTTAGAACCGATGTTAATAGATACATCCTAAACAAGAAACCAGTGATGGAAAAGGATTAAATATTTCTAAAAGTTGTGACTTAAATTGATATTCGATGTTAATAGGTGCACCACAGACGCGAAAATCAGGCCGAAAGAGGAGTGGATTTTATATATGTTGAGAGTGCCATGTGCAGTAGAGGTGCTATTGATGAACAGGAGAATAGATTGTTGATTTTATGTGATATTTGGAAAAAGAAAGGGCTGGAATGAGAGGGAGGGGTAGTCTAACGAAGCTTTTCGAAACTTAAGGAAAGATGTGAGGACCACAGGTACCTTGATACCGAAGAGGTATATATGGAAGGCTGGGTGGATAATAGGGCATAAGGTAGAGGGAGTGCTAATTTTTTGTTACTGTCAGAATGTGTCGACTTAAGGCTGTAAGAACGTGTCGGAGCAGCAGCGGTGGATTCACAGGGAGTAACAAGGATCACACAGTTGGCATCAATTTTGAGCAATGTTCAACTGGACGAAGAAAGAAGGCGCGTAGTGCATTTGATGAGCTCACACAGCATTCATATAGAAGAGGTAAGACGATAGGCAAGACGAAGAACGTGGCTTTCTACAATTTCGGCACATAAGCGATAGGGGAAATATCTGAGTTCGTGATCGGGTGTGGAGGTGAGGTAGAGGGGGGGGGGGGGGGGGGGGGGGCTAGAAATGAGATCTTCGAGAAATATGGAATATCCGTATATGTTGAAGGCGCCAGTCCAGTAGCAGACAACGGTTACATCGATGCTGGTGGCTTGGAAATGTTTCGATGTCCAGAGGAGAGAGAATACGTAACCCCTTTTACCTCAAAAAAGTATTTACATAACGCTTCGCAAACTGTAAACTATCGGTGATTGGGAAAACTTGTGCTACGCCGCCTGCAGTTACATTTAGCTAAGGGTATTCTAGCTGTGTAACTGGGTATTGGGCAGGTATATTTCTTGTTATCCATCTCGATGATTTCTGTACTTCGTAAGTTCCTTTGAAACTATTCTGGGTATCTAATGGCACTGTAGACAAAAATTCACAGAGCATCTTTGTCTCCTCCCGCCACCCCTCTCTGTCTCACCAGTTGCACACAGGATGTTTCTAAGTCTTTGCGATATACGGCTAGGGGTGACAGGTCGTGTCATGGGCATCAACATTCGTAAGAGACAAAACATTCGCTGACGCTTCCCGGTGATGTTAAGTATCGTTTTATTGAATTCGCCAGCCCTGGGATGAAATTTCACTAAGCTACCAAGGTATATGCTGTTTCACCACACTGCCTACCTCGGTAAATTGACAGAATGATTTTCAACAAGAAAACCTTACGATGGGACGTTCGTGGAAAACACACACTATTTAAAAGATGCACCAAATCCACAATGCTGAAGATACAGCAATGAAATTGTGTACCATTTTGTACCATACACGAAGTTAACACTTATACTGTTAAGTTCCTTGGATTATGCATGTTAAACTTTTTATGGAATTTAAAAAAAATATATGCTATAGGTACCTTTTTCTCGGAAACTATTCACGAGATTTCTAAAGAGCTTCTGTGTTTAATCTCTTTACATATAATAAGCTTTTCCTGATGAGTTGTTTTGGATATCTAACAGGAGAATTTTAATAACTTTTACTTATTATTCTGCAAGTATAATCTAAAATTCATACAAAATTACAAGCATTTTGCCCCATCTCTCACCCTACATCCGGAATTTCAAAATTTACCCTTGAGGCGACAATTATTGCGTGTACACAAATAAATGTACAAAATTGCATAATTGTAGCCTTCGTAGATTACGAGAAAAAGATATATAAACTTTAAAAAATACAATTTTCATGAAAAGTAATCTAAAGTTCAAACTAACGTTTTCTTTTCTGTCACCTCTTCTGGCCCCAGATTTGTCGTCAGGGCGCACTTTTCCTTCAAAGCTTCTCTTCTGATTTCTTGTTTTGTGCCTTCTTTCATTTAACAGGTGTTCAACTGACTTTTCAGCTGTAGAACGGCGCCGTAAATCTGTTTTTCTAGAGACGTCTTGTGTAAAATTTCCTATCTGAAAGCCCACTCTCTCTAATACCTTCATCCTATCTATGTTCCCATCATTAAAAACAAGGACTGCATCATAAGCTGCAATCCTGACAACTGTATCAGATGAAAATGTGTTTTCAGGCATCGTTCACACGTGAGGGAATTTAGAAACTCATTTGGATTTTGGGTTTTGCCATTAATTCACTTTTTCAGAAGTTCATAATCGGCCAGACACCTATATGTGAGCTTGACAACATTCAGGCCACAATTTAGAAGCCTCTGCTTGTGAATGTAATCCAAGGAATTGTTGTTCACCAAGCTAGCATTGAAGTTTTGCTTCAAAAAGTGGGCGAGGCTGGAAGATCGAGTCATACATTTAATTATTTTTCAGGCTCCTGAGATATGATTCTATCACTGAAACTTTGGAAACTTATTGTCCATGAGTTTCACTAAAAATTAAAAAATAACACGAAATTGAATTTTTCGGTCAATTTCATGAGCGTCCACCCATAAGAATGAGTTCGTCTAAGCCGTGGAAGATATTTGAGAAGGTCTGCCTCCACCTTTCACGTGGAGCATATGACTGTCTCACGGGCAACACGCACTGCATGCGAATGCCGCAGAGTGCCAAGGCCCTACCACCTCTCAGGGGCATAATTTAAAATCACTATGAAAGACGCTTAGCATCATCAGGAAGATTCATCGAATCTTTTGTCTGCCTGTGACCTGCTGTATCATCGTTAGGCGTTTGTGGCACATACTTTTGTAACACTCTGTAAAACACAGCATACAACACTGGTTCGTGTGCGCTCACTGAAATCTGACGTTCAATCAGTTTTGCCCCAGGCGTTTCTGGATCCTGGAGCCGAGCTCCTACAAACAGCATTTCATTTCTGCCGCCTAGAGACCCTGAAATGAATAGAATTCCACGAAGCTACAGCGCAGCATCACAGCAAATATCACGGAAGTCCCTGACGCTTTTGGTCTCGAGTGGCGGGTTGTATGCAATACAGGCGTTGCTTGCAAAGCAAAGACGCTTTTCATTCGGCTGGACTAGTCTTCGGATATGAACAGGGGGAAAAAAAACGTCTGGGTTATGAGCAACAGGTCTGACGCGGACATATCACAGATTCAGAATTCTATCGGCAAATGTACAGTAATCTAATAATCTACACGGATTCGATTTCCGTATTTCGACCATCCAATAACTGGTATACCGAATCTTGATTTCTCATAGATTTTCCTGAAGTACAGAGAAGTACGACTTATCGAGAGCAGTTGCATTCGAAAGGACTTCTTACCCCGGTAGCTATAATTTATATTCTCCGGGCATAATTCGTAGGTATTTTAACCCTTTTGTTGTTGCCTTACAGACATAGGCATGCACGAGCACGTAACTGCATGTTTATAGAACTTTTCATTACGACTTAGCTCTTGACGTATTTCAATGTGTATAAAATATCTGACAAGAGAAAAAGCCCTTTTTTACACACGTTCTTACATTTACTAACCAGCCAGGCCGCCACATGTGTACTAAATGATGTTCCGGAAGTCGACGATCTTTCATTTCCCTGACAGCTCGGCTTATGTAGCCTTAGAGTCCTACTGCAAGACAGAACCAGACATTCTACTAACGACACTGACTTTTTTAAACAGATGCACATACACACTCTAGGTGTTCGACAAACCAGTTAAAAAGGTCTCCAATGCCTAGGATGTTTTCCTTGGTCGTAAAGTTAACGCCGCAACGCAGAACCCACTCCCAGATATTCCCAATTGGGGACCCCTCTGGCAGTTTGTCAGCTTACTGGCATATGACGGAAAATAAGCAACAGTTCTGCAAAGGCGTGCCCTCCCCAGTGCGTTGGGGACAGAAGGATGCATCAGAGGCACACATCAGTTATCTGCCAAGAAAGTCACCGACTGCACTCCATGACAAACAGCCATGTTCCTGCACTCATACTACACTTACATGGTTATGTCCAGACACAGCTGTCTCAATTCTAAATTTAATTTGTTCCGTAACCACTCTCCTCTCAGCTTCCAACGAAATTTTCCGAGAGACCGAAACGGTAGCGACGAAACTTGAAATCATCTACCATATAATATATTGCCAATGAGGACTCCTTTGCTTGCCTCCAGCGTGCTGGGACCTAGATGAAGAGAGCCAAGCTACATAACTGGCCGAATTCCATACAGCACTTCCAGCAGACTTGGCACGGTAACGAAAATGATTAAATAAACAAAAAAATAATAGTGCACACCATTGGTACGACATTTGGTAATCTCACAGCATCGTCATATATAAATGTATGTATGTATGTGTGTGAGTGTGTGTGTGTGTGTGTGTGTGTGTGTGTGTGTGTGTGTGTTTTTGTCGTTATTGATGAGTAATTTCTCCTTTAGGGGAACGAAGCTAAGGCGAACGTCAAGGGGAAACAGCGGAAACCAACAATGGAATGCGAGGAACGCTGGAGAAAACGAATGACTTGGGAGTGATGCATGGGGCGCTTACGCGGTCCACGTTAATATTTTACCCCGCGTCAGAGGTGCGCATCTACGTTAATAAATGGGTCCTAAGGAAAAATGGCTCCGGGCTTGCTGCCGTAGAATTATGCCGCAGCGATGCATCTCTCTCGCACGAATTTCATCCGCCCGCGACAGGAGGCAGTGATGTGTGTAGTTTCAACAGCTAGTAACAATGTAAAAAATAAGTTTATCTAGCTCTTTTTGTGATGAAATGACACAGTTATGTGTCAGTTTCTCGCAGTGAATTTAACAGTAAGTTAGCAATATTCATGCCGGCCGGAGTGGCCAAGCGGTTTTAGGCGCTATAGTCTGGAACAGCGTGACGGCTACGGTCGCAGGTTCGAATTCTGCCTGGGGCATGGATGTCTGTGATGTCCTTAAGTTAGTTAGGTTTAAGTAGTTCTAAGTTCTAGGGGACTGATGACCTCAGAAGTGAAGTCCCATAGTGCTCAGAGCCATTTTTTTAGCAGTATTCATAATGAGTTCCATAATATTCTGAAATCAAATTCATATCTAACATCAACATCTCGACAGACAAGAGTTGCTTAATCGCTACACATAAAGGATACACATTGTGCTTAGTCAGCCTCTCAAGTTTATTTTATCACGTTTTAACATCTGCTTCTCTGTCCTAATTTATTCAGAGTCCGTATGTAGTACACATAGAGAGTAATTCTCTCTTCTCAAACGCCTAACTCTATTTATTGACTCAATTAAAAGTCGCTAACTTAGTAAAATATCATCATTCCTAGACCATATACAACGAAAGGCGTCTGCCGTTGGGGCATCTGTCATAGTATCACCAGTAAACATAGAAGCTTAACACCTGAACATTATAAAGTGAGACGTAAATCTTGGGTCAGTGTCTATGAGTTAAACCGGAACCCACTTCCTGGTTGTCCGTCATCATTGTTTTCAAGCGAAGTCATTAGAAGGCAAATTAATTCTCAAACGATAAGTGAAAAACTTATTGTTTAGTTTGGTCCTAACGGCGGAATAGTTAGCGGTAGTTAATTCATCTATCACCCGAATAATGAGTTCCTTTTAAAATCATATAGAAATGAATGCTATACAACAATGAATGAATGAATGAATGAATGAACATGGTAATGCACCACATACAGGTTTCATTTTGCACATCTACAGTGTATGAGCACAGGAAAACGAAAACTACGAAAACAAACCCGCAGTCTGACTTCCTTCTCTAATCTTAGACACAGTTCTCCATATGTCGAGACTACTTCGTTATGAGATTACATTTTGTTGGATAGGGTTGGCACACACGGAAACCTCTTTGAAATTGCCTCTTTTTGCTGTTAAAAGAATTTATTTGCGAAGCCCTCGACTCTGATTTTGGCTTTCAGCATTTCAGAACTGGAACACTGCTAAAATTTCGTGCTTTAGCAAATGTCGATATTTAAAAATATCAGACACGTGTAAATATGATCGTCACGTGGGCATCTCCGGTGGCTATCAACTGTGCATATCCACTGTTTGACCGTTAGCTATCCAGATGTAAATATGTGCACTAGATGGGTGTTATTTATACAAGGATGTCAAAAACGTCAGGGTCAGTCAAATGAAAACCGAACACAAGCCATAACAGAACCATGGAATGATTCCATTACAAAATAATCACCTAACGCGTTACGACATTTATCCCACTAGGATAAGAGACGATCGATTCCTGTTTCGTAGAACGTGATCGGCCGCTGACGGATGCTCTTCCGTACCCATTCTTGCACTTCCTCGTCCGACTGAAACCGACGTCCACGCATGTCTTCTGCGTCGGCAAAGATGTGAAAATCACGCGGTGAAAGATATGGGCTGAACGGAGGATATGGAGTGTTTCCGAACCAAATCGTTGAACCGTAGACTCCGCCCGTTTGGCAGTATGGGGGCGGGCGTTATCGTCCATCAGGATGGTTCTTTCCGACAGCACTCCTAGGCGTAATTACTTTATGCCCCATCGGGATTATGCCCCATCGGGATTTCTGAAAATTTTCTTTATGGCGCTGCGCCCGCTGGACGAATTCGACGGCTCTGCAGTTAAAGTGGGAGGTCATCAAGGCCTTAGCTGAACTTGTGTGAACAGCTACGGATTTCTCTGGAGGTAAGATGTGGCATGTTTCCTGTGTTGTCTTTGCCGTTTGCCCTCAGGCTGCTGAAATGCTGTCGGACGGAATCATCCCGTTGCACGATATTGGCTGCCCCCACTCTGCCAGTCGGGCGTAGACTATGCGTCAATATGACTCCGAAGGGTGTGCAGCCGGATCATAACGTCATCTTGACACAATATTTCAGCGGTCCAACTGGCTGCCATCTTCAGGTGAGAGTGCTGGTACATGATCTCGCCGGAATTGACTTCTCAGTGCAAGCGGAGGCCTCTATGTAGGCCGCAGAAGGCCCTAAACGCGTGCGCGAGATAGTGCCGTAACTGCCCTCTAGCGCAAGTAAACACACAGCTCCCCAGTGGTGGAAACAGGTGAAATCGACATATCGCTATCAAAAATTAAACATTATTCCGACGATCGAAACACAGACTGTTGTTTTTTAATGTCTGATAACATCGGGTTCCAAGTCTTACTTAAAAGGTAACCCTTGTCTCTATTAATAAGATTATCAGATAATCGAATCTCTAGGGATACTTTTAAAACACAGTCGCAATAGCGAGATGCAGGGGCAACCATTTGTGTCTCGTCATACAGCATTCTATGTCCCTTCGTGAGACAGTGCTCCGCCACTGCAGATTTCTCAGGCTGAAACAACCGTGTGTGCCGCTGGTGCTCAATACATCGGTCCTGAATGGTCCGGATTGTCTGACCAATATAAGCCTTCCCACAGTGGCAAGGGATCTTGTACACACCGGGCTTCCTCAAACCTAAGTCATCCTTAACTGAGCCAAGAAGCGCTCTAATATTGGCTAGCGGTCGAAAAATACTTTTGATATGGTATCTTTTTAGAATTCTTGCTATTTTCGAGGAAATGCTCCCAGCAAAAGGTAGAAAAACCACCGATTTGCAGGTATCTTCTGGTGATTCAGACGAAGGTCCAAACTGGAAAGCACGACGCATCTGTTTCCCTGTATAGCCATTCTGCTTGAACACAACCTTGAGATGGTCCACTTCTTGTGTCAAGCTTTCTCCGTTTGAAATGGCATAAGCTCTTCTCGCCTGAAGATGGCGGCCAGTTGGACCGCTGAAATATTGTGTCAAGATGACTTTATGATCCGGCTGCACATCCGAGAAGAATATTACGCGTCAATGATTTGGCTGGGATATACTGCAACATCCTCTGTACAGTCTGCATGTTTCACAGTGTGAAATTTACATCGTTGGCGACCTGGAGAAAGACGTGCGTGAACGTCGGTTTCTGTCGTACGAGGAAGTGTATGAGTGGGTGCTGTTGTGGATCGTCTGCGCCCGATCGCGTTCTATGAAACACGACTTGATCATCTCGTCTCCCAGTGGGGTAAATGTCTTATCTCGTTTGGTGATTACTTTTGAATGGAACCTTTCTACATTCCACGCAGGTATGCAAAATTTTAGTATGTTATTCTACAAGTAAAACTAAAGAAAAAACTTCATATAAACATAGGTCCGCAAATGTTTAGTTACGGAGCTACGGCTAAAAAAAGATTTCGCCTGAAATTTAGCAGCTTCGCTAATATAAAGCTATCGCAAAACTGTACAAAATTAAAGTAAAGCACGATTTCCATTTATTTTGTTGTTATTGGTCTGGTAAATCTAATAAAACATGTCCCCGCTTCTGTCATTGTTGGCAACCGTTAGTGAGTTGTTTCAGTCTTTCCTAACCTTGAAACGAGTTAGTTTTCTGTATCGTTCAGTGAAAGAACATTATAACAACAGTGTATGTAAGTGAAACCACATAGCAACTGTTGTAGTTTGTAGATTATTTATGAAATAGGGATCCCTTTCAAATTTACGACAGAGGAATACGCCGATACGGTTTTCATTTATGGCAATTATGATGGTAGTGCTACGGCTGCAGTTAACGAATATCGCGTATATTATCCAACTCGGAGGATTCCGAATGCACGAACGATGAGAGGATCATTTAGAATGTTACGGGAGACAGGTTCTCTACCTAGCGTTCATAACCATTTTTGAACATTTATTGTGAATGTAATGTATTGTGTATTGTGAAATGAACCATGGACCTTGCCGTTGGTGGGGAGGCTTGCGTGCCTCAACGATACAGATGGCCGTACCGTAGGTGCAACCACAACGGAGGGGTATCTGTTGAGAGGCCAGACAAACATGTGGTTCCTGAAGAGGGGCAGCAGCCTTTTCAGTAGTTGCAGGGGCAACAGTCTGGATGATTGACTGATCTGGCCTTGTAACATTAACCAAAACGGCCTTGCTGTGCTGGTACTGCGAACGGCTGAAAGCAAGGGGAAACTACAGCCGTAATTTTTTCCGAGGACATGCAGCTTTACTGTATGGTTAAATGATGATGGCGTCCTCTTGGATAAAATATTCCGGAGGTAAAATAGTCCCATAGTCCCCCATTCGGATCTCCGGGTGGGGACTACTCAAGAGGGCGTCGTTATCAGGAGAAAGAAAACTGGCGTTCTACGGATCGGAGCGTGGAATGTCAGATCCCTTAATCGGGCAGGTAGGTTAGAAAATTTAAAAAGGGAAATGGATAGGTTAAAGTTAGATATAGTGGGAATTAGTGAAGTTCGGTGGCAGGAGGAATAAGACTTTTGGTCAGGTGATTACAGGGTTATAAATACAAAATCAAATAGGGGTAATGCAGGAGTAGGTTTAATAATGAATAAAAAAATAGGAGTGCGGATTAGCTACTACAAACAGCATAGTGAACGCATTATTGTGGCCAAGATAGACACAAAGCCCATGCCTACTACAGTAGTACAAGTTTATATGCCAACTAGCTCTGCAGATGATGAAGAAATAGATGAAATGTATGACGAGATAAAAGAAATTATTCAGGTAGTGAAGGGAGACGAAAATTTAATAGTCATGGGTGACTGGAATTCGTCAGTAGGAAAAGGGAGAGAAGGAAACATAGTAGGTGAATATGGATTGGGGGGGAGAAATGAAAGAGGAAGCCGCCTTGTAGAATTTTGCACAGAGCATAACTTAATCATAGCTAACACTTGGTTCAAGAATCATAAAAGAAGGTTGTATACCTGGAAGAATCCTGGAGATACTAGTAGGTATCAATAGATTATATAATGGTAAGACAGAGATTTAGGAACCAGGTTTTAAATTGTAAGACATTTCCAGGGGCAGATGTGGACTCTGACCACAATCTATTGGTTATGACCTGTAGATTAAAACTGAAGAAACTGCAAAAAGGTGGGAATTTAATGAGATGGGACCTGGATAAACTGAAAGAACCAGAGATTGTACAGAGTTTCAGGGAGAGCATAAGGGAACAATTGACAGGAATGGGGGAAAGAAATACAGTAGAAGAAGAATGGGTAGCTTTGAGGGATGAAGTAGTGAAGGCAGCAGAGGATCAAGTAGGTAAAAAGGCGAGGGCTAATAGAAATCTTGGGTAACAGAAGAAATATTGAATTTAATTGATGAAAGGAGAAAATATAAAAATGCAGTAAATGAAGCAGGCAAAAAGGAATACAAACGTCTCAAAAATGAGATCGACAGGAAGTGCAAAATGGCTAAGCAGGGATGGCTAGAGGACAAATGTAAGGATGTAGAGGCTTGTCTCACTAGGGATAAGATAGATACTGCCTACAGGAAAATTAAAGAGACCTTTGGAGAGAAGAGAACCACTTGTATGAATGTCAAGAGCTCAGATGGCAACCCAGTTCTAAGCAAAGAAGGGAAGGCAGAAAGGTGGAAGGAGTATATAGAGGGTTTATACAAGGGCGATGTACTTGAGGACAATATTATGGAAATGGAAGAGGATGTAGATGAAGACGAAATGGGAGATAAGATACTGCGTGAAGAGTTTGACAGAGCACTGAAAGACCTGAGTCGAAACAAGGCCCCGGGTGTAGACAACATTCCATTAGAACTACTGACGGCCTTGGGAGAGCCAGTCATGACAAAACTCTACCATCTGGTGAGCAATATGTATGAGACAGGTGAAATACCCTCAGACTTCAAGAAGAATATAATAATTCCAATCCCAAAGAAAGCAGGTGTTGACAGATGTGAAAATTACCGAACTATCAGTTTAATAAGTCACAGCTGCAAAATACTAACGCGAATTCTTTACAGACGAATGGAAAAACTGGTAGAAACGGACCTCGGGGAAGATCAGTTTGGATTCCGTAGAAATGTTGGAACACGTGAGGCAATACTAACCTTACGACTTATCTTAGAAGAAAGATTAAGAAAAGGCAAACCTACGTTTCTAGCATTTGTAGACTTAGAGAAAGGTTTTGACAATGTTAACTTGAATACTGTCTTTCAAATTCTGAAGGTGGCAGGTATAAAATACAGGGAGCGAAAGGCTATTTACAATTTGTACAGAAATCAGATGGCAGTTATAAGAGTCGAGGGGCATGAAAGGGAAGCAGTGGTTGGGAAAGGAGTGAGACAGGGTTGTAGCCTCTCCCCGATGTTATTCAATCTGTTTATTGAGCAAGCAGTAAAGGAAACAAAAGAAAAATTTGGAGTAGGTATTAAAATCCATGGAGAAGAAATAAAAACTTTGAGGTTCGCCGATGACATTGTAATTCTGTCAGAGACAGCAAAGGACTTGGAAGAGCAGTTGAACGGAATGGACAGTGTCTTGAAAGGAGGATATAAGATGAACATCAACAAAAGCAAAACGCGGATAATGGAATGTAGTCAAATTAAATCGGGTGATGCTGAGGGAATTAGATTAGGAAATGAGACACTTAAAGTAGTAAAGGAGTTTTGCTATTTAGGGAGTAAAATAACTGATGATGGTCGAAGTAGAGAGGATATAAAATGTAGACTGGCAATGGCAAGGAAATCGTTTCTGAAAAAGAGAAATTTGTTAACATCGAATATAGATTTAAGTGTCAGGAAGTCGTTTCTGAAAGTATTTGTATGGAGTGTAGCCATGTATGGAAGTGAAACATGGACGATAACTAGTTTGGACAAGAAGAGAATAGAAGCTTTCGAAATGTGGTGCTACAGAAGAATGCTGAAGATAAGGTGGGTAGATCACGTAACTAATGAGGAGGTATTGAATAGGATTGGGAAGAAGAGAAGTTTGTGGCACAACTTGACTAGAAGAAGGGATCGGTTGGTAGGACATGTTTTGAGGCATCAAGGGCTCACAAATTTAGCATTGGAGGGCAGCATGGAGGGTAAAAATCGTAGAGGGAGACCAAGAGATGAATACATTAAGCAGATTCAGAAGGATGTAGGTTGCAGTAGGTACTGGGAGATGAAGAAGCTTGCACAGGATAGAGTAGCATGGAGAGCTGCATCAAACCAGTCTCAGTGCTGAAGACCACAACAATAACAACAACATTGTGAAATTTTATGTACACTGTACACTCCCTTAACACTGAGCTTTGTTTGTACCGGTATACCATGAAATCACGTTTGCTGTGGTATTATTAAAAGCAGAGTATCTGACACATTCATACCGTTTCAGTTAACGTTATTACCATCACTTTTCCAAATTAAATTCTCTACAATTTCTGTTGAAAACTTTGTGCAACTCTCTGGAATTTAAAAAACAAATCGTGCCAAGTAGTTAATAAATTAAAAATTTTACGAAATTACTTCTTTGCTTCTCTGGATGTTCGAGAAAACTGCTGCAGGTACACGTCTGGGACATGTTTTATTAGATTCACGAGATCAATAACAACAAGATACTTTAACCTCGTACAGTTTTGCGCTGGCTTCATATTAGCGAAGTTGCTAAATTTCTGGCAAAATCTATTATAAGCCGTAACTCCGTAACTAAAAATTTGCGGACCTATGTTTACATGAACTTTTTTCTTTAGTTTTACTTGTAGAATAACATATTACAATATTTGTATATCTTCGTGAATCAACTTGTACATGTAGCCACTGAAGTCAAATCATGTCATTACATCTTTAAATTTTTAAATATTGGCAGTTTTCCACGTGAAAATGATTGAAGTCCAAAACTGCAATCGTGGACGTCATAGGTAATTAGGCAACAAAGATATCTTCTAAAGGTCTTCAAGGTGAATTTATCGCTTTTGATAAGCCATTTCTTTTATTTTAATGACCGAATGTGAGCGATAAATTGCACTTCTTAATGAGCTTAAGATAGCGGGGAAAGGGTTTCCCCGTACAGATGTGTGGAAAATTGGATACTAGGGTGTATAAGAAGCGCCCTTGAGTGTAAACACTGAAATGGTGTAACCTGGGGAAACGGTGATCAGTTACTATACAATTCAAAAAAGGATATTGTTACGGTGTTCGCATACTTCCAAGTCCGTATCGATCTTAGTGCTAAGTTTTCACTCAGATGGCGCTTTGGCGTTAGGCGGTTGTTTCCGCGTGTGATCGCCGGCCGGGGTTTAGCTGGAGGCGTGTGAGGTGGTGAGAGGTGGCTGCCTTGGCGTGAAGACAGTTCGGCTCGGCTGGGGTTGTTTGCGTCTGGACGCCGAGTGGGGCCCGATGGGAAGACGGGACCGTGATTTTACTGGTAATAGTGTGGACAGCGGCGTGGTGTGCCGTTTAACTTAATTCGCAAGGGCAGCAAAATCTCGCCTGTTGCAGTTTGTCGAGCCTGAGTTTGAAATACCTTCTGTGTACGGCGGGATGTCATTTCGTCCTCCTGTCTCTCCGTCGCTGGGACTGCTATCCTCATTTACCGTCCCATGGATGTATATCGATGGGCTACGCTGCTCTCCGTACTCTACTAGACGCTGGTGATGGAAGTGCGTCGCTCAGCGGCACGTTAGTCTGGGTGCTTTATGTTTGATTTTCAAGTGCATAGTCTTCGAGTGGTACTCCTTACAGTTTGCCTTGCGCAGTTACATTGGAGTTTATTTTGTCTTGTGGTGATTCCGCTATCCGTTAACGAAGGTTAAGTTTGATTCGGCACTCCGTACGACGCTGGGCACCTCAGCAGGCGAGTCAAGCTACCTTCGCGACTACACGGAAGCCTTTGGACTGAGAGGTCTTGTGTTTTGCATATTGTTCATAAATTGTTGTTTCGGTATTAAGTTGGCTGAGGTTTTTTATGGATTTCCCGGCATTTGGTCTGTTGTCCGGCCCGGGCTAGGTCTCGTTATTTTAAAATTCGGTCGTTGTTTTGGCTTAGTACGATTTTGGTTTACTGTCTGATGGTTCTGTTAGTACGCCGGGTCGCTGTGGTTGTGTTGCATTTTGTATGGGGCGGTGTGCTGGGAGCCGTGGAGTACCATTTGTGTGAACTGCTTCACTGGGGAGTACTGATCGGGCCATTCTTGGTCCTCTTTTGTGTGAAATAATTTTAATATTATTTTGAAGTAACATTATCACTTAAATGATTAATTCTTGTTGCGTTAATTGCAACGTGGGTACTGAGAAATTTAGTACTGTAATTACGCAAGATTTAATAGTGGCACATGCCCCTTTACCTTTCGTAATCTGTTGATTACCGAAAGACCTTAAGCTCATGCTCATACGATGTGATTTTCTTAAATTATTGTATTTTATGTCATGTTATTGTTTCTTAAATTTGCTGATCACTGGTGTACTGTTCCAAGTATTACAATGTTTCAGGCAGCTATTACTTGGGTGGAACGCGCGGAACCGCAACGGAGAGAGTAGTTGCGTGCCTTACGTGTCCGTTGTTGGCGCGGCCTGGTGTCCGTTGTTTGTTTTGGTGCAGCTGAGTTAAGTATTGTGTTGCCTCCTCCCTTGCGGCCTCGTCGTGTTCTTCTCATAAACATTCCCTTCAAGGCACTGTAGTTAATTTTATGCTAGCATTATTTTAATTTCTTACATTGGTAAAATCGTGCGGCCTTCATTATGCACACTGTTTGTCATAATGTGTCATATATCATGATGTGCGTGTGTAATGGTGCAATAAATGGATGATTGTTATTTCTGTTTTGGCGCCCTTCATGCCTCCTTTCTTGTCCCTATTGGTACGCTATCCTTGTACTTGTGTTTGTATCCAACATCAGATATTACCAGTGAAAAAGCAGAAAATTCAGAGGAGGCGTAGTGCCATCACAAATCAACTAGCCGTACGAATAGTTTCTTATGTAAAAAAGATAGCAGGTGTTTGTAATAGATTAGCTACGTAAAACAACCACTAGCAGAAGCTTGTCATTATAATGTATTTTCTTGCCAAGGACAATGCTTTCGAAACTGAATAAATAAATAAATGCATCTAGTGCACATACTTGCATTTTCAGAACACAGATGACAATGTCAATATCCCAACGAAATAAATGTAACAGAGGAAATACGACTTAGTACTCAGCAACTTAAAAGAGTAGCGCGCTTAGAAAGGGACTTTGCGAAACGTGTTAAGCCTTTGGCAGAATGAGAAAATAATCCTAATCCGGACATCGTTTGCAAAGCTTTTGTCGTAACAGACAACACGTAAGGTCCGCGGGACACCCGGCAAGTCGAAGCGGGATAAGGGCGCATTAGCGCGGCTGTCGGGCACTTTGTTTGTTGCGACAGCGCGGCAGCCGCCACGCGCGTGCTGCTGCCCCGTCAGCTCTTTTCGCGCGCCGGGGGCAAAGTGGCTGGCGCGCCACGCCGCGCCGCGCAGGGCTTCTTGCCGCTGAGCTGTGCTCGCAGCTGCGCCCCTCTCAGCCGACCGTAAATCCGCCAGTGTTTTTGCCAGGCGCGCGCGCGCTGCCGCCCCCAGCTCCCGCAGCCGCCCTCTTCGATCGGCTTAAAACCGCCTCCGGCCCCCGGGTACCGCGAGAGCCCCTTTCCACGTATGCGGCAGCGGCGCGCCGCGGGCGGGGGCGCCTCGCGTTTAACTGGCGTTAATTACAATGGTCGTTAGCGCAAGAAGCCGTGGCCTCCAGCGCCGGCGGCCCCTCCGCCCCCGGCGGTTATTGATGTCGCTGACCTATAGGGCGCCATTGAGCGCCCTCCGCCCCCTAATACAGCCCGCTGCCTCCAATAGGCCCCGTCGAGGTCGGAGGGAGCCGGCAAAAAAAGCGGCGGCGGCCCTAGCGCGAGCCCTACTGAAATACATATATATTGAGGCTTGCCGGGGGCCGGCGGCCGCTGGCCACCCGGCGGTCCGGCCGGGCTATGAATGGTAAGCGGCTTAGCGTTATCTGGAGCCGGCGGCGCGGCGCACAGCCGGCCATCCGTCAGCGGCGCGGCGAATGCTCGCTCCGCCAGCTGCTCGACACTCCTTTGTTGGCGGCTCCTCTCACACCGCTGCCTTTAATTCCGCTGCGTTGGCCCCACTGACTGAGTTCAAGTCGCCTAGCTACAATTATTGACAGAGTCCACATACGCCATTGTCGAGCCTTTCATCGCTACCAATAGCTGGGATTAACGGAGGGGGATTATATTTCGTACAATACGTGACTGAAGCGTTCCCTAACTCTGAGTGATCGGTGATCGATGATATAAGAAAAGTCAATTGTGATAAGTTTCACTCTCTGCAGACTTTCATCAGCCATCGAATACAAAAGGTACACATAAAAGATAAGTATTATTTTAATACGAGTCGAATCAATACATTAGCAGCCATCTAATGTGGGAAACAGATGCAAGAACACAATACCACTTCACAATGTGAAAATAATATTAATAACCAGCGAAGCCGGCAGCACTTCACCGTTGCTGAATATTTATTGGAATTCGATATATGTCCCAATCTTCTTCTCTCCCCTCTCTCTCTGTCCATCTCTATCTCTTTTGTCCATCTTCTGTTCTTTCGTTCTGTCTCTGTCCATCTCCTCCTTCTCCCACTCTGTTTTCCCCCCGTCCCTCTCTCCCCATCTCCTCTTCCCCTCAGTCACTGACTTTGAGCCTTGTTTATTGTTGCTGAAAACAAAACCTTGATTGGGAACTGAAGTCGTTTAAAATGAGTCGGTAAATCGGTTGGGATCATTGGTATATGGGTTACATGAGAAAGCTCTCCAGCTGCTGGATTCGTAAGAACAGTTGCTTAAAAATGTTCAAAATGTGTGTGAAATCTTATGGGACTTAACTGCTAAGGTCATCAGTCCCTAAGCTTACACACTACTCAACCTAAATTATCCGAAGGACAAACACACACCCATGCCCGAGGGAGGACTCGAACCTCCGCCAGGACCAGCCGCACAGTCCATGACTGTAGCGCACTAGACCGCTCGGCTAATCCGCGCGGCAACAGTGGCTTCAATGACATTATTCTGCATAACTTTATTCTGTGAACGCGTCGGATCACAAGGATTCAGACGATTCAGATTATGTAGTAGTACTGCAATTGCAAGCTCATAGCTCATAAATACACCTTTCCGGTTTTCTGTTGAAACCGACTGCGACGAAAAACAACTAATTCTCCTGTATACAATATTTTTAAACTATATGCAGGGTGAAGCGAAATTCGCGCACTGGAGCTACGCAGCGCGACTCCTCACACGCCAGCGATAAAAAAATGTCTCTGACAAAATTTCGTCCGGCGAGTACATCCGGCAGAAAAAGGACGTTAAAGAGTGGCAATCTGGCAACACTGTAACCACATGTACGGTAACTACCTCCGAAAGCACTTACTAGTTGTGCTGTACAGTTGGTGCAGTGAATTAGCATGCAAGAGGTCGATAGTTCGATACTAGGTTGAGGTATATGTTTTTTATTTGGTAAGTGTAGTCTACGTGGTACGGAATCTGGCATCTTAACATCTTAATCGTCAACGCCGATTGCAGTGGGTCCTCTAGAAAGCATTTGGACTTACATACTACAATCATAGAAATCGAAGTTTGCTCAGCATTGAAAGAAGCTCTTTTCACGTCATGAGCGTGAATTTATTTGCACCAGCTCATCTACTAGATGCAAAACCTGTTTTCTTTGTGCCCTTGTCCAATGGTCCCACAGATAAGTATCAACTATCATTCTTGCCTCTTTCAGGTCCATTACATTTCGTTAGGGCCAGTAGGACTAGCAACGTGCTTTGCGAATTAGTGTGTAACTAAGTGGAAAAGCTGTCACCACAGCGTAACTATAATAATGATGCTTCAGCTTTATTGATCTCCAACATATAAAGATGTACACAAATGCATAAACACCTGAAGGTGGGCTCAAGCCCGAAACAGGTCGTGTGACAAATACATAACCTTTTATTGTGACTGGTAGCGGAATATAAAGGAATAGTCACGGAGTTCAACAGCATCCACTATGGATAAAATTCAGGAAATGGATAGGTTAAAGTTTGTAAGGAGTGTGTCAGAACTCTCCATTACATTGAAAACAATATAGCCAACTTAACGCTATTCTTTGCATTGTGTAAGCACTCAGATATCGATAGTAACAATCTAAGGGCGAAACATGGTAGCGCGATTATAAGCATTGTTGTGATACGAGGTCTGTCTGCGAGAGTGGAAGTAGTAGTGTCGGTCGAGAGCTCGGAGATGGAAGACGTGTCACGCTGCCCTCACGTCGGTGATGGCAGATCTTACCACACTCAAGGCCCGATTTCATTTATATGGCCAGCAGAGATTTAGATGGCTTAAAACCGCTTGAAGATGAAATTCAAGGTAAAATTCGCAAGCATAGCGCAAAAGCAATTGCAGGGTTAGGCTCGTGATTGTTAGTCCAAGATTGCAATAATCTCATGTTTTGCTTGTCAGTTAAAGAAGCCTCCTTATCCTCCAAATAATAATAATTATTCTACACATCTAATTAATAAATAAATGCTGTGGTTATTAAATGTCAATGTATCTCTGAAATTGAAATAGTTTATTTATCTGCCACCCAGCCATTATTGACACCTATATCATTGTAACTGTCATTGTCTATTATTGGTCATGATGATTATTAAGTTTTAAATAAACTTAATTTATGAAATCGCTTCTCACTAGTTATTTAGTAGTTAACAGGACCCAGGCAAACTCCTTTTTATTAAATCCATTCTTAGTAACAATAAGCTTCAGCCGCTGCTGCTGCATGCTGCTGCGAATTGCTGTAAACCATATGGAAAAAGGCAGTCGTCTAAAGACTTGAGCACAAAACTTTGTGCCAAAACAGAGACACTGACACACCACAACATGTCATGCACTCTAATCCAGTAAGTTCTGTTGCACAAGCCAGATTCTATATCACTAGTAAATTCTTGTTGAAAAGCCCAGTTAGATAGTTTAGATATTCGTTGTTACAGGTTGATTTGTTCCTGTAGTTTTTCATATTTACATATGCAGTCAGGTAGCTTATCCAGATTTTAGTTTTCAGTTTTTCATGTAACGGTCTGTTGAGGGCTTAAAGGACAGTGAAACTGACACTCGTACAACATGCACACAGCGTTATGCAGGTTAGATTCCGTTTACTGATGGCTTAGGTTGCTTATCGAGTCCATTTTCATAGACGAACACAGGCATTATTGGTTGTAGCTACGTTACATATTGGTTGCATATATGTTACATGTGGCAACCCTTCAACTAACTGAGGTTTTATGATTTCCAATGGCGTCGTCTAGCTACAGGTTTCGCAGAGGTGGCAGCAAAACGCGTACGCGACAGAAACTGTTGATCAACATCGGAGCTAAAACTGAAAAAATGTTCAAATGTGTGTGTAATCTTAGGGGACTTAACTGCTAAGGTCATCAGTCCCTAAGCTTACACACTACTTAACCTAAATTATCCTAAGGACAGACATACACACCCATGCCCGAGGGAGAACTCGAACCCCCGCCGGGACCAGCCGCACAGTCCATGACTGCAGCGCCTGAGACCGCTCGGCTAATCCCGCGCGGCGCTAAAACTGAATGGAGCTGGGGCAGCGGCAGTCCAAGCTCTTATGACTGGAGCCGCCACTCTCTCGTGAGTTCCCAGCCCCAAAAATAGGGCCATTGCCAACTTACATCGACTGGCGAGGGCCAAACCCGACAGAAGTTTCACATTCTAGCCAGTTCCACCCATCGTGAAAGCGGTCACCTCTCTGTTCCTATGAAATGACGTGAAGAATGAGGGAATGGCTTACAACTTAAGAGAGGTTTTAACGGTCACCATTTTGAGCAAATTAACAACTTCTCTCAAAATGACCGCAGCCGAAGTCTCGCTTCCTCAGTACTGCAAGAATAATTGCAATAGTGTGTCTTTTCTCTTCGAATTTTTATTAACAGGTTGAAGTGAAACTGAAAATTAAAGGAACTCGAAAGAAAATTTATATAAAGCAGTGAGTAGATTAGTGGGCTGTTCATTATCAGAGGGCCTGAAACTGCAATGATTATTGATTGCTACTATTTTCTTTCTTTGTCCGTGGGTTAGGGCGGGCGCGCACACATCCGTCCCAAAACATGGCGTTACAAGGCTGTGTATGATGATGATGACGATGATGATTGGTTCGTGGGGCGCTCAACTGGGCGGTCCTCAGCACCCGTACAAAGTCACACTTTTTCACAGTCCAAGTTTTTTCACAGTCCAATCTGGCCACTGTCACGAATGATCAGGATGTTGATGAAATGATAAGGGTAACACAAACACTCAGTCCGCGGGCAGAGAAAATCCCCAACCCGGCAGGGGATCGAACTCGGGACTCCATACAAGTCTGTGTAGCATTTCGTGGTGCGCTTTAAATGAGATGATGACTTTTCGTGCATACGCTTTAATAGTTATGAAGTAACACACATCTTTCTCAGATGCGAAGAAATTCTTGTATATAAAAAGCTCTAATTTCGCTTTGTAGTGAACTGTCAGAGTTTTGCCGAAAAATGTATGAATTTACACCTAGACAATATGTGGAACGATGCTTCACAAGCCTGCCTCGGTGGCCGAGCGGTTCTAGGCGCTTCAGTCTGGAACCGCGCGACTGCTACGGTCGCAGGTTCGAATCCTGCCTCGGGCATGGATGCTGTGATGTCCTTTGGTTAGTTAGGTTTAAGTAGTTCTAAGTTCTAGGGGGCTGATGACCTCAGATGTTAAGTCCCATTGTACTAAGAGCCATTTGAACCATCTGATGCTTCACGCTAGTGCACGAAAGTCTCTCTAAACGATATTACGTACTTTTAATGTGGTAAATCTGAGAGTACGCTGCAGACACTGTGACAATTAAAGAGATCGAGATGGCATTGCGCCAAATTGCTAGAATTGTAAACGACACGCACTGGTAATAATTACCAGCGCGACAGAATTTGGCTTTTACAGTATTCGTCTGTTTTTACTTCAGCAGACTACGCACTTGTAAATATGAAACTGAACTTTCTTAAAGCCATAAATGTAATTAATTCATTCATTGTTAATATTGCTGAACGCTATCACAGAGATGTAAACTGAAGATAATTCTGGACCATAGTGCAGTGGAAATGTGCACTGTGGTCCCTATTTTGATATCATAAGTGACCTTCCTTGGAACTATTGAACGAGCTTAGAAGTCTTTTCCTTGCTAGAAGTTTACAGCACTTGGATCCACACAAAAAGGCAATTACTATTTTCACATTGTTAATACAAATCATAAGACTACATACGTTCACATGTGTGTGAAATCTTATGGGACTTAACTGATAAGGTCATCAGTCCCTAAGCTTACATAATACTTAACCTAAATTATCCTAAGGACAAACACACACACACACCCATGCCAGAGGGAGGACTCGAATCTCCGCCGGGACCAGCCGCATAGTCCATGACTGCAGCGCCTGAGACCGCTCGGCTAATCCCGCGCGGCTAAGTCTACATAAAACGAAAGTAAAATTCTGATCCCACAAATCATTACAGTATTCTCCCAACTACGAAATAACGCGAACACAAATCACGTTTGTAGTATGAGAGTGATTTTTCACGGAGTAGCTAAAAGGTATGCACACAAGACATTGCATAACTTCTTTCATTAATTTGGAGTTCTACATTCTTTTTAAATTCTGCATTACCTCTTAAGTTCTTCTGTGTGAATAATACTGAGGAAGCAGAACTGGCAAGGACTCTTTCAGAAGCACACTGTGGTACGTCGAGTCTGTTTCGCTACTACATTTGCCGGCCGCTGTGACCGAGCGGTTCTAAACGCTTCAGTCCGGAACCGCGCTGCTGCAACGATTCTAATCCTGCCTCGGGCATGGATGTGTGTGATGTCCTTAGGTTAGTTAGGTTTCAGTAGTTCTAAGTCTAGGGGACTTATGACCTCAGATGTCAAGTCCCATAGTGCTTAGAGCTATTTGAACCATTTTTTGAGCTACTAGATTTGTTATTTATGGAGAGCAGTTTGGGAAGCATACAGCGCAAACTGCCTTATTCAGAGGAGGATGCGTAATGGGAATTGTCTACCGTTTTCAGTATCCCATCGCAGTTTTTCACCGGCTCCTATGCTCACAACAAAAGAGAAGAATAATGGCTGTCAAGTGTATTCAGTTATTTAGGCGTAGAGTCCAAAAGAGAATGCATCTTCCAAGCAGATAATGAGAGCAGGCTAGACGTTCCAAATTGGTTTGATGAAGATGAAGAACTAACCGCTCTAATAGACTGGAATGCTGTCGCACAAGGGAAGTCTTTCTTGGGGAAACTACTGAAAGCTGCATATAAGCTGCTCTCAAGAAATTAAAACAGGCCTCTACAGTGATTGATCACGCTTTCGCACTTATATCCACTCATTACCAGCAAACTTGTTTTGGTGATCAAAGTATGCTGTACATTGTATTATGTGGGTGCTCACAACAACCTCTCCAATCCCTCAAGGTACAGGAAGCAAATGGTACATAATTATGCCAATTAGTTGTTGTTCGTGCTTTCATTTATTTAATGCCTAACGTCAGATCCTTCGAGATATGCATCGCGGCAGGATACGTTCATATTTTTCCATAAAATGTTGATAACGAATTAAAGACGGGCGTTCCTGGCGAGTAATTCCAAGCGCGTTATGTGATTAAGGGCGCGGCAGCGGAATATGAATATTTGGGCAGAGTTGGCCGAAACAAGCGCACGTCGCGAGTCTGGCCGTGTCGGTCAATTTGCGGAGCCCGGGAACCGGCGAGTGGGCAGAACAGCGCACACGTAATTTAAACGAACCAGAATAATAAGTGCAGAATTATATAGTAGCCATTAGGCACCAAAACACTGGCATTACGGCCCGCCCGCTGCAAATGGCGGGTTCACCGGCTGAGAAGGCAAAGGAGCGATTTGTTGTGGCAATTACTGAACTCGATAAGCTTATTTTCTCGTCCAGTGATCACGCGCGGCGGCCAGAGCCCCGCACGCCACTGCACGTTCACGTTCACGTTCGCAAATGCAAACCCCGCGAGTCTCTCTCCCCCCTTGTTGTCGCCCTTGTTCTCCCGGCCTCCTTTGTTTCAGAACCGACTGATGCGAACATATGTCAAGTGCAAAGCCTCGGAAGCGATGAAAGGGGAGGGACACTGGCGTTACTTATAGTTCTAAAACTACCGCACACTACCATAATCTTTCATTAGACTACGGTAGCTCTCCCAGTACACTTGGTCACTCAAGATCTTACCCGCATTACCTGCACATTAGTAGTGTCGCATGCCTGCCGGGAGTTAGCTCATGTCGACTGCTTTCTCTGAATAAGCGATCAGTGCCTTACTAGATTCCCCTAGAAACCGGATGAGGTGAAACATCTGGAAACTGAGTAGGATATACAAATAGCTGCACATCATACGGAACACTTTTGCTCTACACAATTATCCTTCGGTCTGTTATTTAGAAATAAACAGTGCTTACAACAAAATTGAAGCTGTCAATGTTTAATTCACGTTTCATTCAAAAGTTGTTGATTTGTAACGTGAAACAGAGGGATGGTGTAGCAAAAATTTAAAAAAAGGATACAGATTTATCCTGTAGCGCTATGAAACGCAGTTCCTGCCCAAAAAAAGATAAAATTAAAAATAACGCAAAAGAAAAATATATCAAATATTGCTACAACACTTCGTTGAGCTTATATCAAATATTTTTTTGTTATTCATAAACAACTTTCACATTTATCAATAATAACAAAAAACTGAAACTTCCTGGCAGATTAAAACTGTGTGCCGGACCGAGACTCGAACTCGGGACCTTAGCCTTTTGCGGGCTAGTGCTCTACCAACATTTTTTTTTTAATCTCATTTTGTTCGCTTTTGTTCGAGGCAGACGTCGTAAGACATCCGTTTAAGTTCGTTGTTGATCGATTAACTCAGTTTTTTTTTTATTACAGAGAGCAGCTAACCCTTTGACCGAACACGCTGAGCTACCGTGCCGGCACCAACTGAGCTACCCAAGCACGACTCACGCCCCGTCCTCACAGCTTTACTTCTGCTTGTACCTCCGTAGTCCGTGAAAATATCATTCTGAATAACAAAAAACACTTGCCTTTGATCATGATGAAGAGTGTTCTATTGAGTACTAAATTATGACTGTAACTATACATGTATCTTTGTGTTATTGCATGTACGCTGTACTTATCTTGCACGGATTAAAATAGACAATGGACTAAACATTCAAACATGTGCGATTCTATTTACATATAAAACAGATTAACAAACAAACGAAAAACGAAAGAGAAGTTGTCGGCCCTCTTTCTCCCTTGTACATACATTTGTGTTACTTCCGCTACCATCACTGTCAGTGATTATACAATTTACTACTTAATTTGTGTACTGTTCCAGAACAAGGGCCGGCCGCGGTGGTCTCGCGGTTCTAGGTGCTCAGTCCGGAACCGCGCGACTGCTACGGTCGCGGGTTCGAATCCTGCTTCGGGCATGGATGTGTGTGATGTCCTTAGGTTAGTTAGGTTTAAGTAGTTCTAAGTTCTAGGGGACTGATGACCACAGATGTTAAGTCCCATAGTGCTCAGAGCCATTTGAACCATTTGAACCAGAACAAGGGAATCGCAATTTTTTTAGAACTCAGCACCAGCATAACTCGATTTAAAGTGATTCACTAACAAGTACTGGTCGGTAATGCAACATGAATTCAGGGAACTTTCTGCTAGTAAATGTTATTCAGTATCGTAGTAAATGGCCCGTTAACAGTAAGTTAGTAACAAACATCTTAATTATCTCTGGTAACAATCAAAGGAAATGCCTCTGTTATTTAGTTATTATAGCCTTCGAGCGTAACTTCAATCACTCTTTTTGTAGACCTCGGTTCTTTTCAGCCAAAAAACTGTCTACAGCTCGTGGTCTAATGGCTAGCACTGCTGCCTCTGAATCATGGAGTCCCGGGCTCGATTTCCGGCCGGGTTGGGGATTTTCTCTGCCCGGGCACTGAGTGTTTGTGTTGTCCTCATCATTTCATCATCCGCATCATCATTCGTGACTGTGGCTAGATTGGATCGTGTAAAAATTTGGACGTTGTACAGGCGCTAATGACCGAGCAGTTGAGCGCCCCACAGACCAAACATCATCATCAGCCAAAGACTTGTGATCTAGAAGTTGTAAAAGGACGTTCCCATTTGAATAGTTATGGAAGAGGATTTCCATCTGTCAAATTTCCCTCGAAAACATGGAAGAAGGGAGGGAGGAAGATAGGATTTAATATCACGTCTACATCTAGGTCATTAGAGACGGAGTACTAAGTCCTTGTTTCAAGGATGGGGATGTAAATCGACCCTGCACTGTGAAAGAAACCAGCATTTGCCTGAAGTGATTTACGGAAATCACGAAAACCCAAATCAGGATGGCCTGACGCGGGTTTGAACCGTCGCCCTCCCGAATGCGCGTCACTGCTCCACCTCACTCAGTCGAAACCAAAGAACAACGAGGGAAGCTATGGGTGCAACGCAGCATCTGGAACCAGTTTCACTTCATATCTGCAATGGGTAATACTGCCATAGTCCAAAATATGTAAACCAAAGGTGTCTGTTCAAATGGCTCTGAGCACTATGGGACTTAACATCTGAGATCATCAGTCCCCTAAAACTTAGAACTACTAAACCTAACTGACCTAAGGACATCACAGACATCCATGCCCGAGGCAGGATTCGAATCTGCGACCGTAGCAGTCGCGTGGTTCCATACTGAAAAGCCTAGAACCGCTCGGCCACAACGGCCGGCAAGGTGTCTGTCTGTGCGGTTGTTTACACGTATGTATCTTTCATTCTCTGTCTTACAGAGTACAGTAACCTATTGTTCTTTTTACCCAAACCTCAGTAACAGTACTAAATGGTGGTGTCCAACCGTTTTTAGGCTTCTGAACTTCAATCGATATAAACGGTACGCTTCTGGGATCAATTTGTTGGCCGTCTGTCTGTCCGTCCGTAAATACCCCTTTTCCTTAGGAAAGTTGCAGATTATATTAAGTACTAAGGCCTGCCGTCCCTTAACCATGCAAAAAATTTAAGCTTCTAAGCAAGTCCAATCAAAAGATACTGCAGTCGGTCAACAGCCCCTTTTCCTAGGAATAGGTAGGATATCAAGTTCAAATTTATGTCACATAACTAAATTCTACGGACCCTTGGTGGCGTAAAAAATATAAGCTTGAAAGTCAGTGTGATGAAAATATACGATTATTTATGTCACGTATTTTGATACGCACACACTCATTGGTCAGGACCCGTGCATCTATGTAGATACATAATTATGTTTTTACTGAGTCCACAGACTGCGGATCCTACTCGTCGTATGTAGGGAAAAATACGGTTGGATGCTGCCAATAGTCACTGCTAAAATATAACAACCGTTACCTCACACACTTAAAATGGATAATATTAAGCCTCAGCAAGCCTCATGTGGGGCAGTACTTCTTTTTGCCGACCCCATCCTTCGTCTTCACAGAATCGATAATTTGATTTTGGCAATGTTTGTGGTGCAGGGTGACGACATGCCTTTCCTATCGTCAACCTTCCCAACCCGGGACGGAACTTGTGTACTCCACCTTGGCGGCACAAACACCATCGTCATTAATCCGCTCGGCGGATTCGATCCGGGACCGTCGCGCCTCCCCTAATCCCGGAAGTGGCGTGCTAACGTGCGCGGCTATCCGGGAGAGTCAGCAAATTTAATCCAATTTTGGAATATATATATTTTCAGTTCCGTCAGTCAACTAATGACCAACGGAACTCAAAAACGTCTGACGGAGCCTGGCACTGGAACTATTTTTATTTTTGTGGCCGAGAAGAGTTGCAAAGACAAAATATTAATGTCTAGCCGGTGTGTGTGGGTGTCTGTATCTGTGTGTGTGTGTGTGTGTGTGTGTGTGTGTGTGTGTGTGTGTGTGTGTGTGTGTGTCTCGATGACCCAATAAATTTGTGCAGTTGTCAAAGGAAACATCGAAACACGTTTTATATCTCTCGTTCTCTATTCCGTAAGATCGAACGGACTATCAGAACTGTAACAGTCATGGTCTTTGAAACCAAGTAGGAGACAGAGGGAATTCCAGTGGGAAATACTGAAAACGGTATTTTCTATTTCAACATTTACTTTAGAAGTACGGGAAACCGCCCGGAAACCTTGCCCAGGATCGACCGATGGGGAACAACTTTCAGTTTAATATTAGCACAACATGTCCTAGATAAAGATATGACAGCCCTGCTCTACTTGAAAGTGTATTTATTTATATACGTGACTTGAGGCTGATCGCATTGATGTGAATGACAGCGACTGTTTATGCTACACAGTTTGTTTCTTTTTTTTCATTTTCTACTCCAAGTAAAGCGGATTATTTGAGATACGGTCCATTATAGGAAAATGAATGGCGGCTCTTCTCGGCCTCTCAGCAGGACAACTGGTAATGGCAATTCGTGGTTTTTTTCCATTTCTTTCTTTCTTCTTTTTTTTCATTCACTACGTAGATCCGACTGTTCCTGTAATGACCTATGGTGCATTTAAGAAGCATTTCTCAGCCAAACACCATCCCAGCTGATAATGAGACAGACATCGTCCCAATCGGGGCCATATGGGAGCGAATATCTAGTTCTAGTATTTGTCTTACAAGCAATGAAAATCTTTTGAAGACCTTGGTCATAACCGCAGATGGAAACAATTTTTAATTTTGGGGCTGTATATCTCAGACAAAAAACTGTATCTGTTAATGTGCATACAGAATTAAGTGCCATTACTTGCTACATGTACCGTGTACGTGTCTCTCTGGTCGTGCAACAGTTAATGTGCAAGACTCTTATTACATGAAAGGTGCGTAAGTTTAGAAGTTACACCGCCCGCGTAGCTGAATGATAAGCTGTAAAGGTAAAGGTAGCAAATTCATTTCTGCCTTCTTCCATTTTTTTCAACATTTATTTTGTAAAGCATCCTAGGCCTTTCTTGTTAATTTAATAAAGGTATTATCTCCAATAGCAAAAAAAAAAAAAAAAAAAAAAAAAAAAAAAAAAAAAAAAAAAAAAAAAATCGTGAAGCATCTGGCTAGGAATTGAAAGGCTGTAGTATCGGATTCCAGCTGCGTCACATTTTTTTTCATTCTGCCCTTCAATCCAGCATTCAGCTTTCAGTGATGAGAAGAGCCGGCCGGAGTGACCGAGCGGTTCTAGGCGTCTCAGTCTGGAACCGCGCGACCACTACAGCCGCAGGTTCGAATCCTGCCTCGGGCATGGATGTTTGTGATTTCTTTAGGCCAGTTAGGTTTAAGTAGTTCTAAGTTCTAGGGGACTGATGTCCTCAGCTGTTAAGTCCCATAGTGCTCAGAGCCATTTGAACCATTTTTTGATGTGAAGATTCGCCAGAAACAGAACGCGGTTCAGTTCCCACGTCACACTGTAGCACCCCTTTTCAAGGTTAGATAACTGAATAGGGACATACTGGTCGCCTAAGTGGCATAAAAAAATGTCGCACTAATACGTAGGATGAGAAATTTAGTATGGTTCAATTCTCCGTGAGAAAAATTTTTTTCTTATGTTTAAAAGGAAAAATAAATGGTTAGCGTCTCTGACTTCGGTGCAGAAGGACCCAGGTTCGATTCCTCGTACCTCCTCGGATTTCAGGTAGGGGGGCCTGGAATGGTGCTCATTGAGCTTCGTGAGACCCGATGAGGAGCTGCCTGAATATAGAAGCAGCGTCATCATCAGGATCCATCTCTTACTAAACGGAGAACGTATTGGCAAGAAAGAAGCACTCATTCCACGGCACTCATTCCACAATAACGACCTTCCAAAGGAACGATAGTAGGAGAGACTGTAAAACAGGTAATTTTTAATTTCATTACCCATTCAACAAAGCTTTGGGAACAGTTAGCTCATTAATTAATGCTGGTTCTACGGAGCGAACTTTTAGTACTTACGCAATCTCAATAACTGATATTGGCCTCAGCTAGTCTATGAGCTGTTTAAAACACAAAAAGTCCTGGTGAAGAAGCCATTCTGCGCATGTCAGACGTCCGTGCACAGTAACACGATTTCGTACCGACTCACAAAGAATTTCTCGTAAACAAGTTATCACAGTAAGCCCGCGGCTACACGCTATAGTGACACAACTGTGCAGGAGCGTAACCCACGCGTGAGGAGCAGGCTACCGTACGCTCGCAGATTGGTGCATTACGTTGCCACGCGCTGTGCCGCGCCGTGTTGCGTCTGCCGTAACCGCATTACGCGGCAGCTCGCACAAATTTTATGGGAATCATAACAGCGTTACTCTTAATGGACTCATTTGTCAAACGAACAAATGCGAAACAGTCGCGAGCAAATGTTAGCTTAAATTATTGTCATTATGTATTTTAGTGATTCACGGCTGTACACAGAAGGGTTTATGGCCGCGCTCCGAATTGTTTTCAATAACAATAGCGGACTGTTAACGGGTTCTACAGCGAGAGGATTGTCACACGGAATACGGCAACTGGGAGGAAAAAAATAAACAAGAGAGAGAAAGAGAAGAGGTGGAGGCAACGCACGGGAAACGACTGAATGAATACATTACAGGCGCCAAACTCATTTCAGGTTTGTAACGACGCTGAGATGCGTAGTTCTCTCCAGCGAGGCGATTGCGCACAGAGAAGTGGGGCGAGGTAACGCAAAAGGCTATTAAATTACCATTTTATTCCTGTGATAATTACCAGTAATACATCGTGTGAAAAACAGCAGTTCGCTTTAGCCGGACAAAAGAACCTGACGCAAACTTTTTAGAGTTTCAGCTGGAGTGCGTGAATAGTAGCGTAGGATTCGAACAAAAATGTGGAAACAAAACAGCGTTTTCCGGTTCGCGATATCGGCAAACAATGCTCTTTAGAGCAGTGTTCAGTTTACCAAACGAAATGAGTGTATAAACAACGCTCCCCGTGCAAAATGTCACAATATATGACTGGAATGCATTGCTCCGTGTCATTTTGTCGACAGTTAAACCCTGGAACAAGGCAATACCTGATACAAAGGTCGTTTATCTGCTCGGAATTTATGAGCATGAGGAACACCAATTTTGCTACTTATAAACTAATGTTCAATTCTTTTTGTTTCTTCTTTTCATGAAATAACAAAGTACATAGTATCAAATCAAAATACTTGAACGTAAATACCAGCGAGTTGAGAATTGTGACCCATCTCACATCAGAAGTCCATGTACAGATACAGAGCGGTGTTCTGCTTCCCGCTAAATGGCATCTCGACAGCAAAACTTTAGGATCACGAAGTTAATGTACACATAAAACCTGTCCTATTAAATCATAATTACATAGTATTTTTCGTTCTCTGTGTAGTCCTAGAGTGGAGTTCTGAAGCCCGAGTTTGTGGGTATACTACACACTGTTTTACAACAAAGAAGGCAGTTTTTTTCTTACTTATTTAGCCGGCCGCGGTGGCCGAGCGGTTCTAGGCGCTTCAGTCCGGAACCGCGTGACTGGTACGGTCGCAGGTTCGAATCCTGCCTCAGGCATGGATGTGTGTGATATCCTTAGGTTAGTTAGGTTTAAGTAGTTCTAACAAGGGAACCTCCCCATCGCACCCCCCCCCCCCCCCTCAGATTTAGTTATAAGTTGGCAAAGTGGATAGGCCTTGAAAAACTGAACACAGATCAATCGAGAAAACAGGAAGAAGTTATGTGGAACTATGAAAAAAATAAGCAAAATATACAAACTGAGTAGTACATGCGCAGCATATGCAACATCAAGGATAACAGGAGCTGTAGAGCGCCGTGGTCCCGTGGTTAGCGTGAGCAGTTGAGGAGTAAGAGGTCCGTGATTCAAGTCTTCCCTCGGATGAAAATTTTAATTTTTTTATTTTCATACAATTATTATCTGTCCGTCCGTCCGCTATATTTGCTGGATTCATATTGCCCACGGAATACTTCTCACGTATTTAACGCACTCTCGTCCAAAGTAGCGAACAGTCAACTGCCAGCCAGGGAGCCACGTTAGGACGAATACTCTCTCTTCCCTGCGTTGTAGTCGACTGACGTCATGTGTTTCGATGTTTTTTTAGGTGTAGCGTCCCCATACTACGGCGCAGCTACCTCGCATCGGACGGACAGATAATAATTGTCTGAAAATAAAAAATTAAAATTTTCACTCTAGGGAGACTTGAACCAAAGACCTCTCATTCCACAGCTGCTCACGCTAACCACGGGACCACGGCACTCTTGAGATCACCTTCCCCTTGATGTTGCCTATGTTGTGCGTGAACTACTTAGTTCGTATATTTTGCTTATTTTTTTCATAGTTCCACACAACTTCTTCCTGTTTTCTCGATTGATCTGTGTTCAGTTTTTCAAGGCCTATCAACTGTGCCAACTTATAACTACATCTGAGGGGGGTGCGATGGGGAGGTTCCCTTGTAAGTTCTAGGGGACTGATGACCTCATATGTTGAGTCCCATAGTGCTCAGAGCCATTTGAACCATTTTTTTTTTTTTACTTATTTATTTCCACATACATTTCGCAGGGTGTATACGACCCGGGACAACCGGGAAATCCGGGAAAAACCCGGGATTTTTTCATCCGGGAGAAAACCGGGAAAAATCCGGGAATTTTTCGGAATTCCGGGAATTTTTCATTGTTTTAGCTTTCAGTAAATTTTTTGCAATTTTGACTGCAGAATTGATTCTCTAGCAAAGAATGTTATTGTATCCTGCTACTGGAGAATGATACTGCAGCAATAAAATATAAACGAGAGGGAAAAAAATAAAACTTTAGTGGCAAAGGAAATGAGCAATTTATAACAACAAAACACCGTGCACGCACAAGCGTCTGCAAATAGAAAAAACATTTCAACGGCCGTAGGGCGCAGACTGTAATTCTTCGTAACAATAAACTGCTTGCTATGAGCATGACGTCACAACTGTTCACGTTAGGTTCCTTTGACCAATTGCCAGCGGTCTGTTCCGCAAGCGCATTTGACTCGCGTATAAGCAGTACCTTCTCCCGCTACTTGAAGTTTGGCTGTTGGCTGTATCGGTAAGCAGCTAGATGCAAACGAGAAAAATTTTTCTCCCGCGCCCTAGCTGCCAGATTCACGCTTGCACAGAGTTCTCTGGGTTGTAGTGGGGAGGGGGTTTATCTCCACGTGACCCGTGTTTACGTTAAGTGATTTCGCTGCTTCTCTTCGTGTACAGCTCCCACGTCATGTGAAAACAAACGGATTTCTGTGGCCGGGAGCTATCAAGTGAATTAAAATACATTCACATAATTACGAAGGGCAAAGATATATTATTAATTTGTTTTCTGATTTTATTTTATTTCCAAGTTAGTAGCAGTCAAGCATTAATCGCCTTGCAGAACAGTGAAGTCATTTTTGCAAGTTTGCTAAAGAAATTTGGTTTTATTAATCTTTCCGCTGAGGCAATCATTTTATTTGAAATGAAGTGTTTCATTCTACAGTATTGGCTAGTTCCAACTGTTCGCTGAATTTCAAGTGCACGTTATCATCTTCTGCCATATATGGCATTATGCCATAATAAAGAACCTAAAATGAGATCGCAGAGTACTGGTACTCCAAGAAAATTTACATCCCAAAAACCACACTGAAAAGCTTAATATCAGATGGGACCTACTTCATTGTGAACTGGAAAAAGCCAATTTGCACTTCAAGCCAAATTATGCATTTTAGTGTGGTTTACGAAAATCCGATGCTCTTTGGAGTATCCTCTGATCCTCTGTTTCTTTTATGGTGTAATGTAAGCTCTGTTAGTGCTTTATACACACGAACATGCGGGCTTCCTACACCACTACAGCTGCACACGCACAATAATGCCTGTTTCCTGGCGTTCTCTGGCAACTGGTAAATCGAACCGATTTCTAACAGTTTCCGGATAGTATTGCGAACGGTGGTTAGATAAGTGTTACTTTCAAAGAAAATTTCTTTTTACGCAACATGAATTTTGTTACGTGTGAGAAAGTGGGATGGATATCTAAATCACAGAGCCTTCGAAACTGAACAGTTAGAGGACCAGCCACTTACAAGAATTTCGAGCCGAGACATTTACGTCAGAATTTTAAATTTAGTGGCACATTTGTGTGATGCATCTTAAAGTATAACACGCAGAGAAAAATCAATATTACACGTAAAAGCTTAGCTTCTGTTGTGGCGTTTTAATCTTAGAGACCAAAATTATATGTGAAAGCTTAGCTTTTCTTGTAGATATACGGTACTGTGTACATTAATGTAAACCGTTAACTTTTCCTCTTGCGTGTTCGCGCTATGTAACCAGTGATCTTGCTATTGGCTGACTATAACACGTGTCCTATGCTTTGAATAGCTGCTGTCATCGGCTGGCGAGATCTCGTGGCTTGAGATATGACTCGCTTACAAAAGGACATCGCAACCTCGGTTTCAACGCTCCGGAAACTAACGCGCTGTGTTTGGTGCAATTCGAATTTATACTTTCGTAATAAGAAAATATGCAGCGTATATGTTGCTGCAAATCAAAGGTCTTTCCAAAACTTCTGTCCTGTTTTTAATCAAAAGTCTCTCCAAAACTTCTCTGCCCCGTCTTTTCTTTTTTTTCCGGGAAGTTCTACGTGATTGTATAAAACGTTAACCATTCAAAGGATTGATAAGTTTTACAGTTCCGAGGGAAAATCTACGGAAAATCTACTGTCACTTAGCACAGAAAAAGTGTATTTTCGCCCGGGAAAAAGCATATATTTTAAATGGGATATCCGGGAGAAATCCGGGAATAACCCGGGATTTTTTTTTCCTTGTCCCCGTATACACCCTGATTTCGAAAACATGCAACTTCAAAGACCATTTACCGAGTATTTTACAACCGTTGCACCACGGCGTTTTTGTCAACAATGTTATCTATTTTCGTATTTTATTAATCAAACTATTTACCCTTTGGGAAAACTCGTTTCCTTTTTAATACTTTGTTAAAATGGATAGACTTGGGTTTTGCCATCGGAAGAATGCTTTCACCAGTATTATGACGCAAACATAGAGCAAAAACGCATTCCACACTCAACCAGTAGATATAAAGGGCGGTCAAAGGGCCCCAGTTCGAAGTCCACACTAATCGCTTGCCTACATGTTGGTGCTTATATACCAGCAGAGGTGTAGCGCTGGGTTGCTTATACGCTGTAGCAACGGCCTCAAACAGAAACTTTCTGATCACTCCTTATAATTTATTTTTAGTTCCAATCATGGCAACAACACGAAATGACATCCAAGTATTTGCTATCAAAAGATGGGAAATATTTCGGCACAAGAATTTTAGCGAATGTTCGTACACTTCTCACAGTCGTCAAATAGTGCTAATTTATTTACTTCATTACTCAGCCAGATTGGCTATAAATCACTCGTAGGCTTACGAACAAAGAAATTTACCTGTTCTTTCATGCGCGGAGTATTGATATTGTAATAATATGCTGTTATGATACTTCGCGTCCCCCAGGATAACCTAACAACATGTTCGAACCTCGAGAAAGGTGGCCGACTGAATGCGTACGTTGACTGCGGTGCATCGCGCAAGCTGGAGTCCAAACTACGAGGGGCGTTCAATAAGTAATGCAGAGAGTTGTTTCGAGGACAATTTCGGCTGAAAAAAATGCAGAATTCTTTGTGGGATGTAGTGAAATATTCCTAGTTCAGCCCCTATAGTATCATGAAGTTCCGATGGATGGTGGCGTTATAAGTACACTACTCGCCATTAAAATTGCTACACCAAAAAGAAATGCAGACGATAAAAGGGTATTCACTGGACAAGAGGTGCATTCAAGTTCTAAGGCCTCCGATTTTTTTTATAATTAACTACTCACCCGAAATCGATGAAACTGACGTTACTTCTCGACGTAATCGCCCTGCAGACGTACACATTTTTCACAACGCTGACGCCATGATTCCATGGCAGCGGCGAAGGCTTCTTTAGGAGTCTGTTTTTACCACTGGAATATCGCTGACGCAATAGCAGCACGGCTGGTGAATGTGCGGCCACGGAGAGTGTCTTTCATTGTTGGAAAAAGCCAAAAGTCACTAGGAGCCAGGTCAGGTGAGTAGGGAGCATGAGGAATCACTTCAAAGTTGTTATCACGAAGAAACTGTTGCGTAACGTTAGCTCGATGTGCGGGTGCGTTGTCTTGGTGAAACAGCACACGCGCAGCCCTTCCCGGACGTTTTTGTTGCAGTGCAGGAAGGAATTTGTTCTTCAAAACATTTTCGTAGGATGCACCTGTTATCGCAGTGCCCTTTGGAACGCAATGGGTAAGGATTACGCCCTCGCTGTCCCAGAACATGGACTCCATCATTTTTTCAGCACTGGCGGTTACCCGAAATTTTTTTGGTGGCGGTGAATCTGTGTGCTTCCATTGAGCTGACTGGCGCTTTGTTTCTGGATTGAAAAATGGCATCCACGTCTCATCCATTGTCACAACCGACGAAAAGAAAGTCCCATTCATGCTGTCGTTGTGCGTCAACATTGCTTGGCAACATGCCACACGGGCAGCCATGCGGTCGTCCGTCAGCATTCGTGGCACCCACCTGGATGACACATTTCGCATTTTCAGGTTGTCATGCAGTATTGTGTACACAGAACCCACAGAAATGCCAACTCTGGAGGCGATCTGTTCAACAGTCATTCGGCGATCCCCCAAAACAATTCTCTTCACTTTCGCGATCATGTCGTCAGACCGGCTTGTGCCTGCCCGAGGTTGTTTCGGTTTGTTGTCACACAATGTTCTGCCTTCATTAAACTGTCGCACCCACGAACGCACTTTCGACACATCCGTAACTCCATCACCACACGTCTCCTTCAACTGTCGATGAATTTCAATTGGTTTCACACCACGCAAATTCAGAAAACGAATGATTGCACGCTGATCAAGTAAGGAAGACGTCGCCATGCCATTTTAAGTATTTAAAACAGTTCTCATTCTCGCCGCTGGCGGTAAAATTCCATCTGCCGTATAGTGCTGCCATCTCTGGGACGTACTGACAATGACGCAATTTGGGTGCATTGATCCTGAGAAATCAGTACCAAGAACAACCACCGCTGGCCGTAATAACGGCTTTGATACGCCTGGGCATTGAGTCAAACAGAGCTTGGATGGCGTGTACAGGTACAGCTGCCCATGCAGCTTCAACACGATACCACAGTTCATCAAGAGTAGTGACTGGCGTATTGTGACGAGCCAGTTGCTAGGCCACCATTGACGAGACGTTTTCAATTGGTGAGAGACCTGGAGAATGTGCTGGCCAGGGCATGTGCTGGCCAGGGCAGCAGTCGAACATTTTCTGTATCCAGAAAGGGACGTACAGGACCTGCAACATCCGGTCGTGTATTATCCTGCTGAATGTAGGGTTTCGCAGGGCTCGAATGAAGGGTAGAGCCACGGGTCGTAACAGATCTGAAATGTAACGTCCACTGTTCAAAGTGCCGTAAATGCGAATAAGAGGTGACCGAGACGTGTAACCAATGGCACCCCATACCATCACGCCGGGGGATACGCCAGTATGGCGATGACGAATACACGCTTCCAATGTGCGTTCACCGCGATGTCGCCAAACAGGGATGCGACCATCATGATGCTGTAAACAGAACCTGGATTCATCAGAAAAAATGACGATTTGCCATTCGTGCACCCAGGTTCGTCGTTGAGTACACCATCGCAGGCGCTCCTGTCTGTGATGCAGCGTGAAGTGTAACAGCAGCCATGGGCTCCGAGCTGATAGTCCATGCTGCTGCAAACGTCGTCGAACTGTTCGTGCAGATGGTTGTTGTCTTGCAAACGTCCCCATCTGTTGACTCAGGGATCGAGACGTGGCTGCACGATTCGTTACAGCCATGCGGATAAGATGCCTGTCATCTTGACTGCTAGTGACACGAGGACGTTGGGATCCAGCACGGCGTTCCGTATTACCCTCCTGAACCCACCGATTCCATATTCTGCTGACAGTCATTGGATCTCGACCAACGCGAGCAGCAATGTCGTGATACGATAAACCGCAATCGCGACCTTTATCAAAGTCGGAAACGTGATGGTACGCATTTCTCCTCCTTACACGAGGCATCACAACAACGTTTCACCAGGCAACGCCAGTCAACTGCTGTTTGTATATGAGAAATCGGTTGGAAACTTTCCTCATGTCAGCACGTTGTAGGTGTCGCCACCGGCGCCAACCTTGTGTGAATGCTCTGAAAAGCTAATCGTTTGCATATCACAGCATCATCTTCCTGTCGGTTACATTTCGCGTTTGTAGCACGTCATCTTCGTGGTGTAGTAATTTTAATGGCCAGTAGTGTAGGTTCGTTCCAAGTGGAGAGCTGTTACTGAATTTATTTTCACGGAAAACCAGATAATCGCAAATATTCATAAGGACACTTGGCAGTGAAGAAATGCACAGTGAGCAGTTGGGCGAGACGTCTATCATCACTGCAACAAGATTAGGTAAACCTGCCCTACTGTATCTCCCGCGGGCCAGCCGGCCGCATACAGCTGTGACTCCTACAATGTTGGAACGTGCGATCACTCTCACTATAAGTTATCGACCAATCACAGTCAAACACCTCCCTGCCCAACTGGACGTATCGGCTGGTAGTGTTGACACACTCGTCCACTAGTTGTTGTTCTCAAACGTGTGTGCCCGCTTCATTCCTCGCCACCTACAGGAAGACAATAAAGAGAAACTAAAGACCATCTGTGCGGAATTGCTTGCGTGTTAAGAGGCTGATAGTGACAAAGTTCTGTTGAACATCATCACAGGCGACGAAACATGGATTCGTCATTTCGAACCGGAAACAAAATGGCAATTCGTACAGTAGTGTCGCACCACCTCTCCTCCGAAGGAAAAGTTCAAAGCCACACCCTCAGCTGGTAAATCCATGGCGACGGTCTTCTGGAATTCTGAAGGGATTATTCTGTTTGATGTCCTCCTTCATGGTACAACGATAAACTCTCAAGAGTATTGTGCTACCCTCAGGAAATTTAAGAAACGACTTGATCGTGTTCATCGAAGCAGCAATGAAAACTAATTTCTCTTTCTCCACAACGAAAGTCCTCATAGAGGTCTATCTACCCGAGAGCTCACAAAACTTCATTGGACTGTTCTTTCTGATCCACCTTACAGTCCGGATCTCGCACGTTTCGACTTCCATCTGTTCAGCCCAGTAAAAGGTGCGCTCTCCGGGAATCAGTACTTGGGTGATGGGGAGGTTACTGATGCAGCCAGACGTTGGCTCCAATGTCGACCAGGAGAGTGGTGGCATGCGGGCATACAGGCCCTCTCGGTGATGTGGTCGATGGCCGTTTCGCCGAACGAAGAGTATGTTGGTAAATAGGATTTTGTAACCAAAAGGTGGGGAATAATATAGTACAGTGGGATCCCGAAGAAAAGCAACCTGCTTTCAGCAAAAAAGTGTTTCGTTTCATGTAGGAGCTAGACTTCTCTCGATATGGTTAAAAGAATATGAATATTTCGATGAATTGGTATTGCGTTTCACAGCGAGAAAGAGTAGTCGAAATCACTAACAAAAAATTATTAAGCAGCTGCACTTCCACGAACTCACTCAAGATTAGTTGCACTGGCACAACTTCAATAAACACATCTTACATTATTTTAATGAAAAGTTAATGAGAAATGTTAAATGAACATCAAAGTATTTTCCTGACGCACCACGGTGAGATCAGCTTCAATAAGCGGACCACCAGCCAGTTAATTATTATCGTATGAGCATCAAAGTAACGAATTTCCGCTACAATAATGAGCGGGACGCAGGCCGTAATGGAACACAGTAAAGAGGTCGTATGAACTATTAACGCAGCATATTAATGTATGGTAATCACAGTATCCATATCTATTAGGTAGACACACTTCATTCGTTCCATCCAAAGACAATTTTAAAAAAAGAAACGAAAATGATGAAGCATAGAATTCCCTGGGAATGACTGGACTGAATCTTCGTAAGACGCGCCTCCGAATGAAGAGAAGTCAGATCGTACAAGACGTGGGTCTGTAGGAACATTAGCCCACTGGTTCGAAAACTGAAATATCTACGGAAAGGAAGGGTAGACTGTAACATTCCGTTGAGATTTAGGGCAATAGGGATTTTTAGCTACACGTACATCCACATCTGTTCTCCGCGATAGAGCATTCTTCGTCTACCGCTGCAAATCCCTCATTCCTTGGTCTAGTCGGGAATGGATTGCGGGTAGAACGATTGTTGATGATCCTCCGCGTGAACTCGAATCTCCGTAATTACACCGTCATAGTCTTTTCGCGAGATACACAGGGTGGGGAATAGGTGCCCCTACTTTCAAGATGACATTGTGAAGGGAGGGGAGATGTTGGAAGGATGCAGATGCGACGTAGTGACACAGTCAGAGTGGTGCGATAGCACCAATGTCAGATGTAAACATGCTACGCGCTTTTCCCGTGAAACGTACTTTTTCCCAAAACCGGTATGTCATTGCAACATAGCATTCGGTGCTTACTGGTTATCAAATCTACCTACGAAACGCTGTTCCTGACAGTAAATCGATTTTGTTATGGGTGGGAAATTTCCGTACTTGTGGTAGTTTGTACAAAAGTGACGGTTTAGTGTGCAATCAGTACTGAAGGCACCATTGGGCCTTATTTTTTTGAGTACAACAACCATGCTGTTACCATCAATTCTCAACGGTATGTCAACATAATCCAACAAGTTTCTGAACCAAAGTTTCGACAAATGGATTTGGGATTAGTGTGGTTTCAGCAGGTTAGTGTCACGGACCACACATCTAGAAATTCAGTTACTGTTTTGAGGAAAACGACTCCGTGCGCTTGATCTTCCAGTACTATAACGTTCTATGGCCCTCAAGCTCGCTGGATTTAAATCCATGCGACTACTTTTTATGGGGCTATCTCAAGAGTGAGGTGTATAAACATCGACGCAGGACCCCACAAACCCTGAAGCATGCAATACGTCTTGAAGAAGGCCGGACGGATTCCGGTCTAAAGGCTTCACAAAGTTATGAAAACGTCAGCAACCGGCTGCAGGAGTGCAATAACAATGTGGGACACCATTTGTTTTGAACCCTCACAAAATTAACTTCCACCTGTATCCTACTGATGCCAAAATATACTTTTGTTCTACCATGATTCTTTTTGTAATCAACCTTCAACGTTAAGGATGGGCTATTTCGCTGCCCCTCGCTGTATATAGCAGGAACAAATATGTTGACTGAATTTTATAGGAAGGTTCGCTGACGGGATTTAAACAGTAAAGCACGTAATGCTTATGACACAGCGTCTTCCACTGGACTTGCATGAGCGTATGAGTAACGCTTTCGCGCTTTCTTAACGAATCCATGACGAAATGCGTTAATGTTCTTTGGATATTCTATAATCCATCTAACACACCTATACGGTAAGGATGCTACACCGAGAAGCAGTACTGAAGTACCGGTTTAATAAGGGTGCCTGCTTCATGGATGGAGTTGGGTTGGGTTGTTTTGGGAGAGGAGAGCAGACAGCGAGGTCATCGGTCTCATCGGATTAGGGAAGGATGGGGAAGGAAGTCGGCCGTGCCCTTTCAAAGGAACCATCCCGGCATTTGCCTGGAGCGATTTAGGGAAATCACGGAAAATCTAAATCAGGATGGCCGGACGCGGGATTGAACCGTCGTCCTCCCGAATGCGAGTCCAGTGTCTTGCTTCATGGATGGCCACTTCCTGAGGATTTTTCCACCTAATCTCTTTTTGTAATCTTTCCTGCATTCTGTTTCCTGAGGTCATTTGACTTTAAATCACCCCCTGCGCGTACTGCCAGGTACTTACTGGATGTTACTCATCGTAGTGATTGTTCTAACGATAACAGCCTTTCCGCCTGTTTAGGCGCAGTACGTTACAGCTGCTTATTTTTGAGGATCAACTGCCAGTTCCTGCCCCAAGTATCGATCCTCTGAAGGTCGCCCAGCATGTCACTACCAAATCTGCGAGTAGCCTGCATACGGCAGTATCATCCAACGTTATCCCCTAGGTCATTTACACCAACGTGTGTGAACAGTAACGCGTGCACAACTCTCCCTTGGGGTAAGCCCGTAGGTGCTTTTACAAGATTTTCCTCCGTTCAGAATGACAATCTGTGCTCCATATGCTATAAATTCTTCAATATTTTCACACAGCTGGAATGGTATCCCGTGCGCTCATATTTCTTACATTAGACGACAGTACGAATTTGTATAGCGCGCCTTCTGCAAGACAAGGAACTCCGCAACAACATGGATGTCGGTATCTAAAAACTTCTAGGTCTCGTTGTGTTCATTTTGATTACTTCGGAGGAGATTAACATTGTCCAAAAACTTCATAATACGCGATGAAAAACGTATTCCAGAATTCTGCAGTACAGTAACCTCAGCGATATAGGCCTATACTTGTGTGCGTCTGATGGTCAAGCCTTTTAGAAAACGAGAATGCCGTGCATATTTTTCCAATCACTTGAAAAGTTTCGTTTCTCCAGTGATCTAAAATATACAGCTAGCAGAAAAGGAGGAACTTGTTTCGCATACTGTATGTAGTAGAATCGTATAGGTTTCTCGTCAGGTCTAGTCGTCTTTCCTTTAATGAGCGATTATGGTTGATTCTACTTGATTAACTATACGGTGGAAATGAGCAAAAGTGCGGCAACAGACTGCCAGACGTCTTCCAGCCGTGCACACAAAGTTGGAAGTCATATGGCTTTAGATCGGCGGGACTATAGCGCCGGTACGATTTTCCATGGTGAAATAATTTCGGAATACGAAATTTAGCATTTCGGCCTTGTCTGTTTCATTTTCCATTTCGCACTAAGGTACCGCGAGAAACATTTCACTAGTAAAGCGAGAAGTCTCGTTTCTTTACTGCCTTTCCTCGTATCTCGCTTAATGACTATGACAGTAAAATTACATATGTTCGGCCTTGTACAAGTCTTTTGATTAATAGACACAAATGACAGTGGCGGGTCGAGGACAATGAAACAAGCAAATAATCCTAATAAACAAAGGTCTGGAAGCCAACGGTTTCCCAGATACGATGTATTGCGACTGAGTAAATAAACAGCTTATAACAGAGCCCCGGAGGATCAAAAATTCAGATACGCACTTGATATCTAACATATTACAGCAAGTGTTTGACAAAGCCACCATTCATGTGAAGGTAGGCTTCTGTCCGTCTCTTCATAGTACAAAACTTCTCGGCGCTTTCCTAATGCACTGACAATCATACGTAGAGTTCATCGACGCTATCAGCAGGGCTGGAATACAATAAAGCTTTTTAACAACAACATAGAAAAATATCGTGGTGAGGACCTCGGGGGCCAGATTATTGGAGAGCGAGGACCAATACACATGTTGTCGAAACATTATTTATTAGCACTGAAGTATCCAGGATGGTTATACAATCAAAACGAGAAAAGCTCATCACTTTGTGATTTACGCGTCCCTTGCAGAGATTCGAAATAAAGGTTGCCTTAGGCATTAACAATGTTGTAACAGTGACATGATTACACTCCTGCATTCATCTTATCGAGGGTACAGTTGGTTTCCGGACCTGTGATTATTGGGATTATTTACTTATGCGCCTTATCGCATCTGTAGCAGTAGAAAACTCAAGCATTGTTGTCAGAAGCAGCATGCGCGATGGCCCCATCGAAGATTACACAACGGCAGAAGTGTCTTCCTTCGTATGCAGTAAAAGCCCTATTACCAAAAACATCGTTAAGATGGAGCATTAAGGCGGATCAACACATTGTATTTGGCATTTCGACTTAACAGATTAAGGGTAATCAGTGTCACTTCAGTTAGGGTATCAAACAAGGATACAAGTTAGTCTTTTAGAATACGAGTCGAAAAGAGTCGCGCAGTCGTCCTGTAGCGGGAAGCGTTACGCAAAAATGCGATCATCACCATGAAACAATTTAAAATAGGGTAATCAACTATTCATCTACAGTAGCTCTACTAAAATTAGAGGTATTTCCAATCCTATTAAGAAAACATAAAGGCAGTCACCGTCGGGAAATAAAACTGAAAAATCGATCTGCAGCCTTGGAGCCCTGAGATAATGAAATTTGTCTAATATTGTAAGAATTTTTGCTGTGTGACCTCTGCTTCTTTTATCGTCACATGTTCCTATTTGTGTAAAACAGCGATGAGACAGAAACGCCTTTACCGACGCCTTTAGCGAATAAAATTAATTTAAAATTAGTTTCATATGTACTTATGCTGCAATGGGGTTGTAATACAAACATCAGCCGCTGCTGTGAGTTAAACGAAATGAAACGCGGCTGCAATTACTTAATGCTATTATTGCCTTACAGTTTCCAAAATGTATGTTCACAGATAGTATATAGTTATTTGTGGAAGTCATGTGCTTTCTTTCCTTTCTAAGTGATGTAATGTTCTTAAGTGAACAGAAATTATGTTGTAAGAGATGGAGAAAACCTATATAATAAGGAAAATATTTGTTAAATTTGTGACTGAGTCATGCGGGGTATTCTACTGAATGGCGAGAGGGTTTTATACTCGAATCGCACATTTGCAAGGTGCATTTTGTTGCATTTACACAGATAACGCCGCTGTATAACCTATTTACTCCAATGTCACTAACAATCTTCTTGATTGTTACGTACGCCACGTTGTTACAAAACACACAACACATGCACCAACTTAATTTTGCAGCAGATACGTACAGGTAAGTGAAAACTGTTTCTTTTCTTTGAGTCCCATTACGTAACGAGAGAAGCATTTCCACCTCATACGCGATGAGGTGGTAGCACACCCTCAATCGTGTTGCTTGCGCAGCAAAAAAAGAAACCCTATTCCGTGTAGCGAACAGTCGCGATGAAATGTGTCAGATACAACGTTCCAATTTCGCAGATAGAATTTCTAACGCAGCTCTTTTAAACGCTAACGCTACATTTCACAGCAAATGTCAGCAACACGTTGAGGATGCACGTGCTGAATGTTGTTTGCCATATAATAGTAGACAAACAGCCCAGAGGTCGTCTGCCGAAATATAAATGAGAAAGCACACAGTGATTCGTTGCAGCCGCTTTGCATTTCCAGTGCTAAAACCGATGGATGTCATTAACGAAGCCGAACCAATATCACGTAATTTCTTTCTGCCGATATCCTGCAAAGCAATCCGTTAATCGAACAGTAAACGTGTTTCCAAGGTGATTCTATCCATGAGGGATTGATCTAGTGAGTTCGATGGCGGAATTTGATAACGCTGTCCACGACCCATCAAATCATTTTTTGCTTTTAACGCAGTGTTCTATGGTTCAACCAAGACTGGTCGAAAATACGCTTCTATACAACACCCAAAGAATTTTCACAGAATAAGTAAAGATAATCGCAAGAAAACTGTGAATTGCAAAGGAATGGTATTGATTCCGGGGCTTTCTTTTGATGTAACGCGCGTTTCATTCTTTTCGCTATTACTTCCATATTACACGAATATCTGGGCATGCAGTCATTCTCGGCGAATCTCGATGGCGAAGTTTTCTCGGATTACCAGCAAAAACAAGGAGTCGCCCTGCAGCAACGTTTCGACAAGTTTCCTTCTCGTCACCTTCAAGCGCAGTGTCGGGCTCATGTCCTTTGCATGTCCTGTACCTAAACGCCAGTAGCTGCCACCATCCAGCAAAACGGAAATCCGTGCTCACCACCTCAGTGCGCAGAGCACAAGACGTGGAGACGAGGAGAGCCTACCCACCAAGTTGCAACATCTTCGGAAAATCTTTCGTAAGAACGGCTACGCGGAGGCACATATAAGAGGCTCTCTCCAGCTGAACAAGAAGAAGGAATAAAACGACTTGGAAGAGAACACAAAGCGGCTGGCGTTCCTTTCGAACGGTGCAGCACACACGGCCAAGATTCCCAGGATTTTGGAGAAGTTGATTGGTAGATTCGGGGGAGGAGACCAAACAGCGAGGTCATCGGTCCCATCGGATGGGGTAGGAAGTCGGCCGTGCCCTTTCAGAGGAATCATCCTAGCATTTACTTGAAGCGATTTAGGGAAATCATTGAAAACCTAAATCAGGATAGCCGGACGCAGGCTTTAACCGTCGTCCTCCCGAATGAGAGTCCAATGTGCTAACCACTACACCAACTCGTTCGGTATTTTAGAAAAATATAACATCAGAAACATTTTCCATTCATCAGCTAAAATCAAAGATCTGTTCGGACTACGGACACCTGGAGTCTACAGCATCAGTTGCGAATGTGACAAATAGTGTATCAGCCAGACGCAGCGGTGTATTTCGCAGCGCTGCTCAGAACATGTGGGAAGCGTTCGCCTCGGCCAAGTCTGTAGTCGCAGAGCACAGCTTCTTCGGAGGTCATATGCTTAACTTTGAAAAGACCAAAGTGCTGTGCCGGGTGAATGGGTTCTGGGACTCGATCATCAAAGAAGTAGTGGAGATGCCGATCATTATTATCTTGTCAGCCGGGATAGCGGTTTCCGGATGAGTTCCGCATGGGATGTGGCGGCTGCAAGAGTGCGCCAAGCGCGCTCTGATTCGAGGGAGACGAAAGAAAGGAGCAAATGGAATAGACTGCCCGCTCCAGGACGCGACGCCCAACCCTCCAGCGGGCCGAGTAGTCGTCCCCCCCCCCCCCCCCCCCCCGTCGCAATGTCCACGCCTCTCAGAATCACCGTCCGCGTCACTTGTTGCGGAAGCGCACGACTGGTAGAGCCGTTGCAGACGAGGCAGAGGAGCCTGTGTCCCAGCGGCTGTACGGGCACGACATTGACGTGACGCGACTCCGCTGCTCGACTCGCTGCGGCTCACTTCGTCGTTGTCCCTGTCGCTGTTGCAGCTGGCAGAAATGGCTGGACGTGCAATCGAGGCGAACCCAAGGGGAAGTCAAGATCTCACCTTCTCGCCGTCCCACTGCACCACCTGGCCGACGAAGTGCGAAGCGTAAAGAGGAGCGAGAAGAAGAAGAAGACGCAGCAGTGCTACAAGTGCCAACAGCTTGGCCATGTAGCAAAGTCCTGTGGCGACACGGTCGCGTGCATGAAGTGTGCAAAGGCACACGATACACGAGACTGCAATAAGCTGCGAGATGCTGCTCCGAAGTATGTCGACTGTGTTGGCGCACATGCTGCAAATCATCGTCGCTGGAGCAATATCGAGAATTGGAGCAAGCAGAACAAGAAGACTAAGGCCGCTAAACCTGGAGTGGTGTCTCAATAAGACAAGGCGACCGCCCCGCCCCCCTACCCAAGAAGGTGGATGCGGGCCGCGCCGCCGCGAAGAAGACGATTACGACAGTTTCCGTGAACCATTACGGAAAGCCACAGACGATGCCGTCGCCGCGCTCAAATCCGCCATGGCGGAGGATAGGGCGGCCCTGAGGGCGAATCTGCAAGGGGCGCGCCGTCAGGTGTGGCAACTAATGGAAGCCTTGACCCTCGCGACTCGCAAGGAAGATGCGCCGACCCCCACCAGGAAGGGGGTAGATGTGGAGACTCAGACGACCGCCTCCCTGACCGAAGCGGAAACGCAGGGTGCTGGAGAGGTGGTCGACGAGGCGGAGGAGGCGGCACAGCAGCTGGAAGAAGTGGACGAAGAAGCAGTACAAGTCGCTGCTATCGTTGCTATGGTTGAAGAAGAGGCTGCCTAACGCGACGACCACCTGCCGCTTCCGGGTAAGCCGCAAGCCACGAAGATGGTGGTGGGCATGTTAGCGTAGCCGCTGCGAGATTGTACATATCCGTACCTCAAACTTCCAACCCCCTTCACGCCTGCCGGTGCTCACAAATCCTCTCTTCCCCACCAACCATACGATTTCGGTTGGGAAGCCGCAAACCTGCACAACATCGTCTCCAAGAAAGACCTAGCCCTTATCAATTCCCATCCTATTTTCACGCTCCGGGATTGGCAACGCGTCGTAGATGTGGTGCCAAGAGCGAGGACTAAGAAGAAGTCCTAGTGAATAATCCTCACCCCATCACTTTTGGAGTAAATGTCAAATAACAAAGACTCCATATTTTAGGCAACCTCTGGGAGGCTGTCAGTCATAGAGGGCAAGGAGGAGTGAAGGTGACACTGGAAACGACCGCAGCGACCACGATACTTCTCGCGGCAGTTACCTCCACACGTCCTTGCAGCTATCACCGAGAAGAATCGACTGTCCCGTGAATGGCGATTCACTCGTCAGAACGACACCAGACGCCGCGTCAATCGCACGCGACGGGACATAAAGGCAGCAGTCGAAGAACATAGGGACATGGAATGAGCAGACTAGACGAGCCTCCTGTGGCGCCGACAGGGCGTATCGTCGCTACAAGTCGAAAACGAATACTTCAGTGAGCCGGATACAAAAGCCAGCATTCTGGCAACGCATTCACCGAAGACTTCTCGTCAGTGGCCGACGTTGTAGACGAGGCACACTGCCGTCGGGTCGACGAGCAACTCGATCTCCCTACCAGCTGCGAATGAAAAAGACATAATCGAGCCGATTGCAGAAGAAGAAGTCGCGGTACAATTTCGTTCCCTGGACAGCAGGAAAGCAGGAGGCAGCGATGGAATAAACGGCCAACTGCTAGAGAAGAAGCTCTCAAGAGGAGCACACCAGCATTTAGGTGGCGTGTTCAACGAGATACTTCGCACAGCCAGCTACCCGGCAACGTTGAAACACACTGAAGTTGTGTCCATCCCTAAGACTAGCAAAATCGACGCCAGGTCGTCAGCTACCGACCCATCAGCCTGCTCCCGTCCCTCTCGAATGTTTTCGAGAGGCTGTACGCGAAAAGGAACACGTCACATAGGAGGGTGTTATTCCAGACGAGCTGTTCGGCTTTAGTAGCGGCCATTTTAGCCCTCACCAGCTTCTGAAACTGGTACAACCGGCGTTGAGAGCACTGGAAACCAGAGAATACCTTGGGGCAGCGTTCCTCGATAGGTCCAGAGCCTTCGATTGCGTCTGGCACAACGGTCTCGGGTAGAAGCTTTTGTATCGGGGTACCGCCGTCGCACGCAGTGCTCCTCAGATCCCATCTAGCGGAGCGAAAGTACCGCGTCAGGGCAGACTGTGGTACGTCCACAGACTGACAGACACTTGCAAAATTAACTGCTGCTGTACTCACTGTACACTGCCGACATACCGCGGGTGGTGCGCGTCGAATTGCCACTTTACGCCGATTACACAGCGCTCCACACACGCAGTATGAACACGCACACGATGCAAAGCCGTCTCCAACTCTGTTGCGGAACTCTGTGTTGTGGTCGACGAAATGGCGGCTTAAATTCAGTGCAGCAAAGAACCAAGCAGTGATCTTCACCCGAAGAATGCTGCCGCCAGATCTCCCGCCCATGGAAATCCTGGGAGCACCTATCCCAAGGAGCAAGACGGCAAAGTACCTAGGTGTCGTCACCCTAGATCAAAGACACTCCTGGGCGCCTCATATACGAGATGTCAGAAGCAAAGCCATACGGCGCCTTCGCGCTCTCTAACCGCTACAGAACTCGCAGTCAACACTGCCGCAGCAACACGGCGTCACGCTCTACCTGATACGCAGGACGCGGCCTAACACTGGTCCGATCAGTGTTGGAATACGCAGCTGTCGTGTGGGGAAAGGCCGCAGAGTCGCTCATCGCAACTCTACAAAGGAACCAGATTCGAGCTCTGAAACCGCTCCACGTTTCCGAGGGAATACTCGACTGGCCTGCTGCACGAGGGCCCAGGCATCCTGCTCCTGAAAGACAGATTCAAGATCATCGCGAGATCCTTCTATGAGAAGGCGGCGCTATCCCGTAACCGGCTCATCCGTGACCTGGGCCACCAACGACACCACAGCCAACAACAGGTTGGCCTGACCTGCTGCGAGAATAATTTTCTCGCAGCAGGCGATGGATATCATGGCCACATCACCCAAGGACAATTCGAATAGATAAGGTTCTTTTCCTTTATTCCCCACAGGGACAGCATTTTTATGCTTACACTGCTCAACATGCCGAGCAAGGAAAGCTCGCCAATGGAGCGTCAGCGAACGCGACATTTCGCTTGAAGATTACGAATTGGAAACTTGCCGAAACGTTGCCGCAGAACGACGCTTCGACTCGGCTGACAGACCGAGGAAACTTCATCATCCGCTCGAATATCTTGAGAAACTACATCTCTCGTAATGAAAATACACAAATCTTTCAACAAAAAAAGGAGGAATAGGCTTTAATTTCCCGTCGACGACGAGGTTGTTAGATGTGCATTACGACCTCGGATTGAAAAATGATGAGGAAGGAAATCAGCTGTATCATTTTCAGAGTCAGAGTGGCTGGACGGGGATTTGAAGTGCCATCCTCCCGAACGCGAATCTATTGTCTCGGCATTCCGCTACGTCGCTCTTTAAACAGAACATGTCACCTCATTAAAGCTTTCACTTATCGGTCTACAGGACCAAACAAGTCGCTTTCAGTGAAAATATCGTTTTGGAACTCAAATTGTTCCTAATAATAAAAATTTTTGAACAAATGAAAGGCTTTGATTGCCTAGGTTGTGTCGTTTGTTGTAATGGGGACAATGACAAATTAAACAATGTAACAGGTGTAACACGTAACGTGCGGGAACTAACATGCATCTAGCAAACGTCTAAGAGACATTCAAAGTACACAACGGAGACTTCTAAGAGATTTTAAAAGGCTATATCGGGCAGATGGAATCAGAGACTTTGCTGTTAAATAATACCTTTGTGTAGGCAGCAGAAACTTGAAGGCTAATTGAGATGACATTCGAAAAAGTTGGCCATTAAGCTAATAATTTTTAAACCAAAAGTGACAGAAACTTCAAAGAAAACGTGGGAACCGCAACAGAAAAGAAGCAGTTTAACAGAGGAAGTACAGATGGAAAAAAAAAGAATTTTCTTAATGACGATGGTGATGGTACCTTCTAGCTATAAGTTCATGATGCATGGCCATGTTGTGGGGAAACTGAAACGCTGTGAGCTTATTATGAAAAAGTAACCGTATGTTCGACCGGCACAGTGCTGACTTACAGTAACACCGAGCCTCGCTGCCGCCATAAATCTGTATTTTTAGCCAGCATCAGCAGCTGCAACAGCTTCAATAATTTGCGCCATTTGATCGAAGAGGCGTCGAATGTTGCCTCGGCTGACGCAGCCTGACAGGCTATTTCCATCGGCGTTGACAGGTCATTGGTGACTACTGATGAAGGGTAGCGTTTTCCCAGTAGCTTTAATCGGACTTCGACGTTCAGCAGAAGCAAATCACTGCATCTGTCCTGCTATGACGAAAGCTTCGGCGTTTTGAGAACTTGATTTTGGATCCTGTTTTGTTAAGAAACAGAAAAAATGGGCAAAAATATTGGGACACAGAGGGTACCAGAGTAGACTCTGGGAGTATTTTTAGCAAGAAATTCAGTATGCATTTTTCGCATTTATGTCTGTCAAAGAATGTGATAACGTGGTACTTTTGTTTTTGAGTTGGAAAAAATTTTCAAGTCTATATCATAACGAAACGAACAGCATACCGCTTAGATGACTAATAGGCTCTGAATTTATTCACAGTAAGAACTAACGTAACTATAAAAATAGAACTTTAACTGAGTAGTGCCTATTAAGCAAAGGCTCTGGTGTGCAAAACTTAGGGACGCATGTAACTTTCGAATGATGAGTCATTGCCAAGTAACATATCTCGATGAAACGTGGACCATACAGAGAGAGATGTGTAGCAGGATAGCACAGAACATAATTGAAATAGGCACAGAGACGAGCGGAAACGACACTTTTTTTCGAATATCTGCGATACGCGTCCTTAAGTTTTGCATACCAGTATATAATATAGGAAGTTTCAAAGGCTTTAGGACGGAAGTCCAGGAGTGGTGGTGGTGGTTAGAGTTTAACGTCCCGTCGACAACGAGGTCATTAGAGACGGAGCTCATGCTCGGGTTAGGGAAGGATTGGGGAGGAAATCGGCCGTGCCCTTTCAAAGGAACCATCCCGGCATTTGCCTGAAGCGAGTTAGGGAAATCACGGAAAACCTAAATCAGAAGGAAGCAATCATGATCACATAATATCAAGACATGGACTAGCATCAACAACTTTGAAGAGCTAGTTCAAGAAGGAAGGGAGCGCCGCCTTTGAGCAACCGCCGTACTAGAAGTGTATTGCACCAAGACGACAACACGAAGAAGATGTATATCGATATCGAAATGGCAATATTGGATGACGATACTTTTAATTTATATTATATTTTTTCGCACTTTACGATAAATATTTGAAGTTGATCTTTCGAAATTGTAGTAGAACATAATTTTAACTTCACTGCCCGAAGAGTCTTACTACTCTTTGAGCTTTCATCTCCTCCTGTCTATCTCTTTGACTGTGTGAAGCAAGTATAGATGGCACAAAGAAGAAGTCCGATTGCATTACAAACAATTTTTAACGCAACCAGTGTGCTATTTCTTCACGTTGGCAACCTTAAAAAACAGTTGCTGAAACTGAAGACAATGAGGGGAAACGCAGACGTAATCGGCGCTCGGTACTACCAGGAACTTCAACGTTTAACTTCACCACGCAGTTTGACACTACAACTTCTAGGTCACTGACGTTTTCAGCAATGAAAAAAAAACAACAACACAGGGAAGTCGACATGAAGTGTTCCAGACAAATCTAAAATGTGACGAAACCGGACCCGTCGACACCTTTTATTGTCCACTTGCCTGCAGTTACCATTGTTGGCAAAATGGTTATCGCCAAGCGTGAACGTGCTTCGTTTTCACTTCAGTTCTTGCTCCAAGTGGGATAAACAGGCTGCTAGCTTGTTGGTGTACAGAATATCTAATAATAAATCAATACTTAAATATAGAGATCTAAACCGGCAGTGTATTTACAACGTGCAGCAGTTTTTATTGTTTGGCCTGTACGTCGATATTTTTCCCGTCGATGCATAGCTACATCGATAATTTTTTTCGATATGTCGAAGTCAGAAAATGATACATTACTAAATATCGATGTATCGGATTTCCGATACTTTTACCAATCTCAACAGTCCTATTTGCCAATCATCCAGAAATCCGCAATCATCCAGATATCCGCTCCACGCGAAAGCCCGTAGGCAGTGCCACATTAAATTTCCTGGTTCACTTCCAAAATATGTTTCTCCGCTTACAGACACCAACACCCAAGGTTTTCTTATCGAAAATCGCTATATCAGTTTGCTGGGGTAGGTTGTAAGGAACTCTCTTGATTAGCAGACCCTTGTAGTTCAATGAAATCTCGTCGTTCCAGGGACGGCAAACAGCAAAGACCGTCTAGCGTCGCTGTGAAGCTTCAGTGAGCATTTTTTCTCTAACAAAATTTGTTCCCTATAACGTGATCTATTTTCCGTAGACGTTTGTCTCTGAAATACCCTATACACACTGCTTTGTAAAACTTAAGGACGAGACAGATAAAGTACCATAGCATGTTAACTACTCGGTGGAAATAAATGAATGTACGGGAGCATCTTGACAACGTCCCCCTGTCGTGCACAGAACGTTGACGTCATTTGGCTTGAGGTCAGCGTGACTATGGTGCCAAATGGGATAGAAAGCGGCCGTTGAAGAAACGAGAAAAGATAAAAGGGTTTGTGTGTGTGCGTGTGTGTGTGTGTGTGTGTGTGTGTGTGTGTGTGTGTGTGTGTGTGTCTGTGTTACGATGCTCTATGTTGGTATTCTTCATTACAACACAGCACGGTGCGGTGACAGATTTAGAATGGTTTCACTCACGGATCAATCATAAGGGATCTGGCTGGAGGACGAAGTGTGAAGAGCGTAGCCCAGGAGTTTGGTGTTGCTCACAGCACTGTTTGACGTGCAAGGGGAAAGTTCTGAACCACAAGCAAGGTGATGAGGTGGTCGACCACGGCCAGCTAGAACAGCAGCTGACAGCTACGTTGTGCAACAGGCAAGAAGGGACCAACGTCAAACCGCGGATGCAATTACGATCACACTTAAAAGGACTGCACAGTGGCAAGGCGGCTGTATGGAGGAGGTGCCTTTGTCCAACGATCAGTACGCTGTGTTCGGTTGACAGCCGCACACCAGCGGCACCTGTTGCGACAACCGAGCAGTCGGGTCGCGTGGCCCTCTCGGAAGAGAACAGATTCAGTCTGTGTAGAGATTCTCGACGTACCCTCGTTTGGTGAGAGATGGGAACATTACCGAACGTGATAGCGTGTACAGGTGTTATCGTGAGGGGACGCAAAATGTTGCATGGGCGTACTGATCTCCAAATCTTTCAAAACGGCACACTCACCGATCAGCTTTATTCTGATACCGCACTTCTTCTCCATGTGCGCATTTTCAGGGGTGCATTCGGCCCTGACTACATTTTTATGGTTGACAATACGGGACCGTATCGAACAGCGTAGGTCGAGGTTCTACATCTGCGTGTGTACTCTTCAAATCTCACTTAAGTGCCTGACAGACGGTTCAACGAACCACATTGACATTAATTCTCTGTTATTCCACTCTCGGACAGTGCGCATAAAAAACGAAAACCTATATCTTTCCGAGTGAGCTCTGATTTCCCTTATTTTATTATGATGATATTTTATCATTCGGAGGAGAAAGTTGGTGATTGAAATTCCGTGAGAGGATCTAGGCGCAGCGAGAAGCGCCTTTGTTTTAATGATTGCCACCCCAAATCCTGTGTCATGACCGTGACGCGTTCTTCCCTACTACTCAATAATACAAAGCGTGCTGCTCATGTTTGAACTTTCTCCGCTAATCCTCTTTGGTATCTAATCTAAAGGCACCAGAGAGGCAATTCTGAAAGAAAAATCAAGACAAGTTCATGGGATTTGTCGATCTGGAAAAAGCTTTCGACACACTAAAAGTGCAAGATATTGAGAAAAACAGGGATAACCTACAGGGAGAATCGGGATGTATATAATATGTACAAGAGATTTGGAAATCTGTGGTAAGTTCCTGTGGGACCAAACTGCTGAGGTCATCGATCCTTAGGCTTACACACTACTTAATCTAACTTAAACTAGCTTATGCTAAGAACTACACACATCCATGCACCAGGGAGGACTCGAACCTCCGACGGAGGGATCCGCGCGAACCATGGCAAAGCGCCAAAGACCGCGCGGCTACCCCGTGCGGTGCTATGTACAAGAGCCAACATAAAATTATAAGAGCAGACGACCAAGAACGAAGTACTCGGATTAAAAAGGGTGTAAGACAAGGACGTAGTGTTTCGGCTCCTCTGTTCAGTCTGTACATCGAAGAAGCAGTGAAGGAAATAAAAGAAAGGTTCAGGAGCGGAAATGAAATTCAAGATGAAAGGATATCAATTTTAAGAATTGCTGATGGCATTGCTATTCTGAGTGAAAGTGAAGAAGAATTACATGATCTCTTGAATGATATGAACCGTCTAATGAGTACAGAATATGATTTGAGAGTAAATCGAAGAAATATGAAAGTAATGAGAAGTAGCAGAAATGAGAACAGTGAGGAACTTAACAACAGATTTGACGGTCACGAAGTAGATGAAGTTCAGGAATTCTACCTAGGCAGCAAATAGCCAATGATGGACGGAGCAAGCAGGACACCAAAAACAGACTAGCATTGGCAAAAAGAGACTTCCTGGCCAAGAGAAGTCTACTAGTATCAAACAAAGACCTTAATTTGAGGAAGAAATTTCTGAAATGGTTCAAATGGCTCTAAGCACTATGGGACTTAACATCTCAGATCATCAAGCCCCTAGACATAAAACTGCTTAAACGTAAGTAACCTAAGGACAGCACACACATTCATGCCGAAGGCAGGAGTCGAACCTGCGACCGTAGCAGCAGCGCGGTTCCGGACTGAAGAGCCTAGAACCGATCGTCCACAGCGGCCGGCGAAATTTCTGAGAACGTACGTTTGAAGCACAGCAATGTATGGTAGTGACAATGGACTATGGAAAACCTGAATAGAAGATAATCGAAGCATTTGGTATGTAGTACAATAGAGGAATGGTGAAAATTAGGTGGACTCATAAGGTAAGGAATGAGGATGTTCTGTGCAGAATCGGAGAGAAAAGGAATACGTGGAAAACACAGAGTTGGGACAGGATGACAGGACATATGTTACGTCATCAGGGCACGACTCCCATAGTATTAGAGGCGAGCTGTAGCGGGCAAAACCTGCAGAGGAAGACATAGATAGGAATAGAATACATCCAGCAAACAATTGAGGACGTAGGTTGCAAGTGCTACTCTGAGATGAAGAGGTTGGCACAGGAGAGAAGTTCATTTGCGGGCCGCATCAAAAAGTCAGAAGACTGATGACTCAAAAAAAAAAATAAATAAATAAATAAAAAAAGTATCTGTACGGGATGTCGGAAACGTCGTCGAATGCAAGACATCTGATAGAAATAACCGGGTTTTGCACAAAGTTTCAACTTGTGATAAATGTTCTTTGCAACGCATAGTCGGTCATCCCTTCTGATAGTGAAAAGTTTCTTCGGTGAGGCTCAGAAAACACCTCGGAGGACCACACCCAGCAGCAGGAAAGAAGGCAGATGAATTCTCATTACGCAATGAAACTTGACACGGAAACCACATTTTCTCCTTTCCTGCGCTTCGAGCTACTTTCCATTCGTATTGTGGAATTTATGCATTAACACGTCGCTGGTGTTTGCGTGTTGTAGAGCCCACTCAGGAAATTAAATGCACGACGTAGAGACATTTAGGCCCATCAAATATGGAAATAATACGTACCATCGCCTACAACCGTAATACATTACCGACTGCAACTCTAAATAGAAAATTCAGCTGCCGGTTACTAAGAAATACGCGCTGGCGTTTACTGTAATTCGCCGCAGCTCTGGGATGGTGAAAGCGGAAATGCCGCATTCCGGATTATTATTTTTCTCGTGCTCCGGTTAAGCACCGGAGGTATTAGGCTGAACAAATGAGGGCGGCGGCCCGCCGCTGCTGCCGCCAAGTCCATTACGGGGCGGCTTTCATTTCCGCTAGGTGAGGCCAGACAGCGTCGCCATTAGCGCGAGCCCTCAGACAACTTACGGGCGAGGTATTCCTCCGGCCACTCTCGTCTTCTCGATTCCGCTGAATACAAAAATCACATTTTAAGTTGGTGCGCCTGCGTAATTACATGACTGTGTGACTGTATACAACAGGGATTCGAACTCGGACGCTTCGTTGCAGGTTAAGGACATTCGCCAGTACTGTGTGATCAGCAGAGGGAAAGTGCGTAGTGTTCCTTAAGACACTGAAGCCGTCGGCACACTGACCGTGCATCCGAACGTTGAGCGTTGAGTGTGCCGAGTTTCTGACGTCATAGTGTGGAATAGCACGTTCGGGAATCTTTCCGAACGTGCAGAGCAATATCTGGCATGTCAGATATTCTGAGCGTGCGTCTGAGCGTTAACCAATGAGATGGCACAACGCCACCTACGTCACACACACGCCGTCTCCCTCCAGTACAGAGTTATGAGGCGCCATATTGGCATTCATATCAAGCCTATATGTATACAGGGTGTTACAAAAAGGTACGGCCAAACTTTCAGGAAACATTCCTCACACACAAATAAAGAAAAGGTTATGTAGACATGTGTCCGGAAACGCTTAATTTCCGTGTTAGAGCTCACGTTAGTTTGTTCTTCCACCTACGCTCAATGGAGCACGTTGTCATGATTTCATACGGGATACTCTACCTGTGCTGCTATAACATGTGCCTTTACAAGTACGATACAACATGTGGTTCATGAACGATGGAGCTCCTGCACATTTCAGTCGAAGTGTTCGTACGCTTCTCAACAACAGATTCGGTGACCGATGGATTGGTAGAGGCGGACAAATTCCATGGCCTCCACGCTCTCCTGACCTCAACCCTCTTGACTTTCATTTATGGGGGCATTTGAAAGCTCTTGTCTGCGCAACCCCGGTACCAAATGTAGAGACTCTTCGTGCTCGTATTGTGGACGGCTGTGATAGAATACGCCATTCTCCAGGGCTGCATCAGGGATTCCATGCGACGGAGGGTGGATGCATGTATCCTCGCTGACGGAGGACATTTTGAACATTTCCTGTAACAAAGTGTTTGAAGTCACGCTGGTACGTTCTGTTGCTGTGTGTTTCCATTCCATGATTAATGTGATTTGAAGAGAAGTAATAAAATGAGCTCTAACATGGAAAGTAAGCGTTTCTGGACACATGTCCACATAACATATTTTCTTTCTTTGTGTGTGAGGAATGTTTCCTGAAAGTTTGCCCGTACCTTTTTGTAACACCCTGTATATGCCGTTTCTGAGAACCAGCAAATTGAGAATCACTGGAAAAGCTGTTGTTAGTTGTGTGATTCGTTCCAATAAAATAATGAGAAACATCATATTCGTGGCAAAAGAATTATTTTTAACTTGTGTATTATGAGAGTAGGCTATTTGAAGGTAGCGACATACTGAAGATCCACCTAAAACGCATTGTTCTTGGTAGAATTTGTTATAGTTAAATTTCAATTAGTAACATAATTATCTACGATTAACGTTTTCAGTAAGATGTAACATAATGTGATTAAGCAGAAGGAGCCTGTTGTTTGTGTAGCGTAATAAGTAGCGTCTCTGTCTGATAATGAATTTTTGTTGAGGCGGTGGTTCGCGTCGTAACACTTCCAAATTTTTTTCCTAACATTCAGGTGTTTATTAGGTTCCGATACTTTATTCTTAGTTTAATATAGGTATATGCTATAATATTTGATGTTATGTAAATATAAGTTCACCTTTTTTTTTGAGGGGTGACTTTGTTCGATTGGCTTAATCTACAGGACAGCTTGCGATACTTGTATAAAGATATTTTGCTCCTTTTTCTTTTACGCTTCGTAATTCCCATGTTGCAAAGATTCTGCTACTGGGTACGAACAGTGATCAAGTAAGACTGGCCTTAGTAAATGTGGGAATGATGAAATAATGTTTATCTTATGCGGAGAAGTATTTCAAATTTGTACCGGACTGTTTGTAATGGAACTTTTATAAGCCTGTGTCCTTATTGACTGGACATGGTACTTTCCTTTTCGTGGACGATGGAGGAAATGTGCGTTTTGGTAGAGCTAACGTGGTAATTTTACGCGAGCCCGTTGAGTAAACAGCGTGATTTACGAACTAGAAACATGCGTCAACTGCCGCTGGAGTGCGTTGCAATCGCGTATACCACGTCGGGGCCCACGTACGCTATGCACAAGTAGCATCGTTCCTGAGCGTTCAGCAGCATGTTGAACTTGGCACGCTCAACGTTAACGTTCGACAGCACGGTCCGTGTGATGACGGCTTAACGGTCATTGTTTGTCAGTCGCTCATGCAGCACTTGGAGCGTCTTGGTGTTGTCATACAAAGTATATACAACGTAACTTGAACCGTAGCTGCGCCGAAGGCATGATGGGGGTCGGGGGGGGGGGGGGCGGAGTGGGAGCGGTTGGTTCCGTTGTGAGCAACCACCGCGCGCTAGGGGAAGTGCAGTTGGTCAGCTGAACCCTATGCACAAACGTGTATCTTGCGTAACTTACAATCTGCAGCTAGCACGTCTGCAAACGATCGTAGTAAAAGTTTATGTCAATAGGACCAATAACTCAGCACATGTGGAAGTTCTAAGTCAATACCTTATAGAGAACTAAGAAGAATGCATGCATATGTATGCTCCACTTCTCCTCCTAAGCCACTGGACCGATTTCAACCGAACTTGGTAAACATATCCGTTGCTGTCAGGCAACAATTGCTGTGGGGGTAAGAACCACCTACCTATCAAAGTTCAGGGGATGTGACGTCATAAACATTGAGATTCGTGAAAAACTATCACATTCTGTATGACGTTTAAATTTCTTACGTATTTACTACTAACTGAAACACATTTTGCACAAATATCTACACAGACCGCTGTGTGACACACAGATCAGTATATATGGCGGCATAGACACTGCGATGCGTGAAAAAATGTCGCATCGTGCATGACGTTTTAATGCATTTATTCTTTAGTACTTAGACACTCCTGCAGTCGAGACAAGAAAGTCCCTGACACATGGCAGCTTTCAACGGCGAAGCGCAAACGGCTGTAGGCTATGAAGCGGCTTTGCCATAGAGACGTTTAAACAATCGCATTGAATACACGTGAAGCATCTACGCGTAGCGTGCGGTAATACTATGTTTCTTAATACGGGTACTGTGTTCAAAAACCTGTACATTATGCATATTTATTTGTACGACTATTTCATAATTTCAAAAGTGTTTTCACGAATATATGGAAATGGTAATTTTTTCGATATTACACTACAAATTATTTTTTGTTTTCGTTTCCAATCGAAAATTGGCAAAATGAATACCCAGACAATGCCAGTTTTGCCAACTAGTAGTTGCATAACAAGGTCGGCAAAGCACTGCCAGAAGGATATTTGATAGACGAAAAAAGAGGTAAAGACACAGCAGAAGTTGCTTACCGTACTGACAATGTAAAAATGAAGAACATTTTTTTCATTTTCTACAGTTTCGAGAATTCACACACAGCACTTTGTTCAAACATCTGCCGACAGCTAACTACTGGACGGAATGACGCACCTAGTGCTGCGATCAATGGGCGAGTTTTCAAGCCACTTCGTACGTAAAGATTATTAATATACACAATGAGCGGTACATCTGCCAAAGTCAACAAGAATAACAAATAAGTCACTAGGTCGTGATGGAAGTCCAATTCGGTTTTACAAAGAGTACGCTACAGAATTGGTCACTTAACTTAACTTGCATTTGTGGCGAATCTCTCGCAAAGTTCCAAGCGACTGGAAAAAAAGCGCAGATGACTCTTGCATTTAAGAAGGGTACAAGAACGATCCCGTAAAATTACAGACCAATATCGTTAACATCGGTGTGTTGCAGAATCGTTTAACATACTCCCAGTTCGAATACAACAAAACTCCTTGAGAGTTAAAAGCTTCTGTTCACGAATCAGCACGATTTTAGAAAGCATCGTTCGTACAAAACTCTGCTTTCCTTTTCTAGCATGAGATCCTGCGAACCATGGATGAAGGGCGAATTCCATATTCCCAGATTTCTGTAAAGCATTTACCAAGGTGCCACACAGCCGACTGTTAACGAAACTAGAAGCATACGTAATAGGTTCCCATGTATGTGAAAGGCTCGAAAATTTCTTAAGTGACGGAACCCAGTATGTTGTCCTCGACAGCGAGTGTTCATCAGAGACAAGGGTACCCTCAGGAGTACTCCAGGGAAGTGTGATAGCACTGCTGTTATTTTCTATATATATAAATGATCTGGAGGACAGGTTAAGCAGCGGTCTGCGGCAGTTTGTTGATGCTGTAGAGCACGGGAAGATCTCGTCTTTGAGAGACTGTAGAAGGATATAAGATCACCTAGACAAAATTTCTAGTTGGTTTCATGAATGGCAGCTAGCAGATTAATAGGGAAAACAAACCTAGAATGTTCGACTACAGACTTAATAGAGTGCTGCTAGACACAGTTATGTCCATTAATCGTCTAGGCGAAACGCTGCAAATTAATACGTAATGGAATGAGAATGTAAGGATTGTAGTAGGGAAGGCGAATGGACAACTTCGGCTTACTGGGAGAATTTAGGAGAGTGTGCTTCATGTGTAAAATAGACCATATGCAGGACACTACTGCAATACACCGTTTTGTGTGTTCGAGTGTTTTGGATCCGCAACAGCTCGGGTTGGCAGTTCAGAGACGAGCTGCTAGATTTGTTACCCGTAACTTGGAACAACAAGCAAGTATTACGGAGATGCTCCTGCAACTCAAATGGGAATCACTAGCGGGACAGCGACGTTCTTTTTGAGGAGCGCTTTTGGAATATTTAGAGAACTGGAATTTCAGACTGACTGAAGAACGATTCTGCTGCCGCCAGCAAACATTTGATTGAAGTCACAACGCACAGGTCATTAGAGGTCCTAAATAATCTCATCACGATAAGGCATAGGCGATTCCATCCTCCCCCAAACTTCATCAGGTTGTATCACAATACGGTCCTCGCCTCCATCGTTGGCTACGGGTCCGGGGTCTGGGCACACAGGCTCACGAGGGTCGTTCCTGCTATGGCTGTGAGGAGAGTGCTGCGGAACATGCTACTGCGCTCAGTCGGAGCCTACCGTACATCCCCAGGGGGAGCATTGTTGATTCCCATGGGGCTGTGCCCCCTAGATGTAAAAATCAGGGAGCAGACCGCATGGTACTGGGTAAAAAAGGGGCAGATTGAAAAAACTGAGGACATCATGGGGGTTCGAGTGGGGGATAACCCATTAATCAAAAGAAGGGGAATGGAATTATGGCAAGAGATCTGGGATGGGAATGAGACAGGGAGAAGAACATACCAATTATTACCAAACATCCAGGAACGATTAAGAATGAGGTATTTCCAGCCTGGTAAGGGACTGCTGCACTTCCTCACGGGGCATAGCCCGTACACGGCATATCTTTGCCGTTTCGGGAAAAGGGCGACACCCTCATGTGACTGTGGTGCCGGGATAGGTACACCGGACCACGTGGTCTACGAGTGTCCCATTTTCGATGACGTTGCCACAGACTTCAGGAACTCACTGCCAAACACAGATACCTTCCACCTAATCAGGAACCCGGTTACCTTCACTATCATCGACAGACTAGCCAGCGAGGTATCCGCCATGGTCCTGAGAGAATACCCTAGGGAGATAGAGTAACGGATGAGCAATAAAGTGACATTACGCACCCATCCCATTCCGTCAGGATGCGTACTGGCCGACCGCCATGACGATCGGGATCCGTCGCGTCCAGGATGAGGGGGAGGGTGTGAACTTACCGATTATAGACACAGCACACAAATTATGATTCAGTAGTTAATAATTATTAGTAGGAAATAGATGCTAGACTATTATTAAAAGACCTGCAGCGATTTTTCACTAAGGCCAGCCCAGTGCGAGGGGCACGCCCATTGGGATTAGCTCAGTGGGCAGGGCCAAGAAAGAGTAGGTTTGTATTTTGCTGGCACACATGTAACGCTGCAGGATGTAGCGAAGTTGAGTAGTGTAGAGTAGATAGTATAGTAGGTTAATAGTAGGTCAATTAGTAGGCATGCGCATAGAATAGCTAACCTTCCATCCTGTAGTTAATACTACCAATAAGTAGATGAAGGTTTGGTAAATACTGCTTGATAATCATGGTTTTTGTATGTTAATTCGACCCACTAATGTCTTAGGTGGTGGGTTACTTTGTATAACATTGGTTTTGAAGAATAAAGATTTTTAAAAAAGAAAAAAAATTGGAGTAAGGGCCGCGAACATAAAAGAAATTAGGGCTCTTACGGAGACATACCGACAGTCGTTTTTCTCTCGCTCTATTTGTAATGAAACAGGAAAGGAGGTGACTAGTGGTGGAACAGAGTGCCGTCCGCCACGTTCCATACGTTGGCTTGCGGAGTATGTACGTAGATTCATGTCGCAACGATCAGACCGACGTCAGCTTAGGCTACAGGACGAGTAAGTTCTCTAAACAAACAGTAGCTCCCTCCCTCTGCAACGTGCCCACGAGAGGACGACCACGTCTACGCTACCGTCAGCACAGCCTGAGGGTAAAGTGGCGGCCAGATTTACTGCACACAGAGGAGACAACCTACGTTTCTGAAGAAGCTCAACGCCACTAGCGTGTCCTTCGAGAGACTTTCCCATTATCCCTAGAGACAAACGGGCGAGCTAGGCGAAGTATGAGTGGGCACGCGGCCGCTGCAGGTGGCCACTTTGATGTAAGCGCTCCGCTCACTCGCACGCCGGGACGTCCTGCGCGGACGTGGGGGCGAGGTGAACGGCTATCATTAACACCTCCTTCCGGGAACAAAGGCGCCAGCAAGCGGGGGCGTGCGCCTGCGGTCAGCGGCGCGCCGGGCTCGCCCGGGGGGCGGGCGCTGCCAGAGACGTTATCAAACAGCCTGCAGCCGGCGGGCGCCAGTGGGGGCGGCTCTGTCGCCGGCAGCGGCGGTGGCGTTAGGCCGGCGCCGGGACAAAGGCTGCAGCCGACACCCCTCGCAGGATTTCGGCCCTACAAAGGTAGAGGCGCTGTGAGCGAGGTCCGATAGCCCCGCGGCGGCGCAAGGCGCCTCGGAAAACGTGCGAATGGAAATCGGCTCCAGCGCTTTGCACATACGCCGCCTCTCTCACTCGCTGTTTCTGTACGTGTGTGAGTGCGTGTGTGTCCAGCCTTCCCCCAGCCGCTACTTATTTGCATAAATGTGGCCGCCCGGCGCGCATCCAGCTTAGAGGGTTGCACCACCTCCATCCGTCCGAGTTCTGCGGACCAGAATCTCAAGAGCGCTCGCACCCCTAGCTCTTTCTTTTACATTGCCCAGATACATACTTCTTTGGCGTGGAAAGTAAGCTTGGGGTCCTAAACGCAGTTCCAGCGGAAGGGAATTTAGTTCTTGCAGAAAAGCCTTGGCAAAGAAAACACCAGAACAAAATAAGTAGTGTCAGAGTTGCGCTATCTTTTGTGACTGTAATAAAGTTTCATTTGGACCAGAGGTGTTTCGCTGAAGTGACAATACTGCGTGTCAGTGCAATTCAGTATGCAAAAAATTGGGTACTAAAAGAAATCCGATAAATTTTGGGTATGTGATAAATCACACAAATCTAAGGGCTGTCAATTCGACTAAATACAGTAGTGCGTCGATTATCCGAAGTAATTGGGGGACGTGGGTGTTCGGAAAACTGTTTTTTTCGGGTAATCGAACAGTACATGTTTATTTGCCAAAAAGAAGACTGTACAGTAAATTTATTCATAAAAACAGGCATCTCTTTTAGTATTACAAAGTAACATACAAAGGCAACTTCAGTAGGAATACATAGTATGTGGCACAGTTTATTAAACAAAAAGATATACATATTACATACACATTTGCATGAACAATACACACAGTATACAAAATTAACGTTTAAAAAAACCCTTTATTTTGATCTGTCTAAGCAAGCCTACACGCTTACGAGCACCTAAGTCACGTACTTTTTTCACTACAGATATCTGAAACTGGTCACTTTCATCTTGGGCTTCAAACCATCGCAAGGCAGTATCTAAACAAGTGAACGCCTCAGAAGCTGTTGGTATACTTTCCTCTCCACTTTCTGGAGCACTGATTGATAAGATGCTGGCGACGTCACCTTTATCAGTGACGTCGTTTATAATCTTGCTGTCCTGCAGGATTTGGTGTCCTGGATCTGCAGCATCGATATTCATCAATTCATGAACGTCTTCTTCATCACATTCGTGGAAATCTATTGCTTGGTTTGGGAGTGAGGGGGATGATGGACGGCAGGGTGGGAGAGTAACAGATGCGAGCGAGTACACAGTGCGGTTAAGCGGTCGTTAGGTTGACCGACGTTCGAATAATCGACGCTCTACTGTACCTAGGAATTACAATTACGAGCAACTTAAATTGAAAAGACCACATAGATAATATTGTGGGGAAGGCGAAACAAAGACTGCGCTTTGTTGGCAGAACACTTAAAAGTTGCGACAAACCCCTAAAGAGACAGCCTACATTACACTTGTCCGTTCTATGCTTGAATATTGCTGCGTGGTATGGGATCCTTACCAGGTAGGATTGACGGAGGACATCGAAAAAGTGCAAAGAAGGGCAGCTCGTTTCGTGTTATCGCGCAATAGGGGTGAGAGTGTCACTGATATGATACGCGAGATGGGGTGGCAGTCACTGAAACAAAGGCGGTTTTCTTTGCGGCGAGATCTATTTACGAAATTTCAATCACCAACTTTCTCTTCCGAATGCGTAAATATTTTGTTGACATCCACCTACGCAGGGAGAAATGATCATCATAAAAAAATAAGAGAAATCAGAGCTCGAACGGAAAGATTTAGGTGTTCTTTTTTCCCACGCGCCGTTCGAGAGTGGAATGGTAGAGAAGTAGTATGAAAATAGTTCGGTGAACTCTCTGTCAAGCACTTAAGTGTAAATTGCTGATGTAGATGCAGATGAAAGCCTTAGTGTAGAAGAACGCAAGTTAATAATGTAGGAACCGAAAGACATGAATAATAAAATCAATTTTAAACGTGAGACCTGTTTAGGATGCAGTTAGACCGATTAATAAGCAAAACCGCAATTGTTACCGCGTCCAGTGGAGATGTTTTAAATAGAGCGAAACTTATCCAACCCAAGTAACACTTCAAACAGTCGCACAACGCGGAATAAGTTACGAATTACTTGTAAGACTGCAAATGCGAAACAGAGACCTCAAAAACAAAAATACCATAGGTCTGACAAAGTGTAGACGGACACATGTTAATAACGTAGAAGCCGAAAGACATGAGTAATACAAGTAAGTTTAAACATTGGACCTGTTTTTAAGCAAAACTGCTTTTGTTGCAGTGTTCACTGAAGGTAGTTTAAATATAGCTAAATGCGTCCGGTCCAGATAAGACTTTATTATAGGTGCAAAAGACCGAATAAGTCCCGTATTACCTGAGAAACTGCGACTGCGGAAGAGAGGCTTCAAAAACAAAAACAAAAAATACGACAGGTATAACAAAATAAATTATTATCAGACAGCCCGCCACAAATCGTGTATTACTTGGTTTATTACGAGGGTGAGTCAACAAATAAGCCGCACACGCCAGAACACCGCATATCGTTTTAAACTTCCCGCCTATACCTACCTAGAAGGTGGATGGTAGCAAACACACAGTATCCCGCTGCCAATGGTTAATGATCCGTAGTCATATCAAGAAGGCAGGTGTGCTATTAATGTGTACCCAATTAGATGTTTCAAACGGTTCAAATGGCTCTGAGCACTATGCGACTTAACATCTGAAGTCATCAGCCCCCTAGAACTTAGAACTACTTAAACCTAACTAACCTGAGGACATCACACACATCCATGCCCGAGGCAGGATTCGAACCTGCGACCGTAGCAGTCGCGCGGTTCCGGACTGCAGCGCCTAGAACCGCGTGGCCAAACCGGTACCCGATTAGAACAATGCGATTTATATGAATCGAGGGACTGCCCCCAGAGCATATCCATAGCGTAATTCGTTTCGTATATGGTTAGAACCGCATTTCATGTAAATTTGTGCTCAATTGGATACAGGAATTCGGCAAAGCACAAGAAAACGTCACGAACAAGGAGCGCCCTTGCCCCCCTCTAGGGGTATTTCTCTGCCCCAGGACACATCGGTCTTGTGGGTTGCAGCAATTTAAGGAATCAAGTATGCTCGTATACGAGAGATTAATCGTTAGTTGCGAACGCTGCCACAAGAACTCTGTGGTGCAGGCTTTTAACGAATTATCGAACAATGAGATAAGTGGTTCATTTTGCAATGTGTCTGTGTTGGAAAGAAAAATAAATTTCAGACTGGCGCACGTAGCACTGATGCTTCTCTATCCCACTTTGCGATTTATTTATTGACTCACCGTCTTACTATTTTAACTCTGCAGAGTAGAGAATCTTCAGGTATTCACTGTCCTCATGATGACACGTCAAAAGTTCAGAGTTACGTCCATCACCAAACGATTATTTGACGGCGTGTTACCATCACGGCGATGAATAAACCGTAATAAAGCAAATAACACACGACCTTTTGCACTTTATCTGTACATTTATTCCCACCGTTCACTGCATCTCTTGCAGGTAATAACTGCGTTTGCTTAACAAAATTGTACCTGGACTTAGACGATGCACACTATAATTCTACGAGCACGCAGATAAATGTTTAGAATAGAAAACATAAAACAAACATATCCTCTACTCTCAATGAGTTCACCCTACAGCTACTTGAATCGGAGTAGTGCAGGTGGTAGTAAGTCAGCGTAAATTCACTTTCTGTACTTTAATGACAGTTTCGATTTACAGTAAATGTACAAAAAAATGTTTCATTAAAATACAGCATATTCGGCAGCTTATGAACACAGGAGCTGTAGAACTAACCAGAGCTATAGGCGTTAGCTCTAAATTACCAGCTAACCGTTGAAGAATTCAGACGCGAAATAACCCGCAAACTCCGTGAAATATCCTGAATTTGACAGAACCTTCTTCAAGGGGACCAGGACGTGAACGTGTAGCATTTTCACTCCATACTTTGGGAATACATTACTCTTCATCTACAACATCTAGTAAGTTGGAGTTTAACGTCCACACTGCTTAACATTAGGCAAAGCAGTATTATAAATCATATTTATTTATCTATGACAGTTTAATTACAATAACTATTTGTCTACCGTTGGTATCATTATCTGGGGCGTCATGTGTGTAGCATCACTCAGTCTGAGGCAGGCTTTCCTCGGTATCCATCTAAATGCGTTACGCCTCACTTCTTGTAGTTTGGAGTATAGCTGAGAAAATAATAGAATGATTGAGTGAAAGAAATTATTGTTGTAATGTAACAAATAACAACTCAGACATAAGATATTTCTGCTGACAGAGACCTGCCACAGTATCAGTGATATTACACGCATAATACCCGGGTCAACGGTACCACCGGTAGAGAAATTGTTACTATAATATTAAACAATCATAGATAAATAAATATAATTTACAATAATGCTTTCCCTAATGTTATGTAGTATTGAATGAAACCGCAATGTTTGGGTTTAAATCCGGGGAGTTTGGTGACCAGCGAAGTACGGTAAATTGCAAGCTGTGTTGTGCATTCCGTTGTCCTGCTGGTAGATATCATCGTGTCAAAGAAAAACAAACTGCAAGTGGGGCTGGACATTGTCCCCAAGGGTAGATGCATCCTTGTGTTGTTCCATTGTGACTTCCAGAATGAAATTATCACGTAAGTAATGCCTTCGGCCTGGGTCCTTCCGACGATTGTTGCAGGATGTTTGCTTTCAGACGTTTCACACCGCACACGCCAAGCGCTATCTAATTATGGAACATAAAACTTGTTTCATCTGGAAAGACCACTTGTCGCCAGTCAGTCAACGTCCAGTTGCGGTGTTCGCGTGCAAAGTCCAGGCTTCGACGCCGATAAACAGCAGTCAGCATGGCAGCATGAAGCAGGCGCCTGCTACGGAGAACCATACGCAGCAACGTTCGCTTTTGGTAGCCCCTGGATTCATCAGGGCGGGGAGTTGCTCAACAGTTGCCATGGTGCCAGTTTTAGACAGCGACATGTCGCCATGCACGGTACATATACGGCGGCAAGCGAACACTTTACCAGCTTAGCCGTTTCGGAAATGCTTCCCTCCTTGGTCCGAAAGCTAATGATCATGCCATTTTGGGCGTCAGATGAATCGCTCCGTTTCCGCATTACGACGTCTGTACTATTTTCTGCGTCTCCCCAACACGCTTTATACACACTCCATTGCTAGTGGTGCCACGTCCCGGCAGTGAGTGGTTATTGCGCGGTGTCATCTATCGAAGGCGCCGGTCGCATTAATGTAACTGCGCCGTGTACACCAAGCTCACTGCTATTACAAACGACGCACAGAATACAATAAACAAATGAAGACACGTTCCTACTTTATTTTCCATGGCTAGAGCTATTGGTATTGTTACTGTAAACCGTATTCACAGTTCTGGATAAGTGTAGCGCATACATTAGTTGTAATGGCAGAAATTTGTGTTTTGATAAGTTTGTGAAACGCTTTCACATTTTAGTTTTACTTTTGCATCTACCAGCATACTGGAAGCCTATTATTCCACGAGAACTGGCAGACATGGTCTGGGAAGTGTAAGCAATAGTCGAGCCCTTGTCCTGGATGCTGAGAAATATACAGCAAGCAAAGTACCGTCTGCACGCCCGCCCCGTTAGCCCTGCGGTCTGACGCACTGCTTTCCGGGTGGGAAGGCGTGCCCGTCCCCGCCACGAATCCGCCCGGCGGATTAGTGTCGAGGTCCGGTGTGCCGGACAGTCTGTCGATGGTTATTAAGGCGGTTTTCCGTCTGCCGTGCTGGTTCCCCTTATTGTGCCTCGATTACACTATGCCGGCGATTGCTGCGCAACACTGTCTCCACGTACGCGTACACCTTAATTAATCTACCACGCAAACATTTGGGGCTACACTCGTCTGGTGTGAGACGTTCCCGGGCGGCGGGAGGGGGGGGGGGGGGGGGGTTCGGTGGGGCGGCGGTGGGGTGAGTGGACTGCTGTAGCCTGTTGTGGGGTTCTGAACCACTGAGGGCTACCACGGGGACGAAGCCTATCCGTCGTTTCTAGGTAAGACAATGCCGTCTGCACAATTACTCTCGTTCGAGTTTGCTGCATTTTGTAGGTCGTTCGTTATAGCAAAATGCTCGCAGTGGAAGAAATGAGTTTACAGTAGCGAGGATGAACAAGCGCTTATAACCATTAAAGTATGCATTTTGGAATCCAAGTTTACTGGACATTTTTCTTGTTTTCGTCCAAACTACCACCCCTCAAAATATGGAAAACTTTTCTATATTTGTTCCAACAGTATCTTATAGGCAATTAGCTAATGTGCCCAACTAACAGCTTGTTTAAATAAACAAAAAAGTATTATTCGCGTATTTAAGCAAATTACACGTGATCTGATTGTACCTAGAAGTTTGTAGAATTTCTTTTGGTACTCTCGTCTCATGTGTATTGCCTCTTAAAGCTGCCACCTCTTAATGAAATCGCCAGTTACGGTGTCGTCTCATGAAGGGAGCCTCGTCTGCTACGCAGTTCATTGGTTGTGAAACTTTCCCGGCTTCCCTTATATCCGAGTCCACTATGTAACACAGTTTCAGAACACGCAACGGTATATAATATTCAGTTGACAATGACTGCCCTAGTCGCTTATCACCTTCAAAATTCGTGAATGCTTTCTCAGGGTACAACTTCTCCGTACAGAAAGACCATATTCAAACACAGGACAAGATAATTGTTCTAAACGATGCATTCACTTTGTAAAGAAACTTGAAGGATACCGTCAAAATACTAGCGTTGATTTTCTTCTCTTTAACAACTGACGACAACAAATATAAGAAATTTATAGAATTTTGTATGTAGTTCTCGGTCAGTGGAAGTACAAGGGGCAGTCAAATGAAAACCGAACACACGCAAAACGGGGTCATGCAATGTTTCCATGAAAAAATATCATCAAACGCGTTAGTAAATTTATCACAATGGGAGACGAGACTATCAATTCCTGGTCCACAGAAACGCGTTCGGCCGTTGGTGGATGCACAACCGCACTCACTCTTGCACTTCCTCGTTCAACTGAAACCGACGTCGACGCATGTCTTTCTTTATGTCGCCATCATTCCTGGACGATTTGACTTCATGGTGCGTCGTAGTTTCTGCAAAGTGTGTGCACACTGATTGTGGTTCCACGCCCGAGAAAGTCGACGAGCAGAGGGACATTGTAGTCGAGGAAGAAGGTCGTCACGACCCTACCAGAATTGGTGCGAACAGCTTTGGATTTTGTTGGCGGGGGAGACGTGGGATGTTTCCACCGTTGGTCCTGCCGTTTCCGCTAGGGATGCCGGAATGCTGCCCTGTTGCGCAATAACGCCCAGACCTCACTGTCAATCGGGAGAAGACTATGCTTCAGTGATTTGGTTGGGAGCAATATAATATCCACCATACAGCCCGGAGCTTCCACCTTGTGATTTTAACATCCTTGGCGACCTGAAGAACGAGATGTGTGGACATCCGTTTCAGTTGGACGAGAAAGCGCAAGAGTGTGTGCGATTGTGCAGCTATCATCGGCCGACCGTGTTCTACGAGGCAGGAATTGATCGTCTCGTCCCCCAGTGTCTTAACGCGTGTGGCGATTCCTTCCGAATTCAACCATTCCATGGTCCTGTTGTAGTAGGTGTTCGGTTTTTATCTGAGTGTGCCTCATATACAGGGCGGGCAAATAAAAGTGGTCTGGACGAGTGGATACTATCGGAAGTGAATCTGTATCAGCATTAGCGGAGGCAGAAGAGACCTACAGTTCCTTACAATAGCATGGAGCAACTGTCCATACAGTCAGCCGAACCTTGAAGCACATTTGCACAATCTTCACGCCTGACTCAGTTGTTAGCTGAGGTCAGTCTAATCACGGCCCTAGGTAGCAACCCAGGTCTTCTGATCTGTCAGCGTGCCATTAGATTGTGTGGGGAACCCTCAAGTCTTCAAGAACTATACCAGAACATTTCGGATGAGACTGCAGCAATTCCAGCAATCCAGCTTTGATCCGCCTTCAGCAGCTTGCTGACTAGGGCCCACAATTGCCAAGAGATAAATGGTGGTCACTTTCAGCATCTAACGTCAGGATTTAGGTTGGTACTGTATTTCCTTTGCTCTTTGTGGCCTGGAACTCTGTTCTCCGAACCATTTTTATTTCCTCCGCCCTATGTCACCTGTCAGACGATCCGTATCCTCAGATTTGTAATTCTCAATTAACGTAACATTTTCGTCACGAGTTGCCCAGTCATCAACAAATCAACTCCCACAAATCTCTCTCGTGCAGTATACGGTCAGCACCTTTCCGTCGTGCCGGCAACGCCCACACTTTGCACAGGCGTCGGCAGGTTGATGTAGCCGCGGTTAGGCCAGCGGCGCGGGGGCGCGGCCGCACAAATGGAACGGATTTGGATGTGAACGGCCGGGCCGAGTTATGGCCTCCCGGCTCCCGCCGAGGCCCCAATTTTGCCGGCTCGCCCTCACTCCGCACTCCCCTCTCCGCCGCACCGAATGCCGCTATCAGCACTCTCGCCTGGAGGGGGTCCTGAGGGTGGAGGCGGGGCCCGCAACAGCGCCGTCCTCTGTGGCCATTTCCACAACTTCTCCCCTGTGGCCCTTCCTAAGCCGGAGTAACGAAGGTTACAATTTAGAGCCTCATCGACGTCATTAGAGACAAAGCACAGTAGGAAAAGTTCGAGAAAGGATATGTGCTACGGTTTCGTTGAATCTTACAATGGGTACACTGTTCCCGTTGACGATACTCAGTATGACTACACGAAACACATCATCAGGACCGAAGAAACAAGACAGCTGGCTCCCATACCCTGGACAGCCAGCAGGACCGTGAGCGCTATAACGGCAAGCACCGGCCAGTTAGATACAGCTCGTGACACTTCTGCGGAAATACATACATCTGAGGCTTTTACTAAGACTATATCTTTGTGAATTGCAATTACGCTAAATCGATATACTGTTTACTGAAAATGGTTCAAATGGCTCTGAGCACTATGGGACTCAACTTCTGAGGTCATCAGTCCCCTTGAACTACTTAAACCTAACTAACCTAAGGACACCACACACATCCATGCTCGGGGCAGGATTCGAACCTGCCACCGTAGCGGTCTCGAGGTTCCAGACCGTAGCGCCTAGAACCGCACGGCCACGCCGGCTGGCACTATTTACTGATTTAAATAAATTACTATTACATTAAAATACACTACTGGCCATTAAAATTGCTACACCACGAAGATGACGTGCTACAGACGCGAAATTTAACCGACAGGAAGAAGATGCTGTGATATGCTAATGATTCGCTTTTCACAGCATTCACACAAGGTTGGCGCCGGTGGCGACACCTACAACTTGCTGACACGAGGAAAGTTTCCAACCGATTTCTCATACACAAACAGCAGCTGATGGCGTTGCCTGGTGAAACGTTGTTGTGTGCCTCGTATAAGGAGGAGAAATGCGTACCATCACGTTTCCGACTTTGATAAAGGTCGGATTGTAGCGTATCGCGATTGCGGTTTATCGTATCGCGACATCGCTGCTCGCGTTGGTCGAGATCCAATGACTGTTAACATAATATGGAATCGGTGGGGTCAGGAGGGTAATACGGAACGCCGTACTGGATCCCAACGGCCTCGTATGACTAACAGTCGAGATGACAAGCATCTTATCCTCATGGCTGTAGCGAATCGTGCAGCCCCGTCTCGATCCCTGAGTTACCAGATGGGGACGTTTGCAAGAGAACAACCATCTGCACGAACGGTTCGATGACGTTTGCAGCAGCATGGACTATCAGCTCGGAGACCATGGCTGCGGTTACCCTTGACGCTGCATCACAGACAGGAGCGCCTGCGATGGTGTACTCAACGACGAACCTGGGCAGCTGTACCTGTACACGCCATCCAAGCTCTGTTTGACTCAATGCCCAGGCGTACCAAGGCCGTTATTACGGCCAGAGGTGGTTGTTCTGGATACTGATTTCTCAGGATCTATGCACCCAAATTGCGTGAAAATGTAATCACATGTCAGTTCTAGTATGATATATTTGTCCAATGATTACTCGTTTATCATCTGCATTTCTTCTTGGTGTAGCAATCTTAATGGCCAGTAGTGTATTTTATGGTAATCAAATGATTTACTGTTATATTAGAACAACCCACCGTAATAGACTCACGTTTTGGCACCCTCTTCCGGGATTCAGATAGCACGCTGGTCCCAGATGCGGATTAATGAGGAGCACCGGTCCGACTAGCTTAAAGCCGAGCAGGTGCCCATGTCAGGCCTCTCACACACGATTCGCAAAAACTTGGAAAACATCCGCATGCTTTGTCAGCACTTTCACACGGATGATCTAGATGCAGATTATGGGTCACACACCTGCCACCCCATGGGGTGGGGGAGGGGCATGAAACGATGGCGACAGGTAGGGCATACATCCACCCTCTAACATTAACAATGCCACATATGATAATTAACAATGCGACCTCGTGTAGATACAGAAAGGAGAAAGAAGAAGACTATTATAGTGAAACGTTTTCTGTATTTTATCGTAATTGTAATAAGATCTGTAACAGCAACAAACTATCTTGACTTCGCTAACGACCTTCCCTGAAGACGGTCTCTGGAGACAGGGACAAAACGTTGTGTTATTTGACAGATACAAGACAACCGTATAATTTTAGTAATGATACACTGGTACATACGCGTGCATAGCTCCGCAACTTACACAGGAAGGTAGGTGGAAAAGCAGATACTGAAGGCTTTTTACGTGTACCGCTGGAGGAAAACGTCGAGGATACTAAGAAAAGGCAGTATGTCAAACGACCAAGTGCTCAGCGTGGCACAGATAAAGAGGCTAATAAGATCGCTCACGGCTAGTAAAAATAGCACGATTAGTTAACTATTCCGCTTTTCAAGCCAGTTCACTATCCTGATGAAGGAGTAGTAGAGCAAAAAAAGAAATAGCGCACAGTCACTGCAAGAATCCATAAATGAAACTGAATTTGGCAGGAAATGCGTAAGTGGTGAACTACAAATCCAAACTTCTGTGATCTAATCCTCAGTCGATTGAATCCTTTCTTTCTGTACCTCTATTATGATATACGTATGTAAAACGCTCCCAGCGTCCATGATAAAACGCAGGTCCCCTGCAACTGTCTAACAAAGACTTTGGAAGTTATATGAAGGCAAAGTCATGCGACATTTGACAGAACCACCCCAATTATAGCATCTACATCTACACTCAGCGAGCCACTTGGATGTGTATGGCGGGGGTACTTCCGGTACTGCTAAGCGATCTCCCCTTCCCTGTTCCATCAGCGAATGGCGCGTGGTAAGAAAGGTCGTAGGTGAGCCTCTGTAGCAGCTCTAATTTCACGAATTTTCTCGTTGTGGTCAATTAGCGAGACGTATGTAGGAGGAGGTAATATGTCGTCCGACTCTTCCCGGAACGTACTACTCTCTTGGAAATTTTGTTCGTAAACCTCTCCGTGATTCACATCACCCATCTTGTAGCGTCTGCCACTACAGTTGTCGATTATATACGTAACGCTGTCGCGCCGACTAAATGATCCCGTAGCACATCGTGCCGCTCTTCGTTGGGTATCGTCTATCTTTTCTACGAATCAAACCTACTAAGGATCCCAGACTGATGAGTAATACTCAATAATCTGTGGTTTCTGTAAGCCACTTTCTTTCGTAGATGAATTACATTTCCTTGAGATTCTTGATGAAAGGAGAAAATATAAAAATGCAGTAAATGAAGCAGGCAAAAAGGAATACAAACGTCTCAACAATGATATCGACAGGAAGTGCAAAATGGCTAAGCAGCCATGGCTAAAGGACAAATGTAAGGATGTAGAGGCTTATCTCACTAGTGGTAAGATAGATACTGCCTATAGGAAAATTAAAGAGAACCACTTGTATGAATATCAAGTGCTCAGATGGAAACCCAATTCTAAGCAAAGAAGGGACAGCAGAAAGGTGGAAGGAGTATATAGAGGGTCTATACAAGGGCGATGCACTTGAGGGCAATATTATGGAAATGGAAGAGGATGTAGATAAAGATGGAATGGCAGATACGTTACTGTGTGAAGAGTTTGACAGAGCACTGAAACACCTAAGTCGAAACAAGGCCCCGGGAGTAGACGACATTCCATTAGAACTACTGACGACATTGGGAGAGCCAGTCCTGACAAAACTCTACCTTTTTGGTGAGCAAAATGTATGAGACAGGCGAAATACCCCCAGACTTCAAGAAGAATATAATAATTCCAATCCCAAAGAGAGCAGGTGTTGACAAATGTGAAAATTACCGAACTATTAGTTTAATAAGTCACTGCTGCAAAATACTAATGCGAATTCTTTACAGACGAATGGATAAACTGGTAGAAGTCGACCTCGGGGAAGATCAGTTTGGATTCCGTACAAATATTGGAACACGTGAGACAATACTGACCCTACGACTTATCTTAGAAAATAGATTAATAAAAGGCAAACCTACGTTTCTAGCATTTGTAGACTTAGAGAAAGCTTTTGACAATGTTGACTGGAATACTCTCTTTCCAATTCTGAAGGTGGCAGGGGTAAAATACAGGGAGCGAAAGGCTATTTACAATTTGTACAGAAAACAGATGGCTGTTATAAGAGTCGAGGGACATGAAATGGAACCAGTGGTTGGGGAGGAAGTGAGACAGGGTTGTAGCCTCTCTCCGATGTTATTCAATCTGTATATCGAGCAAGCAGTAAAGGAACCAAAAGAAAAGTTCGGAGTAGGTATTAAAATCCATGGAGAAGAAATAAAAACCTTGAGGTTCGCCGATGGCACTGTAATTCTGTCAGAGACAGCAAAGGACCTGGAAGAACAGTTGAACGGAATGGACAGTATGTTAAGTCGGGTGATGCTGAGGGCATTAGATTAGGAAATGAGACACTTAAAGTGGTAAGGGAGTTTTGCTATTTGGGGAGCAAAATAACTGATGATGGTCGAAGTAGAGAGGATATAAAATGCAGACTGGCAATGGCAAGGAAAGCGTTTCTGAAGAAGAGAAATTTGTTAACATCGAGTATAGATTTAAGTGTCAGGAAGTCATTTCTGAAAGTATTTGTATGGAGTGTAGCCATGTATGGAAGTGAAACATGGACGATAAATATTTTGGATAAGAAGAGAATAGAAGCTTTCGAAATGTGGTGCTACAGAAGAATGCTGAAGATTAGATGGGTAGATCACATAACTAATGAGGAGGTATTGAATAGAATTGGTGAGAAGAGGAGTTTGTGGCACAGCTTGACTGGAAGAAGGGATCGGTTGGTAGGTCATGTTCTGAGGCATCAAGGGATCACCAATTTAGTACTGGAGGGCCGCGTGGAGGATAAAAATCGTAGAGGGAGACTAACAGATGAGTACACTAAGCAGATTCATAAGGATGTAGGCTGCAGTAAGTACTGGGAGATGAAGAAGCTTGCACAGGATAGAGTAGCATGGAGAGCTGCGTCAAACCAGTCTCAGCACTGAAGACCACAACAACATCAATAAGATTCTTCGTATTAATCTCGGTGTAACATCTGTTTTTTACTATCTCCTTTAAATAGTCATTCCGCTTTAAGTCGCTCCGGATCGTTAGTTCTAGATATTTTACGATAGTTACTGTTTTCAATTAAACTTCCGGTAGAGCAGTTAAAAAACCGAAAATCTACTCCTAAGAATGAGATAATATGTTCAGCACATTAGCCTTCATATTGAAGAGAAGAAAATACGTAACCAGTCACCAGGCTAGCCATTCGAAATATTAGTAGCTTACATGCAGGGAGGTGAATAATAGCCAGTAAACGCTGATATAAAAGTGACGTTGTTGGTTAGCTGAAGATACAATGGCAAAAAGTCGGACATTTGTCAGCACTGGACGGTATCGGTAAATGTGTACAGCCAACCGGAGATGACAAACGGAAGAGAGATGATTAATGACGCACGCGGTATTGTGTGGCTTCTGAGTGGTTTGGCTTCGTTTGCGCAGGTACGGTCCCGGACGACATAAATCTGTTTCGCACAATGAAACGTCAGAGAGAGCAGCAAGCCCGCGGGAACAAAGGCGGCGGCTGGGTGTCTGGCTGGAGCAGACGCAGTGGCAGCTGGAACAGAACCGGTTCCAGTTCCAGCCGCAGACAAAGCGCGGCGCGGCTGCTTGGAGGCCAGCGCGATTCTTCCGCCGCCGGCGGGGGGCGCGACCGAATGCGCCGGTCACCGACATCGCGAGCGACGCACAGTGCGGCCACATGTCGGCAAACACCTGCTTTGCTCTGTTGGCATACTTATTGTGCAGTTCCCTGCTTTAGTCTTTATTGCAACAAAAGACGAGTGGACGTCCTAAATATTCCATTAAGGCAAACAGACGAAGATACACGGGTTCTACAGAAACTTCTTATTGCACTTTGCAAATCGGAATTCGTGGCCTGCACAATGGGCGTACTTCAGGGTGGTCCGCTGATCTTTGCAAACAAATGGAAAATCAGTTTCCTCAAGTGCTCGGGACCAAATGGAAGTTAACATCCACTTGCTGTCTTCGTTTAACAACCAACTGATTTCTGCGGAAATTATTTAATCTCTGGCGAGTAAACTCTAGGGATAACTGTTAAAAAGACGAGAGCCAAAATCCGGGAAATATGAAATTATCGTATTAGCCAAAGTCGGTCGGCCACCAGTTGCAAGTATTTATTTCTATTTAACGCCACTTCGGGGATTTGGGCGCCGATGAAGAGGAGACGAGAAGATTACGGTAACGCGAACACCCAGCTCCCGATTGAAGAAAATCTGTGACCTGGTCGAGAGTCGAACCCGGTATCCCATGATCTAGTGCTAGTGGTAGCGACGTTAACCGCTAGACTACGAAATGCGGACCTAAATGCTGCACGCTTTCAGAGAAACAATGTACAATGCTGGCCATTAATATTTTGTGTATGAATAAAGATCATGCAGCTTTGTTCTCCTTCAGAAATCGTGGAAGAAGTTGAAATATCTGCCGTCACGTGTGAGAATTCGGCAGCGGCAGCAACGTGGCGTATCGAGCTGCGGTTTGTCCTTCCGCAATATTGCTGCCCGCTTTCGTCCGTGTCCCACGACTGTCATTCGTAAATATAATTGATGGTTTCCGCAGATACGTATTCAACGCTATTCAGTATCTCAGCAGTCCACTGGAACAACAGAGGTAAAAAGTTCGGTGTAGGAAGTATCACACATGACAAGATCATATACACGTCGCTGGTAATGTATGTTACTAATAACAATTTTCGTCTGTTTCTACAATATTTTGTCTACTCGCCAGAATCATGTAGATCGAAAATGTACATTACATTTTATATACACAGATACGTTTCATGACTCCGACTTCCTCCAGTCATCGATTAGTCATTCGGTCATATTCAGGCAGAATGTGCCAGGCGTAACAATTGTAGCCAGAAAGTGAAGAGATGCGGAGAAGTTCAGTCGAAGTTGAATTTGTACGTAGCTTTGTACATAAAAGGCGATGTAAGCAGTCGCAATGAGACTGGTTTTATTTATTTTGGAGTATATTCGTTATCTTCGTGTAGTGCATCGAAACTATTTCATTTGTGTAGCTGCAGCGTCAACAGGTGTGTGATTCAGTTTCATTTCTGATGTCTTCTGATAAAATAACGTTAGGTACAAATCACCACAACATTTTCTACGTTATAAAGTATAAAATCAATACGGGAGCCACTTGTAACTATATTTATACCTTATATTAGAACAAATAAGCCCTCGGTCACAAATATTAAGTCAAAATTGACCAGGTTTCGACGCTACTATGAGCGTCGTCTTCAGAATTAGACTAACTGTTCTAAAACATATTAGGTATATAGTACATTAATAAAATTAAAGTTTGTACTGACTGAGAAAGATGCAGTACTTACAAGTCACATTTTAAAAAAGATGTAAGCCGGAAAGGCGACATCATGAATAGTTGTGAGATGGCGAACCGCTAAGGGCTGTTCGTACTGTGAACAAGGGTTGCAACAAGACTGAGGTTCCCACGTTAGAAAGTGTGGGCAAGTAAGCATGGTGTTGCTACGAGCGCCATCCAGTAGCCGCAGAAACAACTAGGCTACTGTACATTCAAAATTAGGCACATGAAATTGTGATGCAGTTGATTCAGGCATAACGTAAGCACTAATAATAATAGGATGAAGTTACATATTTATCTGCTTTAAATAGACATACATTTTGTAACGTAAAGAACGTTAGTTATGACATACAACGTTATACCTAGTTTTCTTCCACTCCGTACTTTCAACAAATATACTGTCGTTAATTCAATTCTACAGTTACATCCGATTTTACTGACTGGATGCAGTGAAATGCTTCTCCTAATGGAGGACGAATACTGCAGGTAACATTGTTTCACACTGAACTCGCAACTCATCCGATCAGGTCACGGTTTTCCAGTAATCTAGGCTTCAATCGATATGGTCAGAAGCCTTGGAGAGGCGCTGCAGGCGATGTCGTACTGTTAGCAAAGGCACTCGCGTCGGTCGTCTGCTGCCACAGCTCATTAACGCCAGATTTCGCCGCACTCTCCTAATGGCAACGATCGACTTACGTGTCACACATTCATTTCAGCGGTTTCATGCATTTCTGTTTGTCTGTTCGCACGAAAAACTCATCGCAAATGCCGCTTCTCTCGGTCTTTACGTGAAGGTCGCCGACCTCCACGCTGTTCGTGGTGAGAGGTAATGCTTGAAATGTGGTACTCTCGGCACACTCTTGACGCTGTGCATCTTGGAACACAGAATTCCCAAACCAATTCCGATATGCGTCTAGTTCCAAAGTCTGTTAATTCCCGTCGTGCAACCGTCATCACATCGCAGACCTTATCACATGAATCACCTGAGTACAAATGACAGCTCCGCCTACACACTGCCCTTTTATATCTCGTGTACGCGATACTATCGCCATCTGTATATGTGCGCATCGCTGTCTCACGACTTTTGTCACCTCTGCGTACATGTGATGTTTTTAAAAATAACTTTTTTCTGTGTGACTCTCTAACTGGTTTGAAATAAATAGTAATATACCTGCGCTATAGTGTTGGATCTGGATTGTTTGTTAGAAGCAGGGCTACAAACATGCCAATAGTGCGTGGTTTATCGGTTCTCTCTCTCTCTTTTTTTTTTTTTTTTTTTTTTTTTTTGGGACTAACCACACCCAGGATTGTAGCGGCATCACGTGGTAAGCCCCTTGACGATCTGTCCCCACGAAGCTCTGTCTTGGTCATTCGTTTAATTTCATTTATTGCATCGTTTAAAACCTGCTGCCTGTTGCGCCGGCCGCGGTGGCCGAGCGGTTCTAGTCGCTGCAGTCCGGAACCACGCGGCTGCTACGGTCGCAGGTTCGAATCCTGCCTCAGGCATGGATGTGTGTGATATCCTTAGGTTAGTTAGGTTTAAGTAGTTCTAAGTTTAGGGGACTGATGACCTCAGCTGTCAAGTCCCGTAGTGCTTAGAGGCATTTCTTTGCCACCTATTTTAAAAATCAGTTGTACATTTTACAGTTTTATATATTATAGTCATTGTTCCATATTTACAACAAAATTTGTTTTTAGAAGTAAAACAAGAGTGTTAATAATGACTTAATACAGGTATAAAATGAAGAAATTAAAACAGAAACAACTTGTTTATTTAAGAAGGAGCTAATAGACAATAGGAGAAGTTTTTAATAGAAGAAAGTGTTCCACTAGCTGTCTGCTTCAGGTGGGGAGGCGTCGGAACAACTTCGAGCCAGTCCCAGAACAACTTCGAGCCAGTCCCAGATGGAGCAGCAGTTTGGTTAGATCCAAGTACAAATTGTATCGAATTATTTACAATTTTTCATTATATATAATAAATAAATAGTCAATAATAACATATATATCTGTTAATAATTAACAATAAATCTGGCATGGTGACTTACTTACTGCAAGCCAATCCCAGTCACGCTGTTAACCTGGTCTATCCACCATAATGGTGCGCGTCCCCCAGGTCATCGGCATTCGACTTCTCCATCTATAATTGTTCTATCCATTGCCTCTTGTCTTCTGGTAATGTGACCGAAATATTGTAACTGATTTTGGATGACAAGAGTCGACAGTCTTGTTCTTTTGCCAAGATGCCTCAGGATCGATCCATTAGTTCAATATGCTGTCCATAGTATTCGAAGTACTGTTCCAGAGCATCAATCCTGCGACGATCCGCCGTCTTCCTCCTCCATCTTTCTGCTCCACAGGTCGCGATAAGAGAGTTCGGGTGAGCGTTGTCTTAGCAGTGATGCTTTGTCCCTCCAGATGCCAGCAAGTTTTGCTGTAGCGTTGCTCGTAATCGAAATGCGGCTTAAGGATATCAGCTTCGCAGGTTATATTGGCAAATACATGCAGATCTATTAAGTGTACGCCATTGAACGGTGCCCGAATGGTAATAATTCTTTAACTTAATAGATTTGAATGCACTATATGCATACGTGTAGCTCCAGAATAAAAGAAGACTTCGAAAATAATGCTTCGCAGGTATTCACACAACCAAATGTCCTGAACAGTGCGGGGTAGTTACTATGGCTTCATCCAGTTTATGACCTAAGAATAACAGTAGCTGTAATATTCTCTGCAGTATATTACCTTTTACAATAGATCATTGTCCCCCGCTCGTTGCCTGGGCCCCTACAAAAACCCGTCAAGCAACTTCATCAAACTACGTCTACGACGATATTCTCTTCATTATACAGGACCACCGTAAGAAGACAAAACAGAAAATAATGTCAACTGTGGAGGAACAGAGGAACAGCCATCCAACATTTACACGTACTAAGTTACGAAATTAAGATCCAACGGGTACTGAAATTCCTTTAATATTGGTAAACAATCATAATTTTTCCAGTCACTCTCCTGAGCATTACAACACTTCCGATTCACAATTGCAGCACAGTGAACATATCTTTTCTCAGTTTTTTTTCTCTTTCGTGGTTATTGCCCATTCGTCCTCCTCCATCTCTCTTCATTATCTGCGCTGCATTTCTTCGTTACGCCTCTCCTCTTAGCACCTCTACGACGATGAGGTTACTAAGTTATAAGGCTGGAGGTGAAATGGGACGGCAGCTCTCCTCGATCTCACGAACTCGAGTTCCGCAAAGAAAAGAAAAACATTCAAATGTCATCTCCCTTAATCAGAGTTTTTAAGAGGAAAGAAGACGAGCCCGGCGGCAGAGGGAAGGGTTACTCCGTCTGCAGAGCATTGTTCGGGACGGCCGATGAACTTATTGGTATGCATCTGATGGCGCGTTTAGCACAAGAGAGAAAATTAATTAATCTTCTTTACTTCCAAAACTAATTTTAGCCTTTTTATCTGACAAAGAATGTTACAAAGTTCCAGTCAGCAAGGAATAAAATGGTCTTGCAAACAAATTAAGATTCAAGTTGGAGGCAAGAATCACTTTTTAAACTAAGAATTACACAGAGATTCTTCAAGAATAATTTTCTACCGCCGGCTTCTTTTGACACGCTGACAGAAACTTCTCCTGGATTCACGGTCCCTGCGTCTTTTCCAAGGAAACCAACTCTTCTACAAGTCACACGTTGAAGAAACGTGAATATGTAGATGAAAGCGAAGCCATAGGTAGTAGAAAGAGAAGAGTCTGTTTCCTGTTCTTTATTTCTCTTGGTTTAACTAGAGAAACGCGAAACCTTATTACATTCGGTAATGAACATTCATTTTCGTCTGCACTCGAAATTCATTCATCCTTTTTAAGTGGGCCTGCTTGAGTTCCTTTGTGGAAATGGGACGTGTTTTTCTGTTGATTGTTCGTTTCAGTTTTCCCATTGGACACCATCATTTTTCAGGGAGACGTCTTTATCAAGAATATTCAGAAATAATCCCAAGTTTATGCAGGTTTTTTTTCCCTTCTTTCCTATAACACACGACACTGTGATTTCATCTTACGTAACCAAAAAATCTAAAAATTTTCAGATGGCTTTAAAACTGTGGAAGTTCTTGCGGTAATATCATACTTTTTTTATTTTCTGTGGCGTTCCTTGTTTGATCACTTTCCTTCTTGTAACTGAGCACTACGATCTCTGGTTCGTACTCTTGATTCCTCCAAGTCATTGGTTCTTTGAAGGGTACAGGTATATTTTTGGCTGTATACGTTAGAATGGTTATAATACCAATTTTGTGATACGTAAATGTGAAAGTGTATGTATACTGGAACTTTACAGAATAAGAGAGACTACAATTATTTTTTTTATTTTCGGGATTGTTAGCTTTATAACTTTTACTTTCTGACGACAGCTCCTGTGAAACAATGGTTTCGACCATTAACAAACTATTTTATAAAGGGGGCTAAGAAAAACACCACCGCTGAGTCATTATCATATCATAACCGTCATCGTCTTCATTATCTTTACTGCAGGAATACAACCTCACTCTGCTCTTACATTCAAAAAGCCGGTGTACAATAACTCGTAAAGGAAGTTGCAATAAATAGGCTACAATCGATTAAAACTCACAAATAATACACTATTGTTGATAATTTTCACTGCGCATGTGTCTGGCACAGTAACTCTTAAGTTTATTTAACAATAACGAACAGTAATCATTGACAATACGCTCGTTGCTTCTACTTTTCTCAGTACCGTTTGGAGTTAAACACCATTTTCAACCATGTCAATACATGCATTTCCATTTTATCCGAGTTTCAGTGTCGCAACTACCGTTAAAAATGTGAGAATTATGTTAATTTGATGAAAATATAACATTTTACGAATACGAATTTCCAATTCTTTCGTTTGTTACAAAATAACTTCTACTGCTACCAGTCACGATTTTTCTGCAAGACTCATTGTGTTGTCGTCTTCAGTCCAAAGACTAGTTTGGTGCAGCTCTCCATGCTACTCTATCCTGTGCAAGCCTCTTCATCTCAAAGTAACTACTGCAACCTACATCCTTCTGTATCTGCATAGCGTAGTCATCTCTTGGTCTCCCTCTACAATTTTTATTCATCTTCTCCCCAATTCTATTCAGTAACACCTCATTGGTTACATGATCTACTCATCTAATCTTGAGCATTCACCACATTTCAAACCTTCTATTTTCTTCTTGTCTAAAATTTTTATCATCCATGTTTCACTTCCATACATGGCTACTCTATATACAAATACTTTCAGAAAAGACTTCCTGATATTTAAAGGTATATTCGATATCAACAAGTTTCTCTTCTTCAGACTCGTATGGGGAAATAATTCCCATTATCAATCGTATTTTTCGTGTTTAATTTGTGCAACAGGTCACACAACACAAACATCACGCCTAAAATAGTAATAATTCACTGAAAACCGCACTTGATAATGTGTTGCTCGTGTATGATCACACGTATGGCCGCATACCGCAAACATGACGCCTAAAAATGACGCACTACACGCTAAACGCACTTGATAATGCGTTTTTCGTGTATAATTGAGCTGAAGGCCTCACATCCCAAACATCGCGCCAAAAAAAATCACAATACACAGTACACATAATTTATAAAAGAGCATTTTTTCCCTAAAAGTAAATGAAGGTAAGTCGTGGCTGAAAGCAGCAAAACTTATTTTATAAGAAACAAAACCATTGTTTTCACGGACGTCGACTTTCACTAAAATTTCTAATGGACTTCATAAAAACAACCAATTTAAAATGTTAACCTTATTCTATAGTTCACTGTTTGTGACTAAACTTAAGCAAATCACTACACACCGTACAAAATATGACATGTGTGTGTAAGTGTGTGTGTCCTGCTCTCAGTCAGTCAGTGATAACCCAACCGGGTAGAGTAGCTAAGAATATAAAGACTATGAATTTCTCTGTATCTTTTACAGCGTTTTAGCAACTAGAAACTTCATCTACATGACACATGGTCACTTAAAATTACGATTTTTGCACCGGCTGAATCATTTCCACGCTTTTACACAATATCGTATGGGCTACGTGACACATACAGAAACATCCAAACGACGTTAGTCACTTTACCCCAAGTGATTCTGAGTGACTGTAAAGTGTCCATCCATTATTTTTTAAAGGGAAAAAGCGTCTTGACACCCATACTGAGATATTCCGGGACTGCAGCTGCAGTCCACGCACGGCATGTCCACCAGGAAAAAATGGTTCAAATAGCTCTGAGCACTTTGGGACTTAACATCTGTGGTCATCAGTCCCCTAGAACTTAGAACTACTTAAACCGATCTAACTTAAGGACATCACACACATCCATGCCCGAGGAAGGATTCGAACCTGCGACCGTAGCGGTCACGCGGTTCCAAACTGAAGCGCCTAGAACCGCACGGCCACCCACCAGGAAAGATCTACATCAAGGCCGTAACCCATTCGCGCCCCAATCGTAAACTGGTTTCCTATCAGCTAAGTAAAAAATAAAACTACAAAAATTTGATATGAGGGAATATATACAGAAAATAATCACCGTACTCTTATAGTAGGGTGTACCCGTAGTGTCACAATGTCGACTCACAGATAATGTCGTAAGCAATAAATGCATTCGAGTGCTGCTGGGAGAGCCAATACACGTACGGCAGGCCCGTCTGCGACTCCACGGTGGCCCACAGCTGTGGCACGGAGAGGAGGAGAGGGACCGTATTGACTGCCGCTTCGGCCGCCTAAAAACTCTTTAGGGGTCCCCGGTGGCCAGTCTGGAAGTTGAGGGCGGTGGGCATGCGCGTCACGCGCCGCGGCAGCGCCGCAGACGGCGAAAAACTGCGCCCTTCTGGATTCCTGTGACGTCACAGGTAGTGGGTTTCCATGTCTGCAGCCGCCTCTCCCGCCGCCGCCGCCGCAGCCGACTTTTCGCGAACCGAAGAGCTGCGGCGGGGGCGGAGCGACGCCACCTGGCGAACCGACGCACCGTGCGGGGCGGACAGAGGGCGTCTCTGTCAGCAGAGACGGTGTGGTAGCCGACGCTGCCCGTAGACGTCCAGAAAAATACTCCACGCCATCCATAAACGAGAATCGGATGCACAGTGAATAGTCCCTTGTGATCCCTTTTTACAAAAATAGCAACAGATTAGGTCTACAGAACTATAGACCAACATCGCTTACGTTCCTCTGTTGCAGGGTTCCATCCTCGAGCATACTGTAAGCCCAAATATATAGACGCTGCTTCTCTCAAACAATCGATATGGACTCAGAAAATGCTAAGACGGGTGTTCAATATATAATGCAACACATTTTTATTCAGTGTTCCAATACATCATATAAATTCCCAATTTTTAACTACAAAACCCTATTTTTCAACATAGTCTCCGTCAATGCGATGGCCTTACGCCATCTTACGCTCGCACAGTACCACTCTAATGGTCGACGTCGGAGACATGTCTTGCTGCATCAAGTGAACAGATCAATGAGGATTTGCAGAGAATAAATACGTGGTGTAATGACAGGCAGTTATCTCTCAATATTAGTAAGTGTAACCTACTGCGTATAACAAGGCGAAAAATCCCCATTAATTTACGAGTACAAAATAAATGCCCAGTCTTTGGAAGCGGTAACATCCGTCAAGAATCTCGGTGTGACTATTCGAAATGATCTCAAATGGAATCATCAGATTACACAAGTAACGGGCAAGGTAACTCTACATTCCAGTTCATTGGTAGAATCCTGAAGCGATGCAGTCCTTCAACAAAGGAAATTGCTTACAATACGTTAGTTCGTCGAGTCTTAGAGTATTGTTCGTCTGTATGGGACCGTTACCAGTTGGGTCTGATTCAAGAGAATGAGAAGGTCCAAAGAAGAGCGGCAAGATTCGCGACTGGTACATTTAGCCGTCCCAAGAGCGTTACAAATCTCACAGAAAGTTTGAAGTCGGACACACTTGCAGATGGACGACGCGCTAAACGGAAGGGGCTGCTCACTAAATTCCGAAATCCGATCTTCGCCGAGGATGTAGAGTATGTATCATTACCACCAACTTTCAAATCGGAGATATCACCATTCAGAGATAAGGGAAATTAGAGCCCGTACTGAGGCCTTCAGACAGTCGTTTTTCCCTCGTGCGATCAGCGAGTGGAACAGGGGGGGGGGGGGGGGGGAGAGATATGACTTTGACGCGAATTGTACCCTCCGCCACACACCGCTTGGTGGCTATACGAGTATATATGTAGATGTAGATCAATAACCTCCTCATCATCCACGGCTTCCCGCAGAGTGCGTCTCCATTGGCCCAAACAAACTAAGTTCGAAATTCGCGGGATCCGGGCTGTAGGGTGAATGAGAAAGAACAGTCCAATGAATTTTTGTGCGCAGTCTTACGTAAGGGCTTGCGTTGTCTTGGAGAAGGAGAAGTTCGTTTGCATTTTCGTGAGGACGAACACGCTGAAGTTCTTTCTTCAATTTCCTATGGGTAACACAATATACTTTAGAGTTGATTGTTGTACCATGAAAGAGAACATCAAAGAGAACAGCCCCTTCAGAGTCTCAAAAAACGGTCGCCATTACGTTACCGGCTGAGGAGATGTGGTGTGACGCCACTCCACATATTGCTGTTTTGTTGCAGGTTCGAAGTGAAGGATCCATGTTTCGCCGCCTGTGACATGGTGCAACAAACATTGTCAGGGTCAGCCTCTTAACGCACTAGCAATTCCACAGAATTACTCTTTATGATCTTATGCGGCGAAGAACCTAGCGAGCACACATTTCTGAGTATTGCAACTGGTGGACGAGTGTGGCAGTACTACCAACAGAGATGTCCAGTTGTGCAACAAGGTGTTTCATTGTGATCCGTCCATCACCACAATTGAGAGTGTCTGCACGTTGCAACATCGCAGGTGTCATAACTGAGTACGGCCGGTCGGTACGTGCGAGCTGGCCGCTTTGGCTGAGCGGTTCTAGGCGCTGCTGCTACGGTCGCAGGTTCGAATCCTGCCTCGGGCATTGGTGTGTGTGATGTCCTTAGTTAGGTTTAAGTAGTTCTAAGCTTAGGGGACTGATGACCTCCATAGTGCTTAGAGCCATTTGAGGTACGCGGGAGATCGGACAGGTTTGTGCGAACTTGTTGCGATGAAGACAGACGTCTTGCCCAACGACTCACCGTGCCTTTGTTCACTGCCAGGTACCCGCAGACATTCTGCAAAGGCCTATGGATATCTGCGATGTTTTGATATCCCTCCAAAGAATGTCAATGATAGCTCTCTGCTTGGAACGTCCGTTACAGATGCAATTTTCAAGGCTACATATAGCGCTGCCACATATGGGAAGTTCATGAAACTACAGGGGCTGAGGGAAAGGGGGGGGGGGGGACATATTTCACGATGTCCCAAGACAAATTCCGCATTTTGTCAACCAAAACTGGCCTAGGATGAAAATGTGTTGCATTACTTACCGAACGCCTCTCGTATATGTGTGGATCATGGCTTGTGATATTCCTACACAACATCTTCCAAACAACTGCAGAAGACAGCTATATTCTCTATTCCTACATTTCGGTAATGCGTTAGAGACTCTATCAAATAGTTGCTTACTAACCAAGTCACGAACATACGGAGTGTCTTCGCATATACGTGACTGACTCGAGGGATATTTGTCTTATAGAACCCTGTATGTTATACTGGCAGACGAATCGTCCGCGGAAATGAAGCTGCCCGAAGGAAGCTAATAGGACCTTTTTGTTACATATAAATATTTAATAGGTAAGATAAACAGAACCATAAAATTTTTCGCCGACGATTTATTCGTATCCACGAAATGTATCAGAGAAAAGTTTTGACAAAGTATCCACTTGAGCTGCATTGAATGATAGCTTATACGGATCTTCTTTTTCATAGCCGTATCCCGTGCCTTCACGAGGCTCAGCATGACAGTCTGGATTAGACAATGTTATTGGTAGTGGGCGGCCGTATTCCTTTCATATCGCAACCCCACCTCTCTCGCCACGGAGTTTGCTAATCCCACCTCTCTGAGCTTCGTGTTATTTCTTCTGAAAGTGTTAAGAACGTGCTCGGAATGTTCGCGAATCATGCAGCCAAGGCGGGACGTGGCTACTAGCCTCATATTGACATATCTGGATGTGGGAATCCGCCTAAAAACCACCACTAGTTTGGTCGTCACATCGTCCTCCTGCCGTTAATCTGCCAGCTGGTTTCGACCCGGGGCCGGTGAATCTCCCTGACTCTCAGAAGAGACGTGCTAACGCTCGCGGCTATCTGGGCAGGTTATCTTTAAATGTGCATAAATGTAAGATAACGCCTGTAACGAAGAGAAAGAATGCGATCGTATCTGATTACAAGATCACTGATAAAAACTTTCAGTTCGTCTCATCACAGAAACTTTCAAGGGACGTTTAAAGAACATGTCGAAGTCTCCACAGCTGTCCAGCCCAGTCTTCATAGAAAGAGAGGGAGTAAAATGAAATTTAAACTAATGTTCCAATCGCAGATTCGAGTTCCTCGGATAGTTACGTGTTTAATACACACATCAAAAAAGTTTTCATCACCCCGATTCCCAGAAGATAGAAGTTGACATTGGATATTGTATAACAGACACAGTCCCTTTGACTGTTCCACCCAAAAATGTAAACAACCATGCATGAGCAGCGCCTATTAGACGGAGGGTGTCCGACAGCCAATCAGTTCCAGTCATTCCACCAGGAAGGAGGAACACCGCTCGTGTTATCTGTAGTTCAACGATGCCTAGACGGTAATACCGCGGCCGGCCGGAGTGGCCGAGCGGTTAAAGGCGCTACAGTCTGGAACCGCACGACCGCTACGGTCGCAGGTTCGAATCCTGCCTCGGGCATGGATGTGTGTGATGTCCTTAGGTTAGTTAGGTTTAAGTAGTTCTAAGTTCTAGGGGACTTATGACCACAGCAGTTGAGTCCCATAGTGCTCAGAGCCATTTGAACCATTTGGTAATACCGCGGTTCGATCCGTTCACATTGTTACTTTGTGCCAGGAAAGGCACTCAACAAGGGAAGTGTTCAGGCGTCTCGGACTGAACCAAAGCGATGTTGTTCGGACATGGAGGAGACACAGAGAGACAGGAACTGTCGATGACATACCTCGCTCAGGCCGCCCAAGGGCTACCATTGCAGTGGATGACCGCTACCTACGGATTACGGCTCGGTGGAACCCTGACACCAACACCACCATGTTTTCTTGCAGCCACAGGATGTAGTGTTACTACTCAAACCGTGAGCAATAGGATGCATGATGAGCAACTTCACTCTCGACGTCCATGGCGAGGTCCATCTTTGCAACGGCTACACAATGCAGCGCGGTGCAGATGGGCTCAACAACATGCGGAATAGACTGCTCAGGATTGGCATCAGGTTCTCTTCACCTATGAGTGTCATGCCTTCAACCAGACAATCGTCGGAGACGTGTTTAGAGGTAACCCCATCAGGCTGAACGCATTAGACACACTGTCCAGCGAGTGCGGCAAGGAGGAGGTTCCCTACTGTTTTGGGGTGGTATTATGTGGGGCTGACGTACGCCGCTGGTGGTCCTGGAAGGCGCCGTAACCTCTGTACGATACGTGAATGCCATCCTCCGACCGATACTGCAACCATATGGGCAGCATATTGGTGAGGCATTCATCTTCATAGACGACAATTCGCGCCCCCATCGTGCACATTTTGTGAATGACACCCTTCAGGATAACGACATCGCTCGACTAGAGTTGCCAGCATGTTCTCCAGACATGAACTCTATGAAACATGCCTGGGACAGATTGAAAAGAGCTGTTTATGGACGACGAGACCCACCAACCACTCTGAGAAATCTACGCCGAATCGTCGTTGAGGAGTGGGACAATCTGGACCAACAGTGCCTTGATGAACTTGTGGACAGCATGCCACGACGAGTTCAGAGATTCATCAATGCAAGAGGACGTGTTAGTGAGTATTAGAGTCACCGGTGTGTATAGCAATCTCGACCACCACCTCTGAAAGTCTCGCTGTAAGGTCGTACAACATGCAATGTGGGGTTTTCATGACCAATAAAAAGGGCGGAAATCATGTTTATGTTGATCTCTATTCCAATTTTCTCTACAGGTTCCGGAACTCTCGGAATCGAGGTGACGCAAAACTTTTTTTCATGTGTGTAGTTGGATAAATCCACGAATGTCGTAGATGTTCAAGTAGTCTGCGAAGAGCGTATAATGGGACGGAAATCGGAAAATGTGATGTACGCGTACAGACAAACAAACGATTAAAATTTTTAGAAAAAGTGGATTATTCATTCAAGAGAAAGAGCTTCACAAATTGAACAAGTCAATAATGCTTTGGTGCACCTCTGGCTCTTATGCAAGCAGTTATTCTGCTTAGGACTGATTGAAGGACTTGTTCGTCGACATGCTGCTGTTCTGTAAGGATGCTACGAAAGACTACGAAAGGGGTACTGCCATGAAAGGAAATGGCGCCCCAGACCATCTCTCCTGGATGTCCGGCGGTATGTCGTGCGACTGTCAGGTTGGTATTCCACCACCGTCGGGGGGGTCTCCAGACACAACCTCGCTCGGTTCGATGCGAGACTGATCACTGAAGACAGTTCTACCCCAGTCAATGAGAATCCAGGCCTAAGACGCGTCTAGAGACACCCCAGAGAGTGGGGCGGTACCAACCTGACAGTCACCCGCCATAGGGACGGCAGCCAGGAGTGATGCTCGGGGGTAACTTTTATTCTCATACCGGGACCGCTTTGTTTGGCATCCACAGTACCCTTACGACACAGCGGTATGTCAACGCCTCCTTCTGTAGCTCTTATGTCAAGCCAACCCGGACTTGCATTTTAGAAACATAATGGCCTCCCTGACAAGACGAGGATATCTACAGTTTCTCATTGTGCTTGTGAAACCCCACTTTGGCCAGCAAGAGTACCGTATCTCTCCCCAAGTGAGAACACTTAAACATTATGTGCAGGTCCCTCCAGCCAGCTCGGGATTTTGACGATCTAACGTGGTAGTTGGACAGACTTTGGCATGATCTGCCTTAGAAGCACCTATCCAACAACTGTATCAGTCATTGAGAAGGCAAATAACTGCTTGCATAAGGGCCACACGAAGACCTACGTGTTATTGAATTGCTCGTTTGCGAAGCTCCTTTTCTTGAATAGATAATTCAATTTTCCTGAAGATCGGGGTATCTTGGAAGGTGTGTCTCATAGGCTTGTTACAAGGCAGCTGCGAAAATCACAGACTTCTGCTGTAAATATGACACCGAGTCTTTTTGGGCGGAATTCACAATTGAAATCTTTTCAAGTGTGGTGCCCTTCGCCGATGATTTCTACCGCGAATATTACTAAAGAAGAGAATCGTCCGGAGACTCTAGTGCTACGTTAGCCTTCGACGTAGGGCATTAGCACTAATTTGGCAAGAATCGCGAAGAAATCAATCTATGTTTGTTGAGAGGATCATATTACAATTCACATGAAGCGAATTTGGAATATAAGGAATGACAAATATAGTTTTGAACGCCGCTCCTTCTACATATTTTGATGACGTATTAAACACAGCACACTCCTACTTGGTAGTTCGCTCAGGCTGTGTGATAACAGAACCAACTGTCGGTAGACGAAGAATGCCACTGGTTTGTTTAATTCTCGGTGGAGTGTTCGCAAACCCAGAATCAAAGCCTGATACGTCAGTAGCTCTAAGAAATACGACCAACCCTCTGAACCTACTTAGGAAAATTCAAGCATCTGTATTCGACGATGACTTGTCTTACAGCCATCTATACACCGTTCTTGTAGGTACAATGAAGATTTAGCAGATCAGAACCAATAAGCAGACAGTCTCCCTATCTACGTCCGCGAGTGGAACGGGAATAAAATTTAAGTAGAGGTTACAAAATGTGCGGTCTGCATCACATTTTACCGTGTCACGTGATTCAGTTGGATAGTCTTTTAGAGAACAGTACTGAGGAGCCTATGCTTACTAACGGACTTGCGCAATATGCCTTCACCACTGACGTGCTTTCAGGAGCCTGGACATGATTTCCACCGTTCACTGTCGTCCCGCCATCCATGATGCAAAGTCCACAACGAGTCGCAATCAAATTTACGTAGTTAACGAGACGAACTCCAAGGGACAAAGCGCTGTGTCAGCAGAAAGCGTCGACTCGCTTCACGGAGCAGACAGCAATTGTTTGTTCTGCGAACACTGCGGAATCCTCTGAGTGCGTACGCTAAGAGCGTGGAGAATGATCACATATGCGTATCTGCCACGAAACGGGCTTCACCATACGGCAAGCTAACGGTGCTCGGGCGTTGTTGTCTACCATCAAGCAATCTACATTCGTGGCCGCAGCAAACATCATACACTCAGGAAGACTGACGGTAAAACCAGAGTTGCCGAAAGCCTCTTCAGATTGAAAAATATTTGACGTTTCGATCCCCCTTCTGGGATCTTCTTCAGGATTTTTCTGGTATCCTCCGAATAAGGGATTGATGCACATAGTATTTCATTTTTTGGAAGAGGCTTCTGACGCAGCCAAACAGCTCAGAACATTTTACCATTTTGCTACGTCCAAGAATGCATACAGACTTAAAATTCTTTGCTGCCTTGTGTGGCGCAAATAAGTAGAATAATCACGTGCTATCTTCTGCTGTGATTCGCAAATTTGTAGGCTTTTCCGTAGACTTGCATTTTGCTTAGAGCTAATAGTCAGCTGAATCTTCATTTGCCGCAGTGTTTTGGTAAGATGCAGAAATCAAAGAAAGAAGAACGTAGCAGGTGAATATCTCCTCAAGATCAGAGCAGATCTGTAGTACCGACAAAAGTAAGGTTCATCGATCCAGACTACGTAGTTTCGCTCCTAGTCCCTCCACCTACAACTGTTTGCTGTTTGTACGATTCGATAATGTTTTCTTTACTTTCAAAAATGTGTGTGAATTTTTTTTTTAATCTTATGGGACTTAACTGCTAAGGTCATCAGTCCCTAAGCTTACACACTACTTAAACTAAATTATCCTAAGGACAAACACACACACCCATGCCCGAGGGAGGACTCGTGCCTCCGGCAGGAGGGGCCGCGCAATCAGTGACATGACGCCTCTAACCGCGCGGCCACTCCGCTCGGCCTTTACTTTCCTTCAACGTGGCAGCTAGGATAAGACTAGTAAACGCAGCAAGGGACTTAACACTGAGACAGTTCTCGAAAGGTAGAGACACTGAGGGAGGTCGAATGAAGGTTTGTTTTCGTCAGCCACCTTCATAATTAGTGAAACACAGCGACGAACATATGTAAAAAAAGATGTTCTGTAGCATCAGACGAAGACCGGCAAATAAATCACCTACTTCCATAGTCGGGGGACTGTGCCTTACAGAACTCCAAGAATAATCAACAGTAGGTGAGTACTCAAAAACTTGTATATCCTAAGGAAAAATCAAAGAAAGGACGCAAACTGACGCATCACGAAGGAATAATCCTTACATGTAGGAAATAGGTAGATGTGATGTATATGTTTAGACAAACATATGACTACAATTTCAGAAAAATTGGATGGTTCATTCAAGAGAAACTGAGCAAGTCAATAACGCCTTGGTCCACGTCTGGCCCATATGCACGCAGTTAGTCGGATGGCATTTATTCATAGAGTTTTTGAATGTCCTTCTGACGGATATCGTGCCAATTCCGTCGAATTGGTGAGTTAATCCGTCAAAATCCCAAGCTTGTTCGAAAGCCCTGCCCATAATGTTCCAAAAGTTCTCAATTGGGAAGAAATCTGGTGACCACGCTAGCCAGGTTTCACATGCACGAAGACAAGCATTAGAAACCCTCGCAGTGGGCGGGAGGCCGTTGAGTCACTGAAATGGTGTGAACGACTTACCATGAAGGGGAACAAAACGAGGCGCAGAATATCATCGACGTCCCGCTGTGCTGTGAGGACGAAGCGCACATCAACTAAAGGAACCCTGCTATGAAATTAAATTGTGTGGTGTCACCGCCAGACACCACACTTGCTAGGTGGTAGCTTTTAAATCGGCCGCGGTCCGTTAGTATACGTCGGACCCGCGTGTCGCCACTATCAGTGATTGCAGACCGAGCGCCGCCACACGGCAGGTCTAGAGAGACTTCCTAGCACTCGCCCCAGTTGTACAACCGACTTTGCTAGCGATGGTTCACTGACAAAAATACGCTCTCATTTGCCGAGACAATAGTTAGCATAGCCTTCAGCTACGTCATTTGCTACGACCTAGCAAGGCGCCATTATCTGTTGCTATTGATCCTGTTAATCATGTACCGTCAGACCGACGTTCACCATTAATGGATTAAAGTTAAGTATTCCTCCAGCTTCGTCCGTTTTTCTAAAGTCTAATTTCCCTGCCCTGTTCCAAACCTCACGCCAGCCTGCGTGAGCTAAAACGCGTGCCTTTCGGCTTCCTCTATTAATACGGGTTGGGTCTCCTGCCAATCCACAACAAATTGTATGCCAGATCATCGCGAGAAGGTCGCCGGATCTCTCTCCAACTGAGAACGTTTGGAACATTATGGGCAGAGTCCTCCTACCAGCTAGGGATTTTGAGACTATAACGTGCCAATTGGACAGAACTGGTCAGCGGTATCCCTCAGGATGACATCCAACAACTCTTATCAATCAATGTGAAGCCGAGTAACTGTTTGCTTAATGATCAGACGTGGATCAACATGTTATTGACTTGCTTAACTTGTGAAACTCTCTCTCTTGCATACATTATCTAACTTTTGTGAAATTGTAATCATTTGTTTGTCTGTACATGTACATCAAATCTACCGATTTCCAACCCATTTGGATTATTCTTTCATTGTGAGCCTTTTTATTTGGAAATTTGTGGTAAGGTCGTATGGGACCAAACTGCTGAGGTCATCGGTCCCTAAGCTTACACGCTGCTTAATATAACTTAAACTAACTTACGCTAAGGACAACACATATACCCATGCCCAAGGGAAGACTCGAACCTCCGACGGTGACGGAGGGGTGGGGGTGGGGAGGGGGGTGAAGCCGTTTTATTTATTTATTTTAGAGTGTATTTACAAAGGACCACTGAACAAAAATTTCTCATCGACTTTTGTCGTCTTTCTCTTTCTCGCTACACAGATTTTACAGCTTACAACACAACATCATTGAACAGAGCCATACACTTCGGTCAAACTGCCGTTATATCAACGTAAATGCCTTATTACAAGGCTCATAAGTCAAAAACGCCGCAGAAATAAAGTAGCACATCAAGAAATTTTTGTTAGTTGCGAGTATTAAATAAAGTATTCATTAAATGCAAAAAGATAACGGGAGTGGTGTAAAAGAAATCAGAAGCCAATTGAGATGAAAAACTGCAAGGACAGGCAAAAATTTGTAAAATATATTATCAATTATTTCCAGAATGAGATTTTCACTCTGCAGCGGAATGTGCTTTCATTCAGGAGTGCTAGTTCTGCAAGGTTCGCGGGAAGGTAGGAGACGAGGTACTGGCAGAAGTAAAGCTGTGAGGACGGTGCGTGAGTTGTGTTTGGGTAGCTCAGTTGGTAGAGCACTTGCCCGCTAAAGGCAAAGGTCCCAATTTTGAGTCTCGGTCCGGCACACCATTGTAATCCGCCAGGAAGTTTCATTATCAGTTATGTTGGGTATTTTTAGATATACACAGATGAAAGACTAACGTACGATAGGAAGAGATGGACAGCATGAGATGACTGAAATTATCGACAAAATATAGATGAAAACAAGGGCAGTGCAGTTGCAGAACAGTTGTGTGAAGTCAGAGCTTATGTATCAGCGAAGTATGTTCAGGAGCAGGCTTGTAGCCATAGTCGTCGTGTTGCTCGTGGTGTACCACATCAGTAACAGAAATCGTCTGACCCACTGACCAGAAAGACGGCATAAATATGATCGCGACCAGAAATGCCTGCAACTTGCTGCGTCGTATGAAGCTGTCAATAACCCACCGTACCTGTCTATCGGCGACAACTCTGGTTTTATTGGGTTTATCTTTGAACTGCTTTTGCTATCCATACAACGACTTTGGCTTTGGATTATGTTTTGTTTGGACTGGCACAATGGACAGACGCTTCGATGGCACCTTCGATCTAGTGCCATTCGTATTAGTGCTGGATTGTAGCTTCTCTACGTTTTCCAAATACTCTTCTTGTGAATTACTTCGGTGTTCAGCAAGAGTGACAGCACAGAACAGCAGCTATACGGCTCTGTCTGTGACTGTCAGTACAAACAGTATTCGTGCACACCAAGCGAGGCAGCACAAAAAACAAACTAACTCTACTCGTAGCACATACCGTTCGAATCGCGCAAAATAGTCTAAACTAGACGATATTTCGAAAGGCAAGCTCCCCGTTATACTTTTAAGTGCCATGTTTTACTTTACATGGTGCCTCGGCAGGAAAAGCGACTGCTGCCATCAACTATCTACTTTTTTAGAGAGGAAGCGATCAACTATCTGTTTTTTTAGAGAGGAAACGACCGATTTCTCCAATATAAGCTGTCAAGTAAATTGTAATATTTAGCTTCTGCATATTGGCAATGCTAATGATCAATATAAGTAAGGAAATACGAAGTCGCTCATAGAAGAGTAAAATCCAGGTTATGTTTCCAATTACAAAATAGTAGTAAGTGAAGATGAGATGTTGCATCAAATTCTTCAGCAAGGAACAGTTCCGTGAGGGAAGTAATTCGTAGCGACTCGCGGCGTCGGCACAGAATTAAAACGTTTAATCTTCTGATGTGTCCCGGTACAAGTATTTCGTAAAGAGCCGTATTGTAAGGATTGGCTGACGCCACCTTCCATTTGTCCTTACGAGGAAGTCAATGCCTCGGCCTTACACAAGCAATATCGGATCGGATCTCTAGTTCCAATCTCGGCTCAAATGTTTTCCATCAATTTAACGCGAACAGAGAAGATCTTGCCCGGTATCTCGTTCCGTATCGTATCGTATCGGGGCCTTTGTCAGGGGCTGCTCCCAAGCAGAAAATACGAGCCAACCAGGAAAACGGGTTGCAGTCGACTCCTGCAGAGCAAAAGGTCGGCTTACACTGAAAGGCACTCACACAAACATTTCCTGGTGTTCCACACTCCCGCTGCTCGGATGCTTACAAATGTATACACTGCCTTCTCCGTCGCTGCAGCTACTTCTCGTTCATTTGGTAATAAATCACTAATACGACGACCAGATATGAAATGGCTATGTGACTGTGTTCGAAAATAGTTTTACAGTTTTTAATTAACAGGAAATAAAATAACTTTCAGGTTAATTAGCTGGATCATTATACTCCTCGTTTCGATATTAAAATTGGTTCACATGCAGTTCGTATAGTATGGCTTCTGTATTTCTTTCACCTTACATCTTTTGACGCGTTAAAGATGTTGGTGATCTGTTTCCGCTTACAGAAACCGAGAAATAATTGCAGTGTTAACCTAAAGACGTAAGTTTGCTACAAAACTCTCCGGGTGGGAGAGAATGAAGCCAGAGGAGGCCTACCCCCAGATATCACAGAACATATGGGAGTAGGCCAACTTTTTCAAGCTCTAAAACAAACGAAAGGGACAAAATATAATCCCGATTTGACGCTCATATTCAGTCTAGTTTCCCATTCCACATCAAGAAACGTAACTCAAGAAAATTAATGTCATTTCTCTAGATGACAAAATGGCTCTGAGCACTATGGGACTCAACTGCTGTGGTCATCAGTCCCCTAGAACTTAGAACTACTTAAATCTAACTAACCTAAGGACATCACACACCCATGCCCGAGGCAGGATTCGAACCTGCGACCGTAGCAGTCGCACGGTTCCGGACTGCGCGGCTAGAACCGCGAGATCACTGCGGCCGGCTCTAGATGACAGAGGGCACAAAATATTACCCCAGATCAATTACACAAAGATGCATAAATTTCGAAATGTTCTAGAGGAACAAAAACACTGTTAAGATATGCCCTCTGTAGAGAATTGAGAAACCTAAGGAATATAACACAGAAATGCTTCCGTTGGTGAAGTGATAAGTTATGAGGAATTAGACGTGGTAAACTACTATAAAGAAATTAGCCAAAGTGCCACATATTACAAATAAAAGAGGTAAACAAAATATATTCTACCAAATCTATGAGCATGGACTAAACTGCAGTTATATTCCTATGTCTGTGGACCAGCCGTGCCAGCGACAGGTACTTCATCCAGTTTGTGTTAAGGTAAACCCAAGAAAATCTTCAATGTTTTAAAAAATTATCTTCACTGTCGCACATTAAGTCAGCGGCAAGTCTCTGACCCTCACTATAAGAAACTAGATAAGATTACTTCAAAATGTGAGTATCGCATTTTGACAAATTATCTATTGTGTGTTTGTAGGCCGCCATCGACCATGTCAATTTTCGTAAAATTTACCTGAATTCTAGACCGATTCGTGTTGTAATATGACGAAGCAACGTCCTCGTTACTGCAAGTAGCCTTCAGCAGGGTGTGTCGTACCTGAAGAACAACACCTGTGACCTTGGTTGGTTGGTATTCAACCCATGATAATCATATGGGAGCTACTTCTTGTTCATACAAGAACATTGGACAAGATATTCTACATCTACATCTACATCCATACTCCGCAAGCCACCTGACGGTGTGTGGCGGAGGGTACTTTGTGTACCTCTATCGGTTCTCCCTTTTATTCCAGTCTTGTATTGTTCGTGGAAAGAAAGATTGTCGGTATGCCTCTGTGTGGGCTCTAATCTCTCTGATTTTATCCTCGTGGTCTCTTCGCAAGATATAAGTAGCCGGGAGCAATATACTGCTTGACTCCTAGGTGAAGATATGTTCTCGAAACTTCAACAAAAGCCCGTACCGAGCTACTGAGCGTCTCTCTTGCAGAGTCTTCCACTAGAGTATATCTATCATCTCTGTAACGCTTTCGCGATTACTAAATGATCCTGTAACGAAGCGCGCTGCTCTCCGTTGGATCTTCTCTATCTCTTGTATCAACCCTATCTGGTACGGATCCCACACTGATGAGCAATATTCAAGCAGTGAGCGAACAAATGTACTGTAACCTACTTCCTTTGTTTTCAGATTGCATTTCCTTAGGATTCTTCCAATGAATCTCAGTCTGGCATCTGCTTTACCGACGATTAATTGTATATGATCATTCCATTTTAAATCACTCCTAATGCTTCCAGTTGCTGACCTGCTATATTGTAGCTAAATGATAAGTTATCTTTCTTTCTATGTATTCGCAGCACATTACACTTGTCTACATTAAGATTCAATTGCCATTCCCTACACCACGCGTCAATTCGTTGCAGATCCTCCTGCATTTCAGTACAATTTTCCATTGTTACAACCCCTCGATATACCACAGCATCATCAGCAAAAAAACCTCAGTGAACTTCCGATGTTGTCCACAAGGTCATTTATGTATACTGTGAATAGCAACGGTCCTACGACACTCCCCTACGGCACACCTGAAATCTCTCTTACTTCGGAAGACTTCTCTCCATTGAGAATGAAATCCTGCGTTCTGTTATCTAGGAACTCTACAGTAAGTGTCTATGCTGCTCCCAAACACTTTACGGAATGCATTATTTTCGACTTACCTCGAGTGGTAGTAGCACATAATGCCAGTCACAGCTAACAAATGTGATTGCAGAAGATTTATTTTGTTCATTTCCGAAAATACCGGAGATTGTAATGAACTAACAAGAATGCATCCAAATTTTTCGGCAGCATATGTGATCCATCGTACGTCGCTGTAAAGTATGAAAAGTGTAAAGCATTTAAAATGTGTTTTGACAAGCGTCAGGACTTTTGAGTGACTGAAAGATTACGTAGAATTCGAAAGACGGATAATGTAATAGTGGTATAGTATAACAATTACCAAATCATTTGCGAATTAGCAAACGGCGAGTTCAATACGTTTCGCAGTCAATTTGCGTTATTAACAACTTTCACTTCGTCCTGATACTGTTTATCTGTAACTCGCGAGCTGGCGACAAAATAAGCAATTAATTTCGTGTTTCATATTTCTGACTGAAATGCATGTGGACGGAACAGTGCATTATACGCGCTGTGGACATCTATTTTTCTTTCTTAGTTTCAAAAATATTTTGCTTTCCTCGGATTATCAATGATAAAAGATTTTCTGATTTTCTCCGTGATGTTATCTAGTGGGAGTAGTGTATGTCGACACTATAGTGATGAAAACAAAATCAAGTAGATGATCAGAAATGTCATCGAAGGGTTGGAAATAACTGATTATCTCTTACCTGGAACATTTCTTATTTGCAACACACACGAAACAGGGCGGCTGCATAATCTGAATCAATGACAAAGAAATGGTATCACGGCTTACGAATGTGCATATTTATTCAGTGAAATTGAATGATGTTGACACAGATTTCATGTAACGTTCTTTTTAAAGAGCTTTAGTTCTCAAGCCGTTAGTGATTCATGTAACGTTCTTTTTAAAGAGCTTTAGTTCTCAAGACGTTAGTGATTCTAAATCGTCAAACAACTAAAATGCACACAACAACAGTCATGTCTAATGAAAACATACCAAAGTGCCTATCGCTGGCTCCACTATAAACCAATCGGAGTCTAAAGAAATCTATTTAACTGTTGTCTGATTTAGGGGCAGAGTATAGAACCAGGTGTCAAGTCTAACTTCCCGTTTATTCTGCATGCTTTGTCGTGAATGTATGAACAATTTGCTCTGTGTCATCTCCACACACATTTTACATCCATTCGATTTTGTAGATGTGTTATGATGAGAAGGAGTGCCACTGGCAACATTTTAGGTACACGGGTGTGCGTATCTTAAGGACGAAGATAGCTTTCTCATGATGCGTCACTGACAAGCAACATCTCGATGAAACTTAGAAGACCAGAGATGGCAAGAACTGGTACAGTATAGCACAGAAGGAAAACAAATACACAGTGAGATGAAAAGAAGGGACACTTCTATTCAACGTCAATAAGTCACAGCAATTTATGGTGGTCCCCGGATGTGAAAAAAGGTGGGACGTGATTCTTGATCACCACGGACGCCAATGCATTCTCTGTAACGTGCTCCCATACTGGCTACTTGGCTGGTAAGGAATTATTGAGGTAGGGCGGTTGACAACCGCTGACTGTCGATGGTGCATATAGACGCGCTGCAGGAAATCTCTCCAAGGCATCACACACGTGCTCGATGGAATTTAATTCTGTGATGGGCAAGTTAGCACGTTTGTCAAATATCCTCTCGTTCCAAGAGCTCCTTCGCCTACACAGTACGATGCTGTCGTGCGCTGTCATCCAAAAAACCAAAGCCAGGTCAGATTGCTCTCGTCCAGAAACGCACATAGTGGCAGAGTGTCCAGTTATGTTGATCGGTCTGTGCACCCTCTTCAGAGATTTGAACGTTAGTATGCCCATGCACGTTATGATTCCCCACAGTCTGACACCAAGACCACCAAAACGATCGTGTTCGACAATGCTGCACGTACCGTTGTAAGTAGGCTGTTTAGGTTTTTATGTTAGTAACGCCACGTAGCGCTCTGTATGAAAATCACCGACTGTGCTGTGTGCAGTCTGTGGCTGATTTGCATTGTTGGAGTATTTGCTATTGTAGTGTTGAGCAGTTGGAGGTGAGCTGCCAGCAGTGGTGGATGTGGGGAGAGAGATGGCAGAATTTTGAGAGCGGACGATCTGGACGTGTGTCCGCCAGAAAAAGAAAATTCGTAAGACTGGGTGTCATGAACTTATATATAATAGAAACTTTTGAAAATTATTAAGGTAAATACATTGTTTGTTCTCTATTAAAATCTTTCATTTGCTGACTATGCCTATCAGTAGTTAGTGCCTTCTGTAGTTAGAATCTTTTAGTTAGCTGGCAGTATTGGCGCTCGCTGTATTGCAGTAGTTCGAGTAACGAAGATTTTTGTGAGGTAAGTGATTCATGAAAGGTATAGGTTATTGTTAGTCAGGGCCATTCTTCTGTAGGGATTATTGAAAGTCAGATTGCGTTGCGCTAAAAATATTGTGTGTCAGTTTATTGATGATCAGAATAAGTAAAGAGAGAAATGTCTGAGCACGTTCAGTTTTGCTCAGCTGTTTGAAAATTAAATAACGTAAGAGTTTTATCAGCACAGTCATTCTTAATTTTCCAAAGGGGACGTTTCACCTTACCCTCATAAGGTGAGAGGTAGCAACACGTAATGCACACAGGAACTTTGTCGAAAATGAGGCCGTTTTGGTGATTCAGATGTAATTGTATGGGGAGGCATTACGTTACTCACTTCCAAATCTTCGGGCACTGTCCATTCACCCGTCAGCTTTATTGTGACACTGTACTCCTTCTCAAAGTGAGTCTTTTCATAGATGAATTAGGTCTTGACTTTCTGAATTTGGGTTTCCTAACTATCGCGCAATACCGTTCAGGATTTGGCTAACCAAGGACGTTTCATGACCTTTCCTCACAGCTTTACTTCCGCCAGTACCTTAACTGCTACCTTAAAAAGTCTACTCAAGTTCTCATGCAGTCCTTGCGGGACTGGCACTTCTGAAAAATTCAGTCTATATTCCGCTATAGAGTGAGGAACTCTTTCTGGAATCATTCCCCTAGACTGAGGCTAACTTCCTGCGCAGATCCTTACTTCAATGTGGGCTAGTTTTGCGATGTATGCAGGAGGACGCCGTTGAACTTTGGGAGGAAGGAGAAGAGGTAACTGTTAAGTGAAATTGTGAGGGTGGATAGCGAGCCGTCATTGCATAGCTCTGTCGGCAGAGCACTTGCCCACGAAACCTAAAGGTCCCATGTTGGAATTCCGTTTAGGCACACAGATTTAATCTGACAAAAGGTGCCAAATTAGCGCACACTCAGCTGCAGAGTGAAAATTCATTCTGGAAAGTTGAGTATTATTCCTGAAGTTGTTGTGAGACTTTATGTAAGCAGAAACAGATCACCAACATCTTTAACGCGTCAAAAGATGTAAGGTGAAAGAAATACAGAAGCCATACTATACGAACTGCATGTGAACCAATTTTAATATCGAAACGAGGAGTATAATGATCCAGCTAATTAACCTGAAAGTTATTTTATTTCCTATTAATTAAAAACTGTAAAACTATTTTCGAACACAGTCACATAGCCAGCATTTCCATCATTAATATTTACAAAGAGACTAGGTGAATTTTCACCATTTAATTTTTCAGCGTTTCCTCCTGGTGGTGTGTCGGAACAGAATCGTTGCGAAGAATCGCATTACAATATCGCAAGACTAATCCGGGAAACAATAATCGACTACGCCTGTGCTAGCCTCATGCGTTGGTAATTATACAAATAGACTAATATTAACGCGCGCGCCTCTATTATTAATGCACGAGCTCTGGCCGCCATATAGGATTCGGATAATTACGTACGGAGGCGGAACAATTCGGCGCGTGGATATTTAATGTAGGGACGAGAGGGCACTAGTTGCTGCTGAATCTGAAGCAGTCTCGCCGCCGTTATAATGAACTTTCTGTATCTGCCCTAACAGCTAATTGCCATGCCAAATTACACTCATTATTCAATGAGCAAAAATATGGCGCTGAGCGCCGGTTCGGCGCTACAGCCGTGATTAGCAGGCTTAGAGAGGCGTATTAGGGGATTTATGGCACAATTTCCTGTCACTGTTTATCTGGCCGAGCGGACCGTCTGATTTACTCGCCAATTTTCCCAGCGGCCGGACTGAAGCGCCGAGATTGGTCTCTTCCATCGTGTGCAGAGGTTCGGAACGGCAGCCGTGCGTGCGTCGCGTTGCAGAGAGATCCACGTCGACAGGCCATCGTTTTTATGCCATTTGCTGTCTTCAGTGTGGGTTATACGTGAACTAATTCGTCACACGAATTTTATTGCAAATAGAACCAGAGCGCGGACATTCTTTCCTGTAGATCACATCCTTTCATTTCCTTCTTCTCGTTTTTATCTTATGAGATTATGGAAATGACTAAGAATCGATGCATACAAAGCAAGTACTAAGAAACCGGTCTTCTGATATTTCTAACGTCAATAAAAGAGCACTTCTAAAAATCATTGGCTGAACGACTGATTGCCGGCCGCTGTGGACGAGCGGTTCTAGGCGCTTCAGTCCGGAACCGCGCGACTGCTACGGTCGCAGTTCGGAATCCTGCCTCGGGCATGGATGTGTGTGATGTCCTTAGGTTAGTTAGGTTTAAGTATTTCTAAGTTCTAGGGGACTGATGACCTCAGATGTTAAGTTTAATAGTGCTCAGAGCCATTTGAACCATTTTGAACGACTGATTGGTAGAGAGCAATTTTTCGTTGAGCAAGTACTGCTGTATGTGAGACTAACTTTCACGAAGAAACTCCAGATTAACTGGTTGGTTTGTGTCATTAGCTGCACATGTGTAAGGATAAAGAATAGACTGTTGATATCGAGGGAGAATAAATACAGCCTAATATTAAATTATAAGTAAGATATTACAGTGTAGTAATTAACAAATGCCGCGCGGGATTAGCTGAGCGGTCTATGGCGCTGCAGTCATGGACTGTGCGGCTGGTCCCGGCGGAGATTCGAGTCTCCGTCGGGCATGGGCGTGTGTGTCTGTACTTAGGATAATTTAGGTTAAGTAGTGTGTAAGCTCAGGGCCTGATGACCTTAGCAGTTAAGTCTCATAAGATTTCCCATACATCTGAACATTTAATTAATAAATAGTGGTGTATGGTAATATAAAGAAAGCTGCAAAGGTTTTGGCTCTCGTTATAGACAAGCGGTTTCGGTAACGTAAAAGTAGTAAAAATGAAGAAGCGCTGCCTGGGTACAAACACCACAATACTGTCGTTGTGATATCTACGCTGGACTGTCCACAGAGCTGGGGAACAGGCCACTTCTTGGTGTCTTCAGAAGACATGATCGAACAAGAAGAGAAATAAGGTTGCCTCTTTTCTTTGCATTTACGACACGTAACATTGAAATTAACAGCGCCTGAGCAGTGGAAGACCCAGATCAAAATGGAAGGTGGATGAAGTTAAAAATAAGAATGCGAGCTAAATGAGGATATGTGCGATATACTGTATTGAACACGGTGGAAGAGGATTTTTGAGTCAATGCTACGTCGACTAAGTGTAACCACTCCTAAAAATATTACGTCTGCAGATGGTCATGACAGTGCAGAGAGAGGGGGCTGGAATGGATAGTGAGAGAAGGGGAGGATGATGTGGACAGTAAAAGGCGTTAGAAGAGCACAGACAGACTGGGAGAGAGAGAGAGAGAGGGGGGGGGGGGGAGGGAGAAGGAGGAGGAGGAGGAGGTGCCAAATTAGCACACACTCAGCTGCAGAGTGAAAATTCATTCTGGAAAGTTCTAGCACGCCGCAGTTACCTAAGAGTGAATGACTTCTGGTTGCGGTCGCAATTGGAAGCTGGTATGACGCCACGGTAGCGCTCCTAACCATGGACCAAGGAACGTTTCATAGTCACAAAAAATACAGAGCTTCGAGGAATAATTTAGTTCATCAGAAGGAGGGCGCTGTCTTTTCTGATCCTACGCTCCCATGCGTTTTTTGACGTAGGAGTGACCTCGCATTACTGACTGGGCCGACCGCCACACATTTATGTTCGCATAATTATTTGGTGGCACCTGAAGATGAAACGTTATCTTCGAAACTGGTCGTGGAATAAATTAAGACAACATTGGAAACTACAGCTCATTTTTATGCTATAAATGTGATTTTTTTAATGTCAGAAAATTTCGAAGCAACTGTAGTACGCCTCACTTGAATTGCCGCTACGGTGTCGCCTTACAAGTGAGGCATGATACCTAGTAACCCATTTAATTTACAATGTGCGTTGGATGTGATAAAGCAGACAGCTTTCCTAGGTAATACCTTCCCCCTTGACTGGCCACCTGTCGTATGCGGGATGTCCGTTGACAGCGTCACAGCCAGGTGCCTGACACGGGAACGAATGAGCTTGCAGTAACATCGGTGTATAAATCCCGAAACTGCTCTTAAACTGCAGAAAATGGCGATCCCGAGAACTGCTTTTCTGCGTGCGAATTGTTTATGTTGGCACCCTTCGGTGGGCGGAGCATTTTTAGTGACTTTTCCATTAGGTTCGCCCGCATCTCGTGGTCGTGCGGTAGCGTTCTCGCTTCCCACGCCCGGGTTCCCGGGTTCGATTTCCGGCGGGGTCTGGGATTTTCTCTGCCTCGTGATGGCTGGGTGTTGTGTGCTGTCCTTAGGTTAGTTAGGTTTAAGTAGTTCTAAGTTCTAGGGGACTGATGACCAGAGCTGTTAAGTCCCATAGTGCTCAGAGCCATTTGAACCATTAGGTTCCGGGCGTTCGGTGTCAAGTTGAGAGTAAATTTTATCCCTGTTTTTTTTTTTTTTTGCGCACACACACACAACGCTGTTTCCACGGCTCAGTTCCGCTGTCATCGCAGCGGAGGGACCGCTGCAGTTGAAGCGGATGTCAGGCCACGCCTCGTATTAAGCGAGTCGCAAAGCCTGGCCTGATACCTGTCCAAAAGCGACGCTTTGTGTGCGCAAACGCGGCTGCGTGCAGATCCAAGAGACACGATCTACATTTAAATTTCTTCCGCGAGTGTGTCCATCACTGAATAATCTGTTAGCTGTCATTGTCTGTATAGAGGAAATGTTTTTTCGGTAGGAGTTTTATGAGTGCGTTAAATATATTCGTGTTAACCCTACGTATCAGAGGTGAATCATTTTGAAATATGTACTCGTATATTAGAAATACTGCGTGATATTAACACATCTACCAAACTTTGTAATTTAGAAATTGTCATAACAGATGTGATATTGTCGGATTTTATTACTGTATTAATCATGTATGGTGAAATGAAACCTCACCAGTCTTTACTTTATGAAATGATGTAACGTTATCAGAGCCTTAGACGGTTTATTCACTTGTACAGATCTTCAGATATGAGTAAAATACGACGTTGCTAATGCCATGCATTGTGCCATGTTGTGTATAACATTTAATGTAGTCATAGAACTACACTGGTGTGCAAAATTTAGGAATGAAGGTAACTTCCGAGCGACGTGTCAACCCCAAGCAACTTAGCTCGATGAAACTTGGAACATGCATACAAAGAACTGCTATAATGTATGAGAGAACGTGTCTGAAAGAAGTACGCAAAAAAAGCACAGAAATGACACTTTTATTCAAAGAAATAACTATACAGAAGTAATCGCCATTCATGATGGTCCCCTGAAAATTATAAACGGTGGAACATGGTACTTATAGGGAGTGTGATGAGTACGGACGGCAATGCAAACTGTACAACGTGCACCCACGGTGTCCGCGAGGTCGGTAAGAAGCTCTTTATGTTAGGATGTACCATTTCCTCACCATCGCAGTTGATGGCTGCTGGACGGTCTTTAGTACATGTGAACGTACTGCAATGCATATCCACCACAATCACTTAATAAAGGCAAGGCCTCCGGTCCAGATTCTATACCAGTCAGGTTCCTCTCAGAGTATGCTGATAAAATAGCTCCATATTTAGCAATTATACGTATACAACCACTCACTCAAAGAAACATCCGTACCTAAAGACTGGAAAATTGCTCAATTCACACCAATACCCAAAAAGGGAAGTAGGACTAATCCGCTGAATTACAGGCCTATATCACTAATGTCGATTTTCAGTGGGGTTTTAGAACATATACTGTATTCGAACATTATGAAGTACCTCGAAGAAAACGATTTATTGATACATAGTCATCACGGATTCAGAAAATATCGTTCTTGTGAAACACAGCTAGCTCTTTATACTCATGAAGTACTAAGTGCTATCGACAGGGTATGTCAAATGGATTCCATATTTTTAGATTTCCAGAAGGCTTTCGACACCATTCGTCACATGCGTCTTCTAAGCAAACTGCGTGCCTATGGAGTATCGCCTCCTGGATTCGTGATTTCCTGTCAGAAAGGTAACAGTTCGTAATAATAGATGGTAAGTCATCGAGTAAAACAGAAGTAATATCCGGGGTTCCCCAAGGAAGTGTTATAGACCCTCTATTGTTCCTGATGTATATTAACGACACAGTAGACAATCCCAGTAGACGTCTTAGATTGTTTGCAGATGATGCTGTCATTTACCGTCTTGTAAAGTCATCAGATGATCAAAACGAGTTGCAAAATGATTTAGATAACATATCTGTATGGCGCGAAAAGCGGCAATTGACCCTGAATAAAGAAAAGTGTGAAGTTATTCACATGAGTATTAAAAGAAATCAGCTAAATTTCGATTACACGATAAGTCACACAATCTGAAGACTGTAAATTAAGCAAAATAATTAGGGATTACAATTATTTAAACTGGAACGATCACATACATAATATTGTGGGAAGAGCAAACCAAGGACTGCCATTCATCGGCAGAACACTCAGAAGGTGCAACAGGTCTACTAAAGAGACTGCTTAGAGTAGACCACGCTTGTCCGCCCTATTCTGGAGTATTGCTGTGCGGCGTGGGACTGACGGATGGCGTGGAAAAAGTACAATGAAGGGCAGCTCGTTTCGTATTATCGCTAAATAGGGGAGATAGTGTCACAGACATGATAAGTGAATTGGAGTGGCAATCATTAAAACAAAGGCGTTTTTCGTTGCGACGGGCTCTTCTCATGAAATTTCTCCTTCGATTGCGAAAACATTCTGTTGGCACCCACCTACATAGGGAGAAGTGATCATCACGATAAAATAAGATTAATCAGGGCTCGCACAGAAAAATTTACGTGCTCGTTTTTCCCGCGTGCCGTTCGAGAGTGGAACGGTAGAGAGACAGCTTGAAGGTGGCTCATTGAACCCACTGCAGGCACTTTATTGTGAATGGCAGAGTAATCACGTAGATGTAGATGTAGATCCGCGCATGCTCGATGGGATTTCAGTCGGGGGTACGGGTAGGTCAGTCCATTAGCCGAATATCCTCTCGTTCCAAAGGTTCCTCCATGCGCGCTGTACGATGCGGGCGAGCATGGTCACTCATAAAAATGAACCCAAGACCTAATTCATCCCTGAAAACACGCACTTTGGCAAGGAGTACAGTGTCACGATAAAGTTGACGATTAGGTGGACCGTACCTGAAGATTTGGAGGTGAGTAACGTTATGCCTCCTCATACCATGACATCTCAATCACCAAAACGGCCTCATCTTCGACAAAGTTCCTGTGTGCATTACGTGTTCCTGCCTCTTGCATTATGAGGGTACGGTACGTGCAGCATTGTCGAACACGATCGTTTTGGTGGTCTTGGTGTCAGGCTGTGGGGAATCATAGCGTGCATGGGCATACTAACCTTCAAATCTTGAAGACATTGTACAGACCGGCCAACGTTAGTGGACACTGTACTCTATCCATATGTGCGTTTCTCGATGACAGCAATCTGACCTGGCTTTGGTTTTATGGATGAAAGTGCACGACCGCATCGCACTGTGTAGTCGAAGGAACTCTTGGGACGAGAGGATATTTGTCAAACATGCTAACTTGCCCGTCACCAAATTAAATTCCATCGAGCACGTGTGCGATGCCTTGGAGAGACATACTGCAGCAGTCAACCGCTGTGTGCGAGATGGAACCCCCTACCACAGTAATTCTTTACCAGCCTATTACAGAGTACAAAATTTATCAGGAGTGGATGCGTCGAATGTGAATGATAAAGGAATCAATGATAATGGTTCATACGGGAACTACTTAAGTATTTTGTATTTAGGATACGTTTGGTTCAGACAGTTCTATTTACGTCACCACGCTTAAATGTATCTCAGATGTGCGTTAAGATCTGTCAAAATTGTGGTCCCATCTTACTGTATTACTTTAATACGTGTACATAATATGTACAAGGTGTAACAAAAAGACTCATCCCATTTTAAAAAATCGTAACTATTATGTTATTTGAGATATGTCCGTGAACGATATATTGTTGGAAAGAGCAAATTCTCGAGTTTATCATCGTTCCCGCTAGGTAGGAGCAGTGTGTGTCCACTTCAGGTCTAGGAGAAATGGTGTCGGGACAACAGAGAGCGTTTTGTGTTCTACGTTTTGCGCAGTGCAGGTCAGTAATAACAGTTCAGCGTGAGTTTCGTACTAGGTATGTTGTGGATCCTCCTACAGCACAGAAAATTCGACGATGGAATGAACAGTTCCGAGAAACAGGTTGTCTGTGTAAAGGCAAATCGTCGTGCCGTCCTCGAGTGTCTGACACACATATCGAACACATCCGCCGTAGCTTCACAATAAGTCATCAGAAATCCGTTCGCCGTGCAGCTCAACAGCTTAACATGCCCCCGCTGTCCGTCTGGCGTGTGTTGCGTCGATGTTTACACATGAAACTGTACAAAATTCAGCTACTGCAATCTCTTTGTGAAGGTGACAGACAACAACGTGTGGAGTTCTCTAATTTCGTTCTTTGCTAGATGAAGGATGACACTTTTCTACCACGCTTAGTATTTAGTGACATGACAACATTCCCTTTAAATGGAAAGGTGAACCCTTATAATATGGGGTACAGAACAACCACATGAAGCTGTACAATATGAGAGGGACTCTCCAAAATTTTATGTCTTTAATGCAGTTTCACGGGAAAAGATGTATGGTCCACTTTTCTTTCCGAGAACACTGTTACAAGGAACTCGTATCTCTGTATGCTTGAGAACTTTCTTTTCCCACAGTTAGAGACTTATTCCAACGACTTCATTTACCAACAAATGGGGTACCGCCACACTGGCATTTGGAAGTGCGGAAATGTTTAAATCAACGGATTACTGAACGATGGATCGGCCGCACTGGACCAAATGATTCGGCCTTACATTACTGGCCTCCAAAGTCACCGGACCTGACTGTATGTGATTATTTCCTGTAGAGGTTTACAAAAGACTGTTTGTGTGAATAAACGACAATGAATGAACTGACACATCGCATAACAACAGCTGTGGAAGCTGTAAGTCAAGACATGCTCGCTGCAGTGTGGGAACAATTTGAATACCGATCTGACATACGCCGAGCATCTCAATGGGGGCATACTGCACACCTATGAAAAGGTTAAAACATTTTGAGTTTCCTGCTCATCAAAAACAAAATTCGTTGTATATGTTTATTAGTTTCAGAAATGTAGACGTGCCACACCGCATGATTCTTTTTGATAGACCCTGTATTTTTCGTAACTGTCGTACCTTCATTACACAGAATGATTTGATCCATCTGACAACAATATTTTACATACAATGGAGAATTTGTTGTAATAGGACTACAACGTGTGTCACGACTGCTCATTTATCGTAGGTGAAATCGTAATTTTGACAAATGTTGAAGCAGAGAATTTTAGTATAAGATCTTAAATATACCTGATATATTCACAGTGTAATCTAATGAGAAAAAATTCTCCTCTGTATATAAAGCACTGTTGTCATGTGGTTCAGATCATGCTGGATAATGAAGGTAACACAGTTGCAAAAATATGTATTATACACGTTCACTAACATAATACAGCAAGATGAAACTACAATTTTGATACTTTTTAACGCAGATCTGAGATACATTGAAGTATCATGACATAAACAGAACTGTTCAAACCAAACAAATCGTAAATACGAAATATGTACGTAGTTACCATGTGAACTATTGATCACTGATACCTTTGTTACCTACATTCAACGCATCCACTCGTTCACTGTAATATGTGGCTCGTCAAACTGAACAAAGCCAAAAACAAATCAGCCAATAAATAATTAGCAGCATTGGTGCAAGCTTTTACAACTCTCTTTTCCGCAATATTTGAGAACTACAGGACGCAACGTACTGAAAACGTTTATAAGCCATGTCCGAAGTCGTCACGAGTGTTGTAGTACGAAACATCTTAACTATAACTGCGTCTGCACATGGCTGTTCCAGTGTGAAGGAAGCCAACACACATACAATAAAATGGCAGTAACCCCCATACTACAATTTGATGATGACCAATAACTGCAACATAATGGGGCCAGGAGAGCATTTCAAAATGATTCAAATGCCTCTGAGCACTATGGGACTTATCCTCTGAGGTCATCAATCCCATAGGACTTAGAACTACTTAAACCTAACCAACCTAAGGACATCACACACATCCATGCCCAAGGCAGGATTCGAACCTGCGACCGTAGCGGTCGCGCGGTTCCAGACCGTAGTGCCTAGAACCGCTCGGTCACTCCGGCCGGCCCAGGAGAGCATGTCTTCCTGTTTTTGCGAACTCGGACGCAACACAGCAGTGTGCATCCTCAGATAGAAAAAGTTCACGTAGCCAATTTGAGTGCGGGTGGCATTGAAAACGGTTTCGGCTAGCGAAACATCTTGGCCTTCTGGCGTTCAGGTTGAGGAACATGTCATGGCGTCAGTTCTCCGAACCCAGGTGGAACTTGTGTCCCTATGCGATGTGGCTGCAGCTTTAATTTGAAGGCAATGGCCCCAAACGTCTACAGATTCCACCATGCTGTGAATTTGCTAAATTAATTGGTACGTGAAGTGAAAACTGCTTCGTCACCACCATTCGATTGACCTCTACTCAGGCGAGCCATCGGTGGTTTCAGTTGGCCAGGGAAAACTGAGTGTAACACATAAATTAACGAATTAATTTCTGACTTTTCATTAATTGACATGCAGGCCTGACATAGCCTTCATTGACCTCGTGACTGCTTAAACAGTATGAATCCACAACTTGAAAGACAATTAGAATTTAATTCAATTTTTTTTTCTTTATAAGAAGACTGGACTGCTTCTGAGACTTCTCCACTTGTTTTATACGTCTTAGAAAAAATATCCGAGTTACAAACGAAAAAAATGCCTAGCAAAGAATACAATGAAGCGAAAGAACAGAATGGTTGCTGAAAAATGTAGTTGAAGGGATTGTTGCAGGAAAGAATCGCGGTTGAGGCGGAGATAGTATTCTTGAAGGCAAGTTGTCAATGATGCAGTAGCTGTGCTAAAATAAAACAGATAGGTGGCAAGCAGAGGTAACTGTGAGCGGTATCAGATCAGTGTAGAAGATTATAACCAAAACAACAGACGGACTGCCATGAGTAGCATTCATGAGGGGAGATTACCCGCTTAACAAACGACAATGCAGCACAGTTTCTGACCTGTCAGGCTAGCCGAGAGCCCAGTTGGCCTTTGGCTGTGCTGCGGTGAGGACGCGCTGTTTGTGTTCCTGCCGCGGAGCGAGCGCTCGTGTTTGTTTACATAGTACTCGGCCGTTTCGCGCGTGCCGTACTCAGCATATAGATCATTATGGCGCACCAATACAGAAAATCGACGCTCAAATTTACGTTCCGCAACGAATTTGCACGGCCCAAAGCACTCGAAGTCGAACGATTTCTACGAGAAGAAGTTAAAATCCCGGCGACCGACATTCTCGGCATTCACTTGTCCATTGTGAGTAGTATCGTATATGTCAAGATCATCAACGACGCAACATGTGAACGGATCCTTCGGGACACGAAACAGGGCCTCCGTTTCTGCCATGCTGATGGCAATGTGGGGACTGTGCACGTCGATTATTCTGGCATGGGACTTCGCACGATCAGAATTTTCGAACTTCCTTTCGAACTACCGGCGGAGGACGTCGTGACAGCGCTGCGCCCTTACGGCACGGTCCATGATCATATTGCGGAAAAATGGACGCAATTCCAGACGTATCCGGTGTTGAACGGAGTCCGCCAGGTTCGAATAGAACTTAAAAGACATGTACCTTCATATCTGACTATCGGTGGCTGCCGTGCCATCGTCATCTACGATGGGCAACCGAAGACCTGCTCTGGTTGTGGGAAGGAGGGACACCTCAGATCAGAATGTATGCAACGTCGCATCACTCAACTGCCGCCGGCTGAAGTGGACCCGCCATCGCAGCCGACGCTGCTTCCTGTGACTTATGCAGCAGCCCTCACGACAGCTACTACTTCACCACGACAGCCGACATCCACTGTTGGGTCGCGGCTCCATGCTCCAATACAGGGCGATGATGACACACCCGTTCCACAAGATACGGATTCAACTCCGATGCCGCCGCCCCCGTCGACTGATAACAACATACATGACGATAGCATGGCCGTAGACTCGCTTATTGTGCCTACGGCTGCCTTTGTGCCGGATCGTCGTGACTCTTTGCCATCGTCTGACACAGAAGGACACACCAGGAAGCAACGCTCTCCGAAGCGACGGAAGCGGAGGCGTAGAGCAACTTCCGAACGGGATGCGACACAGCCTCCAGAGGATGACGATTCCACCTTCAATGACGACGCTACCACAGAGGCAGCCGCCATTTGCTGCAGTGTGACACCATCGAACGAAACTGAGGACAAACCACATGTATCTACAGTGGCAAAATCGGATGCCGAGCTGCAGGACAGATGCTGCCCACCACCTTCTGGAATGCAAGCACCCATGCCGTGTCCTGAGGAAGCTAGGGAGGCCGATCTTACTTTCAGTTCCCCGACGTGGGCGGATGACCACGACGACAACGGAACCATGCCAGTTACGCCAACAGGGCCCACGCCATTGGCGCCGGCTCTCTAGCAAGGACTGCCGGTGAGGTTTGGGGGGATGCGAAGGTGTCAACACAGTCAGAAGCGTCATAGGTCATTCCAGTCTTAATGGATAACTTAACACCTGCGGTTCGGCAACAAGCTTATCGTATCGCCACGCTTAACCTCAACACGATACGAACGGCAGTGAAGATCCAGTTGCTGCGTGAGATGCTTCGTTCTTCCGATGTTGACATTGCCCTGTTGCAAGAAGTATATATAGCGGCCCTCCCCGTTTTCTACGGTTATGTGACATATGTGTCACCGGCGGACCGGAATGGCAGCGGTACGGCAATACTAGTGCGCGACGGAATTGCCATCGAAGAAGTGACTTACCTTCCGTCAGGAAGGGGGTTGGCGATCACAGCACTGGGAACGCGCATCATTAACATTTACGCCCCATCAGGAACTGACCAACGCCGCGAACGATCGCTGTTCTACTCGGAGGATATCGCCCCCCCTCTTTATCAGCCGCTTCGAGCAATATATCTTCGGGGGCGATTTTAACTGTGTGCTCCACCCCAAAGACCAAGTCCCACATTTCTCGACTTGTCAAGAACTTCGGCTCCTGGTTCGAGATCTGCTTCTCACCGACACGTGGGAGACGGTGCACGGTGAACGTCCCGGGCCGACATACCTTACTAGTCACTCCGCCAGTCGCCTAGACCGCATTTATGTATCACGAGCTTTAGCGCCGGAAGTATTGGACGCCGAACGTTGGCCGCTTGCCTTCTCCGATCATAGCGCTTTCATATGCCACTCACTCTACAACAGCAGCGGGTATGGCGCAGCCGAGGACCCTGGAAGCTGAATGTGGCACATCTTCAAGCCCCGGAATGCCGTCAGATTATCGCCAACACATGGCTGGATTGCGAACGTCGTCTTCCCCGATACCCATCGACTCTAGCATGGTGGGTGGACTGTGCAAAACCAGCTTTTCGGCGTGTGCTAACACAATTCGGAAAAGATATCGCAGCTTGGCATCGTCACACATTGGACTTTTATTACACGATGCTTCGCGAACTCGACAGCCAACCACCATCTCCAACTCGACAAATGGAAAGCCGCCGAATTAAAGGTAAAATATTGTCTCTTACGAGGAAACGTTTGGAGGGGGTCGTAGTGCGATCGCGACGTCAAGACCGAGTGGAAGGAGAAAACCCGTCTATGCATCACATCGTGCTTGACAGCCGCCGACGCCGACAGCAGCTGATCACGGACCTCGTATTGCCAGGTGGTAGGGTCGTAATGACTCAGGCGGCAGTTACAGAAGCCTTCGCAGATCACTATCGCCGGTTTTACGACGAGGTGAATACAGAGGACGAGGGAGCGAACGATCACGACATACTGCAGCACGTGTCGCACACCCTCGACAATGCAGCAGCGGCGACGCTGTTAGGTGGGATTACACGAGACGACATCGTGGACGCGCTTAACAAGGGAGCACTCAACAAATCTCCCGGGCCAGACGGACTGCCGCTCGAGTTTTATCGTACTTTCCGCGATCTCATGATGCCCCGATGGATCATCATGTACCAAGAACTGATGACCCCCGGTTCTCACGTGCCACCTGCATTCGTGGAAGGTCTCCTAATACCAGTACACAAGCCTTCCAGAGGTCGAACGGTCGAGGACTACAGGCCCATTACAATGCTCAACTCGGACTATAAAATCTTCGCCCGACTACTCGCCAGCCGCATGAAGACGGTTCTGCCCCTACTCCTCTCAATGGAGCAAACGACACAGGGCGGAGTGACCAACATGCAAACGGCAACCAGTGAATGCAGGGATTTAATAGCCATCGCCACATCCTGTCGCCTTCGAGCTGCTCTGATCTCCATTGATTTCGACCACGCCTTCGATAGAGTCAACCACAAGTTCCTTCTGTCCGTTATGGCCCGCATGCGCTTCCCGCCTGACTTTCTCGACATCTTTCAGCGCCTTTTCCGTGGAGCTGCATCCCGTGTATTGGTGAATGGACGGATTGCGGGTCCCTTTCCGATCCGACGGTCAGTTCGCCAAGGCTGCCCTCTCTCCATGATCCTTTACGCGATCGCACTCGAACCACTTGTTGGAGGGTTGAAAAACAGACTCTCGGGCATGTCATTGAGGGATCACACCTTTCACTGCAGGATATATGCTGATGACCTTCTATTACTTGTCCGATCTGGTGACGAGGTACGCTCAGTGATACAATGGATCAATCGCTATGGTTTGGCAGCGGGCAGCCTCATGAATGTGGCCAAGTCGGCAGCGATGCCCATTGGGAGAGGTCTACAGGAGGACGCTTTAGCCCCACTCCCACTCGTTAACAAGATCCGTTTCTTGGGCATAACATTTACACAGGATGTGCGCCGCACAGCTGACATGAACTATGCACGAATACTACAGGCAATACGCACAGAAGTTCGCCGGAACTTACTTCGACGGATGGACCTCCTACAGCTTGTGGAATACCTCAACCTTCACGTGGCAACTAAGATGATCCACATGGCCCAGGTCCTACCAATACCGACAGTGATGGCACACAGACTGCAAGCAGCGTTTGGATATTACCTTACCGCCGGACACCTATTCAAAGTCCGCTACGAAACACTCACCCTCCCTCCGCTTGATGGCGGACTGGGACTTTTAAATGTACGAGCGAGGGCTACAGCATTATACTTGTGCACAATGATGAAATTGTGGACCCACAAAGATGCTTCCCTTACGGGTAGTCTGTTAGAGGAATTGCTGCCGGCGTCTCTTCTGCCACCTGTCACGGTTGCGCACATTACACCCTCACTCTCGCACCTCTCGGCATTTATTCTTGAGTATAGTTACGTGCACCCAGACCTTCCCAACACTCGCCCTCCCAAGGCGAGAGACTTTTACAGACTGCTGCTAAGGTCAATCCCTCGCAATGTGATTGAGAGGAAGAGCCCTACGACCCTATGGCCTGCAGTGTGGAGAGCGGTCCAGAAGTCGTTCCTCCCCACGCGGGTACGAGCCGCGTGGTACCAGGTGGTGAACGGGAAGGTTGTAACACGACAAAGGCTGCACGCTATTGGGATGGCGGATTCCCCCCTTTGTCCACATTGCCACCTCGTGGATACTGACGACCACCGTTTTAATATGTGGCTCGGCGTTAGAGGTATGGCTGCTAGTGCAGAAGATCCTCGCCTGCTACCTACGTATCGCGCCTCGCACAATTGAGCCACGGCTCCTCCTTTGTCCAGAGGATACTTATTTCCCACCTGCGAAGACTCATGCTCTCACATGGTTTAAAGGCATGTCCATATACTACCTCTTTCGAGATGATGAGAAGATGGTGCTTGATTACTGGCAATTTCTCCAGGACAGTCATAGCACACTTGAGTGTACACCCCGATACCGACAACTATTTGCCAACTATTTACGCAGTGTCTTCGATAACCCCCCTCACAGTTGGGGAGTACCGGGCAGAGGATGACCGCCGTCATGGAGCTCCAAACGCTGCGAAATGTTGTACCAATTTAGAACATGGAATCTGTACGCAGATGGGCCATGCACACGGAATGGCGTGCGGGATTTGGTTACGTCTTTCTTTCTTTATTATCTATCACCACGCTATTGGTTTCAACTTCTCTTTCAGAGTTTAGAAGAAACTCTTGTTCTGTTGTTGCTACGGATGTACATTCTAATTTTGTTTGTCATAACTGAAAGACGCCTTTTTCCATCTATATATAAAAATAAGGATGGCAGAGGAAAAAAAAATAAAAAAATAAAAAAAAATAAAAAAAGAGCGCTAACGCGCTGCTTCCTGGACTCGGGTAGGCGCGCCGGCCTCGGATCGAATCCGCCTGGCGGTTTAACGACGTAGGGCCGGTGTGCCAGCCAGCCTGGATATGGTTTTTGGACGGTTTTCCACATCTCCCAAGGTGAATACCGGGCTGGTCCCCAAGTTTCGCCTCAATTACACGACTCGCAAACATTTGCAACACATTCGCACTATTATATGGCTTACATTAGACACAGACAGCTGGGGTACACTAATTCCTTCCCGGGGGTTACGGGTTGGTGGCAGGAAGGGCATCCGGCCACCCCTTAAACTTACCATGCCACATCGGATTAACCATGGCCGACCCTGCGTAACTGCGATATAAGACTCAGAGAAAGAAAGAATACAGCACAGTTTCACTTTTTTTTCTTTACAGCGTCTCACCAGCTCCAACACAAATCAACTTATCTGCCAAGGAAGACCATTAATTAGTCCACTGGCTTTAACTGCTCCTATTTGATCCATTTAGCTTCTAGAACTCCATAATGATTTAAATGCAGTGATATAAATGATGTGGCCTGTGCCAGAATTAGTACTTTAATTTCACCAATTGTACTGTGTAATGTTTTCACAATTCCTTTGTCAAGTAGCACATACCAGGGTAAATAACTCCAGGGTTTCAGAAGACAACTACATGAAAACTACAAGATATAAAGAAAATAGACGCGTGTCAATGGACAAAGAATGTCTCCAAGTTCTTAACCCTCATTATTGGTGCTCAGTATAGGACGTCAATACAGACAGAGGAACATGTGCATGCAGTTCACTGAAGTCGTTGCTACTGTGCGAAGACAGCGAGCTACTGTGAAAATCTGTTTTTTATCCTGCCTATCTGCATGTGATAACTGATTCGATGCGAGAATTCGGCGTGGATGATTTGTCTACATATTCTGACACGCCTGCCCCATAGTTGTGTGCTCTGCAACTGCGTCACAGCGTGTATGACGAACCAGTACTTGAAGAGATAGTCTATCCACTGACATGTGGCAGGTTTCGGTACGTCTTATGGTTTTCATGCAGTCGTCTTCTGAAGCTGCAGAGGTATTTGTGAATAACCCCGTATGGCATTGGTGACTGAATAACGGAAAACGAGTTTTTGTAGTATTCTAACCAAAAAAAGTAGTATATCAGTGACTGTTCACTACATTTGTCATCTTCTTAGAATTATATATGAAACTGAGTTTGATCGAAGAGAGTACAAGTCAAATGAATTGAGATAAAAGAAAACATAAGATAAAAGGCAAAATAAATATTCCACTAAAAACAGAAGATTACACATTGATAGACGAAATGATTTAGTTCCACGCTGATTAAGGTCTGCCGTTATAGTCAGGAAGCAAATACCACCATTCTCCTACATTGACACTTTTTCCACAGCAAGCATTCGAATTAGCTGTCCCAAGGTCCAGCGCCACCGCATCAGCCTGCGTCAGTGGCCTCAAACCATTGAACAGATTTTCATAATTCCCTGTAAATAATATCTGTTAACAATTCCTAGTTATTGTTTTATGGTACCAGTTTGTCATCAGTTGTTTATGAATAACTGCCCGTTGACGTTCGTTGCCTATCGCGCTGCTCATTTTTAAGACGGTTGGAACTTTAATAATAGTGGCAGCTGTTTATTTACATCTTATGCCAGATAGACCCATGTTTCAAAGTTTTACTGTCCTTCACAATAGTCACGAGTATTGGGTATAATCTGTTGCCAGCGATGAGGAAGACGTAGGATACACTTAGCAGCACCAGATGAGTTGTTACGTAAGAAAATTAAACACCTACAGTCGTCTTTATGATGTTATTTATTGTATGGCTACCAATTTCGGTGCTTCAGTGTATCATCTTCAGGTCTTAGCTGATGTTGAAGGGGTTAACACCATGCGTATTCACGATGCATCAGTGACCAACGTAGCTGGTTTACGCAGACTACCTGTAACTGTGATGTTGTCTCTCCCCAGTTGACAGTTGATGGTTGGGGCGACAACATCACAGTTACAGGTAGTCTGTGTGAACCAGTTACGTAGGTCACTGATGCATCGTGAATACGCATGGTGTTAACCCCTTCAACATCAGCTAAGACCTGAAGATGATGCACTGAAGCAGCGAAACTGGTAGCCACCCAATAAATGACATCATAAGGACTGCTGTAGGTGTTTCATTTTCTTACATAAGCGACCGGTCGAAGTCCCCTAGCCCTCCAATCACAAAGATGGACACACAAAAGTTGTGCTGTTCGTTCGATTGGAGCAGAGTATTGCACAACGAATCTCTGTTAACAGTTATGATGCGAATGTCACAAACTGCTTTCCTCGTCTTAGGCATCAAGCTGAAGTCACAAGGGTTTACGTCTGGAGAGCGTGTTGGGTGGTACACCACTTCCCAGGCACACCGATATAATAAATCAGTCACAACAAGCACCAGATGCGCCCGAAGATTGTCCTGCAAAATGATGGGCGAGTGCTGCAGAAATTGAAGCCACTTTTTTCTCAAAGCTGGTCCAAGATTGAACAACTTAAAAAAAAAAGGAGCGGCAATTATGTCTACAGCACCTGTCCATCATTTCGCAGGACACTGCTCGGGCGCATCTGGCGCACGTTCTGACTGCTTTGTTTGATCAACATGACTGGGAAGTATTGAGCCGGCCGGTGTGGCCGTGCGGTTAAAGGCGCTTCAGTCAGGAACCGCGTGACCGCTACGGTCGCAGGTTTGAATCCTGCCTCGGGCATGGATGTGTGTGATGTCCTTAGGTTAGCCAGGTTTAATTAGTTCTAAGTTCTAGACGACTGATGACCTCCGAAGTTAAGTCGCATAGTGCTAGAGCCATTTGAACCATTTTTTGGGAAGTATTGAAGCACCCATCACACTATCAGGATTTAAGCCCTTGCGACTTAGATTTGATTCGCAAATTGAAGGAACCACATCACAGAATTCGTTTCAGGAACTGAAGGTTAATTAATAATCCCAAGAAATAGCACACGTTACACTCACACACCACGGCGCTTTCCGTAACATACATACTAGTTATAGTGTTTTTTTAAATAGAGTTTAGAAATATTAACCCGTAAATTAAACTGTGGCGAACGACGACTGCAAGGCTCGAATTAGTTCCGATGCTTTCAGACCAGACTGGCCCAGACAGGGTAACATATTTCTCTCTCTCTCTCTCTCTCTCTCTATCTCTCTCTCTCTCTCTCTCTCTTTCTATTCAAGTCAATCCTGTCGTCTATTATCATATCTCCTTAAACTCAGGTAATTTTTGTGTTTTATTTTCTTTCAATTTCCAATGTATTTTTAGTTTGTTATTACTTCCATTGTAATTGTTAAAACAGTAAGTGCTGTTTGTAATATGGAAAATGGTTTGTAATCTACATGAAAAGCTGTAAAATGAACGACCTGTTATAAAATGTAAGGCAACAGGTCTCTAAATGTGCGCTAACTCAAATCAAATCAAAATCTTTCGTTTCAGAACTGTTACAGAGATTCATCGGGAGACCGGCTGCTCCACTCGACCTATAATATGTGATCAAAAGTATCCGGACACCCTCAAAAACATACGTTTTTCATATTAGACGCATTGTGCTGCTACCTACTGTTAGGTACTCCATATCAGCGATCTCAGTAGTCATTAGGACATCGTAAGAGACCAGAATGGGGTGCTCCGCAGAATTCACGGACTTAGAACGTGGTCAGGTAATTGGGTGTCACTTGTGTCATACGTCTGTACGCGAGATTTCCACACTCCTAATCATCTCTAGGTCAACTGCTTCCGATATGATAGTGAAGTGGGAACGTGATGGGACGCGTACAGCACAAAAGTGTACAGGACGACCTCGTCTGTTGACTGACGCAGACCGCCGATTGTTGAAGAGGATCGTAATGTGCAATAGAAAGACATATATCTAGACCATCACACAGGAATTAAAAACTGAACCAGGATCAATTACAAGTACTATAACAGTTAGGCGGGAAGTGAGAAAACTTGGATTTCGTGGTCGAGCGGCTGCTCATAAGCTATACATCACGACGGTAAATGCCAAACGACGCCTCGCTTAGTGTAAGGAGCGTAAACATTGGATGATTGAACAATGGAAAAACTTTGTGTCGAGTGGCGAATCACGGTATACAATGTGGTGGTTCGATGGTAGGGTGTGGGTATGGCGAATGCACGTTGACGTCATCTGTCAGCGTGTGTAGTGCCAACAGTAAAATTCGGCGGCGGTGGTGTTTTCGTGTGGTCGTGTTTTTTATGGAGGAGGCTTGCACCTCCTGTTGTTTTGCGTGGCACTATCACAGCACAGGCCTAAATTAATGCCTGAAGCACCTTCCTGCTTCCCACTGCTGAAGAGCAATTCGGGGATGGCGATTACATCTTTCAACATGATCGAGCACGTGTTCGTAATGCTCGGCCTGTGGCGGAGTGGTTACACGACAATAACATCCCTGTAATGGACTCGTCTGCACAGAGTCCCGACGTGATTCCTATAGAACACTTTTGGGGTGTTTTGGAACTCCGACATCGTGCCAGGCCTCACCGGCAGACATCGACACCTCTCCTCAATGCAGCACTCCGTGAAGAATGGGCTGCCATTCCCCAAGAAACCTTCCAGCACCTGACTGATCGTATGCCTGCGAGAGTGGAAGCTGTCAGCAAGGCTAAAGGTGGGCCAACACCTTATTGAATACCAACATCACCGATGGAGGGTGCCACGAACTTGTAAGTCATTTTCTGCCAGGTGTCCGGATACTTTTGATCACATAGTGGATCAACACAGATGGCGCTGCTAAGGGTATACTATGGCTTTCAAATCGCTGGCAACGTTTTATACATAATGCAATGACTCTGAAGTGCAACAGGTCTTTGAAATATATGTTTATTTCCTAAGTTGTAAATAATAGTTGCCATAATTAAAGTTCCAAAGGTCCGGTTACTGAAGTAAGTTTGTGAACGAATCACCAGACCATAATTTTGTTTTTCGGTGAAGAGTTGGTGGCGTTCATTACGGACAGAGCTGGCTGGCTCCACTAGTATCCTGAGTCAAGTGTATGAGAAGCCCGGCCGGCAGATGCCGGCGGCTGCGGCGCCCCTATTGTGTGCCCGGCGGAGTCCCCAGGGCCGAGATGCTAGCCGCAGCACCTCGTAACACGAGAGCCGAGCTTCCCACAAAAGCACACACCGTCTCCCTGCTCACATCACCCAGCACCTTCTCGCTGCAAACAACGGTAGGCTATTGTATTCAGCCACCCATTACAGAACAACGTGACCTAATGGTGTCACCAGGCTTACGCTAACCCCTATGTCCGCACAAAGTATCAGAAAATACATGTAGGCATCAGATTCCATTCGTACTTGCAACCGTAATCAACCTTGGCCTCTCGCTTAATCACTGTGGCTATGACCAAGCTACTAAAAGAAATTAAGGGTAGGTTGGGAGGTTGGAATGCTACGGAAGTAAGAGCCTTAGACGAGCTTAATTAAACAAATATATTCAATAAAGTTCTGTATAAGGGACACTACCAGTAAACTATAACTGTTACGATTACTTCAAAAATGAATTATGAAACGTTAGATGAACATAGTCTGGCTGATTTGCGCTCCGCTTTAAGCAAAACCAATTTCCTCACGCATCTCAATGTTCGCGTATCGCATCTCCAGAATTACACTGAAGAGCAAAAGAAACTGGTACACCTGCCTAATATCGCGCACGGCCCACACGAGCAGGCAGAAGTGCCACAACACGACATGGCATGGACTCGACTAATGTCTCAAGTAGTGCTGGAGGAACTGATACCACGGATCCTGCAGGGCTGTCCATAAATCCGTTAGAGTGCGGGGGATTGTAATCTCTTCTGAGCAGCATATTGCAAGGCATCCCAGATGTGCTCAGTTATGTTCGTATCTGGAGAGTTTGATGGCCAGTGAAAGTGTTTAAACTCATAAGACTGTTTCTGGAGCCAGTCTGTAGCAATTCAGGACGCGTGGGGTGTCGCATTGCCCTGCTGGAATTACCCAAGACCGTCGGAATGTACAATGGACATGAATGGATGCAGGTGATTAGACAGGATGTTTACGTACGTGTCACCTGTCAGAATCATATCTAGACGTGTAATGGGTCCCATATTATTTCAACTGCACACGCCCCACATCAATACACAGCCTCCATCATCTTGAAAATTCCCCTGTTGACATCCAAGGTCCATGGATTCATGAGGTTGTCTTCATATCCGTATACGACCATCCGCTAGACACAATTTTAAAGGAGAGTCGTCCGAGCAGGCAACATATTTCCATACATCAACAGTCCAGTGTCTGTTTTGACGGGCCCAGGCGAGGCGTAAAGGTTTGTGTCGTGCAGTCATTAAGGGTACACGAGTGGGCCTTCGGCTCCGAAAGCCCATATCGATGATGTTTCGTTGAGTGGATCGCAAGCTGACACTTCTTGACGGCTCAGCATTGAAACCTGCAGCAATTTGGGGAAGGGTTGCACTTCTGAAGTTTTACCGGATTCCTGATATTCACGGTACAGTCGTGAAATGGTTGTACGGGAATGTCCCCACTTCATCGCTACCTCGGAGATGCTGTGTCCCATTGCTCGTGCGCTGATTATAACGCCACGTTCAAACTCACTTAAATCTTGATAACCTGCCATTGTAGCAGCAGAACAACTGCGCCAGACACTTGTTGTCTTATACAGGCGTTGCCGACCGCAGCGCCTTATTCTGCTATTTACATATCTCTGTATTTGAATACGCATGCATGTACCAGTTTCTTTGGCGCTTCAGTATATGTGTCGTTCAGTGATTTAAATTTCAAGGTAAGTTCAGTGTTGTATTTAGTTACAGTCAACAAAGCGTATTGCAAATAGAGTTAGTAATGAAATTGCTGGTGCTGACATTTCGCTGTGCGCCATTTCTAGTTTTTCACGCAACTAAACGTTTATGATCTCATATCTTCTGATGTATGCGTCATAAAACCATGTAATTTTGCTGGTACTATCAGTGGTATACATAGGTACTTTCTGTAAACTGTGTTGCGAACACAGTTGATAGTAAAGAAGTAATAAATTAAAACGTCGTGTCTGATGCTGAAGAGTTGCTGTATAAACAGAGAAAATTTAGTAACCAATAAAACTTTTTTCTCTCGTCATTTCGAAGGGATGACAGCGACAAAACATTCAGTTAACGTTTGAAATTTTGTGTTAAGTTTGCTGGAACGCACTAAGTGCCCTCATTCCCAAATACTGGATAAATCAAGTGTGAGCATTTGCACGCTGTCACTTACATTGTCTGAAGACGTGCTCACAGTTGCTAATTGCAATATTTTTCTTATGTGTTGAATTTTTAACATAAGATTATACCTCTTACTGAGCAGATTATGACAGCATTTTAACTCCTTACATTCGGTCAATAATAGCGCGTACTGAAAATTAAATTTCTATTGGTCCTATAAGCCGCTCGATAGGCAACCTGAAACTCAAACTGAGGTAGTACTGAAATCAGCGAGGCGTGCTCAGCCTCAACAACTTTTACAGATTATCGGGCTGGCTTTCGATACTCGTTGCACAAAAGATAATAGCGAGGGAGATCATTTAGCGTTACCTTTATGATCTGGTTGTGGCCGTACCTCAGGTCATCGTCGTAATATCTATTACTCGAGTTGTTGCAACTAGCGAGCAACACGATGCTAAAATGATTTACTCGTCAAACTCTGTCAGCCTTTCCTGAACTTGTAGGGCTTTTTAGGATCACTAGGACCACGTGCCTTCTAAACTGTCCTTGCAGCCCGCAGTCTGACACTATCGTGAAAATGCGTGTCAGTCTCTACAATGTGGTATAAAAAACTAAAAAAGAGCTACTTCTCACCCTGGGCGTTACTTAAAACCGCTGCTACCAACAAAAACAGACCAACGCAGCACACCTTTTTATGCGCAACCTTTTGCAGCAATTCTGGAAGTACCACTCATGAACGTAAAGCTACTCTGAGCTAGCGTGTTATAACAGACATCTTCAACTTGCAAGTACATTCCTACGACTAAAAGCGTTAAACTTAATACAAGGATTTGATTTAACTGAAGTAACTATCTTGGTACTAACAAGTAACTTACAAGTAGAAACCGATTCCAAAAAACACGAAAAGTATACCTATGTATATCTGTCATCTATAGGTTGCCCTGGCATCACACATGTAATTTATATCCAAATATCCATTCATGAGTTACCAAAGTTTGTGAATTCATATTTAGTTATTCAAATGCTTGTTTAATTCTGGCAATCTTTCTTTTTATCGTTGTGTCGCCGTCACTTGAAAGTGTGGCCTCTCAAGAAGAAGAAGAAGAAGAATCTGTCTACTTGTAGGTGTACAATCTATAATCGGCAAGCTATCCTACGATGTATGGCGGAGGGTACTTCCAGCACCACTATATCCCTCCCGCGCCTACCCTGTTTCATTATTTTGTAACCAGTGTGTAGGATTAATGAGTGTCGGTAAGCCTCCGTATGAGTTTCAATTTTTCTGATTTTCTCGATGTGGTCATTTCACGGGACGTATGTGGGAGGAAGTAATATGTCGGCCGAGTCTTTCTGAAGCTTAAGCCCTCGGAATTAAAACGTTCAACCTCACCTTGAATACCGGACGCCTCACCTGTACCATCTGCCACTGGTCTTGGTTCTGTATCTCCATAACGTCTTCACGTCAACGAAACGATGCCATAAATAAACGCACCGTTCTCCGTTGGACCTCCTGTACATCTTCTGTTAATTCAATCTGATACAGGTCCCAAACTGATGAACAATATTCAAGAATCGGTCGCACGTGTATTTTGTAGACCATGCATTACATTTCCTTATTAATCGACCAATATGTCCATCTGAGGCTGGGTTTTAATGTATTTTATGTGCTCATTCAAAAAAATGGTTTAAATGGCTCTGAGCACTATGGGATTTAACATCTGAGGTCATCAGTCTCGTAGAACTTAGAACTACTTAAACGTAACTAACCTAAGGACATCACACACATCCATGCCCGAGGCAGGACTCGAACCTGCGACAGTAGCGGTCGCGCGGTTCCAGACTGAAGCGCCTAAAACCGCTCGGCCACTGCGGCCAGCCTGTGCTCATTCTTTTACGCGCTTATTACAATTTAGGTTGTTCCGGATGGTTACTTCCGTGTGTTTTAAGGTGGTTGCTTTTCCAGTACTTTGTCGTCCGGCAGTTTAATCAAACGGCAGTGGATTTCTTCGCTTGTTTATGCGTGATAAGATACGTTTATTTACATGTAGGGGCGATTTCCAGTACCTGCGTCCAACAATGATCCTTTACAGGCCTTCTTGCAGTTTGGTACACCCCACTGGCGCTGCAGTCTTCCTTAAAACAACTGCTCCGTCGGCGAATATGATGATGATGTGATGGTGATGAGGTTGAAAGACAAGGAGAAAATGGAAGAAGGGGAAGAGGACGATTGGTTTAACGACAAAGTGAAGTGTGCTACGCCTGTTAAGGAGCGGTGAGGGTTAATTCGGCGGCTGCGGAAGGTACACGGACACACATTTTGGTGGGCGTGTTCCGCTGCCGCTGGACGGATCTTGGCTGTGGTCGGCGGCCTCTGCCCTCCGCTCCCCTCCCTGGGGGCCGAGCAACTCGCGGAGTGAAGGCGAGATATTAGCAGAGGGGCCCTCCGCCCCTAACGTAATGCCGAAACACGCCCGGCGAGCCAAGTTGGTCGCGAGTTCAGCCCCTTTGGTGCAGTTAAGCAAACTTGGACTGCCGCTCCCAGCTACGCCAGGCCAGGCCACGCCACGCCATGCCGTATCGCGGCGCCCGATCTAAGTGAGTTGTGTGTCTTTCCGCCGGCGCCGGGGCGAAGCAGCGATGGGGCCAGGGGCTGTCTTACCAGAAACCGCAGAGCACGAACCGTCCGCGGTTGCGTTCAGCGCACACACTCGCCACACCCAAAACAAGAACTGTATTTCTGCGTTCTCTCTATGTAACACAGCATTACTCTCCGCATTCATTATAGCCACTGCCAAATCGCGTGCCATAAAGAGGAACACAGGGAGAACTCCTATGTAATCGATATGATGTAGGTATTGCCTGCTGGCTTTCGTGTCGATACCTTCGGATGACGTTTATGTAATGATTCTTCTCACATTTCGCCAGTTTCAGTGACTGGTGTCGTCAAAGATTCATCCTCCATTGTTGGTGATGGACTGGAGTCGAGCCCGTGGTTCGATATGACATTTATTAAAAAAAAATACTGTGCTCCACGAAGCAATTATAAGAATTTCCGAGCGGGAAGGAGTGCCTGGTCCCCAGCACGAACCCGCCCGGCGCATTTGTGTCGAGGTCCGGTGAACCGGCGAGTCTGTGGATGGTTTTTAGGCGGTGTTCCATCTGCTTCGGCGAATGCGGGCTGATTCTCCTTATTCCGCCTCAGGTACACTATGTCGGCGATTATTGCGCATACAATTTCTCCACGTACGCGTACACCACCATTACTTTACAACGTAAACATAGGGGTTACACTGGTGTGATACGTTCCCCGGGGGGTCAAGCGGGGGCCGAACCGCACAATAACCCTGGGTTCGGTGTTGGGCGGCGGAGGGGTGAAGTGGTCTGCGGTAGTCGTCGTGGGCTTGCGGACCAAATGCAGCTGCGGCGGGGACAGAGCCTCTCCGTCGTTTCTAGGTCCCCGGTTAACATACAATACAATACAATACAATTATATGAATGGGACGAAGATCGATAGATGTGAGGTGCAAACACAGAAAAACAAATGATTAGAATTTCACAAAAATTCGAGGGTTTATTCAAGAGGAAGAGCTTCACAAATTGAGCAAATCAATAATACATTGATCCGGCATTGGGCCCTATGCTAGCAGTCATTCGGCTTGGTACTAATAGACAGAGTCGTTGGATGTCCTCCTGTTCCTAACTGTACGCAATTGGAGCCTTACATTGTCAAAATCCCGAGATGGTTGGCGGGTACTGCCCAGACCGCTCCAAGCCTTCTCATCTGGGGAGGGATCCGGCGAACTTGCTGGTATGATTTAGCAAGCACGAAGATAGGCAGTAGACAGTCTCGCTGTGTGCTGGCGACCATTACCTCGCTCAAATGTAAGCCCACTACGGCTTGCCATGAAGGGCACAACAAAACGGAGCCTAGAACATCGTCGACGTACCGCTATGTTGTAAGCGTCACGCAGATGACAACCGAAGGCGTCCTGCTATGAAGTGTAATGGTACCCCAGCCCACCATACCTGGTTTTCGCACCGTAAGACGGGCGACATTCAGTTTGGGAACCCCCCATTGTCTGGTGCGTCTTCAGACACATATTCCGCGTTGAATCTCGTTGACTGGAAAGATTGTCTTGAGTGACGAGTTCCGCTTCAAAGTGTGCCCCGATGACCAGCGCAGATGTGTCTGGAGGCGCCACGGACAGCATTGGGATACCAGCCTGACTGTCGCCCCCACTACGCCCGACAACCAGGACTGATGGTTGGCACTTCCATTTCATTTCATAACAGGACCCCTTTGGTTGTCATCTGCGGCACCCTTACAGAACAGCGGTACGCCGACGTTATTCTGCGCCCTGTTTTTGCCCTTCTTTTCAAGCCATCTTCGCCTTACATTTCAGCAAAATAATGCTCCCCAGCACAACGCGAGAGTGTCTCCTGCTTGCCTCGTACTTGCCAAACCCTACATTGGCCAGCGACGTCCCCGGATTTCTCCCCAATTGAGTACGTGTGCAGCATAATTGGCAGGGCCCTCCAACCATCTGCGTTTTTGACTATGTAGGCTCGCCAACTGGACATAATTTGACACGGTATCCCTAAGGAGGGCATCCAACGGTTCTATCAATCAGTTCCAATCATCAATCAATTCCAACCGAATAACCGCTTTCATTAAGGCTAGAGGTGGGCAAACGCGTTATTTATTTCCTCAATTTGTGGAGTTCTTTCTCTTGAAAGAAATCATCCCGTTTTTTTAAAAAATTGGCTGTACACGTACATCACATCTAGCATTTTCCATCCCATTCGGATAATTCCTTCGTGGTGCTTCATTCCTTCCCCCCCCCCCCCCCCCCTCCTCCCCAGAATGTTCGACTGCACGTACCTGTTGTGTCAACATGTGAAGGCCTTCCTGGTCATTACACTGTGGTTCTCTTCTTGTCTTGTTACTGCCACGGTCTTTAGCTGCAGCACGACAATCCTGGATCCGTTATCTTTGAGGCTTTCTTTTATCTTTCTCGTTAAATCTGTCATGTTCATGAATTTCGGTAAATTCCCTGAATGAATAGGCTCAATTATTTCAAATGGCTCTAAGCACTATGGGACTTAACTTCTGAGGTCATTAGTCCCCTAGACTTAGAACTACTTAAACCTAACTAACCTAAGGACAGTACACACATCCATGCCCGAGGCACGATTCGAACCTGCGACCGTAGCGGTCGCACGGATCCAGACTGAAGCGCCTAGAACCGCTCGGCCATGTCGGCCGGCCAGGATTCGAACCTGCGACCGTAGCAGCAGTGCGGTTATGGACTGAAGCGCCTAGAACCGCTCGGCCACAACGGCCGGTAACAAATAGGCGTGGTAGCTTTTCTTCACAACGAGAATCTGCGTGTCGACGATTTTTATTACGTAGTCGGTCTCAAAGAGCGTGTTGGTCGCCACGACCGATTTATCTTCCTGTGACAACCTGCAGTACTGTCTCAGTCTGATATTAAAGAATCGTCACTCATTGAATCATAAACTTTACCGCATGTGCACGGGATGTGGTACACAGTAAACCCCACATTCCGAGTGGGGTCCTTTCTGCTCTTTGCTGACCCGAGATATTCTGTGTTATCTGTGTCGGTTTGTAAATAACCTCTATGCCATGTTTGCCTAATATGCGGTCCATTGTGTCCATCACCCTGGAAAGTATGGCGATAGGCCATACCGACATTTGTCCATCTTTGTATCACGGAGGTCGGGTGTAAGGATAGTGACACTTAACATGCGACTGATGGAGTAACCAGTGCACATCAGAATGCAATCCAGGTGTTGCATCTCGCGTCCGAGGTACCGTGGCTCACATATTCGCCTTGAGCACGCTGCTATCATACTCAGTATACCTACTTTCTGGCTTGGCTGACGATCTGAAGCTTTGTGCAGGTATTGGTTTTGGTGTGTCTGTTTCCGAAACACGCAATGACCCAGTTCTGGCCATTCCTCGCAACCAGTTCATTTAGAAACGTTCGCTGTTTACGCGTTCCTATCACCATAGTAAATTTGATGCTCGCACCGAGAATATTCAGATAGCTTAGAACGCCTCCGAGCTGTCCCTTACCATGGCTCTACACGACGAACTTATCGTCGACATATCTACACCATTCATTCACTTTGTTGTTCTTCTTGTGATCTTCAGTCCAAAGACTGGTGTGATGTAGTTCTCCACATAGCGGTAGTCTATCATGTGCAAGCCTCTTCATCTCCCAGTACCTACTGCAACCTACATCCTTCTGAACCTGTACAGTATATTCATCTCTTGGTCTCCCTCTGCGATTTTTATCCTCCACGCTTCCCCACATTAATAAATTGGTGATCCCTAGATGCCTCAGAAGGTGTGCTACTAACCGATCCCTACTTATAGTTAAGCTGTGCCACAAATTCCTCTTCTCCCCAATTTTATTCAGTACCTCCTCGTTAGTTACGTGACCTACCCATCTAATCTTCAGCATTATTCTGTAGCACCTTATGTCTCCTCTTGTCGAAACTGTTTATAGTCCATGTTTCACTTCCATACCTGGCTACTCTTCATACAAGAACTTTCAGAAAAGTCTTCCCGATACTTAAACCTGTACTCTATGTTAACAAATTTATCTTCCTCAGGAACTCTTTCCTTGCCATCGCCAGTCTACGTTTTATATCCTCGCTACTTCGACCATCCTGCCCAAATAGCAAAACTCGTCTACTACTTTAAGCGTCTCATTTCCTAATCTAATTCCCTCATTCAGTATACAATGTGCCAAGTCCATCGGTTGTCTTTTGACATAATCCATAAAGAAATTGGCAACCATTCGATTAAGAAGATTATCCGTGGCGTCGCTTCTCAGCTGATCGTAGAAATAGCCGTTCCGCATAAAATACCTTGTAGTAAGACTTATTAGAAACAGGTTTATGATTGATGCTGGAAAATGGAACCGATATGCTACAGAGAGATAAAATCTAAACTAATCAAGATGCCATTTACTACAATTTTAGATTCTTCAGTTTCTAAATGAAATTTGGAACCATCACACAGAAAATGTTGTGAGGAAGACGAGGCAAAGACTGGGTTTTATGGGCAGAACACTGAGTAGATGCAAGAAGTCTACAGAAGAGCCTATTTACACGATGCTTCTCCGCCCTCTTTTGAAGTGCTGCTGCACTGTGTCGGATCCTTACCTGACAGAATGCACGAAGGACACAGAACAAATTCAAGAACAGCAGCTTGTTTTGAATTATCGCGAAAAAGGGGGAGAGTGTTAGGGATAAGATGTGTGAGTTTGGACGGCAATGAAAATAAAGGCGTTTTTCGTTGTGGCGAGTTCTCTTTATGAGGTTTCAACTTTCTCCACCGAATGCGAAAATATTTTGTTGATACCCACCAACATAGGGACAAGGAATCAGGGCTTGCACGGGAATACTTAAGTGTTCATTTTTGCACGTGACATTAAAGAGTGGAAAGGTCGAGAAATAGTCTGAAAGTAGTTCAATGAAACCTGTGCCAAGCCCACAAGTGAGAACTGCAGAGTAGTCATGTAGACGTAACTGTAGAGTGCTTTATGTATGTGTCGATCTTCTCCACGTGCTGATGAGTGAGGCCAAGTGTTCGCCAGTTTATACGTCGGAGAAATACGAGCGCTTACGATCAGTCTCAATCTCTTTCGCGGGGCAGATGGCTCCCACCACGAATACTAAAAGCGACTCACAGCCACGTACTTTCTAGAATTTTTGCAAAGTACAACGAAAAAAAGATCAGTAAGGAGGTGTGGAGTACGCACGAGAAGAGGCCTTCGAAAGAGAGATATTTTATTAGTGTGCATAACAAGAAGTTCTTTTGCGCAGCACCTTATTTTAAAATATTATGTGAAAATAATGTTTCATTCTTTCCATCAATATATTCTACTAGATTCTATCCACAGTAGTTTCAGCCCATAAACTAAAATCAACAAATAAATATTTAAATGAGTCAGTAATGTACGTGGTGCAACTAAGCCAGGCAGTGCTAGAGGAAATCGGTACGCCGCGCATAAAACGGGATTTCCCGGTGCTCTTATCTCAGGTTCCATTTGTGATAAAAAGGTACGCCGTGTGTTTTGGACAGTGTTTAGGATAGGGACCGTTTGCATGTGGAACACAAGGATCGTCGTAGGGTCACTATCCTACAGTACAGGGACAAAGTGTGAATATTACACACTTCCTCCTACTTACGCAAATGGAGCAAATCGGTTGTTTCTTTTTGCATTCAATGTGGTATGTCGTTGGCTTTATGGGACATATGGAGACACCACTACTTTATGCGCGGTTCGTCGGAAAACCCCACAACTTTTTTATATATTTTTGCCATCACCAGCGAACCAACGGACCAAAACCCAGCCGAGGATACAAGACGGCTAGGCACAGAAAAAGGCTGTAATCTTTACGACGTACTCCTAAGAACCCGATACTGAAAATTTTTCTTCTTATCTGCATTCGTTTCCGAGATACAGAGGTTCAATTTTACCCTACTTGTACCGGTAAAATACGTTGTGGGGCGGAAACGAAGCTTATTAAGAGCTTTAGCCCGGAGGAATATGCTGTAAAGTGTCTCCATTATCACCTGGCAACCCCACGTCGTACTACTAAAGCACAGGCAAAATTTTTTTGCACGTGAAATACCGTCTAAGCTGTAAACTTAGTTTTGCGTTATTTTAATTTCACAAAAATAAACTATATGAATTTTCGTGACTAAGACATTTCTTTTCAAATGAGTTATATGCCCCGCTGAAGCAGGGAAAAGAAGAAAAGCGGCGGATAAATGGTCGTATAGGAGTTCAAAAAGAGCACATATGTTTCCATTTCTTTAAAAGACTCTGACTGAAAGTGGGATATCAGCTGCCTCACTCCGTCCTCCTCAGCAACTTCAAAAATTTTGCATTCGAAAATATTCGCGCTTTGTTATTCTGAGAGAGAAGAAAGCGGCAGTGGCAAAGAGATGGAAAGGTAATAAATACTGGAAAATAGTTGACAGTGGCTGTGTTTAAAGAGTAAAGGAGGCAATGGCAGTGTGAGAGAAAGGGGTGGAGACAGTGGCAGTGGAACAAAGTTGACAGTGACAGGACAGTGCTAGTAAAAGAGTGAAGGAGACAGTGCCGGTGGACGAGGGTGGAGAGGGCGGGGGGGCTGAAAATAAAGGCAAAGAGAAAGTGGAAGTGGGTGACAGCCAGTGATAATGAGACACAAAGTATTTGACAAGAACAACGAGGAAGAGAGAGAGATAATGACAGTGAGAAGAGAGCAGCAGTAGGAAGGAAGGAATGAAATATTGGCAGCTACAGTCAGCAAGAGAAAGACAGCTACAGTAACAGGAGAGTACAGTAGTAGGACAGAACGAAGGGGACTGTGACTGTGACACAAGACACAATGATAGAGACACACAAAGAGATGATGAAATTGATTTGCACTGCATGAGTGAGCAAGAAGGGGCAAGTGGGATGACTTACAGCGGTGGGCTAGTGGATTGTGAGATACAGTTAGAAGAGCTTGCTGAAGACTGAGATGAGTTTCATGTTTAAAAGAGCGCGAATATGTTCGCGTGCCATAATATTTGGGACAATTTCTAAAGGTGCCGAGGAAAGTAGAATGAGACAGTTGGTATCCCACTTTTCAGTCAGAGTCTTTTAAATAAATACGAGCACACTGGCAGTTTTTGTTCTCCGGTGGGAGCATTTTTGCGCTGGTTACTCAGTGAAGTGGAAGAGCGACCTCCAGTTGAAGGGTTAAAGACACAGCGTACAACTAGCGCTGAAGAGCTCTGCGGCGGCGACAAACCACGTTAAAGAGCACGTTCCGTGTGACGTAACGGCTCGCTTCTAAGTGTGCGCCAGTCGCATTGGAAACAACTTGTGGCGTATTTCACGTCGAGAAACTAGTCCCGTGTACGGCATCAGACGATTTGTGGAGTGCAGATACGGGCGTAGAAGAATATGACTGTCGCGAGAAGACCGCTTGAAATACCCGCTGCTGCCTGGCACGATCACGCTAACGACGTGCGGCTGGCCAATGGCAGGACCTCGGTCACGGCTGCAGGCACCGCGTTACTGCCGCCTTCTGAGCCGCCGGCCGCTGGACCCGGGCCCAATTACGACGGGCATTCAGCGCGCGCGCGAGGGAGAGGGAAGAGGGGAGATAGAGATAGAGAGAGAGAGAGAGAGAGAGAGAGAGAGAGAGAGAGGGCGCCGGCCCCGTCCGTCAGCGGCCATCGGCTGAAAGGTCACGCGCATGCACACACGCGCACAAGCAAACTCACGCACACACAGGTACAGAGGAGCGCTCAGGCGGCGCATTTCGTCTTTCTGGCCGCGCGAGCGACGCCCGCCCCAAATTGAAAGCCACATTGTCGTCAAACGGACACGCCCAACTGCCCACCAATAGGCGGTGGTGGGACGCCTCCGAAGTTGGGCGGCGCCGCGCTAATTTCGGGATGGGTGGGCAGAAAGCTCCAACCCCTCCACCCTCCCTTCTCCCCCTTCCACCCCACCCCCCGCCCCCTCACCAACAGCGCGGAGTTCTCAACAACAAAACTCGTGTTCCATGGCGGCGGCGGCGGCGGCGGCAGCGGCGTCCTCTGCGAAAAACAGTTCCCAGTCGCTGCCCGCCGCCCTCTTCATTAGCAAACTCGATAACTAGTTCCACACAAGTTAAATCCGAGCCATCGGATGGCCCTCTACCCGCATTTAGAAACGCAAATAATTTAAAACTCATTAACATAATAAAGCGCGTGTTAAAAGGTTTTAAATTATGCATGAGTTACCAAATATTCGACTGTTGTAGGAGGGGGCGGGGGGGGGGGGGGAGAGAGTGGAAGTAAAATAGCGCAGCGCAAAAACGGATCGCGCGACTGAAGCCGACCGGCCGGCCGTCTGCGCTGGCAGCAGGTACAGCCGCGGCTCGACCGGGCGGAAGGCGCATCTGCAGCGAGCGTCACCGCCACGCGACCGTGTGTGTCCCGTCGGCGGCCGTATAACCGGCACCGGGGATTTATGATATGATTAAACCCGGTGTAAATCGCCGTCCCATTCAAAACAGGCAGACAGGAGCACGGCTTACGGAAATAGAGGGGCTGTTGTGTACGGGGAATTATTACTGTCGGCTGGGGGAGACGTGCCGCATGAAGGGTCCGAAATTGTCTAATAAATCTGTGTGCGGGAGCGGTAGGGGGCAGCCAATATGATCCCGCGAGCGGAACGTAACGGCCACGCATACACATACAAAATCTTCTTTACCGTTCATAGTAACAATCCCCTCCGTGCGTGTAATACTATTGTCACGTAATAAAAGGTACCTCGACAGTGAAATTTACAAGGAGATAACAAGCGTGTGATTTGTAACACAGTGTGGCCGTTTCTCGCATCACATCAGCTTCTAATCTCATTATTATGAGACTGACGACTAAAGGCATGCCCGTATTTAAATATTTTACACTACTGTTGTCCAACTTAAAGGAGGCAGCACTTGATCGTAGGAATGGGAAAACCCTCCGGTTAAAATTGATATCGGTATTTCTGTTTTTATTAACCGATATTTTTCGATATTTGTTTGGTTTCGATTTTAACAGTTTTTTTTAATTTTTTGCTATTAATCGAATTAAAAGCCTGCCAATGCTGCAGCTGCAGACGTAACTTTTTTATTTTTTAAATATTTTTTTAAGAGTTATGTTTATTCGTAAAATTACCATTGCTTTGCAATATTGATTCTTATAGAAACTGGGAATATCGACCAGCACTATTTCAACAACAACATCTATAGCTAGAAACTAGCAACAAACACATGGCATAAGAATCGGTACAGCATTGCAGCGACAACAATGTACCTGCTGCCGTGTGGCATGGCCTGTTAGACGGTACGCCTGCACCCCCACCTGGTCTAAACGGCAGTTTCTCGCTGTCGTCCTCAGATATAAATTCTATTACAAAATAGTGGCATCCCAAGTTTGGAAGTAGTTCACGAAGTGCGGTAGCAATGAAGTAAAATGTATCTATAAAACAAACTTGCGACATCATGTAAGGAGAAAACATCCACATTGTACCTTGGAAGATGCGGTAAATTTCATTGATATACCTATAATTTTATTGACATGAGACAAGCCTGGAATAATAACCGAGCTACTAAATTTGTGGCTTACCGGCCGGCCGCTGTGACCGAGCGGTTCTAGGCGCTTCAGTCCGGAACCGCGCTACTGCTGCGGTCGCAGGTTCGAATCCTGCCTCGGGCATGGATGTGTGTGGTGTCCTTAGGTTAAGTTAGGTTTAATTAGCTCTACGTCTAGGGGACTGATGACCTCAGATGTTAAGTCCCATAGTGCTTAGAGCTATTTGAACCATTTTTGTGGCTTACCGAATTAACAGTTAGGTTATAAGACAAGTACAGACATAGACCTGAATCGAGTTCGAATATATTTGCAGGAGGTGCTACACCACAGCTATTACGTATTTTAAAAATGTCATATTATCGCCTTGAGCTGCTGGTAAAATGTTTATTTACACAATCAGGTTCAATCGTCTGATCATCATTAGGTTCCAATACACCAAATAAAATAATACACATGTAACATTACAGGCTGAAACTGGGACGAATCTGTTCACTGATATAAATATAAACACCACACACATAATGCAATGCCACGTACTCACATAAAAGTAATCACAGCATCATGTTGGGTGAAATATGTAAACATATCTATAAAAACTGTGGTAGGTAGTGTACTCATTCACATTAAAATTTTAACTTGCGTTCCCGCTGTGAACAGATCCATATCACATAGAGCCGACTGCACAGCTGATCATTATTTACTGGCAGAACCAAAGATGAACAATAGAGATCTACATACATCAATAGTGAATACTACTTGACAATTAATACGCTTTGTGTCGTTTGCTATGATAAGTACATGTTACAGAAACAACAGGTGTTCTGTATGTTGCATTTAATAGCAACATAAGCTTGTTAAAGTCTCAGTTGTGACGACAGAATACTAGATGCATTGAAGTAATGGCTTACATGTACTCATAGGCACTAGAGATCGATTTATAGGATGAGACATGTGGTCTGTATTCTGCATGGTTCTGAAGGATAAACACTAAATGTGCCAACCACAAGGAAGATCGTAGCCTTTGAAATGTGGTTTTACGGCAGAGTACTTAAAATACCACAGGCAGCAAAAATAACTAACAAATAAGAATTGCAAAGAATAAACAAACAGCGAGAAATATTAACAACTCTTAAAAGAAAAAAACTGCAAACCTAGGAAGTATCGTACGAAAAACAAATCTACTTCTAAAGTTGATAATAGAAGGGAAGATCGAGGGTAAAAGAAGCAAAGGACGAAGAAAAATATCTTGGATGTATAATGTAAAGCAGTGAACAGAATTACAAAGTGCACACCAACTATGACATACTACGGGTAATACAATAACTATTCGTCGTGTGGGTGCTAACATCCATTAATGGATAGGCAGAAGAAGAAGAAGATGTACTACATTTAAGGTAATATTTGTGGTGCAAGCCCTTGACCAGGATATCTTTCTGTTCGCCGAGCCCCTGATACCGACCGCCCCCGTACCCTCGGGAAAAATCCCCGGTACCTGCCAGATGACTGAATGGATATGGCGCCGTTTTTCACCCCTATCCGTGCTTGAGCCAGGACTTTCCCCGGTAGACCACCACGGCCACACTACTTCCAGGACATACAGTAATTATGGACACATGGTTTATACCACTCTAAGCTGTTAATGTCCGCGAGAACAGCACAGTAATGTCGAAACTAATTACAGAATAAAGAGTGATTTAATATTAGCCTGATGGCGGTAAAAGGTGTCTTTCATGGAATATTTCTAAAAGCTTTGCACACAACATAACGAATATTTAATACACATGTATACGCAGTTGTTAGAACTCTTCAGGTTTTGGAACGGGAACTGGTTGTTGGTTATATCGTTTTGCCGTTAATTTCCCTTCACAGCTCATGCTCAGATAGACGACTACCAACTTCAATATATTTTGTTGTTTGCAGAAACAAAACAGTCAGTTCTTCTTCCATTTTCACTATCTTTCCACAGTTTGGTAAACTTATAAAGACACCATGGGGACAGAAATGCTGTACCGTCAGTGCAAATCTTACAGTTCTGATTGTGTAACGGACCGAAATTCGTCGTCATTATAATCTCCGTTTTACTGCCGCATCTGCCCAGCTCATTGTTAATTACGAGCAGTTGTCTTTACGGTACAATCCAAATAAAGATGTATTTATAAGAAAGAAATTAAATATCGTAACGCGTGAGGCACACTAATTAGTTGCTGTAGCACAGAGAATGCAACATGGATTCCGCTGGGAAGTACGGGAAATCTGTTCGCGGAAGTAAGAAACAAGAGCACGAAAGGGAAAGAAATAATGTTTAGACAGCGCTGTTACAAGAATAAATAGTAAGCGCGTACACATTGTGGACTGTTGATTGTCTTAGAGATTTGTTTGAGGCTTGTTCTCCATTACGGTCTCGGTAAAAAGCTGGCAAAATGGAGTCTGACCTCTAGATTAATCAAAAGAGAAAAAATATATTTTACTTAGTTAAAAGACTCTTTTTAAATATGGACGATTGTAGTCTGTCTGTTCAAATAGTGTGCAGAACATTTTTTTAATACAAATATTTGAAATATCGGATTTCTTGGACTGGCCGTTTGCCGAAGTATGTGTGTACAGTAAATATTCCTTTTATAAACTGAAACGTCTGTTTCTTGTCACAGTACAATGTTTAATAATTATACACGTCTGATCTTTTGCAGTAAACGTATGCCCAGCGCTTTTTCTGGAACTCTCAAAACCAAATAAAATAAAAACAACGCAACACGAAGGAATTATTCGAATGGGACGGAAATCGGCAAATGTGATGTACATGTACAGGCAGACAAATAATTATAATTTCAAGACATTCAATGATTCATTCAAGAGAAAGAGCTTCATAAATTGAGCAAGCCAATAATGCATTGGTCCACCTCTGACACTTATACAACAAATTTTTCGGCTTGTCATTGATTGACTGAGTTGTTACATGTCGTCCTGAGGGATATAGTGCCAAATTATGTCCAATTGGTACGTTAGATCCGCAAAATCCCGAGATGGTTGGATGGCCCTGCCCATAGCTCTAAAAACATTCTCAGTTGGAAAGAGTACGACGACGTTTTAGGCCGAGGCAGAGTTTAGTAAGCAGAAGACAAACAGTAGAAACATTCGCCGTTGTGCGGTGGGAGTAATCTCGCTTAATGTAAGCCCAGGAAGGCTTTCCATAAAGGCAACAACACGGCCTACAATATCGTGGAGTACCGCTGTGCTGTAAGAGCGCCGCTGATGACGACTAAACGGGCACTGCTATACAGAGATATCGCGACAAGGCCATCTTTTCTGGTTGCTGGGCCGTATGGCGGGCAACAGTCAGGATGGTATACCACTGCTGTCTTGGGGGGGTCTCCAGGCAGGTCTTCGGCCTGGAATCTCACTGACTGGAGTAGAATTGTCTTCAGTGGTGAGTCCCACTTCGAACTGAGCCTCGGCGACTAGCGAAGACCTTTCTGGAGCCGAACCGGAAAACAGTGGGTTTCTAACCTGACTGGCGCCTGCCATACGGCCCGACAGTCAGGAGTCACGGTTAGAGTGCCATTTGTATTTGTTTTCGTAGCAGAACCCCTTTGTTTGTCATCCGCGGCATCCTAGCAGCACAGCGGTACGTCGGCGATAATCCACGCACCGTTTTGTTGTTCTACATAGCAAGCCATCCTGGGCTTACATTTCAGCAAGATAACGCCCACCCACACGCGGCGACACTTTCTAATGCTTGTCTTCGATTTTTGCAAACCCTACCTTAGCCAGCAAAGTCGACCGACGTCTCACCAATTGAGAACGGTTGGAGCATTATGCGCTGGGCACTCCAACCAACTGGGGATTCTGACGATGTAACGCGCCAACTGGACAGAATCTGTCACGATATCCCTCAGGAGGACATCCAACAACGCCAAACACAATGACTGCTTGCAGAGGTGGGCCAACGCGTTATTGACTTGCTCAATTTGAGAAGCGCTTTCTCTTGAATAAAGGATAAAATTTTTCCGAAATTATATTTTTTTTGTTTGTCTGTAAATGTAAATCACATCTACAGAATTCCGTCCCATCCGTTCAGATAATTCCCAAGTGGTGCGTCTTTTTTTCAGAGTGCACACCTTTTCATTTTTTCGCGTGATACAGGGGGTAGCCATAAACTTCAACTATTAATCGATTAGTGTTTTATTGGTTTGGAGGTACACGTCTGCACACTTTGTTCACATCCAAATCTCCGCACCACAGTACTGTAGCACGCCGGTAGAGGATCTGTTATTAGTTCCCTGCGCGCTGCGTGGCTCTTTAATGGATACAGGAGCGAGGAACAGACGCCGTTCATAAAGAGAGAATTCAGGGATTAATTTATTCTACATCTAATATCAAACAGTAGAAATAATACACAATTTTGCTGCTGTATTTGCAAAAAAATGGTTCAAATGGCTCTGAGCACTATGGGACTTAACATCTGAGGTCATCAGTCCCCTAGAACTTAGAACTACTTAAACCTAACTAACCTAAGGACATCACACACATCCATGCCCGAGGCAGGATTCGAACCTGCGACCGTAGAGGTCGCGCGGTTCCAGACTGTAGCGTCTAGAACCGCTCGGCCACAGCGGCCGACACTGTATTTGCAGCGTCAGTTGCTACCAGTAGATATGAGTGTAGAAATCTACACAGATACAAAAGATGTATGAATCTGTCACTCTTCAATCGTCTACAAAGTTCATTCGGATGACGTCAAGACTGACCACTATGAAAGTCCGTAAATGTCATTAAATTGCCAACCACACAAAAATGGGCTCAGCGCATGAATGTTGGAACGTAAATGCACCTGCCTCTCGAACTCCGGAGAGATGCTTTGTAACTCATTGGCAGCGGCGTAATCGTTCGTGGCAGTGCTCTCGTTCTACAGTGGCGACTGTAGGGAACGCGGCGGCATAACTACCGTATTTCCAAGTAGGGCGATATCGCAGGTCCCAAAACAAAATGGGCATCCCATTGATAAAGCGGAGCGTTGTTCGACATTTCGTTTCTTGCATTTGAAACAGAACACGCTTACTTGGTGGAACTATACACCAACAATGCATCATTACACTAACAGTGATCAGGTGACACAGACACAGTATGGTGAAACACGTTTAAATGAAGAAGAACGAACTGAAAGTGCATGTATCTGTGTGGGAACGGGAATAGGAAGACAAGCGGAGGACCTCGTGCTCCAAGACCGCTGTATCACAATCATAGTGACAGTGGTAAAAACGAAAATCAGCGATGGATCAGTTATAATGTTTTTGAACATTAAAAAGAATGCCGACCATTGTGTTCTTCGGCTGCTCACTGCCATTCGAAAAATTCAAAGAACCGGGGCGTCAGGGGCTATGTTACTGTTGTTTCGAGCCAATCCAGTCGCCTTTTCACCATGCACCATTTGTAGATGTATCATTGCAACCCGGAGACAGAGGAACAAAGCAAGCATTGGAAACATGTTGATTCGCCATGCCAAAAAGAAGAAGATGCAACTACCATGGATGCTATGGGAACTGTCATTGTTCGGCGATAACAGATTACGCTCTTAAAGGCCAAACAGTTACAGAAGCATGCTACCGAAACCTCGCCACGATGTGGCGGTAGACGTCAAGCTTCATGGGAAGCTGTCCAAAGATACGGTTTTGCTGCACGACGACGCTTCAGCCTATTCTGCACGCGACACAGTGACACATACTGCTTCTCTGGGCTACCAAACTTAGTTTCACCCGTCCTGTTCTCCTGACGTGATAGCCAGCGACTTCTTCGCCTTCCCTTGGATAAAGAAACCATAGCGCGGCAGACATTTCCAGCGTGACGATGCAGTAATTTTCGAGGTGGAACGTTTAGTGGAAATCCAAAATGCGTACTTCTAAAACTAAGTTCTCCGCCAAGTCATCAATGATTGGTGGGAAAAACAGGCATGGCATTGAAGGGTGAATATGTAGAGAAGGACTGACACCACTACCATGTTTCATGGTCCCAGCCTGATTTTTCCGAAGTGGTAGTTAAAACTTGATGACTATTCCCATCGCGCTTATAAATTTTAAAAATTTCACAATAATTCTTATTAGAGAAACCAAATGTTACATACATCTGCATCTGTATTCACACACTTAATCGGCAAGCCACCGTTCGGTGGGTGGCGGAGAATTATTGACAGCTTTGGATGACCGAAACATGAACCTTCGCGGGAACCAACAGAAGATACAAGCAAATCGGTGGCATTCCTACCTTTTGCGAGGAGAATATCTTCAAAAATAGGAAGAAATTTAAAGAAACTTGATATTAAAAATGTATTCCTTCCGCCAGCTAAGGCCAGAGCTCTGCTGCACTCAGTGAATTGAGTTTGAGAAAACCCGGGGCTACAAGATTCCCTGCCATTGTGCGAGAGCCTATATTGGACAAACGATTCGTACAAAAGCCTGTGGCGAAGATTCTCCACACAACGATCGTTCTACGATGAGACACGAGTGTTCGCTCCTGCGTCGCGGTACTGGGGCTGTGTAGTGATATACGGCATTGAAATCCGGCTATCTGACAATATTATAAACTGATACAAGGGGTATTCTTTAAGTAAGAGCTGGAATCTTGCTCTGTTTGACATTAAGAAACAACGGTCCGTCTTTTGGGCATCAAAAGATGTCAATAGTATTCGATATCGATTTATCTCACTAGGGGTAAGATAGATACCGCCTACAGGAAAATTAAAGAGACCTTTGGAGATAAGAGAACGACTTGTATGAATATCAAGAGCTCAGATGGAAACCCAGTTCTAAGCAAAGAAGGGAAAGCAGAAAGGTGGAAGGAGTATATAGAGGGTCTATACAAGGGCGATGTACTTGAGGACAATATTATGGAAATGGAAGAGGATGTAGATGAAGATGAAATGGGAGATACGATACTGCGTGAAGAGTTTGACAGAGCACTGAAAGACCTGAGTCGAAACAAGGCCCCCGGAGTAGACAATATTCCATTGGAACTACTGACGGCCGTGGGAGAGCCAGTCCTGACAAAACTCTACCATCTGGTGAGCAAGATGTATGAAACAGGCGAAATACCCTCAGACTTCAAGAAGAATATAATAATTCCAGTCCCAAAGAAAGCAGGTGTTGACAGATGTGAAAATTACCGAACTATCAGCTTAATAAGTCACAGCTGCAAAATACTAACACGAATTCTTTACAGACGAATGGAAAAACTAGTAGAAGCCAACCTCGGGGAAGATCAGTTTGGATTCCGTAGAAACACTGGAACACGTGAGGCAATACTGACCTTACGACTTATCTTAGAAGAAAGATTAAGGAAAGGCAAACCTACGTTTCTAGCATTTGTAGACTTAGAGAAAGCTTTTGACAATGTTGACTGGAATACTCTCTTTCAAATTCTAAAGGTGGCAGGGGTAAAATACAGGGAGCGAAAGGCTATTTACAATTTGTACAGAAACCAGATGGCAGTTATAAGAGTCGAGGGACATGAAAGGGAAGCAGTGGTTGGGAAGGGAGTAAGACAGGGTTGTAGCCTGTCCCCGATGTTGTTCAATCTGTATATTGAGCAAGCAGTAAAGGAAACAAAAGAAAAATTCGGAGTAGGTATTAAAATTCATGGAGAAGAAATAAAAACTTTGAGGTTCGCCGATGACATTGTAATTCTGTCAGAGGCAGCAAAGGACTTGGAAGAGCAGTTGAATGAAATGGACAGTGTCTTGAAAGGAGGATATAAGATGAACATCAACAAAAGCAAAACAAGGATAATGGAATGTAGTCTAATTAAGTCGGGTGATGCTGAGGGAATTAGATTAGGAAATGAGGCACTTAAAGTAGTAAAGGAGTTTTGCTATTTGGGGAGCAAAATAACTGATGATGGTAGAAGTAGAGAGGATATAAAATGTAGGCTGGCAATGGCAAGGAAAGCGTTTCTGAAGAAGAGAAATTTGTTAACATCCAGTATTGATTTAAGTGTCAGGAAGTCATTTCTGAAAGTATTCGTATGGAGTGTAGCCATGTATGGAAGTGAAACATGGACGATAAATAGTTTGGACAAGAAGAGAATAGAAGCTTTCGAAATGTGGTGCTACAGAAGAATGCTGAAGATTAGATGGGTAGATCACATAACTAATGAGGAAGTATTGAATAGGATTGGGGAGAAGAGAAGTTTGTGGCACAACTTGACCAGAAGAAGGGATCGGTTGGTAGGACATGTTCTGAGGCATCAAGGGATCACCAATTTAGTATTGGAGGGCAGCGTGGAGGGTAAAAATCGTAGGGGGAGACCAAGAGATGAATACACTAAGCAGATTCAGAAGGATGTAGGTTGCAGTAGGTACTGGGAGATGAAAAAGCTTGCACAGGATAGAGTAGCATGGAGAGCTGCATCAAACCAGTCTCAGGACTGAAGACCACAACAACAACAACAACATCGATTTATCGTTTCCGCGAGCTTTCACCACCAGTGCACTGTTTGCCTTGCGCTAGAGGGCAGTTACGTTCGAGCGGTGGACCCACGGTCGGTGTAAAAAGGAGCCACCGCGGCGTGTTTGATTTCAGTTCCGTCGAGTTAGCGCGACGGCCTACTCACCTGATGATGCTGGCAAGGTGGACCGCCGAAATATTGTGTCCAGATGACAATATGTTCCGGCTGGAGGAGACCCGATATGAATACAAGCGAGCACTTCGCTACTGGAGTTCCATTCTTATTGGAAAGGAACTGACCTTTTGGTGAAGTGGTCAGACGACGGCGGAGGTATCACAACGATCGACCGCGGAATGAGTAGTCGCCGTGTCCCGGCCTTGGATTACGGCGGATCAAAGTAATCCTGGGCGTTCGTTATCGCCCCAGCAGACCGCGTGGTCCCCGCAGCCAGGCCGCAGGCCGCTAAGACCGCTGGACGAGCCAGCTGCGGCCCGGCGTGCATTAACAAACCAAATCGACGTCGCGTGAGGACGCATGGTAATCGGGCGCGCAGCAGACCGCGACTGGAGGCGGGGCGAGGCGCGGTCCGCTCGTACTGTGCTGTGCACCGCCGGTGTGGGTGCGTCCCGGAAACAGATGCATCAGTTATGACCGCTCCGACGTCCCCGTCGCTGCGTCAGCAATTAATTAGCCGCCGGGATACGACCTGCGCCGTGGCGCAGCGCAGTAATCTGCGGGCAGCCGGCGGCAGCGGCCGCGGTTTGCAGTCACCGAGCCCTGCCCTGCAGTCTGGAGGACGGGCCACCGCAGCACGGTGTTAAAACCCTGGGCAATGTTAAGAACAGTCAACAATAAACCTCAACCCGCAAAACTGTAAACAAGTGGATTAAAGACTTCGCGGATATTGTTGCGCCTCCGTCAGCAGAACAACAAACGTGATAGTTCGGAAACAGCATTCACGAAGACTCACACGTATCTAATGAATCATTTACAAAATCTTTTTTGAATGATCCTGCTGCCATTTTCCCGTAATAATTTTTATTTTATTGGTACACGATCCAGATTTCGTCTTGACGTCGTTTTCAAGTGCAACGTAAGTATAAATCATAAAAAGAAGAAATGGGGCAATCATAAAAAACAGGCTATAAATACCACAGTTCCTTACCTAATTTATAGGTCAAAAGACATGAGAGTGGTATGAAATACATGTCCTTGTCACAAAGGATATCTGGTTACGTAGGCCGGATCTGTCATTACTAAAAGTGAGAAAATCTCTAAACCTCCTAAATATATCACAGAATTTCATTTCTGAACCCTACAGCACAGCTGTGATATGAAACAGCTAAACTACAAACAGGTGTGCGCCACAATATTATGTCTGAGCAACAGATGACGTAGACACAGATGTAACGATCTTCCAAAGATCACCCGAAAGACATCACAGTCTGCACATTGCAATCTGTGGCGTGTTAGGGAACGAGATATTTGAACTGTTTAGTTTGCTTGATAATTATATTATCTCTTCGTACACTGGTACCTAAGAGTGTTTACAGTATACGACTCGAGGTCCTATATTAATGTTCACACGTAAATATCGTGAAGTGTCTTGTCGTTACATGTTTGTAACAAACATGGAATTTCAGTATAGGGTTTTTAAATTACCGCTATCAGTCACAAACTTAATGCTGCCGACTATGAGACAGAAATGAACACTATCAAATACAAGGCAAATAATAATGGCTATCACGAGCATGAAATAGACGCACTATCACAACGCACAACTAAAAATTACAACAAACAACATGACACAGCTTCCCCACACAACATCCAAAAACCCAAGTACATAACGTTACCATATTTAGGAGTCATATCACACAAAATAGCCAAGCTGTTTAAAAAAACAGACATCAGGATCACCTTTGCCACCAACAACTTGAAAAAGAAACTGATACATGACATCTCACATCCCACAGAGAAACTTAACAAAGCAGGAATTTATAAAATTACATACTGTCATTACAACAAATATTACATTGGCCAAGCGGGAAGAAATTTTAAAACCCGCTTTAAAGAACACATTGACTGTTTCAGACTTGGCAAACCGAATAAATCAGCTATAGCGAAACATATAAATGAAACAGGACAAAGTGTTACAATAGATAACGATCTCAAAGTAGTACATAATTTGGAAAAGAGATGGAAAATGAACATCTTGGAAGAAATGGAAATACTCATCCATGGCCACATGGGGAATGACGAGATCCTGAATGAAATGACAGACTTCAAAAATTCACATTTCTTTTCCAATTTCACCACAGTACTCTTAGAATAAAAGATACATAACATGACAGTCGTTCGACTCTAGCCCCAGCTGTAGCTTAGAAATATGTAAAATAAATAGTTTATGTCATGTCTTTGAGAAGGCAAATCTCTTCTATAAAAATCAACATGGATTACACGAACAGAGACCCTGCGAAACTCAACTCGATCTGTTTCTACATGATATAAACAGCGCCGTAGACAATGGCGCACAGGTTGATGCCGACTTCCTTGACTTCAGGAAGGCGTTTGAGACCGTGACACCGTGAAAAAAAAAAAAAAAAAAAAAAAGCGAGCTTATCGAGCATCGGAGCAGATTTTCTACTGGATTCAAGCCTTCCTTGCGGACAGAACTCAACACTTCGCTCTTAACGCAAAAAAAAATCGACAGATGTAAAGGTAATTTCCGGTGTGCCTCAAGGGTGTGATAGGACCGTTACTGTTTACAAGTATATAAATGGTCTAGTAGAAAGTATCAGGTGCTCTCTAAGGTTGTTCGCAGATGATGCGGTTGTCTATAACAAAGCAGCAACGCCAGAAGAAAATAACGATTTACCGAATGACGTCCAGCGAATTGATGAATGGTGCAGCATCTGGCAGTTCACCCTGAACGCAAATAATTGCAACATATTGCGCATACATATGAAAAGAAATCCATTATTGTATAGCTACACTACTGATGACAAACCACTGGAAACAGTGGCAGCCGCAAAATATTTAGGAGTAACTATCCGGAGAGACCGCAAGTGTAATTACCATATAAAGCAAATTGTAAGAAAAGCAGAAGCCAGACTCAGATTCATCTTAAGGAAATGTATCTCATCCACGAAGGAAGTGGCTTATAAGGCGCTTGTTTGACCCATTCGTGAGTGCTGTTCATCTAACTGGGATCCAACGGAGGGCGGCACGTTTCGTCACGGGAGCCGTGCGGAGATGCTCAACAAACTCCATTGGCGTTGTGCATCGCAGAGGGATTTACTATTGAACTTTAGAGAGACCACTTTCCTGGAAGAGTCGGACAATATATTATTTCCCCCTACACACGTCTCGCGTAACGATCATGAGGAGAAAATTCGAAAAATTAGAGCCAATACATAGGCTTAACGACAACCATTCTTTCCACGCGCCATTCGCTAGTGGAACAGAGTTGGAGGGCTCAGTTAGTGGCACAAAACGTACCCTCCACTACACAGTATTACGTGGCTTGAGAAGTATGTTGTAGGTGTAGACTTACATGTGGGAAGACGACACTCTTTTGGTGGATATCTATCGAGGAAGTTTACAGAAAAAGCATGTGACGTTGGCTGCAGAACCAACGTAGATTTCGCGTAAGGACCATGAAGACAAGATAAGAAAAATTAGGGCTCGTATGGAGACACACAGACTGTCGTTTTTCCCTCGGTCTATTTGCAACTGAAACGGGGAAGAAAATGGTTAGTAGTGGTAAAGTGTGCCCTCCGCCACGGCAGCTTGCTGAGTTTGTGTGTAGATGCAGATGTAGACTGTTCGTCGTCACGTGTTTCTGAGCATTAACTGTGAATTTGCACTGTGAGAAAATTCATTAAAGTCGTTCGTCTCGGTCGCTGTGAAGGAGCAGATCACTACACACGTGTTCTTGAGGTTCTCCGGGAATTGTCGTCTAGGAGCTTGACACAAAATAAAAGAGACTGCTCCTGAAAACTCGTGTTGGTGCCAAACCTTAAAAGTTTTTCCCATCTGAGTCTATACAAATATGAATTTGTACCTCCACTGCTGAAAACATGCCGTTTTCTGTGAGGATAAACACGAGCCCCGCTTTTGTTCTGTCTGGCGAAGCCCAAGTACACGACTGTAGCAAACTGTTTATACGCTGCCACTTATTTGATTGATTCTATAACAGCGTAATAACAGAGTTGTGCGTCGAAAAACATTCGTCTACTAATAAGACACGATAAATAGTTTGGTGCTTGTTAGAACAACTACTTTCACTCGGCGTGACGCTTCAGCTTTTGTTCATAATTTGATACAATGCCCGAGTGAAACTCACCACACGTTTACAGTTACAAATTTCACTGCATTAACTCGCTTTTCCACCGCTTATTGTAGTTCGTTTTTATTGTCATGAGATGTTTTGATAGAAGAGATTTTAATTTTTTTCTTTGTTGTAACTTACGTCAGTCGTGTGATTTTGTAAATTCGTCCTATGCCTTTAGTCCAACATCTATTGTACCTTGCCGATATTTTAATGAGGCGTTTGTGCCATCCGTTAACCAGTGAAGTAGCACTTATTTCTTAAGCAGAATACCTTGGTGAAAAAATTCACTTTTAAGTATGCTGACTTTCGGTAATTTGTGGTCGGGAGATACATCAAGGCCAGACAGACAGTAAAATAGTCCTGATTTGAGAGGTTCAGTAGTTTCTGCCTGATTTGTCTCCATAATTTTGAACGAAAAGTTCGAATTCTGTATGTAATAATCATATCTGCTTTAATCATGGCGCTAGCCCTGGACTCTTCCCCTACGTCATACAAGTCTTTTTAAGTACACACCCTTCATTGTGTACAGTGAAACTAGATGTCAATGTTTATGACGTTGCGTACAGGAGAGCCAAAGCAGAAAGGTGGGACATTGTGCTGCAAGTTATCTTACGTAGACGTTTCCTCTTCAGCAGCTACGTCACAGCGGTCCATGACACAGCTAATAAATACATGATAATGGTACACAGTATTCACAGTTCGAAGAGGAAAATCTTAGGCTTATGAAAGCTAGTGTGGAAAACACCACCGTAGAGGCGAGAAACTCCCCCTCCCGAGTCAAATGGTATCCCACTTCTCATTTATGTTACTATACATGGTGGTCCACTGATCGTGATCGGGCCAAATATCTCAAGAAATAAGCGTCAAACGAAAAAACTACAAAGAACGAAACTTGTCTAGCTTGGAGGGGGAAACCAGATGGTGCTTTGGTTGGCCCGCTAGATGGCACTGCCACAGGTCAAACGGATATCACCTGCGTCTTTTTAAAACAGGAACTCCCATTTTTTATTACATATTTGCGTAGTACGTAAGAAAATATGAATGTTTTAGTTGGACCACTTTTTTCGCTTTGTGATAGATTGCTCTGTAATAGTCACAAACATATGACTCACAGTTTTGGACGAACAGTTGGTAACAGGTAGGTTTTTAAATTGAAATACGGAACGTAGGTACGTTTGAACATTTTATTTCGGTTGTTCCAATGTGATATATGTATCTTTGTGAACTTATCATTTCTGAGAACGCATGCTGTTACAGCGTGATTACCTGTAAATACCACATTAATGCAATAAATGCTCAAAATGATGTCCGTCAACCTCATTGCATTTGGCAATACGTGTAACGACATTCCTCTCAACAGCGAGTAATCCGCGTTCCGTAATGTTCGCACATGCACTGACAATGCGCTGACGCATGTTGTCAGGCGTTGTCGATGGATCACGATGGCAAATATCCTTCAACTTTTCCCACAGAAAGAAATCCTGGGACGTCCGATCCGGTGAACGTGCGGGCCATGAAATATGCTATTCAATACCGCTTCAACCGCACGTGAGCTATGTGCCGTACATCCATCCTGTTGCAAGTACATTGCCATTCTGTCATGCAGTGAAACATCCTGTAGTAACATCGGTAGAACATTACGTAGGAAATCAGCATATATTGCACCATTTAGATTGCCATCGATAAAATGGAGGCCAATTATCCTTCCTCCCATAATGCTACACCATACATTAACCCGCCAAGGTCGCTGATGTTCCACTTGTCACAGCCATCGTGGATTTTCCGTTGCCAAACAGTGCATATTGTGCCGGTTTACGTTACCGCTGTTGGTGAATGACGCTTCGTCGCTAAATAGAACGCGTGCAAAAAATCTGTCATCGTTCTGTAATTTCTCTTGTGCCCAGTGGCAGAACTGTACACGACGTTCAAAGTCGTCGCCATGCAATTCCTGGTGCATAGAAATATGGTAAGGGTGCAATCGATGTTGATGTAGCATTCTCAACACCGACGTTTTTGAGATTCCCGATTCTCGCGCAGTTTGTCTGCTACTGATGTGCGGATTAGCCGCGACAGCAACTAAAACACCTACTTGGGCATCATCATTTGTTGCAGGTCGTGGTTGACATTTCACATGTGGCTGAACACTTCTTGTTTCCTTAAATAACGTAACTATCCGGCGAACGGTCCGGACACTTGGGTGATGTCGTCCAGGATACCGAGCAGCATACATAGCACACGCCCGTTGGGCATTTTGATCACAATAGCCATACATCAACACGATATCGACGTTTTCCGCAATTGGTATATGGTCCATTTCAACACGGGTAATCTATCACGAAGCAAATACCATCCGCAGTGGCGGAATGTTACGTGATACCACGTACTTATACGTTTGTGACTATTACAGCGCCATCTATCACAAAGGGAAAAAAGTGGTCCAACTAAAACATTCGTATTTCTTTACGTACTACACGAATAAGTAATAAAAAATGAGGGTTCCTATTGAAAAAAACGCAGTCGATATTTGTTTGACCTATGGCAGCGCCATCTAGCGGGCCAACCATAGCGCCATCTGGTTTCCCCCTTCAAGCTAGACGTGTTTCGTTCTTTGTAGTTTTTCGTTTGATGCTTATTTCGTGAGATATTTGCCACGGTCACTATCAATGGACCACCCTGTATATCTTAAATTCCATGCGTATCATACTGAGGAAATTGCCATTAGAGATACAGTTGTGTGCGCACTTATCGGAATAATGTATCCTCTATTTTGAATCACAAACATTAAGAAAGTGCGTATTTGTGATTAAGAAATCGACAGAAATATGAGTATGTATTTCTTTCTCTAAACCATATAACGTCGGAATATGAACCTGAAAATTTGCATCGGTCATCATATAGGCATCTCTGAGAGAAGGACGGAAAATACGCTACAAACAGAAGTGCGACGTCGGTTCTCTGACGTAGGGCAACCTGGAAGTTCTCCAGCGAACACGCGCAGTGTTGTCGCACAGGTCTGCGGGCGCCGTGGCGGGGGATGCGCTGTCTGCAGCAGGTAGTGGGGTGTTAGGGCGCCGGCTGAGCGCACCGAGAGGTCGCTGTCTTATCCAATATGCAGAAGGAAGCGCACGCGAATCAATTCGGTTTCGTTGCTACAGCCGAGCCGAGCCCGCGGGCGCGGCGCGGCGTAGCGGACCACGCATCCCGGCCCGCCTCGGCGGCTGCGGCAGCCAGACCGGGTTTTCTGGCCGCAAATGAAATCAGGGCCACAGACCGATATGCTCCACATATCTCGGGCGCAGGGGCACTCGAATATGTTCCGCAGCAGATCCCTCGGCTTCCTGTTGGCGGGGGATGGTCGCCTGCGCCGCGCAAACGCCGTGTTGCAGAAAGATCCCTCTTTAAACGAACAAACAAAACTGAAGTGTGCGCTGCTTATCTCAAGATGTTACAAGCATAATTTCTTCGATATGGGTCTTCATTAGCAATCTGAAGAATGAAAGTAAATTGCATGAGTAAAATACAATAATTCCATTTGAGAAGAGGCTGTGTTAGTCGTGTAGATGAAGTTATACACTACTGGCCATTAAAATTGCTACACCACAAAGATGACGTGCTACTGACGTGAAATTTAACCGACAGGTAGAAGATGCTGTAATATGCTTTTCAGAGCATTCACACAAGGTTGGCGCCGGTCAAGCGGCCGGTGAGCCTTAACTATATATATACTAAGATGGTATCTGTTCTTTCGGACATGTCCGCTTGACCATCTTCTTCTTCTGCGCGAATGCACAAACAGTGCCCGAACTCTTACGGGAATCGGCAACGCGCCGCGAGTAACGAGTATAATGGGCGGGGGCACTACGAATGTAGTGTGGGACAATACGTTGAGAATGTGGGTTTCGCGGGAGGCGTGTCAGAGATAAATCCCTGCAGTCGCACTATCCTCTGTGTCCTCGGTGGCTCAGATGAATAGAGCGTCTGCCATGTAAGCAGGAGATGCCGGGTTCGAGTCCCGGTCGGGGCACACATTTTCGGACATGTCCGAAAGAACAGATACCATCTTAGTATATAAAAGTATTGTTTCTCTGCATATCGCCGCCGCGAAATTGCCGACTGCTAGTGCCTGTGTATTTCGTTGAAACAGCTCATCACAGTGGCGACACCGCTCGTTTGAATATTTGTCTGTGTGAAAAGAACAAACACTCAAGTTCCCAACATAGATTATAATTCCATTCCAGCTTTTTGTTGGAATAAGACGAAGAGGAAGAGGAAATTGTGGTTAAGCTAATTAGATCTAGATAACCTATTCCAATCTCTTCCGTTCTGTATGGCTTGCGGACTCATTCCTGAAATCGTTAATCTTTGTGGCCATGCGGAGCAGGATCGAGTCGTTCATCTTCGTTATCTAGATTGTAGCAGAAATAAAATCCTACGTGCACAGTATGACCGGTAATCCCAAGAAGATGGCCGCCAAACCGCTCCTCCAGAGGTAAAGCCGCATCAGTGAGTTCCAGCGACAACTTGTCCGTTGCTTTGACTGGCAAAAGCAGTCAAGTAGTCACTGCCAGCCGTCACTGCTAGCCGCAGCGGCCGCCAGTTCCAATGACAAAGTATCTCAAAGGCAACTCGAACTGGCAACTCGACAGACGTGGGCTCACATCATCAAGCACTTTGTGGAAGCATGCTTGGCCGTCAATTACGTAGTTTTGGTCAGGCATACGGACTGTTCAAGTCGCTTTACGCATAAATGACTTTCATATGCGAAATATTTTGCCAGCGTAGCAACGTGCACATGCCTGAGGGTGTGTGCAGAATTGTACCGGCAAACAACAGTAGTGAAGCAATCTTTGTAGCTCGAATGATGCAAGCAAATCAATTCTGAGTTGCTGGAAAAGCTTATTCGGGCATATGTAAAACATCTTCAGGGTCATTAAATGAAAAACATACGCAAAGAGGGATGTTCCATGCGTTTCACTTCAAAATAAATACAAAACAAATGTCACAGACAGACAGGTCGTATTAAAAATATAAATTCTCCACTAATCAGTAACAGGAGGAAAAGATATGAAGTATTTATTGTGTTGGGTAGGAAGGTAGGAGAAGCGTAAGTTAACGCTCGCGTATTACAAATGTGCATAGATGTGTATTTGAGGTACCGTAGATTCTTTAACTAGCGAGGAATCGCATTATTGCTGTCAGTCTTCAGTAGGATGCTACAGTTTGTCCCACGATCACAATGCGCTTTTCAGTCAGTGTTACGAGTGATAAGAGATACAAACATGTTTGTCCATTCACCCTTAATTAGTAATACCCATGACGCGGATATATCTTCAATTCACAGAATAATTAAACGTGAAAATAAGTCTTTCGTTCCATTAACCAATCTTTACACTACAAATCACGTTTTCTGTTTCGCTTTGTTTTATCATTTCATAATGCAAAGCTTGCCTAAAGCAACAAACCATTGTCATCCGAGCTCTACATTTTTGTAGCATAAACTCATGCTTTTACACGCATGCTTCCTCTGTGTGGAAACGATGGGAATTTCATGGATGTTTGTCGATATTAGCTGAAGCATTCGATGTCTCCTCGGAAACCCACAGCCGAACTGCCACTTTCCAGCATAACCTGGGCCTCGGGCTACGCTACTGGTTCGTGTGTCACCGCAAGCTAAATTTCGAAAATTAATACAAAATAAAACGAAATATTGTCAGAGTGCTGTTCTCTTTATGTTTGGACACGTACGGCGTCATATCCTACATCATCTTGACGTTACGGGACAAAGCCCCATAGCTGGTATCGAAAGGTTCAGTTAAACCACTTCTGAAGTTACGTATGTGGCCATATTCAGCCAGCTGCCAGAAAATATTTGCGCGCTGGATCTGTCTGAAAATTGGAGGGAATCAAGAATCGCATTTATTAAGGGACGTAGCCTACCAGCTACAAAAATTTCCTCCGGTTCACGCAGATGTCGCTGCACGCTGTTGTACGAGATGTACGCTGGGGTTACGGAGCGCCAGACACGTTACTTCATTACTGTCGGCGACGGCGACGGCGTCCCACGCCTGCAAGGCGTCGTGGCGCGCCCAGGAATGCCTGAAGAATGCGAGTGTGCGCCGCCACAATGGGGACAGAACCGGTACAGCGCCCACGGCCTCCGTACCTGCGCTTGTTTCTGTACGGCACGCCCTGCGCTCTCCTCAAACTTTTGCCCTGTGAGCCGTGACCCGTGGCAGGTGTTTTTTGCGGCTGACTTCTTATGTGAGCGAAGTGAAGAAAATATCCCTACCTGGCACTGAGGTGATGTTGATACCAATGAAATTATTTTTTGATATGTTGGCACGATTTGCACAAAAATGTTACAAGGCTGGCGACATTGTTTCGTCAAAAGATTGTCCTGGCACATATACGTTTCCTTTCAGGTTGAAATTCCAAGTATCCCTTGAGTCAATTTTTGTTGCATGTGAAAGCAGCTACACTCGTTTGCATTGACTGAAACTGTTTCTGACGTCACATCATATACATGTGATCAAAAGCATCCGGACACCACCAGAAACATACGTTTTGCATATTAACTGCTTTGTGCTGCCCCCTATTACCAGGTACTCCATATCAGCGACCTCAGTAGTCATTAGACATCGTGAGATACCAGAAAGCGGCGCTCCGCGGAACTCACGGACTTCGAATGTGGTCAGGTGATTGGATGACACTTGTGTCATACGTCTGTATACGAGATTGCCACAATCCTAAATGTCCGTAGGTCCAGTGCTTGCGATATGATAGTGAAATGGAAATGTGAAGGGACACGTACATCACGAAAGCGTACACGCCGACCTCGTCTGTTGAATGACAGACACCACCGACGGTTGAAGAGGTTCGTAATGTGTAATAGGCAGACATCTATCGAGACCATCACACAGGAATTGCAAACTGCATCAGGATCCACTGCAAGTACTATGACAGTTAGTCGTGAGGTGAGAAAACTTGGATTTCATGTTCGAGCGGCTGCTCATCACGCTGGTAAATGTCAAACGACGCCTTGCTTGGTGTAAGGAGCGTAAACAATGGACGACTGAACAGTGGGAAAACGTTGTATGTAGTGACGAATCACGGTACACAATGTGGCGTTCCGATGGCAAGGTGTGGTGGGTATGGCGAACGCCCGATGAATGTTGTCTGCCTGCGTGTGTAGTGCCAATAGTAAAATTCGGAGGCGGTGGTGTTGTGGGGCGGTCGTGTGTTTCATGGAGGGGGCTTGCACCCCTTGTTGTTTTGAGTGGCGCTATCACATCACAGGCCTACATTGATGTTTTAAGTACCTTCTTGCTTCCCACCGTTGAAGAGCAATTCGGAGATGGCGATTTCATCTTTCAACACAATCGAGCACCTGTTCATAAAGCACGACCTGTGGCGAAGTGGTTACACGACAGTAACATTCCTGTAAAGGACTGGCCTGCACAGAGTCCTGACCTGAATCCTATAGGACACCTTTTGGATGTTTTGGAACGCCGACTTCGTGCCAGGCCTCACCGGCCGACATCGATACCTCTCCTCTGTGCAACACTCCGTGAAGAACGGGCTGCCATTCCCCAAGAAACCTTCCACCACCTGATTTAACGTATGCCTGCGAGAGTGGAAACTGTCATCAAGGCTAAGGGTGGGCGCCGGCCGCGGTGGTCTAGCGATTCTAGGCGCTCAGTCCGGAACCGCGCAACTGCTACGGTCGCAGGTTCGAATCCTGCCTCGGGCATGGATGTGTGTGATGTCCTTAAGTTAGTTAGGTTTAAGTAGTTCTAAGTTCTAGGGGACTGATGACCACAGATGTTAAGTCCCATAGTGCTCAGAGCCAGAGCTAAGGGTGGGCCACTACTATACTGAATTCTAGCATTACCGATGGAGGGTACCGCGAACTTGTAAGTCATTTTCGGCCAGGTATCCGGATACTTTTGTCATATTGTGTATTAGTAATTATTCAAATTTCACTCAGAATTTGTTATATACTTGTCATTAGTTACTTCAAAACTATATTTTGTTCAAAATCTAAAATAAAAATATTAATGTATATTAACAGTTTTCTAGCACTTGGTAGTATGAACAAGTGTGTAATTGTTATTCTAAGAAATTATTTCATCAATTACATGTGATAATTACCTAGATATGTTTTAACTTCCGTAATGAACTTCTGTAATTTGTACATACACAGCACTAGAAAACTATTTATTGAATCAATACTTTGCGTTTTCCATTTTGACTAACGCTGTAGTTTTAATTTACGTAATGATTTGGAAGTGAACAAACACATTCGAAACTAATAACATGTAATTCAAATGCATTGTAACTACGATAAAAGACTAAAGAAATAGCAAGATTAAAGAAAGTTGGCGGTCCTTCCGTTAGCGCAATGTTTGAATTCAACTAACTTTGCCAGATAGTCACTGCAATTAAATTTGACATCGTGCGATAATTCCAGGTACATGAGAAATCCTCGCAAAACAAAATTCGAACTGTTGTCACAGGAACGTGATATCAACATACTTCAAGAGCAACGACGCACTTTGTGTCAAATCTGACTCTGTTGACACAACAGTCACTGTTAAATTGCAGCACGGCACTGTGAACCAATTAGCAAAGTACTAGTTTCCACTGAAAAGAGTGAAAAAGATCCTAAACCAGAACATTCAGTGCTGATCTACAAAAAATGGGTGTTGACATATGAATCAGTATTTGTGTACATATTTCTTCAGCAAACAATGAAGCTACGTGCCAATGTGTCACGTCTCATGCGCTCCGTCGCACTCGCAGTCGTGCTATGGGGAACGGACCTGGAGCCGAGAACCCGCACACCGACGTAGGTTCCGGAGGTCGGCGAGCGTGCCAGAGGCAGCCGTGATAGAGCAACAAACATGACGAACAGTTCAGTACCTTACTTCACCCTTCCTTACGCGCCGCCGAACCCTTTGTTACTACAATGAAAAGTTTCAGGACCGGATGACTTAGTTGTTGATAAATCTTCCGGTGTTGTATGATCGTGGTCCGTGAAACACTTCCGTTCGTAACGTTTCGCCGAGAGGCGCTGGACGTCTTCAGACGGGCTCTTGGTTTTGTCAGCATGGCTCAGTGGAACCACGAGCACATATGAAGATGTCCAGCGCAGCTCTGGACGAAATGTTTCGAACAGAAATGTTCCACGGACCACGACCATACAACCCGGAAGAAATACCAGCAGCTACAACCGTTTGTGTCCGAAGCAAAACCATAGCGTGATTTCAAGGATAACACTGTTATTGAAGGGCTCAATACAGTAAGTATTCTTATAAATTGCGAAAGATAAGGAAGAACAGTTAGTACAAGCGGGAACAGAACGTACGGAAAATATCGTTAGAGGACGAGACAAGTTAGTTACATACGACACAAAGATTCAGCAGCTACCTAGAAGTTAAAGACAAATATGGAAGCAGAGTGGTTGGGTGGAACATGCAACAAAATTATGCTGACTGTATCGGGAAATAAATCATCCACTGGCACAACAACTGTCTGCTTCATTTATTTATTCAGTCGTAAAGGGTTCTGACGCTAAAGCGTAATCATCAAATGTTCATCATCATTATCAATTACTTCTTCTTGCTCATTATACAGCATCAGTATTTGATAAAGAGACTTTATTTAACAAAGAATATTCTTAAGACAGTGTAAATAAATAAATAAATAAATAATGATATCAACTGTAGTTGTCGAAGAATTATTTCTCGACTTATTATTATCAGCTACGAATCTATTATAATTTTGTCTTCATAAACGAAGCGACTCGTCATAAAGGCTGTTGTAGACGTTGGCTGCAGCAGTTTAGGAATTACACAACAGATACATTTAAGAAGGAAGTATTAATTCTAACGAAATACAACGAGTAATTAAGAGGGAGAGAAAATATATATATGATAAAAAGACGTCGGAAAATGTTTGGGTATTTAACCTCACATTCTCCACAGAACGCAGTAAGGCACGTTTCCTCTTATACAAGCGAACAGACGAGAACCAAAATACTCGATTCGTGTCTCCAGGCAGCCAACACTGCGGTCTGCGCATTTTACAGTACTCCTCTCCGACAGCAGCTAGCCATTGTTAGCGCTACATCTCACTAATCAAATTAGCTGACCTCATCGTAGTGTTAGTCACCCAGAGTCAAACATCTGTAGCGCATTTTCTCTTCGTTCTTAGTCTCTAGGAATATAAACATATAATTTGCACAAGAAAATGAGCGGGAATCAAAATGGTACTAAATCTACTGTAGCGATTGCTGTTGGTAAAAAATTTCTCTTTGAAACATGAGGACTGAGCAACACAGTTCAAACAAAATTTCGTTCTTTGTTCTCTCTCTTCTCCTGTTACCGACCTCCGTTTTCTTTTATCTTGCTCTAATCTTCTCTTACCTCCATTCTCTTTTCATTCAGTGTTCTCAACAATCTAATTCACACAGTCACTTTTTCCTTCCTCTGAGCATTTCCATGTATTGTTCTCTATTTGTAGATACCACAGCGTACATCAACTACCCCTATCCTCAAGGAAATAGGCTGCTTTCCTACAATACCCTTCAAGTATCTCTTCATTTCGTAGTTCATCTGCCAATAATTTTCTTTTTATGATACGGTATTGCAGATTTTATCATTTCTTCTGTCTTTCCAAACCCCGCGTTTCATTTCCAAGCAACCTATCACTTCGTGTTCTAAAGGGTCATACCTTCCTATTTACTAAAACATTTATTGCCTTCTTATATATACACTATTCTGAAGAGCCGGTATGTAAAATGTCGTTTTGCATGTCAGAAATTGTGAAGACATGTCAGCAACATTAATCTTTTTCATAACGAGAAGATGATATCCACCGAAACCGGAAATAGTAATGGAAAGGTATTAATACAACTCTGCGACGAGCATTTTTAAAAATACCAAATTCATTTAACACTTTTAAAGAATTTCCTTCTTGAAAACTATGGCTGAACTTGTAACTGACAGCAAAAAATATAGCACAACGTTGTCAGCGAAATATTGCCATACCGACGTATCTTAAATAGTTTCACACTTTTGTGTTCGTTAATACCTGTCCGAAACGATGTTCCCTCTAGACCAGTTTATAAGAGTACAAGTTAGGAAAATATAACATTTCATTACGTATTAATTTCGTATTACATCGGTAAAAGTCAGGATAAGACCCGCAAAATATTACCTTCCATTACATATTACTAATGAAAGAGAATAACAGGCACCTCAATAAATATAGTCTGTCTCCCAGCCTGCTCCGAGCCTTCAGACTCAACGTCAGTCGGAAGTTTGTAATTTTCCATTTGTCTTTTACGAAATGTTTTTCATTTGTTTAGTTGCTCCAGTGCGGCATAAACAGATTTAAAAAGTTAGTTTTATGAACTAGTCGTGGCCGGGAAGTTATACGTAAATATTCCTGTCTTTGTTCTGTCGATCACTGTTGGCCACTGATTACTACACAAACAGAAAGCTCAGATGATTACACGTACGGAAAGCTGGCTAAAGCTGGAAATAAGTTCAGCCTAAATTTTTTCAAACGACCTAACAGTGTTCATAAAGAATAGATTAAATGCAGTTGGTGGTGTAGTATTTATTGCTGTGAGAAGTAGTTTACCTTGTAGTGAAATTGAAGTAGACAGTTCCTGCGAAATAGTATGAGTAGAGGTTATATTTGACAATCGGACTAAACTATTAATTGGATCGTTTTACCGACCCCCCGACTCAGAAGATATAGTTGCTCAACAGCTCAAAGAGAACTTGAGTCTCATTTCAAATAGGTTCCCTCGATATGATGGAAAAATTATACGTTTAAAGCTGGCGGTAGGCATAAAACGTCATCCGGAATTGTACTCAGTGCTTTCTCAGAAAATTATTTTGTAACAATTACTTCATGAGCCCACTCTAAACGTAAATGGTTTGCGAAAGCATACTTGACCTTTTAGCAACAAATAATCTAGAAGAAATAAGGAGTATCATGGCGAATACGGCTCCGATCGCTGTTGCAGAAGCAAAGAAAAAAACACGCCAAATTTAAAAGAACGCAAAATCCCCAAGATTGAAAAAGTTTTGCAGAAGTTAGAAATATAACGCGTACTTCATTGCGAGATGCTTTTAATAATTTTCACAATGAAACTCTGTCTCGGAATCTTGCAGAAAATCCGAAAATATTCTGGTCATAAATAAAGCACACAGAGGCAAGACGCAATCAGTACTCTCACTATGCGATAACTACGGTGAAATCACTAATGATAGTGCCACTAAAGCCGAGTTATTAAACATGGTTTTCCGAAACTCCTTCACCAATCAAGAACAATTGACAAGATGAGAAACATAGAAGTAGATATCCTAGGTGTAGCAAAGCAGCTTAAAGCACTTAATAAAGGTAAGGCATCCGGTGCAGATTTTTTACCAGTCAGGTTCCTTTCAGAGTATGCTGATACAATAGCACCATATTTAGCAATTATATACAACGGCTCGCTCACAGAAAGTTCCGTATCTAAAGACTGGAAAATTGCTCAAGTAACACCAATACCCAAAAAGGGAAATAGGAGTAATACACTGAATTACAGCCCCATATCACTAGCCCGCATCTCGTGGTCGTGCGGTAGCGTTCTCGCTTCCCACGCCCGGGTTCCCGGGTTCGATTCCCGCCGGGGTCAGGGATTTTCTCTGCCTCGTGATGGCTGAGTGTTGTGTGCTGTCCTTAGGTTGGTTAGGTTTAAGTAGTTCTAAGTTCTAGGGGACTGATGACCATCGATGTTAAGTCCCATAGTGCTCAGAGCCATTTTGAACCCATATCACTAACGTCGATTTCCAGTAGGGTTCTGGAACATATACTGTGTTCGAACATTATGAATTACCTCGAAGAAAACGGGATATTGACACACAGTCAGTGTGGATTGAGAAAACATCGTTCTTGTGAAACACAACTAGCTCTTTATACTCAAGTAATGAGTGCTATCAACAGGGGATGTCAAATTGATTCCATATTGTTAGATTTCCAGAAGGCTTTCGACACCGTGCTTCACAAGCGTCTTCTAACCAAACTGCGTGACTATGGAATATCGCCTCATTTGTGCGACTGGATTCTTGATTTCCTGTCAGAAACGTGACAGTTAGTAGTAATAGACGGAAAGTCATCGAGTAAAACAGAAGTAATCTCCGGCGTTCCCCAAGGAAGTTTTATAGGCCCTCTGCTGATTCTGCTCTATATTAACGACATTGGAGACAATCTGAGTAGCCCTATTAGATTGTTTGCAGATGATGCTGTCATTTACCGTCTTGTAAAGTCACCAGATGACCAAAACGAATTGCAATATGATTTAGGTAAGCTATCTGTATGGTGAGAAAAGTGGCAATTGACTCAGAATAAAGAAAAGTGTGAAGTTATTCACATGAGTACTAAAAGAAATCAGCTAAATTTCGAAACGCGATAAGTCACACAAATCTTTAGGCTGTAAATACAACTAAATACTTAGGGATTGCAATTACAAATAACCTAAATTGGGACGATCACATAGATAATGATGTGGGCAGAGCAAACCAAAGACTGCAATTCCCTGGTAGAAGACTTAGAAGGTGTAACAGGTCTACTAAAGAGACTGCTTACACCACGCTTGTCCGCCCTATTCTGGAGTACTGCTGTGTGCTGTGGGACCCGCATCAGGTGGGACTCACGGATGACATCGAAAAAGTTCAAAGTAGGGCTGCTCGTTTTGTACTATCGTGAAGTAGGGGAGATAGTGCCACAGACATGATACGTGATTTGGAGTGCCCATCAATGAAACAAAGGCGTTTTTCGTTGCGACGGGATCTTCTCATGAAAATTCAGTCGCAGGTTCGAATCCTGCCTCGGGCATGGATGTGTGTGATGTCCCTAGGTTAGTTAGGTTTAAGTAGTTCTAAGTTCTAGGGGACTGATGACCACAGAAGTTAAGTCCCATAGTGCTCAGAGCCATTTGAACCATTTTTGAAATTTCAGTCACCAGTTTTCTCCTCCGATTGCGAAAACGTTCTGTTGCCACCCACCTACACAAGGAGAAATTCTCAAGAGAAATCAAAGCCCGCACAAGAAAATTTAAGTGCTCATTTTTGCCACGTGCCGTTCGAGAGTGGAACGGTGGAGAGACAGGTTGAAGGTGGTTCATTGAACCCTCTGCCAGGCACTTTATTGTGAATAGTAATCACGTAGATGTACACAAATCGAGCTTTCCGCAGAACAAAAGTGGCCTTTCTGACACGGGACGTACTATCACATTTGCAGATTTGCAACCATTCCACTTCCGTACGTTGCTCCGAACATAGTTTATACGTACTTTAAGAAACACAGTAGGTTGCGTGACAAAGCACAAGAATTTAAATCTTGTTAGATTAATAAAGAGACTCAGTGATACCGTGGTCAAATGCAAAGGAATTTTTCCTTGTGACCAGACATTGTGACTTGCAGCATGAGAACAAATACTGCTACTAGAACTAGGTTTAAGTTCTGGTTCAGTAATCAGATCTGGATTTCAGAGTAATAAAAAAAAAATTGGTGATTTCCATTGTTTCTGATTATACCTCTGTCATCATGAAAGCAATACTAACGTACTTCTACACGTTGAGGCTGTGTGTACGTTTCTGTCATAACATACTAGGCATTACTAACAGTAATTGTTTTCGTAAGTAGCTGTATACAAGTATCTGGTTGTCACCGACGTAAGGCTTCTCAAAATACGTCACAAAAAACAATTTCGTCTGTATAGCTATGCAAGCCGATTTTTCTGCTGATATCATAAAAATATATGGCCTTTCATTTCTATGATTTAATTCGGGATTTGTTAAATATTAAATGAAGTGGAAATGAATATTAACGTTATAAAATTGTATTAAAATCGATTTTCTCATAACAGACATTTAATATATTCCAAATTAAACATGTAAAAACGAAGAAAATCTCTCATTACCAGAAGCGTAACTGGAACTGTGCTGTATGCAGTGGGAGCAAGCAGTGTCCTTGATGCAACGCTAGTACGCCCTACTGAGAGTTGTAAGCCAAACCATCAGTGGCAAATATCCAACGAAATATGTTTATTAAAACAGTAATATCTATAACTGATGCTAGTTTCCAAGTGTTTGGTCGTGAAGCAACGTGCCTCTCTGAACGCACACTAATGCTTTGCCACACGATCCAAGTCGAGCTGGCGTCAATACTGATGGTAGAAGATACTTTCATGCTCCGATTCCGCCATAGGAAAGACAGGCATACGGTCTCTGTCTTTTTATGTAGAAATTCTGATTAAAGTATCTTCGACCGGCAGCATTCGGACCACGTGTACTTGTTTTTACTACGGTTTTTATCTCGATTATTAGTTTATTTGCGATTCATTTGACTCCGTGTTCTGTGGTAATCCGTAATTAATTTATAGGCGAAGTCGAACGCCAAAATGCGTAACGCAGCTTTCGCATTTGATTCGCATTGATTCAGAATCACTATATCAGCAACTACCTATTAAATCTCCAAAAACTGTGTATGTTACTCTGTTTTGTACGTGGAATCCTTAATAACGTTACAAAACGCAACTCAACTTCCACTTGAAGCTACTTGGCTTAAGGCTGTCGTCATAAACATCCGTTAAAACAGCTATAACGTTACCAGACATAAATAAAGATACAAATTAAAGAAATGCTGATCACTCGAAGCAAGGTAAAGTCGAAAAAACTTGTGAAACGAAATGACAAAAAATGCGAACGTAATTCTACTCAGGCACTTAGTGCTTCGACGGTATTAAACTACTGATGACCTAACTGCTCACCCGCGGTTTGGATTAGACTCTGGATGTTCCTGCAACGTCTCATGCAATAAGGCGGTAAGAAACTGCTGATGACCCCTGGGTGTTTCCCAACAGAAAAGCTCACTGGGGTACCCTTTATACAGCTGGTGGTAAGATTTACTACCTTATAATCCGGTGGGTATGAGGAAGAAACGATGTGGGTAGCTATTCCATAGTGAGATGTCACAGTGGATAAGGATCTGGACGCGGAATCCGTGCTCAGAATTTCTGTAATGTTTCCTAAATCGCTGAAGCCAAATGCTATAATGGATTCCCTGTCAGAACCACAACAGATTCCCATCAACCTTTTCCCCGCCATTCTGCAGCCAAGCTAATCTTCTGTTCCTTGTCACTTCACTATCGACGACAAAACGAAGCCTATTCTACCTTTCTCGCTTCCTCCATTCCTTCATTGCTGCCTTCACAATTCAGTGAGCCTGTTTCCTTTGGAAAAAAAAGGTTAATGAACTGTAGGTCGCTACTCAATTGTCGAATGGGGACTCTATGCCCGTCGTTCCCCTTGATCCTTATTCGAACGGGGTACAATGTCTGCAATTACTACACTACTGGCCATTAAAATTGCTACACCACGAAGATGACGTGTTATTGACACGAAATTTAACCGACAGGAAGAAGATGCTCTGATATGCAAATGATTAGCGTTTCAGAGTATTCACACAAGGTTGGCGCTGGTGGCGACACCTACAACATGCTGACCTGAGGAAAGTTTCCAACCGATTTCTCATACACAAACAGCAGTTGACCGGCGTTGCCTGGTGAAAAGTTGTTGTGATGCCACGTGTAAGGAGGAGAAATGCGTACCTTCACGTTTCGGACTTTGATAAAGGTCGGATTGTAGCCAATCGCGATTGCGGTTTATCGTATCGTGACGTTGCTGCTCGCGTTGGTCGAGATCTAATACTGTTAGCAGAATATGGAATAGGTGGCTTCAGGAGGATAATACGGAACGCCGTGCTGGATCCCAACGGCCTCGTATCACTAGCAGTCGAGATGACAGGCATCTTATCCCCGTGGCTGTAACGGATCGTGCAGCCACGTCTCGATCCCTGAGTCAACAGATGGGGACGTTTGTAAGACAACAACCATCTGCACGAACAGTTCGATGACGTTTGCAGCAGCATGGACTATCAGCGCGGAGACCATGGCTGCGGTTACCCTTGACGCTGCACCACAGACAGGAGCGCCTCCGATGGTGTACTCAACGACGAACCTGGGTGCACGAATGGCAAAACGTCATTTTTTCGGATGAATCCAGGTTCTGTATACAGCATCATGATGGTCGCATCCGTGTTTGGCGACATCGCGGTGAACGCACATTGGAAGCGTGTATTCGTCATCGCCATACCGACGTACCACCCGGCGTGATGGTATGGGGTGCCATTGGTTACACGTCTCGGTCACTTGTTGTTCGCATTGACGGCACTTAACAATGGACGTTACATTTCAGATGTGTCACGACCCGGGGCTGTACCCTTAATTCGATCCCTGCGAAACCCTACATTTCAGCAGGATAATGCACGATCGCATGTTGCAGGTCCTGTACGGGCCTTTCTGGATACAGAAAATGTTCGACTGCTGCCCTGGCCAGCACATTCTCCAGATCTCTCACCAACTGAAAACGTGTGGTCAATGGTGGCCGAGCAACTGGCTCGTCACAATACGCCAGTCATTACTCTTGATGAGCTGTGGTATCGTGTTGAAGCTGCATGGGCAGCTGTACCTGTACACACCATCCAAGCTCAGTTTGTCTCAATGCCCGGGCGTGGTTGTTCTGGTTGCTGATTTCTCAGGATCTATGCACCCAAACTGCGTGAAAATGTAATCACATGTCACATCTAGTATAATATATTTGTCCAATGAATACCCGTTTATCATCTGCTTTTCTTCTTGGTGTAGCAATTTTAATGGCCAGTAGTGTAGATAACACCAGTGTAAATCTGGTCACAAGTTAAGCGGGCCATAAATCATGCACAAATTGCGTCCTTCAATTAACTCTGCTCCATGTTTCATACATCGTATTACAACTGGGGTTGGGGAATCAACATCGCACCTCCTCTATGACTTCGACCAGAGAACGCTACGAAGCTATCTCGCTCTGGTACAAAGACCCATAAAACGTGTCAGTCGTCAGTGACACCTTAGATCTCCAAACCACTGCTGCAGCCTGTCAATTCCCGCTCCCGCTGCCAGAATCGCACGCAGCTGGGGTTCCCACGGAACCACGCCAACCCCTCACTACCCTTCTCCCCCCCTCCCCCGCCCCTCCGCCACCCACACACGCACAACCATCCTGGCCCCCCACCAGGTCCCTAAGCAACTGAGCAAATTTGCGGACGCGTATCCCATAAATCTCCCTGATTAAAAGCAAACACAGCCTCCGTACATTATCCGACCCCGATTTTGCAAATCAGAGTCCGTACAAATAGCGGATTACACCAATAGCATGAAAAAAGAATGATACTCCACGTGCCCGTTCTGCTCCGCACGTGGAGCTGACAGCGCCGCGAGTCATCGGGTAGAAAGAAGTCACAACCCTTGCATCCTCCAGACTACTCATTTTACCGCCATCTTCACTGTGATGCACTTCTACCTCTTATATTACTGTTATTATTGTGAGAGGCACCCACGTGCCTTGCTCATACTGCGGCATCAAGCAGTCAGGCCTGCAAGATGAGTGGTCTGCCAAGCGAGTGGATTCATTCTTATTTATCGAGTAATATGAACTCTCGTACTCTCAATTAAGTTACCAATTATCCTCCTGTATGAATAATACGCACATTTGACTATCAGTAATTTACAGAACTCTGACTGTTCACTACGCACTGGCAATACCACATTTTCTTTTTGTCTTTTATTTAACGGCTTTTATCAACACGTGGCCACCGCACTGAATGTGAATGGTGCACACATTATAAATTCGGGGCATCATGACAACATACAATTCGAAGGAAAAGTCCACCAATCTTTTTCTTTTCACTATCTTATTTATTCCGATAAATTCTACAACCTAAACACACAAATTCTATAACCTACAACAATAACACATGAGAAATTCCGCCCAGTGGGCATGGCTTTACATTGGTGATTCTCTACCTTATGGTCTCGTAATTATTTAACGCTACAGTGTACTTTCTGGATAGGATGGTGGATCTTTTATTATATCTCACACTTCGACTCTCACAATCATCATCACGAAACTTTCCTCTAGATCGAGCGGTACAGAAGGAACAAGCATAACCTACTAATCTTTTGAAACTACCTTGCTACTCTCTCATGCAAACCACACATACCCAAATTACATGAAATACACCACACTACAACATGGAATACAATACAATAAATAGTCACAACACTATCACTTTCAGCTTTCACACTTCAATTAGTATTTATCCCAGTTTCACACGACACTGCCCCACTTTGTAATTTACTTTCCTACTATGAACTCTGGAGATATATGCACGTCTTCCTGTGCAATGCAAGCCAAGTGGTGTTGCTGGATAGACGGCGGACTCACCTTGCTTCTCTCTCATGAGTTTGAATCTAGCGTCACACGGAATCATATCACGCAAAGTAATATTAAGAACATATTCATCACACTCGCGAGTCCACAACTGATACCATGGACGAGTACTTCTCTTTATCCTTTGTCTCATACACAGATTGAGACTCACACAGTACTCACCACGTGGAAGTACTCGTCTCTAATTTCAAGTCCTGCACACGCCATTTCTTAAATATTTCAACTTATGGTAAACACGCTATTTCTTAAATATTTCAACTTATTGTACACACGCTAGTAATTCAGCTTAACTTAAGCGCACAGAAGTATTTCAACTTATTGCTACACGTTGTTTCATTGTGACCGTTGGTCACTTCCGAAGATTACTACGATCCCATTAATATTACCTGCCTGACATTTAATTCTTCCCATAAAAGTTCCTGAAATAGAGAAATTATTATTTCAAACTACTCTTAAATATTCCACATGCATACCATGTCTCCACTCTTTTGTCTTTACGGAGCACAACTAAGACAGGTCTTAACAGCACAAGATCCAGCGGCAGAGTGCCGAAACATGGCCGTTCTTCAGGTCATCTCGCACCTCTGTCGAGGTGGGGGAAGACCATGCTACCGTATTGGTCAGCCACGTTTCAGGCGCTCAAAGCTCCGGTAAGTTTCATCTCTTTGGTTCCACCAAAGGTGGCCAAAGGATCGTCTCAAAGATGATCATATATTCACATTCACTATCTGCAGTTAGCAGACGACCATACATTCATTCGTTTCACAGATCTCACCAAACTGGATGTAGGGATTTATTTTGTGGGAGTGCACATGTGATCAATTAAATAAATAAATTGTCATTCTTTCCCACACTGGTATCCGGCTTCGCTGTATTAATTGAAATTGAGTTATTATTAGAAAAAATATGTTGTTCAGGCAAGAATAATGAAGTATGTTGTACCTATTTTCAATGTCGGGCGGTACTGTACCCTTTCAATTGTTGTGGTCTTCTGTCCGAATATGATTTGGTACAGCTCTCCGAGCTACTCTATACCGTGTAAACCTCTTCATTTCCGAATAACTACTGCAACCTACCTCTATTTGAACTTGCTTTTGGATATTCATGTCCTGGTCCCCCACTGTAATATTTACTCCGCACACTTCCCTCCAATACTGAATTTATTATTCCGTAACGTCTCACAATGTGTCCTATCAACCGGTCGCTTCTTATGGTCAAGTTGTGCCACAAATTTGTTTTCTCCCCAATTCGATTCAGTACCTCATTGTTAGTTATATACTCTATCAAAGTAATGTTTAGGATTCTTCTGCAGCACCACATTTCAAAAATTCTATTCTCTTTTTGCCTGACCTGTTCATCGTCCACATTTCACTTCTTCCACTTTCCAACCAATATCTTCAGAAAACACTTCCAAACACTTAAATTTACGTTCGATGTGAACGTATTTCTCTTTTTCAGGAACGCTTTGTTTGCCATTGCCAGTCTGAATTTTATGTCCTCTCTACTTCGACCATCATCAGCTATTTTACAGTCCACACAGAAAAACACATCCATTACTTTTAGGATCGCATTTCCTAATCTAAATTCTTCAGTACCGTCTGATTTAAATCGACTGCATTCCGTTACCCTTGTTTTGGTTTTGCTATGTTCACCCTATACCGATGTTCAAAAGACTGTCCATTCCGTTCAGCTGCTCTTGCAAGTCCTATGCTGTCTGTGGCAAAACGATAGTATCAAGAGCAAAACTGAAACTTTTTACTCCTTCACCCTGCATTTTACACCTTCTACAAATATTTCTGTGGTATCATTTACTGCTTTCTCGTGTACAGATTGAATAACATCGGAAAAAGCTATAAACCTGCCTCATCTCCTTGTTAACAAGTGCTTCCCTTTCATGTCATTCGACTCTTACAGCTGCAATCTGGTTTCTCTATCAGCTGTAAATAACCCTTCGCTCCCTGTGTTTTGCCCCTGCTGCCTTCGGAATTTCAAAAAGTGTATTACAATCAATAGCGTCAAAATATTTCTTTCAGTCTACATACGCCACAACCGCAGATTTTTCTTTCCTTAATTTATCTTCTAAGATACGTCGTACGTTCAGTCTCGCCACGCATATTCCTACTCTTCTCCAGAACTCAAATGTCTACTCAAATCTCTCACAGGCAAATGTTCTCCTCGAAGGCTGAAAATCTAGATCCTACAGCGGTGGATTGTAATGTTCCGAAAGATAATTATGTAATAAAAATGTTCATAGAGTTAAATCCGTGTAGGACAAGAGTTGGGGATCGTGTTTCATCAGAAATTTTGATTAACTTTCTAAGGGACTAAAACTATGAGCAACAGCGGACTCGGTTGCATGCAGAGTTTCGGAAACAGGGCTGTAAGTTACTTACGTGGCCCGTTGTTACTTACATACAAGTTTATATTTAAAAGTTATCAGATCACTTTTGTTTGACCTGTTCGAAGAGCACAACGCGCAACGTACTAGGCTGTGGTACAGGAAGCGAGCCAGACCAGGATGGATATCGCGAGGCGGATGAACGACCGTGGCTGCTGCTCCGGACACGACGAGTGTGCCTTCTAGGCTGTTCCCCACGATCGTTATGCAAATGCTTAGCTGGTCCCCAGTTTCCGCTTCAGGAAATACGATGCACGAACAGTGGAAATAAGATCACACTCAGCATAAAGCTTACACAGTTCATAGACAGGTGGCGCTCGCGTCTTCCTTCCTCAGGTAACTGACGACAGGAAGGGCATCCGAGCCCAAAGCTCGGCAAACGTCCTGAGCACAGAATTACAAGAACGATCTCATGAACATTCGGGAAGCGCCGAGACTCGAATAGGTGGTAATACCAAGTAGGTTAGATACAACATGGCTACTTACGTTAGTATGTGGAACGGACTGGCAAGACTTGAAGTATTTCCGATACAGCAGTGATACATTTATCGACGCTGAGCACGTGCGGACGATTGTGGGTCAGAGACGGTCTCAATCAGCAGAATTAAAGTACGATTTTCAAATCGCGGATGCGCCATTTCCCAACATAACAATGCCATAGGTAGGAAAAATACTAGAGAAAAATAATATACACAGCGCTCTAAAATCATTCATCTCATTTCATAAGACTGAGCCAAGGTGGGAGCTTGGGGTGTATTTAATCTTAAGCACCAAAACTAAAGGTTCTTATTGGCACTAGTTTTATGTTGCAGGTTCATGTAGTTGACGGTATGGGGTCTCCTTGGTGCAGCTAGCTTGTTCTCTCGCTATCGAGGAATCACATACCTACATTTGTTAGAGAGCTGGCTTTTTCTGCAGTTGCGTGAACATACCGACGGAGCACGAACCCAATGGCACCAGAATGTTAAGAGCATGTAGGGTAGAGGAAAATACTGAAATGAAACTACATGGTTCAAGAGACTTTTTCAAGTGCCAAACATGTACGATATATGTATGCGGACTGAAGCGACGAATGAAAATCTGTACCTAGGCCGGTATTTGAGCCCACGTCTCGTGCTCAATAGGCAGATGTGCTAACCATCACGCCATCCTGGCATGTGTGAGACTTGCAAAGGTCCTTGGAACCATACGGTTTCACTTGATTAAAGCAACTGTGCCTGGGTTTCAGGCAGGATCCCCAGTTTCGTTCGATGCTGAGGTGCTATTCCAATACAGTTGGAGAGCCTCTGCAATACTGTTGGAGTTTGACGAGGGCAGGGGGGGGGGGGGGACGCAGGGGAATACCACCAGGATGACGTGTCAATGGGAATTTGGATTGAGGAGGGAAGCGTGTTGGGGTAATTGGCGTAGTTCTGCTAAGCCACTCTACCAGGTTGGCCTAATGGTTAGCGCATCTACTAACAAGGGAACCTCCCCATCGCACCCCCCTCAGATTTAGTTATAAGTTGGCACATGGATAGGCCTTGAAAAACTGAACACAGATCAATCAAGAAAACAGGAAGAAGTTGTGTGGAACTATGAAAAAAATAAGCAAAATATACAAACTGAGTAGTCTATGTGCAACATATGCAACATCAAGGAGAGCGTAATATCAGGGGCGCCGTGGTCCCGTGGTCAGCGTGAGCAGCAGTGGAACGTGAGGTCCTTGGTTCAAGTCCTCCCTCGAGTGAAAATTTTAATTTCTTTATTTTCACAGTTATGATCTGTCCGTTCGTTCATTGACGTCTTTGTTCACTGTAATAAGTTTAGTGTCCGTGTTTTGCGACGGCACCGCAAAACCGTGCCATTAGTAGACGAAAGGACGTGCCTCTCCAAAGGGAACCGAAAACATTTGTTCGCAAGGTCATAGGTCAACCGATTCCTCCACAGGAAAACACGTCTGATATATTCTATACGACACTGGTGACGGCATGTGCGTCACATGACAGGAATATGTTGTCGACCCATCTAAGTTGTACACTTGGCGAACGGGTAAAAAGATTCTTCTACCTTTCCCGATTTAGGTTTTCTTGTGGATGTGATAATCACTCCCAAAAAAGTGATGAAAACATAAGAGTTTGTCACATAAACTGCAACAAATGATTGCATCAGTCGCACAGCTTTCCCTGTGCTCTGTCAAAACATATGTTTTTAACGCTTTCAAATTTTTCCGTGTGTAGACCGTCAAATCCTGCATATGTCCAAGCAAATCTGAACATGTCCTGGAATTCTGGAGAGCGAAGTTGATTGTGTGTGTGTGCCTGAACTTTGATAATTGTCTGAAAATAAAAAATTAAAATCTTCACTCGGGGGAAGATTCGAACCGACGACGTCTGGTTCCAGAGATGCTCACGCTAACCACAGGACCAAAGCGCTACTACGGTAGTACTATCCTTAATATTATATATGTTGAGCATGGACTACTCAGTTTGTATATTTTGCTTATATTTTTCATAGTTCCACACAACTTCTTCCTGTTTTCTCGATTGATCTGTGTTCAGTTTTTCAAGGCCTATCCACTGTGCCAACTTATAACTAAGTCTGAGGGGACTGCGATGGGGAGGTAAGTGAACAGGAGACGTGGGCGCGAATCCCGGCATTAGTATAAATTTTCATTAGTCGCTGCCGTCTGCATATATACAGGAAAACACTGATCATTAACGCAGTTCTAGAAAGCTCCTTGAGTTTGAATGCACAAGATAGACCCGCGAAAAATCGAATTAAAAATTTCAAAATAATATCTACTGCATACCCAAAGTTTCTACCTTCATTTAGGTAGAAAGCTTTGTGAAATCGAAAAAATCTTTCTGAGACATCCCATTACACCGGTATTTGTAACTCTTTTACAACGTACTAATACGTGGATAAAATCTTACCTTATTTATATTTTCCGCGACTTTTTGTTGCTGTCAGCCCCAAGTCCGTCTGAAAGTCTGTCTGTCAGCATGACATCTGAAAAAAGGAAAATACTTCTACTATAACGTTTATACAGGTAAAATATAGATGCAATGTGAACGACTGTCTTCTAGAACTTTTATTCGTAAATATATATGGATCAACAGATTCTTCAATACTGATAAAGTGATAAACAATTAAAAGTGTTTCATCTGCATTTCACATACGCAAGTGTAAAACGCTGACTCCTATCAGTTGTATAGAGTACCAGATGACCTTCACAGCATTACCGAGCGACGAATCACAGTGTTTTAATACACATGACTCTCTTTCTCGAGAACTAGGGTTCTATTTTACTTCCTGCTGTGCTGATTCAGAGCTGGCCGAGGTGGCCGAGCGGTTCTAGGCGCTACAGTCTAGAACCGCGAGACCGCTACTGTCGCAGGTTCTCCTGCCTCGGTAATGGATGTGTGTGATATCCTTAGGTTAGTTAGGTTTAAGTAGTTCTACGTTCTAGGGGACTGATGACCTTAGAAGTTAAGCCCCACAGTGCTCAGAGCCATCCTGATTCAGAGTTAGCGTAGTTACACTAAATCAATTAAAGGAAATGCTGGGCACATCGAATTCGTGCTCTACGATTCCCTAAACCGAATTTGTGCTCCGTCTCTAGTTATGTCATCAACAACGAGTGTTAAACCCCAATACTCCTTTCTTAACAATATTGAAAGCACCACACAGTGTGAATTTGACCTCTTCATCCGTAGTTTACGATCTTTCAAACAGGAGTCATACGAAAAGCTTAAACACACACAGGAATATTGTGTTATATTGCAATTTAACATATTATCACGCCCAGTAGTTGTCGTAGGTTTGTTCCAAACTTAAGTTAAATACAGGCAATCTGTTTAGGGAATGTCGTCGTTACAGAAACCCAGAGGTATGTGCCTTTCTGGTGCCGAACAACCCATATATCTCAATAACAGAGTGCTCACGGTAGTTGTACAGCCTGCAATTGCCTCCGAGCCAAAATTACAGAATCCGACAGCACAAACCATGTTACATCTCGACAGAAAAAGCAGGACACGATAGTTTCAAAATTATACATTTTTGAATCCACTGTCCACCCGATGATGCTATGGTCTTGTTGTGGTACTCAGCCTGATGACTAGTTCCATTCAGCTCTCCAGGCTAGGCTAATCTTCGCAAGCCTTCTGATCTCTGCATAACTACTCCAGCTGACATGTATCTGAACCTGTTTACTGTAGTCAAGCTTTGTTTCCATCTACAATGACTACACCCTCCCCCCCCCCCCCCCACACACACACTCCATGCACAAACACATAACTTCTTCCATTACCAAACTGACGATTCCTTGATGTTTCAGTGCGTACTACCCACCGATCTCTTCGTTTTGTTAAATTGCGCGGTAAAATTCTTGTCTCGCTTATTTCAGTACCTCTTCAGGCAGTACCTCTTCAGACAATACCTCTTCAGACAGTACCTCTTCAGACAGTTTTATCTTTGACAATACGACAATCGATGTTTAAGTTTTAACTCTGATGAGGATTATCTCTGCTCTTCAAGTGTTAATTTGGCCACGCCCCCTTTCCTACAGTGCTTATGTCGCTCTCAGACGTGCGTCTGGTCAGTCGGCAAGACTCAGCGGAGGAGCAGCTGTGAGGATGTCCAGCGCAGTCCCGGACGAAACGTTAGGAACAGAAGAGTTTCTTTCTTGGACCACGGCGTCACATCACGAAAGGTTTACCAGCAGCTACTGTCGACCATACCACAGAAAACCATTCAATGAATCTTTTAAGTATGCTTCTCGAAGCATATTAAGTCTGAATGAACACAAATCTGTGGTAATACTAACCAGAACCTGGCCAACAAGCGGTCGAAATCAGACACGGTAGTACTGCTTTCCCGTGTTTCTTTCTTTCAGTTAGCTGTTGTGTAAACAGTCCGAGTAGGTCCATTTTCCACGAAAAATATATAGTTCAATGGAATGCTAAAAAGAAGAATAACAGAAAGTAAGCGGTGAGAGGTCAGCATGATTCAGAATAAAAGCAGAGAGTATTGGAACATGGCGTTCTACCTGTATTTATTTTTTCACTTATTCGCTCTGGCGTTGTGTTTGTTTGTTCAGAATTCTGTGCGGTATCCGAAAAGCTGGTATTTTAAAGCCTCTTTGGGAGGGACGTGCGACAGGATACGGCCAGACCATTAATCCAGTGTCCATCACACCTGCCGTATGCAGCCGCCCAGTAAACAAATGAAAATTTATGTCACGTGCATGACCGGTAGCCGAACGGAACTTCATAAATGTTCGTGACGCGCGGCGCGTGTTTGCGTACTCCAGTTTGTCTACGTGTTGCTCGGTATTGAAGTAGCCTCGCCCAGTGGGGACACGTGTACTATTTGTCGTGTAACCACTTCGATGGCCCTCCAAAAAATGTAACCTGTCTGCTGCATTAACTGCGTATCAATTCCCTCTAGAGTCGTAAATAAAGATTTACTTTATTTTATTTCTTTACTTTATGAATTTGCTTTAGTTGTCAAGATTAATTCCTTCGGTCCTGCTCTAACATCTCAAACATCATCCACTTTTTCAAACTTTTGGATAAATGGAACCTATCTGTGTTGTGGAACTTCTGCTTTACAGCACGTTTCAAATGCAAAATTTGCAAATACATTTCCAAAAAAATGACAATCATTGCAAATAATATTTTCTTTGAACAGTAATTTCATAATTACTTCAGATTTGAAATGACATAGTCAAACGAAACTTCTAAACTGAAACTGTAATGAGATGAGAGTTTCTTATTATCGCAGGAATAATTAATATCAGGCTTTATGGATGAGACTTGAATGGTCAAGTTACGTTCGGCAGTAAGCCTGTTGAGGTATTTATTTTTTGTCGACACATAAGCTGAGAACCCTGTTGAGCACATATATTACAGTATGCAGTTGCAAAAGTTGAAGCATCTAAGCAAACTTTTGCCATAGTTTAAGGTATTCATTTTCAGTCGGCGCTAGAATAACGCTAACGACAATTATTTAAAGTTTTTTTCATTTATGAAACAGCTGTGAATTGAATAGAATTTTCGTACTCTATGATGATATCACTATAAACCGGTTTTTCATCCAGATTTATTTTGATATTTAATCTGCTATTCACTTAGAAAATATTACTTAAAATCTTCATTCGAACCTTTCAGATACTGAAAAACTTCTTCAATAACTGTATTCGCTATTTTAAATCCCTTTGTCTTTTAAAAAACCTTTTATTGTCGGGAAGAAATCAAACTCATTCGATCACGCAGAAATTGTCCAAAAAGCTAACTTTTTCTTGAAAGCGAGAACATTTTCATGAAGACTAAATACATTCACTTGTTTTCATCGAAGTGTTAATGAAGTTCATTGATCTCTGTGAAACAGTCGCTTAACCCTAGATTACTAAACCCTCACCGAGCGAGGTGGCGCAGTGGTTAGACACTGGACTCGCATTCGGGAGGACGACGGTTCAATCCCGCGTCCAGCCATCCTGATATAGGTTTTCCGTGATTTCCCTAAATCATTCCAGGCAAGTGCCAGGATGGTTCCTCTGAAAGGGCACGGCCGACTTCCTTCCCCATCCTTCCCTAATCCGATGAGGCCGATGACCACGCTGTCTGGTCTCCTTCCCCAAAAAACAACCAACAACAACTAAACCCTCTTAGAGTGTACGATTGAAATAGGTTAAAAAAGGACATTTTGTACTTAATTTGGTATGTGATATACCATTAGAGATCTAATAATTGTAATTAACTAACACTTAACCTATAAATTATGAATCCCTTTGAATAAAGTTGGAGCAGTAAAAATTACGTTAGTTTAGTAATAATGTAACATTTCCTCCCACTTTAGTGTTCTAAGGACATTTTGTACTTAATTTGGTATGTGATATACCATTAGAGGTCTAATAATTGTAATTAACTAACGCTTAACCTACAAATAATGACTCTCTTTGAATAAATTTGGAGCAGTAAAAATTACGTTAGTTTAGTAATAATGCAACATTTCCTCCCACTTTAGTGTTCTAAGGTCAAATAGGCAAACAGGGAGCATTCAATTTCTGTCAGAAATCCGATCATTCCGTTTCGAAATTGTGATCCGAAAGGCAAGTGTGGGCTACTTCCCTCAGCTCTAAAATACGGGTTATTATCTTTCCTCGAGACCATCCAACCCCAGTACGTAAAAGAAGATACGTGCACTCCCAATGTCCTCACAAAGCACCTTCTGCAGTCGTTCCCTCATTATTCAATTTGCATCTGCACGGGTGTCATCTGTTCTCTCATAAATGGTTCAAATGGCTCTGAGCACTATGGGACTTAACATCTAAGATCATCAGTCCCCTAGAACTTAGAACTACTTAAACCTAAATAACCTAAGGACATCACACACATCAATGCCCGAGGCAGGATTCGAACCTGCGACCATAGCGGTCGGGCGGTTCCAGACTGAAGCGCCTACAACCGCTCGGCCACACCGGCCGGCCTCTGATAAATACAGCCTGATTCACTGTAGGTATCGCATTGGCACTGACCATCCAGATAAGTAATATGAAGCGGCGATTAGTTTTTAGAGACTGACTGCCATGCGGAGGAGGCGGGTTCGATTCCTGGTGTTGCCAGCGTGCGTTCAGCCTAGTGATGCCAATAATTAGAGAGGAGTTTGACCGATTAGTGGCGCCTCCATCTCACGAAAACTGTCAAAGGCTGGGAGAGCGTCTAGTTGACACTACGACACTCCATGTCAGATCCAATTACGCCACTAACGTAGGATGACACGGCGGTCGGTCGGTGCCGCTGGGTGCGGCAAGGTCTGCGGACGGATTTTACGTTTAAGTCAATTTACCTTCTTCATTGTTGTCAAAAGGAAACTTTGAATAATGTCTAAGGAACTACAGGGTTTCGCGGAAGACAGTTCAACAAACAGTGCTTTAAATCATGGAAAAGAAGTGCTCCGTGCACTGCGACCTCCGCGCAGTGGTGACCTTACACTGTCGAGTGGCCGCAGAGGGGAAGAGGCAGCGCGCAGCCGGGCGCCCCTGTCACGGGGACAGTCAAATATTTGTGCTGCAGCAGGGCGATAGCGCGCAGCGCCGCATTCCGGACGGTTGGCCCGGCAGCGCTACGAGGCAACCCTCGCGCAGAGGGCCCGACCCGGGCAAGGCACACCGGGCTTCTGCTGACGCTGGCGGCAGCCGAGCCCAAGGTAAACCATTAGCGGGACACACCGGGGGGAGGCAGCAGCCGCCACTGCGCAGCCGGCTGCAAGTTGAATAGCACCTGCCCTGCGTTCCGACTACGAAGAAATGAAAGGCCTTCGTGCATCCTGACATACTCAACGAATATCAAACAGCCAGCGGAGACAGAATGAACACGGATAAATCAGTTAGTTTGACCAGCGACCCAATTCTCAACATCGACTGCACACAACGCTGCATTTAGGTTTGATCGTCATAGCGAATCTCAAGTACGTGTTAGAACTTTCGGTGAACACTGTGTCCCAAAGCCGACACACACAGATTGGTATCTGCATCCTAAGAGTTGTCATCCACCACACCAACGTAGTGGCGTCCTTAGGACTTTGGTACGCAGAGCATATGCCATTTCCGACGCAGACAGCTTAACCCAAGAACTTGAGCATTTGATGACTGTTTTTAAGGAAAATGGATACACCGAGAAGCAGATTCGTCGGGCTATGAAGTTTGGACCATCTCCGGAGGTGTACGAATAGGAATATAGATCTGTGGCCTTTCTTCCGTATGCTGGAGGCTTATCGTTTAAGACTGGACGAATTTTAAAGAATTTTAACATTAAGAGTGTGTTCCGTCCACCTTCTAAGATTATGGCTCTGCTCGGCTCTGTGAAGGATGATTTGGGGCTTAGGAAACCCGCGGTGTACAAAATTCCGTGTCAATGTGGGAAAGCTTACGTTGGGCGTTCTATTCGCACAGTGGGTGACAGATATGTGGAACATCGCCGTCATACGAGGCTACAACAGCCGGAAAAATCGGCGGTAGCAGAACGCTGCCTAAATGAGGGACACAAAATGAAATTTGAGGAAACTTTTGTGGTTGCCAACATTTCCGGTTTTTGGAACAGTGTCTATAAAGAGGCGATTGAAATTAGTTGGCTGATAATTTAAGCAACAGAGACAATGGGTTTCCTCTTAGCAAGATGTGGAATCCTGTATTATCTCGCATCAAAATTGAACGTTCTTCGGTGCGGCCTTGATTGCGATATATCGTTGCCAGCAGTGTTTCACTAAGAGCAGCGCCACCTCCCTGTTTTGGAAGGCAGAAACCGTGATGGGCGGCGCATGCGCCGTGTACTGAACGGTGGCCTATGTAGGACGTCGATTTGCAAACTGGCGTCAGTTCTCAGCGGGACTCATCAGCAGAAGCAGCATTTTCCTGAAGATGGCGACCAGTTGGATCGCCGAAGTATCGAGTCAAGTTGATTTTAGGATCCGGCAGCAAACCCGAAGAGACTTCGTGACTTATTACGCCGAGAAAGCCTACGTAATCACATGTTAGAACTCAACTGACAGAAAAAGGTGCAATCGGTCAAGAAGGTATTAAGGAGCCAAAAGCTCGGAATTACAAACAGAATATAAATGGCTTATCGGTAAGCATGCGACGGCATGCGTACCTAGTATGTTTCAAAGCGTCGCGCATAAAAAAGGGGTTTTCCGCTGCTCATACCTCGAGTGATATTGGTGATAAAAAGGTGGGGTAAAACTATGTATATATTACATGAATATTACAAACTTCGCCGGCCGGGATGACCGATCGGTTCTAGGCGCTACAGTCTGGAACCGCGCGACCGCTACGGTCGCCGGTTCGAATCCTGCCTCGGGCATGGATGAGTGTGATGTCCTTAGGTTAGTTAGGTAAAAGTAGTTCTAAGTTCTAGGGGACTGATGATCTCAGAAGTTAAGTCCCACAGTGCTCAGAGCCATTTATTACAAACTTCTTCCTGCTTAGGCAATTGGAACATATCGGTACTTTTCTGCAGTTGATGTTGTCTACAATGAACTTGATGCGATTTACGGGGCACAATTCCTTCATGGCTGGTTCCTCGGAAAACCCCACTTTTTTTTTTTTTTTACTACATACATCAAAAAAAGTTTTGAATGACCCCAGTTCCCAGAACTCCTGAAGATGGACGTTGACTGTGGATATTGTTATCACAGACACAGTCCCTTTGACTGTTCGGAGATGTCACTAAACCGCCGGACGTTGTAGCCTAGCGGTTCTAGGCGCTTCAGTCTGGAACCGCGCGACCGCTACAGGAAAACAATACCAATCGCCGTTGTATATGTTTATTTCTAGGCAACCAGTTTCCACGTTACACTACGTCATCTTCAGGCCTAAACTACACCAATCCAGTACCCTCGTGTTATAGATACAGTAGTGGCACTGCTATATTTATAACACGAAGGTTACAGGATTGGAGCACTTTGGGCCCGAAGATGACGTATTGTAACATCGAAACTGGTTGCCTAGAAATAAACCTATACAACGGCGATTGGTGTTGTTTTTATTGAACAATCTGCAGTTTGTCGTTTTGTTGTAGGTTCGTATAGATAACACCAATCCGTCATGACTTTTTTCCAGAAAAGAATTGTCCGCTTTTTTCGCCGGTCTGAGCGGGTATCCGTGCGTCTTCTTTCTTTTGTGTGTGTGGGGGGTGGTGGAGGGAGGGGGGAACAAGGTGCGCGGGACAAACTTTTCTTCTTCAACACTTGACTTAGAGAAGTTCAATTCGTTTCAACATTACAATTGTGATGCAGCAACGCTGATAGACTGCGACCGCCGGCCGCGGTGGTCTAGCGGTTCTAGGCGCTCAGACCGGAACCGCGCGACTGCTACGGCCGCAGGTTCGAATCCTGCCTCGGGCATGGATGTGTGTGATGTCCTTAGGTTAGCTAGGTTTAAGTAGTTCTAAGTTCTAGGGGACTGATGACCACGGATGTTAAGTCCCATAGTGCTCAGAGCCATTTGAACCATTTTTTAGACTGCGACCGCACATCGCTTACTTAAAACTGCCTTCTCGCAACTGACTGGTTGAAAGCAAATCTGTTGTTTACAGATTCAAGCTGCCATCATAGTAATTGCGCTGACGTCGCCACAAATAAAATCATTTTCGGAACTTTTAACGGACAGTGTACCCTATCATCAGTGGCATGTACTTTGCACGTTTACATAAAACGACATATCTGCCAAGTATAAAATGTTTATGGCAGTTAAAAATCATGTGGGGTCTCTGTGATAACATGAACAAAAGACGACCTGTATACCAGCAGGGAACAGCTTCGGGTGCTGGTCACGTGATGATGTGTTCCGAGCGGTCTGCCCATAGTCCGTTATTATGCATTATTTCAGGCACACTCCACGAACGGATCTACCTAGTCCTGTAATTAAATTTGTACCACTGCTATTAATTCGACGCAGATAGCGGAAGAGATCAAGGACGTATTCGCCGGAAAATGTATTTCAGTCACACCAAATTGCTCGAATTTACACCGCTGCGGTTAATTTCACGCTTTAGCAGGCACGCATTACAGGTGAATGCGACCTAGTGGAACTGAACGGAGGGAGAAGCGGTGGGGACGAATACCGGAAGCAAGAGGCCGCCAGGTGGCAGGAGCCGCATAGCGCGCGCAACGCGAAGGTCCACCGTAGCCGGTCCTTACTGAGCTGCGTAATTTCAAAAATGCTTCGTGTCCATTTCGGTATATCAATGCAGCGAGCTGAAAGACTTTTTTGAAAGGCACAAATATATTTGCTTTTCCTCGAATGGCCGAGACAGATTTGACGAGTGGTTGTTGTTGCGGTCTTTGACGGCTCGTTAGTTACAGCTCTCCACTCTAGTCAATCCTATGGGAGTCTCTTCATCCATACATCTTTCATCCATCTGAAACTTCTTACTGTAATCAAGTAGTAAGAAAACCAAGAGTATAGTCATTGGTACAGAGGAAACAAGAGAAACAAGAAGATTACGGCAGCACATAACTTCTTAGACAAGAAGAAAATCAGGGCAGGACACAATTGAACAAATTAAGACTTTCTGGCAACAAGGAGATTAGAACTGGACACAACTGAACAAGTGAAAATTTTAAGATACTTATGCAATCTAACTAAAACATGCACACAGGAGCGTTCTCGCTTCCCGCGCCAGGGTTCCCGGGTTCGATTCCCGGCGGGGTCAGGGATTTTCTCTGCCTCGTGATGACTGGATTGCTCAGAGCCATTTGAACCTTTTTTTTTCACACAGGAAATTAAACCAGAATTTCAATGACTAGACCAGAATTCAGAATTCAGCTGGAAGAAAAATTAAGAAAATGGTTGATTGAATGTTTTGTGTGGAGTGTGATTTTGTATGGCGCTGAAACGTGGGTATTCAAGAAAACAGACAAAGAGTGGAGGCTTCTGATATGTGGATATGAAGGAGGACACGAAGAGTTAAAAATGAAGAGGTATTAAGAAGGTTTGGTGAAAACAGACAAATATTACAACAGATTAAGAGAACAAAAAAACTGGTTAGGACACTTTCCGGGAAGAAATGTTTTCTGAGAGGTGACTCAGAAGAGATGGTGAAAGCAAGAAGTGAGGGAGGACGAATATCTTTGGCAGATAAGGTAAAAGTACAAAACAGCTACGAATGAGAAAAAGATTGGTAGAAGACCGACTAATTTGAAGAGCCAATATCACGTAAAAACCTGCAAGGTAGGCAGATAAATTCAATAAAAATAAATTGTAGTTAAACAAGGGTCGTCTCCCTTTGTAATTTTTGCTCTTTACCCTTCCCTCCAATTTCAAATTGAAATTTCCTTGATATCTCAGTATATGACCTACCAGCTGATTCCTCCTCTAACTTTCGTTGTCGCGGAGTGTTTATGGTTAAGGGCCGCTCAAGAACGAGGTTATCAGCGCACGTTACCGCATACATTTATTTTCTCATTGATTACATTCAGCACTTCTTCATTACTTACTAAAGTTTCACTCCCTCACTATGGCTACACTCCAGATAGAGACTGAAAAGGTTTTTTCACACGTAAATTTCCATTTCATGAAAATATTTCTGTTTTCTGAAATGCATTTTGTGCTGTAACCCGTGGGCACTTCACATCTCCTCCGGCCATTGTCAGTTATTTCGCTGTCCAAAGAGCAAAACCCATCAGCTACTTACAGCATCTCATTTCCTAACCTAAATCTGTCAGCATCACCTGATTTAAATGATTTAATTAGACTTACTTAACAATGTTCGTATTGATCCTATATACACTTTTGAAGGTACTATTCATTCCGTTGAACTGTAATTTCAGGTTTTGCCTTCTCTGACGCAATTAAAGTGTCACCACGAATCTTAAACTTTTTTATTTTTTCTCCATGAATTTTAATTCTCTTTAATAATCTCTCTTTGTTTTCCCTTACTGCTTGTTCAACTTCAAATGAATAATACACGGGATAGACTACAACCCTTTCTCATTCCCTTCCCTTGATGAATTACACGATGAAATAACATGTCTCCCCTAGTCTCCTGGGCAACTCTTGTATTTTAATATAATCGAGCCGTCGTGATCTCTAGTGCAAAAACATTCAAGGAGTTCTTACAAAACAGAAGAATTGTATGAAAAACCTTCCCTCCTGTCTGGCAAAGGTATGACTTTCTAAGTTATTTGATCTCTTGGCAAAAATCTATGAGACAGAATCTTATATAGCAAAAAGCATTTGTCATCACAACTCGACCTGAGGGAAACATGGGCGGATATGCAAGTCGAAGCTGTCCGATGATAAATTTTACGACTGCAAAATGCTGGTAAGAATCATATTAAGAAGACAGTAAAGACAAACTTAAGTGATTATAGATTATGATTAAAAAAGGACAAAAGATTTGAGTTTAAGGTCCAGTCGATAACGTTGTTCTTAGGGGTGAAGTGCAGGCTTGAACAGAACAAGGTGGGAGGGGGGGGGGGGGGGGGAGGAATTCGCCCGAATTCATTTCAGAGGAACCATCGCAGTATCCACCTCAATCAGTTTAAGAAAACCGAGAAAAAAACAAAACTACTGTTACTGGTGGGGACTTGAACTCAGTACTCCCAAACGCGCACCCACTGTAACCGTCGCACCGTCTCGTTTGCTGTGACGAAGAATAGTTTGATTTCCAAAAAGGAAACGTACTAGAAAAACAATCTGACACTGTTCTTCTGCTTATTAACAGGAAGAAAAACGAACACTTGTCACAGCGCCTTGAGGGATTTGGTGAGAGAGAGGATGCCTCCTAAAGCAAGGAGGGAAAAGTTGTTTCCTACGGCACTAGTAGATTGATAATTTGGCACTAGGAAGGATCTTAGATAGGGCGCACTATGGAGAGAAATACATACGGAAGTATGGGTGATTGGGTTGTTCGTGGGAAGAGACCAAACCGCGAGGTCATCGGTGTCATCGGATCAGGGAAGGACGGGGAAGGAAGTCGGCCGTGCCCTTTCAAAGGAACCATCCCGGCATTTGCCTGGAGCGATTTATGGAAATCACGCAAAACATAAATGAGGATGGCCGGACGCGGGATTGAACCTATGTCCTCCCGAATGCGAGTCCAGTGTGCTAACCACTGCGCCACCTCGCTCGGTACGAAAGTATGCCAAACGCGCTTGACGATAGCGGTAGCGGTAATTCTGTAAAGACGGAAAGAAACGCACGAAACAGGAGGAATCGAAAGATCTGCTCTCAACAAATGTTCTGTCATACACAGCGTCCCAGGTGGAGAAATGGCCAATATTCAGGGTTATGACAAAAACCATCATTCGAAGCAAAGAGGTCTAGTAAACTGGGATTCGAATATGTATACCTTCCGAGCTGTGATCACTTGTTCATCTTCGATACTGATTCACAGTATGAATGTACCCTCAACTGGTAGATTGATGCTGTTTTAGGTGTATTAGGTAGGTGTTAATGTAATTTTGAACAACTGTTGTATATTCTCCGGCCACGGAATTGTCCACAGGCGCGGCTCGATGAATTTAAAATTTTAAACAGTCCACAGAGGAATGGGCTGCACCATTTCGACGGTTTCGGCGTGTCGCGCACTGTAGTCTCGAGGTTTACTTACACGAACTCCTCGTAATTTTTCCACGCGTTGTACATGAGGCACAAAGGGAGCCGCAGGATTATGGGGCCACCGCCGTCTGCAGCGTCAAGGACACCACAGTAAACCGCAGAAGGGCAAAACAAAAAGTGCGGACGGAAGGGGCGAGGAGCGGAAGGCACCTCAGCTAGATGGCAACAGAAACAGAAGAAATACGCGCGAATCGCTGCTGGCTTGGACAGAAACGAAGCAGATAAACGGGCTTTTGGGCTGCGTCCAAGCACGGGGACGAAAACAAAAGCGGTAAAGGGCAAGGGACGCTACTAGATTTCCGGCTGGGTCGTAATTGCTTACACATGCGTGACACGCCGAGGCTACCAGCTAGAAAAAGAGGGATGGGAAGAGGGGAGGGGGGAAGAAAATAATGGTGAGCGTGTTTCACAAGCATCGAACAATACATTTCGCGAGGATAACGAGCGGGCGGAACGCACAGCGAGGGAGAACAACTGCGCAACATGGCACAGCAGGATTTCGCCAGCGGGTGGGTTGGGGTAAACAGATATGTCAGCGCCAACGCTGCGCGAATCTGTATCATGTATAAGTGGGGGGAGAGCGCGTGCTCCATGTGACGTGTGGTGTGAAGCTGAATACAGGGAGGAGCGACGCGACTTGCGGTTATTCCCCTTGGGGGAAAAGTGCTGCACGTCTCGATCACTATACGAAGTACTGCGTGATGTGACGCCCGGAATAAGGCGTGAATTGCTCCTACAGAAACAGACTTACAGTGACACCGTTCCTCTTCAACTGAACTACCAACTGAGGTGTTACTATTACAGTAGCTACAGCCTCAGAAATATCAAATGCACCTCATCATTCTTTCAGAGTTCAAAACACCATTTTTACCCCCTCTGATTCTTCTGGACGATTCTTTTAAACTTCAGATTAACTAAATTGTGGTCCAGAAGTATCTCTGCTCCTACACCTATACCTAATGCTCTTCTTCTAGTGATTTACTAACAGTGTATTTGCTTTTGCAACGTGAAATTTATTGCAGAACTCAATTACTTTAGTCCGCCAATATTTCCGTTACCAAATTCATATCTTTCCGTCACTCTTTTTCTTATTCCTTCCCCTAACACAGCGTTACAGACCCCATGGTTATTAGATAATCATCTCTCTATGCATACTGAATTACCCGTTGAGTATCCTCTTACACTTTCTCAGTCACTTCACATTCTGCTTGTGACATCGGCACATATACTGGAACAATCGTTGGCGCTGGTTTGCTTACGATTCCGATAAGAACAGACCCATCACTGAACTATTCACAGTAACTCATTCTCTCCCCTAACTTCATATTAATAACGAATCCGACTCCCGTACACCGTTTTATGCCGCTGTTGATATTACCCTTTATACTTCTGACCAGAAATCGTAACATTTTTTTCCACTTCACTTCTTTGACCCCACAGTATCTAGATCGAGCCTCTGCATTTCCATTTTCTGATTTTCTAGCTTCCGTACCATGTTAAACCTCTGATATTCCATGCTCCGACACTTGGAATGTTACTGTTTCATCCTTTATGCAGACTTTTTCCTTTGATTACCTCCCCCTTTGCAGTCCCCTCACGAAGACGCGAATGAGGGACTAATCCGGAGGCTTTTACCAGTGGACAGAACACCGTGACACTTATCCACTTACAGACCGCGTGTGCTGTGAGTGCACATTACACGCCGTTAATGCAGTAGTTTCCATAGCCTTCTGCATCCTTACGCCGGTGATCACTGCTGATTCTCCCGGTTTTTAGAGGCAGTTTTCCATTCAAAGGGCACGAGCTTGCAACGAATCTCTGTCCGCTCCTCCATCCTCTTTTACAAGGTGTTACGCAGAACGAAGGTGACTCTTTACATCGGAAGCCTTCTGCTATCATTACCGATGTTTTTACTCAATATTTAAACAGGACTGGGTTCGAATCCGGGATCCTAGAAGTTTCGCCTGCCAGTCAGAGACGACAGACCTAGACCACGGGCGCCCGGTGTTCAAACCTTTCTATGTCGATAAACAATTATATTTGCAAAAAAAGACATAATGTCTGATGGGATACCGCAATCACTGGTTATACAATGTTACTTATAATCCTTCTTGATTGCAAAGATGTTTATTCACATGATCGGTTTCGGTTCCTCTACAACCATCTTCAGATCTACAATTTCGGTTACAGGAGTAATCCGTCCATATACAGCAAGCTTCATGTGCTGTGTGAAGGTTGCTGTGTGTGGACGGGTTGCTTAATATAGTGTAACGCATCTACAGTAAGACAGATATTCGATGGCTATACAAATGGCAACTGTTCCTGGCTAAAAGAAAAACTTTATAATCCACGTTTCTAGATTACGGAACTTTCTCAGTATTTTCCTCAAATTTCACGGAGTTTGGTGTATGAAATAGTGGTGGAGAAGTCTGGTTACCACAAATTTTATGGCTTCCCAAAATCCTAACGGAAGAACACAAAAAAACAGAGACTGCCTATAGTACTGCCCTTCCTCGAAGACTACTAGAAAAATAGTGACGAAGTTATCGATTGTTTCTTAACAGGGGGCGACACTTGGGTAAATCATATCAGTAGTGAAATAAAAAGGCACTCGATGGAATGGAAACACACAAATTCTCCCAAGAAACCAAAGAAGTATCTGCAGACGCAGTCGGCAAGAAATATCATGGTTACTGTGTTTTGGGACACCCGGGGAGTGATTCTTGTTGTTTCCTTGAACGTGGAACAACAGTCAATTCAGAGAGGTATTTTCAAACACTGACAGAGTCAAAGCGTGTGATACAAAACACGCGTCAGGGAAAACTTGTCACGAAAGTTTTGTTTTTTCACGACATGGGACGTCCAAAGACGGCAAATCATACTTCAAGAGCTCCTACAGAATTTTGGATGGGAGATGTTTTATTATCCACCATACAGCGTGGATTTGGTGCCAAGCCATTGCCATCTCTTCCCAGCAACGAAAACGTGGCTTGCTACACAAGGCTTTGATACTGATGCCGAACTGCATGCTGGTACAAACCAATGGTTGCCATCGCAGGTGGCAGATTTCTGCAGAGACGGTATTGCAAAACTTGTGCCACCGTATGATAATTACCTCAGTTTGAATGGAAATTAAGTAGAAAAATAGCTTAAGAGTGTACCTTTAAAACGCATCTAATAAAATTTGGCTTTTCCATATTGTTAATTTTTTTATTTCAAAACATCTGTTATTTTCTGCATGGCCATCTTCACAGCGGTGAAATGTGACAGGCAACATGCCCGCAGTTCGGTAATTTTACAGGATGTAATTATCATTGAGTGGTGTGAACTAGATACGACATACCTGAATAAAGTTATTGTTGGGTTGGCAGAAGAGCCAACACCGTGTTACTAGATGAGGCCGAAATGCACGCGTTTTAGCTCACGCAGGCTGGTGTGAGGAGGGAAGAACTATACTGACGTAAGGTCTGGAACATGACAAGGAATTAGAATTCAGAAAGCGGACGTAATTAGTTTGATACTTAACTTTAATCCATTAATGATGAACGTCGCTCTTGACGGTACATGATTCACAATATTATCTGTTCAGAATACATTCTTGAAGAATATGGCGCCTTGCTAGGTCGTAGCAAATGACGTAGCTGAAGACTATGCTAACTGTCGTCTCTGCAAATGAGAGCGTAAGTAGTCAGTGAACCATCGCTAGCAAAGTCGGCTGTAAAATTGGGGCGCGTGCTAGGGAGTCTCTCTAGACTAGACCTGCCGTGTGGCGGCGCTCGGTCTGCAATCACTGTGGCGACACGCGGGTCCGACGTATACTAACAAACCGCGGTCGATTTAAAGGCTACCACCTAGCAAGTGTGGTGTCTGGCGGTAACACCACAGTTGTGGTCTCTCTGCTTCAGGGCAACGGCCTTGCCGCAGTGTCTACACCGGTTCCCGTCACATCACCGAAGTTAAGCGCTGTCGGGCGTGGCCGGCAGTTGGATGGGTGACCATCCGGACCTCCATGAGCTGTTGCCATTTTTTCGGGGTGCACTCAGCCTCGTGATGCCAACTGAGGAGCTACTCGACCGAATAGTAGCGGCTGCGATGAAAGTAAACCATCATAACGACCGGGAGAGCGGTGTGCTGACCACATGCCCCTCCTATCCGCATCCTCATCTGAGGATGACACGGCGGTCGGATGGTCCCGATGGGCCACTTTTGGCCTGAAGACAGAGTGCTTCTTCTCCCTTCCTATCCAATAATCGGCTATTGTCAGAGTTAGAGGCGGTGTTACAATGTATTAGAGCTTGGAGGTCACTAATGTTGCATTCTACGTGGTTAGACGCTGATTGTGTATTTGGAAGCACCAGTCCAGGACGCGACTAGAAAAGGAGTGTTCCTACAGCACCTCCACACTGGGAAGAAGAGCACGTGGAGCCCGCGGTGGGGGCGGCAGTCACTGCGTGGAGGCAGCGCGCTAATAAGATGGCGCCAGTAATTGCCGACGCCACGTTTCGGCGCCGTTTTAGCCGCCGTCGACGCCGACACCCCTCAAAGGACGCGCACTGCCCTGCGCTGATACCGCCGACACGGCGCCCCCTAATGAGCGGATGCGCCAAAGGCGAGGAGGCCTCGGCTGTGGGCACTAATTTTATCAGAGGCGGCGCCGGCAGCCGCGCTTCGTAGCGCGCTACCGCGTGGCCGGGGCGCCGCCGCGTTCCCGAACGACGCGGCTGCAGATCTCATTTGCATTCCGCCCAGAAGGGGTCGCTGCAGTTAACGCACTGCTGTCGCGGCAGGGACTGACTACGCCGCACAATTTTGCGATCAAATTCACTTCAGAACACGTCTGTGCCTCCCTGGCGCAATCATATAACTGGATACGAAAGCAGGGGGATAGAATACAAGGGACCGCCTACGTCTTCAGAAAAAGAGTACGAGCTGGGATTGGGCCAAGATAAGGAAGGAAATGTGCCGTTGTGTTACTAAGAGACCCATCCCGGCACTGAAGTCATTTAGAGAAAGTAAAAAAGTATATGAAGACACTAACTGTTATCGAGACAACAGATACCATTGATGACCGTACAGATTCTCTAGAATAAATGATAATTAATTGAAACCCTCTGCTGACGACAGGTGTTGTTGATATACCTCGATGGGGACAGCTGAAAATGTGTGCCCCGACCGGAACTCGAACCCGGGATCTCTAGCTTACATGGCAGACGCTCTATCCATCTTTCTTTCTTTCTGTCTTTTGCATTTTGTTCGTTGTTGGTCGTTGTGGAAGTCACATGACATCCGTTAAGTTCGTTTGTTGATCCTTCCACTCAGTTTTTTATTACACTGGCCAACCAGCTCTCTGACCGAACACGCTGAGCTGCCGTGCCGGCAAACCCGGGATCTCCTGCTTACATGGCAGACGCTCTATCAATCTGAGCCACCGAGGACACAGATGAATAGTGCGACTGCAGGGACTTATCCCTTGCACGCTTCCCGTGAGACCCACATTCCCAACTGTCCACAATGTACACACGTAATGTACCTAATACATATTTGCCCATCCATCCATTACTTGCGCACACTAAGGTGACGATTCCCGTAAGAGTTCAGGCAACCTGTGCTTATTCGCCCAGAAAAAGGTCAATGGCTGCGTAGCCTTTAACTACATATATACGAAGACAGTAACAGTTCTCGAAAGAACATACCGTTAATGACCGTGCAGCTTCTCTAGAATAAATGATAATTAGTTGACGACAGGTGTTGTTGATATACCTCGATTGCAACAACTGGAAATATCAACAGCATATGTCGTCAGCTGAGGGTTTCAATTAATTAACAATTATAGTAAAAGAGAGCCAAGTGCCCAGTTAAGGATCTGCGTATTGTTTCCCCTCATATACCAGCTTGGTTTTAACGTATAGCTGAATGTAGATGAGCTACAGGGCGGGCGGGCGGGGGGGGGGGGGGGGGGGGGGCAGGGGTAAACAAAAATGGGAACGCCATAAACACAAAAGGATTACCCTGCTTAATACGGTGCATGAAATGCGTCGTCATTCCTGTTGTCTCAGTAAGGATAAATACAGGACCTCTATCGTTTTCAATTGGAATTTACATCATTCTTTCTGCAAAATATATCAATTTCAGGTGGAGGTAGATAGGAACCACGCTCCCTTGTCTCCAAAGTAGACCAAAATAGCCCAATAATATTGATATCTGATCGCTGTAGTGACCAAGGGAGACGCGACCATTCATCCTCGTGCACACAGAAACAGTCCTAGACGACGCGAGTGGCGTGAATGTGGCCTCTGTCATCCTCCAAGCTGTACCATGTGATGGACTGTATCAGCCAAAATTATCACGTGATCTCGGCGGTAATGCGACCTGGCAGAGTAGCCATGGCACTCGTGAAACATCACGATATGGCTACCCAAATCATCAACCAACCCCGCAGTGTTTCACTCTTGGGAACTAAAGTCGGCCAGAAGTTGGAAACAGGGCGAAACAAGAGTCATCCGTCGAAATGACTCTCTTCCATTGCTCCATAGCCCAGGTTATACGGCTTCAGCAACACTTTCCCCTGTTACAGGCATTTGCATCACTGATGAGTGGGTTTGGAATTCCATCTGGCCCTGCAAATCTTCGCTCCTGGAGCTCCCTCCGTCTTCTTCTGCTGCGAGAGTGCTGTCGTCCAGTTTCGCACCTGTCGCCCAGTTGTTTTTCATCAGTCCTCTTTTACTATCGTCTGTCGCGACCACTCAATACATACTTTTCGTCCGCGTTATGAGTTTGCGGATGACGTTTTTTTTTTTCACTTTTCCCACATCAATACGGTGCCTCTTGAAACACCAAACACTTCGGCTGCCTTGATTGTGGAAGCACCCGCTGTATAAGCACCAACAATTGGTCCCCGTTCCAATGCAATGAGCTCCGACATAGTGCACTCACGGCTAGCTAGAGCACTGTTCTGCCCACGACTCACACTCGCAACGTATTGAGGACATTGTACAGGTCCCGTTCGTGGTCGCCGGCCGTGGTGGCCGAGCGGTACTAGGCGCTTCAGTCCGGAACCACGCGACTGCTACGGTCGCAGGTTCGAATCCTGCCTCGGCCATGGATGTATGTGATGTCCTTAGGTTAGTTAGGTTTAAGTAGTTCTAAGTCTAGGGGTTTGGTGACCTCAGACGTTACGTCCCATAGTGCTCAGAGCCATTTGAACTATTTGAACCCGTTCGTGGTCAATTGCAACAACGCAATCTGCAGGCTTGAGCTAGCATCTGCATTTATGTTCAAGCATGCATTTCTTGCGGTGTTTCCCCATTTTTGTCCACCCCTTGTAAAGTAATGGTGCGTCTGATATATTCCAGCAGACGATTGGCGAAGGAGGAAGCGAAAGCTGTATCACCAGTGAGTATGGAAACGAAAATTCACTTACAGACAGACCGATGAGCCAAGACAAAGAGGTACGATGGTATAAAGGTTACACGGTCTAGGAATGTACCGGGCCAGTAGAACTGGTGATTTGGTTTGGCTCGGTCGGAAGAATGTGCTCGGAAAAAAAATTAAGTTGCAAGGCTTCGACGTACAGGGCGAGTTTGAATAAATTTAATGTATTAGGCTGCGTCTTTATAAAACGCTAAAACAAATATAAAACAGGTGTTTAGCCCAGAAGAGCAACGCTGGAAACGCGGTCGAAACGTCGATAGCAAAGTTCTTTTAGTGCTTCATAATGACGTAGACTAACACCAAAATGATTTTATTCGAAATAGCATTAAAAAACTCGCAGAAATATACACGCTTTCGGTCACTGCGGTTCCTAGCATTCCTCAGACACGACGGCAGTCATAGTCGAACAGTTTCTCCAATCCGAGCCGACTGACAATAATAGTTTGCAGTCAGTCAGTTGGTATGTGATGAGTTCAAAGTACGAGAACGGGAATGGAATGGCGATATGGGTTAAGGGTTGTGCTATGTGTGCAGCTGTGCGCTGGTGAGGTGCTGTGGCCGGTTGGACTAACAGGGAAGAAGCGTGGTACAATACACGATTATAACAATGCCTACATTATCTGGCAGTTTTTGAGGAGACTATTAACAAAAATAAGGTGATTTCAGTTCCAGAAATTCGACTACCAAAGGAAGTATCTACACAAGTTTACCTTGAGAAAACATGAGCACAAAAGTAGGTCTGTTTCTAATATTCGGTTAACGCAGAGAGATGGTCCTAAGGTCTGGAAAACAGCGATTCAAAACACACACGGACGCAAATGGCTTTAGACTCAGAATTTCCTTCAGTTAATTTTTGTCACTAATTACCTTTTTACTAAAAGCTATAACATATTTTATTCTGGTGGTATAACGCATGTGAGGATTTTCATTCAGAATTTATTCCCTCAGCCTTTGAAGATCCCTCTTCGCCACAGGGCAGTGGCTCCTACCTTTGTTAGTGTTCAGAAAGGAGAGCTCCTCCATCAACTGCGCAATACCAAACGTACTCTTCACCATAACCGTGGCAAGAGGCCTGTTTTTGTTCCGCGAGAACTATTTTATTTCGCTCAAACCCTCCGAGTAAGTCCGGCGAACCCCCCTATCAGCCACCTGGGCGCGGCCGATACGGGAATACGCATACACCCACGGCTAGAGTGAAGGGATTAGGTCATGTGAAGCGAATGCACCCGCATCAAACTCCACGTCTGTATTTGGAGACGGAAGTACCGGAAAAAAACCGATAGGACGGCCTAGGTTGACGGGCGGAGCAGGTAACGTGGGATGCAGTGGAGAGAGAAAAGCACGACAGAAATCAACGGAGGCATATCGTTCACGTAGTTCCCACTCGCTTCCCTGGAAGGAAAACCTGATGATGATGAATTTTTTTCACGTCATGTATCTTGCTTATTGATAAATCGCTAGCCTTAAAAATTTCCTCATATATAGTTCCATTCCACGAACGGGGAGCTAATGATTAGCGTCAGTAAAACGACCTAACCCCCTCTCTATATCCCATCTTTTACACGAAGACAATGAGCTGAATAATACAGAAGATAAGTAGCAATATACATTAAATGTGTTCTATCTCGGAAACAATATGGATTTATTTGCATCAAATTATGGTTCCCGTCGTATTCCTGAATATTGATCACTCCTCCTGGGACACAATGTATAATCGAAGATGAGCAGAGCGCATCCGAAACCTCCTCGTTTTAGAGTTATGGTAACTTAATGTTATCTTAACCATGTGTGAATATTATAGATATAGTATAGTTAGACAAAGACTTAGTTACATATAGTAGGAATTAGTGAGGTTCGGTGGCAGGAGAAACAAGACTTCTGGTCAGGTGAATACACGGTTGTATATACAAAACCAAATAGGGGTAATGCAGGAGTAGGTTTAATCATGAATAAAAATAAAAAAACACACAGGAGCGCGGCTAAGGTACTAGAAACAGAATAGTGACGCATTATTGTATCCAAGATAGACACGATAGACACGAAGCCCACGCCTACCACAGTAGAACAAGTTTATATGCCACCTGGCTTCACAGATGATGAAGAGATTGAATAAATGTATGATGCGATAAAAAGAAATAATTCATATAGCGAAGGGAGACGAAAATTTAATAGCCATGGGACACTGGAATTCGATAGTAGGAAAAGGAAGAGAAGGAAAAGTAATAAGTGAATATGGACTCTGGGTAAGGAATACAAGAGGAAGCCGCCTGTTACAATTTTGCACACTGCATAACTTAATCATAGCTGACACAAATTATGCTGCCACAAAAGTCTTTGGTCACTTACCTAATAGCATGAAAAGTCTGACAAATAGCCATATAGCAGTTAAAAGGAAATTAAAAGAATTTCTTAATGGCAACTCCTTGTACTCATTAGATCAATTTTTGGATATAGTAAGTGGGTAATTCCCCCCCCCCCCCCCCCCCCCCAAAAAAAAATATTAAGTGTCATGTAATATTTTGTGCAATGTAATATCTTGTATAGACACCTTTTATTAACCTAACAGGCTCCACATCATTACGAAGTGTCGTATTCATAATCTATGGAACAAGTACTAATCTAATCTAATTCTGTCAGAGACAGCAAAGGACCTGGATAGCAGTTGAACCGAATGGAGAATGTCTTGAAAGGAGAATGTAAGATAAACGTAAACAAAAGCAAAACAAGGATACCGTACTGGAATGTAGTCGAATTAAATCAGGTGATGCTGAGGGAATTAGATTAGGAAACGAGACACTTAAAGCAGCAGATGAGTTCTGCTACTTGGGAAGCAAACTAACTGATGATGGTAGAAGCAGAGAGGATTTAAATGTAGACTGGCAATGGCAATGAAAGCGTTTCTCAAGAAAAGAAATCTGTTAACATCGAGTAGAGAGTTAAAAGTCAGGAAGTCTTTCCTGAAAGTATTTGTATGGAGTGTAGCCATGTATGGAAGTGAAACATGGACGATAAATAGTTTAGACAAGAAGAGAATAGAAGCCTTCGAAATGTGGTGCTACAGAAGAACGTTGAAGATTAGATGGGTAGGTCACGTACCTAATGAGGAGGTACTGAATAGACTTGAGGAGAAAAGGAATTTGTGGCACAACTTGACAAGAAGGAGGGACCGGTTAGTAGGACATGTTCTGAGGCATCAAGGGATCTCACAAATTTAGCACTGGAGGGCAGCGTGGAGTGTAAAAATCGTGGAGGGAGACCAAGAGATGAATACACTAAGCAGATTCAGAAGGATGTAGGTTGCAATAAGTACTGGTAGATGAAGAAGCTTGCACAGGATAGAGTAGCATGGAGAGCTGCATCAAACCAGTTTCAGGACTGAAGACAACAACAACAACAACAACAACAACAACAGCCTGCACACAGCATTAACTTGTCAGTAGTTTCAAAACAACACACAATCTGCTACAGAGTAGAAGAGTCTCTCTGATATCTAGATTAAACCTCTCTAGATTCCCTAAAGAAGAAGGCATCCGTTGATAGAACACGTTCTGAGGCATCAAGGGATCACCAATTTAGTAATGGAGGGAAGCGTGGAGGGTAAAAAACGTAGAGTGAGATAAAGGGATGAATACAATAAGCAGATTCAGAAGGATATGAGTTGCAGTAGTTACTCGGAGCTGAAGAAGTTTGCACAGGACAGAGTAGCATGGAGAGCTGCATCAAACCAGTCTCAGGACTGAAGATCGCAACAGCTTGTGAATCTTAACATAATTAATAGAGAAAAATTATAAGAGAAGCATTAGATTTTGGCTGGCGCTATCCTACAACTCTTACATATTTAAAGAAAGTAAATTATACACAACACCATGGGCTGCTACTAAACAAAGCTTCATGTAGTATTAGTTTTGATCTGATTATTCATCAGGCAACCCAAAGAATTTTATTGCAGCCTATGTGACATCATTACTTCTCCGACGTCATTAATAGGATGAAATCCGCTTCAGTTGTAATAATGATTTATTCAACCCACGACCAGTTTCAAGAATTTAAAGTCCCATCTTTTGGTGTGCAAAAAATTATTATTCCTGATCATGCATAAAAAACGGTAGGGCCAGTCAGTGCAAAGGCTCCTATCCAATACGTTTTGGGCGCGAACTGTCCACTGTCGAGGAGCCGCAGGCTAGAGACACCAGAAAATCAATAATAAAACAAAGGTATGTGGAACCATTATAATTTCATTTTTGTTACTGCCAGTGCATCGGCAATAATATCATATAATTGGTAGTTAAAAAAATTATGCTACCTGATGAGGACCAGATTGGATGAAACTCATGTCAAAGATTCGTTTTCTACGTGTGGAAAAAATTACTTTCCTTCAATAACAAAAGCATATTAGTGTAGGACGTGAAAATGTGCAGTCGCGTTTAAGTAAGGAGAATTCGAGTCGCGCCTGCCACCACGAATGATAAAACTCGTCGGCTTCTCTTGATGGGGGCGAACAGAGCCGCCGAGTCAGCTAAGAGGAGGACCGGAGACAAGGCCGTCTCTCATCGGCGGCTGTGACGGCCGCTGAAAAGACGAGCGGGCCGCGCCTGCCCTAGAGGTGGTGAAAGCCCTCAATTTCCTGTGGAGCAGGTCGTTCGATCGCGCTGGCCCCTGGGAAGGGGCGGCCCGCTGGGGGGGTGGAAGGGTGACGGCCGGCTGTCTCCCTGACCTAGAGGTCCGCCTCACCCCTTGCACCTCCCCCCGCCACCCACCACTGCCCTGCCCTTGTCCTAATTGGAATTTAATATTTGGAGCGGCAGCCGCGGGCCGCCCCGGTCCGGCCCATTCAGCGGGCTCCAGGAGCGCGATAATGAAAACCGGACCGGGCAATAAAGTTGGATTGTTTGCCGTTCTTCCCAAGAATGCTAATAGACCGTACGGGAAACTAATGAAACGCCGACACTTCTACAGAAATTTAATAATGCACGTTCTCCTACCAGAAAATTCTGCTACACCACTGGTTACGGCGTGACAGAAAAGTTGTCGGGTTTTAAGCAGATGATTCTCTGCGCCTCAAAATTTTCATACGTCGCTCTAAACCTGCTTTCGACGAGTGAGCTGCTGCCGTTAGCATCAAAGATACGTCACCACATTTCACACTTATCGTGTCAAACTCGGGGCGGAAGCTACCTCCTCAGAAGATTACCACAACTGGTTTGGATGCGGCGATTATGATACTGTTAGTTACAGGAAATCTTTCTGTCTCGACTGCAGAGAATTTTTATAAACGTGTCACAGGTCTCGACGCCTTATGCATCATCAACAGAAATAAAAATCTAGGCTATGGATAGCACGTCAATATCAACGTAAGTTATGACACTGCAATTAACATAGAAGTGCTGTTGGTAACGAAGCATTTTATATCCGATAATAGTGCACAAGGCATCGAAATCGGTCATGTGTTAATAAATACACAATCAGATCGAAACAGAAAAAATATTTTACGTTCCATATTTCTTGAAGGCACGTTCTTTTGTAGACGAATATTCGTTGGGAATTTTGCTTCTGAAAATGTGAAGTTCTGGATTTCAGCGGGCGTGCCTTTTCATGTAGCCAGTGGCACGCAGCAGTCCGATGTAAGCAGACAGACGAATATAAAATGCGAAATTAATGCCGACGGTAAGTATAGCAAGGAAAACCTGATAATATGAGGAATGTTAGCTAGTAATAAAGAGGGAAAGTATCTGATAAGAAGTTAAGCAGCATTCGAGTTTAAAATGACTCAAGTGGTCACGGAGCCACTCGGGAACCGCTGTGCAAACATCCTCCGAGAGATCCTTTCAGGGTGTCAGAGAGACAGAAAACCGCGTGGTGCAAGATCTGGACTTCCCTGTCACTATCACCCACGTCTGCGCGGTCTTGGTCAAATTATTGGCACCTTTTCGCTACGACTGAACTCGATACTGTATTTGGTCCACATTTCCTCAGAATTTTGCTGCGGATCTGTGTGCAACGGACACATTTTGCCCACAAGAATCATAGTGTCCCGGGTACTTCAACTTCGGTGTATATTTGCATCTTTTATCCTTACTGCAAACGAACTGTGTCAGCAGAAAACACGGAACATACATCCTCTTGTGTCAATGCGCCAGTCTCTTCCCGCAATGGTCTTGGCGGGGGACGACATGTGAAACTTACGACGACGTACTCAAAAGTAACGATTCAGAATTTTTATGTGAAAACTCTTAAGGGGGAACGTTGATCAAAAACACACACTATTTCAAAAATGCACCAAATCCGCAGTTTTGGAGATATGGCAATGAAATTTTGTACCACACCTTACATGAAAGTAACACATTTACATTTAATATCGTCTGATTATATATACTATCTTTTGTTGAATGAAATTTTAAGTTTTATTTTCAAAAAATAATGTATGTTCCTTTTTCTCAGAAAGTATTAAAGAGATTTCTACAAAAATTTCTCTGTTTCATCTCTTTATATGTTGTAAGCTTCTCTCATGAGTGTTTTTGGAATAGGTCAAATAGAGAATTTTCATAATTTTTTAATTTTAATTCCACAAAAACAATTTTAAATTCATGCAAAATTCCAAGCACTTTGCCCCATGTCTCAGCTTGCAATCAGAATTTCAAAATTTACTCTTGAGACAACGTTTATTAGGTTCACAGAAATATGTGTACAAAATTTCATATTTCCAGTGTTCATAGAATCTGAGGAAAAGGTACATAAACTTTAAAAAACCAGCTTTTCAGGAAACGCAATTTAAAGTTCAACCTAACTTTCTTCCTTGTTTCACTTCTTCAGAAGGCACCACATTTGTACTATGGGTCGACTTTCCCTTCAAGGCTTCTCTTCTGGTTTCTTGTTGTCTGTCTTCTTTCCTTTAACAGGTCTTCAACTAACTTTTCAGCTGCAGAGACGCGTTGTAAATCTATCTTTCTCAGGATGTCTTGAATAAAATTTCCTATCTTGAAGCCCATTCTTTCTAATACCTTCATCCTCCCGACGTTCCCATCATTAAATACAATAACTGCATCATAAGTTGCGATTCTGACAACTGTAGCAGATGCAAATGTGTTTTTAGGGCATCGTTTCATTATGAGTGAATTTAGAGACTCATTTGGATTTTGGGTTTTACCATACGGAACAGAGTCAAAGATGATCTATAAAATCGAGGAGAATGTATCGCGGCCTTCTAGATGTACCCCGCACACGTTTGGTTGAAAGTAATACACAGAATCGTTGTTCACTGAGCTGGTATTGAACTGCTGCTTCAAAACGTAGGCGTGACAGGGAGGCCGCGTCACACTTTTAGTTAATTTTCAGGCACTTCGGATATGATTTCAACATTGAAACTTTGGAAACTCATTGTCCATGAGTTGTACTAACAAATAAAAAATAAATCGAAAATTTACATTTTTGGTCAATTTCATGAACGTCCCCCCTTAAGGCCTTTTAAATAAAACAATTTTAACAATGTACATCTTTACTTCTCATCCTTACATATTTGCACAGCCTTTTGCTGCTAGAAGTGTCCGAAATGTAGCCCGTAACACGGCAGTGAGCAATGTAACTATTTCGGTGCATGAGAAACAGCGTGCTGAAATAGTTTCGAATCCGAAGAGTTCGTCCACACATGGAACACCTTCTGCTTCAGCATGACAATGCCAAACCGCACACGAAAGCTGTGACATGTGCAAAAAGCCGATGCCTTTGGTTCACTGTCATCGATCATTCTCCCTGCAACCCGACTTGGCATACCCGAATGTCATCTGTTTCGAAAACTTAAAGAACTTCACTTTGATTGTGATGAAGCGGTGCAAAGCAGAGGTGAGGATGTGGATCCGTCAACAAAGTCAAACCTTCTATAGTGACGTTATCGACAAACTGGTTTCTCGTTGGGAGAAATGTCTTCGTCACCAAGGTGACAATATTGAGAAATAATTATGTAGACATGAAGAATAAAGATGTAAAATGTTAATAACGTTTGTTTTACTTCAAAAGCTATAAGAGTTTTCACATAAGAAATTCGGAGGGATTACTGTACAGCACGCCCTCGTATTTTCTGAAGTTGCTGCGTATTACCTGGGTGTTTCGGTTGCACTCTCCTGGAATTGGTAATGCTGAGAAAGGGTCCGCATTGCGACAGTGTCTCCGCTATTGATCCTCTGTTGAAAAATTAATGTCCAAACTGTCACACATAATAAACAGAATAAGAAGATAGCTACTCCCACACGTGTTCTAACACGAAATGAACGCAAATATTTCAACATACATCTAGAACCGCAGGTAACAGACAGAGACGATGGATTAAAGCAGTAACGCTATTTGACTAATTTGCTGTCACGTGAAATATTTTCCTTGCTCTGCTTCCCCATCCCCTGTACCACCCATCCAAAAGCACACACACAGACACAATCATGTATGCACTCAGTCATAAATAGTTTGTATAGTCTTTTCCCGCGAAATGTATCATTAAAGAGGTGATACGAGCGGGTGCTACTGTATTCTCAAAAATTTCTATTCTGCTACTGTAAGAACTCATATACACTCCTGGAAATGGAAAAAAGAACACATTGCCACCGGTGTGTCAGACCCACCATACTTGCTCCGGACACTGCGAGAGGGCTGTACAAGCAATGATCACACGCACGGCACAGCGGACACACCAGGAACCGCGGTGTTGGCCGTCGAATGGCGCTAGCTGCGCAGCATTTGTGCACCGCCGCCGTCAGTGTCAGCCAGTTTGCCGTGGCATACGGAGCTCCGTCGCAGTCTTTAACACTGGTAGCATGCCGCGACAGCGTGGACGTGAACCGTATGTGCAGTTGACGGACTTTGAGCGAGGGCGTATAGTGGGCATGCGGGAGGCCGGGTGGACGTACCGCCGAATTGCTCAACACGTGGGGCGTGAGGTCTCCACAGTACATCGATGTTGTCGCCAGTGGTCGGCGGAAGGTGCACGTGCCCGTCGACCTGGGACCGGACCGCAGCGACGCACGGATGCACGCCAAGACCGTAGGATCCTACGCAGTGCCGTAGGGGACCGCACCGCCATTTCCCAGCAAATTAGGGACACTGTTGCTCCTGGGGTATCGGCGAGGACCATTCGCAACCGTCTCCATGAAGCTGGGCTACGGTCCCGCACACCGTTAGGCCGTCTTCCGCTCACGCCCCAACATCGTGCAGCCCGCCTCCAGTGGTGTCGCGACAGGCGTGAATGGAGGGACGAATGGAGACGTGTCGTCTTCAGCGATGAGAGTCGCTTCTGCCTTGGTGCCAATGATGGTCGTATGCGTGTTTGGCGCCGTGCAGGTGAGCGCCACAATCAGGACTGCATACGACCGAGGCACACAGGGCCAACACCCGGCATCATGGTGTGGGGAGCGATCTCCTACACTGGCCGTACACCACTGGTGATCGTCGAGGGGACACTGAATAGTGCACGGTACATCCAAACCGTCATCGAACCCATCGTTCTACCATTCCTAGACCGGCAAGGGAACTTGCTGTTCCAACAGGACAATGCACGTCCGCATGTATCTCGTGCCACCCAACGTGCTCTAGAAGGTGTAAGTCAACTACCCTGGCCAGCAAGATCTCCGGATCTGTCCCCCATTGAGCATGTTTGGGACTGGATGAAGCGTCGTCTCACGCGGTCTGCACGTCCAGCACGAACGCTGGTCCAACTGAGGCGCCAGGTGGAAATGGCATGGCAAGCCGTTCCACAGGACTACATCCAGCATCTCTACGATCGTCTCCTTGGGAGAATAGCAGCCTGCATTGCTGCGAAAGGTGGATATACATTGTACTAGTGCCGACATTGTGCATGCTCTGTTGCCTGTGTCTATGTGCCTGTGGGTCTGTCAGTGTGATCATGTGATGTATCTGACCCCAGGAATGTGTCAATAAAGTTTCCCCTTCCTGGGACAATGAATTCACGGTGTTCTTATTTCAATTTCCAGGAGTGTACAATACTGAGATGTTCGTGTATATTTTTAATTTAATTATTCTTTATATAGGAGATTCCGCCAATTCTAGCATAGGAGAAATATCTGCTCGCAGTTCCTGAATTCTTAGGGGTACGACGAACACAGCTATAGTAAGCAGTGCAGTACTTCAAAATTGGTTCAAATGGCTCTGAGCACTTGGGATTTAACATCTGAGGTCATAAGTCCCCTGGACTTAGAACTACTTAAAGATAACTAACGTAAGTACATCATACACACCCATGCCCGAGGCAGAGTTCGAACCTGCGACCGTAGCGGTCGCGCGGCTCCAGACTGAAGCGCCTAGAACCGCTCGGCCACTCAGGCCGGCAGTGCAGTATTTGTTGACATCGTAGTCGAGGTTACTGACACCAAGTAGCGTGGATACACTCGGCGCGGAGCTAACAAGAACGGATACTGATGGTGGAAGAAGCTTCTATTCTCAGAATGCAAGGGGTAACGGTTACAGTAGGAGCCCCCACACACTTCCTCTGACGGAACACTTCGAAACCCTGACATTTTCAGTGACTCGTTCAATTTTAAATCATAACTAGTAGCACAGAGATCATAATAAAATTGTAGAAAATGTCGGGAAAAACGCCATGTTATTAACAGTTTTTCGCGCAGCACTTACCCACTTCCCATGGAATACCAGCGTACTGCGGAACTCAATTTGGGGAACCATGGCCCAGTGCTTTCTTGGCGTGAGGCATTCAAATGTACCTGTGCGCCACGCCCTGTATTAAATCTCGAACTTCTTCGCAGTGCCTCACAGCGAAAGAATTGTGATTTGGCCACATGCCAAGTAAATAACATACCCACACATATTGACGTATTATGTGATGTTACGCCGTGGTCGAATAAATTCCTTGGAGACACCCAAAGTTTCGCCCCGATCTGCGGAGATTAGTTAAGGCTGTGGGAGGGAGGCTTTTTACATTTATCACACCGACTCACACTTTGACCTTCATGGAAGCTACAGCCATTATGAAAATGGGATGGAACGTTGGATGTCGCGTACAAATTCGTTTGATTCCAGACAGGGTCAGCACCAGTATGGGGCGTAGGTTGTCAATAAAATATCGATATATCAATATTTTCCAAAATTGTCTATTATCTTGGCGGCACCGATTCATCGATATCAAAATGGCAATATAGAGTGCCGATATTTTTATATTATATTATATTTTTTCACAATTTGCGGTAAATAATTGACGTCGTTCTGTGAAATTGTTCTAGAACATAATTTTACTTCATTTTGAGCTTCCATCACGTCCAATATTTCTCTGTGACTATGTGAAGCAAGTATAGGTGGCACAAAACAGGAAGTGCTATTGCACTCGTTGATGGCGGTGTGAATGGAGTGACAAGGTTTCCAATGTGAAGAAATAGCACGCAAGTTGCGTTAGAAAACAATTTTTAACGCAACTAGAGTGCTATTTCTTCACATCAGCATTCTTCATACACGGTTGCTAAAAATGATGAACAATTCTTTATATGACAAGACTGACCTTTACGTTGGGCAGAGACAGGTGAGGGGAAGTGCTGACGTAATCGCAGCTCGGCGCTACCAACAGAAACTGAAGCGTTTAGCTCCAACACGCAGTTTTGACACGACAGCTGCCAGGTCGTTGCCACTGGCGGAAATGAGAAAACAGGGAAGTCGACATGAAGTGTTCCTGACAAATCGATATGTGAAGAACCGAACACGACAGACCCGAGCGTGAACGTGCATCGTTTTCCTTTCAGTTCTTGCTCTAAGGTGGGTAGGCATGGTGCTAACTTATTGATGTACAGAATATCTAATAATAAATCAATACTTAAATATATAGCTCTAAAACCGGCAGTATATTTACAAAGTGCAGTCGATATTTTAATAGGAAGTTACGTCGATATATTTCTCATCGATATATCGACATATTGATATTTTTCTACGACATAACGAGAGCCGCTTATGATACTTTTTGAAATATCGATATACTGAATTACAGCCCTAGCGTGGGCGCGAGCCTTGGTTACGCCCAATGCGGCATTTTTGGGGAGCGGCAAAGCCTTACTGTTTCATGCTGTTCCAAAAGGACGAATTAAACAAGACAATAAAAGTTTTCAATAAATGAAAGGTGTGAGAATAAGTTGATAATATAAATCATTCATAAAATTGTAAATCATTCATAAAATCTAGAGTCTTACAAGAAATTGTCTTGTAATTGGTGACCTTGATTGCGTCTTTCAGAACAGCAAAAACTGTTACTTACGGTCTTGGCCACCTTGTTTCTGACATGCGCCTACACCACAGTTGAAATGTACCTATGTCACCTTGAAAGTCTCTACAAAAGCGAGAAACTTTATAATAAATAAAGAAAAATCTCAGCATATGATGACCAAATAATTCCTCTAATACCTCTACAATTATAGCACAAAAATGGTTCAAATGGTTCTGAGCACTATGGGACTTAACTTCTGAGGTCACCAGCCCCATAGAACTTAGAACTACTTAAACCTAACTAACCTGAGGACATGACACACATCCATGCCCGAGGCAGGATTCGAACCTGCGACCGTAGCGGTCGCGCGGTTCCAGACTGTAGCGCCTAGAACCGCTCGGCCACCCCGGCCGGCGACTATAGCACAAAATAATACTTTGCCATTAATAGAAAAAAAGATGTAAAATATACGCTTCCGGTCACATGCAATAGTCATTTGAACCCAGACGTAGTGGCAAAGGGGCGTTTACACGCGCAGAAATGTATGGCATCCCTTCCCCACCATTACCTGTCCTTTGGATCTCCCATTAACACATTGGTCTACTTTTTGTAATAGAACTCTAAATTAACTTTTCTGCCTTGACTGTAACCACTTTTAGCTTTTCCCTCATTCCCTTTTTCCTCTCGGCGTTGAAGCCATAATCAACAGATATTAATATTTAAGATATTATGGAAAAGATGTGTCAAGCCTTATTTTGTAGCTCAAGCATCTACACTGCATCTCAAGAATTGCTTATCGAGTTTCGTCGTATTTCACACTGTCTGCATTACAACAACGCTATTTTGCACATAAGTGGTACTTTTCCCTACAATAAATGAAGATGCTTTCAAAACCGCTTGTTTTCAGCCATATATCATGGACGTGGCATGTCAGAAAGCACGCCTTCTCGGTATTCGACCTTAGGCACTACGGGCACACTAAATAGATACTGGTGATTTATATACACTTTTTTCCAATAAATAAACCATGTATATGTAAGTCAATCGCTGTCCGGTGACCTTACGCTTTGTACAGCAGAGGCTACGACGATATATCGAATGCAGCACTCAATTGTGCCGGTTGCTGCAGGCCTCTCACTGCACGCTCCTCTGTGCTCAGGGAACGAGAAAAAGTAAACAAATTTTAGTTACAGTCTCTGGAAGTGACATAAATTAATTTTGGTTGCACAATCAGTTTCGGAGTTATAAAGCAATATGAATTACATTGCAAAAGTTTCACTTATGTGTCACTGTTTAATGCCCCACAACTGCATCCCGTCTTAAAGATATATTCATGTCAAAAACGCGTATCAGTAAGCATGCTACATAAAAATAAGACAACATGGATGGCTCACATAGCGGGGGAAGGGGCGGCGCTTGCATATTCCGCACGGGGCTACAAAATCCCTGGTAGCAGCCCCTCATCCAGCATAATAACTCTGAATATTTTACCAAATGTTTTATTTCAGACAGTGAAAGTTCACGTTTTACAAGTTTCATACTCAAAGCGACGGTCATGGACTGGATCGTTGCCCTGAACACCTTAGCATTCGCCGGACGTGGCGTGGATCACGATCTCAACTGGAGTAATCATTTCTTTGGGGTTATCTGAGGACAGAGTATTCAGAGATGCACCTTCAACAACACCCCACAATCTCCGCACGGATATCTCCATAGAGATCACGCAGTCGTAAATAATGGTCTTCAGTAAGTCATCACGGAACTCAGTTTGAGACTCTACACACTCATCGCTGCAGAAGAAAGCACTTTGAAAACCATCTGTATTAAACTTCAGGAACTATGCATAAATATGACAGCAAGAACCAGTCATTTTACACTATGTGATTGAAAGTACCCGGACACCCCCATATACATACGTCTTTCATATTAGGTGCAGTGTGCTGCCACCTACTGCCAGGTACTCCATGTCAGCGACCTCAGTAGTTATTACACATCGTGAGACAGCAGAACGGGGTGCTGTGCAGAACTCACGGACTTCGAACGTGGTCAGGTGGTTGGGTGTCACTTGTGTCACACATGTGTGCGCGATATTTCCACACTCCTAAACATCCCTACGTCCACTGTTTCCGATGAGATAGTGAAATGGAAACGTGAAGGGACACGCACAACACAAAAGCGTACAGGCCGACCACGTCTGTTGACTGACAAGTGACTGCCTATTACACATTCGGAGCCTCTACAACTGTCGGCGGATGTATATCCAGACCACCATACAGGAATTCCAAACTGCCTCAGGGTCTACTGCAAGTAATATGACAGTTAGGCAGGAGGGGAGAAAACTTGGATTTCATGGTCGAGCGGTTGCTCACAAGCCACACATCACGCCGGTAAACGCCAAACTACGCCTCGCTCGGTGTAAGGAGTGTAAACATTGAACGAATGAGCAGTGGAAAAACACAGTGTGGAATGACGAATCACGGTACATAATGAGGTGATCCGAGGGCAGGGTGTTGGTATGGCGAATGCCCGGTGAACGTCATCTGCCAACGTGAGTAGTGCCAACAGTAAAATTCGGAGGCGGTGGTGTTATGGTGTGGTCGTGTTTTTCACGGAAGGGTCTTGCAACCCGTGATGTTTTGCGTGACACTATCACAGCACAGGCCTACATTGATGTTTTAAGCAACTTCTTACTTCCCACTGTTGAAGAGCAATTCAAGGATGGCGATTGCATCTTTCAGCACGATCGAGTGCCTGTTTAAAATGCACGGCCTGTGCCGGAGTGGTTACACGACAATAACATCCCTGTAATGGACTGACCTGCACAGAGTCCCGACCTGAATCCTATAGAACACCTTTGCTATGTTTTGGAACGCCGACTTTGTACCAAGCCTCACCGACCGACACCGATACCTCTCCCCAGTGCAGCACTCCGTGAATAATGGGCTGCCATTCCCCAAGAAACCTTCCAGCACCTGATTGAAGGTATGTCTGTGAGAGTGGAAGCTGTCATCTAGGCTACAGGTGAGCCAACACCATACTCAATTCCAGCATTACCGATGGAGGGCGCCACGAACTTGTAAGTCATTTTCAGCCAGGTGTCCGGATACTTTCGATCACATAGCGTTTGTAGAAGTAAACAAAATTTTCATTCATGTGTTTTGTGCCTCACTGAGTTTATAAATTTTGATAGATTATTTTCTCTTGTGGGTAACTACATTTTCGTAAGATTGTTCCTATTAATTTCAGTCAAGCATCTGCCTCTCCTACAAGTAGTTTTATGTGGTCATCTTACTTTTGATCTGCCTGGAGGATTACTTATAGATGTTTTACAGTTATTACTGTTTCCAGTCATTTATCACCAACAGCGTAATCGAACAGTGATGGCTCATTTTACCTATTTCTGCACAGAGCACATGACATTTATTCACGTTCGGGTTCAACTGACAATTCCTAAAGCACTTATTGATCTTCTGCAGATCTTCCGCACTTCGTTACGGTCTTTCGGCATTTCTACCTTCCTAAAGACTATTGCATCGTCTGAGAGCAGCCTATGGAGCTCCCGACGCACTGCACTAGATATATCTGAGGAAGACATTTCTCATAATGTTCGTATGGAGCACAGCAATGTATGCCAGTGAATCATGGACTGTGGGAACACAAAAAAAGAAGAGATTCGAAGCGTTTGAGATGTGCTGCTGCAGAAGGATCCTGAAAATTAGGTGGGCTGATAAGGAACGAGGATGTTCTCCGCAGACAAGGAGAAGGGATAGGATTAAATTCCTTGATACTAGAGGGAGCCGTACAGCACAAAACTTGTAGGGGAAGACAGTGGTTGGAACACATCCAACAAATAATTGAGAACGTTAGTACAAGTGCTCAAATGAGATGGAGAGATTGGTGGAGTAGGGGAATTCATCATTCCAGTCAGACTAAATCTGTACGGAAGGAAGTGAAATGGGAATAGTTGTGGATGTATGGCTGCGACATTAAGGCGAAATATAAAATGGACTGCCAGTGTAATTTGTTGGAGGATGTAACATCGCTCAAACGGATAGATGTTTTGGAAAACAGTCGTTCCGAAACGGACTGCCCTATCTTCGGTGGTGGGTGTGGTGGGTGTGGAAAATATAGAATTATTTGGATTTAGCTGTGGGTCGATAGGTCCGATAAGATCTATTAATTCAGATTTGATGGAAGGAAGAGCTGGTTCGGTTAGTAGGTTACGTGTGTTGCAAAGCGGCGGGAATTGGGAATTGTAGATTCGGGTGGAGAGAAGTGCGTTGTAACACATTTAAGCGCGTTGTATTACTACGCTGGAAGTAAGAGCCCTTTTTAACGTATGTTTGGATTTCAAACGGGAGAGCCGCGGAGAAACTCTCTCGCGGTGCAGGTTACGGCAGCCACGTGGTGACCGCGACGGATATCGGCGTACGGTGTGTAGTTTTTTGGCTGGTAATTTTCCACTGGCTCCGGGTTCGGAGAAAGCGCCAAGGGATCGAGACAGCGCGGCGGCCGCTACCTGTACCAGCTAGGCGAACGGAACGGAGCGGAGAGCAGCGTGGGCAAACAGGTTCCGGTTACTTGCGGCGCGGCTCGCCGTGTGTGTGTGTGTGTGTGTGTGTGTGTGTGTGGCACACCTGGCGACCTCGCCTGCCACAGGTCGCGACCGTCCCTGTGTCGCACCAGCTTACTCAACGACCCGTGCATTCGGCTTGGCAGCGCTATTTACGTTTCCTCGCCGTTTCTCGAATTTCCGTTGGAGAACTTCTAGCTGTCGTTTATCGTAGCTTAGGCTCGGATCTCAGGTGGGACAAACCGGGATATCAGCCCCGGGCGGCAATTTCAGGGGGCGCCAAATACATATTTTTGAAGAAAACAACAAAAAAAACTTGTTTCACAAAGCGCCCAGCAACCAGCTCACGTTGATCTATCGATTCTTGGTATGATTTTGAAACGCATCCCTGTTGGTTTTCGAACATGTCTGCACACATTCTAAGTTGATTTCTGAACGAATCAAAGTTGATTTTTGTATCCGTGCAAAGTGAAAGTGACGTCTCTGCCAGGGGGATCCCCGTCGCTTCTAGAAATAAAAAACTTTCCCGCAGGCGGAAGGGGATGGGGCTACACGAGCTGAGCCGAAGAAACCCGAACGGATGAACGTCAATCGCTACTTGTTTATATAACAGGTGGCTAGGCGATTTGCTCAACGTTCTCCCGTTCCAAATGCTGTGGCGAAGAAAGACTGCACTTTACTTTACCATGCTTCCACTGACAATGGGAACGTCAAGTTTTTTATTTTTCCTGAAGTCAAAATGATTCTCAGTTAATGGCTCCCTGATTTCCTTTTCCATTCTTCTATTTATTATTTTTGTGAACAACTTGGATGTATGAGACGTTAAGCTGATAGTGTGGTAGTTCTCTCACATGTCTGCTCTTTCCATATTCGGAATCGTGTGGCTGACATAACTCGAAAACTAACTTATGCAACCCACACTCACCCCACCTTCTGACCGATTTCCCACCCTCCTTCCCCACTTCACCTGATCACCGCTGCAGACATGCATCTTCACACGAGAATAATTCTATTCAGCTGATGAAATTCAATTGCTTTGCCATCCTTTTATACTTTTTTGTTCAATTTCATTGTTCTCAGCACGTGTGGTACTGAAGAGCAGATACTTAACTGCTGCCAACCCGCCCCAACCCTTTAGACTTTAGAGGAACGAACAGACGTTTTTGGCCAGCTGGTTACAGCTGGACGATCTTTCATAAAATGGCGCACTTTCAGTGCTATTCACCACTCAGTCTGCCCGTCCAATCCTGCATACATGTAAGCCATACGAAATGGAATATTTAAAATGTTGTCAGTTTTTTTCTTTTTGTTCAACCAAAACTCGTTACAGGATTTTTTCTCATTTTCGAGTGGTATGGAAGCTACATCTTCGTGTGTCCGTTGTTATTAATTTGTTCCGATTCGTACGTAGTTTGGGATGTAAATCGGCATATCCCTGTGTGTCTTGTTCAGCATTTCAGTGCAGTCACCTTCCATGTCATACTAAAAGTATAACGGAATGTATAGTTTACACTCCTGAAGAAAACTCTTAATTCAACTTTTCCAGGACGATTATGCTAGACATCTTGGTTTGCGTAAGGTCCAAACGTCCTTCGTGATGTCTTATGAGCAAACAAGTCTCGCCGATTGTGTGCTCGAAGAGAATTAAATTCCATAGGTACACTTCCAACGTCCAGACAAATCGACGGCTCAGTTTACAAAAACACTTAATGACGCAAACCTCTATTGGTATGAGAGCCAGAGGATGAATTGTGCAGCTTAGGTGATGTAGCGCGTGGTACACGCCTTTTTCTGAAGCGTCTAGAAAGCAACTAAACGGGTACGCAGCTGACAATCATTGCACAGTGAACAGAGATCATGTCAAAGTCTTTGTTCCACTGACAAGACGGACGGCAGCACCGATGTTGATGGCGGCGGCTTGTTCTACTGCACGCATCCGCTCTTATATGAGGCGGCCCTCAGAGATTACTGTCAATAAACCGACTTTACGGGCTGTTCCCAAGACGCGCCGCAATAAAAGCTTAACAGTAATCGACCATGAAATGAAAGTCCGCTCCTTAGCGGTCGAGTTCTTGCTGTTGCGCGACAAAGGCGGGTACAGCATCTACAGCGCTGTAACACTTTACAGACAAGGACCGGCTTAAAAGCTTACCTTGAGGTCCTTTATTCTTTGTTACGATATGTCATGAATGATTTCTGATCCCTAGAAATTAAACTGTTTGAACGGCTATGGTGCATTTTGAAACTACTTGCGGTGCAGTATTGCCAGCCGTCATTATTCGTTATTCTAATCCTCTCTACTATTCGATGAAATTTCTTAGTATTTGAGTATATTACGCAAGTATTTTCTTCTGATGTGTAACACAACACTGCACTGCTCGTATCATCAAACATACATTTTGATAACCCCAGTGAAGTGTGAAATAGGAATTTAAAAAATCAGCTTGTAGCTGCCCTTGGAGGAAATCAAAGGTCAACATTAAAGACAAACCGTAATAACTTTGTCTGAAATAAGTAAACCAAACAAAGCAATAAATGTATCTGCCACTGGGAGATTATCTTTTGGGAACTGTAGGGACGGAAAAGCATCTGTGGAATGTAGTAATATCCCATAGTAGTCAATGGTAGATCCACATATCTGTCCCAAAACATGAATATACTTTCGCTATAGAATCGTTTCGAAGTGCATAACTTTACATGCGCAGTTAAATATTATTTCCTATGAAACTTCCTTGCAGATTAAAACTTTGTGCCGAACCGAGACTCGAACTCGGGACCTTCGCCTTTCGCGGGCAAGTGCTCTACCAACTGAGCTACCCAAACACGACTCACGCCCCGTCCTCACAGCTTTACTTCTGCCAGTATCTCGCCTCCTACCATCCAAACTTTACAGAAGCTCTCCTGCGAATCATATGAGCGCATACTCCGCTGCAGAGTGAAAATCTCATTCTGGAAACGTCCCCCAGGCTGTAGCTAAGCCATGTCTCCGCAATATCCTTTCTTTCAGGAGTGCTAGTTCTGCAGGTTCGCAGGAGAGCTTCTGTAAAGTTTGGAAGGTAGGAGGCGAGATACTGGCAGAAGTACAGCTGTGAGGACGGGGCGTGAATCGTGCTTGAGTAGCTCAGTTGGTAGAGCACTTGCCCGCGAAAGGCAAAGGTCACGAGTTCGAGTCTCGGTCCGGCACACAGTTTTAATCTGCCTGGAAGTTTCATATCAGCGCACACTCCGCTGCAGAGTGAAAATCTCATTCTGACTATTTCCTATTCTCGAAGAACGTAAAGAAAAGGCTGAAAAATAACTGGAGGAATTTTGTGAACCAGATACACGAACGGATACGTCAAATAAGGTCAGAAAAGCAATCGGCGTTAAAATTCCAAAACTGGGCATCAAATGATTAAGAATTTTACAATGGCGAAGGATACTGCAACACACGGTCCGGTAAGATTAATGTGACCATCGCCTCTGCTCGACGTCATCGTGCAACGATCACACACAGACGCCAAGTCGCATCAGTTGCAGTGGAGGCGTAAAAACCGCGTAGGGGAGACTTGGAAAACAGTGCTATCGTTGTCGTAATGCGGAAACGGAGCGATTTAATCATATCTGCCGTCCATAAGGGCATAATCATTCGCTCTCGGTCCAACGGTGGAAACATTTCCGAAACGGCTGAGTCTGTAAACTGTTCGCGATCGCCGTGGAAAGGTGTACCGTGCATGGCAAAAAGACGCTATCCAAAACTGGCGCAGAGGCAACTGTGCTGCACCATGGGCCATGGTTGCCAGCGTCGAACCACGGCTGCGGAGATGTGTACGGGCGAGGAGATGTGCAACTGTTGAGTAACTGACCGGCCAGATGAACCAAGGGGACAGCAACAGCGTCTTCTCAACGACCGTTCAGCGAACGTTACTGCGTATGGACCTCCGCAGTAAGTGCCTGGTTCATGCGCCCACGCTGACTGCTCTTCATCGGCGACGAAGGCTGGAATTTGCATGTCAGAACCCCTGCTGGACCTCCACTGATCAGCGACACGTGGACTTTTCAGATTAATTACATTTTATTCTCCATCGGACAGATGGCCGTGGGCATGTATGGTGTGTAACTTCTGAAAGCAAACACCATGCAACAATTGTGGGGAGGATGCCTGCCGGGAGAGGGAGCATTATGGCCTTGGTAATCTTTCGCAGCATTTCCTGGGTGATCTCGCCATTCTGGAAGGCAAAATGGATCAAAACATGTATCCTCGGAATCCATGTCCACTCGTACATGAAGGTTTTTTTCCTCGGCACGATGGTGTCTACGGTCAGGACAAAAGCAACGTGCCACTCAGTTCACAGTGTAAGCGCCTCGTCCGAAGAGCACTGGCATGAGTTTACCTCAATGCCCTGGCAACCAAACTCCCTGGATATAAACCCAATCAATAATTTGTGGGGCCACCGTGGTGTTCGCGCCGTGTATCCTCAACCCAGAAACCTAGCGCAGCTAGCCACGGCAATGGAGTCACCACGGCTCCACACACCCATCGGTACCTTCCAGATTGAGTGACTCTTCTTGCACGTCTCGCAATGCAAAATGTGGTTCTTCAGGCTTTTGACAGGTAGTCACATAAATGTGACTGGACAACGTAATTTCAGACTGTCTCGTTACGAAACTCAAAAGCACCACGTCTATGCTGTTTAGCAGAGGGACCAAAGACAATAATACAACTAGAACATTCCATTCAAGGAGATATCACTCGAACATATAGACACTATACGTGTGCAACCAACGAGAAATCGATGTACTTCAGGATGATGATGATGATGATGAGCGTTTGGCGTCATTGGCCGGGAGGCCCCTCGCGGGGCAGGTCCGGCCGCCATATCGCAGGTCTTATTACATTCGGCGCCACATTGGGCGACCTGCACGCCGGATGGGGATGAAATGATGATGAACACAACACAACACCCAGTCCCTGAGCGGAGAAAATCGCCGACCCAGCCGGGAATCGAACCCGGGCCCAGAGGACGGCAATCCGTCACGCTGACCACTCAGCTACTGGGGCGGACGATGTACTTCAGGAGAAAAGGTATCATAGTAGCCCCATGTTACTTGCGAAAACTGAGATAATTTCGGGCTCCCAGTGAAACATATGCTCACAGTCAAAAACTCCTATGTCGCCTGGACGAAACAGACGCTTCTAGTTGGAAACGCTACTGCATGGTAGTGTGGATCGTACGAACCTTGAAATGAACAAGGGAGGAAGACATATTACGGTGACTGTATGGGCTGATCCAAGTAACCTGTTTATATCCACTACTGGCCATTAAAATTGCTACACCAAGAAGAAATGCATATAATAAACAGGTATTCGTTGGACGAATATATTATACTAGAACTGACATGTGATTACATTTTCATGCAATTTGGGTGCATATATCCTGAGAAATCAGTACCCAGAACAACCACCTCTGGCCGTAATAACGTCCTTGATACGCCTGGGCATTGAGTCAAACAGAGCTTGGATGGCGTGTACAGATACAGCTGCCGATGCAGCTTCAATACGATACCACAGTTCATCAAGAGTAGTGACTGGGGTATTGTGACGAGCCAGTCGAACATTTTCTGTATCCAGAAAGGCCCGTACACGACCTGCAACATGCGGTCATGCATAATCCTCCTGAAATGTAGGGTTTCGCAGGGAACGAATGAAGGGTAGAGTCACGGGTCGTAACACATCTGAAATGTAACGTCCACTGTTCAAACCGCCGTCAATGCGAACAAGAGGTGACCGAGACGTGTAACCAGTGGCACCCCATACCATCACGCCGGGTGATACGCCAGTATGGCGATGACGAATACACGCTTCCAATGTGCATTCACTGCGATGTCGCCAAACATGGATGCGACCATCATGGTGCTGTAAACAGAACCTGGATTCATCCGAAAAAAATGACGTTTTGCCATTCGTGCACCCAGGTTCATCGTTGAGTACACCATCGCAGGCGCTCCTGTCTGTGATGCAGCGTCAAGGGAAACCGCAGCCATAGTCTCCGAGCTGATAGTCCATGCTGTTGTAAAAGTCGTCGAACTGATCGTGCAGATCGTTGTTGTCCTGCAAATGTTCCCGTCTGTTGACTCAGAGATCGAGACGTGACTGCACGATGCATTACAGCCGTGCGGATAAGATGCCTGTCATCTCGACTGCTAGTGATACGAGGCCGTTGGGATCCAGCACGGCGTTCCGTATTACCTTCCTGAACCCACCGATTCCATATTCTGCTAACAGTCATTGTATCTCGACCAACGCGAACAGCAATGTCGCGATACGACGAACCGCAATCGCAATAGGCCACAATCCGACCTTTATCAAAGTCGGAAACGAGATGGTGCGCATTTCTCCTCCTTACACGAGGCATCACAACAACGTTTCACCAGGCAACGCCGGTCAACTGCTGTTTGTGTATGAGAAATTGGTTGGAAACATTCCTCATGTCAGCACGTTGTAGGTGTCGCCACCGGCGCCAACCTTGTGAGAATGCTCTGAAAAGCTAATCTTTTGCATACCACAGCATCTTCTTCCTGCCGGTTAAATTTCGCGTCTGTAGAACGTCATCTTCGTGGTGTAGCAATTTTAATGGCCAGTAGTGTAAAATATTTTCGGAACATCTGAGATATTAATTATGCTTATCCAAATGAACTGTGAGGAAGTTCTAGACTCTGTTAGAAATAAAACCAGAACTGGTACCCTAGTTAACTGGTGAGTCATCATTAAATGCCACATCCTCTGCCTTTCGCTAGTTATGTCCTCCTATTCACTTGTAATCAGTTCCAAATTATAATTATTTTTACCGTAAGTAGATTCTTTTAGCTGCCTCAAGCTGGAGCGCTCCATGTTGCTGACAACACGAACTCCCGCGTAAGACAGTTACCGATATCGGGTACAATACAAACGAATTTCGTCTAAATAACCAATCGAAATTTGAAGAATGAAACGCCTTTCATTTCGTCCGTTGTAGTACTATGATACTAACAGCAGAAATTACTACAGCTCCAGTTAAAAAAACTAAGTTGATACCGAAACCTCTGTGATTAATATAGCTACGAAAATAGACTGAACGTCATTCGTTTAGGGCTTTGCGTACTTGATTGTTAAGTGAAAACAGAATTACGGTATATTAAACGGTTCAGGAAATACCTGACGAGAACCGCTTAGATGAATCACCCAGTATATCGACGACAAGATGATGGGAGACGTAGAGCAAACACTGACTGAACTAGGATGGAAACCAGGCATGTCCTTATCAAGGTGACATTCACAGCATCTGCCTAAACGATTTAGGGAAAATGCGGGAAAACTACATATCGGATGCCGGAGAGGGATGTGGGTCCTTCTCCTCTCGACTGCAGGTATAGTGCGTTAATCACTACGCAACCTCGCTTGGTAGGAAATGAAAACAAATTGTTCATGAAAATCTATGCGTTTCCTCACTTGTTTGGTACTGTCCTTCAATTTCTCGTAACTCATTCACTCCTATTCTCTCCGCGCGGCATCACAAATCTGTTCCAATAGTTCTAATATTTCCTTCCTCAACTTTCTATGTTCTCTCTCTACCCGCCCCCCCCCCTTCTCTCACTCTCTCTCTCTCTCTCTCTCTCTCTCTCTCACTGTGAGCCATAGCCAGTGAGCCGGAGCATTTACTGGCAGCACAAAGGAACTCGCAGTTGGCTCGTGGGCGTCACACAGCTTTCTTCGCCAGTGCGTTCCCGCTCCTACCCACAAGTAGCGGCGTTGCAATCAAGTGGGACGCCATACACTGGCGTATGGAAACACACAGATACACAGAGGTGACATGACATAGCGATATGCACAAGCACAGATGGCGATAGTATTGGGTAAACAAGGTATAAAATAGCGATGCACTGGAGGAGCTGACGTTTGTACTCAGGTGATTCGCGTGAGAAGGTTTCCGATGTGATTGATTATGGTCACGCAACGGAAATAAACTGAACTCGAACGCGGAATAACAGTTGGAGTTAGACATAAGGGACATTACATTTCGGAAATCGTTAGGGAATTCAGTATTTCCAGATACACAGTGTTAAGAGTGTGCTGAAAAAATCGGATTTCAAGCATTACTTCTCACCACGGACAACGCAGTGGCCGACGGCTCTCACTTAATAGCTTAGAGCAGCGGGATTTGCATAGAGTTATCAAAAACAGACGAGCAATGCTGCGTGAAATAACCGCAGAAATCAATTTCGGACGTACGAGGAACATATTCGTTAGGACAGAGCGGCAAAATTTGGGGTTGATGGGCTATAGCAGCAGACGAAGGACGCGTTCGCCTTTGCTAACAACGTGACATTGCTTGCAGCGGATCTTTTGGGTTCTTGACCATATCGGTTGGACCCTAGACGACTGGAAAACCGTTGCCTGGTCAGATGAGTCCCAGTTTCAGCTGGTAAGAGCTGATGGTATGGTTCGAGCGTGGCGCAGACCCTACGATGCCACAAGTTGTCAACAAGGTACTGTTCACGCTGGTAGTGGCTCCATAATGGTGTGGGCTGTGTTTACTTGGAATAGACTGGATCCTCTGGTCCAAATGAACCTATCATTGACTGAGAATGTTTATATTCGGCTACTTTGAGATCATTTGCAGCCGTTCATGGACTTCGTGTCACCAAACAACGATGGAACCGGGCCGCAGCTGTTCGCGATTGGTTTGAAGAACATTTTGGACAATTCGAGCGAATGATTTGGGCACCTAAATTGCTCGACATGAATCTCATCGAATATTTATGTGAATAATCAAGAGGTCAGTTCGTGCACAAAATCGAGCACCAACAAACATTTTCGCAATTATGGACGGCAATAGGTATAGTATGGAAGAACTGCTGCACTGCAACGCGCAAAAGGAGGTGCGACATACCATTAGGAGGTATCCCATGACTTTTGTCACCGAAGCGAATAATGGGAATAGATGAATCACAGTTCCTATAGCTCCCGAGTATAGCAAGATCAGTGCTAACACATCTTGTGTTTCTCAGCTGAGGACTGCGTCCCTGAATCCGTGGCCGACGCAGATTCTGCAAATATTTGAGGGCCTGTCGGAGTAGCCAGGAGAAATTTTTGTAATGACTACTTATTTTTTGGGACTACTTATCCAACAGTAACGTGGGACGACTTCTTTAAGTTGCATCTCCAATCCAATTGACTTCAGTCGTTCGGATTGTCTTGACACAGATGTAAATTTTCCTCTTTTGCTGAAGATGTGTTACTAAACAATATTCCTCGTTATCACTGTGCCATGACGTATTGATTTCCCTCCTCTAGCGGGGAGTTACGGTATTGTAGCGTGAAGATTTCATTGTGTACAAAGATTAAGGGCAGTTACTTGCAGACAAGTAAACAATTAATTACGGAATTTTATTTTTTATGATAGGTAAAACTATTACTCCTAGTTCAGCATTCTTTCAAGAACCAATCAGAAGAGGTAGGCACTGGCTTCCCGCATCAGTATATACAAAGACGTTTATGAATCACTCTCTCTCTCTTTCTCTCTCTCTCTCTCTCTCTCTCTCTCTCTCTCTCTCTCTATCTCTCTCTCTCTCTCTCTGCTGATACCTCGGGATTTGGTGTTGCGCCTGGCTGTGGCCTCTCTTCTTGCACTTTCGTCCTTGAAGTAACACTTTCTTCCAATCAGATAAGTCCTCCTTTCCTTGAGGATTCTAGTGAAAATAAGGTGAAAAAGCTATCCATAGTCGTTAACCATTTAAACTAACACAAAAATTATAACGATTAAAAGCGTCAAGAATGATGCAGCGTTCCCGACAACCGAATAGCTGCATGAAGGAGCTTTGTTCTCTATCAGTTTAACATCGGTACAGAGGTGTAAAATTTTTATATTTTCATAACGTAGGTGGACAATTTCATTGATTACCAACGACCTTGCCGCAGTGGTAACATCGATTCTCGTCAGATCACCGAAGTTAAGCGCAGTCCGGCTTGGATAGCGCTTGGATGGGTGACCCTCCAATCTGCAGAGCGCTATTGGTAAGCGGGGTTCACTCATCCCTTGCGAGGCAAATTGAGGAGCTGCTTGATTGAAAAGTGGCACGAAAACTGAAAACGGCCGGGAGAGCGGTGTGTTGACCTCATGCCCCTCCATGCCTGCATCCAGCGACGCCTACGGCCGAGGCCTACCGAGGCCTGTTAGGACGGAGTTAGGTTAAGGTGGACAGTTACGAAGACCAAGCATTCGGGAAGATATCCACGTTAAGAGGCCAACTATAATGATGGGCTGTCATAATAAAACAGAGTACAAAAGAGTACCAAAAGATGTTTGTCGAAAGTGTATAAATCTTGACTGCCGAAGCAGAAAGGCATAGAAAAAAGGAAAAACCCAAATATAAGTATGCGTCATTATTTTTTGTTTTCTGTTGAATGCCAAAACTGTCTGTGGTTTCACATTTCCATCATTTCACAAAATTTTGCATAGTGAGTTCTATTCTTGGCAAATAAACGTGAAGATGCGTCTATGCTGACGTGAAACCGATAGTTGCGAATGAAGCACCTTCACACAAATATTCACTTTTGGAACACCTCACCATTCTTGACTTCTTTAACTGTTTAAATTTTTATGACAATTTGAATGGTTGTTGACTGCTGAGTATTTCTTATTGTTATTCACAATGTTTCTCGGCCGTGATTGACCTTCCTCTCCCTCCCCCTCCCCCCTTCTCCCGCCACCTTCCCGCCAGAAAGTTGATTGGATACCAATGTACTCCGTAGAGCGCAATAAATGAATTACAAATAACTTTCTGGGGAGGGCAATCATAAATCACAGACGTTGTGAAATGTAATATGAGTGTATTGCTAGCCTCCACGGGTTGCTTTCGCCATATCGATCTTTTAGCCATACGACTATAGTTCAATTCTTTTATCTTGGCGGCTCGCGCATGCCCGCCCAGACGCGGGAGATTGCTGCGTTGCCAGTTGCACACGACGCACGCGCCAATAGAAGCAGCGCCATAGTACAGCATAGTTCGCAAGCTTACGTTTGGGGGGAGCGCTCAGTTCATGAAGTAAAGCCACCACGGCCGCATTAACCCTTTCGCTGATTTTGTCACTGCACTGCTCGCCTGTGCAGACACATCGTGTTCCGACTGCTTTGACACTCTTTTCATTCGGTTCCACAAAAACTATTTGGCCCAAAAATTAGAATTTTACACATCTTCTTGACTGACACCTTCCCCCCATAAATGACTTAAAAGTTTTATTTACACTGAGCACGTTTGGCTTTATTTTAAAGTACTTCAATAAATCAAAAGGAAGCAGACAAAATACATTAAACAAAACTGTGGACTTACAAAAACATTAGGACTTGAATATCCCGTCTATCAGTGAAGTGCTCTGAGCTATGTCAAATATAATTTTTGTGTGTGGCACACACAAACATCATTTATTTGCTAAAACACTGATCAGCCAACACAAACGTTAAATTCTGTGTTACCGCAGCCCAAAACTACGAAAGGTGACTTGGCAATGGAGGAGACAAAATACTGTCCACTGAAGATCTTTCAAAAGAGAGAAACGCGTCTGGTCTAAGTAAGTCGCTTATTACAGTTGCAGAAGAGGAATATATTTCAGTACCATTGGTAAAACTGCGACTGTGGAACAAAAACAAGAAAGAGAACATGAGTACCATTGTGCATGTGCCATACCTTTCATTGATTGAAGTGCTTTAAAATAAAGCCAAACGCGTCCGGTGTAAATAAAACTTTTATTACAGTCGCGAAAGACAGAATATTTCTCAATATTACATACGACACCTATGTGGTACTTAAATTGAATGAGGTATTGTTATACAGTAAATTTTATATGAAATTTAGGTATCTTGTCCACATTTCATTCTCAACATTGTGGCAACTAAAATCGACCGTACGGAAAGTATACGCTATGGACTTATACCTCTGCAAACTCTTCAAAATTTCGTGCAATGGTTTACTACATTTAATGCTGCATAATAACTGCGTTGAGCATCGAAACAAAATTAAGTCATTTATGGGGGGAAGGTATCAGTCAAGAAGACGTGTAAAAATCAAATTTTTGGTCCAAATAGTTTTTGTGAAATCGAATGATAAGTGTGTCAAACACCATGTGTCTGCACAGGCGAGCAGTGCAGTGACGACAAAATCGCGCACAGCGCGGAATGCGGGGAGCACGTGTCTGCAGCAGCGAAAGGGTTAATGAAGAGACAAAGCACTAGAAATTAAAAAATAAAAATCCATTCAAACGAATATAATTCGTGAAGTAAGGCACTTCCATATTGTTTTTAAATAATAAAAACATTAAGCACCATACAAGGTTTGAATTCATAACCTTACGCATAGAAGCCAAACACCTTAACCTTTACGCTACCGCAACTCTTCCGACTACAGAGTGCCATGAGGACTCTAACACTTCACGCAAAATACTGACAAACACTGTTGGTATGACTATGAATTACTCACGCTTCGTCGAAGTACAATAGGAAAGAAACATTTACCACTGTTCTTTATTGCGAAAAAGCAGTTCGTGAGATTGATACAAAAACCTTTCCTTGCTATCGCCTGAATTAGGAGTCTTATTGCTTGTTTGGTTTAATTAATTAATAGAATATGAAGCAATTGGTATAAAGAATGCTTTTTCCAAACTTTCTATAAAAGAAAGTCTGCTATCAAGACATTGCTTTTGTTCTATTACTTTATTTATGACTGAACGTTTCTAAAACTGAAAACACTCGTCCATGCTCTGCACTGCAGTCGAGATCTGGCAACGTCGTTCTCTGTTCATTGGCTGACTGTGTTTTGTGACGTCAGATGCGCAGAACGAACCTAAACTCGGCCGTCAACATAAATGACGCGCACTTTAATACACGCATATTCCACAGAATTTAAAATTTTACTTACATGATTTTCATACAGCAGGCGTCTACCCAGTCCTGTAATATATCCTATAGGGAGTTGTTAGGCCTGGTTCATTCAGCAGTCATGCTTTATACATTTTGACAAACATGTTTCTGGTGCAATCAGTTTTAATAGGACAACCCAGCAATGTGGTTTGAGTCTTAACGTGGAAATCTTCCCTAATGCTGGGACTTCAAAAAATGTTCAAATGTGTGTCCAATATTGTGGGACTTAACTGCTAAGGTCATCAGTCCGTAAGCTTACACACTACTTAATCTAAATTACCCTATGGACAAACACACACACCCATGCCCGAGGGAGGACTCGAACCTCCGCCGGGACCAGCCGCCCAGTCCATGACTGCAGTGCCTGAGACCGCTCGGCTAATCCCGCGCGGCGCTGGGACTTCGATAATGTGCATCTACATTATGAAAATATAGCCATTATATGCCTGAAGATGTGTCCACGCTGACGTGAAACGTATTTGCGAATAAAGCACTTCCATACAGCGATGCGACTTGAGGACTTTCTTGACTTTTTAATTGTTATAATTTTTTGATAATTTGAATGTTTACTGAGTGCTGAGTGTTTCTTGTTGTTGTTCACAATAAAGGAACTCATATTATTCTACGTGTATCTCAAACTCCATAGATAGTATCATCTGCTCTACCTTCCTACACTTCACTCGACCATCTGTACAATGCGGCCATGACACTTTCGAGCGCATTTCTGAAATCTGCAAATATTGTGATCTTTTAGTCGTTGTATCAGTATGTACAGTCAATGGGCTTGTCATTCATAAGTAAAGATTATATTTTCAAGGTACAACATTTAACGCCTACCGGTGAGCTCACAGCGTGGAACGTTCCATAATTGCGTCCTCGGCGCTATCGTGGGATCGCGCGAAGTTTAACCGCGACCATGGCTCGAATTTGGTGCACGTGAGAGAAATTAGGCGAGATACTGCAGCACAAGTTTACTCGAAAATATTTACTGAAGGACTCGAATTAATTTCTGTATTTGCTACACTATCAAATCACTCTAAATAAAGATCGCCACCCTCACTTGGGGTTAAAATAGCCACTACCACTCCTAAGCCATTAACAAACCCACTGTAATAATCAGTTTAATTAGGAAGGTCTCTCAGATTCACTAGATAGGAAAACTGGGAGAAGTACACGTAAAAGAGTCATTACGCCGTCTCCAACTGCTTTCTAGCAACCCCCACCGATGACCTCCTCCACAAACACGACACGATAGCAGTTGTCAATAAGGAGATGTACAGAGGTTCGACCCTCGGTGAAGGTAATGCCAGTTTGTCCTCAACATAAACAAATATAACGTAATGCCTATACATAGACAGAAAGCACCATTATTGTATGATTAAGCGACTGCAGACAATCACTGGAAAAAGTGCCGTCCATAAAATACTCGTAAGAAGCGATTTCAAACAGAAGGACCACATAAAACTAATCACAGGAAAAGCAGATGCCAGACTCGGATTCATTGGTAGACTCCTCAGGAAGTGCAGTCCATCAACAATGGAAGCACCCTACAAAATAATCATTCGAATCGTATTTGAATGTTGCATTGCTCATCAGTATGGGGTCAGTACCATACAGAACTGACAGAGGAAACTGAGAAGATCCCAAGAGGAGCAGCGCGTTTCGTTACAGGTTCGTTTAGTAAGCACGAAAGCGCCACGAAGGTGATCATCCAACTCCAGCGACAGACACTGCATGAGGCGTTCTGCATCACGGTGTGGCTCAGAGTTAAAGTTCTGAGAGCGTGAGTTCCTAGAACCAAAATGTATTGCTTCTTCCTAGATATCTCACAAAAAGACCACGAATATGAAATTAGAGAGACTGCAGCCGACGGGGAGACTTCCCGCCAGTCGTTCTTCCCGCGAATTATTCGCGACTGGAACAGGAAAGGGGGACGTGACAATAGCACTAAAAGTACCCTCCGCCACACACAGCAAGGTGATATTTGTAAATGCAGATTTCTAACTCCACTGCCACGCATGGAAACGCACTCACGATTTCATTCAAAGCTTTCCACAATGGCCAAAATATCCTTGATCACAAAGGCCGACGGACTCCTAATTTTCTACACTCAACACTTCTAAACATCATCTCCGTCCCGACACAACCTGTTAATTGAGTCTTACGATTACGAGGTCTGCCGATCGACTCCTCAGTTTCGTGAGATCCAAACTGCTCTGCCAAATTACAATGCCTGTCAAAAGAAGTGAAGCGGCAGGAAGACGTGCTCGGATGACAGTGAAACTTCGAACATGCACCCACCATCGGCGGATATGTAAACAATCGGAGTTGCAGTTCTCCGGGCAAAGCAGAACAGCCACCAGATTACATTAGTGCTGTTCGTGTTTAGCTTGTTACCAGGCGCCTGCCGGTGTGGTTGAGCGTTTCTAGGCGCTTCAGTCCGGAACCGCGCGACCGCTACGGTCGCAGGTTCGAATCCTGCCTCGGGCATGGATGTGTATGACGTACTTAGGTTAGTTAGGATTAAGTAGTTCTACGTCTAGGGGACTGATGACCTCAGATGTTAAGTCCCATAGTGCTCAGAGCCATTTGAACCATTTTTTGTTACCAGGTCTAATGGGGCATAAACTCTGTTAGATCTAGAATGATGATTGTGAAGGATCGGGGGGTGTCGCGTACTCGTGGGAGACAGCGTTATTAGCACCTGGCAGATTCTGAAACAAAACATTGGGGTCTCCATTTTGGCGGCTGGTCGAATCGTGCAACAGCCGGATTTGCGGGGAATTTGCATGTGACAGCGGCCTGATGTTGAACAACATGCGAACATGAGGGCAGACATACTCGTCATCTGACTAGTACAAGGGAGGGCCGGCGTACCCTGCACCAAGCATATCGCCCCTTCACGTCTGCGTCTGCCGTTCGAGAAAAAGTAATGGGCTCGCTGCCACATTCTGTATCATCTCGCACCACTGGTCGGACACTAGCAGCAGCCAGACCCGGGTACTATCATCCCATACGTAGGCTGCTGTTAACAACACAACACAGACGGTTGCGTTTGGAGTGGCACCTGATCGAGAAGCACGGACGGTTGTTGAATGGCGCCGCATTGTGTTCAGTGATGAACCGCTGTTGCGCACTATCACACAGAGCAAGGTGCGCGCAGTGGTTAGCACACTGGCCTCGCATTCGGGTGGACGTCGGTTCAAACCCGCATCCGGTCATCCTGATTTAAGTTTTCCTTGATTTCCTTAAAATTACTTCAGACAAATTCCGGGATAGTTCCTTTGAAAGGGCACGGCCTATTTTCTTTCCCTAATCCGATGTTGTGCTCCGTCTCTAATGACCTCGTTGACGTTAATTACTAATTTCCTCTTCCTCCTCCTCCTGCACTATTACGGATTACGAACGTTGGCCAGTATAGCGTCGACCCGTGGTGAGGTCCCGTTCTTCCAATCTGTCGGAGGGCCACAGCGGTGCTACTCCTGGCGTCATGGTATGGGGGCCATCGGGTATGACACCAGGTCGCAGCTGGTAGTGACAGAGAGAACGCTGACGGCACAACGGTACGTCACAGACATCCTGCAGCCTCATGTGTTAACTGTAATGTGACAGTATCTCTCTCTCTTTCTCTCTCTGTGCCCCCATCTGAACATGCTCCGAAAGGTCAAACGCTAACGATCGACCGCCCTGTCATCCTCACCCGACAGGCATCACTGGATGAGCATATGGAAGGCCTTGTGGTCAGCACGCCGCTCTCCCAGCCGTTGTCAGTTTGCGTGACCGGAGCCGCTACTTCTCTATCAAGTAGCTACTCAATTGGCCCGACAAAGGCTGAGTGCACCCCACTTGCCAACAGCGCTTGGTGGATCCGGACGACCAGGCATGCAAGTGCTAGCCACGCTCGACAGCACTTCGGTGTTCTGACGAACCAGTGTTACCACCACAGCAAAGTCGTTGGCATGTGGCAGTATCGTGGCGCCATTTTTCCACGAAGAATGCACACACACACATGGCACGTGTTTCTACTAGCTTTTTGCGTCATGTTAGGGTTCACCTGAGGCCCAACAAAAGCTGCGTGACCAGATCGAACGTCAACTCCGTCAAAGGATACCAACACCACTTACTACAGCTGTGGACCAGCTTCTCTCAGGAGAGAATACAACGGCTCGATGATACCATTCGCAGGCCAGAAGGGAATCCAATGTCATATTGGTAAGTGGGCTCGTACTGCCAGTGGGCTCAAACTGCCAAGTACTCAGAGAGGAAGTGAATCGATTTGGTGATCACTGAAATAACATTACATACTCTTTCAATTAGTAAAGTACCATTTCGTTTCCTCATCCCCTTCTAGCTTCATTTTTTTGAGGTGGTGTATTTTACATCCCTGTCTTTCTGTCAGTCAGTAAAAAGCAGCTGAATGCAGAAATTTCATTTATTTCGCCACTTCCTGTCCGCTTTCTCTGGTGCTTTCTGTAAAGAGGTTCGTAAGTTTCTGTTCGACTGGTGAGAAAAAATTCACTATCTCTTAAGCCAGCCACAGACCGGCTTAGCATCACGCCATGATACGGGAAACTGGTCTTGGCGAAAATAACAGTAAAACACGCGGCTATCAGGCATATCCAGCAAATGACACACGGATGAGCAAACACTTTGCGACCACTTGCTTAATATCGTGTTGGTCCACCTTTGGAGTACAATACAGCAGCGATTCTGCTTGGCATGATTTCGAAAAGTGATCAGCATGTTTCCGGCGGTACCTGGCACAGGTATACAGGTCATGCAATTACCGTAAATTACTGGCCGGTGGTTTCTGAACGCGACACTGGCGCCCGATAGCGTCCCAAACGTTTTCCATCGGAGTCAAACGAGGCGAATATGGTCGATAAGTCATTACTGTCAAGTCCCCCAAACCGCTGCAGCACGAGTTTAAAAAAATCAGAGTTTAGCGTCCCATTGACATCGAGGTCATTAGAGACGGAGCACAAGCTCTGAAAGCTTCAAGGGTGGTAAAGCATGTCGACCGTGTTCTTTCAAAGGAGCCATCCCGGCATTTGCCTGGAGCGATACAAGGATATCAAGGAAAACGTAAATCTGGATGGCCGGATGTGACGTGGATTTAAACTGACGCCCTCCCGAATGCGAGTCCAGTATGTTAACGACTACGCCAACGAGCTCATTAGCACGATTCTGGCCTTGTAACACGGGCAGCTATTCTGGGAGCCATCAACACGAAGGGATGCGGGTGGTCCGCAATTACAACCGTCACCATATCTCAATGTCTGTTGTCCTTGTTGACCAGTTGAATGTCCCTGTTTGCACAACACTGCCCGCATCGGTCTGCGTCAGCGGCGCAGTGCGCTTTTCGAGCAGGCTTTCGCCTCGGTGACGGATTATCCGGAGACGACCATCGACCTGGTGTAACAAGAAACGCCCTTTATCGGATGTCTTTGACTCTGTGTCTACTGCAAATGGGAATGACTATGTCATTGGGTCAACAAGGAAACTCTTGGAGGTTGTGTGCTGCGAGGCTTGAAATCCAACAATGTGGGCTGAACGGCGAGTTCCGAAACACTTGCGCCTGCACCTGCATTGTACTCTATCGCCAAATCTGCTACAGTTGCCTATTCAGCTTTACAGAGCGGGCAACCCTTCGATCTCCACGCTCTGAGACGAGCTGTGGACGTCCAACACTTCGTTGCTTTCTCGTGGTTTCGTCCTTCGGTCACTTTCCATGGATACTGAGGTCAGCAACACGCGAAATGCTCAAGCAGCTTCCCCGTTTTCCGAGACGCACTTTCTCAGGCGCAGAGCCAAGACACTCTCCTCTTTGTCGAAGTCGCTTATTTCAGTGGATTTTCCCATGTCGCTGGAATATACTTAACTGATCTGCCCCGTATCACAACTGGCGATAGGCAGGACATTTTGCTCCATCATGCTAAAAATCCAACGACGGTTCTAGGCGCTCCAGTCTAGAAGCGCGCGACCACTACGGTCGCAGGTTCGAATCCTGCCTCGGGCATGGATGTGTGTGATGTCCTTAGGTTAGTTAGGTTGAAGTAGTTGTAAATTCTAGGGGACTGATGACCTGAGAAGTTAAGTCCCATAGTGCTCAGAGCCATTTGAACAATTTTTGAATCCAATGACGTTGTTAAATGCGAGGGAATCTAATTTATGAAATTGCAGTGATTGTCTGTTTAGGCTATTCTAAAAATGCGCGAGAACCACCCAGTTTCCACAGAACACAGAGAGCGGCAGGAGAGCCATACGGCGTTCAGAGGCTTCGTTCCAGTTTGCGCGTTCAAAGAGGCACCTGACAAGCTAAGACGAGGTTCGCCGTATTCGGCGCGGTTCGGCTCTGTAGAAGGCAGACGGCGGTAGTCTAAAGTGCTGGCTGCCACCTAGTAATCTGTGGTGATAAATCAGAAGTCTTGGAATGTCCCGGTCTAAGTGGTTGGAACAGAAGACACGCGAGGTTCCCGTCAAGTGGGTTAGGCTTCTGGAAATTCAGACGTGTCGCCTACTGACATCAGACGGGAATTTCTAGAGCAAACGGGCGAGGAAAATGTTCCCTGACTGGCCCGTGTCTGGTGACATTCTTTGGTGGGAATTTATTAAACGTGGCAGTTTTCATGCTCTTGGCGGAAACAGCAACCTATTTCCTGATTGGCAGTTGCGATCGGAACGGCGGAACCAGCAGAGTTGGGAGCAGGAACACATGGAAACCGACAACACCCTTGGTTTGGATGTGGAAGGTAAAAGGTCGCTGGTCTTAGACGTTGAGGACTCTGAGATCAGATAATGGATGGATCTTCACGGTGTCCGGGTCCTGACCAGCGATATTCTATTTCTTCACATGCGTCCATGCATGGCCGACATATCGCCACAGCAGACTGGTGAGAATATGCATCAGCACCGCCGATAGGTGGGCGCTGATGTTTGCAAAGGGGACGTACCGTTGCTACAGTGCCGTTAATGGTGATTCCAGTGGTAGTGTCGTTGTCGTTTACTATTCAATCAACCTCTGGATAAACTAAACCATTTGGTGGACTGCTTTCGTATCATTCACTGAATGTGCAGCAAGGATACGGTAGTGCTCCCAGTTCATTCACACCTTCATTGCTGTCACTTTTTCTAACAGTCATGTCATTGAGTCTTACGTTATGTCACTGCGTTTAATATAAACAGAACATCAGTTGAATTTTATTTGTATTTGATTTGAAGTAACTTGTGGTTTCTTTCATTTCATTATTACTATTTGTCGATTGAGGCTAAACATTCATTCAGTAGGGTTTACAGCAATTTTCCATATTAGGATCCCATGATAGGATCATTTTTGAGATAGCGATTCCGTTGTGCAATGAAAATTTAACATCGAGTCTTAAGGGGTCTGGGACTGAGTGTGGGCAGTTCCATCATTCCGGCACGATTTCATGTCCACACTCCACGGGGTTTTGCAAAATGATTCCCCATTCGTCTCTGTTCCCCTTATATACTTTCCTTACTGCGTCACGTACGTGCAACGCCAACAGTAGGTATTCGATCTTGCGGTGGTTCATAATGTTTTCGCTCATCAATGTGCAGAAGTGAACAAAAATATAGAAGCACCAGAAACCCAATACATTAGCAGGCCTAATACGCTGTAGGAAACCGATGGCATTCAGAACAGCTTCCTACCTTCTCAGAATGCATAAATGCAGGTCCTGTACGGTTTTCAACGAAATTTATGCCAATCTTCCTGTACAATATTGGCAAGCTCAGGTAACGGTGATAAATGGGATGGATATCGATCGCGCACCTTTCTGTTCAAAGCCGACCACAAAGGCTCAATAATAATGAGATATGGTGACTGTGGTGGCCATGGTAGATGTGAAAATTCATTCTCCTGCTCCTTAAACCAGTCCTGGACGATGCAAGCTGTGTGAACAGGGATCTTTCGTCCTGAAGCACAGCATCAACACTAGGAAATAAAGATTGTACCATGGGATGTAACTGCCAGAATGCCCACATAATCTTTGGCAGTAATGCGGGCTTGCAGAGTAACTAGGGACTAATGGAATACCACGATAATGCTCCCCGAATCATTACCGAATCCCCCTTCTTGGGAAGTAAACTCGGCCAGAAGTTGGAAACAATGTGAAAGAAGAGTCGTCCGACCAAATGACTTTCTTCTGTTTCTCCATACTCCAGGTTTTATGACTTTGGCACTAGGTTCTTTTGTTACGGGCATTTGCACACTGATGAGTGGCTTTGGAGCCCCACTCGTCCTACAAGTCCCTGCCTATGGAGATCCCTACCTATGGGGATTCCATTCGTGTTGTTTTGGTGCTGACAGGATTCGTGAGTGGGACAATCGGCTCTGTGCCGCGCGGGATTAGTCGAGCGGTCTGAGGCGCTACAATCATGGCCTGTGCGGCTGGTCCCGGCGGAGGTTCGAGTCCTCCCTCGGGCATGGGTGTGTATGTTTGTCCTTAGGATAATTTAGGTTAAGTAGTGTGTAAGCTTAGGGACTCAGAATTTTAGACTAACAGTTGGTAACAGGTAGGTTTTTAAACTTAAAATACAGAACGTAGGTACGTTTGAACATTTTATTTCAGTTGTTCCAATGTGATATATGTACCTTTGTGAACTTATCATTTCTGAGAACGCATGCTGTTACAGCGTGATTATCTGTAAATACCACATTAATGCAATAAATGCTCAAAATGATGTCCGTCAACCTCAATGCATTTGGCAATACGTGTAACGACACTCTTCTCAACAGCGAGTAGTTCGCCTTCCGTAATGTTCGCACATGCATTGGCAATGCGCTGACGCATGTTGTCAGGCGTTGTCGGCGGATCACGAAAGCAAATATCTTTCAACTTTCCCCACAGAAAGAAATCCGGGAACGTCAGATCGATCCGGTGAACGTGCGGACCATGGTATGGTGCTTCGACGACCAATCCACCTGTCATGAAATATGCTATTCAATACCCCTTCAACCGCCGGACATCCATCATGTTGGAATTACATCGCCATTCTGTCATGCCGTGAAACATCTTGTAGTGACATCGGTAGAACATCACGTAGGAAATCAGCATACATTGCACCATTTACATTGACATCGAGGAAATGGGGGCCAATTATACTCCCTCCCATAATGCCGCACCATACATTAACCCGCCAAGGTCGCTGATGTTCCACTTGTCACAGCCATCGTGGATTTTCCGTTGCCAAACAGTGCATATTATGCCGGTTTACATTACTGCTGTTGGTGAATGACGCTTCGTCGCTAAATAGAACGCGTACAAAAATCTGTCATCGTCCCGTAATTTCTCTTGTGCCCAGTGGCAGAACTGTACACGACGTTCAGAGTCGTCACCATGCAAATCCTGGTGCATAGAAATATGGGACGGGTGCAATAGATGATGATGTAGCATTCTCAACACCGACGTTTTTGAGATTCCCAATTCTCGCGCAATTTGACTGCTACTGATGTGCGGATTAGCCGCGACAGCAGCTAAAGCGCCTACTTGGGTATCATCATTTGTTGCAGGTCGTGGTTGATGTTTCGCATGTGGCTGAACACTTCCTGTTTCCTTAAATAACGTAACTATCCGGCGAACGGTCCGGACACTTGGATGATGTCGTCCAGGATACCGAGCAGCATACATAGCACACGCCCGTTGGGAATTTTGATCACAAGAGCCATACATCAACACGATATCGACCTTTTCCACAATTGATAAACGGTCCATTTTAACACGGGTAGTGTATCACGAAGCAAATACCGTCCGCACTGGCGGAATGTTACGTGATACCACGTAGTTATACGTTTGTAACTATTACAGCGCCATCTATCACAAAGCGAAAAAAGTGGTCCAACTAAATCATTCATATTTCTTTACGTACTATACGAATATGTAATAAAAAATGAGGGTTCCTATTTTAAAAAACGCAGTTGATATCCGTTTGACCTATGGCAGCGCCATCTAGAGGGCCAAGCATAGCGCCATCTGGTTTTCCCCTTCAAGCTAGACAAGTTTCGTTCTTTGTAGTTTTTTCGTTTGACGCTTATTTCGCGAGATATTTGGCCCGGTCATGATCAATGGACCACCCTGTATATGTCCAAGCATGTATTTCTCGCGTTATTCCCACATTTGTTCCCTACCCCTGTGCGTTACGAGCGCTTGAACCAAATAAAAAGCTATTCGCACGAATACAAGTGTACATACTGTTTCTTCCGTACCCTTATAAAAGAGAGTTATGAAAACGTTTGTATGCTGTTCAGGTCTCACACTTGTCAAAACTTTCGCGGTGGCCCCTTACGCCAGGCACCAGACGCGGCACTGTGGTCCCGTGACCCTGGAGTCCCGCGACGCCTCGACCGCCGCCACTGTGTAGAGCCAGCAAGTGTCCCCCGGCCCCCGGGTGTGTTTTATTTCGCGACGCGGTGGGAGGCGCCCCGGCGCCGTAAATCTGGTTTGCGCTGCTCGGCGCTGTGGCGCAGCACTTAATCCGGAGCCGCCTGCAGGCCGCCGACATTACAAGTGCCATAAAGCCGTCGCCGTCGTAAAACCTGTATGACTGCTACATTACAACACAGTAGCGCCGTGGGCGGCACGCAGCCCGTCTAATGAGAACGCGCCGGCGACTTGCTTATCTCTTCCTCATTAACATGACGAATGCGTTTACTTGCAGCACTTTGTGCATTACGGTTCGGGATACGCGAATTCTGTCTACTCGTTTTACGACGAAACGCTTGAACCCGAATTTGAATAACACATTCTGCGACGAGACGCTGCCGGCCGTAATAAACCTACCGCTAAACAGCGAGGGACGTGGTTTATAACGACTTTTTCAGAACAGAAATGAAAGCACAAAAGGAGCAGATATCAATGATACGGTCTGCAGACTACACAGCACTTCCGATAGTAAGGCTGAATGAGAAGAACTACTCAGTAAGATTGTTTTTGATTGTCAGTTTAGTACTTAATATCGCTTAAGGATAAACAACGCAAAGAGTAGCGCGAAAAGTGAATGACGTCTGGCAGAAGTCTTGTAGGAAGCTGATAAAAATTAGAATAAGTAAAATGACCTACGATTGAAATTGGCCAATTGTATGGAAAATGAAAAGAATACAGCCTACTTGGACCACGTTTTCATTCTCAAACGTCGTTGAGGCTGTCGGTCCCCACCAAACAAATTAATATGTCCAGAATGAGATGTTCACTCTGCAGCGGAGTGTGCGCTGATATGAATCTTCCTGGCAGATTAAAACTGTGTGCCGGACCGACACTCGAGCACTTGGCCGCGAACTGCAAAGGTCCCGAGTTCGAGTCTCGGTCCGGCACACAGTTTTAATCTGCCAGGAAGTTTCAAATTAATAGGTAAAATAAATTTCCGCTTCGTCTGTCGCTCATATATTCCAATTTTGATATCAAGCGTGTCCTAATTTCCTTTCTTGTTGTTCATTGTTCATTTTATGTTTCCATTCCTTAAACGGTAGAAACGGAATCCTTATACGATCGATTTGTTGTCCGTCTGTCCATCAGTCTACCTATCTGCCCGACTGTTACAAAGATTTTTTCTCAGGCGCGAGTAGACGTATTAAGTTGAAATTTATGTCACATACTGAAGTAGACAACATTCCATTAGAACTACTGATGGCCTTGGGAGAGCCAGTCATGACAAAACTCTACCATCTGGTGAGCAAGATGTATGAGACAGGCGAAATACCCACAGACTTCAAGAAGAATATAATAATTCCAATCCCAAAGAAAGCAGGTGTTGACAGATGTGAAAATTACCGTTTAATAAGTCACAGCTGCAAAATACTAACGCGAATTCTTTACAGACGAATGGATAAACTGGTAGAAGCGGACCTCGGGGAAGATCAGTTTGGATTCCGCAGAAATGTTGGAACACGTGAGGCAATACTAACCTTACGACTTATCTTAGAAGAAAGATTAAGAAAAGGCAAACCTACGTTTCTAGCATTTGTAGACTTAGAGAAAGCTTTTGACAACGTTAACTGGAATACTCTCTTTCAAATTCTGAAGGTGGCAGGGGTGAAATACAGGGAGCGAAAGGCTATTTACAATTTGTACAGAAACCAAATGGCAGTTATAAGAGTCGAGGGGCATGAAAGGGAAGCAGTGGTTGGGAAGGGAGTAAGACAGGGTTGTAGCCTCTCCCCGATGTTATTCAATCTGTATATTGAGCAAGCAGTAAAGGAAACAAAAGAAAAGTTCGGAGTAGGTATTAAAGTCCATGGAGAAGAAATAAAAACTTTGAGGTTCGCTGATGACATTGTAATTCTGTCAGAGACAGCAAAGGACTTGGAAGAGCAGTTGAACGGAATGGACAGTGTCTTGAAAGGAGGATATAAGATGAACATCAACAAAAGCAAAACGAGGATAATGGAATGTAGTCAAATTAAATCGGGTGATGCTGAGGGGATTAGATTAGGAAATGAGACACTTAAAGTAGTAAAGGAGTTTTGCTATTTAGGGAGTAAAATAACTGATGATGGTCGAAGTAGAGAGGATATAAAATGTAGACTGGCAATGGCAAGGAAATCGTTTCTGAAGAAAAGGAATTTCTTAACATCGAGTATAGATTTAAGTGTCAGGAAGTCGTTTCTGAAAGTATTTGTATGGAGTGTAGCCATGTATGGAAGTGAAACATGGACGATAACCAGTTTGGACAAGAAGAGAATAGAAGCTTTCGAAATGTGGTGCTACAGAAGAATGCTGAAGATAAGGTGGGTAGATCACGTAACTAATGAGGAGGTATTGAATAGGATTGGGGAGAAGAGAAGTTTGTGGCACAACTTGACTAGAAGAAGGGATCGGTTGGTAGGACATGTTTTGAGGCATCAAGGGATCACAAATTTAGCATTGGAGGGCAGCGTGGAGGGTAAAAATCGTAGAGGGAGACCAAGAGATGAATATACTAAGCAGATTCAGAAGGATGTAGGCTGCAGTAGGTACTGGGAGATGAAGAAGCTTGCACAGGATAGAGTAGCATGGAGAGCTGCATCAAACCAGTCTCAGGACTGAAGACCACAACAACAACAACAACAACTGAACATACTGAGGTATATGTACGCTTGGCGGTGTAAAAAATATATTCTACTCATTCAGTGCAATGAAAAGGTACGGCATTTATGTCACTTATTTTGATACTCGCTGATGCACTCATCAGAACGTATAGGGCAATTCCCGTTGATATACAATGATGAAATGTGTCAAGAAGTAAGGTTTCGCAGTAAAAGTAAAGGAAAAATCTTAAAAATGTTAATTTGTAATTATATCTCAAGAAAAAATATTTCTTTTGCCATTTGTTATCCACCGTCAAACTTGAAATTAAAGCAATCAGTAATTCTCCATTAAGGCTGACTTGGTCGCATGAGCGGTCTAAGGCGCTGCAGTCATGGGCCGTGTGGCTGGTCCCGGCGGAGGTTCGAGTCCTCCCTCGGGCATGGGTGGGTGTGTGTGTGTGTTTGTCCTTAGTATAATTTAGGTAAAGTAGTGTGTAAGCTTAGGGACTGATGACCTTAGCAGTTAAGTCGCATAAGATCTCACACACATTTTAACATTTTTTTCACGTGGTCGCAAATGGCAAATATTAAACAGCAGGGAAGGAATGACTTTATTGTTCATATGACGCGTTCCGGAATTTATAAATCATCAGATATCCAGGAGCGATTACTGCACGTAGATATGGCCTTTCAAGTTGTATGTGAAACAAGACTAGTCTCCAAACGTTTCTTTTACATACTACTTGAAATGCCGTAGTTACGTAATGTTTGTATATCTCGCCCAGCAAGGAAACAGTGGTAAGTCAATGGTAACTGAAGTTTAGTGCAATCCATTTGCAAGTAAACAGTATTCAGTACCCACCGACAAAATTTTAAATCTAGATTTGTGGGTAGAATTTATCATTTTAAAAATATGTCGTAACGTATCTGGATACAAAATTTGCATAGGATTTACATGCAATATGTTATTTATAGGAATCTATTGGAACTTTACTGCATGATTTCTCGAGCAAACAAAATGCTGCTTACGACAGCTTATAGCCAAGGACTTGAAATGACGTAGTGACTGCGATAATATAATTTGCATTTCAATTCTTTCGTAAGCTTATTTGAAACGAGAAAAATCTAAAGAGCAAAAGCGAAAAAAAAAAGAAATTTCTCATATGTATCATCGCAGGCCCAAGATGCAGGAGAGAAAACAGAGCCAAACAATAAAAATATATTAAACAGAAAAGAGGAAAATATGTTTACATCCACTCTTTACGTATTCTGCTTAGCGTCACGCATTTCGCGGCGAAGATGATAAAATTTTATGGCGGGAGGCAGAGCGTATAATACCACGGTGTCTCGTTTCGTCCTGTTATAAAAGAAAGCCTATGCGCCGAAACAACGGAGCTGCGAAAGATGCCTGCAGATCGCACGGCGGTCTGGCAGCTGTACTCCTGCACATCTTGCAGGGCTACGGCTACAAAGTCTTAAGCCCAGCAGCTGCGAGGTGCTACGGATAGCAGATATTTCGCAGTCAGTGAAAGCTTCTTACGTTTACAGCAGAAAGGTGTGAAGCCAGTCAACAATTAACTTCTTGATACCGAGTCAAAAAACAGAGAAAGTATTTCGCAGATGAGGTCAAATTCATACAGTCTTTGGAATATATAGCTATCAGCAAACGTATTAGATTACCGCAGGATAAGTTATACTGAGCAACAGAATGTAATACTTAAAATCAATATGCACTTCATAAAAAAATCACAAGAAATTTAAAGTTAACTTTTTGGTCAAATCAAGTCATATTTCTTCAGAAAATCAGCAGGAATCATTAATCATAAGAACGAGCGTTTGTTTTGTACCATTACTTCGTAAATCTTTCGTAGTTCTAGTACGACCTCAATAGTGATGTTGAAGCAGTTTTATGACTGCTTTAAGCTGTGACAGCGAAGTGGTTTACTAGCGGTCTCTGTTGCTTTAATGCAGGACAGCAGTAAGGTTCTTGAAGAAAAACAAAGAAATGAAACGAGAATCCGCATTGTAGCTCATAACAGGCGGACTACGGCGAAACACATTTCGAATAAATGTCAGATCCTCTATATTGAAGAGCCAAGTTCCATAAATAGGAGTGGAGGCCAGATAATACCTGATTGTTCAAACAGTCTAGCTTCTTGCATGAAATAATAACCGAAAAATTTCAATGAGAAATTGAAATTAGATCGAAACATTTGCAAGAAATCTTACAAAGACCTGCTGCTGTGTTTTGTAGAAGGTCGCTTTGGAATCGTTTTAAACAATTTAGTGTTCGTGTTATTCATTGTAATTAGCAAACACAGTTACCTGTTGCTCAGCTGAGGCAGGGTATGTGGTGAACTTTACCACTTTTCTCGCACTGTGTCATTTATACTTTAATATGAGGTAAAGAGGAATATTGGAGGAAAATGGTTATGATATATTACGAGGCTTCTTGTCATTGTGAGTAAAATGATAAATGTGTTTCTCGCTTTCACTGCCTGTCTGTTACAGCAGAAAATATTTATCTATCTTATTAAACTTCCTCGCATCAGTCATGCACGTGAGATGCAATTTCATTCACAGCACCTACAATAAAGATCAGTGCTGTCGTAGTTGCCTGCTTATGATTACAATGGGCATGTGAATATGAACGAGACAATCACATGCACTTAGAGTATAAAACCGATATATACGGAATTTATAGCTACCGTATATAATTCTTATTTACCAAATAATCATTAATGCACTAGACCGCTGATGTTAAGAAGACTTACAATTTGCGACAATATTTTTCCCCACTAACGACAATGACCTTTTGCTCGGTCGTGTCTACTACTTTAAAAAGATTATTCATAAACAAACAGCTGTCATCAACTTTGAAAAGCTTCTTATTATTATTATTATTATTCACGTTTTAGCCCTGTTGGACCATGCAATGTACAGCAAAGGACATTTTTGGAGTTTTTACTTTTCCTTGTGCCCATACTACAATCATTAGTTCGGAATGGGCTCTTTACCTCTCGTGAGACCAACTGTCTACTTGTGAATTTTCTACCTAATTTTCTTTTTCTGTCTGGTATATCAAGGTGTATTTTTCCTCCTCCTCTCAACTACTCTTACCGCACCGATCCGTTTTACTGTCTCGATTTTGCCATTTCTTCGGATTTCATAGAATTCCACAAGCTCTCTAGTTACACCAGTTAGTTCCATTCTTTTAACATGCCCGTAGGATTTTAGACTGCGTTTTTTCATATCTGCATAAATGTTGTACACTTTTAAATGTCTCTCCTTGCTGTTATTCCATGTCACTTCTTCACTACACGAGAACCCCTCATATACTTGAAGCTGCTCTTTCTGCTGCTTCTTTAAGAACTTATATTTGTATTTGCACTGTTTCAGTGTCCTGACATAGAAACGCTACGTTCTCTGCAAAAACTATGCAGTCTACCCTAATTTTGGTTATTCTTGAGTTGATTGGTCTGTCGATTTTAACCTCTGATTTCAGTTTTCACCACACGTTAAATCCTTTTTCCAACACACATGAAAAGTAATAGATTCACTGCTGTTTTAAATTCAAAGCATTCCGAAATTTTTCCCCTGAATAGAACCTTATAACCCTATTTTGTTCCATTTAGCGTTTCGCTAATAATCTGCAGCGGTTTTGGGTTGCAGACGTTGTTATCTAAAACTCGCAGTGAATCATAAAAATAAACTCCGTGAGAACAGACTCCTGAAGACCCAACGGTATCACCTGACCGCCGTGCCATCCTCAAGCGATAGCCATCACTGGATGCGGATATGGAGGGGCATATGGTCAGCACACGGCCGTTCCGGCCGTTGTCAGCCTTCCAGACAAGTAGCTCTTCAGTTGGACTCACAAGGGTTGAGCGCACCTGACTTGCCAACAGCTCTAGGTAAAGATCGCCGGTCACCCACCCAACCGCTAACCAAGCCCGACAGCACTTAACTTTGCTTATCTGACGGGAACCGCTGCAGCCTTGCTGCAGTGAATCATAAGCTTTTTTAAAAAATCTACGAAGGTACAAACTATTTTCTTGTAATAATTTTTTTGATGAATGGGAATTAGTTTCAGAACTAAAATTTGTTTTGGGCAGCATCTCCTCGTATCTGGCCTGATCACCTGCTTCATAGCCACGAGTTCCGCATTCAGGTTCTTGCTGTGCTGGGTCCAGCAGACATTGAGACATAATTTTGTGTAGGATGGGAAGAAGTGAAATTCCTCTATAACTATTAACATCCTTTACCGTTTCTTTTATATACTGTATATTAACCGTCTTTCCCTATAGTTAATATATATTTTTTCCTGAGTATTAAGAACGTCTTGTACTCTTCTTTTTCTTTCTTTCGCTTCATCGTTAAGCGCAGACTACGTCAGAGATGCCTCTCTGGCGCCTTCATCTTTCCTAAGCCCGATCGTCTTCTAACAGATCCTCGATTTCATTTTTCATTACTGGTTTTCGGCAGGTTCCCGGAACATAAAGCTACAATGTAGCTTTCCTTAAATTTGAGTCGTGCATGTTTTTATAAGGTTATTTGCCTGCAGAAAATGAATTTTATATTTTGATAATCATTCTCTTTCATGAAACTCTTAGTTATTAGCTGTAAGTTAAAAAGGATTTTAACCTTAAAAAGTATAGAACAATTAATTTTATTATTTTTTTCGATTCATTCGTTAACCAGGAATTTTTCTGTACTCTGAAAACTTGCCGATTCTGGCACCGGCCTTATAGCGTATTTCCGCACAGTTCCCTGTACATGGGTTCCAGTGGAACCGGTATATGTATGGAGACTCGTCAGAATGTACTCCGGCCTCATAGTGTATTTACACACAGTTCCCTGTACATGTGTTCCAGTGGAACCGGTATATGTATCGAGACTCGTCAGAATGTACTCAGCACAAACAGCACACATTTCGTTTCCAAAGGTCCATTGACAACGTAGTATTACAGACATACCCACCCTTCTCCCCCGCCACTGATCTGCTTCATAAGTGTGTCTGATGAACTGAGTATTCAGGTTATGTTGGAGACATTTCATAAAGCTTTCACGATATCGTAACATTCTATGCACGTGATACTAAGTTTTAGGCCTTTAGTTGTTAAGAATGATTTCCTGATTTCTATTTTGTACTTGAGGTACTTGATTCAGAAGTGCTTTGGCGAGAAACATTCTCATGACATGCCCGTTATTATGTTATAGATACAGTAGCAGTATCTTCAATTCCTTTCTCTTCGAATACGCCTGTTGACCAATTACGATTGGTAAAAATTCATGTAAATATGCGATATCTATTTCATTTTTCTGTTTCATTTTCAGCACTACAGCACTATATGGATCATTTCCTTTTCTATTAGCTATTTGGTACATTCGACTGTGTTGAAAGGCATAATTTGGAATAGAATTGATTTTAAAGAGATGCCGAAGTGCCGCTGATTTTTACGCATATTAAGTGAACTTTTTTAAAACAAAAATGAGGGACAGAAAGTTTTTTCTGTGCTTCCAGGAACAATGTTCTTCCAGCAGCAGTGCGGTATTTTCCCTAGTATGCTTAAATATGGAGTGGTTTTCTTTTACGATTAGAACGACGAGATGTTGCACTGGATGCTGCTTTACCTTTTTATATTTTTATTTTACGAAAAGAATGAGGTGGAAACTTTGCAGTCTGCTCGCCGTTAAGTTTCTACCAGTATCCTCGAAAATGTATGATTACTTAACAAGAGAATAATATTATTAATGCTAACTGTCCGTCATGACCTAGGAACCCGTAATACGCAGTGTGTGAAAAAAGTAATGAGACTGTGAGACTGGCAACACTGTGAGCGATGTGGAAACTTTGTGTTGGTCTATTTGTGCAGACCGGTGTGTTCATCCCTTCCATTTCCGCAGACCGAGTTTCAGCTCCGTACAGCAGTCACATGATTTGAGAGCGCCATCAGTAAAACCGTGTTTTTGTTGAGTGTTACGAAAATATAACAGCGGAACTTAGAACGACGTAATGCCTTCAAGCTTTTTGTAAAACTTGGGCAATCCGCGAGTCTGACCTTTTAAAAGATGAAATAGACCTGTGGAGAACGTTCCTTATCAAGAGCACAAGTTTTTCGTTGGCGCAAATCATTTATGTAAGGCCGAGAATAAGCTGGAGATGAACCCCGCTCACGGAGACCTTCAAATTCAAAAACCGACGAAAACGTCGAATGTGTGTTCTCTTGTGAGATTAGAGCTATGTTTAACAATAAGTGAGTGAAAGTTTACAAGACGATTGTAATTTTCAGGAAAATAGATGTAAGTTATTCACCGTACATCAAATTCTCAGCGAAGTTTTGCACATGCGAAAGGCTTGTGCCAACGTGATACCGAAAAGGACGGTAATTGATCAGAAGGAGAATCGAAGAAACGTGTGCTTTGATCTTCTTGAGAGGACTGCCAATGACCGCGAATGGTTCAGACGTACAATCGCAGGTGATGAATGCTGGATTTTTGAGTAAAATCCTGAGGCAAAGCGGCAAAGTGAGGAGTGGCACAGTGAGATCTCTCCTGGACCAAAAAAAGCTCGAATGAGAGACTCAAAGATCAAAATAACGCTGATTTCCTTTTTTAGACCGCAGGATTTGATACTCCAAGACATACTGTCAACCAGGTGTTTTACGAAGATGTTCCTGAAAGGCCCAGGAAGAGTGTGAATCGAGTGACATCATAGTTGCAGACAATGGATGCTGCATCATCACAACGCCCCTTGTCACACGGCCACTTCCATCACGGAAATTTTTAACTCAAAAGACATTCCTGTTGTTTCACAGCCCCCTATTCACCTGTTCTGAATCCCTGTGACTTTTTTCTTTTCCCGAAATTGAAAAATGTCTTAAAAGGACGTCACTTTGGTGGTCTGGAGATCATTCGAAAGAATTTGACCGACATGTTAAAGGCCCTCCTAGTTGTTGCCTTTCAGCGCTGCTACAAAGACTAGATGGGCGCTGATGACCCCGCTGTTTAGCGCCCGTAAACCTCAAACACACACACACAAAGACTAGAAACAACGACTTCGCCAGTGTATAGCTGCCTAAGGGAAATACTTCGAAGGGACAATATTCTTGTCTGGAAAAAAATAAAAACTTCACTAGATACAAAAATCAGTATCGTCGCTTTCTTCACACACTTCGTATTTCATAAACTTTATTTTATAACAGATTAAAAGAAAGTGTGACTCTGCAAAAATAATCGTTCTCGTCGTACCCAGGTGACCAAAGAAATATGCATTTAAGTGTTTTAGATATGTCGATGTTTCTACCGGCATTCGCTTGGTTATAACAACACAACTACATCATATACGTTGTTAAAGTGTACAGTCAAACTATTCGGCAAAGGAACACGCAGTGCGGTAAGTGAAGGCCCGAACTGCGTAGGATCAGCAGTTTGACCTCCACTGTCTCATAAACGTATAATAGAGGAAGGGATGAACACAAAAGTTTACCGTCCCGTCGACGGCGACGTCATTAGAGAGGGAGCACAACCTCAGAATCCGGAACGACGGGGAAAGAAAGCGTCTGTGCCCTTTCAGAGGAACTGTTCTGCCTTTCGCCTTAAGCTATTTGTGCAATATATGCACAATAAAGAACACGAAACTGATTTTAGCACATTTCCTGCATCTTTTACGGAGGATTCTTCACAAACATTAGAATACGTCTGATGCGATCTTCAAAGCAGCAATAAAAAGATATACCGTTATATTTAAACAACTACAGTTTTTATACCACGGCATGTAAAAAACGGGTATTTATCGTAGCAGAACAACAAATAACTGACCCCTTTACATACTATTACTCGCAAAGAATCTTGATTGGATACCTTTAAAGGATTATAAAATGTTATTCAGTGTACGCTGGAAATCAAGTGTAAGAAATAAAATTATGAGACATTCCTTTTTTATTTATCTGTACTGTCATTAAAAAATGTTCACACATACGTACGAGTAACTGCCAAATCTTGTATTTTATACTGTTCTGAATAATAACTTGGCGTATTTAATAAATATATCTACCGTTAATGTAGTAATTCCTCATAAATGTTTTCAAGCTGTGTATTTTCTGTTTTAGAGACGGTACATCAGGAATGATTACGTACATTTTTCGGAGTTAGTCAGACGGATCGCGTCTTGCTGTTCGAGCATTGTTTTCTGAACAGAACCTGAATCTTTAAATATGAAGTCCGATTCAGTTTTGCTAATACTATTTACAGTGTAAATTAAAGAAAGACTTTTCACGGTCAGTCAGCTTATCGAACATTGGTACGTTCATCAGCCTTCACTGCCTGGTACACTTACCAACCAGTAAGAGGAGGCGATTTTATTTTTCTAACAGGAATTCACATTAATATTTAATGATACAATTAATATGTCTGGATGTAAACCCAATGTCATACTCTCTTTTCTTTGAAGTGTCCTTCCGACGGCAAACCTTCAATTCATGTACTCCATGAGTAGATTCAATTAACTTTATCATTTTCATACTTGCTCACTGCTGCTCGCCAAAGGATAAAGTACAGAGGGAAGCGTGAAGCAAAAGGAAGGGATGGGGACATATAACTAAATTACGTCGTTCTAAACAGCGATTTTGGATGCAATGAATGTAAATGTTTCTGAAAAACATTTGATTCTTTGCCACAGCCACGTTTATTAACAAAAGTACCATCATACTTGGTATCGAACAAAATGCATGGCTAGAATGAGGATTTATCGAAAGATGGGGCGAAGTATGTTATCTTGGATGGACAGTCATTGACAAAAGTAGACCTAATTTTAGCTGAGTCCCGGCAAGAGTATTGTGACCCTTGTTGTAAACACTGTATATTTAGGGCCATACAGACAATAGTAATACCAGGCTCAGACGTTTTGCAGATTGTGCAGTCGTACTAACTGAAATAATTGCACAAGTATCCAATTAAGTATTGTTAATATTTAAAAGCGGTGCAAATATTGGCAACCTGCTTTAAATGCACGGAAATGTAAAGCTGAGCATTTCACAAAACGTAGAAAAATAGTCGGCTGGAATCAGTCAATTTGTACAATTACCTTTGTTTAGAAATTTGTAGGTATATGAAATAACGATACTCGCATGGACCCAGGCACGGGTTAAGCAGCTAGCAGGCTTCAGTTCATTGATGGGTTGCTAGAAAAATGCGGCTGTTTTTCAGAGAAGACTGTTTACAGAACATCTGTGTGATCCATCTTAGAACACTTCTCAGTTGTGTGAGACCCTACCAGATAGGACTAAAGGCAAATGTTGAACATGTACAAAGGAGGGCAGCACAAATCTCCACAGCTTTCTTTGATTCGCGGAATTGCGTCGCGGGAACGCTGAAAAGCCCGCATTGGCAGGCGATTGAAGATGGACGCCGAGAATATCTATATATAGAGTTTCAAGAACCATTATGAAGATAAGTATCTAGAAATATACTTTAGCAAGTTACATAACGCTCCCGTAAGACGCCGCGAAGACAAGATTAGACTTTTTACAATGGCCACAGAGGTCGTTAAGAAGTCATTCGCCCCGTGCTCCGTAGGCGGCTGCGACAGGAAGACGCCTCAAAATCTGGTACGATGCGAAGTGCCTTCTGCCTTTCATTTTACAAGGTTTGAAAACTATATATGTAAATGTAGAATGTTTTAGTAGTAAACTAGAGCTATTGGTGATGACGTCAGCTAGCCATAAAAAATTGCTATTAATCGTCAAACATGGGCTAGTCGTATTTAGAGACACTTCTTATTTGCTTCTTTATTCATTTATCATAAGACAGAAAATTCAAGCTTGTATGTACAGCAGTTGATTCATCATTTTAGTGTGGAGTTGCAACACTCATAAACTGGTATATAAAAGAGAGTTAGATTAATGCTAGATAAACGACGTACGTTTATTTTTGTTTTGAACTATCATTTCCGGTGCTGGGTTCAAATGTGGCAAAAGGCTCACTTTTTTTATATGAAAATGGAGAATTTGTTACTGGATGGAACCAGTTTCTGTCCATACAGGGTAAGGTGGAAACATAGAAAGGCTTCTCGCTTATTTCCACCAACGTCCTTTATTCAAAAGACTACGGGCACTCAACATGTCAACAATATTTACAGAGAAGGAATGGTCAGTATTCACGAATGTGACAGGAACGATCATTCGAATCAAAAAAGTCTAGTAAGTATAGGCTCTAAAACGCATACCTTAGGAGCCATAAGCTTTTCTTCATCTTCGATACTGTGAAACAAGTCTCACCTACTGCACGCTCTTGGTGTTCACATTTTGGGAGGACGTAATATGGACCGAAAGAAAAAGAAATTGCCTAGTAAAGCTGGGCTGTAAATGCATAGCTTAAGAGCTATGAGTACTTGTTCCGTAGAAGAGATGTGTTTCGCAGCAGGGAAGATAAACAAGTTCTCATAGCTCTTTCGATACGTACTTTAAAACCCATGCTTACTGGACATATTTCCTTGTTTTAGACCGTACTACCATCTCAAAAATTATGAACAGCAAAGAGCTTGCAATTGAAGGGATTTGTTTTACATTATAGAAGATGAAGAAGTGCTCATAACTCATAAGACACGGAACTTACAACCGAAGTTTACCAGAGTTTTCCGCTTGGAATAATCGTTCCTTACATGTTCCCGAGTACTGACGATTCCTCCTTGAACACCTTGTATAGGATGTACATCGTGTAGTAGGAGCATGTAAGATGTCACACAGTTTTTGGTAACTGATAGCAAGTAAATGAAGTGTTGACTGCAAGCCAACTACCAATTTCGTTTTCATCTTGGTAGACAACATGTAATTTGTGTTAACAGTACTGCAATTCACTATTCCATTTACATATCATCACTTGCAGAGAATCCTGTGTGGATAACATGAAAGGTTTATGAAATTTTATGGGTATTCATGTTACATCAGAGATATGCACGAAACGATATGGCGACGAAGCGTGGAAGGGACTGCGGATATAACACAGAAATAGTTCTCTCTAGTTCGGGCTTTATAAATTACAGTTGTTTTATTTTATGGCATTATGCATGAAATAACGGGAAATGTTTTCTAGCTGGAGAATTTTACTGGTTCAAAGATGCCACAGACGATTTTGTAACCTGATAACATAACCATCTCAACTGAAATAGAGAAAGAGCATTCTTCGAACAATTGGAACCATTACATCACCTTCCGCTCGCCAAGTAGAACTGTGACGAAACTAGGCACTGCAAGTAATAACCAAAACCTAAAGGAAGAGCCCGCTGCTGGTTACCAAATACCATACCAGACGTGGAAGACTGTGTACTGTCTGTAAACTGGAGTGACGCGGCTCTAGAAGCGGTGAGGCTACATTAACGGGAGATGTAACCTGCGAAAGTAGAGAACTTCAAGAGCTGAACACCTCTTGGTTTGCCCGAGGTTGCCTCAATCCTGCACGCTAGAGGGTCTGGTTTCAACAAATGTTGCAGCAACCAAGACTGCCGAATTTTTGTCTTAAATTCAATTTGACATGTAAAAAAAATCTTTTGTATACACTGAAGATACGATATGAGCTTGTCAATAACTATACTGTACTGTCCTGGATACGAAAATAATAATAATAATCGTGTCAACTCATACCTTTCGCTGAAAATGTGGGACGAGTGGTATGAAATCCCGAGTTGATAGCATTCCTTGCGGGTTTTTGCAAAAAGAGAACACAGCACTATAAATAAAACACGTTGCTCGCACCAAGAACTAACGCACACGACATGGGATTGGGGGCAAAGTGTTTCACTTGCGGTCGGCGGACAGCACAGTCCGCACGCGTGCTGTGGCTGCGGTACTGGACCACTTACGCGGTCCCGCTTCCCTCGACGGTGGCGTCGCACGCACAACTGAACCGCAGCCGGCGAATCACAAATCGCGGCCGACAACGGGGATGGGGGCCTGCGGCCATGAATGCGGCAGCGCGCCGTCTCGTGAATGCGGCGGAGCTGCGTCCCAATGAAGACGCCAGGAGCCGGCAAGAAACTGGGCCTCGCAAGGGCGGAAGGCGGTCCAGATACCTGCGGGGCTATTGTCGGCCCGCCAGGTGGTTTTCAGCCCGGCCGAGTGTTTGCGGCCGCAGCCGCTGCGGTCGTCTGCTCCGCTGGGCTTTCGGGGCCGCTCTGGGAGTGAGCCGTCCGTCGATCACAACAAGGGGGCGCCGACTCATTGTCACTGCTCGCGGGAACCCAGGGCTCAGTTTCCAGACAATGCGTCCCCAGCAGACATGTGGCCGCCCGAGGAGGCGAGGCGTCAGCGCCGCCCTGACAGAGATATCGCGATGTCGGCAGGCAGCTGCGGCCAGCAAGGGATAAGGCCTCACACTCCGCCCATAAAATACCAAACACTGGGGCCGATCGCTGAAAGCAGCCAGCCGAGTGCGAAATCCAAACAGACTTACAGCACCTCGATGTGACGCCGCACATTAATACCTGGCTCGGTGGTTACACTTTTCGGTTACATCGTGGCACGGTCCGATAGTTAACTAGCAGCAAGTGTCAGAATGTCGGGATCTTCATTCCGAAGACTGATATGTTGCAGCTCTACACACTAGTTTATAGTATTCGAGTCCCTTCATCTCTACACAACTCGCCTCCGCACGCAAGGTCGCTGCTAACGTACGCCTGTACTGTGACGTCTGACCCAGTGGTAAGCCGGTTCGAAACGTGGTAGTGGAAGAAGTATTTTAAGTGTGGTAGGTCTGCTGTTGTTTTTTATCTACATAAATGATCTTTTGGATAGGGTGGACAGCAATGTGCGGCTGTTTCCTGATAATGCTGTGGTGTACGGGAAGGTGTCGTCGTTGAGTGACTGTAGGAGGATACAAGATGACTTGGACAGGATTTGTGATTGGTGTAAAGAATGGCAGCTAACTCTAAATACGCAGGGGGTTACAAAAAGGTACGTCCAAACTTTCAGGAAACATTCCTCACACACAAATAAAGAAAAGATGTTACGTGGACATGTGTCCGGAAACGCTTAATTTCCATGTTAGAGCTCATTTTAGTTTCGTCAGTATGTACTGTACTTCCTCGATTCACCGCCATGATTTCATACGGGATACTCTACCTGTGCTGCTAGAGCATGTGCCTTTACAAGTACGACACAACATGTGGTTCATGCACGATGGAGCTCCTGCACATTTCAGTCGAAGTGTACGTACGCTTGTCAACAACAGATTCGGTGACCGATGGATTGGTAGAGGTGGACCAATTCCATGGCCTCCACGCTCTCCTGACCTCAACCCTCTTGACTTTCATTTATGGGGGCATTTGAAAGCTCTTGTCTACGAAACCCCGGTACCAAATGTAGAGACTCTTCGTGCTCGTATTGTGGACGGCTGTGATACAATACGCCATTCTCCAGGGCTGCATCAGCGCATCAGGGATTCCATGCGACGGAGGGTGGATGCATGTATCCTTGCTAACGGAGGACATTTGGAACATTTCCTGTAACAAAGTGTTTGAAGTCACGCTGGTACGTTCTGTTGCTGTGTGTTTGCATTCCATGATGAATGTGATTTGAAGAGAAGTAATAAAATGAGCTCTAACATGGAAAGTAAGCGTTTCCGGACACATGTCCACATAACATATTTTCTTTCTTTGTGTGTGAGGAATGTTTCCCGAAAGTTTGGCCGTACCTTTTTGTAACACCCTGTAGATAAATGTAAATTAATGCAGATGAATAGGGAAAAGAATCCCGTAATGTTTGAATACTCCATTAGTAGTGTAGCGCTTGACACAGTCTCGTCGATTAAATATTTGGGCGTAACGCTGCAGAGCGATATGAACTGGGACAAGCATGTAATGGCAGTTGTGGGGAAGACGGATAGTCGTCTTCGGTTCATTGGTAGAATTTTGGGAAGATGTGGCTCATCTGTAAAGGAGACAGCTTATAAAACACTAATAGGACCTATTCTTGAGTACTGCTCGAACGTTTGGGATCCCTATAAGGTCGGATTGAGGAAGGACATAGAAGCAATTCAGAGGCGGGCGGCTAGATTTGTTACTGGTAGGGTTGATCATCACGTGAGTGTTACGGAAATGCTTCAGGAACTCGGGTGGGAGTCGCTGGAGGAAAGCAGGCATTCTTTTCGTGAATCGCTACTGAGGAAATTTAGAGAACGAGCTTTTGAGGCTGACCGCAGTACACTTTTACTGCCGCCAACTTACATTTCGCGGAAAGACCACAAAGATAAGATAAGAAAGATTAGGGCTCGTACAGAGGCATATAGGCAGTCATTTTTCCCTCGATCTGTTTGGGAGTGGAACAGGGATAGAAAATGCTAGTTGTGATACGAGGTACCCACAGCCACACACCGTATGGTGAATTGCGGAGTATGTATGTAGATATAGATGTAGATTTTGCCGATAACGGGAGGAGAGTTCCTGACTGGCAGAGCTCCTATTCCTGGATTAAATTCCAAACCTCTCCGCAGTGTCTCATAGGGTGAGGGTACGTGACACGTTGATGGTGACTTGCTCGTCGGATGGGGACGTTAAGACCAGCGGCCCCCTTCGCGCTATTCGAGACGGGTAGACTACGTGCTCACAAAGGGTTTCACTCTTTGTCTTTTCTCAGCACAACACTACACATGTCCCTTTCAGTCACTACACTCCACAGATATACTTAACACACACCTCGCACACCTAACAAAGGAAAGAAGAAATGTTGTCACTTACGTGGCTGAACCCGTCCTTCGGAGTCTTGACCAGGCCATACGAGAATCAACTTCAGCATAACTACTGCAGCCTACATTGACTGTACCCAAGCCTTACTCCGCCTCTAAAACTTTCATTCCCTACATCCCCTCTCTGCTCCCACACACAGACACACAGACACACAGACACACACACACACACACACACACACACACACACACACACACTATTCGACCTATCCCATCTTATCATCAGAATTCCTCTCTAGCACCACATTTCGAAAGCTTCTATTCTCTTCTTGTTCGGACATGTAATGATCCATGATACAGTTGCACATCGGGCTGTACTCCAAATACTACTAGAAAAGACTAACACTTAAAAAATAAGTAGATATCAAAAGGTTGACCATTCAATTCACATTCAGTCCAAGTTTTTTTCTGTCCTGTCACTTTTTTCATCCCTGGAAAACTGCTTTGATAATGTGAGAAGTGCCAAATTGCACTGTGTACGAAGAGTGCTTTAACCACGACATTGCGCTATCACCACGCCGCTAACACTTCAGTGTTCAAGTCAACCTTCGGGTTGAGGAGACCTTTGCTTTAAACCACGATCATTACCAGGCACTTTTTACCCACTCCGGTATAAAGACATTTTCTAGATTTTTCCACTCAACAGTAAGTTAGTCTTTATGCATCAGGGAAGGTAGGTATTTCAGTTACATAAATCTTGGTTAAACGGAGAGAAGGATTCTCCGCTTATAGCCCCTAGACGGTGGCTACGCCATTACTTCATGATATTTGCTCTTCCAGGCCTGCTAGTCCAGTACATTATGCGGGAGAGTTCGTTTTAAGCTTGTAAAATTATATAACTGAAGCTATGTGAATGGGTCGTCAGCCACACACAGAGATATCGGTTAGTAGGAGGATTCGTCGTCCGCGAAAGACGATGTACCGCACTGCAGTCAGTAACTCAGTTTTAATCTGCCAGGTAGGTTCAAAACAGCGCACATTTTGCTGCAGAGTGGAAGGTTCTTTCCATTCTAACAATATGTTATGTTAGCAATAAAGACAGTGACAAAAGGCAACACTTGTAATGAAAGGTGTTCACAAATGTAATAAACAGAGAAGATAATCGTTTAATATCTAATAATTTTCGCATCATTACAGAATACTGCTATCGTACTTAATATTTTGATAAAAAGGAGATCAATGACATTTTTTAATTTTATTTCTGTTTATTGGTTTGCCTCTACATCGTCAGTCCAAAAAGTATGAGGACTCGATTAATAAAAAAATAGAGCCAAGTTAAGACGGTGATTTTAAGGTTTCAGGTATTCTACATAGTCTCTCCCCACTTCAATACAGCACATAGAATGTTCATGCAACAATGTAAAACTGTCAGAAAAGCCCTTCTTTGGGATGTTATTCAACAGACGCGTCACACTGGTTCCGAAGTTGGTTGTACCATCAGTGTGTTGCCCCTTCATGATCTTCCTGTGAATTTCTGCATTTTTTCGTTTTATCGTAGGTTCATTTTCATAAAACCAAATCTCGTCCTCCTCGATGATATTCTCCGGAAAAGAAATGTCCGTGATTTGTATTTCAAGAAAGTTGCAGCAGGCTTCGAAAAGTAGTTGTTTTCGTTCGAGAGTCACGGTGTGTCGGGCACACTTTGTACATAGTTTTCTCATGTTCCAACTATTCTGGAGAATGCCTCGAACACCTTAGTTAAGCGATGTTGCTCCACTGTGATTTCTGACACAACGTTGACACTCTATGGCCGCATGTTCATTACTTAACGCTGTCTGCTCAGAACTGACTGAATGCATATCTGGTGTTTGTAGTTAAGTAGTTCAAGCTGTCACTGTAATTACTGCGCTGATCTCGCAAATAAGCCAGGAACGAAAACAGTCTCGGAACTTTTTAGACGGAAGATTTATAAGAGCATCACGAGACCAAAGCTCCAGATGGCATGAGGAGCCGCTGTGTAGTGGCGGCTGGTACTTGTCATGAACTTTTTTACACAACCATCCATGATATTCGTAACTCTTTCCTCTACTGTCCTCTTTATCTCTGCTCAACGTAGTGATGTCAAGAACTGGAATACTTATATTTCGAAATTTATTGCCTTGAGACCACTCAGTTGGGTAGAGTTGAAAAGGAAAAGTGAGATAAGGGTAACGAATGACATGGATAGCTTTATAAGAACAAGCTGGAAGTTCGTGACAGGTTCCCCATGCACCGGCACGTCACGGCAACTGGGGTCTTTGTCCGAGGATCATCTTACAGACCGAAAATGGTAAATGGAATTAAAAAGGAGTAATGTTTTCCGACCTGAAAACTTTCTTATGAAAATATGTTTAATGGGTACGGAGGATGATGAATAAGCAATGCAACAATTTTTTTCCTGAAAGCAGGTTGGCTTTATTCAGGATTTCAAACACCACATTATTGTCCACTCTTTTGGCTACAGAACCCTATTTTTCAACATAATCTCAGTTCAATGCGACGGCCTTCCCCCACCTCACTGGGAGGGCCTGTATGCCCGCGTGGAACCATTCGACTGCTCGACGTTGAAGTCAACGTCTTGCTGCAACAATAATATTGTCACGATCAATCTCGTAACGCGCAAGCAGTTTCGCAGAGGCGGTCCTTCGTTGCTTTTTATGGTCTTCTGTTAGGCGGCGAGGACCCATCGGGTACACAGCTTTAAGTAGCCCAACTGTTGTACGAGTTTGTCAGCACTACAAACAGAGACGTCCAGTGAAACAGCGAGATGTTTGATTGTGATTCGTCAATCACCTCGAATGAGAGTGTCTGCACCTTCTAACACTGCACGAGACACAGCTATGTACGGCTGGCCGGCAGGCAGGATATCGGACAGGTTTGCGCGATCTCGTTCCGTTGATGCCAGACGCCTGGCCAAACGACTCACCGTGCTTTTGTTCACTGTTGTGCCCCCGTACATTCTGCAAGCGCGTATCAGTATCTGCGATGCTCAGGTGTTCCGACAAGAGAAACTCTCTGTTTGGAACATACTGCATTAAAGACTCCATCTTGAAGGAATCGTGTAGCGCTGCCACCAGTCGTAAATTTATGTGCTGAAGCGGTAGTTACTTACTATATCCCACAACATATTCCCCATTTTTTCAACCGAAATTGTCCCAGAAAAAAATTTGAACCATTATTTATTGAACACCCCTCGTATTACGTGACGACTGTTTTCCTTAATTTGGTTGTAATTATCTAACGATTTATTACCGCACAATCAGCTGATTTCGGCCTCTATAACCTCTTTCACGTGTCCTTACAAATGGACGACACACACCTATGAAAATAAGTGTGTCTCCTGTGACGGAACAAACCACCGTTACTAGATGAATTAGTCTAGTATGCAAGGATTGCTTTGTGGGGAGCGAGCGCGCGACATGGTGCGCCATTCGCGGAAGCGCGTGGCGCGCCCGCGCGAGATTTGCAACGTGTCGGTCGGATGGCCCGCAGCTTGGGGCATTGTTTGGTTTTTCGCGCATTACGCGAAAACTATGTAACTTACGGTGAAGAGCAATGCGGCAGTGGATTGTGGTCAGCAACATGCACCTTCTGAAAGATCGATCTTTATTTTAAGTCTCGAGACGCAAAAGTTATAGTAACTTGAAAATCGGTTAACATCACGAATACTGAAAGATTAATAAAAATAGTAAATAACAACTTACAGGGATGTGCGAGCACTCACTAAAAGCGTCTCGTCACAGCGGATCGAGTGCCGTAGTCATACGTTAAGATTCATAAATAATTAAGCTCGTAAAGAGCAATAAGCAAAGTTTGATGGGAAATTGTTTATAAAATTCAATAGAAAATTCATGACGTAAAGAACGGCACTATATAATGTTATGGGTGGCATCACACGTATTTTAAACTAGTTAAGATATACTCTACACTTAAGTTGCAATAGTTTTCATTGTTTACAAATTATTATTAACATTTATCGCCCATAATTAATTAATTATTATAGATATGGAGATTTTGAGTAGCGCAATGTGTAGATCGCTATAGATTACGTCTAAAAACAGTGCTATATGCAGTTTTATGTTGAAACTTTGCAGCACAGATGTAAACAAACAAATATGCGCTAGGTGGCGAAATTTTGCAAAAACTGAAACTTGATTTAAGGGCGATGGAATAATCCTAGAAATTAACGTAATATAGTAAATAAGATGTACTTTTTAGCGCGGTTCCGATGGTGTACTTATTTCTGTTGAGGTATGTATGTGTCAAAATTTGTAACCTTAACTGGAGAGACTGGTACTTGCATAACCAAGGGGGGGGGGGGGGGGAGGGTGGGGGGGTAGACATGCGAGCCTATATAAGCGAGCGGCCGTCTTGGCCAGGGATCAGTCACTGGTCAGTCGCTTAGCGGGTGTGTGGCGAGCGAGCCCCACTTGTGGGTGGCCCATGTGGTCGTTTGAATAAGAATTTTTTCGCGCCGATTTATTTCGACAGAGAGTATTGTTGTTTAATGGTGCAAATGTGCAAGCATATATTTGGTGAACTGGAAGTGCTAGGATTATTTGTGTGAGTGCGAATTTCCAGGTATACATCGGCGTAAGTGAACATGTGGCGATCTGTGATTTCGCGTTAAAACTGTTAGAACAAAGAGGACAGTGGGACTTGTGGTTCTGTTCGAATAGAGTGAGTAATTGTAGCAGCATACATTACTGCTATTGGGGGCTCGGAGTCAAATTATTATTAAAGTAAAACTGTAAATCGTCTCACCAGTGCTAATTTCATTGTGTGAAAGAAAAGGACGACGCCAATAAATAGTGATTGAACTGTGTCGTGAAAAATGATTTTGCTATAATAATCGCCTAATTTTTGTTCCCCTAGCATAAACTGTACTCATGTCTGAGAATATTAATTCAAAAACTATAACTAATACGCGGGTGTGGAACAGTGTACTAATGCACCACGTGTGGAAATCATCCCCTGAGACTTACGTGAGAGCCAAAATTTGCACTAACATTTTTTAACGAACGTTTGTATATGCACATTCGTGTGAACTCTCCAACCGCACTTATTTTCCGCCCGTCGCACTCCACTTTATCATTACAGGTGGTTCAAATGGCTCTGAGCAATATGTGACTTAACTTCTGAGGTCATCAGTCGCCTAGAACTTAGAACTATTTAAACCTAACTAACGTAAGGACATCACACACATCCATGCCCGAGGCAGGATTCCAACCTGCGACCGTAGCGGTCGCTCGGTTCCAGACTGTAGCGCCTAGAACCGCACGGCCACTCAGGCCGGCTTTATCATTACAATGTCATAGATAAATATATTGATGACTGTAGCAGTAATCATAGGTACTCGTGACTCAGAAAATGCATGTAATCCTAATATTAAATCTTATGCAGTTTAATCTATGAACTTCCGCCATTACTGAAAGAAAGAAACACAAATAAATCTGTTCAATATAATATTAAAGCGTTTGCGACCTTTGCGTTCGGCAGAGATGAAGAGAAAAAGGGAGAACAGAATAACGGATGACACAGAAGGCTGCATAAGAACATGCAGGAAGTTTGGGAGTGAGGGAGGAAGTGTGAAAGGTCAGCGGCGGCGCATAACGAGCAGCGAGGCGCTGACACGATCGGCGCGTTGCGCGCGGACGGCCGGCTTAGGCTGGGCGCGGCCGAGGGTGATTGATCGCCGTAATGATTCCACCGCGCCTCGCTCGTCGCTATCGGAGAATAATTAATTGCCGTCATCGTTTATCTTTATTTTGGCGCTTGCGCGCCTCCCGATTATAGGCCCCGCAGGACGCGCCGGCTCGTAAACTCCTCTGCTGCGACGTAATTAAGGAGCCGCTCTCTTGTCTCCGCGCTCTCCTCTCCATATTTTAACGACGCACTCGTCTCCTCCGCCGGGCAAAACCCAAGTGTGAGTAATGGGATCTCAGCCACGTAATGTCGGGAACGCGGCAGTCCCTGCGGCCATGGAAGCACGTAAGTGTGCCTGAGACACAGTAGAATTAGTTTCCTGGGATTGATATATAGCCGACCAATTGATAATGTCATACTTCACCAAAAGAAGGCAGAAAATCGTGCATAGTAATTCAGGCAGTTTAGTCTGGGGACGTAATTTTGACTGGAAAGAAACCATGTATGGGGTTGCCCAAGCCTCAGCCTTAGGTCCACTATTGTTTCTCATTTAATACACTACTGGCCATTAAAATTGCTACAACACGAAGATGACGTGCTACTGACGCGACATTTAACCGACAGGAAGAAGATGGTGTGATATGCAAATGATTAGCTTTTCAGAGCCGGTGGCGACACCTACAACGTGCTGACATGAGGAATGTTTCCAACCGATTTCTCATACACAAACAGTAATTGACCGGCGTTGCCTGGTGAAACGTTGTTGTCATGCGTCGTGCAAGGAGGAGAAATGGGTACCATCACGTTTCCGACTTTGATAAAGTTCGGATTGTAGCCTATTGCGATTGCTGTTTCTCGTATCGCGATATTGCTGCTCGCGGTGGTCGAGATCCAATGACTGTTAGCAGAATATGGAATCGGTGGGTTCAGGAGGGTAATACGGAACGCCGTGCTGGATCCCAACGGCCTCGTATCACTAGCAGTCGAGATGACAGGCATCTTATCCGCATGGGTGTAACGTATCGTGCAGCCACGTCTCGATCCCTGAGTCAACAGATGGGGATGTTTGCAAGGCAACAACCATCTGCACGAACAGTTCGACGACGGTTGCAGGAGCATGGACTATCAGCTCGGAGACCATGGCTGCGGTTACCCTTGACGCTGCATCGCAGATAGGAGCGCCTGCGATGGTGTGCTCAACGGCGAACCTGGGTGCACCAATGGCAAAACGTCATTTTTTCGGATGAATCCAGGTTCTGTTTACAGAATCATGATGGTCGCATCCGTGTTTGGCGTCCTCGCGGTGAACGCACATTGGAAGCGTGTATTCGTCATCGCCATACTGGTGTATCACTCGGCGTGATGGTATGGGGTGCCATTGGTTACACGTCTCGGTGACCTCTTGTTCGCATTGACGGCATTCTGAACAGTGGACGTTACATTTCAGATGTGTTACGTCCCGTTGCTCTACCGTTCATTCGATCCCTGTGAAACCCAACATTTCAGCAGGTAATGCACGACCGCATGTTGCAAGTCCTGTACGGGCCTTTCTGGATACAGAAAATGTTCGACTGCTGCCCTGGCCAGCAAATTCTCCAGATCTCTCACCAATTGAAAACGTCTGGTCAATAGTGACCGAGCAACTGGCTCGTCACAATACGCCAGTCACTACTCTTGATGAACTGTGGTATCGTGTTGAAGCTGCACGGGCAGCTGTACCTGTATACGCCATCCAAGCTCTGTTTGACTCAATGCCCAGGCGTATCAAGGCCGTTATTACGGCCAGAGGTGGTTGTTGTGATTATTGATTTCTCAGGGTCTATGCACCCAAATTGCGTGAAAATGTAATCACATGTCAGTTCTTGTATAATATATTTGTCCAATGAATACCCATTTATCATCTGCATTTCTTCTTGGTGTAGCTATTTTAATGGCCAGTAGTGTATGTACACGATCTTCCGTCTAACACTCAACAAGCAGAGTTCGTTCTTTTTGCAGATGACAATAGTATTGTAATCAAGTCAAGAATAGTGAAATTTTCATTCTGCAGCGGAGTGTGCGCTGATATGAAACTTCCTGGGAGATTAAAACTGTGTGCCGGATCGAGACTCTATGTCGGGACGTTTGCCTTTCGCAGGCAACAGCTCTACAAACTGAGCTACCTAAGCACGACTCACGACCCATCCTAAGAGCTTTACTTCCGCCAGTACTTCGTCTCCTCTCTTCCGAATTTCACAGATTCGACCGTGAAAGGCAATGGTCCCGAGTTAGAGTCTCGGTCCAGCAAACAGCAAACAGTTTTAATATGCCACCAAGTTTCAGTCCAAGCATAGATACAGAAACAGAAGAAATGTTGAACAATGTTCTCAAAAATATGATTGATTACGAATGATCTCACCTTCAGTTTTAAAAAGACACAACATATTCAGTTATGCACATCAACTACACCAGTGAGTGGAAATTTCAAAATTCTCACATACTCATATTGATCAGAATTTAAACTGGTAAAAGCACATTTTGGAACTCCTAAAACAACACAGTTCAGCGACAATCAGAATCATTTCAGACCATGGGGAGAGACAAGGCAGTAAGCTAACACATGTTGCATATTTCCATTCAGTAATGCCACACGGAATAATGTTCTGGAGTAATTCATTTTTGAGAAAGAAACTCTTAATTACTCAGCAACGTGTTGTAAGAATAATATGTGGAGCTCAAATTATTCGTTCATGAAGTTAGTTGTAAATAATCCATTATATTTCAAAGGGAACAATGATGTGCTTAATCACAACACTAGAAGAAAAACTGACAGTCATTACTTCGCATTAAGGTTTTCTTTAGTACAAAAAGGGGTGCACAATGCTGCAAGTAAAATTTTTGATCACTTTCCCATTAATACAAAATGTCTGACACACATTGTTTTCAAATTTTACTTTGCTGTCTGTCAAACGGAAAAAGTTTCTCTTTGACCCCTTCTGTTCCGTAGAAGAACTTCTGTTACTGTAATGTGTAAAAGGTGGTGGGTAGGGTAAATGTTACCAAGTAGTATATACTAATTAGTTGGCGAATGAGTTCAAAATGACTAGTTCTACATCATTACGATTTTTCTTGCAAAATGATCCTTGGAACATGAAACCAACTAATTAAATAACTTATTTACTTACAGATCAGCAAAATGTGCTTGATTTCGTTGTGCTTTCCTCCAATTTAATACCGTATCCTCCCAATGGTTGAATTTGTAAGCTCTCTGGTCGCTGAACACAAAGATTGTGTGTGTGTGTGTGTGTGTGTGTGTGTGTGTGTGTGTGTGTGTGTGTGTGTGTGTATGAGTGTGTGTGTTTCAAAGAGATCTATATAGAGAGAGAGCCTACTACCTGATTCAGTTCTTTCCTATTCGTCATGTATTGCATGCATTGGTTCTGGCGCCCCTGTTCTCCCCCTCACATAGCTTTGTGAGCCAGACGCGAAAATAGATTTCTCTGTGTTACTACCCTTACTCACATTGTTTAGGAGACGAATCGCGTTTTCTTTTCTTTTTAATAAGGATATAGAACTTTTGGTTTTATACACTTTATCATTCTTTCCATGATGTTATAAACTTTTACGGATGATGGAGAATGGTAAACTTACCCATTTCAGTTAAGGTACTATAATCCAGAAACTACAGAGTCGAACGATATAACCGAAATCAAGTTCCGCCTTAGCCTCGCGCAGCACTCAAATTAGGGACCCGAGCTTCCGAACTCTGATCATGCGGAACAGAAATTCCGCTGAATACTCCCCAATACCCTCTAGCAATTTCCATTGTTGATTGACTAGTAATGGTGCACGTAACTTGATGTCAAAGAGACCGAAAATTCTAAGTCTGTCGTACAGCAATAATGAATTCCATTTACCTGCACAAGTTTCGCAGACTGCATCATTTTCAACAGCTCTTCTAACTGCCTTCCCCCCGCGTCAATGCAGTTATGGCATCGTCGAGGGAAGTTCTGTCGTACCCATTCCAGTATCCCTATTGTCGTTTGACCAGTACCGTAGGAAACGAGAATTCTTGCTAGTAGGTCCTCTTCAGTCTCGACAGGCGTCTCGTACCCAAGGTTTTTCACATGGCCCTACAAGGTGATATAATGTGCGACGTGATGGGGTGGACGTGCTGGCCGCGAAACAAGCTCTGCTTTGCGTATCCACTTTGTAGAGAATGTCTGATTCAGATGTTCTTCGAATCAGATGATTCAAATGGCTCTGAGCACTATGGGACTCAACATCTGAGATCATCAGTCCCCCAGAACTTAGAACTACTTAAACCTAACTATCCTAAGGACATCCATGCCCGAGGCAGGATTCGAACCTGCGACCGTAGCGGCCGCGCGGTTCCAGACTGAAGCGTCTAGAACCGCTCGGCCACACCGGCCTGCATTCTTCGAGTCCTCAATTCAAAGTGAGGGCTCCATCTTGTCGGAACCACATTCATTGATGAATAACAAGTGGATACCTTAGCAACGACAGTACCGGCACATGTCGTCCACTGTCAGATGTGTCAGAATGACGTTCACACATAACTTTCGACTCGTCGTTTCTGCAGCAGGATTCCTTATCCCAAACTGATACACATATGCTTCTCCACTAACCCTGAAAATTTGTAATATCGTTACAGAATCAAACTGTACACAGGGTGTAAACCAAGCTGGGTCTACCAAGCTGGGAACAGCCTGAAATTCCACTGCAAAATCCTCCTAAGCCCCGGCGCGTTTGTAGCGTGCTAGATTTTGGCTAAAATCGACCTCGAGTATTAAAAACCCCTTGTTCATGCATTTATAAAAACTAATATTGACGTTCGGGTAAATTTTAACCTAAAAATATTGTGAACTTTTACAGCATAGAATTAACAATTAAATAATTTTGTTTGCCTGGCTTTCTTGCTAAGAAACTAATGGGTTTGTAAGGCTCAAGTTCAGATCGAATTGTAACGTAATCACTTTTCTGAAGATCATTAATTAACGTCTTTTTTCTTTCATTACCCTCACGGGGAAGCTTTAATGAAACAGCCAGCTAAACCAGTGACATATGTGTGGTATCAGAGGTCGCTGCCACTCCCACTGGCGTCTCACAGGTGGCAACGGAAACGCACATTTCCGACAGACGCCGATAGCGGTTGCACTGGAATCCAGGGGACCCAATGACGCGCGCCCGCTGAGCCAAGCTTTCGGTGGCTGCGACTACGAGCGCCGTCTGCCGCCGCGATAGAGGCTGACCGGCTGCAGCTACATGGCCCAGTCTTCGCAGTCTTCGACAGTCTGCAGTTTTAGTCACCCTTAGAAAGTTCTTTTGTGCATTAGTAGTAGGAGACTCACACTGCACGACACTCTTTATTTTGGCTCTTGTAAAAGTTGGACTTTATTGCTATTTGTTCTTTTTTAAAGGTTCTTCGCAATGCTTGGAGAAAACTATAAGTAAGACTTATGTTTATTATATTTACCCGTTCGTTAATCATTTCTTCTCCTGTCCAACTTCTCTAGGCAACAGTTGCTGGACCACTTTATACCCCACCTCTCATTACCATTGTGTACAAAGTAGTACACAAAAGTAAAATCGTAAGAGGATGATGGGAATCTCTTGCGAAGAGGATGCGCTGTAGCTTAGGTGTCTTTTGTAGGCCAGTTCGAGGTTATTTCCAACCTTAACTGGCCACAAGTGTTCTATATATGTCTGCTCAACATCGTCTTTACCAGTGTGGTACCTTTTAAACAGTTATTGTTTATATTATTCCGAAGAACAATATTTCTATTTATGGTCGAGGGGTAATGTGAACAGCACTGTACAGCATATCAGTAGGTATAGTAACGAACTGGCGTCGGGTGTTGTCTTTTAGCATTCCTAATGTAGTCAAACGATTGCGGTAGACTTTAGGTAACCCCACAATCAATAGTCAGACAGATTTAAGTCTGCCCTGGGAGGGCAAACATGACGGAAGTGGCAGTTCAGCACGCGATCCTCACCAAATGATGTGCGCACAAGATCTTTCACGTATGTAGCAATATAGAGGAGCGCCATCCTGCATAAATGTCATACCTTCCAGAAGATGTCCATCAGCCAGGCTAGGGATGATGCGATTCTGTAAAATACCGGAATACCTTTCACTCGTCACGCTAACAGTTTGAAAAGCAAAAATGGTTCAAATGGCTCTGAGCACTATGGGACTTATCTGCTGAGGTCATCAGTCCCCTAGAACTTAGAACTACTCAGACCTAACTAACCTAAGGACTTCAGACACATCCATGCCCAAGGCAGGATTCGAACCTGCGACCGTAGCGGACGCGCAGTTCCAAACTGTAGCGCCTAGAACAGCTGGGCCACTCCGGCCGGCGTTTGAAAAGCAGCATCCCGCTGTCCAGATCCATCCGTTGGCGATTTTTGCACTTGTTATCGTTTATTTAATTTTATTTTAGTCAAGTTTTACCTCTCTACATCAATTATTTCATGAATGAGAGCGTTTTCAAATGTTAACGAACTTTTAGTTATGTATATACGAAAAGAAGTTAGAAGATGAATATCAACAAAAGTGAGACAACGGTAGTGGAATCAAATCAGGCGAAGATGAAGTAATTAGATTAGGAAATGAAACACTAAGAATGGTAGATGGGTCTTGCTGTGTGAGTGGCGGAATAAGTGACGATGCCCGAAATAGAAAGGATATAAAATAGAGACTGCGAACAGAAAAAAATTGTGTCTGAAAAGGAGAAAATTTTTTAACATCGAATACAAATTTAAGTGTTGGAATGTTTTTCTTTTCTAACGGAATTCGTCTGGAATGCAGCCTTGTGAGAGGCGAAGCGTGGACTAGAAGCAATTAAGATACGAACAGAAGATTTTGTAATGTGTTATAAGGAAAGAATATTGAAGTATTCTTTCCCGGGACAAGTGTTGTTCCTGTGCAAGCACAAGTGAGAGGCGAGTAGGACTTACCAGAGGAGCGGGCAGTCAGCACCAGCAGCCAGCGGTCCAGGGGGACGGCGGCCGGGCGATGCGGGTGGGCGACCTCCTGCAACACACGGGAAGGGCCGCGTTAACACAAGCCAGCCACTCGCAGCTGCCGCGACTGCTCCCAGTGAGGAGCGGAAGTCGTCGCATTGTCTCATCGCTGCACAAGGGGAGGGCTTACATGACTCGCTGCCGTGTCTATTGAGAGGAGGTGACTATTAGGTGTGTGTGTGTGTGTTATATGACAGGAGGGAGAGGGTGTAAAGCGATACTGGAACGTCCCCATCCGATGGAAGGGTCAACATCTTAACACGTACCTTCATTCCATGAGGCACTGCAGAGCAGTATGGAATCCAATTCAGGACGTCGGCGCAAAGTGTGGAGATCACTAGGGTAACTCCACAACGCCTCTCTTCCCTTGCCGACGATATTCGGGCAGTGAATATTTCTTCCACCACCAGGATTCGATCCAGCTACTTCTGAGTCGTGCGCCACGGCACTGCAGCGCGTTAGCGACCTTGGTTACAGGGACTGAAGATTTGTTGTGCCAAACTATAAGCCAAGGGAATGCTACCTGTTTGTGCTTTTAACGCACGAAGTTGTACAGCTTAACGCCCAGGGAGCTAGAGAGGTTCAAATGGTTCAAATGGCTCTGAGCACTATGGGACTTAACATCTGAGGTCACCAGTCACCTAGACTTAGAACTACTTAAACCTAACTAACCTAAGGACATCACACACATCCATGCCCGAGGCAGGATTCGAACCTCCGACCGTAGCAGCAGCGCAGTTCCGGACTGAAGCGCCTACAACCGCTAGGCCATAACGCCCGGCAGGAGAGAGGTGAGTCCCGGATTGGATTAGAGCCCTTCGTCTGGCGTATGGGCCATCATGTGTGGTCTTTATGGCGATTCGCAACGACCGTTTAAGCAAACGTTCTGTTGGTCACCAATCTTCGCCTAAGATGCCTGCCTATGCACCCTCTGTTTTGACCCGGATGCTGGACATTTTGGGCACAATGTATGTGTCGGTGCTTTCAACAGTGGTCTGTGGAACATTCCCATAGACCAGGTTTCGGACGTCCGCGTAGTACCGACGCACGTCAAGATCGACGTGAACAGCAGTGGCCAATCAAACTTCATCCATGGACGAAATCCAAATACAAGATGGTGTGAACAGCGGTGGCCAATCAAACATCATCCATGGACGAAATCCAGGTACATGTTTCACCTGCAGCGTCATGAGGGAGCACTGGGAACCGTCTGTTTAACATAATTTTGCGCCAAGTCCAGGCTACCACTGATACCACCACACCACCGAACATGGCTACTATCGTGTCACGTAAGAGTCGACTGCAGAATGGAAAGGCTCTCTACTGTCTTCTATGATGAGAGTAAGCTCTGTCTGTAAGCGAGTGACGGACACAAAAGCTTAAGGCATAGACCTGGTGACTGTCTATTCTAGAGTGCACTCGTCCACGACACACAGGTACCATCCTGCAACTCATGTTGTGTGTGGGTGGGGGGTTGGGGAGAGGGGAGGGAGGGACAAGTGGCAGTTACAACTGGAGGTCACATCCGGTGTTTCTGCAGGGTAATGTAATCAGTGCCCGTTACACTACACAGGCTATTATCCCCATGCTACTGCCATTTCTTCCAGAGGAAACTGATGTGCTTCTTCAGCAGGACAACGCACGCTCACATAATGCTGCTGCTCTTCGTGACGTGGAGCTGCCCTAGCCAGCAAGATCATCAGATCTCTCTCCAAATGAACACATATGGGACACCGAGAGAGGTGGCACAGTGGTTAGCACACTGGATTCGTATTCGGGAGGACGACGGTTCAACCCCGCGTCCGGACATATGCAAATTCCGGGATAGTTCCTTTGAAAGGACACGGTCGACTTCCTTCCCCATCCTTCGGTCATCTAGTGGGACCGATGACTTCGCTGTTTGGTCCACTCATCCCAAACCAACCAACCAACATATGGGTCATGATCTAGCGGAAACTTATTCGTTCTCCAGAAACTGCTAGAATCATTGCCGAATTGCAAAGAAACACGCATGTCCCTTGGGACAGTCTACAGCAGGATGGCATTCGGCACCTTCTTGATAGTTGCTTGTAGAACAGGCGCACGTTGCCACCAGAGAGGGATGCACTGTGTACCGATGCAACTATTTGGACACCCTTTACTGTGATACGTGTTTTTCATTTGGCCTGGGTTTTGTTATCATGTACACATACAATGATGAAGTACCTGTCATCTCTCACTTGTCACTAAAATGATCTTGTTCTTGAGGGTGTTGCATTTTCTTCCGGCAGTGTAGAGTGGTGTCCCTCACATGCAAGTCAGGTGACTTAAAAATACGACTAGTACGATTAGAATTAACACATACGTATCTGTGGAAAATAATAAACTTGTCGTCTGACCTTTTTGTCACGCCCGCAGCACGGCGCCGGAGGTGGCGGCCCGGCGAGCGCGGTTGCCGTCCGCTAAGCCAAATGCAGGGCGCGTGTCGCGGCTGGCTGCGGCCGGCCTGTTTGGCAAACCGCTGACCGCAGCGCTGGCTTCTGCCGGCCGGTGTTCGTCACAAGCGCGCCGTGTACTGTTATCCTATCCTACGCTACCGACAACGACATCGCCCCCTGTCCGCGGTTTCGGCGCCAAGCACACACCTCTGTATTGTCAACAAACGCGACACACTCACGTCGTTACGACGACTGCCGCATCACATGTCGTAATAGTGGCAATGTGCTGACTGGAGCCAAATGTAACACACTATTTGCTCAGAAGTATACAGACATCCCTATGTAATGAATTGACCAATAGGTGTCACGACACACGGGCACCCCCTGTATAAAAGCTGGCGCGAAGTATTTTGTTCTCAGTAGAGTAGCAGTAACAGCTGAATGGGTGGATCGGGTCAGCTCAGTGACATCAAACGTGGACCAGTCATTGGATGTCACCTGAGTAATAACGCATCGCAGACATCTGAAGGCTTCCAAAGCTGTTCAAGCCGAGCTGTTGGTGATGTTACCATGAAATGGCTCTGAGCACTATGGGACTTAACTGCTGAGGTCATCAATCTCCTAGAACTTAGAACTACTTAAACCTAACTAACCTAAGGACATCACACACATCCTTGCCCGAGCCAAGATGCGAACCTACGACCGTAGCGGTCGCTCCAGACTGCAGCGCCTAGAACCGCTCGGCCACCCCGGCCGTCGTTACCATGAAAAGTAAGCGCGAAGGAACAGCCACTGCCAAACGGAGACCAGGCACACCTCACGTACTGACGGGCTGGGACCGTCGACCATTGCAGAAAGTGGTTGCAAAAAAATCGCACGAAATCAGCTGAAGGAATCACTCGCGAGTTCCTAAATGCCGTCAATAGTCCAGCCAGTACGATGACCGTATGTACAGAGCTAGAACAGTATACAAATGGGCCGGCCGCGGTGGCCGAGCGGTTCTAGGCGCTTCAGCCCGGAACCGCGTGACTGCTACGGTCGCAGGTTCGAATTCTGCCTCGAGCATGGATGTGTGTGATGTCCTTAGGTTAGTTAGGTTTAAGTAGTTCAAAGTTCTAGGAGACTGATGCCCCCAGGTGTTAAACCCATAGTGCTCAGAGCCATCTGAACCATTTTTGATACAAATGGTGCAGCACACCTCGTAAGTGACACGTTTCTGTGATGAACGCCAAGTGAAGCTTGAGGTGGTGTAAAGAGCAACGCCACAGGATAGCGGATGACTGGAAAGGAGTGATTTGGGATGATGAATCACGCAACACCCTGTGACTATTCGATGGAAAGGTTTGAGTTTGGCGAATGGCTGGAGAACTTCACCTGCTATCATATGTAGTGCTGGCAGTGAATTACAGAAAACGTGGTAAAAATGTACAGGGATGTTGTTCGTGGTTAAGCTGCGGTACACTTACTGCACTTAAGAAAACGCTAAATACGGAAGGATGTGAACACATTGTACAGCATTCTGTCGTGCGTGCAGTAGAGAATCAAAAATTGGAACCATGACTGCTTTATCAGCATGACAATGCACCCTTCATAAGGCAGCATCTGTGAGGCAGTGGTTTGTGGACAATAACATTCCGGAAATGGACTATGCTTCCTACAGTCCCGATCTGAACCCAGCAGAACACCGCTGGGATGGGTCAGAAAGCCGACTTCGCTCTAACGTCCTGGCGTCCAAAACCACTACCTTCACTGGTTTTGGTTCTTGAGGACGAATGAGCTGCCATTTCCCTCACGGACATTCAACTCATTATCAAACGTCTCCCCACCATAGCTAGTCATCATAAAGGTGAACAGCTGACACGTCCTATACTAATATCCATTAATAGCTGTCCAGACAATTTTAATCAGATAGTATATAAGTTGACACTGGCCCCGACATTGGCTTTGTAGGTAACACGTTCCGTTATTGGGAACAAGAACGACTGCTGCCATATCAGGGAACACTGCCCGGTAACTCTGTATGTTTGTTCCTTGTTCTGCCGAAAGTAAATCGCTAATTCAAAAGACTACGAGATTTTGCTGCGGCTCCATGTCACTTTAAAAAAGAAACACTGTCCTTCCATGGCCATTGTAATTAATGTGCGCCTACTCTCGGAGGTCCAGCATGGGCTGTCATTATCATATGGTTGCGAAACTTGATAGATATGCTGTTGTGTTGATGCGGAACCGATTTACACAGGAAAAAAGTTTAGTTCCAGTTTTGACCACCAGGTGAAAATCAGACATCCACGCTGACAAGACATAACGTTGGTGAACAGTACGGCTATTGAGAAGACATGCCGTGCACTGTCAGTATAACTGTTTTATGTGAGTGGCAGCAATTACAGTGCTGAAGTGAGAGAATATCGCAGAGTGAAAGGCCCGAGGAGAGGCCCAATCTAATTAAAAGATTTAAAGAAAACGACAATGAAATTCGAAAAGACGGGTGAGCTTGTTGTGGCACCTAGAAGAGGGAGGCGTCATATCCCGGTGGAGGTTGCTGACGAGATTGCTGCTGCTTTAACTGACAATGCAGCACGTGCCCTGGGTAGCGCTAGTGCTGGGCAGTGTCGTGAGAATTGTTCATCCCATGATCGATAGTACGGAAAGTTTTGCGGTCAATTTTACACTCGTACCTGTACAAGACCCATACGGTGTAGCAAGTGAAACGTAATGATACGCAGCAATATTCGAATTACCTCTTCGGTTTCTTGCACGGATCGAAGTTGATGACATGTGGCTGGGCACTGTTTTCTAGAGCGACGAGGCATATTTTATACTACAGGGTGCAGTGAATACACAAAACTGCCGAATTTGGGGTACTTTTAAACTGTATGTTCTGCACATAGAGCCACTGAACTGGCCAAAGGTGACTATTTGGTGTGGTTTCACAGGCACCTTATTCTCGGTCTGTTCTTCTGTGAATAAAATATAGCCAGAGGGCTTGTCAGGTGTACCATGACGTCTACGCATTATCGATTCCTCCTTGTATAGCAGGTGGTTCCCACTGTGGGAGAGCACGGCTGTGTGCAAGGCAACACCGCATGTCGCTTGCCCAGTGAAAGATCTGGTTAACGCAGCCTTTCACGGACGTGTTAGCTCCAGAGGTTTTCCATATCCATTACCTACAAGATCAACTGAGCGGAATGGCGGTTTATAATAAAATCAACATTATGCCTTTCTCACTTCTTTGATCTTTTCAGCCCACGTCCCGTTCCAAATCCATTAGATACGGAAACATTTCTATACATCTTTCTTGCATTCACAGCGCTAGATTTGCGTCTGGTGGCAAACACTGGAACTAATTGTTTTCCAGTGTAAATCGGTTCTGCATTAACGCACCTTAATAGCTATCAAGTTTACTGCCATACGATAATTACACTCCAAATGTTCAAATGTGTGTGAATTCCTAAGGGACCAACTGCTTAGGTCATTGGTCCCTAGACTTAGACACTACTTAAACTAACTTACGCTAATAACAACACACACACACACACCCATGCTCGAGGGAGGACTCGAACCTCCGGCGGGAGGGGCCGTGCAGTCAGTGACATGACGCCTCAAACCGCGCGCCCACCCCGCGCGGCTACACTCCAACTAGACCTCTGTAAGTAGTTGCACTTTAATTACAAACCACCCGGAATGTGTGGAGCGGGTGTGCGCTATGTGAGGAAGATGTTCATACATTCACTCCACAAGCATAATTATTTCACGCGTTAATACTTCTATTTAGAAAAAAATGAGATTGGTGGCGTATGTAGCCAGTACTACAGTTTTATAAAACAGTGACAACAGTAATCAATTTCCCGAAACTTAAAGGAACATTTCTGTTTTTATCCCTCAGATTATTTAATTTTATCTCTTGCGAGGGTAGTTACCCCCACTTTGGAAATCACTGATCTACAGTGTGAAACAAAAGCTTGCCGGCGTAAGATAATCTGAGAATATGCAAACTGATTTGGAAAAAATAAGGCAGAGTAGAGTCTGTGACTGTGATCCATGTTTTCGTCATATATTTTGTCGATAGGCTGTCACTCTCCATTGCTTACGAATTAGTGAACAGTTAACAGTGATGGAAGTTAGTTGTTACTCCGGAGTGCATAAACTCTGCGGCCAGTGGACGCACGCTTCCGGTACATTGGCGCATTTGCGAGCTGACATCGTTCTCGCCGCGGAGGTGCTGACTCAGCACCCGATCACAGCTAGGGCGACCCCCGCACCCTGCAGCATCATCCGTCTTCATCAGCCTTTTCCGCCGCAGAACACGCCACACAAAAGAGGCCGGGATTGCTAATTGCAGCTGACCGGGCCGGGACGCGGGGGATTCTGCACGCATGCGCAGACGGCCTGGCGCCGCGCCGCTGAAAGCCGCGTCTCGCTGTCCGGTTCATTAATAAAACATCTGGCCGGCCGGCGGGCCGGCTGGCCGCTGACTCATCGCGGGGGAGCCGGGCGGCGACCGGGGCTCCTTGTTAGTTGCCTTTCAGTGGCAGCCACCGCCCCTGCCGGCGATCGCTGCAATTAGCCGCGGCTGGCCATTCGCTCGGTCATTCGCTGGCGCGCGGAGCCTTCCACTCCACGAATGCGCTGCAGAGATATTTTCTCCTCATTACGAAAAGAGTGAAACGAGAGCTGAAATCTTTTGCAAACGCTGTTCTACACAACTAAATCATGGCGCAGACTCGGTACACAGCTGCTTAGCAAAGCCAGTAAGAGTATTGCCCTCCAGAGGCAAGGTCATTTCACTGCAGTAAAGTCTTGGGATAGCGATATGCACATATACAAATGGAGGTAGTATCGCGTACGCAAGGTACAAAAGGCTACTGCGTGGGCGGAGTTCTCACTTGTACTCAGGTGATTTACGGGAAACGATTTCCGATACGATTTTGGCCGCACGACGGAAGTTACGAGGCTTTGAACGTGGAATAGTAGTTGGACATAGGAGCATCGGACATTCCATATCGGAAATCGTTAGGGAATTCAATATTTCACGATCCACAGTGCCAAGAATGTGCCGAGGAAGTCAAATTTCAGACATTACCTCTCACCATGGACAACGCAGTTGGCCACGGCCTTCACTTAACATACGAGAGCAGAGGCGTTTTTGTAGAATTTTTCAGTGCTTACAGACAAGCAACACTGGGCTCAGATAATCGCAGAATTCAATGTGGCACGTACGACTAGCGTATCAGTTAGGATAGTGCACCGAAATTTAGCGTAAATGGGCTTTGGCAGCAGACGACAGATGCGAGCGCCTCTCTTGGGCTACTGACCATGTCAGTTGGACCCTATATGACCGGAAAACCGTGACCTACTCATATGAGTCTCGATTTCAGGCGGTAAGAGTTGATGACAAGGTTCGCTTGTGGCGCAGACCCCACAAAGCCCTGGAGCCAAGTTGTCAACAAGGCACTGTGTAAGCTGGTGGTGGCTCCATAATGGCGTGGGCTGTGTTTACTGGAATGGAATGCGTCCTCTAGTCTAACTGAACCGATCATTGACTGGAAATGATTATCTTCGGCTACTTGGAGACCGTTTAGGCATTCATGGACTTCGTGATCCCAAAAAAATTTTATGGTTGAGAATACACCATGTCACCGGAGCAAAATTGTCGAGATTGATTTGAACAACAGTCTGGATAATTCGAACGAATGATTTGGCCATCCACTGAAGATTTATGGTACATAATGGAGAGATCAATTCATGCACAAAATTCTGCAATGGCTCAGTATTTCAGCAGGCGTCCTCCAGCGACTTCTTTCCATGACACGTCGAGTTGCTACGTTCCCAGGTCAAAAAGAGGTCCGACAGGATATTAGGTGGAATGGATTACTTGTGTCGCCCCAGTGTAGTTCGACACCAGGTTAGGCTCACAATTTTTATCTGCCTGGAAGTTCCGACTAGGGAGTGGGGTGGGGGGGGGGGGTTGCGGGGGGGGGGGGGGGGGGGGAGGGACTCATCGGTAGTGGACGTCGCCTTTGCCCCGTAATGCAGTGATGCGCAGTCCGAAGGCATACATACAAATGGTTCAAATGGCTCTGAGCACTATGGGACTTAACATCTATGGTCATCAGTCCCCTAGAACTTAGAACTACTTAAACCTAACTAACCTAAGGACATCACACAACACCCAGTCATCACGAGGCAGAGAAAATCCCTAACCCCTGAAAGGTCTCTGTTGGATCCCTTTCATGTTTGATTTCTTAAATCTGTTGTCATTTATGGAATAAATTCCTCTTCTAAATTTACTGTGGCGTTTCTGACTATCTGGGAGGAGACTGAGTAGTGGAACGTGTTACTTTTACACATAAACAAGAACGATCTGTCACACTACTACACTTTAAAACACAGTTTATATGTAATTCATGTCACTCAGTCTCATACGGAACCTACATCCGCTTTCTTTTGTATACTGTATATGATAAGATACTGTCATCACCCTTCCCTACTGTGTGAGAGGATGAATGAGCAAATGTATTTCTAGTTGCATGCTTGAGGGTAGCAGACAAGCCTGTCTGCTAGAGAACAGTAGGACCAACGTCGGAACAGGTAGCTACGCTTTCTAAGAGCAAAGAGGTTTCTATCCTTAGTATGATCCTGCCCGTCCCTTGTCATGTTGGTATAAGAAGCTGCCTCGCTGGTCTCTTCCGTTTGTATTGGTGAGGCACCCCTCAGGTAGGAGCGCAGGGCAGTCTGTCCGTGGCGAGCGTCTGAAGTGGTAAGATCTCCGGCTAAGCGCGTGTCTGCTAAGTCCGTAGGACAATGGATTTCTTAAGTTCAGCCTAACTGTAAATTTAATCACCTTTATTTCAGGTTTAGCTCTAAAATATCTAATGTTATCTTAAATTGCAGCGCAGTGTAATTCGAGTGTGAAGTTCAGAATATATTCCGGTAGTTGCTTTGTCACTACTTTGTGAGTAAAGTGGAACCACGTGTTGATCAGTAACTCTAACTAAGTTCATCAATCTTAAATGCAAATGTGCGTGAGATTATAACGTCTCGTCTTGACAGTATTTTTCAATATAGCAACTTTTCTTTATGTTCAACCCACGTGGGGTGTACTTTGTAAGACCACTATCACGTGCTTATATAATTGTTTGACCCATCAGGTTAATAGTAAGACGATAGTAACCAGTTCGAGGTTTTTCTTTTGTAAATTGCTTTTCGATCTAATTTATTTTAATTATCAAAATTATTGTGGAGTTACACTCTTTGTGTAAACCAAGTTGACCACGTGAAGCATGTGGTGTAATCATCAAAGTAGCCCTCAGCTATTCTTTTCGCGAAGATTTCACAAAGAGTTAATATGAATTTAGTATACCAGTGTGTGGTAATTACATGACGGACAGGATTGTGCTACGAACGTAACTTCTTTGGGTGAAAATTGAATCGGTTGGTAGTGGTTAACTTTCTCTTGCAGATGTTTCAACGTTCTTTGTGTGTTGTTTTATGAATGCAGTGTTGTATGCAGTCTCCCAATCTTGGCTCCATATTTGATGTGTTCCATAAGATTGCAATCTCACATTTTCACAATCCTAAATAAGGCACCAGTTTAGTTAGGAATCAAGTTTAATATGCTGAAATTTCAATGATCAATGTTAAAATAAATTTCCAAATATAAATTGATTTATTTCTTTTTATTTAAATTATCTTTTATATATATCACCGGTTGTCGTATGACTATTAAAAGATTATAATTAATGTTAGTCTGGTTGGGAATTTGGTAAGCTAGACTGGATACCTGGTGAAACAGTTGCGCACTAATGTAAGGTTAACTTCCCCAGACGGCTCACAGCTTTTAACCCGCTTTTATTGGCTATCAGCACCGCTAACAACACAAAATAAACCAACAACGTTACACCCCGCCGGGAATCGAACCCGGGAACCCGTGCGTGGGAAACGAGAACGCTACCGCACGACCACGAGCTGCGGACGCATACATACACAAAGAGCGATAGAATTTATCACTTGCAATATTTATTTTTCTGCTGTGCCCACTACAGGTTACTGATCACAGACTAATCTGAAATTAGGCTTGGCTGAAAGGTGGTAGTCTGATTGCGAGTTAGTAAAACCACCATACGTCACCTCATGAGAATGACTGCGTTTCTGTCAATGACATGTATTTTATGTATGTTGGTATTAGATTACATGCTGTCACGACCCATTACGATACAGAGGGTGTTCGACTTTTACCCTGACCAGCACGTTCTCCAGGCGTCTCAGCGATTAACAAAATCGACAGAGGGTTGCTGAGAGACTGACATGCCACTACTCCCCAGCCACTATTACTGATGAAAACTGTGGTGCAGACGAGAAGCAGCGTGGAATGATGTACCAGAAACTGTCTTTCAAGAACAGTTTGACTCAATGCCTGCGAGTTAAAACCACTGTTGCTGGCAGAGATCGCAATTGCGTGTACCACATTTAATGAACTATCAGTACATACCTCAGATGACTCACAAATTTAATCATGTGTTTTCCTAGTATTTGTAGATGGACAATAAGTAAATTTACATTATTTGGTAACTGTTGTATCTGGTGTTACACTTTTAATAGCCAGTAGTATAAATAAACTTAGGTTGTGTTAAGATCTTGTTGGCAAGTTTCTGAATTGCTGTTAAAAAGGTCTTTATTTATGTCTGGCTACTACCATCATCAAATATCTAAAGGCTTAGAACATTCAGAACAAGGTTCAGTGTCAGTATTAAAACCTGTGACAAATCAGAGAATATATCTTAATAATGACATTGAACCTTGTTCTGAAAATTCTAAGCTTTTCGATATCTGATGATGGGAGTAACCAAAATGGCGTTACAAATAAATAACAATTTAACAGGGATCGAGATAGTTTTATTCGGAAAATATTCACAATAATTGCGGCCTCATAAAGGACACTCATTTCGTTTCTAGTAAGTCGCTGGAGTTACAATTTAAAAAAAAAAAAAGAACACCCTAAAAAGCTGTCCTTTGTGCTTAAAGGAGCGGAGCCGTTGACGTTGCATGCGGCTCTCCTCAGCCCGCTCGGTGGTCGCGCTGCAAATCGCGCCACTTGGCTCGTGTAACAAGGCGGGCGCTGCGGAACACCTTGCCGTTGCCTTCTTCCGCCGGCTCTCGGCCGGCTCTCCAGGAAAGAACAATAGCCTGCCCGCTCTCGCCACCCCGTCCTGGCACGCGCAAGGGGAACAATGGCCGCTGCCGTATTTTGATAAGGCCACTCGTCTTTTGCGGGGAGGAGGGGACTACTCCTCGGTAATTGGTCTGTTGACGGGAGTGTTTGCATTTAATGGGCGGAATCAATAAGACGGCGCGGTGGCTGGCGTTTATCGCTCGGCTGGTCATTAGAGGGTCGCGCGCGGGCCGCCGGAAGTTGTTAACGTCGCAGACAGGCCGACTGGCGCGCAGTTCGCTCACAAAACGTGAAATATGAGTGCGTGGCCGCCCCCTCCCTAATGTCTTTCATAAAAAACTTAATGACAGCCTCGCCGTATCAGAGGAATTTCATTACCCGGCAGACCGGTAACGGCGAGGTAATGACGCAGCGGGGGAAGAAGAGGAGGAGGAAGGCCGCTCTTCGCTTTTACGCACGTAATAATAACCTCTGAGAATCACGCGTTTTAGGGCCCCCTAATACCGACCCATTTGTTGCCACGTAAGGGCGATTTAACACCGATACCAAAGAACTCCAAAGCTTTTGATGAGCCCCCTACGCCGCCACCGAAGATGTTTACTTTCCGCTACGTATGTGACCGAGCGAGATCTCGCATCGCTTAGCACACTGGACTCGTATTTCTGCATCTACAACTACACTCATACTCGTGGCAGAGGGTGCCTCCCACTATACCACACACTAGGTTTCCATCCACCCTGGTATGGAACGTGGAAGGAATGTCGGCTCAGCCGCGCGGGATCAGCCGAGCGGTGTCGGGTGCTGCAGTCATGGACTGTGCGGCTGGTCCCGGCGGAGGTTCGAGTCCGCCCTCACGCATGGGTGTGTGTGATTGTCCTTAGGATAATTTAGGTTAAGTAGTGTGTAAGCTTAGGGACTGATGACCTTAGCAGTTAAGTCCCGTACGATTTCACACACAAAAAATTAATGTCCGTTCGAAGGCTTGTATTCGCGATGTCACTAGTCGAAACTTGTATCACCCACCCCTGCGGAAGCGATATGTGGGCGGTTGTCGAAAGTACCTTTCTGAACAGCATTATATGAGACATTTGGCGTCTATCTTTAAATGTGTCATTCAAAGCTTTTTAGCTCTCCTATCAGTCAAACAAACCTGTGACGATTCCAGCTGCTCTTCATTCTATACGTTCAATATTCTCTGTTAGTTCTATTTATACGGGTCCGATAAACTACACCTGTAGCCAACGATGGGTCGAAAGAGTGCTTTGTAAGCTGAGTGCTTTGTAAGCTGTCTGCTTTGTAGACCTACCAATGAACTGAAGCTGCCCCTGCGAAAAGGAACATAATACACTCCTGGAAATGGAAAAAAGAACACATTGACACCGGTGTGTCAGACCCACCATACTTGCTCCGGACACTGCGAGAGAGCTGTACAAGCAATGATCACACGCACGGCACAGCGGACACACCAGGAACCGCGGTGTTGGCCGTCGAATGGCGCTAGCTGCGCAGCATTTGTGCACCGCCGCCGTCAGTGTCAGCCAGTTTGCCGTGGCATACGGAGCTCCATCGTAGTCTTTAACACTGGTAGCATGCCGCGACAGCGTGGACGTGAACCGTATGTGCAGTTGACGGACTTTGAGCGAGGGCGTATAGTGGGCATGCGGGAGGCCGGGTGGACGTACCGCCGAATTGCTCAACACGTGGGGCGTGAGGTCTCCACAGTACATCGATGTTGTCGCCAGTGGTCGGCGGAAGGTGCACGTGCCCGTCGACCTGGGACCGGACCGCAGCGACGCACGGATGCACGCCAAGACCGTAGGATCCTACGCAGTGCCGTAGGGGACCGCACCGCCACTTCCCAGCAAATTAGGGACACTGTTGCTCCTGGGGTATCGGCGAGGACCATTCGCAACCGTCTCCATGAAGCTGGGCTACGGTCCCGCACACCGTTAGGCCGTCTTCCGCTCACGCCCCAACATCGTGCAGCCCGCCTCCAGTGGTGTCGCGACAGGCGTGAATGGAGGGACGAATGGAGACGTGTCGTCTTCAGCGATGAGAGTCGCTTCTGCCTTGGTGCCAATGATGGTCGTATGCGTGTTTGGCGCCGTGCAGGTGAGCGCCACAATCAGGACTGCATACGACCGAGGCACACAGGGCCAACACCCGGCATCATGGTGTGGGGAGCGATCTCCTACACTGGCCGTACACCACTGGTGATCGTCGAGGGGACACTGAATAGTGCACGGTACATCCAAACCGTCATCGAACCCATCGTTCTACCATTCCTAGACCGGCAAGGGAACTTGCTGTTCCAACAGGACAATGCACGTCCGCATGTATCCCGTGCCACCCAACATGCTCTAGAAGGTGTAAGTCAACTACCCTGGCCAGCAAGATCTCCGGATCTGTCCCCCATTGAGCATGTTTGGGACTGGATGAAGCGTCGTCTCACGCGGTCTGCACGTCCAGCACGAACGCTGGTCCAACTGAGGCGCCAGGTGGAAATGGCATGGCAAGCCGTTCCACAGGACTACATCCAGCATCTCTACGATCGTCTCCATGGGAGAATAGCAGCCTGCATTGCTGCGAAAGGTGGATATACACTGTACTAGTGCCGACATTGTGCATGCTCTGTTGCCTGTGTCTATGTGCCTGTGGTTCTGTCAGTGTGATCATGTGATGTATCTGACCCCAGGAATGTGTCAATAAAGCTTCCCCTTCCTGGGACAATGAATTCACGGTGTTCTTATTTCAATTTCCAGGAGTGTACATGCTAATCCTATTCCTCTGTCTAGACATTTTATTTCATTTTCTATTCTGTGATCACATACGTTAATATCAGCACTAGAAAAAATACGGTCTTCTGCTGACCTAGTTCAGTATTTCGGCCTTCTGTTTGTAGTGATGCGAACACTGTCAATTTCGCACATCTACAGTTATAGTCTCAAAAGTCAATGACTTCTATTCGGAAGGTCGTAAGTTCAAAATCCAACTGGTGATCCAGATTTTGAAGCTTCCTAGCAGTTTAATGTATCTGGATTCCTGCCTTTCTCGGACAATGCGCTTACCAAATGAGCTACCCAGGCGCAGCTCACTAACCACTCTCAAAGCTTTACTTCCATCAGTACTGCTCATTTACTTTCCAAATTACGAATCCTCGTCTGCACACAGCTTTAACTTGCCAGTAGTTTCAAAACAACACACAGTCTGCTACAGAGTGGAAGATTCACTCTGATATCTAGATTAAATCTTTCTAGATTCCCTAAATTATTTATGTAAATGAAACTATATAGCGGATTTTTGTCCCTAACTAATGTGATATCAGTCACTGAGCGGTTTACTGCTTACCAAATGTCAGGTTATCAAAGGTAACTACAAGTGACAGTGTAAATAAAAGTCACAACATTTATTCAAAGCAGATACATTTAGTTTAAGTCGATTGAGCAGACTCTGGGTAAAATAACGTAAGTTCATTAAAGGTCACTTAGAAGCCAAGTCCAGGCTTGGATAGTTATGCAGTCCTGATTCAGAATCCAGGTGGCTTGCTGGGTGTAGTCCAGTCTGTAAATATATGTAAATCAGATTAGAAACCTGAAGTTCATTTGAAGGTTACTCTATGATCAGTACCAGCCAACTCATGGATAATTGCTTGTAGAACTCGCAGGTAATGGCTGATCACTCCACTTCACTGGAGTCACGATTCAGCCGGGTACCGTGGAGCTGTGTGACCCTCCTAAGTACCGGCTGAGTGGAAGTTTACGTGTTCCGCTCTATTTTTGTAACATGAGCAATGTAAGGAAAAGCGCGGCAGTGTTAGCGCTGCCTGTCTTCCGCGAGCCTGACCGTAACTATGTTGTTGTTGCCGTTACATTGGTGATACCTCCAAGGTTGACAACCTGGGAAGGCATGGTTGTACTACAGGATGGCCTTCGCTATAGGATAAACCACTATCAGTCACGAAATCCGAGCTTTTCCTCTGTCTTCAATGACCATGTCATCAACTGCACGTTTAACTAGAATTTTCTTCTATTTTTTTTATGCTCGAGGCACTTTTCACAGTTGTGTTTGAAATAATCAGTATCAATAAACAGGTTTTACACAGACATATTTCAAGGAATGAACTCTTCATCAGACAGAAACGCACCACAGAAAGACTTACGAAAACTGAAGCGCACATAGGATTGAATGCAGAACTTTTAGTTTCGGCGTACTTTGTGAACTGTCTGCTGACACAGAGAAATATAACACATATGGAAGTGTGTGACTTCCTTTGCTGGTCTGTTGTTAGCACGAGACGGTAAATACCAACAAGTAACTAAACGGTCTATTAAACGTGTTTACATCTTTAGGTCTTCAGGAGCAGTATGTAAGTTAGCTTTTTAGTGTTTTTTTTCCTTTTTTTCTTTTTTTTTTTTTTTTTTGCTGATGACGATAACTTACCTCAAAACTAGTCGCAAAAACGAAATAATTTACACAATATGGCAAAAAATGTGACTGCTAATGGTCTCTTAAAATTAGTTTGAAACTTTTAACGAACAGTTCTGGTCAGTATCAGCCAATACGGATATAATTTGAATCAATATCTTCATTGGTATTTGACAATCCGATAGACCACGTACGGCGTACATACATTAACTGCAACATCTACACTCATCAACAACTGAATTACAGATAGCTGTTGTATTATGTCGGTAGTAATCAGGCATATGTGCAGAGAATGTTGTACTCATTTGACACGAAATGTACATATATAAACGCATCTATCGAAATGATACAGCAGTGTGTTGAAGGATTCTTCCTGGAAAAGACTTAAGTCTAGCGCTACTATACTCTGTACCACTCCCGCTGCTATAAGGTATCGTGGCGAGGGGAATATAGGTACTGCAGGCTCTAATTCTGAATTCTGTTTACATTTTCATTTATAATTAATAATCCAAATTTGCAGTAATGGTTTCTTCCTTCATCGGTACCTGGGTAGTGTATGCTCTTGTCCCAAATAATTGGTAGCCATTGACTGACCTACGGAATGTCGCTATAATATAATATGCTATTTTAAAAAGCTCCAGGGATATTGCAACAGCTTATGAAAGATACGCAGTAAGTACGAATAACAGTGGACCTCTCGCGTCTCGTGTCCAGTCATCATAACCGCCCATAGCAGCAGTCTAGTTTGACGTGGATGTGGAACTGAACGTCAGGGATCACCTCAGTGAGATCACACACAATCAGCCAAACAGATGCAGTTGCCTTTTAATCTGGCTTTCACAATCGAGATACCAACTAACTGGTCAAACAGTTCCCCATTTGCACTCCTAATGTTGGGCCAGCGCCGATAAATTAGAGCCCCCACGGGAAATGAACCTGGGACCCCTGCATTTACAAACGCAAACACTGCCATTGAGCTGACACAGCACACACCACCACTGGGCCTCTTCATCTCGTGCAGCGTACCTGCGACGACAAACGGACGTAAAACGTGGTCTTCCGCTGTTTCAGAGCCTAATTCTCTCAGCCAACAGGATTGAATCCACCTCATTGCGCTAGTGCCATGGGTAACGTTACACAGAAATCGTATCGGTAGCAGTCTCACTGCAAGAGAAATCCAATAGACAAGCATGTTATTGAATCCTGTAATTAACGGCGGCATGCTGTATGGGTTACAAGTTTCTAATGCAACAGCAATAAATGTATACATCATAAATAAATAAATTATTACTTTTGTCTTTTTCCGTAGTTTGCTTCGTCTGAAAATTTAACCAGCAACAACGTTAAGACCGGGTTATTCATAGGTATTATGGCCAATAGAATTTAGAATGAATATTTATTCCAGTAATCTGTAGTTCATGTTCCTTTATGACTTAATTTTACCCATAACAAATGACAGTAAGCTACTTCGAAAATATATACTAATAAGACCGAAATTACTGCATACGAATTTGTTCCCAGTCTGATGCGTTGTGAAATCTGTATCAACCTCAATACGAGGTATGTATGTATATTATTCCAGTTTTATTAGGGACATATTCTCAACCTCTCTTTCTCCGCGCAGAAACTGGCAACACAACGTTCACAAAGTTTATAGACAAAAGGAAATACTTTGCGTTTCTCCACCTCTACGGCTTTAGACGTTAAGAACAACTCGCGCTTAAAATTGTCCTTTTCAAGATGGAAAACAAATTCTAATTATTCCCTTTTTATTATTTTTTATTCCCAAAAACGTGTATTTATTGCTCTCCATTTTAATTTCAATCGATTTAAAGGCCACAAGGCTTTCTCTTCAGGTAAGGGAATATATGTTTCATACGCCCGCATGTGTATCAAAGATCACAAAGTAACATCCATCCATCAGTTGGCGTTCTCGCATCTCAACCTTTTTTTTAAATGTTGAGCATGCCACCGGTTATGGTGGACATGAAAATAATAAAAAAGGAAACAACTGTCTTTATTTTCCATTGTGAAAAGTTTAACAGCTGACATCCCCGTCTCATTCATCACTATGGCAGCAACAAGATATAAATAACCCGGTATGCATATTTGATAACAAATATATTAAAACAATTACCCAACACATTATTCTTATTTTATACATACATAGCACACAAAGTATTGAATGAGGTGGACTGGCTGCTTAGCAAAAACTTGAGTCAAGTGTACGCCAAAGGAAATTTGTGAGAACAAAACAATTTATTTCGGATGCTTGGTTATAGAAATTGTCACAAGTAGATTAGTAGATGTGAAGAAAGATTTCTTGAACAAGTAACGATCAGTCCTATCAAATACTATCACGTAATTTTGAAGGGTTTCTGACAGTATGCCTCTGGAGTACAGATCTACATGGAAATAAAACTGGTGACGTAGGAAAAAGAGGGTAAGTGTTTTTGTGCAGTGCCAAAAAATAATATGAGAAATTTAGTGAGCAGAAAAGATATGAAAAGAAATAGAAGTCGAAGAAAGAGCTCTACAGAAAACTTTCATGCACACTCGTTTAATTCAGGTTGTGTGACACGCTGTGCAAATGAAATTTCGAATAGCACTAAGCAGAACAACAGTTCAAAAACTGGAAAAAGAACGCATGTAGTGCAGCATCTACGAAATTTTAGACTGCTGATGCCTTTCAAATAATAAACAAGAATGCGTACGGCACCAAAAATTCGTTTCATCTAGTCCTAATTAGGATTGGACATGATAATTATCAACATAACATTTTTTTTTTTAATTTCTGGAGAACAGACTGCTTCTCTTTTAAGTCACCACATAGATACTATGGGAAAGAAAGATAGTTCTTGCGAAACACTCATCAGAAGACGTCTCAGCGTCACTTATTATTTTAGACTGGAATTTATACTTTCTACTAGTAAACTCATTTTGTTTTGATTACTGGTATATTGGCTATAGGTATTCTGGCGACCGAATTGTTGATTTCAGTATGATTTGCTTAAAACAGCACTTCGTTCGCTTGACGGATGAAGTACTATTCACGCGGTTATCACTGACGTAGCAACCTTTACAAACTTCATTAAATACAGATTCCATTACAGGTTTCTGTGTGTTACAACCATCTACCGTTTACTGTATTACACTTAATAACAATAGATCGCATGTCAAACAAGGTCAAGTGTGATATACGTCAGGCCAAAATGTTTCGAGACTACATTATTTAAAAATGTGGTTTTAATGCTACAGGTGTTCTACATAGCCTCTCTCTCTCTCTCCCCCTCCCCCCCCCCCCCTACTTGAGAGCAAACGCACAGAAAATTCAAACAACCATATGAAAATGCCAGAGAAGTCTTTCTTTGGAATGTTGTTCAAATCGCTTGTAGCGTAGGCCTGAATGTCTGTGATGTCGTCAAAGTATCGTGTTCATGTGAAATTCTGCTCTCTGTCATTTTGTGGTAGGTTGGTATGGTAACACCAGGGCTAGTCACCCATGATGATTTTTTCTCCGAAAAAAATTGTCCGCGTTTTGCATTTCAATTAACTCACTGCCCGCGTCCATACGTCGTCGTTTTTGTTCGGCAGACGGGATGTGTGGGACAAACTTTGCACACACTTTTCTTTTGTTCGAAACATTCTGGAGAATGATTTAGAGATATTGCTGCCTTGCGATTTGTAGAACAAAGTTGGCACTCTACGATCTCACCTCCAGTACCTAACAATTGGCTGATCGAATGCACATTTGTTGCTTACGGACGTTAGGTCAGGCTGCCACCGTAGCTACAGCTCTGAATTCTCTTATACGCCACGAATAAACTCCACTGACAAAATTTCGGAAAACGTTCATGGATGTCTTCTGAGTAGTTTGGTATAAAAGCAACCTGTAGTCTCCGCTGATTCGTTACATAATAATAATACAGTAAAGATTTATTCTGCATTTTACCAGAATTATCTTAATTTTTTTTAAAATATTTTGATAGCAGTGGAAAATCCTGTACTGTGGAATCACCAAAACATTGTAACGCGAAACGATTCAGTTATTCGTGTGCGCCTATGTACAGATGCAAAACTACTGCGATGTGGTTGCAGTAGCTGCGGTAACAGCTGAACACAGTATCGTCATGCCGTTTTTCCATTGCATTCAATGATCCCGTAGACGGTGTGTACATCGGCAACTTCTCATCGGTTATTTCCATGTTACTCTGCATCACTGTTAACGTACAACTAACTCTGCCGGATAAACGAATCCTAGACAGAAGCGAGCCCTACTGAATGCAATCTTGAGGATCACGAGTAAAATGGGCATTACTGCTCAGAGTTGTAAAACTACAGTAGGTTCAGTAGACTGTCAAAAGTAAGCGTAGACTACGGAAGTTTTTCCCAGTAGACTTGGTTACTTAACATCCTATCCGCGTTACCTGTATTTTAGATGTATTGCTTACATATCGTGCGTTAGAGTAATTTTGATAGCTTTCTTTACTTTTGCGATCGGTGTCTTACTAGATTCCCCTCGAAAGCGGAATCGCTGAAGCATCTAGAAAGTCAGTCAGGATAAATAAAGGGTCCCGTAACCTACGCAACTTCAGTAAGCGACCAACGTTTTTCAGTATGTGCCACCATTTGGAAATGTGGGAATTTCATAATACTAGGTCCACCGAAAACAATATAGAAGGAAGGTGTGAGTACTGTGGAACCATACGATATGATGATACATTGGCTATTCGTGTACGAGGCCGTCTCCAGAATTGTAGACTCCGTCCACATGCTATCAAACGTGTAGCTCAAAAACTTTGAGGAGCATTTCTGAAACAACTAATGAAACGGCGATGTTTGCAATGTCTATGCCCTGACCTGACGAGTAAAGTACTACATCGAACGCCACATCATCAATTTGATTGGGCACTCCCTCAATGATTTCTGAAAGACGTAGACGAAGTCGTTGCTAGAGCTGTTTATGCTTCAGCAGTCTCATTATAGATGCTGGAGACTCAATACCGGAGGAAAGCTCTTCATTTAATTTGTCCTAACAGCGAGCCATCTAACCATCATACTATGGGTACCGTTAGCCCGCCCGGTTGGCCGTGCGGTCCAACGCACGGCTTTCCGGGCGGGAAGAAGCGCCGGTCCCCGGCACGAATCCGCCCGGCGGATTTGTGTCGAGGTCCGGTGGGCCGGCCAGTCTGTGGATGGTTTTTAGGCAGTTTTCCATCTGCCTCGGCGAATGCGGGCTGATTCCCCTTATTCCACCTCAGTTACACTATGTCGGCGATTGCTGCGCAAACAAGTTCTCCACGTACGCATACACCACCATTATTCTACCAAACAAACATAGGGGTTACACTCGTCTCTCGTCTGGTGTGAGACGGAGACGTTCCCGGGGGGAGGGGGGGGGGGGGAGTGTCCACTGGGGGCCGAACCGCACAATAACCCTGGCTTCGGTGTGGGGCGGCGGAGGGGTGAGGTGGACTGCGGTAGTCGTCGTGGGGTTGTGGACCACTGCGGCTGCGGCGGGGACGGAACCTCTCCGTCGTTTCTAGGTCCCCGGTTAACATATAATACAATGGGTACCGTTGGTCGACGCTGAATCCCAACGTGTTCACACTGTTCTCACAATTAAGGTTAAACATTAACACGCTCTCGCTGAAAGATGGACAGATGTGTCTGGATACCAAGTGATTAACGTCATTGTCACGACACCAGAACCAATTTTCTTCAAAAGTATTCCCCTTGGAGAGTCAGAGAAACAGCGTAACTAAGGATGTGAAACACACAATGGACTAATACTAATCGATGTGTGGTTCCAATTATGTAAAAAAAAAAAAAAATCGTCCGCTCCGAGATTCTCTGTTACACATTCAGTAATGTTTGTTTCCCTACCATTGCTACCAATACTTCCGGTAATTCCACCATTTTTAAAAATGGCTCTGAGCACTATGGGTCTTAACATCTGAGGTCATCAGTCCCCTAGAACTTAGAACTACTTAAACCTAACAAACCTAAGGACATCACACACATCCATGCCCGAGGCAGGATTCGAACCTGCGACCGTAGCAGTCGCGCGGTTCCAGACTGAAGTGCCTAGAACCGCTCGGCCACCGCGGCCGGCAATTCCACCATTTACTACGTCACTTATGTACAGTGCCAAAACTATCGAACCGTAGTTTATGCAGAGCGCAACTCTATTACTGTTCTCAACAGCAATGTACCGTGAGTGAATGGGTACAAGTTTGTTTCCAAACAAGGCACACAGTCCATACCGTCGGCATTTACTCTGATGTGCAGATATTTTCAGTGCACTGTCGATGCAAGTGTAACAAGAGTAACTACTCTTTAATGTGCTGCCGGAGACCGCAGATCCCTTTTACCAAAACATTCAGAAAATATCCCCGAACAACCTCCAAAGTTATGTCAGTGGAGACTTGGTTCACCTTATTCACTCAAGGATTTCTATCCGTGTACGAACATCCGAATGTAGGTTTTCATACATTCCAGTAACCTTCTTTTGATCCTTCCTCTGCAGTGAGGTGAAGTTCTTTCCCTGTCCGGCCATATTTTCATGTCTCTGGACTTCGCAGAGCACGGCATATTAAACACTAATCTTTCTGGCTTTTTTTTACTGCACTGAAATGTTCTCAGGTCTTATTCACGGATGCTTTTTGTGATGCTGAGTCCTCGGCAACTGTCGTTCTGGCGCACGTCTAACTCCTGGTTTCCGCGAGGTAACTGGAGCCAAACCCCCGCCTATCCACGGTGACCTTGCGGGTCTTCGCCTAGCAGACCAATTCCCGCCTAAGCCCGCGCCGCGCCTTCTCCGGTGCCCGGCTTTGCTCCGTAACCCCGGCCGTGTCCCCAGATCCCTTTTACGCGGGGCTCTCGCGCACGTCTCTGACTTACCCCTCGATGCTTCCAGTGTGACACACATTTCTAGACATCTCCGGGCTATTACGTGGATTAGTTTAAGTGCTCTCTAACTGCTGCAGACCGACAGTGCTACAGCCACAAAAATCTACCATTTATCGGCGTCAGGACAGAACGGTTTATTTTATCTGTTAGTACGATGTATAACATTACGTCATTACACAACCATTTACTACATCCGCCTACGAAATAATCAAGTTTGTTCATGCAATCCATTTCGGGCTGTATTGTTTCGTCATCAAATGATATAGTTTTTATCTACTCGCTTTCTGACGTTGATCGAGTGAAACTGACGGAATTGGTTCAAATGGTTCAAATGGCTCTGAGCACTATGGGACTCAACTTCTGAGGTCATCAGTCCCCTAGAACTTAGAACTACTTAAACCTAGCTAACCTAAGTACATCACACACATCCATGCCCGTGGCAGGATTCGCACCTGCGACCGTAGCGGTCTCGCGGTTCCAGACTGTAGCGCCTAGAACCACACGGCCACTACGGCCGGCAACTGACGGAATTACCCAACTCAAAAAGCACAGGCAAGACATTGTTTGTATACGTAAATGTAACTTTCAATAACATGCAGCATTGCTGTTTGCACACCAATCCGCTCAAGGTGCACATGCTTGCTGCTTGTAAACATACCACGGGCATACATGGTAAAAGAGATTCCAGGTGATTACACATGTCAGGCAACATATGTACAAAATCAAATCACGTGCACGCACATTGCCATGAGCTGGGATTGGTTATTTACGTACTGAAATCCGGGTGCCTCTTTCTTCTACCTACATGAACTCTACTCTCTAATCTAATGGCACAGAAACAGCACCTGAGAACGCGTAAAGCAAAATCTAAAATGAATTCCATGGTAATCACAATATCTTATTCGCATGAGAGTCGCGGAATCCCCACCAATGTGCGTAAATTCCACTGCTTTGGAACAGTATGCCACCACCATGCTGAAGCTGTCGGCTTTCGATAGGTGCTCCAGACGTTTCTCCTTAAGGCGACATCGTATGTCCTATGCCGCCAATGTTAAATTATCAAATTTTGTGACCAATTATCTTGTAAACTTTTTAAGACACCAACTTACAATTTTCCATAATTATTGAATGCACCTTTCTAGATACACTGAACTAGAATTATTACTAAAATTGTCTTGTAGGGCATGTTATCTTCTTTTTCCAAACACTCCATTTTTGACAGAATTTTGTAAACAAAATGAAGATAAAAACAAAACAATTCAGGATATTTTAATTATTCTAGTTCCATATGTGTTGAATCTCACACTTGCCATGCTGTGAAAATTTCATGTCTCTACCATCAGTACTTTTTAGAAAACGGGTCATTTCCTGCAAAAAAATGTAGTTAAGAGATATTGAGGTTTAAAACTTTTTTATTACAAATTGTTATACAGACTTACATGTCTGCGTCTTTTATGAACTAGAATCGCCCCGGCCCATAGTCTGGCTCTTCTTCAGTGTCACAACAGCCCAGTGCTTGACTCCTCCTTTTCTTTCTTGCTTCTTTTGTCATTTGCTGAGCAGCTATCTCTGCTTGACGTACATGAAGCTCATACAGTTTCCGCAGCCCTTATCTGTGTTCTGTCCATATCTTAGCCCTAACTTCTTCAGAATCTTAAGTCGTTCACAGTTCTCAAAATTAAAAGTTATTACAGCATCAGACACTGCTAACTTTAGAGTCATAAGGCCAACAAATACATTTTTAGGCACACGGCACCACACAACATTACTTAAAGACTCATTCACATTCTGGGTCTTCCCATGTAAACACTTCTTTAGTAGCTTAGGATTTTCCAAACCTCTATAAATAAGCTTGATTGCTATCATTACAGCCAAAGGAAGAGACTGTTTGTAAATTCATGCCAGATGCCAGAAAATTCAGGTTGCCTATATTTACACCAAGTGTTTGGTGGAGGTGGACACAAAGCATGACTACAAGCACACGTGTTTTCAAGTATTCAGAAGAAAATGCAGGTCTCACATATCTGTTACCAGCAAATTTGCGTTTCTTAACATTGCTTTTACGCTTAGTCATTTTATTTAAGTATAAAGAGCAGTAGAAGTTAGCTTACCACAAAAATAGACGATAATCACATTACTTTCCACGAAAACTAGTATCAGAAACAAACGACTGATTTGTTTACTCGTAATGCCGACTTCTGAGACGTAGCAGTAGGCACAAAACAAAGCAAGTCACAGCCTTCTAGACTGTATAGTTCCCAAGATATGACTGCTCAACTGTGACAGTATCTGTGTAGCCGCGAAATTTGACAGTCACACTTCAACATTCAAATTATTATTTGCATGTCTCACAATTGTCTGATTTTAATGTATTATATACCAAAATGTTCAGCAAAATCTAAGGTACATTACGGAGTGGAAAACAGAAAATGTCAAATTTTCAACGAATTTCACGTACAATGTCCCGTTAAACGAGTCATAAACACAGTCGTCTCATGAATAATAAACATTCAAACACAATTTCTGAATGAGAAACCCACTGCGCAATCTTCTCTTATGAACAGAATGTTGATGTTCATACCCCTACGCACAGGAATCGGAAACAGTATGGAAACAACGCGTGAAATGCATGTTTGGTATAAATGCCGATGCCAGCCAAATATACAGGCGGCGCTGTCGTATTTGACGATGAAACGCAACTGTCGCAAGTGTTAGTCGTGCTTAGAACAATGTTATTTGTAATTCTGAGCCCATTTTGTCGTAACTAAGTGATTCGAACGTTGGCAAATTGTTGGTGCTCGTACGACGGCTGCTTCCATAACCAAGGTAGCAGAAGTGTTTGTTGTTTCACGTGGCACCGTATCCGATATTTATACCGAATTCGAGGAAAGCGGGCCGGCCGAGGTGACCGAGCGGTTCTAGGCGCTACAGTCTGAAACCGCGCGACCGCTACGGTCGCAGGTTCGAATCCTGCCTCGGGCATGGATGTGTGTGATGTCCTTAGGTTAGTTAGGTTTAAGTAGTTCTAAGTTCTAGGGGACTGATGACCTCAGAAGTTAAGTCCCATAATGCTCAGAGCCATTTGAACCATTTTTGAAGAAAGTGGAAAAAAGAATCTGCTAAGTGACAACGCGGACCAAAGCTTATGTTGAGTGATTGTGAAAGACGGTCAATCAAGAGAACTCTGACGAAAAATGAGGGGATGCCTGCTGTAAAAGTCACTGCAGAACTGAATGTCGCAGACGTGAACATCGTCATCACTAAAATAACACGAAGGGAGCTCAATAAGCAAGGAATTGCAGGGCGTGCTGGAATTTCAAAATCATACACCAGTGCTGCAAATGTCCATAACACTGAAGATTGGTAGATTGTCATTTAATCGGATGTTTCTTGCTTCACACTGTTTACAGCTTACTATACGTAATACGAGGAAACTTGACGAGGGTTCGGTGATGATTTGGACAGCCATGCCATCGTAATACACGGTTACCCTACAATGTCGCATTACTGTCAAAGATTATGTGATCATTTTGGCTAATCAGGTCGATCCGATGGTACAGTGTTTGTTTGCCAATGGTGGTGCTGTGTTCAAAGACGTCAGGTCGACTGTTCAAACAGTTCGCACCATCCTGGACCGGTTTTGTGAGCACGAAGATGAAGTGCTGCATCTTACTTGGGCACCATAAGCATCAGATTTCAATACTATTGATCGTCTGTGGTCTACTTTGGAGAGAACACTCAGTGATCGCTATTCACTAGCAATTATTTTGCTGGAAGAGCGGTATAAGATTACCTTGAAAACATACGGGACTTATATTTATGCATTCCGAGACGCCTGGATGTTGTTTTGCGTGCCAAAGGGCTTCCTACACTATATCAGTCATGGTGATGCGCTGTGTTTTTGGTGTTTTCATTTCTTTGTCCATCCCCTGTAGGTCAAAGGCCTTGCCGCGGTGGATAAGCCGGTTCCCGTGAGACCATCGAAGTTAAGCGCTGTTGGGCGTGGCCGGCACTAGGATGGGTGAGCATCCAGGCGCCATGCGCTGTTGCCATTTTTCGGCGTGCACTCAGCCTCGTGATGCCAATTGAGGAACTACTCAATCGAATAGTAGCGGCTTCGGTCAAGAATACCATCATAACGACCGGGAGAGCGTTGTGCTGCCCCACGCCCCTCCTATCCGCATCCTCCTCTGAGGATGACACGGCGGTCGAATGGTCCCGGTAGGCCACTCGTGGTCTGAAGACGTTGTGAGTGCTGTAGGTGGCCTTAGTTCATATTAAGTGCGGTTGAGCTGAAATGTTGATCATTTACATATCCAAGCATTAGTTAAATATAATGCCAAAATGATGTTCCATGCATCTTTTCTTCACAGTGTTGTAATTTCCGTGACAATTTCAGGAGTGAAATTATGATGAATAGGAAAAGAAGAACGTAGAGGCCCATCCTGGAATGCTGGAATCTCAATGTAGACAAGTGTAATGTGCTGCGAATACATAGAAAGAAAGATCCTTTATCATTTAGCTACAATATAGCAGGTCAGCAACTGGAAGAAGTTAATGCCATAAATTATCTGGGAGTACGCATTAGGAGTGATTTAAAGTGGAATGATCATATAAAGTTGATCGTCGGTAAAGCAGATGCCAGACTGAGATTCATTGGAAGAATCCTAAGGAAATGCAATTCGAAAACAAAGGAAGTAGGTTACAGTACGCTTGTTCGCCCACTGCTTGAATACTGTTCAGCAGTGTGGGATCCGTACCAGATAGGGTTGATAGAAGAGATAGAGAAGATCCAACGGAGAGCAGCGCGTTTCGTTACAGGATCATTTAGTAATTGCGAAAGCGTTACGGAAATGATAGATAAACTCCAGTGGAAGACTCTGCAGGAGAGACGCTCAATAGCTCGGTACGGGCTTTTGTTGAAGTTTCGAGAACATACTTTCACCGAGGAGTCAAGCAGTATATTGCTCCCTCCTACGTATATCTCGCGAAGATACCATGAGGATAAAAGCAGAGAGATTGGAGCCCACACAGAGGCATACCGACAATCTTTCTTTCCACGAACAATACGAGACTGGAATAGAAGGGAGAACTGATAGAGGTACTCAAGGTACCCTCCGCCACACACCGTCAGGTGGCTTGCGAAGTATGGATGTAGATGCAGATGTAGACAAGCAGAGTACGTTAGGTTTACCTGAATGTCATCATCATTTTGCGTTCTTGTAATACTTCAAAAGACTTTCTAAAATAATTTATCATTTTAATAACTCAAAACTCATTCGCTTAAGAGATAAGGGGTTGCTTCTAAGGCAGTTGCACCGTGGGCTGTCTACTCTCGTCCCCAATGGATTCGGGATTGAAATTATGATGAACCGGAAAAGAAGAACGTAGAGGCCCATCCTGGAGTGCTAGCCGGGAGCAGGTCGGCTGTACGCAGCAGGACGACAAGTAGCGGCCAACAGCAGCCAGCAGGCGTGTTGTGTGGCGCCGGCGTGTGCAGCGTGTGGCCGACATTCCGGGGTCGGCTCGGCGCAATATGCGGTGCGCGGGCTGGTGATGGATGATGAGACATTCCCGCACGCCTCGCCAGCCCGGAATGCCAGCACTCCTTCAGCGGCCGCCGTGTCTCGGCCGACCCTGGCACTGGCGCTGCCGCTGGCGCCACAAATCGCGGCGTGGCGGCCGCTCGATACACCCCGCCACCTCACCAACTTCCTCACACAGCAAACTTTGCTGCGCCGCAAGAGTGTCGCCGCTTCCCTCCTCCCGTCGCCGGTGTATCCAGCCAGCTACCGTTCCCTGGACGGAATGGTTCAGCAGGAACAGGCGTAGACAATTACTCACGGGGGGCAGGTGCTTGCACTTTTCATTTACTAAAGTCAAATATTAGGACGGAACGATTAAATGGCTAACCTGGTGTCGATTTATTAGCCATTTCAATAGCCCACCAACAATTCTCGGACCAAATTTCAATAGCCCACCAACAATTCTCGGACCAAGGCTGCGTTCAAATATGCTGCGAGTTACCATTTGATTACGGCTCCTACAAATAGCCTACTGAACGCCTGGATATGACTGCTAAGTAGAAATCGGATACATGTTTGTAGGTTTCCCTCTGTGTCATCGTCAGGTGTTAACGGTCGTGCTAACAGATTACTTTGTACGTAGTCGTCCGAAGTCATCCATATGGTAACAGAGATTACTTCGATGTATCTGCCGCGAAGACATCCAATATACTCGAGGTCACATCTGAGCGTTAAGGGCGGTCTACTGTTCATAATCTACCAGGTGATCAAAAAGTCAGTATAAATTTGAAAACTTAATAAACCACGTAATAATGTAGATAGAGGGGTAAAAATTGACATACATGCTTGGAATGACATGGGGTTTTATTAGAACCAAAAAAAACGCGTGAAAGATCTCTTGCTTGGTGATGATCGTGTGCTCATCCGCCACTTTCGTCATGCTTGGCGTCCCAGGTCCCCAGACCCCAGTCCGTGCGATTATTGGCTTTGGAGTTACCTGAAGTCGCAAGTGTATCGTGATCGACAGACATCTCTAGGGATGCTGAAAGACAACATCCGACGCCAATGCCTCACCATAACTCCGGACATGCTTTACAGTGCCGTTCACAACATTATTCCTCGACTACAGCTATTGTTGAGGAATGGTGGTGGACATATTGAGCATTTCCTGTAAAGAACATCATCTTTGCTTTGTCTTACTTTGTTATGCTAATTATTGCTATTCTGATCAGATGAAGCGCCATCTGTTGGACATTTTTTGAACTTTTGTATTTTTTTGGTTCTAATAAAACCCCATATCATTCCAATCATTTGTATCAATTTGTACCTCTCTATCTACATTATTCCGTGATTTATTCAGTTTTCAAATTTATACTGACTTTTTGATCACCCAGTATGTAAACAATTTGGGATTCCTCTTAGACTGCACGTGATGCTATCTTTACCGTCTAATAAAGACATCAAAAGATCAAAACGAATTACAATTTGGACAAGATCGTGCGGGAAGTGACAACTGACTCCCAACAACAAAGAGTGTGAGGACCATCAAACGAGTACTAAACAAAAAACAGTTAAATTTCAGTTACACGAAAAAGCACACAAATTTAAAGGCTGTAGACTCAACTAAAAGTCTAAGAATTGTGTAACAACGCACAATGTGACCACACAAATTTAAAGGTTGTAGATTCATCTAAAAACCCAGGGATTATGAACAACTTGAATTGGAGTCATTACGTAACGAGTACTGTTAGCAAGGCAAACCAAAGATTACTCTTAATTGGCACAATCTTTAGAAAATGGAACAAACCTCCTTTGGAATACTGGTGCGTTGGATGGGATACTTACCTGGGAGGACTCACGCAGGACGCCGAACATGTTCAAAGAAGTGCTTCTCGTTTTGTATTATCACGAATAATAAAAGAGTTGGAATGGGAACTACTAAAATAGAAACGATTTTCGTTGCCGCGACATCTTTCCCGAAATTACAATCAACAACTTTCTGTTCCAATGCTAAAATACTTTTGAAAAAAGCGTATTTGTGTAATCAGCTTTACAATTGTACGTTTATTCTCTACCGTTTTCCGTTAATACAATCATCTTCACAAGAGAAAACAGTGTACATCAATGAATCAAAAATATTTAGGTTAAAATCAACAGTCGTTTTGTTTATTTACCGGTTTCGTCTCATGTTAAAGCCATCTTCAGAAATCTAAAAACGAGAAAACCGAGGAGCCGCCAGCACCAGCCATAGGTGACTCAAAATTCTGAACGCAGCTTCAACATAAGCGGAAACCGGTAAATAAACATATACTATTGCAATCTCGACTTCTCATTTTAACCTAAATATAGCGCCTGGTATCTGTTCTGAAAGGACAATTTTGTCTAAATTTAATAGCATCAAAAATACATTTTAGACATCGATGTACACTGCACTACTCCTGTGAAGATGATTATAATAATCGAAACAGATGGAGAATAAACGTGCAACTATACAGCGCTGATGACAAAAATATACCTTTTTCACATTATCTTACAGCTGCAGACACTCACCTACGAAAAGCTCTACCAAAATTATTTGTTGATTCCCAACTACATAGAGAGAAATGGCCAAGGTCATACGAGGAACAAAGCTCGCATGAAAATAGATAGATGTTCATTTTTCCACCAGTCTATTCGAGAGTCAAACGGACGGAAAGGGTCTGCAAGCGGTTCTTTGATCGCTCTGCCGAACACTTACGAACACACATGTAGATTTAGACGTAGATGTCTGTGACGGAGGAAGATTATTAGCGATGTTAATTCTGTTAGATGGTAGATAACTCTGAGTATTTGCGATTATCGTTTCAGTATCTACTCAGCCAACGTACCTGCGTTATAGGCATCCGAGGCAGGTGCCTGTTACTTGCACCCGTGCTGACTGTACTTCATCGGCGACGAAGGGTAGCATCTGCACTCCAGTACAATGACTGGACTTCCAGTGAATAGTGACAGGTATTCTTTTCAGATGAATCTCGTTTTACGCAGCCGGCACACAACTAAGTGTTGTGCAACGATATAATTGTGCAGTTACATCCAGTGGTATCTGTGAATACTATCTTAACATGTGTCGTAGACACAGTTAATAGCAAAGGAGTAAAAATCTCCTGGTCTATGTGTCACGCAATGGTATACTGCTGGCCGTTGTGGCCGAGCGGTTCTAGGCACTTTAGTCCGGAACCGCGCTGCTGCTACAGTCGCAGATTCGAATCCTGCCTCTGGCATGGCTGTGCGTGACGTCCTTAGGTTAGTTAGGTTAAAGCAGTTCTAAGTCTAGGCGACTGATGACCTCAGATGTTAAGTCCCATAGTGCTTAGAGCCATTTGAGCCATTTAGTACTGTACTCGAACGTTAGAGAACTGTTTTTCCTACCCATCCGCATTAACTAACAGTTTTCTACATTTACAGCAAGTTGCCATTCATGAGACCAATAGAAATTTTGTCCAAGTGACCCTGCATCCTCCTACAGTCACTCGACGACGACACTTTCCCGCACATGACAGCGACATCAGCAAACAGCCACAGACTGCTGCTCACTCTGTCAGATTGTTAACTTATATAGAGAACAAGCCTACTCTTGGTCTCTGTGTACATAAAGGGTCCGCCTAACATCACATTTCCCCGGGGCACTCTTGCGGATAATCTTGTCTCTGATAAACATTCACCGTCGAGAACTACGCACTGGATCATAGTGCTTAGAAAAGTCACTCATATATCTGAGAACCTATTCCATAACCTCAGATTTTCGTTAACAGTCTACAGTGGGGCACTAAGTCAAACGCTTCCGGAAACCTAGAAATATGGAATCTATCTTTTGCTCTTCATCCATGGTTCGCAGACTGCCGTGCGGGAAGAGGGCAAGATGACATTTGCACGAACAACGCTTTCTAAATCTGTGCTCATCTGTGGACAAAAACCTTCCTGCCGCAAGGAAATCTATTACATTAGAAATCAGAATGCATTCAACGATGCTGCAGCAGACCGATTTTACGGATGATAGTCGGTAATTTTATGGGTCCTTTCTTTTACCCCTCTTATATGAAGTCACCTGCGTTGTTTCCCAGTCGCTTGGGACTTCGCGCTGGGCGAGAGACTCACTATAAAATGCCGAAGAGTACTCTCTGTAAAATGGGTCTGGGTTTCCTGGCAACCTATATTTTTCCAACTCTTTGAATTGCTTCTCAGCGCCTAAGTCTAGGCGACTGATGACCTCAGATGTTAAGTCCCATAGTGCTTAGGCCATTTGAACCATTTTTTTCGTTTTACGCTCCATCGGACAGATGGCCGTTGGCGTGTACGGCATGAAACGTCTAAAGCAAACACGTTGCACCAATTGTAGGATGGTCCAGACCGGAGGTGGGAGCGTTAAGGTGTCGGGAATGTTTTCGTAGCATTCCTATGTGATCTCACCATTCTGGAAGGCGCAGTAAACCAACACAAATATGCATCTGTCCGTGGGAACCATGTCCACTCCTTTAAGCATTTTTTTCCCCCCTCTGCTCGAAGGAATCTACCAGTAGGGCAATGCAACGTGTCAGACAGGTCACACTGTACGTGCTTCGTTCGCGAAGCACCATGTTGAGTTTTCCACACTCCCGATCGGATCACCTCTATCAGGCTGTTCGTGCCATGGATCCTCAAATGAGAACCCCAGCGCACCTGGCCCCGGCACTGGAGTCGCCATTGTTCCACATCGCTTTCGGTACTTTCCACAACCATATTTACTTTCTTCCTGCACTTCAAGCCGGCCTGTGTGGCCGTGCGGTTCTAGGCGCTTCAGTCTGGAACTTAGTGACCGCTACGGTCGCAGGTTCGAATTCTGCCTGGGGCATGGATGAGTGTGATGTCCTTATGTTAGTTAGGTTTAAGTAGTTCTAAGGTCTAGGAGACTGATGACCTCAGATGTTAAGTCCCATAGTGCTCAGAGCCATTTGAACCATTTGAACCTGCACTTCCGCGCTGGGAAAGGTGGTTATTAAGGCTTTCGACAGGCTGTTACATAAATGTGACTGGACCGTGAGAGTACTCGTATCATTGAAGTAAGTGATGGTAAACGTGTATGAGTTAAACATAACAGAAAATCCAAAATTTCGTAAGTAAAGTTACTTTCCCCAGTAACTACAAGACAAGAAAAGTGAGTAACAGCAAATTTTGGAGCGATCGCTTCACAGTGAAGTTACGCAGAACGACGTAGCAGTTCACTTATTGGAAACATAATGTTTAAGATGTCACAATACGGCCAAGTAACACACATGACAAAAGGAATTATTTTTCGTAATGGGCCAAGGACAAGGTAACTAAATTAAAAGTTCTATAGGCTCTTTGAAGATCTGTTTCACTCAAGGTGACTACAAATTTCCGATGAACCGTCACGAGACTTCGGCCATTGTCTGCCATATAAGTAATGGTAACATCATGACAAGATGATTGACCATGTTTGCAGACTGATGAAACACGGTAAATATGATCAGTTCTAGGGGTGGCTTTCTGTGTGTTTTAACAACGCTTGCGACCAAGATGACAACCTGAGAAGTGCACGCCCTTCTGTCTGCTTGGATGAAAGGTATTTTCTTGTGTGCTGTTCGCCGCATCTGGCCTGCTTCTAGTCCGCTGAATGTAGTAGGACCCAGCAAGAGGCAGAACTCCGGCTCTGTCTTTACAAAGGCAGTTGCGTTCACTCTGGTCAACAGTCAGAATCAATATGGCTCTGTTGACATTAAAGCCCTTCGTAGCTTGTAGAACGCTTTTTCTCTTGCAAGCTGGTGATTGAACTTGGTAGAGAACCCTGGCAGTTTTGGAGCGAACTCCGTCGCAGGTTGCGGATAGGTAATTTTGAATTTGCAATAAGTCCTCTGCGCATGTTTTTCGAAGGTTTTACCTCCTTTTAAGAACAAACGGTCCTTCCCTAACAGCAATCTTCCACGTAGTTTACCCTAGCGTTAATTCGAATAAAGCATAGCCTTATAACCCATCTTCCCCCCCCCCCACCCTTTCTATACTTCATTCATCATAAGAATAAACATGAGGCAAACAAACACAAACGCGATTATTGGTCAGCAGCCTAGCTCTCGTACACTGGTGTCATTCCACTCTTGAAAGTAGGTCCAACTTATGTATTACATATCTTATTACTATGTCGCTGTACGTGAAAACTTGAGACATTCTTATGTATTAACAGCCATCTACGTTTATCTTAATCACAGATAATTTTTATTTCAAAAATGGTGTACAATCACATTCTATTTAAACGCTACTTGTTTCGCTGTTCATACGCACCATGGAAATGGATGACCATGGAAATGGATGACACTGCTTCCTGCGTCGTAGTGAAATATGCGCTTGGAATTGTCGATATTTTATAAAAGATTGTTGATGTTAAGAAAACTTTACACATTTAAATTTTTTGGAAAAAATGCAAAATGAAATACTATTTGTTTGAATTGTTTTGTAGGAAAGATGTGGTCTCACGCGAGCAGAGTTATGAGCGAAGTAGAAACATGGGAAACAATAATTTTCGCGGCCTCGAGCACAATGTAAAAATGCTACATTTTTACAGTTGTCACATTAATACTACAATCTAAACCCAACAGAATTGATCTGGAGCCAAGTAAATGGATATGTCGTGAGAAATAGCAAGACGTTTAAGCTGCCAAACGTACTGGAACTAGATCACGAAGCTTTGTGACACGTCAGTGCCGAACGATGACGAAATGAAGAACAGCACGACATAAAATATGACGACGAAATGTGGAGTTTTTGTTGGCTTGGGATCCTGTTGCAGATCACCTTGTTATCAACGTAGCAGTACTGAATTGTATTCCTCAGTCCGATATGGAAGGAGTTCAAAGACAACTAGACAGCTGACTGCAATATCGTTATTGGCTCCAATACTTACCTTCATGCTGAAATCCAAGCAGTGCGCTTTTACGCCACACATAACTTATGCAGAAAAATTACACTACTGGCCATTAAAATTGCTACACCAAGCAGAAATGCAAATGATAAACGGGTATTCATTGGACAAATATATTATACTAGAACTGACATGTGATTATACTCGTATTTTCACGCAGTTTGGGTGCATAGATCCTGAGAAGTCAGTACCCAGAACAACCACCTCTGGCCGTAATAACGGCCTTGAATCGCCTGGGCATTGAGTCAAACTGAGCTTGGATGGAGTGTACAGGTACAGCTGCCCATGCAGCTTCAACACGATACGACAGTTCATCAAGAGTAGTGACTGGCGTATTGTGACGAGCCAGTTGCTCGGCCACCATTGACCAGACGTTTTCGGTTGATCTGGAGAATGTGCTGGCCAGGGCAGCAGTCGAATGTTTTCTGTATCCAAAAAAATGGTTCAAATGGCTCTGAGCACTATGGGACTCAACTGCTGAGGTCATTAGTCCCCTAGAACTTAGAACTAGTTAAACCTAACTAACCTAAGGACATCACAAACATCCATGCCCGAGGCAGGATTCGAACCTGCGACCGTAGCGGTCTTGCGTTTCTGTATCCAGAAAGGCCCGTACAGGACCTGCAACATGTGGTCGTGCTTTATCCTGCTGAAATGTAGGGTTTCGCAGGGATCGAATGAAGGGTAGAGCCACGGGTCGTAACACATCTGAAATGTAACGTCCACTGTTCAAAGTGGCGTCAATGCGAACAAGAGGTGACCGAGACGTGTAACCAATGGCACCCCATACCAACACGCCGGTTGATACGCCAGTACGGCGATGACGAATAAACAATTCCAAAGTGCGTTCACCGCGATGTCGCCAAACACGTATGCGACCATCATGATGCTGTAAACAGAACCTGGATTCATCCGAAAAAATGACGTTTTGCCATTCGTGCACCCAAGTTCGTAGTTGAGTACACTATCGCAGGCGCACCTGTCTGTGATGCAGCGTCAAGGGTAACCGCAGCCATGGTCTCCGAGCTGATAGTCCATGCTACTGCAAACGACATCGAACTGTTCGTGCAGATTTTTGTTGTCTTGCAAACGTCCCCATCTGTTGACTCAGGGATCGAGACGTGGCTGCACGATCCTTTACAGCCATGCGGATAAGATGCCTGTCATCTCGACTGCTAGCGATACGAGGCCGTTGGGATCCAGCACGGCGTTCCGTATTACCCTCCTGAACCCACCGATTCCATATTCTGCAAACAGTCATTGAATATCGACCAACGCGAGCAGCAATGACGCGATAGGATAAACCGCAACTGCGATAGGCTACAATCCGACCTTTATCAAAGTCGGGAACATGATGGTACGCATTTCGCCTCCTTAAACGAGGCATCACAACAACGTTTCACCAGGCAATTCCGGTTAACTGCTGTTTGCGTATGAGAAATCGGTTGAAAACTTTCCTCATGTCAGCACGTTGTAGGTGTCGCCACTGGCGCCAGCCTTGTGTGAATGCTCTGAAAAGCTAATCATTTGCATATCACAGCATCTTCTTCCTGTCGGTTAAATTTCGCGTCTGTAGCACGACATCTTCGTGGTGCAGCAATTTTAATGGCCAGTCGTGTATATTCATCTGAGGATGAGAACGCTTAGCGACTTCCAGCAAACTTTGCAAATAATTTTAAACCTTTACAGAACATCTGTAGCACGTCATCTTCGTGGTGAAGCAATTTTAATGGCCAGTAGTGTATATTCATCTGAGAATGAGAACGTTAGCGACTTGCAGCAAACTTCGCACATAATTTTAAACCTTTACAAAACATTTTATTGCCTACGACCCCCATAAAATGACGACAGCAGGAAAGTTCATCGCTTACTACATTTTCGATGCTCTTGCAGTAAAACTTTAGTGTCACGTGTGGCGCTTTAGTTTATTACTCCTTTACTGCTAATTCTGTTCGCAACTCATTTTTCACACAGCACTCACATATACTGCGGAATTTACGGCACATATTTGAGGAGTTACAACGTCATGAACATTGAGGTGCGTGAATAGTCACTTTTCTGGCAACGGAGCGCAAATTACCTGGCCTGTGTTCATTCATTGTTTAATAATGTGAGCGCTTTGTAGTTTCCAACAACCTTTAAACGTAATACGTAATTTTAAACTTTTTCTACACGTTTTCCGTCTTCTTAAGTAATCAGACGCTTGAAGCTCCTTCATATACGGGAATTCGATACCTTAAAGAATTGATGGTGAGGGGTTTATTAATTAACACAAAAGTTAAAAATGTGCCGTTTCATCGACGGAATGTGTCTGGACAGCGCAATAAAAAAAAGTACCGGAATTTGGAACCATTTGTAGAGGATATAACGAGTATAAGTGCAGATATTTCTATTGGTGATTGAGAACGATGTACTAAACAACATTACGTCAGCACGTACGACATTTGCAGGCTAATAATTATAGGCATTACAAGTGATATGTTTTTAGGTTGGTTAGTACCTGCAAGTACCCCTGGCAAGACCACACACATTAATTCTTATTTAGTCCTGGGCATCAAGTCAGGTGCTGAAGTATGGACGCATGGACACAGACCGGTCAGTCTATACCGACAGCACCGCACTGCAGTTCCTTCTCTAAATCACCGCACGAACGAAAAAATGGCTGACATCGAAATAAGTGTCCAAGGAACAGAAAAGCAACTAAAATCACTCAACAGAGGAAAGTCCACTGGACCTGACGGGATACCAATTCGATTGTACACAGAGTACGCGAAAGAACTTGCCCCCCTTCTAACAGCCGTGTACCGCAAGTCTCTAGAAATACGGAAGGTTCCATATGATTGGAAAAGAGCACAGGTAGTTTTCAAAAAGGGTCATCGAACAGATGCGCAAAACTATAGGCCTGTATCTCTGACATCGATCTGTTGTAGAATTTTAGAACATGTTTTTTGCTCGCGTATCATGTTATTTCTGGAAACCCAGAATCTAGTCTGTAGGAATCAACATGGATTCTGGAAACAGCGATCGTGGGAGACCCAACTTGCTTTATTTGTTCATGAGACCCAGAAATTATTAGATACTGGCTCCCAGGTAGATGCCATTTTCCTTGACTTCCGGAAGGCGTTCGAAACAGTTCCGCACTGTCGCCTGATAAACAAATTAAGAGCATACGGCATATCAGACTAGCTGTGTGGCTGGATTGAAGAGTTTTTAGCAAACAGAACACAGCATGTTGTTATCAATGGAGAGACATCTACAGACGTTAAAGTAACCTTTGGCGTGCCACAGGGGAGTGTTATGGGACCATTGCTTTTCGCAATGTATATAAATGACCTAGTAGATAGTGTCGCGGATGATGCTGTAGTATACAGAGAAGTTGCAGCATTAGAAAATTGCAGCGAAATGCAGGTAGATCTGCAGCGGATAGGCACTTGGTGCAGGGAGTGTCAACTGACCTTTAACATAGACAAATGTAATGTATTGCGAATACACAGAAAGAAGGATCCTTTACTGTATGATTATATGATAGCGGACCAAACACTGGTAGCAGTTACTTCTGTAAAATATCTGGGAGTACGCCTACGGAACGATTTGATGTGGAATGATCATATAAAATTAACTGTTGGTAAGGGGGGGGGGGGGGGGTGCCAGCTTGAGATTCTTTGGGAGATTCCTTAGAAAATGTAGTCCATCAACAAAGGAGGTAGCTTACAAAACACTCGTTCGACCTATACTTGAGTATTGCTCATCAGTGTGGGATCCGTACCAGATCGGGTTGACAGAGGAGATAAAGAAGATCCAAAGAAGAGCGGCACGTTTCGTCACAGGGTTATTTGGTAAACGTGATAGCGTTACGGAGATGTTTAGCAAACTCGAGTGGCAGACTCTGCAAGAGAGGCGCTCTGCATCGCAGTGTAGCTTGCTGTCCAGGTTCCGAGAGGGTGCGTTTCTGGATCAGGTATCGAATATATTGCTTCCCCCTACTTATACCTCCCGAGGAGATCACGAATGTAAAATTAGAGAGATTCGAGGGCGCACGGAGGCTTTCAGACAGTCGTTCTTCCCGCGAACCATACGCGACTGGAACAGGAAAGGGAGGTAATGACAGTGGCACGTTTAGTGCCCTCCGCCACACACCGTTGGGTGGCTTGCGGAGTATAAATGTAGATGTAGATGTAGTGCACTTAGTGGCCCAGAGCAAGTATCCAGAGAACATCAGATCGTAAAATATGTGACTTGTTTGTGACAACACTGTTCCACGCAGAGAAAAAACTACCAGCACATTAAAGTGTGTACTTATTAAGATATCAGATGTAAAAAATTACTACACTTATACCCTTTACACCTTGCATAATCGAGAGGTAAGTGTGGAAGCTGAGTTGTTTGCTTCGTGACAGACACTGCAATAGCCATTTACAACTATTTAATTTCCACGTCACTATCTTTTGACAGCAGTGCACACTGGAGTAGCTTCAGTCGGCACGGATTTGCAGCTGTGAATGAAGCAATTGCAAGTGCCTGGTACAACAATTACGGCTATAATCGTTACAGAGTGCCTTTGCGAAAGCAGTTTGCAGTGTAGCGAAGGAAATAAATGTGATACGAATGTCAAGAAGGAATCCCTTTTGAATAGTGATTACTCGAATGGTTAGCTAACATTTAATTATAACTTAAAGCTTATTAATACCATGATAAAGAGAAAACAAGCGCGTAACTATGAACAAATCAGAGACGGTGGAACTTAATTTTTCTTACCGACAACGGATTACTAGGCGTTCTTATTTGATAACTTTAGTATTCTTCACTCATTAGTCATGGGACCTTAGTATTATGTCGTGCATTTGTAATGACGCTCTTTCGGTAGATGGTACTATACCAACCACCTCCTTTTAAGTGCTCGCTACTAGGAAACACTTAAACACTACCGAGCGAGGTGGCGCAGTGGTTAGACACTGGACTCGCATTCGGGAGGACGACGGTTCAATCCCGCGTCCGGCCATCCTGATTTAGGTTTTCCGTGATTTCCCTAAATCGCTCCAGGCAAATGCCGGGATGGTTCCTTTCAAAGGGCACGGCCGACTTCCTTCCCCGTCCTTCCCTAATCCGATGAGACCGATGACCTCGCTGTCTGGTCTCCTTCCCCCAAAAACCACCACCACCACTTAAACACTTCCTGTTGAGACCGGCAATGACTCATGTTTTTAGTACTACCTGGCTAGTAAGTCGAACTGCGATGAGTGCTCCATGTGGAAACCATTTATGGACAATTGCTGCAGCAGTATAAACGCGAAGAAACTATGGTCCTAAATAACCATTGGCATAACATTTAATAAATTTTGTATTAAAACTATGTACTGCCCAGTGGTTTCATTTCGAAACCACTCACAACTGGAGCAGTACAAACCCAGATTTACTTTACTATAACTTTAAACATACTTACGTGCATTCACTGTCAATGACCTCCTCAATATAGCCTCTAGAAAAAATATCGCATGTCACAATCTCTTACAATCATGTAGCAGTATCTCCGCGTGTATTTTACTTTTATCGCTGTGAGTGACTGCTAAAATGCACTATATTCGTAGAAGTACCTCAGAGTACCACTAGACGTCTCTATTTTGCAAACAGCGTCGGTAGTTTGATGATAAAGTATTTTCAGGTTGCAGGAAGAAACCACTGGTATTTAAGGGTATAAAAAACGAACTTTTTAGTGGCAATTTCTTTTGCAAACGTGTCAGGCAAGAATTAATTGAATAAAGTAAAATTTTGAGACGCAGCTGCAAACGGTTTAATTTTAGAAGAAGCTGAAATAAAGGACCATTTTTATATCATTAACAGTACAGAGTAACCCACCGCCTTGAAATGCAAGGTGGGTCGTATGCTTCTGCATCTAATAGCAAAGACTTCTCACTGTTACAGTCTTATTGGTATACAGTTGTTAAAGCTTCTTTTTAAATAATATAAAGAACATAATATATGAAGAATTCTCTGAGGTTACAGCGAATTGAATGCTTACCAATTGTTAAAATGGTGCCATATAATTTGTTACTACAACTAAGAAATAAAGGACAGCAGCACACAGTGCACCGTGGCCGACCCCTCCTCTGGAAAGGCGCACGTGGCCCATAAACCTGTCTGTCCTGAGGCTCTGCTCTGCCGGTGGTCTGCTCAGCCCGGAGAGAGGAAAAACCGCTGGCTGGAGGGAGATGGAGTGAAGCGCCGGGGACAAGGACGGCCTCGCGACACGGCCAGCCACTCAAAGGGGAGGGGCGGCTACTTCCTCTCTGCCCCTCCCCTGCTCCATGTCGTTTTCCTCGGCCGCCCAGGTCCCATATAGCACCTCCCAAGACGCGCTTCGTGTTTCCGCGTCGCGTCCACAAAAACCGACACAGAGACAGACGACTACTGCAACAACGCAGACCAGAGTGTAGCTTACTGGACAAGAAAAGTTACCCGATTCACTTGCACGACAACTGACGTTGCTTCGTAAATAAAGTTGCGTAACGGTTTTTCTCGGAAATTGATTGTCCAGCGACACAGTGAAAAGCTTTTGACCGCATATTCTCTCTCTTTCTCTCTTTAATGTTAAACCCTAAGATGAGTCTGCTGCAATAAAACGTTCCATTATCGTACTCACTCTTGGGATACGCAGCGCACTCCACCTCATTCACAATCTGCTGGATATATGATGTAATTGCAATGCCTTCCCTCAGCAGATTTCTCGCTAAAGTTTCAACGATATTATGCTGTGTATGGCTCTGTGGTCTGCCGCCGGATCATAATGTGAAATACTATCACTAAGTAAAACTGCTTTTCGGCCATGTTTATAGTGACCTCCTTCTGAGTCCTCTGCTGGTTATTTTACAATTTGTCGTCGCACTTTAAGCAAAAAAATGTCAGCTGACTGGCCGCTGAAGTCTATGTACTATACCCAAAATATTTGATGCAAATTACCGACGTGGTCAGCTCGTTACTGTTGGCAAGTAGCAGCTGCTGGTGTCCACGCCGTGACGATCTTCCTACGAAGGGCTCATTCGCAAATCGCGTATGTATAGCCGAGTTGCTTCCAAACGGATGACATTAGCGGGTCCGGAAACCTCCACCGATAACCAGGTTGCACCCTTCCGCGAGTGAGCCAAGTCATCGGTGCTTCTGTTAATCGTGGCAAATTAAACGACAAATGAATGCTTTGTGATGTTGCGGTGGGGCTGTTCCTTTTAATCCTACTTTGTGTAGATCCTAAACAATCGACCTTTACTCCAGAATGGAAGATCTTGTTCTTCTATACGCGGTCTCCTTTGTAGGCAGCCAGACTCTCCAATAATTTCGCAGTAAAACGAAGTCCTCCATTCACTTTGCCTACTCCCGTCCTCATGAGCTCGTTCTAGTTCTTATCACTTTGCAGCTTTATGTCTAGATATTTATCGGAGTGACTGTCAGGCAGCTCACCGCTAGTACTGTACTCGAACGTTCGAGAATTGTTTTTCCTACTCATCCGCATTAACTAACAATTTTTATACATTTATAGCAAGTTGCCATTCATGAGACCAAATAGAACTTTTGTCCAAGTGACCCTGCATCCTCCTACAATCACTCAACGACGACATTTTCCCGCACGTGAAAGCGACATCAGCAAACAGCTACAGACTGCTGTTCACAGATTGTTAACGTATATAGAGAACAAGCCCACTCTTGGTCTCTGTGTACATAAACGGTCCGCCTAACATCACATTTCCCCGGGGCACTCTTGTCAATAATCTTGCCTCTGGTAAACATTCACCGCCGAGAACTACGCACTGGATCATAGTGCTTAGAAAAGTCACTCATATATCTGAGAACCTATTCCATAACCTCAGACCTTCGTTAACAGTCTATAGTGGGGCATTGAGTCAAACGCTTCCGGAAACCTAGAAATATGGAATCTATCTTTTGCCCTTTATCCACGGTTCGCAGACTGCCGTGCGAGAAAAGGGCAAGAAAATATTCGCACGAACAACGCTTTTGTATCTGTGCTCGTCCGTGGACAGAAACCTTATTGCCGCAAGGAAATTTATTATATTCGAACTCAGAATGCATTCAACGATGCTGCAGCAGACCGACGTTACGGATGCTAGTCTGGAATTTTATGGTTCAAAATGGTTCAAAGCACTATGGGACTTAACAGCTATGGTCATCAGTCCCCTAGAACTTATAACTACCTAAACCTAACTAGCCTAAGGACAGCACACAACACCCAGTCATCACGAGGTAGAGAAAAATCCCTGACCCCGCCGAGAATCGAACCCGGGAACCCGGGCGTGGGAAGCGAGAACGCTACCGCACGACCACGAGCTGCGGACTGAATTTTATGGGTCCTTTCTTTTACCCCTCTTATATGAAGTCACCTGCGCTGTTTCCCAGTCGCTTGGAACTTAGGGTTGGGCGAGAGACTCACGATAAATGCAAGCTAAGTAATGGGCCAATGCCGAAGAGTGCTCTCTGTAAAACGGGTCTGTGTTTCCTGGAGACTTATATCTTTCCGACTCTTTCCATTGCTTCTCAGCGCCAGGGATACCTATTTCTATGTCCTTCACACGGAAGAAGTGTAGAGTTGCGGGCAGTACTCAGTTGATATCCTGAGTCCCTGTTTCTAACGTTCTCTGGCTTGCGGATATATACTGCCTCCTTTGTTAAACCGTCCCAGAAGAAAGAAACTGATATTACATCTTCCTACCTTATCCAGCCAATTATAGGAGGGTACACTCTGCCGCAACTTGCAGTTTTTCACATACATGAACGGATAGCAAAATGTGTGTGGGGGGGGGGAGGGAGGGAAGGAGGGAGAGAGGGAGAGAGGGAGGGGGAGAGAGAGAGAGAGAGAGAGAGAGAGAGAGCGACTGTCTTCACCAGGAAATCATTGCTTAAGTTGCCCTTCGTCTGAAATACTGCCCACACATCAGTATTTCTTGTTGTTCTCAAAGAGAATGAGACCACAGAGCTCTTGATTTTTTAATCCGGTCGACGGAACAATTGCCCTACAGTGTCGTGAGCCCCTTTGGAGTAGTTGTCATTAAATAAAGGAGACGCCCGTTTATTCATTTGGAAGACCACGACGGCAGTGCTTTGCCAAGCCGTTACACCACCACGCCTTTGAACGCTGCGGCCATCTGTTGTTTCTCTCGTCAATAGTACAGACCGCCACGCCAGCATGTTAATATGCAGCCCACAGAGTCCTCTTTGTCTGCGCAACCCGATGTTTCTCAGCCGTGAAATTACGTAAACCGTTGGGACGGCACCAATACTCAGGGAAACAGCTAGCATCATTGACTAGCACAGCATGACGAGAAATTGTCGACAGGAAACATAAATAATTGTAGGCATTTAGCGTCTTGTTTCCCACTCAGCCACAATTCTAGGTGTATCAAAACATTATTGGGCAATAAAAAGAACTAAATATGCAGACTTTTTTTCTTTTATCAGTATCAAGAATAGCAATGGAATTAGTCGCTCTGATACTGCACAAATTGCAATAGCACTTACAGCAGGGTTGCGAAAATGGTAAAAAAAACCTAGAATTATTCAAGCCTCTCTGTACTCGCACTTTCGATATGAAGACTGACTGACAAGAAAAGAAAGGAATGGTCCAATGCCGACGCAGTTTGGAACGTCCATACGAAGCCATGTCATCAAGCATTACAGAATTTATAATGATGGTGCATAGTATCGGCTGGTTGCTAACCACTGTGAAGGATCGCAAAGTATAAGCACTTCGCAGTGTCTGGAAAGGGTATCGTTGTCGAGTCTCTGTCCGCAGCTCGTGGTCGTGCGGTAGCGTTCTCGCTTCCCGCGCCCGGGTTCCCGGGTTCGATTCCCGGCGGGGTCCGGGATTTTCTCTGCCTCGTGATGACTGGGTGTTGTGTGATGTCCTTAGGTCAGTTAGGTTTAAGTAGTTCTAAGTTCTAGGGGACTGATGACCATAGATGTTAAGTCCCATAGTGCTCAGAGCCATTTGAACCATTCGTTGTGAAGTCTGCATATGGCAGCCTTATAGAAGAGCACAACGTGCAGGCATTTGGGAAAGAGTGGTCTGATGTTAGATCGAATGGGAGCATGAAGAAGAACACTCGCTTCGCCAAGCTTTTGATCGGTCAAGACTGGGGCCTAACACATCCTCATAGATCCGCATCTATGTCTGTGATCGGGGAAGAAGTAATGGACACGCTGTAACACTTGGTGTCATCAGGAACCATTGGTCGGAGACTAACAGCATCCAAATTACTGAATCGCAATCCCATGCACAGGCTTATATTACCCTTAAAAGAAAGGTTGCTGTGATTTGGGTGTAACATCACAATACATATGGCTGTGTATTGGATGGTGCTCCACGAATCGCAGATGTGTTGAATCATTTTCTGAAATGAATCTTGGTTCTGCTTTATCTCAGATGACAGCCCCGTGCGAATACTTTGGCGCTAAGGAGAAAAGGCAGAGTTTTGCCTATACTATGAAGAGGAACAACGGTGTTATCCTGGCTGCAAGGTGTGAACATCCTTTGCACGATAACAGGTCACCTCTGGGAAATTTTTAACGGCACACTGTACAACACAGATATCTTCTGTTCTCATTTCTTACGTCCCACGACGAAATTTGACCTCATATTCCCTGTGTTCCTGATCATGCGATGTTGAAATTCGCCTTTGGCCAGTAGATCCTCTGATCCCTGTAGAACGGATGACGGACCAGCCTATATCTGCTTTCAACCGCAGTGCCGATATCCGGGCTATTGAGGCGCAGTAGTAACAGGAACTGGAAGCTTGCTTCAGGGGAGATTAGAATAGCAGTCGAATCAGTCAATGAACCGGACACAAGGGAGTGCATCGTACTATTGACAAGTGAGCAAGAGTGTTCTCGTACTGCCAATTTCATTGCCAGTTTAATTTCACTGTGTAAGCACTGAAATGAAGCAATATACCCACAAATGCCAAGAATTTCATACATCGTTCTCTTCTCTTTCTAGGCGCGTAGTTTGTTGTGCAATCGCAGTGTTAATAATAGTGTGCCGCACATTCATTGTGTACTGAGGAAAATTAAGATTGGTTCAAATGGCTCTGAGCACTATGGGACTTAACATCTGAGGTCATCAGTCCCCTAGAACTTAGAACTACTTAAACCTAACTAACCTAAGGACATCACACACATCCATGCCCGAGGCAGGATTCGAACCTGCGACCGTAGCGGTTGCGCGGTTCCAGACTACAGCGCCTAGAACCGCTCGGCCACAGCGGCCGGCGAAAATGAAGAATTCCCTCGTCGTTCTCGAGGGCAGTGTCTTTGGCGAGTTGTTTTGGAATTGCCTTCCTTCGAGCTCTGGACTGTATTTACGAACTACATCTGTATAGGATCTATCATCAATGACCCCTCAAACTAATACTGTGTTCTTGCTATAATGAACTTAGAGTCGGAAGACATGACAAACAAAAAATGACAACTAACGTAAGGAATCTGGAGAGTCAAACACTGTGATACACTGTTGGCAGTCACAGGGAGTCTGACTCTATGTTTCTCATGCTACAGATAGGTTTTATGACTCAAATCTGTAAAACGCTGAGCAGATGGTCCGAAGTTCAGTCAGGAAACTGCAGCACAAAGTGGCGGCCAGAAACTGTACGCTATGGGACCAACTGTTCCGCGAAAAAATCTTACATCGGCAGAACAAAGTCCATCCGCGCATACACTGAGAGCCACCATGAACACACCAGTCCCGTCTCGCACTGGAAGTGGGAAAACTGAGTTCTAATGCGGAAAGAAGAAATCCCAAACCTCTCACACTGAAACGATTAGAACAGGATCCTCATTCTGAGTAGGGCAGAGACGGAGGAAGAAATTTGCGGCCACCTTGCTGAAGAACTTTGTGCTGACATTGACGTGAAGTGATTTAGAAAACCACGGGAAATCTAGATTAGGAATATCATCGCACATCTCCCCACAAATACTCGTTACGAGTACAGTTTCGCAACTATGGCTCCATTTCGCTCCATTGTCATTTGGGAAGTACATTCTCGTCTCCGCTCTTATTCAGCGATTATTTAGGTGCTATATCACGAATACGAATATAGATTTTTGGAATGATATACGAACATTCTGTGGGCACATGGAAGCTATATCAACTTTCATGAAGTGTGATACTGTATCGTAATTCCTTTTTATAAATATTAATTCAAGAGACATTACAACTACTGTATTACATCCACTTATCTATTTTGGTTGTCACGGCAGCCATGTTCAGTTCGTATTACTGCCACACCAGTATATCAGCAAATTACTGCATGTTCAGTTACAAGAGACGTAATGAATGAATTCAATTTTGATGTCGCGGGTAATGGCGGTAATCCGATCTGAAGATGCTTGCCGTTCCATCTGTCATAGTAATTTAGTGTCGTAACAGACGTTTCTCCTATTACATCCAATTCGTTTCATAAGGGACGCTGTCAACAGTGGGAACTAGCTGATATTTCAGAAACAGCTCGTGAACTGCACTGCCGCTTACGCTCGAATATAATATTCTTCTCTCGTATTTCCGAAAATAGGGATGCGCTTCCTATGGGTGCGCGTAATATTAAGCGCCAGCAAAAAACTCACATTTTACACTGTACGTGATGAAGTTTCTGTTCCGGTTAGATATCCGGAGACAGCATGCAAATGACAAATAGAATATAGAAGCAGCAATTTCACGTGAGTCAAACTGTAGCTAGTTAATTTACTTACGATTCACTAGACGGACATTTGAAAGTATAGAGCCGGCTTCTGTTGGAATCGCAGCCTTCATTGTAGCTCTGACAGTCAAAGAAGTGAACTCTGCCAACAGAAAACGTTCGAAGTCAGGCAGTTATCCGACGTGATACACCACCGAAATATGGTTGCCTCGAAAAAGACTCGTCCGTGAGAGGCTCATTTGAAAGGAACATAATCGGATGCTAGGGAACAGGACCACGTTTCTGGCACTTGCTACCCTTAAAGTTGTTCACTTCTCTCAAAGATCGTTTACCAAAGCAGTATTTATGTACATAGAGAGTGACAATTATTGAAATAGTAAATTAGTTACACACTTTATTCAACATGTAAACGTCACCACAGATATTCGGATTTAGTTTATGACATTTTCGATATGCCTGCCATCATTGGCGATGATGTGGCGCAGACGAATAGCGAAATTCTGCATGACCCGGCTGAAGTATGCGAACATCGATTCCGTCGATGACCTCCTGAATGGCTGGTTTTGGGGTTATTGCTGTACACCTTGTCTTTAATATAGCCCCACAAAAGGAGTCGCATGTATTCAGATACGGAGAATATGGCGACCAATCTAGACCCATACCACTGGTCTCTGGGTACCCCAGAGCCAGAATGCGGTCCCTAAAGTGCTCCTCCAAGATATCAAACACTCTCCAGCCTCGATGGGGTCGGTCTCCGTCTTGCATGAACCACATATTGTCGAAATCAGGGTCACTTTGGATAATGAGGATGAAATTATCTCCCAAAACCTTCACGTACCGTTCGGTGGTCACCGGGCCACCAAGGAATATCGCACCGATTATTCCGCGAAGGGACATTACACACCACACAGTCAACAGTTGAGGTTGAAGAGACTTCTCTTGTCTCGAAATGCGGATTCTCAGTCCTCCAAATGCTCCAATTTTGCTTATTGACGAACCCATCCAAATGGAAGTGGACTTCGTCGCTAAAGCAAACAATACTCACATCAAAGTCCTGTTCGTCAATTCTGTGGACAATAGCGTTGGCAAACATAACCGCTGTCTTCAACAACAATTTGTCTCTCGGCTGATTCCCACCCGTTGTGCAGCTCGTCTGATCGATTTCCCAGGGCTGGTTTGAGACACATCGAATATCTTCTGGATGTTTCCATACGTTTTCAAACTTGTTGGGTTAACGACATTAGTAGCACTCCCTCAAACTTGCTAATCAAATTCTTGATTGGTTCAAATGGCTCTAAGCACAATGGGAATTAACATCTGAGATCATCAGTCCCCTTGACTTTGAACTACTTAAACGTAACTAACCTAAGGACATCACACACATCCATGTCCGAGGCAGGATTGGAACCTGCAACCGTAGCAGCAGCGCGGTTCCGGACTGAAGCGACTAGAACCGCTCGGTCACAGCGGCCGGCAAATTCTTAATATCTTGATTGTTACCACACTTTGACCGGTTGTCCTCATCTTGCACCCAATCGAAAACTTCCTTTGAGCCGTAGTTTGGTTGTTATTAGTCGCATAGTGGGCCCTCACAAACTCTATACGCATACCGTGACATTTTCACGTGCAAATGGCCGACAACAACATGGAGCGTACGCATGCGTATACTAATTTCCATCATCCTCCGCGGCCAATCGTGCAGTTTGAACGTCCTAACGCAAACCGTTTAGAAGTTAGGACGATTTTATTTCACATAGTTCAGTAATTGTCACCATGTAAAACTAGACAGTGAAAAGCATTGAGATATCTTCTAGCGCTTCATCTCTTATTTCACAGCACACCTTGCGAGGACTGTCTGAACGCTGAGCTGCTCCGTAGAGACTGTCAGGTAAGTACCCGTGCTAAAAAGCTATGAATAAATTCAGCGCCATTGTAGCTTCAGGCGCAATACGGAAATGAGAACCTTGTTAACTCCACGGCTGCAATGGGCTAACGACAATCCCTAAAGTTAGACGGTAACTTCGTGAAACGGTGGCACGATAGCAAAATTGCGTCGCCAAGCGGCAGAGGGCAGACTAAAGTAATTATCTGATTTTCGTAGCAAACGCCCTGAACGAATATCGGAAAGGTCGGTAATTCTTGAGAGGGCAGCCAAAGCAGTACTTGGAAGCACTCGAAGCTGTTCGGCCAAGCTGTGGAAACTAATTATACATCGTAAAGCATGTAAGTAGATCTCGCGCGGTGCTGGAAACTTCTCAGGGGGTATAAGGATGTAGTAAGCTCACTGAGTACGAGCTTGTTACAGTAGCCTGCATTTGCAGTTCGCGCAGCAAGGTGATTATTTATCAATGGATGTTTATCCTATTGCACGGAAGAGGGACTTCAGCTGATGATATATATGAGAAAAATAGGAGCCGACAAGGTGTCGAGTAGAGCCTCCTGAGGAAAGCTGCTCGCGTGCACTAGAAACGAGGAGTCCACAATGAACGTGCCTAGGAAATCCTGTACCCTTTTGGCAGCGGTGGGGCCTGAAGATGGCGGTAGTGTGCCACCGAAACTAGTCATGTGAGATAATAAAGTCGTTCTCAAGATACAGTTGTGGTGGTACTTTTCTCATATATGTTCATTTATTGCTCTCCGGAGTTTAGCACACCAGTGGCGAGGTGCTCCTGTGGGCGTATCGGAATGTATCAAGTGTCTGGTTTAACACGATCTCGATACTGCGATGAGCAGCAGTTTTCGGGAGTAAAGGATGTCTGGAGAGTATCTTTAAATTACTCCGCTTCTTTAGCTGAGGTCGCTAACCTGCAGTTAAGCCGTTACGAGTCTCGTGGTGCAATAAATTTTCACCAGTAGTATTTAGCTGGAAAAGCAAGGAGAGGTGGTAGGGTATTCTTCCTGATCACCAGACTTGACGACAATATCCTGGATTAAATTCCATACCTCTGCCCAGTATCTCATGAAATGAGAGCATTTGACGCTGCTGATGGTAATCCGTCTACAGCATTTCGACGTTAAACCTTGCGGCCCCCTTGGTGGTATTGGACAGAGGAGACTATGTGCCAGCACTGGATGTCACTCTTTCCCTTCTCTCATCACCATACAACGCAAACAAAATACCACACCACACATACACACATTAAGCCAATACGATCACAGTTCACTAAGGAAAGGTGCCACGGGCGAGCGAAAGAGAGAACAACATTTCCAGCTAGGTGATTGAATCTACCATTTGGGGCCTCCCAAACAACCATGCAGCACGAGAGTCAATCTTTTACATAGGATCAGCAGAAATCATATTATTCTATTCTGCCACCTCTGTAGGTAAGTTATTTGTGGTATTGCTGACATGTCAGAAAATGTACGGAAGAAATTATCCAAATAGTGGCATATTTTGTCCTGGGAGTGCCTGGAGGCTTTTATGGTACTAGGGTCAGTTTCCAGATCCTGTAAGTGGGGTTACTTTTTTTTTTAACGTCACTTTTCCCCGCAATACGCCCCGCGCTATGTATGCGCTCCAGGTCTCCATGCTACAGCCTTATCGAACCCTTTGTCGATTAACAGTTGGCGGGCTCTTACGTTAATCGGTCTCCATCAACGACCATCGCTCAGGTGCACCAGCATTTATCAACAGCGTGGGACACGGTATTTCCGAAATATAATTCAGTATTCCTAAGGCTCATTGTATTACAGATTAAGCAGTGTTGTTGCCTCTCAGTTGATGACACCTGTTTTTGCTGTATCGTCTGGATGTCGAAAGGGTTCATTGTTTTGACCAATACCACAAACAATAATGTTCTTCTCACACATCGGCTTGAGAAGAGATAGGAAAATGTCCACTGTGTGCCCTTCGATACATTCCAGTAAATGTATTTATTTACAATAAAATACACAGAATATCAGAGACGCAGATATTTTTCAACGTTTCAAGGTTGCGTTGCATGCTTTCTATTTGTAGAGGAACTAGCTGAGTACGCAGTATTTCCCGCGTTTGTACTGATTCCATTTCCATTATTCCATCTCTTCCTCATCCTTTCTCTGTCCGTCTCCTCTTTCGTTTCTCGTCCACTTCCTCCTCCTCCTCCTCTCTTTGTCAATCTCCTCTTCCCCTTTTCTGTCCCTCTGCCCCTCTCTGTGTCTATCTCCTCCCAATCCCTCTCTGTCTGACCACCTTTTCCTCCCACCTTCTCTATGCACCTTACTATTCCCACCCCAATAGAAGGCTGCTGGATCTTCCAGCCACAGTAGTTAGTTCCATGTAGTAGGTAATGTGTGTACCATGTTTGGGAATTAGTATACTTAGTATGATTTGGTTTCGTGACTAAGTCCACTCTCACTTGGATGGGTTAGTCAGTAAGCAAAACTGGAACATTTGGGGACTGAGAATACGTGTTTCGTAATCGAGAAGTCTCTTCACCCTTAACGGGTGACTGTGTGGTGTGCAATGTATCGTCACGGAATAATCGGTGCGATATTCCTTGGTGGCACGGTGACTACCGAACGGTACGTGAAGATCTTGGGAGGTGATTTCGTCCCAGTTATCCAAAGTGACCCTGATTTCGACAAGATGTGGTTCATGGAAGTCAGAGATCGACCCCATCGAAGCTGTAGAATGTTTGATGTCCTGGAGGACCACTTTGGGGACCGCATTCTGGCTCCGGGGTAGCCAGAGACTACTGGCATGGGTCTTTATTGGCCGCCATATTCACCGGATCTGGATAAACGCGACTCCTTTTTGTGAGGCTATATTAAAGACAAGATGTATAGCAACAACCGCAAAACCATTGCTGAGCTGAAAACAGTCATTCAGGAGGTCATCGACGGCATCGATGTTCCGACACTCAGGGGGTCATGCAGAACTTCGCTATCCGTCAGCGCCACATCATCGCCAATGATGGCAAATATACCGAATGTGTCATAACCTAAATCCGAATATCTGTGGTGACGTTTACATGTTGAATAAAGTGTGTACACTCCGTAGTTTGTAACTAATTTACTTTTTTTTCTCGTAGTTCAATAATTGTTAGCCTGTATATGTTGATAATAAAGAATCTTTGCTGTAGCCAACATACTCGTCGCGAGTGAATTGGGTAATTGCGTTGACATTTAAAAAAAATATGTATCTTTTACTTTTTTGTCTCTGTCGTGCATTTTTTATAGTATGACAAGGTTCAACCTTACTGGATCATCTTCCGGTCTCTGTAGATGCATACGAGTATGTTGATATGTAATTCCGACACAGACGCAACGGGTTGCTTTTTAAAAAAAGATTCTTTGCTTTTGTGACTCATAGTCCACCGCTTATGTAAGCTATACTGACTTACTTCATCAGTTTTGCGACAGCTAAGCGCACTTTACAGGCAGCGAGCCTCACAGAAACGACAAACACTCCTTGAGCATTGAGATTTTGCTCGAAACAAGATTTTTTTTAAAAAAATGTTCAGCTATAATCAGCTGACACACAAAGACACAAAAATAGTTAGTACTAGGACAAAACAAGAGTTTAGAGAGTGAATACGATTTTTTTCTCTCTTTGTTTGCCAAGCATAATGAATCGAAACTAAAAGAATGATAATACGTTACCAACATTTAATTACAATAAAAGGAATACATCTCTGCGGAGAAGTCCCAGGATTTATTTGCATTTGGGGTATTCGCCTAAGATTTGGTTGTTTCTTGTTATTTTACCTGAAGCTTTCCTCTTCATTTTTCCACTTGTTTTGTGAAAAGTTTGGTATTATCGAGGAATTATTTTCCAAAGACTGAAAGTGAGTTTCGTGTAGTGTGAGAACGCAGTATGTCCCCTAATACTGAAACCACTATACAATAATTCTTTCCCGCCATTAATTTATCCCGAAGAAGCGTGTTAATACCAAGAGCAGTTGGCCACATTCACCACTGGTAATTAAAAGTTTTATTTGCACTCCACGTACGTTAATGTAATTACACTGCAGTGCCCAGTAGTTTCAAGGAGTGATTATTCCTCAACTTGAAGCTAAAAATCATCTTTTTTCCTTGTTGTCTTAGAGATCAACCACTTGTTGAGGTTTTTCCCTTTCAGACAGAAAAACTGGAAGCAGTCCAGATTTGGTCACGTAGCAATAAACTCGCCAAGATGACGAGATTTCGGTTAAAAACAGTTTTGATCCAGATTAATCTTGTGTTCCGAGTCTGGGAAACATTTTTCGGCTTACTTCACCTCTGACAACGTTGCCCAGAAGTTAAAACATAAACAAGCTGGCGACGCTTTTCCTATTAAAGGTAAGCTCAGATGCTAACGGGCAGCCGTATGTTTTCAGCCCTGGTTTGCATAAATCTCTCTCTAATTGTAAGAGCACTTAGTATCCCGTTGGAGCAAACGTAGAGTTCTCCGAACGGCCCGGAGAGAGAGGTAATGCAGATATATTATTCTTGCACGAAAAATAAACGACCTCGTTCTCCAGAGGAACCCTCCTCTCGCCTTTTTTTCTTCCTTTTCCTGCCCAGAAAGAGCTCTGCGCCCCGGTAGTAGATCCCGGGGCACTTTTCGTCAACGGTAATGTGTTTGGGGCGCGCGCTCTGCTAAAATACGTTGGGCATTATGCGGCGTTCATCGAGAGACGTTTGGCCCATTTACGTCGACGGCGAAATATGCTGGCGCCGTACGTCTGGCGGGCGAGCGAGTGGCGCCCGCGCACGGAACGGCATCTCCCTGACAGTCGGCGCGGCTGCCCCTGGCCGTCAAGTAATGAGGCACACAGTGCCGGCAGTCAACCGTTCGGCGAACACCAAACGCTGCCGCTGCGTTGTCTCTCCTTCAACGACCCTGGCCAATCGTGTGTCGCAGGCTGGGGAGCGTCTTTGATCCACACAGCAGGGGCTCTTCTCGCCGTCTAGCGCTCGTCAATAATCTCTATACCTGTGTAACCAGTATAAACGCAGATATTTTTATTCGTGACTGAGCACGGTGTACTGATCAACATTACATCAGTATTTCCTTCGTCTGCGAACTAATAATTACAGCTATTATGAGTAGTATATTTTAGGTTGGACAGTACCTCCAAGTACATGTGGCAAGACCAAGCCATTAATGCTTACGAGGAGCGTTCAATAAGCATTGCAACAAGTTTTTCTCAAAGCAGGTTGGTTCTGTTCAGGATTCCAGTACACCATATTGTTCCCTATTTTTCTGGCCACAAAACTACATCTTTCAACACAATCTCTGTTCAGTGCGACGACCTCACGCCACCTTACTGGCAGGGCCCCTATGTCCGCATGGTACCACTCTACTCATCGGCGTCGGAGCCAACGTCTTGCTCCATCGGTAATCTCCCCATCATCCATGTACTGCTTAGCGCGGAGAGTATCCTTCACTGACCCAGACAGATGGAAATCGGAAGGTGCGAGATGCGGGCGCTAGGGTCAATAAGGGAGAACAGTCCAATGACGTTTTGTGAGCTTCTATCGGGTGCGCAGACTTGTGTGATGCCTTGCGTTGTCGTGGAGGAGGAGCGGTTATTTTGCGTTTGAGTGGCGACGAAGCCGGCCGCTGGTGGCCGAACGGTTCTAGGCGCTTCAGTCTGGAACCGCGAGACCGCTACGTTCCCAGGTTCGAATCCTGCCTTGGCCATGGATGTGTGTGATGTCCTTAGGTTACTTAGCTTTAAGTAGTTCTAGGTCCTAGGGGACTGATGACCTGAGATGTTAAATCCCATAGTGCTCAGAGCCATTTTTTCAGTGGCGACGAACACGCTGAAGTCGTTTCTTCAGTTTCCTTAGGGCAGCACAGCACAGTTTAGAGTTGATCGTCGAACCATGAGGGAGGACATCAAACAGAATAACCACTTCCGATTCCCGAAAGACAGTCCACGTGACTTTTATCGGCTGAGGCTGCGGCTTTCATCTTTTTCCTCGGAGGTCATGTGGTGTGGCACCATTGCATAGGTTACCGTTTTGTTTGCGGTTCGAAGTGATGTATCCATGTTTCATCGACGTTCCTCAAGGAATTATCACGATCAGCCCCGTAACGCGCAACCAGTTCCGCACAGGCGGTCCTTCGTTGCTCCTTACGGTCTGCTCTTAGGCGGCGAGGAACCCAGTCGGTACACAATTTTGAGTACCTCCGTTAGTGGACGAGTGTGTCAGCACTACCAAGAGAGACGCCCGGTTGAGCACCGAGGTGTTTGGTTGTGATCCGTCGATCACCTCTAATGAGAGTGTCCGCACGTTCCCATACTGCAGGAGTCACAGCTGTGTGCGGCCGGCCGGCACGCGCAAGATCCGACAGGTTTGCGCTGCTTTGTTACGATGTTGACAGACGCCTCGCACAACGACTCATCGTGCTCTTCTTCTCTGTCAGGTTGGTTCAATCGGCTCTGAGCACTATGGGACTTAACTTCTGAGGTCATCAGTCCCCTAGAACTTAGAACTACTTAAACCTAACTAACCTAAGGACATCACACACATCCATGCCCGAGGCAGGATTCGAACCTGCGACCGCAGCGGTCGCGCGGTTCCCGACTGTAGCGCCTAGAACCGCTCGGCCACTCCGGCCGGCTCTCTGTCAGGTATCCGTAGACATTCTGCAAGCGCCTGTGAACAACTGTGATGCATTGGTTTTCGCGAAAAAGAAACTTAGTGACAGCTTTCTGCTTGGTACGCAACTCCGTTACAGAAGGCATTTTGAAAGCTACATATAGCGCCGCTACCTGCCGACATTCCATGAAACTACACGGGCTGAAGAAGGACTATTCCACGATGTCCCACACAACCGATACCGCTTTTTCTAAAGCAAAACTAACCGAGAATAAAAAGCGTTACCTTACTTACTGACGACCTCGCTTATTTTCCCCTAGGCAGCACATCGGGTGTTGAAACGTGAACGGCTGGGCGCAAAACAGTTAGTCTACACTTCAGGCGTAGTCCACTTAGTGGTGCGGTTACATTCAGGCAGAAAACGTCAGATAGTAAATTAAGGTAAATTAAGTGATGTGGTGCAAACAAATAAAATAAAACAAAAAAGACTGTTTGACGCCGAGGAAAAACTACCAACATATATATGAAGTACCAAATATGAAAATGTCTGCACTTATACCCTTATATCCATTACGCGCTGTATTACCCGCTGTAAGCGCCACAGCGATCTGTTACATACCGATAGTCGAAAGACATGAAACGGAAGAATTAATAGAGAAGATCTCAAAAAAAGTGATTTTCCTGCGAACGCTGTTTTCTTTTATTTTCTTTTTTAAATAATCTCTTATTTCATACTTCATTTGTCAGCTAAAATCGCCTTCTTGGCCGTTTCTTAGCTACCTCATTTACTTGTGCCACATTGGAAAACTGTAATGGTATAGTATCACCTATTCGACGCATGTGTGTGGAGGAAGCGTCCTTAATAAAGGTGGCACACGATCATCAGCTAATAGCTATGCACCAAGTAAAGTTGTCATAAAAGCCTATGTAGGAAAATGACTTTCGTCAGGAAATTCGCAACACTATACAGAAGTCTATAGTAGGGAGGGAACGTTACAGCGTAAGCTGCGAAGGAAAAATCTGGAGAAAGGAATTAAAGCTCAGGGAAAATATTTAAAAACTTTAATATTTGCTGATGATATTGTAATTCTTTCAAGATCGGCGAAGGACTTGGAAAAGCAGTTGAGTGGCATTTACAGTATCTTGAAAAGAAGTTAAATAATGATCTTCGCAGAGAAACATCATAAGCCATTGTGTCTAACCAATGACAGATTTCTGAAGTAAATTAAAAAGTGCAATAACAGTGATAATACGAGGAGTCTTCATGAAGTAATGCAACATCATTTTGTCGCAGGCAATTTCGGCTGTAAAACTGTAGAATTTGCTGTCGGACATCGTGGAATATTCCCGCTTCAGCCTCAAAGTTCCGATTGCTGGTGGCGCCATACGTAGCCTTAAAAAGTGGAGTCTACAACGGAGGTGCGTTCCAAGTAGAAAGTTGTCACTGACTTCCTTTTGCCGGAAAACCAGAGTAGCACAATATTCATAAGCACGTGGCTGTGAACAAAAGCAAGGAGTGTTGTCTGGTGAGGCGTCTGGCACCGCAACCAGGTCGCGCAAACGTGTCCGATCCCCCGCGTGCCGGTCGGACACAAACAGCTGTGACTCTTGCAATGCTCGAACGTACAGTCGCTCTCATTCATGGTTATCGACGGATCAAAATCAAACACCACCTTCTCCGTGACAATGTAAGGCCTTGCAGACGTCTACGCATCCGGGGAGAGCTAACAAAATTACAGACCGGATCTCGCACCTTCCTAATTCTGTCTGTGTCTGTTTGGCCCAGGGAACGATGCATCCGCAGGAAGCAGTACGTGGATAACGGGGGAGGTTATTGATGCAGCAAGAATCTGGCTGCGACGTCGATGAGCAGAGTGGGACAACACGGACATACACGCCCTCCTAGTAAAGTGGCGTAAGGCCGACGCATCGAACGGAGACTGTGTTGAAAAATGAGATTTTGTAGCCAGAAGTGTAGGGAATAATATGGTGCATTAGAACCCTGAATAGAACAAACCTGCTTTGAGAAAAAAAAAGATGCCATGAATTTTTTATCGAATGCTCCTCTCAATGACAATAGTTAGAGTACTGTTCGCTGATTTCAACTTACAGGTAATGGATGGGGAATGGGGAAGGTGAGGGCCACGGTTTGTGCTACAAATCAACAAAGTATTCGCCTGAAATGATAGAGAAATATTTTTTGAAACGTAGATCATAATCCAAGTATCTGTCTGTTGTATTTGTTTTGATATTACAGTCTCGCAAAACTTCTTTAATAGTGTTATGTTCGCCACCAATTGCATCATGTATTATTATTTCCACGATTCCATTTCCGAACTTAAACCATTTTCAAGATGTTAGGGTGCTGAAAAAGATGCTGTTTTTAGAGATTTAATTCCTTCGGTTACATACCGTTTGTGTATGTGTCGAAAGCTGACACGAGCCATAGAGGCTCACGTACTTTTCACTCATTTTATTAATGTTGACACCTTAACCTCTTGAAACTGAACCGAGCGAGGTGGCGCAGTGGCTAGACACTGGACTCGCAATCGGGAGGAAGACGGTTCAATCCCGCGTCCGGCCATCCTGATTTAGGTTTTCCGTGATTTCCCTAAATCACTCCAGGCAAATGCCGGGATGGGTCATCTGAAAGGGCACGGCCGACTTCCTTCCCCATCCTTCCCTAATCCGATGAGACCGATGACCACGCTGTCTGGTCTCCTTCCCCAAAAACAACCAACAACCAACAACTTGAACTGAATTAGGGTGCTAACTGCAATAACCAAAATTACAATAAATAGTACAATCGAAGACGAACATAATGTAATCAAAAAATCTAACACTCCTTATTACCAGGACAATATTTCAGCTAATCCTTTCATTTCACTAAGCTATAACAGGGGGGGGGGGGGGGGGGGAGACGGTTAACAATGAGCCTTAGTCGACTACGAGATATCTGCGACGACCTCTCTTTGACTTGCCGGCCAAGTTCTTTCCGAATTGCCAATAAATGAAAACAACAAAATTTTTAAAGCATTCCTATTCATGAACCTCTTTTATGATGATAACTTCCTGTATTCGTTAATATCGTCTAACTACATATTTCCAGTTTCTCTTAATATTTTAAATTACATGAACTGAACAAATACAGAAATATTGGCATTGCCGTCTATATTTTTGTTGTCCTTTCAAAATACCACTATTGATTACATGCATTTGGCAGTAAAAACTGTAAAATCATTTGCATATATATTTTACAGTGTAAGAAAGGTGGTTGATGTGCATGAGACCAGTAAAAGTCTTTTGTTTCATGAATCGTTGTACTCTGCATCGTATTGCTAGTGGGCCAATACACAGGCGTGATGCATATCCTGTGATATTCCAGCAATGCGTCGGTGGAAACCACATAAATTTTATCGCCGTCAAAGGAGGTCAGAACGAAATCCAATGTCTGCCGGAACGCTCCACCATCAAAGATATTCCCCGCAGACTACGATCTTCAAATATGTGCTGGTGACATCCAAGCAAAGTCATTGAGGACAGATATTCACAGCTGCAGGCAGTGAAGCGACAGCGTAGTTAACCGACGGATGCAGGTTTTTCCAACAAACCAGAAATTCCCACAGCTTTGAAATGTTCCTGTTAGTTGCCAAATCCTCAATGCGACATTGACAACGAACTTGGTAGAGAGTGAACATCTGCACAGGCTGGACTAATTTGAACAAAGGAGAAAGACAATGAAGAATCTTTAGTAACCTCACACGGTAAATCACACAAACTGCGTCAGATCCAAATCATGTATGCTGTACCTCTAACCGACCTTGAAATTTAGTTCCAACTCGTTGTTGCTACCACCTTTTGTTTTGTCTACATTTTCCATGTTGACAGGTCTTCCATTAATAAAGTTGATACGTGAAACGTGTGTGCTTGTCAGGCAGTCACTGTGCGTTTCACGGACAGAGTTTTTGCATGCCAGTGCAGTATAAGAGGTCATACGCTAACCGTCATTTTCCATACCTGAAATGGGAAGGTGTGATGGACATGTTTATGTATTTCGTTAATGTGTTTTCAAAATTGGAGTTCATAATTTGTTATATCAAAACTGGCACACTTTTAGAACGATCCCATCCATTTTATTAGACCGCTATCCCGGAATTCGACAACATCTGCAGGTTGCCTATGTAATGGCTTTCGGAGGTAACAAAGAATTGTTTTTCGGTACCTGTAGTTCACGTAGGTATTGACCGAGTACAGAAATTGCAATAAGAAATTTACTGCAGTTGGAAACTGCGTGTTTGTGTTGCGACAGTGTAACTGGTGGCGAGAATATACCCGGACTTAATTCGTCCGGTATTTCAGAATGGGAGTCCTCGGCGACTTATGGCGAACTTTGTACATAATTTCTAAGCTTTATGAAACTTCTCCTCGCTCACACCCGCACAAAATAGTGAATCGAAGAAGTTTATCGCTTACTACAGTTTCGCTGTTCATGTAGTCAAACTCCTCCGCGCGGTCTCAGGGGTCTTGTCACGGTCCGGAAGGCTCCCCCCCCTCCCCGCCCCCTCCGTTTGAGGTCGAGTCTTGCCTGGGCCTTGGTTGGGTGTGTGCGTGTGTGTTGTCCTTAGCGTAAGTTAGTTTAAGTTGCGTAAGCTTAGGCACCGATGACCTCAGCACTTCGGTCCTATAAGACCGCACCACAAATTTCCAAACATTTGCAAACTCCAGCATCAGGTATGACAATTTAATTTACTACTTCTTTACTACTGACTATCCACAGCACCGTTTAGAGACATCTGCATATATTACAAAATGTACCTGCAAAATAACAACATTTTAATAGTTCAGGAGACATAGTGTCGTAAGCATTAAATCTAAATTCCGTCCGACCGAGCCTTGGAAGGCCCAACGATACCGACCGGACGCCGTCTCATCCTCAGCCCACAGGCGTCACTGGATGCAGGAATAGAGGGGCATGTGGCAAGCAGGACGCTCTCTCCCGGCATTATGTCAGTTTACGAGACCGCAGCCGCTACTTCTCAATCAAATAGTTCCTCAGTTTGCCTCAGAAGGGCTGAGTGCACCCCGCGTGCCAGCAGAGCTCGGCAGACCAGATGGTCACCCATCCGAGTGCTAGCCCAGCCCGACAGTGCTTAACATCGGTGCTCTGACGGGAACCGGTGTTACCACTGCGGCAAAGCCATTGACGTCGTAAACATTAAGATGCGTGAAAAACTAGATTTCGCCTAAAATAGAGCGGAAATCTTCCGGGAAACATGTATTTAGTGTTTCATAACGATAGAAGTCGGCGACTTCCAGCAAACGCTCAAACTTGATTTTAGACCTTTTCTAAACTTTTTCTAGCTTATATGCTTAAAACCAAATATTTACCACATTAATTCATTTTTAAAGTAATCAGGCTTCTGAAGCTCTTTTATACACGAGACCCTCATTCTTTAAGGAATCGGGGTTTACTGGTACATTATTGTCTAGGCCAGTTGCAGTTATTCTTTTCTTCCTCAGTCCCTTCATCTACACCTGTCAGCAACGAGTTGTGTCGTAATATGTGCTCAACTAATCATTTTCTTTATCAGCCATTTCTTCTCGTTCACTCGTAGAAGAACGTCTTCATTCCTTACTCGAACAATCCACCTGATCTTCAACGGTCAAGTGAACTCCACATTTCAATAGTTTCGTATCTGTCTGTGCTCCAGACATCGCTTTTCGTAAATGTTTTTCGGATATGAAGGTTTATAGTTTTTGTGCGTTAGCAAATGTTTCATTCTGCAAAAAGCCTATTTTGCGCACATCTTGCTAGTACGCCTTGCATCATACTTCTGTCATACTGTTATAGTCTCTACAGTGCATACACCTGTAATCGACATTATTATGGACATCTCGATGGTTTAATTGTATCTTCGGGTTCAGGATGTACTTCGCGTGTACTATCACCGAGGCAATTACGATCATGTTGCATTCATTTTGCGGGCCTCTGTGGCCGAACCGTTCTAGACGCTTCAGACCGAAACCGCGCTGCTGCTGCGGTCACAGGCTCGAATCGTGCCTCGGGCAGTCGCATAGTGTTCAGAGCCATTTGAGCCCTTTTGAACTTAACATCTGAGGTCATTAGTCCCCTAGAACTTTGAACTACTTAAACCTAACTAAACTAAGGACATCACACACATCCATGCCCGAGGCAGGATTCGAACCTGCGACCGTAGTGGTCGCGCGGTTCCTGAATGAAGCGCCTAGATGTTAAGTCCCATAGTGCTTAGAGTCATTTGAACCATTTTTTGGCATTCATTTACTTGTTTCTCCACTGATAATAGTGAGAAGTAAAGCGAGAGTATAAGCGATCACTTTTTATGAATTTCCGCTGCCGCCGGCGTAGAGTCCCAATTTGTCAATTCGAACCAAATACAAAACTCGACCATGTTAGAAGGAACTACAATGGAAAGTATTTCGTCGACCAGATCGACTCTTTACTTATATCACTGTACAACATTTTTAATGCAAACCAAACTTTTGTAAATATCAACGTCAATTGCGTGTAGCTCGCCTTTCGTCGTAGCTACATTACTTTTTGTTTACCTTTTCGTTGTAGCTGACATTTCGGTATGTCAGTACACTGAATGCGGCAACGGCCTTGCCGCAGTGGATACGCCGATTGCCGTGAGATCACCGCAGTTAAGCGCTGTCGGGCGTGGTCGGCACTTGTATGGGTGACCATCCAGGCCGCCATGCGCTGTTGCCATTTTTCGGGGTGCTCTCAGCCTCGTGCTGCCAATTTAGGCGCTACTCGACCGAACAGTAGCGGCTTCGGTCAATAATACCATCATAACGACCGGGAGAGTAGTGTGCAGACCCCACGCCCCTTCTATCCGCATCCTCTACTGAGGATGACACGGCGGTCGGATGGTCCCGGTAGGCCACTCGTGGGATGAAGACGGAGTGCCAGATTACACTCAATGCGCAGTAAGTGCGACGTCAAGGTCGCCATCTCAATCGCATCAGCAGTCAAAGTCGACGTCTTGTATAGCGTTGTTAACTTGAGCCCTTCGTACCTGCTAGTAGAACAGAAAATTAAAGAACGATGTAGGGGCTTGTTACGATCTTGTTTACGTCGGGGAAAGTAGTAAGATGGCGCACGGTATCACGTGCTCTGTAGCACACTCTTGGAGTCGAGATGTTATGGTGATCGTTCCCTTCAACCTTGAGGCTGGAAACAAAAGCGTGGCACCCTGACTGTTCAGAATAAAGCCATGTCCCGGGGCGACGCGACCCGATAATATCTACCGGAATTGCGAGGACAGACGGCGATAGCAGCAGGCGGCAGGCAGCTGGAGGCGCGTAAACGCGACCGCGCCGGGCGGCTGTTTTCATTAACGACGCGCAGGAGCCGAGGGCCGGGCCTTTACTACCGGCGCCGCGCGGGCCGCTATTTTTAGAGCAAGTAGTCCCAGCAGGAAACGCCCCGCTACAAGAGGGTGGGCGCGGGAGACCCCACCGAGACCGTCTCCCACCGTCCCTCCCCCCTTCCCCCATCCACTGAGCGTGCGCCATAACTATCTAACTGCTATTCTCATTGTTGGCGCAAATATGTGGCCATTTGTGGCAAATGACGAGCTAAGACGCCTTCTCCTCCGTCTCATTATGCCTCAGCTTTAGCTACGGCATTTTGGCACCACTCTGCCTGTCGTAAACTTGCGAGTGAGGAGGGGCCGCTAGTTCTACGGAAACGCTAACAAAAAGGCTGGTACTTGCCACTAGTTTGTGGCGTTTTGGTACAGATTTATTTTTACTTTCGTAGATGACTTCAACTTCTTAAGCTTAAGTAAATTTGCTGGCATCATGCTGCCTTGCGAAGTATGGAAGTGATCGAGGCCTAGATCTAATATGCGTCAGAGATGGACCATCGCTGGTACACGCATTTGATAGTTATAAGCAGATGATGAAAATTTGTTGATTACGACGCACAGCAGAAAGGTATTAAGTAACGTGATTATGGATAAATGTGTCTATTCATCTCTCTACATATCTCTATCTCTAAATGGAAAAGAAACAAAAGAGAAAGCATACGTTTCTTTTATGCATACACGTTCTAACCTCCTTCACCTTCTGTGTCTGTCCATCTCCACATTCTTCCCCCTCTCTGTCCATCACCTCCACTCTCTCTGTTACATTCACGTCCCCATATCGCCCCATCTCCTACTGTTCCTCTCTCTCTCCATCTCTCTCTTTACATCACTTCTTTCCCCCTTTCTCTGACCACCTTGCCGGCCGCTGTGGCCGAGCGGTTCTAGGCGCTTCAGTCCTGAACCGCGCTGCTGCTACGGTCGCAGGTTCGGATCCTGCCTCGGGCATGGATGTGTATGACGTCCTTAGGTTAGTTCGGTTTAAGTAGTTCTAAGTTCTAGGGGACTGATGACCTCAGATGTTAAGTCCCATAGTGCTCAGAGCCATTTGAACCATCTGACCACCTTCTCCTCCCTCCTCTCTATTCATCTCTTCCTGTCCCGTCTCTCTGCCCTTCATTATTATATATATTTATATACATGTACTTACAGATAATATATATTAAAAAGGTGAATCCTACGTCCGTGGGAACGTTTCATTACAGTACTGTGTAAAATTTTAAATTAAACGGTCAAGAATTTTTTTGGTAATAACGTTTATCCTTTATATTTTGCGTATATATTTATATATTACGTATATTATAAATAGGTACATAAAAACGCGCGCATATTCTAATGTATCGTTGTGTCAAAACTGCAAAGAAACTGGTGAAGAACTTTCGGGGATTTAACATTTTGAACAAACGAACAAGAGGTTTTCGCTAACTAAGCACACATACCGACCCTCCAATAGGTATATAAAACCAAGCTCGTATTCGAATAGAGGGTTACATAAAACTCTAAAGTGGAGCGGTGAAGAAGTTTCCGAGATATTTGATTATTTTGAACAAACGGACGTTTACATTTTTATGTACATAGATTGTAAGACAAAACGGAGGCACCTGTTAAATCTACCCTGCCAGATTACAGGCAATGGCTAGGTTCACAGCACTTCTACTCTCGAACGTGGTACGAGGGAAGTGTCGACGAAGTTTCATCATGACAGTAGCTCGCCCACACTTCAGCGGTGGGAATCTTCGCCAGCATTTTTATCGTTCTCGTTCGGATACAATACTTATTTACGGCTATGGTGGAGCTGAGGATCTTAATTATTTACTCCTTAGATGGCCACTACGTTAGCAGACCATTGCGCGCCTATCGGTCGAGAATGAAAAATGGACTTACCCCTTGCTGCAAGTGTCACAGACTTCTTGAAACGAATGAAATGGTTGTATGTGGGAAGCTGCATACATTTCAGATAGTAAGACACATACATCGGTAGTGGTGTCTTTCACAATTTAACGTCAAACTGATTGTTATTCGACCGTAACTGTTTGGTAAATATTATAAACTGGTTTCTCAAGTTTCGCCCCCTTATTTTTTAGCTTTCTTAAATTATTTAATATAGCAACATATTCTGAGGTACGACCTCATCGTCAGGAAAATGCGGCAATAAATAAACATTTAACATGAATGCATCTAAGTTTTATTTTGTGCCTTCAATGTAGCAAATTCATATCCATACGGAATATTTTACAAATGTTTTCATCTACAATATTTAAAACAAGGATTTATGTTACTCTCTGCGTGTATTTCTTATCCCTCTCTTTTCTAAAAGGGAGACAACGCCAGAGATGTTAGTTGACGTACTTAAGAAGAAAGAAACGGAGGTTCTTTAGAGTTCCGCCATTAAACAATATCCGCCATTACCTGTGGCGCAATTACTACAATTTTTTGAGACGTAACTATCTGAAGTAATCTTATGAAGAAGTGTATCAAAAGCACTGACTTAAAGAATCATAAAACTGTTATACTCGAACCAGAATGAATAGTAAGAGATAAATGAAACTCAAGAATTAAAGTCTTCTGTGTTTTAATAACTGTAAGAGATTTCTACATTTCCAGAACTTAGTTCATAGAGGTCAAAAGTAAGAGAAATGTTTTTTTTAACATTTCCTCTCCCCTGAAATGGGAGATTCGCTCAATTAATAAAAACTTTACATGGGACTCGTGGAAAAAGAAAAAAAATCCAACTGACAATTAAACCATGTACTAAATGAGGAAGGGGGATGTTATAATACACGTAGATGTTAACTATGTAGTTTCTTCTGTCTTGGAATGTGCCTACAGAGAAAGAGAAGTGTAACCCCTTGGAAAGAGCTTTTATTTCGTTTGTTGATAACTTGCTAACGCGAAAAACCTCATTCTGTAGCCTACATCTGGAGTGACGTATTCACTATTATCCACTGTTGTGGCTATCTGGATTTCGTTGCCCACAGTTTACAAACTTGTGAAGAAACAACACTCTTTCTTTTCAATATTATTATTATTATTATTATTATTATTATTATTATTCTTACAGTCAAGCCGTACTGAGCGGCCTCGCGGTTAGAGACGCCATGTCAGGGATTACGCGGCCCCTCCCGCCGGCGGTTCGAGTCATCCCTCGGGCATGGGTGTGTGTGTTGTTCTTACCATAAGTTAGTTTAAGTAGTGTGTAAGTAGTGTGTAAGTCTAGGAACTGATGACCTCAGCAGTTTGGTCCCTAAGGAATTCACACACACGATATTACAGTCAACTCCACTGTGCATTGTGGTCTCTCACGAAGTCTAATTACTACTGAGGTCGCTGACATGGAGTACCCGGCAGTAGGTGGCAGCACAATGCACCTAATATGAAAAACGTATATTTTTGGGGGTGTTTGGATACTTTTGATTACATAGTGTATTTTACCTTAATTACACGACAAATAAACTGAAGTAATGCTTAGTATATAGTACTGACAAATATTTTCATAGAAGTCATGAAAAGGAAAATAAAAAATGTTTGGACTGCAAATAAATTTCCAGGAATGGATTATAACGCGTACACGATAACTTTTTCTACAAAATTAGCTACTTCCATTATTTCACAGTTTATGATTTACACGTGCTGGGGTGACATTCATCGCAAAAAGAAGGGGAAGCAGTAATCACCTCGGAACCCGCACACGTTATAAACGCTGCATCTATATCTCTACGCTTTCATACAATCCCTTTTCGGTAAATTATTTGCACAGTCCTCGTGGACGCTATAAGAAAAATTCTTTCTTTAAAATTTATTTGCAATCCTAGATTTTCATTTCCCTTTCCTTTCCATGCGTTTTATAAAAATAAAAGCGATATCTCATGTCGGTTTATCGGCGGGGTAACGTAAAAGTTGAAAATTTAAAAAAAAGATGTTGCCATGTGGGGAGCTGACCCCATCACTCTTAAGATTACCGCTCTGCACTCTTCCTGGTGCGTCAACAGCCGGCTTGATCCTACGCTACCATAAACGGTTCATCACTCGCTCGACCCGCGCCAAATTTCTGCCATTTTCATTTCTCGCCGAGCCCTCCACATGCAATAAATTTGGAGCCTTTTACGACTTAAGGTTTTAATTTAAATAGATATTGCAATTTTATTAATCGTGAGCTCCTGAACAAGAAGTAATATTCAACGATACGCAAGCGTGTAGCGAGGGATGACTGCAATTGGCTCTGAGCACTATGGGACTCAACTGCTGTGGTCATAAGTCCCCTAGAACTTAGAACTACTTAAACCTAACTAACCTAAGGACATCACACACATCCATGCCCGAGGCAGGATTCGAACCTGCGACCGTAGCAGTCGCACGGTTCCGGACTGCGCGCCTAGAACCGCGAGACCACCGCGGCCGGCTGGATGACTGCAATTCGTCTGAAAGTCACACATAAGTTGATGGGAGGATAACGCACTCGCTCTTCAATTAGTTTTCGTATGATGAAAGATCTCAAGGGAAACAAAGCGACTTGCTTGCAGCTTAAGATCTATTTTCGCATTATATAGCATGCGTCAGTACAAACTGAACAATGCACAACAAAGAAAAAAAAAAAACTATGCGGCGCACAAAGGGTATATAATGCGTACTACTCCCTGATGCAGTAAAGTAAAAATGATAGCAATTTCCGTGGCTCTCTGTTTCGGAATACAGCTTCTGTACCCTGCTGCTGCCAGTGAATTTCATCAACGAGAAAAAAAGGAGCGACCACGAGGAAAAAGGGAGAAGTAAGAGCAGCCGCCGCACTGCCAAAGGTATGGCGGGCAGTGCGCTCCAAAACAAAGAGCCGCACCCATTAATCTATGTGCAACCGCACAAGATTTATGTAACGCGCCACGGCCGGCCGCAGCCTTCCGTTGTAAACTGCCGGCAATAAACAGAGGGGGATTTCGCCACGCCTGTTTTTTCGTATTTTCGGCGTTCTTCCCACCAGTTCCTAGCTTTTTTAGTATTTTTTCGGCGGGACGCATTCCGCTGTGCGCGGCCACGGCCACAGTTAACTATCGAGGAGCGGTGCGTTGGCCAACCGGGTTAGTCACGGCGGCGCCCACATTCGGCGCTGGCGTCGTGTTTGCGCGTCCAATCACAGTGTCCGCAGACCGCCGGCCGCCGGCCTTAACCAGGTTTGCCTGGCGCGGCTGAGGCGGGCCCTCAAAAGCAGTGCTACGCGACTACGGCGGCTGTCCTTTGGCGCTCTGCAAAGTGCGAGGTTCGCTGATACACTTTAGTGGCCGACCGAAACATGCTTACTCGTTTTCCACCGCGGGTAACTTGTGTACAAAGGACTACGTATCATATGTTGTGACTGGCTAAATAACTCCCTGAATTAGCGAAAATAAACAACAAATGCAGAATCCTGTTAAATTTAAGAGGTAGCTCTCCTGTGTTAAGTTTAATGTTTAAAACTCCCAAAAGCTCGGGCTGACTGAAAACCCGTGTACGACAAATTACTTTTCTCACTCATGTAACTTTTTTCAACAATACCGTGGTTGCCTTTGACTGTAAAAACTGTTTCGGTGGCGTGGTTATCATCAAGTATAATACTCCGAAATCTAAAAACAGTATGTACATACGATATTGTCTCAGCTCGTGGTCTCGCGGCAGCGTTCTCGCTTTCCGAGCACAGGGTCCGGGTTCGATTCCCGGCGGGGTCAGGGATTTTCACCTGACCCGAGATGACTGGGTGTTGTAGGGTCGTTTTCATCATCATCATTCATCCGCATTACGGTCGGAGCAAGACAACGGCAAACCACCTCCATTAGGACCTTGCCTAGTACGTCGGTGCGGGTCTCCCGCATCGTTCCCCTACGCTCTCTCAAGAAGCATGGGACTTCATTTACATTCCATATACGAAATTACACTTACATAATGCGATGCATAAGGCAGTTGTACAGGGTGAGGCAAACAGAGTTGCCCCAGAGAACAGAGTTCCAGGGTACAAAGAAACACAGCAAGGCAAAGGAAATACGGAACTAACCTGGCTATAACAGATGTTGAAAGTGACCACCATTCTTCTCTTGGCACTGGCCAGTTGTTCGATACACATTAGGCTTGAGGTCTCCCCACACAAAATAAACGCACACTGACAGATCAGATGGCTGAGGTGGCGAGCTAGAGCCGCCATCAGTCTGACTTCTGTAAACAACTCAGTCAGGCGTGAAAATTATGTAAATGTGCTCCAAGGTTCGCACGGCTGTATGGGTAGTTGCTTCATCCTTATGGAAATATACTGAAGAGCCAAAGAAACTGGTACACCTGCCCAATGTCGTGTACGGCCCCGCGAGCACGCAGAAGTGCCGCAACACGACGTGGCATGGACTCGACTAATGTCTGTAGAAGTGCTGGAGGGAATTGACACCATGCAGAACTATCCATAAATCCTTAAGAGTAAGACAGCACGTTGCAAGGCATCCCGGATACGCTCAATAACGCTCATATCTGGATAGTTTTGTGGCCAGCGGAAGTGTTTAAACTCAGAAGAGTTTTCCTGGAGTCACTCTGTAACTATTCTGGACGTGGGGTGTCGCATAGTCCTGCTGGAATTGCCCAAGTCCATCGGAATGCACAATGGACACGAATGGATGCAGGTGATCAGGCAGGATGCTTACGTACGTGTCACCTGTCAGAGTCGTATGTAGACATATCAGGGATCCCATATCACTCCAACTGCACACGCCCCACATCATTACAGAGCCTCCACCAGCTTGAACAGTCCCCTGCTGATTTGCAGGGTCCATGGATTCACGAGCTTGTCTCCATAGCCGTACACGTCCATCCGATCGATACAATTTGAAACAAGACTCGCCTGACCAGGCAACATTTTCCCAGTCATCAAGAGCCCAATGTCTGTTTTGACGGGCCCAGGAGAGTCATGAGGCTTTGTGTCCTGCAGTCATCGAGGCTACACGAGTGGGCCCTCGGCTCCGAAAGCCCATATCGATGATGTTTTGTTGAATCGTTCGCACGCCGACGTTTGTTGATCGCCCACCATGGAAGTAGTTTGCAGAAGGGTGGCACTTCCGTCACGTTGAATGATTCTCTTCAGTCGTCGTTGGTCCCGGTCTTGCAAAACCTTTTTCCGGCCGCAGCGATGTCGGAGATCTGATGTTTAACCGAATTCTTGGTGTTTACGGAGCACTCTAAAATGGTCGTAGGGGAAAATCCCCACTTTATCGGTATCTCGGAGATGCTGTGCCCCATAACTCGTGCGCCGACTATAAAACCACGTTCAGACTCATTTAAATCTTGATAACTTGCCATTATAGCAGCAGTAATCGACCTAACAATTGCGCCAGAGACTTGTTGTTTTATATAGGTGTTGCCGACCGCAGCGCCGTATTCTGCTTGTTTACATATCTCTGTATTTGAATACGCATGCCTATACCAGTTTCTTTGGCGCTTCAATGTATATCACTACATCTCAAACGCTTCGATTCTGTTCCATTCCGGTTTTTCCATGGGTTTCACGTCCATCCAGTGCAGGGCTCCAGACGTAGGCATACATTCTCTTCCTCAAACTAAACTCTATATTTGATACTGGTAGATTTCGTTTATAGAGGAATGCCGTTTTCGCCTGTTATGCTGACTATGGTAAGTATAATCGGTTCGCTGCAGCGTTTTGAATAATTCAGTATTTGTTTCAATATAAGTTAAGGAAAAGTGAATTACAGTATTAATCTTAATTAAATAGCAGGAAGATGCGAAGAGGCGTCACAATATATCTATCAGATTGGCTATTAACAACAGTCGGTTACCAACATATAAGCAAATTCTATTCCCTGGAAAGTCAGACTGAAGGAGCTGCTTAAGACTGTTATGCGCACTGAACACTGCAGCTCAGCCGGCCGCTGTGGCCGAGCGGTTCTACGCGCTTCCGTCCGGAACCGCGCTGTTGCTCCGGTCGCAGGTTCGAATACTACCTTGGGCATGGATGTGTGTGATGTCCTTAGGTTAGTTAGGTTTAAGTAGTTCTAAGTCTAGGGGATTGATGACCTCAGATGTTAAATCCCATAATGCTTAGAGCCATTTTGAACTGCCGCTCAAGACGATTAATAACGAAGACCACGATTAGTTCGTACAACGAAAATGTTGACTGCTTCAGGAAGAAGTCACTGACAAGGCTGAATCGTGAAATAATGTAGTTAGCAAACTTTACCGTCGGACATGGGGTCTGGGTGATATACAGGGTGTTTCACGTGCGAATCGAATGATGTCTCTAGCGTTGTACAGTAGTAAGCAGCGATGTAGCCGCAATCACCGCGTTAAGCGGATAGAGTGACAGGACACGTTTCAGGTTTAATCCAGTTAAAGTAGTTCACATTTGCAAATTTGTCAGCACAGCGCTTCAGTGAGCTCACTAAATTACAGAAGTTACCACTCAATGCCGTCATACACTATCCGATCAAAAGAATCCGGACACCTTACGCATCGTGCAAATGACCAGTAGATGTCACGAGAAGTGTAATCTCCGGTATAAAAGGAGTCGAGAGGTTCTGTGTTCCCAGTAGAGAAGCAGGAGCAGCAGAGAACGGGCCGTCCAGGAGAGCTCAGTGATTTCGAATGTGGGCTAGTTACTGGAGGTTACCTGAATAATAAATTCATCGGAAACATTTCAGTTTCTCTAAAGCTGAACAAGTGGACTCGTGAAGCGGAAACGCGAAGGAGCAGCTACAGCTAAGGCGAGTCCAGGTGTACCTGGTATGGTGTCGGACAGAGATCGTCGAACGTTGAGGAGGATTTTGTAAGAAATCGCATGAAATTAACAGAGGCCATCACTAGTGAGTTCCAAAATGCTAGCGGCGCTCCAGCTGCCGCAGCGACGGAGCGCATGGAGTTTGAAACGGCGGCTTACGACAGCCGAGCAGCTTCTCCTAACACAAAAATTTCTGTAGTCAGTGCTAAGCTTGAGGTGCTGTCAAGAGCGACAGTGGTGAATGAGAGCGAGTGATCTGGAGTCATGAATCACGCTATACTCTCTGGCAATCCGAACAGAATATTTTAGGTTTGGTGGTTCCTGGAGTAAGTTATCCACCATCATAGTTAAAGCAATTACAGCACTCGGTCACCAAATATAAGTATTTTGACCAGATTTAGACACTTCTATGAGTGCCTTCATCAGAAATTAAATAGAAGGTACTCATAAAAGTGTCGAAACCTGGTAAGAAGACTTAAATTTTGTGATCGAGGGCTGCAATTGCTTTAGCTTTAATTTGTAAACGGTGGCTGACTACGCAGTAATGTTTAGAACTTTATTATCCACCATCAGTTGCAATGACAACAGTGAAATAGAGAGTAGGCGGTGTTACGGTATGAGGGTATTTTTCGTGATTAGGGTGTGCTCGTCTTATTGAGCTTTAACAAAACGTTAAATGTGTAAGGATATGAACACATTTTCCAGCACTGTGTACAGTAGAGGAACAGTTCCCATTCGATCACTGTTTGTATCAGCATGCACCCTGTGGTGAAGCAGCATCTGTGCGGCAGTGGTTTGCGGAAAGTGACATTCCTGAAATGTATTGGCCTGCCCGTAGTCCAGACCTAAATCCAATCGAACAACTATGGGATAAGTTAGAACGTCGACTTCATTCCAGACTATGGCGTTCAACGCCACTACTTCACTGGTTTCGAATATTGAGGAAGAATGGCCTGCCATTTCTCCACAGACAATCCGTCACACTGAAAGTGTCCCCAACAGTATTCACTATGTGCTCTCAAGTCTCCAGACACCCCCAAAAACACACATTTTTCATATTAGGTGCATTGTGCTGCCACCTACTGCCAGGTACTCCATATCAGCGACCTCACTACTCATTTGACATTTCGAGAGAGCAGAATGGGGAGCTCCGCGGAACTCAACGACTTCGAACGTGGTCAGGTCATAATGTGTCACTTGCGTCATACGTCTGTACGCAAGATTTCCACACTCATAAACAACCCTAGGTCCACTGTTTCCGATGTGATTTTCAAGTGGAAACGTCAAGGGGCACGTACAGCACGAAAGCGTACAGGCCGACCTCATCTGTTGACTGACAGAGACCGCCGACATTTGAGGAAGGTGTAATAGGCAGACATCTATCCAGACCATCACACAGAAATTCCAGACTGAATCAGGATCCAGTGCAAGTACTATTACAGCTAGACGGGAGTTGAGAAAACTTGGATTTCATGGTCGAGCGGCTGCTTATAAGCCACACATCACGCCGGCAAATGCCAAACGACGCCTCGCTTGGTGAAAGGACCGTAAACATTGGACAATTGAACTGAGGAAAAACATTGCATGGAGTGACGAATCATGGTACACAACGTGGCGATCCGATGGCGGGGTGTGGGTATGGCGATGACCGGTGAACGTCATCTGCCAGCGTGTGTAGTGCCAACAGTAAAATTCGGAGGCGGCAGTGTTAGGGTGTGGTCGTGTTTTTCATGGAGGGTGTTGCACCCCTTGTTGTTTTGCGTGGCACTATCACAGCACAGGCCTACATTGATGTTTTAAGCACCTTCTTGCCCCCCACTGTTGAAGAGCAATTCGGGGAAGGCGATTGCATCTTTCAACACGATCGAGCATCTGTTCATAATGCACGGCCTGTGGCGGAGTGGTTACACGACAATAACATCCCTGTAATGTACTGGCCTGCCCAGAGTCCTGACCTGAATCCTATAGAACACCTTTGGGATGTTTTACAACACCGACTTAGAACCAGGCATCACCGACCGACATCAATACCTCTCCTCAGTGCAGCACTCCGTGAAGCATGGGCTGCCATTCCCCAAGAAACCTTCCAGCACCGGACTGAACGTATGCCTGCGAGAGTGGAAGCTGTCATCAAGGCTAAGGGTGGGCCAACACTATACTAAATTGCAGCATTGCCGATGGAGGGCGCCACGAACTTTTAAGTCATTATCAGCCACGTGTCCTGATACTTTTGATCACATAGTGTATAATAGCCTTCTTATAACACTAAACAATTCTGCAGACGATAAATCAAACTAAAATATTTCTAAAAATTCCGAAAAGAAATCCGTGTAAACGTGGCTCTGTGTCCCCTACATAGTCTCCGAATCTGAGCCACTGGATACAGCAGCATCTAACACAGGATGTGAGAAACAGACCGGCGTCTCATGCGGTGGCTGCACCCTAGTTACGGCAGAATTGCTTCCCACGCAACAGAGTACTTGCGCCGAACGTGCAATTGCAACACCCGGTATAATGATTCCGGGTACGTATCTTTATCCACATGAGGTTTCATTCTGTTGCAGAGTGAACATAGAAATCGGGAGGAAATTACTGGAGAAAGTAGTGCGCAAGACCCGTGTATGAAGAACACCTCGACGTTGCTTGGTACGTGCAGTTAAGAACTTTTAACTGTCGACTCTCGCTCGTGTGAATAACAAGAGCCGCACGATTCACACTAATGATAAATTCACGTAACACGTCATTAGAAAGTAACAAAAGAAACGCTATGCTGTCAAGCGTTCATCCCCAAAAGCTATCCTGACGGCTACCGTTTCCTGTTGAAAGAATCTCAGGACAGAATACATCCGTGTCCCAGTCCTTCATAATTAAAACATGTGAATGAAAGGAAGGATCTGAGAAATGTATTGAAATAAAGCTAACTGAGGACACTTAATTTTTCACGAGGAGTGCAAATAACTCAAGATAATGAGCTGCACATTACGCCGCTTTAATGGCCACCGCTAGTTATAGACCGGAAGATATTCACGTCTTAATGACGCCTAAGAGGGCCGCAGTACAGCGGCAGTGCAAACTCATTAATTTTTAGTCAATGTAAATGAATGATACTCCCTCCACACCGCAAGTCTGTTGGCGCTGTGTCAATTCAGAAGAGCGGCGATGCTGTCTCCGGAGAGGTCTTCCTCCTTCCTGAGCAACACACGCTCCCGACAATGGCGTCGCTCGCTTTCGTTTCTCTTTGTCCTCCCCTTCACCCAGCAGTTGGGCACAAAATCTCGAATTAGCAGTTCAAATAGAATATTGTCTCTGAAGTCTGACAATACTGGTACTATCATAATGTTTGGCGAGTAATAAAACCCAAGCCCTACGAAACTACATCTTGAAATACACGGAAGAGCGTGACTAGAGAGGCTATTCGATGAATTCTGGGAATATTCGTCCAAAAATCTGAACTCGAGACGACTTACACCACAGCGACCTTTAAACCTGGAAACCAGCAAATGATCATCAAGTTGTAGTCTCATAACATTATTAATCATTCGTTTCTAACTTTTGGAATACAATAACTCTATCATAAAAAATATTCTGGATATTCTTTCGCGTTATCTTATCAAATGTTTAAAATGCGAAATACTAAAATCGATCCAGTAGTCAGTCTCAGCGCGTAACTTTTACGTGCTAAGCACGTTTCTGAAACAAGTGAAAGTCTTGTGAATAAGCTGTGGTTTTGGTGTGTTACATACAGACAAGAGATGATAATAATCTACAAAAATTTAAAAGGTTTGTATTTGCTGGTCAGACGTGTGGTAAAATACGTGTGCTCACCACAAGAAGGTGTATAACCTCAGGAAGAACCCTCTAAGGAATTTCCGTTCTTTCGGTATCGAGCACAGAATTACGAAGTCATATGTGGTAGCGAATGGATTACTTGAAGGTTCCAGTACTGATCAATTTGTACATTTATTCAAGGACATAAACATTAGATTTATAAAAGAACTGTAACAGAGTTTATACATGTCATGTGAAGAAGGGAACACCAGCTTAATGTGAAATTATTGGTTGGATATAAAAAATAATAAAACAATTTTAACTTGTTCCCTGACCTACAAAAGAATTTGGAAACACCACCCAGAAATGATAACTTGTGATAACATCATAAAAACTTCAACACGTTATTTTTAAAAGAACACACCGCCATTTGACAAATTTGTTGTTTAGTTAATTACGACCCAGGCTTCGGACTTTACGATAGTTTTAAGTCATTAAGTTTGTATCATTAACATATAATGTAGGACATCAAGCTCAAAATTGGACATCAATTAAGAAAAATATTCACTCCCCATAAAAATGCCAGATGTAAAATCATCATCTTGTAAAAAGTTCATTAAATAATAGCTGGAGCACGTCATATTTAATAAAACCGGGTTTACTTTGGGTTCTACAAAATTATCTTGTAGTAAGATCAGTAAATAATAGTGAGAGCACATGACATTTAATAAAAACAGGTTTACTTTGGGTTTTTACAAGATGATGATTTTACATCTTGCATTTCGTGGGGAGCGAATATTTTTCTTAATTTATGGCCAGTTTTGCGCTTGATGTCCTGCAATATATGTTAACGACATAAATTCAATCATCTGAAAATGGCATAAAAGGCTGAAACCTGAGTTGTAATTAAATAAACAACAATGCGTTCAAATGGTGGTGTTTCCGTTTAAAAATTATTGTATGACTGTAGCTCAGCAACACCAGAAACTTTTTTAATAAAAGTTTCGTAACCCAACCATCCATAATGCAGCCAATTCATGAAGTCTTTCTTCAGATTGTCTTTAGTCCATGAACCCACTATAACAAATTCTGAAGAATAATTAGTCGCAAGCTTCCTTGTTGCCATAATTAATCATCAAGTCATCACAGACGCCTCAGCCAAACTGCAGGGCAGCATTTGGGCTAAACAGGTTGAGGATGGACCATGTCAAACGCAATGCCCTGATGTCTAGGTGATACTCTGCTACTCCACCATTTGGAAGTTTGAAGCTCTTGCCCAGACCCGAAGACTTTTCCACTCAATACTAAAGTGAAAATATTCTGGCTAAATTGTTGGATACAGCTCTGTAATCCAAATCTCCATGTTGTACTTTTGTTTTTTGTACAGCAGTTTTTTATCTCTTAGCTTCTATTCACTAGCTCGGACAATAAACCACTGTTCCCAGATTAAACGAACGCTTACAAAACTAGAAAATCTTGTCACTGCCCAAAGACCTGGAGGTATCTGTTGCCCTCAAGCACAAACGAAGAAAAATTATAATACGAGAGATAATATTTTATCGCAGTTGCTCTCTTTCTTTAATTTTCATTTGCGTACAATATTGGGTGTGAAGCCAATTAAACTTTTTTGCGCTACTAGAACACATAGAAGTAAACAAAATGGCAAGGAGACATCAAACTACATAGGAGGTTTCCCATATCAACCGACTTCACATTTCAAAGCGTGGACACCAAGTTATTTGTAAATGAGTGAACTTTATTGCCTATATCGGAAATGTTTTCACGCAAATAATCATTTTCAGCCAGTGCAATGGCCATTTTTGTATCTGTAAAGGTTTAAAACGAAAGATAGGTCAATACATCTTATCTAAACCAAAAATGTTGTAATACAGTTATGGAAAGTATATAACTATACTGTAATATCAATGCGGTTAAGTAACTAACAGCACGTTTGTTGCAACACGTAAAAAATATAAAAATTTACAGAACAGATCCGAAGTCGTCACTGACGTTACACCACTGAGCTATACGCTCATTACCTACCCATAATCGCAAAATATTGACATATATAGAGTATTGAGCACACTCATAGAGAACAAAAAAAAAGAAAAAGAAAAGAAAACTGGTGCAGGATGCCATGTATACGATCACCTTACATTTACTGAGATAATAAACATAAGCAATACAAGACGCCATCCTGCGTGACATAGGAACTCAGTTGAAGTTGTCCCGCTGACGGAAACGAGCAAACTAACTGCTGCAGACCATTTAGACCTTAAGTAGTAGTTACTGTCAACTAGTGGCAGTACAGTACGATACATCTGACATGTGAAGTTACATCACTGCATATTTCGGTATAAATTAAATTAAATACACCAGTTGCCTAAAATCTATTAGTAGCCGTTAGACTATATGTCATACATAACAATATACAATAGAGAACATAATCGAACTTGTTATGTACTTTTGAATACTTGAACCCTTGTCCCTTGATTTGCGGTTCTTGATGTGCTTTATTACGCTTTTTGCTGAGGTGAAATGGTTTTTCTGATATTTCGAACTTCTTAAGTACAGCTTGTATTACTTTGTAAAATATCTGCCCGTCTTCGTTAGATGCATTTGTCTGAAGTCTCCCTATTTCAACTGGTATATTCTTGCTCCTTATTTTTCCAAACTTTTTTAATGTACCAGAATCGCCCCTCTAGCAAACAGGTAAGCAGAACTCCCATACTTACCACGAGTTTTCCACAACATCCTTCTTTTTTCGAGTAACAATACCTTTAAATAAATAAACAATATTATTTACAGCATTCAGGACCGAACGCAGGGAAAGATGAGGAGATCGTACGGCACAAACGGCACGTTTTAAAGAGACAATGCCAGAATTTACTGTCCCTCTTGGACTGTTTAATTTCGAGTATGAATATTCTCTTTGTAAAAATCTGGCATGGGATCTCTTGGATGACATCCAGGTGGAGCAGTGGACGGAGAGAGCGTAAAAGACAGCCACGGCACGGAACACCCAGCCTCCACCCCTCTTCCCCTCTAACTTCTCTCTCTCTATCTCTAATCTCGGTGGTGTGCAACTCAGGCAGGCCACGTTCGATATCAGCCAGGAGCCACAGACAAACGTGGAACTGCCCAGTGTTTGAACTACATCCTGTGTGCCTCTGACCACGGCTGTCCTGTGCATTCAGCGCCAGCGTGTATTTTAGGATACCCGCCGAACGACCTGTTTCGACGCTTGCTTGCCTGGGACCTGGCAGTGTCGTAATGAACGTACCGCGACCTGGAAATCTCAAATTTAATGACCTTTGAGCAAATACGCAGTAATGCAGTGTCAAGACTGTAGGTGGAAATTTTATAGGATACGGTATGAATTACGCGTATCTAGGTGAACGTTATTAACGGAACGGACAAACGTGTGTAAATATAGTGCAGATATTCTCGTTACGGGTATAAAGCAATTCCTTTTCCCAGTTTCATGCTTGCTTGCTAAATGTCTGCCAACGCCAAACACGATTTTAATGTAGTAGTTATTTTATGTATCAGGCATGTTTCATTGGAGTTGTATTACATTCTGTGGGTGTTCCATGTTTACTGACATTTCAGTGAGAGGCGTAAATGAAGCATTATGGGGTGCCTGTCCTCAGGTTTTGTGATATTACAGTATGTCACCTGGAAAAGTTAACTGACGACTGTCTTGAATAAAATAACGAAAGTATTTTAAAAAATCAGTGACTGAAAAACGCTCTAAAAATTATTTTATCAAATAAAGTGATCAAATGCTATTCACAGATAACCTGCTGTAACATCTTTGAATCTAATGACAGCCTATACGTAGAGGGAGTAACTAGCAATGAAAGATCAGTTCACAGCGAACTTGTTACACAACTGTGTTGAAACGTGTTTGAAACACAAAACTAAACGCATTAAACGGCAGATTTTATCAAAATACTTTCAAAATATATAAATTACATTAGAAACCAAGTGCTGGGTAGATCTACGAAAGAAAGAAAGGAAAATCAAACTCCGTCATCGAGCTTCATGAATATAAATAGCGTTTTACGTTTTACAGAGAGTACTGCAGAAGCCCAACGTGATTCTTCGTGCCCCTATGCAGTTTAGCGGTAATCGCATCTGACTACCACTCAGCAGCACCAGAGTTCGATTCTCGATACTGCCAAGGATTTTTCCTTTCTAAGAGGGCTATAACGAGGACAGTCAACCACATGAGAATAACTCAGGAGGTGACTAAACGTACCGAGCTGAAACAAAGCCTCTGGATCAACCTTCTGTATTCCCAATGAATTTTTCCTTTTCCAATGAATTTCCTTGGCTGCAGGACTATCATGGGTTATACTCTACCTCTTGAGAACAACTCAAGAGGTAACAAGCTGTTAACTTAAAACTGTGTGCCTGACTGTGATTCGAACCTACGGCTTGTCCTCGTCTGAATTCTAAGAGGTACTTGAAAAGATCCAGGGGCTCCAGTTTCGAATACCGACATTAATGACTGGGTTAGCGATCTCTTATCTGTATGACCCTCCACTCCTGCAGTCCTGTGGATGATGATAATGATGTTGGTTCGTGGGACGATCAACATCGTGGTCATCAGCACTCATACAACTTCCCAATCTTTCCATTTCCAATCTCACCACTTCCCGAAACAAAGGTGAGACGATATTACAAGCACCCAGTCCCCGGGAATTGAACCCGGGACTCCGTGATCCACAGTATCTCGTTGTATTTGGTCATAAAGGACTTCACATGACATCCGTTGCTGTTCGTTGTTGATCCCTTCAATCAGTGTTTTTATTATTATTATTATTATTATTATTATTATATACAGAGACCAGCCAGCGCTCTGACCGAACACGCTGAGCTACCGTGCCGGCGTCCACTAGACCACGAGCTGCGGACCCAGTGGATGAGTTAGATGAATATGGATATGCAGGAGCAGACTCTGTCGCCTCCTAGATCTTACGAAAGAGTTCGGGATTGTATGTCAAACCCATTCTCCAAAAGAACTAGTATCTTCTGATTTCGTGGCTGCCAATCTCGGAGGTCAATGATCCGAGGGAGGATATACGGATAGAGATTTTTCTATCGGAGTTGACGTCGTCAGAGACTTCTTTCAGTGTCCGTTCTGACACGTGCTAGAAGCCATTATCGAGCAAACATAAATGGAGTCAGCAATCGGTTCCACTTTCTGTAGATATGATTACGTACCATTTGAGAGCAGGTGTTCCCCTACAGGTTTTCGACTTCGTCTTAGCAAAAGACTTACGCCAAAAAGAAGACAGTAACGGGGGTAAATTACGATTCAATCGTTTGCTAAATACTGCGTGCATTGCGGTAAAACAAGCTATTGTTCAAAGGTCGACAATCCGCAATTTTCTCGAATTGAAGGCTTGTGGAGTGTTGTACTATCTCCTTTGTATCGTTCATACAACGGAAATGAACTTCATAAAGACGGTCGTATCAAGGTACACTGAATAACTGATCCTCTTGACTGTTATAAGCACATTCAAAATAGCTCCAGTACATGCTTGCGAGCAAGGCTTTCGGGAAGCTCTAGCTGGTGGTAATACATGGCAAATACACTACTGGCCATTAAAATTGCTACACCAAGAAGAAATGTAGATGATAAACGGGTATTCATTGGACAAATATATTATACTAGAACTGAAATGTGATTACCTTTTCACGCAATTCGGGTGCATAGATCCTGAGAAATCAATACCCAGAATAACCACCTCTGGCCGTAATAACGGCCTTGATACGCCTGGGCATTGAGTCAAACAGAGCTTGGATGGCGTGTACAGGTACAGCTGCCCATGCAGCTTCAACACGATACCACAGTTCATCAAGAGTAGTGACTGGCGTATTGTGACGAGCCAGTTGCTCGGCCACCATTGACCAGACGTTTTCAATTGGTGAGAGATCTGGAGGATGTGCTGGCCAGGACAGCAGTCGAACATTTTCTGTATCCAGAAAGGCCCGTACAGGACCTGTAACAAGTGGTCGTGCATTATCCTGCTGACATGTAGGGTTTCGCAGGGATCGAATGAAGGGTAGAGCCACGGGTCGTAACATATCTGAAATGTAACGTTCACTGTTCAAAGTGCCGTCAATGCGAACAAGACGTGACCGAGACGTGAAACCAATCGCACCCCATACCATCACGCTGGCTGATACGCCAGTATGTCGATGACGAATACACGCTTCCAATGTGCGTTCACCGCGATGTCGCCAAACACGGATGCGACCATCATGATGCTGTAAACAGAACCTGGATTCATCGAAAAAATGTCGTTTTGCCATTCGTGCACCCAGGTTCGTCGTTGAGTACACCATCGCAGGCGCTCCTGTCTGTGATGCAGCTTCAAGGGTAACCGCAGCCATGGTCTCCGACCTGATAGTCCATGCTGCTGCAAACGTCGTCGAACTGTTCGTGCAGACGGTTGTTGTCTTGCAAACGTCCCCATCTTTGACTGAGGAATCGAGACGTGGTTGCACGATCCGTTACAGCCATGCGGATAAGATGACTGTGATCTCGACTGCTAGTGATACGAGGCCGTTGGGATCCAGCACGGCGTTCCGTATTACGTATTACCCTCCTGAACCCACCGATTCCATATTCCGCTAACAGTCATTCGATCTCGGCCAACGCGAGCAGCAATGTTGCGATACGATAAAGCGGAATCGCGATAGGCTACAATCCGACCTTTCTCCGGCGCCAACCTTGTGTGAATGCCCTGAAAAGCTAATCATTTGCATATCACAGCATCTTCATCCGTCGGTTAAATTTCGCGTCTGTAGCACGTCATCTTCGTGGTGTAGCAATTTTAATGGCCAATAGTGTATTTCCAGAAGTTCGTTGTCCCTTTCCCCACTCGCAAGGATTTAACCGAAACGAACCAAGGCCCCCCCTCCCTCCAAAAATAAAAAAAGAGATCTAAACAATAGTAAATAACGCCTTGGTACGTTTGAAAGCGACTTGACTATGGTTCCTCTTCCATCTTGAATAAAGAATGAAGTATTTGAAAATTTTATCTTATAAAAATACTGAAGCGGGTATCGGTCTGCATAAATTACAGTTTTTTCCTGCATTTGAACTGCACCGCGGCCAGCAGACACTGTTATGAAGTTCACGGCTACCTGTGGGCCACGTAAATCACCAATGCAGCTCGCGCCGTGAGTCGTAACCCGGAGCTCCTTCCTAGACAGGGAGTCAGCCTGCGTAGCCGAAAGTAATAAATCAGCAGGCGGGTTGTGGCCGGAAGCGAGTTGCTGGCGAGTCGATACCTGCTAGACGGGGCGGGGCGCCGGTGCGTGCAGTGGCAGTGGGGGCCCCGGCAGCCGGCCCAGATAGAGCACGCCCGCCGCCGGTGACAAAGCGACCGCCACTCGTCGCCGCGAACGCGCTCGCCGTGCCCCTGGAGGCGCCGCCTCCGCCACGGATTACCCTCGTCAGCCGCGCATGCCTCTGGAGGGCCTGGTTAACATCCCCCTCCTCTGCTCGAGATCACAGCAAGCTGAGTCGCCAAAGCCGGGTTTTTCACGCAAGCAGATAGTTCAGACGCCTTGGAGTCCCGTCATCAGTGTGAAACACCCAGAGCCTTTTAATTATTTGAATCTTTCTACTGACAGACTCATCTATTTATTTTATGTTTAATTTCAAGAACTGCAACGCGGCCGGCCGCGGTGGTCGTGCGGTTCTAGGCGCTCAGTCCGGAACCGCGGGACTGCTACGGTCGCAGGTTCGAATCCTGCCTCGGGCATGGATGTGTGTGATGTCCTTAGGTTAGTTAGGTTTAAGTAGTTCCAAGTTCTAGGGGACTGATGACCATAGATGTCATGTCCCATGGTGCTCAGAGCCAACTGCAACGCGTTTCGACCATGTTTTGCTCGTCATTAGATGTCTATGTAAAAAGGTTCAGCAGCAACACATCCTCGCCAGGCTGTCTACACATTCATGACGTGTTATACATTAACATTTCTGGCAGAAGTAAAGCTGTGAGGACGGGGCGTGAGTCGTGCTTAGGTAGCTCAGTTGGTAGAGCAAAGGTCCCGAGTTCGAATCTCGGTCCGGCACACAGTTTTAACCTGCTAGGAAGTTTCATATCAGCGCACACTCCGCTGCAGGTGAAAATCTCATTCTGGAAACATCCCCCAGGCTGTGGCTAAGCCATGTCTCCGCAATATCCTTTCTTCCAGGAGTGCTAGTTCTGCAGGGTTCGCAGGAGAGCTTCTGCGAAGTTTGGAAGGTAGGAGACTAGATACTGGCAGAAATAAAGCTGTGAGGATGGGGCGTGAGTCGTGCTTGGGTAGCTCAGATGGTAAAGCATTTGTCCGCGAAAGGCAAAGGTCTCGAGTTCGAGTCTCGGTCCGGCACACAATTTTAATGTGCCAGGAAGTTTCATATCAGAGCACACTCCGCTACAGAACGAAAATCTCATTCTGACTAACATTTTAAATCAGAGAAAAATTCAAACAACTGAGAACTGTAATGACAGCGATACGCAGGATCTTTTTAACATCTTGCAAGCACATTCCATAGTTTTTACTCACGAAACATGAACAATTAAAGGATTTCAATACAAATTTCGTGTTCCTGAGCACACTAAGTTTTGCGTCAGACTATACTTAATTCCGGCACATTATAGGGGCCGTGTTAGAACCGAAATTCAGTTTATGCTTGACGAGTGCATTATTGTACCAGCATAAGCTCATACTATAATCCAGTACATGTTGTTGGGAAGAAAAACTGATTGATCAGGCTTGTCTTACATTCCAGAGAAATACATACCATAATCATTGATGAAACAGACAAGCCGCAAACGTTCGAAGAACGTCTTCAAAATCGTAAAAGTGTCGTCTTCTATTGATCTCAGATCCATAATTTAACAACTTGAACTTCATCCAGAATGTAGAAAATGTACGGCTTTTCTTTGTTTCGGCGTTTGTTATCAATGTCAGAAACTTCCTTTTGGTTTGAACATTTCTTCGGCAGCATTCATTCGTGGACTAAATTCCACATTACCTGAGTTCTTAAAACGACACATCACCTCGTACGTGGACGATATTTTAATAGCAGAAGCCTCTTGGGAGCAACATAATCGTACCCTCAACAGTTTGTTACGTATTTTTGCTGAACCTGGAGTTACTATTAACTCGGAAAAATCTGAATTCGATAAGACAAATGGTTCAAATGGCTCTGAGCACTATGGGACTCAACTGCTGAGGTCATTAGTCCCCTAGAACTTAGAACTAGTTAAACCTAACTAACCTAAGGACATCACAAACATCCATGCCCGAGGCAGGATTCGAACCTGCGACCGTAGCGACCTTGCGGTTCCAGACTGCAGCGCCTTTAACCGCACGGCCACTTCGGCCGGCCTCGATAAGACAAAGGAGAAATTTTGGGATCACATTATTTCTTCTGAGGGAATTCACCCGGACCCTGAAAAGTTGGAAGGCATCAAGCCATTCCTGTTCCATCCAGAAAAAAGACAAGTTCGCAGTTTTATAGGTCTCGTGAATTTCTACCGTAGTTTCCTGAATATGCAACTTCTAGTAGCTCCAAAGCTTTGTTCTCTCACTGGGAAAAACACTGTTTGGTATTGGGACGAACACACACAGTTGGAATTTGATTCTTTGAAAGAAGCACTACTTAACACGCCAATCTTAGCTCACTCAGATCTGTCACAAGATTTCTGTTTTAGCACGGATTCTTCTAAAGTTGGTCTTGGTGCCCCTTTTTTTCAAGAAGCTATATAAAATGACATTACTGTCCAGAAAATCATCGCTTTTGCTAGTCGCGTGCTAACAAATTCTGAGAAAAATTATTCCGTTACTGAATTGGAAGGTTTAGCTATCGTTTGGGCATTTGACAAATTTCGCTTCTTTCTTTCTGGCAAACATGTAAAAGTTTATAGTGACCATGGAGCATTACAATTTCTTATTTCTTCAAAATTAACCCAACGATTCGTAGTATATCTGCTGTCGAGGCGGGACAGCCGGTTGGCGGGGAACAAGCGCCTTCGTCACACAGTGCTGGCACTACACATTTCTTTACAGTTTTGGCACAACGCTTCGTAACTGACGCCTAGCGCACACACACAAATACTCTGTTGTTAGCTCGCAAATGCTGGCAGCGGCCGGACACAAAACGTTACAGGGCCGAAGTCGACCAGGTTTTCCGGACTTCTCAAAAACATGTCATTGATAATGACTGTTCAAACAGCTCTGTCCAGGACCGTGGTACAATATCTAGACTCTATTTATGTTTGCCAAGAAATAACAAACAAAAAACTCAAACAGCGTTTTATAACGAGGAATAAAATTGTACAATAAACTGCATAAACAAATTAAAGAGATTACTAAAACAAACTTATCTGAAAGGTACCTGTTAAGCCGTATATTCTATATGGTGAAGAATTACTGAACACAAAGTAGGGGTTTGATAAAAGATGTAAATCAAATAAATGATGATGATAAAACTCATCTTTCATTTCATAAAGCTCTATCAACCTATAACTTTCGCACGATGGAGAGCTTTATACTCGTATTTGGGGGAAAATTTTACACCAAAGCTCGATAACATATAATATTAACATCTTTTCCAGTTACTGAGTTCAAAATCTAACTTGTTGCTGAGGAATATTAGTTCAATTTTTCAGGCAAGCAAATAATGAACTGCGTAACCCAAAATGGAAACCAAACACCGCCGTCATGGACCTGATGTCAGCTTACAGTTTAGGGCTACGTTATGAAATAATGCGTGTATAGCGTGTGTGGCGATCAGCGTTGAGGAATGAATAGGCAGTGTACTACTAACATATACATTGTTAAACGACTTATTGCAGTAGTGTATAAACAAAACAGTATTGTACACTAGGGTGGACCAAATGAGGCTGCGCCGTTTTAAATTGACTAGTCTTTATTTGGGGAACGGAGGCTGTTATCTCCACTTGAACATCCTGATTTACACTCCTGGAAATGGAAAAAAGAACACATTGACACCGGTGTGTTAGACCCACCATACTTGCTCCAGACACTGCGAGAGGGCTGTACAAGCAATGATCACACGCACGGCACAGCGGACACACCAGGAACCGCGGTGTTGGCCGTCGAATGGCGCTAGCTGCGCAGCATTTGTGCACCGCCGCCGTCAGTGTCAGCCAGTTTGCCGTGGCATACGGAGCTCCATCGCAGTCTTTAACACTGGTAGCATGCCGCGACAGCGTGGACGTGAACCGTATGTGCAGTTGACGGACTTTGAGCGAGGGCGTATAGTGGGCATGCGGGAGGCCGGGTGGACGTACCGCCGAATTGCTCAACACGTGGGGCGTGAGGTCTCCACAGTACATCGATGTTGTCGTCAGTGGTCGGCGGAAGGTGCACGTGCCCGTCGACCTGGGACCGGACCGCAGCGACGCACGGATGCACGCCAAGACCGTAGGATCCTACGCAGTGCCGTAGGGGACCGCACCGCCACTTCCCAGCAAATTAGGGACACTGTTGCTCCTGGGGTATCGGCGAGGACCATTCGCAACCGTCTCCATGAAGCTGGGCTACGGTCCCGCACGCCGTTAGGCCATCTTCCGCTCACGCCCCAACATCGTGCAGCCCGCCTCCAGTGGTGTCGCGACAGGCGTGAATGGAGGGACGAATGGAGACGTGTCGTCTTCAGCGATGAGAGTCGCTTCTGCCTTGGTGCCAATGATGGTCGTATGCGTGTTTGGCGCCGTGCAGGTGAGCGCCACAATCAGGACTGCATACGACCGAGGCACACAGGGCCAACACACGGCATCATGGTGTGGGGAGCGATCTCCTACACTGGCCGTACACCACTGGTGATCGTCGAGGGGACACTGAATAGTGCACGGTACATCCAAACCGTCATCGAACCCATCGTTCTACCATTCCTAAAAATGGTTCAAATGGCTCTGAGCACTATGGGACTTAACATCTATGGTGATCAGTCCCCTAGAACTTAGAACTACTTAAACCTAACTAACCTAAGGACAGCACACAACACCCAGCCATCACGAGGCAGAGAAAATTCCTGACCCCGCCGGGAATCGAACCCGGGAACCCGGGCGTGGGAAGCGAGAACGCTACCGCACAACCACGAGATGCGGGCTACCATTCCTAGACCGGCAAGGGAACTTGCTGTTCCAACAGGACAATGCACGTCCGCATGTATCCCGTGCCACCCAACGTGCCTTAGAAGGTGTAAGTCAACTACCCTGGCCAGCAAGATCTCCGGATCTGTCCCCCATTGAGCATGTTTGGGACTGGATGAAGCGTCGTCTCACGCGGTCTGCACGTCCAGCACGAACGCTGGTCCAACTGAGGCGCCAGGTGGAAATGGCATGGCAAGCCGTTCCACAGGACTACATCCAGCATCTCTACGATCGTCTCCATGGGAGAATAGCAGCCTGCATTGCTGCGGAAGGTGGATATACACTGTACTAGTGCCGACATTGTGCTTGCTCTGTTGCCTGTGTCTATGTGCCTGTGGTTCTGTCAGTGTGATCATGTGATGTATCTGACCCCAGGAATGTGTCAATAAAGTTTCCCCTTCCTGGGACAATGAATTCACGGTGTTCTTATTTCAATTTCCAGGAGTGTAGATTTTCATTAAATAATTCAAGCATATGTTGGGATGGTTTAACTGTAAGGAGACGGTTGACAACCACATCCTGTCAAACTACACATGTAGATATTTATATGCCTGTAGATAAGAATTATGTTGTACCGGAAACTGTGATTTGGATGCACCAATCGATTGCCGATACATGTCTGCGCACGCACACTCACTGCATGCCCTGTCCGGAGTACCTCGCTGTGTCATTACATTTGAGTCAGTGAGCGCAGAAAACGTGATTGGTGACCAGTTGAATGCAACAGAAAAAGTTGCTCACGATAAAACGGAGCGTGGTAGTTGTAGTGTGTTATGCTAAGCACAATTTGTGCAAAAGTGTGTGGTACTGCTTGTGCACGAGTTTAAGAGAGGAAGTATCGAGGCGAAATCTCCAACAAAGATTGTAATGCGAAACTTACAATCAGTGACAAAATGGCACGAAACTGACTCTGTAGAGAATAAAAACCGTAAGCACCAGAAAAACGTCGAGTATCAGCAAACAACTCTGGAGTGTAAGAAAGCCCGGAATTAAATCTCTCGAAATCTCAGTGTCGTTTATCTGTGCAGGCGGGAATTAAGAGTTCGTCGTGTCGATACTCTAACATAAAGGACCTGCACCTGTATGACTTCAAGCGTCTAGGCGAACTTTCATGTATGAGTTCTTCTGCTGGCTTCTGGGTGAAATGCGTCATTATACATCAGAAAATCCCATTAGTAATTTGAAGAGCCGCTGCATAATCTCAAAATTGGTGTTTGGTCCGTAACGTGTGGTGTCCGCATCATAAAACGACTCTTTCACCACACTGTTAATGCTACCCTTTTTGTATTTCGTATGTGGGCCAGCTCAAAAAAGGGGAACGACCGTACGAATATTTTCAGCCAGACGGAACAACAGCACACACCCTCTTGACAGCCTTAGCACGAGTGCATGAGGTGTTCAGTTGGTGAGTGGACAAGCAGCTGAGGGGGTGTAATGTTCTGGCCACCGCGACCGCCTGGTCTCTCTCCTTGCAATTTTGACTGCTACGGGAAGGAGAGGGGTCCAGTGCACTCAAATAACCCTCACCCACACTGGAAGAGCTGCAGCAGAACACTGAAGACGCTGTTGCTGCTATCTCTCATGCAGATCTGCTACGCGTGTCTCACAGTTTGATAGATGTACTCGTAGTATAGGCTGCATCGAGGAATGACCTCTTCCAGCATCCTCTGTGATGTTCATTAACAGCGTCCAACCCCGAATCGATGTTACTGTAAATATTTTTCGGGGCATTTTGTTCACCCTGTATATAAAATACGTAGTACTATACAATCAAGGGCACGTTGTGCTTTTTCAAACCAAAAGAAAAATAATAGCAATAATAGCCGTTTGATTATGTCGCCAGATGGACTGCTCGCTTTCCGTGCCTTCATGTGTCACCTCATCCACTCTACGAGAGCGGCACCAGAGTTAGAAGGCTGGTGCGTGCGCGCTCTACTATCTTCGTCCCACGCCGCACGCTTCAGCTGTGCTCTTACACGCAACTTGCTGCGCGTTAGACACGCCTACGTCTCGGTTTCCTTTACTTTCTCAATCATTCCCTGCTCATGTAGTTAGACTTCTTCGAATCTTTGGATTCTAACTAATCTCCCGAACGTTTTGTTCTTGCTTGTGGTGGATACTGTGCAGTTATTTGAGATTCAGGGCTCGATTTTTCTAGTTTGTAACGTTTTGTAGCTCATAGCTTCATAGCTACAATCGTTAGTTTAGTTAAACCCACTCTGCTACGCTCATCTGGTTCTACATGTAGGTCTAAAAATCACACTCCGTCTCGTTCCGTCATTGACCGACGACCAAGTTTTTGTTTCTGTCATCCCGATGTGAACTGCCTGTAATTTCCTTAACGGAAAATGTCAGGATGGTTCCTTCAAAAACATCAGCTCTTTTCCCGTCTCCCATCACTTTCCTAGCCAAGGATTTGCGACGTCCGTAACTGCATCGTCATCGACGGAAGTCTGATCTTCCCTTTGCTTCTTCCCTTCTTACTGGAAGTTGACTGACTCGCGACCACATGGGCACATGGTCTTTTACCGCGCATGATCGTTCTTGTTTTTCAGCCCACTTACACGTAGCAAAATCACGACATTCACTACCAAATTCGGTAAACTAGCGACCAGAATAATTCGTGTGACATCATCACGAGATGCTCACTGAAGCCTGGCGCAGTGATTAATTTTTATAGAGCCACATAAAGCTCGAATATGTGGAGAATCTATCTCTCTCATGCTACCGGCAAAGGCCGTACCATAATTGTCCTTCCAACTCGGACCGAAAATCGCACTTACGGTGGCTCCGCGCTCACCGACTACGGTCGTCTGCCGTATTACAGTTGAAGTACCAAAATAACTGATGATGCCCGAAATATAGATTACATAAAAAGAGACAAACAATAGGAAGAAAAGCTTTCCTGGAAAAACGTATTTGTTATCCGAGCAAAGTGGCGCAGTGCTGAACATACTGCACTCGCATTCGGGAGAATGACGGTTCAAATCCGTGTTCGGCCATCCTGATTCAGGTTTTCCATGATTTCCCTAAATCGTTTCAGTGACGTCGTTATCGACGGGACGTTAAACGCTAATGTCCTCCTCCTCCAAATTTTAGAAAGTATTTTCTAGAAGTATTCCTCTAGAGTGTAGCCTTATATGTACGAGAAACGTGCAAGAGTATCGGAGTGGACAAATAAAGAGTATCACACCTGGTACTACAGAAGAGTGCAGAAGATTAGACGAGTAAATCGAATAATTAATCAGCAATCGAACAGGGAGGAAAGAACTTTGTGGCACTACTTGCTTAAAAGCAGGGTCCTACTGGCAGAACAGATCCTGGGCCATCAAGGAATACTAATGAACATCGTTGAGGAGGGAATTGTGAGGGACAAAAATTATAGAAGAACACCAAGGTGCAGTGACAGTAAGCAGGTTCAAGCAGATGTAGATTGCTGTAGTTACGCGGAGATGAGGACGCTTGCACAAGATAGGCTAGCATGGAGAGATGTGTCAAAACAGTCGTCAACAACAACAGCATTTGAATGTTGACACATCTTGTTAATTTAAAGATTTGCTTCTAAAGGAACCAGGCGTTACTGTAACGCTGGGAAACTTGTGCATATTTATTGCTATTGTTCCTCTTCCACTTTTACGACCTCATCGGATCACTTCAGTCAATAATTTTCTGGTCGTCTTCTTCAATAGGTTTTCTTTCCGAATTACCGAGTATCTCTTTAGTCGTTCTCACCTTTCTTGTCGTTCCTCATTAGTAAATACCCTCGTTATTGTTTACCATTTGTCTATCTTTGGATTAAATCATATTTTTAAGTTTTTCAGTTTCTTTAAATTTTCTGTTTTGTTTTACAAATCGTCCATGGTTAATGCTAACTCTTTCAGATCGTTCCTGATTTCCTTACCCATCCTACTGTTGCTTCGCGTTCCAAAGTTGCTCTATAATTTTTCTTGGTAATCTGGTTTCTGATGCCCTCATTATGTGACCAAAAGAAGATATTCTTTTTTATGTATAGTATCTGCAATGGGCTCCAGTTCACTGTACACCACTTCACTTGGCAATATCCGCGCTTGTCCATCTTTTTGCTATTTCTTATTTAGCGATATTCTAGTTACTCTTCTCTCTACACTTAGGATTTTATTGATTCCGTTTTTCTGGATGACTCTGAAAAGAGTTTCACTTCCGTATATCATCTCTGCTTGAACCATCATCTTGTAATGTTTTAATTTACTTTTTATTGATAGATATTTTTATTGTATTAGAACATGTTAATTTCTGAAATTTTATCATTTTATTAGTTCTTTCTCGCCATGCAGGTTTCTCGTCCAAGTTGTATGTTACAATTTCTCCGAGTTATATAAACTGTTTCACTATTTTTACTTAGATCTGCTACCATTAGCTTTGGCTTTTCGAATGATATCTGGAAATAATACCGCTTAGCCATCTGTGAATCCCAAGCAATTTAAGTTTATTTGATCTTTCTTGGCTGCAGTTCTTAGATTTTTAGTGTTTTCGTTGTATCATTCACCCATCAAGTTCTCCAGAGCGAAGTTGGAAAGTAATGGTGATAAACCGTCACCCTGTCTTAACCCTGTTTCAATTGTAAGTGGCTCAGATACTTTTTCTCTGAGCTTTTCTTTAAATTTGGTGTTTGGTGTTTCTTACAGTTAAGTTCATCATTTTTATAAATTTAGGATGGAGACCGGAATTCCTTAGCTCCTTATTATTTCATTACTACTATTATTATCACCGCCACCATTGTAATTACTGAAAACACGTTAAAGCACAATTAGGTGTTGCTCTCTGAGAATAAACGAAAGTTATATTTATGCCTCGTACCGTTGTTAATAACTTCCAAACGATGATGCGTGGGCTCGTTAACAGCAACTATCAACTGCCAGCTTCCTGTGGTGTGGTTACTCTCGTCAAAGTGCATTATTGACGTAACTAAATGGCATTACATGCTCGAACGTTGCTCGTCGCTTCTTTTTCTGCTGGACCTAAATGCATTGTTAATTGCGTTACCGCTGACCACCAGCTGATGAGTGAAATGAAGCGGCTTTCGCTCAGCGTTCGCTGCATTCAGCCCTTTGCGAGAGATTAAAGCATTGCACCGCAGCCCACCGCAATCCGGCCCCGGTCGCTGATTTACAGACCGACACAGCTACCCAAACAGGACCCGCTGGCGGAGCCGTAGCTTCACTCTTACACACAATGCTGATCGGCTCTGGAGATGAGTCTCGCAGGAACATAACCCCTGTTTGCAGTAAATATACGGGAAGAAAACTAGTAACGAAATAAACAAATATTGTTCCTATGCTGGTGAAATACGCTTAGGAGATAATTGGCGCTAACGTACTGTTGTCCCAGTGGAGGTGGTTTTCCATTAGATTTCTCGGGTGTGCTACAAAGTGTCTGGTACGTACGGTCTTTTTAATTAATATTATTTAATCAGTCTTCTGAGAAGTTTGATGGCCCCACCACGACTCCCTCTGCTGTGTTCCTCATGTCAGAGTAGCACTTACACCCAACGTTCTCGTTTATTTTCTGTATATATTCCAGTCATTATCTACGCCTATAGTGCCTGCCCTCTACCACCCCTTTCAGCACAATCGAAGTTCGCCCCGATATGGTATTTCCTATTATTCTGTCCTACTCATTGTTCCCACATATTTCATTGCTCGCCCATTCTTGAGGATCTCCTTATTTCTTAACAGCTCTTTTAATTTTCAGCTTTCTTCTACTACTCCAAATGTCAAATGTTAGAATTCTCTTCGTATCCAATTTTCCCACAGTCCATGATTCCATTCTCAGATATTTCTTTCTCAAATTAAAGCCCATGTTTGATACTAATAGACTTCCTTTAGCCGAGAATGCGCTTTTTGCCCGTGCTATCTGTTTCTTATATCCTAGTTGCTTCGTTAGTTAAACGCTGCTGCTTCCCAGGCAGCAGAATTCTTTCACTTCGTATACTATATAGATCGCAGTTTCGATGAAAAGATCATCGCGAATCTCATTTTTGGTGCTCCCCACTAATTTCGTTTTTATTCTGTGCTAATAAGTCTATTCACTCCACTGGACAGGTCCTGTAATTCTTCCTCACATTGTCACTTAAGATCTTAAACACAGGTCAACAAAGCCTACACTGTATGAACAAAATGATGTAGTTTACATATGCGACACTGAGTGTCTGCTGACGCTGGATTGTTCTTTTCCTGGAGTTAGTTAGTTAATTACATGTTCCATAGATCATCTGAATGATTCCTTTATCGAAATTATGTGCAACGAGTCAGTTTACAGGATATGTATTTCATGATTAGTGTGAACGTTATAGGAGGAGGAGTTGTCCCGAGAAACAGTTTTAGGTTAGATTTAAAATTTCCTTTGTTGCCTGTCAGACATTTTATGTTATTGGGTAAATGATCAAAACTTTTTGTTGCTGCTTATTGAATTCCTTTTTGAACCACGGACAGCTTTAATAACAGGTAATAGAGGTAATTTTTGCCTCCAATTTTGTAGGTATGAACACCACTTTTTTCTCAGATTGTGATGGATTATTTACGACGGATTTCATTAGCGACTGTATGATACTGTTACGGTGCAGTTAAAATGCCTAACTCCTTGAAAAGTAACTGCATGATAACCGCGGCCGGACACCACATATTATTCTCTGTCCACTTTTGTGCAGTCAGTACTTTCTCTGTAAGTGGTGAGTTAGGCCAGAAAATTATTCCATAAGACATTAATGAGTGGAGATACGGAACATATGCCAGGAGGCTTATTTGTTTGTTTCCAAGACCAGCAATTGTTCGAAGAACACACGTAACTGAACTTAATTGTTTGAGAAGTTCGGTAATATGTTTCTTCCATTCCAGTTTTTATCAATACGTACAGCCAAAAATTTGGAGCACTCCAACCTATTTACAGGCTTACGTTCATGTGCAATTTCAGTTGTTGGTATGTCTCTATTTGTTGTACAGAACTGAATATAGAGTGTTTTCTCGAAATTTAGGAGAGGCTTTTTTCAGAAGACCACTTACTAACTGTTTGAAAAACATCATTGACAATCTCTTCTGTTGCTTTCTCTCTAATGGGATATATTATAACACTATTAACGTTTGCAAAAAGCACAAATTCTGCTTGTAGAACGTTCGATGGAAGGCCATTCACATACATAAGGAATAAAAGTGGATCGAAAATTTAATCATGTTAGAGTTATTCTGTTATTTCTGCCTACTCACTAGACGTTGCTATCCCTCCAGCATCTTTACAATTATTCAGCACAGCAGGAAATCAGCGTATAACTATAATACGTAACTGAAGAAGGCCACTTGAAACAGTTTCTTAAACATTGATTTACCGTTTCACAACCTGACGTGCTTTATAATACTGAAAGAACTTTGTGGAAAGCCTCCGAACATACAAATTACCTGATATTTGATGTTTGCGCTGGAGAATGTCTTGCGCCTCTAAAGAAATACACATTTATCACCGTAGAGTAACAGTTGCAATAATATAGAGCAGCATAAACGTTTATTACCATCGCACAACTGTGCTCCGTCGACTATAGATTTCATGAACTCCAGTGTTGTCCCAGTTTAATTCTCAAGTGCTAAACTCGTCAGCGTGCAATTTTCGATTTAATCTCGTCATAGATGCTCAGACGCTGCACATTTCAGAGGCAAAACAGAGGAAATTGCTTCTGGCACAAGAAGTGTAGGAAACATATGTCATTTGCATAAGCCATTTACGCTTTGAGAAACTTGCTTCTACGGTTATTTAACAGGGAACCCCTTGAGTGCGTGATCGCAAAAGGCCATTTATGTTTACACGGGATGCAACGCCACACATATTGTCTACCATGCAACCACAATATCGGTTGCTAATGGCAACAGAGGGGAGACTGGGGGTATCCAATGGTGAGCACAGCATGAGGCAACGGAGCGTAGTTGAACTGCTTAGTCGACGAGTAACTCACAACAGTGCTACAGTAGCCGAAGCTGTCATTTCGTCGCCGGCCGCGGTGGCCGAGCGGTTCTAGGCGCTTCAGTTTGGAACCGCGCGACTGCTACAGTCGCAGGTTCGAATCCTGCCTCGAGCATGGATGTGTGTGATATCCTTAGGTTAGGTAGGTTTAATTAGTTCTAAGTTCTAGGGGACTGATGACCTCAGATGTTAAGTCCCATAGTGCTCAGAGCCATTTGAACCATTTTTGTTATTTCGTCTGAACGGAACCCAAGGAATTTCGCAGAGTGAGGAAGAAGTAGCAGGTGATATATTTGTGTTCCTGCAAGATCAGTCAGTGGAATGTGCGTTGTCGTATATGATCAACTTCGCGGACAATGTACATCAGAGTACAATGGTGGCGATACGTGCTTAACAAGTGATAGTGATACTGGGATAGGTGTCTAACTACATAGTTCATCATCATTGTTGGACCGGGAGCCACAAATATCGTCTCCAGTGAAACGTAGTGATGGACAACCGTTGCCCAAGGAGCGGGTACTAAACATAATTACGCACATGGCAGATTATCCGCAGCATAGTAGCAAAACGATTGTGAACAAATTTCTAATAAAGCCGCAGCAATATTACCGTGTAGTGCAAAAGAAAAACTACGGATATTCAAGAGGGAACAAGGCGCACTTGTTACAAACACTGGTATTTGTGCGCTTCAAGGATGCTCGATACAGTTTACAGCATGCGCGTGATACTGACCTACACCATGCATATCAAATTGCGCACTGCATTGATTATAGTGGCTCTGAGCACTACAGGACTTAACATCTGAGGTCATCAGTCCCCTAGACTTAGAACTACTTAAACCTAACTAACTTAAGGACATCAAACACATCCATGCCCGAGGCAGGATTCGAACCTGCGACCGTAGAAGCAGCGTGGTTCCGGACTAAAGCGCCTAGATCCGCTCGGTCACAGCGGCCGGCTTACAGTGATTTCTAGGGAAGCAGTGGATGGTTGCATAACTTTAAGTAGAGCTACAGAATTGTAGGACGTAAGATAGCGAAATTTCAAACAAAGCATCAACTTGACGATGGACAGCAAACTGCAGAATTGGACCGAAAAATTGTAGATAATATGAACAAATTTATCCCATCGGTCAGAAAGGAATTTACTTTCAACTCCCACCAATCTGGGTTTGAAGAGGAAATACAATTGAAAGGAACCCTGGAAATTAGAGGTACCAAGAGAGTTGTACCAATATCAACTAACATCAATGGCTTAACGCATTCGTATGCAATTATACCGACTGTTAATCTGGATGGTAAATTGGCTGGAAAGTTATTTATCTTGCTACGAAAAGGTGGAGATGCTCTGTCTCCTATGATTCTTTCTCGTGTGCGTGATCTTGCAAGGGCAATAGGGAATATTTGTCACAGCAAGCAAGAGTGGGAAAATGATCGTAAGAGAACTACAACTTTGGTATGAGTACTGCTATTGGCCAAAAACTGGTAAAAATAACTTACTTTTGCTTGGTTTCTAGTCTGTGCGTAAAAATTATACTCCTTACAGCAAACTGGAAAGTATGTGGCATTGCAGTTCATATCGTCTGCAACCATTGGACAAATACAGCCTCTGGATGTTTGTTTTTTCCGTACCTATAAAAGATACCATCGCACTATCTGCAGCTACGCCTTAACGGACAGCCAGTTTGAAGATAAGTGATGCTACTGACTGTTTCGCATTCGGTTGCATGCCGTCAATTTCCATCAGTTCTCATCACCCTACAACACCAATATCGTTCTATATTTATTCTTTAACAGTGGATACCTAGATGAACAACCTGCACGGCCTGTAACTCCCTAGGAGTTCGCCTTCGATCCATTCGGCATTCATGGTGCAAATTAGTGGTATGTTTTGAACATTTGTTGAATGCCGACAATGTCTTATTTTGTGAAGTGTATTACATACATCCCATAGAGGGTTGACCTCTGCACCTTCTAGACACTTATTTCTGTCACCCCCAATGCACATGGTGAATGATTAGCAGCTATTATTTTTCCTGTCATACTTGTTTACATAGCACTTTCACATGAGCCTTAATAAATACTGAACAAGCGACCTCGCACTCGAGGGGTTCCCTGTAAGTAGTTGAGTAAACATTATTCATGCTGTCTGGCAAGACCAAGCGAGATATCGACAGAGAAGCGAGCCAGCAAAGTGACAAGCAAAAACAAAAGACGGGAAATCCCACGACAGCGCTTGTCGCGGCGGTCGCGCAGCCCATGTGTCGCCACCGCCAAAGGTCAGTGTGTCACCAGCAGTGGAGATAAACAAGCTACCCGAGAACTCGTGGGAGCGAATCTCTGCTCCAATGCGAACTTTACAAGCTAGACCACTATACTAAGAAGTGTGTTCAACAGCAACGTATATATTTATATTCACTGATTCGTATATCCATGCTCCCGTGGATGGTGGCTACTGGTGACGCCTTTCCGCGTTTGTTGTTGCTCTTTTTTTCCACCTTTCGCAAAACAGGTATTTCCTGTTTTAATTCTTTACTCAAATATGTTTCGCCATCTATATCTTGTTGCGCCCCGGCACAGTTTCCCTACACCATTTTGTTTGTTTTTTAGCTTCTGTATTATCTGCGAGGCACTATCATGACGTTAACGACAGTATGGGTTCAGTTCGCGTCTTCGTCAACTTCTATAGCAGACATGAGAGGGAGGATCTCTCCGTGGTTGGGTTGGTGTTTGGTTACTACAGCTAGGTAATACAGGTGTAGTTGGCAGGACTGATCAGCTGAAGTAGCAAGAAGTGTACAGAAATCTGGACCACCACCTCTGAAGGCCCCACTGTATGGTGGTAAACGTGCAATGAGTGGTTTTCATGAGCAATAAATAGGGCGGAAATGATTTTTATGTTGATCTCTACTCCAATTTTCTGTACAGGTTCCGGAACTCTAGGAACCGAGGTGATGTAAAACTTTTTTGATGTGTGTAGAAGCAGACACAGGCTTCCAGGTGCATGGATGAGACGGGTGACATATAGGACGAGAAAATGAGTCCTGTGGCACCCGAAAGCTGTTTGCTTCTCAGCAGTTGACTAAAGGCACCAGTGAGCACTACTCTTTACTGTTCGCCAAGGCGACGAGGGCTGAGGTCACAGGCGTCAGTGGTAACCTTCTGATGCACTTAAAGGAGGAATTTCTAGTGGAACTTAGAACGACAGTCATGCGTTAAGACGATCACACGTCAAGGAAAGCTTCTAACGCAATATTTCCCATAGATACTGCAGAGGGCTATGTGCACTAACAGTCAACCTAAAACGGAATAAAAGCTCAGAGAGGGGAAGATTAAAGGGGAGTAGAAATTCAGCGAGTAATCTGAGCGGCCGGATTGCAGTGAAGCTCCTCAGCAGCACCTGACGGATCAATAGACACTTTAACTACGAGAAGACAGTGATCGACTCTGATGGACACACTGCAACTGCAAGATAAGTAGCAGTTATCAATATTCATTGAAATAGCATTGAACAGAGGCTGTCTGTCTCTGTCTCCGTCTCGGTGAACAAAGTTAAAGGAATTTCATTGAGCAGTAGGAACAAGTTGCTGATATCGTACTTGTCTCTTGTACTATAGGGCAAGTGGCCTTTAATTAATACGGAATTATTTCAGAGGGTTGATGGTTTATTATTTACTCCAAGTGGCCAGTAGTTAGTAGACCGGGTGGCAGTGAAAGCACTCATCTCTCTTAAGGTTCTTCCAACTGATTATTAAAAGTATCTGACAATCTGTTAGGTGTTTTCGTCTCACACCTCAATAAATAAATTGATTCGTTAGGTCAATAAACGTCCTGTAGATGCACAAAAAGCATTACTCAGTAGGGTGTCATTGCTGTCAGGATTCCTCCGAGCCATAATCCGTAAGTAGCGGTCATCAACTGCAGTCGTAGCCCTCGGGCAGCCCGAGCGAGGCTTGTCATCGACAGTTGCTGTCTCTCTGTATCTCCTCCCTGTCCGAACAACATCGCTTTGGTTCACTCCGAGGCGCCTGGACATTTCCCATGTTGAGAGCCCTTCTTGGCATAAAGTAACAATGCGGACGCGATTGAAAGCGCGGTGATGACCGTCTAGGGCCGGCCAGTGTGGCCGAGCGTTTCTAGGCGCTTCAGTCTGGAACCGCGCGACCGCTACGGTCGCAGGTTCGAATCCTGCCTCTGGCTGTGTCTGATGTCCTTAGATTAGTTAGGTTTAAGTAGTTCTAAGTTCTAGAGGACTGATGACCTCAGATGTTGAGTCCCATAGTGCTCAGAGCCATTTTTTTGACCGTCTAGGCATGGTTGAACACGAGCCTTTTACCTCCTTCCTGGTGGAATGACTGGAACTGTTCAGCTGTCGGACCACTTCTGTCTAATGGGGGCTGCTCATGCATGATTGTTTACGTCTTTGGGCGGGTTTAATGACATCTCTGAACAGTCAAAGAGACTGTGTCTGTGATACAATATCTACAGTCAACGTCTATCTCCATGAGTTCTGGGAACCGGGGTGATGAAAAACTGTTTTCGATGTGTGTAGTTATGATCTAACATGTAATTAAAATTATTAACATTTTCTAAAATCATAGTAATGTCACCTTGAAAGGGTCTCGTTCCATTTCTGTAAAATATTATACTACTTTTGCTGATCCTTATTTAGGCCTAAACTTTCATTTTGTTATGATTCTTCACCATAAAACTGATAATTTTAAAGACAGCGTTGCACAGCTAGATCTGATTTATGCTCTGCGGATGACATGCTGCCAAGACATATAACGCAAGAAAGTAGTCCAGCTTACACAGCTCTTCTTTAAAATTAATGCAGTTTCAGGTGAACAATCACAACAGAGTAAAGCGTAGATATTACAATGTTTAAGCTTAAAATAGGGAACAATCAAAACGTTTGTATAATATTTTACAGAAATAAAATTACGATGGCACTTAGGCATGGAAACGTTCAGATAAGGAATGAAAGAAGAAAAAATAAGAAACACTGAATTCGGAAAAAAAGAGAAATTTTAAGTCACGTTGTAGTTGTTGTGATCTTCAAACCAAAGACTGGTTTGATGCAGCTCTGCATACTACTCTATCGTGTGCAAGCATCTTCATCCCCGGGTAACTACTGCAACCTACATCCTTCTGAATCTGCTTAGTGTATTCATCTCTTGGTCTCCCTCTACGATTTTTCCTCCCCGCGCTTCCCTCCAGTACTAAATTGGTGAACCCTTGATGCCTCAGAATGTGTCCTACCAGACGGGCTCTTCTTCTAGTCTTGTTGTACCACAAATTTCTCTTCTCCTCAATTCTGTTCAGTACGTCCTCGTTAGTTACATGACCTGCCCATTTAATCTTCAGTATTCTTCGTATTCTTCTGTAGCACCCCACCTCAAGAGCTTCTATTCTGTTCTTGTCTAAGGTATTTATCGTCCATATATCACTTCCTTACACGGCTACATTCTATACAAATACTTTCAGAAATGACTTACTGACACTTAAATCTGTACTCCATGTTAACAAATTTCTCTTCTTCAGAAACGCTTTCCTTTTCATTGCCAGTCTACATTTGATATCCTCTCTACTTCGACCAAAATCAGTTATTATGCTCCCCAAACAGAAAAAGTCATCTGCTACTTTAAGTGTCCCACTTCCTAATCTAATTCCCTCAGCATAATCTGATTTAATTCCACTACATTCCATTATCCTCGTTTATGTTAATCTTATGTCCTTCTTTCAAGACACTGTCCATTCCGCTCAACTGCTCTTCCAAGACCTTTGCTGTCTCTGATAGAATTACAATGTCATCGGCAAACCTCAAAGGTTTTATTTCTTCTCCCTGCACTTTAAATCCTACTCCACACTTTCCTTTTGTTTCCTTTACAGCTTGCTCAGTATACAGATTGAATAGCAACCCTGTCTCACTCCCTTCTCAAACACTGCTTCTCTTTAAGTCACAGCAGTATGGATATGTATCAAGACATTCAGTCCCACTCTAGGTAACTAAAAAAACGGAAGATGAACATAACATTTTTTTTTGTACGTGCAATGTTCATTTTGAATTTGTGACGCTATTTACAGTGTGGCTGAATATTACATACATATCCACGTAAGGCTGTAACCCGCCAGTATAGCCGAGAGCGCTAACGCGCTGCTTCGTGGAGTCGGGTAGGCGCGCCGACTCCGGATCGAATTCGCCGGGCGGATTAACGACGACGACCGGTGTGCCGGCCAGACTAGATGTGGTTTTTAGGTGGTTTTCCACATCCTGCTAGGTGAATACCGCGCTGGTCCCTATGTCCCGCCTCAGTTACACGACTCGCAGACATTTGAATCACATTCACACTGCTTCACGATTTACACTAGACGAAGACAGCTGGAGTACACTAATTCCGTCCCGGGGGGGTATGGGGTGGCGGCAGGAAGGGCATCCGGCCACCCCTTAAAATAAACCATGCCAAAATCCGTACTTAACCCTGCCGACCCTGCGCACAATGCAGGATAAAGGCAGTAGCAAAAGACAGAAAGAATCCACGTAAGTCTGTAACTGAAAAAGTTACTATGCTTGATTCTACACAGATTACGCGAAAGAACTTGCCCCCCCCCCCCCTTCTAACAGCCGTGTACCGCAAGTCTCTAGAGGAACGGAAGGTTCAAATTAATGGAAAAGAGCACAGGTAGTCCCAGTCTTCAAGAAGGGTCGTCGAGCAGATGCGCAAAACTATAGACCTATATCTCTGACGTCGATCTGTTGTAGAATTTTAGAACATGTTTTTTGCTCGCGTATCATGTCGTTTTTGGAAACCCAGAATCTACTATGTCGGAATCAACATGGATTCCGGAAACGGCGATCGTGTGAGACCCAACTCGCTTTATTTGTTCATGAGACCCAGAAAATATTAGATACAGGCTCCCAGGTAGATGCTATTTTTCTTGACTTCCGGAAGGCGTTCGATACCGTTTCGCACTGTCGCCTGATAAACAAAGTAAGAGCCTACGGAATATCAGACCAGCTGTGTGGCTGGATTGAAGAGTTTTTAGTAAACAGAACTCAGCATGTTGTTATCAATGGAGAGACGTCTACAGACGTTAAAGTAACCTCTGGCGTGCCACAGGGGAGTGTTATGGGACCATTGCTTTTCACAATATATATAAATGACCTAGTAGATAGTGTCGGAAGTTCCATGCGGCTTTTCGCGGATGATGCTGTAGTATACAGAGAAGTTGCAGCATTAGAAAATTGTAGCGAAATGCAGGAAGATCTGCAGCGGATAGGCACTTGGTGCAGGGAGTGGCAACTGACCCTTAACATAGACAAATGCAATGTATTGCGAATACATAGAAAGAAGGATCCTTTATTGTATGATTATATGATATCGGAACAAACACTGGTAGCAGTTACTTCTGTAAAATATCTGTGAGTGTGCGTGCGGAACGATTTGAAGTGGAATGATCATATAAAATTAATTGTTGGTAAGGCGGGTACCAGGTTGAGATTTATTGGGAGAGTCCTTAGAAAATGTAGTCCATCAACAAAGGAGGTGGCTTACAAAACACTCGTTCGACCTATACTTGAGTATTGCTCATCAGTGTGGGATCCGTACCAGATCGGGTTGATGGAGGAGATAGAGAAGATCCAAAGAAGAGCGGCGCGTTTCGTCACAGGGTTATTTCAAATGGTTCAAATGGCTCTGAGCACTATGGGACTCAACTGCTGAGGTCATTAGTCCCCTAGAACTTAGAACTAGTTAAACCTAACTAACCTAAGGACATCACGAACATCCATGCCCGAGGCAGGATTCGAACCTGCGACCGTAGCGGTCTTGCTGTTCCAGACTGCAGCGCCTTTAACCGCACGGCCACTTCGGCCGGCCCAGGGTTATTTGGTAACCGTGATAGTGTTACGGAGATGTTTAACAAACTCAAGTGGCAGACTCTGCAAGAGAGGCGCTCTGCATCGCGGTGTAGCTTGCTCACCAGGTTTCGAGAGGGTGTGTTTCTGGATGAGGTATCGAATATATTGCTTCCCCCTACTTATACCTCCCGAGGAGATCACGTATGTAAAATTAGAGAGATTAGAGCGCGCACGGAGGCTTTCAGACAGTCGTTCTTCCCGCGAACCATACGCGACTGGAACAGGAAAGGGAGGTAATGACAGTGGCACGTAAAGTGCCCTCCGCCACACACCGTTGGGTGGCTTGCGGAGTATAAATATAGATGTAGATGTAGACAATTGAAACCGACACTAAGAATAAAGGGTTTTCATGGCAACTGCTGATGGACACGTTCTTCGGTAAAACAGTGTAACATAAAGCAAAACTGCCTTATAAGCTTCGTAAAGGGGTGAGCAGAAGCAATAAAATATTTGGTGTCAGCGGGAATGGGCGTGCGAGCGTTCTCGTACGGACACCCACACACAGTGAATTAGCAAAAGCTCTACAAGCCAGTGCCACTACAGATGAGACGGTCCCCGCAGAACATAACACAGAAACTTATTATGTGTCTGCGGCGTTCCGCTCGTTATTCCCGGCAGTCCGTCAGCATATTTGAGCAGACAGAGGTAGAGTGCTGCGGCGACTCACGCATACACACAGTCGCACTGGTCCCCTGGGAGGTGGCCGGGACAAACCCCGCTGCACAGGGCGCGCTCACCGGCGGAAGCGCCGCCGCCCCCACGCCCGCTCCGGGCCGCCCTGCTCTGCCCTACGGCCAGCTGCAGCGGCAGCCCCACGGGAAATTTGCCGCTCCGCGATACCTCGCCAGGAGGCGCACAAAATCTTACGCTAATGAGAACTGTTTTGTCTTCAAAGCTGCAAGACGTTGCAGCGCGGCGAGAATGACAAAGCAGAGTAATTTCGACTGCATAGAAGCCACGGCAGCGCAGTTTTATTTTGAAGAACTCCGCTCCGTGCACAATTTTCATTTTACTCTGGAGAGCAAAAAATTATCCTAGAGCTTCTCCTTGTCCACACCCTGCACACAGTGACATTTTTGTTCTTGCAAAAATCAGGGTAACATTATTTTAAATGTTCAAGGTTCAAACATTCATCACTGAAGATGAACTGAGGGATAAAGCACCGGAACAATTGGGCACTGCAAAAAATCATCCATTTAGTCTCGAAAGCAGTAAAGTTGTTTAATATTTCATCAGTTAATGCGAAACACTCGCTAAGAAGTAGGGGAAGAAAATTTCGGTGCACATTTCTGCCGGTATCTGTGGGAATTACGCACACGTATGACGCAGTCCCAAGATGTTCTGGAATTTAATTTTCTGTTTAATTATTTCTCCTATTTCTGTTCTTGGAGATTACAGAGGTTAGTTTTTATTTCTGCCACTGCGAATGATCCATCATACGACTTATCGAACCAGACTTAAATTCGTATAACTAGCGCAAGAGAGCACTAATGAAGACATCACGTAAGGGTGAAGGAAGATTTTTCAGGCATAAAGAAACCGACGCAAAGTTCTGCAGTTTCAAGGCGTTATCATCGTCGAAATTCCGCGACTTTTCGACGAATGTCACGAGATGTGCATTCAATAAGTAATGCAACACGTTTGTGTTCCTTCTGACAGCAGGTCGGTTTTTGTTTAGGATTCCAATACAGAATATTGTGTCCTCGAGGGCTCAGTCGGATGGAGCGTCTGCCATATAAGCAGGAGATCATAGGTTCGAGTTCCGGTCGGGACCCACATTTTTAAATGTCCCCTGGACTTGGGTAGGCGCGCCGGCCCCAGATCGAATCCACCCGGCGGAATAACGTCGAGGGCCGGTGTGCCGGGCAGCGCGCATGTCATTTTTAGGCGGTTTTCCACATCCCACTAGTTGAATACTGGGCTGGTCTTCACGTCCCGCCTCAATTACACGCCTCGTAGACACTTGACAAACGTTCACACTATTTCACGGCTTACACTAGATGCAGACCGCTGGGGTACACTAATTCCATCCCGGGGGGGGGGGGGGGGGGGAGGTGACACGAAGGGCATCCTGCCACCCTCTGACACTAGTATCGCCAACTACATAGTAACAAGGCCGACCATGCGTTGAAGTGGGACAAAGACTCTAGGATAATGATGATGATTCCAGTACACCACAAATAGCTCTGAGAACTATTGGACTTAACATCTGAGGTCATCAGTCCCCTAGAACTTACAAGTACTTAAACCTAACTAACCTAAGGACATCACACACACCATGCCTGAGGCAGGATTCGAAGATGCGACCATAGCAGTCGAGCGGTTCCAGACTGAAGCGCCTAGATCCACTCGGCCACACCGGCCGGCAGTATACCACATTATTCCCACTCTTTTAGTTACGAAATATCATCTCCGTTCGATCCGACAGCTTTGCGCAACCTATGCCACTTTACTGGTAGGGCCTATAGGGCTGTATGGTACCACTCTACTGGTCAACGTCGTTGCCAAGGTCTTCCTTCATCAACAGCCTCCCTATCTTCCACTTACTGCTTCCCGCAGAGAGCGCCCTTCGTCGGACCAAACATATGGATGGTCCTTACAGTCTTCTGTTAGGCGCCGAGGAACCCAGCAGGAGCACAGTTTTGAGTTCCGTAACTGGTGTATGAGTGTCTAAGCACTACCAGCAGAGTCGTCCTGCTCGGTAGCAAGGTGTTTCATTGTGATCCATCGATCACCTCGAATGAGGGTGCCCGCAAGTTCCTTCATCGCAGGACTCACAGCTCTGTGTGGTACGCCGGCACGCGGCACATCGAACTGGTTTGCGCGATCTTGTCGCAACGATGGCAGGCGCCTCGCCCAACTACTCACCGTACTTTTTTTCACTGCCAGGTCTCCGCAGACATTCTACAGGCGCCTATGAATGTCTGCGATGCTCCAATTTTACGCCAAAGGAAACTCAATGACTGTTCTCTGCATAGAACCTACATCCGTTGCAGATGCCATTTTAAAGGCTACATATAGCGCCGCCACCTATCAAATCATGAAACTATAGGGCCTTAAGGGGGAATATTCCACGGCATCCTCCAACAATTTTTGCAATTTTTCAACCGAAACTGACCGAGTAAAAAAAAAAAAAAAGAGAAAAAGGTATTGTTGACTCATTGAACGCCCCTCGTAGTTATACTATTTTAGCCGGACAACCTTGAAACTTGAGAGCATTTCATCAAACCGTTTGACGTTCTACAAAAACTGCACATATTACCCTAGTAGAAAGTGGGATCCGTTTTGTTTTCAACAAAGAAATTTCTTATTACAATAAAACTTAATGAACAAAAATTTGTCGAATACTTCATTTGTAACTGCACAATCATTTCTTTGCCACGCAAACGGTTACTTAGCAGCCTTAGCTGATTTGCAGCGCGTTATCTAGTCCTACTTAGTTTCACGTGAGCTCCCGTGGCCCCCCGCACGGCGTCCATGGAGAAGAGGCACACGCCATAGCGTAAGTCTTGGTGTTGACTTACTACTTACGTTCCGCATTTTTAAAACGTGACTACGCCTATTGAGGCTGTTTTAGTTTCATTTTTAGACCATGCCCTCTTAGACAAATTATAGATTCAGGCATATCTTCTGAAGAAGGCTCAATTATTTGGGTTGAAACCTAGGTAAAGGTTGGTTTGATTACCACAAACCAGGCTGATAGTTTCTTATATATTAGATTATCACGATTGCTAACTGGGCTGCAATGCTGAAAGTACAAAAAAAGATGACGTGATCTTTCATCACTTTTTTCACAAAAAGTTTGAAAGACGCTGTATACACACACACACACACACACACACACACACACACACACGAGCGTGTGGTGTCTTACGAATAATTTATTTCTTTCATATGTAGTATGAGGGTGGTACAACTGACTCTGAAATGCTACGTATTTCTCATGATGAAATATTGAAGAAGTGTCGACGAATATGTATATGTATAATGAGGTAAGGAATAATGAATAGAAGTTAGGGACTCTTGACTTGTGAAACAGGATGTTGGAAACCAAGAATCGTACTTTAAGAGTTATGAAATGTGTATAAATGCATGAATGTATCACAATGCCGACAAAAACTTTTTGGACACTGTTATATTCATAGGATTTTGTTTCTACACATTTGCAACGCTAATTCTTGACCTGTGAAATATTTTTATATGAGACTGTCACTGTAGCGGAAACTGCTGCCGTAAATATTTCCGTAAGAAAGTTAAGTGACCACCTGCACGTGCGTCGTCGGGACACCGCTGTGTCAGACACCTGGAGAACAAGCCATTAGGGTGTGCCTTTCCGGAAGCACAGGTAGAAAAAAAAAAAGGGGGAGGCCATTATCCTCGCTATTGACATTTTCTTCTGGTGAAAGCATACTGTGGAGCTCGTAATTTATGATATTTACTGAAATGCCTAATGAAATGACGAGAAATATTTTTACATCTGCACACCTGATTACGACAAGCGTCTTTCTACGAGAGTTGAGAGAATTTCTACTAACTTATGAAATGTCACATGACTATTTAATGATATTTGTATGCTTTGGTTTGCGTAATTGCTTATTTCATTTGATACCTGTTTTCCAGCTGTGTTACAGCATTAGTTTTATAAAATAAACTTAGATGCATTTGCTAATGTGAACACTTTCTGTCAACAGACCTATTAAATGATAATTTTGTAATCCACATTCTTTAAAAAAAGGAGCACTTGGAAAGGAAAGAACAATAAGAAGGGACTAGTAACAGTAACTGGACACATAATTTTCTTTTCAAGTACATGGTAATATTTTTTTTACAATAAGTTGTTGTGGTGCACCACTTTAATTACTTAGACATTAAGATGTGATTATACATTTCCCTTATCTGCATTGTTATCTTTAGTGTACTATTTTTTCTGCTTGAGCTATGTCATGTTTAGATATAAACTGCTGTTTGCCAGGCATAGTGTTACTGAATTTGACTTTGTGTTACTCTGCTAAGCCAGTTTTACTACTCATTTATTTTTCTTGTTGCTGCACATTGGCTCATATTAGTTGTAATGTTGCATTGCTTGGTAATTTAGATTTACTGTAGCTTGCTTTGCAATTTTCCATTTTTTTGGTCATTGCTGTTTGTGTTACTTATTTTGTGCTGCTGCATTGCCTCGTCCCTTAGTTTAGCATCTGAGCTCAGTAGATTTAAGTTAGCTTAAGAGGGGGTAGCCTCTAAGAGAATGGGTTGCGATGAATTGGAAGAAACGCATTGAGAAGTTATACGAAAAAAAGTACAGAAAACAGGTTTAGGTAGGATTTTCTTGGAAGTAAATGTTGAGGTAAGAAATGGGTGAACATATAAATACAGAAAGCATGCTTAGATAGAATTTTTTTGGTGGAAACAAAGGGTGAAATAAGAGGAAAGATATATGAAGTTTTGGGTTGGACTGCAGTACCACATGTTACACTGAAAACGAACCCTGTCCTTTCCTATTGGTGTTATCCCACTATGTGTTTGTGTACCCTTGTGTATTTGTTTTCTTCCTGTCTCTGTGTAGTTTCATAGAATTTTTTCTTCTTTTAATATTAAGCTACATTCACTATGATGAGGAATACTGTTATCCTCGAATATAATTGGCATTAATAATATGTTATTTACTTTGTAAAGATGTTAGACATTATTAATTCTGTTCTGTTTAATGCTCATGTGTGAAGTCGATGTTTCAATAATTATTCTGATCTTTTATGTATGTACTTATGTCATAATTCCCGTAACACGGATGTATATGTTATTTCGATTCTTTTGTAAAACCCATATTACTACAAATGTTATCTGTACTATTATGTTCTTTAATGATGTATTTTGTACCTTTGTAATTGTATTTTCATGTTGTAAATTTATAATTGTATAGACACCAGTTCTTCAAATTAAGTTACATTTCACTGCACACGTTTCTGTTGGTCATAGTATATGGACAATATGTGAGAAGTAGGGACTGATAGTGTTTGCACGTGTGTTAATGATTCAGCAAGGGACTGGATAACAGCATTGCTGGTTCTAAGGACAATTCCAGAAACTTTGTGAGTGCACAAGTGGTGGTTTATGGACTTGCTATATTGTCCGCAAGACTCTTCGATGGTGATTGTGCACCTGCACATTTGCAACAGATGGCTGCTGGCCGTCTCTACAAGGACTACAGTGGGTCTGCGTCTTTGCTAACTCACCAGTACCATTATTTCTACAAGGACTGCAGTGGGTCTGCGCCTCTGGTGGCCCACCAATACCGTAATCTCTACCAGGACTACAGTGGGTCTGCTCTGTGATGACCTACCAATACTCTTCAAAACTTCAATTGACTCTGCTGTGGGTTTGCTCTGTTGTGGCCCATTACTTGTCTGCATGTCAAGAGTCAGCACTGTCTTTCCATTGGAAGGACAACACTACTTCTTCAAGACAGCATGAAATCCACTACTTCTGTGTGCATTTTCTTTTACTGCTCAGACTTTGAGAAAAACACTGCTATTTTACTGTGATGGATGATCAGGACTGTCTTTATGGACTGTGAGAAAATTTTAGCTTTTGACCAACATTGTATCAATAAGTGTGTGCATTTGATATCTTTGTTATTGTAATTATGAAAAATTTTATCAAATCACTATTGGGCACTGCCCAAAACAATTTGTAAAATTTTTTGTGGGGAGCATGGGGGCTATGTAAGTAGGCTGTTTAGGTTTTTTTATTGGTAACGCCACCTCTGTATGAAAATCACTGGCTCTGCTGTGGGCAGTCTGTGTCTGCTTTGCATTGTTGTAATACTCGCCATTGTAGTGTTGGGCAGCGGCAGCTGGGCTGTTAACAGCGCGTAGCGTTGCGCAGTTGGAGGTGAGCCGCCAGCAGTGATGGATGTGGGGAGAGAGATGGCGGAGTTTTGAAATTTGTAAGACTGTCATGAACTGCTATATATGACTATTAAGGTAAATACATTGTTTGTTCTCTATTAATATCTTTCATTTGCTAACTATCCCTATCAGTAGTTAGTGCCTTCTGTAGTTTGAATCTTTTATTTAGCTGGCAGTAGTGGCGCTCCCTGTATTGCAGTAGCTTGAGCAGCGAAGATTTTTGTGAGGTAAGTGATTTGTGAAAGGTATAGTTTAATGTTAGTCAGGGCCATTCTTTTGTAGGGAATTTTGAAAGTCAGATTGCGTTGCGCTAACAAAATATTGTGTGTCAGTTTAAGCACAGTCATGTAGAATTGTTCAAAGGGGACGTTTCGGCTCTTGTAACCAAGAATTATGTAGAAATCGAGTTTTTTATTCCTGAGGAGATACTACAATGATGACGTTACACAATCCTTCGTTGTGGGAGAGACTGGCCCACTCATTACCCGTAAATCAGAATGGTGAAGCTAGAACGTGAGTGAGGGTGCGCTTTGCGTCTCTCCTCTGCATGGATGAGGATCGCAAACGGCGCCAGGGAATGCGAATAGGTAACGAGTGAGCGCCGGAGGCTCAGCTCGCCGCGGTGGATTGGGAGGCGAGGCGATCGATATGGGCGGCGGCGGCGGCGCTAGCAGGGGCCGTGGTGAGGCCGCGGCGGTGCCTGTGGGGGCGGCGGAGGCGGCGGCGGCGGCGCGCCCTTCCGATTCTCATTATGCCGAATCAAACGGATTCCGCGGCCGAGTCAGCAGCGCGCCCGCCGCTGGGGCCAGCGCCAAGCTACGGAAGGATGGGGAGCCCGCCCAATTACTGGCAGTGGCCAGGTGCCGTGGCCACAGCCGCCCGCCTTCACTAGCTTTCCGCAGCGCGACTACTCCGACGACCGGGGGCCTCAACCAACCGTGCGATGTTCCTACTCGTTACAACGACGTGACAAGTGTCAGAGAAGACAAGGGGAAGTGCAAATATAGGGTCGCTTACAAACAAATGTTTATAAAAATACACTACTGGCCATTAAAATTTCTACACCAAGAAGAAATGCAGATGATAAACGGGTATTCATTGGACAAATATATTATACTAGCACTGACATGTGATTACATTTTCACGCAATTTGGTTGCATAGATTCCGAGAAATCAATACCCAGAATAACCACCTCTGGCCGTAATAACGGCCTTGATACGCCTGGGCATTGAGTCAAACAGAGCTTGGATGGCGTGTACAGGTACAGCTGCCCATGCACGTTCAACACGATACCACAAATCATCAAGAGTAGTGACTGGTGCATTGTGACGAGCCAGTTGCTCGGCCACCATTGACCAGACGTTTTCAGTTGGTGAGAGGGCTGGAGAATGTGCTGGCCAGGACAGCAGTCGAACACTTTCTGTATTCAGAAAGGCCCGTACAGGACCTGCAACAAGTGGCCGTGCATTATCCTGCTGAAATGTAGGGTTTCGCAGGGATCGAATGAAGGGTAGAGCCACGGGTCGTAACACATCTGAAATGTAACGTCCATTGTTCAAAGTGCCGTCACTGCGAAAAAGAGGTGACCGAGGCGTGTAACCAATGGCACCCATCACGCCGGGTGATACACCAGTATGGCGATGACGAATACACGCTTCCAATGTGCGTTCACCGCGATGTCGCCAAACACGGATGCGACCATCATGATGCTGTAAACAGAACCCGGATTCATCCGAAAAAATGACGTTTTGCCATTCCTGCACCCAGGTTCGTCATTGAGTACATCATCGCAGGCGCTCCTGTCTGTGATGCACCGTCAAGGGTAACCGCAGCCATGGTCTCAAAGCTGATAGTCTATGCTGCTGCAAACGTCGTCGAACTGTGCGTGCAGATGGTTGTTGTCTTGACTCAGGGATCGAGACGTGGCTGCACGATCCGTTACAGCCATGCGGATAAGATGCCTGTCATCTCGACTGCTAGTGATACGAGGCCGTTGGGATCCAGCACGGCGTTCCGTATTACCCTCCTGAACCCACTGATTCCATATTCTGCCAACAGTCATAGGATCTCGACCATCGCGAGCAGCAGTGTCGCCATATGATAAACCGCAACGGCGATAGGCTACAATCCGACCTTTGTCAACGTCGGAAACGTGATGGTACGCAATTCTCCTCCTTACAAGAGCCTTCACAACAACGTTTCACCAGGCTGCTGTTTATGTATGAGAAATCGGTTGGAAACTTTCCTCATGTCAGCACGTTGTAGATGTCGCCACCGGCGCCAACCTTGTGTGAATGCTCTGAAAAGCTAATCATTTGCATGACACAGCATCTTCTTAATGTCGGTTAAATTTCGCGTCTGCAGCACGTCATCTTCGTGGTGTAGCAATTTTAATTGCCAGTAGTGTATAAGCTTTCATGGCCGCATACGATAACTGTTACTACAACGTAGCAACAATAAAAGTCTAGTTCCTCATTCGTTTTTGTTAATAGATCAGCGACTGAAATGTTTTACCTTTATCCGGCTCTATCTTAAACATCATTAGGACCAATATAGAGACACAGCAGCGTTACAAAAATATCAAAAGATCTATAAAATCGTAATAATCCACAAGAGCCTTTGAATAATTAATGAAAAACAATTTTTTCTCAGCCAACTTCGGTTGAAATAATGCGGAAATTGTTATGGGACACTGTGGAATATTTCCTCCTCTGCCCTTATAGATTGATGAAATTTCGGTGGCGTCTGTAACGGAGCTGACGCTGAGTTTCTTTTGGCGGGAAGCCAGACCATCAGAGATATTCATAGGCTCTTGCAGAACGTCTAAGGAGACCTGGCAGTTAACAAAAGCACGGTGAGTCGTCGAGCGAGGCGTCTGTCATCATTGCAACCTGTCTAAATCTCCCGCGCGCCGGCCGGCCGCACACAGCTGTGAGTCCAGCAGTGCTAGAACTTACGGACACCCTCATTCGACGCGATCGAAGGATCAGAATGAAACAACTCGCTGCAGAACTGGATGCCTCTGTTGGCAGTGCTGACACACTTTTCCACCAGGTGGGGTGACACTAAAAGGTGTGAGCCCACTCCATTACTGCCGCTTTATAGAAGGCCATAAAAAAAAACGATGGACCAAATGCGCAGAATTGCTTGTGCGTTACTAGGCTGATTGTGACAATGTTTGTCGAGCATCGTCACAGGCGATGAAACATGGATTCGTTACTTCGAACTGGAAACATAACGACAATCCATGCAATGGCGTCACACGAACTCTCCACAGAAGAAAAAGTTCAAAGCCGCACCATCAGGCGGTAATGTCATAGCGACTTTCTTCTGGGGCTCTCAACGGGCTGTTCCGTTTGATGTTCTCCCTTGTGAGGCCAACGGCCTTGTCGCAGTGGTGACACCGGTTCCCGTCAGGTCACCGAAGTTAAACGCTGTCGGACTGGGCTAGCACCTGGATGGGTGACCATCCGGTCTGTCGAGCGCTGTTGGCAAGCGGAATGCACTGAGCCCTTGTTAGGCAAACTGAGGAACTACTAGACTGACAAGTAGCAGCTGCGGTCTCGGAAACTGACATACGGCCGGGAGAGCCGTGTGCTGACCACATGCCCCTCCATATCCGCATCCAGTGACGCCTGTGGACTGAGGTTGACAGCGAGTCGGTCGATACCGTTGGGGCTTCTTGACCTGTTCGGATGGAGTTTCTTTTTTTTTTTTTTTTTTTTTTTTTTGTTCTGCCTTGCAGTGCAATGATCAGCTCAGAAAAGTATTTTGCAACTCTCAGGAAACTGAAGAAACGACTTCAGTGTGTTCGCCACCACAAAAATGGAAACGAACTTTTCCTTCTCCAAGGCCCCAAACAAGCCTATGCACCCGAAAGGAGGTCACTAAACTTCATTGGACTGTTCCTGATCATCTGCCCTACATCCTGGATCTCACACCTTCGTACTTCCATCTGTCTGAAGGTTGCACCCCGCAGGAAGCAGTACGTGGATGATGGAGGCGTTATTGGTGCAGCAAGACGTTCGTTCCGATCTAATCCCGAATAAAACCAACCCGCTTCCAGAAAAAATTGTGTTACATTACTTACTGAACGCCCCTCGCATTATTAAAACATCAGTGATCCGTGATTGGATTCATTCAACTTATATGACAGCTTCAGCTCTGCTGCGGACGCGTCCAGTGAGGTACCTGCGGAGGAATGACAAAAAAAAATGGCTCTGAGCACTATGGGACTTAACATCTGCGGTCATCAGTCCCCTAGAACTTAGAACTACTTAAACCTAACTAACCTAAGGACATCACACACATCCATGCCCGAGGCAGGATTCGAACCTGCGACCGTAGCGGTCACGCGGAGGAATGACAGACCATTCTTCCTCAAGAGCCGAAACCAGACAAAGTAATGATGTTGGGTGCTGCGGTCTGGTGTGAAGTCAACCTTCTGACTCATTCCAAAAGTGTTCCACATGGTTCAGGACGGGATCTGGTCAGACAAGTCCATTTCACAGATGTTATTGTCCACAAACCATTGCCTCACAGATACTTCTCCACGGCTGGGTGCATTTTCATGTCGATACACATATTCATTGACTCCCCGATGTTAATATGCTGCACGCAGTAGACAATGCTGTAAAAAGTGTTTATATACTTCAGCGTCTAGCGTTCTCATCAGCCCAATAAGGGGACCACAACGTAACGGGACCGCAGCCTAACTACGAAGGGCACACCAATACTCTGACGCCACCTCCTCCATACTGCTGGTACTACACACGATAGCGTGTAACGTTGTCCAGGCATTTGCTCAACCGGAACTCTTCTGTCACATGATATAGTGTAAATCACCATTCGCAGTTACTCACTTCCAGTCATTCACTGTCCAGTGGCGTCGCTTAGCAATGGCCAGAGAGATATGTGTCTCACAAGGAGCTGCTCGGTTCTGCACCGCTCTCTTTTTAAGTCTCTATGGACAGCCATGCTAGATGGACTGCTTGTAGCACTTTGGAATTCACGATTGATTCCCTCCGCGGATTGCATGCAATGTTTTTTTCTTCTTTTTATTTTTCTTTTTTTTTTCTTGTCCCAACCACCCTCCGCAATGTTCGACGGCCGCCATCTTTCATCTTTCAGCACATGAGATCTGCGTGGTCTTCGTTTAGCTGCGATAGTTCCTACTCCTTTCCTTTTAACAAGTTGATTTTGGCAGGTTTAGAAGAGTTGAAATGTCCGTTATGGATCTGTTATTCAGATAACATCCAATGTCTAGTCCATGTTCGAAGTCACTGAGCTCTCCTAACCGACTCTTTGTGCTGTTGTTCCTTCTCTGTCGACAACCTACTCCCTGCCTCTTTTTATACTGATGGATTCGCCTCTCGTGACGTCTAGTGGTCAGTTCCGCAGTAAATAGATGTGTCCGTGTACTTTTGATCAGAGACTGCAGTCTCAGGTGTAAATAAAGCAGGTGGCGCACTCTGTTTTATTGGTGTGATACTGATAAAACTCAATCAATCTGCAAGGAAGACTGCTTCCAAAACACTTGAATTTAGGAATATACAATAACCCCTTATATCGCACCTGTAGCGACCACGAAGACAAGATTAAACTAATTTTAGCCCGCACAGAGGAATTTAAGCAGTCGTTCTTCTAGCGCTCCAGACGAGACTGGAACGGGATGATGTCCTACTATGTGTTACAGCACAAATGGAGGTATCTCCTGTCATGCGCTGCACAGTGCTTGGCACACTACAGATGCAGATGAGGATCACGCTTGCGTGATGAACAAACACCTTGCACTGCTGCTCGCTCCTGCTTACAGCTCCGTGCGACCCGCAAACGGTGCTGGAAGCAGCGCGAGGGCCATCTGCAGACGGCCATCCGGCCGGACGCGCCAGGAATAGCGGAGCAGACATTAACTCGGTGCCGACTGCGTACGGTGCGTCACGGACGCGGGGCAGTAAATACACCAGTAAGGCAGCCATCTCCGGACACAGCACGCAGCCCGTCTCTGCGACGCACGCACATACGGCACGCGCGCGGCCTCCCGCACCGCACGCGGCGTGTTTATTTGCGCCGCGTGACGTATTGATGAGGCGGCGGCGCGAGCGACGCATGACGGACCCCGCCCCCACGTGAATTATTGAGCCGGTTTCCCATGCGCACGACAAACAGCCCTCGGTCTGCCTCCGTGGTGGCTATATGTCCATTCCCTCTTACTTCCTGGACGTCAAGCGACACACGACGATAAACGGTGCGGGCTGCTTCGAGCATATTCAGCGAATCCGAAAAGAGACGACTGCATCGAGGTCATTAGAAACGGAGCACAAGCTTGAAATGTTTCACGGACGGGGAAGGAAATCGTCCGTGCCCCTTCAATCGTGCCCTTTCATTCCAGGAATCATCCTTGCACGTGCCTGTAGTGATTCAGGGAAACCACGGAAAACGTAATTCCGGAAGGCTGGGCACGGATTTCAGCCGTCGTCCTCTAACGTGCTGAGCGGTTTTTGGGACTAACTAGGAGTGATACTATCAGATTAAAGACACGAATCGTCAGAGGAGCACACTAACGAGATTTTGTGATCAGATTACGGGAGGGTGTCAGGATGAAGTGGCAAGGGAAAATGTCTACTGGGTTACCTCTCTTGTACGACCAGCCAGCTTATTCTGCACATGACGCTTCCACACACGCTGCTTCTTTCGGCTATTTAATTTTGTCTTTGGGCCCCATATTCTCGTGACATAGCGCCTAGTGAGTTCTTCCTCTTTCCTCGAATGTCCAAACCACTGCGTGGCAGCCGTTTCCACAACGACAGTGAGATGACTTACGACAGCCGTGGGCAACCTTAGCTGTCCTGTGGGCCTGATTCACATACTAACTTAAACTCACGGGCCGTCTCGTCACAACGCAACAGCAACGCTCCCTGCTCAAAAGTCGGAGCTGTAGCATCCGTGACGTCAATGTAGTGGGGTAATGCAGCGATATAAACGGCACACCTTTCCCGAAACGGTACGTCAGCAAATTAAACCTCAGAGTTCATGTTTTTTAAGAGTACATTCATTTTACTTTCACCCTGAATTTCTACATCTACATGGTTACACTGCAATTCACCCTTAACTGCCTGGCGCTGTTCCCGGCGGAGGTTCGAGTCCTCCCTCGGGCATGGGTGTGTGTGTGTTTGTCCTTAGGATAATTTAGGTTAAGTAGTGTGTAAGCTCAGGGACTGATGACCTCAACAGTTAAGTCCCATAAGATTTCACACACATCTGAACATTTTTGAACTGCCTGGCAGGGGGTTCATCGAACCATTTTCATACTACTTCTCTACTATTCCACTCTCGAATGGCACGTGGGAAAAAGGACCACCTAAATCTTTCCGTTCGAGCTCTAATTTCTCTTATTTTATTATGATGATCATTTCTCCCTACGTAGGCGGGTGTCAACAAAATATTTTCGCATTCGGAAGAAAAAGTTGGTGATTGAAATTCGGTAAATAGATCTCGCCGCAAAGAAAACCGCCTTTGTTTCTTTCGGCAACCAGACTGGTACCAATCGCGAGCCAGAAGCGGCCTGCGGGCCACCAGTTCCCAACACGCCTGATTTACGACGTACACATTTCCTGCAAACAGCCAAAATACAAACTCCTACAGTGAAGGTTTCCGCTAGCTCATCAATCACTGGGTAAAGTGTTGCACTGGAGAGTGAATGTGTGGAGAAGGAACAAGACGTATCACCAAATTTTTGGGTCGTAGGTAATTTTTTTCTCAGGAAATAATTAAGGGTGTGTAACGAGCCCTCGAATAATGCCCGCATTACTATTGTCGTAGAGATTACAACATTCACTTTTACAATAGTTCTAGCTGAGTATCTAGAGTTTCTAAGGTATGTATGTATTCCACTTCTATTAGTCCATCTCTTCTCTGTCTCTCCCTCTTCACCTCACCCATTCTTCTCCGTCCATCATCCCCCACTCCAGAATGAGGCTGGTGCTTCTTACCGCATATAATTTCTTTCCAGGTAGTTAGTCACATAGGTACCAAGTCTGGCTGAAGTCGATCCAGGGATTTAAGAGGAGTTTTTTATCCGCTGGTTTTCCAGCATACGCTAATGTCACAGATTACTCATACATATTTAACTTATTTTACACATATTTCACTTGTATCTCTAGCGAATTTTGCCCTGTAATTTCGTGTTCACACAGTTCAGTCTTTATGGCGCCATTTCTCAAAAAATGGCTCTGAGCACTATGGGACTTAACATCTGCGGTCATCAGTCCCTTAGAACTTAGAACTACGTAAACCTAACTAACCTTAGGACATCACACATATCCATGCCCGAGGCAGGATTCGAACCTGTGACCGTAGCGGTCACGCGGTTCCTGACTATAGCGCCCAGAACCGCACGGCCACACCGGCCGGCGACGCCATTTCTCCTGTAGTGTATGACAGAGAATCACATAAATTTGTAGGTACAATGTGTAGGTAGTTGTGGGGACAGTCTGCGAAATATGTTGCAAATACAGTAAGTAGCAACGAAGTAATAAATTAAAACATGCCTGAAGCCGCAGTTTTACTTCATGAACGGCGAAAATGTACAAGAGAAACTTTTCTCTTTCGTCATTATGCGGAAATTTTCAGCGAAAAAAGGTGTATAAAGGTTTAAAATTATCTGTCAAGTGTGTTGCAAGTCCTCTCATTATCAAATACTGGATGAAAAATGTCTGTTAGGCGTCATCGGATACACTCCTTTTTCGCCTCCACTCCTACCCTTGTGATAGGTAGGTGTTTCTTTTCAGACAGTAAGTGATATGTGTATCAAGTTTGGTTGAAATCGATCCAGTGGTTTTGGAGGAGATGTGGGGTAGACATAAAATACTAAAAACATTCAACAGCCTACATCGCATAAAATATTTCTTTATTTAAGACAACCGGTTTCGACAAACTTTGCTGTCATCTTCAGTTCTCAAAAACCTTTTTGTTGTGAAACATGTTCATTTTACTTTGAACCTCACGCCAAGTTGTCATGTGGATAAAAAATTAGCACATTATAAAACTTTTGTCGTCACTAAAATATTTTTTAAAAAAAAACATAAAGAACCTTTTGCAAAAGTATATCGCTCACAGATGCTTCTTACATCACAAAAGCACAGTACACTGTAGCAGCAAAATGAACACGTTTCACAACAAAAAGATTTTGAACACCTGAAGACGACAGCAAAATCTACGGTAAACAACTGTCTTAAATAAAGAAATGTTTTATGTGATCTAGGCTGTTGAATGTTTTATGGCAAGTAAAATAGATCGTTCCTTCAGCACTCTGAAAATGAGAAAATTCAATATATATAAATACAGGAGTACAGGAAGGGCCTTTGAGTATCGCAAATGCAGATCTCCTATTCGCTTTAAAACGTGCGCAGTGAAAGATGCGAAACATGTCCTCTAAATTATGTCATTAAAGCAATGCTGATCGTCCTACGTAACACCGTGAATCAGACGAGATTGATATAGGAGAATAAAAGACGAAATACCAGTATTGCAGTCCGGTGATGGAACGTCCCAGACAGTGGACAGAGCAGTAAAAATCTTTGTGCCAACCAGGAAATGAAATTACTGGCAGCCTATAAAAAAATAAAGGAAAAAATAAAGCAGAGCAGGGAGTACGGGCAGTTGTGCGAACGGACGGTTATGAGTAATGGCCCCGGCGACCATTTTTTAGCCGCGTGGCGTTGCAAGACGGGGAGAAAGTGCTGCGCGCGGCGACAGCGAGATAGGGGATACATCACCGCTGTTTTGAAACGCCGCCGTCGTGTCGTTGGAACGAGGTTATCGCGCTGCCTATCGCTTGACTCACGCTTAACTCCCTATCGGCAAAACGCTTGTGGTGGCTCGGGCATAAGTGGCAGACAGCTACAACAGTTCAGGACAGAGTAGGAATTGTCAGACAATTACAAATATTTGATCGATGAAGTACCTTTCCATGCCTGTATGGAAGTAATAAGCTCATCCGGCAAAAATATTATTCGGTTCCTGGAAAGAGCACACTCGTCGCTACACAGGGCTGCAGACGATGTAGTATAGTATCCTGTAAACTGCGTTCAGTGGTATCTGCACCCCGAAAAGGTCTAGGAAGGGTCCACTAACACCTCTGTGTGCTCGCCCCGTGGTCCAACGCACGGCTTTCCGGGCGGGAAGGAGCGCCGGTCCCCGGCACGAATCCGCCCGGCGGATTTGTGTCGAGGTCCGGTGAGCCGGCCAGTCTGTGGATGGTTTTTAGGCGGTTTTCCATCTGCCTCGGCCAATGCGGGCTGGTTCCCCTTATTCCGCCTCAGCTACACTATGTCGGCGATTGCTGCGCAAACAAGTTCTCCACGTACGCGTACACCACCATTACTCTACCACGCAAACATAGGGGTTACACTCGTCTGGTGTGAGACGTTCCCTGGTTCGGGGAGGGGGGGGGGTCCACCGGGGGCCGAACTGCACAATAACACTGGCTTCGGTGTGGGGCGGCGAAGGGGTGAAATGGACTGCGGTGGTCGTCATGAGGTTGCGGACCACTGCGGCTGTGGCGGGGACGGAGCCTCTCCGTCGTTTCTAGGTCCCCGGTTAACATAACGTAACATAACCCCCCTGTGTGATCTCCGAAAGCTGTCCAGCGGGTAGAAGAGACGTGGACGTTTTATTTTACAATAACTACTGATCATTATGACTGGAGACGCTCGAAAAAAACTGTAATGTAAATATTTCCAACTGGAAGTGATTGTAATTTTCTCTGTGTCCATATTTTCGCAGCTGATAACGGGACCTCGACTGTTCATTACAGAATGTAAGCCGTCTCTTGTTTTATTGGGGTATCTGTTTCGGCGATATATTACACCATCTTCAGGCACCCCGACCGAAGTGTGGGAAGATTCCCACCTCTGGTCCAGTCAAAATAGGAGTAGGTGATGTTTAAGCGATCGCTGTCTCAAAAATCTATGGATAACAGTCATTGAATGCTGCACCTAATTTGACTGGATTAGAGGTGGGAACCTTCCTACTCGTCGGCCAGGGGGCGTGAAGATGGCGTAATATATCGCCGAAACTGGTAGCCAAATTACAAAACGGCTGAAAGGTGTTTGATTTAACATTCTGACCGCAGTTTATTACCTGCAGCTTATATACATACGAAAATATGTGTACATTAGAAAATCGCTTTTACAGGAACATTACACTAACTTCTGTATTTGTGATCTTCGTCTGCATACAGTTGTCCGTTCGTACAGGATTGTTCAGTACGTAGAGAAATGATTCGCGAAATTTTTAATAGCGATTTTAAACGAATCTGTCAGTACGCTCATCCACTGATGCATTTAAAGTCGTCTTTCCTTCTACTAATATGTAACACCAACACTATTTTCTTGCTTTTAACCCGACAAAAAGGTCTAAAGCGGTTTCTATTCTAAAATCTGGCACATATAAAATTCCGAACTAACTCTATGAGGCAAAAAGAAATGTTGTTGAGATTCGGATAGCAAACGCCGCGTAAGATAACTGCACATCATAGTTTTGCACAAAGGTTGCACTTTATGTAAGCAAGTATTGTAACAGGATACGATTACACATACAAAAAAAAATTGTAGGCTTATTTTCATTTTCCTTCACTATTACATCATGACTATCGGCAGCACATTGCCCCTACACAGAGTAACCACATAGAAATGAACAAGCCAGAATGACGTCAACATTTGGTAATGATTCGGTCAGAATTTTTTTTCTAGTTTGTAGAGACAAGGTGCTTCAGTTTGCTGCTTCGCATCTCCCTAATACAGCAACCTAGCCACCGTACGCAAATGTTGTTTAGAAAGTAATTCAACGCGGAACCGAATTTTAGTTCCTTTCTTACGATGCTTTAATTATCTTGGTGTCAGTATTGTGCCTGTTTCTTGGTTCTCCTGACACGAATAATGTAACAGACCATGCAAGCACAATTTTCAACAATTACTTCAACCGTAAATCGATAGTCTACTTGAATAATGCCACCCTTAGAAGATTGCTATCCTACATGAGAGACATTACTTTAGGCTACCTCCGAGATATTCAATTCATTTATCGATATCACCCAATTATGATAATTTCCGCGATCTTATACAAGCGGTTAGGAACAAATTCCACATTGTCTTATTCTCAAAAAATTCATCATATTACTGGATACTGTGCATTCCAAGTAATCGTTAAGAAATAATATGGACAGGTACTACAGCGGTGCTGTAGCCGATTTAAAATGGCTATAACGTTGTCGCGATACGATATTGCTCGATTAGCTGCTCGTTTCGTTTAGTCCTCGATTCATTATTTCTTTCTCTTCACTTACTATAGGACACCCCTATGTCAACTTCCTTTCCTTTCCCATCACTGATTACAACTAAAGCCGACTGAAAAGAAAACTCCTTCCTCCGCTTGCGGGATAATAAAATTTGCGAGTTGTGCCCTCGGGAAAAGCAATAAAAGTCTCTTAAATAGAATTATTTTAAAGTTTTTCGAAACAGTTAAAATGAATTGTGAAGTTTCAGTTGTATAAGTCTCGAGTTTTGTTGGTAATAAAGTTAGTTAATTTAGTACTCATAAAAGCATCGTATCACAAAGAAGAATACTACAGGTGTGAAACGATTATACGGCGACCAGAGACTCAACCAGCATGATACAAATGTCACTCTCTACGTTTTACCGGTTTATGTTAATGACGTGGGAAAAGTTATCAACCACTACACGTAATTATACCTAACTTCGTCAGTAGACAATTTAACGACTTGCGGTAGCATATATATGCTCCCGCAAGACGTTAAATTGATATGATGTTTGTTCCATTTTGAGGCAATTCAGTATCTGGAAAACGCTGCATCGAAGAATGTTCTAGGTGGAATGTTAATATTAGTAATACTGTGCTACAACTGGCCACTTTCTGTTCATCTCTCCTGCGTGGGTGGGGTCGGCTTCACTTTTTGAGACGGGGAACACCCCCATTTTTATTGCATTTTAGGATTCTAAGCCAAAACTACGTACGATTTACTGAAATGATTCTTTTCTATTTCTAGTAGATGGCGCTGTAAATGACAAATATCAAGCTTCAGTCTGGAACCGCGTGACCGCTACGGTCACAGGTTCGAATCCCGCCTGGGGCATGGATGTGTGTGATGTTCTTAGGTTAGTTAGGTTTAAGTAATTCTAAGTTCTAGGGGACTAATGACCTCAGATGTTAAGTTCCATAGTGCTCAGAGCCATTTGAACCATTTTTTGACCCATCAAGCGTGCCTGTTTTTACAATGAAGAACCGACGCACTTCATTCTACATTTCATTTGCGACATAAATGTACACCTTTGCGTTCGAACGATTCAGGCTGATGTTCGAACGTTACTTGAGCGTTGCAAATGTGATTTTACAGTACAAATAATATGGCTAGACATTGTCATTTCTACCAAATAAGCTCCTTGTATTGTAACGTAACCTTCTGTTACCTACGGGGTTGATTGTAATGAGCCCCCAAACCATAGAAATGCCTCATTTCGAAGGCTGCCCTCGAAACTCGCCATCAGGGTCAACGATTTCGGTGTGTGTTTCCATCAAACCGCAGTAACTCTTGCGCTGACCGCTACGCGCGTAAAAGCGGAACACACACGACAACCATATCCACCAAGTGATATACTGACCGAGTCAAGCACTGCAATTGTAAGAGGCAAGGGGTCTCACCGATATCACGCATCCCGATGGGAACTGAAAACGATTACATCCACGTTGTTGTTCCTGGATCACACTAAACGTAACAAAAGGGATCAAATGGCTCTGAGCATTATGGGACTTTAACATATGAGGTCATCAGTCCCCTAGACTTAGCACTACTTAAACCTAAGTAACATACGGACATCACACACATCCATGCCCGAAGCAGGATTCGAACCTGTGACCGTAGCAGCAGCGTGGTTCCGGACTGAAGCGCCTAGAACCGCTCGGCCACAGCAGCCGGCTAAACGTAACTATATTGTGCTGTACAATCAAACTTGCAACAATAAAGTCAATTTCAAACATAAATATTAACCGTTAGATCGTAAAGGTTCACACTTACATCGTAAATGAAATGTAATATCAAATGCGTCTGTTCTTAATTGCAAAAACAGGCACACTTGATATTTGTTGATTGCAGCGCCATGTACCACGAAAGAAAAACAATGGTTTCACTAAACTGTGGCTATATTTTGGCGTGGAATCCTAAAATGCAATAAAAACGGGGAATTCCGGTTTGAAAATACAAAGTTGATCCCGCTCAGGCAGGAAGAATGGTCAGGAGGTGACAAGTTGTAGCACAGATGTCCCCTTTACGAATATTAACTTTTCATCTAAAACATTTTTTGTACGATAGGGGGTTTTCAAAAACTTTATTTCTATCATTGTTGTAGCACTGTGTACAAGCTGTTTCCGTAAGAGCGAGCATACAAAAATTTAACAGAATGTAGAGGATGCTCTACCAAACAATTTGAGGTAGGTATCTTGGGGTCGGAGAAGCCAGCTTAAGGAGGTATTAGGAATAAAATTACATTACTGCGTATTTTTTATTTACAATAGTTACAGTTAACAGCAAATACCATCACTGATACAATGAACGTACCATTTGTTCTGTATCTTACAAAATGTGCTTAAACTGACGGCCATCAACTTCAATACAAGCATGACATCGGCGAACAAGATTCTAACGCACCCTGACGAATGTCCCTGGCGTGTCCCTGGTTTCTTCTTTCCAAAGAACCAGTCTCCCGCATTCGTCAATCGACAGAAATAAACGCTCGTCTTGACGGATGACGCCTGCTAGAAAATCATTTCCTGAGAAGCCTTTCAGCAACTTCCCCATACACATGGTGCATGTCAGTGAGTTCTGAGAAACTGTAACGGTACGCCTCCATCGCATTGTACTGTACGTCTCTGAATAGCGCTGAGTAATAAATGGGTCTCTCGTTAATTCACAGCACGTTCTGTCATAGGACAACGTAAATACGATACAACAGACCCACCAAGTAAAGTAAACAAAACGTGCATCATGACTTCCTAGTAATCAGGCCCGTCCTCCTTATTTCCTTGCAGGAAATAAAGAATGTACACGTAAATAAGCAGCACAGTACATTTAAACTAGTATCCATGTTAGTTGCAAATAAGCTGGAAAACAGTAATACTAGACAACGCGGTAGACATTCTCTATGTCCTGTTACACTTTTGCACGCTCTTGCGGAAACACCTTGCATAAAGTTCTAAAAGCACGGACGATGTATGAAAATGTACATATACAATCATTAAGACTGAAACAATTTGTAGGAAGAATTTCTTTGAAACTAACACGAATTGAAATGTGAGAGCAACGCCCTTTGGAACGATATAAGGATATAAAATGTGACACACAGAAACACGTGTCCATTTTTCTTTATTTCGCTCTCTATATTTATGTACTGAGAATATGAAATTTCAAACGTAGCACATTGTCCGTGGCACATGTGCAAAAGCGCCAGCAGGAAATACAGGTTAAAAAAATCCGTAAGTACACGCAAATGCGCTTGTAATTTCAGCACTAAACATTTCCACATCGCGTGCTTTCATATCTAAATGGGCCCTCCATTACTGTCTGGAGCAGTGCTATCAGATACTCAGATCCGGTAATTTATTCCTGCTATCCACTTTGCCTTCCCTTTTATGAGATCCGGGCGTTATGAACATTTGTCCATTAGTCGTTGGCACTTTTATGTGCCATGATATTTCTGCAGACATGCGCTGAGTTTAGCGTAAGTGTGATATCTGTTATTTGCATTTTCGTAGTTTCACTGCTCGTGGCTTGAGTAATTGGGAAAGAGAATTAACCTCTTTTTACCTGAATGGGCACGGCAAACATAAGAAACTCAAGATACGCGCTCTTCGATGTACCAGATGAACCATCGTTAACAGAAGCCGACAGATTCATTCAAATTTGGTTAACCTCTTCGTATCTCCAGGTATGCGTCTATGTGCAGATGGGACTTTTCATGTTCGGTATGGTTCAAATCCTCAACGCAAGCAAATGACATGTAGCTGAAACTATGGTGCACGTTTCTATACGAGGATGTGCAGGAGAGGGTGGAGGGGGGGGGGGGGGGAAAGGGGAGAAGGGAGAAGGAAGCACGTTCCTGGACGGGGAGTGTCATACATGCGATCCTGTACATTTCGGTGCCGCACCTCCGACGGCTGTAGAATCGAAGTGCGAGGAATAACACTGAGTCCCGTGAAGTGTTGGCTCCGCCAATAAGAATAATCTCATAGCAGTTTAATATGGCTGTGCTAATCTTTGAAGAGATCTTACTGTTAAGCATAACGTAAACTCCCCAGTTATTTAAAGAAGGAACAAGCGTAAATGTAGTGGTTGTATTAGAAGAGACGAAGTGTTGAACCTAGAGGACAGCATACCTAGAAACACGCGATGTTTTTTGATCGATACTTTCAGTCTACTGACTGATTTTAGAATCACATGAAGAAACGCGCACTAGAGACAACCATAAGCAGATTCCGCCAATGTCTAGAGTTTTTGGTAATTGTAAGACAAGAGGTTGTGTTTTGTGCAGAATTTATAAATATTTAGCGTTCATTCGAGTCTGTATACCATAGAAAAGCAATTTCGACTAAACGGCTAGTTCTTCAGGTACAGAATTTTATGCTGAGTAAAATGCTACATATTTTTAGGATTCTACTTTACCTATTTGAAGTGGTTTATTCTTTCTATAGTGACTGCCATTGAGTCTTTTTCAAGCGTCTCCCGGAAAAGACATTAAAAAGAAACTACCAAAACCAATTTATAAATTCTCTGAAAGGTTTGTCAATAGCGTTAGTTTTTCAGAATATCTGTCCACTTACAAATTTACTAGAAGTATCGTTACAATGTAAGTTTCAATAGATTACTTCTATTCTTTCAATTTTCCCATTTCTATTTAATCGTGTTAAAGTTTATTAATTTCGAAATGGCTTTCTCTGTTCATTTCCAATGTTCCATTAGGGTAATATGTATCTTATTTCATTGTCATTAGAGAGGATATAAAATGTAGACTGGCAATGGCAAGAAGTGCGTTTCTGGAGAAGAGAAATTTGTTAGCATCGAGTACAGAAAGTGTCAGGAAGTCTTTTCTAAAAGTATTTTTATGGAGTGTAGCCATGTATGGAGCTGAAACATGGACGATAAATAGTTTAGACAGTAAGAGAAGAGAAGTTTTCGAAATGTGTTGCTACAAAAGAATGTTGAAGATTAGATGGGTACATCTGGTAACTAATGAGGAGGTACTGAATAGTATTGGGGAGAAAAGGAATTTGTGGCACAACTTGACTAGAAGAAGGGATCGGTTGGTACGAAATGTTTGGAGGCATCGAGGGATCACAATTTTAGTACTGGAGGGCAGCGCGGAGGGTAAAAATCGTAGAGGGAGCCAAGACATGAATACACTAAGCAGATTCTGAAGGATGTAGGGTGCAGTAGTTACTTGGAGATGAAGAAGCTTGCACGGGATAGAGTAACACGGAGAGCTGCATCAAACCAGTCTCTGGACTGAAGATCTGAACAACAACAACATCAACATTTCATTGTCCTTATTAGTTACATGCAAAGTCAGGCTCAGTGACCCTTGCTCTTCAAAAATGGCTCTAAGGACTATGGGACTTTACATCTGAGGTCATGAGTCCCCTAGACTTAGAACTACTTAAACCTAACTAACCTAAGAACATCACAAACATCCATGCCCGAGGGAGGATTCGAACCTGCGACCGTAGCAGCAGTGCGGTTTCGGACTGAAGCGCCTAGAACCGCTCAGCCACAGCGCCCGGCCCCTGCTCTTCACCTACTTTTAGTTTGTTATATTGCAATACATAAAAGGCTATTATTAATTATAAAACAATTATGTTCATAAAAAATAAAGTGTTTCCATTTTGTTTTTTGATATATTTATTTGTTGCCTTTCTTGTTTTCTTTACTTGCGTATTGAAGTCTGCACTGCGCATTCTTGCCCCAGTGCACGTAGTCTTATGGCAAAATGTTTTAGAAAACTTTTATTATCCATCTAATAACAATTTGATGACAATGAAACCTTTATATAACGTTACAAGACGTCAGACTATGATTTTCATGCGTATTTCATATAATATTGTAGCGAGTTTCCTTAAAAATATTTAGTAAAACTAAAAATGTTTACTTTTACCTCCACCTACTATGGATGACAGTGTTGTACCTTGAAACATTTATTCACAGATGGAAAACTTTTATTTTCTGGCGTAATTTTTGTAACTGCGGAAAATGACTGCAGCATATAAGAACTGAATACCATCAACTGAAAATGGAATAAGGAAATATATTAAAGTTTTACTAAAGCATGCGATAAACTGGAAACTGTGCCAAAGTGCGAGCGAGCCAGTGTGGCCGAGCGGTTCTAAGCGCTTCAGTCTGGAACCGCGAGACAGCTACGGTCGCAGGTTCGAATGCTGCCTCGGGCATGGATGTGTGTGATGTTCTAAGGTTCGTTAGGTTTAAGTAGTTCTGAGTTCTCGGGGACTGATGACCTCAGAAGTTAAGTCCCATAGTGCTCAGAGCCATTTGAACCATTTTGGAACCAAAGTGCGTCGTTCTCCCTTGCACTTACTAATACCACAAAAATATGTGGTGTACTTATTCAGTTACTTTATGAATACTTGGCCGCTTGTGATGGATATCTAATACCACCCTGACTCAGCAGAGAAAATATTTTTGTGGTGATTTTATCGATGACAATCATCATTTCATTGGTTTTTTCTGCTATTTAGCTTAACTTTACACTGTATTCGCCTATCATATTTACATTGGCAACAAAAATTAGCAACAGCAAGAAATAATTAACGTAGAATACTGAAATTTCGGGAACACATTTGCATAGGTAACCTGTTTAAGTGATTAACGTTGCAAGTTTACATAGTGATGTAAGAGCGAGAAAAGTCATTGTAAATTTGAAATGCTGGTACAATAATAACGTGTGTAACCGTCCGGATATGGAATGAAAGCATGCAAACGTGAATGCATTGTGTCACACGGGTAAGAATATCAGTTTGTAGGATAGAGTTCCATGCCTGTTGCACTTGGTCGGTCGGCACAGGAAAGGATAACGCTGGTTTTGGCTGACGCTGGTGTCGTCCGATGATGTCTAATACGTGCTCGGTTGGAGACAGAGCTGGTGATCGAGCGGGCCACGGGGACAAGTCGACACTCTGTAGGACATGTTGGAATACAACTGTGATACGTTGGAAAACACTCCCTGCAATTGTGTTCATGAATGGCAACACAACAGGTCGAATCAGCAGACAAACGTACAGATTTGCAATCAAAGTGCGCGGGATAACCACGAGTTTGCTCCCGCTGTACTACGAAATCGCACCGCAGACCATAATTCCGGATGTGGGTATAGTGTGTCCAGGCTGCAGACAGGTTTGTTGCAGGCACTCAACTGGCCGACTCCTAATCAGCACACGACCATCACTGCCGCCGAAGCAGAACCAGCTTCAGATCTCCACTCGGTCCTCCAGTGAGCTCTCGCTTGACACCACTGAAGTCGCAAATGGCGGTGGTCAGTGCAACGCACGTTACAGGGCGTCTGTCTCGGAGCTGTGTTCTGCCACTGTGTTGCCAACTGCGACTCCAATTGCTGCTGCGGAGGCAGTACTATGCGCTACAGTGATAGCCAAACATGATGGACTTCCCTGTCGGTCGTGCAAAAAAAAAAAATTTCAAACGGCTCCGAGCACTATGGGACTTAACATCTATGGTCATCAGTCCCCTAGAACTTAAAACTACTTAAACCTATCTAACCTAAGGACAGCACACAACACCCAGTCATCACGAGGCAAAGAAAATCCCTGACCCCGCCGGGACTCGAACCCGGGCGTGGGAAGCGAGAACGCTACCGCACGACCACGACCTGCGGACTCGGTAGTTCTACGTGGGCGTCCGGACACTGGTTTATTGGCGACCGTACGTTCTCGTGAGCACCGCTGCCAGCAATCATGTACAGTGGTTACATTCCTCCAAGTCTTTCTGCAGTGCATGACCTTGTTCAAACTCAGTGAACTATTGACAGTGGCGTCTTTGTCGCCTTAAAGGCACTTCGACTAACTTCAACTCACCACATCCCATCCAAAAGGAAGCTAAAGCTCTCGACTGTTACATCTGCATCTTAGTAGGGGCGCTAATGCGACTGGTCTGAAATTTGAACAGACCACATATTTCACGTGTAGAAACACGCCTACCAACTTCCGTTCATCTCACGTAACAACTTCTTTATGTTGGGATCTTTTTTCCGCCAGTGTACGATAAATAAATTATACTGATGTGAATGTGTATAGTCCCAACATTTGATAGTTTCTTAAAGGGTAAGTGCGCTGCGTTGTTATCTTCGTGTATATTTTCAACGCTCCTTTCTACGTATTCTAGAATGTGTTTCATATTACCTTCAGTAAGAAACGCTACTTACACCTGCACAACTGCATGTCAAATATAACAGAAATCGCAAAATGTGTTAAGCCAAATAAGTTACTCAGGAAGGCTACTTTCTTTTTTTAATGTGTATTACCAGTCCACGCCAACGGCCTTGCCGCAATGGTAACACCGGTTCCCGTCAGATCACCGAAGTTAAGCACTGGCGGGCTGGGCTAGCACTTGGATGGGTGATCATCCGGTCTGCCGAGCGCTGGTGACAAGTGGGGTGCACTCAGCCCTTGTGAGGCAAACTGAGGAGCTACTTGATTGAGAAGTAGCGGCTCCGGTCTCGGGAACTGACATACGGCCGGGAGAGCGGTGTGCTGACCACATGCACCTCCATATCTGCATCCAGTGACGCCTGACACGGCGGCCGGCCAGTACCGTTGGGTCTTCATGGCCTGTTCGGGAGGAGCTTTTAGTTTATTACCAGTCCACAGCTAAGTAATCAGATGTTGGGGCTGCTAACTTAAAGGCTTCTGTCTTGCTTGTTTTCTGGCAGGAAATCTCCTGGGAAAAGGAATGGAATTCTCCTGCAGTGTAGAATGGGCGTTAGAGTTGGATGGTATAAAACAAGAAACAATAGAGGAGAGCTGTTAGGTAAGATTACTACAGAGTACTAAAGAATGAATGAAAAAAATAAACACGAATTACAACATAACAGCTCACTAATTGTGACTGCGGTCACGCTTGCATACAAAACACACACACACACACACACACACACACACACACACACACACACACACACAGCCGCGCGGAGTGGCCGCGCGGTTTGAGACGTCGTGTCACGTATTTCGCGGCCCCTCCCGCCGCAGGTTTGATTCCTCCCTCGGGATTGGGCGTGTATGTTGTTCTCAGCATACATTAGTTTAAATAGTGTGTAAGTCTAGGGACCGATGACCTCAGCAGTTTGCTCCCTTAGGAGTTCACACACTTTTGAAACAAACAAACTATAGCAATATTTATCGTCATTTCTGATGCTTTCTATAAAAAAGAGAAATTCGTTGCAGTAATCTACGATAGTACAAGAAGTAAACGCGGCTGACTGATCTTTGGACTAAAAAGATTGAAGCAGCTACTCTCTGGCGCACTAAAACTTCCACCGTTAAAGCTTTTATTGGTGCTCTGTGTAGAAGTTTCACACTCGTTTCGTCGTCAGCCTACAGGATGAAGGAGGAAAGGGAAGAGAAGAAGAAGAGAAGGAACGAGAACAAAAGGAAGCTCTTATGGCTACAGGAGAATTACAAAGATTGCGGCTTGAGATAAGGCGAACTTTTTGGTAGACGTAAAGGAAAGAAAGAGAAACACACACAGAACAGGAAGTACAACTCACGGAAACAAGCAAATTCGCTCTAATGTCGTAGAGACATGTCCGAACACAGCAGCGGGTAATAGTTCTAATGAAGTCCACTTAATCAGTCGCTGTAATTATAACGAGTTGTTCCGCATTCGAGATTAACAAGTGAAGCTCTCGGTAACAGCAGATGCGGTACTCACGGGCTGGGGGAACTGTTCACACGATGAACACTGTAGGTAAAACGTTCGTACTAGGGAGACGGGGTTGTAAAGTGTCAGAGCGCGCTTCAGTACCTGGCAACGGGATCGCTTAAAAGGGCTGCGAGCCCGCCGCGATACCAATTAGGCCGTAGGAGTAGGGCGCAGATGAAGAGATACTCCCTGTATTTATTTCACCAATTAAAGCGGCCGGAGCGCCGCCCCCCAGATTAAAACCGCAGCTCAGCCGCGCAAAGGGCGACTCGGGGATAGCGTGCGCTGCGGCGCCGGTATCTGCGCGCCCCCATCTGCCGTGCGGTACTGAACGGAGGGTCGCGCGGGCCGGACCACTGTCTTTATCTCATTACGTACGTGTCATCTGACTGTGCTCAATTAAACTAACTGTAGCCTGCCGGTGCGACGGATGTGATTTCCGTGTCTATCTGTGTGTAGATAGGGCCGATGGAATCCGATGGAAAAATTGCACCAAAAACATTTGAGTGACACAGTATCAATATCAGCAACATAGTATCAACAAAAGAAATGAATACCTGGAATGAGTTCGCGGTCTTTATAAACTTATGCGAATAATCTCTTAATGTTTTTTTTTTTTAGTTATTAGGACGGATTGCTAAAAAGTAACGCTCCCGAATTTTTTATGTGAAAGCATTAAAAGCGTTTTAAATAAAAAGACAATACTAGCATTCTACATCTTTATTCCTCATGTCTACATCTTTATTTTTAATATAGTCACCTGGCCCTGAATCTCCCTACGAGAGAAAAGTATGTTGATACCGTCACCGTACAATGTCTGACGTTGTTGACGGAGCCACAATCTCATCTCTGCTTGTACCACTAGTCACTATCAAAGTGAAAGCGTTCTCTGACTTCGTAAGGGAGCTGCTTCTGTGTTGGCAGCGCTGTGTAGCGCTTTGCATTGGATCTCTGACTGCGCTTTCTTTGTAAGAGACTCTGAGGCTGGTAGGATTCTTTGTTAGAAGTTAATCAAATGGTTCAAATGGCTCTGAGCACTATGGGACTTAACTTCTGAGGTCATCAGTCCCCTAGAACTTAGAACTACTTAAACCTAACTAACCTAAGAACATCACACACATCCATAACCGAGGCAGGATTCGAACCTGCGACCGTAGCGGTCTCGCGGTTCCAGACTGTAGCGCCTAGAACCGCACGGCCACCCCGGCCGGCAGAAGTTAATCGCCAGTAGTCTTGGGCAGTTGGAAATTAGTCGCCAGCAGTGATGGAAGTACTGTTGGGCAGTTGTAGATGAACAGCCAACAGTGATCGATGTTAAATGTGAGAAGTTAGCATTGATGGAGGGTAGAGGTCTGAAGTGTTAGCGTAGGTTAACGATCTGGAAGTATCCGACTTGGAGATTGAAAGTTATTCATGATTATATATCTTTTTGTACTGGTTGTCAATGACGATTTATATTTGTGTTTGAACTGAATGTCACATTATTAAGGTAAAAAATACATTATTTGGTTTGCAACAAAATCTGTCCTTTGCTAACCACATGCCTATTAGTAGTTAGTGGCTTTAGTAGTAAGACTCTTTTATTTAGCTGGCAGTACTGACGCTCTCTGTATTGCAGTAGTTGGCGTAGTGAAGATCTTTGTGAGGTAAGTGCGTCATAAAATTATAGGTTATAGTCAGGATTGCTTCTTTTTCAGGGCCATTCTTTTGTATTAATTATCTGAAGTCTGGTTGTAATTTTTTTTTGAGCAGTCAGATTGCGTTGCGCTAGGATATTGTGGGTCTTAGTCATTCAGCAATTTAAGTACAGAGTCACTCATTTAAATAAAGAAGTTTCAATTTTTGTAAAAAACGGATGGGACTAAGTCGGGACTGTAGGAAGGATGATCGATGACAGTGAACCCAAGGTGTCGGATTATCGTAAATGTGACAGCGCACGTGTGTGGACTGGGTCATGCCATTGTAGAGGATATTCCATGTGTGAAAGAAATCTGTTACACCACACTGTTTCTGTTACACCGACATAATTATATTACACTCGCCATGTTACGTGCTGTAATTCGGAGCCTTTTAGAGCCGAACGACTTCAAATATCTATACGTGAAAAATAAAGATGTAGAAGATTAATAACATTTGTATTGTTTAAAAAGCTTTTACGTGTTTTGCCGAAAAAGATTCGGAGGCATTACTTCTCACCACATCCTCGTATATTACTGAGATGATGTGGCTAATGCCATCACCATACCGCACCAACTTTAGAATTCGTCAAACAAAGTTTAATTTTGTAAATAGTCAAAATTTAGCACAACAGCTGTAAGTCACTTCAATAACGCTCTCTGTTTCGGTCAAACAACAATCATCACACGTAAAAAATCGACATTAACTACGAGACGCGTTGTTTCTTTATACCTGAGGACGGTCTGTTGTTAGACGAAACGGTTATTGTGTCCATTTATGATTTTCTGAAAATGTGTAGATGTAATCATCGCCTCCATAAAATGAAAAGTAAAAACTCGAGTTTCAGTTGGAATAAAACATGTGCCGAGATTGCCGAGTTGGGTAGGTAACATATCATTCACGTATCGGAAGAAGCATGAGGGTTTGCGGGCTGCTGGCCCAAGCGCTGCTACTTCTTTAAAAATGCCTCCACGATACCGTCAGCCCATCGTTACTCTGTCGGTCTGTCCGCAGTAATTTCCGATACGTGGAGATACGGTCCCGATCTAGCCACAATATCAACAGCATCTACGCGACTTTCCGCAAAATCTGAATTGGTTGTGCCAAAACATCGTGCTGACGATGGAGATCGAAGACAAGAAACAGTTTCCGTTTCTGCATGTGTTATTCACGCGGAAACAGAAGGACACACAAAGACACAGCATTTACCGTAAACCAACGAATACGTACTTATATTTGCACGCCTCCAGCTGTCTTTACCCTTCACAATGAGAAGACGTCCTCGGCACACTAGTGCTCAGGCTCGCGAAATCTCCTACCCAAAGAGCTTAGAAGTAGAGTTGCAGTCCATAAGAACAGTTACAGCCAACATCGAATCAAGCGTGCCATAAAACCGAGGGAGCTTAGGCCACAGAATGCAAGGAAAAACTTGTTGCGGCGTCGTTTAGCCATTACGTCAGTAATATATCCCCAAAAATTTAAAGAATACTCTGGAGACACACTGTCAAGTATGTATTTCGCTCACCGTCCTAGACGAAAGCATTGCTGGGGTCTGTTAACGACGATCAAGAACTCCGAAAACCAGGGGTCTACCGCATCCCGTGCCATTGCGTGGAAATGTGCGTAGGTCACACCATCCAGACGATACAGGAAAGATGCGTGCAGCTCCAGATTCACACAGATAAGGGACAAGCAGCTGTAAGTCACCTCTGTCGGAACACTGCCTTCTCATTGGACGTAGCTTGAACTACGACTGCACCCAGTATACTAGAACTGACATGTGATTATATTTTCACGCAGTTTTAATGCATAGATCCTGAGAAATCAGTACCCAGAACAATCACCTCTGGCCGTAATAACGGCCTCGATACGCCTGGGCATTGAGACAAACAGAGCTTGGATGGCGTGTACAGGCACAGCTGCCCATGCAGCTTCAACACGATACCACAGTTCATCAAGAGTAGTGACTGGCGTATTGTGACGAGCCAGTTGCTCGGCCACCATTGCTTACACGTTTTCAATTGGTGAGAGATATGGAGAATGTGCTGGCCAGGGCAGCAGTCTAACATTTTCTGTATCCAGAAAGGCCAGTACAGGACCTGCAACATGCCATCGTGCATTATCCTGCTGAAATGTTGGGTTTCGCAGGGATCGAATGAAGGGTAGAGTCAGGGGTCTAACACATCTGAAATGTAACGTCCACTGTTCAAAGTACCGTCAATGCGAACAAGAGGTAACCGAGACGTGTAACCAATGGCACCCCATACCATCACGCCGGGTGATACGCCAGTATGGCGATGACGAATACACGCTTCCAATGTGCGTTCACCGCGATGTCGCCAAACACGGATGCGACCATCATGATGCTGTAAACAGAACCTGGATTCAACCGAAAAAATGTCGTTTTGCCATTCGTGCACCCAGGTTCGTCGTTGAGTACACCGTCGCAGGCGCTCCTGTCTGTGATGCAGCGTCAAGGGTAATCGCAGCCATGGTCTCCGAGCTGATAGTCCATGCTGCTGCAAACGTCGTCGAACCGTTCGTGCAGATGGTTATTGTCTTGCAAACGTCCCCATCTGTTGAGTCAGGGATCGAGACGTGGCTGCACGATCCGTTACAGCCATGCGGATAAGATGCCTGTCATCTCGACTGCTAGTGATACGATGCCGTTCGGATCCAGCACGGCGTTGCGCATTACCCTCCTGAACCCACCGACTCCATATTCTGCTAACAGTCATTGCATCTCGACCAACGCGAGCAACAATGTCGCGATACGATAAACCGCAATCGCGATAGTCTACAATCCGACCTTTATGAAAGTCGGAAACGTGATGGTACGCATTTCTCCTCCTTACACGAGGCATCAGAACAACGTTTCACCAGGCAACGCCGGTCAACTGCTGTTTGTGTATGAGAAACCGGTTGGAAACTTTCCTCATGTCAGCACGTTGTAGGTGTCGCCACCGGCGCCAACCTAGTGTGAGTGCTCTAAAAAGCTAATCATTTGCATATCACAGCATCGTCTTCCCGTCGGTTAAATTTAGCGTCTGTAGCACGTCATCTTCGTGGTGTAGCACTTTTAATGGCCAGTAGTGTAAAAGGGCAGCACATTCTGTAATCGTGCTTTAAAATAACCTATGGAGATTCGGCTACATTGTGAGCTTATAAATACTGTTGTTTCCAACTAAGTAAAGCTCGACACCCACCGTTGAGCGTCTTGGGAAGTTTCGTTCACGCCACGCTAACTGGAGAGCTGTGATCTCGCCATTAGACGTGCCTCCTTAGCATCGATCGGCGCCCCGAGCCCCGTGTTGGTGGCACAGAGGCGGAGGACCGCGATTCGTCTCCAGGAAGTGCTCTTCCTCCTCTCCTTCGCCAGCGGAGCAGTCCGCGAGTGTCGCGGACCCTCCGTACGAGCCCTAATATCTCGCATCTTATCTTCGTGGTCCTTGCGCGAAATGTGCATTAGTGGCAGGAGATTTGCCCTACAGACAGCTTAAAACGCCCGCTCTCTAAATTTCCTCAATAGTGTTCCCCGAAAAGAACGTCGTCTCCCCTCCAGCGATTCCCATTCGAATTCCGGAAGCATCTCCGTAACACATGCGTGTTGTGCGAAGCTACCGGTAACAGAATTAGCAGCCTGCCTTTGAATTTCTTCGGTGTCTTCCTTTAATCAGACCTGGTACGGATCCCAAAAAATCGAGCAGTATTCAAGAATAGCTCGCATTAGCGTCCTACATGCGGTCTCCTTTACACATGAACCACACTCTCCTAAAGTTCTCCCGATAAACCGAAGTCGACCATTCGCCTTCCCCATCACAATCCTCACATTCTCGTTCCATTTCATATCGCTTCGCAACATTACGCCCAGATAATTACGGGACATGACTGTGTCAAGCAGGACACTAATAATGGTGTATTCAAACATTAAGAGTTTGTTTTTCCTGCTATCCGCATTAAGTTACATTGTTCATCATTTAGAGCCAGCTGTCATTCATCATACCAACTGGAAATTTCGTCCAAGCCACCTTGCATCCCGCTACAGATCCTGAACGTCGGCGCCTTCCGTGCAGTATAGCTACGTCAGCAAACACCCATAGACTTCTGCTCGCAGCGTCCGGCAATGGCGGTCCTATCACATTTCGCTGGGGCACTCCAGACCATATCGTTGACACTGATATACACTCGCCGACGAAGACAACATACTACGTTCTCTTACGTAAGACGTTTTCGAGACAAACGTATCTGGGAACCTATTCCAAATGTCCGTAGTCCGTTAACAGTCTGCACTGGGGAACGGTGACGAATATCTAGAAATATGGAATCTGTCTGTTGCCTTTCATCCAAAGTTCGCCGCATATCATGTGAGAAAATGCCAAGTTGAGTTTCTCACGAGCGATGCTTTCTAAGACCATGCAGATTAGTGGACATAAGCTTCTCGGTCTCAAGAAAATTTATTATATTCGAACTGAGAATACGTTCAAGGATTCTGCAGATCGATGTTAAGGATACTGGTCTGTAATTCTACAGTTACGTTCTTTAACCATTCCTATATACAGTAGTCACCCGCGCTTTTTTCCCAGTCGCTTGAGACTTTGCTCTGGGCGAGGAATTCGCGATAAATGCAAGCCAGGTAAGGGGGAAATGCCGTAGAGGACTCTTTGTAAAACCGAACTGAGATTCAGTCCGGACCTGTAGACTTATTTGTTTTCGACTCTTTCAGATGTTTCTCTACGCCTGGTGTTCATATTACGATATCGTGCATACGAGGGTCTTGGTTCCAATGGCTCTGAGCACTATTGGACTTAACATCTGAGGCCATCAGTCCCCTAGAACTTAGAACTATGTAAACCTAACTAACCTAAGGACATCACACACATCCATGCCCGAGGCAGGATTCGAACCTAAGACCGTAGTAGTCGCGGGTTCCAGGCTGAAGCGCCTAGAACCGCTCGGCCACAGAGGCCGTCAACGGGGTCTGTTCGATGGTCAAACGCGGTGTGTTTGTACGGTTCTGCCACGGAAATGATTGCTTAAACTCGAAGTTTATAAGTTTGGCTTTTGTTTTGGTGTCTTTAGCTGCCACACCAGAGTGGTCAACGAATGACCGAATGGAAGCCTTAGACCCGCTTAGCGATTTTACATACAGCCAGAATTTTCTCGTGTTCTAGGCCACGTGTTTTGCTCAGGTACGACTTTGGGCTTCGTGTTGTTGCTTGTTTTGAAGTCATTTCGTGTCTTTTAGTTCAGAGTGTAGAACCGTTCATTTGAGAAAAGGAATAAGCAAGCTAAGCAGCGATAAGTATTAAACAACACATGAGGAGATGTCAGGAGTTTGGGTCGGGGGCACAGAGTCGAAATGTACCCCGGGCGGCAGTTACCATGGTTACGCCACACATGCGTGAGCGCCGCGCCCACGGCCTGGACGGAGACCGCAACCTCGCGCCCGGCCTACGCCACGTCCCGTGCTAATTGCAGACGTAAATCTGCGCTAATTACTCCCTCCACCTCCTCCTCCGCTGCTTCCGCCGACCGGCCACGGGAACCGTTAATTCGCGCTCGAGTTTTCCGTTAAGACCGATAATTTCCTCCGAGCCAACAAACATGAGAAATTTCCAGCGCGCCAAATGAATCACGCGAGGAATGCGTGACCCGCTGCATTCTCACGGCGGAATGTACGAACTCGGCCCAAGTTAGGTAGGAAGGGGTGTTTGTTCAGACTGATTAATCCTCGACAACCGCTTCTTTGCAGTTTAGGGAGGTAAACCACAACGGAACCTCATCGTGCTATCGGCCGCCGTGCTCCTGGAATAAAAATGGGAAAACGAGGGAATGAAACGCGAGAAGCAAATACCACGTATATAATGAATAAACTTAGAAGTGTCCACGTTCTATCGGTTTCACGTTGATGCACAAGAAGAAAATTGTAGCTTTGGTAAGAGACTTACGAAAGACGTAACGATGAAAATGTTGGAAATTTTTGGTAAGTTCCTATGGGACCAAATTGCTGATGTCACAGGTCCCTAGGCTTACACAATACATAATATAACTTAAAAAGAAGAAAATGAAGAAAATTGTAGGTTTGGTAAGAAGCTTACGAAAAACACAGCGATGGAAATTTTTGGCAAGTTCCTATGGGACCAAATTGCTGATGTCACAGGTCCCTAGGCTTACACACTACTTAATATAACTTGAACTAACTTACACTAAGGACGACACACACACACACACACACACACACACACACACACACACACACACACACACACACGCGCGCGCGCGCGCGCGCCCACACACACACACACACACACACACACACACACACACACACACACATGCCGGAGAGAGGAATCGAACCTCCGACGGGGGGATCCGCGAGAACTGTGGCAAGGCGCCTCAGACCACGGGGCGCCATAACGATGTTCGGTATTAACTAATTAGACATCAGGAACCTACGAAGAGAGGTAAATCCGACAGTAGTCTCCTAACAACTGCTGTTGTAATCTAATCCATTCCTGAAGCACCTTGTACGTGTAATTTCCTTAGACACAGTAGTTATATTCGGGAGGACGGCGATTCCAGTACTCGTGAAAAAAGCACTCTGTCTTCAGGCCACGAGTGGCCTACCTGGACCATTCGACCGCCGTGTCATCCTTAGTGGAGGATGCGGATAGGAGGGGCGCGGCGTCAGCACACCGCTCTCCCTGTCGTTATGATGGTATTCTTGACCGAAGCCGCTACTATTCGGTCGAGTAGCTCTTCAATTGGCATCACGAGGCTGAGTGCACCCCGAAAAATGGCAACAGCTCATGGTGGCCTGGATGGTCACTAATCCAAGTGCCGACCTCGCCCGACAGCGCTTAACTTCGGTGATCTCACGGAACCGGTGTATCCACTGCGGCAAGGCCGTTGCCAAATACTCGTCAATTAATCTAGATTTAGGTTCTCCGTGATTTCTTTAAATCGCTCGAGACAAATGCCAGTATGGTTATTTTCAAAGGGTGCAACCGGTTTCCTTTCCCATTCGGAATTTGTCCTCTACCTCTAACGACCCCGTCATCGATGGAACATTAAATCTTAATCTTCCTTCCTTCCTACTAAACAATACTATATCTTTCATTATTTTTCGTTGCTGCTGAAACACGCATCCGTTCGCTTCACTGTACTGCCGCTAGATATTTCAACGATATGACAAGGTCCTGAAGTTTGCCACTAATCTTGTAAACACATTCTCGCTACGGTCGCAGGTTCGAATCCTGCCTCGGGCATGGATGTGTGTGATGTCCTTAGGTTAGTTAGGTTTAATTAGTTCTAAGTTCTAGGCGACTGATGACCTCAGAAGTTAAGTCGCATAGTGCTCAGAGCCATTTGTAAACACATTCTGTTGTTTCTGAGCATAACCATCAATTTAATTGCTTCCAAAGAGATTCGTACCAAAAGCTGACTACAGTGTTCAAATGGTTCAAATGGCTCTGAGCACTATGGGACTTAGCATCTATGGTCATCAGTCCCCTAGAACGTAGAACTACTTAAACCTAACTAACCTAAGGACAGCACACAACACCCAGCCATCACGAGGCAGAGAAAATCCCTGACCTCGCCGGGAATCGAACCCGGGAACCCGGGCGTGGGAAGCGAGAACGCTACCGCACGACGACTTCAATGTGATAATTGGTTGAATACCGCAATGCTTTACTAAGCATGACTCTACCTGAGAGGGCATGCTCTTTGCTTCCTCTGAGCTTTGAACTGACTTACTCTGCCAATTGGAGGCGACCTTCAGTTTAATTTGAATTCCGAATTACGGTGCAGCTAATTATTTTCCTATTTTCTGATTATTGCAAGAGATGAAAGAAGCAATATGCCAGAGAGGAAAAAGTGCTCGATCTAACTGACGTACGAATCCCGAAGCGTTGAATTTGTAGTCACCCATCGAGTCACAATTTAGCTGACATAAAATGCCATCTACGATGCTCAAATTTTGCACAGAATCATCAATGACGTTATTATACTTAGACAACAGGAACGCCAGGGAAAAAATCTGAGTGTGCTGCAGATTCTGTGGGAAACGCACGTAACACTCGGATGGGTGTCCGCTCGAGTACACCGGCTGCCCTTAATTCAGACACGCCAGTCGCCGAAGTGAGGTTTAGTTCAAGGACAGTTGAGCCATTCGACATTATTATTATCATTATTATACTACTGAGAGATTTGGCAGTCTTACCTTTCGTCCTTGGGGCATACATATCGTTAATTTTGTTCGTGTTGAACATTTGCTTTCCTCAAATGTCTGTAAATGCAAAATAAAACCCGTAAACAACGGACGACACTAAGAAAAACATCAATTCGGAAATTGCCACATCGTATACAGACAAGTTGGTAATTCAACGAATCGAATGGAAATGGAACGAAAATATGAGATTTAGATTCGCTGGAAGGATTCTTGGAAAAGGGCAGTGCATCAGGTAAATTACCGGGATGTTCTAGTGCAGACCCAACCAACCGAAATGAAAAAAAGACACCAAAGGAAACCCTTCACGGTTCAGTATAACCGTTACAGATTTTCTGCTCTGTGATCAGGTTCTTGTTGTCTCAACATTCATGTAGACTATCGCTTCCTTCTTCAAGCTGTTGAGACTATATTTATCTATCAGGTCGCCCACGATCTGTCCCCCTTGCTTTCACTTCTTTTATCACATATTTTTCTAAAATTGTTCTCATAATTACACACGATTCCTCAGCATATGCCAAGTTCCGTTTCCTCTTATACTTTAAGTTACGCCTAGTAATCTACTTCCTTGTACCATACTCTCAGCACCTCTCCGTTTGTCCACCTCTCACCAGTTTCATTTTTCCCATTCTCTGCTACGTCAACAACTGAAAAACCTTCAGACTTTCTTGCCTTTTGCTCCGACTGGAGGAGGAGGAAAGAAATGGGCAGTGTTTCTATGGCTCTGAGCACTATGGGACTTAACATCCGAGGTCATCATTCCCCTGGAACTTAGAACTACTTAAACCTAACGACATCACATACATCCATGCCTGAGGCAGGATTCGAACCTGCGACCGTAGCAGTCACGCGGATCCGGATTGTAGCGCCTAGAATCGCTCGGCCACCGCAACCGGCCAGTGTTTATAATAGGGACAGATAACAAAATGGTAGGTATCGAAATAGATGTCAGAGGGATAGAGCAACAATTAAAATCGCTCAAAGAGGAAAGGCCGCTGGACCAGATGGGATACCAGTTCGATTTTATACAGAGTATGCGAAGGAACTTGCCCCCCTTCTTGCAGCGGTGTACCGTAGGTATCTAGAAGAGCGTAGCGTTCCAAAGGATTGGAAAAGGGTACAGGTCATCCCCGTTTTCAAGAAGGAACGTCTAACAGATGTGCAGAACTATAGGCCTGCATCTCTAACGTCGATCAGTTGTAGAATTTTGGAACATGTATTATGTTCGAGTATAATGACTTTTGTGGAGACCATAAATCTACTCTGTAGGAATCAGCATGGGTTTCGAAAAAGACGATAGTGTGAAACCCAGCTCGCGCTATTCGTCCACGAGACTCAAGAGGGCCATAGACACGGGTTTCCAGGTAGATGCCGTGTTTCTTGACTTCCGCAAGGCGTTCGATACAGTTCCCCACAGTCGTTTAATGAACAAAGTAAGAGCATATGGACTATCAGACCAATTGTGTGATTGGATTGAAGAGTTCCTAGATAACAGAACGCAGCATGTCATTCTCAATGCAGAGAAGCCTTCCGAAGTATGAGTGATTTCAGGTGTGCCGCAAGGGAGTGTCGTAGGACCGTTGCTATTCACAATATACGTAAATGACCTTGTGGATAACATCGGAAGTTCACTGAGGCTTTTTGCGGATGATCCTGTGGTATATCGAGAGGTTGTAACAATGGAAAATTGTACTGAAATGCAGGAGGATCTGCAACGAATTGACGCATGGTGCAGGGAATGACAATAGAATCTCAACGTAGACAAGTGTAATGTGCTACGAATACATAGAAAGAAAGATCCTTTATCATTTAGCTACAATATAGCAGGTCAGCAACTGCAAACACTTAATTCCGTAAATTATCTGGGAGTAGGCATTAGGAGTGATTTAAAATGGAATGATCATATAAAGTTGATCGTCGGTAAAGCAGATGCCAGACTGAGATTCATTAGAAGAATTCTAAGGAAATGCAATCCGAAAACAAGGGAAGTAGGTTACAGTACGCTTGTTCGCCCACTGCTTGAATACTGCTCAGCAGTGTGGGATTCGTACCAGATAGAGTTGATAGAAGAGATAGAGAAGATCCAACGGAGAGCAGCGTGCTTCTTTACAGGATCATTTGGTAATCGCGAAAGGGTTACGGAAATGATAGATAAACTCCAGTGTAAGACTCTGCAGGAGAGACGCTCAGTAGCTCGTACGGGGTTTTGTTGAAGTTTCAAGAACATACCTTCACCGAGGAGTCAAGCAGTATATTGTTTCCTCCTACGTATATCTCGCGAAGAGACCATGGGGATAAAATCAGAGAAATTAGAGCCCACACGGAGGCCTGACAATCTTTCTTTCCACGAACAATACGAGACTGGAATAGAAGGGAGAACCGATAGAGGTACTCAAAGTACCCTCCGCCACACACCGTCAGGTGGCTTGCGGAGTATGGATGTAGATGTAGATGTAGACACGTAGCAAAGGGTAGAAGGTCTGTGTTGTGAGGCACAACATCGCACCAACGGTTTCACCGAGACAGCTGAAAAAAAAAAAAAACCAGCACAAACGCGGGTATGACGCCGCCGCCGCCGCCGCCGCCTTTTCTAGGCGCCCGGCGCATAACGCTGGTCGTAAGCTCCGAAGCGTATCGACATGCGCGCGCTGTCTGCAAAGTTCCGGCAGCAGGTAAGGGTAATGGAAAGAGGGGGTGGGCAGGACATTATAGAGCATGGGGTGGCTGTTTGGGGCCCGACCGCAGCCGGCGCCTGCCGCCCCCGTCCGCTCCCCACATCGACCCGTGGGCGGCGGCGGCCTGTGGCGGTATCGGCCACTTCTCAAACAGCCGCCCACCACAGCCACGCTCCGTTCTGAATTCCACCGCTGCCACCGGATACCTGCCGGAGACGCACCCGAGCCCGCCTCACAGAGAGCCGGCTACTCGAGAGGAAGCCATTTCACCCACCTTCCAGTCTCTTTCCACGTCAGTTCACCGTAGGTGTGATGTAGCTCAGGATGGCTCAAAAATAGCAAAGACTCACGATGATTCGAGCTAGCAAAGAACCTTGCGTGAGATATCTGCGTAACATTCGTTTGCATCATCACATTGGTCCTTCCGATACTCAGTTAGGTTGGACAGGTGACGTGATTTTCACACGCTCTGTTTACTTCACACGTATTCCAGTGACTCGTGTCCTCAGCACCTCTTCCCACATATTAAACGCCCGTCATCATTCAATAGCTCCAGTACCAGTTCGGCCACGTGTAGCATCTCGTCTGTACCTTTGAATAGCACATCTGTTTCGACCTCCTTCTCCATTTGAGCCGTACGTCTGTAGAACAAATTACCCGGTAATGTGAGTCTTATGCAAAATCACTCTGAATTCAAAAGGAGTGTAAAGCTTTATCTGTTATTATCGGCCTAGCTTCTCTCTAGACATATTCCAGCAGTTTTATTTCTGTCCAAGAGGAAATCAGTATCTTTGTCACATGTTAAACTGTGTTTTTCTAATTCCTTTCTATTTTGGTACTGGAGCTATTGAATGATGACAGGCGTTTCATATGTGGGGAGAGGTATTGAGGACCCGAGTCACTGAAATACGTGTGAAGTAAACAGAGTGTGCGAAAATCACGTCACCTGTCCAACCTAACTGAGTATGGGAAGGACCGATGTGATGATGCAACCGAATGTTACACATGATGAACAATTTGGTGGAAACGGGAAGAAAATACGGCATGGAAATCAACTGTTGACAATCGGGAACTGGAAAATGTGAATCAGTTCAAGTACATGGGAAGTTTTATCACAAAGAATGCCCACTGCACCAACGCAATCCGAGCAAGAATTGCCATGGACAAAGCTGCTTTCAACAAGAAGAGGACTCTGCTGACCAGCAAGTTGAGTTTCGCATTGAGGAAAAAACTGATAAAGTGCTACATTTGGAGCATTCCACTGTATGGAGCAGAAACATGGACCATGAGAAAGAAGGAGAAAAATACTTAGAGAGCTTCGAAATGTGGTGCTGGAGGAGAATGGAAAAGATCAAGTGGACAGATCGCATAAAAAATGACGATGTACTGCGACGAGTAGGAGAGAAGAGAAGTATTCTGCGTATAATTCTTCAGAGAAAGGCCAACTGGATTGGACATGTGCTTACACACGAGGGACTCATACATGATGTCATAGAAAGGGAAACTCAGAGGAAACGCAGGACGAGGAAGAAGAAGAATTCAACATCTGGACGACATGAAAGATGGAAGGAGATACAACAGACTAAAGGAAGAAGCTGAAGACAGGGAACAGTGGAATCAGAAATTCTCCGTACGAAGACATGGACCTGCCACTAGGCAGAATACTACATAATAAATAATAATTTCGGATTTTTTCCATCCCGTCTGCTAATCTTGCCCTACTATTCCTCGTAATTTCTCTGGGCAGTTAGCTTAATGTAACAGTTTGATTCCTCCCGCACTGTAGCCGCACGTTTCTGTTAGACACTGTTATTCATAGCTAACACAAACGAAATGCGGTAATTGCTTCATACGATGTTAATAAGACTGACTTTTTTGAAATTCCATATATTCGTTACTACAATTGATATTATTATTATTGTTACACTGTTCGTGTACCAAACAAATTATTATTATTATTATTATTATTATTATTATTACATTGTTAGTGTACTATACAACTGATATTGTTGACTTGCTAAGGATGTATGGTTACATGAAAGAGACCCTAGACGAAAGGCCCTAATCTTTCCAGGTGAAGTAATTGCATACATAAATAATAAAGAACACCGCTAGCTCCTCCATTCTTAATCTAAACTGTATCAGCCAGAGATCCACGAAAGACAGGTAAACTGAGGTTTAACCAAATAATATGGACACACTGAGAGAAGTTGCTGGAAATCAGATGGTTATGACTTTCATTGAAAATGACCAAATTCTACGTTCGTCTTCATCAGACGACTAATATCACAAAGATCCAAATTCCTTGAGAGTACTTATAAAGACCAAGACAGGACAAAACTCCACTTATTTTTCGACAAGTAATCTTTTAGGCCAAAGTACTCAATATGCAGTATTCATTTTCCAGCAAGTGCTTTTCATCTATAAACTACGATTTCTGAAGGTATGCAAAATACTTAAAACTCAGGTTTCCAGCGTAAATTTCTTCGCGAAATTGAGAACATCGTGAACAGGGTGCATGTTCCACTGCATACGTGGATTATTGTCCTGCCAAAGAACCTTTGTCGGTAATGGCACAGACCTGGAGGGAAATCTTTCACTTTTGCAATCCACCCCATATATCAAAGAGTTCTTCACCCAGATGGCCCACAACACTCGCGCAGTCGGAAGATGGAATCGAAATAACGTATTTGTTGCAGGACAATCTGATTGTAGCTACTCCTTTGGTAGCTGTCTCAGTTCTTAAGTGAAATATGCGTCTTTCCAACAGTAACAAATCACCACTCTGAATATATGGATTATTTCTAAAATTGCTACAAACTGCTCTTATCCATTCTGGGAGCTAGACATTGCCATTTCTTAAAATAGTGAATCTCTTGTCTTGTACAGCAACCGCCACCAGTCGACTTGTATTTTTCTTTTAAACTTTTATTTGTGCATCAGTGGTTTTCGAAACACTGGCACGTTCATCATCAGATGACGGGTGTTTGCACATACTTTATACTAAGATCGCTAAAAGGCAAGCAGATATTAAAGGTATACATTACAAAGCGACTGGTCGCAGTCTTCTTACAACATATCTGTAAGTTTACAAATCTAATTTTTCGCATTTACTTTTGATTAATAACTCAACAAAAGCGTCACTTAGTTTTCAATAACCTTTCTCATAGTTTACTTCTCAGTAAAATGCAGCGTAATCTTTCTTCCCCGTCGCAGCTGTTCTACAGGCCATGCTCGAATTCAGCCACCTGTTTTTTAACTGTCTCACATGAGGAAGCAAGATACCCATCAGCTTAGGACGAATTTTCATTGGCACAGACTGAATTAAACAAAAAAGGCCTATAAAGACACACGTTAGAATACGCGTACAGACTTACATTATTGCGAAGTATGTATCAATACCCCCCCAAAAAAGTTTTGTTGATATAAGTGTCAACTCCGTGGCGGGTAGAGAAATTTTCTCCTTGCTCTCGTATCCTCTCATTTAAATGAATTTAGCTGCTCGCTTGTGCTAGTATTACAGACGTGGGTGGGCGGTTCTTATTTGGCGACATGTGTATGACCATATAGCGGGATTCAATGCGTCCACAGCTCATGCAGGGTAGGCCAGAAGTCACGATCGAAAAGTACTCAAGTATTAGTCACGCCTGGAAATTATACAAGCATTAACATGTAGTTTCACGGTTAAACTTACGGCAGGTCTTGTCATGGGGGAAGCCTCGTCAGAGAGGTCCACCGCATGAGCGTCTTGCGAAGTGATTTCAGTGGTGGTTTCCCGTTGCCTTCCACTGATGATGATGAAATGATAATGAGGACAACACGACACCCGGTCTCTGAGGCGAGAAAATCTGTGACCCAGCCGGGAATCGAAGCCAGGCCCCTTGGCGTGACAGACCGCCGCTCTGACCACGCAGCTACCGGGGCGGACTCACGGTTAAACGGATCTGGAAATGTATTCTAGGTTGAAAATAATGTTCCATATCCGCAATATGTCTGCACTCTGGTAGAGGTCACTCAGACTACAACAATGCCCGAGTTTTGCCACCAAGGTGATTCTGCTGTAAACATTTGTGTTGTAATGGCGGATTCAAGCTGATCAACAACCGAAGATTGTCTTCTTCTTAGCGTCTAGGCACATAACAAGGACGAACGGGTGAGATATATGATGAAATTGGGGACAACTTTTTTAGTCGCTCCAGGAAAGAAACCCGAACGGAAGTTAATCTTCGGAAACTGAAAAGAAAGGCCTTTACAACTGGGTTTGTGACATGTACATCACGCAGTGGAAAACCCACGAAATATGACAAGGATAATCAAGTGACTGATCGCCTGAGGCATCATTGCTTCGTTCACCAACGAAATCGACAAGGAAGGAGTCGGCGGAGATGAAAATTCCCAGAGTCTCCAAGTGGCGCCGCTGGAACCTCCATGTGGCGTCGCTGGATGAAGAAAGAAGATGCGACCCAACAATGTCAGATGGTCATGATACGAATACGCATACAGAGTGAGTTTGAAATACGTAAGAAGTATGCGAGATCTTTCGTTTCTGTACGATAACGTTGAAAGCTGAAGAAGTGAATTAAAATTTATGCTGCAGCCGGGACTCGAACTCGGGACCTTTTTTTTTTGACAGTGGCGGGGATCGAAGCCGGGACCGAAGACGTTTTGATTATGAATTTTTTTTCTTTTTTTCTTTTTGATTTTTTTATTTGGTTTTTTGCATTTTTTATTTTCTTTTTTTTCTTTTTTTTTAAAGAAGGTGGGGGAGGGCACGGAAGGCAGAGCGATCAGGGGTCGTAACCCGAGGCCTGGTCGCAGTGTCCCCCTCGTCCGTCAAGGAATCAGGGATGGGAAGGGGAAACCTTTTCTGGGAATTATTATGTATTTATTTATTTTTATTTACTATTTTAATACATTCTTAATGTGGTTTTACTTTATACCACAACAAAAATAAATGTATCTAGCACCGCATCGTGCTCTGAGAAAAAGAAAACAATATCTCGGCACGTTCCTACACCGAGGTAATGTATATGGGGAAAACGAAAAAAAAAGTGCTTCATACAGGATGCAGAAGGGTGTGTCGCTACTCTCCTTACGCTTCATCATCCAGGTACATCTTCACGAATATCATGTTGTTCCACCGAGAATCGAACTTAGTCATGTCAGCTCACTCAATGGGTATCTTCTCCTACCTGTTGATGATCCAGCTGCGCGGAGGGTCGCGTAGGGCACTCCCTAAGTAATTAGAAAAATACTGTCTGTATTTTGGGTTCCGTACGATCTTGCAATGACGTTCTTGTAGGTAGTTCCAAAAGTCTAATACATCTTTAGGTCCATCGTGAAATAAGTAGTGTACCGCATGCGCACGGATCCACGTGACAGCGTTGGTCTTGGCGCGCGGGAAATACTGTTGATCCGGAAATAGTAGAAACCGAGGTGTAATGTGTTCCGGAGTCACTCGTAGAAAATACGACAAAATTTGTCGCACCAAGCGCCATACGTCTTCTGCCGCGCCACATGTGAGACGGTGTTCGTCCGTGTCTGGTATCCCGCAGTCTACGCAGAGAGGCGATTCCGCCATGTTTATCTTGTGGAGGCGTGATCGGGTGATCTGTTTACCATTGACTGTGATGTACCATGTGGATCGGACGGCTGTGTCCAGTGGAATCGCGTGAATCGTCTTCCACACCACCTTCCAATTAACCTGAGGGCTTTTCGTCTCCACGATGTTTGGTGGGTGCCTCTGCTGAAGGACATGATATATATCCCGCGCCGACGCCTGTTTCGTCGGTGCTACTGTGATACGGACATAGCTGTGTTCAATGTAAAAGTTCCTGAAGTAGTAGAAGGGTGGGGGTATGTCTTGCGTCGTCAGTGGGGGCATAATGGACGGCGGAGCTAAGGACTCCAACAGCAAACCTGTCAAACTTTCCGGGTGGTGGCGCCACAGCTTGATGTGTGAGCTGACATACAGGGCCACAGGTCTGTCGTGGACATGGACTAGGCCAAGACCTCCCCTTTCTGGGGGAAGGGTCAGTGACTCATAACTGACTTTGAAGAGCATGCCTGTACTGACATAGGCTCCGAATGCCGCTAATAGACGTCGAGCCATCAGTAACGGTATTGGGAGAACACGCGCTATGTGTGGAAGGCGCGATGCGGGGTAAACATTAACGAAGTGTTGAAACACGTATGTAACATAGCAGCGATGGTGAGGCACGTTAAAATCTTTGACCAGAGAGCCTGTTATCGTGGTTAGTATGCGCTTGACCGCGCGAGTGTTGCGAGCAGTTCGCTAGTTGTCGTCATGTAGAGCAGTACGCTTGTAGTCGTCATGCAGAGCGGTCGGTCAGTAGTAGCAGCCCAGTGCGGTTGTGTGATGTAGTCTGTCGGCAACACTGGTCAAGATGCTGAATGAGGTATACTGTTAATTAAGATAATCATCGGATAATGTAAAGTTTATTTATTGTAATTAATTTCCAACAAGTGCCCCCAATAATAATTTTTATTTCAAAGCAATTTTTACAAAAACAAATTTATTTAATTTCGTTCCACTTCCCTTAAAGAAAAGTTTCAGTTTTCAATTAGATTACAAAAAAAAGGAATATTATTATTTGCAATGCAGTTCCTCCAAGCCGTGCGCAAGAATAAGAGCAGAAATTTGATTAGCAGTTACAATGAGGTAAGAATTTAATTCTGATTTTTGCACAGGGCCAAAGACTGATATTTCGGTAAAATCGAATTATCATTATCACTGAGATTTCATTAGTACTGAATTGACTTTCATTTTTTTTGTGAGGAAGTTATAGTTGGGTCAGATTGCTAATTTTTCACTTTTGTTGTCATTAAATTTAATTGCTAAGGAAGTTACGTTTGGCTCCCATTCATTTATTATTTCTGCCATTTAAATTTTGCTAGGGAGGTTATACTTAGCGCAATGTCCATTAGCATTTCTATATAATATTGTCACTTATTAAAGTTTTTGTTTACAAAAGAATAATCAGATTGCTGTACTTCCAAGAGCTGTAAAAGATCTCTGAACGCTGAAATATTTTCTTTTTGCTGACCTGTTAGAAGTGACACTCGTAATGACCGTGGTAATTTGGAAATGCATAATTGTATAAGTGCGGATTCACTGTACGGCTCACTTAGGTACTGGTTTTGTTGGACCATATGCTCAAAAAATTGCGTCACACTGGGAAAATTTGAGTTCTCGTAATTCGGCAAACTAATTAACTGATCTTTAATTCCGCGCTGTGTCGTCTTCGACCAGTACGCTGACAGAAAAGCATTCTGAAACTCTTCTACTGAATAGCATTGCCTCGCGATCGGTCTCATACGAGTTGCCGGTTCGCCTTCCAAAAAACTGCAAATAAATTCAAGTTTATGCGTTACAGGCCAAGTCGGTGGAAGAGCAAAGCTAAATTGTTGAATCCAATCCAGTGGGTGAATCTGCGTTCTATCGTTTTTGAAAACCTTAAACTTTCTCACTGACAGAAAATGTTTGTAGTCGAATTTATCATCTCTGTGTGATTGAACAGGTTCAGGATCGTAGGAGAATCTATTGAACTGTGGTTGATCGGAATCTAAGTCCCGTACTCTCTGTAGATTACCCAAATTATACGCGCTGCGTGATTCTGACACATGTTCATAAAGTGGCGTCTGTTGTGGCATGTTATTAACTGAAATGTTTTTCATCTCTGTTACTTCTTGTTGTAAATTTGATAACTTCCTACGTAACGTGTTGTTAGATGAATCGATCTCATTAATTGTCTGCTGTAAATTTTGAAATTCAGGTGTTTGGTTAAATGAAATCGGTGCAGTATCGTCTGATTTATTATCATTAGTATTTTCGATAACATCAATACGACTGGCCAATTCATCACATTTTTCAGTCAGTATTTTAACCTGATCATCGGTTTTAGAATCAGACGCATTAATCTGTTTTTGCAACTTACGCGTAGTTTCGCTCAGTTTTTTAACATCAGCTTTGATGACATCGCAATCCTGTGTTAGTTCTAATTGTTCGAATCTGTCGGTCACTGTTTGAATATTTACCGTGTGTGTATCTGTTTTTAATTTAAGATTGGAAATTTCGTCACGTAAATCTGTGTTCGACTGTTTGATGGAATTAATTTCGTCGGACACTGTAGCAATATTATTGTCTACATACGTCTTCGCTTTCGCGAACATTTTACGTTTGTCTTCTTGTCTTTGTGTAGTGATTGTTTCCATGACTTGTCGTTTTACTTTGTTTTGATCCTGAATAAATTTGCGGAAACGCGTATCACTGTTTTGTATGTGCTGATTAAAGCGCTCGTTAATCTGAGTGTTCTGCTGTTCGAATTTCGCGTCTATCTTTGCGTCCATTGTGCGCGAAAGTTCTACCGTCATTGCTTTAAACTCGTCCCGTAATTGTGTAGCTTTTTCAGAGCATTGTTTAGCGACTCCGCTAATTTCGTCTCTGAGTGTTTCTGTTGCGGCTGTTTGCATTTCCCTTAATTCTTGCGCAACAGACTTAATTTCTTCGCTATTTTTTTGTGAACAAGCCTCAATTTCCACGCGCAACTGTTCCTTAGTGTCATGACACTGCGCGGCAACGGCTCTAATTTGTTCGCCAAGCTGTCTGGAATTGTCGTCTAATTTTTCATTTAAGTATTGTTTGAGTTTTTCGTTATCTTGTTTGACCTGTTCACTAAGTTGTTTGAGATTTTCGTCATTATTGTCAAGTTTTTCATTTAAGTGCTGTTTGAGATTTTCGTTGTCTTGTTTGCTATCTTCCCTAAGTTGTTTGAAATTTTCATCAATTTTATTAAATGTTTTGTCCTGTTCACTAAGTTGTTGTTTGAGATCTTCACTCTGTTGTTGTAGCAATCTTCTCATAATTTGTTCAAAGCCAAAGTTAGCGTTTATACTCTCTGTGCTGTTTCGTGGTGGATCTGGAACTCTCTCGCTTACTGTAACCATTTGGTTATTCTGAGATTTAGAAAAAGGTTTGTCAGTCAGATGTACACTGTCAGACACTATTTCGGAATTAAATAAATCTGTCGTACTTTGTGTATCCTGTTCATTTTCATTAGACAAATTTGTCTGTTCGTCACTTAAATTTTCCAAATCGGGTGTGTTAAGCTCGGCAGCGCTCATTACAATAGAGCGTCCCGCGTCATCAATTGTCGTCAAATTAACAGACGAGACAATTGAGTTCGTTTGTTCATCATTAAGATAAAAGTCATCATCAGTGGTTGTAATGCAGTGATTGTTAGTGAACGCAGGATTGTCATCATTACACTGTGTGTCACATGTCCTATCGGTAAAGTTGTTTGGGTCGGTAATTTCATTCATAATACCTCGCGATACACTATTCACAGTCTTTCACGGCATTTTAACGATAGTCAGAATTATTCACAAAATAAATAAGCACAATGCAAAAGCAACACACAAATACAACAAAGCAACAAATTGCCGTTGACCTGTAGAAAGAAAGTCACAATATTATTAAAAGCGTTGCGCTAAATCCTAATTATATCTAAGCAAATAAGAGCAGATATCTGACTGTTGTTCAAAAGACTCTCAACGAAATACGATCCTGGCAGGGTCGCCAAGTGTAACCTCCCCACAAAAACTTTAATAAGTGACAATATTATACAGAAATGCTAATGGACATTGCGGTAAGTATAACCTCCCTAGCAAAATTTAAATGACAGAAATAATAAATGAATGGGAGCCAAACGTAACTTCCTTAGCAATTAAATTTAATGACAACAAAAGTGAAAAATTAGCAATCTGACCCAACTATAACTTCCTCACAAAAAAAATGAAAGTCAATTCAGTACTAATGAAATCTCAGTGATAATGATAATTCGATTTTACCGAAATATCAGTCTTTGGCCCTGTGCAAAAATCAGAATTAAATTCTTACCTCATTGTAACTGCTAATCAAATTTCTGCTCTTATTCTTGCGCACGGCTTGGAGGAACTGCATTGCAAATAATAATATTCCTTTTTTTTGTAATCTAATTGAAAACTGAAACTTTTCTTTAAGGGAAGTGGAACGAAATTAAATAAATTTGTTTTTGTAAAAATTGCTTTGAAATAAAAATTATTATTGGGGGCACTTGTTGGAAATTAATTACAATAAATAAACTTTACATTATCCGATGATTATCTTAATTAACAGTATACCTCATTCAGCATCTTAACCAGTGTTGCCGACAGACTACATCACACAACCGCACTGGGCTGCTACTACTGACCGACCGCTCTGCATGACGACTACAAGCGTATTGCTCTACATGACGACAACTAGCGAACTGCTCGCAACACTCGCGCGGTCAAGCGCATACTAACCACGATAATAGGCTCTCTGGTCAAAGATTTTAACGTGCCTCACCATCGCTGCTATGTTACATACGTGTTTCAGTGTGTCCTTTGGAGAATGTCGAGGGTCCGCAGACGAAGGTTGAAGATCTGGACCCGAATTTGTTGTAACAAGCGGCGGTAGTTAAGAGCCGCGGTGCGCCGTATGTCGTCGTGAAACTCTATTCCGAGACATTTGATAGTGCCACGAAGCTGTAGGGGTTCGACACTTGCTGGGGTCAACCCGTCTCCTATGGCCATTGCGACCGATTTGGCGACGTTGAGACAGCTGCTGGATGCCACACCGTACGTGGTAATCCATTCTAGTGCTCTGTTGACATCATCGCGATTGCGGAACACGAGAACCAGGTCGTCTGCATATGCTGTACAGCGAAATGTGACGTCACGTAGGGTAAGACCGGTGAGGCGTTGACGGAGACCACAGAGGAGCGGTTCCAGTGCCAGAGCATATAGTAACGTCGACAAGTGGCAGCCTTGACGGACGGAGCGGAAAATCGGGAGGGACTGCGAGAGACGCCCGTTAACGAGCACTTTGGAAGTCGCTCCTCGGAGTAGGCGCATCACGACGGCTGTGAATTGCTGTGGGTACTGCATGTGCTGGAGAACGGACGTTAGGTACGCGTGATCCACTCGATCAAACGCTTGGCTAAAATCTAGTGATGCCAGCGCTCCCGGGACGCGGCGTGCCCTGGCTAGGGCTATTAAGTCACGGTATCGACACAGTGCTGTCTGGATGTTGTTGATACCCCCTAGGGAAGTCTGATCTGGCGAGATGACGTAAGGTAGGGTCGGTCGTAGACGGTTTGCTAATAGTCTGGTGAATATCTTCATGTCGCAGTTGACGAGTGTTAGCGGGCGGTAATCTTGTATTCGAGCCCCACCTTTAGGCTTGTGAACAGGTATAATTATTCCTTCCACGAAGGTCGCAGGGAGCGGCACCGCGGGGGACATAAGATCCCGACAGATGTCTGTTAACTTGGGAGCCAGTAAATACTGGAAAGTTCTATAAAACTCCACAGGGAGCCCGTCGGGGCCAGGAGACTTATTCGCCGCTCCTTTACCGATGGCGTCGATAACTTCGTCTTCCGTAATGTCGTTCAATAATTCAGTTTGTAAATCCTGTGGGACAATGTCGTAAACCAGTTGTGAGACTGCTGTCACCGTCATCGGGTCGGAACATTGAGCAGAATAAAGTCGTGCGTAATGGTCGAAGAAGGCTGCAGCAATATCGCGTTGTGTGGTGTGATGAAGGCCGTCCTAAGTGGTGATGGCATGTATCAGCGCCCGTCTTCGCAGTGTACGTTCTCGGATGACGTGGTACATGGTGGGTCGTTCCGTTGCGAGTCTGTCTTGTGTCCGCGCTCGGACGATCGTCCCTTCGAGGTGTCGGCGCATATGGGCTACGATCTGTGCTTTCGCACGCTGAACTGTCAGTTGTCGTTCCGGTGTGGGTGGCAAGGAGGCGCATTCGCGAAGGACGGTGAAATAAAAATCAAGGGTCTGCCGCCTCCAAGCAGCAGTCTCACGACCATACGTAATAAAGGTTCGCCGTAGGGCCGGCTTGGCGCAGGTTAACCACCAACTACGCGACGTAGGATACGTTGGGAGGCGGCGGACGCACAAACTCCACGTGTCTTCGATGGCGCGTCGACAATCCGGAGAAGCGAGATGAGCAAGGTTTAATTTCCAGGGATGTCGGCTGCGCCACACCCGTTGGCGACGAAGGGTGACGGCACATATATAGGCCTCGTGATCAGAAAAGGCTACTGGCCACACCTCCGCGTCACTCACCGTTGCCGCGAGAGAACGGGAGACGTAAATCCTATCGATGCGACTAGACGAGTGACTCGTGAAATGGGTGTATCCCGGTCTATTTCCTCGGACATGTTCCCATGTATCTACTAGATGGAGATCGCCGATGAGTGTCCCAAGTTCGGGGCACGGTGAATGGCGTGGCAGCTGATCTTTAGGTGATTGGGTGCAATTGAAATCGCCCCCTAATATCAAGTCATCGTGCCTGCCCTGAAAAAGCGGTGCTATTCCTTCTGCGAAGAAGAGCGATCGGTCACGACGGCGATTCGTTCCGGAAGGGGCGTACACATTGATAAACCGGACGCCTTGCACCGTTACGGCCATTCCTCTAGCGTCGGGGAGATATCGGACTTCGGCCGCCTCGAGGCCCTCTCTGAGGAGAATGGCGACTCCACTGTTAGTTGGCGAGGCGTGGGACACATGAGCCGTATAACCATACATACCCGGGAAATCTTCGACGAAGACTTCTTGGAGAAAGACAATGTCAACGTCTGCTGCATTGAGCATGTCTTGGAGCAGCGACAACTTCGTACGTGTCCGAATGGTGTTAATGTTGATGGTCGTTAAGCGATAGGTTTGTAGATCGTCTCCTGCGGTGGGGGCTGCCGTCAGTGTCGCCGTAAAAGGTGGGGCCTGTGATCTGCTGGCCGCGTCCGCCCCGTCATCTGTTGCTACTCGGGAGGGGCCGAGGTGTGGGAGGAGAGACCCCTCTCCTCATCCACCACAGCGGCCGTAGAATCGTCTTCAATGTCATCCGCCCAAGGTCCGAAAGTTAACGGTGGCTGCGGTAGAACACTTGTGGGCTGAGTGACTAAGGGTGAATCCGCAGTTGTTTCCGGTTGTGTACCAACGGCGGGCGCTGTGCTGGCCATCCGTTTGTCCGAGAGAGCGGAATCGGATTTGTCAAAACCAGACAAAGTGACAGGTGAGGGCGATCTCGTGTCATCCATTCTCCTCGTCGTTTCGTCGGCCGTCCGGTCGTCAACTGGAGAAGACGTCCGCTGGAGGCAATCGTCTGAGGGTGTGCGACGTCGCTTTTTATGTTTTCTCGGTGACCTTTGTTTGCGGACGTGGGTTTCTGAGTCCGAAAGAGTTTGTGGTTCCCGTATAGCATCCCCCTCAGGGAGAAAGGCAGAGGTCGGTACAACCCTAGCGTCGAGTTCCATTCTCACGTCCGAATCTTCTTGTGGAGTCGATGGGCAGCGTTCTTCACCCCCTGCAGACACCGTAATGGTGTTGGTCAATCCAGGACCGGCGACAGGTGCGCATTCTAACGCTTCCTGTCTTCCGGGGGGGTTGTCGTCTGTCATGACGGTCGATCGTGTCACCTCTGCGTAATTGAGGGGGAGGGCCGTGAGCGTAGGAGGTGGTGTCGTGTCATGCAATGGAAGTTGTGTAACCCGACGTTGAATACACGCCGAGCGCACATGACCCTCCTGGCCGCAACCAGAACAAGTACGAGGTTGGCCGTCGTACATTATTATTGCTCGACAGCCACCTATGACTAAGTAGGACGGCACATGTTTCTTTAATTCAATTTTCACTTGTCGGACGCCGTTGAGGACTTGGTACGTCGCGAAGGTGTTCCATTTTTCGGCCACGTGGCTAATTACCGTCCCATAAGGGCGGAAAGCTGAGGTAACGACGTCCGGTGGTACTTCGAAAGGGAGTTCGAAGACTCTTAGTGTACGTAATCCTAGTCCAGCATGGTCAACAGTAACCTCTCCGATGTGACCATCGGAGTGTTTGAACTTGAGAGTGTTCGCGCAACTGTTCACAACTGCGTGACATAACTCGTCATCGACCATCTTGACGTAAACGACGCTGCTTGTGATGGATAGGTGGATACCGATGATGTGCTGTGTTGGTATTTGAACTTCGTCACGGATAAATCGTTCGACTTCAAAGGCTCGTGGTCGTGCGTAGTCGGGCTGGAAGCTGATCTTGATGGTAGCTTTTCTGTACGAATGAGCCATGGCGACTCAGTGTTAACGGACGCGAGTATTAGCTGCGGCGAGGAAGTAAACAAACTACGCGCGCTCGCGACTCTGCGGACGGGACGTAAACAAGACGTCCTCGCCGCTCACCGGCCGAAAGCAGACTGAACCTTAGTAGGCACATATCCTGACCATTGCACCACCGCAGCACTATGGGCAAAATAACTGCACGAACGACCCAAGACAAATACCCTCCCCCAAACAAACTCCAATTCACACCTCTCCTTATTTTGTCACTAATACCAATGCTGACTAGTAAGCAAGGAGACCCGGGTTCGAGTCCCGACCGCAGCAAAAATTTTAATTCACTTCTTCATGTTCCAACGTTATCGTAGATAAATTAGTGACTTAAATGTCTCAGGGAAAATTTAATTTAAGATCTATACGATCACATGTAGTAAGCACTTCCCCATTACGTCCAATGCTGGGGTGCTATTCCAATGTCGGATAGTCCTGGTAATAGCGACAATATAAGGGGAGATGTGAATTGGAGTTTGTGTTGGGAAGGATATTTGACTTCTGTAGTTCGTGCAGGCATGAGGTCCATAATACTGCGGTGCTGTAATGGTCAGCAAATCCGCCTCATAAGCAAGAAGACCCGGGTTCGAGTCCCGGCCGCAGCACAAATCTTAATTCACTTCTTCAGCTTCCAAAGTTATAGTAGATAAATTAGAGGCTTAAATGTCTCTGTCTGTTTTATTCCGTCTTGCCTGCATCTTTTTTCTGTTAAATACAATTTCTGCTGGAGTTAGGCAGCCTTTTCACGTTCCTATTTGCCTTCCATGCTGCTTCTTGCTTCAATACAATAATATTAAACATTTCCGTTCGTTACTTGTGGCCTACCCTGTACATGTTTCATCACGTTCCTGTTCACTATCTAGCGTTTGCTGTCGTTAGTCATGTGATTTCATACCGTTTCATTTCGTGGCAGTTACGTCGACCTAGCACGATGCGTGATAATACCTTTCGGTGGAAGGACACTGCCAGCTCGGCGAGCAGTCGGGAAACTGTGTTCGGGCGCGGTGCCGCAGCGCGGCTTGTGGACAGTGCAGGCAGCGGCGCCGCAGTCTGCAAACGGCGCATCCACGTGCAGGGCACGTGCGCTGCAGCAGACGGCAGACAAACTGCACACAAGCCGCTGCCCTCGCTTACACGTCCCTGCAGACTCGCAACAAAGGCGGGCCAGCCAGCCAGCTCTTACCGTCACCGACGCCCCACTTCTGTGAAAGGCTCAAATTCACAATCCTCTCAGCTCGTTCGTCCACTCGAGTGCCGTGTTCGTGTGTGCGAGCCACGGTGGGAGGGACGGCGGTGAATAACGAACAAACTCTAGTCGCTACTCCATGTTGTCAACTTTACAGGTATTTCACGTTACGTGGATAGTGGAAAAAATAGCATTAACTACAGATTGTCATACGCTTTTTCCATACAAGAGAAGAAATTCGAATGTAGTCCGTCAATGGCGACATCGCAGATGGAAGAACGGAATATTTGGTTGTTAGCTGCGCAGCATAAGGATGGATATGGCCAACCGAGTGAGGAAGAGCATGGTAAGCTAAATGAACTCACATTCGGGAAGATGATAGTAGAATTCCCTGTCCGCCTCTGATTTCCCTAATCGCTTTCAACGCAAGGACGGTTTAATGAAAGGGCCAACAGATATTATTCCTCAGTTGGAGCTTAGCCAATAGTAAGTGAAAAAATGATGAAATTTCAAACATAAAAAAACTAAATTGTTACGTTTTTGAACTTCCAATGCTAAGAGTGTGAATCCTGAATCCTTTCTGGTCATGCTGACAAAGTTCTATGAATTTATTTGTAAAAGTATAGACAGTAGGAATTAAAATGTCCTGTGGTGCCTTTCCTGCTCCAAGTCGGCACGTTTGACGTCCTATCCCCTTTAATCGCTTAAAGCAAATGCCAAAAGCGTTCCTTTAAAAATGACATGCTCGGTTTCCTACACCATCCGTGTATCCGAGCCTGTGCCCCATCTCTAATGACCTCGCCGTCGGCCACACATCAAAAATCTTCGACTCGCTCCCCGAATACTGCCAAAACAGGCGCTATTCATTCCAAAATTCAATCTTTAATACGGCTGATCAGCACAGGACTACGATGCTCTTTGTGCAAGTGTTGTCTCCTTTCCTTTCACTGATCTGAGAATTGCCCTACACAGTTATAAGGCGATCTACAATTAAATTGAAATCTGTACGAAGTTAAAGCGATTGCTGTTTCACATACACATAAAATTGTCTATGGGAATTTATTCCTGCACCTGTTGTAATGACTGTCAAAATTTAACTACACTGCACTTCAGTGTAGCGTGCATAGAAATGGTGGCTTCTTATAGACGCTGTATGCGTGTAACAGAAGGACATCCCTGCACGATTTACTGACAGCCGCCTTGTAATATTCTCTAAGCCTAGCGCGTAAGGCTTTCTTCGACTTGTTCGTGCAGTTTAGCGTGAAGTGTGCAAGCTTATGTGGCAGGGGGTGAGGTTGGGTGGGGCGGGGGGAGAGGGAGGGTGAGCCACACCCGAATCGGCAAGGCGGATTGACGACTGTTGGGTGGTCTCTTACAACGGCCAGCTTGTGTGTTATTTTCAGGCGGTTTCCTACGATCGACTATACAAAATACACTGGGATGATCACTAATCTCCATCTCGGAAAATACTATCAGCTATAATACGTTTATGTAAGGTACCCCTTCTGTTCAAGCCACATTTTATTTCCTTATTTTCCAGTTTTACAATTTTGTACCGCGTCTGCAGATATCATGTAGCATTCGGTGAGTAAAGCGGTATTGCAGAATGCACGCATTCGGAAGTAAGACTTCACTTCCAACGCTAGCTGAAGGAGCCAGTGGGGGCCATATGGCGTTGCAAAAATGCTTCAAATGGCTCTGAGCACTATGGGACTTAACATCTGAGGTCATCAGTCCCCTAGAACTTAGAACTACTTAAACCTAACTAACCTAAGGATATCACACACATCCATGACCGAGGCAGGATTTCGAACCTGCGACCGCAGCGGTCGCGCTGTTCCAGGCTGAAGCGCCTAGAACCGCACGGCCACTCCGGCCGGCACAGATATTAGGAGAGGCCTAAAAATCATAACTACTTTATTACAATAATATTACACGAGTGTAAGTACGAGGTACAGACTAGGTGCCATAGTAGCCAATCGCCTATAGGCTTTCCTCCGCTCTACTTCTGTCGTAAGACTATGCTCTTAGGAAAGTGTTAGTTTTCAGTTAATCATTATTAACTGAAGGTCGACATAATTAGTTTATGGTGCTTAGTAAATAAATACGTCGTAACGGCAACCCTTTTGAACATTATTCCGAATAATATAGCTTCCTGCTTCATCACTTAGAATCACAGGAAGTAGAATTGCACTTTGCACAGAACCCGGCCGCATCAATACAGCTTCTGCGAGGGACATACCATAAATTTCGAGAGCTTCTCGGCAAAATAGGTGGAAATGATCCTACACGATGACTCACTAAATAGTCCAAGGACGGATTGGCGGATTGTCTCAATCTCCGCAAAACTCGGATGGAAAAGTACGGCCAAGCAAACTGTACGTCTCCTATACCACTCTCTACGGATTCGCTGGCTAAACTGAGATATTTCTGGAGGTTTGGTACAAGTGGGGACGCTCGCAACGATTCAGAACGACGTTTACGCTCGCTGTGCACGCACAGTCGACACGCACAAGTTCTTCCCTCAGGTTAACTGAAGATTGTGGCGACAGGAAGCGCATCCAGCCGCAAATTCAAATGAAAAATGAAATAAACGGGCTGAATCATGATAGCAGAGGACTCCATACAACAGAGTAAACATTAGAGAGAGAGAGAGACAGAGAGAGAGAGCGGGGGGGGGGGGGGAGGGAGGGAGGGAGGGGGAGGGAGGGAGGGAGAGGGAGAGGGAGAGAGAGAGAGAAAATTTTTCCGACGCTCACCCAGTTAAGATTTTCGGTGAGCGAATAATGCTGTAACCACTCGTTACTTCTTTTTCGTATATGACAGACATTCTGTTTATTCAAGCGGATAACCAACCCAGATAGGATAAGAACATTCCAATGGAGCACATAGATTGCTCAAGTATTATAAGCGATCTGTCCGCTGGGATAACCGTCTGTTTCCAAAATTAACAGTAACATTTATTTCCTTTAACTCACGGCTTATCACATTTCATTAATCGACTTCATGTCACTGCGCACTGTTATTCTCTTAGTTGCGGGTTTCAAAGTGGTCCTTGGTTTCGTCTTTCATACTTAAACGGAAGCCATTGCCACGTCGAAGGATACGTTCAAGATTTATACTTGCATCATTTATACTCGCATCATTTATACTTGCATCTTGCAATTTCTTCCTTTTTTCGGAAACATAGCTGTATCGACAGATGAGACGACGAGTTGAATACATTCGCCCGCATCTCGTGGTCGTGTGGTAGTGTTCTCGCTTCCCGCGCTCGGGTTCCCGGGTTCGATTCCTGGCGGGGTCAGGGATTTTCTCTGCCTCGTGATGGCTGGGTGTTGTGTGCTGTCCTTAGGTTGGTTAGGTTTAAGTAGTTCTAAGTTCTAGGGGATTTATGACCACAGCAGTTGAGTCCCATAGTGCTCAGAGCCATTTGAATACATTAATTAAGCAATTAGCAGCAGTTCATTTTGCAAAGAGTCTGTAGCATTATGCACACTGCAAAATACATAATGTATAATATTTAAATTGAATCGCAGCTAACTACTGTACAGACGTTCCTAGAATACTCAACCTATTTTCATCTTGTGGGATTGGTTTAATTAAACATTAAACTCGACAAGAAAATTATTTTTAAAGCCAGAAAAATCAAATGTTCAAATGTGTGTGAAATCTTATGGGACTTGCTAAGGTCATCAGTCCCTAAGCTTACACACTACTTATCGTAAATTATCCTAAGGACAAACACACACACCCATGCCCGAGGGAGGACTCGAACCTCCGCCGGGACCAGCCGCACAGGAAAGCCTGAAAACTTTAAGTACGAGCTGCCTCTGTAGCTACACTTCATACTGACACTAGATAAAACAACAGAACGGGAATTGATGTTGATGGAATCCTCCCTTATTTAATTCTAGTCTCAGGGAAAAGCCGCGCGGGATTAGTCGAGCGGTCTGAGGCGCTGCAGTGATGGGCTGTGCGGCTGGTCCCGGCGGAGGTTCGAGTCCTCCCTCGACCATGGGTGTGTTTGTTTGTCCTTAGGATAATTTAGGTTAAGTAGTGTGTAAGCTTAGGGACTGATGGCCTTAGCAGTTAAGTCCCATAAGATTTCACACACATTTGAACATCTCAGGGAAAATGAAACTGTTAATATTAATAGCCTAAGACACTCCTCGCGAGTAACAATAAAACGAGACATTTGTCCAAATTCGTATTCTCTCCAATGTGTGACTCCTGTCTCTCCGAGGACAGTATTGTAAATATTTTAGTTAATTAGAGTCAAACGAAAACCATTACGTGGCACAATGTCAAAGTCATTATCATTTAATTTTCTTTTAGACTACCTCCCAGCTCCTTGAATAGCTCGTTATTATTATTATATTGTTATTATTATTATTATTATTATAGCGTTACAGCTATCAAGCCTCTTCGTGGCAGAATGAACAATTTTGAGCAAATTTATCTTCATAAGTAATTTTCCAGTCTCTTCATTAACTTTGCCAAACCTTTTCGAATACTGTCAAGACATCTTTTACGTGATCGACGCGTTCCAGTGGAAAGCTTCTGTGACATTACCGATATGTTTTTGCTTTGTGGTGGTCAAATGACATGCTCTAACTATTGTAATATTTTGTCTTTTAATTTTTTCCACTACATCTAGTTTTTTTATTAAATCATAAATTTCATCGTTATGTAATATTGTTCAGTCTTATTAGTACTGTCTCTTATGGGTGAAAATTTTTTTTTGTTAGAAGCCCAGGTTTGAGATCAGTAGGTTAAAAATTGCACAGTTAATAAAATTTATATGTGGAATTCAGATTTAGTACAGGGTAACTTGTTTTGTGAACGGTGTGAAGGCCGTAGCAACATTTGCCAGGTTTTTGAATTTGCGACTGACTCTCTGTATTCAAACCAGTATCGAGTTTATCTTCCTATTCATGCGCATTGCGTTAAGTGAGTTTTCCCTGCCGCTTTTACAGAAATCGCTGATAATCTGCAATCCTGTTTCTGTTATATTTTCCAATAATTTTCCTCTTGATTCAATGGCACGGTCCGCACACGGTCTCAGAGAACAAACCCCGCCGTCTACAGGGAGTTTGTGTGTACTGCCATTTTGGTGTGCAAAGACGTAAATAAGATTTGCGGTTGACGAGACACATGAACGAGAAGGCAAATGGTATCGAATTCTCAATTATGACGCGATGGTAACTACATTGGGGATTATGGACACTTTGCAGTAGCATTCTCAGTTACTACATTTCCCGCACAACGCCAGGAGGACAAACCTGGTATTCCCTCTAATTAGATCGTATTTCACGCGGAAAATAATAACAGAATTAATAAATTTTGGATAAAAAGTGAGTCGTATTAGTAGTTGTTATTTACAATTCCCAAAATTCGTTAATTCCTGCTGTTACAAGCACAGTAATTCGATTTAAATGCATAACGTAGAGCGCTCGTAAAAGCGAAACAAAAACAGCTCCACTCAACCCCACGGTGTAACACCAATAACAAATTGTAATAATTAAATACATTAAAACGCGCGAGTGTACCGGTGAGCAGAATTAGTGGTCTGTTTGGCAATATGATTACAAGCTCAGATATTTACGTTTCAAGGGTCCGCTGATCAGTTTAAAACCGAGAACATGGCGCGCTTAAATATCGACTGCGTTGCGCTGTAGCCGGGGCGCACAGCCAGCTCGTATCATGCTGCTACACGGCATCAGGCCGGTGTGCGAGGCTCTACGCGTTGCAGCAAACAGCGTGCAGCGTTAAGGTACACCATGTCTCAATTCCATCACGTTAAGAACGTGTTGCGCCCTTTATTTAATAATTATTATGTTTCGTGCATGATTTCTATTCTTGTCTCTTCATAATCATTATATAACCCCATTGCGGCAAATGTCATATGTTTTGTAATGTACATTTGTGTTTTGACTCTTCTGTATTATCGTTCTGGGGTTCTCATCGGAAACCAGCTTCGCATCTGCCACACCCGTGTGTAAAACCGACTGAAACAGCGCTCAGTTTAGAAATCCGTCAGTAATAATAACAAAAATTCCTTCTGGTCAAAGTCTTTAATTTTTATGCATAAATGCAACACTTTTCGGAGCTACAGCTTCATCTGATGTTTGAAATGTTGCGCACAACAATTTCCTTTTTTTCAGTTCCATCATTCTTTTTTCTAGTGAGATGCGGCCTGCCACGACTTTCTGACCAGTGCTAGCATTTTGCTCTCAACGCCTTCGATTATTTGGGGCATATATTCCAGTCTCTGTCTGTCCCTACAGCATCCGCCCACTACGACTCCATTTACCATCATGGAAGTTATTCCTTCATATGTTACTACATAGCCGGGTTTAGTGGCCGTGCGGTTCTAGGCGCTACAGTCTGGAACCGAGCGACCGCTCAGGTCGCAGGTTCGAATCCTGCCTCGGGCATGGATGTGTGTGATGTCCCTAGGTTAGTTAGGTTTAATTAGTTCTAAGTTCTAGGCGACTGATGACCTGAGAAGTTAAGTCGCATAGTGCTCAGAGCCATTTGAACCATTTTTGTTAATACATACTGCATTTTATTTTAGTGAGTGTATTCTTTATATTCACTTTTTTCGTCAATTCTGCAAAGACATGCTTGTTTCTTATCTTTCCACTTAATTTTCAGGTTTATTCTCTAATACTACATCTCAGACGCTTCGATTCTCTTCTGTTCCGGGTTTCCCAGGGCTCATGATTCACTTCCACACAATTTCATGCTCTAGACGTACATAACCAGAAATTCCTTCCTCGAATAAAAGCCGATCTTTGGTGCTAGAAGACTTCCTTTACCGCGGAATCCCGTTTTTGCCTGTCCGAGCCTGCGTTTCACAGTCTCCTTGCTTTGTCATTCGTGCGTCATTTTGATTCCACGGTAGCAGAATTTCTGTGTTACGCCTACTAGGTGGTCGCAAATTTTGTTTAAAAATGGTTCAAATGGCTCTGACCACTATGGGACTTAACATCTGAGGTCATCAGTCCCCTAGAACTTAGAACTAATTAAACCTAACTAACCTAAGGACACCACACACATTCATGCCCGAGGCAGGATTCGAACCTGCGACCGTAGCAGTCGCGCGGTTCCGGACTGAAGCGCCTACAACCGCTCGGCCACCGCAGCCGGCTGCAAATTTTGTGAATTTGATCGCTAATCGTGCTTGTTCTATTCTTCGTTACTTTCACCTATCTTTCTTTTGCTCTCATCCTCAATCAGTACTCATTAAACCACTTTCACCGTGAATAACCATGTCATCAGCGAATATTATCAGTGATACCTTTTCATTCTGAATTTTAAGCAAATTTCTGAGCCTCTCTTGCATATCCATCACTGATTCTTCGAAGTAGGGGCTGAACAGTAGTAGTGGAAGACCAAATTCCTTACCTTGCGCGCTCATAATACGGCTGCTTCCTTCTCGGTATTTCATTCTTACTGTTCCCTCTGGAGTCTTCTGCATATAGTGTATTACCAGTCTTCCCCTTTGGATTATACCTATTTTTTGAGAATTTCAAACACGAGAACGTTATTACAGATGCAAATTTCTTAAGCCCGCGCCCAAATGTGAAGTTTTTAGCCAGTGCAGAGGAAACACACTTTGTGCCTGAACGACGGCGATGAACTGAACAGATTTAACTCTGAAAAAATTTGTGTCCTTGCAAATGGTCCTGCATCTCGGAAGCATATTTGATTAAAATAGAAAAATAATTAAAATATCGTTACTGGAGAGACTATATTAGTATCGATATACTTCTAAACCAAAACATAGTGGCGATCTTTTGTAGCGGCATGCAGTCAGACAAACAGGCATACGATACTTACTAGAAAACGTTAGCCATTACTGAGAGGGAAGTCGGAAGCTTTGTAATAAATGGCACCTTCTAGATCTTGAGATCACAGGCTTCCGTGGAGAAACAATACAATAAAATTCAGTCATTCTCTCCTAATGCGGTTTCACATATACGTACCAAAATACGACTAATCTGAGACCATTCAGCATTCACCTTCCTGACGACTTTCTGAAAGGTAAATCTGCTAAACCTTTCCACTGATATGCAACTATATGTAAAAAAAAAGGTGCTTACTCAGAGCCTAAACAAACAGTGCTACGGTAATATTTAACGAACTCTTGAAGAGAGTTCATTTGCTTGTATTACTGGCTATCGTATCGGAAATCCTTACGAGTCAGTTTTATTGACGCTGAAACGGGCAGTACAGGGAAGAATACAAAACTCAGAAGTAAACTATTTGAAGTGCGTGTTTCCTTGGCATATAACATGATTCCTGCTAATTACTGAATATGATGAGTCTGGAAATTAAATCTGGCAGTTTTTCTAACTTCAAAGGAATCTATGCTGTAGAGTGCATCGTTGACACTACGTGTACGATTGCTTGCATCATTTACACAAAAAAAGGAAGTGTTGCGTAAAACTCGTAAATAGTGTGCTGAATGACATCTCCGATCAACGCATACGCGATGTTCGCACAACCCTGAGATAAGCGGCGCGGGTTTACAGTCGACCGGCTTTCGAAAGTATAGAGGTTCAGATCCCCGACAGACCATCCAGATTAAAGAATTCCATAGCTTCCCTAAATAGATCGATGTGAATGTCGACTGGCTCCACCGAAAAATTTGTGCTACCTTCCCCATACTTGTCCTATATCAGTTTGTGCTCCGTCTCGAGTGAGTTTCGTCATCGATGGGACGGTAAGAAAAGAGCCCCCTTTCTTCATGAAAAGTAATAAAAGGTTGTGTAGTGCAACGGGGAAGGAAACAGACATTACTGTAACAAATCTTCTATGTGGCAAAGCAATAAACATTCTATATAAAGGGTGCGATTGACAAAGTAAAAATATGAATTCAGAAGCCTGATGTAGCTTGAAGTCTCCTATAAGATGGTAATTAGGGAAAATAAATCATGATCAGCCGCATTTCATCGCGTAGCACGGTATGAAATACAAGCGAAAGGGTTCGCGAAGAGAAACTTCCATATCAGCAGTCACGTATAATGCATGTGACTGAATAATGCGATACGATATAAAAGACGTTGCTACTGTTCGGAAACTACAAGAAATAAGTTAAAAGAGGAAGAGCGGAGTCGTAAAGAAATCACTGTACAGGACGTGGCGCCGTCATCGCACGAGTTTGGGTTCTTACTTTCCTTCTTTCTTTCCCTCCAGCTCCCTTATCCAAGGCTGCTCCTTGGTGCAGAATCTACTTCTTAACGCAGTGACCCAGAACGTCGATATCACGCACAATATTTCGATTTCGTTCGTGATTTCACGGCTGTTAACTTCCTGTAATTGCCTGAACTCGGTCTGCGGGGCGGCAAAGGGAGTTCCGCGGGCCGGTCGAGTCCTAACGAGCCAGCCCAACCAAGCCGGCTTAATACTTGGTCGGAGTTGCTCGGCGCCCGCTCTGGCGACGGTGGGTCGGCCAACTTGCCTTATCTTTCAAGTCCCATGTTTGAGTCGCGCTATTTTTCTTTGGGATTATTGTCCCAAAAACGTGATCTCGCTAGAAGCTGGGCATTTAGTGGATTTGCAAAACGCGAGAAATGAAGGGAAAAGGGGAGGTTGGAAAAATCGAGGCGTCCGTAATATTCAGCGGCCTGATTCACAGAAAACAAGAACCTTATTTCGCTGTCCCGGCAAACCGTAAATCTCTCACGGTTACTATCATGCTGTATGTTTCCGTGCTACATCACGCTCGAGTGCCTAGCCTAACACAGTTACTACATGATTACGTTCCAGAAATGCAACACCAATGTCGGTTAAGTGCAAATTGTATATTATAATAGCTCCCTAAATAATCACATTACAGCAACACTGAAAGACGGCTGCAAATACTGCGTCAGATAGGATTCAGGATTATCTTCATTTTTAGCGTAAACACATCTAGTCATAATATTACTATTAAAGGGCCCTTAACAATGCTCCCTTAAAATATATCGCCTTTCTTGAGCGAAAACCAGTATCTCCAGAAATAGGAAAAACGATATACATCGCTCCAGTCTAACTCAACGTAATCCTACAAACTTTCTAGTTCTATGTTTCTCTGTGTCACCTCCTTTCTTTAAGAGCGAGTGGTGTGGCACAGCGGTTAGCACAATGGGCATGTAATCGGGAGGACGACAGTTCATATCCCCGCTCGGCCATCCAGATTTAGATTTTTCGTGGTTTCTCCTAATCGCTCCACGCAAATACCGCGAAGGTTTCTTTGACGATAGCAATGCCGAATGCCTTCTCCATCCCTTCGTAACCGGCGCTCGTGCTCCGTCCATAATGACTGTGCTTTGGATAGGATGTTGAATCTAATCTTCTTCAGTTCTTTCCGACTGGACACGAAAATTTGGCAGTCATAAACAAAAGAAATCTAGCTTTCAACACTGTCAAATGAAGTACAGCTGTGAAACTGCTGCTCTAGTCACTCTGTCATGGAAGCGATTGAAGATTTCGACGTGATGTTTAGAAACGACATTTTCGACATTAAAGTTGAATCGACGCAAACTTCATTACCTCGAACTGGACAGCTTAGGAAAGAAAGTATGAGACTGGCGATCTACTATCTTACTTTTGGAATGACATAATTCACATAACTCGGAAGCTAACAAGAGCTAACAAGTGCTAGAATTACCGCACAGTGACCTTAACAGCTCATGCATCCAAGTTGCGAATAAGAATAACACACAGAACAAAGGGAAAAAAATTGATGATGCGATACATGACGATCAGTTTGGCTTTAGGAAAGGTAAAGCCACCACAGAGGCAATTCAGACTCTGCGTTTGATGATGGGAACAAGACTAATGAAAAATCGAGACATGTTCTTAGGATTTGCCGACCCGGAAAAAAGCGTTCGATAATGTAAAACGGTGCAAGGCGTTCGAAATTCTGAGAAAAATAGGGGTAAGCTACAAGTAAAGCTGGATAATATACAATCTATACAAGAACCAAGGAGGAACAATAGAAGTGGAAAACCAAGAACGAAATGCTCAAATTAAAAAGGGTGTACGATAGGGATCTAGTCATTCGCCCCTATTGTTCACTCTAAACATCGAAGAAACAATTATGGAAAAAGAAGAAAGTTTCAATACTTCCATTAAAATTCAAGGTTTAAGAATATCAGTCATAAGACTCGCTGATGACATCGCTATCTTCAATGAAACTGAAGAAGAATTGCTGGAGGTGCTGAATGGAATGAACAGTCTAATTAGTATAGAATATAGACTGAGAGTAAGTTGAAGAAAGACGAAAGTAATGAGGAGTGGCAGAAATGAGAACAGCGAGAAACTTATCATAACTGGAGATCACGAAGTAGATAAAGTTTGGTAATTCGGCTACCTGAGCAGCAAAATAATCCATGACGGACGGAGCAAGGAGCACACAAAAAGTAGACTGCCACTGGCAAAAACAGCATTCCTGACCAAGGGAAGTCTACTAATATCAAACATAGGCCTTAATTCGAGGAAGGAATTTCTGAGAGCGTGCGCTTGGAACACGGTATTGTGTAGTAGTGGAACACGGACTGTGGGAAAACCGGAGCAGATGAGAATAGAAGAATTTCAGATTTCGTGCTACATAAGAATGTTAAAATTTAGCAGTACTGATAATCTAAAGAATGAATACGTTCTCCACAGAATTCGCGAGCAAAAGTGTACATGGAAAACAGTGACAAGAAGAACTGACAGGATGACAGGACATCAGGAATAGCTTCCATGGTACCAGAAGAAGCTCTAGAGGGTTCAGGGGAAGACAGAGATTGGAATACTTCCAAAAATTATTAAAGACGCAGGTAGCAAGTGCAAGAGATATGTAAAGCGCCCTTTCCCGTGGATGCCTTCCTTCGATGATGATTATTAGTGTTTTAGGGCGCACAACAGCGAGGTTATCAGCGCCCGGCCTTCCTTCGACCAGTAACAACAATGTTCCTGTTAGTAAAGCACGGATAACTTTTACAAATATTGGAGGTGTCATAGTATCACACATTAGGAAAAAGATAATACGTAACTGATATACTGGTTGTTTGATTACTGTACGTACAGACGAAAGGGGAGAGTAGAGGACAATGAAACAAGCAAATATTCCTTATAAACAGAGGTCCGGAAACTGATGGTTTCCCCGATACGAGGTACTCACAAGTACAGACACGTCAATGTTACAATGGAGTTAATGTTTGAAGGCTACGTTTATTTCGAAACACCGTTAGTGAAGTGTAAATTACAAAGTGATAAACTGTCCTCGTTTTATTTTATTATCATTACAGATAGGCCTACATAAGAACCGGTAAATAGCGTTTCGACAACAAGTGTGTAGGTCGTGGCTCACCAATGGGCCTCCATAGACCGCCGCGTTGAAACCGTTGCATATATTCTTTTTTTTTGGGGGGGGGGGGTATTTAAAATCCTTGGTGTGTTCTAGCCCTGTTGACAGAGTCGATGAATATCGGCAACGCATTGTAGATAGTTATGAATATATTCGGAACACGCCTGGTATTAGGAGATGTATTGTAGCCTACCTTCACATGTACAGTGGCCATATGGAACACTTGATATAATCGTTTGTCATCAAGTGGATATCTGCAGTTTCGATCCTAGGGGACTCTCAGACATTTATGTAGTTACGGCTCTACTGCGACAAGGATGGGACATGTAGGAACTAACCTGGAATTTATCTGAAGTGATTTAGTGAAGCCCTTTCCCCTTCTGCCTGTCAACCGTGGTCCGGAGGGGGAGGGGAGGGGGGTATACCTCGAAGTTACCAATTTCCTGCCTCTGCGAATATAAATCCCGTCCTGCAGGTGACGTCATCGCCACCAGAAATTAGAATTCTAAGAGGCGACACGCGCTCAATGAACAGCTTGAACTCAACTACAAAACTGTCTGTATCGCAAAGACACGATTGTTAAAAAGTGACCGGTTTCGATCATCACATGATCATCTTAAGAATTTCAGCTATATTGATGGACAATGGCTTTGCACGGAGCAGGAACGCTCAATGACGATAGCCAACTAGTTGAAGGTCTCAAGGTGATAACGCGTTGATCGAAACCGGTCACTTTTCAATAAACGTGCTTTTGTAATCCAGACTATTTTATAATTAATTTCAAAAATTACGTTATGATCACGGATTTGTCCAGCAATGTTTTAAAAAATAATTAATAGCGGTTAATAAACATTACAAGTGAAGCAGACTTCGCTCCCGGGAGTTAGACACATACTCACGAGCAAGACGGTGCTGATGTCCGGAAACTGCGATATGATGCGGTCTGAACATCGAGTAGAAGGAAATGTATGTTCGTGCGGGCCTTTGAACCGGCTGCTCTAAGATGCTTTATTCTCTTCACCATCGCGCCACACCTCACCGTCAAGAAATTTGTTCAGGTGTCATCTACACTATTGGCCATTAAAATTGCTACACCACGAAGATGACGTGCTACAGACGCGAACTTTAACCGACAGGAAAAAGATGCTGTGATATGAAAATGATAAGCTTTTCAGAGCAATAACACAACGTTGGCGCCGGTGGCGACACCTACAACGTGCTGACATGAGGAAAGTTGCCAACCGATTTCTCATACACAAACAGCAATTGACCGGCTGTGCCTGGTGAAACGTTGTTGTGATGCCTCGTGCAAGGAGGAGAAGTGCGTACCATCACGTTTCCGACTTTGATATAGCCTATCGCGATTGTGGTTTATCGTATCGCGACATTGCTGCTCGCGTTGGTCGAGATCCAATGACTGTTAGCAGAATATGGAGTCGGTGGGTTCAGGAGTGTAATACGAAACGCCGTGGTGGATCCCAATAGCCTCGTATCACTAGCAGTCGAGATGACAGGCATCTTATTCGCATGGCTGTAACGGATCGTGCAGCCACGTCTCGATCCCTGAGTCAAGACAACAACCATCTGCACGCACAGTTCGACGACGTTTGCAGCACCATGGACTATCAGCTCGGATACCATGGCTGCAGTTACCCTCGACGCTGCATAACAGACAGGAGCGCCTGCGATGGTGTACTCAACGACGAACCTGGGTGCACGAATGGCAAAACGTCATTTTTTCGGATGAATCCAGGTTCTGTTTACAGCATCATGATGGTCGCATCCGTGTTTGGCGACATCGCGGTGAACGGACATTGGAAGCGTGTATTCGTCATCGCCATACCGGCGTATCACCCGGCGTGATGGTATGGGGCGCCATTGGTTACATGTGTTGGTCACCTCTCGTTTGCATTGACGACACTCTGAACAGTGGACGTTACATTTCAGATGTGTTATGACCCGTGGCTCTACCCTTCAGTCGATCCCTGCGAAACCCTACATTTCAGCAGGATAATACACGACCGCATGTTGCAGGCCGTGTACGGGCCTTTCCCCTGGATACAGAAAATGTTCGACTTCTGCCCTGGCCAGCACATTCTTCAGATCTCTCACCAACCGAAAACGTCTGGTCAATGGTGGCCGAGTAACTGGCTCGTTACAATACGCCAGTCACTACTCTTGATGAACTGTGGTATCGTGTTGAAGGTGCATGGGCAGCTGTACCTGTACACGCCCTCAAAGCTCTATTTGACTCAATGCCCAGGCGTATCAAGGCCGCTATTACGGCCAGAGGAAATGGCTCTGAGCACTATGGGACTTAAGATCTGAGGTCATCAGTCCCCTAGAACTTAGAAGTACTTAAACCTAACTAACTTAAGGACATCACACAGATCCATGCCCGAGGCAGGATTCAAACCTGCGAACATAGCGGTCGCACTGTTCCAAACTGTAGCGCTTAGAACCGCTCGGTCACTCCGGCCGGCAAGGCCAGAGGTGGTTGTTCTGGGTACCGATTTCTCAGGACCTATGCACCCAAACTGCGTGAAAATGTAATCACATGTCAGTTCTACTACAATATGTTTGTCCAATGGATACCCGTTTATCATCTGCGTTTCTTCTTGGTGTACCAGTTTTAATGGCCAGTAGTGCAGATTACGACTACATCAGCCAATACATCTGAGAGTGGTGCACGTGCAACGTGGAAGAAGCAGTATCTCAGTGTGCGAGATTTCGTGAAAACATAGTCTGCTATTACTAAAGCATTCCACTGAAACAACTAATGCCACGGATCACGGAAATATACCGGTGCAACTACTGAGCGGCGAATCGCTCAGTGAAATACAGGATGATTTTCCTGTATTTCATCAAGCTAGGTGCATTGAGCTGACTCGATGACGTACCCTGTATAACGATGTCGCCCTCGGTATGTGGCCTGCGACACTGGAGGCTTCCGTGCCCGAGACGCGGCCGGCGGGCTGTGCGCGGGGCGACACGTCAGCGCGCGGCGGGCATGTCCGTCTTCGACGTGCTCGGCCGCGATAGGCGCGCCGGCTGCGCCTCAGCCAACCACGGCGGCGCGGCTCGGAAAATCAAAACACCGGCCTCCCGAGCGCGACGTCCGCCCACGCCTGCGGCCGGGCCGCGAGTACCATATGTATATAGATAGCACTGTCCGCGCGCCAGAGACACCGGCGCTGACGTGGCCGAGGCGCCCCCTTATAGCGGCGTCCCTCTTCCGAAGGTCGATTCCCGATGAACGGTGACGTGTCAGTGCCGTGTCTCCATCCACAAACAAAGATATACTCTGTGCTCAGTCAGTTAGTTTTTAGCAAACAGAACACAGCATGTTGTTCTCAATAGAGAGACGTCTACAGACGTTAAAGTAACCTCTGGCGTGCCACAGGGGCCTGTTATGGGACCATTGCTTTTCACAATATACCGGGTGATCAAAAAGTCAGCATAAATTTGAAAACTGAATAAATCACGGAATAATGTAGATAGAGAGGTACAAATTGACACACATGCTTGGAATGACATGGGGTTTTATTAGAACCAAAAAAATACAAAAGTTCAAAAATTGTCCGACAGCTGGCGCTTCATCTGATCAGAATAGCAATAATTAGAATAACAAAGTACGACAAAGCAAAGATGATGTTTCCAGAATGAGATTTTCACTCCGCTGCAGAGAGAAAATCTCATTCTGGAAACATCCCCCAGGCTGTGGCTAAGGCCGGTATTACACTATCAAATTTCTTTGTCAAAGATTTGATCAAAGATGTGATCCAATATTCCGTCCAATATATTTGACAAAGATCTTTGACGTAGCGCTACAAGGGGTATTACACTGTCATCAAATTTTTCGTCAAAGTTCAAGATGGCTGACAACAACTTGTTATTAACCGCAGCAGTTCTACGTACACCAATTGCATTGTGTGCACATGCGGAAAAGAATTGGGGGGAGAAAATGGAACCATACATACGAGGTTGACAGTCTTAAAAGTCCTCAGATTACAACTTGATAATAAATTCAGATGGGAGGAGCACACCACAGAACTGCAGAAAGGCCTTAACAAATCTGTATTTGCAATTCGAGTGTTAGCAGACATAGGCAACGTAAAAATAAAAAAGCTTGCTTACTTTCATTCCATAATGTCATATGGGATAATATTTTGGGGTAAATCTTGAAGTCAAACAAAAGCTTTCAAGGTCCAAAAGCGTGTAATACCTATTATTTGTGGAGTAAATTCACGGACCTCCTGCAGAAACCTCTTCAAAGAACTGGGTATACTAACTACTGCCTCTCAGTATATTTACCTCTTAATGAAATTTGTCGTAAATAATATATCTCTTTTTCCAACAAACAACTCAGTTCATACATACAATACCAGGAACAAAAATGATCTGCACGAGGACTTAAAAGCACTTACTTTAGTTCAAAAAGGGGTCCACTACTCAGGAACACTCATCTTCAATAATTTGCCAGGAAACATAAAAAATTTAGTTAGAAATAAAGATCAGTTTAAAAGGAGCCTGAAAGACTTACTACTGGCCAACTCCTTCTACTCCATTGGCGAAATTTTTAATAGAAACAAATGATGTATTGTATTTATCCATACTATTAGTATTGTTATTTCAGCTTAAAAAAATCGACATGTTCCACATCCACGAGGATCTCCTCAGCACGGATATATGGAACGAAAAACTAATCTAATCTGGGTGAAGCCGTGGGTTTTACGACGACACGATAAAAGCATTCAACAAAACTTGTTACTTGAGCTTACAGTGGAAGACGTCAAGTCGTACATAAATTACTTAAGAATGGATGAGCATACATTTCTGTATGTGCTCAATGAAGTGTATCCTCATATCACAAAGCACAATATTCACTTAAGAACTGCAACATCTTCAGAAGACAGGCTCACTATAACACTCCGATTCCTTGCTACAGGAGAGGGTTATGTTAGGTTAGGGTAGGTTAGGTCAGGTTAGGTCTCCAATCTTCTTAATCTATTCTTGTATTCAGGGTGCCTCACGTTGTAAAGCGCCTCATCAGCTTCAGACATCTCTATTAATTTTGTAGTTGTCGGCACACACCAATTGTAATTACCGGCAATGGTTATAAAAACACTACAGACGACAGAACGCTGCAGCGATGCTAGCGCTCCATGTGGTAACATGTCACATTGCAGTGAACAGAAGACAAGCGGTTTCTTTGATCAAATATACAGCGAGGCCCTAGATTTGATCAAATATTGGACGACATTTGACAAAGTCCCTATTACACTATCAAATATCTTTGACAAAGATATTGGACAAAGAAATTTGATAGTGTAATACCGGCCTAAGCCATGTCTCTGCAGTATCCTTTCTTTCAGGAGTGCTAGTTCTGCCAGGTTCGCAGGAGAGCTTCTGTAAAGTTTGGAAGGTAGGAGACGAGGTACTGGCAGAATTAAAGCTGTGAGTACCGGGCGTGAGTCGTGCTTCGGTAGCTCAGATGGTAGAGCACTTGCCCGCGAAAGGCAAAGGTCCCGAGTTCGTGTCTCGGTCCGGCACACAGTTTTAATCTGCCAGGAAGTTTCAAAGATGATGTTCTTTACAGGAAATGCTCAATATGTCCACCATCATTCCTCAACAATGGCTGTAGTCTAGGAAGAATGTTGTGAACAGCACTGTAAAGCATGTCCGGAGTTATGGTGAGGCATTGGCGTCGGATGTTGTCTTTCAGCATCCCTAGAGATGTCGGTCGATCACGATACTCTTGCGACTTCAGGTAACCCTAAAGCCAATAATCGCACGGACTGAGGTCTGGGAACATGGGAAGCCAAGCATGACGAAAGTGGCGGCTGAGCACACGATAATCACCAAAAGACGCGCGCAAGAGATCTTTCAGGCGTCTAGCAATATGGAGTGGAGCACCATCCTGCATAAACATCGTACGTTCCAGCAGGTGTTTATCACCCAGGCTGGGGATGAAGCGATTGTGTAACATATCGGCGTACCTCTCACCCGTCACGGTAGCAGTAAAAAAAACAGAATCACGCGTTTCCTCGACGAAAAAAGGCCCGATAACGGTAGATGTGGTAAATCCAACCCATCCCGTGACTTTCTCGTCGTGCAGTGGAGTTTCCACGACAGTTCTATGATATTCGGTAGCCCAAATTCTGCAGTTGTGGGCGTTGACAGACCCTCGGAGCGTGAAATGAGCTTCGTCGGTCCACAACACGTTACTTAACCAATCGTCATCTTCCGCCATCGTTTGAAAAGCCCACACCGCAAATGCCCTCGCTTCACTAAATCGGCAGGTAACAGTTCACGATGCCGATGGATTTTGTACGGACAGCATCGGAGGGTACCCCTAAGTGCCAACCAAACAGTACTGTATGAAATGCCGGTGCGACGTGCGACTGCACGAGCGCTGATTTCCCCGTGCATAGACGAACCCGCTACAATCTCCATTTCTTCTTGAACTGTCTCAACAACATTACGCCTTGTGCTCGTCGGCCACTACGGGGTCTATCGTCTAACAATCCGTGGCTTCGAACTTCGAAATCATTCTCGCCACAGCTGCATTTGTCAACGGACCTTTACCTGTTCGAATCCCCTTCCTATGGCGATAGCATCGTAACGCTGAACTAGCACATTCCCCATTCTGACAATACAGCTTCACTAAAAGCGCCTTTTCAGGTAACGTCAACGTGCTGCGACTGCTAGTTCATCTGATTCTCTCTCTCATTACAGCTCCTTTTATACACGATTGTCATGCGCAGTCGCTGACGTTTTGCTGTCCAGCGCCATCTGCCGGACATTTTGTGAACTTTGTTTTTTTTTTCTTCTACTAAAACCCTATGTCATTCCAAGCATGTGTGTCAATTTTTACCTCTCTATCTACATTATTCCGTGGTTTATTAAGTTTTCAAATTTATACTGACTTTTTGATCACCCGGTATATAAATGACGTAGTAGATAGTGTCGGAAGTTCCATGCGGCTTTTCGCGGGTGATGCTGTAGTATACAGAGGAGTTGCAGCATTAGAAAATTCCAGCGAAATGCAGGAAGATCTGCAGCGAATAGGCCCTTGGTGCAGGGAGTGGCAACTGACCCATAACATAGACAAATGTAATGTATTGCGAATACATAGAAAGAAGGATCGTTTATTGTATGATTATATGATAGCAGAACAAATATTGGTAGCAGTTACGTCTGTAAAATATCTTGGAGTATGCGTACGGAACGATTTGAAGTGGAATGATCAGATAAAATTAATTGTTGGTAAGGCGGGTGCCAGGTTGAGATTCATTGGGAGAGTCCTTAGAAAATGTAGTCCATCAACAAAGGAGATGATTTACAAATACTCGTTCGACCTATGCTTGAGTATTACTCATCAGTGTGGGATCCGTACCAGGTCGGGTTGACAGAGGAGATAGAGAAGATCCGAAGAAGAGCGCCGCGTTTCGTCACAGGGTTATTTGGTAAGTGTGATAGCGTTACAGGGATGTTTAGCAAACTCAAGTGGCAGACTCTGCAAGAGAAGCACTCTGCATCGCGGTGTAGCTTGCTGTCTAGGTTTAGAGAGGTTGCGTTTTTGGATGAGGTGTCGAATATATTGCTTCCCCCTACTTATACCTCCCGAGGAGATGACGAATGTAAAATTAGAGAGATTAGAGCGCGCACGGAGTCTTCCCGGCAGTCGTTCTTCCCGCGAACCACACGCGACTGGAACAGGAAAGGGAGGTAATGACAGTGCCCTCCGCCACACACCGTTGGGTGGCTTGCGGAGTATAAATATAGATGCAGATGTAGTATTCACCTCGTACTGATGCTAGTTCACGCACAACCGGCAGGCGACTGTGACGAGTGAGTTTTTGACGACAGAAGCTAGGCAGATCACTTCAACGCTGTGTATTGACTATTTTGAGACACTCTAGTCTGCCAAACACAGCGGAAGACTCTTAACGAAGGTGCGACCATACGGAATAGTTTCCCTCATATTTGAGTTGTTGGGAGTCTTCTTAGGTTATACAGTATCGCAGGGCCCGTATTGTTCACAAGTATAATCCAATGTTGCTTTGGACATTCATTTCGAAAGTACGATGCAGTGTTCCTTCATACATCCATGCATGTCCGAATTAATATTGCATCGTCCTTCTGAACAACACGGACACTGGCATAATGTATTTATCCGCCGGCATTGGGCAAGCAACTTTCAACTAAAATGCCTGCCCTGTAAGGAAATATACCTAAGGACGTACGAGTGTAGGTTGCAGACATTTGGAAGTTCGAGTTTGGCTGTGAAGCGTGCTCGGATAGCCTAGCGGTAAGACGACTGCTCGGTATAAGTGGGAAATCCAGGTTCGAGTCCCCGTTAGGCATTGTCGTCATTTCATTATACAGCTGATGGTACTCCATTTCGCAACTGCGATACATTTCATGTATCTTAAGTAATATTCCTCAGTACGTTGTCCCGGACGGCGAGTGTTCATCGGAAACAAGGATATTGTCAGAAGTGGCCACGGGAAGTGTCATCTGTTGTTCTCTAAATACATAAATGATCTGACGGACTGGTCCCGGCGGAGGTTCGAGTCTTCCCTCGGGCATGGGTGTGTGTGTTTGTCCTTAGGGTAATTTAGGTTAAGTAGTGTGTAAGCTTAGGGACTGATGACCTTAGCAGTTAAGTCCCACAAGATTTCACACACATTTGAATATTTGATCTGACGGAGATGGCGAGGAGCAATCTACGACCGATTCCTGATGACGCTGTAGCAGAAGGGAAAGCATCGGCGTTGAGTGACCGACGGGGATACACGATGGCTTAGACAGGATTTCTGTTTGGTCCGATGAATAGCAGCTTGCTGTAAATGTAGAAAAATTTATGTTAATGCAAACGACTGGCAACAAAGTCCTGTAATATCCGAACACAGTGCTGTGCTGCTTCGCACAGTCACGTCGATTAAATATCAAGACGTAAAGTAGCAAAGCGATACGAAATCGAAGAACATGTGAGGATTGTGGCAGGGAAGGAGAATAGTCGGTTTCTGTTTATTGGGAGGATTCTGGAAAAATGTGGCTCATCTACGAAAGAGACCGCGTACGTAACTGTAGTGCGACCACTTCGTGAGTACTTTTAGAGGGTATGGGACCTCCCATTTGTCGGACTGAAGCGCAGAACCGGCATCTTAAGTCGACAGCAGAACGATTCTACTGCGCCAACGTACATTTCGCCTAAGGATCGCGAAGGCAAGGTAAGAGAATTTTGGGCTAGTACGGAGGCATACAGACAGTCGATCTTCTCTTGCTTCCGAGTGGAACATTAAAGGAAATGAGTAGTAATTATACAACGTCTTTCCCCCTCGCACTATATTGTAGTTGCGGAGTATGTGTGTTGATGTATACACTTTACATGATGGGGTATGTAATTTGAACTGGCGTTGGAGTAGTATCATAAGGATATTAGGAAACATTTACGGTATTACGACTCAGAAATTAAGTCCTTACAATAGCCTCATTCATTTCCAGAATTACATAACTGTCACCAATTGCTTACTGCATAGTTACGTTGGTCAGCAAGTGGGTTATAGGCGTGGAGGCCAGACACTACAAAATTTTCAATTCCTATCAGAGAACGGATTGAGAATTACGTTAGCTCATGGACGTTGTAATGGTACTTGAATTACGTAACCATTATGGTACCTCACCTGAACCTATTCTATTCTACTGTGTTTCTATATTCTACTGTGTTTATGTAGAAGTAGTTAACATATTTATGAGACAACATTCAGATTTGATTTCATTTGTGATACATCGATATGTTTATATTGCAATGATATTATTCTTATGTGTATTCTTTCTTTTGTCACTATGATCTTTGACGTACTTGTAACTCTGATTTTTGGGCGCGTAAGCGATAGTTAGTTAGTTGTTAACTTGTTAGAGAGTCGGACCTTGAAAAAGTCAAGTCTTGGACGTCATGTTGGAAAGACGCGTATTGTAGTCCGCTTATAAAATGTGAACTTTAACAGTGGCTATGAGGAAGATGTTTTCAAGTATGTTTTGTATTGTGAAGTGATGTTTTGTGTTTACGTGATATTGCAATTAAAAAGAAGTGTAATTTAAATTCGGAGTGCTGATTATTTTTTTACATCACCATTTTCCAGCAAAAGTGTAATCTTGAAGAATGTTTTGTGAAGCGCATCTACAAAACTTTTGAATATAGCAGGATAAAACCTAGGCCTCTTTGCATCCGAGCTTGAAATCATAACCACCTAGATTTTCAACGATTGACCCATGATTTTACAACGAGACCAGCGATGGAAACACAAAAAGATGAGTGCCTAGTTTTCTGATTATTACATGAAGTGACTTTATTAACTGTGCTCTAATGACACCTGCCACATAATATGACTGTTGTTGCCCGAAAATGCAGTATTTAGCAGCGTGAGCAACACCACAATCGTTATTAAATTTGACCTTTGTTGTGGTAGGGTTGTTAGAACGTCCATCATATTGCATGGACGAGGGACTTCAGCTGATGATATGTATGAGAAAAAAAGCCACCACACTGTATCTTGACAATTTCTTTATTATCTCACATGACTAATTTCGACGGCACATTACCTCCATCCTCAGGCGCCAACCAGGTGCCACCACTGCCAAAAGTGTATTAGAATTCCTTGGCGCATTTGTTGTGGAGTCATTGTTAGTACACGTGGGAGAGCTTTCCTAAGCAGTCACTCCACGACACGTGTCTCCAACAACACGGTGTCGAGGAGTGACTGCTTAGGAAAGCTCTCCCACGCGTACTAACAATGACTCCACAACAAATGCGCCAAGGAATTCTAATACACTTTTGGTAGTGGTGGCGCCTGAGGATGGCGGTAATTTGCCGCCGAAACTAGACGTGTGAGACAATAAAGACATTGGTGGTGTTTTGTCTCATACAGAATTTCATTCCGTGCAAGAAAAATATTCATTTAACATTTCAGTTCTGATGCTGAGATTCTGACTTGGTAATTAAGTACGAAGACACAAGGAAATGTAAGTTTGAAGCATTGTGTGAAACATAAGAGCAGTCTGTTGTGTTCAGAAAATACTCTTGTCGTCCAACATAAATGTGAAAGAAAGAAAATCGCCTATCACAGAAAGTGTTTGACTGCCAAATAGTTTCAGTGACACTACACAAAAATTATGGCAACACAGACGAGCAACAATTTACAATTTGTTAACACAAAATTTTAGTTGTGCGTCTTGGGTGTGAGAGGTAACAGAGAAGCTGGAAAGAAGACGAGCAAGTTTTGTTACAGGTTCACTAGTAAGTTCGAAAGCGTCACTGAGATGCTCAGACAGTTCCCATGGCAGACGCAGGAAGAGAGGCGTTCTGCATCACGGTGAGGTTTACTCCTGAATTTCTGAAAGCGTACATTTCTAGAAAAGTCAACCGATATGTTGCTTCCTCCTACATGTTTCTCGCCAAAAAAGAGTAATGGAGATAAAATTAGAGCGGTTCGAGCACACTTAGAGGCTTACAACCAATCGTCTCTTCCCGCAAACCATTCACAACCGGCAAAGAAAAACTGGGAGTGACTGATACACAATGTACACTCAGCCACACACCGTAATGTTGTTGAAAGTTCACTTGCACCGACCTATGTTGGAACACTGGTATAGTCCTAAATCTACTAAACAATGACTAATACATCTTGTAGACCATCCAGCTGGGCTTTTCTGCTGGCGACTGTTGGTATATCCAGATGCTGCCTTGAGGCATGGTATTTGTACAGTCGAGCTAACTATCGATTTACACTCTGTCCGAGAGCACCTGTGCGTCCGGAAAGGCGTATTCTCACAAGTCATGTTTAGCTGAGCGATTTTAGTTGAGCAGAATATGCTGAATGCGAATTGAACCAGTTTTGGTTCATAAGTTTCAACTGAAATCCATTAAACTGTTTCAAGGTTACAATGGCTTTGAAGGTAGTGGTGTGGCCAATCGGGCGATCTGGAGGGTTCCCATGTGTCAACGTCTGGTTCAACTAGAAGTTGACTCATCACTTCAGTTATAAAGTTTGTTTCCGTCGAACTTTTATTGTGCCACTAAAACGTTGATCAACTATATTGCAACAAAAGGTCCCCACTAGATTTTTCGCTCAACTTTTTTTTATCAACTAAATACGGTTAACTAAACTTGACTCATAAAAATGGCTCTGAGCACTATGGGACTTAACATCTCAGATCATCAGTCCCCTAGAACTTAGAACTACTTAAACCTAACTAACCTAAGGACATCACACACACCCATGCCCGAGGCAGGATTCGAACCTGCGACCGTAGCGGTCGCGCGGTTCCAGACTGTAGCGCCTAGAACTGCTCGGCCACCCCGGCCGGCTTGACTCATAAGAATGTGCTTTTTAATACCCACGTTTGGCGGATGGATGTTCACTTGGGGACTATTTGTGTGACGTATGGCGAACACAACACTGTCGGTGTTGTGTGTATCCTCAATGGCGTCTGTCCATAACAATGTTGCGCCTCTCTGAAAGCTGGTTTTGCTGTATGACCCTGTGTATGACTGCGCCTCGCTTCTTCTGTCGCACACAGCATAATCTCTTGAAGACTGTTGCTGCTCCTGAATTTCCTATCATTTGCTTCCAAATCCGCTCCATTTTTTTCCAGATAGAAATCTGTGTCAAATGCTAAAGTCTGCCGTCCCTTAGCAGCGTAACAAAATGTAAGCTTCTAAGTCAATTCAGTTAAAAGATACGGTCATTTATGTTACATATTTTGATACTCTCAAGCTGACTCATCAAAATCTGTATATGAACTGTCTATATACATAATAAAGTTTGTGCGGAACCCTGAGATTGCGCATCATACTGTATACTCTTAATATCACTGTTTTGGGCCTCAGGGTCAATGTGTGTACTTTTACTGATCAACTAAAATCGGCTAACTAAATTGACTCATAAGAATGTGCCTTTTTTTACCCACGTTTGGCGGATGGATGTTCACTTGGGGACTATTTGTGTGACGTATGGCGAACACAACACTGTCGGTGTTGTGTGTGTCCTCAATGGCGTCTGTCCATAACAATGTTGCGCCTCTCTCAAAGCTGGTTTTGCTGTATGACCCTGTGTATGACTGCGCCTCGCTTCTTCTGGCGCACACATCACGAACATGTGTTTTGGACAGGACACATCATACAGCACGGGATACATCCGCTCACTTTTCATCTTTAGTGTTCTTTATGGTAAATGAAACAACAAACTACAAAATGAAAACTGGCCGGCCGAGGTGGCCTAGCGGTTCTAGGCGCTACAGTTTGGAACCGCGCGACCGCTACGGTCGCAGGTTCGAATCCTACCTCGGGCATGGATGTGTGTGATGTCCGTAGGTTAGTTAGGTTTAAGTAGTTCTAAGTTCTAGGGGACTGATGACCTCTGAAGTTAAGTCCCATAGTGCTCAGAGCCATTTGAACCATTTTTGAAATGAAAACTCCGAAAACTCTAACACTTAACAGTCGCACAGCCGGCAGAAGAACTCAGCTGAAGAAGATAGAAAAAAGAAAGAAATCGCCCACAAGATTTCTGATACCACGGTACGGTGACGGCAACAGATTGTTGACACGTACCGACATAACAAAAACCAAATTTTATTGACATCAACGCCTATTCTATGATGGACCGAATTCTGTTCACTTTGACCTCTTCATACCGTTTCTTTTCCTTTACAACTCCGTGATGAGTCTCTAAAGGCAACGATGGAGAGGGGACTATATTCCTCAGCAAATGCTCCTCTTTTCGCCGTCGCTGGGCGAAGGGAAGTCCAAAAAAATAGGCGGAACTTTGGCGGTTTTTTGAGGGCGACGCTCGCCCGCCGAAGCTGCGACTGCGTGTGGCTGGCTGCGTGCAGCGGCGGCGCGAGGGCACTTCGGCTCGGCTCGGCTGCGCTCGCAATAATTAGCGAGGCAGGTACGCGCGCCGCTGATCCCTGGATGTGACAGCTGAGTGGCAGCCGGCCGCGCTTGAAATATGAACACAGCCGCGGCCGTCCCACGGCGCTCCCGCCGCCAGCCGCTGCTGCTGCTGACGCGGCTGCGGTCACCGCAGACGCCGCCGTCGCTCGCCACGCGCTGCTGGCTGCTGGCGCCCGCCGCATTTTACAACACGCCGCGGCAACCGGAACGTAACAAACGCACAGCAGCGCCCAGTTTCATACGTTTTTAGCGCTCGAGGCCGGTCTACAAGTACGGAAGTATCTTCGGGTTTTTGAGTTTTGGCCCTTACAGTTTTTCGAACATTTCTCTCTCACTTTTTCGTGCGAAAGCATATTTCGGAACCTATTGCTCATGTTCCGTGCTACAGTTGTACAATTTTGCAGGGTTCCGTATCTCAGTCGATAAAAACAGCACACTTGTATCATTACTTTATTCTCCGTCTGTCTGTTCGTCTGTGAAGCGCCCTTTTTCTCTGAAACGGGTGGAATTAACAAGTTAACATTTATGTCAAATACTAAGGTCTACGGTCCCTTGGTGGTGTAACAAAACTTGAACTTCTAAGTTAATGCAGCCAAAATACACGGCCCCCTATGTCACGTATTTTAATACTCTCAATGCTCACTCATCAAAGTCTATAGATGAATTACCTATATACATAATTTTGTACGAAACCCTGGGCGTGTGTTTCTTATTCGCACTTCTCTGGTTTTCTTTCTTTTAATAACACTGTTTTGGGGCTCAGGATCAATGTGCGTCTCTTTTAAAACCAGCTAGTCTCACTACATCAGACCAACAGAAACTTACCATTCACAATCTGTATTTCCGCACAACATCATAGAAGTGTAGTATCACCAAATAAATTTTACTCCAAGAACACCTTGACGAAACGCTACCACACTGAAATTACAGTATTTCCACGTCTGTAGGATATTTTAAGTAAAATGTCATGTTTACGCGTGTTTATTTTCAATATTTCCATCGCAAAAAGAGCCATTCGTGCAGATGAAGAATGATGTTAGTACAATGCGGCTGTTGAGTTCGTCTAACGTTATTGCAACTTTTCAAGTTGAGATCGCAACACAGCTTGACCAAAGGATGTGCGTTTGCAGCTAACCACTATACAGGCTATAACGGGTGTAAGAGCAGATATTGTTATTAACGGCTGTGGACAGTGTACTGAACAACATTACATCAGTATTTACTTCATTTACAGACTAGTAATTATGGTTACTAAGAGAAGTATGTTTTTAGGTTGATCAATATTTCAGCTGGCCGGAGTGGCCTAGCGGTTCTAGGCGCAACAGTCTAGAATCGCACGACCGCTACGGTCGCAGGTTTGAATCCTGCCTCGGGCATGGGTGTGTGTGATGACCTTAGGTTAGTTAGGTTTAAGTAGTTCTAAGTTCTAGGGGACTGATGACCTGAGAATTTAAGTCCCATAGTTCTCAGAGCCATTTGAACCATTTGGTCAATATTTCCAAGTACATGGCCATTAACTCCTATTTTCCCCTGGCCAGCAGATCAGGTGTTGGAAGTGTAGGCGCATGGACGCGAAATGGTTAGCCCATAGTGACACAGGTATAGTCCACTTGGTGGTGCAGTTGCGAGCATGCAGAACACATCATTTCATAAATTTTGTGACGTGTTTGTGGGTAGACTGATGTAGAGAAAAAACAACCGACACACTGATGTGTGTACATAATAAAGTACCACGTGTAAAAATATCTGCACTTATACCTGTTATATCATGTACGAGGCCTGTTCAGAAAGTAAGCTCCGATTGATTGCCAAATTGAAACCACAGTGAACATCAGAAATGTTTTACTTGTAACAATTAGCTACACCTTTCAGCTACTTCTCTACGTAGTCGCCGTTCTGACTTAGACTTTTGTCATAGCGTTGTACCAACTTTTCAATAGCCTCATCATAGAAGGCAGCCGCCAGTGCTTTCCGCCAATTCTCCACGCTGGCCTACACCTCGTTGTCTGTGTCAAAATGTTGTCTTCAAAGACAGCGGTTCATGTGACCAGAGATGAAACTCAGGGGGAGACAATTGCGGACTGTATTGTGGGTAATCTAACATTTCCATTTGAAAACGATGCAGGAGCATCTTCATTGCTCCTGCAGAATGCGGCTGAGAATTGTCGTGAAGACGAAACAGCACGACAGTTATGTAATGTTAGCTGCATAGCTTCAGGCGAAATTTCTCACCAGGACCTCATACTTGGCGGCAGACACTATTTTCTAGACATCTTTACGCACTCACTGCGAACTCAGAAATGAGAAGAGCGACGTGATGCTAACTGGGGTTATACTAGAGACACTACCCAACACATCTGTGCAAAGCTTTATCGGATTTTCATAGTCGTTTCCATTTCGCGACCGATCGGAGCTTACTTTCTGAACGCCCCTCGTATTTCAGACTTTTAGGAAGGTCACTGAACATGCGATGTTGAAGTTCTTGGTGTAGGGTGACACAACGGAATAAAATTGAAACTGAAGACATACGTAAGAGAATGAACTTGGGCACCATTGAAATCGTTACAATCGAAGCAAAACGGTTCAGATGGTACGGGGCTGTATGCCATTTTCGCGAGGACAGATGGCTTAAGAAGATGGCGGAACTGATTACTACTAACAGAAGAAGGGGATGACACCTAGAAACAACATGAGAACAGAAAGTCAGAAAAGCTACTCGTAAATATTGGCTGCAGTGCAATGGCAGCACTACAGGTGATGACGAGATGGATTCCGGATAGCAGCATAGCAAGAAGGGTAAGCACCTGGGGAAGATCGTAGGAGTAGTTGGCTGTCTCTTACGTATAGGCAATCGACAACAGCTGAAATCAGGGGAGAGTATACAGAAAGAGCGTCACCACAAATCGTCGGAAGCCAGTTGCTGACAGCTGGGTTTAAATCTCGACATGTCATGCTCTGTTTACCACTGAACACCAAACCACTAGGAACTGAGACTTGCATGATGTATAGCTAGAGTCAAATGGATCATGGTGTGACGTTCAGTGGTGTTCAGCGATATTTCTCATTACTGTCTGTGGTGGACAGATCGTAAACGACCTGATGAAGGGCCACAGGAAGCAGCGGTTCTCGAGATCCATACCTCTCCAACTCCTGGAGTCACGGTGTGGGGAGATGTTGTGTATGAGGACATTACTGATTTGGTAATTGCTGAAGGGAGGCTGAATTTTTGGCAGAATGTTGTGCATACTATTACCCCTCACGACAACGGTCCCAGTTGGCATATTCCAACAGTATAATGCACGATCCCCCCTCCTTGCAGTTCACGCCACAAACGCCTTGAGGAATGTATGGATCCTTGAATGGCGTGTCAGGTCCGCCGACGCGTCAACTCTAGGCCATGTCTGCGATGCGATGAGATGACGTGTATTTCAGTACCAGCCTACAGACTGCAATGTTCAAGATCTGATGCATCAAATGTATTAGTGCCTATGGGGGTCACAGCCGATTCCGATACTGAAGATGACGTAAGTTCCAAAAAGTCTGACGAATATTGGACTGGACACAACTAGGGTCACAGAGTGGAACAGGAACCCAGAAGAAGAAGGGGGTACCTGTCAGACGAAAGAAAGAAGGCCTTCACTACGAGACACAAGAAAGACTAGCAAGAGACATAGACTGTCAGGATACACAGACCTAAATGTGAAAATTTTGTTGATGGTTAACACGTGAAACATGGAGGGACAACGAGGAAAAAATCAGAGCTTGTTAAATTTATTCGTTACTTCTACATACATTTAGATTAGCTGAAGTTGCTGCATAGGTGTAAATAATGTCTGGGTGACAAAAAGGAAAGAAATCGTTTTCGATTTTTAAGTAGATGAAGCTTCAGCACTCTAATTTACGTCGAAAACTAAGTTCAAAACAATTTTAAAAAACTGAAGGAAGGGCACGCATACCAAGGCCACACAGAAGTACTAAAAATGATTCAAATGGCTCTGAGCACTATGGGACTTAACAGCTGTGGTCATCAGTCCCCTAGAACTTAGAACTACTTAAACCTAACTAACCTAAGGACATCACACACATCCATGCCCGAGGCAGGATTCGAACCTGCGACCGTAGCAGTCGCGCGGTTCCGGACTGCGCGCCTAGAACCGCGAGACCACCGCGGCCGGCCACACAGAAGTACTACATACAGCCAAGAGAGGAAGAAAACTAGGCCCGTTAGGAGCACTTGAGGTAAACAAACAATTGGCTCAAAGTCCCGCTCTGCGTCTAAACGATCAATTACAGCTGAGCATATCCCCATTTTAAATTTTTCACACGATGCAATCAACCAGCCACAAGCCCACAAATCACTACAAATCACCACAATGACACACACTGCTACACAAAATTAAAACACGATAGATTTTCCTATTCCTCATCTTGCTTCCCCTAAGAACTTCAACAATTAAATTGAAATACTGTAATATCGTGTATTTTAACCTAAGAAGCAGTGTCCCTTCCAGACACTAGTTCCTGAAGATGGCCGGATAAGCCGAACACTAGTTTAAAATATACTAAAATCAGTAGAACAAAACCAGTGTACTTCTCATTCAACCTTAAATATGGAATTTTTCTACCAAGAAGTAACGGAAGAATCCATTACAAAAATTAAAAACTCGTCAAAATCGTTATGACAGTAGTATTTGTACACGCAGAAATACTAATTTCTAGCAATTCGAAAGTGTTTCAAAAAAATGCGTGTGAAATCTTATGGGACTTAACTGCTAAGGTCATCAGTCCCTAAGCTTACATACTAATTAACCTAAATTATCCTAAGGGCAAACACATACACCCATGCCCGAGGGAGGACTCGAAGCTCCGCCGGGACCAGCCGCACTGACCATGACTGCAGCGCCTTAGGCCGCTCGGCTAATCCCGCACGGCCACGGAAGTGTTTCCATAGTACACACTGTCAGTTCACGTAAAGTTTGATACGGGAGACAAAAACATGGAAGCTCCAAAAACACAACACATTACTACGCCTAACGCGGTGTGGGAAAACAGTTGGCATTAAAAACAGCTTCCAGTCTTGAACAATGTAAGCCGTGTGAAAAGGGGTTCCGTCGTCCTGTACCATTGCATCACCATTGGGGAACAAACATTGACACATAATCCTTCGCAGCTAGGTGACCTTTCATAGTAACCTTGGGACCAATGGAATATCACCGTATGGCTGTCCATACAATCACCGAATCCCCGTCACGTTTCACTCTTGGTAGCAAGCAGCCTGCACCGTAGGCTAGCGACAGCGTACGCCAGACATAAACTCAGCCACATCTTGCAAACTGTTTGAAACAAGCCTCACCCGACCAAATGACTTTCTTCTGTTGCCCCATAGTCCAGGTTTCTCGGCTTCGGCAATATGTTCTCCTGTTACGGGTATTTGCACCACTGACGTGTGATTTTGGAATTCCACCTAGCCCTGCAATTCCCAGCTTATCGAGCTCTTTTCGTGTTATTTTGGTGCTGTCAGGGTTCACGACTGCGACATTGAGATCTGTAGAGACTTTTGCCCCTATTGTTCTCTAATTTTCGTCACAGTCCTCTTCAATGACCGTCTGTCACGATCACTCAACAAACAATCGCGTACGCGTTGTGACTTAGCGGATGATATTCTTACGCTTTCCCTGTACGCGGTATAAACCTCGATACAGTGCCTCTTGAAACACCCAACACTTCCGACTACCTTTGTTACGGAAGCACCCATCGTAGGAGCTCAAATAGTTTGCTCACGCTTGAATTCACTTAGCACCGGAGTAATGCACCCACAACGGCACAGAAAACTGTTCTGACAAGGCATTGAGGGCACTGCATAGCCGAGTGTTTCTTGGTCAGATACAACGGCATAACTCGAACGCTTGGCCAACATCTGCATATATGTTAAAGCAAGCATTTCTCGTGGTGTTTTCATATTTCTGTACAAACTCTGTATAATCGATTTTCAGTGTTCGAACTTCGGTTTTACGTCAGTTAGCCAACTGTTTCGTCTTCCCTGTTATTGACAAAATATTATTTCTCCTACCAACGAAGCCGTTGATTAATTTCCTCTCTGCCTCACCTGCTCGGCGCGTGCTTAAATTTCTAACGCTCATTTACACATGTCATGTGGATTCAGAAGAAGTATCTGTATTAGCCTTTAATGCATCTTTTCGGAGCTGCGGCTGCCATCGTAATGTCTCCAGTTATACTCTGCATCTATCGACTTAAAGGTCCGATACTGTAGTTAAGTTAACTGAAAAACATCTAAAGGTGAGCTAAACTCAAACACTACGTAGACCTACACCGAGGAGCGAAAAAAACTGGTACACCTACCTAATATCGTGTAGGATCCCTGCGAGCACGCATAAATGCCGCAACACGAAGTGGCATGGACTCGACTAATGTCTGAAGTAGCGCTGGACAGAACTGACACCATGAATCCTGCAGGGCTGTCCATAAATCAGTAAGAGTACGAGAGGATAGAGATCTCTTCTGAACAGCACATTGCAAGACATCCTAGATATGCTCAATAATGTTCATGTCTGGGGAGTTTGGTGGCCAGCGGAAATGTTTAAACTGAGAAGAGTGTTCCTGGAGCCACTGCGTAGCAGTTCTGGATGCGTGGGGTGTCACATTGTCCTGATGGGGTTGCCCTAGTCCGTCGGAGCGCACAATGGACATGAATGGATGCTTACGTACGTGTCGCGTATCAGAGTCGTATCTAAACGTAACAGTGGTTCCGTATCATTCCAACTCCACACGTCCCACAGCATTACAGAGCCTCCGCCAGCTTGAACGGTCCCCTGCTGACGTGCAGTGTCCATGGATTCATGATGTTGTCGCCATACTCGAATGCGTCCATCCACTCGATACACTTTGTAACGAGACTCGTTCGACCAGGCAACATGATTCCAGTCATCAACAGTCCAATGTCGGCGTTGACGGGCCCAGGCGAGGTATAAAGCTTTCTGTGATGCAGTCGTCAAGGGTACACGAGTGCGCCTTCGGCTCCGAAAGCCCATATCGATCATGTTTCGTTGAATGTTTCGCACAGTGACACGTGTTGATCGCCCAGCGTTGAAATTTGCAGCAATTTGCGGAAGGGTTGCCCTTCTGTCAGGTTGAACTGTTCTCTTCTCACGTCGTTGGTACCGTTCTTGCAGGATCTTTTTCCGGCCACAGCGATGTCGGAGATTTGATGTTTTACCGGATGCCTGATATTCACAGTACACTCGTGAAATGGTCGCACTGCCAAATCCCCATTTTATCGCTACATCGCAGGAGTGCCGATAGTAACAGCACGTTCAAACTCACTTAACTCTTAACCTGCCATTGTAGCAGCAGGAACCGATCTAACAACTGCGCCAGACACTTGTTGTCTCATATAGGCGTTGCAGCGCCATATTCTGTCTATTTACATGTGTTTGTATTTGAATACACATGCCTATAACAGTTTCTTTTTCGCTTCAATGTATACAACAGAGTTTGAGTGAGTGCAAGGGAGTTAGTGCTAAGAGAACCGGAGAAGTCTGAGAATAAAATAACAATATTTTGTAATCTGCAATGGATTTAGTGAATTAGTTGTTAAGATCACGATTAATATAGCTCCAATATTATGCTTTATTAGATTACTCTTCGAAATTTTCAGCTAAAACCAAACAACTGTGAAGCAGACACACGGACGGGATTCTTATGAATCTATCTTTTTTTTTTTCACAGTACAAATATTTGTTAATACAAATCTGCTCTGTGCAGACCTTGGCGAATAAACGTCTTTGTTGCTGTATCGCAGTAATAAGGACATAATAGATATACCTAATTAAAACGCATATCTTATGTTATTGGACAGACGAAACAAAAGACAGAACGTGTGATGGCAGATCCGATGCTGCTCTGACGTAACTCTTTGTACAAACGCTGCCCGCAGGGCGGTGCTATTACCGGAAAACTGCTCTGAAATTATGCACGAAGCGTCGGCTGGCAGAGAACGCGAAATATTAAAAGGAAGCCGCCTGTGACCTCTGGTTTCCAGTTTGAAGAGAGTGATAAACATGTAGGGGCAGAAAATGAGAGAACTGTCGTCAGAGTGAAATATGTTAAAGCGCAACCACAGAAAGTGATGAAAGAGTAATAAGGTTCATCATGTAGAAAAATGTTCACATGTGTATCACAAAGCAACTGCCACGTTTATTTCATTATTCGACACATCCCAAGTCTAGAAATAGCTCATATTCATCGCAGGAATTTAGGAACGTCAGAGCGGTTTTTGAAGATGTTTCTAGTATCAGAATCTGGTAAAAGGAATCGGAATAATAAGCTGCTTAAATTAATTTTTCATCTTTCCTTCGATGCAGAAAGACACTGTGTGGGAATGGAAAGGATATTCGAGCGATGCTTATCTCGAATGCATTCTTTTTCACAAACACAGCTGTTTACATCTGCTACAGTTTCAAGACATTATAGTGGGCTTTTTGTTACAGATGAAAGTGAAGATAACACAAAAGTCATTCGAGTGGAATCGCAAACTGCTTTCGATAGAACTGATCAGAATCGACGTCGATTTATTGTAGGAGGCATATCACTATCTTCAGCTGAAGAGATTTGGTGTATGAACAGAGCAGATCAAACGCTGAATCAGATCCAGTACAGATATGAACCTAACAATTTACCATTGTGGTATATCTGTCATCACCATTCATGTTAAAATGGTAAGCAATATGTACAGTGAGCAGCCAAAACATTACGACCGCTGCCCTCCGCGATGTTAGATGACGCCTGGTGGCGTTGCGGTCTCGTGACGCGGTAACAGAAGTAGACTATGTGATCAAAAGTATCCGAACACCTGGCTGAAAATGACGTACAAGTTCGTGGCGCCCTCCATTGGTAATGCTGGAATTCAGTATGGTATTGGCCCACCGTTAGTCTTTATGACAGCTTCCACTCTCGGAGGCATACGTTCAATCAGGTGCTGGAAGGTTTTTTGGGGAATGGCAGCCCGTTCTTCATGGGGTGCTGCACTGAGGAGAGGTATCGATGTCGATTGGTGAAGCCTGGCACTAAGTGGGAGTTCCAAAACATCCCGAAGGTGTTCCATAGGATTCAGGTCAGGACTCTGTGCAGGCCAGTCCCTTACACGGATGTTATTGTCGTGTTACCACTCCGCCACAGGCCGTGCATTATAAACAGGTGCTCGATCGTGTTGATAGACGCAGTCGCCATCCACGAGTTGCTCTTAAATAGTGAGAAGCAAGGAAGTGCTTAAAACATCCATGTGGGCCTGTGCTATGATAGTGCCACGCAAAACAACAAGAGGTGCAAGCCCCCTCCATTAAAAACACGAACACACCATAACACCACCGCCTCCGAATTTTGCTGTTGGCACTACACACGATGGCACATGACGTTCACCGGGCATTCGCCATATCCCACACCCTGCCATCGGATCACCAAATTGCGTACCGTGATTCGTCACTCCAAAAAACGGTTTTCCACTGTTCAATCGTTCAATGTTTACACTCCTTACACCAAGCGAGGCGTCCTTTGGCATTTATTGGCGTGATGTGTTGCTTATGAGCTGTCGTTCGACCATGAAATCCACGTTTTCTCACCTCCCGCCTAACTTTCATAGTACTTGCAGTGGATCCTGATGCAGTTTGAAATTCCTGTGTGATGGTATGGATAGATGTTTGCTTATTGCAACTCTCTTCAACTGTCGGCCGTCGCTGTCAGTCAACAGACGAGGTCGGCCTGTACGCTTTTGTGCTGTACATGTCCCTTCACGTTTCCAATTCTCTATCACATTGGAAACAGTGACCTAGGGATGTTCCGATGTGTCGAGATCTCGCGTACAGACGTATGACACAAGTGACACCTAATCAACTGTCCACGTTCGTAGTCCGTCAGTTCCGCGGAGCGCTCCATTCTGCTCTCTCACGATGTTTAATGACTACTGAGGTCGCTGAAATGGGGCACCTTGTAGTAGGCGGCAATACAATGTACATAACTGAAAAACTTATGTTATTGGGGGTGTCCGGATACTTTTGATCACTTAGAGCATCTAAGCGAAGCACACATGGACGGACGATCGCCCTATCGAAGACATTGGCTGCAAATGGGGAAATCCATTGAGATAAGAGACTTTGACAAAGCGCAGACTATCGTTATGTAGAGCCTGTGAATGAGTATGTAGAAAACGACGAAGATGGTTGAATGTTCACGTACTACTGTCGTGAACATCTACCAAAATAGGTAGGACAGTGAACTACCACTAAATGCTAATGGTTCGACCTCCATCACTCTTGACAGAATGCGGGGTTCGGATGCTTGTCTGCTCTGCAAAGTAGGATAGATGGTGATATGTGGCACCTTTGTCGAAAGAGCACAATGCTGGTGCACGTACTAGTGTTTCGGAGCACGCCGTTCATCGTACATTGTAGAACATGAAGCTCCGCAGCAGACCACCCTTACGTCTTCACAAAGGCATCACCAATTACGATTGCAGTGGGCACGTGACCATAGCGATTCGACCGTCGATCAACGGACACGTGTCGGCTCTTCGCGTAGATTACATTTTTGCTGCAGTAGGTCATGGCCGTCTCCACAAACGCCGTCATCGAGTTGAACGACGGGTCGAAACGTGCAGCGCGCCTCGGTCTAGGCTGGCGAGAGTGGTATTACGATATGGGGACATTACCTGCGCTTGCATGGAACCTATGCTACTACCCGAAGGCAAGCTGATAGCTGCGGACCACCTGCATCCCTTCACGCTTGATCGCCGACAGCGATGTCATCCTTCAGCAGGCAGTATAACTGCCAGTGTCTCGCAGCCAGAACGTGCTACATTAATTTGAGGAGCACTATAGTGAACTCAAGTTGATGTCTCGGCGACCAAATGCGCCTCTTGAAAATCCTGTGAAACCCAAATGTGTCGCTATCGGGCGGCATCACCGCATACGCAAACCAGCAGCCCGTTATTTACGCGAATTACGTGAACTGTGCGTATACATCCAATGCAACATACCTCCACAAACCTACCAACAGCTGTCGGATCCCTGATACACAGAATGAGTGATTTAGTTCGTTCCAATGGAGGACAAATGAGCTATTAAGCAGGTGGCCGTACTAGTGTGGCTCATCACTGTATAAACTATCTGATCAGAGATGTGCGGACACCTCTCAGTGGACATTGATATGGGGTATATCCCTCCTTCGCCTTTGTGACGGCTCCATTTCCACCGGGGACAATCTCTGTGACGTGTCCGAAAATCTGTGGAGGAACGGCAGTTCATTGTTGCTAAAGGGCCGAAAGCAGAGAAGGCAGTGACGTTGGACACTGACGGAAGTCGACGTCTTAACGTTGCCAAAAGGCCCTCAATTGGGCATTTGGGCAGCCCAGTTCGTTTCAGAAACGTTACTGTCCACAAACCAGTAACCCCACAGAGACCGCTTTATGACAGGTTGTACTGTCAAGCTGATACAATCATCGTCTCCGAACTGTTCTTCTACTGTACGCAGCACACAGGCTGTAAAATATGTTCGCATCCTTCCGCATTTAGCTTTTTCTTAAGCGCAATAAGGGAAGCGCAGCCTAACCACGAAAAACACCCCCCCCCCCTACCGTAACATCACCCCCTCCGTTCTTCTCTGCTGATACTGGACATGATGACAGGTACGTTCTCCAGGCATTCGCCAAACCCAAACCCCTCCATCGAACTGCCACAGGGTAGAGCGTGGTTCATCACTCCAGATCACTCGTTTCCAGTCATCCAACATCCTCTGTGGCGTCGCTCTTTACACCACCTCAAGGGTCGCTTTCCACTGACTACAGTAATGAGGAGCTGCTCGATCGTGACATTCCATTCTTTTTAATTCCCTAGGCACAGGCACCGTGGCAGCTGGATTGCTGGTGATTATTTGAAACTCACGAGTGATTCTTTCTGCTAATTTCATCTGAATTTTGTTGCAACCACCCTCCGCGATTCTCGACGTTCCCTGTCCGGCATTTCGTGAGGTTTGTCCGGTTTTGGTTTAGCTGTGATTGTCAATCGCGTTTCCACTTCAGTCACATTACCAACAGTCAGCCTGGGTAGCTCAAGCGAGCCTATCTGCATGCAGTCTATGAACCAGCAGAAATTCATCTACATCGCTTAAGAATCAGTGTTTGTGTTATTCATATTACTTAGTGAAGAGAGTAACACACCACTCACCACTTTATCTGCAATGCGAATTGGTGAGCAGTCCCAAAAGGCGTAAAAGGAAAAAAAAAGTGATCAACTTGGCTGAATGGCATGCGAGGGGCCTGGTTTCTTCTCCCAGCCAAGTCGGAGATTTTCTCCACACGGGGAACTGGTGTTGCGTTATCTACATCACCATCGATACGCAAGTGGCCGAAGTGGCGTCAAATAAAAAGACTTAAAACCGGCCAAAATATACCATATTCACATTTCATTTCCGTTAGTCATCACTAAAATGTAATGAAGATCAATGGAAATTATTCCTTGATATCTTGAAATAACTATCATGGTGTGTCTTCCTGTAGTTACCATTTCTCTGAACAATTTTCTTTGCCAGTTCTAAGGAGAACTTTCTCGATTCTGTTTCTGGCATCCTCCTGTAAAGCCACTTCTCAAACGCTTATTTTTCGTTTCCGGTTTTCCCAAACGCTTATTTTTCGTTTCCGGTTTTCCCAAAGTCCATATCTCATTTTCTGACAATTCCGTGTCCCAAACGTACATACTGAAATTTTCTTTGTTAACTAAAGACCTTGTCTGACAGCAGTGGACTGAATACTGACATTCTTATGGTAGACAATGCTCCCTCTTTGTCTCTGCTAGTCTACCTCTCACATCCTCCTTGCTTCATCCGTCAAGTATTGTTATGAGTCCTAGGTAATTGAATCCATTCACTCTTTTACCACGTTGTAGCCGATTCTAATGCAAAGCTTACCACTAAATTAACTACTGCTGCTTTTTTGTTAAATTATCGATATGTGTAAAATCATTTCGTAAAAATAATTTTCTTCGACACTACAAGCAAACACTACTCATACGAACAATCTTTTTTCTTTATGGTAAAATCGTATAGGTTGTTCGGACGCTTCATGTTCCTCTTCAGTTACTTTTACACGAACGGTGTTTCGACATCTCAATTGGAATTTTTTTCTGGTTTTCACGTTCAGCTGAATAACGTAAGAACCTGATGATGATCCCATCAAACTGGTAGAAACGTGTATCATGTAGAAGAAACTGAAGAGAAACGTGACGCAGCCTAACAACCTAGAAGATTTTTATCTTCAATGACAGTGGTCACGGAAGTCTGCGAACTAATATAGATCGAAACTTCCTGGCAGATTAAAACTGTATGCCCGACCGAGACTCGAACTCGGGACCTTTGCCTTTGGCGGGCAAGTGCTCTACCATCTGAGCTACCGAAGCACGACTCACGCCCGGTACTCACAGCTTTACTTCTGCCAGTATTTCGTCTCCTAAAGGCAAAGGTCCCGAGTTCGAGTCTCGGTCGGGCACACAGTTTTAATCTGCCAGGAAGTTTCATATCAGCGCACACTCCGCTGCAGAGTGAAAATCTCATTCTGGTAATATAGATCGCTTTTTCTCAAGCTCTAAATTTGCATCAAACATTTCGATTTTCCTATCGGTACCAATTTCTTTATTTTTCTCTGGCTCCCAGCCCCTCCTTCTTCCCCCCCCCCCCCCCTCTCTCTCTCTCTCTCTCTCTCACTCCCTCCCGCTCTCTCTCTCACACACACAGAAAATCCGCCCCTCCCTTTTTTTCTCTTTCTCTAGATTTCAGTGTGCTTCTCTCATTTTCTTTCTCTCACTCTGACATTCTGTCTCTGCCTCCCACCTATCCTTTCCTCTCACAAGCAGAATTCTTAAATTATCTTAAAGCACTTACATGGAATGGCCACGAACTTTCACGTACTCAGCAACATAAGTCTGTCAGCAAGTGCGTGTCACCGCCCCATCCACTTGCTCGAAAAGCGCCTCTTGCGGCAGGCTGAAGAAAGGCTGCAACCTCGGGCCGTCACTTGAGACCGCTAGGCAACAGAGAGCCGCCAACTTACCTGAAACAGATAAAAGAGGAGGGGGCGTCAGATTGGCTGCGGTCGGCACCTGCGCGGCGCGCCAGCGGGAGGTCCCCGATTTCCGCCACAGTTCGCGCGCGCGCAAATTAGCGCGACGGCCTCCCGTAATTAGATAGCGAACGCAATCAAATATAGAGACACGCGTCCGCGGGCACAGCCGAACGAGGGGGGAAAAAAAAGAGCCGCCGCGCCGCGCTGCACCGCAACGAAATAACTGTAAATAGTGGCGCCCGGTGCCCAGCGCGCTAGGGGCAAATTAAACGAATGCGTGCCAGCTAGGGCACTGTGCAAACGAAAAACTGTGCCAGCCGACCGAAAACAAATACGCGCCACTGTAGAATATTATATCACTCTCCGAGGCTCCTCGATTTTTTTTTCTCCTCTCTCCTCAAAGCCACTGCCATAACGCGCCCAACATTCGTGTTCGCGGCCGAAATAAAAACTGTTTGTCGAAAACAGGCTCAATGGCCGTCCGTGTTCAATTTGCTTCTCGCCGGTGTTTGCGTAGTTCATTGCACGTATTATATCAAAATTAAGATTCGTTTTTATGCCATAAAAATTCGGTTGTTACAGGATTACAACATGCTCTGTAATAAATTGTTATTGTCTCTAAGGAAATGAAGAGCATTGTCATCAGTACAGATGACCTATGTTCGAAAATTGAAAAATGAGTCTTTCCCTCTGCAACGAACCACAGGCCCGATTGGAAATTATTTACGTAGAAAATGACTTCTAGATTAGTCCCCGAACCAGGGTCCTCGACCTTTGCCTAGAACAATATTATTTTCATCATTTTCTCGATCATTTTGATGAGAATTTTAAATCTTGATCAGCAGCTATGCTTTTTTAACCTGTGGCCAGTGATGGTGTCGGGTTAGAGCATGGTTGGTTACAACAATGAGCGCTGGCGAATGGGGCTACAACTTCAAAACTCGTTATAATTAATGAACTCTAAATATACAAAATAAAATACCAAAGAATTTGAAAAGTGATTACAGAAAAATCGAGATAGTTTCCCAATTCAGATTTAAGTGAAGCCATTTAGGAAAATGGCCTGGAAAACACTGATTACAAAATTCGTTTCACAAAATTGAAACCACTTTTAGGTTAATAAAAGGCACCTGCAACAAGAACTTGTCTCAAAATAGGCAAAACTGAGACACTATAACAGTCATCAAACTACAGGTTTTTATGGACTGATACACCCATTTTAAACAGAAGGTGAGGGACACTGAAGAAGTCCCAAACAGAAAATGAAAAGAAGCAGAAAAAATTTATATCCAAGAGAGAAAGTAATGTGGGCACAAAATAAAGCTGCAACAAAGTATATAGCTAAGTGTATGTGTGTGTGTCTTCCAGTAGCACCTACTGAACCACTGGATCTATAGCAACCAAATCTGGTACATATATTGTTTGGTATGTGACAATCACGACTATGACAGAACATCATAGCTCCCATAGGAGCAGACATAAAGCAAAAAAAGTTTTTATTACCCCTACTATGAAGGTTGCTCTGCATAACAAGACATGCTAAGTGGGTAATTTTGGCATGACTTGCAGGGGCAACATGTGCAGGTGAATACAGCTGAGCAGAAGGGAGGGGCCCAGGAGATGATAGTGAGAAAGTGACCATAGTGATGTGACCAGGGGAATGGGAGGAGATGGACAGGCAGAGAGGGGGAGGAGGAGGAGATACAGGAGGCAGGTACAAGATATAGAGGGGTAGCATGTAGAGGGGTACCTGGCTGGTGGAAATGAAAGAACGGGGAGGAAAAAGGCAGAAAAGGAAAAGATGATATTGATAGACAGAGGATAGAGGAAGATACAGTCAGAGAGAGTCTACAGAGGAGATAGACAACGAGAGGGGGAGGATGGGTGAGAGACAGAACCAGTGGGAAGATGGAGATGGACAGATAGAGTTAAGAGGCTAAGTGGGACAGAGAGGCGGAGGAAGGAAAAGGTGGACACAAAAGGGGAGGGCAGGGGGGATAAGAAGAGACATGTGCATTATACGTGTAGAATGTATACATGAGCAAAGTCACAGGGAAAAGACCAGTCAAAGACAACATATCACACAATATGTAAAAGATAGGAGTTCTGTTACCACCGATATCATTTATGAAACACATTCTTGTGTAGTACGATATCCGTGAATATACTACTGTAATTTTTTTCAACAGATTTTACCACAGGATTAGGTCAGAAATATCTAGAGCAATTATGTTTCTTGACTCCTAATGTAGTTGGCTGGACCAACACTGCTGCATTATGTGTGGACATAATACGAATATTATCGACAGTTAGCAACGAATCCTTCGGCAGTGCGTTCTACAGCAGTATTAAAGTCACGAGTTTTTTACCTATGTTTAGTAAGTCTTCCGAGAAAATATCAAATATGCTGAAGATAACTAGATATTCTGGCCACTGATTCAAAGGAAATCCCTACAATGAAGCAGCTCGTAAAACAGCTCTCCAAAAACTAAGTGCAGAGCTGTGTATAGGAGGAAACGAACAGTTGTACCAGAATAGCGCAGAGCAAAACATTGCACGATTTTGTCCCTGCAATATCGAATTGGCATTGTTGATTGTTGTACATACCATCGGACCACGAGCACACTATTGGGACCTTCTGCATCTAAAGGAGCCAGTTGTCAGACTCGCTAGCAAAATGCTACTCTTTCGGAGAATCAAACATATGGACACGATTTTCCTTTGACCAATGTTTAAAAATGGACGGGAAATAGAGTTCCATTTTCCATCAACGGCGAGGTCGCTAGAGATGGAACATGAGCTTACACTGCTAAGGATGAGAACAGTAATCTACTCGCACTTTAGAAGGGAATCATAGGGGAATATGGATTAACAAATTTAACGAAACGAATGAAACCTTTAATGGTGGTGACCGCTCAAATGTTCAAACCTGTGTGAATTCCTAAGGGACCAAACTGCTGGGGTCATAGGGCCCTAGACTTACACAATACACTAACTTATGCCAAGAACAACACACACGCACCCATCATGCCGAGGGAGGACTCGAACTTCCGGTGGGAGGGGCTGCGCAATCCATTACAAGGTGCCTAAAAAATTGCTGAGCGGTGATTACCGCTCCTTTCGAGTATTACGTGCATTCGCCACTGCCCATTGCGCCACTTCGTTGGGTTAGCAATGTGTGATTTGTTGCTAATCGCACGTACAGAGGAATTAATCGTTAAAACAAATACGACGATTTGGGACTGGTAATGAGAGTTATGTTGATGTTTATGAACCTCGTTGTTGTTCAGTTTCTAATCAATATGTGACAAACAACTGTGCGTTCTACCAATGACTAGACGTGTTAAATAGTGCAAAGAAACTGAACTACTTATATCTGCTTCGAAGCAAATTTTAGCACCAAATCTCAAACTCTCCTGGATCTCCATTAGCTGATCAACACCGCAGTTAAGTGATTTAATCGACGTGGCTAGAGTATCAGAAACAATTTTCTTTTCCCGCTACATGTAGTACTGGGCGCCTTTACTGCACACTACATTGGACGCTACACTCGTTCCTGGGTGGGTCAGGACATCCACGCTGATCACATGTTTTGACCTTCTGTGAGAAACGCAGAGAACCATACTTGCTGTTATTTCTCTTTTACTGTGGCGAAAATGTAATGGGTGATTAAGACCGCAATACGTCACATAACGTTATTGACACAAATGTTTTCATTCCTCATATCGGCATAACACCAGGCGTTTCAGACTAGCGTTGTTGATACAATACCGATATGTCAATATTATTTTCAAACAGTGTCTGTAAATATCGGTGATGTTTTTCTCTCGATATATCGATACCAAAATGGCAACATCGGGTGTCGATATTTTTATTTTCTATCATACTTTTTCACAATTTTAGGTAAATATTGGAAATTGTTCTTTTCAAATTGTTTTTTACTTGCACTGTATGAAGGAATCTTATCACTTTACGAGCTTTCATTACGTCCTTGTGGAGCCTTGTATATGTTGCACAAAAGAAGAAGGCCGATTACAATGGTGGTGGCGATGTGAATCGAATAACAAGATTTCCGATATAAAGAAATAGCACTCTAGTTGCGTTAAAAAAACTTTTAACGGGAATAGTGTGCTATTTCTTCAGATCGGCATCTTTCAAAAACAATTGGTGAAAATGATGAACAAAAATCTAAATGACAAGATTGGTCTTTGCAGCGTAATCGGCGCTCGGCGCTACCAACAAACTGCAACGTTTAGCTTCACCACGCAGTTTTGACACTACAATAGCTTGGTCGCTGGCGCCGGCAGAAAAAAAAAGAAAAACAGAGAAGTCGACAGGATGTGTTCCAGACAAATCCGATATGCGACGAAGCCCTTCGGGCACCTTCTATCCTGCCATTTACAAGCAGTTACTATTGTCAGCGAAGTGGCTATCGCCAAGCGTGAATGTGCATCATTTTCCTTTCAATTCTTGCTCTAAGGATAATAGGCAGGCTGCTAGCTTGTTGATGTACAGAATATCTAATAATAAAAATATACCTAAATATATAGCTCTAAAATCGGTAGTATATTTACAATGTGCAGCCGATATTTTTGTGGGTAGATATGTCGATATATCGACACATGGATACTGTTCTCGATACACGGAGAGCCTATGTTGCACTTTTATAAATATCGATGTATCGGATGCCCGACATTTTTAAAAATATTGACAGTCCTATTTCAGACTCTCGTTCAAAATCTACTCAGTAGGTCTTGTGCTAGTTACCATATAATGCCCGATTTTCTACGAACTTTCAAACAACAGAAACTTTTGGATTAATATGTAACTGGTTGGTAGTGGAATAAGTGGTGTAGGGTAAAAAACTGGAACGGGTGGCAATACTGCTTACTGAGACGCTGGGTGTAGATAGAAATCATTCCCACATCGAAACAATGAAGGACTAGTAACTATAAAAATCGACAGAAGAAGATTCTATACTTGTAACGTGTGTGTTTTCTGGGGATTGTATGCTGTACTACGAGACCTGAACACTTGGTACATCATTCATTGTGGTACACTTTAATCTGGGTATCGACCGCCCGCGCACACAGAGTGCCGTACTGCAGCATGCGGTTGCCGCGCGTGGAGTACCGCGTAGCGATCCGGAGCCGGGCGCTCAGACATTTCTGTGTGCTTCGCTCGTGCAGTCGAGAAGGTAGTCCAGGTGTTTGGGCAAGGCGAAAATCAACAGCGACACGTGTCTAGCTCTGATAGAGCTATATAAAACAAGAGAGTTGCCGTGGAACCCAAAGAAGAGAGTACCAGGAGAAAACTACACGTGAAGAATAATGGAAAGACACAAGCAGCGAAATGGGAAAATCCCAGTTCAGGAATCTAAAAAATACGGCATCTTTGCTGGCTTAATACCGAAGGTATACATCCCGAATGAGGTCACACGGTAGGTTCTGTTAATTATACATTAAGTTTCTAGAAAGTATACTAAACTAAACTCCTCCCGCACAGGCCATGAAGACGCAAAGGTCACCCATCCAAGTGGTAGCCTAGCCCGACAGCGCTTAACTTCTGTGATCTGACGGGAACCGGGGTTACCACTGCGGCAAGGCCGTTGGCTCTAGAAAGTATACGGCTTGTTGTAATTACGTTATTGCGAGAGGAAGTGGAAGGAGTGTGATACTGAATTTTCGTTTCATTGAAACATCGATGGTGGTCAGTAAAATACGTAAAACGGCTGTCCCAATAAGGAGGCCGGATTTGTAAAGCCTGTTATTTTTGCACGTGTTGTTATCAGTTATCATCGTGATTATGTTTCGATACTGTGGTTTTGTTTCCCAGATCAGCGTTAGTGGAGAATAGGCATGGAAAGGTACATTACGGAAAAGCGAGAGTGGATGGTGAATGGTGAAAGTTTCGCTGAAACTGTTCAGAAACCCCGTTCTGTTCGTTCTTCTAGACAGCAATGCACCAGATGAATCCACTGTTCGTAGGTTAATTAAGCAACAGAAAAAAACGGTTCAACAGTAGACATAAAAAGTCCTGGACACCCCTGAACCGGCCAAAGTGAGACAAATGTTGTTGTGCGTGATTCTGATATTGGGAGTACGGGAAAATCATGTCGCCGCCATGTTCAAGAAATGCGCATGCGCATGAGTCCAGCAACAATACACAGGATCTAAACAAAAATTATGCACTTACACCCGTACAGAGTTCAGTTACCACAGGAAGTTAAGCCAACGGATCGCGGATGACGACGGCAATTTGTGCGACGGTTGCTGGAAAAGGAACGAGACAGTTCTCGTGTCACAAGCGCATTACTTTCTCAGCTGAAGCTCACTTGCACTTAAATGGCTTTGTGAACAAGCGTAATTGCCGAATATGGGGGCCAGAGAGTCCAAAATTAATTCACGAAAAAGACATGCGTCGTCAGCGAGTTACGGTTTGGTGTTCGATTTGGAGTAGCGGGTTTAATCGTCGTTACTTTTTTTGAAGATGACCAAGGAAAGGCTCTCACGGTGAATGGATTCCTTTTTTATCGTGCGATGCTCACTGCTTTCCTCTGGCCCAGTTTGGATGAAATGAACACCAAGGCGGTGCAACTTGCCACACTTCAAGAAAAGCAGTCGCTCTGTTGCGTGAAAAGTTCCCAGAGAGACTACTCTCGTTACGAGGAGATCAAACCTGCCCACCTCGATCTCGTGAGTTGCCGCCTTGCAACTTTTTTCTATGGATGTACGCTAACTCATGTGTTTACCAGAAGAAAGCCCGTAATCTGCTGGAACGCAAACAAGGATGTCGACGCTTCCTCAGCGAAGATGACGGGGAAATGTGTAAGCGGGTGATGGTTAATATCATGGACCGGGCGATCGCGTGTATGGCTAGCTGGGGATAGAGCCTATGGGGAAGGGGGGAGGGTCATATGCCCGATATTCTGTTTCACCTTTAAACCTCAACATCTCCTGAGGAGACTGATTCATTTTGTTTGCTTTTTTCAAATAAATAAATTCCTTTTATAGTAGGCTACCTCCAAAACCAGCATCATCTTTGAGACACCCTTTAGTTTAAAATCATATTTTAGATGCAAGAAAGTTCAGTTTTGAACCTGACAGAGTTTCAAAACGATTATACAACATATCTAATTTGCAGACCACTGGCTATATTTTAATAAAACGAAACGTGTCTGGTGAAATATGTTATTTATTTACTAATACAAGAAAAGATTATGTCGTCCGCAGCTCGTGGTCGTGCGGTAGCGATCTCGCTTCCCGCGCCCGGGTTCCCGGGTTCGATTCCCGGCGGGGTCGGGGATTTTCTCTGCCTCGTGATGACTGGGTGTTGTGTGCTGTCCTTAGGTTAGTTAGGTTTAAGTAGTTCTAGGTTCTAGGGGACTGATGACCATAGCTGTTAAGTCCCATAGTGCTCAGAGCCATTTGAACCATTCGAAAGATTATGTCTCCAAGTCTGATTTCCGGGGGTTCGAGCTGATGGCACACAACAGCAATCCCAAGTGTGCCGCTGCGAGGCAACGACTGCACTCACTGCATCCGCGGGGCAGCGCTCGATCGCTGTCGTGACTCAGGCAACGTCTTTTGACAGTGATAAGGGCGCTGAGCCGGCGCTGCATCAAGGTCGAGTCCCCCGTTCTGGCTGGGCTGCAACGGTCGTGGAAAGTCAACGCGCCGTGCTCGTACCGGCGGTTGCGAAGAGTTGATATAAAGCCCCTTTTACGCGATAGTTTTTCTCGTCTCAACCGCCTAAGCGCGACAAATGAGTCTACTGCAGGACCCCTTGCATTTGATTCGTGTACTCAATCTCGTCTGTCTCGAGTGCTCATTTTCGTTTACACGTCAGTGACATAACCGCCTGAGTTATGAGAGCGCTCTGCTGTTCAGTTTGGCACCAGAACGCTGAAAGTGAGGTTATGAGGGACTATGCTTTTAAAGAAAAAAATCGTAATATAGTAACAAAATGCAGGAACAGGCAGTGATAAAAGATGCTGCCTCTGGACCACGGGGTCCCGAGTTCGATTCCCGGCCGGGTTGGGGATTTTCTCTGCCAGAGGACTGGGTGTTCGTGTTGTCGTCATCATTTCATCTCCATCATCATCATTCGTGACAGTGGCTAGAATGGACTGTGCAAAAAGAAAAAAGAAAGAAATTGAACTGTGTAAAACTTTGTACTTGTACGGGTGCTGACGACCGCGCAGATGACCGCCCCACAAACCAAACATCATTAGTGATAACAGAGTACATCAACGACCAAAACAGAATTCATTGTGTAAATTCTTGTCAACGGTTGTGTGGTAAAGCTTCTACATTCTTGAGAACTGAAAGAATAGGGCCGGACGGGGTGGCCGAGCGGTTGTAGGCGCTTCAGTCTGGAACCGCCCGACCGCTCCGGTCGCGGGTTCGAATCCTGCCTCGGGCATGGATGTGTGTGATGTCCTTAGGTTAGTTAGGTTTAAGTAGTTCTAAGTTCTAGGGGACTGATGACCTCAGATGTTAAGTCCGATAGTGCTCAGAGCCATTTGAGCCATTTGAACCAAAGAATAGGAAAAGTGTCTTCCAAACATTTCAGAACATACACGTCTATTTCTTCGAGAAAATAGAAAATATATTTGCAAACACATGAAAACAATATTTAAAAAGCTATAAATAGCGCCTGTTTGCTTCATCCTTTGTATCTCGTTTTTTTGCTAAATGTCAAATAACAATGAAAAATGTTTCTCTCATTCAGAATTTTCCACTGTCGAAATAATTTTTGTTCTCATTAATACATAGTGTAGGTTTTTTTTCTGTGTAAAACGAAATACCTTTTTGCTTCTAGATATACCGTCTCTCTTTTAGTGGTAAAAAATACCTGGACCTTGTGTAACTTTTCAGCGTGTCACGAAAACAACACAAAGCTTAAGACGACACTACGGCACAAAAGATCCATTTTAAAAATAGGAGTGAGCTCGACCACAATAGGATAGTTTTTATGTTATGGGCCACAATAGGACACTTTCTATGTTATCAGAGGCCGGCATAGTCCCTTGTTTCTGTGCATGTGGAATGTGCAGTATACTCGGAATTCAGAACTCCATACTCGGCACAATGTGTTGTCCACTGACGTCACAGACACATTCCGGCGCGATTGTGAGTGATTTACACACAGGCACGAAAGGCGAACGCACTTCGAGTAGTCAATTTTGCCCAGAAAGTAATTCGTGTAAATCGGGGTCAAGGCAGTCTACGAGTGTACGGTCGTCCTCGCTGTAGTGAACAGAGAGCTGTGCGGCAGTAGCCGGCCGCGGTGACCGTGCGGTTCTAGGCGCTGCAGTCCGGAACCGCGGGACTGCCACGGTCGCAGGTTCGAATCCTGCCTCGGGTATGGATGTGTGTGATGTCCTTAGGTTAGTTAGGTTTAAGTAGTTCTAAGTTCTAGGGGACTGATGACCTAAGATGTTAAGTCCCATAGTGCTCAGAGCCATTTTTTTGTGCGGCAGTACGTGTCAAGCGGTTCACCGCGCGGGATTAGCCGAGCGGTCTTGGGCGCTGCAGTCATGGACTGTGCGGCTGGTCCCAGCGGAGGTTCGAGTCCTCCCTCGGGCATGTGTGTGTGTGTTTGTCCTTAGGATAATTTAGGTTAAGTGGTGTGTAAGCTTAGGGACTGATGACCTTAGTAGTTAAGTCCCATAAGATTTCACACACATTTGAACATTTGAACAAGCAGTCCATGCCTCAGCCGAGGCGGCAGCGGACCTGCTGTAGCTGGCGTTCGAATGCCAGCGGCCGTGGTTCAAATGGCTCTGAGCACTATGGGACTTAACTTCTGAGGTCATCAGTCCCCTAGAACTTAGAACTACTTAAACCTAACTAACCTAAGGACATCACACACATCCATGCCCGAGGCAGGATTCAAAGCTGCGACCGTACCAGTCGCGCAGTTCCGGACAGAAGCGCCTAGAACCGCTCGGCCACCGTGATTGCCAGCGGCCGTGGGTTCACGTGTAAAAAGATCCACAATACATGGCACACATCAGAGGGTCTTCCGCCAGAGACCTGTTTCGACACCATCTAGCGTGTGTTAAACGAGGTTATTCGTGATGCATTGAAGACAATGTTATAACATCAAGACACAGTCGAAAACATCTTCACTTGCTTTTGTTTGGTGCATTTAATACAACTGTCTTTTTCTTAACGGCATTGTTGTTTCGATGGCGTTAGTGAAGTGGTGGTGTCAGTGGTTTCACGACTTGGTTCTGGTCATTCGTTATGGTTCCAGAATGAGATTCTCACTCTGCAGCGGAGTGTGCGCTGATGTGAAACTTCCTGGCAGATTAAAACTGTGTACCGGACCGAGACTCCAACTCGCGACCTTTGCCTTTCGCGGGCAAATGCTCTACCATCTAAGCTACCCAAGCACGATTCACGCCCCGTCCTCACAGCTTTACTTCTTTTTCATTCGTTATGGTTGTTTGAGATGTCTGTTTCGCCTCCCAGAATAAGATTGAAACTTTTTTCATTTGTAATGTTCTGACGTACATTTAATCTGCAGTTCAGGATTCGTTAAATTTCACTAATTCTTTTATATTTGTATTTTGCATTTGTACTCATTGATCAAAAAACATTTTTAATAATTCCAAAAGTTATCTTTGTGGTTGGCCCACGGCACGTATTACGTCGAAGAAAGAAATATATGCGGCGATTCAGCTGCCCTGCCTACGGCTTTCATGCAACCTGCAGTGCCTTCAAATAACATGCGCACGATTTTAACATTCTCTCGCTCACTACGCACAGACTATTAGTCGTGCAGAAGAGCGAACAGAATATTTTGTAGGAAATATAATGTAGTTAAATCGCTGGAGGCCACCGTTTTGGACTTACTGATGGAAAATGAAGATCACTTTTGTACGTTTTTCTTGAATAATTTGAAAACTACAGCCACTAGCGAAAATGTATTCCATAACAAAATTTAACCAAATTGAATTATCTACAAAAAGATCCTGTTCATTTTTCGTGCAGTACTAATAGTTTGCGAGTAGCGAGCGAGAGAATACGTACATAGTGCAAGTGGTATTTAAAGGCACTGTGGGTTGCATAAAACCGATAGGTAAGGGCCGCTGAATCACCTTGCATATATTTATTCTTTCAGGCTTTTGCTGCAATTCACACTTTACGAGTCTTATAAACGTGGTCACAAACAGATATAAATGCTGTTATAAACGTGATGACATACAAAACTTACCAACGGTACAACACTTGAGCGGGTTCCAAAAAGACGCTCCAGGATGCAATATTGTAATATACATCGTAACATTTGTGACTTAAAGCAAGCAACTGAAAATACATACGATCACTAGAAAATGGTCAAAATAGGCGAAATGAGCTCGTCGTCATGTAAATATAGCGAGTTAATAAAGTGTAATTTGTAGCCAATCCCTAAATTTTTAATAACGTTTTGGTATATATGTAATTAGGAGTTGAGGATTTGTAAAGTTTTACTAATTGTCATCACTACTACAACTTAATTTTTTTCTTAAAAATTTAATTATAAACTTTTAAAGTATTACACTGTGTAATTATCAACTCCGTTGTTTACTTCCATTAGGTCAAAGCGAATTCTTTGTGATACTGTTGTACTTCTGTCCAGCAAATTCTGCTGATTATAAATGTTACTATTGTTTGAATGTTGTATGCAGAAGTTTCAAAACTAGCAGGCTCCAATCCCACTGCTCTCTACCATTTGACCAGTGATATTGATGTTTCGATTATACAGTATACACCAGTATAAAGACAGCCGCCGTACGTGTCGTATTCGTAGCATTCCCGCATGAAGTGAGTAACCAGCTTATTAATAATTTTTACTTATGGACCGTCTGACAGCAACTGAATAAAACACAATTTTAGTGCCATACGCGTTTCGCCTTTATTTTCTGCAAGGCATCATCAGTGGCCTGGAATATGTACATATGTTAGCTATTTTATTTACATTTTTATCATTGTGCCTATAGGTTATAAACAGTTCTGGTGGTTGGTATTTCCTATTAAGTAATAATGTTTTGAACTGTACTTACAGGTTGCGTGGACAATTTCCTACATATTACGCTCCTGTTGCATTTTTGGTGTTGTTCTTCTTCTTATGAACGCCAATTTGGTTTTTTTTTCCCATTCCACAACACTATGCACTGAACGCTTGTTTTAAAGCAATGTTTTGGTTTCTGTTGCCGACTGTCAAATGTTTTTGCCAAAGATCGAATGTTATTGCCAAACTTATGAGTGTAACTATTGAAGTATCTGTGGTCTGTTCGTGTATGGATTTGTGTGTGCGTTTGTGTATGTGTGTGTGTGTGTGTGTGTGTGTGTGTGTGTGTGTGTGTGTGTGTGTGTGTCCAGATGATGTGGGGAAGAGTTTTCTTTTTTTATTATTTTTTGTTTTATGTTATCATTTCCTTTACTAAGTGTAGTAGGGAGCCTGTGCTGATATGTGTTTGTTCATTTATCACATGTTTGTTTTCTGCTATGGCTTTCTGGATGTGGAAGTTTTCTTGCATTTGTATAAGATGTTTGTCATGGTTGCTTATTCTCATTATTTTCATTTCTTGTTCCATGTTTGTAGGAGGATGGTTGTAGTGTTTTAAATGCTCTGCAAATGTGGAATGGTTTGTTTCATACTTCCAACATCTGATATGTTCTTTGTATCTTGTTTGAAAATTCCTGCATGTCATGCCTATGTATACTGCATCACAACTTTGACATTCGAGTTTATATATTCCTGATTGTTGGAATTTGTCTCTCTTGGTAGCTGGCTGGCTTAGGTGAGATTGAAGAGTTTGCCCAGGCTTATATGCTATTTTGAAGCCCTGTCTCTTTAGGATGTTTGCAACTCTGTGTGTTAGTTTATGTGTGTAGGTCATGGTGTACCATCTGGTTCTTTTCTGTGTGGTGTTGTCATTGTGTGTGTTTGTTGAGTGTGTTTGTAAGTTTTCAGCTTGTGAGTTCTTTTGTATTGTGGAACTGTTGTGTTTGTTTTTTATTTGTGTTTTTATTTTTTGGTTGAGCTTGTGTACCACATGTGTGTCATACCCATTGTTCCCAGCTATTTGTATGATTGTACTCATTTCTTGTTCATAGTTTCTCTTGCTGAGTGGGATTCTGTTTAATCTATGTAACTGTGTCTTAGTGCTGCAAGTTTCTGGCTGTGGGGGTGGTTAGATGTGGAATGTATTATTGTGTCTGTGGGTGTTGGTTTTCTAAAGATGTTAAATGTATGTTTACCATTTCCTTTTTTAATTGTAATGTCAAGAAAATTTATTTGATTTTCTTTTTCTTTTTCAAGTGTGAATTTTATGTTCTGATGAGCTTTGTTTATTTCTGAATGGAGTTCATCTATTTTTTCACTTGGCTCATCTACCAGACAAATAATGTCATCCACATATCTGTACCAATATATGATTTTGAAACTTTCATTTGTGGTTATCTTATCAAATATCTGATTGTTTTTATTCAGTTGCTGTCAGACGGTCCATAAGTAAAAATTATTAATATACCGTAATATCACACGCAACTGAGGAAGACAGGACTATAAAAGTTGAAGAGTAACCCTATTTACGAAATGAACAAGCGTAAAATCCCTATGTCAGCTCTATTAAAACGCACGTTTCCTCCCTTGTCGTTATACTGGTCATGCTGTTCTGTCTGTAGTAAACATAAACAAAATGTCCAACACCCGTGAACATATTATAAAACAGGAAAGGAAAGTATAGTACAAAGTCCAGTCAAGAAGGAAATAGGCTAATGAGAGCTTCATTACAAACAGTGCGATAGAAATTTACAGTATTTCTCCACATAATATAAAAATTATTTCATTATTCTCACTTAGTAGAAGCCTGAGGTTTTTCTCACTTGATCACTGTTTCTATTCAATAGCAGAATCTTTACAACATATGAAATACTAAACTTAAAACAAGAAACTGTAAAGTATCTTACCGCAAGTAGTGCAAGCTGTCTTATAGATCAAGACATTCGAACAAACGGACTCCTCAGAAAGAGCGCATCTATATTTCTGTAAGACTGAATATTACAGAATATGCTTTTGTTAAGTTAATAACAAATTATCAGACACTATTAAAAAACGTTTGTAGTTCTTGTGGTCTTCAGTCCAGAGACTAGTTTGATGCGGTTCTCCCTGCTACTCTATCCTGTACAAGCCTCCTCATCTCCGAATAACTACTGCAACCTATATCCTTCTGAATCTGATTAGGGTATTCATCTCTTGGTCTCCCTCTACGATTTTTACCCTCCATGCTTCCCTTCAATACTAAACTGATGATCCCTAGATGCCCCAGAACGTGTCCTACCAAGCGATCCCTTCTTCTAGTCAAGTTGTGCCACAAATACATAAATTCTATACAGAACCACCTCATTTGTTATGTGATCTACCCATATAATATCCAGCATTATTCTGTAGCACCATATTTCGAAAGCTTCTATTCTCTTCTTGTTTACACTGTTTGTCGCCCATGTTTCACTTCCATACACGGCTACACTCAATACAAATATCATTATCCTCGTTTTGCTTTTGTTGATGTTCATCTTATATCCTCCTTTCAAGACACTTTCCATTCCATTCAACTGCTCTTCCAGGTCCTCTGCTGTCTCTGACAGAATTACAATGCCGTCGGCAAACCTCGAAGTATTTATTTCTTCTCCATGGATTTTAATTCCTACTCCAAATTCTTCTTTCGTTTCTTTTACTGCTTGCCCAATATACAGATTGAATAACTTCAGCCGGCCGGTGTGGCCGAACGGTTCTAGGCGCTGCAGTCTGGAACCGCGGGACAGTTACGGTCGCAGGTTCGAATCCTGTCTCGGGCATGGATGTGTGTGATGTCTTTAGGTTAGTTAGGTTTAAGTAGTTTATGTTCTAGAAGTCGGCCGGTGTGGCCGTGCGGTTCTAGGCGCTTCAGTCTGGAACCGCGTGACCGCTACGGTCGCAGGTTCGAATCCTGCCTTGGGCATGAATGTGTGTGATGTCCTTAGGTTAGTTAGGTTTAAGTAGTTCTAAGTTCTAGGGGACTGATGACCACAGATGTTAAGTCCCATAGTGCTCAGAGCCATTTGAACCATTTTTTAAGTTCTAAAGGACTGATGACCTCAGATGTTGAGTCCCTTAGTGCTCAGAGCCATTTTTGAATAACTTCAGGATAGGTTACAACGCTGTCTCATTCCCTTGACTAAAAAGATTGTTTGATCCAGTGAGACACGAATCAGGAATACATCAACTATTAACTTATAGTTCTATGGCACCATATCGGTTGAATCTTAGAGGACTGGAAAACCGTGGCCTGGCCAGATGATTCCCGATTTCGGCTGGTAAGAGCTGATGGTAGGGATCGAGTGTGGCGTAGATCCCACGAAGCCATGGACCCACGTTGTCAACAAGGCGCTGTGCAAGTTGGTGGTGGCTCCATAATGGATGGGCTGTATTTCCATGGAATACACTTGGTCCTCTGGTCCACCTGAACCGATCAGTGACTACAAATGGTTATGTTCGGCTACTTGGGGACCATTTGCGGCCCATTCATGGGCTTCATGTTCCCAAAAACGATGCTCTATGTACTGGGCCATAATTGTTCGCGATTGGTTTGAAGAACATTCTGGACCGTTCGAGCGAATGATTTGGCCACGCAGACTGCCCGACATGAATCCCATCGAATATTTAAAGGACACAATCGAGAGGTCAATTCGTGCCCAATATCCTGCAGCGGCAACATTTTTGCAATTAGGGGCGTCTATAGAGGCTGAATGGTCCAGTATTTCTGCAAGGAACTTCTGAAGATTTGTGGAGTCCTTGCCACGTCGAGTTCCTGCACTTCGCAGGGCAAAAGAGGGGCCGACAGGATATTATGAGGTACACCATGACTTTTGTTACCTCAATATGTATAAGATAACATTTGTGGAAACTGAGATCTGAGCTCAAAATGAAAAGCACGCATTAGTTTACAATTGTGACATAAAAGATCACATCTAACAGTAAGACACACCCATTACCGCGGTGACCCAGTGTTGAATCTCCAGCGCGTTGCGTAATCTCTGCTGTGGAAAGACGGCGTGGTAGGGCGCTGGGCAAACGGCCGGTCCTGTGGGCGGTTAATGCAGCGGAAAGTGAGTGCGGAGCGCCGCAAGAACTTGAGCGGCCGCGCAGACAGACATTACGCTAAATGGCGCGCTGGCCTCTACACGGCCCCACTGTCTCTGCGTCCCTGCGCTGCTCCCGTGAGGAGAGCCTCACTTCTGCTTTGTCCCGCGCCACTGGCCAGGAAAAGAAACATCGCAGAAGCACAGATGGCATGCGCAGCCAGAGAAATATTTCTATTAAAAAAAATAGCAAAAGAAAGGGGACGCAGCGACAAAGAATGCTTCCTCCAAAACACTAAACGTGCTCGTAAGACTTGCGTTAATAAAGCCGTGGTCACAAGGACATTAGAGCGTTGAGCGTGCCGTGTTTGTGACGTCACAGAGTGGAACACTAGTTTGGGGAGTCTTTCCGAACGTAGAGAGCGTTATGTAGCATGTCAGATATTCTGAACGTGCGTTTGAACCTAGACCAACGAGACGGAAGAACGCCACCTGCGTCTCATGCGCGCCATCTCTCTTCGGTGCATAGTCACGAGGCGCCTTATTGGCTTTCCTTTGAAGCCCATCGGTGTACATGGCGTTTCTGAGCACCAGCAAATTGAGGATATCTCGAAAACCCGTAGTTAATTTATAATTTGTTGAAATAAAATGTTGGGAAACGTCATATTCGTGGTTAAAGAATTATTGTTGTAAGACGTGTATATTTCTATTGTCTATTGTCAAACCACAATTTATGAAGATGTTTATATATTATTAATAGGATTAAGTAGGAATAATTAATACGAGTATTTGTCATGTTAGAAATAATTGTGGTAGCAGGGAATGTCTGCACCAAAGTATTGTTGGCAAGAGAGACCGCATATTGATATAATTTTAAAAAGGGCAGGAGAGACCAGGTATGGATACATTTTAAGAAAAGAGGGGAATGACCGCGCACTGATACATTATGTAATGGTAGCAGGGATTGTCTGCACCAGAAAGCATTGTTGGCAGGAGAGACCGCACTTTAGCGTTCGTAGGAAGTCAGTAGTAGGCGAGAAGTGAAGCGAGTTGATAGCAGGTCTGAAGCGAGAGGTTGAGAGGAGCGGTGTGCCTGCCAGCCACCAGCTGAGGTTTACAAGAGATTATAAACGGATGTACAGAGACATCAACTGACTATTATCATAAGAGCAACTAATATTATTGAATTATTTTTTTGAGAAACTCAAGACTATTGAAGGTATGTTTGCGCAATGCTAGTTGTCAGATTATTGTAAAAAGTGAGTCCCATTTGAACGTTTGTAAAATCATTTCATTCAGAATATAATTAATTTTTGCCAGCAATATTGCATTACTGATTATAATCCATCCCAAAAACCAACAACGCAAAAAATTTGCAAAATTTTATTGTTATCAAGAAAAAGTTTAACTTTGAATTATGTAACTTCAGTAAAATTAATTAAAGAATAACGTCAGCTTTGGTAATAAATACAGCCACTTATTATGAAAGCCCACGAGCAGCTAAAAGAGTATAGTAAATCAGAGATGTACATTCATGTCGCAGTTCGATGTAGAAGTCAGATCGCGATCCAGTAACAGTAAAAAAGTTAAGGAACAGTTTTGGGTTATTGCAGGTAACGACTGAGGGCCCGACGACGACACATTCTATGTTTCGTCGAAATAATCAGAAAATAACTTTTAATAAGCAGCATTTAAATTTGTATGCGAAGATTAAGAAATAGAATTAATTTCAAAGGGAAGATTTCATTTGTTATTATTAAGCAAGAGAGAGAAATCCTAAGGAAAGGTTTCATAGGTTATTGCAGAAGCGAAAGTTGCGAAAAAAAGATATAGAGGAGACGGGAAGGTTTCATTGTAACTTGCGTATTATGAGGGCTGCTTTTCCACCAACGGCACAATGAGGATCCATCAAAAACAAATTATTCTTGGTAAATATGTTATATTTAAATGTCAGTAACATATGCATGGTCAACGCTGTCAGGACATAGTAATACGCAAACAAGGAAATCAGTCACTCACGGCCAGCGTATAGCGATATTCCCTTCTACATCATGCCGATGGAAGGGCGCGAATGCGTCGTCTTCGTGTGGCACAGCCCAATGACACTTGTACTGTGGGACGGAGACAAGCTGGCGGCGGCTCCATTGTGCTCTGGGGAACATTCTCGTGAGCATCCATGGTCCGGTGTAGCTCGTGTAAGGTGCCATAACGACCAAGGAGTATCGTACACTGGCTGCAGACCACGTACACCCGCATTAATGGCAGTTATGTTTTCCGATGGCAGTGGCATTTTTCAACAAGATAATCCATCATGTCACAAGGCCAGGACTGTGTTGGAATTGTTCGAGGAACGCAGTGGCGAGTTCCAATTTTGCTGGCCCTGCACCTCGCCTGACCTGAAACCGATCGTACACATCTTAGATGTGACAGAACGTAGCGTCAGAGCTCATCGCCTCCATCCCCGGAATTTACCTACCAAGGCCTAGCATTGCTTCCATACCACGACGCGTCGCTGTTGTCCGTGCCAAGGGTGGACATACGGGTCATTGGGTAGCCGGTCGTAATGTTCTGACTGATCAGCGTATAACCGTGCAGTACTTACTAAATTTACGCTTAGAACCAAAGAATCGAGATACAGTCAATTTCGTCCCATTCTTTTCCGAGAATTTCTGGAGTTGCTGAATTCTGTGGCGCGGCTATGCTGTGTCGCAGTCCATCCAGAGCTGTAGGAACGGGAGGCATAGAGACAGAGTATTTCACAAATCCTTCCTAGCCACCACTCACCCAAAAGAAAAAAAATCGTGAGATCTGGCGACCTTGGACGCCAATGGTGCAATGCGAGACCGGTACAGCCGTTACGGCTGAAGCTTAATTGAGCCAGATCGCTGTTAAGAGACTCTTGACGATTCAGGTCGCAGTGCGATGCGTCTCCTTCCTGTAGAAAGAAGACAGTGTTGGCACGCTCTGGAAATTGCGGGAAAACGAGCGAGCGAACGGAGACCCCTACCGGCCTTCCAATGAACTGGGAACGAAGAACTGGCGCCAAGAGAAACTTCTAGTTTCTTTGTAAAACATTATGTCTTTTTTGTTGATTAACTGTTAAGCGCCAGCCGCCGTGGCCGAGCGGTTCTAGGCGCTTCAGTCTGGAGCCGTGCGACCGCTACGGCCGCACGTTCGAATACTGCCTCGGGCATGGATGTGTGTGATGTCGTTAGGTTAGTTAGGTTGAAGTAGTTCTCAGTTATAGGAGACTGATGACCGAAGATGTTAAGTCCCATGGTGCTCAGAGTCATTTGAACCATTTGAACTGTTTAGCGATAATCAGAGCAGATTTAGTAAAGAACGCGAAGAAGGCGTATTGTGTCTGCCATATTGCCACCGTTCAATGGTTTTCAGCTGCTGGCAACGAGAAGAAAGAAATATTCACCAAAAATTATGGTCAACTTACGACTAGATTGAACTTAGGACTGCTATTGGACTCATCCATCCATAGAAAATTTGCACACGATCACAGGACGTGCGTCTGTCTGTGTGTATCGAAGAGGAAAACAAACCACGAGTCTGATGACATTTTTACAGTTCATTTACAGATTTTGCATTTTAAGTAAATGAATTTCACGATAGTTTATTATGATAGTGCTGTGGCATGGGAATGTTTGTCCATAGTCTTGCGAATAGAACTTAAAGCACTTGCAGTTTTTTGTCAATATATCCACAGTTTAAAATTGAAACTAATACAGACATCTCTGGCAATTAGCGCTTAAAAGTATCATATATCGCAGGACATGCGACACTTCTCCAAACACAGATACATTATGTTTTTGTGTTTCTGTACTAATTTACAGTTTGATTATTTAAAATCAGCTAACAGAACAGCTTCAAATAAATTTTAAACTATCCACGAAGAACTTGTAAGCTTCGTTATACAACTGCAAGTAATTCATCTCTGTGAGTAATAGGTGTACACAAATAAGGTGTCCGAAAATTCCCGTCACAAACGTGTAGGACGTGGAGAGGAGGCTGACTAGATAATATCGCGTACTGGAATCCAAGACCGGAAACGTATCGTTTCCGTGCTACAATCATTTGAAAACATGTTGGTAACATCTTCATCTACATGGATACTCTGCAAATCGCATTTAAGTGCCTGGCAGAGGGTTCATCGAACCACCTTCAAAATTCTCTATTATTCCAATCTCGTGTAGCGCACGGAAAGAATGAACACCTAAATCTTTCTGTACGAGCTCTGATTTCCCTTATTTTGTCGTGGTGATCGTTGCGCCCTAAGTAGGCCGGTGTCAACAAAATATTCTCGCATTGGAGGAGAAAGTTGGTGATTGGAATTTCGTGAGAAGATTCCGTCGCAACGAAAAGCACCTTCCTTTTAATGATTTCCAGCCCAAATCCTGCGTCATTTCTGTGACTCTCTCTCCCATATTTCGCGATGATAGAAAACGCGCTGCCTTTCTTTGAACTTTTTCGATGTACTCCGTCAGTCCTAGCTGGTAAGGGTACCACACCGCGCAGCAGTATTCTAAAAGAGGATGGACAAGCATAATGTAGGCAGTCTCCTTAGTAGGTCTGTTACATTTTCTAAGTGTCCTGCCAATAAAACGCAGCGTTTGGTTAGCCTAACCCAAAACATTTTCAGTATGTTCTTTCCAATTTAAGTTGTTCGTAATTGTAATACCTAGGTATTTAGCTCAATTTACGGCTTTTAGGTTAGACTGATTTATCGTGTAATCGAAGTTTAACGAGTTCCTTTTAGCACACATGTGGATGACCTCACACTTTTCGTTATTTAGGGTCAAACTGCCACTTTTCGCACCATTCAGATATGTTTTATAAATCGTTTTGCAGTTTGTTTTGATCTTCTGATGACTTTATTAGTCGATAAACGACAGCATCATCTGCAAGAAACCGAAGACGGCTGCTCAGATTGTCTCCCAAATCGTTTATATAGATAAGGAAGAGCAAAGGGCCTATAACACTACCTTGGGGAACGCCTGAAATCACTTCTCTTTTACATGACCACTGTTACAAGCAATTTTTTGCAGAACATACCAGACCGTGTTGCGAGCAACCTCGATCGCACACGCCCTTGCTCGAGTACTCGTCGACGGATTCTCTTCAGCGTGGTGCAGTGCGGCCCCTTCCACTTAGGATGTGAGATGTCACCTTGGAGTACCACCGTCACACTTGCTGACGGTGAAGGTACCCTTTCTCGAAGCCGTTGCGTAAATGTTACGAAAAGGGTATTCACTGGAGTCGGACGTTGTGGGTAACGAGCGTTGTGCACTGACAAACGCGACGAGCAGCTCTTCCATTGCCGTGAGCTTCGCCTGTGGGGGTCATGTCGGTGTATTCTGCAAACGTGTACTCAACCATGTTTCTCTATCAATCACAGATACGTGAATGAGGCTCGGACCAGATCAGAGAGGTAGGACAGATTTCAATTGACATCAGTCGATCCGACGTAACCACCCACCACCCATGATTACCCTGTTGCATACCCACCCAGAAAATAAGTTTTCAAACTGCTGCACTCACACCCTCTGCAAGTGCTAGATGTATGTAACGGCAATTTTCGAACACCTTGTGTGTTCGTGATTGTTTGAAAGGCAAAATTTACTCAAACTTACTATCTTCACGTACCAGCAAAAGATACAGTCTTGTGACAGAGTGAATCTTTTTGAAACGCTCTATATTTTTTAGCGAAAACATTAAATAGTGACTGCGTCACGTTAATAGGTGTTATTTTGATTTCTTTGGGATGGATTGGGTGTACAATTGTAGTGTATATTATTTCTGGGTGATAATCTGTTACTTTTGTTTTTGTGGGATGCGTACATTGTTATTTAATGCTAGTTTGACCAAGCGCAAATATATGAAACGAAGTCAACAACCAGCATCGCGCCAACTACTCGCAGGTAAAAATTAATCAGACAGGTTTGAAACATCAGACGCATATGTCATTATGTTGTTCCACTGTTGACGCGTCGAAAAGATGTGGTCGTGGTACACTAAGAGACGCAATGGTACACGTCAACATCTGAAGTCTGGATAGGAACACGTGAGGCAATACCGACCTTACGACTTATCTTAGAAGGAAGATTAAGGAAAGGCAAACCTACGTTTCTAGCACTTGTAGACTTAGAGAAAGCTTTTGGCAATACTGACTGGAATAATCTCTTTCAAATTCTAAAGGTGGCAGGGATAAAATACAGGGAGCGAAAGGCTATTTACAATTTTTACAGAAACCAGATGCCAGTTATAAGAGTCAAGGGGCATGAAAGGGAAGCAGTAGTAGGGAAGGAAGTGGGACAGGGTTGTAGCCTCCCCCAGTGTTATTCAATCTGTATATTGAGCAAGCAGTAAAGGAAACAAAAGAAAAATTCGGGGTAGGTATTAAAATCCATGAAGAAGAAATAAAAACTTTGAGGTTCGCCGATGACATTGTAATTCTGTCAGAGACCGCAAAGGACCTGGAAGAGCAGTTGAATGGAATGGACAGTGTCTTGAAAGGAGGATATAAGATGAACATCAACAAGAGCAAAACGAGGACAATGGAATGTAGTCGAATTAAGTCGGGTGATGCTGAGGAATTAGATTAGGAAATGAGACACTTAAAGTAGTACATGAGTTTTGCTATTTGGGGAGCAAAATAACTGATGGTGGTCGTCGAAGTAGAGAGGATATAAAATGCAGACTGGCAATGGCAAGGAAAGCCTTTCTGAAGAAGAGAAATTTGTTAACATCGAGTATAGATTTAAGTGTCAGGAAGTCGTTTCTGAAAGTATTTGTATGGAGTGTAGCCATGTATGGAAGTGAAACATGGACGATAAATAGTTTGGACAAGAAGAGAATAGAAGCTTTCGAAATGTGGTGCTACAGAAGAATGCTGAAGATTAGATGGGTAGATCACATAACTAATGGGGAGGTACTGAATAGAATTGGGGAGAAGTGGACTAGAAGAAGGGACCGGTTGGTAGGACATGTTCTGAGGCATCAGGCGATGACAAATTTAGCATTGGAGGGCAGCGTGGAGGATGAAAATCGTAGAGGGAGACCAAGAGATGAATACACTAAGCAGATTCAGAAGGATGTAGTTTGCAGTAAGTACTGGGAGATGAAGAAGCAGCATGGAGAGCTGCATCAAATCAGTGTCAGGACTGATACCAAAACAACAACATGGGACGTTGCACTTAGAGTGTTGTGATGTAGCAGGCCCGGCGGCCGTTGCGTCGCGAGGCAGACAAGCGTATGTGGCGCGCCTCCGCGGGCGGGCCGGGTTGTGCCGCAGTTCCGGCCGCGCCGTGTATCTGGGTCGGGCGCGGCCACGTGCGGCGGCGTACCGTGACGCAATCGCAGGTAGCTCTGGATGTTGCTGGCACCGGGGGAACGACCTCGGCGTCTTGCGGCGCCCCTGTAGGTGGAGCGGAAGCTCACCCGAGAGGCCGGACCGCCGTCCCTCGAGTCGCAGGCGCCACACATTTCTCCGGCCGCTTCCTCCCCCCCCCCAAAAAAAAGCAGCGTCTGGTTCGTGCCTTTTATAGCACAAGCAGGTAGCTCCTCCCTTCCACCCATTAATCACTCTTCCATAGCACATGGCGTTTGGAGAGATATGTTTGTTAGAGGGAAAGAGGTCAACAGCAGGAGGGTTAGATTTCAGAAACAAGCAGCGCTGAGGTTTTAGACCGTAAGCTTCTATCTTCAGCTGTTATTCACGAGCGATGTGTACCTTATTGTCACTGACAAGGGAACCTCCCCATCGCATCCCTATCACATTTAGTTATAAGTTGGCACAGTGGATAGGCCTTGAAAAACTGAACACAGATCAATCGAGAAACAGGAAGAAGTTGTGTGGAACTATGAAAAAAATAGGCAAAATATACAAACTGAGTAATCCATGTGCAAGACAGACAACATCAAGGATGCTGTGAACTCAGGAGCGCCGTGGTCCCGTGGTTAGCATGAGCAGCTGCGGAACGAGAGATCATTGGTTCCAGTCGTCCTTCGAATTAAAAGTTTAATTTTTTATTTTCAGAAATTATGAAAGTTCAGGCACTCACACATAATCAACTTCGCTCTCCAAAATTCCAGGACATGTTCAGATTTGTTTGGACATATGCCGGATTTGGCGGTCTACACAAGGAAAAATTTGAAAACGTTAAAAACGTATGTTTTGACAGAGCACAGGGAAAACTGTGCGACTGTGAAACTGTTGCATTCATTTGTTGCAGTTTATGCGACAAACTCTTGTGTTTTCATCACTTTTTTGGGAGTGATTATCACAGCCACAAGAAAACCTAAATTGGGCAAGGTAGAAGAACCTTTTTACCCATTCGCCAAGTGTACAAGTGAGGTGGGTCGATAACATATTCCTGTCATGTGACGCACATGCCGTCACCAGCGTCGTATAGAATATATCAGACGTGTTTTCCTGTGGAGGAATCGGTTGACCTATGACCTTGCGATGAAATGTTTTCGGTTTCCATTGGAGAGGCACGCCCTTTCGTCTACTAATCGCACGGTTTTGCGGTGCGGTCGCAAAACACAGACACTAAACTTATTACAGTGAACAGAGACGTCAATGAACGAACGGACAGATCATAACTTTGCGAAAATAGAGAAAGTAAACTTTTCACTCAAGGGAAGACTTGAACCAAGGACATCTCGTTCCGTAGCTGCTCACGCTAACCACGGGACCAAGGCGCTCCTGAGTTCACACTATCCTTGATGTTGCCTATTTGCGCATGGACTACTCAGTTTGTATATTTTGTATATTTTTTCTTAGTTCCGCACAACTTCTTCCTGTTTTCTCGATTGATCTGTGTTCAGTTTTTCAAGGCCTATCCACTGTGCCAACTTATAACTAAATCTGAGGGGGGTGCGATGGGAAGGTTCCCTTGTGAGTACATACCAGTGTGGGCTAATAAGTCACTGTACGCCATCGCGCAGAAAACCGTAATTTTGGCCAATGAAACAGGGGATGGTATAAATGAAGTTCACGTATGTTCGGAAACACATGGTCACTTAGCTAGCTAGCAAGTTAGCTGTTTTCACGTTTCGTAAATGATAAATTGAAATGCCGTGTGGCTAGGACCCCCTGTCGGGTAGACTGTTCGCCTGGTGCAAGTCTTTCGAGTTGACGCCACTTCGGCGACTTGCGTGTCGATGGGGAAGAAATGATGACGATAAGGACAACACAACACGTAGTCCCTGAGCGGAATCGAACCCGGACCGTTAGGTATGACATTCTGTCGCGCTGAACACTCAGTCGTAAATGATATTCGTGTTTAACGTTATAACATGGAATTTGTTAAATGAACGAAAAACTACAGTCAGATAAAAGTAAATATTTAGATTGTTTCATGACGTCCATTTAGAGGTTTGTAATTGATTACTTCTTGTCAAGAAGTCCTATATAGTTTAGGAGCTGATAAAGCAAAAAACAGCTTTATAGCTGAAAACAGTTCTGCTGTCTTAAGCCTTCCTATAGTTTCCGGTAATTTTGAGGGACACGCAGCTGTAATTCTATGTTACCCAACTAAATTTTATTTCCTTACCCTACAAAGCCCACTCTTACATCATGGTCGGCATCCTACTCTTTTTACAGTACCTCCATAACGATATGTGTCATAAAAGGAATTACATTAAATACGGCAAACAAAACATAGAAATAACTGTAATATACAAACAGTGAAAAATAGTAGAAGTTGAATTAGAAAAAAAACACACTTTGGGCCTACATTAGTTCTTAATCAGTACAACAACGATGCCAGATTACAATTAGATTCAAACTGATAGCAATGGATGTATGAGAAGAGAGAAAGTGGTGGCATGAAGAGAAGGCGAAACGAAGTGATGTGAATAATTACGAAACGGGAAGAAAGAGAACCGTAACTAGCAGAAGATGGAAGCATTCACTTTAATGTTTCCAAGAGGCAAACAGATCGTATTTGACAATTTTTTATGGAAAACTTACATGGCTCACAAAAGGGACTGTTGTAGCCTTTGCTTAAATGCAGCAGGGCATTGAATCTTGCGAATGCTGCAGTGTATTAATTTTATCGTTATTTTACACCATCGGGGCATCCTGTCCCGTCTTCAGATAAACCTGTACACATATTCCATCATAAACAGATCCGATACGCAGTCAAATATTAATTATATGTGTCTGCTGTATCTGACACATTTTATTTCAATGGGGAGACTGTGAAATTTATAGCTTTGTATTTCACTCCTTTCTGTGACGGGTTGTTCGATTGACGCGTTCCACGTCATAACGTTTATCGTGAGTTTCATTTGTGGTTTCTGGAACTAACTAGATGACATTATGTTGGTGCTAAGTAATTTGGGCGAATGAGAAAAATTACTATGTAAATAGCTAGTAATGGTGCGAGGGCGACGGCGCATAGCTCACAAGGGAACATCCCCATCACACCCCCCTCAGATTTAGTTATAAGTTGGCACAGTGGATAGGCCTTGAAAAACTGAACACAGATCAATCGAGAAAACAGGAAGAAGTTGTGTGGAACTATGAAAAAATAAGCAAAATATACAAACTGGGTCGTCCATGCGTAAGATAGGCAATATTAAGGGCACTGTTAGGCGAGGAGCGCCGTGGTCCCGTGGACAGCTGCGGAACGAGAGGTCCTTGGTTCAAATCTGACCTCGACTGAAAATTTTGCTTTCTTTATTTTCGCAAAGTTATGATCTGTCCGTTCGTTCATTGACGTCTCTGTTCACTGTAATAAGTTTAGTGTCTGTGTTTTGCGACCGCACCGCAAAACCGTGTGATTAGTTGACGAAAGGACGTGCCTCTCCAATGGGAACCGAAACCATTTGATCGCAAGGTCATAGGTCAACCGATTCCTCCACAAGAAAACACGTCTGATATATTCTATACGACACTGGTGACGGCATGTGCGTCACATGACAGGAATATGTTGTCGACCCACCTAACTAGTACACTTGGCGAATGGGTGAAAAGATTCTTCTACCTTGCCCAATTTAGGTTTTCTTGTGGATGTAATAATCACTCCAAAAAAAGTGATGAAAACATAAGAGTTTTTCACATAAACTGAAAATAAAAAGTTAAAATTTTCGGTCGAGGGAAGATTTGAACTGAAGACCTCTCGTTCTGCACCTGTTCGCACTAACCACGGGACCACGGCGCTCCTAATCTCAAACTGCCCTTAATAGTGCCTATATTACACATGGACGACCCAGTTTGTATATTTTGCTTATTTTTTCATAGTTCCACACAACTTCTTCCTGTTTTCTCGATCGATCTGTGTTCAGTTGTTCAAGGCCTATCCACTGTGCCAACTTATAACTAAATATGAGGGGGGTGCGATGGGGATGTTCCCTTGTCAGTAACTTTCCACCAGTTCAGTAGCAACACGTCTTCGCGCGCGACGTCTTTGTCGAAGACAGCTAGTCTGTCATTGCCTACTTCGGCAGATATTTTAGCACAGTATCAGTCACACAACCGCCAGTCGCAATACGAGCCAAAGGCTTATGAAAAATAACATTCGTGAAATGGACTGGGCTGCCCATAATCCCGACGTGAACAGAATGGAACACCTTTGAGGTGAGTTAGAATGTCGACTTTGCTCCAGACTCCAGCATCTCACATCACTACCTCCTCTGGTTTCGGCTCCTGAGGAAAAAAGGTTGCTAGGTCTGACTTCCTGCCGTCATGAAGTCTGAGGGTGAACATCAACAGATGTCCGGATATCTTTGATCACATAGTGTACTCATGAAGCTAATATAGTTATGTAACGCAGGTGTACAGTGATAAAAATCTGACGCTGAAATTACTGTTCCCTGAAAACTTCAGGTAAAAGCCACAACTTATGGTGCGCGTACTATTAAGAGCCCGTGCTCCTTTCGGAAAAGAGCCGGACTAAATTAATACGCCGGTGTAATAACTCACTGCAGCTTTACTACAACTTTTGTCGTCTAGCTAGTTGGCAAGGGGACAAGGCGAACAGCTGGCTGCAGGGCCAGACTGAAACAAAACAGCAGCGGTGCCGACCCGCGGCCAGTGACCGACGGCCGCTCTTCTGTTATTAAATGCAAACAGGGGCTGCCGCCGAGTCTCTCGCACGAGCAACACGAGTGTGCAGGGCGCAGCGCTGTTCGCCCGTGTACTTCCCACGGCCGCTGTCGGCCGACTAATAAAAAATAGAGAAAGGAAAAGGAAAAACAGGCCGTACGAGTGAGCCCAGTATATTGTCCCTCTACTGGCCCTGACTGAATGTTCTAACTGCGAATATCAAAGACAATTACTAGTGCAGCTTTGCGACTACTTCGCGGATGCGCACTGCGGGCGCTTCAGCTGCCTGGGTGTCGGTTCTTAAGCGCTCCGAGCAAATTGGAGCGAAAGAAAAATCAGGGAAGGTCCACAATTGGTTTGCGCAACGGCGCACCAAACCATACATTTAATACGCCCAGTGCTGGCAGTTGTACACGTCTGCAATACGCTTGCCGTCCGACAAGTGGAGGAAAGCTAGAGAATGGGAAGAGCTGTGCAGTACCAGCGAGGCTGCCAGTTGTCTGTTCTAAAGCACTGCTTTTTGTTTCACCGTGTGGATCATAAAGTTTCTTTTTATTCGTCACAGCGGGTCTCGGTTCTCTTCAAAAACCATCGTATCTACAGCAGCAAAAATGCAATAAATATACAGGGAATTTCACGTAACTGAAACGTGTCAAAGTTGAATATGATGGATTGGTGCGCAAGTTTTTTTTTTAAAAAAACAAAAAGAAAAGAAAGCTATCTACATGGATACTCTGCAAATCACATTTAACTGCCTGGCAGAGGGTTCATCGAACAACCTTCACAATTCTCTATTATTCCAATCTCGTATAGCGCGCGGAAAGAATGAACACCTATATCTTTCCGTACGGGCTCTGATTTTCCTTATTTTATCGTGGTGGTCGTTCCGCCCTATGTAGGTGGGTACCAAAAAAATATTTTCGCATTCGTAGGAGAAAGTTGGTGATTGGAATTTCGTGAGAAGATTCCGTCGCAACGAAAAACACCTTTCTTCTAATGATTTCCAGCCCAAATCCTGTATCATTTCTGTGACACTCTCTCCCATATTTCGCGCTAATACAAAACGTGCTGCCTTTCTTTGAACTTTTTCAATGTACTCCGTCAGTCCTATATGGTAAGGATTCCACACCGCGCAGCAGTATTCTAAAAGAGGACGGACAAGCGTAGTGTAGGCAGTCTCCTTAGAAGGTCTGTTACATTTTCTAAGTGTCCTGCCAATAAAACGCAGCCTTTGGTTAGCATTCCCCACAACATTTTCTATGTGTTCTTTCCAATTTAAGTTGCTCGTAATTGTAATACCTAGGTATTTAGTTGAATTTAGGACTTTTAGATTAGACTGATTTATCGTGTAACCGAAGTTTAACGAATTCCTTTTAGTACCCATGTGGATGACCTCACACTTTTCGTTATTTAATGTCAACTGCCACTTTTCGCACCATTCAGATATTTTTTTCTAAATCGTTTTGCAGTTTGTTTTGATGACTTTATTAGGCGATAAACGACAGCGTCATCTGCAAACAACTGAAGACGGCTGCTCAGATTGTCTCCCAAATCGTTCATATAAATAAAGAACAGTAAAGGGCCTATAACACTACCTCGGGGAACGCCTGAAATCACTTCTGTTTTACTCTATGACTTAAGTCAATTACTACGAACTGTGACCTCTCTGACAGGAAATCGCAAATCAAGTTACATAACTGAAACGATATTCCATAAGCACGCAATTTTACTACGAGCCGCTTGTGTGGTACAGTGTCAAAAGGCTCCCTGAAATCCAGGAATACGCAATCGATCTGAAATCCCTTGTCAATAACACTCAGCGCTTAATGTGAATAAAGAGCTACTTGTGTTTCACAGGAACGATGTTTTCTAAACCCATGTTGACTGTGTCGATAGACCGTTTCCTTCGAGGTAATTCATAACGTTCGAACACGCTTCTTCGTATTCCGGTTGCTATGGGGTTGTTTATCGACTGTAATTTTTCATTTGTAGTTCACTGATGCTACTTCTGTTTACATATTGCCACTTTGAGATAGTGAGTGGTTCTGTGGACGCTAGAAAATGGATGGATGACAGCAACGTAGACAACCTGGAATATTTGCCCCGTGTATGGGGATAACCCAAAGGACAAAGCACGGCAAGGAAATGGTTTTCTCGTTTTAAGGAGGATCGGTTTTCCATTAGTGACTCTGCTCATTCAGGAACAACTTCGGGGACAGTGAAGCCCGCTTCAACGCATTAGTCTACAATAATCCAAGGCAGTGTACTGGATAACTGCCAAATGTGATAAGCTATGATCGTCCCATCATCGCGCGACATTCACATGCAATGACGAAGGTTCAAAAATCGGGTGTGTGGGTACCGCATGCTCTAAGCCAAAATCACAAGCATCTCTGCTTGTTCATCATCAACTGGCTCGTGAACAACACCGATAATTTCAATCCTGTATCGTTACTGGTGACGAGATAATGGTGCTTTTATGCTAACGTAAGGAACCTAAACAAAGAAGCTACTCCCCATACAAAGACGTGTGCGTATCCACAAAAGATGACGTTATGCATCTGGTGGAAGAGCGACGATGTAGTGTACTACGAATTGATTTCTTGAGTTGTAGCCGTCACTGTTGACATTGTCAACATCTGAGACGTCTTGCAGACACTGTGCAAGAACAACGACTAGGAAGAAAGCGTGAAGTGACGTTACTCCATGATGACGCCCGCACGCATTCTGCTAGTTTGACAGAAATACTATACAGGAGTTGGGTTGGGAAGTCGTTCCGCACACACCTTCACCTGGTCTAGCGCCCTCAGGTTCTCGTCATTTCCATTCTCTATCAAACGTCCTTCAAGGAACCTCATTTCCGGATGAAATTGCGTTCCGAACATGCCTCGATGAGCTCTTCCCCTCGAAACTGTATGATTTCTGCAGTAGCGGAATCTGAAAATTACCTCAGTGCCGGCAGACTTTTGTACATAGTTAAGGAGAATATGTTATTGATGACTGAAGTTTGTATTACGTGTATTTATGTCGGCCGGTGTGGACGAGCAGTTCTAGGCAATTCAGTCTGGAACCGTGCGACCGCTACGGTTGCAGGTTCGAATCCTGCCTCGGACATGTGTGTGTGATGTCCTTAGATTAGTTAGGTTTCAGTAGTTCTAAGTTCTAGGGGACTGATGACCTCAGATGTTAAGTACCATAGTGCTCAGAGCCATTTGAACCAGTTTTGAACGTGTATTTATAGTGTTTTCTTTATTAAACTTATGCAAACACGCTACAATTTATGCACTAAGTACAAAAAAATATGCCTTTTACAACCCCTGCAATATTCATTGAGCAACCATATCTTCTGGCTTCTGTGTCATTTGCAGTTAAACTAAAGGACATAGGTTTGTGATCAACGTTCTGTTCCTTTTATTGAAATTCCTATATGTAAGGAGAAATGGTGCATTGCAGACATTCCCCATAAGACATGCGACGCTTTTAAAAATAGTACGCCAGTCTGATACGTCAGTCTAGACTAGGGACTAGAACCCGGGATCTGCTGTTTATCTGCTTACTGGGCAGCAGCGTTAACGGGGAGTGTCGCTTGGTTGTAAGGCGTATGCCGGAACCTGTAGCCCCCTCCCATTTATTTCCATTTGGGATCCGCCATTTGCCCACTAACCGCTTGTCTGATAATTGGCTAAGGGTGTCGGATCTCGAACAGACCGATCCACTCCTAGGAATGGAAAAAAGGTCCGGAAAACGATCTCGATACATTCATTGTACAGGTCTACCGTTACTTATCGTCCGCCCCCGGTAGCTGAGGCGTAGCCGGCACGGTAGCTCAGCGTGTTAGGTCAGAGAGCCGGTTGGCCTTTGTAATAAAAAAGTGAGTGTGACGATCAACAAACGAACTTGAACGGATGTCATTGTGACGTCCGCAACGACCAAAACACAACGATCTACAACGAACAAAATGAAAAAAAAAAAAGTGGTCAGCGCGACAGACTGTCGATCCTAAGGGCCCGGGTTCGATTCCCGGCTGGGTCGGAGATTTTCTCAGCTCAGGGACTGGGTGTTGTGTTGTCCTAATCATCATCATTTCATTCCAATCGACGCGCAAGTTGCCGAAGTGGCGTCAAATCGAAAGACTTGCACCAGACGAGCCGTCTACCCGACGGGAGGCCCTCGTCACACGCCATTATTCTTATATCATTACGTACCGTACCGTTAAGGGGAGTTTTTAAAGTGATTACATTCTCGAACTTGTTTTACACTCGAACAGCAGATTTCCGGACGTGACTTCTTCATCAAAAGTTTATCTGCTAAGTCCCGTGTACAACCCTAGAAGTTTGTAATAGGAATTGTGAAATACACTTGCACACACCAAACTTATTGGATGGTCTTTATCGCAGTGATTATTTTCATTTCACAGTCGGTATCTCCACTTAATAAGCCATTTTCCGGTCTTTTCCACTGTAGTTATACTTGCAACCTGTCATTCCGTTTTTGTTAACTAGTGTAATCACAAGCGACATATAGATGCTGATTGTGACAGATATAGCTTAGGCCCTGCTGTTAGACAATTCTGATGACAGCTTATTCAAACTAAAAACTGGTTATGAAACAAAAGGAATCACTGCAATCAAGGCTGTCTTACGAACTTGATATACACTATCCGGAAAAAAGTTTGCAGACACCTGCTAGTGGACATTAATATGGAATGCCCCAGCTCTTCGCCTCCGTGACGGTTTGAACTCTGCTGGGGACACTTTCAATGAGGCGTCTGAATGTCTGCGGAGGAATGACAGCCGTTCTTCCTCAAGAGCAGAAACCAGAGTTGGATGCCGGGTCTGGAGCAAAGTCGACGTTCTACACTAGCTCATCCAAAAGGTGTTTTGCTGAGTTTAGGTCGAGTCTCTGGGCAGACCAGGACATTTCACGAATTTATTGCATTAAAAGTATTCGCAGCTGTGAATATGGAGAACCAACAGCTGTAAAATGAAATTACGACAATGAAAATTTGTGGCGGACCGAGACTCGAACCCGAATTTCCCACTTATTGAGAGCGGTCGCCTTGTCATTTGGCTACATGTGCACAATTGACGGCCAAACCCAGACTTCTATATGCCGTCAACCATGTGTGTCTACAACTTTACTCGTACCTCGATTATATATATTCCCATACAGGAGAGACATTTTACTTGAAAGTGGCTTGCCCAGTATCGGCGGATAAATACGAATTGCAATGCCTGTTTATTCCGAATTAATGTGGAATAACATAGGGATTGCAATATCGTATTTCAGGAATGTTGTGGTCCATAAACAACCGCCACACAGATATTACCTTACACAGATATTGCCTTATGACACTGTGCACTGCCATGCTGACCAAACAATCATTATATCCGAACTGTTCCTGTGCTGCACATTGTTGACAATGCTGTAAAATGGGTTGTTTTACATTTAACGTTTTCTTAAATGCACTGATGGGACCACACCCTGACCACGAAAAAAACACAGATATTACCTTACACAGATATTGCCTTATGACACTGTGCACTGCCATGCTGACCAAACAATCATTATATCCGAACTGTTCCTGTGCTGCACATTGTTGACAGTGCTGTAAAATGGGTTCTTTTACATTTAACGTTTTCTTAAATGCACTGATGGGACCACACCCTGACCACGAAAAAAACGCTTGTACCGTAATACTACCTACTCCATAATTTCCCCTTGTCACTACGCATGACGACAAGTAACATTCTCCAGGCATCTGTGAAACTCAAGCCCTCCCACCAGGCACCCACAGAGAATAGCGTGAGTCGTCACTCCAAACCATTTGTTTCCAACCGTCAACTGTCCAGTAGTGTCGCTCTTCACCACCTCAAGCGTCACTTAGCACTGACTGTGGAAATGTATGTATTATGAGGAAGAGGTCGACCATTGTACGCCAGCTTTTTGAACTCCGTAGGCGTAGTCACTGTGCTAGTAGGACTGCTGGTAGCCCTCTGGCTCTCACGAGTGACTCCTTCCACAAATTTTATGTGATTTTTCACAACCAATCTCCGCAATGTTCGACGGTTCCTTTCCGTCCGTACATGAGATCTTCCTAGTCTCAGTTTAGCAGTGGTTGTTCTTTCGCGTCTGCACTTCACAGTCACATCAACAACAGTCGGCTTGGACAGCTTTAGAAAGGTTGAAACGTCCCTGACGGACCTGGTACTCATATGATATCCAATGACTAGTCCACGTTGGAAGTCACTGATCTCTCCAGACCTACACATTCTGCTTCTCGAGTAATAGCAGAAAACTTCCCACCTCCTTTTGTACTAGCGGGTTAGAGAGCCTGTATAGGGAGAGAGCGGCCAACCGGACGATACGGCGGCCATTTTTCTGCCAAATAGCGGGCGGGACTTTTGAATGGCCAGTAGTGGAGTAGTGGAGTACACAGTCACCGAATCAAAAGCACAAGAGAATATGGCGAAATCATTCGTTAAATGCCTCTCTTTACAGCTATAATATACTCATAGTACCCTACTACGTACAGCATAGAAAAATTTGATACAGTAGCTGTAAAAATTATTCGTTACTTGCATTTATCTCCTTTAAAGTTCGTTTACTAAAGATATTGTAATGAAAGTAACGTAAATAAAAAAAATATACTGTATAGCATTTCTTTTGTATCGAAACTGCATAACGCTAAAGATTTAACGTACCTGTATTACGTCAGATGAATGAAAGTCGTAAGCAGTTGTTTACTTGTGACATGCAAAAAGTGTGAGACGTATTAGTACTTCTCACGTCTTCAAACTTTTTGCATGTCCCAAGTAAACAACTGCTTACGACGACGGAATACCTATCGTAGATAACAAACGAAAAAGGCTCCTGTTTGATTTATGTCAGCCCTGTTGACTGCGACTGCCCACTGCTTTCGTCTTCCTTCGTTGCGTGGAAATGCTAACATGCGAAATCCATCTTCGCCTCTATTGGAATAACCAAATGCAGCACAACCTGGCATCGTTTACGAACGTCTCCAGAACGAATTACAGATGTCAAAAACAATACTGTACAATTACTAACGTGTTTACTTTAAACATGTAGGCCTACCGACTTCATCACAAAACGCTTCATTATTTCAACTCGTATTTAAGATCGCAAACGCTAATTACATACTAAAAATGATGTACAACTAAATCGAACATGCATGCACAACGCGTAACAAGTCTCAAATACCTTTTAATCGTTTCCAAAAGTCCTCTGAACTTCAATTCAACTCAAAAGCACGGCGAACATAGGAAGCGCGAGAGACGTTTGGCAGAAAAATGGCGCCAAAGCTAATCAACCAATCACGGGCAACTTCACCTATGGCCACACTCTCACTATACAGACTCTCTATAGCGAGTCCGCTTCTGGTGACATCTAGCGGTCCGCATTACACAGATGTGTCCACCGAGCAAGGCGGTGCAGTGATTTAGTCAAGAGACTCGCATTCGGTAGAACAGCGTTTCAAAACCCCATCTGGCCGTCCGGATTTAGGTTTTCCGTGCTTTCCTTGAATCTCTTAAGGCAAATTCCCGGATGGTCCCTTTAAACGGGACGACCAATTTCCTTCCCTATCCTTCGCTAATCCGGTCTTGTTCTCCGTCCCTAATGTCCTCAGCACTACCCTTCCTTCTTTCTTTACAGATGTACGAATACTTTCAAGCAGGTAATGTGTTGTGGGTTGGCAGGAGAAAATGGTTCAAATGGCTCTGAGCACTATGGGACTCAACTGCTGAGGTCATTAGTCCCCTAGAACTTAGAACTAGTTAAACCTAACTAACCTAAGGACATCACAAACATCCATGCCCGAGGCAGGATTCGAACCTGCGACCGCAGCGGTCTTGCGGTTCCAGACTGCAACGCCTTTAACCGCACGGCCACTTCGGCCGGCGGTTGGCAGGAGAGCCAACACCGTTTTACTAGAGGAAGCCGAAAGGCACGCGTTTTAGCTCACGCAAGCTGGCGTGAGGTCTGGAACAGGACAAGGAAATTAGAATTTAGAAAAAACGGACGTATCTGGTGGAATAAAAAAATGGTTCAAATGGCTCTGAGCACTATGGGACTTAACATCTGAGGTCATCAGTCCCCGAGAACTTAGAACTACTTAAACCTAACTAACCTAAGGACATCACACACATCCATGCCCGAGGCAGGATTCGAACCTGCGACCGTAGCGGTCACGCGGTTCCAAACTGAAGCGCTTAGAACCGCACGGCCACACCGGCCGGCTCTTGTGGAATACTTAACTTTAATCCATTAATGGTGAACGTCGCTCTGACGGTACATTAGTCATAATATCAATAGTAACTGGTAATGGCGCCTTGCTAGGTCGTAGCAAATGACGTAGCTGAAGGCTATGCTAACTATCGTCTCGGCAAATGAGAGCGTATTTTGTCAGATAACCATCGCTAGCAAAGTCGGTTGTACAACTGGGGCGAGTGCTAGGAAGTCTCTCTAGACCTGCCGTGTGGCGGCGCTCGGTCTGCAATCACTGATAGTGGCGACACGCGGGTCCGACGTATACTAACGGACCGCGGACGATTTAAAGGCTACCACCTAGCAAGTGTGGTGTCTGGCGATGACACCACATAATGTGCATCACCTTTGCAAATGTTACGTGTCCCTAGTGCGTTAAACACAGACTAATAATAATGACTAACTGTTAAGATGAAAGATAACAGCAACTGCAGCATTTAAGTGCTGTAGATAGCGGGGTCAATAGGGAGTGAAGAGTTTGCATTTGCAATAAATAACACAGCAACTGTACCACAGAGGCGCTGTCGTTACAGTAATCTATCCGCGATGAATTAGTATCTACAATTTCTTATTCACACCGCAGCAGAGTGTGCGTTATTTGAAACTCTGTGATTCGTAACTGGAACCATGCCTTTTGCACAGAATGCTCTCGCCGCCTGTGCAGCGCAGACAGGACTCACGACCAGTCCCTACAGCTGTAGTTTTGCCAGAACGTATCCTTCTTTTCCTAGAGTATAGAAATCGTACGGTGTATAGCGCAGGAAGAAAGTAAACGCGTCGGAAACGTAGTTTCGCCGAGTAGAAGAAAGATGTCGGTAGAATTGACACCATTAGTAGAACTACTTTCATTACAAAGAAATAATTTCACATTATACGCCAAAAGTATCCTACCTTTAGGCTCTATCTTGTTGTAAATCTTTTGATCTTCACTATTTAGAATTATATTCATAAGCACATCTAGTTGTTCGTCAATCTTTAGCACTGGTAATCGTGTCTGAATCATATTTGGTTGTAGATAGATCACTTATTTGGTGATATACCCATAAGAAAAAAATCACAGTAGAACTGACAAAAGAAATAGCTTAGTAGCAGACTGCGCTTTGTTCTACATACGCGATTTCTAGGGCGCCATGAGCAAATAAGAGGTGCACGTGTCAGCTGTTGCAGCGTGCTAGTTTGATGTTTTTAAAACAGACTGAATTCACGGTTCGACAGAGGCACTATTTCAAGCGCTTGCCATTTGTCGAGACCCCTCGTGAATCACTCTGGCGGGCGGGCCGAAGTTTTTCAGCGACGGAGACTTGGAAGACTAACTGCGCCGTTGGTTACGTAGCCCTCCGACAGTTCCCTCCCTTTCGTTCTCTTTCGAAAAGAAAGAAATTAAAAACGATCAGTGTGGGAGAACCGTGTAATGTACGTCGGGACGGATTTTGTATACTTACTTTTTCTTCCTCACATGTTGCAGACGTAAGGACCCCATTGAAATCTGTCGTTTATATTTGACCAAGCCCGTTAGGGTTTGCTCAGATTTTTACGTCTAAGTCAATATTTTCCGACGCGCTCCGTCGTAGTTATGATGTAATGCTAGCGCCATTCATGCTACTACAGAGTGCACGGCAAACATTGCTTTCGCAAAATTTAACTCCATGAGGTTATTTTCCCTAAGTCTCTCAGTATAATACTTCCACAGCGTATAAATCTAGTTCGTCGCCATTTTCATGGGATCCAGAGGTGTCGTAGCCAGACATCAACTACGTAGGTAATTGCCGCGTATAATCTACATTTACAGCTATCCTCCGCAAGCCACTTTAAGGCGTCTGGCGGAGGTTACTTGGTGCACCACATCACTTCCTGCCTTTCCAGTTCCAGCCGCGAAGCGTCCAAGGAGAAACAACTATTGGTAAACCTACGTGAGAGCTCGAATCTCTTCAGTTTCGGTTTCGTGGTATTTCCCGGTAGATACGTAGGAGGGAGCAATATACGGGTTGACTCTACTTGGAATGCATTTTTTGCCGCGTCGCCAGTGGAGTTCGCTGGGAATTTCAGTTCAAAAATGGCTGTGAGCACTATGGGACTTAACTTCTAAGGTCATCAGTCCCCTAGAACTTCGAACTACTTAAACCTAAGTAACCTAAGGACATCACACACATCCATGCCCGAGGCAGGATTCGAACCTGCGACCGTAGCAGTCCCGCGGTTCCGGACTGAAGCGCCTAGAACCGCACGGCCACCGCGGCGGGCTGATCATTTTCTTCACAACGACATTTGTCACTGGTCCTTTACCCGTTCGACGATAGGATCGTAAAGCTACAGTAGCGATTCTCCATTCTGACAGTAAAGCTACGCTAGCGGTATCTTTTCTAGTGAGGTCAACACGCCGCGTTTTCTGGCGCATCTGATTCCTTCTCTCACTACAGCTCATTTTATACACGATTCTCATTCGGCGTCACTGGAGTATTGCTGTCCACAGACATTTGTTTGGCCGGTTTTTGGACTCGTTTTTGTTTCAATAAAACCGCATGTGATTTCAGCCATGTGTGTAAAGTATTACCTCTCTATCTACATTATTCCGTGAATTAGTGCATTTTGAAATGCCAACGGACTTCTGGGTCACCTGTACATTTATGGCCATTAAAATAGCAACACCATGAAGGTGGCATGCAATACTCGTAAAATTGGCATCCCTGGATATGCAAATGGTTTGATCTGTGTGTACCTCCACGACGCTAGGCTTGCGACCACTAGAAAATGGTCTTGGTGATTGAAACCACTTGCGGTGAATGAAATAAAAATTGCAACTAGTGCTTTTGTTTCGAGATGATCAGAATGTGTGCGCACCAGCACAACGTAGGTAGAAATAATTTTGTCTACAGTCTGAATATGATGGTAGCGCAACGAGTTTCTCTTCCAGAAATCGCAACAGAATGTACGCTATTCGTGATGAGACCTTAATGCTTCGCCTAGGAAGGACAAACGTCGCAATTTGTGAATGCGACGTGATGGCTTCCGGTGTCGAGTACATCTACATCTATGTCATACTACGCAAGCCACCTAATGGTGTGTGGCGGAGGGTATTTTTTGTACCACTAACTAAGCCCTCCAAACCTGTTCCATTTGCGAATAGCGCGTGGGAAGAGTGACTGTTGGTAAGTCTGTGCATTGGCTCTATTTCTCGAATTTTCTCCTCATGGTCATTACGTGAGACGTATGTAGACGGAAGTAGTATGTTGTGCTCTCTAGAAATTTCAATAGTAAATCTCCCCGAGATGCACAACGCTTCTGTTGCAAGGCCTGCCAATGGAGTTTGTTGAGCATCTCCATAACGCTCTCGTCCCGACTAAACCATCCCGTGAGGAAACATGTCGCTCTTCGTTGGATGTTCCCTACCTGTTCTATCAGTCCTATCTGGCAAAGACCCCAGATAGACGAACAATACTCAAGAATGGGTCGAACAAACGCCGTATAAGCCACTTCCTTGGCTCTGAGCACTCTGGGACTTAACTTCTAAGGTCATCAGTCCCCTAGAACTTAGAACTAATTAAACCTAACTAACCTAAGGACATCACACACATCCATGCCCGAGGCAGGATTCGAACCTGCGACAGTATCGGTCGCGCGGTTCCAGACTGTAGCGCCTAGAACCGCTCGGCCACCACGGCCGGCAAGCCACTTCCTTCGTGGATGAGTTACATTTCCTTGAGATTTGTTTGTTGCGCTTGGTTCGTGGCGCTTGGTGTCTGTACGCCTCTTTCTGCTGCAGCATCAAGGGAACGTCGCAACAGTGGTCGTCCTGTTGACATCCCGCGGTGCTCGAGACGTCGTCACACTGGCCCCGTGGATACCTGTCGTGCTGCGAACATGACCGTCGTTCTCTGACTCAAGGTATGTGCGAGCCCGAGCGAACAACATGTTGCCGTTCTACGGCGCTGGCTACACGCGGTCGCTGAAATTCTGTACGACGTTGAGTGTGGCACTGATTGTCGTGGGACCCAACCAACGCGAACAACGACATGACACGACCTTATTATCAACAAACAAATTTATAATGAGGTGACAGAATTCATGGGAAGCCTCCTAATACCGTGTCGGACCTGCTTTTGCCCGGCGTAGTGCAGTAATTCCACCTGGCAAGGACTAAACAAGTCACTGGACATCTCCTGCAGAAATATTGGGCTACGCTGCCTCTATAGCCGTCCATAACTCCGAAATTGTTGCTGGTGCAGGAATTTGTGCACGAACTCTTCCTAATTATGCCCCATACATGTTCGACTTGGGTGTCCAAACCATTCGCTCGAATTGTTCAGGATGCTCTTTAAAACAATGGCCAACAATTGAGGCCCGGTGATATGGCGCATTGACAAGCGTAATAGCCCTACGGTTATTTGGGAACATTACCTACATGAATGGCTGTAAATGGTCTCCAAGTAGCCGAACATCCTGAGCACTCAGTTCATTCCATATAAACACAACCGACATCATTATGGAGCCACCACCAGGTTGTACAGTGCCACGTTGACAACTTCGGTAAATGGCTTCGTGGCGTCTGCACCACACTCGAACCCTACCATCGGCTCCCACCAACCAAAATTGGAACTCACCTGACTGGACAACGGTTTAGGGTCCAAGAGTCCAACCGATATGGTCACAAACCCAGGAGAGGCGCTGAGGCGGTATCGTGGTGCTAGCAAAGGCACTCGCGTCGGTCATCTGCTGCCAAGGCCCATTAACGACGAATTTCGTCGCACTGTTCTAACGGAGACTTTCGTTGTACGTCCCACATTGATTTCCACGGCAATTTCATGCGTCGTTGTTTGTCCAGTAGCTCTGACAACTCTACGCGGACGCCGCTGCTCTCGGTTCGTAAGTGAAGGCCGTCGGCCACTGCTTTGCCCGTGGTGAGAGATAATGCCTGGAATTCGTCATTCTCGGCACGCTCTTGACACTGTCGATCTCGGATTACTGAATGCCCTAACGGTTTCCGAAATGGAATGTCCCATGCGCCTAGCTCCAACTGCCATTCCGTGTTCAAAGTCTTTTAATTACCGTTATGCGGTCATAATCAAGTCGGAAACATTTTCTCGTGAATAAACTGAATACAAATGGCAGTTCGACCAACGCACTGCCCTTCTATACCTTGTGTACGAGATACTACCGCCGTCTGTATATGTCCATATCGCTAGCACACGACTTTTGTCACCTCTGTGTAAATGCGATTTCTAATGAGAAACCATCTGCGTAATTTCTCCTTTAATACAGAATGTATATGTAGTTACCCCTACCTACTTTCCAAGCTTGCGCCGAAATAGTATTCGTTTGCATATCCAAGCGCGCCGTACATTTGATGCCAATTTGACGTCTGATGCGTTCCACCTTCGAAAGTTGCAGTATTAATGGCCAACGGTCCAGAAATGGGAGAGCGAAAGGCGTCACCGGTTTTTGCGTGTCAGCCGCCTCGCGACAGCGATATTATTGGAACTGTGCAGAGCGGAATGTAAGCAGGAACTGGGCGCGTTATAGCCTGGAGGCCGGCTACCCGCAAAACCGCAGAGGCTGCCAACCTGCACACAGACAGGTTGTGACGTTGGCCGCTTCGCCTCGCAATGTACGAGCGCCGCTCACCCACACAGGGAGCAGGTCAGTATTCAGGATCTGTAGACCCCCTAGGCTGAACATGTGATGCGGGTCCAACATGGAATACTTGTGATAGCTAGCACACAAAAAATAGCATTTTAGAGTGATTTTCGAAGCCCATAATGCATCATTTAAGGTTATTATTTAACTGTATAAAACGGTTCAAATGGCTCTGAGCACTATGGGACTTAACTGCTGAGCTCATCAGTCCCCTAGAACTTAGAACTACTTAACCCTAACTAACCTAAGGACGGCATACACATCCATACCCGAGGCAGGATTCGAACCTGCGACCGTAGCGGTCGCGCGGTTCCAGACTGTAGCGCCTAGAACCGCTCGGCCACTCTGGCCGGCTAACTGTATAAATTCTTACTATGTAGTTTATGTTTGAATGAATCGACGAGAGTAAAATATAAAAGGATTTTTTGAAATGTCGTATACTTTGTAGTTCACAGCGTTCCATAATTATAGGGTAAACAGGAACAATTCAGAAATACCTTACTACAGCAATATCTCTACTTTTCTATGACATTATTGTCATTCATCTACGTGTTACGTATAGCTGCCACAGTTCTGACTACACTGACAAGTGAAGTTGTCATACTGATATAATAGCGATATTCACAAACTGTTGCGGGTCGTTTGCAATTGGTTGTGTATAATTATTACGACAGCAAATATTTTCATAAATATAATTAATAAAAAAATTCGTTATTGAAGTTTTAAATTTATTGCGAAAACACAGTGACCGCGTGACCTAATTGATATCATCAAAACTAGCCTTACACCTATTAATGGACATTAATGTTGGACGTGCCCACCCTTCACCTATATGACGGCTTGAAATCTGGTGGGAAGACCTTCAATGAGGTGTCTGAATATCTGTCGAAGTGATGTTGGACGCTGGGGTATGGAGCCATGTCGACGTTGTAACTCATCCCCAAGTTGTCCATTGGGTTCAGGAAGGGACCCTGGACAGGTTAACGAAACCTATTAACTTGCCAAGCATTCGGGGATGTTCAAACGCAAGATTAGAGGAGCAATCTAAATACTAAAACACACCAGCAACACGAACATAGAGAACAGTCTCAGGGTTGGCCCTTCCAGATCGCACCAACAACACGAGATGTGAGCGCTTCCGGCGAGTAATTGGCGTTGCGCGGCTTGCGTAAGTTCACACCTCATTCGCCGAAGACTATCAGTCACGGCACACAAAGGAAGAAGCAATAGACAGCAGCAGATTCAGACTCCCTTCCACCTCAGTGACCTCTTACAGTGATGTTCCCACTCCTTCCGCTTTAAGAAACAATCATGTCAACGGTTTTTGAAATTATGAGGTAATGCCATGTTCATTGAGCAGTCATGTGGAAATACAGGTCACTCAGGATAGCAGGAACACGGCATTAGAAGACCAGTGTAACCGTGATCGAAACGTTGTTTCCCAAAGTAATAGTTTTTTTTTTTTTTTTTTTTTTTTTTTTTTTTTTTTTTTTTTTTTTTTTTTTTTTTTTTACAATAAGGCGCAGTACCATACCCAGAAAACTTTTAAGCTAACTGAATAGATGCAGTACTCTAACGGGAAAGACCGATAACGATTATCTTGTGTTCGATACTATTACAAATTTGTAGCGCACTATTCGTAAGGGAAGTTTTAAAATCTGACGTCCTTACTATGTCTTGCGTCATGTTAACGAATTCTGAAGTTTCATTTGTGTATACTACAGACCGAACAACACCCGCCAGGTTAGCAGAGAGCGCTAATGTGCTGCTTTCCTGGACTCCGGTGGCCGCGCCGGCAACGGATCGAATCCGTCAGGCGGATTAACGACGAGGGCCTGTGTGCCAGTCAGCTTGCATGTGGTTTTAGGCGGTTTTCAAAATCCCACTAGGTCAATACCGGGCTAGTCCCCACGTCCTGCCTCAGTTACTCGACTCACAGACATCTGGACACTGTTCCATGAGTTACACTAGACGAAGACAGCTGGGGTACACTAATTCCGTCCCGGGGGGGTACGGGGTGGCGGCAGGAAGGACATCCGGTTCAAATGGCTCTGAGCACTATGGGACTTAACTTCTGAGGTCGTTAGTCCCCTAGAACTTAGAACTGCTTAAACCTAACTAACCTAAGGACATAACACACATCCATGTCCGAGGCAGGATTCGAACCTGCGACCGTAGTGGGTTCCAGACTGTAGCAGCTAGAACAGCTCGGCCACTACGGCCGGCAACGGCATCCGGCCATCCCTTAACATTAACCTTGCCAAATCCGTTCCTAACCATGCCACCTGCGGAACAGCGGGATAAAGGCATAAGCAAAGGAAAGAAAGAAAGAATACTAACAGAACAACATGGCTAGGACACGGACCAGGGAGGAAATGGAAATTTTAAGAGTCAACGTAGCAATTTCACGCGTGTCAACTTCCGTAAACAAACTTTGTGATTTACGAGCCACATACAGTCGATTACTGCAGGAGGAGAGGGTTGCTGTCACAGATCGTAATATGGAGCACGTCCCTTGTCATACACCAGCCGATTTCTAATCAGCGACGATGGAAACCGTGTCTAACGTGCTTCGCAACGAAAAAACTCGTCCCGTGAAAGGACAGTTCTACTAGCAGAGTAGGAAGTCGCGGTAGGAATGGGAAAAACCGACAGCTGTGTTTTAGTTCTGAATAACCGGTATTCTTCGGTATTTGTTTGTTCTCTAGTCTGAGTTACAACAGTTTTTTTTAATTTTTTTACTGTTAACCAATTAAAAAGAAGTAAATATCAATTAGCCATAGCTGCAATGCTAACTTTTGATCCTTAAAATTTGCATTGCTTTGAAAAATTAAAGTGGAGAAAAAGCCACCAGTGTTATTTTATTAACAATGCCGACAGAAACGAGCAAGAAAAACATGGCATAAGAATTGGTACAGCGTTGCTGAGACAATAACGTTTCTGTTGCCATGCGTTTCGGTTTAATGTGGACTTGCATTATGCAAGACTCGCCTGCGCCTGGTCTGTATGTGCTTTCTCCACTTTCTCGCTGTCGTCTCCGGCAATCCGTTGTATTGCTGAATGGCACTAGTGCTAGTCTGCAAACATTTTTTATGAAGTGGCGTAGCAATGAAGTACAATGCTTCACTTGCCTTAAAAGATTAATAGTTTGTCTGCAGTTTCCATGAAATAATAAAAGAGGAAGGACATTATTGAAAACAGTAACAAATTAAAATCTTAACTACAATTCATTCACAGTGTGCTTTTATCTGCTTGTAGCCCTTGGAAACGGATAAATTAACACGGCCTCTCAGTTTTCTCCCTTCGGCTCTGATTATTCGTAGTGTCAAAATAAATTTTATGATAGCCGGTTGTAACATGATTTTTAAGCAGAGTTTCATGAAATTAGAATCAGTAGGAGATACCGGTGATTTTTTTTTTGTAGTATTCAACAACTTACCACTTTTCGAGAAAAGCAGCGAGAGGTGGACGGCCTAACTTTCTTTTGCTTGCCTATTTAATTAAATATTTTATTTCTATGTGCTTTGAAACTGAGAGCGTCAAAACTTTTTAGTCGTTGTCCGATTTCGAAGTCTGTTAAAGGAAATATTAAGGGTAAAAAAATCGGTTATTTCGGAAACCAATTATTGCAAGCAGATTCAACGCTCAGGTTGAACGGACGTGGAAAAAACCGACAAAATCAAGAACCAATTCCCGAATGAGATTTTCACTCAGCAGCGGAGTGTGCGCTGATATGAAACTTCCTGGCAGATTAAAACTGTGTGCCGGACCGAGACTCGAACTCATGAGCTTTGCCTTTCGCGGGCAAGTGCTCTACCAACCGAACTACGCAAGCACGACTCACACCCCGTCCTCACAGCTTTAGTTCTGCCAGTACCTCGTCTCCTACCTTCCAAACTATACAGAAGTTCTCCTGTGAACCAAGCACTTGCCCGCGAAAGGCAAAGGTCCCGATTTCGAGCCTCGGTCCGGCACGCAGTTTTAATCTGCCAGGAAGTTTCATATCAGCGCACATTCCGCTGCAGAGTGAAAGTCTCATTCTGGAGACATCCCTCAGGCTGTGGCTAAGCCATGTCTCCGCAATATCCTTTCTATCAGGAGTGCTAGTTCTGCAGGTTCGCTGGAGAACTTCTGTGTAGTTTGGAAGGTAGGAGACCAGGTAGGTACTGGCAGAACTGAAGCTGTGAGGACGGGGCGTGAGTCGTGCTTAGGTAGCTCAGTTGGTAGAGCACTTGTCCGCGAAAGGCAAAGGTCCCGAGTTCGAGACTCGGTCCGGCACACAGTTTTAATCTGCCAGGAAGTTTCAAAAACCAATTGTTTCGCAGGCACTCGAACCATTGCACTTCGTGGCTGCGTGTGTACGACACAGCACGAGATTGGTTGAGAGTCTCATGCCTGAGACGCCCGCCTTCACTCGGTATCGTCAGTTAAGGGGAAGAGTGCTTCGTCCCTGAACGATCTCTCTCAACAGTCGCGGCCGAGAGGACGGCGGGAAGCAGCGAGGGCAGCCGGGAGGCGGAACAGGCGACTGCGGGCGCAAATACGTCGCCCCGTGGGCCCGCTGTAGTCGGGGTGCGCGCGTGCGTGTGCGCTCATTGTAGGCGGCGCGCGGCACGGGCTTTGGCGGCGCTGTTTGCGCTGCTGATTGGCTGGCGAGGCGGCCGCTATGTACCGACGCCATATCGCCCGGCGGCGCCCCTCTGTTGCTCTTTAATTACATCGGTCGGCGCCGCGCCACCACCTTGCCGGACAGCTCCGGCCACCGCGCCACCGAGGAGTAATTTCCCCGCGCGCAGGTGGCCTCGCCGTCCCGCCCGCTCTGCTATTCCTCAGTACACACTGTGTCCGTAGACCAGAGCCTGTTACGCAGTCACTGACAAAGCCGTACTAACACGAACTCCACGAATCTTTCCCAATGCAACGCAATGTACGAGAGGTGGTCCATACACTTTTTAACATCATTCGAAAAAAAAAAAATTGAACAGATTTACGTAATTAACTTTTACTTGTTTGTAGGTGCGGTGAATATTCTTCTGCATCTGAAAGGGAACAACGCTGCAGCTATCCATGCTGAGTCTGTGCGAGTGAGCAAGAACAACGCACCATCGTATGGTGTACTGGTTGGTAGTGCATACGCTAGCAGTGAGGTCAAACGGGTCTGAATGACAAAAACCGTCTCTCTGTGAAGAACCAAGATAATTGCCTTAGTACTCGCGGGTCAACGTGTCGCAGCAGAGGCTAGAGCGAAATTAGTGAAAAGCAATCATGAAACAGTTAATATCTTTCACGACATTCTGGATGGTTTCGCGAACGGCCACACTCGTGCAAAAAGCGCGCTGATCCGAAGCAGCAGCGGAATGTTGCCGCTGTATTTGACCAGTCCAGATGACCTTTTTAACTGTATAATACCGAGGATGAGTGCTGGGTATATCACTACGACACAGAGACAAAACAGAAAATCAAGACGTGGAAATACATGGATTCACGACAGCCAGAAGAGGTGAGGACTCAATCATCATCGGGCAAGGTGATGCTCAGATTTTTCTTTTTTTTTTTTTGGGAGGGGGGCGGGTTACTTCAATGTGATCCTGTTAGATAATGCTCGTAAGAGGAGGCAAACCGTCACAGCAGTATCTACCAAAATCTCCTGACCGAGCGAGGTGGCGCAGTGATATCACACTGGACTCGCATTCGAGAGGACGACGGTTCAATCCCGCGTCCGGCCATTCTGATTTAGGTTTTCCGTGATTTCCCTAAATCACTCTAGGCAAATGCTGGGATGGTTCCTTTGAAAGGGCACGGCCGACTTGCTTCCCCATCCTTTCCTAACCCGATGAGACCGATGACCTCGCTGTTCGGTCTCTTCCCCTAAACAACCCAAACAAAATCTCCTGATTTCCTGATGGTCTGCGCAACAGGAAACAGTCTCTCCTCCTCTTTCAAGTCCAACGCCTCCACCTCCCCCCCCCCCCCCCCCCCCGCCATCCTTCCCACATGCTCACTGTCATGCCACCCAGTGGATACTTCTTTCTCTGATGAAGAATCTATTGCACAATGACGAGGAGGTGATTTTGAAGGTGAAATGTTCTTTGATCACTTACAGTGCAGACTTGTACAACCACTTTCCCTGTCCAGTTGGGAAAAATGTGCCATACTGAAGGGTGAATGCCGGCCGGAGTGGCCGTACGGTTCTGGGCGCTACAGTCTGGAGCCGGGCCACCGCTACGGTCGCAGGTTCGAATCCTGCCTCGGGCATGGATGTGTGTGATGTCCTTAGGTTAGTTAGGTTTAATTAGTTCTAAGTTCTAGGCGACTGATGACCTCAGAAGTTAAGTCGCATAGTGTTCAGAGCCATTTTGAAGGGTGAATGTGTAGTGGAGGACTAACAAGTCATCATGATCGGAGCTCGATTTTTTGAGATGAAATTTAAAACTTTATCACTACCTATTTTACCTTGTTTTCTCATTTTTTTAGTCAGCATTTTGTGGCGAATAAGTCCAGTGGCTCATTTGTAAACATGTATTTTTGCATCAACAAAAAGAAGAAATAAAGGGCCTTACTAATAGGAGTCAGTGCTATCCAACTGTTCAGAATGTTTCAAATGGCTCTGAGCACTATGGGACTTAACATCTGAGGTCATCAGTCCCCTAGAATTTAGAAATACACTCCTGGAAATTGAGATAAGAACACCGTGAATTCATTGTCCCAGGAAGGGGAAACTTTATTGACACATTCCTGGGGTCAGATACATCATATGATCACACTGACAGAACCACAGGCACATAGACACAGGCAACAGAGCATGCACAATGTCGGCACTAGTACAGTGTATATCCACCTTTCGCAGCAATGCAGGCTGCTATTCTCCCATGGAGACGATCGTAGAGATGCTGGATGTAGTCCTGTGGAACGGCTTGCCATGCCATTTCCACCTGGCGCCTCAGTTGGACCAGCGTTCGTGCTGGACGTGCAGACCGCGTGAGACGACGCTCCATCCAGTCCCAAACATGCTCAATGGGGGACAGATCCGGAGATCTTGCTGGCCAGGGTAGTTGACTTACACCTTCTAGAGCACGTTGGGTGGCACGGGATACATGCGGACGTGCATTGTCCTGTTGGAACAGCAAGTTCCCTTGCCGGTCTAGGAATGGTAGAACGATGGGTTCGATGACGGTTTGGATGTACCGTGCACTATTCAGTGTCCCCTCGGCGATCACCAGTGGTGTACGGCCAGTGTAGGAGATCGCTCCCCACACCATGATGCCGGGTGTTGGCCCTGTGTGCCTCGGTCGTATGCAGTCCTGATTGTGGCGCTCACCTGCACGGCGCCAAACAGGCATACGACCATCATTGGCACCAAGGCAGAAGCGACTCTCATCTCTGAAGACGACATGTCTCCATTCGTCCCTCCATTCACGCTTGTCGCGACACCACTGGAGGCGGGCTGCACGATGTTGGGGCGTGAGCGGAAGACGGCCTAACGGTGTGCGGGACCGTAGCCCAGCTTCATGGAGACGGTTGCGAATGGTCCTCGCCGATACCCCAGGAGTAACAGTGTCCCTAATTTGCTGGGAAGTGGCGGTGCGGTCCCCTACGGCACTGCGTAGGATCCTACGGTCTTGGCGTGCATCCGTGCGCCGCTGCGGTCCGGTCCCAGGTCGACGGGCACGTGCACCTTCCGCCGACCACTGGCGACAACATCGATGTACTGTGGAGACCTCACGCCCCACGTGTTGAGCAATTCGGCGGTACGTCCACCCGGCCTCCCGCATGCCCACTATACGCCCTCGCTCAAAGTCCGTCAACTGCACATACGGTTCACGTCCACGCTGTCGCGGCATGCTACCAGTGTTAAAGACTGCGATGGAGCTCCGTATGCCACGGCAAACTGGCTGACACTGACGGCGGCGGTGCACAAATGCTGCGCAGCTAGCGCCATTCGACGGGCAACACCGCGGTTCCTGGTGTGTCCGCTGTGCCGTGCGTGTGATCATTGCTTGTACAGCCCTCTCGCAGTGTCCGGAGCAAGTATGGTGGGTCTGACACACCGGTGTCAATGTGTTCTTTTTTCCATTTCCAGGAGTGTACTTAAATCTAACTAACATAAGGACATCACACACAGCCATGCCCGAGGCAGGATTTGAACCTGAGACCGTAGCAGTCGCGCCGTTCCAGACTGAAACGCCTAGAACCGCTCGACCAACGCGGCCGGCTATCTAACTGTTCGTGATGTCAAAACACTCAACGGATATCCATCACTGGCTTGTCACTTTATCAGTAGCGACTGGTTTCCATCTTTATAATGTATTGCTGTCTCTTCAGCTGCATAGACAGTCTGCTAGACAGTCTGTAACACAGTAGCATCCTGTACATGTACTTACATTTACAGGCGCTGGCGCCTGTAACTTTGATGCTGTGTAGCGTCGTTGGATGGTGTCTCCGGACCGACGTTGCATGACGTTTACGGACACCGATTCCCATGTTGATCTACTAAGTCCTCTCTACTACCTGTTCAAGTGTGTAACATGAATTGTGAACCATCCTGTATAACTTTCCTCCGTGCTCGTTATAAGCTGTCATATGGCCGGACGGGGAACTGAACCATTGAACTCCTGTGTTCAGAGACTCAGACTTAAGGATTAGCAGAGATAGTCGTAATGTCTTTGAGGACGACTATTTTCCTTCCAGATGGGCTACTTCACTTTTACTGCTGTCGTAACAATAAAGTCCATTGTTCCCTGTTTACGGCATTCCTTCTCTTGCTCAGTGTTCAGTTCTTTCGCGGTGAGTCCGGAACTCCTCAAAGCCGAGAAACTGGCTCTTCTCCTTCAATTAAGTTGCAAATCTTGGTGACGAGCTGCAGCAGCAGCTACCGCCGCAGCCTTGCCGGCGTTCAGTCAGCGACAGCCCAATCTGTGTGCCGTCTCCTTCCCTCTCTCCGCGCATCCGAAAAGCCAATTTGCGGAGAGCTGTTCTGCGACGAGTAATTTGGCCGTACTTTCGCTCGGCCGCGAATCCAGATCGGAATAACCGACCGTTCACGCTCGGCGGGAGAAGTAATCCCGCGACTGGCTGCCCCGCGGCCTGCAGGCGGCAGAAGCCGGCGGGTCCACGCAGACACGTCGCCCGCACTGTGCGACGCGCTCGTATGGTCGCAGGCAGGCCACGCCGCCACCTGTTGTCCCGCGCCTTCCGCTTTTTTAATTGTGCGCCCGCCGAGGAACAGGTGCATCGATCGCTGTGGAGGCGCGACGGCTAACCGTATCAACTGCCGGCTCACACCCACCCCAAGCACACGGCCCTCGTTAAAGGGTGATCAAAAAAGAGAAAGCGCCGCCCGACGGCTCGTGTTTTCTTCCCGCACGCCACTCTTTATTCTGAGTGCTGTACGCAGATACGTGAAGGGAAGCAACCTCGAGGTCAATTACCACCGATTCTGATCACATACGGGCGTAGATGAGACGGGAGAGCTGCACGGGAGTTAGTTAGTTGGATGCGTGATCCATTGATTAGTCGCATAAAAGAAATATTAATCTGTAACTCTGTGTTGTAATATACAGGGTGTTACAAAAAGGTACGGCCAAACTTTCAGGAAACATTCCTCACACACAAAGAAAGAAAATATGTTATGTGGACATGTGTCTGGAAACGCGTACTTTCCATGTTAGCGCTCATTTTATTACTTCTCTTCAAATCACATTAATCATGGAAACACACAGCAACAGAACGTACCAGCGTGACTTCAAACACTTTGTTACCGGAAATGTTCAAAATGTCCTCCGTTAGCGAGGATACATGCATCCACCGTCCGTCGCATGGAATCTCTGATGTGCTGATGCAGCCCTGGAGAATGGCGTATTCTATCACAGCCGTCCACAATACGAGCACGAAGAGTCTCTACATTTGGTACCGGGGTTGCGTAGACAAGAGCTTTCAAATGCCCCCATAAATGAAAGTCAAGAGGGTTGGGGTCAGGAGAGCGTGAAGGCCATGGAATTGGTCCGCCTCTACCAATCCATCGGTCGGCGAATCTGTTGTTGAGAAGCGTACGAACACTTCGACTGAAATGTGCAGGAGCTCCATCGTGCATGAACCACATGTTGTGTCGTACTTGTAAAAGGACATGTTCTAGCAGGACAGGTAGAGTATCCCGCATGAAATCATGATAACGTGCTCCATTGAGCGTAGGTGGAAGAACATGGGGCCCAATCAAGACATCACCAACAATGCCTGCCCAAACGTTCGCATGTCAACACAAGCACTGAAGTCAACATTACCTTCCTTCAATTGGGCCAACTGGCGGTGAATCGCGGAAGTACAGTACATACTGACGAAACTAAAATGAGCTCTAGCATGGAAATTAAGCGTTTCCGGACACATGTCCACATAACATCTTTTCATTATTTGTGTGTGAGGAATGTTTCCTGAAAGTTTGGCCGTACATTTTTGTAACACCCTGTATATTACAATACAGAGTTAAAGATTAATATTTCTGTTATTTACTCCATTCCCTTAAATGGCACAAAATGCATATACTATATTTATAGATTTATTTATTCCTGTTCAAGAATTCATTTATGGTATAGAAGGAGTTGTCAAGGAGACATGATTTCGATTTATTTTTGAAGCTATTACTGCTGTCTGTCACACTTTTTATTTCATCTGGTAATTTGTCCAAAGTTTTTACAGCAGCATATTTTACCCCTTTCTGTGCCAAAGATAGGTTGAGTAAAGGATAGTGTAAGTCTTTCTTTTTTCTGGTATTATAATCATGAATGTCACTGTTGTTTCTAGCCACGCGGGATTAGCTGAGCGGTCTAAGGCGTTGCAGTCAGGGATTGTGCGGCTGATCCCGGCGGAGGTTCGAGTCCTCCCTCGGGCATGGGTATGTGTGTTTGTCCTTAGGATAATTTAGGTTAAGTAGTGTGTAAGCTTAGGGACTGATGACCTTAGCAGTTAAGTCCCATAAGATTTCACACACATTTTTTTTCTATTGTGAGGCTGTTGTAAGACTTCCCAATCTTTTAAAAAGATGCCTGCAAGATGTGCGACTATGAATACCACACATTATTCTAACTGCTTTCTTTTGAGCAGTGAATAATTTTTGTCTAAATGTTGAGTTACCCCAAAATAATATTCCGTATGACGTCAGAAAGTGAAAGTGCGCAAAGTATATTAGCTTACTAATTTCTATATCCTCAAAATGGGCAATTATTCTGACTGCGAAAGTTGCTGAACCTAGTCGCTTTAGAAGATCTAAAATATGAATCTTCCAATTAAGATTCTCATCTATATGTACACCCAAAAACTTAGTATTCTCTACCCTGTCTACTGATTTCTGTTGATGTGTTATATTTATTGAAGGAACTGTAATTTTGCAGCAGAAAAATGGATGTACTGCGTTTTTTCAAAGTTTAGAGCAAGCCCGTTTGCAGAAAACTAATTAATGACTTTTCCAAAGACCTTATGTATCATTTTTAATTGGAGTTTCGTTTACTGGATTAATAATGATGCTTGTATCATCAGCAAACAGTGTCAGTTCAGCTTCCTGTTTCAGATATGAAGGGAGGTCGTTCACATACAGTATATCAAGAACAGAAGGGGACCCAAGATTGATCCCTGTGGAACGCCTAATGTAATTTACCCTGGTTAGATGAAGTGGCAAACTTATTTAAATCACTTGACCCATATAAGGAAACTTTTTGCTTCCCTTTCTGTAGGTATGACTTAAACCACTCATATGCTATTCCATGTATACCATAGAATTGTAGAACAGTTTGGAATTTTCCACTAATGGTCCTCATTTTGTGATGTTTATATTTATACGCTGGTTTCAGTGCCATCAGTGTATAACAACGGGTGGTTATAATTAATGTTCAGCTTCTCAAGGAGGTACAGTGTTGACTGTAATTATCGTATAGCAGCGAAATTTGGTAGACATACTTAAGCGGAACCGATTTACGACGGAAAAAAATCGTTCCAATTTTGGTCACCAGTGCAAATATGGGGCTGCACGGCATCTCGTCGACGTATCCAGTGCTCATATTGAATAAACTGTGAAAAAAATGGTTCAAATGGCTCTGAGCACCATGCGACTCAACTGCTTAGGTCATCAGTCGCCTAGAACTTAGAACTAATTAAACCTAACTAACCTAAGGACAGCACACAACACCCAGCCATCACGAGGCAGAGAAAATCCCTGACCCCGCCGGGAATCGAACCCGGGAACCCGGGCGTGGGAAGAGAGAACGCTACCGCACGACCACGAGATTCGGGCTATAAACTGTGACAGCTGTGGTTTATAATAAAATCAGCTTGATGCCTTTTTCTCACTAGTTTGACTTTTACTGCACACGTCCCGTTCCTAATCCATTACATGTGGAAACATTGTATAGTATTTTTTGCATTCACGGCACCAAATTTGCACCTGAAGATCAAAATTGGAACAAATTTTTTCTTCAGCGTAAATCGGTTCCGCATTAAGGCATTAGAAAATCTACGAAGTTTCACTGCTGTGCGATAATTAAAGTCTACACTGGACCTCTGTGAGTAGCTGCACTTGAATTACAACCATACCACATGTGAATACCGAGGTATGGCTGTGTTAGTGATTAATTTTTCACTGCCATCGGCGATCAGATGGTTCTGAGGAGGTCTCTCTGTCTACACTCTATTTTGACTGTGCAGGCAGTAGCTGTGCTGATATTAGAGGTGAACAGCGTTTGCAACATTCATTCCAAGCTGCAACCATGGGCGACCGACCGGTACGTACTCCTGATGAATAGCTTCAGCCATTTGAAGGGGGTCTCATTGTAAGCCTGTGGAATGGTGAATAGTTGTATCGATGCATTGCTTCACGTATTGGGCACAACGTATAGGTGGTGTGTCGCTGCTTTCAACAGTGGTTTGTGGAACATTCTCACACATGCAGACCACGTCCATATAGTACAGACGCACATGGAGATCGACGCAATGTGAGAGCAGCGGTGGCTGATCGAACTTCATCCAGGGAGGAGATCGAGGCACATGTTGCCCCTGCTGTATCATAAGGGACCATAGCGAATCGTCTGCCTCCAGCACGATTAACATCACGTGTTCCTCTGTTCAGGCTACTATCGCCATGCCAACCGGGCAGTGGAATGGCGCTCTGTTATCCTGAATGGTTCAAATGGCTCTGAGCACTATGAGACTTAACATCTGACTTAGAACGACTTAAACCTAACTAACCTAAGAACATTAGACAAATCAATGCCCGAGGCAGGATTCGAACCTGCGACCGTAGCAGCAGCGCGGTTCCGCAGTGAAGCACCTAGAACCGCTCGGCCACAACGGACGGCTATCCCGAATGATGAGAGTAGATTCTGCCTGTATTCGTGTATGACGTAGACCTGGTGTGCGGCCTGGTCCACAGTGCATTCGCCCACGACACACAGCTCCCTTCGCAGGCTTCATTGTGTGTGGGGCTAACAGTCAACTGTGCTATCACATTTGGTATTTCTGCAGGGCAAAGCAAGCAACCTGCACTACATCACACAGGCTGTTATCCTTGTGCTACTGTCATTCTTCAACAGGTAGGCGACGTGCTTTTTCAGCACAATAATGGAAGTCCACATACGGCGGCAGCAACACAGTGTGCTGTTCGTGATGTACAACAACTGCCCGGGTCACCATTTTCACAAGATCTCTCGACGGCTGAAGACGTATGGGGCATGATGAAGTGGGTACTTACTCGTCCTCCAGTGCCTGAAAGAACCATTGCCTAGCTGCAACAAAAGGCTCAGGATCCTCGGGACAGTCTGTCGACTCATTTATGATCGTCTGCGTACAAGAACACACGCGTAATCATGTGTTGCCGGCAGACCGAGGTACACTGTGTACAACTTCGCACCCTTTACTGTCACGTGTGCTTCATTTGGTCTGAATTTGTTATCACAGACTCCTACAGTGATGAACTACGTGTCACCCCAATTTTCATTAAAATGGCCTTGTCGTAGCGGGTGTTGCATTTTTTTTCTGCAGTGCATTTATGTTATCGAATTCTGAGTTACGTAACTCGTCCGTCGGACAGCCAAATGTCTGTTCAGCTGAACCATCCTTATGAAGAATGGCAGGTTATTGTAAATGTGGGAAAATGTAAATTAATGCAGGCAATACTACATCGTTCGACTGCTATACACGTAGTGTACCGCTTCACAAAGTCGCGTGGATTTTACGTCTAGGCGTGACGTTGCAAAGCTACGTTAAATGGAACGAGCACGTAAGGGTGATTGTAGGGAAGGTAAATGGTCGACTTCTGTAACGTGGGAGAATTCTAGGAAAGTGTATTTCAGCTATAAAGTATCAACCGCACAGAACAATTTTGCGACCTGTTCTTGAGTACTGTTCGAATGTTTGGGATACGCACCAGTTCAAATTAAAGGAATACATCGAAGTAAATCAGAGACGTGCTGGTAGATTTTTTGCCCGTAGGCTGGACAAACACACAAGTACTACGGAACTGCCCCATGAACATTTGGGAATCCCTACAGGGAAGAAAAGGTTCTCGAGAAAATTTAGACAACAGGTATTTGCAACCAACTGCAGAACGATCCTACTGGCACCAACATACATCTCGCGTAAGGACCGCAAAGACAAGATAAATCAGGGTTCATACGGAATCACAAAGACAGTTGTTTTTCTCTCTCTCCGTTTGCGAGTGGAACAGGAAAGAAAAAGACTAGCAGCAGTACAAGGTACCGTCCAGCCATGCACTGTTTGGTGGCTTGCCTTAACTTGCTCGGCCGTCTTTTCTGCTTCTGCACTCCCCTTAGCTGAACGTGAACGTAGCACGTGTTAGATAGAAATTCCTGAAAATGACTACTTAAAGCTATTTCCGCTATTGAATCTCTAATGAAGTGATGAAATAATTTCGTTGTAAATAAAACAATTACAGAAAAGGACTGCCGTGAGATCACGTCCTTTACAGTGAATTGTATATTTCATGCGTTGATAAAGAGATACGGTAGCAAATCTTCTACTAGGTCAGATAATGAAGTTCGTTCCTCGATCGCGTAAAATTTCTGAACCAATAAAGTTCGTTTGTAGACCGTACAATACTCGCTAAAGAAACTTAGCTTGCTAGCACTGCTGAACATAACACTAATACTGTTTAGCCCTGGTACGTACCTCCCATGCGAAATTTCGCATTAGACGCAGAATAACTCTCTACATTAATATTTAAAGTGAAGGTTGCTATAATCTCGTTACTATTCAGACAATTCCGCGCGTTCGCAAAGCATAGTTCCAAAATATCTATCAGTTCAATTTTATGTTTCAGTACTAAAACGGCTGCTTACGCGTTCACAATGCTAACGCACTGAAAGAAAAGCCGCTCATCAAACTCTAAAAGAGTTTTCTATCGCAGGAAGCCTAAAACTCTTCACTCTGGAAAGAGAGCTTCTCACTTGATACCATCGTCAAAACTGTTCACACCAAACTCGACCAGCACACTGGAAATGCCGTAGCCAAGGAAGTCATCTCTCACGCCTATCTACCGATCTGGACTGACTAGTTACGTCAGCTAGCCCAAGACCGTCCGTTCTTTCTAGCCGAGCGAAACGAGCTCTCAGCTACACACGCAAATGCTTCCGATTTTCACACATGGCTTCCGTATTGCAGAATCTAGCACCAGCAATATTTTTGATCATAACGATTCGGAAAGAATCTGTCCTCCGTGGAAATTACTAGCCTAACCATAAAACCACGAAGGACTGAAATTTTTATGCTTCTTCTTCTTTTTCTTCCTTTTCTGTCCCGGATCCTGAGAGAGTCCGCTGCTTTGGCTCTCTAGCCCCATTTTATCCGGATTTGTGCCTGATCAGGATGCAGGCATGAGATCTTGAGATGTTCATGAAGGGTGTCTGGCTACCGATGCCTAGGTCGACGTACTGACTGTTTGCCATTTACTCTCAGATTAAAACCCCTCTTTGTCACTGTTGTTGTGTCTGCTCCAACAACATGCCCACACCATCGAGACGGCTTTCTCTCATCTTGTCTACTGTTGGTGCTACTCCATGAACTTCGAGACGGCTTTCTCTCATCTCGTCTACTGTTGGTGCTACTCCATGCACTTAACGAACTTCATCATCTGTGAAATGATTGTGATATGTTAATCTAGATATCCACCTGAGCCGTTTGTTTCCATGACAGAAAGTCGATGTTCCACTTATTCCGTTGTGTAACTGAACGGTTACAGATCCGTACACTTACGACTTGATCTGTCTGGAATCTTCTGGGTACAGAGTACACCAGCCACAGAACGCTTTCTGAGCCATGTGCTGGTCACGTGGTTAGAGATTTCTGCGCTGAAATTTACATCAGCAGCAATTTAGAGTCTAGGTACCTAAAAGTCCTTGTTGTTGGTACCCAGGTCATTTAGATTTGGTGAGGTGGTCCGTTTACTTTATGTTGACTCCTAGGCCTACTTCTGCAAGATGATCATTCCAGACTTGAACTTGCCACTGGAAATCAGTCTTACCTTCAGAGACAACAGCACATCATCAGCGTATGGTAACATCCAGGGTGTGGTTTTCTGCAGACCATAACTGTGATCAAGAGGAGAGGAGATGTACTCCTACAAAAAATCGCCCGACACTCCAGTGGGTCATGGTGGAGCAGTGTGACCTATCTTGCTAGCCGGCCGGGGTGACCGAGCGGTTCTAGGCGCTACAGTCTGTAACCGCGCGACCGCTACGTCGCAGGTTCGAATCCTGCCTGGGGGGGGGAATGGATGTGTGTGATGTTCTTAGGTTAGTTAGGTTTAAGTAGTACTAAGTTCTAGGGGACTGATGACCTCGGAAGTTAAGTCCCATAGTTCTCAGAGCCATTTTTTTTATCTTGCTAGTTCTTCAAGTAAGCTTCAAATTTGAAACATGTTACTTACAAAGGCATTTGTATCCATCTGCTTCTCCGGACTACAGAGGCTTTCTTCGAATTGATATATAATCTACATTACCCAGTAAATTTTAATACAAAAGCAACAGCTTTTCGTGATTAAAAATTATTTCAACAGTAGAACCTTGATTAATCTTTAGAATTACACCAATAAACCCCAGAAGCTTTAAAAAATCGAGAACCCATGATCAAAAGTCTTCAGACTGCCGACTACTTTAGAAATGCGTTGATGCGTTAAATACTCGACGTTAAGCATTTAATGATAAAATTTAAAAAAGATTTGATTATGTTTAAATTTTGTTGGAAGTCTCATAGCGCTCTCATAATCAAACAGGGGGTGAGTACTGTCTGGGTAATATGCGCTGCGTTTTAAACAAAAGCTAGATTGTCAGACGTCTCAATGTTTATGACGTCATAATTCCTGAAATATAAGTCGTACAATGATATAATTTTGAAGGACGTTCAGTGGAATACGTGGGTACAGTCTTCAAAATAATCTGCTGTAGAATGAGGAGGAAAGGAGAAATAAATTAAAACATTGATGATGCTGAAGTTTTCTGCGTGAACAGCGAAAATGTAGCGAGCGATAAACTTTTATCCTTTCGTCATTTTGTGGGGGGTTTAAGCGACGAAAAGTTTCCTAAATGTTTGAAATTACGTGTAAAGTTTCTTGGAAGTCAATAACTGCTCTCATTTTCAAATACTGGATGAATAAACTCTGGGTTTTTGTATGCAGGGAGTACATAGTTACTAAAAAAATATTTTTCTTACTCTGTTTAAGGTAATACTATGCCTCTTAATGAATAGAATACGACAGCATTCTAAATTTTTAAGTCTGGTCAGTAATCATATACAACACTGAAAATCAGTTTTTTGTTGCCCATGGTAGCAGTTACATAGGCAACCTGCAGCTGGAGCCAGTGACTGTGCACGAGAATAGTCGTTTAGTAATCAGATGTTCTCACCGATTTTTATCTTTCTGTCCCAAAATTAAATAAACGGTTTATGTTCGATCTTCATTCAGTTTCACAAAAAGTACCGAACAGATGGTCCGTGATTTGATAAATAAATGTTTGTGAGCTTTGAGAACATCAAAAATCAAATAAAATTTACTTCTTGCTGGACAACCCATACAATGAGAAATGCGCATTATTTCTAAGGTTGCCGCGCGCAGTTTCTTACTCAAGGATCCCTCTTTCCTACTCTGTGAACCCCCATTGTATGCCACGCCAAATGTTGATCCGTACCTCAAACATAAGCTGTGAACATTCAGTTACTCGCTCTTCCTGCTCAATAGCACTGCTAGTGGAGCATCTCTGAGATGCAGTTTTTGTTTCTGCTTAAATAACACTGTATGGTAGATGAACGTAGTCTTGAACAGAAGAAAGCAATACAGTTAACTGTCACAATCTTCAATAACAATTCCCTCTTTACAAAGTACAGCAAACAGGAATCGACAAAATCAGCATTTGCTACACCGTTTTTGAGCCCATAAGAAGTTTTGATTATTCACAGAGATAAAAGGTGCCCTATTGGTAGTTTCTCAATAGAAAAGTACGACGCTGCAACCAGATATAAGCACCACATGAATCACACGTCTATCTTGTTATTCGAGATTTATTTTCCTTTTGACACTGTTTACCTCACAGATTGTCGATTCCATACTTCCTTCAATAATTCCTAGAACTTCACCAACCCTAGATGACAGATATAAAGGAAACTAGACTTGAAATTATTCTGCCTTGCCAGTGGTCTTGAACGAATTCTTTTCCTCGAGCTCGAAGAAAATCTCAACGTCTCAGCACACCGTTTCAGTTTCCGAAATATATAACTTATTCATTCCTGTGACTTCCAGTGTCGAATAAACTATAACCGTTGGCCATCTTATATAATTATATCCTGAAGACTTCTTTTCTACAGTATCAATTCCGAATTTTGTTTTACTGTAGAGCGATATCAAACCAGTTTTTATTCCATTCGTTGATCTCTCATCAATCGCCCTATCAAAAAGTAAGCAGGAAATCAAGATGCTAATCTTCTTCGTTTTCGGCACGTAGGACACTATGGTCCCTTTTTTGTGGTAGGCAAAAACTCTTTTATGTAAAGTACTTCAATATTCTTATGTATGTTTAATATCCCCAAAATAGTGCTGGCCTGCGAATGAATTAACCAATAAGAGTTTTTCAATTTCCTGAGTATCCCCTTCTCTATCCAGATTATGTATTTTTCTCGACTCTATGTTTCAGAAACAAATAAATTTGTAAATATTTTGTCGAAATGTAACAATAAGTCTTACATCTCCCTAGTTAGTGAATGTGACCTAAATTTGAAGAGAAAATAATGTATGGAGATGTGAGGCCTTGAAGACCCTAGTATACAAAATCGTGCGATTTTTGTACCTAGACAGTCTGTATAAACAATAGAGCGGTGTTGTATATAGACAACTGACAGACATTTCTTGTCTATAGACAGGCTTTAGCAACAAAATCGCAGAACATTTGGCTCCCGTTCGAAATGGGAGACATGAGACAATTCCTAAACAATGGTGCGCAACATTTTGTGGTGTGGACGCGACGGTAGACATAGCCTGTAGTTATTTTCATTGCGCCCTGAAAAACGCTTCATCGGTTTTTTTATTCGTTTTGTTTTTTCTTATTGTTAAACACCATATATCAAGATGGGGCTAGCGGAGAAAGTGTTGCACGAGACTGAAGATTTTCACTTTGGACCATGTTTGTGGCAAGAAAGTAATTTCGCATACAAAAATTGCAACGAGAAGAGGTTGATTATCAAGCAACTTGTCAAAAAAATTAAGTCTCATTGAGTGACGCCTTCTGCTTTGAAAGTTGAAAGTAAATTCCTGTCAAAACGAGGCCACTCGGTGCTAACAGTTCACGTTTTCACCAACGTCTGCTCTATCGATTTCTTTCACGATGCATTATTGTCAATGCACGAGGCGCGATCCCAACAAGGTCAGCAATATTTGGCAAATATCGAGGTACAAATTATTCAGGCGTGTACATGAGACAAAGTATCTAGATTGTGTACAAACATTGTCTCGCTACATGTCTGTAGAAAGTCCTTCTACATTGTCTCTAGACAAAATCTCGATTCTGTATACAAGTGTGTACTTACGTTAAAGAAGCATAAAAAACACGTCGCGGATGTCCCTCAAATATACTGAGAGTTTTAACGAAAACTGATCTCTTTGAAAAAATTACGTACACTGTAACGCTTGGGAAATTAAATGGTTTTGGGTAGTTGGAAAAAAATTTAATTTGTGCTGCAGTAACAAAACTTATACACTCGATCGCGCTGTGTCCCGCATATGCGAATCGGGACCTCACATCCGTAATAAATCGCAGTTCACAACAGCAAGGATACTGAGAAACGCACTCCCTGGAACAGGACGACAGAAGCGAAGGTGGTTGCGACACTCGTGCTGTATTTCCAGTTTTCCGCGAAAGTAAGTGCTCTGTATCTGCCAGAACTTCGCAGCTAACTGAATATTAAAACCTGTTCATACAAGTCTGTCGACTAACTACTTGCTTTCAACGCACAATTCATTTTCCACTCTATATGGAATATAATACAAAACATGCCAATTGTTCGAGATTCGCGACACAAAGTCTGAATGATTATTAACTATGACTCACACAAAGTGAAAATTTATCACATTATTCGCTGTATGTGGCAAGCTGAAACGAATAGGGGCTTCGTTAAAATAAAAAAAAAGGAGATATTGGCATAGAAATTGCGTCCTACGCAGCACCCTGTTGGTTTACATTTCTTTCATAATATATGTGGTCCTACTGCTTATTCACAAAATTCGTAAGCAGTTTACAATTTTCCTAGCAGTTTTCTGTAATACTCACTGACGAGACTTAGTTTCAATGGATGTTAGTACACCCTACAGGTAGGCAACGGTGAGTTTGTGAGACATCTTACGAAATGAATTGCGACAGTTTTGGCATGAAGATACAGAAAATAAAGACGTTAATGCTGGGATTCCGCTGTTGAACGCAGAGGAGAGGGCGGGTAGAGGGAGAGAATACATTGGGGCCTCTATGACGGTAGAAATTCTCTGATGACGTGACAGAAGAAGAAATGGGAGTCGATAAGGAAGTTATAGGAGATACAGTATTAGCGTTTCACAGAGCTTTCGAAAACTTGAGATCAAATACGGCGGAATTCAATAGTAACATTCCTTCGGAATTTCTAAAATCATTGGACGGAGTAACAACCAAACGACTATTCAAGTTTGTTTGTAGAATCTGCAAGATTGGAGATATACCGTCAGACTTTCGGAAGAATATCATCTGTACAATTCCAAAGATAACCAGTGCTACAACACCCAACGGATACCCATCTGGGTACCAAGGAACTTGTCCTGATACATGCCGTACGTCTTCAACACTTCAAATACCGGAATTGTCACATTAGCACATAAGGCTAATATGACGTCCAAAGAAGCCAATTTTTTTGGATTCCAGTATCGCAAAGTGACTAAAACATAATGGCAAGTCACACTGCATGTTCTTCCTCGTTCGCCAGCATACAGAAACGTAACTCAGATATTGTATCGGCAAGCTAAAATGTTCTGTTGCCGTTAGTACAAATGATCGCTACAATGTACAGATAACTTCCCATGAACCGGTTTGTACATCGCTGGTTTGAGGCACCAATGGCATACCATAATTTGTTGTTTACTTTAAAGTCGTTTCTGTATTGTGTCCCTGAAGTGAAAACAGGAAAAATAGTAGAAATCGTTTAATCGGGTGCAGAAGATCCGCTTTAAACCAAATGCAGCTTGACTGATTGGCACGCTGTTGCATTTTGCCTCCTTTTTCAGCTCGTTTGTTTGTTCCAGTGATAAGCGCTAATCTCAACAGTTTCCTGTCCGTAATGGTAAATAACGAGTTAATGTAACATCATAATAACGGCAAAAGTAATTACAACAACAATAACAGAAGAACAACCACTGGTGGAACAACAGATTTCATGAATTGCTAAGGTGATTAGTGATTCTTGGAAATTGTAGCAATAGAAAAACAGTCTGTGAAGAAGGAGGAAGGAAGATTAGAGTTCGACGTCCAGCTGGCGACTAGGGGTATAAAGGCGGAGTGAGGAAGAATGGGAAACGACGCTTGTCTTGTGCTTTCTCAGAGGGTCCATACGTGTTCATCTTTATGCACTTTCACGTGATGGATGTTTGGATGGGTGACTGCAGCTGTATAATAACTTTTGTGGCAAGGAAGACCGATCGAAAAGCTACAGTCTCTGTTTGAACTTTATTCACAGTATGGCTTCCAAAAATTATATTGCCATTGTCAATGCTGTATAATGAAAATATCATGTCAGTGATGAAAATTAAAGAAAACCCTCCTACCAACTGATACTCGGAGAGGCTCTCTAGAGAATTTTTATGGTTTATAAAGTACAGATAAATTAAATGTCGCATGTGGGTTATGATGCTATAGCTCAATTGTTAAGAGAACTGCCTGTAAAATGCGAATGTCAAAGTTTCGCGTTGCCGACTGGCACAATTGTAATCTAGCAGGAAACTTAACGTGTATAACAACACCTTTAGGTATCTTAGGTGTATGTGACAAACTCGTCGTGGAACTGCATTATTTCGCCAAGCAGCCTGTTGTCCCGTTCAGGTATTTCAGAGACTCGGGAGAGGAGACTAAAGGAAGCGGAGATCCTGGGGACAGTTCCGTCTCCACAGTCGGCTGCAGGTGACGGCAAGTTAAATTGTCGAAGTATCGTGCGGTCCAGAAAACTTTGGCTGGTACCTCAGGCAGTTATTTTCAGAACGACCACGCCATAAACCATATCTGGTCAGTAGACGAGGTGACGCAGAGCCAACACATAACAATCACAGTCACAAGACAGTTTCCCGAGGAACTGAGTGGTGGTGACATCATCCCAGCCATTCCCGGTATGTACATGTCACCTGTGTCACATTAATGTAACAGAGACAGAGGTAAGTTGAGAAACAATAATGGGTACTGAGTATTAAAAATGTTCTGAGAGATCGATAGTTTTCGTTCACCATCGTCACCGGGAGAGCCGCACGCAGGGAAGTCAGTGTGTATTTGTAGTGTCGTGCGTGTTCCGAGCAGCTGCTCATCAGCCACACATAGTGAGCGCTGCCTCACACTTGCGGAACGACGTCACGGCACCGTGGAACAGCGGCAAGAGCTCGTCTGTAGCCATGACTCACTGTGTGCCGCATGGTTTCTAACGGAAGCGTGCGTCTCTGGAGAATTTATAGAAAGGTGAATGTGTCGGAAAGATGTAGCTGTCGCTCCTCACAATGTGTCTACTGCGGCATTGCTAATTTGGCGAGTTGTAGAGTGGTCCCGCTTCTCATTAAGGTAAGAAAATAAGATGGTTAGAAAGCAGCATGAACCTCTTGCGTTGTTTCGACCATTATATCACTGGCTAGGACAGGCAGCGCTACATATTCTTCCATTCGAGGCTTTCGTAACCAGTTAAGATATATTGCTTCACCTGAGCTCCCTTATGTAGCTGCATGTCTTTACAAAGTACAGGATAGTTTTGGGAACTCACTGACAGGTTAAAACTGTGTTTCTAGTGATGACTTGAATTCGCGTCCTTGCTTTCACGGACAGCTGATCTATGCGGGCACAGTCCATATTCAACCCCACAGCTGCAGACTACTAAAATGTTTCTCTCGCTTCCTACGGTGCACATACGTTGCAACCAACGAAGAGAGGGTATCACGGGGAACGTATTAGAAAGTTACGACGTACTGATGGGCTTAAGCAGTGACGCGGTGGGTTAGATCCACTAGAGTGTTTAAATCTAAAAAAAAAAAAAAGGTTCAAATGGCTCTGAGCACTACGGGACTTAAGTTCTGAGGTAATCAGTCCCACAGAACTTAGAACAACTGAAACCTAACTAACCTAAGGACATCACACACATCCATGCCCGAGGCAAATTTGGTGCCATCGAATAATGTCGTAAATTAACTGGACAGGTAAATCAATAAATGATGAAGTACTAAAAAAACAATAAGAAATGAAGGTATCTGGAAGACCGTTACTGGACGAAGAGAGCGGCTTATTTAAATGTGGTGCCATCGAAGAATGTCGTAAATTAAGTGGACAGGTAAATCAATAAATGATGAAGTACTAAAAAGAACAATGAGAAAAGGAGGTGTCTGCAAGGCCGTTATTGGAAAAAGATAGCGGCTAATGCGGCGTCAGCTACAAGAGCCCTACCGAGGAAACCCAGCGCCCATGGCAGGACTGTCAATGCAACGCCCTCCTCCTCCCCCCCCCCCCCCCTTCCACACTTCGAATATTACTGTCCAGTGAACTGCAAGGGTTAAAAGTTTAGCAGAGGGATTACCTAAGAAATGTAACACTTTATCAACGCTTCAGATAATGTCAGGGTTTTATTCACGCTAAAATAACAGTACAATACCAAACAAGTAATTCAAGCCAGCTTCCTGTGGTCTTACGACACGAGACGCTTAGTCGATGACAAAAGGTAGAGCACTCGTTTACACGAGCATTCAACTTTCGACACAACGACTAAACTGCCGCAATATTATCAGCACCTATGTAGGGCCTATTCTTCAGTCGTTTTTATTTACACATCAGATCGTACCAATCTAGACTTGGGATGAGTATAAGTACAGGGTGGAGATGCAAGTAAATTAGATGTCTCATCCGCCCATCTACGCTTCCTTCCTCCTCCATCGCGACTCGTTCAAATCTTCAGTCAGCAGAAATCGGTAAAAAACGGAAGTTTTCGATCAAATAGTATAATTATATGCTCCTTGAGATTCTACAATACCATGGGCAAGTAGTAGCAAGATCACCTTTGCTGAACACGAGCAAGATGTGCAGGCGGCATTCGTCCGAAACAAGCGCACTGTTGCCACAAAAACCATATCACCGACAGACGTTCTGTTAAACAGTAGTCATTTTTTTACGATGCTACCTGAGCGGAATGACGTTGTGACAACAACGTGCGTTTACAGTCGCTCGCCGTGGACGTGTCTGCTTCCGGTAGCAGATGACAAGAAGAAGAGAGGCTGGAGAACGCACGTAACTCTCCCAGTAAATTCTTACATCGTGCTTCTTTCTTGTTTTTTTAGATCAGTTTGTGCATACACTCTGTGTCTGCGCTCTTGTCGGTAGTCTATTTCGCTATCCCCTCGTTACGGCCCCGTCTGGGAAAGCAACCAGGAACAGTGAACTCAGAACTGTAAGAGGCACTAGAAGGGAAAAATAGCAGTGGCAGACCACAATATAGTACGCAAAAAGGTTACAGAAGATGTTGGGTGTAGCAGGTACGCAAAGGTGGGTAGATTACGTCCACGTCTACGTGATTACTCTGCTATTCACAATAAATTGCCTGGCAGAGGGTTCAATGAAACCACCTTCAAGCTGTCTCTACCGTTACACTCTCGAACGGCGCGCGGCGAGAACGAGCACTTAAATTTTTCTGTACGAGCCCTGATTTCTCTTATTTTATTGTGATGACCACTTCTCCCTATGTAGGTGAGTGCCAACAGAATGTTTTCGCAATCGGAGGAGGAAACTGATGATCGAAATTTCATAAGAAGATCCCGTCGCAACGAAAAACGCCTTTGTTTAAATGATTGCCACTCCAGTTCACGTATCATGTCTGTGGCACTGTCCCCCCTACTTCGTGATAATACAAAACGAGCCGCCCTTCTTTGAACTTTTTCGATGCCATCCGTCAGTCCTACCTGATGCGGATCCCATACCGCACAGCAATATTCCAGAATAGGTCGGATAAGCGTGGTGTAAGCAGTCTCTTCAGTATACCTGTTGCACCTTCTAAGTGTTCTAACAATGAATCGCAGTCTTTGGTATGCTCTACCCGCAACATTATCTATGTGATCGTTCCAATTTAGGTTATTTGTAATTGTAATCCCTAAGTATTTAGTTGAATTTACAGCCTTCAGATTTGTGTGACTTATCGCTTAATCGGAATTTAGTTGATTTCTTTTAGTATTGTCAACGGTCTTGCCGCAGTGGATACACCAGTTCCCGTCAGATCACCGAAGTTAAGCCCAGTCGGGCGTGACCGGTACTTCGATGGGTGACCATCCGGGCCGCCATGAGCTGTTCCCACTTTTCGGGGTACAATCAGCCTCGTGAAGCCAATTGAGGACCAACTCGACCGAATAGTAGCGGCTCCAATCAACGAAAACCATCATAACGACCGGGAGAGCGGTTTGCTGACCACACGACCCTCCTATTCGCATCCTCAGCTGAGGATGACACGGCAGTCGCCTGGTCCCGATGGGCCACTTGTATGTAGCCTGCAGACGGAGTGCTTTTTTATAGTACTCGTGTGAATAACTTCACAGTTTCCTTTATTCAGGGTCAATTGCCACTTTTCGCTCCATACACATTCCTCATCTAAATCATTTTGCAATTTGTTTTGGTCTTCTGAAGACTTTACACTACGGTGAATGACAGCATCATCTGCAAACAATCTAAGACGGCTGCTCAAATTGTCTCCTATGTCGTTAATATAGATCAGGAACAGTTCCTCGGGGATCGCCGGATATTACTTCTGCTTTACTCGATGACTTTCCTTCTATTACTACGAACTGTGACCTTTCTGACAGGAAATCACGAATCCAGTCGCACAACTGAGGCGATATTCCACAGGCACGCAGTTTGTTCAGAAGACGCTTGTCCGGAACGGTGTCGAAAGCCTTCTGAGAATCTAAAAATATGGAATCAATTTGACATCTCCTGTCGATAGCGCTCATTACTTCATGAGTATAAAGAAAAATGGTTCAAAAGGCTCTGAGCACTATGGGACTTACCATCTGAGGTCATCAGTCCCCTATAACTTAGAACTACTTAAACCTAACTAACCTAAGGACATCACACACATCCATGATCGAGGCAGGATTCGAACCTGCGACCGTAGCAGACGCGCGGTTCCGGACTGAAGCCCCTAGAACCGCTCGGCCACCACGGCCGGCGAGTATAAAGAGCTAGTTGTGTTTCACAAGGATGTTTTCTGAATGCGTGCTGACTATCTGTCAATAAATCGTTTTCTTCGAGATAATTCATAATGTTCGAACTCAGTATATGTTCCAAAACCCTACTGCAAATCGACGTTAGTGATATGGACCGGTAATTCAGCGGACTTCTCCTATTTCCCTTTTCGGGTATTGGTGTGACTTGAGCAATTTTCCAGTCTTTGGGAACGGAACTTTCTGTGAGCTAGCTGTTGTATATAATTGCTAAATATGGAGCTAAAGTTAGCAAAATATGTAGGATGTCATCAACCTTTCGATACATTGAAGACTTTAACCAAGGAAAGAGATACGGTTCACGTTATTTTGAGAAGGTGATGGTTACGGCCGGCCGCGGTGGTCTAGCGGTTCAGGCGCTCAGTTCGGAACCGCGGGACTGCTACGGTCGCAGGTTCGAATCCTGCCTCGGGCATGGATGTGTGTGATGTCCTTAGGTTAGTTAGGTTTAAGTAGTTCCAAGTTCTAGGGGACTGATGACCACAGATGTTAAGTCCCATAGTGCTCAGAGCCATTTGAACCATTTGATGGTTTACGGCTTCTAGAATTTTTAAGAAGATCATAGTTAGCAAACTGCTGTGCAGTGCACAGTAGATCTGTGGCGAAGCACATGGAGAACCGGAGATTTACTGTATGCTGCATGTGCTCCATTATTATACGAGGCGTGTTTTTTAAGTAAGTACCGTTTTGAAATTAAAAAAGACGTGCTAAGATATCTCAATAACTTTATGTTTACATGAAAGCCTGTACCTTAATCTACGCACTGACGCCGTTACAGTCTGATTCTTCCTTGTTTACGTCGTGTACTGAGTGTTTAAGATGCCTCCGATAATCGTGAGTCCCGCCGACTGTGAAGTACGGGCTGTTAAAGATTTCTTAGTGCTAAAGGCCTAAAAGCGATCGATATTCATCGTGAGATCTGTGCAGTTTACGGAGGAAACATTATGAGTTATGGAATGGTAAGAAAGTGGGTAAGAGCATTTAAAGATGGCCGCACAATTGTGCATGATGAACAACGGAGTGGGCGTCCTTCGGGCGTTAATGAATGTTTGGTGCAGGAAGTGGACAATAATGTGAGATAAAATAGACGCTTTACGATTTCCTCCTTGCGGGATGACTTTCCTAACGTTTCTCGTGGTGTTTTGTATGGCATTGTGACCGAGCACTTGAATTACCGAAAATTGTGCGCACGTTGGGTACCGAAAATGTTGATGGATGTGCACAAAACCAAACGTTTAGACAGTGCATTGACTTTCCTTGAGCGGTTCCACAACGACGGTGATGATTTCTTAAGCCAAATTGTTACGGGCGATGAAACATGGGTGGCCTGCGTCACACCAGAATCAAAGCAACAGTCCATGGAAGTTGAGCAAGGGCATCGTTTTGCTGCGAGACAATGCCCGTCCGCATGTGGCGAATCAGACCAAAGATCTCATCACATCTTTTCGATGGGAAATTCTAGATCATCCTCCGCACGGTCCCGATCTTGCGCCCAGTGACTACCATCTGTTCCTGCACTTGAGGCCCGAATCTCGTGGTCGTGCGGTAGCGTTCTCGCTTCCCACGCCCGGGTTCCCGGGTTCGATTCCCGGCGGGGTCAGGGATTTTCTCTGCCTTGTGATGGCTGGGTGTTGTGTGATGTCCTTAGGTTAGTTAGGTTTAAGTAGTTCTAAGTTCTAGGGGACTGATGACCATAGATGTTAAGTCCCATAGTGCTCAGAGCCATTTGAACCATTTTTGAACCTGCACTTGAAGAAACGCCTGGGCGGTTAGCGTCTTCAAGACGATGACGAAGTCAAAACAGTGGTGATGCAGTGAATAACAAGTCAGGCGGCTGACTTCTATGAGGAGGGTATTCAAAAACTGGTAAAACGTTATGAGTGCCTCAATATTGACGGAAATTATGTACAAAAGTCGATTAAGGTATAAGCTTTCATGTAAAAATAAAATTATTGAGATATCTTAGAACGTCATTTTTAATTTCAAAACGGTACTTACTTAAAAAACACGCCTCGTAGCTGAATTTAGATGTTGGTTTACGGCATGACGATTGTTAATGGTTCTGATTTGTCGTGCATCTGATTACGATGTCACACTATAACCGAGGACAGTTCGTTTCTGACGGAAGCAGGTTGTTTTAATACAGTGACACCACAGCTGTGCGTAAACAACGATTATGCAAAAAGAGAGATAATCAATGTCATGTAGCAAAAGCGTGCCGGGTCGATGTACAGTTATCCCGTTTTGCGACGTCCGACGCGCGCGTCTTTCCTTTCGCGCGACGCGCCTGGCCGCGGTCTCGCCTCCCCGGCACGCGGCGCGGTCGATAGCGGGCGAGGGCACGCCGTCTGCCGGCGTCGCGACGGCCCTCGCGGGACCCAACTTTCCCCGCGGGCTCTAAACTGCCGGCCGCACCACCACGTGACCCGCGCTACCGCCAGCGCTGCGTCTTCCGCCCACCTTCCGCCGGTAGCTTCTGCCCGTTTCCTACACTACTGGCCATTAAAATTGTTACACCACGAAGATGACGTGCTACAGACGCGAAATTTAACCGACCAGAAGAAGATGCTGTGATATGCAAATGATTAGCTTTTCAGAACATTCACACAAGATTGGCGCCGGTGGCGACACCTACAACGTGCTGACACGGGGAAAGTTTCCAACCGATTACTCATGCACAAACAGCAGTTGACCGGCGTTGCCTGGTGAAACGCTGTTGTGATGCCTCGTGTAAGGAGGAGAAATGCGTACCATCATGTTTCCGACTTTGATAAAGGTCGGATTGCACCCTATCGCGATTTCGGTTCATCGTATCGCAACACTGCTGCTCGCGTTGGTCGAGATCCAATGAGTTTTAGCAGAATATGAAATCGGTGGGTTCAGGAGGGTAATACGGAAAGCCGTGCTGGATCCCAACGGCCTCGTATCACTAGCAGTCGAGATAAAACGCATCTTATGCGCATGGCTGTAACGGATCGTGCAGCCACGTCTCGATCCCTGAGTTAACACATGGGGACGATTGCAAAACAACAACCATCTGCACGAACAGTTCGACGACGTTTGCAGCAGCATGGACTATCAGCTCGGAGACGATGGCTGCGGTTGTCCTTGACGCTGCATCACAGACAGGAGCGCCTGCGATGGTGTACTCAACGACGAACCTGGTTGCTCGAATGGCAAAACGTCATTTTTTCGCATGAATCCAGGTTCTGTTTTCAGCATCATGATAGCCGCATCCGTGTTTGGCTACATCGCGGTGAACGCACATTGGAAGCGTGTATTCGTCATCGTCGTACTGGCGTATCACCCGGCTTCATGGTACGGGGTGCCATTCGTTACACGTCTCGGTCACCTCTTGTTCACATTACCGAGCGAGGTGGCGCAGTGGTTAGCACACTGGACTCGCATTCGGGAGGACGACGGTTCAATCCCGTCTCCAGCCATCCTGATTTAGGTTTTCCGTGATTTCCCTAAATCGTTTCAGGCAAAAACCGGGATGGTTCCTTTGAAAGGGCACGGCCGATTTCCTTCCCAATCCTTTCCTAACCCTAGCTTGCGCTCCGTCTCTAATGACCTCGTTGTCGACGGGACGTTAAACACTAACCACCACCATCTTGTGCACATTGACGGCACTTTGAACAGTGGACGTTACATTTCAGTTGTGGCTCCACCCTTCATTCGATCCCTGCGAAACCCTACATTTCTGCAGGATAAAGCACGACCGCATGTTGCAGGTCCTGTACGGGCCTCTCTGGATACAGAAAATGTTCGACTGCTGCCCTGGCCAGCACGTTCTCCAGATCTCTCACCAACTGAAAACGTCTGGTCAATGGTGGCCGAGCAACTGGCTCGTCACAATACGCCAGTCACTACCCTTGATGAACTGTGGTATCGTGTTGAACTTGCATGGGCAGCTGTACCTGTACACGCCGTCCAAGCTCTGTTTGACTCAATGCCCAGGCGTATCAAGGCCGGTATTACGGCCAGAGGTGGTTGTTCTGGGTACTGATTTCTCTGGATCCATGCACCCAAACTGCGTGAAAATGTAATCACATGTCAGTTCTAGTATAATGTATTTGTCCAATGAATACCCGTTTATCATCTGCATTTCTTCTTGGTGTAGCAATTTTAACGGCAAGTAGCGTATTTTCGCGATTGATCTCGTCATGTTTAGTAAGGTACTGTGACCTAGGCCAATGGGTTAAACGGAACTGTGAAACAGACAGATTCCTACAATTAGACCGCCCATCAGATATGACTATTTGGGGCTTTCCTGGCGGATCTGTTGGAAATACACAATTCTCGGATTTGCCGTCGGATAACATTCCGTAAGTCCCACACTATTTCTGCGCAGTAACAAATCGACGTCAATAGGTTGCTACAGCAGCTATTTATGCAAGTCGCGGGAGGCATCCTTTACATCACATCTTATCGGGCCAAATCCGAGAAGTGTATTTGTACCGTCTGTCAGTCATCCCGGGCGAACGACATATTATGTCAATTACGTCTTCGACAGTAAACCATCGTTATCGCCTTTTCTCGTGAAAACAACAGAAACCATTCAGCATGTTTCGTGACTTGTTTAGGAATTGGGGCACTATAATTTTTTTTACGACTCCCATTCCATTTTATTGGGCATTTCTGTAACCTGATTCTGACTTCACAAAACCATGACGAGTAGTGCCACTCGCCTGTGTATCTCTTCTACCTCCTCCACTAATCCAACTTAGTAAGGGCCCCAAGAGAAAAAAATAACTGTTTCTCCGAGAGTTTCGTAAGCGAAATCTTTGGTGCAAGAATTACACTTTTCTGGACACTTACAATAAAAGTGAGTCTGGCATCTGGCTTCCCACGGCAACATTTATCTGGTCTGCCCACCCCAGACGATTGGCGACAGATACTTCAAGGTTGTGACAAATTCCGGAGACGGAGCGCCGTTAGCGTAGTCAAGCGATATCGGATGTTTTGATTTATGTACATCACATGCTGTACAGGTGGACTGGCAAATTATATAGGAGGGAAATATTGTACAGCAGATTCTTTATCCACCGTAATAATGTTGGGCCAATCAGACCAAAAATTGCTATCGACAACAGAATAATTGAACAAGTTAACAATTTTTAAAATAGAGATATGGGCAACAGGTTTCATCAGTTTCAATGTATATGTATCCCTTTAATAGAACTTTAAAGAGCAGAGTTAGGAAGGAAATAACAATAACGTTTAACAAAACTATGACTGTCACTTCTCAGATGTACCAGAGTGAAACTTGCTTTCTCTCGAAATAGATATAGCAGTAAAATACAGGCTGCTGAAAGATTTCTAACAATAGGGAAAGATGCACGCGGCAGGACGGGTTCATGAATGACCAAATTAGTGAAGAAGGGAATGTTGGAAGAATAAACAACACAACAGAGAAATACAGAAACAGGCGGAAAGAGCATGTGAGCAGAATGGCAGATGATAGCCTGCCGAACCAACTGTGGATTACACAGTCCGAAGGGGGGAAGAAACCCTCGTAAGCGAAGAATGAGATGGACTCAACACTAACCTTTGAAGACGGAACTGGGAGTTAGCACAGTTCCCTGGAGTGAATATTATGATGAATGATACAACATTACATTTTATATATTTAGTGTTCCAGACAGTTGCCAAGCTATGCCCTAGACACTTACCATCTGCAAGCTTAGATTTCTACAATTTACGTGGTGGGGGGGAAATGTTGTCTCATAGAAATCAGCAATACTCTGCCAGATATTGACTTAAAGACAGGTATAAAGACTGACAACTAACTCTGAATGTAGAGAAATTTTAAGTATAATAAATGGAAGGCTTCTTTGCATTAGTGGGAAACAAAAGATTTTACAAAACACTTGTAACGCCAGTAGTGGAACAGTGACCCATGTGGGATGCGTAATACGTTGGTCTAGCAGGATAATGTGGACTGTAAACACTGAAAGGCAGTTCAACTGCAGCAATGTTTGAACTCGTGGTAGTTTGTGGAAGAAATGCTGGAAAATGTGGCTCATACACTCGAACAACGGCGTCGAATTTGTAGCAAAAATCTTGTATGAAAATTCCAATAACCTGTTCGCGAAACCTACTATTAATCTTCAGCATCCTACATGTCGCCCTTGTGGAGGTCATAACATAAAAACTATAACCGCTCGCATAGAAATATTTAGAGAATAATTTTTCTCGCATTTGTGTTTCAATAATGTTTAATACGGTGTGATAGAAAGGTTCCCTAAGCCACCCAAATTAGTAAGTTCTGCAGACCGTAAAATGTGCATTAAGAAATATTTAACTAAATATTTGCTCGACGAAGTAAATCTTACTATCCACTCGTCGCCTTCGGTTTTGAGGCGGTAACAGCGACAGTACGAAATACTATTCGATGAATTACACAGCTGAAGTTGTAGTTCCATCTTTATCAAGTAGGTGCGCGAGAAATATAGCCAAGATAGCGAGCGATTGGCGTCGACAAGAGCAGTTATTAACATGAAAATGCATTTTAGTATTTCTCAAGATGCTACAGCAGTAAATACAATTAAGGAACGTGAACGACACAAACCCTATTGCACGCAGTGGAACTCTTCTTCCGTTGCATCATCAGCAGCCAGCAAGAGCCGGCCGCGGTGGTCTCGCGGTTCTAGGCGCGCAGTCCGGAACCGCGCGACTGCTGTGCCCCCCCCCCCCCCCCCCCTGGGGCTCAGCATTCATTTGCTGAGTACGGGCTTGGCGACCCCAGGGTCCTGAGCTGGGGACTGGTCAGCGCCGCCAGTCTCCTGTCACCGTAACCCCCGGACATGCTTCAGCGACCACCGCATGGCGCGGCGGTGGAATGTTGTGTGCTGCGGGGAATGGTAATCTTGGCTTGACCGCCTGGATTGCGAGGAAGGTAAACCTCTATAAAAACCCCTCAATCTTACGGTGAGCTGCGCGCCTATAAGATGCATGGCTGTTGGGGTGGAACAGTCGCAAGCGGGCAACCTCTGGGGCGCCTGCCGCACCCCAGTTGTATAAGGCTTACCTAGGCTCAAAAATGGCTCTGAGCCAACATCTTAGGTCATAAGTCCCCTAGAACTTAGAACTACTTAAATCTAACTAACCTAAGGACATCACACACACCCATGCCCGAGGCAGGATTCGAACCTGCGACCGTAGCAGTCCCGCGGTTCCGGACTGCAGCGCCAGAACCGCTAGACCACCGCGGTCCTTACCTAGGCACGCGGGGCTCTGTCTAGGTGGACTTCTAGTTCCCTAGCTGCTCGTGGGACCGAGATGGAACCCTCGAACTTTTATTCTTCTCCTGCCAGCGGAAAGGGTGGACCGCTGGTGGGTTCTAACACCCAATCCAACAAGAGGGCTCGTGTAGCCAGTCCTCCTGATTCAGGTAGTAGTAACAGAACGCATGCTGCTTCGCAGAATGTGTTTTTCATAATTAAAAGAAAAGATGGGAGTTTTGAAAAAGTTTCGCCATTTTATATACAGAAGGGCTTAGAAGGTATTGCTGGCACATTAAAATCTGTAAAGCGCTTGCGAAATGGCACCTTGTTGGTTGAAACATCTACCTTCCAGCAAGTCCAGAACCTTGAGAAGGCACAATTTCTTGGGGAGTTTGCGATAGAGACTGAATTTCACAACACCTTGAACTACAGCAATGGTGTTGTGACTTGCAGAGATCTCGTTGACATTCCCCAAGACGAACTGAAGGCTGAATGGTCCCGGGAAGGAATTGTCGACGTGCAACACATTATGAAACGGGTGGATGGTGCTCTCATAAAGACTGACTCATTTATCCTTACATTTAACAGCACCAAATTGCCAGAGCATGTGAAGGCAGGTTTCCTACGTCTCAGTGTACGGCCTTATTACCCCAACCCCATGCGGTGTTTTAAATGCCAACACTTTGGACACACTATTCTCGGCTGTAGAGGGGAAGCCACTTGCGGGAATTGTGGTAAAGCCGCCCATGAGGGAGTTGGTTGCTCCTCTCCTCCCAAGTGTGTCAACTGCTCTGGGGATCACCCTGTGTGGAGTAGGGAATGCAGAGTTTTCCTTGAGGAACGGAAGATCCAGGAACTAAAAACTACAAAACGCATCCCGTATGGTGAGGCGAAGAAAATCTACAAGTCCATGCAGCCGCCCACGTTCGCTGCTTCCTTTTCTTCTGTTCTCAAACAACCAGTCTTGAAAACCGATGCCGCTACACAAACGGAGGTTGCTACTGTCAGCACTAGCACCTGCGCTTATCAATGTACGTGTGCTGCTGCCATTCCTGTGAAGCCTGCTGCTCCCCCCCCGGCCTTCTGACCAGGCCGTGGTAGCTGACATCATGGAACTTCCTGCCCCTTCCCGGGTCCAGTCTTGTGCACTGCCCAGCGCTGCTACACCTCCTACTGCTTCTGAGGTTTTGGTTCCAATGCCACCTCAGGTCAGAACATCGAAGCCAAAGACAAAGGTCAAGACTCGCCCACTAAAGGAGACTGCAGTTATACAGTCTCCTGATGTGGATGTCATTCTCTCTGACGCCTCTCTCGACTCCTCTTCTGAGGCGATGGAGGTTGATGTCAGACTGGGGCAATCATCTCGCCCCAAAACTGAGCCTCCACCTGTTGTGGGCTCTCCTCCCCAACAGAAAGTGAGAATGAAGGTACTCCCACCCTGATAGATGGCTCCCATTATACAGTGGAACATGAATGGATTCCGGGCACATGTGGAGGAACTGAACCTCCTAGCACGGCAATGCCCCCTGTGCTTGTGTTTACAGGAAACGCATTTAAAACCATCTGATGCTCCTGTACTAAGGGGCTATACGTCATATCGCAAAGATGACCTGACTGGAGAAAGGGCCAAAGGCGGAGTCGCCGTGTTTGTCAATAATGACCACCACTCCCCTGCTCTCCCCCTGGATACTGACCTGCAAGCAGTTGCAGTTGAAATTCATTCACGTCGGAGGCTTACCGTTTGCTCCCTTTATTTACCCCCTCTGGATGCAATGACCTTAGACGCTCTCTCAGATCTTATCGACCAACTCCCCCGCCCATTTCTTCTCCTGGGAGACTTCAATGCCCATCATGTCCTGTGGGGCTCCACTTCTCTTTGCGCTCGAGGTCGAATTTTGGAGAGCCTCCTAACATCTCAAGTGTTGTGCATCCTCAACACAGGTACTCCGACTCATTTCTCTACTGCTACATGGTCATTCTCAGTCATTGACCTATCTTTCTGCTCTCCAACCCTCACCGACTCTGTTCACTGGGAGGTCATTGACGACCTTCATTCCAGCGATCACTTCCCTATCCGCATTCATCTCCTGGATGGTGTATCGCTGGAGCAGCGGCCACCATCGTGGATGATTGGCAGGGCTAACTGGCCACTGTTCACTCGGTTGGCTGTCTTTGACCGCCACAATAATGGGTGGATCACATCACGCTTGTGGTCCATCATGCTGCTGACCTGTCCATACCACAGTCTTCTGGCACTCTTAAGCGGCGCCTTGTGCCTTGGTGGACAGAAGAGTGCCGTTCAGCCATCCGGGACAGGCGTGCGGCTCTTCGCCGATTTAAATGCCGCCCAACAGCGGTCAATCTTACCGCCTTTCGAATCGCGAGAGCCAGGGCACGCCGTGTCATTAAAGAGAGCAAGAAAAGGTCATGGCAGGAGTTCCTGGACTCAATCAACCGTTCCACTTGTTCCACAAGAGTATTGGAAGCCATCCGGAGGATTTCCGGTAAACATAGCCGTTTACCAATAGCTGCTGTCCTGAACCAGGGATGCCTCCAAACGACACCCAGAGCCATTGCTCAGACGCTGGCAGAGCATTTTGCACAAAGTACTGCCACTGGAAATCAGGATCCAGCGTTTCGTCGCTACCGTGCGACTGTCGAAAGAGCGACCTTGGACTTTCGGTCGAACAGTTCTGAGTCCTACAATTCCCCTTTCTCTATGTGGGAACTTGAATCGGCACTTACTGAGACTTCTGACACTGCACCAGGTTACGACCGCATCCGGTACTCCATGCTTCGACATCTGCCAGCGGCGTCAAAGGAAATCCTCCTCGAATGTTTTAATCTCATATGGCAGACAGGAGTGTTCCCCACCTCGTGGAGGGAGGCAATTCTCATCCCTCTCCTCAAACCAGGAAAGGACCGCACATGTCCCGGTAGTTATCGTAGTATCGCCTTGACAAGGTGTGTCGGAAAGACCCTGGAACGGATGGTTAACCGGCGTCTGGTCTGGCTGTTAGAGACCAGACAGCTCCTTAGCCGCTTTCAGTGTGCATTCCGAAAATATCGGTCCACGGTCGACAACCTGACCCTCCTAGAGGCGGCTATTCAGCAGGCTTTTCTCCGTCAGTATCACTGTATCGGTATCTTGTTTGATATCAGTAAGGCATATGATACTACTTGGAGACACTGTATTCTTGCACAAATACATCAATGGGGCTTTCGTGGCCGCCTCCCGATTTTCATTCGGTCTTTCCTGTCTCAGCGGTTTTTTCGGACCCGCGTTGGTAACACACTGTCTGATCGCTTTGAGCAAGAGAACGGTGTCCCCCAGGGCAGTGTTTTAAGCGTTACCCTCTTTGCCATAGTCATCAACAGTATAACGTCTACAGTGAGGAGTCCAGTACAGTGCTCCTTATTTGTGGACGACTTTGCTGTTTTCTGTTCCTCCTCCAGTGTTGCAACCGTGAGCCGTCAGTTGCAGCTAACAGTGCGGCGGTTAGAGGAGTGGGCTGCAAAGACGGGTTTTCGGTTTTCTGCCGATAAGTGTGTTTGTGTTCATTTTAATCGTTCTCGTCATCTTTTTACTTTGCCTGCCTTGCATATGGGGGATACTGTCCTACATTTTAGAGACACAGTGCGGTTTCTGGGCCTAATTTTTGACTCCAGGTTGTCATGGCTGCCACACCTACGTGACTTGAAAGCCAGAACGCTGAAGGCACTGATCATCCTCAAGTGCCTCAGCCACAGATCTTGGGGCGCGGACAGGGCACGTCTCCAGTTTTATGGAGCTTTTGTGCGTTCACGGCTGGACTATGGGTGCACAGTATATGGGTCAGCGAGGCCATCTTATTTGCGGATCCTTGACGCTGTTCACCATGCTGGGATCCGACTGGCCACAGGTGCTTATCGGACCAGTCCCGTACCCAGCCTCTGTGCTGAGTCTGGCGAACCGACACTTACTATCCGGCGGCAGCTCCTGCTGGTGCGTCAGGCTTGTAAGTTTCTTGCAGCTCCCAGATCGCCTGCTCACCATCTTGTTGCCCATCCACCTCTGGACCGCCTTCTTTCCCGCCGTCCCCGGGCTACGTTGCCGTTTGGGATCCGTGTGCAACGTGTACTAGAGTCCCTCGATGTGGAGTCTGTACAATCCCAAATCCAAGGTTTTAACCGCCTGCCACCCTGGTTACTGAAGAGGCCCGGAGTGATTTTAGATTTATTGCAGTACAAGAGAGATTGCACTCCTGCCACCGTTTTTAATGCAGCATTTTCTGCATTTTATCTGAGCACCACGACTATGTAGCTGTTTTTACGGATGGGTCGAAACAAGGAGATTCTGTTGGTTGCTCAGTTGTTTTTCCATATCGTGTCCTCAAGGTCCGACTGCCTCAGACTTTTACTGTCTTTGATGCAGAATTGTTTGCGATCTTGCGGGCACTGGAGCACATGAGACATTCTTCCTCTCCTAAATTTCTTGTCTGTTCCGATTCACTCAGTGCCCTTCACTCATTGCAACGTTTGTATCCGGCAGAAAAAATTGTCCAGACCATCCAGGATGCCCTCCTCCGACTACAGCGACTGGGGAAGGTTGTAGCTTTCTGCTGGGTTCCGGGGCATGTTGGCATTGCTGGGAATGAAAGGGCAGATCTCGCAGCCAAGGAGGCGTGTCTTGTCCCACAAGTGTCTCAGTGTGCTATCCCCTTGCACGCACTCACCTCGCTGTTGAGCTCACGGGTCATGCGTCGGTGGGAGGATGAGTGGCTGGAAGTGACTGACAATAAGCTCCGTATAGTCAAGTCCACAACGCGTGTGTGGTGTACTTCCTTTCAGCCCCATCGACGGGACGAGGTTCTCCTCACTCGGCTTCGAATAGGCCACTGCCCTATGACGCATGGCTTCCTGCTCCGGAGAGAGGACCCTCCAATGTGTGGTGCTTGCGGCGTCCAGGTCACTGTGCGCCACGTTTTATTGGATTGCGTTTCATTTTCTGACCAGCGGGTCGCGGCTGACTTGCCAGCGGACCTGCCATCTCTTTTAGGCAACACTCGGACGAATGTGGTTAAAGTTTTAAAGTTCTGTGCCCTGTCAAATGTTTTTACAAAGATTTTAGGGAGATGATTTTAATTTGCTCACTGTGTGACAAGCTCTCCCATATTTATGTAAGTGGCCAGCCAATAACAATTTCCTGTGACATTCTTGTTGCTATGTTTCCCCTATCCTTAGGTTTTACTTTCTTATGTAGCATTTTCCTTCTTTTCCTGCTTTCTTTGAGTGTGTGCTATAGTTTTCTTAGGTCTGTCCACATTCGTTCCTTTTAATGTGTGTCAGGGCGCTGATGACCTCGATGTTGAGCGCCCATAAGCCCCAACACACCACCACTGCTACGGTCGCAGGTTCGAATCCTGCCTCGGGCATGGATGTGTGTGATGTCTTTAGGTTAGTTAGGTTTAAGTAGTTCTAAGTTCTAGGGGACAGCTGTTAAGTCCCATAGTGCTCAGAGCCATTTGAACCATTTTGAACCAACCAGCAAGAAACTGGGTCCAGAATATTCGTCTAATCTCACGACACTGATCGTGCTTGTCACATCTGCGAAACCTTATCCGGGGTGTGAGACCTAATGTAGGCAACACTGAAGAAGTATTTCAAACGGAAAGATACATTGAAAACAGGTTTTTTTATAGTTAATATTTCTAACTTCTTTGCCTACCGAAATATTTAGTACATAAGAATTTTTAATGAATCTTCTATATTTTTAGCAGTATTCGAGACGCCTTAAAAAGAGAAGGACAAATACCCGGAGACTGTAAATGTCAGCGGTGAAGCTTTTCAAAAATGTAGCCGGGAAATTTTCTAAATATTAAAGCAAATTCTATTTGCACAGAGCAGTTTTATTTTTTATGTTTCCACTTTGATCTGTTAAACATTTTGGCAGAGGTTCTGTTCAAATATGTTCTCATAAAATCACTCGGTTTATGTTTTCTGTGTGGATAAATGTGACGTTATTCTACCCCTGCAGCGATGTCACAACTGAGTGATATGATGAACTTTCTCCTCACTCTTTTAATAAACTGAAGCCTTGCTACCAGTGATACTTCATGTTTCTTCCGTCAGCAGTCCTGCATTCTTGACCAGTGTGAAAGTCCTGAAAGGTACCACCAGCAATGTAATTAAAATCTTTCTGGTTTTATATCCATTTCAACTTTTCACGTTGCATTTATATACCTTTACGGAGGGGTGACATTGCCTGTACCCATTACAAACTGTAGTTCTCAATTAATGTCTTAGAACTGAGCTAGTGTTAACAGATGTTATGGGTATTTCTCCAGCCCCTTACTGTTGATTCTACGGTCCCTCACTCTCCACCAAGAAAGAAATTCTCCCTGTACTGTCGATAATCGGGTGCCCTCAGCACGCTTACATCGGCAGATATCGACGTTGTCATCATGATGCTTTGCGATACCTAATGTTCCCGCTGTGTCGCTGCACACACGCATCGTTTGCTTGTGTGTGCTCCATTCACGTCAGGGCGTGCACGGCTCGACAATAACTACTTGCAGCCATTCTAGGAGTTAAATGACTTATGAGTATTTATACAGTCAATGAATGTGACCGTCACGTCTATGCAATCATGTGTACAATAATAATTGTTGCCAAAAGAGAGTGAGAGCTCCTCTTCTGTTGCACCAGCAGCAACCAGTAAGAAAACGGATGCAAAATATACTTTGCTTCTCCTGTTTACAGCGTCATACTTCTTCAAGCCTTTTTGATATCGACATTTCTTTCCTTGGACTCTGAATAAATTTTTATTATCATTGCTTGTTTACTACGTATAATGTTCTCGATAATGTGTTGCGCAGTACTATCGCATCTTTCCAAGTATCTTCAATTTTACTGCTTCACTGCTTCTTCCAACGGTACAGTAACAACATCGGGACGGCACAGTGAATGACCTATTAACTTGTCTCCTCTTCTGGTAACGATTTTCAGTAGATTTCTTCTTCTCAGCAGTATCTCCTCATTTCGTAATTTACCTCGGTAGAAAATTTTAACATTCAAAACATAGGTGACAGTGTGCAGAGTATTTTTCTTCTTATTTGACTTGTAATATTTACCGACTTCATCATATGGGTGTTAGTGAATTCGTCTTTCTACTAACGTACTGCTCTTCGCGTTAATATTTTCTGTGCTTGAATCTGAATGTGCGCCAAGCAACCTGTTCGATACATTTATTAGTTCATTTACGTACTTACTGTTAGCAAGAAAAATTCTATCTTTCAAAAATCCTAACTTAGGTGTATATTCCGCCTGCTTCTTGATATCTGTCCTAAAATTTTCATTAACTACCTTCATTGTTTCTTCGTCATACGATTTTACGAACAGGTAAATGTTCAACACAGTCGCCGGCCGGAGTGGCCGAGTGGTTCTAGGCGCTACGGTCTGGAACCACGCGACCGCGACCGCTAGTTAGGTTTAAGTAGTTCCAAGTTCTAGGGGACTCAACTGGTTGTTCTGCTATTACCTTTCTCACAAGAATCTGAAGCTGAAGTTAGAAGATAAACACTCAAATGATATAATGCGCTGCATCTCATGCCGAACCCCTCATGAAGATGAGCGCAACGTCTGTTGCTTGTGCTATCTACAACCTCGAAATAAAATTTGTTAGGTTTTTATATATTTTTAAGACATAGAGAAGTAACATAAGGCGCCATACATAAACCTCTAACCGCAAGCGTGCATATTGTTCGTAGAGCACGATCTTCAACTGCCGAACTGTGGCACAATGACTTATTTTACACGAAACTTTCCGTACCCCACCTATACGCCACTCTTTTGACATGGGGGGCCAATGAGATACACGGGCACTGCAACGATCTTCGGACGTCACAATAGTCGGTTTGTCCGTCACACTACGCGAACGTAAGGCTCGGTGCAAGGCCCACGGGAAATCAATATGTAATTGAAAAGATACCAACTAAGATCTTAATTATGTCGTGTGTTCAAAAATATTCAAATGTATGTGAAATCTTATGGGACTTAACTGCTAAGGTCATTAGTCCCTAAGCTTACACACTACTTAACCTAAATTATCCTAAGGACAAACACACACACCCATGCCCGATGGAGGACTTGAACCTCCGCCGGGATCAGCCGCACAGTCCATGACTACAGCGCCTAAGACCGCTCGGCTAATCCCGCGCGGCTGTCGTGTGTTACCGAGAACTTGCGTACAAACATATAGGCAAGTGTTATTAAACTTACCTGAGATACACTGAAGCGGCAAAGAAACTGGCACGGGCATGTGTATTCAAACACAGATACATGTAAACAGGCAGAAGACAGCACTGCGGTCGGCAACGCCTATATAAGATAACAACTGTCTGGCGCAGTTGCTAGATCGGCTACTGTCGCTACAATGACAGGTCATCACTTTGAACGTGGTGTTACAGTGGGTGCACGGGCGATGGGACATAGCATCTCTGAGGTAGCGATGAAGTGGGGATTTCCCCGTACAACCATTTCACTAGTGTACCGTGAATATCCGGTAAAACATAAAATCTCCGACATCGCTGCAAGCGGAAAAAGATCCGTCAAGAATGGGACCAACGGCAACTGAAGAAAATCGTTCAAGGTAACACAAGCGCAACCCTTCCGCAGATTCCTGCAGATTTCAATGCTGCGCCATCAACAACTGTCATCGTACGAACCGTACAACGAAAAAACATCGATATGGGCTTTCGGAGAAGAAGGCCCACTCGTGTACCCTTGATGACTGCGTAAAACAAAGCTTTACGCCTCGCCTGGGCCCATCAACACCGACATTGGACTGTTGATGACTGGAAAAATGTTGCGTGGTCGGACGAGTCTCGTTTCAAATCGTATCAAGCGGATGGACGTGTACGGGTATGGAGACAACCTCTTGATTCCATGGACACTGCATGTTAGCAGGGGACTGTTCAAGCTGGTGGAGGCTGTGTAATGGTATGGGGCATGCTCATTTGGAACGATATGGGACCCCTGATAAGTCTAGAAACGAGACTGACAGGTGACACGTACGTAAGTATCCCGTCTGATCACTTGCATCCATTCATGTCCATTGTGCATTCCGACGGTCTTGGGCAATTCCAGCAGGACAATGCGACATCCCACCCGTCAAGAATTGCTACAGAGTGGCTCCAGGAACACACTTCTGTATTGAAACACCTCCGCTGGCCACCAAACTCCCCAGACATGAACGTTACTGAGCATGTCTTGCAACGTGCTACTCAGAAGATATTTCCACTCCATCGTACTCTTACGGATTTGTGGACAGCCCTGCAGGATCCATGGTGTCAATTCTCTCCAGCACTACTTCAGACAGTAGTCGAGTCCATGCCACTTCTGCGTGTTCGAGGGGGCTCTACACGATATTAGGCAGGAGTGTCAGTTTCTTTGGCTCTTCGATGTACGTAATTACTCGCTTCCCGCAAAAGGCGTGTGCTGGCGCTCGTAAGACCTGTAGTGTCACGTGATGTAACATATGCACCGTGGCCTGTCGTTCTCGCGGGTCTCGTTCCACAGGAGACTGACTCGTGTCTGGGACCCGCAGCGAGCTGCGACCTTTGGGTGTGGCGACCTACCGCCTTGGCGACTCTCCAGTTAAGCAGGTTTCTTTGTGTATGGCGAGTGACGGCGGGCCGTTAGGCGGCGATACCTGTTCCTATGTGTCCTGTTCCTAAGTTGCTGAAAACTGCTCACAGATCTGTCGTCCCCTTGTGCGTCCACCAAAACTGCTTAGTACACAGCACTTTCCCGCGGACAGTAATATTTTGACTAAAGGCAACGAGGTTTTTGAAAGATTATTTCTCCGAATAGGCTGCATATGTTTCGCTGGACGGACTAAGGCATGCAAAATCATGTGAGAAGGACGAAAGTCTGAAAACTTATATCTGCTTTCCGTGTCAGCCTACTTTTCACATTTTTGCTGCAGGCAAAACATTACTCACACAGCTTGACATTTTTAACGTATTATTTTGTATCCGTTTCAGAGGCTCTTGAAAAAAATGAGCTTAATAAAATATGTGATAGATAGAGATAACTCTAAGAATCCCAAGACAGGAAAGTATGCTTTAACGAGATTGGCTGGAAAAGACTGGAGGCATAGTAAAATATTACTGAGCAATATATCTGTTGTTCAAACAGTGAACACGCCATACCTAAGATTTCTAATTTTAAGAAGTCACATATTCTAACAGCTAACCAGTTTCAGTGTGAGAATTACATTTCATTTTGCCAAGGGACGTCTCAAAAATTTTGACGGGCCGAAGAAGAGCGTTTGAAATAAAGGGTCCTGGTTTTGAATCGCGCAGTATGTTTTTGTTTGTCAGTTGGTCATATTGCATATTTCGGGTTCCATAAACAATCAGACAATCAGGTTGTTACTTCAGCCTTCATTTCCCATATTTCGTCACTGTACGTGTAATCATGGAACTGTTTACTTTTGTGCAGCGCTTACTAACAGTGAAAACATTTATCGAAACGAAAAAATCCATACAGCAACAGTAAGACGCTTCGCTCGATTTGAGGACGCAAAGTACCGAATGAATTAACAGTAGGCAGACTTACGTTACAGTCCAATAAAATGGATTCAACAGTGAAAATTAAAGAGCTCTGCGTGCTCTCTTCTGCCCGACCTGTGCAAATCATTGCGGTGGTTCCTCCTATTGTGGCTGTTAGTTCAGTGAAGTCCGTTCTCCGCTGCTCCCAAGAACTGGGCACAGCATATTTTTCAGTATGGTGAATTCTTCATTACCACTAAAGCAGTAGCTGGAAGAAACTGATTACTGCGATACGAGAATGTCAAGGGCACATTTCAGGCCCGGGAACACATATCCCCGACCGTCACATAAAAAGAAATAAAAATTTACAAATCAGAAACTAAAAAAAATTCTCACACACGTAGGTAATCGTGACACTGAGGATTAAACGTACTATAATTTCAATTGGAATATGTATCTGTAGTGGCCCGAATCAAGACACACGATCAGCTGAAGGATAGAAGAGCCCCTCTGGGATTGACAGTTGGATTGGGTAGCAAGTAAAAGCGTAAGTCTGGAACACTAGACGGAACTCCAACGAAACTCAGTACGCATATGCGTTATATATGTAGGGTATGTGAGGGAGAATCCCCTATCACCACTACTGAAGTTGTTGGCAGTGGGAAATTGGCGACATGTACACTCGACTCTGGGACGCTTGAAGAACTTTCAATCAAACGTGATGCGATTAGCACTTCTTTTCAGGAGCAATACTTCAGCGGCAGAGGGAATAAGGCACGCCGAATACTGCTAGGATTGAGGCTAGTGGTGGGAAGGGGGTCACACAAAAAATGGGAAACGAGCGATATTAGAGTCTAGTGTAGATGGTGATACACACATGAGGAACCAACTTTCAAAAACAGAAATAGGCGAAAAAAAATTTAATGTCAAGTAGTATGAGGTGGGGGAGGGGGATAACCCATGAGACTACGTTACTGACACATCGGAAATCTTCGAAGTCGCCGCCTTTGATACAACCAGAAATTTAAAATGAAAAGCGAGACCTGTGACATATGAAAGAGGTAGATAATTACACGAAAAAATCAAACAATTGTCCCTCTCATTTCAGCATATCTTCCTTCATTGTCGAGATGCGTCGCATTTTGTGCAGAACAAGGCAAATGCTGGTCGTAACACACAAAGTCTACGGGTGTGCTTGACCTATTGTCCAGCGTGTGATAACAGTAAATACATTTTACCAGAACGGAAGAATTTATACAGCAACTGTGAGACGACTTCGTGAGATTACACGGCACAGTGAACTACCAAATCGATTAACAGTTTGCAGAGTTACTGAAAAGTTCAATGAAACTAGTTTGACAGTGAACATGAAGAGTTATGGACGGTCTCGTTCTGACCGATCGGTGGAAAACATTGCGGTGCGTCGTGACAATGTGGCTGTTAGTCCAGTGAAGCCGATGCTTCATTGTCCCCAACAACTGCACCTTCGATGTTTTTCAGTACGGTGAATTCTCCGATACGGTCTTCATTGCCGTCCTTACAGAATTCATGACTACCTGAAAGTAGCTGATCACGAGAAAAGGCGACATTTTGCTGACCGGGCTCTGAGAAGACGATGAGATGCACTTGCAACAAATCGATTTGTGACTACAACAAATCGATTTGTGACTACAACAAATCGATTTGTGACTACACTCCGATATGGGAGTCAGAAAATTCTTGCATTGGTCAAAAGAGGAAAAGAGAGGCAAATGCATCGACAGTTAGTGACAGTTTGGTTTGGTTTTTGATTGGATTGGATTGGATTGTTTGGGGGAGGAGACCAGACAGCGAGGTCATCGGTCTCATCGGATTAGGGAGGGACGGGGAAGGAAGTCGGCCGTGCCCTTTCAAAGGAACCATCCCGGCATTTGCCTGGAGCGATTGAGGGAAATCACGGAAAACCTAAATCAGGATGGCCGGACGCGGGATTGAACCGTCGTCCTCCCGAATGCGAGTCCAGTGTGCTAGCCACTGCGCCACCTCGCTCGGTTTGGTTTTTGAGTGGGTGGCATCATCGGTCCTTTTTTTATGTTAAAGATGAGACAAGACAGACTATCACAGTTTACAGAAATCGATACCGTGCGATGATAAGGGATTTTTACAGCCTCATTTCAACGAAATGGAAATTATTGAGTCGTGATTTCAGCGCGGAAAAATATTGATTGTATGAATGCTTGATGTCTGTTCTTTCGGACAGTCTGGAGGAAAACCGGGGATCAAGTCCCAGTCCGGCATGCATTTTCACTCGTCACCACTGGTTCCGCATGAACCCCCCTTTCCTTTCATCCCCTTCCACCTGCAAATTATTTAATATAAACAATACTGATTTGCTCCACGAGCTATTTCCGGATCGCCACATCTCTCTTACTTGCGACCAACAATGGCCATCGACATTATGTGACTTTACCCCCTTGCAATTTCTTTTCACTAGGGTTATCGTAAATCATTCGCGTATCTCCATAAACCGTGAAACATCTGCGAGTTAATGGAGGACATTCGAGATGTCGTAGACGAAATGCAAGTGGACTTTATCAGGCAGTTATAGTGAAATATATGGGGACTTCTTACATACCTGCACAGTACAGTAGCTCATATGCTACACAACAACTGCCAGACCTGAAATGAGAAGGTGTTACGAACATGTTTATGTTTCTTGTTAATGTGTTTTGAGAAAATGAAGTTCATAATGTGACATCTCAAACCTGACGCGCTTGTCGAAGCAACAGCCTGAAAACCTTAGTTTATGCTGAGAAGTAATTGTTAAGAAAAAAATTCGACACTTGCGCCTTGTACGATCCAATTAGCATTGAAATTATCCAATCAGGTCACTGCCCGCGCGGAAATTCAAGCAGCCTGCAAGAGACGGTGTTGCAAAAAGTGTTCTTCGTGTTGTTTCCCCAAACTGAACAAGAGATCCTTGCTACTTGTAACACCTACAGCGCCTCTCTGAGTTTAAAAAACAAAAATAGCTCCCAAATTAGCTCCCACGTCCTTAAAATATCAATTCACAAAATCACCCAAGTCCCTCCACTAGTAGTAATTACGAAAAATAAATAAAAAACAAATAGAGGGAAATATGTAGTATAGAAAGCAAAAGAAAAGAAAAGGAAAATTTAATTATAAATTTTAGAAACATGGGAAGGGGGAAAAAACAGTAGAAAATATTAAAATATTAGTTATTCCAATACGTAAGAAAATCAATATTATAGTCATAGAACATACGTCTGGGACACCAAAGATAGTGTTTATTAAAGTATAAATAGCCATACGCTGTAATTACGATACTCTAGTCTCTAGTCTGCTCCAGTTCGGAAGTTATTTAGGGCGTACAGCTTTAGAGAACAACAATTGGGACTTTATTAAACGGAGATCCAGAGTAGATCGTGACGAGATAGTTTTTGAGGATTGTCAATTCAAGACTTTAATTTGGACATTTATCAGATTAGATAAACGGGAAGGTGAATAGTAATCTCTTTGGCTTTAATGTCAATTCGTGTGAATATTTAAACGCTTTACTGAATTGAGAATTTTAACCGGATTCGGACTTTGAATTGTGATAGTGGGAAACTTTGACTTCACGCGACTAGTGACCATAGTTGACAGTTTGCGGATATTAAATAGAAATAACTTAATTTACCGAAAGTGACAGAATATTATCTAACATCTCTGATGCTAGCGGGAATCCTACTTAGACATCTAATTAAAGAACTTATTTGAATGAGATCGTATGAGTGAACCAATTTATTAATAATTCTTGTCAATAAACTGACGTTATTAATTTGAAACATAATACAAGTCTTGAACATTAATTTAACTTAGATTAATAAACGTTAAGATTACGTGATCTATGCCAAGAACAAACTAGCGATTCGTAACTAAAACAACTGAACGAAAGGTTAAAGGATCATCGTCTGTAAACATTGGTAGTAAAGCTACTAAAAAATTTTTTCTCTCAGAGTTGGGAAGACTATACGTGTAGTGACCCACGTTTAACACTGAGTTTTAAAAGTACTCGAACTGATACTTACACGGAACAATATTAAATAAAAGTAAAACCCTTCAATGACAGTCAATGTGTAAAAAATAAAATCAAACTTTCACCTGTTAGACGAAAAAGCGAAAACAGAAAAAGGGCTGCTACATACTGTCCAGTACCAATCGCCAAATTTTGTATCGCTGTCTTGTTCGGTTTGAGGAAACCGAACGAAGACCACGTTTCGCAGCACCGCCTCTGGCAAGCTGCTTCAGTTTGCACGCAAAGTGACCTGATTGGCTAACCTCAATGCTAATTACATCGGAAGCGGCGCAACGAATCGATCTTTTTCTTCACAATTATTTCTCGACACAGCCTACCCTGTAACATCCTTAGAAGCTCCTCTGACCACCCTGTACATTTTTCGGTGAAAGATGACAGCGCTACTGAGCCTTCAAGACATCCAATTACCCAGTGTCTGCAGCAGGCAGTGTACGAACGTGCTTTACAGGGGGCCAGCTAGATCGCACAGTAGTCAGACCAGCAAGACACCGTAGTCCACCGCAGGAGGCGGCCGGACGGGAGGGCGTCAGCCGTGCCGAAGAAAAGCGGACGAGAAAAAGCCCGTCGCTTGTAATGGCTGCGCCGCGCTGCCTTCTCCGGCCTCCCCTCTTGCACTGTTTATTTTCACAAAAGCTTTCCTGCAACGGTCTCGCGGGACCGCTGCGCCCGTACCCGTCTATAATAAAAATAGGCAGCACACAAAGACTGTGATTTGTGATGCTAATCCTCTAAAGAGATAGGCAAATACCACGGCAAATGTGCCATTAAAGTGGCGGTCGCCGCGAATTTCAGGCATGACTGCAGCACACGGGAACGTTGTTTGTTTGGCGCCGGCGACGGTCGTTACCATGGCTTTCGCCCCGGAAACGGATGATTTTGCCGCGATAAAGGTTTTGTGCGAGCTGCTGCTTCCTCCTTCCGGGTCGTAGCCTCGTAGGTCTCTGATTTGTGTACGGGGCTCGTCCGGCGACTACTCAGTGCAGTCGGATATTATACTGATAACCCATTCATTTCTTGCAGCAGAAACAATTCCTTTAGAAAAAACAACGGAAGTAAAACACCAAATTGTTTTAATGAAAGGCGTTGCGCGCTCGATATACCAAACAAAGAAAAAACCGACGGTCTACTAAAAAACCGTAACTTTCAAATTTTGTCTAAATTTTTTTTTCAGTGTAAGGATGTCAAGTATCAAATGGCAGTAGCACAGACCTATATAAGAGATGAAATTAAGCTGTTAGCTGAAAAGCATGCCTTTTTATCGGAGAGTAATTTTCAGACGTAAGACAACTTCCGGCGTGGCGCAAGGGACTGTCATACTGCCATTACTGTTCATGATATGCATATATAACATAATGGGTAACGTTAAAAGCTCCATTCAGCTGTTGCCGGATGATGCTGCTGTATTAAGAGAAACAGTAACGCTAGAAAACATGCGTGGAACGAAGTCAGGCTAAACGAAGTATTACCACTAGGTACAGAGATTTTCAGTTAATATTTCAGATAAATATGCGGAAATGCCCGTTATTGTTCAGTCAAATTATTGATGGACAAACACTGTAAATGGTCACATCCAATAAATTTGTGTGAGTGTTCGTACGGTGCGATTAAAAGTGAAACTACATAAAAGTAAGAGCGTGGAACGCTGATTCTAGACTGAAATTCGTTCGAAGAATCAACGCCGCGCGGAGTGGCCGCGCGTTTCGAGGCGCCATGTCACGGAATGCCCGGCCGCTCCCATCGGAGGTTCAAGTCTCCCCTCGGGCATGGATGTGTGTGTTGCTCTTAGCGTAAGTCAGTTTAAGTAGTGTGTAAGTTTATGGACCGATGACCTCAGCAGTTTGGTCCATTAGGAATTCACACACATTTCAAGAATCAGCAGGAAGTTTAGGCCACCGGCGGAGGAGGTAGCTTACAAAGACACCCTTGTAACGGGTTCGTTTAGAAATCATGATAGCTCACCCATCTCCAGGAGCTGACGCTACGTGTGGGTCATAAAACGTCATGGAAAAGTTTATAGTCAAATATTTCGAGATGGGGAAATTCCCAGAAAAGTCAACCAATATACCGCTTCCTCCTACGCGCAGCATGTTGCAACTATGTAAGACAGGCCTCTTAGATATATCCAGAAAAAATAAGTATAGCGACGTATAATCAAATTTCTGACTTGCGCAAATCTTCTTAACGTTTATAGCTCCCATATTATGACATCGACACTTCAAGCAACTATATACGGTGTCTTTGGCATTCGAATGAGACTTCGAAGCAAACTTCAACGACGTATCAAAATAATAGGGCCACAGAACACTGCAACCCCCCCCCCCTCCTCCCAATCAAGCAATGTGCCACAAACATCTGCCCTACTCCACCAACTGTAAGCATACACAGAATTAGACTACTCTTAGTCGTGTACATAGGCGATTCAACTACCTCGAGCGATTCGTTTTAGCAATCTGTACAGCAACGGTATCCAGATTGACGATAGCCACATAATCGATAAAAGTACCCTTTCAGAGTTCCAGGCGACTGTTACCAAACGGAATCTTACGAGTTACATGGTATTTTTGGACCAAGATGTACACTATGTGATCAAAACTATCCGGACAACCCCAGAAAGATACGTTTTCCATATCAGATGCATTGTGCTGCCACCTACTGCCAGGTTATCCATATCAGCGAACTCAGTAGTCATTAGACATCGTGAGAGAGCAGAATGGGGCGCTCCGCTTAACTCACGGACTTCGAACGTGGTCAAGTGATTGGTGTCACTTGTGTCATACGTCTCTATGCGAAATTTCTACACTCCTAAACATCGATAGGTCCACTGTTTCCGATGTGATAGTGAAGTGGAAACGTGAAGGGACACGTACAGCACAAAAGCGTACAGGCCGACCTCGTCTGTTGACTAACAGAGACCGCCGACAGTTGAAGAGGGTCGTAATGTGTAATAAGCAGACATCTACCCATACTACCTCACAGGAATTCTAAACTTTATCAGGATCCACTGCAACCACTATGACAGTTAGGTGGGAGGTGAGAAAACTAGGATTTCATGATCAAGCGGCTGCTCGTAAGCCACACATCACGCCGGTAAATGGCAACGACGCCTCTCTTGGTGTAAGGAGCGTTAACATTGAACATTTGAACAGCAGAAAAACATTGTGTGGAGGGGCGAATCACGGTACACAATGTGGCGATCCGATGGCAGGGTGTGGATATGGCGAATGCCCGTAGAACGTCATCTGCCAGCGTGTGTAGTGCCAACAGAAAAATGCGAAGGCGGGGTCCGCAGCTCGTGGTCGTGCGGTAGCGTTCTCGCTTCCCGAGCCCGGGTTCCCGGGTTCGATTCCCGGCGGGGTCAGGGAGTTTCTCTGCCTCGTGATGACTGGGTGTTGTGTGATGTCCTTAGGTTAGTTAGGTTTAAGTAGTTCTAAGTTCTAGGGGACTGATGAGCATAGATGTTAAGTCCCATAGTGCTCAGAGCCATTTGAACCATTTTTTTGCGGAGGCGGTGGTGTTTTGGTGTGGTGTTGTTTTTCAGGGAGGGGGCTTGCACCCCTTGTTGTTTTGCGTGGCACTATCACAGAACAGGCCTACATTGATGTTTTAAGGACCTTCTTGTTTCCCACTGTTGAAGAGCCATTCGGGGATGACGATTGCATCTTTCAACACGATCGAGCACCTGTTCATAATGCACGGCCTGTGGCGAAGTGGTTACACGACAATAACATCCCTGTCAGGGACTGGCCTGCACAGAGTCCTGACCTGAATCCTATAGCACACTTTTGGGATGTTTTGGAACGCCGACTTCGTGCCAGGTCTCACCGACCGACATCGATACCTTTCCTCAGTGAGGCACTCCGTGAAGGTTGGGCTGCTAATCCCCAAGAAATCTTCCAGCACCTGATTGAACGTATGCCTGCGAGAGTGGAAGCTGTCGTCAAGTGGGCCAACACCATATTGAATTCCAGCACTACCGATGGAGGGCGCCACGGACTTCTAAATCATTTTCAGCCAGGTGTCCGGATATTTTTGGTCACATAATGTATTTCCTAGGAGTTACCTTTATATTCGATGTTAACAAAGTTTTCTTTTTCGGAAACACTTTCCTTGCTATTGCCAATCTGCATCTTTACACTCTCGACTTCGGCCAACGAGTCAATTTGCTCCCCAAGTAACAATAATCATTGACTGCTTTTAGTGTCTCGTTCCCTAATGTAATTCTATCAGTATCACCTGAATTAATCGGAAACATTCCATTAGCCGTGCCTCAGTTTCGTTACGATTCATCTTATAACTTTTCACAAGAAATTATGTATTCCGATCAATTTATTTTCCAAGTCCTTCACTGTCTCTGACAGTCTTACAATGTCATCTTACTGTGCTCCCTCTCAACTTCAAAACTGTAGAAGTTTCGGAGCATTTTTTTCCTGGTATATTATAACTCCATATTTCATTACTCTGTTTTGTTTTCTTTCAGTTGCATCTGTTTATCTTGTGTCAGTGACATAGGTGAACGACTGAAGTTATAAATGGACAAGTAGCGTATTGTCGACAGGACAGAGGGCAATAGTGTCGCGAAACTCTGGGTCAGCCGCCTGCAACATTTAGCGGGGGCGACGCTTGCCTGGGCGCCGTACCGTCTGGGGCAGCGCCGCGGCGCGCCAGTGTGCCTGGCTGCCAGCTCGCTGGCGTGTCCAAGGTCCGTGGCGCCACGCCAGACGCCAGCACGCCACCAGCTGGCCGCCAGACAACTGGCAGCCGCGGTGCATACCGACACAGCCGACTCGCGTGCCTCACCAGCTTCTACAGCGCCTGCTGATCGCGATGGCTCGACTGGGTCGTCACACTGGCAAGGGGTGGTACTCCTGCTCGAACGGATAAATACCTTAAAACAAAACCTGCGTCTGTCTGTTGTACGATCTGCTCGCATAGCTTAATGTGCAGCCTTTTAACATGCAAAACGGCAGGTGAGAGAGCCCCGAATAGAACACACGCGACTGATTAACGATCGTTGGTCTGTTACACCGGCCCGCCTGACTATGGCTTTTAAGCAAGTTTCACGCTAGTTTGACGAAACTGACAAATGATAAACAAACTGTTACCGGTCGCGGTGGCCGAGCGGTTCGAGGCGTTTCAGTCCGGAACCGCGCGACTGCTACGGTCGCAGGTTCGAATCCTGCCTTTGGCATGGATGTATGTGATGTCCTTAGGTTAGTTAGGTTTACGTAGTTCTAAGTTCTAGGGGACTGATGACCTCAGATGTTAAGTCCCATGGTGCTCAGAACCATTTGAACAAACTGTTAACATACGATAACGCTGACCCTATATGCAAACAAATGCAGCGTTCTGCGCATAAACAAAAGAAAGTTTCGGTTTCTAATGATTGGATCAAAAAGGTCACAGTGAAGGGGTGTAGTATCACGGGCCCCACAAAGATCAGTATTGGGGCCATTACTCTCCTCATTATGCACTGACGGAAAAAACTCGAGACATCAAATAATAATTAATGTAGCGTAATGAAATTTCGCGCAGACATCTGTCTACATAATTTCAGGTGTATATCTAGTATGTCTAGCACGCAGGCATTGTAAATGTGAACTGCTGGTATATTAACAACTGGTGTAACCGACAGAATGTTGAATGTAAGCATGCAAACGTGGATGCATTGTGTTGTTCAGGTGCCTGATATCAGTTTGAGTTACGTACTTCTATGCCTATTGCTGTTAGTCGATCAATACTTGTGGATGCCGAGCGGTTCTAGGCACTTCAGTCTGGCACCGCGTGACCACTACGGTCGCAGGTTCGAATCCTGCCTCGGGCATGGATGTGTGTGATGTCCTTAGGTTAGTTAGGTTTAAGTGGTTCTAAGATCTAGGGGACTGATGACCTCAGATGTTGAGTCTCATAGTGCTCAGAGCCATTTGAACTTGTGGATGATGATCGAGTTGTCGTTCGATGATGTCCCACATGTGCTCGATTAGAGACAGATCTGGTGATATAACAGGCCAAAGCAACATGTCGACACTTTGTAGAGCATGTTAGGTTACAACAGCGGTATGTGGCTGAAGGTTATCAAGTTGAAAATCCCTCTGGAATGCTGTTCACGAATGGCAGCACAACAGGCCGAATCGCCAGATTTACGTACCAATTTGGAGTCAGGATGCGTGGGATGACCACGAGAGAGCTCCCGATATCATACGAAACCGCAGCCTAGACCGTAACTCCCAGGTTGATTGCAAGTCCTTCACTGCCATCCTTCTAAGCAACAGGCACCGAGCCAAAACCAGCTTTCATCGGGAAATTCAATAGTCCTCCACGTTACTTTCCAATGAGCTCTCGCTCGACATCACTGAAGTCGCAAATGGCGGACGCTTTCAGTCAGCGGAATGAACACTACAGGGCGTCTGAGTCAGAGCTGATCTTGCAGTAACCGATGTGCTGCTGCAGATGCAGTACGATTCGCCAGAGCCATACGCGGAACACGATGCTCTTCCCTTTCGGTAGTGCCACGTAGCCACCCAGCGCCTGGCCTCCTTTCGACTGTAGATTCCCATGACCTCCGCTGCCAGCAGTCATATACAGCGCCTACATCCCTGCTAAGTTTTTCTGCAATATCGCAGAAGTAACATCCAGTTTCTCGTAAAACTGTAACAAGATCCGGTTCAAACTCAGTGAGGTGTTGACAATGGTGTCCGTGTCGCCTTACAGGTATTCTTGACTAACATCAACTACGTCCAGTGTCTAATTACCTAACGCTCGCGACCGTTATAGCATGTACACAGAAGAGCTAAAGAAACTGGTACACCTGCCAAATATCGTGCAGGGCCCACGCGAGCCCTCAGAAGTACCGCAACATGACGTAACATAGACTCGGCTAATGTCTAAAGTAGTGCTGGAGGGAACCGACACTACGAATCCTACACGACTGTCGATAAATCACTAAGAGTACGAGTGGGTGGAGATCGCTTCTGAACAGCACATTACACGGCATCCCAGATATGCTTAATAATGTTCACGTCTGGGGAGTTTGGTGGTCAGCGGAAGTGTTTAAACTCAGAAGTGTGTTCCTGGAGCCACTATGTAGCAATTCTGGATATGTGGGGTGTCGCATTGTCCTACTGGGATTGTCCAAGTCCGTCAGAATGCACAATGGACATGAATGGATGCAGGTGATCAGACAGGATGCTTAGGTACATTTCACTTGTCAGAGTCGTATCTAGATATATCACTCCAATTGCACTCGCCCCACACCAACACAAAGACTCCACCAGCTTGAACAGTCGCGTTCCGACATGCTGGGTCCATGGATTCACGAGGTTGCCTCCATACCCGTACACGTCCATCCTCTCGATACGATTTGAAACGAGACTAGTCCGACCATACAACTGGATTCCAGTCATCAGCAGTCCAATGTCGGTGTTGACGGGCGCAGGCGAGGCGTAAAGCTTTGTTTCACGCAGTCATCAAGGGTAAACGAGTGGGCCTTCGGCTCCGAAAGCCGATATCGATGATGTTTCGTTTAATGGTTCGCACGCTAACACTTGCTTATGGCCCACCATTGAAATCTGCAGTTTGCAGAAGGGTTGCACTTCTGTCACATTCAACGATTCTCTTCAGTCGTCGTTGATCCCATTCTTGCAGGGTCTTTTTGCGTTTTAATGTTTTACCGGATTTCTGATATTTACGGTACACTCGTGAAATGGTCGTACGCTAAAATCCCCACCTCATCGCTATCTCGGAGATGACGTCTCCCATTGCTCGATCGCCGACTATAATACCACGTTCAAAGTCACTTAAATCTTGATAACCTGTCATTGTAGCAGCAGTAACCGAGCTAACAACTGCGCCAGACACATGGTGTCTTATATGGGCGTTGTCGACCGTTAACCGTATTCTGCTCGTTTATGTATCTCTGTATTTGAATACTCATGTCTGTACCAGTTTCTTTGGCGCTTCAGTGTATTAAAAGGGAACGTGATTTGTGTCCTCATAGTGCCGTTACTAGCGCCAATCTTATACGACTGCGCGAAATTTCAATAGACATCATCTTTGAGATGTACAAAATCGCCTACCAAGTTTCGTTTATGTCCCACAACTCCTTCTTGGTGTTGCGACTTTTTCCGTCACAGTATGTTAATGGTGTGTCAACTACTCCCTCCCACTCCAAATATCACCGTATAGCTTAGGACGGTCAGTTATATCTAACTGCAAGTCTAATAGGGTGGCCGGACTGACCGAGCGGTTCTAGGCGCTTCAGTCTGGAACCGCGCGACCGCTACGGTCGCAGGTTCGAATCCTTTCTCGGTCATGGATGTGTGTGATGTCCTTAGGTTAGTTAGGTTTAAGCAGTTCTAAGTTCTAGGGGACTCATGAGCTCAGATGTTAAGTCCCACAGTGCTCCGAGCCATTTGAACCATTTTTTTGCAAATCTAATAAACATGTGCACAGTCATCCAGCATTTAATATCTGATTTACTTGCTTTATCTAAGCGAACGGGAACGTAGGTTTGAAACTTTACCCATCGAAAACGCAAGCAGTCTTAGTCGCTCAGAAGCGTCCTTTTCTAAAGAACCATCCTGGGATTTGTCTTGCAAGCAATTTAGAAAATCTAAATCTGTATGTCGGAACGACGACTCGAGCCGCAGTCTTTCTGAACGCAAGCCTAGGCAGCGTGTTAGCACTGCGGCACGTGGGTCGTTGGAACATGAAGTTAAAGTGCTTATCCAACGGCAAAGTCGACTGAAAGCGCTGTCTCGAATCGCAGGCCGTCGCGGCAAGAATAAATGATATATTATAAATATGCAAAGCGCACGGAACTAGTGTCCCGGGCGGTGCCAAGGAAAGGTTTGCGGGGTGTGGCCACAGCAGCAGCCAGCGAGGCCATAAATCGGCCACGTCCCGATGTAAGCTCGTCCGCATGAATACCAGAGGAGCCAGCCGCGGTGCTGGCGTCTCGCCGTGGCGCAGGTCGCCCGCGAGGCACAAATTGCGGACTCCTCCACACGGCCCGCGCATGCGCGCGCGCGTGTGTGCTTATTGAGGCATCTGAAATTCAAACGCCGCATCGAACGGACTCATTTAGAGGGCGCGTGCCGAAAGGCATCGGTAATGACGGCGGAGGCCGCGTCTTGGAGGGCAATAAGAACGTCGTTTAGGATCCGGGGCTGCCGCCTCATCCATACACAATGAGCGCCGGCTGCAGTTAGCAGGTAGGAAAAAGGATGCTGCGGCCCGCGGTCCGTCCACCGCTGCTGCAAGAAAGACGCGGCGCGTCGTTCCCCGTTCCTCGGTTCTTGTCCAGGCCGCGGAGCCTGTGCTGGTGTTCTCGGTGTCGTATTCGGGCCACGAATCCACAGTAAATGCCATTTGCGGCGGCTGGACTGCTTGGGAAATGACTCAGTCAGGTGCTGACGGCTCTCCACCGGGCAAACTATTTTATCGACTATGCTTTGCACAGTTTTTTGTTGCCGTGTTCACACAGCTTGAAATACCATAAATAGAACTGCACATGGATCCAGGGCCCGATGATGTTAGATTATAAGCAGAATTTGCTGCTGAGTTACACCATTGGACCACTATAAGTCAGACGTAAGAATAAAAGGGGCCTCTTGTCGGAGAAGTAAAATTGTCCATAATGAGATTTTCACTCTGCAGCGTGTAACAACACCGACGACACTGTACTATTGTACATATAAGTAAATTTTTTTCTCCATCTGATTTTTCGATAAACTAGTGTAATTGATGTTCTGATTTCATTTCTTTTTAGTTTCATGTCATTGTGTTAAGAAAACTGTAAACAAATTTCAATGTGAATATTAATGTTTACGTCAAATGTCAAGCAATATTGTTATAGAATTGAAATGTAACAAATGTTGAGACTGTTGTAAGATGTTTAAAAATTGTAACTGTGCGTCTGGTCCATACGTAGGCAATGTGTTAGGATATGTAGAATGCAAAACCTCGGGTGAATACCCTGTCTGTAAGGGAGCGGTAAAAGGTGGATAGCAGACGAGCGCGGGAAAATGCGCACGGGCACTGCACGGCACAACGGGCTCAGCAGTGGTAGTTGGAGTTTGGCATTGGTCTGAGCAACACCTGAGCCTCGGGTATGCTGTTCCAACGGCCACACAGCATGGCAATATTCCATAGGCACTAAATGGAAAAGTATTGCGACGCTAAGAAGAATTAAAGTGCCGATACGTCAAGAGCCATAGCTATGGTTGTATGTGTACTCTGTGCCTCGCCATCTCGCCGCCTGCCAACCGCCGCATCGATACAAGCAGGTTGAAACTTTTAGTACTGTATTCGTATGGACCATAGAGTGTGAGCTGTTCAATAATAACCTAAATTTTACCAGAACTTTCCCCTCACTTAATTATCCTCACAACTAACCTAGATGGGTCCTTTCCAAATGTTGTGCAATCCTGAAATGAAAAATTAAATTTTGTGTTAATAATAATAAGATATTATAAAGTCTATAGAAGGTAATTATCATAAAACCAACTCCAGGAACTACTACAAAATCTTTGGGAAACAACTACAACAATATTAGGCCCCTACACTAATACTGAAAGATGAAGATGGAAGAATGACACACAGTAACAAGGAAAATGCAGAAATCATGGCAAAAGCATTTTACAAACTTCTGAATTGCGAGGAACCCAAAGAACCCTTACAAATCAACATAAATACCCCAATAAAAACCAAACCTAACAAACTAGACCCTCCAATTTCCCAAGAAGTAGAAGAAATTCTTAAAGGACAAAAAAATTATAAGGCATGTGGAGAAGATCAGGTTTTTGTTGAAATGTGGAAATATGCAAGTGATACAGTCAAGACCTCCTTACACATGGCTCTAACAAAAATTTGGGTAACAGAACAATTTCCCGAACATTGGACCACAGCTATCATCCACCCACTACACAAAAAGGGAGATAAGAGCAACCCAGACAACTACAAAGGAATCACTCTCCTAGATTGCACATATAAAATTCTATCCAAGATCCTATATGAAAGAATCAAGGAGGAATTAGAACAGGAGTTAGGGGAATATCAGGGAAGTTTCAGACCATGGAGAAGCTGTGCAGAGCAGATAATTAGTTTAAAATTGATTACGGCATACTACAAGAAACGGAACAAACCTCTGGCAATAACATTTGTAGATTTTAAGAAGGCATATGACTGTCTCCACAGACCTTCAGTATTAAAAATTTTGAGAAATTTAGGACTCCATCCAAAACTAATTAAAATAATACAACTCACTCTAACCAACACCAAATCAAAAGTGAAGTTTAGAGGAGAAATTTCGGAACCATTCCTCATAAAAACAGGCTTAAGACAAGGTGACTGCCTATCACCATTACTTTTCAACTGTGCACTGGAATACATAATGAGAGAATGGTACAAGGACAATCCAAAGAGGATAAGAATTGGAAGTGCAAAAGATGATATTAGCTTAAACTGCTTGGGATTCGCTGATGATCTTGCTATCCTAGCCAACACCGTTCAAGAAGCCAGGCAACAAGTGAAATCACTACAAGAAATAGCAGAGAAAGTAGGCCTTAGAATATCATTTGAAAAAACGGAGATTATGCTAACTGATCCACCACTTGCAAACAAAATTACAATAGGAGAACAGGAAATGAAAATTGTTGATAAATTTAAATATTTAGGCGAAATAATAACATACAATCTAAATGAGAAGCCATCATGGCAAAACAGAATAAAAAGACTGAACTATGCAAATTACATTACCAAAACTACATACAACAAAAAAAGCCTATCTATAGATGCAAAATTAAAACACTATAAAACAGTTACACAACCAGAAATAACGTATGCAGCTGAAACTATCTTCAAAACAACTAATACAGCAGAAATTGACAGAATACTAAAAATAGAAAGAAGAATAATTAGGACATGTATAAATAAACAGTATAAAATAAATGGACATTGGAGAATAGCATCAAATGAAACGGTATATAAGAAAATATAACCAGTCATGAGCACAATCAGGAAGAAACGCATCTCATTCTTTGGACAACTGATGAGAACTCCAGAAAACAGAATTAGTAAAAAAAATAATACAAAAATTGTGGAATAGCCAGAGCGACATTAAATTGATCACAGAAATTAAGGAAGATATAAATAGAACTTCAAATTACAGTAGATGACCTAAAAAACAAGACAGATAAATCCAGAATACTGCAAGACCCGCAAACCAGACTACAAATGAAAATCAATAAAAGGAGTACAGGAAGAGTTCTCTCAGATGAAGAAAGAAAGAAAATATCTGAAAGAATGAAGAAATATTGGGCAGACAGAAGAGCAAAACGCCTTTCATATAAGAATAGCCTCCAATAATTATATTACCTAAATATATTAAGTTATTGTCGAACCAAATTGTATCCATGTGTAACAACTTGCTTAGAACTTTGTATTTTTGACTACAGTGGTCCAATGAAGGCCATAAAATAAATAATAAAAAAAAATAATAAAAATAATTACTTGCAGACCTAACTATAATAGAATGGTGTTTAAAGAACTGTTCTGTTAATGAACCAGTAAGTGAATAACGAAGGTCTAATGAAGTTGAAAGATAACTTTAATATTGATATAGTAATGAAGCTTAATTATTTCGAGACAGGTATAAAGATATTTAAATGAGTAGTAAACAAGATAAAAAGAGTAGTAACTCATATACTGGAAATCTTGAACGCATAATAATTTCAGTAATCAATTTTTTTAATACAGTGATCATAACAGTTTTAGGGTCCCCCCCCCCACCCATTTTTTTATTCATTTGAATTCTGAAGTATTCTAAACTGGTTTGACCAGCAAAAGCTAAAATCAATATAAAAGTCAAAATTTATCAGTGTGTTACCTTTATCAAAATTGACATTTTGTCGGTGGCTCGAAAGTACTATTTCTAGGGTAAGCTATGCCCGATTTTAATCATATCAATACACGGTACGTAGTTTTGTAGTATACATTATAGTGTAGTGTTACGTATTCATGGTTTTCCCATATCAGTACAGAAAATGAAACTATCAGTTCAATAGATTTTCTGGTTCTAAAATTTACTATATTATGCAGTGTTACTACGTGTTGTTTTGCATGAATATACATCAACTTGTACAGGGAAGAAACTCAGTTAATGCCTAATTAGGCTGGCGACCGTATTATTATCAAATTGGTAGCATCCTCAGTGTTGCTTTTGGGACATACTGACGTGTAATTGCATTTTGAACTTACTTGACGGATCATTGTTGTTACAGAGTGGGTGTAAGTCTGATTTGCCACCATTCAGGTACACGCGGTCAATATCTATACGAAAATCCTTTCTCGTAAGGTGAACCCCGCTCACTTACCATAGTGCAGGCTTTAAGGAGTATAGTGTGCCCCACGCGCACGTTACAAGCGGAGTGTACGGTGGTATGAAACTTCCTGACAGATTAAAACTGTGTGCCGGACCGAGACTAGAACTCGGGACCTTTCTTTTTTTGTTTTTTGTTTTTTGTTGATCGATGTGTTTGGTCGTTTGGTCGTTGCGGACGTCACATGACGCGTTAAAGTTCGGTTTGTTGATACTTCCACTCAATTTTTTATTACACAGGCCAACGAGCGCTCTGACCGAACACGCTGAGCTACCGTGCTGGTGCCATCTGAGCTACCCAAGCACGACTCACGCCCCGTCATCACAGCTTTACTTCCGCCAGTACCTCGTCTCCCACTTTCCAAACTTTACAGAAGCTCTCCTGCGAGGACGGAGCGTGAGTCGTGCTTGGGTAGCTCAGATGGTAGAGCGCTTGCCCGCGAAAGGCAAAGGTCCTGAGTTCGAGTCTCGGTCCTGCACACAGTATTAATCTGCCAGGAAGTTTCACGTTCCATAATGTCTAAAATACCAATTTTCTTTTATTTCTGTGCGTATTATATTAATCTACTTCATTCTGCACAAGCCAGTATTGGTTTTGAAAGTCGTTTGAATCAAACAGCACTCAAAAATATTTTTAAAAGCATTCGATGTGAGTCTTCTGGAAACGGTCCTCTTGTCGCTATGGGAAATAACATTGGCCTGACAAGAGGCTCTTTGTGAACATCTCGCAACTGCGTATGCAGTACTTCAGAGAATAAAATCCCCTAAATTTAAAATTTTGAGGAGCTTAGAGTTGTTTTTTTGTTTCGTGATTACAAAAAAAGTCAAACAAGACAAATGGTTCCTTTTTATATCAGAGTTATAAATGCCTACAGTTGTTGCCAATTTGAGATTGGTTATAACTTAGAATAAAACAACCAGTACTCTGAAAAAGAGAAGGGGTCCACTAATTTCTCTCAATTTGGGGCCAATTTACTTTTCAATGTGCTATAGATGTGAATAGGTTAACCACATAATACGTAATGTTAACTTAAAAAGCTTTGTATCATTTGGCAAAAGACATTTTAAGGGCAATATATATCCAGAATTTTTTCCTCAAATATGCTCTACTAAGCAATGGTAATAAAATGTACCTTTCAATCTCATTACTTCAAAACACCTCTCTTCTATCTCAGATATTCAGCATGTCATAACACGCTCAAACTTAGAGTTAGAAATGTGCTTTTTTTAAATTTTCAAAATTTAACGCTGAATGTAAAAATTACAATAACTCAAAATCCAACATTTTCCACAAGAGGTCCATTTTCGCTTTCCGTATAGCAGATATCGTACAGCCCCCTAATGAAACACTGTGCACAGCAGTTGGAAGAAACAACAAGAAGAAGTAGTTTCAAGTACCGGCCGAAGTGGCCGTGCGGTTAAAGGCGCTGCAGTCTGGAACCGCAAGACCGCTACGGTCGCAGGTTCGCATCCTGCCTCGGGCATGGATGTTTGTGATGTCCTTAGGTTAGTTAGGTCTAACTAGTTCTAAGTTCTAGGGGACTAATAACCTCAGAAGTTGAGTCCCATAGTGCTCAGAGCCATTTGAGCCAAGTACTTTCAAGTGCGAGCAATGTGTAGGGATCCTTGATGTTTATGTTCTACGCTAATCAGCAAACAGACAATAATAACATAAGCGAGTGTCAAATGAGAACGACCCACATGGGAAAAAGGAAGTATATTACAAAAGTAAACGCCATGGCTGTTAATACATTTATCTCACTGTGGGACAAGATGCGATTCAATCACGATTCCTAAGGCAACTGCAGACATTATTCCATCAAAGCATTCACCTTTTTGTCTCGCAATGGAATAAACGTATTAACAGTTACGGCGTTACTTTTGAAACAGTAAACAGTACGTAATAGTCTTTCGTCTGTCTCGTTTTCATTTGACTGCCTCCCCCCCCCCCCCCCGCCCTGATAGTAACCTTAGATATTTTGCGGATGGTGCTGTTATCTGTAATGAAGTACTATCTGAAAAAATCTGCAGTAAGTCCAGGGCCCGATGATATCTCTGTCAGTTTCTATACAAAATTCTAGGATGTATTGGCCCCTCTTAACCAAAATGTACCGTAGATTCAAATGGTTCAAATGGCTCTGAGCACTATGGGACTTAACATCTATGGTCATCAGTCCCCTAGAACTTAGAACTACTTAAACCTAGCTAACCTAAGGACATCACACACATCCATGCCCGAGGCAGGATTCGAACCTGCGACCGTAGTATTCGCACGGTTCCGGACTGAGCGCCTGGAACCGCTACACCACCGCGGCCAGCTACCGTAGATCCCTCGAATGAAAGACACTGCCCAGTAATTGGAACAAAGCACAGCTCACGCACGTTTACAAGAGGGACGTGATCGATGAAACTATCACTCATTCCCATCTCTTGAAAAATCTCAGAATGTATTATGAACTAAACATAGTGACATATCTCGAACAGAATAACCACCTCCAAGCCAACAGTACGGATAACGAAAATATAGGTCACGGAAAACCCAGCTCGCACATTACTCACACGACATTCTGAAACCCGCTGATCAAGGCAATCACAGGGGTGCAACATTTATTGAATCCCAAAAAGCAGTTTACGCCGTATCATACCAACGATTCTCAATGGAATTAACCATCATATGCGGTATCACATGAAATTTGTGACCAGTTCGTGCATTTCTTTGCACCTTAGGTGGAGAGTCATAAACAGGTGTAGAAGTTTCAAGCGTACCTCAGAAAAGTGCGTTCGGGTCACTGTTGTTACTGTAGTACAATAAAGCTGTGTTGTACAGTGATGTCCTGGTAGAGCATTAAATAGTAGACTTTTTTTGGAGTGCTCACTGGAAATAGATCTGCAAAACCTTTTACCACTCTCTATGTGAAATGTTTCGCACATCGGGTGCCATTCGAAGACTGTTTTTTGATCCTGATTCACTCACGTCAAGATGACGCTAATTGGAGGACAACTGGCCGATGTTAGCATTAGATGTATTACAATGATCTTTTTTTGTACAGGATGTCCCAGAAATTTTGTGGAAAACTTCCAGGGGATATGGGGCACATCATAAGGACTGAGAACCGCATTGCAGCCCATGGCCGCAAACGTCGGGGATAAGTAGCAGCTGTGGTCGAAGGGTGGAAAGGAAACAAGAGAGTGATTCATTTGAAACATTATTGGACATAGTGAGTACGCAAGGTGTGCGACAAGAATACAGCTCTGTTATTGTAACGGATGCACTAAGTCTGCACTAGAGTGCTGCAACTTTCAGTGTTCGACCGGTCACTGCTCGCCTGTTGACGGGGGGACCGAGCCGCTAGTGTCCGGCCCCATACGACTCGACTCGGTCACGTACTCGGACCATGTCTGTTGTCCGAATTCCGGACACGCGGATAACCGAGCATGACCGGTCATCGCTGACGTCTCACCTCGCCTCGCCACGGCTCGCTGCACCGTACTGTGCAAATCTGACGTCTCTCTCTCTCTCTCTCTCTCTCTCTCTTTCTCTCCCCCCCCCCCTCTCACTCACACACACACACACACACACACACACACACACACACACACACACACACACACACACAATGTATTTATCTCGGTCTCTCTCTCTCTCTTTTGATAGAAAAGTAACGTTTCCATGAACGGGTACGTGACATAGCTAAATTCATAAAGCACTTGGAAAGTAAAATGATATTTAAATACAATTGCGGATAGAGGACGAGTCTTATTTCCAAACAGAAAATGTATTTTTTCTTTCATTAAGAGAAAACATTAAATAAGTGCTGCCCTGTAATCTAGAAGACAACCATCTTCATAAAGAAAGCCTACAAAGAACATTAAACATTTACATACTTAACTTGTCATACTTTGCACTTGTTTCCAACAGAAACAAAATTATAGTTATTGTTGATCAGCAGTAAATCACTAACGTGTTCCGGATTCATTTGGTTGGGGCGATTTGTTAGTAACATGCCGGCTTTACTAAAGCATCTTTCACTAGGTGCGCTTGTTGCTGGGATACATAAAATACGTCTTGAAGCTGCAACCAGGCCTGGCAGATTTGTTTCATGTCTGCTTCACCACTTTAAGATATCATCATTGTATATAAAACATTGTTCACAAGAGACCAATCTGTGTTAATGTAATGTGTTGTAAACGTCAAATAGTGCACCTTATTATGCGAATCAGTCCACATATCAACTGCCGCAGCACATGTTTTATTAATAACTTCCGCAATAACAGAAGGCATTATGCTGTTTTGTATTGCATCAGCTTGTTCTTTGACATGTCTTCTTATAGTAGAGGGATGTGGCATGACATCTGCCACGTTAACTTCTCCATAATGCGCACCTAGATGTATTAATTCTTGGCCTAGTTCTCTGAAACCTTCACCGGAAACAGTATTAAAAGGTCTCATAGCTTTAGCACACATTGCAACACACTTTGCTGTAATACAATTTTTTATTACTGCCGGTATCCCTGGAGGAGCTGTATCTTTGTGAGGTTTCTTGCAACTGTGTTTCTTTAAATGAGTGGTTCCCGACTGCAAACACAATAATGTGGAGCAGTTTATGCACGATACGTACCCAGTAGACGCACTGTTTTCGTCTACAACTAACAGAAATGTACTCCATACTTGGCTTTTTAGACCTTCCCGTTTCTTCAATGTGTAAACATTGGTTTCAATCTTACGTCTTACTGCACTGGTTTCTTCCCGCTGCATGATTACAGAGAGACACCGCAAATGAGAAGCCCGTACTGGCTGCAGTCTCACACGGATAATGACACGTGTAATGTGTTTGAAGTTACGTGCTACGTATTCGGTTACGGCTTCTATGCTCGGTCACTAGGACTAGTGCGGGCAGCCTATCCAGTTAGGGTGTGCTCGCCCCACCTCGTATTTTGTGCTCGCTTACTCGGTCATGCAGGACTCTAGTCTGCACCATCAGACGCCAGGCGTTCCTGTCACCGACGCAGCACTGACTGCCGGGCGCGCTCGAACCCACCGAGAGTTTCCTGGATTGCAGCAGCTGCGCACGCGATTCTCAGAGTAACACCCGTTTCAGACTCAACACGATCGCGGTACGCGAGGGATTTCATGGCTCCAAACACATAGAAATGAAGGATCGATAAATACGGTGAGCGCGGCTGCCAAGTAACGCGACCACCACGCCCAATCCATAGATACGGGAATTACCTGTTCAAATGCCTACGAACAGCCTATCCAAAATGAACAGATATCTCATGTATCGCGGGACTGACTCCACAATTATTAAAACATTCCGTGCTATTGTTCCGTGATCGGATTAATTTCTGGTTGAAATCTAATATTCTGTCCCCATCTGCGCAGGACATCTTCATGGAAGACCGTCACTCGTCGAAAATCCGATGCACACACTACAGCACTCTTGAGGACGGCCTGTGCACATGAGACGAAAGGTTGGGTTTCAACCAGAAGTTCATCCGATCACGGCATACTAGCCCGGAGTATTTTAATATGTGTGACATTTCCGGCTGTCAGAGTTTCAATTTTTCTAAAACACAGTACTTACGATCTGAAAAAAAGGAATACACTGTGAGGATAAAATACAGTTGCACATGTACGGATGGGAAAGAGACGACATGTAAAAATAAGCCTAACTGGCACAGATGAAGCAATTTGGACCAAACTCAGTACACATATGAGTTATTCATCGAAAAATAAATACCGTCCAGCGTAAATTGTGGTGTCACCGCCAGACACCACACTTGCTAGGTGGTAGCCTTTAAATCGGCCGCGGTCCGTTAGTATACGTCGGACCCGCGTATCGCCACTATCAGTGATTGCAGAGCGAGCGCCGCCACACGGCAGGTCTAGAGAGACTCCCTAGCACTCGCCCCAGTTGTACAGCCGACTTTGCTAGCGTTGGTTCACTGCCTACATACGGTCTCATTTGCAGAGACGATAGTTTAGCATAGCCTTCAGCTACGTCATTTGCTACAACCTAGCAAGGCGCCATATTCAGTAATTAGAATGAATTCTGAACAGATAATATTGTGAATTATGTACCGTCAAGAGCGACGTTCATCATTAATGGATTAAAGTTAAGTATCAAACTAATTACGTCCGCTTTCTGAATTCTAATTCCTTGTCATGTTCCAGACCTCACGTCAGTATAGTCCTTCCCTCCTCACGCCAGCTTGCGTGAGCTAAAACGTGTACATTTCGGCCTCTACTAGTAACACGGTGTTGGCTCTTCTGCCAACACAACATAAATACTGTACAGCGTACAGGCAAGACAAAACACGCATCATGGTCCTAATGGTGGGGATGAGGATGGAATAAAGTTAAAATGTAGAAAATGGCTTATATTAGTGTTGAAACTGAGTCGGTCCACTCTTTCTCACAGTCCCGTCGAACTGGATGTAAAGAAATTTTTACTAACTTCTGAAATGCTTCAGGAACGATTTCAACTATACGGAACGTCCTAGAGGCGATTTTACCCTTTATTTTGATTTGATTCATTATTCTAACTAAAAGTAATTTTGACAGTGTAATGCCTTGTGCAAGGCTTCAAGCTATATGGTATTTGTCTTACTTTTTTCTGTGAAAGAAACATGATACCCCTCATCTCAAAGTCACTCAGCTGCAGTTACGACCTTAAAAGTGAAACAGGGAACATAGCTGTTGAAGTCAGAAAAGCTACAACTGACACGAATCAAGATTGGTTTTCTGGCCGAAAAATATCATCTTCAAAGAAAACAGCCACCTTACACATACGACGTGTCCTGAGTAACAGCGATAAAGCTATTCGAAGCAGCTCGCTAGCTTGTGTTGCCAGAGTCACTGAGTTATCGTTTAACATGCTATCGCTTTTCGTGTCTCCTCTTTTGGAGCGTGTATTTCACAACTGCCACTTTTTTTCACTTTGGGTCACACATATTAGGTAATTTAATTTAACCTAAACCTGCTAGTGAAATTTCTCCGACTCCCAGCCCGCATCCGATGTAGACTTCACTCCAGGGACAGTAAAAGGGCGTTGATGAACATTAAACGGATTTATTTTCCGATTGAGATCTCTGCAGCAAGTGACACACACACACACACACACACACACACACACACACACACATTGCGATGAATAACGGCACTGGAAACCGGAGCTGATTTTTTTCGCTGCCGCGGTTTTCGCGAAAGCAGAAAGCTGTCACAGCGTTCATTTACCTCTAACGTGTAACATATTGCCTGGCGAAATATATAGCGCTCAGTTGGACCTCCGAAAATATATGGCACTCGAGATCCCACGGTTATCGCACGTGAAAATGGGTTTTATTAATTAAAATATAAGATCCATTACAAAAAATGGTCGGACGCTGGGGCGTCATACTGATTTCGGATCGTGACACTGCAATTTCCGAATCCGAGCTGGGTAAAGCAGATGTACTGCCGCGATAAACGCGACCATTAAAACGCATGAATAATGGATCGCGTTATTGGCTGCGGCTTCTGGCGTCCTACAGCCGTGCTGCTGCGGATCACACCCGCCGTAGTACCATTCCAGTACGAAACGTCCCAGGCTGATCTTTCACAGATGCATCTCGCCAAGTCAACTTGTTCAGTTTATGAAATTTTTTAGTTGGATAAGAGATGTTCGTTTGGTTAGTTACGTGTGCGTGAAAGAGAAAATAATTCTACTAACTTTTGTACACAGTTATATAACATATCATTTACTGGATAGGTTCCGGTGTCCAGGGAGAGGGGATCATGTTCATCCTGCAGATGACGGCCAGGTCTTCCCCTGGTCCTACTTAATCCTCCATTGTTCTCTTGGACAACACTCGTCATCCAAATGATTTTCCCGCTCTATTTTGCCTGACTAGGTTCGACTGAGTTCGCGCAATTATGGATATCTTTCCGTCAAATCTCCTTCTATTAGCTTCAGCCATCATTGGCTTTCAGCGACGCAGGGTTGCACTGTTTATGAAACATTATTATAGCTTGGAGGATAACGGTCATCTGCGGGAGCACTACTACTACAATCTGAAACAAAGCAAGTTTACGTTACCTTAGTGCTTTCCTAGATTCAATCGAACGTTCACATGCGTAACTTTAGGTATATCGAGACTAATTACAGTTAATCTGCTTTTTACCGAGAACACTTAGCTACAAAAAGTAAATATTAGTTCGTGGAATAAAAGTCAAAGGCAGAAAATACCAAAGACAGAGTTTAGAAGATATGCTGATGTATGGCTGGAATGGTTCCACGAGCTGAGTGATGATGATCGTAACAGTGATAATGTTGAATCAGAGGCCGCGGATTATGTAGAAGAAAATGGTCATGACTGAGGAACAGAGCAAGAATTGCCAGAAAATTATGAGTATGAATCATAGGAAGAAGTAGTTCAAGAGAACGTATTTCTTTTAGGAAAAGATGGAATAGCTAAATGGAGAAAAAATAAATATCCTACAAATGTTACTACAAAATCTTGCAAGATTATTACGTATTTACCTGGACCCGAAAATCAAGCTCTTATAACAAACACAGAAGGAGATATTAGGAACTTATTTTTGGATGAAAAGATAATGCACATTATTGGAACAAGTACTAATATTTAGTATTCGTGGTAACTTGTCTAGGGAAAGGAAAGCTAAACAAACAGATGTTACAGACATCAGAGCTTTCATCGCTGCGGTCGGAAAAAGATCCTGCAAGAACGGGACCATCGACGACTGAAGAGAATCGTTCAGAGTGACAGAAGTGCAACCCTTCCGCAATTTGCTGCAGATTCTGTGCCCTCAACAAGTGTCAGCGTGCGAGCTATCCAACGAAACAGCAGCGCGGGATTAGACGAGCGATCTAAGGCGCTGCAGTCATGGACTGTGCTGCTGGTCCCGGCGGAGGTTCGAGTCCTCCCTCGGGCATGGGTGTGTGTGTTTGTCCTTAGGATAATTTAGGTTAAGTAGTATGAAAGATTAGGGACTGATGACCTTAGCAATTAAGTCCCGTAAGATTTCACACACATTTGAACTTTTTTTTTTCAACGAAACATTATCGACATGGGCTTTCGGAGCCGAAGGCCAACTCGTGCATCCTTGATGACTGTAGAACACAAAGCTTTACGCCTCGCCTGGGCCTGTCAACACCGACATTGGTCTGTTGATAACTGGAAACATGTTGACTGGTCGGAAGAGTCTCCTTTCAAATTGTAACCAGCTGATGGATGTGTAAGGCTATGGAGACAACCTCATGAATCCATGGGCCCTGCATGTCAGCAGGGAACTTTTCAAGATGGTAGATGCTATGCAATGGTGTGGGGCGTGTGCAGTTGGAGTTACATGGGACACCTGATATGTCTAGATACGACTCTGACAGGTGACACGTGCGTAAGCACCCTGTCTGATCACCTGCGTCCATTCACGCCCATTGTGCATTCCGACGGACTTGAGCAATTCCAGTAGGACAATGCGACACCTCACAAGTCCAGAATTTCTACAGTGTGGCTCCACGAACACTCTTCTGAGTTGAAACACTTCCGCTGGCCACAAAACTCCCCAGACATGAACATTATTGAGCATATATGGGAGCCTTGCAACATGCTTTGTGGAAGAGATCTCCACCCCCTCGCACTCTTATGAATTTATTGACAGCCCTGCAGGATTCGTGATGTCAATACCCTCCAGCACTACTTCAAACATTAGTCGAGACCATGCCACGTCGTTTTGCGGCACGTCTGCGTGCTCGCTGGGAACCTATACGATATGAGGCAGTAGTACCAGTTTCTTTTGTTCTTCAGTGTATAAGCGCCGAGATGCAGGCAAGGCGTTAGTGTGGCATTCATATCTCTCCAGATGTGCGTACGGTAAATGTGGAAACGTGAACTATGGCAACGCCATTACCAAATACTTCCAAACATAACCAACCTGCTGTTATTGTTTTCTTGGCTATCAGTGAGCAGACACGGGTAGACATCCATCGGAGAATAAAGGATGTATACGAAGTAGCATATCTGTCGAAAACCACCGTTGTGGAATAGCGCTTAGTTCCGTGCTGGTTTCGATTCGATGCAAAACGCCGGTCGGTCTGTGAAGCCACGCTCAGCCATTAGGGAGAAATGGGAGACACTCGAGCCCCCGCCCCTATAGTTCTGATCCCTCCGCATGCGAGTATCACACCTTCCGTGCCTTAAAAAGGGCTTTGAAGGATCAACGATTACTGACGGACGAGGACGTGCAGCAGGCAGTTACCGATTTAAAATGGCCGGCCGCTGTGGCCGAGCGGTTCTAGGCGCTTCAGTCCGGAACCGCGCTGCTGCTACGGTCGCAGGTTCGAATTCTGCCTCGGGCAAGGATGTGTGTGATGTCCTTAGGTTAGTTAGGCAAAAGTAGTTCTAAGTCTCGGGGCCTGATGACCTCAGATGTTAAGTCCCATAGTGCTTGGAGCCATTTGAACCAATTGTCTTAAAATGTTTATTTGACAACACAGACGGTCATTAAGCCACAGTCGCTAAAACAGTGAAATTTTTAAAAAGTTACATAACTAGTTTCGACGCACTGTGTCATCATTTTCAGATATAATCACAAAATCACAACTCAGTCCGTCGTAGCTAGTTATGCAACCTTTTAAAAATTTCACTGTATTAGTTCAAAAAATGTTCAAATGTGTGTGAAATCTTACGGGACTTAACTGCTAAGGTCATCTGTCCCTGAACTTACACACTGCTTAACCTAAATTATCCTAAGGACAAACACACACACCCATGCCCGAGGGAGGACTCGAACCTCCGCCGGGACCAGCCGCGCGGTACATGACTGCAGCGCCCTAGACCTCTCGGCTAATCCCGCGCAGCCACTGTGTTTTGACGACCGTTTGCAGTGTCCAAGAAACATTTTAAATTTCATTCAGTCACACTCCTTGATGAAAGTTACGTCGACATAAAAAAAATAGAAAAAAGTTCCGGAATTCTTCACGCAGCAGGACGCAGTCTTCCTCCAAACGTGTATCTTTAACCTAATGCGTTAATGAGGCTGCCTCAGTGACCATGGCGACTTTGCCTGCTTATCATACTGATTCTGAACCGTATAGCCTTCGAACGGAAAATTTTTGATCGTTCCTTAGATAATTATGCAGGTACGTTCAGTAGTACTTCTGGATACTGGCTGCAAAATGTCTTCCGAATAGAGTTAGTAATAAAGAAGTAATAAATTAAAAGGTCACTCCTGATGCGGCACTCCTACTGCAGGAACAGCGAAGATATCGTAGGCGATAAACTTTTGTCTTTTAATGATATCGTGAGGGGTGTCAGCGAGAAGAAATTTCGTAAAGTTTTGAATTTATGTGTAAAGTTTGTTACAGGTCGCCAAGTGCTCTCATTCTCAAATTCTGGATCTTTGTCGTCTAGGTATTTGTGCGCTGTGATTTACACTGCGTCAAGAGTATACACAGTTCGTAACTGTTGTGCTTGTTTACGGTGTTAAAGTTTTAACATAAGATTATACCTGTTAACGAGGAGATTATGATAGCATTATAAATTTTCGTTGTCTCAGGAAGCCGTTAGATAGCCAAAGTGAACCGAGTTAGCAGTTTAGTAATGTAGACAGCCAATCAAGGAGTTGCCTGGAGGTGGTTTTCAGTGAACGAAGCGGCCTTGGCGAGGTTTACTGAAGCCAGTAAACTCAATTTGTTTCCGTAGAAATTTGAGTGTGGTGTTTATGTGCAACATTTCGCCAGCTGACGGTAAGCGGTCTGTTGTTCAACTGATTATCGGAGTAAGCAGTTAGAGGCCAGCTGGAGGCATTTTAGAGTCCACTGGTCAGATATAAGAATATTTCTGATAGCAGTTAAAGACTTAAAAAGCTTTGGAATAGCGAGGAGTTTAGCCCTGTCTCGTGGGTGAAAGCGCAGCTGGCGACCCTTAATTACATTGATTTAGCGGTGCGGCAGCGCACACGGTTAAAGCGGGTCCCCCGATAAACGTTTCCGAGTAAATTTGCCGAGCAGAACTTGGCGCTGTTTGTCTCGAGCGCCGAACACCGCAAAGAGTGCGTGGATTCTGCCCGCGACTACCATGACACTCCGGACGACGCCACGGGAGTTCGCAGGATCGGACGAAAGGTATATTTCACAGTCTTTTGGCTTAAAGGCATTTCTTTATCTTTTTTATATCGGAAACCGCGTAAATTCAGAATAAAATGAATTATCAACGCCACACAGAGCAGTTATGAAGGTATTAATGTACGAGGGGTGTTCAATAAGTAATGCAATACTCTTTTTTTTTTTCCTGAAAGCACGTATTGCTTCCCGCGGAGTGCATCATTCATTGGCCCAAACAGACAGAAGTCGGATCGTGCGAGATTCGATCTGTAGAGTCGATGAGGAAGAACAGTCCAAGGAAGTTTTGTGAGGTCCTCTCGACCCCGCAGACTTACGTGACGCCTTGCGTTCTCATGGAGAAGGCGAAGTTCATTTGCATTTTTGTGGCAACGAACAAGATGAAGTCGTTTCTTCAATTTTCCGAGTGTAGCACAATACACTGCAGAGTTCATCGTTGCACCATGAAGGAGGACATCCACAGAATACAACCTTCCCCATGACTTTACAGCCTGAGGGTGCGGCTTTGAACTTTTTCTTCGCAGGAGAGATGGTGTGGCGCCGCTCCACGTATTTCCGTTTTGTTTCTGGTTCGAAGTGATAAACCCGTGTTTTATCGTCTGTGACATCGTTCTACAAGAAAACTGTCACGATCAGCCTCGCAGAGCGCAAGCAGTTCCACACAGATGGTCCTTCGTTGCTCTTTATAGTGTTCTGTTAGGCGGTGAACAACCCAGCGAACAACAACTTTGAGTACCCCAATTGGCAGACGTGTGTCTCAGTACTGGCGACAGAGACGTCCAGTTGAGTAGCAAGGTGTTTGTTTGTGATCCGTTGATCACCTCGACTGAAAGTGTCTGCACGTTCCAACATTGCAGGAGTCACAGCTGTGTATGGTCGGCCGGCATATGGAAGATGTGACAGGTTTGCGCGGCCTTGTTGGGATGATGACACACGCCTCGCCCAAAGACTCACCGTGCGTTTGTTCACTTCCCCGTCTCTGCAGACATTCTGAAAGCACCTATGAATGTCTGCGATGTTCTGGTTTTTCGCCAAAAGGAACTCAGTGACACCTCTGCTTGGAACGCGCCCCCGTTACAGACGGCAGTTTTGTTGCTACGTATAGCGCCGCCACATACAGGAATTTCATGAAACTATAGGGTCCAAGCGGTAGTGTTCCACGATATCCCTCAACAAAGTCCGCAACTTTTAACCGAAACTGGCCGACAAAAACGTGTTGCATTACTTATTGAACGCCCCTCGAAGAAATACAAAACATAGGGACATATCACAAGCAAAGTGCTGAAAAATATTTCACAACACTACCATAACAGATATTATTATTATTTTTTATAGGAAATCTCTTTCTCAGTATTCCTTCGATCACAGGGAACCACTACGTAGACTCACCTGCCTAACGGGGCAAGAGACATCTTTCCCGCGCTGGCTCATTTCAAAATCAGACGGCACACCCACAGAATTGGCGTACACCACAGCGATGTCATTCGTAGATTTTCAGTCTCTATCGTGGGGCACAAATCATTAGACATGCTTCATAACGTCTACCCTCAGCCAACAATATCAGCTTAAAATCTGGAACTACAAATTACAGCTTGCAGCCACCACGAGGATACGCAATATAACTGCGGTGTCAATTCAGTACCACACCGCCTCCACACGATCAGTTTGGACTCTAGGCGTCCATTGCGACCTACAGCAAAAACGCCCAAGCACTGTAACTGGAGAACAAATATTTGGAATGGAATCTGGTTTAATGATGACAAGATGTCTTCACCGACGAGTGTAGGTTTAGTCTGACTTTTGATGATAGACGCAGAACAATATGGAGGCGGTAAGGTATCAATGTAACTCTCAGATATGTGTTAAGCAGTGAGATGTTTACGAGCCGGTAACATGTACGGATGACAGCTGTTTCTAATCCGGCTCAAGGGTAATTCAAGAATTTTCCAGTATCGGAACAGGATACTCCAGTCTATTGTTCTGCCCATCAGTCAACATTTCGGCGATGGGTTCGTCAATCAAGCGATGACGCACGAGTACTCCGCGCCACATCATGGAAGCATTCCCTAGGAGGCAGAAAATGAACCGTGTGGGATGGTGATATCTTCTGATATCTTTTCTGACCACATTCGGTACAGACGCGACTTGCAGCGCGTCGTTCCGGAAACATCACACTCACTGCATAATCAGGAGGACGTTATCGATGATTAGGATAGGTCTGAGCAGCAACATCTTAAGTTGCATAGGTTAAATATCGTCTTTTGCAACTGTAATTCAAGTCTTTAAGAACAAAAGCGTTTCGCTTTATTCTAATGCACCTTCAGTGGTCACTGTAACATTATGATTTCTTTCTCATACAGTTTTGTTTGCTAATATCATGTACACTTCACTTGCTTCAACTTACATGAACGTTATTAACTCTTATCGTTACTAACGGTTTTTTGTTTTTGTTTACGTCATTCTTACTGTTCTTCCACGTATAGGTGTTATATTTTAAAACACAGCACTTTCATTAACATTAACGATATTCGCCGGCAGCTGTGGCCGCGCGGTTCTAGACGCTTCAGTCCGGAACCGCGCTGCTGCTACGGTCGCAGGTTCGAATCCTGCCTCGGGTAAGGATGTGTGTGATGTCCTTAGGTTACGTTAGGTTTAAGTAGTTCTAAGTCTAGGGGGCTGGTGACCTCAGCTGTTAAGTCCCATAGTGCTTAGAGCCATTTTAACCATTTTTGAACCAAACATATTCGCCTTTCTGTGTGTTATGAAGAACCACTGCCATTTCGCTATTGCGGGATGCGTTCGTCTCTTGTTTGTTCTGGTACTGGTGGGAGCGTCTGCTATTGCTCTGTGCGTATGCTGCTATTGCTCTGTGCGTGTGCGTGCGTGCGTGCGTGTGTGTGTGTGTGTGTGTGTGTGTGTATGGTTGTGTGTGTGTGTGTGTGTGTGTGTGTGTGTGTGTGTGTGTGTGTGAGTGTGTGTTTATATTTTCCGACTATTACGTGTGTGTGTGTATATTTTTATAAAACACACACACACACACACACAAGGACAATCATCCCCACTAAAAACACGTGAACACAAACACGCACTAGTCGAAAAATACACACAGAGTAAGTGCAGACGCTCCCACCAATACGAAAGAAAATAGGAAATCATCCCACAATAAGGAAAGAAAACACACGAAATAGCGAGGTGTGAGTGTTTCTTCACAACAAACAAAAACGTGAATATGTTTAGTGTTAGTGAAGTGCTGTGTGTTAGATTTTAAGAAAGCAATGTGTGTGAATTCCTAAGGGACGAAACTGCTGGGGTCATCGGTCCCTAGACTCACACACTACTTCAAATAACTTATGCTAAGAACAACACACATAACACACCCATGCCGGAGGGAGGACTCGAACCTCCGGCGGGAGGGGCCGCGCAATGCGTGACATTGCGCCACAAAGCACTCCGCGCGGCAGATTTTAACACACATACGTGGAAGAACAGTAAGAATGACGTACACAACAAGAAACGGTTAGCAACGATAAAAATTAATACTGTTTATATTAGCGAGTTGAAGCATGATAAGTGTTTATGATCCCAGCAAACAAAATTGTAAGAGAAAAATGCCGTATTGTTGTGGAGACCACTGAAGATATGAATTACGTTTGGTTTAAATAAGACTTTCATTATTGTTGGAAAAGACGTTATTTCGCCTACAAAACCTGTAGGTCTGAAACAACGCAGAAAAGAAGCCGAGGCCGGCCGGAGTGGCCGTGCGGTTCTAGGCGCTGCAGTCTGGAACCGAGCGACCGCTACGTCGCAGGTTCGAATCCTGACTCGGGCATGGATGTGTGTGATGTCCTTAGGTTAGTTAGGTTTAATTAGTTCTAAGTTCTAGGCGACTGATGACCTCAGAAGTTAAGTCGCAAAGTGCTCAGAGCCATTTGAACCATTTTTTGATAGAAGCCGAAAACCATAGATGACAAGTTACAATCTATTGGATGGAGCAACACAGCACTGCAGGAAACTCCACCTGAGCGGATAGGGAGCAATATCTATTGTATATACACATAGTCAGCATGGCTTCATGGTACACCACTTTAAAGTGGAGACAAAAATCTTTGACGGTAGAGGCCCATAGCTTTGAATGTCTCAAAGCTTATATGAGAAGGCACCAGGGAAGTGGAATGTTCCGCCTTCACTAGTGATTTAGCTCCATCTGCACTGGTTCAGCCACACTGTGTGGGCAGAGATTATTGGGAACCGCCTCGTGTGATCAGTCATCTCTCCACAGCGCGTCACAGGCGGGGCTCATCTGTGTTTCGTACCGGCGACCCTGCCTCTCCTGCTGGAAGACGTGTCTCTAGGGGTATGTAGGATAATGTGGCTACTATATGACAACATCAGCTCACTACCACATATCCATGCGGAGGCATCTCAGTAGTCCAGCCGCATGGCCCGTCCAGTCGCCGGAACTTTTAGATTTCTATCTTGGGGGCACCTGAAAGAAGTATTTTCAGGGCCCATTTCGAACATGCAGACACAGTAACAACGCATTCATGCTGCCTGTGGCGTCATTCAGTTGCACGATGACACACTGGAAGTGCGCGTCAGTCGCTACTGCGTCGTTTCCGCGCATGCTTAGGGGCCCGCCTGGGCTGTTTCGAACACACTGTCTGACGCGGGCTTCATAACAACACGTCGTGCACTAGACTGTGCTGTACAGGCACGATGAATTAATAAATACCCTGCGGCACAGAAAAAATGCTTTCCCAACCATAAGCCTACAAGACATCCTTTGCTCTTTATCCTCTCATGGATAGCTTCCTGCAATTGGTCACCACACAGCACATTCACTCCATATACATGCTCGCATACCTTCGCAAATATGCAGATGGTGCGAAACTTTATACAAACAGTTTACTATATTTTCGTGTTATCCATATTTATAAATAACCATCTCGCATAAACAGCTATAACTTTAATACAATTCGTGAACAAATACATTACCTTTTTAATTCCAGAATCGAAGAATTCTACCTACTCTTTCAAGTGCTTTCTTGTCGCATTTGAAGGCTGTTGCCAGCAAAATTTCTTCTCTTTGAGTCTTCCATTAACTTTGTGAACAACCGAAAGTCACTGTCACGAGTTGCTGAGCTGGCTACGTCACACCATGCCATACCGCCCGCACCCTCACCCCCATCATATACACATTCATATCGAAAAAAAACTTACCGCTTACTCGCTGTTTATTTCATCAGTCACGAACTTAACACTTCGCAAGATTTTGAATCTGTTAAACTATGTTCGTGTCACTTTTCCGATACAACAGAGCTGAAGTCTACTGAACTGTAACACGTCACACAGCTGAAAGAAGAGAGGACGGTTTGAGAAAATAACTTTCCCTTAATTTCGATTGAGCTTGTATCTTCACTTTCAGTAATTTCTTTGATTGCGTGACAGACGTGAAATAACCGCCACGCTAAAATTTATACAGGTTCCAAATAGAAAGCCAGAGACACATTTGAATTACGAGCCAATAAGGTGAAGCTTGATGAGGTCACATTTCTGGGCACTGAACTGTGAACAGGCGCTTTGTCGTGGAGCACCAGCAGACAGATTTATCAGCGTTTGTGTTCAAATACGCCAGCACAGGCTCCAAGCCTTTTGTGATTGCATTGTGTGGTGTTAATGCTGTATTTCAGAATGCTGTCGGAGCGTGGAATGTCAGATTCCTCAATCAGGCAGATACGTTAGAAAATTTAAAAAGAGAAACGGACAAGTTAAAGTTAGATGTAGTGGGAATTAGTGAAGTTCGGTGGCAGGAAAAAAAGTACTCCTGCTCAGGTTAATGAAGGGTTATAAAGTAATGGTAATGCAGGAGTACATTTAACAATGAATAAAAAAAATAGAAACGCAGATAAGCCACTATGAAAAGTATAGTAAACGCATGATTGTAGCCAAGATAGACACGAAGCTCACATCCACCACAGTGGTAAAAGTTTATATGCCAAGTAGTTGCGCAGATGAGGAAATTCAGGAAATGTATGATGAGACAAAAGAAATTATCCATATAGTTAAGTGAGACGAAAATTTAATAGTCATGGGGAAAATGAAGTCGATAGTAGGAAAAGGAAAGAAGGAAAGATAGTAGGTGAAGATGGACTGATGAAAAGGAACGAAAGAGGAACTCGCCTGGCATAACTTTGCACAGACATAACACGTGGTTTAAAAATCATGAAAGAAGACTGTAACAATGGAAGAGACCTGCAGACACCGAAAGGCTTGAGATTGATTATATAACGGTAAGACAGAACTTTTGGAACCAAATTTTAAATTGTAAGACACATCCAGGGGCAGAGGTGGACTTTGATCACAATTTATTGGTTACGACCTGCAGGTTAAAACTGAAGAAACTTCAAAAAGGAAGAATTTTAAGGAGACTGGATAAACTGAAAGAGCCTGAGGTTGTAGAGAACTTCAGAGGAAGCATTAGGGAGCGACTGACAAGACCAGGGGAAGGGAATACAGTAGAAGAAGAATTGGTAGCTTTGCGAGATGAAATATTAAAGGCAGCAGAGGATCAAATAGGTAAAAAGACGAGGGCTCGTAGAAATCCTTGGGTAATACAACAGATATTGAATTTAATCGATGAAAGAAGAAAATATAAAAAAGCAACAAATGAAGCAGGCGAAAGAGAATACAAACGTCTAAAAAATGAGATCGACAGGAAGTGCAAAATGGCTAACCAGGAATGGCTAGAGGACAAACGTGAGGATGTAGAAGCATATATCACTAAGGTAAGATAGATGTCGCCTACAGGAAAATTAGAGATCTTTGGAGAAAAGAGAACCACCTGTATGAATATAAAGAGCTCAGATGGAAAATCAGTCCTAAGCAAAGAAGGGAAAGCAGAAAGGTGGAAGGAGTATGTAGAGCGTCTATACAAAGGAGATGTACTTGAGGGCAGCAATATCGAAACGGGAGAGGGCGTGGATGAAGATCAGAAGAAAGGTATGATACTGCGTGAGGAATCTGACAAAACACTGAGAGACTTAAGTCGAAACAAGGCCCCGAGAGTAGGCCTCGGGAGAGCCAGACATGATAAAAATCTTCCGTCTGGAGAGCAATATGTATGAGACAGGCGAAATAATCTCAGACATCAAGAGCAATATAATAATTCCAATTCCAAAAAAAGCAGGTGCTGACAGATGTGAAAATTACCGAACAGTTCAGTTTAATAAGTCATGGTTCCAAAATACTAACACGAATTCTTTAGAGACGAATAGAAAAACTGGTAGAAGCTGATCTTGGGGAAGGTCAGTTTGGATTCCGTAGAAATGTAGGAGCATGTGAGCTATACTGACCCTATGCCTTCTCACAGAAGGTAGGTTAAGGAAAAGCAAACCTACGTGGAGACTTAGAGATAGCTTTTCCCAGTGTTGACTGGGATACTCTCTTTCAAATTCTGAAGGTGGCAGGGGTAAAATACAGGGAGCGAAGGGTATTTACAATTTGTACAGAAACCAGACGGCAGTTATAAGAGTCGAGGGGCAAGAAAGGAAAGCAGTGGTTGGGAAGGGACTGAGACAGGTTTGTGGTCTATACCCGATGTTATTCAATCTGTATATTGAGCAAGCATCAAAGGAAACAAAAGAAACATGTGGAGTAGGAATTACAATCCAGAGAGAGAAATAAAAACTTTTTTCGATGACATTGTAGTTCTGTCAGAGACAGCAACGACTTGGAAGTGCAGTTGAACGGAATGGACAATGTTTTGAAAAGAGTATATAAAATGAAAATCAACAAAAGCGAGACGAGGATAATGGAAAGTAGTCGAATTAAATCAGATGATGCTGAGGTGACTAGATTAGGAAACGGGACACTTAAAGTAGTAGATGAATTTTTCTATTTGGGAAGCAAAATAACTGATACGCAGACGCTTGGTGACAGCCGTACTGTGCGGTGATCGTGTGCTGGGCTGCGGGAGCGCATACGGTACTGCACCAAGCCTTAGGAACCCGCTTGCGGGAACAGTCGCTCGTTTGTCTGCGCTAAGGCCGGACATTTACGTGCACTGAGGCTTCCGAGCTCCTGATTTTATTAAATCGGGAGCGAAGTTGCAAGAAGATTCGGACACCAGGGGCTGTATTACAGACAGCCGTTGTGCAAATTGTCGGTGTTGGTTGTGGGCTGCGGGTTGGCGCGGTTTGGGGCGTGCCTTCTTGCTGCCGTGTGCTGCCTTTCCGGCCGGATCGAGCGCCTAGCTGCCGCAGATACCTCATCTGCCCCCCCCCCCCCCCCCCCTGAGGCGTAGGGAATTTCCCAAGTCAGGGCCTGGTCGCTGGCCAGTCACCCGCGCTTGGTAGGACGATAGGGTCGGTGTTGTCGCCTGAGACGGATAACGGTGACAACGAAAGCGACTCCCGACACTCCCTGGCAGCTTTGACTCCCTTTCCGCCGACGGACATGAAAATCATCGGAGCGAGAGCGAGAATTGTCCCTCAAGCGGGAGGGTCGGCCATTGCGATATTTAGGAACTGAAGAGGCGAGTGCAAACAGGGAGCCCTCAGCTCCAAAATCCCCCCTAGGCTTATCACCACCAACTAGAGCTCTTCCACCCGCATCACAGCTTCCACTTGCAAGCGCAACTAAAGACAAGAAAACCCCTACCGTACTGCGACTGCTACTTCCGAAAGGAGACAACCCGAGAGGAGAGGGGTGAAACACCGGCTGTAGAGAGGGGAGAGGGGGGGAAAACCGGCCGGACATATCAGTAGACGAGGATGCAAACGCAGCAAAAGAGGATAACTCTGCAGACGCGGGAATGGACGCGGCTAGTAGTAGCTTAGAGTTCCTCACAAGTCTGATACCAGGAAGGAACCAGGCAGCGACAGACGGGGCGGCTGTCCAGCAGGGGTGTTCAGAGGCGGCCTCTGAGAAGACACTCCCCCCAAAACAGACCGATTTAGGAGAGGAGAATGTCCCACGAAAGAGGCCAGCGGCAACTTCCCAAATAACATCCCCAGAAAAGCCAACCACCTCGAAAGGAAAAGCTCCCAGTTTGCAAACGTGCAAAAAGGCATCACATGCCGGCACAAAGGCCACAAAAGGAGTACAGCTAACTGAGGACGGCTTCCAAGTGCCGAAAAGGAGGCACACGGCCAGAGCAGCGGTGCCCAAACAAGTACGACCACTTGACACCTCAAATAGGTACGTCACATTCACGGACGCGCCGGGGGAACCAACAATAGGGGAACCCACTGAGGAACCGACACAGACGAACAGTTCAAATCCCCCCAATTGTCATTGTATGGACCGAGGACTTCAAAAGCCACCAAATACTTTTGAAGGGTGTGACATCGTCCACACTATCATTCAAGGTGGCAGGCAGAGATACCTACAAGGTCCTCACAAAATCCAGAGAGGACTACGACAATATTATGAAGGTAGTGAAAGATAAACGGCTGCACTCATATACTCACAGCACGGAACCATTGAGGCTCCTGAAGGTAGTGTTCCGCAGACTCCCCTTCCAGATGGATCCTGACCATCTGAAAGAGGAACTGGAGGACCTAGGCTACGGAATAAGGGCTGTATCACGCATGAAGACGCCGAAGACAAATCGGCAAACGCCGCTGTTCACGGTCGTCCTGGTAGACAACGTAGAAAACAGGAAGATATTCCAGGTAACTAGGGTCGCGAACATTACGAACGTGCAAGTTGAGAAGTTCCGCGGTAAAGGGCGCAGGGCACAATGCTAATCCTGCCAAGGGTTAAACCACGTGGCAAGATATTGCACAACGCCCCCACGGTGTGTGAAATGCGCAGGGGAGCACCAAAGTAGACTGCCCCACACCAAGCACGAACACGCCCAAGTGCTGCAGCTGTGGGCTCGCCCACGTAGCAAGCTACAGGGGGTGCGTGGTCTTCAAGAAGGCTGACAACAAACAGACTAGGAACAACATACCGGCGAGAAAAAACACCACACCAGCCAGGAAAATCGAAAATGGCGTAAGTTACTCCAGCACTGCCAAGCCGCGAAATGACGCGCAAGCAACAGCGGGTGGCAAGTGCGCAGGCGCAAGAAGCGCGAACGCGCAAGCCACCGAGAGCGCAGCTAACACGAGCAAAACAGTGACGACCACAGAACACACCAATGACGCGAATAACACCTACACAAACATCGCTGAGGAACTCCGCGAGATGCGCCTTCTAATGATATCGGTAGTCGAAATGATGAAAACCCTACCGCAGCTCCTAGTAACTGCAATTACGACAGCTAACAAGGCCCAACAACCATCTGGAACCAATATAACCAATGAATAACGCCATTCATGGATTAACAGTTTGCGCCTGGAACGCAAATGGCATACGTACCCAAGGAGGAGAATTCAGGCAGTTTCTCCGGGACGAGGCGATAGATATATGCCTAGTTTCGGAAACTAAGCTAAAGCCAGGTATTTACGTACGCGCGGCGAATTACACATGCCACCGCACAGATAGGTTAACACATGGAGGAGGCACTGCTATTTATATTAAAAACTGCCTCAAACACCACATTGTGCAACTGCCAAGACTTCGCACGGTTGAAGCCACAGCAGTTGTAGTACAAACATCGACAGGCGAAACCACATTCGTTGCAACCTACCGACCACCAGGTAAACTACTGGACTCGGCGGACTTCGCGGCATTGTTGTCCATCCGCGGTAAAATCTTTATCGCGGGTGACCTCAATGCCAAACACGCCGAATGGAACTCCAGAGTGACCAACACGAGTGGAGGTCGCCTGTTAAATGTGGTTCGACAGCACAACGCAGTCGCCCTGGGACCGTATGATCCCACCTCCTACCCTACAAAAGGCGGCCGTCCCGACGTGCTTGACATCGCACTGCTGAAGGGAGTGGGCAACCGCACAACTGCGACAACCCGAAACGCGCTCTCATCGGATCACCTACCGGTAATATTCGACCTGGAGGTTCAAGGCGAGCTACTCCAGAGCCACCGAAGGCCACTAGGTAAAGTCAACTGGGAACAGTTTAGAGAGAGCCTGCAAGGTACCCTCAATGACATCCCAGACCCAGCTGACATAGGTACAGATGAGGCAATCAGAAGACTTAATGCAGCTACAATACAGGCTGTAGCAAATGCGTCCACCAGAGGCCCACAAAAAATTACAGACTTCTCACGCCAGCTCCCCCCAGAGCTCATAGACGCTATAGCCCGCAAAAATAGAGTCTTTCGGGAATGGCAAGTAACCAGAAGTCCTGTCACTAAGCGTCTCCTCAACAGGCTCAGGAGAGAGTTGATAGTGGCGGTGGAAGGCCATCGTAATAGGGAATGGGAAGGGAAAATAGCCAGCTTGCAGAGAAACGATGGGTCAGCCTGGAAAACGACAAAGTACTTTCTGAGGAAAGGTCAAAGCATCCCTCCCCTACAAGTCAGGGGTGAGGCGATATGCGAGCCTGACGCCAAGGCCAGTGCCTTGGCCGATGTCTTTGCGGGGAATTTCACTCCTGTAGAGGATCCCATTGATGAGGAGCACATTCGTCTAGTGCAGCAACGGCTCCCAGTCTTCCTCGAAAGTGATGCAGGAACAGACATAGAAGACCTCTCAGAGGAGGAAGTACAGGCACAATTGAAGCAGTTAAACCCGAGGAAAGCGGGGGGGGGGGGGGGGGGGGGGGGGCGGGTGCGACCAGCTAGAAAATGCAATACTACTTCAGTTACCACAAGCAGCCATTCGCCCCATCACCGCGATCTTCAATCGAATCATGCAGACTGGCAACTTCCCCTCTGCATGTTTCCATGCAGAGGTGGTTGCCATACCAAAACAGGGCAAAGACACCAGGCTTCCACAGAACTACAGGCCGATCAGCCTTTTACCAGCAATCTCTAAGGTATTTGAGCGCCTGTACTCAAAAAGGCTAATGCTTCACGTAAATGCGGAGGAGCTGATCCCGCCGGAACAATTCGGCTTCCGACGTGGACATAGCACAGAGCAACAGCTGTTACGTCTTGTGGAGGATGCGATGGGTGCCCTGGAGAGTCGACAGTACGCAGGGGTAGTGCTGCTTGATGTCTCTAGGGCCTTCGATTGTGTGTGGCACGAGGGCCTCCTCTACAAACTGTTTGCAATCGGGGTACCTACGCCACACGTTCGACTCATCACGTCTTACCTTAGTGGACGAACGTTCAATGTCCGTGCGGAAGCGGGTATATCCACAGCAAGGCCCATACAGGCGGGAGTGCCACAGGGTTCTGTCCTTGGCCCCCTGTTGTACTCCTTATATACCTCGGACACGCCAAAGGCTAACAGAGTCTCGCTCGCATTGTACGCCGACGACACCGCGTTGTATACCAGAAGCGCGAACGTGAACCTCATGCGCCGCCGCCTGCAGACGGCATGTGAAGCTCTAGGTACATGGGCCACAAAGTTGCGCCTGAAATACAATGCCAGCAAAAGCCAGGCAATCATCATTACGAGGAAAAGAATCCCCATCGACCTACAGCCGGTGCGGATCATAGGAGGCCCCATCACATGGACCCGCACAGCGAAATACCTTGGGGTGACCCTAGACAGGCGCCTCACGTGGGGACCACACATAAGGGACATTGTGGGTAAAGCCTATGGCAGATTGAGAGCGCTATACCCAATCCTGAACCCGAAGACAACCCTACCCACACGCTGCGGCATTACGCTGTTTCTCGCCCTTATAAGGCCGGTGATGGAGTATGCGGCAGTAGTGTGGGGCAACGCGGCAGACTGCCACATCCAGAGATTACAGGGCCTCCAGGGTAGAGTACTTAGGATGATTATGAAACTCCCGCGTGATTTTCCCACTAGGGAGTTGCATACCATCACTGGAGTGCAGCCAATAAAGGAAAGAATAAGACAGACCGCTCAATTTTTCTATGAGAAATCACAGCAGTCAGAGAACAGACTGGTCTCGAACCTCGGGAACCAGATACATAGAAGGGGCACCACAAGATGGCCCGACCTGCTACGGCAGTAAAAACCACCACAGTAACGATTATTAACCAACACAAAATGCTCATCACAAAATTAGGACCAACACACACGATAGGCCCACTCAAAATACATATTAGGAAACGCAGGAATAGTGCAAAGCACTTAACTTGCTTAACCTAGAGATAGTCAGGCACTATCCAACTAGGTAAAGAGCGGTGTGCTGGTCGAAGTAGGGAGGTTATAAAATGTGGACTGGAAATGGCAAGAAAAGCGTTTCTGAAGAGGACAAATATGTTAACATCGAGTGTAGATTAAGGGTCAGGAAGTCCTTTCTGAAAATATTAGTATTGAGTGTAGCAAAATGTTCAAATGTGTGTGAATTCCTAAGGGATCAAACTGCTGAAGTCATCGGTCCGTAGACTTACACACTATTTTAATTAACTTAAAGTACCTTATTCTAAGAACAACACACACACCCATGCCCGAGGAAGGAGGGGTCGTTGAGTGTAGCCGTGTATGGAGGTGAAACGAGAAGACAATAGAAGCTTTCGAAATGTGGTGGTGCAGAAGGATGCTGAAGATTACGTGGGTAGATTAAGTAACTAATGAAGAGGTACTGAATAGAGTTGGGGAGAAGAGAAATTTGTGGCACAACCTGACTAGAAGAAGGGATCGGTTAGTAGGACAAATCTGAGGCATCAAGGGGTCACCAGTTTGGTACTGGAGGGAAGAGTGGGGGGAGGAGGCTAAAAACCGTAGAGGGAGACCACGAGATTAATACAGGAAGCACGTTCAGAAGGATGTAGCTGCAGTACATAATCGGAGCTGAAGAGGCTTGCACAGGAAGGAGTAGCGTGGAGAGGTGCATCAAACCAGTCTTTGGAATGAAGACTACAACAACAACAACTGTTTGAAAATAAAGCCGTACTTGTTTGGCAATGGATTTCAAGTAAATTAATACAATAGCTTTTGCTCGTTCAGAGTTTATAGATGCGGTGACTTCAGAGTTATGCCATAATGTGTACAAAGTGTTTAGCGTTCAGGACCTATTACGTATTTATGTATTTTCATTTCCACAGGCCAAATTTCGGTGAGAATAATTGTCCCTGCTACCTATTGCGCGCTCGCGCGTGTGTGTGTGTGTGTGTTTATGAATTCAAATGACGTAGGCATCCGAAGTGTGCGAGAAAGAAAACGAATAGAATAATGACCGAAACGAGACTCAAAATAGTGATTACCAGTCTCGAGCGCTACTGATTTTTTTCGTCATGTATTTTACACTAGACGGAAATGCCACTAGAAAGCGCACCTCTGTTTAAAAAATACCAGCCGGAACGAGAACTCAGGACCCCAACGCGGTAGACGACCGTCAGACTTAAGTGCCACACTGACCGCCGAAAAAATCGTCCTTACTATGAGGTATCAAAGACCGTCGAAAAACTTCAAAGTCAGTTTTCTGGGGGAATTTTGCGAATTGTATCGAAGAGCTTTGGGTGTTTAATTTTTGAGTTCTGAGATTCGTGTACCACAAATATAAAAAATTACGAAAATCCGATTGCCGTGTGATCTTCTTGTTAGACCCATGGATTAATGATAAAAGCGCACACTAAATGTGTACTTCTGACGAGGGTAGTGAGAGAGACAAACATTAGACTATACAGACCTGACTACTTTTCGAGTTAAGAAGAACATCGAAATATCATTTTTAATTGTGTGAGTATTGGAATGAACCGTCGCTCGCTGGAATGCGCTCACTACATTAATGGCAGCCTCTGTACACAGGGTGCAACGGATTCGTTCTTATTAACACCCGATGACTTCCGAAAGCATGTACGTACTTCCCTCCTAACAGTTAATATCAAGAGATAAACCCCGTCTTGCTAAGTGACTAGAATGTAGTTCCATGTATGCTGTGGCGGTACAAACCCCCGTTACTAGGTGAATAGATCTAGTATGCAAGCACTGCTTTCTGGAGAGCGGGCGCGCTGCATGGTGCGTGATTCGCGGAAGCGCGTGGCGCGCCCGCGCGAGATTTGCAACGGTCGGTGGGACGCCGCCGTCGCCACGTGGCCCGCAGCTTGGGGCATTGTTGCGTTTTTCGCACATTACGCGAAAACTATGTAACTTACGGTGAAGAGCGATACGGCAGTGGATTGTGGTCAGCAGCATGCACCTTCTGAAAGATCCATCTTTATTTCAAGTCACGAGTCGCAAAAGTTACAGTAATCTCAAAATCGGTTAATATCACGAATACTGAAATATTAATAAATATAGTAAATAACAACTTACAGGAATGAACGAGCACTCATTAAAAACGTTTCGTCATAGCAGATCGAGTACCGTAGTCATATGTTAAGATTTATAAATAATTAAGCCCGTGAAGAGCAATAAACAAAGTTTGAGGGAAAATTGTTTATAAAATTCAATAGAAAATTCATGAAATAGAAAATTCATGACGCAAAGAACGGCACTATATAATATTTTGGTTGGCATCACACGTATTTTAAACTAGTTAAGTTATACTATACACTTAATCTGAAATAATTTTCATTGTTTGCAAATTATTATTAACATTTATCGCCCATAATTAATTAATTATTATAGATATAAAGATTTTGAGCAGCACAATGTGTAGATCGCTATAGATTACGTCTAAAAATACTGCTATATGCTGTTCTTCGCAGCACAGATGTAAACAAACAAATTCGCGCTAAATTGCGAAATTTTGCAAAAACTATAACTCGATTTACGGGCGATAGAATAATCCTAGAAATTAATGTAACATAGTAAAGAAGGTGTACTTTTTAGCGCGGTTCCGATGGTGTACTTATTTCTGTTGAAGGATGTATTTATCAAAATTTGTAAGCTTAACTGGTGAGACTGGTACTTGCAAAACAATGGGGGCTAGACGTCCGAGCCTATATAAGCGAGCGGCCATCTTGGTCAGGGGTCTGTCGTTGGTCAGTCGTTTTGGAGGGTGGGTGGCGAGCAAGCCCCACTTGAGGGTGGCCCATGTGATCGTCTGATAATTCTTTTTCGCACCGATTTATTTCGACAAAGAGTATTGTTTAATAGTGCAAGTGTGCAAGCATATATTTGGTGAACTGAAAGTGCTACGATTATTTGTGTGAGTACGATTTATGAGGAATACATCGTCGTAAGTGAACATGCGGCGAACTATGATTTCGCGCCAAAACTGTTAGAACAAAGAGGACAGTGGGACTTGTGGTTCTGTTCGAATTGATAGAGTAATTTTCTTTTATAGCAGCCTACATTACTGCTATTGGGGGCTCGGAGTCAAATTATTATTAAAGTAAAACTGTAAACCGTCTCAACAGTGCTAATTTCATTGTGTGCAAGAAAAGAACAACGCCAATAAATAGTGATTGAATCGTGTCGTGAAAAACTGATTTTGCTATAATAAGCGCCTAATTTATGTTCCCTGGCATAAACTGCACTTATGTCTGAGTGGATAATTAATTCAAAAACAATAACAAATGCGAGGGTGTGGAAGTGTACTAATGCACCAAGTGTGGAAATCATCCCCTGAGACTTACGTGAGAGCGAAAATTTGCAATAACATTTTTTTTCCAACATTTTTATACGCACATTTCGTGTGAAAACGCTTCAACCGCACTTCTTTATTTACCACCCTGTCGCAACGTACACACATCAGAATCCAGAAAGCACTGCACAGTCAGACAACGCGTCCGCCGCGTAACGTCACACCTGTTTACTGTCCCTCGCCTGTGTAGCGTCCCCCGTGTGCCGCCTACTCTTTTAGTGCAAGCGCAGTGGGAGGGCTGCTTTGTCCGCAGCGCGCTATAACGGTCTACGCGCAGCCAACGTCCTTCGCTTACGCATTCTTCGCACGCGACCAATAAAATCTTATCGGCCATTCTCCCCCTTCCGACAGAGTTTATGCGACCGTTACACTTCGTATTATGCCGCGCGATTGCAGCAGGAGATACAGGCCCGTGGCCGCAGTCGGTACGAAAATATTCTATCTGTACCGCGGCCACTCGCGAAGGCGCTGCAAGCTGTCCTTGTTGTCTACAGTAGTCGGGACTCTTTATTGGCGCTTGCAGATTGTGCAGAGATACAGCTGCTTGCTGCGCAGGTAACGCGGCCCCTGGTGGCGGCGTTTAGCTGTGCGAGTGGCACTACTTTCTCCCATCTCTGTTCACAATCACTGGCCTTGCATTCTCTGTACGTGTACGCCTTGTTCAGTAGACGATGGCTTAATAAACTGCGGTGCATAACTGGTATGGTACCCTTTGCTCATCAAACTTTCTCTTTACTGGCCTACTCACAACGAAAACCGAAACTATAAATGTTATGACCAGACGAAGCTACACTGAAGAGCTAAGGAAACTGGTACACCTGCTTAATATCGCGTAGGGTCTCCCGCGAGTACACAGAAGTGCCGCAGCACGACGTGGCATAGACTCGACTAATGTCTGAAGCAGTGCTGGAGGGAATTGACACCATGAATCCTGCAGGGCTGTCCATAAATCCGTAAGAGTACGAGGGGATGGAGATCTCTGCAGAACAGCACGTTTCAAGGGATTCCACATATACTCAATAATGTTAATGTCTGAGGAGTTTGGTGGCCAGCAACCGCGCGACTGCTACGGTCGCAGGTTCGAATCCTGCCTCGGGCATAGATGTGTGTGATGTCCTTAGGTTAGTTAGATTTAAGTAGTTCTAAGTTCTAGGGGACTGATGACCTCAGATGTTAAGTCCCATTGTGCTCAGAGCCATTTGAACCATTTTTTTGGTGGCCAGCGGAAGTGTTTAAACTCAGAAGAGTGTTCGTGGAGCCACTATGTAGCAATTCTGAATGCGTTAGGTGTCGCACTGTCCTGCTGGAATGGCTCTAATCCATTGGAATTCACAATGGACATGAACGGATGCAGGTGACCAGACAGGTTGCTTACTTATGTGTCATCTGTCAGAGCCGTGTCTAGACGTATCAGGGGTCCCATATCTCTCCAACTGCACACGGCCCACACCATTACAGATCTTCCACCAGCTTGGATAGACCACTGTTGACATACAGGGTACTCGGATTCATAAGGTTGTCTCTATACCCGTACACGTCCATCCGCTCGACACAATTTGAAGCGAGACTCGTCCGACCAGGCAGCATGTTTCCAATCATCAACTATCCAACGTCGGTGTTGACGGGCCCAGGTGAGGCGTAAAGCTTTGTGTCGTGCAGTCATCAAGGGTACACGAGTGGACCTTCGGTTCCGAAAGCCCGTATCGATTATGTTTCGTTGAATGGTTCGCACGTTGACACTTGTTGATGGCCCAGCACTGAAATCTGCAGCAATTTGCGGAAGGGTTGCACTTCTGTCACCTTGAACGATTCTCTTCAGTCGTCTTTGGTCCCGTTCTTGCAGATCTCTTTCCGACCGCAACGATGTCGGAGATGTTGAAAGGTGGCTACACTGAGTCACAGCGCCAGAGATCGCGCCAAAGAGTTTTATTCCGCCGCCTCCACTGGCAGTGCTTGTTCAGAAGTTGTGGTGGTTAGTGCTTTGCTGAGAGGATGTTGATAGCTGTATTATTTGAGGCCATGTCGTGCGCAGTTGTTTTGGTGGGCTAGACAGCAGATGTTGTTCGAATGGAGATGTTGTAATGATCAGAGTGTATTTTTAGTCAATATATATGAAGGTAAAAAACATTTTTTTATTTTTTTTTAAATTTCCTAACTAACAATGCCTCTTGGTCACAGGTTCAGTCAACAAAGCATCTAGCTTGTGTTCATGTATTAGACAGTAATTCGGGTTTCTATGTGCAATTATAGTATTTCAGTTTTATTTAATTAATTCAGTGTAAATGGTATTTAAAATATCTTGTCTTATTGAGGAAGAACCGTGCCAGATGTGTACGTTCAATCACACTTCCACACACAGAGCAGTTACACTTGTGCTTTGTTGTTTCGTAGCTTTTATAGTTGCTGGGGACTTAATTAATTAATTAATTGTGTTAACGGAAATTTCCTTTCATTCCTTGTTGTTATTCTATGCAGTCAGATTGCGTACTAGTACTAGTCAGGGCCAACCGGTTACGAGACTGCGTAACCGGACAGACAGCTACTAAAATTAAAAATATTTGCATTATATTTAATTAAGCCCCCATGCAATGTGATATTTTGCCGGATATCTGACATTCACGGTACACTAGTGAAATGGTTGTACGGGGAAAGCTCCACTTCATCGCTACCTCGGAGACGCTGTATGCCATCACTCGTGCGCCTACTGTAACACCACGTCCAAACTCACTTAAATCTCGATAACCTGCCATTGTAGCAGCAGCAACTGATCTAACAACTGCGCCAGACACTTGTCTTATATAGGCGTTGCCGATAGCAAGCCTGTCTTCTGCCTGTTTACATAGCTCTGTATTTGAATACACATGTCCGTGCCAGTTTCTTTGGCGCTTCAGTGTACAAGTATTTCGGATGAGTTTAATAACACTCTACTGTATGTTTAGATGTATGCAAGTTCTCGATAACACACGACAAAATTAAGATCTTAGTTGGTATCTTTTCAATTAGATATTGATTTCCCGTGAGCCTTGCACAGAGCCTTGCGTTCGCGAAGTGTGACGGACAAGCCGACTAGAGTGATGTCACAAGATCGTTGCAGTGCCCGTGTATCTGGCACAGTTCAGCAGTTGAAGATCGTGCACTACGAAGAGCATGCACACTTGCGGTTTGAGGTTTATCTACGGCGCTTTATGTTACTTCTCTATGTGTTAAAAATATATAAAAATGCAACAAATTTTATTTCGGGGTTATAGATAGCTCAAGAAACAGATGTTGCGCTCATCTTCATGAAAGGTTCGACATGAGATACAGTGCATTATAGTGCCGTATCCTATTGTGTGCCATAATTCCAGTTGGTTGTCATTCGTAGTTGTCAGACTTTTGACCAACAAAAATACCATTTGGTTGCGTACAAGGATCGGTGAACTACCCCTAATGTAATCGTTGGTGTGAAGAAGCAGCGGCCATGAGGAATTACATTGTGCGAGAACTGTCGTGCTATCTGAGCGTCTCATTATTGTTTGAAACGACGAGGCCATTGTCAGATAAATGTGGATTAGCAGTAAGCCACTGCACCTTCTGCTTGTCCATTCACTTTCCTTGTAGGTTCTGTAGTAGCTTGTATTTCCACGTAGATTATATTGTCCTGTCTTGTCTGCGTGGTAAATGGTGCAGGTGTTTTTGATAATGGACTGGATCGTTTTAGAAAACCAATATGCTTGCTGCTATTTTATTTTGGTGCCCTCGTGTAAAGTCATTTGCGGAGAGTAGCTTTTTTTTTATCTATGTTATGTATAGATGTATCTAAGCTAAGATTGTACAGTATATTATTACGCGTATCGATTTCCTAGAAAAGATTGCTTTATTACTGTGATGTGAATATTTCTTTTGTTCTGTAATTTGTTATCTCAAATTAATTATTGCAAGAGCTTGCGCACTAGGGTTTGCTGTCTACGTGGGAACTCTGGTAGGGTAAACTGTTGTCTAATAAAACAGAGATTGATTAGAAGTGCCCGCATGTACCCCCCCCCCCCCCCCCCAGCCAAAGTCCACTCCCTCCCGAAAATAAGCCACAGTTTCAACTTAACAACGATTGAGTTCAGCTGGCGTCTATCTGGAAGCGTCTGCCAGTTCAGTTTTTGCAGATTTCGATGACATTCCGCTGTGGATCAGACGGACATGTGACCACTGAAATCCCTACGCCATAGTATCCTAGCACCCCTCTAGAGCAGCAAATCAAGATGGCGTCTCCCACATCAGACTTTTCAATGAGCTGCGCCTTTACTCTTGATTCCTCAAGAGGCGTTGTACGGTGATTACAATGAGTACCGCGACTGCTGACATGTATCCACAAACAAAGCAAAAACTTATTTATTTAGCTTTACTCTTTTTGGATGGTGTGAACGAGAACCCTACAACAGCCTCGTAATGTCTTCCTTGAGACACGACACCCTAATCGGTACCAGTCGACTGTGTGTATTTTTCCGATCGAGACTACTCCGACGGAACATAACACAGCACTGATAGCGTCGACAGTCTCCAAGCGGGACTAGCGAAATACATCCCAATCTAAAAAAAAAAAAAAAAAAAAAAAAAACGAATGGGACGGAAATCGGAGGATGTCATGTACATGTACGGAGAAACAAATGATCATACTTGCAGAAAAACTGGATTGCTCACTCAAGAGAAAGAACTTCACCAATTGAGCAAGTCAATAATGCACTGGTCCACCTTTGGCCGTTACGGAGGCAGATATTCGGGTTGGCATTGATTGATAGGGTTTTTGGATGTCCTCCTGAGGGATATCGTCCAAATTCTGTCAACTGGCGTGTCAGACTGTCAAAATCCCGAGCTGGTTGGAGGACCCTGCCGATAGCCCTCCAAACGTTTTCAGTTGAGGAGAGATCTGGCGGCCTTGCTGGCCAAGGTAAGGATTGGCAAGCACGAAAACAAGCGGTAGAAACTCTCACCGTGTGCGGGTGACATTATCTTTCTGAAACGCAAGCCCACGATCGCTTGCCATTAAGAGCAACAAAACGGAGCGTACAATATCGTCCACGTACCGCTGCGTAATAAGGGTGCCGCAGATGACGGAGAAAGGGATCCTGCTATGAAAGGAAAAGGCACGCCACACCATCACTCCTGGTTGTCTGCCCATATGGTGGGCGAGAGTGTGGTTCGTATCACACTGCTGCAGCTGTCCGGGGAATCTCCACGCTGTCTCCGCTCGTCATCGGGACTCAGTCGGAAGCGGGACTCATCACTAAAGACAAACTCCTCCAGTCAATGAGACTGCCGAAGGAAGACGTGTCTGGAGGCTCCCTGGACAGCGGTGAGATACCATCCTGACTGATATCTGTTATACCGCCAGGCAACCAGTAATGACGGTCTACGGCGCCATTTCCTTTCATAGCGGGACTCATTTCGCTGTCATCCGCGGCACCTTTACAGTACAACGGTATGTCCATGAATTTTTGCGCCCCGTATTGTTGGCCTTCATGCCGGCCGGGGTGACCGAGCGGTTCTAGGCGCTACAGTCTGGAACCGCACGGCCGCTACAGTCGCAGGTTCGAATCCTGCCTCGGGCATGGATGTGTTTGATGTCCTTAGGTTAGTTAGGTTTAAGTAGTTCCAAGTTCTAGTGGACTAATGACCTTAGAAGTTAAGTCCCATAGTGCTCAGAGCCCTTTGAACCATTTGGCCTTCATGGAAAGCCATCCTGGGCTTACATTTCATCAAGATAACGCCCACCCGCACACGGCAAGAGTTTCTACTACTTGCCGTCGTGATTGCGAGACCCTACTTTGGCCAGCAACGTCACGGGGTCTCTCCTCAGTTGAAATCGTTTCGAGCTGATCCATCCAACTAGCTCGAGAGTTTGGCTATCTATCGCGCCAACTATACCGACTTTGGCACGATGACTCTCAGGAGTACATAGAAACAACTCTGTCAATCAGTCGAGTAACTGCTTGCATGACAGCCGTAAGTGGGCTAGAGCGTTGTTGACGAAGTCAGTTTGTGAAGCTCTTTGTCTTGAACAAAGCATTGAATTTTTCTGGAATTGTATATACATGTCCGTCATTTACACCGATTTCCGTCCCATTCAGATAATTTCTTCATAGCCTTCTTTGTCTTTTTTTAAAAGTTTTCTTTTGTGTTGAGAACGGACACTAAATTAGCGGATACACGGCAGCAGAGTTTTATTATGGATTCATTGGGATTTGAGAGACTACAAGAGGAAGACAGGGCCGCTGGAAGATCAGTCAACGCCAGCCGACGCCTGCGCGGCCCATGGGGCGATGCCAGCGCGGACGGGATGGCCGCTCCTGCACTTCGCAGCCCCCGCTGCGGATCCTCGACGGCTCTGCGCATTGGAGCTGCTGTTACTACCATTACGTAGCAACCTTCATATTTGTCGTCTTGAAGACAACACTTTTTTTTTGACATTACCGGTTCTGTACAACTCTTCAGTATCACGCCATGATCAATTCTGTGTTCTCCAGCCCCGTTCCGGATGAAACCTCCATCTTCAGTGCCTTGCAGAGTTTCTACTACATTTGTGAACACATGAAATCACGAACCCAAGGACTGGAGCACCACTCGTGAATGTTGATCATCAGACACGTTTCAAAGTCAATATAACCTTTTCTTTTCGTAGAAAGTACATGACACACAACTGTCTACATTCTATTATTACAACGTGTCGACGGCCGTGCCGAGGTGGATAAACCGGTTCCCATCAGATCACCGAAGCTGACCACCGTCGGGCGTGGCCGATATGTGGATGGGTGGCCGTCCAAGTGCGCTGCGCGCTGTTAACATATTTCCCTTTGCCTCTACATTAGAGGGGACAGGATGGGTAGAGGCGTGGAGCCACTGATCACCAGTCTTTGCGCTAGATGTCGTGGATTCAATTCTAAACCTCTCCACCGTGTCCCATGAAGTGAGGGCATGTAACATAGTTGATGGTAATCTGTCCGTCGGATGGGGACGTTAAGCTCGGCGGCGCCCTTGGTGCTCTTCGAGAGCAGCAGACTATGTGCCGGCACCGGAGTTCACGTTCTCCCTTCTCTCATAATCTCCAACACGAGCATGACTCTACACCAAACACAAAGACACTCCCATTACAGTCACTGACACTCAGCAGGTACAGTTACCCACTCAGCTCTTATACAGGGTGTTTATAAATGAATATCGGGGTTTTAACGCATTATAATATTTATTATATTTAAATTATAAACTTATAAATGATATGTCAAATGAAAGAGCACCACAAACAGTTTTACCAAGAACCTTACAAATGTTCAATGTGAGCACCATTTGTCACACGGCACACATCAAGTCTATAGCCGAGTTCTTCCCAAACGTTGATAAGTGTGTCTTCACTGATCCTAGGAACAGCCGCATCAATCCGGTTTCTTAATTCAGGGAGGTCTCCTGGTAGCGGAGGCAATTACACACGATCCTTGACGAAGCGCCAAAGGAAAAAATCGCATGGCGTTAGGTCGGGTGAACGTGGAGGCCATGCAAAGCAAGCCCTGTCTTTGGGCCACTTGCGGCCTATCCAGCGCTTGGGTACAATGAAGCTCAACCAATCGCGTACTTCGCTATGCCAGTGAGGTGGCGCAGCATCTTGCTGGTGCCAAACACAACTGTCTGAGTTGCTCTTTCATTTGACATATCATTCATACTGTAAGTTTAATGCAATAAATATTATAAAGTGTTAAAACCCCGATGTTCATTTATAAACACCCTGTATTTCAAGTAGGATAGGGAAAACTTTTCCAATTAAGCGGCTGAACCTGCCCTTCGCGGTCTCCCAGTCGTTCATTCCATACAACTTTGCATCACTTTATTACAATTGTCTTATGTCAGCAACCATCTTCACGATATAAAATCATATGTTAGTTACGAGTTATTTCACCCTCCTACGTGACAAGCAAATGTCCCTTCACATCTAACGCACCACCAGTGAACATTCTCTTGATTACGAGTTATTCGTTGGATGCTATACACTTCCTAAAGTAGCTACGAGAACTGTTAGCAATCGCCCACAAAGTGCTGAGGTCATCGGTCCCTATAGTTACACACTACTTAAACTAACTTATGCTAAGAACAACAGACACACACACCCATCCGCCTGGTAATCATTAAGAATGCACCCCGGAAAACAGGGGCGACACATTTTTCGGCAGATAAAATCAACATGGCCTCTCTGTTGCAGGGCCAAGAGCTTTACTATTACGCTTTGACGTGAAGTGATGAAATCAAATCTCATACACGTTATGAAACTGGAGCTAAGAACATGCTGAAATCTCTTTACAACGGTCCAGATATTAATGAGATACTCAGTTTCGCATCTGATTATAGTCAGCAACCTCCAAGTGCGGCGCCAATCTTGTACGACGCTTTCTCATAACTGATGCGTTTGAACTGTGTTATACTCCTTATTTTGAGATAACTGGTGTCTGCTATAGTGTAGACGTGTAGTGGTCGACTGTCCAATATCAACAGTGGTTGAAGACTTGGGGTTTCATGTTTTATCTTTTATAAAGGTATGCCCACCTTTAAATTCAAGCAGTAATTTCTTAACTGTCCAAAACAAAGCAGCAGACTTTTTATCCATCTTCAGCGACACCGTATTGGTTTCCAGTTGCTATGAACTGTCTAAAGTGTACAATATTCATACACACACACAAGAACACGCTCGCACATACGCAAGCACACCAAACGGCAATTTTAAACAACAGTAGAAATAAAACTATTCTGCAGATCAAGTCGATACTTAACCACGTCACTACGCAAAATGTATCAATACAATAAATACAGAGTAAAAAAAAAAAAAAAAAAAAATGGTTCAAATGGCTCTGAGCACTATGGGACTTAACTTCTGAGGTCATCAGTCCCCTAGAACTTAGAACTACTTAAACCTAACTAACCTAAGGGCATCACACACATCCATGCCCGAGGCAGGATTCGAACCTGCGTCCGTAGCGGTCGCGCAGCTCCAGACTGTAGCGCCTAGAACCGCTCGGCCACTCCGGCCGGCAAATACAGAGTATCACAACCATTAACGTCTTCTCTGGGAAAGACAGTAGATTTATCTTTGCCCTGCTGTCATAATACATGACGTCAGAGATAGCACGCAATGTTGCCACCAGCAGCGCCACTGTCGAAAACTCGCGTCTGATGGTGCTCCACGCTGCATGAGGTGGCAGTTACGTGTCGTGTCCATTTCCGACGAGACAACGTTACTAACACAGCTTTGCAACTCACCAGAACTGAAAAGGAGACATATGCAACAGGTAATACGTAATCAGGAGAAAGTACAGTCGTAGTGTATCAGATGTGGCACACAGACCTTCCTAGTGTCTCATTCCGGCTGAAGTACGGCGTCATAGGAAAACGGAAGTGGGTTCGCTGTAGGCAAGGCTATTTACTAAAGTGACAGATCCTGTCAGTTCTCAGAACAACACTCATGGACGGAAACTGATTCACAAAAACAGTAGCGATAACGAATGACCGAAGCAGAAATCATAGCTTTTTTTTCTGTGTCTGTCATTTACATGTCTCCACAACAATATTTTCCCAACAGGATACAAATTAGGTTGTGGACCATTCCTTCAGTATAGCATGGAAGTAATATGGCTTGAGTCACGCAGCTAGCTGCCGTTTCCTATGTGCATGTAATGTTTCATGTGAACAACAATCAGATGACACAATGGTTCACATGCGAATATGAAGTGTTCGATGTAAAAAATTCTGGAGAATTGTTACGACATCACTTCACTAGATGATATGTTGCATTATTTCTCTTCTGACAGCATATTTCAGTATTTTAGAAGACATTCTAATGACCCTCCGTTGGCCACTAGAAAAATTATTAAGTATTCCTGATAAGAGTGAAAGAACAAAGAGACAAGCAGCCTCGAAATTTTCCGCTGCAAAATTAATTATTACTACTGTTCCCTACTCTTACCAGGTCCTCTTTCCTTCCTAGTATGATTTAAATAAATCTGTCTTTTTCATTGAAAATAATATATTTAGTGCTGTGGATCTTGATTACTGTCTTCTTTGCTGGAAAGGAGTACGTTATTATTATTATTATTATTATTTTTTGTAATGCGTGGCGTCTCCCGGGTGCAATCGAGCGCACTCAAGGTTGAAGTTCTTCTTAGCAGCCAGCGTAATAGATAGCTTTTCAAGATCTGCGTCGTAATGTAGCTCTGAAAAATTCTTGACGCTGTTATTGAAGAGCAAAATGGTTCAAATGGCTCTGTGCACTATGGGACTTAACATCTATGGTCATCAGTTCCCTAGAACTTAGAACTACTTAAACTTAACTAACCTAAAGACATCACACAACACCCAGTCATCACGAGGCAGAGAAAATCCCTAACCCCGTCGAGAATCGAGCCCGGGAACCTGGGCGCCGGAAGCGAGAACGCTACCGCACGACCACGAGCTGCGGACTATCGAAGAGCAAGTCAGACGGATACGATTGTGAGCAAAAGAGAATATGTTCTTTCCAAAAGACCATGATATTAAGCAGGGATCACACAGCATTCAAATTCCTAAGCCTTCTGCTTGCTTGCACATCGTATCGTAATTACTAGAAGAGGAAAGATAAGCATAATATTTATTAGTATTGGTTAAAAACAGTCTTTGTTGCAATTTTAGTTTTTTTTTTATTTTTCAACGACGCGTTTCGCCTTATTTGGGCATCTTCAGGTTATCTTTTCTAGATGGACGCGAGAGGCACCAAAATCTGCATAACGCCTTCCCATTCACAGCTTCACAGGTCTTGAACCGCACGATACTTACGTCGCAGGTTCGAATCCTGCCTCGGGCATGGATGTGTGTGGTGTCCTTAGGCTAGTTAGGTTTAAGTAGTTCTAAGTTCTGGGGGACTGATGACCTCCGATGTTAAGTCCCATAGTGCTCAGAGCCATTTGAACCATTTTTTTGCTGTATGCCACATATGGATTGGAAGATAATATTTATTTCAAAAATGAGAAAAATTTTACCTTTTAAGATAACAATTATTATTTCATAAAACGTTCTTCACAGTGCTAAACTATTACGAGATTCGTTCTCTTACGAGAGCGTATACTGACAAAAATTAATATTTTCTTATATCTCGCAGAAATGGCGTCTGTCGTTTTCTTTTTGACAATAGAAGTACACCTCCTTTTTAAAACACGACCTTCTGTAGTCAAGCCTAGTATCAGAGAAAAAAAACCATTAGTAAAGTCACGGAATACACAAGTTTATTAAAAATTAAGGGACGCTAACAAGCTTACAATATTACTTACAATGCTGCGTTCTCGCAGGCGAAAGCGATAATTCAGGTTATGAAGTGAGACTATAACCAGCATAGTGTACAGTATCAAAACAATATAAAAGCAAGGAATCGCAAACTACCCACTCATTTCTCAAAGAGATGAAAAGAAACAAGGAAGTGTAAGCTACCGGCTTGCACCGCGACTCCCGCACATCATCAGACCATTCGAAACACAGCCCCTCTCTACGAAAACGAGAGTGCCATGAAATCACCGATAATGCTGCGGAAATGCTCGATTCGCGTGTCTGAAACAGAAAGCTTCAGCATCAAAAAAATTAAGATGCCAATGACCGTCTGTTTGCGAAATACCCGTAATCTGGCCTGGCATCCCACAACATTCCATATTAGACTATGTGAATCACAGCTTTCTTCTACGAAAATGAGAGTGCTATGATATCACAGATAATGCTGCAGAAATGTTCGATTCATTTCCCTGTAACAGAAAGTTTCAACATCAAAGAATTAAGATGCTAATGATCGCCTGTTTGGGAAGTATTCGTAATTTGGTTTGGTATCCCACAAGATTCCATATTAGGGCCGTCCTCTTTTTTACAGACTGCCCCCTCCTTCAAGATGAAACTACAAGACTTCTATATGTACTGTGCCTAAGAAATGAAATATAAGTCCAACTGAAGGAGTATTTTTGTTGCACCAAAACGTCCTTTACAGTGTAAGCCTCAACAACGGACAAATTAAAATTGCTGTGCTCGTTTCAGCTTTACTGTTTTACGCAGTGTAGTTCGCTCTGCAAAGTGCTTTTAAAAATAAATTGTGTATTATGCTGCGCAACGTACAAACCGCCAAATAATACACAGTGCACGCTCACAAATAATAAAAAATTTTCACAGTGCAGGTCAAAAGCCTGTCCGTGAGCTGAAAAGCAGATACCGTAGCTCGCTTTCGAACAAACATCGCGGTCTGAGTGGGAAGTCGTGTATCTGCTGATGCACTGCTGCGGGGCTTCATGCAACGATTTCCAAGAGCACGTACTGGGGAGGGGGAAAAAAAAGAAGGAAGCAGATACCCTACGTATGGTTAACATCAAAGCGCAGCAGCCTAACGTACGAAATATAAAACAGTACCGTAAAAAGTTTATATATTTCCAGTCGCCGAGCGCTCCCGGATTCAAAGCAGTAAACCTCGCCGCTGTTATCGAATTCTATCTGCTAGCGTTCGAGGGCGTGTTGCGAAGAGCTCTCGCAACGGCTGTCGTCCGAACTCGGCTTTACGTCACGCCGAGAAGAACAAGCGGGGCATAAAAGTCAGTGCAGCAGAAGACACGGCGCGTGTCAACGCTTTGTGTAGCGCTCATAAAAGTCTGGCTGGCGCGAGGGAACGAAAGGTGGCGTGGCGCGTCGTGGATTTCAGCTTACCTTCTGCGTGCGCTCTCTTGCCTTGCACACTTCAGTAATACTCTTTGGACTGTTCTCAGTCCAGTGTTATCGCGAGTAAAGATGAAAGAAAGTGAGGATCCTTTCTCAAAAGAAATTTTCTGTATGTAATTAGGAGTCTTCTTACACTAGCGAACCGTGCAAGAAAAAGAAGAAAGGATAAAATTTGAATAAAATTGACAAATTGAGTAAAAAATAAGCCGAAGAAATTGGGTGATTAATGGAAAGAAAGTTTACGGAAGTGGAAGAATTTAATAAGGAACCGAACAATCTGAAAAATGCACAAGAAGGCTGAAAAACGGGTGATCTATACAAACTACAAACGCGGGTGACTTTAACTGATGACTGGATAGTACAAAACGGAATTAAACTAGAATACTCCAAGTAATCACTCACAAACGTTTGGCGTCCAAGAGCGAAAGATGTCGCGCCGTCGACTGTTACTTATCATCTACGGGTGGACTTCTCCCACATCGTAATAATATTCCTTGGCCAATTTTTAATTCAGTGTTATCACGAATAAATTTAGAAAAATAACGATAACTGATTTATATAAAAAAGGTCAGGAATTTAAAAGCCTTTCTACACCAACGAGTAGTGCAAGACAATGAGGCAAAGGAAACTTGAAAATAAAAGTAGCGAACTGAATACGGAATAAGACAACGAAATGGAGTAATCACAGCTAGATTAACTGAAGGAAAGTTTACGAAAATTTGGTCCCGTAACTACTAACTCAAAATTGAATAATAGCTGATATGTACAAGCTGGAATGTAGTAATTCGTTGGAAACCTCTTGATCGCTAAATACTTTATTTAAGATGCGTTTCGAGTAATCATCATAACTGTAGCAACATTTACACAAAAGACAAATTAGAAAAGCTTATATATAAATATTAAAAGACCAACGTAACATCAGGAACGAAAGTACACATTGAGTACAGCTACTTACAATATGCTTAAGAAAGCTCGTACAAATAAGCAATGCAATAAAAACGCATACTCTCATGTACGATTACCGTTAGGCGTATTTGCAAAAGATGTTATTTTGAGACGTCTCATGCTAGAAGGAAGGCGGCAGATTCGAGGACGGTATCACTTCAACTTGGTGCCAGATAGCGTTGATCACAAATATCCAAATCTACCAGGACGTAGCGTTTGTAATATACAAAAGATCGTACGTATTCTTCACCACATTACACCCGTTTTTTTACAATAAGTGTCATATCGTCAATGAAAAAATTAAACGTAAAATATGTTATGAGTGAAACGTGACATGGAACATATACGGTGGCTTGCAGATATCTACGTAGATGAAGATGTAGATCTAGAAAAGGCAGGGAAGGGGGCGGAAGAGACGGTTGTTGAATTAGTTGGTGAGGGGGTGGGGGAGGGAGCGACATGGGAGGAGAGTAGAAAAATAAGCAAGGGAGGCTGATGGGTGAGGGGGGGATAGAAGCCCGAGGAACTAGAGGGAAGGACGACATGAAGGGACAAAGAAGGAGGGGGTGGAATGTTACTCCAGTGGTACAGTTTCACTAATTTTTTTTACATGAAAAAGCTTTTTTCTTTTTTTTTCAGTATGAAACTTCGCATTGAAAATTAAGAATGACAGCGCTAGAAACACTCTTACGTTATTTGATACAGAAATAGCTGTGTAAAACTCAACGTACTTAGACAGTTTTCTCTTTTCTGATCGTCACTCAAATGACACGCAATATTTCAGCGCAATGCAATTTGACTCAATAATCCCTACAAAAGAATAGCCCTGACTAACAATAACTTATACCTTTCATGAATGACTTACCTCGCAAAAATCTTTGTTACTCGAACTACTGCAATACAGCGAGCGCTATATATCAGTTCGCGACATCCAGTTTTACAAATTTCCTTTTTCTGACGGACACACGTCCAGATCGTCCGCTCATAGTAACCTCGCAAAACTCTGGCATATCTCTCTCCACATCCACCACTGCTGGCGGCTCACCTCCAACTGCCAAACGCTGCGCGCTGCTCACATCCAACTGCCCAACGCTACACTAGCGAATATTCCAACAATGAGTCTAATCAGCCACAGACTGCACTTAGCGCAGTTAGCAATTTTCATACAGAGCGCTACGTGGCGTCACCAACATAAAAACCTAAACAGCCTACTTACAAGTACAAGGCGTTTCCAAGGAATTACTACATGCTAAATCTGTATGGTCGCATATCTCAAAAATGGATGACTTCATCAGTCAAACAGAAGACATGCAAGTAGCAAGCACTGTTGTTTGAAAAATAGGAACGAATTATGCTAATGGATTGCGATGAAGATACGAATATGAATGGAGGAGATGTTTAACGAAGTGAAATCCTTAATAGGAAATGCGACAATAGGGAACTACAATAAAAGTTTAACACGGGACTCGTCTGTATATACAGCAAGTATCTGTGACTTCAACTGATAACAGGTATTCGGAAAACGAAATAAAATGCAAATTTTACTAACGTACAAATTAGAGTTCATATAATGAAAGAAATGAAACTACATATTAAAAACCGATAAGGTCCAGACGTATTAAAGAGACGAAAACACGGGACCTACTCATACGCAATCTGAAATCTCAGAACTAATTTCAGACATTGGTAGTTGTACGACTAAGCCCTTGAGCGTCATTAAGTTCATACTTGCAGCCACTATTATCAGTTACTACTGTAATTATGTTTATCATGTGGACGGAACAAAACAACTTTAAGTGCCAAACAAAACAAATTTCAGTGCCAAAAGACAGATCTGTTATTATCTACAAGATACAAATAATTTAACATTACTTGCAACTACTATGCAAGATTAATTATAAACTCAGAAAAAGATTGCCATTGATCATAATGACTTCTAACAACATTTACGGGAGGCTGGTTCATGTTATAATTACGAGAAATCAGAGTCACATAGACCCTAAAGGACTCAGCAAAACAATGTTGACGAAACAGAGCCAAGTTTGGAGATCAACGCCTACAATAGTAATAGTACTAGTAGTAGTAGTTCGATTCAACACCCAATCGGAAGGATGTCGGGCGTGGGGTCATTTTAAAGGTACAGTCCAGCAATCACTCGAAATATTTTCTGGGAGGGGGAGGGGGGGAGACAGCGAAACGCCGGAGAGCATCCCTCCCGAATTAGAAAGTCCAGTGTCTCCACAACCGTGGTACTTCGTTTAGTCTTGTCGAATGCGTTGTTCGCTGCAGTTTTCTCTGCATACCCTTCCCTCTCCCATAAAACGGACGTGGAACAAAAAACATGGCGAGAAATAGTATAGCCATAGTCAAAGGTTTATTTTTTGATTGGTTATTCGACTCTGAAGCGGAGTCTACGATGTGACGACATTATTCCATAGCTTAAAAACCATGTAATGGACTGTATCTCTAAATCGACCCTTCGTGTTTTGTACGGACATTCTTGTGCCACTAATTTTTGTGATGTGAAAACGAGATAGCTAAATTCTTTTGGTATACGAAATGCCGTTTAGAAGGCGCACTGATTGTGAATTTTGAATTCTGGGGCACTCGTGTTTAATACCTCATTTAAATGAGCATTCCGCCACCTGTACTTCCGTCTGAACACAATAAGGTATAGCATATCGTGTGCACTCCTCAGACTTAGAACGTTTCTTGTACCCTAACTAACCTGATATACTTTTGATTTAAACAGATTTGTACATAGTTCATTTAAATACTTTAGCCACTTAGCTAAAAAAATATTATTCTGTATTTAAAACATTATAACGCTTTACTGTAGTTCTCTGGGAAGTGAACTGAACAATGTTCATAGCTCGTTAGAAAGTGCAACGTTTCTTATGTTTACTTATCTCGATAAAACGGTTCAAATGGCTCTGAGCACTATGGGACTTAACATCTGAGGTCATCAGTCCCCTAGAACTTTACTTTTTTTAAAAAAAAAAATTCTTTATTTCCAGAAAGCTTATTAATTATACAATCTATCCCACTGCCTTATGTGATTAGTGGGCCGAAAATACTGATACATTTTATATAAGTTGCAGCTATTCTATGTAATATTTAGTAACTAGTTAGTAGGCAAGCTATATGGAAAATGCAATGGGCAAATTTAGTGTGTTAATTAATTACTAAGTAGGTAACCTAACTAACTATAGACTAGTCACTAAAGCCTACAGCGTTACAAATGTGTCAGTTGAAAATTATAAACCTACTATAGAGCCTTGCTCATTGAGCTAACCCCAATGAGCGTGCCCCTGAAACTGGGCAGGCCAAGATGTTGGTCGCTGCAGGTTCCTAAGAATAGTATCTAAAAACTAAGTTGATTGGTTGGTTGGTTTGGGGAAGGAGACCAGACAGCGTGGTCATCGGTCTCATTGGAATAGGGAAGGAAGTCGGCCGTGCCCTTTCAGAGGAACCATCCCGGCATTTGCCTGGAGTGATTTAGGGAAATCACGGAAAACCTAAATCAGGATGGCCGGACGCGGGATTGAACCGTCGTCCTTCCGAATGCGAGTCCAGTGTCTAACCACTGCGCCACCTCGCTCGGTAAAAAACTAAGTCCTACAACTAAACTTATCCTGAGGTCAAATCAGGTGCGTTGTCCAGATCGGTAAGATTGCACCCCACTCCCCCTAATCCGGCGGATTCTAGACTGAAGAAGTCGGCCTTTCCGCGCCAAGGCGGTTTGGGAATAGGGTACCAGACTCTATCGGTATTTGAGTAGGTCTCTAATAGGTGCTAATTTAGTTCTCTCAGATCTCTCCCCTAGAACTTAGAACTACTTAAACCTAACTAACCTAAGGACGCCACACACATCCATGCCCGAGGCAGGATTCGAACCTGCGACCGTAGTGGTCTCGCGGTTCCAGACTGTAGAGCCTAGAACCGCTCGGCCACACCGGCCGGCCACTTATCTCGATAGATATTACTTTCATTTATTATTTTGTAAGTTACTGCGAAAACCAACTTATCTGAAGCGCCCTGTATATATTCGAGTACATGTGTTAGAGGGTGATAGCATATTGTTTAAACGATGAAAATTGTACGATATTAACCGGTACATTTCGAGAAAGTGCTCCTGCAGTGTCACAGTATTTATGCGGAATTTATAAAGGTACTACACATAATCGCGTGATGTTCTTGTGAATTTTGTGGTACTTGCGTGACACATGCGAGTCATTTTCATCCACGAAAGGTAAGGCGTGTGCAACCACACTCTCTAACAGACAGATACGAGTGCTTTGGTCTCAGTTTCCTTCTCCGCACGTTTTAATTACGTTGCACAACCAAAAGTGGCAGAAAAACCTACCGTATAAATTCAACTTAATATAAAGTACCTGAAGGCTAACACGAACTCAAAAATGTATAATATCTGTCTGTTTCTAATCAAAACTCTTCTACTCCCATAAACTTTCCTTCCATTAATATTGCTACCAATACTACATTTCTTAAGTTGATTCCTTGCTCAATTAGTCAGTTTTAGTGTAAATTTTCCTGTGCCTTTTATCTTGAACTGTTCGCTAGCATAGTCTAGTATAGTGAGACTCTTACATATCGGAAACGCAAACACAGCAAACACATTACTGTAATTTAATTTACATTCTCCGACATTACCTTGGTTCTGTCACGTGTAGAAGTATGAAACCGGAATTTCCCTATGGACGGTACTAGCTGACAGTGTAGGACCCGCGAGACCGCATCTGCAGCACCATTTGGTTTTTGTAACGGCTGACGCCGAATGTCAACACACAGTAAGCCAAGTTCCATACAACGGTATCTATTTCAAACCCATAAACATGCCGAGTTTTCTGCCTACGAACGATGATTTTCGGACAGCACTGGTTTTCTGTTATAATTTGAAGAAAACTGCTGCAGAATCGCATCGAATGCTTGTCGAAGCTTACGGCAAAGATGCTCTTGGGGAAACACAGTGTTTCGAGTCGTTCAAAAAATTCAAAAGTCTTGATTTTTACGTAAGAAACGACGAGCGCGGGTAACCACCGAAAAATTTCGAAGACAACGGATTGCAGGCCTTATTGGATGAAGAAGATATTCAAACTCAACTGGAACTCACGGAACAGTTGAGACGCAGAAAGCCGTTTCTCTTGAAAGCTATGGGAAATGTGCAGAAAGTGAGAAAATGGGTTCCTCATGAACTGAATGAAAGACAGCAAGCAAATCGATAGATCACTTGTGAAATTCTGCTCGCCAGATACAAAATAAAGTCGTTTCTCCATCGAATAGTGACAGCTGGTGAAAAATGGATATATTTTGAGAACCCTAAGAGTAGTAAATGTCGAGTGAATCGACGCAAACCGTCGACATCCACTGCAAAACCAAATCGCTTTGGAAAGAAGACAGTGCTCTGTGTTCGGCGGGATCAGGACATCTATTATAAACTGCCGAAACCGGGTGAAACCGTTAACATCGATCGCTCCAACAGCAAACGATCGATTTCAATCGAGCATTACGTGAAAAACGACAGCAATATGGAGAAAGGCAACAGAAAGTCATATTGCACCATGATAATGCCCCATCACACACAGCAAAACGGGACTGTGAAATGATCGAGGCGTTCAGTTGGGAAATACTAGAGCATGCGGCTTATTCTCCAGGCTTGGCTCCGTCCGATAATCATGTGTTTGCATCACTTGGGCACGCTCTCGCTGAACAATACTTCAATTCTTATAAAAATGTAGGAAAATGGCTCGGTGACTGGTTCGCTTCAAAAGAAGAATTTTTTTTGCGTGGCATTCATAGCTTGCCGAAGAGGTGGGAGAAATGTATAAATACCTATGGAGATTATTTTGAATAAAATATTGTTTCTCAGTTTGAAACAACAGACTTGTAATTATTGCAATCAAATTCCGGTTTCATGATGCATCTACACGTGGTATTTAGTGGATGGAGAAAGTGAAATAGTGATTTTTCCATTATTTGTAATAACTGTTGAAAGAAGAGAATATTCGTTCGGGGATTTCAAACCTGCTGCTGACCAACAAGCGTGCAGTGCGCTAATGGCTTAAGCATTGCCCTCAGTGGGTGCAGCTTTCGCTCAGGGACTGTCTGCGTGTTCGCCGCTGTGAGGTGACCAGTCAGGGAAACGCCTTTCCTTCCGGCGAGAGGGACTGCCCGCATCCTGTGCTGTCACCACCAGCCGGCAGCTCCTCTAAAACGGGAGACACACAGCCGCCGCGAATGGGCAGCTACTTCCTTCCACATACCGCACCAGATGGCGACTGCACTACAATGATACTGCTTTGCTGCGCTTCGTCACACAGCAACCTCTAGAAATGTGTGAACTTGAGAACTGCCGAAAAGGATCACTACGTAAAATGTGGGGCTCCCGTACCGCCCCATCACTAAAACAGTACTGGAGGGAGGTACATATTTTTTCGTTAACCATCATTGCTTTTTTTCGAAATCTCCAGCTGCGTCATAAACACACACTATCACATACACAGTCTCTTTGACTGTCACTAAACCCTCCCAAAGATTTAAGCAACCATGCATGAGCAGTGCCTATTAGACGGAGGCGGTCCGACAGCTGATCAGTTCCAGTCATTCCACCAGGAAGGAGGTACATGGCTCGTATTGTCTATAGTTCAACCATGTCTAGATGGTCAATACCGCGGTTCGATCGCGTCCGTATTGTTACTTTGTGCAGTGTACTAATACAGTAAAACATGCTCAAAATGGAAACGCATGGGACTGAAACAATTTTCCGAATTGGACAACTTTCCGGATTACACAAAACTCATTAGGCTACACACAATTTGGCAGGTATCACGTACAAAAGTAGAAATTTGTAATTACGCACGTATTTACGTACCTTCGCTCCTGCACAGTAGATGTTTATTTACTGTATGTTGTACAACAGAGGACTCCCGGGTTCCCGGGTTCGATTTCTGGCAGGGTCAGGGATTTTCTCTGCCTCGTGATGACTGGGTGTTGTGTGATGTCCTTAGGTTAGTTAGGTTTAAGTAGTTCTAAGTTCTAGGGGACTGATGACCATGGATGTTAAGTCCCATAGTGCTCAGAGCCATTTGAACCATTTGAGCAACAGGGGACTGGACTATAGAGGATAAATAACACGGCGCTTCTGTATTCTTTCTGTAACTTTAAATTCGTTTCTTGTTGTATATACATACATACATATTATTCTCACGTTTATTTGCCTTACATTTCACTTTTTTGCCACATTTTTCTGTTCAATGTTTACTCTACGCAATTTTTTGCACTATTCAATGGTTCCATCAGCTTAGGAGCATTTCTATATGCTGAAAATTACATAACATAGTTTGTGCATGCAATAGCTTCTTCAGGCTTGTTAATTTGTATAGGGACATCATTTTGCCCCTCTTCTTCTTCCTTTGTTTCTTCCTGATCATCTTCTGTGTTGCCGATTTCTGCTGTTGCCGAAGTGAAAGTAGAGTGAGTTGACAGGAAGTCGTCACTTCGAATGTAGTCGTCTGCACTACATGGAATGTTTTGCATTTTAATTATTTCGCTATTAGGTTATACAGTATTGTCTTGCCATCTTGTGGATGTCACACTCCGTATTTCCAAGCTCTTTAGCGAGTTTCAGAACCTCACTCTGCAGCATGGGTCCAGACATAGGTAAGTTTATTGCTCGCTCGCTTACGAATCATTCCCACACTATCTCGTTAATTTCTTTATTTCTCGACTACCTTAATCTTTTCGTCAAATGTTACTGACACATTCTTTTTGTTCGACATCATGTTACCGGTATCTAAAGTGCTCCTAGTGAACTGAAACTGACAGAAGATTATGCACACAGTGCATTTATTTGGAATGCCTGACCTTGCTGGGTAAAACCATTGTTTAACCGAACAACATCCACCTTTTCTCTGCGCATATTGCAGCAGATTGGTTCAAATGGCTCTGAGCACTATGGGACTTAACATCTATGGTCATCAGTCCCCTAGAACTTAGAACTACTTAAACCTAAGTAACCTAAGGACATCACACAACACCCATTCATCACGAGGCAGGGAAAATCCCTGCAGCAGATTGTTCGTAGGTGAACAACAATATTCCGGTGTGCTCCAGCGCGCACCAGTAATGATGGGAAACGAGAAAAGCAGACAAACGAGCGAACCACTTGCTTTGGTGTACCGACACTGCGCACAACTTTTTCGTTGTTGCACAGAGCGGCGCGGTTTGATGCCGACATCCACAACGCCGCACTGAGCTGAAAACTCTTTCTCTTGGTTTAGCACTGCTCAACAGCATTGTCACGGCTGTATAGTCTTTGTGTTAAAAGTAACGTCCTTTTAGAGTCGTGAATAACTAATGGATACTGTAACACACTAGTGTATAAGCTCTTTTATGCATTATACAACAAAATTTGCCGTCCGTTACCGCGTTAGGCGCGTTCCGCTTTGTACGAAATATTAACCTATAAAAGTGTATTGAATGCGTCGGGACTGAAATACTTGTACAGTTTGGGCAGATTTCCGAATTATATATGTTCCGCTTTGATCAAGTTTTACTGTAGTAGGATCTGAAGATGACCCAAATGTAGCGTTGAAACTAGTCGTCTCAATAATGACCTCTTTCAGAATACGGCTGTAGCGCTCCATTCGCCTAGATATATAAGGTTTAGGTGAGCCGCGAGCGCCTGACCGATGCAGGGGCTTGCTGGATGTTTGTCTTGGCCCCTTGCGCCCTTTCGCATCTCCCCGTGGTTAAAACACTCTTCGACGGACTCCTTACGACAGTGTTATTGGGTGGACCCTAAGCTGCCGGTTGCGCGGTGGCAACTTGCCCAACTCAGTCCACGGCGGCTGAGCTGGCCGGAAACTTGTCCCAATAAGAAGGCGGCGGCGGAGGGAGCTCCACTGCCGAACCGTTCAGCTCGTCTGGCGGCAGGGGATTCGCAGAGCCACGCCGCGCCGTCAATTAATCTCTCGGCTCGCTGGATCGACGGAACTAAGTTTCTCGAGGGGACAGTCACTTGAACGATTCCTCCTCTTCTACCGCCATATCGCTTCTGCCGACCCGGAGAACTTCGTGTAGGTGAGGAACAGGCGCTCACATGAACCGCGCCAAGTGTTGGGAGCTGCCACCAAATAAAACGATACAAAAATAATCTGCAGAATGATTCCTTCACTCTACAGAATAGTGTCCACTGCTATGAAAAGTACCAGAAAATTAAAAATACACTACTGGCCATTAAAATTGCTACACCACGAAGATGACGTGCTACAGATGCGAAATTTAACCGACAGGAAAAAGATGCTGTGATATGCAAATGATTAGCTTTTCGGAGCATTCACACAATGCTGGCGCCGGTGGCGACACCTACAACGTGCTGACATGAGGAAAGTTTCCAACCGATTTCTCATACACAAACAGCATTTGACCAGCGTTGCCTGGTGAAACGTTGTTGTGATGCCTCGTGTAAGGGGGAGAAATGCGTACCATCACGTTTCCGACTTCGATAAAGATCGGATTGTAGCCTATCGCGATTGCGGTTTATCGTATCGCGACACTGCTGCTCGCGTTGGTCGAGATCCAATGACTGTTAGCAGAATATGGAATCAGTGGGTTCAGGAGGGTAATACGGAACGTCGTGCTAGATCCCAACGGCCTCGTGTCACTAGCAGTCGAGATGACAGGCATCTTATCCTCATGGCTGTAATGGATCGTGCAACCACGTCTAGATCCCTGAGTCAACAGATGGGGACGTTTGCAAGACAACAACCATTTGCACGAACAGTTCGACGATGTTTGCAGCAGCATGGACTATCAGCTCGGAGACCATGGCTGCGGTTACCCTTGACGCTGCATCACAGACAACGACGAACCTGGGTGCACGAATGGCAAAATGTCATTTTTTCAGATGAATCCAGGTTCTGTTTACAGCATTATGATGATCGCATCCGTGTTTGGCGGCATCGTGGTGAAAGCACATTGGAAGCGTGTATTCGTCATCGCCATACTGGCGTATCACCTGGCGTGATGGTATGGGGTGCCATTGGTTACACGTCTCGGTCACCTCTTGTTCGCATTGACGGCACTTTGAACAGTGGACGTTACATTTGAGATGTGTTACGACCCGTGGCTCTACCCTTCATTCGATCCCTGCGAAACCCTACATTTCAGCAGCACGATGCACGAACGCTTGTTGCAGGTCCTGTACGGGCCTTTCTGGATACAGAAAGTATTCGATTGCTGCCCAGGCCAGCTCATTCTCCAGATCTCTCACCAACTGACAACGTCTGGTCAATGGTGGCCGAGCAACTGGTTTGTCGAGCCGGCCGAAGTGGCCGTGCGGTTAAAGGCGCTGCAGTCTGGAACCGCAAGACCGCTACGGTCGCAGGTTCGAATCCTGCCTCGGGCATGGATGTTTGTGATGTCCTTAGGTTAGTTAGGTTTAACTAGTTCTAAGTTCTAGGGGACTAATGACCTCAGCAGTTGAGTCCCATAGTGCTCAGAGCCATTTGAACCATTTTTGAACTGGTTCGTCACAATACTCCAGTCACTACTCTTGATGAACTGTGGTATCGTGTTGAAGCTGCACGGGCAGCTGTACCTGTACACACCATCCAAGCTCTGTTTGACTCAATACCCAGGCGTATCAAGGCCGTTATTATGGCCAGAGGTAGTTGTTCTGGGTACTGATTTCTCAGGATCTATGCACCCAAATTGCGTGAACATATAATCACATGTCAGTTCTAGTATAACATATTTGTCCAATGAATACCCGTTTATCATCTGCATTTCTTCTTGGTGTAGCAAATTTAATGGCCAGTAGTGTATTTCAACTCTGAGTCAGAGGATCCGTAGTTGAGGGCCACTCACTATTTATTATTTAAAACCCCGCACGCTCGCAAATTCAAGTAAAAATTCCTATACCAAGCGTCAATCCTTTCTAGGTGTGCCTGCTTCTAGGTACAAATTTATAGCGCTACGGCGCCTCTATGTACAACAGCGTCATGCGCTAACAGCTTCAGGGGCCTCCGACGTTATCTGCCAGGCCATTTACACATACTGCGAATAGTAACGGTCCGCCCATATTAGCGCAGAGTTGAGAGGTGATACGGTTCTGGCTGGTTTCCGTGCAAACGACGGTAGCGGAGCGTGGGCTAGAGCTCGGGCGCAGGGGGCGACGCTATTTATTAGCGCGGGGGCGCCAGCCTCACGGCAAGGCGGGCAGGCACTCGAGCTGGCGGAGATAATGGATCGCCAGGTGGCGCCAGGGGGGAGGGCGGACGGAGAGCCGGCGCTCCACCCCCGCTCGTAAATTACCCGCCCGCCCCGACTTGACGCAGAGTCAACAGCAGTAAACATTTTTATACATTTCCTCCGGAGGCGGCGGGGGCGGCGGCCACGTTTTTTCTTCTTCTCCTGGCGCCGGGCGGCGAGGCGACCGGGGCAACTGCGGCGCTAATCGAATTCTATTTACTGCCGGCGCAGCCGCTTTACGACGGCACCGCGCACAGCTCTAGCCGCCCCGAATGAGCGGCCGCTGGCTCTGGCTCTGGGTAACACGCGGAGAGGTCCTCCCCGCGCCTCGCCAATGGGGTCAGGGGCAGCCGAGCATCCGCCAGGTACCAACGCACGCTGACGTCACCGGATCTCAGCCGTAAAGCCGTCCTCTGCCTCTGCTTGCAGGTCTCTTCTAGAGATGTTTATCGGAGCCCGAGACGGAGCCTGAAGTCGTAGCAAGCGAGGTTGGCGCAGTGATCAGCACGCTGGACTCGCTTTCGGGAGGAAGATGGTTCGAATCCCAGTCAGACCACATACACTTAGATTTTATGCGGTGTTTCTTTGCTTAAGGCAAATGTCCGGATGGTTCTTTTGAAAGGGTACGACAGATATCCTCCCTAATCCTTTCCTAACATGCGCTTGTGGTCCGTCTCTAATGACGCGATTTCGACGGAACGTGAAATATTTTTGTTCTTTCTTGGTTCAAATGGCTCTGAGCACTATGCGACTTAACTTCTGAGGTCATCAGTCGCCTAGAACTTAGAACTAATTCAACCTAACTAACCTAAGGACATCACACACATCCATGCCCGAGGCACGATTCGAACCTGCGACCTAGCGGTCGCTCGGCTCGAGACTGTAGCGCCTAGAACCGCACGGCCACTCCGGCCGACTGTTCCTTCTTATGAAGTCATACAATTGTTTTGTAGCAGTCGAAGTCGGAAGCACTTTCATTTTTACATAATTAACAGTTACGAAAGAACAACACTGCTAAAACTGTCTGCTCAAACAAAATCAGATTATCACACTTCACTTACGTAACTATCCATTATAAGCCATAATTTTTGGTCACGGAGTCTTTCACGAGGAAGTTCATGGATAAAAAGTGCTCGGTTAACTTGTCGCGTCAATTTCGGATGAAATCCCAAATTTCCTTGCTAGTGTGGTAGTAGTTATATGGGACAGTCTACAGTGAATACTGCCGATCGCTGTACTGAACATCAAACAACACCTTAAGTACAGGAATTCTGAAAAATTTGCGGTAGCAGAGCACGGAATGAGAAATAACGACAACATTAGTCTGAAAATGGAACAGTTTTGTCCACACATAAAATTACTGGGCCAACGGCCTCGCCACAGTGGTAACACCGGTTCTCGTCAGAACCTTAAAATGGCATATACCGCATGTCTGTTCTTGAAAAATATTAAACTGGTAAGCCAGAACATTACTATCATCTGCTTAATAACTTGCTATTCCGTATTTTGAAGGTAATACAGCAGTGATTGTGGGTGGCATTAACTTGAAAAACTCTTGGTAAGTGTCCAGAGACATGTGACATCACATGGGCTACGCACAGCTCACGCTATTTCCATAAATTAGGGGTCGGTGGTTTGTGAGCGCGAAGCTCGACCTCGACAGCGTCCCAGTTGTGTCCCATCGGGTTCCGATCATTCAAATCTTGTGCCTAACAAACAAATGTGACTTCCCTATCGTGCTCTTCACACTACAGTAGCACGATTCTGGTCTTCTGTGACGGTTAGCTATCCCCCTGGAAGATGCGTTACACGTCGGGAAACACATCAAGCATGAAGGTTCAAAAATGGCTCTGAGCATAATGGGACTTAATATCTGAGGTCATCAGTCCCCTAGAACTTAGAACTACTTAAACCTAACTAACCTAAGGACAACACACAGATACATGCCGGAGGCAGGATTTGAACCTGCGACCGTAGCAGTCGCGTGGTTCCGGACTGAAGCGCCTAGAACCGCACGGCCACCGCCGCCGGCAAGCATGAAGGGATGCAGCTTACTCTCAGTAATGTTCACGTAGTGCACAGCTGTTATGGCGCATTTGGTTAGTACCATATGTCCCATGGAAGGCCAGGTGAATGTCGCCCCATAGCATAATATTGCCCCCACCGGCCTCCGATCGTCGGCTTTTCTAGGATGCTCCTTCCCTTTCGCCGGTCCCTGACGATCTGCCCTTTGTCAGAGTCTCTTGAATCAGTGCATTTTTCCCATTCGTTGCCCGTACCGTCGCTAGAATAATTGCGCTCTCATACGTACCGTTTATATACCTTCCGTACCACACCATATGCGCACAACGCTACCAGGAGTAATTGAATCTCGCGGCGTTTGGTGATGATACAATGCCAGATAATGAAACTAGTTTTATGCCAGCTTTCTGCTGATACGGTATATGACAATTTATTTCGTGAAAACTGTGGAGATCAACGTGAATGCTGCGCGAGGTAGTCACACGGTCTGAGGCGTCTTGAATCGGTTCGCGCGGCTGCCCCCGTCAGAGGTTAGAGTCCTCGCACCGGGCATGAGTATGTGTGTTGTTCTTAGCGTAAGTTAGTTTAAGTTAGATTAAGTAGTGTGTAAGACTAGGGACCGATGACCTCAGCAATTTGGTCTCATAGGAACCTACCATAAATTTCCAAAAACTTTACAAATCACTTGAAGAAGTATTTACCAAGTTGTACTGTTGACGATACAGAATCTGTAAATGTTTCTGGAAATGTGTTCCAGAGAAATGGGGATTACGAAAGAAGACGGTACACTTTCTGTGGTTTTCTGCCGTTTTAGGGGTTTTGATTGTTAATCGTGGGTATCAGTCAGCTAATAGTTGGCCCCCGGTATCTGAGTGGTCAGCGCGATAGAATGTCAATCCTAAGGGCCCAGGTTCGATTCCCGGCTGGGTGGGAGATTTTCCCCGCTCAGAGACTGGGTGTTGTGTTGTTCTAATCATCATCATCTCATCTTCGCCGACGCGAAAGTCGCCGAAGTGGCGTCAAATCGAAAGACTCGCACCCGGCGAACGGTCTACCCGACGGGAGGCCCTAGTCACACGACATTTTTTTACTGAGCTAATACTCCCTCTCTATAGATTCCGTTGCCAATGTAGTTTTATAGCACCCTCATTCCTGTTCCGTAATAGCAGACTACCAAAAGTAATTGTGTAAAGAAATGATGTATGATATGATAACTCCAAACTCAAAGCAATATCTGGGCTTAATATAGGTCATAAACACGGTTTTCAGCCAATAAATACACTTCGGAAAAAAATTCGTTTACCTAGAAAGACGACGTTGATTCTGATACGATGACAGTGCCTGGAGGGTAGTAGGTGTACTGATAATGGTTTCCACATCGTCTAGCAACAGACAGTGCAGACGCACAGCTACCGTAGCGAGATCTGGGTCTACCCTTTAATAGGGAATACTCGCAGCCAGGAGGCTCACTGTGGTGTAAATGAGTAAAGCAATCAGGTAACCATGCCGCGGAGACGCAATAGTGCTTCAAACGGGTTCAAATGGCTCTGAGCCTTATGGGACTTAACTTCTGAGGTCATCAGTCCCCTAGAACTTAGAACTACTTAAATCTAACTAACCTAAGGACATCACACACATTCATGCCCGAGGCAGGATTCGAGCCTGCGACCGTAGCGATCGCGCGGTTCCAGACTGTAGCGCCTAAAACCGCTCGGCCACTCCAACCGGCTAAAGTGCTTCCAACAGCCAAGTGCGCGAGTTCGAAAGGGGTCAATTCTGGCCTTCCGAGTGGCAGGATGCTCTTTTCGGAGAGTTGTCACCCAAGTTGATAGTGCTGTGCCGGTTGTGTAACGATGTTGGTTATCAGTGGTCACGTGAACACTCTCACGCCCGTATACGAGTTTCTGGACGCCAACATAGTACAGACCTCCGCCAGGATAGTCGTATTGTAAGGACAGCAGAGGCAGATCGTACAGCTACCACAGCCCATGAACTGTTGCGAACCGGTTATTAGCAGTGGGACTACAGGCATGCACACCTCTACCCCGTCTTCCACTCACGCAACAGCATCGACGTGCACGGCTCGACTGATGCCGTCAGAGGCTCATTTGGAAGAAGGAATGGCGCCCCGTGGTCTTCAGCGACGAAAGCAGATTCTGCCTGCACGCATGTGATGGCCATTTGCGAGTGCGACGTAGACCTGGTGAGCGCTGTCTCGTAGGGTGTATACGTCCACGACATACCTGTCCCACCCCAGGCCTTATGGTCTGGGGTGCGATAATTTACAACTCTTCTTCACCTTTGGTGTTTCTGGAGTTGATGATAATTAACGCTCGGCACGTGCAGAATACTGTTATACTCCCTCATCGTGCTCCTTAGGACGTGCAGAAACTTCCGTGGCCAGCACGATCACCTGACCTGTTCGCAGTCGAAGACGTGTCCGATATGGTGGTACAAGAAGTGACTCGTGCCACTCATCAACAGAAGTACGTGAACAGGTCGCGCAGGCTTGGCACAACGTATCCTAGGATAGTATCCGCCATCTGTGAAATCGTCTGGATGCCAGAGTCAGCGTCTGTGGAGGTTACACCACGTGCTAATACGGGTGTTTCAGCATAGGCCGGTATCTAGTTCCTTAGAAACGCTTTGCTGTAGATCTCCTCCGCCCTCCTCTTTCTTCGCTCCTTCTCCCCCTCTCTCTGTCCAACTCCTCCACCTCCCACTCTCTGCCCATCCGTCCTGCCGCTCTCTGTCCTTCTACAACTCCCCCTCTCTCTGTCCGTCTCTGTCCGTCTCCTCCTCCTGCTCCTCTCTCTGTCTATCTGCTCCTCCCCACTCTATCTATCTCGAACTCTCCCATCTGTCCATCTGCTCCTTTCCTCTCCGTCCGCCTCCTCATCCTCCTCTAAGTCCCTCTCCTCCTGTCCCTCCTTCTCCCCATTTATCTCCTCTTATTCCCACCCCTGGCCACCTACTCCTCTCTCTCTCTCTCTCTGTCCATCTACTCTTCTCCTCTCTGGCCAACTCCTCCCTCTCTCTGTCCGTCTCCTATTCTACCCCTCTGGCCATTCCTTCCTCCCCATATCTGTGTCCATCTCCTCCTCTTCCTTTATCTGTCTATTTCCTCCCCTCCCCCATCCCTCTATCCGTTTTCCATTTGTTCCTCCTACTCTTCTCTTTCTCCATCAATTTCCCCTTCACCCTCTATATTTCCATCTCTTCTTCAACCATATCCATGTCCATCCCTTCCTTCCCTTGTCTGCCTGTCCATACCTTTCCCCTTCCGTTGTTCTCCACGCTATCACTCCCACCACAGTAACATGTTCCTGGTTCTTACCCTCCACAGTATTTCTTTTCAGGTAGTAACTAATACGTGTACCAATTATGCTTGAAATCGATCCAGGGGTTTTGGAGGACCTTTTGTTTATCTACAGCTTTGCTTGCATACTAACACGTCACATATATTTTACATATGTTTAATACACACATCAAAAAAAGTCTTGCATCACCCCAGTTCCCACAACTCCTGAAGACACACGTTGACTGTGGATATTGTATCACAGACACAGTCCCTTTGACTGTTCAGAGATGTCACTAAATCCGCCCAAAGATGTAAGCAACCATGCATAAGCAGCGCCTATTAGACCGAGGGGGTCCGACAGCCGATCAGTTCCAGTCATTCCACCACGAAAGAGGTACACGGCTTGTGTTGTCTGTAGTTCATCCATGCCTAGACTGTCAATATTGCAGTTCGATCGCGCCCACGTTGTTACTTTGTGCCAGAAAGGGCTCTCAGCAAGGGAAGCGTCCAGGCGTCTCGGAGTGAACCAAAGCGATGTTGTTCGGACATGGAGGAGATACAAAGAGACAGGAACTGTCGAAGACATACCTCACTCAGGCCGTCCAAGTGCTACTACTGCTGTGGATAACCGCTACCTACCTATTATGGCTCGTAGGAACCCTGACATCAACGCCACCATGTTGAATAATGCTTTTCGTGCAGCCACAATACGTCCTGCTACGACTCAAACTGTGAGCAGTAGGCTGCATGATGCGCAACGTCAGTCCCGGCGTCCATGGCGAGGTCCATCTCAGCAACCACTACACCATGCAGCGCGGTACAGATGGTCTCAACAACTTGCCGAATGGACCGCTCAGGATTGGCATCACGTTCTCTTCACAGATGAGTGTCGCATATGCCTTCAACCAGATAATCGTCGGAGACGTGTTTGGAGGCAACCCGGTCAGGCTTAACGCCGTAGACACACAGTACAGTGAGTGCAGCAAGGTGGAGGTTCCCTGATGTTTTGGGGTGGCATTATCTGGGGCCGACGTACGCATCTGGTGGTCATGGAAGGCGCCGTAACGGCTGTACGATACGTGAATGCCACCCTCCGACCGATAGTGCAACAATATCGGTAGCACATTGGCGAGGCATTCGTCTTCCTGGATGACAATTCGCGCCCCCATCGTGCACATCTTGTGAATGACTTACTTCAGGATAATGACATCGATCGACTAGAGTGGCCAGCACGTTCTCCGGACAAGAAGCCTATCGAACATGCCTGGGATAGATTGAGAAGGGCTGTTTATAGACGACATGCCCCGCCAACCACTCTGAGGGATCCACGCCGAATCGCCGTTGAGTGGGACAATCTGGATCAACAGTGCCTTGATGAACTTGTGGATAGTATGCCACGATGAATACAGGCGTGCATCAAATGCAAGAGGACGTGCTACTGGGTATTAGAGTTAGCGGTGTGTACAGCAGGCTGGACCACCAACTCTGAAGGTCTCGCCGTATGGTGGTACAGCATACAGTGTGTGATTTCCATTAGCAATAAAAATGGCGGAAATGATGTTTATGTTGATCTCTATTCCAATTTTCTGTACAGGTTCCTGAACTCTCGGAATCGAGGTGATGCAAAACTTTTTTTGATGCATGTTCACACACGAGCATACATATTTTTTCTGTATGTCTAGCGAATTTCGCCCTGTATTTTCGTTTTCACGCCGCTTAATGTTTATGACGTCGTATCTACTAAACTACTGAATTATGTGTCGTACAAGAATATAATTTTGTAGGTACATTCAGTAGCATATGTGGATACTCTGGGGGAAATGTATTGGGAATTAGAGTTACTAGCAAAGAAGTAACAAAGTTAATCAACGTGCCTAGTGATGCATTCACAGTATGAACAGCGAAAATGTAGAAAGCGATATACTATTTTCCTCTCCTCATTATCTGGGGTTGTCAGCAAGAAACACTTTCTCAAATGTTTGGAATTGTGTGTAGTTTGCTGTAAGCCACTAAATGCTCTCATTCTCACATACAGCATGAACATAAGTCTGGCTATTTGTGCGACGTGAGCTACACTATCTTTTCACCCCTTACTCTTTGATCAGCAGATGCTTCTCACGCCCGACCCCCCCCCCCCCCCCCCCCGTCACCCCCACTCCCTTCCCCACAGCGATTCTTTTCAGACAGTAAGTGACTTGTTTACCAGGATTCATTGAAATCCGTCAGGTGGAACAAACATGCCTACATTTTTATAATATGTATGGATGTAATGTGATTGTGTTACTCAACCTAATGGAAGTAAGCTCTCCTGTTAAATGGTTATGTATCACTTCGAATTAAATGTGCGAAGAAAAGAATGTGAAAGGAAACTCAAAACTTACACTATATCCTTCATTTTCTTTCAGATAGTATATGCCATAGAAAAACGGAAACGAAATTTCCACGAACCGTCTCCGCGGTATGATTATACATCTGATACCTCAGTCAGTGAGGTTAAGCATAGGAATTCTGCCCATAATGACATAGCGGAGTCACGTTCGGCGTTAAGGGCTTTCTGTTACTTCATGATAATGCACGGCTGATACCATACTGTCACTTGCCGTCGGCCTCCTAACACTTCTGGAGCTCAGTTACTACTTTAACGGCTTCGATGATGTACGAAAAGAGAAATGGAGGCAAAAAATGAGGTTTACCATTTCACGACTTATAAATACTGAGGGCCCCAGCAATGCGTCGTATCTATAGGAAGTCTCTTTGTACGAAACGTGTAACTCTTTCTTTATAACGCTGGAGGAAGATCCAATCTAAAATCTCCATTTGAAAAACGCGATATAACTCCGAATATTCAGGTCTACCTCCCTTTTTATCTGATGCTACAGAAACAATTGTTGCATCAGGACGCAAATTCTGATTTTTACATCTGCGTCGAAGCAACGTTATTGCAGGCTCCCGCTGCTGTTGTTTTCTATAACGCTTGCAAAAACGCAACGCAAACGCGGCTCGTAATCCCTGAGGTGTGAGAGTCAATATTCATCTGATGCAGTAAAAGTTATTTCCCCCGTACGCCTGGTGCGAGCAATAAAAAATCTTGTGAACGAGAACAGAAGTCTCCTTTTATTGAAGCTGTTGTTGAGATTGGTACACGCTTTCAAACAATCTGTTTCAATGCGGAATCAAAAGCGAAAAAATGGTGTAGTAAGTCTGTGCCACATTTTTTCAGTGGGTAGTAATTTGTTCGATTTAACGTTCTCATGAATTTAGTCGTTGTTCGTAAACTCATCCTGTTTTATACTCCGTGTACAGTGTACCATTTATTGTAACGAATGTGGTAGTTGACCAGGCATTTGTAGTGCTAACTAATGGAATGTGTTAAATATTGCACAGACCACCTGAAAGACTTGTGATCAGCTGCTAGTTACGGCAATTATTTAGCAAATACTAATAATACTAATAATAATATTAGTTGCTGTATTTTAAAGGAAGAGGCTGAGAAGACGGAGATGCACTGAAGTTTCTAGTTTATTGTCCTTACCAGCGATGAGTGGAAAGAGATTCGTAGAGCGTCTTAGAAACAAGCATATTTACAGATTAGCTGAATATCCTGTTCATAACACATTTCCTACCTTACTTTATTTTGTTGCAGTCATCACTCTTTGGCTTTTTTGATCCCATTCACCAGTTTTTTGCTATCTTGTGCCAGTCTTTTATGTACGTATACACACTAATAAAAAGCCCTCAGTAACATTCCGGCCAGTCTAAGCAAAGAGTTCTTTTCTGTCCATTACTCTCTCTTGCTTCAATTATTCCAAAACGGATTTCTACATTTCTTACTCCTCTGGTTATTCAAAATGGCTCTGAGCACTGTGGGACTTAACATCTGAGGTCATCAGTCCCTTAAAACTTAGAACTAATCAAATACAATTAACCTAAGGACATCACACACATCCATACCCGAGGCAGGATTCGAACCTGCGACCGTAGCGGTCACGCGGTTCCTTCTGGTTATTGCGAATATTTACTTTCATAATTAGTTCTCCACTTGCACATGCCGTCTTCGGTCAAATAATATCTGTAGTGTCAAATTCGATCAATATTAGCAGTTAACATGAGTTTATAGAGTCGTTCGCGATTTCGACAGTCGCACATGGCCATCGTATTTCAGTCTGGTTTTTGGATTTCAAGTTATCGTTTTTTTTTCTTTTCTTTTTCTCTGCGAGCTGGATACAACACATCCGAGCTATAAAAACACGCGTAAAGGTAAAGCGGGACATCATTTGACTGCGTAAACAAACTGTGATGAATGTAACAAGCACACGACATACCTAAACATTGAATTACGAACTGTGCAATAATGAACCTAAACATTGAATTACGAACTGTGCAATAATGAACTAAGATGAAAATCAAAACAAACCATAGTTTTTCAAATGAGAGTTCCATATCAAGAGGTCTACGCTACAGATATGGCTCCTTAACAGACTTGCTCAGCCTGGATTGGACGAAATAGGAAATGACGCTATAAAGTATTGATAACGGCTTAGACGATAAAATAATTTGACAGAAAGTGAAGATGATCTCCAGTATTTTGTCTTTCTACTGAATATGGAATGTAGATTTATTTAAGTGCACTACTTACTAAAAATTACACTATATAATAATAATTGTTAAAGTTATGACGCTAACAAGGAAGTTTCTAGCGAGATCATAAGTATTTCTCCAAGCCATCATTCTTCATAAGCTACTGATATTTCATTATTTTGAGGATAAAAATGTATTGAAAATAATTGTCATGAAGGTAACAAGCTAAGCAAAGTTCACAACCTTCATGTGCAGTGGGTGACTGCATCGGGTCCCGAGTTGCGCAAATTCATGTTGTAGAAGAAGGAAATACACCAGCCAGCTACAATTTTATGAAATTTGTCAGCAGATTGATTTTAGAGTTTTATGGCCCCACCATCGTTGTCTTATTATCGTTACTGATATGAAGTATTAACGAATGTTATAATTCCTTAAAACTTTTACAGAGAACTGATGGAAGAGATACATTGTTTTGAAATAGGTCTGCTAAAAAATTTGATGAAAATTGTAGCTGACATCTTGATTTGAGATGTCGGGTGTTGTGCCGGATACCAGCATCATTCATGCACATCCTAACAGCGTGACTCTTTGCCTCCATCAGGTGCTACCTATTCAGTCTCGGTAGCACCTGATGAAGACAATGAGCCACGTTGTCGAAATAACGTGCATGGACGACGCTGATATCCGGCAGAAATCCGATGCTTCAAGACGTCAACACGTCGCCGGGAAGGCCTGAAGAATTACAGTTGTAGCTGCTTCGTGTATTTTCTCTCTTTACAACAATTGGCATGAGGTTGCATTTGTCATCGTCATATGGGTCTTACACCTTCGTATTATACTGTGTACTCAAAAATGCCTCGAGGAAAATTTAAGAGACTTTTGGAGAAAAGAGAACCACCTGTATGAATATCAAGAGCTCAGATGGAAAACTAGTCCTAAGCAAAGAAGGGAAAGCAGAAATGTTGGAGGATTATACAGAGGGTCTATACAAGGGAGATTTACTTGAGGGCAATATTATGGAAATGGAAGAGGACGCAGAGGACATAAGAAGGGAGATATGATATTGCGTGAAGAATTTGACAAAGCGCTGAAAGACCCAAGTCGAAACAAGGCCCCGGGAATAGAAAACATTCCGTTAGAGCTAGTAATAGCCTTGGAAGAGCCAGCCATGACAGAACTCTTCCGTTTGGTGAGCAATATGTATGAGACAGGCGAAACACCCTCAGAGTTCAAGAAGAATAAAATAATACCAATTCCAAAGAAAGTATGTGCCGACAGGTGTGAAAATTACCGAACTAACAGATTAATAACTCACGGTTGCAAAATACCAACACGAATTCTTTACAGACGAATGGAAAAGCTGGTAGATTTAAGAGTCAGTAAGTCCTTCCTCAAAGTATTTGTATGGAGTTTAGCCATGTATGGAAGGGAAACATAGACGATAAATAGTTCAGACAAGAAGAAAATGGAAGCTTTTGAAATGTGGTGCTACAGAAGAATGCTGAATATTAGATGGGCAGATCACGTAACTAATGAGGAGCTACTGGCTACAATTGGGGAGAAGAAATATTTGTGATACAATCTGACCAAAAGAAGGGATTACTTAGTAGGAGATATTCTGAGCCATCAAGGGATCACCAGTTTAGTACTGGAGGGAAGCGTGTGGGTAAAAATTGTAGAGGGAGACCAAGAGATGAATACAGTAAGAAAGCTCAGAGAGATGTAGGTTGCAATAGTTACTCGGTGATCTAGAGGCTTGCACAGGATAGAGTAACCCGGGGTGCTGCGTCAAACCAGTCTTCGGATTTAAGACAGCAACAACAACAACAACAACAACAACTCAAAAATTTCGTTGTTTTCTATAGTTCCCCATGTTCCACTGGAATACAGCAACTCGGCCTCCACTACAGAAAGTGAGGTAGATTAGATTATCAAAAATGTTTTCCTTCCTGCCTTGATGAATGGAATGACTCTATAACGGGAAATGCCTTGCTACGATCAGAGAATCAGAACCGCACCCTTGTACGGACCTGTGATTACATGTGTTGCGAAGCTACCTTCACTACACTCAAATCGATGTTAGCGGAAGCTCCCCGGCTAACGGAAGCGGGTGTCTGCCGTGAACAGATGGGCGGCTATTTTGAAATTCAGAATCCGAATAAACCGAGAGGGGGACGGCTCGGTGTGGGGCGCGTGGTCCAACACTGAGGGGAGAGATGGCAGACGAAACAGGAGAACAGTGACAGTCGTCGTGTTCTTTTCTCTCCCTCGCGATCGTCTGTATTCGGCAACATAACAGGGACGCGCCGAGCTGTTGCTCCTGCGGAACCTGCAGCGGCCATCCGCGCCTCTGCTGCGCGCCACGTTTCACTGTCTAATATTGTGCGGTTGCCTAGCAACAGACCTAACGCGAGCCACTATTTTCGCATGGTGGTGCTCCACGCACAACTGCGTATTTGGCTCTAATTTGACTGCGGTTTTATAGCCTCGGAGGCCGGCCCGTGCTGATGGGGAGCAGTGCTAACCAAATGCAACTCTTGTTTCTCACCGCTGGTGCACCGCGAGTGCAAAAGCTGTTTAGAACTCGAAAATGGCTATTTGAAGCTGCCAGAACCAGAAAGGACAGTTAGTAAAAAAATGTCTCTTAGCGGAAACTGGAGACACGCCTACGAACTGTGCTGCGGCACAGGTCCAAATTCACCAAAACGAAATCATTATCTGCTGAGTAATTTCTTACACAGTAACGCTAGGAATCGAGACATACTCGTATTTACAGATATTAAGTTTCAGCATGATGTCATTTTGGTTAGCAGACTATGACAATCACAAGATCTTAGTCCAGTAAACAAATTTCGGCTTCTGGATATGATAAAATCATGTCATTTAATTACCTCGAAGTTTCTCGTCACGTTTTCCCTTCTCTTTCGCAGTAGATACACAAAGTAAATTGTTTCTGTGTGCTAAGGAAAGGCTGTAATGAGCGCTATTTCTTATTCAAGTCGCATAAATCAACTGAAGTCGGAATATAATTTTGATTTTGTGGCGTTTGACCAAATTAATAAATTCAGCTAAGCAATCACCTTCACAATCGACAAACTGGTTGCTGTCCAGCTAACGGGCTGAATTTCGTTTAAAAAACAAGTGGAGAACCTGTTTTTCAACGTGAGCGAGTCGCATATTTATACTGCACATCTGAAGAATCTTCATGACCGTATAGTAATGTTTCTGTCAATCACGATTTGTATTTGGTACTGTTTCATGGCCGTTAACGTACTGCGTACAGCAACGTTCTTTTGTTAGTAACACTGCGTATTCAGTAAGGACCTGCGTTCTGTAATGTTGCACATTAAGTAACGTTCTGCATCAAATGACGTTTTACAGTCAACGATGCTCGGCGATCAGTAACGATCTGTGCTCAGTAGCGCTCTGCTTTCAGTAAGATTCTACTTTATGCAGTGTTACATTTTCAAGAACTTTCCGCTTTCAGTACCGTTCCGTGCTCAGCAATTTTCCGCTTTCAGTACCGTTCCGTGCTCAGCAATTTTCCGCTTACAGTACGATCCCATGTTCAGCACAGCCGGACAAGGAGAATACTCAGCGACAATAGCGTATTATTCAAGTCATTCGCTTAGTGCACTGACTTGATACTGTCAGACAAGTCATGCGGAATGTACACCAGTAAAAGTTACAGCTGCGCAGCGAACAGGGACTCGAACTCGGAAATTTATCATAAATGGCTAATGCTCAAGCCGGGCTATCAAATCACGACTTAACTCAGTGCATCATTTTGCTACCACCACCCTACAGGATTCCAAACTTCAGGAGTGCCCTCTCACTTATCTCACGAGACTAGTGTCAATGTGAGAATGAGGATATGACGGAGAATAGCTACAGTATGAGGATATCCCACAGAATGAATTTTTCAGTCTGTAGTCACCTACATGAAACTTACAAACGGAATAAAATTTGATGCACGTGTGTTGTACGAGGGGCCTTCCATAAGTAATGCAATACATTTATTTTCTCGCCCAGTAATTTGTTGTGGAACATCGTGGAATATTACCGCTTCAGCCCCTATAGTTTCATGAAGTTCCGACTGGTCGCAGCGCTATACGTATCCTTCAAAATGGCGTCGCTAACGGAAGCACTTTCCAAACAGAGAGCTACCATTGAGTTTCTTTTAGCGGGAAACCAGTCCACGGAGGTATGATAGTGAACAAAAGCATGGAGAGTAGTTGGCGAGGCGTCTGTCACCACCGCAACAAGGTCCCGTAAACCTTTCCGATCCTCGTACCGGCCGGCCGCACACAGCTGTCACTACAGCAGTGCTTGAACGTGCTGACACTCTCATTCCGACTTCCATCTGTTTGGCGCAATTAAGGAACCACTCCGCGGGAAGCAGCACGCGAATGCTGGAAAGGTTTTTGATGAAGCTAGGCGTCGGCTTCTACGTCGCCCATTAGAGTGGTACCCTGCGGGCGTACAGGTCTTCCCACTAACGTGGCATAATGTCGTCGCACTGAACGGAGATCGTGTTTAAAAATAGGATTTCGTTGCCAAAGGAGTGGGAAATAATACGGAGTATTGGAATCCAGAAAAAAAACAATCTGCTTTCAATAAAATGTGTTGCATTATACACCTAAGGGCAGGAGACGCAAGTAGCTAAACTGTGAAAGCGGATCGTCGATACCACTTGTGTTTTAAGAGCGTTTCCAGGTTAATCCCGGTCCGGCATACAATTTTAATCTGCCGGGAAGTTTCAGGGTTCGTCTCTCACCACTTGTCCGTAACATACAGACAGTCTACCAGAAAGGGAAAACAGAAGTTGGTTTCATTTCTCTGTATCTAGAGCCTTATGTTCCCGCAGGAATTGCATGTGACAAAAAGAAAAGCTAAATAGTGCGGTGGATAAGTGACTCTTCCTGTAAATGTATCCGGCTTTTTTTTTTTTTTTGAGAAAATTGTGGAAACAAAACGATTCCCTGCAGTGTGGAATACCAGTCCATAGATGGGACAGTTAGCCGGTTGAGGTAACACCAAGAGGGCTATCAATAGTGTGTGTGAAATCTTATGGGACTTAACTGCTGAGGTCATCAGTTCCTAAGCTTACACACTACTTAACCTAAATCATCCTAAGAACAAACACACACACCCAAGCCCGAGGGAGGACTCGACCCTCCGCCAGTCATGACTGCAATAGTGTTTGCAGACACTCTGTACAGTCACATTAATGTCGTGCAAGACAGACCATATATAATGTATCGTGGATGTAGACCCGTTGCCATGGGTTTTATAGACTGTTTGACGAAACGTCGACGGTACCTTCTGTACGGCATCTTGGCAGCTTTCAATGCAGTTGCCTGTGCAGCAGCAGCAGCAGCGCGAGTGATCCGCTCCGCGGGCCTCGCTCGCTTTTATAGACGCGCGATAGCGCGTGACCTTGATTCGGACTTCCAGCCGCGCGTTATCCCGGACGGGAGCACTAGCCATACTAGGAGCTCCCGTCCGCTGTGCGCTAAGTCCGCGGCTGGCGCGCTGCCAAGATTGCGTAAGCCAGCGTCGCGCGCTGGGGTCAAAGGTCAAACTGTCAAAAGTCTGAATAACCAACTTCCGTGGTGCGAACCACTGCGAGACGTGCAGGAAGAGTCAGTGAGGTTTTGGAGGATACCGACAGCGTGTGGAGCCATGGCGACTCCTGTGCCGCGACCAGCTGCGATAGGATTCTCACCTGAGGATCCATACCCCGAACAGCCCAACTACGGTAGTTCCAAAGATTCTCAAGTGGGTTTAAATCTGGGGAGTTTGGCGGCCAGGGGAATACGGTAAACTTATCCTGGTACTCTTCGAACCATGCACGTACATTGCTAGCTCTGTGACACGTTGCATTTTCCTGTTTTTAAACGCCATCGTGCCGAGGGAAAACAAACTGCATGTAGGGCTGCACATGGTCCCCGAGGATAGATGAATGATTGTGTTGCTCCATTGTGTCTTCCAGAATGACGAGAGCACCGACTGGATACCACGGAAATACTCCCCAAACCGTAGCGCGTCCTGCTCAGGCCCCGACTCTTCCGACGATTGTTGCAAGGTGTTTGCTTTCAGGCGTTCCACGCCGCGCACAGCAACGGTCGTGTGTCCGATGCAGCATACAGCGTGATTCATTTGACAAGGCCACCTGTCGCCACTCAGTGGACGCCTTGCGGTAATGGCGTGCAAATTCCAGCCTTCATCGCCGATGAACAGTAGTTAACGTGGGTACGTGGTCAAGGCGCCTGCTTCGTATGCCCATAAGTAACTACGTTCGCTGAACAACCGTTCAGGAGACAATGTAGGTAGCCCCTTGGTCCATTTCGGAGGTCAGCCGCTCACAGTTGCACGTCTATTCGTCCGTACACAACTCCGCAGCCATTGTTCACCCCTGTCGTCTATGACCCTTGGTGCATAAAAGTGACCTCGGCACCAGTTTTGGATAGCACCATTTTCCCGTGCACGTTAATTGTAACAAAGGTGGCACGCGAATAGCTTACAAACCTAGCCGCGTCGGAAATGTTTCCACCCTTGGCCCGAAAGCCAGTGATCATGCCGCTTGGACGTCAGATAAAACGCTCCGTTCTCGCATTATGGCAATGATTGCACCGTTGTCCGCGTCATCCCGAAACGCTTTTTATACCCTTCACCGCTAGTGTTCCCACCTCACGACTGTGGTGGTTATTGCACGTTGACGTCGAACATAGGCGCTGATCACATTAATGTGACTGGACAGCATAACAAAGTAATAATACAAGAAAGCGAAGATGAGCCCCAGTTAGAACAATATCGCCTAAATGAAATACACAACCTCAAAAATTTTTGCACGTAGCGAGAGTTACGGCCTTTTACGGTAAACACCACGTACAAAAGAAGACAGTTATTAACAACAAAAGGATTGAACAAGTGCCACGTTTTAAATATTTGGACTGCAACACGACAGCAGAGCGGGGTAACCGTGCGGTTTTACGCGTCACGGTTCGCGCAACTCCCCCCGTCGGAGGTTCGAGTCCCTCCTCGGGCATGTGTGTGTGTGTGTGTGTGTGTGTGTGTGTGTGTGTGTGTGTGTGTGTGTTTGTTTGTTTGTTTGTTGTCCTTAGCGTAAGTTAGTTTAAGTTAGATTAAGTAGCGCCCGCCCGGTTAGGCGTGCGGTCTAACTCACAGCTTTCGGGATTGGAAAGGAGCGCCTGGTTCCAGGCACGAATCCGCCTGGCGGACTTGTGTCGAGGTCCGGTGAGCCGGCCAGTCTGTGGATGGTTTTTAGGCGGTTTTCCATCTGCCTCGGCGAATGCGGGCTGGATCCCCTTGTTCCGCCTCAGCTACACTATGCCGGCGATTGCTGCGCAAACAAGTTCTCCGCGAACGCGTACACCATCATTACTCAACAACGCAAACATAGCGGTTACACTCGTCTAGTGTGACACTTTCCCTGGGGAGGGGGGGAGGGGGGGCATCGGCGGCCGAACCGCACAATAACCCTGAAAAAGTGGTTCGGTGTGGGGCGGCGGAAGGGTGAAGTGGACTGCGGTAGTCGTCGTGGGGTTGTGGACCACTGCGGCTGCGGCGGGGACGGAGCCTCTCCGTCGTTTCTAGGCCCCGTTTAACATACAATACAGTAGATTAAGTAGTGCTTAAGCCTAGGGACCGATGACCTCAGCAGTTTGGTCCCATAGTCCTTACCACAAATTTTCAATTTTTTGCAACACGAGCTATGATTCTGGTAATGACGACGGCATGGTGAAAGGCCACAGAAAGTAGCGATCCTCGAGGGCCGTACCTTTCCAAATTCTATCATCATGTTGAGGGAGGCTGTTAGATATTATAACAGGTTTTATTTAGTAATCGTTGCATGGAGGCTGAATGGTCACAAGTATGTGGCATGGCAAACCCTACTGTCATACTCTTCAGGGTATCAAATTGGATATTCCAGTAGGATAACGCCAGGGCCTGCACTGCAGTAAATATCACGAACGCCTTCGGTAATGTACGGATCTTCGATTAGTCTGCCACGTTCCCTGATTTGTTGCCCACAGAAAATGTATGAGATGCGATGGAAAGAGGTATGCTTTTATGTCAACGGTCTTTACGAAATGACACAGCATGTGTTTCACGCATGGTTTCTTTGGGGGGCTGTTTGTTTCCGCGTCACAACGAATACAGGATGCCGTTGGGGGTCAGACAGCATAAGGAGTTAATGATGGATATCAGTTCGGAATGGACTAAATGTTTAATCATTTAATACCCGTTTTGTGATGAGGATTTCCAAGAAGTCTGATAAATTTCGGTCTGAAGCTTCACGCTGTAACAGTTCGCATTTCCTGCAGTGCTCCTCTTTGCACGGACCTGTTGTCACGCAGGAACAGAACGCAACTTCCGCGCGACTTCTGTTCGCTGTCTGAAGAAAGTGGCAGCTTATAGAACCCATATCCGAAGTCCCTCTCCTCACGAACGTTTCGAGATACACGCGAAGTGCATCAGAAGGCCGGTGCCGCCTTTCTCACGGCGCAGCTCGCGCGACCCTCGTGATCGATGGGCGTCGCACAGCGAGGGAAGCTTTAGGGGGTGGGAGGGGTTTGTATCGTCTGTCGCCGACCTGGAACCCACCATCTCTCCAAATAATCTGCAGCTGCTGTGCGGTCTCGTATTTGTGTTTCGTCGCCCGCGCCTCAGGCAGAATCTGCCGCGCGTATCCTGCCACGGTTACTTGCAACTGATAACGACCTACAACAGTTGAATACATGACTCAAGGAAGTGGCACCTATTCTTTGTAGCACGTCACTGACACTAAGTTTGGAGAAGAGGACAACTAACGTCATAAAAGCCATTACTACAAATATGTGCCTAAAGTTGAGTTCATGGGTGAAGTATCAAACCCATTTGCAATAAAATCAGGAATAAGTCAAGGGGATAGGCTTTCCCCGTTGTTGTTTAATTGTGAACTTGAGAAAGTAATCAGAGAATGCGACGAAAAATACAGTCAGCGGAAAAAGACTGGGTTGCAAAAAGGAGATATCAAAATCCACTGCATTGGCTTTCTAGACGATCTGGCCCTGTTTGCTGAAACAATGGAGGAGTTACAGGAACAAATCCTTGAACTAGAGAGACAAGTAGCTAAAATAGAACTTAGAATTTCCCTTGAAAAAAAATGAAATAATGACAAACAACAAAAACCCAAATAAATACCTAAAAGTCCAAAAAAAGAAATAGTAAAAGAATTTAAATATCTGCGGGAATGGATTAGTTGGTATGCAACAGAACGCAAGCCAACAGAATCCATGAAAAACAAACTTGAATTGGCCTTCCAATTGGCAAAATAGGCGTACAACAAGAAATACATTTCATGAGGGGGTCTAAAATTAAACATTATAAAACAGTAATTAAGCCAGAAGCACTGAATGCAGCAGAAACCCTAACTATCAATCACATATGACACACAGAACAATACAATTAGAACTAAAAGAAAGAAAAATTTTCAGAAAAATCACAGGAAATAAAATTTCCGGATAATAAAATTGTGTGCATCAAGAATGAAACTATCTACAAAAAAATTGAAAAACTCTGAGATACTACGCGAAATAGGAGACTTAAATTTTACGGATAGATTCTCAGAATGAACTCTAGTAGTCTAACCAAACGAATTTTTTACTTTTTCCATAACCGCATACCGAAACCTAATTGGTTTACGGAAATTGAAGGAAAAGCCAAGAAAATTAAAAATAGCTCAGATCAGTACTAAAAACGAAAAAATAATTTTCCAAGACAAATTTAAAACAAAGGCGAAACCCATCATCTCGGAAGAGGAGAGAAAGAGGAGGTCAGAGAGAGAATGGAGAAATACTGGCCACAAAGGAAAACACAACACGCAGAGAAATGACTGGTTCATCGTGTTTCAAAGACGGTGAAACGAAAGAAATAGAATAATTCACTGAAATTTACACGATGGATTAGAAACTGTAGGGCACACTTTGTTTCTGCCTTCCGTTTTTGAACTCGTTTCCTGCGTTACCCTATTTCTTTCTACCTATTCATCTCCATATAACTGGTGCCGCACGCTCCACACAGTGTCAAATCAGCAAGTCTTCATTACCGTAGCGCATATTACAACAACCAGTTTCCATTTAGTAAGGAGATTTCAGGATGAAAAGCCCCGGTTCAACCTAATACCTCTCTATTTCATTCAAAACAATGATCCTCACATACCTTACCTTTAGGAACCGTAAACGATGGAACTGATTTTAAGAGAGAGGCTTTCCTTAGGGACTAAACGTTAACGAAGAATCACTTATGTTTCACTGACTAAGAAATTTTGTTTAATTTTAAAGATAACATCCATGAAATAATATTTCATTAGACAAAAAGAATGAAGAAGTTAATTTTGTGACGTTCCTCCCAAAGTGCCTATTTTTGCTGTGAACTGTTTGACATCTGGCTGATAACTGTTGAGCACAGTTCGGCAAGGCTCCCTGAAATGTTTATCAGCTCATATCGATATTTGTATTTAGTGAACTGGAGTGCTGATTGCAGTGATTTACATGAAAGTGGTCCCAAGTGGTTCTTATGGAGCTTTCTTACAAAATTCAACAGTTGAATGACTAGTTCGTTCCTCTACTTTTAGTCGTTGGTCCCTAAACACATTCTGCACTAAATGAGAAATAAGTTTTCTACTACCCTGTAATGATACTGTTTGTAAATGATGATCATATTTTAAAAAAGCATTCTGAGGAAAATGTCTTCCTTTTTATTGTAGGAACTTCTTGACTGAACCCATTTATTGAAAAATCTTCCTAGAATATTGCCTGGGACTAAGCAATATCAAAATACGTCAGGAGGATCGTCATAGTACATAGTCAGCGTGTTTTAGCATTTGAGAAGATGTTGTTTAAGAGTTTTTAGAGCTACCAGCATAACATGTAGACAGTGACCGTATATAACTTGTATAGCATATAAAGGCTACAAGAAGTTGTTCTTGTGCAGCACTGACAGTTCTGCAAGAGCCGCAGGGTATTGAGGCAAGAGATACCTTGCGCCCATCCCTGGTCTATAGTAGCACTCCGTCTTCAGGCCACAAGTGGCCCATCGGGACCATCCGACCGCCGTGTCATCCTCAGTGGAGGAAGCGGATAGGAGGAGCGTGTGGTCAGCACATCGCTCTCCCGGTCGTTACGATGGTTTTCTTTGACCGGAGCCGCTACCATTCGGTCGAGTAGCTCCTCAATAGACATCACGAGGCTGAGTGCACCCCGAAAAATGGCAACAGCGTATGGCGGCTGGATGGTCATCCATCCAAGTGCCGGCCACGCCCGACAGCGCTTAACTTCGGTGATCTCACGGGAACCGGTGTATCCACTGCGGCAAGGCCGTTGCCTGTCCCTGGTCTACACGTTCGAATTCCTAACATCCACACACACTATTACACATGAAACGCTTACAGCTGCTTTCCGTTTCTTTACTCCTCTGTTCTTATTTCGTCACCTGAGTATCGTGCTCCAAAGTCTCAAGTGTTTGAATACATCTAAGGTCAGCTATAATCAATAAACCGTTACCCGCCTCCGTAACCGCGGTAGCTAACACACGTCTGTGCGGTGGCGACCGTCTCGGAGGTAAGTCGGTCCGACTCCCAGTGGAGGATTAGATTTTTCACTCCAAGTATTTATCCGGAAGGGGAGGGGCGATCGTAGCATAAGGTTCCTGGTCGCTAGTCTTTGCGCCTATCTCATAGATATAATTCCAAACCTCTGCAGTGTCTCATAACATATGACACGGTTGATGGTGATCCGTCTACTGGATGGGGAAGTGAAGTTTGTCAGCCCCTTTGGTGCCAGTGAAGAGGAATATGATATGTAACGGCACATGGTTTCTCTCATCATCTTCATTCAATACTAATATTACTTTATGCACACACACACACACACACACACACACACACACACACACACACACACACACACACACACACACACACGCACACACATTACTCGCAGGTATACTCTACAGGTATACTAGCGACGTAGTTCTCAGGCAACCACAAGAAAAAAGGCCAATGTATGCCGAGGAAGAACATCCTTTGTTTCATCGATTGCACTAACCTGTTTTTGCAGGTCTCTTTATTTCTCTATCCACTCCGCCGAAATTTGACTTCCTGAGTTCAGATTGTGCTCCCTTACTCTTGTACCACCGTTTTCCTGTGTAACTGCTTCTTATTCCACTTTATGCTTCATTTGCATTACCACTGACATTATTTATCTAAGACTCAAGAATAATTACATGAAATAAGAGGGTTGGAACTTTAATAGTGGCAACTACTTATTTACAGCTCGTACAAAATAGATTCGTGTTTCAAAGTTTTACTGAGCTTCAAAGTAGTCACCAGCATTGTGTATAATCAGTGGACAGCGATGTGGAAGTCGTAGGATACACTTAGCAGTGCGAGTTGTGTTGACGGTTCGAGCGGCGCGGTCTATTGCCCTACGAATTTGTAGCAATTCTGAAGCGAATGCCGTGGAGTGTTTCCTTCGGTTTAGAAATCGAGTTGAACTCACGAGGGCTTAATTCAGGGGAGTGCAGTAGGTGGTATAGCACTTAGCCGCCCCAGCAGTCAAACAAATCAGTAACAGCTTGCACTGTACGTGCTTGAGCACTGTCCTGCAAAATTATGGTCAGGCCCTGCAGAAAGTATCATAACTTCTGTCTCTAACCTGGTGGTAGGTTGTGTTCCAAAAATGAACAGCATAGAGACAGAAGTGATGACACTTTCTGAAGAATCTGATCATCATATTGCAGGACAAGCTCAAGCACATACAGTGCAAGCTGTTATTGATTTGTTTGACTGATGGGGCTGCTAAGTGCTATACCACCTACCGCACTACCCTGAATTAAGCCCTTGTGAGTTCCCTCGATTTCTAAACTGATGTAAACACTTCACGGCATTCTCTTCAGAACTGCTACAAATTCGTCGGGCAATAGACCGCGCCGCTCGAACTGTCAACACAACTCGCGCTGCTAAGAGTATCCTACGACTTCCACATCGCTGGCAACGGGTTGTACACAATGCTGGTGACTACTTTGAAGGCCAGTAAAACTTCGAAACACGTATCTATTTTGTACAAGCTACAAATAAATAGTTGCCACTGTTAAAGTTCCAACTCTTGTATATTCGCAGCTGCGACTGGGAATCACCATCGGCTGAATACTGGAATGACGACTGCGAAAATTTGTGTCGGACAGGGACTCGAAACTGGACTTCCAACTTTATGTGAGCGGTCGCCTTAACCGCTTCGGCTGACCATGCAAGAATCAAGGCCAAGCCCAAACTTCTGTTTGTCGTCGTCCATGCGTCACAACCTGCACTCGTATCTTACTTATATTCCCACCCAGCAAGGACATACTTACTGAGAATCGAGAGCCTGGTATTGGCGAATAATGTCCGAAGGGACGTTGCATCGTAGTTCTTAATAACACAGGCACTGCTATTTCGTACTCGTCAAGAACAATTCTGCATCTACATTGGTTTCAACCGGAAGAATGGTTCAAATGGCTCTGAGCACTATGGGACTTAACATCTGTGGTCATCAGTCCCCTAGAACTTAGAACTACTCAAACATAACTAACCTAAGGACATCACACACATCCATGCTCGAGGCAGGATTCGAACCTGCGACCGTAGCGGTCACGCGGTTCCAGACTGAAGCGCCTAGAACCGCACGGCCACACCGGCCTGTAACCGGAAGAAAAACGTAAATTGTGAGAGGTGATACAGTTATCCTACAAGCATATTTTGTGGAGAGTTCAGCTCTGAACGTTTATGCCAAGTGCTCTACTCCCTTTCCATAGCTTAAGTTGAAAACTAAGTGCGTTAAAGGCGATGCTCCTCTCTATCGTTTTTGAAAGGGACGATTAGGATTTAGTGTCCCGTCGACGTCGAAATCTTTAGGGACGGAGGTCATGCTGGGGTCGGGGAGGAAAGTGGCAGAAAATCGGCGATTTACTAAAAGCACGGAAAACCTAATTCTGGACAGCGAGACGGGAAACTGAATCGCAGTCCTCCCGATTACGAGTCCAGTGCCTGAACCATTGCTTTACATATTTTTTCCAAACCTTTCCACTGCGAGCATTAACTGCAGGCACCCAGATATTTTTGAGGAGCCAAGAGCTAGTGCAACGCGATCGTACTACGATCATTTGTCTCTCTACCTGTGACCGTGCGGCATTAAAGACAATATAATGCAAAAAGTGTCAGGAAGTTATTTCTGAAAGTATTTGTATGGAGTGTAGCCATGTATGGAAGTGAAACATGGACGGTAAATAGTTTGGACAAGAAGAGAATAGAAGCTTTTGAAATGTGGTGCTACAGAAGAATGCTGAAGATTAGATGGGTAGATCACATAACTAATGAGGAAGTATTGAATAGGATTGGGGAGAAGAGAAGTTTGTGGCACAACTTGACCAGAAGAAGGGATCGGTTGGTAGGACATGTTCTGAGGCATCAAGGGATCACCAATTTAGTATTGGAGGGCAGCGTGGAGGGTAAAATATCATAGGGGGAGACCAAGAGATGAATACACTAAGCAGATTCAGAAGGATGTATGTTGCAGTAGGTACTGGGAGATGAAGAAGCTTGCACAGGATAGAGTAGCATGGAGAGCTGCATCAAACCAGTCTCAGGACTGAAGACCACAACAACAACAACAATGCTAAAACTCGATTTCTAGTAACTAACCACCTCTTAGCATATTTCGTTAGTAAATTGGGAAAAATTAATTTTGGGGTTGTAGTCTCGCAACATTTAAATTGGTAAGAAAATCTCGGTAATTACTATATCAAAGCTGGAAGAGCGATACGACGAACGTGTCAGTGATCCGCTTAATAGCTCTTCGGGCGTAATTTAATTAACCAAAGGCAATAAAGTGAAAGGTGTGTGTACCTGTACTTAGCGACGCGTTAAATATAACACCGCACAGAGCTTATTGAGCTCATGATCAAGGTAAAATTAGTCTCTGACATACCGAAGATTAATTAATTTTACAGTTTATTAGCTACTGCTGTATTCACGAACATTTCGTTGCTTTGTTTTACTCAAACTTAATGGAAAACCTAAAATAAAGCAATAATATAACTGACTGTTTTAAAAAGTCAATTTTTTACATGATGTAGTCAAGGATAAAATTTATTTATTTTTGTCATCAGTCTTCTCACTAATTTGACGCTACTTGCCACGAATTTCTGCAATGGACTAAACTCTTCATCTCTGAGTAGCACTTACACCTCAAACTCCATAGTTACTTAGTGGATGGATCCCAATTTATGTCTTCTCCTATCGTTTTTACCCTCTAAAGCTCCCTCTAGTACCATGGAAGATATTCCATGACGTCTTAACACATGTCGTACCATCCTGTCTAGGCGCTTCAGTTTGGAACCGCGCGATCGCTACGGTCGCAGGTTCGAATCCTGCCTCGGGCGTGGATGTGTGTGATGTCCTTAGGCTAGTTAGGTTTAAGTAGTTCTACGTTCTAGGGGACTGATGACCTCAGATGTTAAGTCCCATAGTGCTCAGAGCCATTTGAACCATTTTGAACCATCCTGTCTATTTTTCTAATCTTTGATTCCCTCTCCAGTCTCCCCTTAACTTTGAACATCCTTCTGAAACACTATATTTCAATCGCTTCAGTTCTCTTCCTTTTTGGTTTTTCTGTGATAACATAGGCTGGCTTGAAAGATATTGCGTAACACAAATCGTTCATGTTTGGCTAAATAATTTTGGTACATGCAATCCTTTGTTTCTGTTGCACTGTTTTCATTTGCATGCCGATTAGTTAGATAGTTTCTATGTGCGCGGCAATCATTATTCATGCTGAATGTTAATATGTTGTTCTCTAATCTGTTAGCAACGTATAGAACGTTCTTGCGATCGATATACATTATCCATTCGCAGGGCGTTCATTGTGGCATTATTTGTAGTTTGCATGCCTCAAGGCCTTTTCTCTCTCTACTACTACTACTGGTTTCGTCGTTCTATGCGTTACCGAGGGGTGCAAACTTCAAATGACCGTCACTTGGCAAAAACTGTGGACCTTTCTTTCGTTATTTCGTAAGATATAAATGATGTACAAGTTTTGTGCCAGGGATTGCACATTTCAACAACAGAGACCAATTTATAACACATCAGAAGAAGGACTGAATGAGGTGGTGCAGTGGCAGTGGACCAGTATTGCGAAAGAATGAGGTCAAATTCTCGTTCGGCTTGTCAATATTAAATTTCTGGTGGTTTCCATAAGTCTTTTAAGTTGAATACTGGGACGCTTCTTTCAAAAAGGACAACCGATTTCCCTCTCCATCGTTGCCTTCTACGACACTGTGCGTCTCTTTTTTCAGAAGATCGTACAAAAATCGCTGTGGTTTATATCTGACAGGACAGAAAGACACCGACATTCAATAGCAAAGCTGGAGAAGTAGCAATACTGAAAAATTTTATGTGCTATAAACTTTAGCATTGTATAAACAGAGCATTGAATGAGCATGGAGCAACCGGTAAAGAGAAAAAGACACGAAGATTGATTGATAGTGAGAGAGAGAGAGAGTGAGAGAGAGAGAGAGAGAGAGAGAGAGAGAGAGAGAGAGAGAGAGAGGAGACAGAACACTGAGAAAATTGACTTACGTTACGATGACATGCCCTGGGTACATACCTGAAACAGAAGAAAAGGCAGTTAGTAGTTTTACTTATGTGTCCACCAATATCAACAATATCTTAAAACACATGTTCAATAAATGACCTGTAGATAACAAGTCCGAATATTTTTTTGCCTTACAATGTAAACATTCAGCGAACTTAACATGGTTGGGTTTGCATCGCTACTGGACAGTACTATCAGACAGCAACGTCACTATTTAGTGACATTAGTATCCTGTCGCTTGTTCTGATCCGCCAATACGTTTTTCTTAAGAGTTAGAACATGAAGTAATCACATGCTCTTCTTCATGCAATGCCCTGGCCTCAGAGGCATTTGTTTCTGACAAATGGTGCACTTATTTTATCTCTCGAAAGGACATTTCTGGTCTCTTCTTCCTTACAATTAGATCAGAGTGAATGTATTATCCGCATTTTCGATTACGTGTGCAAGATGATGAACATCGGTACCTCCGTCCTAGGCAAAATTTAATTTTCCAGTCAAACAGTTTGCTTCATATGTAAACTCAGGCATACAAAAAAAGATCAAAACTGTATCGATTGGGGAAATAATCAGTTTGAAGAATAGGTGAGAGATACCTGTCAGCTCTGTACCAGTCTTAAAGGAAGGTCAGGGAAAACAAAACTGGCCCAGAAATCACGCACGAAACACCAGCTTCGAAGTGAAACGTAAGCTCAATGTGTTGATGGTCACGTTCTAATGCATAATGTCGCTTGTTGTAAGTATTCTCGCCCCCAGACATCTGAAGTAACGAAAAACTGAAGCCAGCAACTGAGCTGATTGTGGTATTGTCGTACTTTCTGCATGCTATCCATCACTGATCGGGCTCATATCGGCTAGGTTTCTTGTCTAGATTATGTCCTCACAAAATGCTGAAAACGCCTAACGGGGTAGTTTTATTTCTCTCGCTCTGTTTATACAACATACCCGAGTAATAACCAACAGACTACTTCTTGTCGCCTGCAGTCACAAAGCTTCTTACGTGTCAAGAGGATGGAGGAACATAATTAACAGATCCTACAAACAATTACATGTGCTCATCTTGCTCGACTGTGAGAGGTGGTAATGGTCCTACTGGATTATGACAAATATCTTACAGTGAAATCACTCGGAGGTAAGCTGAGTCTCTCCGTAATGCGTGTTTCGATAAGTCAATTGAAAACACAGTCCGCGAGAAAGGTAGGCGATCTGGTTCAAATCTCTGCCGAGCTCAGTGGAGTAAATTGTCACATGTGCTTCCCACTGTGCAGATATTGTTACTTAACGAGAAAGCTTCTTCCTAGATTATCATACTCCTTCTGATATGGGTGTAGAAGTGCAGTTTCATGAACACATGGATAAAAGGTAGCACGTTTTATGAGCCAATGTATCGATAAACTGAAATATTAACAAGCATCTAGGGCTGGTCTTAATTCAAAGGAAATATCAAACAAAATAATGAAAGTTATGTTCTACATCATCTCACTGCACTAATCGCAATAATGCATGAGTATTAGAGTATACAATTCCATTCCGTAACGCCTCAGAACTGTACTGCAGTTGAAGATGTGACAACGCTGTGCTGTGTTAGTCTACGTTTTTTCAGTATTTGAATATGTAGTATTTGAATATGTAGCCGCAAAGCAAAATTTTAACGTACAAAATTATTATTCCGGGTGATTCCGTGACGATATTACTAACTTTCAGGAATGATGGAGAATGTTAAACGTATCAATTAGCAATGGTCCGAAAACAACCGAGTCGAAAGTTATAAGCGAATATCCTCCTGATACCTCTGGCAGTGGACCTCTTATACTGCACGCTCTTTGCTTTCAATATTTTAGAGAAGGTAATATGGACCAAAACAAGGAAAAAAAGCACAGTAAAAGAGGGCTCTAAATTGCATTCCGGAAGAGGTATGAGCACCTGTTCATCCTTGCTACTGCGAAACAAGTCTCTTCTACTGAACAAGTGCTCATAACACGAAATCCATCGTCCGTAGAAATCCTTTTTTCCAAAGAATGTGAGTCGACGCAGTTTCGTGAAACTACAACACCTAATTGAAATTCCACGCCTACCCATCGTTGCCCTAGAAACACTGCGTTGTTTGAAACAGACGTGCCACACTGTAGTTTTTTGCTGACTGAAAGAGAGACCAAATAATTCATATCTCTGCGTAACATACCTGTCGCTTCGTTCTGCAGCACTCTGTGCCCGAGCTATTTCAATTTCGCTCGATCACTGTCAAACTGCAATTCCGTCTTCTGAAATGTTTGTGCCGAATGTGCAATTGAAAGAATCATAATTGGTTTATTTTTGTTCGAAAATTCATCCGGCCCAGCTTACGTTAACGAAAATTTAATTAACTCAATTACCGATCTGCTAAATCCACTAATTAAACAAACGAATGCGCAAGTGAATGTCAAACTCGATATTGGCACATATATAGATTTATAGATGAGCCATCAGGATAGCAACGTACAGGGGGAAAACACAGACTTATCTTCGCGATGCACTACAATGAACATAAAGATCACGTAAGAGCCTTGCCTCCATTGCATTCTGGGAAGACATGCAATGTAACCGCCGTTAGCCTTGTAACTGTGGTTATAAGAACAACGTGTCACCACTATGCGAAAAGTATGACTTAGTGGTATCCATGTTCCGTTTCTGTGAAACGATATGTATTCCGCCTATGATATTTGTTGAGCGGCATATTTCACGCGGGCCGGCTGTGCGGGCCTCGTGCGGGCCAAGGATCTAAATATCTCGGCTTTGCTCGGTACTTCTTGAAAGAACCTGCAACAAGGCACATTTCATTTACTATTGCGCTGCGGCGTTTTTTGGTCGGCACAACTGTCTTCAGTTCGTTAGAGACGTGGAGTCAATGCTCTTTACCTTCGCTATTTGGTCCTCATGTGAAAGACATTCAGAGGTTCAGTGGATGTTCGCACAGAAAAAAAGGCAGTCTAGCGATCTATCGTCACAAGCCACTAAAAATGAATGTGAATGAAAGAAGAGCGGTATGACAAATCTTAGTATAATTACGCAGTCGCATAAGGCATAGGTACTGCAAATTTTCTGTGTAACGGTATTACACTAGCATGCAAAAAGATTTTAAAGGTCTAGTTGACAATGAAGGAGCAAAAAAAAAAAAAATGAAGTTATCGACAGACGAGATTTATTGCTCAGTACATGAAGAAGAGCTTTGTGCTTATTTTCAGGCATGCAGCATGTGAAGATAGAGGTGGTATGATTAGTAAGTTTTCTGACGTCTCACGCATTACTCCACCGTCAGTTGCAACATTTTTCAATGGAATTGAACGAAGAATATGCAATGTACATCAGCTAAGTCAAGAGGCCCGCCTGCAACGATTTTTCGATTTAAAACCCGCTATTGTTGAATTTAAAAAGGAAACAGAGCTACAGGAATGAAAATTAGAGCATCCGCATGGATTGCAGATCTCTCATTTTAAGCAGATTTGACTGCACGATGTCCACAATAAGACACTGCAAGGCGAGAAACACATTTTGACAAACATAGTCCAGTTCCCTAAGCTCACTGGCGTTACAGAAAATATGGGGTTTGAAGAATTCATTGTGACCTTGAAAGAATTACGAGGATAGTTTCCTAAACGTTCTAAAGTGTTGACGACAATGTCAGTCCTACATGTGTTTTCGAGACTGTTTACCGGTTCCCTTACAAGTGCTCCTGTGCACGTGTAGATGTAACTGATTGATCTGCAATATAATTATCGTTTTAATGTCAAACACTTTTAGGTGAAAACTGTCCAGGACATCCATGTTGCTCTCCTCAGATAGAGTTTCCACGGCTCCATGATTAGATTACGAAAGTGCTACAATATTTCGATCGACATATTTGTGTGAAAGAACTTTTTTCGGTTATGAAACTGTGTAAGTCAAAATCTTTGAAATTGTCGGCATCTGGCTGAGGCCGATAGTTTGTGTCACATAAAGATTATATCAAGTTTTCAGCACACCAAAAATAATTAAATAATAGTAATGGAAATGCTGTCGGGTAGACCGTTCGCCTTGTGCAAGTCTTTCGAGTTGACGCCACGTCGGCGACTTGCGCGTCGATGAGGATGAAATGATGATGATAAGGACAACACTACACCCAGTCGCTGAGCGGAGAAAATCTCCGACCCCTCTGGGAATCGAACCCGGGCAGTTAGATATGATATTCCGTCGGCTGACCACTCAGCTTCCAGGGGCGGACTATTAAATAATACATCTACATCTACATGGATACTCTGAAAATCACATTTAAGTGCCTGGCAGAGGGTCCATCGAACCACCTTCACAATTCTTTATTATCCAATCTCGTACAGAGCGCGGAAAGAATGAACACTTATATCTTTCCGTACGAGCTCTGATTTCCCTTATTTTATCTTGGTGACCGTTCCTCCCTATGTAAGTCGGTGTCAACAAAATATTTTCGCATTCGGAGGAGAAAGTTGGTGATTGGAATTTCGTGAGGAGATTCCGTCGCAACGAAAAACGCCTTTCTTTAAATTATATCCATCCCAAATCCTGTATCATTTCTGTGACACTCTATCCCATATTTGGTGATAATACAAAACGTGCTGCCTTTCTTTGAACTTTTTCGATGTACTCAGTCAGTCCTATCTGGTAAGGATCCCACACCGCGCAACAGTATTCTGAAAGTGGACAGATAAGCGTAGTGTAGGCAGTCTCCTTAGTAGGTCTGTTACATTTTCTAAGTGTCCTGCCAATAAAACGCAGTCTTTGGTTAGCCTTCCCCACAAAATTTTCTGTGTGTTCCTTCCAATTTAAATTGTTCGTAATTGCAATACCTAGGTATTTAGTTGAATTTAATGCTTTTAGATTAGACTGATTTATCGTGTAACCGAAGTTTAACGCGTTCATTTTAGCACTCATGTGGATGACCTCACACTTTTTGTTATTTAAGATCAACTGCCACTTTTCGCACCATTCCAATATTTCTTCTAAATCGTTTTGCAGTTTGCTTTGATCTTCTGATGACTTTATTAGTCGATAAACGACAGCGTCATCTGCAAACAACCGAAGACGGCTGCTCAGATTGTCTCCCAAATCGTTTATATAGATAAGGAACAGCGAAGGGCCTATAACACTACCTTGGGGAACGCCGGAAATCACTTCTGTTTTACTCGATGACTTTCCGTCAGTTATTACGAACTGTGACCTCTCTGACAGGAAATCACGAATCCAGTCACTTAACTGAGACGATATTCCATAAATACGCAATTTCACTACATGCCGCTTGTGTAGTAAAGTATCAAAAGCCTTTTGGAAATCTAGAAATGCGGAATCAATTTGGAATTCCTTGTCAACAGCACTCCAACACTTCGTGTGAATAAAGAGCTAGTTGTGGTTCACAGGAACGATGTTTTTCTAAACCCATGTTGACTGTGTGTCAATAGACCGTTTTCTTCGAGGTAATTGATTAAGTTCGAACACAATATATGTTCGAAAATCCTACTGCATATCGAAGTTAACGATATGGGCCTGTAATTTAGTGGATTACTCCTACTACCTTTCTTGAAAATTGGTGTGACCTGTGCAACTTTCCAGTTTTTGGGTACGGATCTTTCGTCGAGCGAACGGTTGTATATGATTGTTAAGTGTGGAGCTAATGCATCAGCATACTCCGAAAGGAACCTAATTGGTATACAGTCTGGACCACAAGACTTGCTTTTATTAAGTGATTTAAGTTGCTTCACTACTCCGAGGATATTTACTTCCACGTTACTCATGTTGGCAGCTGTTCTCGATTCGAATTCTGGAATATTTACTTCGTCTTCTTTTGTGAAGGCATTTCGGAAGGCTGGGTTTAGTAACTCTGAAAATTAGTTTTATGGGTGATCTATGTTGTTGAGAAATGTGAAATATAAAACCAAACACTGTGGCTGCACTGCCATTTCAGATATTTCCCCTTGTGTGTGCTCACCCAGCGGGGCATGGCAGCCGGGGAAACGTGCAGTGAGGCTGTGCGCTAGTGCAAAGGCACGGCCCCCGAGTCGAAATCTTGGCCGCCCCTGTCATGTACACATGGAAACGAATGCGCTCTTCGATTCTAGTTGTCCAGCAATGTTTGAATAGTGATGGGCCTACCATAACACCGACTGAGTTTTTGGTAGGAAAAACCGAGCCACATTGTTTAGTAATTTGACTCTGTAAATCAGCTCTCCTGCATACAACAGGGAACCTAAGTTTTGGATTGAGACATGGATTTGGGCCGCAGCGTGTTTGGTTAACTAGAGATAAAATTCGTATGATGCCATATCGCTAGCAGTGTCTCACGACTCGAAGGAGTTTGATTAAATATATATGCGAATGATGTCAATTTTTGCCCTCGACTTTAAATGAGATGAAGTATATTTCTCCGAGCAAAAGAACGGTAATGTTTTATTTCCGTTGCTGCTTAGAAGCAGCTTCTGTGAACGGACAGGTGGGAGAGATTAATTGAGGCAGATAAACAACGGAAGAAAAGATTTCTTTACATTGTTTTTTATTCTCAGCACAGCATTTATCGTTTGGCTGACATACACTCAACAATATAATAAATACGTTTCGATTTTCTCTTATCCCGCAGTAGGAACATGTTGAATTACACTTCTTTAAAATGGCGGCTAAATACGTGAGACGGAGCTTTAGTAAGAAGCATCTAGATTAATATTTCTGTGAATTACATCTGATCTTTGGCAACATTCATGTCTCCGCAGAGTGGAAGACAATTGAAAGGCCAAAGAGAGAAAAAAATGTATTTCGCTGCACGTCGCTGCCTTTCTATTGATAGCGGAGGACAAGATTTTTAAATAAAATCGTAAGAAAATAAAATTTCTTCAGTTGAGGCGTGAGTATGATACTGAGATATTACACGGAACTCAATCACGAGAACATTGTATCAAAATGGAATGAACTGCCTGACATTGCAATCAGTAGCAACAGTGAATAGAAGCTAGCACGTGCATTTTATAATGTTTCGGTGTTAAACTAGTTAAGTGGAAGAAGTAGAAAAGGAATCTACAATTCTTCAATTCCTGTTCAACATTTGTACACATCATTCACTAAATGAGTTTAAAGGATGCTGTACTGTTCCTTTGTACACAATTTTGCAAATTTATGTTTTTGTATGACTTAAATTTGTGTCATTCCTGGCTCCATAGTAGTCAAAGTAAGCTAAACGAGAGAGGTCGCGTGCCCCGCGGTGTAGAATTTGTTCTGTGTGATATGGAATGTTAACGGATTGTGTATCGTATTCTCGGAGGTGGAATTTGGGTATCAGCCAAGCATTTGCCTAAAAAAGCGCGGGAAACCGCTAAAAACCACATTCAGACTGACCAGTGAGCCAGCCAAGATATTTCATCCACCACGCAGGTTCGATACGTGACTGGCCCACCTCGCCGGCCTCGAAAGCCAGGGTGTTGCGCCTTCACGTATATGAGCAACTTATTACTGGGCGATTAAACTAACGATGAGAAACACTGGAAGGAGTAACTACCGGAATGTATGGAGGACTATCATCAGGAGCGAACTGAGGTAGATGGATTGCGTAAAACTAGTTGCACAAATGACGGACGTACTGAAAGAATGCTAAGGGATCCACGAGGGTTTACAAACCATGGATTCCATCAATTCTTTAGTAGGGTAAGGACGGCGATAGTGGCCAGGGCGGGTAAAGTGGTCACTTCGTTTTATTCTCCTGCAAACTGCTGCAGTCTAATTGCGAACGTTTAGAACTACTCAAAGAGACTTACTTGCTGGCGCTCAGTCCGGAACCGCGCGACTGCTACGGTCGCAGGTTCGAATCCTGCCTCGGGCATGGATGTGTGTGATGTCCTTAGTTAGGTTTAAGTAGTTCTAAGTTCTAGGGGACTGATGACCACAGATTTTAAGTCCCATAGTGCTCAGAGCCATTTGAACCATTTGAACTTACTTGCTTTTGTCAGTCAGTTTCGTGGCGATAGCAGCGTCCGCTCTTCTCCAGTGAAATTTTTTGTGTTTTGTCTACGTCTGTTGTAAGACAAGTGGCGAATTAATTTCCATCTATTAAAAATCATATACTGCGCCAGTCAATTGCTACAGTGCTTCTGAAAGTTATATTTTAGCTTTCGAGAGCACGTTTTTATGAATTGGCTAGGTTATATAATTTCGTATTTAGGCAACATTTAGCGTAATGACGTCTAGTCGGGTATAGTTAGTAGTCGTCTGACAGGACGAAGTGGTCACTCTCCACGGTCATACATTTTCTAATGTGTAATATTTACCATATTTCAAGGCAACGGAATTGATAAGACAAGAATATTTAATAAAATAATTCTACTAAGACAGTGTATTAATAACTTGGCGAAAAACTATATCTCTTAATACAGGCGCATCTTAAGATGAAGTTATATTATTTAAGGAAATCACACGACGATCGTAGAATTCCCAAGATATGCAGCAGGCACTGAATGCTGTAAGTAAAAAAAGTCATTTGTAACAGCAGCCAAGTTACTCAATGTCTCAAGAAACACACACAGAAGATCTTAAAAAACCGTTGTTACTGAAGACAAGAACATTCCTGGGAACTTCAGAGCAAGACGAAAAACTCCAAAATCGTGGAACAAAGATATTATGGCGTATCAGCAGCTGATTTACGCCACTTGGCATGTCACTTTGCTGAGCGGAATCATGTGCCACAGCCATTCAACAAAGAGGAAAAGGGAGCAGGTAATGATCAGATGAAGCAGTTTAAGAGACATAAGAAAAAACCCCAAGAAACTAGACTCCACTTCACCCTTTTCTCTGTCTCCGGCCATTTTACCCCACCTAATGGTAAAACTGGCCATTTTGCTGATTTACGCTTACGCTTAGTTTTCTACTCCTGATCGAGGATCTGAATAATAATACAATTGCTTAATAGTTACAGACTGTATACAGTTTATACAGATATATTTAGTATGCTTAGCTTACACATAGTGCCAAAGAAGAGCAACATCTCCCATAGAGCGGCCACTTCTGTCCCCTACTGCTTGTCATGCTGGGACCCTTATCAGGTAACTCGAACAGGGGAGACTGAGAAGATGCAAAGCTCTTCGGATTCGTTAAATAAGCACGACAGCACTACAGAGATACTCATTAAACTCAACAGCCTACAGACAAGGTCTTGTGCATGATGGTGATGTTATCTGTGAACCTTTTGAAACCGAACGTTGCAAGGGGAATTAGCCTCCCACGTACTGTACATTTTGCGAAATGACGGTGATGGCAAGGTCAGAGAAACTACTTTCCATGGACCGTATGCAACTGAAACATTGGAGGGTTGGGGGGGGGGGGGGGCGGGGGGACGGAAAGATAATGGTATCGGAGGTGCCGTCCGTCACACCATGTAATGTGCCGAGTAAAAATGTAGATGCTGTTTAACCCGAACTTGTCATTGCCAGTGGCCGAGCGGTTCTAGGCGCTTCAGTCTGGAATCGCGCGACCGCTACAGTTTGAAATGGTTCAAATGGCTCTGAGCACAATGGGGCTTAACTACTGAGGTCATCAGTCCCCTAGAACTTAGAACTACTTAAACCTAAATAACCTAAGACTGAAGCGCCTAGAATCGCTCGGCCACCCCGGCCGGCTGTAGGTTCGAATCCTGCCTCTGGCATGGATGTGTGTGATGTCCTTAGGTTAGTTAGGTTTAAGTAGTTCTAAGTTGTAGGGAACTGATGACGTCAGATGTTAAGTCCCATAGTGCTCAGAGCCACCTGAACCATCTGTCATTGCCAACACAGCTATCTAGTGAGTGGAAGGTATGACACCCAAGTTTGTATCACTCTTGTTCACACTCGTCCACTCACGGCAGTCAGTCAGCGTGCAGCATAAGGAGAGACAAGGACGTCGACACGCGGTCCTAACGAGAGAACGGCGGTGGCCCCGCGGCCAACCACCAGCGACCTCGCTGCCCGCAAAGTGGTCCTCGCAGACACGCGCACAAGCTGGGCAGCCGCCCCGTCGGACGGTGACCGGAAGTCCAGCCGCGTGGGCGGTGGCGGTTGCTGGGAACGCGACGGCCGACTAATCTGATTGGCGGACCGCCTCCCCGCTCCTTTTTTCCTGTGAAATTGCGCCCCGAGGGAACATATTCCTGCCAATAGGCCCGGCAAATGTAATCAAAACTACGGGCGGCACGCATTAATCTCATTACGTTTAACGCCGTGGCGCGTAATTAACCGAGCCAATATTGTTTTCCCCTCGAGCTTCCCGCCGCCGCCGCAGCAGCTCCTGCGGCGCTGCGCTCGCCAGAGCGTGCCCAGTAACTTACGTCTCGTCTCCAGACGATGCGCCCGAAACCACAGACACGTTCCCTCGCCGCCAGCTGGGGAGGTAGTAAGGTGGTGACGTCTCTTCCCACCAGTGCAGTCTTCGTCCCAGCAACGCACTTCACCCTTAATGACAATAAATACCAGGAAAAGAAAGAGATGCACTGAAACTCCCTTGCAGATTAAAACCGTGTGCAGGACCAAAACTCGAACCGATAGACTTGTATTTCGAAGGCAACGCTCGAGCGAGCTACCTTTTTCTTCATTTTCATAGGGATATTCTTTTAGTTAAAATTCTTTAATTTTATCCTCATTAACACTAAATTTCTTTCATTTTGGGAAATGAAAATTCTACGGTATTTATAGCTCAAATTTCTTCTTCTGTAAACGTTAAAATTCTTCAGTCTTTAAAATTATATCTCATTCGTCTTAAGACTTCTCTAAACTAAATATTCCCTTTAAAACTGAGGTTCTTTTTCCATTAAATCTAGAATTTTTACTTCACTTTTTCTGTTCAAATTTCTATCTTTTTTTTCTCTTGTCTGATAGTATTTTAAATGTGTTAAATTGTGGTAACAAGGAAGCTTTTGATGTTGGGTTTTGTTTTGTCCATTGCATCCAACAGTCCCTAACAAATTTATTAAACGGCGCGTGATCTTCTTACTGCAACACACAAATCATGCAGTGGGTAAAACAACTTATCAGTAACCCGACAGAGTATTTAAAGTTTTTTGCTTGTCAAAGGCTATCATGATACTATCGTCAAGGAAAACATCTTGCTTCTTATCTAGGTGCTACTAAGAAAGTAAATTGTAAGAAAAAGGAGAAGTTCACCTATCCGTTCAGCATTCAGAAGTTGCACAAAATGATGAGTTAATTAGTTCTGAACTGTATCTTGATGTCTGAGCTGAAGCTTATTCCCAAACAGACAGTGCTGTGCTGTCACATACAGAGGAAAAAATCTTGCATGTATTGGTTGACCGATATGAGTGAGCGGTTAACTAAGTGTCCTCTTAGCCACACACAGCTGTTATGATTGGTGTTTCGGAACAATGGTGGGCTTGCCTTTAAAATGTACGTCGTTCAGTCGGATGTGGTAACCGTTCTGTTCACGACTGCGAGTTTTTTTTCTTCTCCAATTCCTTATGGAAACTCTTCCTTTACACAAAAACCAGTGTAAAATCGACTCGGTGATTTGACAGGGGTCGCGAAGTGGACTTGGTGCAAGATTTATCAGACCTTTTCTATGCAATGTTACAACATCGCACAAAACTATGCATCCACGATTCACAACGGACCTCCACAGTTGGAAAGTTTACTATGTTTCCTGTATGTACAGCAATAAAGATTGATCACTCTAACTTTTATCACGCTTCTAGTATTTCATCAGCCTTCAGCGTATGGAATACCTTCTGAAGCAGAGATACCGTGTCAGTATCGATATTCCTGAAACGGGCACCAAACACGTTTTCTTAAGACTGGTCACAGAATGCAACGAAAACTGCCGATTGCGGGAAACGCACTTGCAACTCCACGTGTGAGTGGGCACTGTCGTTAACAACTGGACATAGAGTATATGCCTTTAGCATTTGACCATGTGTGTACCAACATTGTGATCGGAATCCCCATTTCGTTTCACGTCTTCGGCTCAATATAGATTATTAACAATTTGTTGTCATTGATTTCAGACGACTTCTACATAATCTTCCGTAATTCCACTTCTATCTTTCTCCAAGGATCACAATTTCACATTTCTATCAGAGACTGAGCTATGTGCGTTGTCACAAGGTATATAAATAATCTTTATTTCAGCGCATGAGGTAGGTCTGTTGCTACCTGAGACTACAAAATGCGGGACAGGTGCACAGAGACACTCCGTTACTCGAACTGCTATTGGCTGTTGATTCATTTCAATATTATTAGACGGGTTCTTAACGTACATGAGTTCAATACGATGGTTTGCTAATTATCAGTGAGAAGCATAAATAAATAAAACCAAGAAAGTTTCAAGCTTCACTTCAGTAAGCACTTGTCCCCTACTTTCAAAACTTCACAGCAGCTCTGCTCGTCTAGCAGTCTGCGTGGAAGGATATTGAAGGGAAATGGCTCAGTCACAGCCTTGAGGGTGGCTCCCAGAATGAATCCTTCACTCTGCGGCAGAGCATGCGCTGTGTTGACCAACCAGGAAGCTTCAGAAAAGAGACCATACAACTGACGACTAATATGCAGGTTCTAGGAGAGATACAAAGACATGTACGGAAAAACTGGCTAACCCACCGGTATCGAAACGAAACTTCATAAATAAGATCTATGATATCACTACATATGATCACGTTCTTTCAACGTTAGACGCATCGGCCGCTAAACCGTCTTCATGGCAATTATCTTGTGAATGTTCCAGTTCTTCAGCCAAACTAAAAATTAGCAATATAAGGAAACTACAACATTGAAAGATCAATACAGGTTGACTCTTACACAGAAGTCAAGTGCAACCACCCACTTTTTACAATGGTATTTATTTATTTAAATAGCGCCGTTACCGGTTTCGAACCGACATTTGCTTTCGCTATTTTTCTCAACTGATGAAATTTCCTTGGGGTGGTGGTGCCGTTGAAAAAACCACGCCATTACGTTATAATGCAGACTGCTAGTGATCTTGCAGCAGCGAAAACTATTTTTATTTAAGTATACTATCGAAACATCTGAAGAAATTCACTGGTTCACTTTCAACTTTTTCGTTTAATATTTTATCTTCATATTTTCTATAAAGTGAACATATCTCCAGTGCTTCTAGCAAATCAATTTTATGTCATTTATTTAGTCGCTGGTGTACTTTGACATTTTGCTCTATTTTTCCAAATGGGTGTCCTGTATTATGTATATGTGCTGCAGTAACACACAGAAATAAGCACAATTGTAAAATCGATATAAGTAAATTACAATCAAAATTGTTAACGTAATAACCTCTGTACAAAAGCATATCATACTCTGTGGAAGGCCTATAATGTCATCTCTGTTGAGTACTGACAGGAACATCTTTGCAACTGTTTTGTTTACGTAAGACATTTTCGATGTTTAAAAATGCACAGCAAGTTGTGTGTGATGTTTACTGTGTGTGAGACTCAGCACAAATGGACCATAAGGAAACGGTAAGTACAAATTCTTCTAAATTTCGCCACTAACTTCACAAAAAGATCGACAACCAACTAAAAATCTCGTGTTACTTTTATACTGCAGTAAAGTCAACGAAATGAAACACTCTCACACATCGACAACATCACATAGAAATGGCATAACACAAAAAACGCACTGGAAAATGGGAATCATTTCCCGAAACGCGTCGTATGAAAAAATAAAGAAAATCGTGACTGGTAGCAGAAGAATTATTTATAAAAAAGCCTAATGGTAAACAGTGTTTGCCAAATCATTTAACGAAGTGTAGTAAATAACTCTGCTCTCTCAAAATCAAAACAAAGAACTGTGTAATAATTTTGTTAATGAGAAGAGGATTTCAGTTATTGTACTGACCTTGCACTAACACAGACCTGTTTCAACTCTTCCTGTGAGTTCAAAAGAGAGGTACCTTCGTTATGTGTAGTGAAGCATATTATCAGAGAGTTAGATGTATTATTCTGTTTATTTAACAAGTCCATTACCAGACTAGAAGTATGGACTACAAGTAAGTGCATGTTTCCTCACATCAAAGTGGTGCAGTGATTACACGAGAATAGGTATGCTGTTGCAGTATTACTCCTGAAGAGCAGATTAGCAAACAAAGGTGACGTTGTGACTAAATTCAGCTGTGTCCAAATCTGAGATTCATGTTGCTTGTTACGTTAGTACAACTGGCACTCATTTTCACCGAATGTTACATATGCTGCATTTTATTGATGTGTGCTTAGTGTAAGGATATGTATAATAGACCAGAAAGTGAACCAACATATAACTGTCCCACTTGACTCAAGTATGGGAATTTCACGTCATTGATCATTAAGTGCTTTAGTATTTTGGTCAGACTTGTTATATTACTCAGTGCATATGTTGTTTACTGGGGAACTAATAACTATATATGTGCTTTGAACGTATTAATTCTTGTAGGGACGATGTTGCTTACAAAGAGGGTTTCCATCACGAGTGATTGCGCAGTACTCATTGGTAGTCTGAGTGTTACTGAGGTTTGAGAAATGCATAGGCAGATAGCTGTTTACTTATACACTGGTTCTAATAATCATTTGTTTACATTATTAACGTAGCGAGTGGCTCAGTAATGACTTCCTGTTTGTATGCACGATTGCTTTCGGCATTACACGGGTCACATTTTATGGAAAAATTGCACAAAAGGAAACAGCACAACTTTAAATCAACACTAATAACAACTTCCGTTTTCTGATACTTTATCGAAAGAATAGAAAAGGGTGGTGGGGGTATGCATTACAATGTGTCTGTTTAAGCTAGCTGAAACGTACTTTACCGGAATTAGTCAAGAGTACCACGAGGCAGTGCCGTATCCTAAAAAGTAACAATCTTTCCGTTTCATAAACACTTCGGTAATTTACGCTTCAGTTTTCGCTATTTCCGCCAGCGTTGTGACGCTATCATCTAACTGTACATGGACAAGAGAATAACTTTCTTCTAACTCCTCCATCACATTGTTAACCTACGCGGATCGAAAACTAGTTAATGGTACAATACATCGTATGAAATTCAAAAAGCGACTGGTTGCATATGCTCTACACAAGCCGCCAATTTAAATCACAGTCGGAGTGCATCATCCACAGTGGATATAATGAATTAACCGCTACTCTCTCATTAACAACATAACTGACAATATTATTAGGCATCCAGTTTTTAGCTACATGTAAGTGACTCTCAGTTTTTGAACTGTTTTAACACTTCATGGCTGACTGCCAGAAGTCCAGAACGGTATTATTCACGGCTTGCCTACATTTACACTTTGAAGTGTGTGGTAGAGGGTAATTTCCTTTGCACTAGTTATCGGGGTTTCTTTCAGTCCCGTTGACGTATCGATTGCGGGAAGAATGACAGCTTAAATTCCTCTGTGCGCGCTGAATTAGTCTGTTCTTATCTTCGTGGCCCTTACAAATCATATTCGTAGATTCTACTCCTAGTGGCGGTTTTTGAAACTTTGTGAGTAGCCTTCAAATGGTTCAAATGGCTCTGACCACTATGCAACTTAACTGCTGAGGTCATCAGTGGCTCTGAGCACTATGCGACTTAACTGCTGAGGTCATCAGTAGCCTAGAACTTAGAACTAATTAAACCTAACTAACCTAAGGACATCACACACATCCATGCCCGAGGCAGGATTCGAACCTGCGACCGTAGCAGTCGCTCGGTTCCAGACTGTAGCGCCTAGAACCGCACGGCCACTCCGGCCGGCGAGTAGCCTTCCGCGGGATCGTTGGCGTCTGCCAGTTTAGGTATCTTCGTGAATTCTACCATGCCTCAAACAAACCTGCAGTGCTACCCTTCTTTGTGACACATTCTTTATCCCCTGTTAGTCCTATTTGCCTCGAGTCCTACACACTTGAGCAAGTATTCTAGAATGGGCCGTTCCCGTGTTTTGTAAGCAGCCTCCTTAGTAGACTAGTTGTATTTTCCCAGTATTCTACAAATGCACTGAAGTCTGCCACCTCCTTCACTTACGGTCGGGCTTATATGATAATTCCGTTTCATACCCCTACATAAATTGTTACGCCCAAGTATTTGTGCGAGTTGATCGATTCCAGTTGTGATCACTGATACTATAGTCGTAGTACACTCATGCTTTATTCGTTTGCTGAAGTGAACATTTTATATTTCTGAATATTTAAATCATGTTGCAAAACTTTGCACCACGTACAAATCTTATCAAGCTCTGACAGAATATTGGTCCAGCTTTTCTTATACAGTACTTTTTTCAAGAGAATTACATTATCAGAAACAGTTGGAGGTTACCAATAACATTGTCTGTCTTATTTTGTAGATATATGGGAAACTTGGTATTGAAAATAGTTTTTAGTTTGCCAAACACTATTTACAACTGCAGTGATGTAAAATAAGAATATACCACCAGAGGAATGCAGTATGCTACAGAAGTGCGCCGTGCACACATCTTTTAATGAATAATCGCGTAACTGTGGCCATGTTTAATTTAATGTAATCCACAGAAATGTCGATCGTAAATTGGCCAAACTGTAGACTCTTCGACCGAAATCTTTCTTAACGCAATATAAACGATACCGCTTTCTCGGCTGAAATCTGGATCGCTTTTCGGCAACCGTGTAAACCACTGAAACATAAAGGAACAAACAGCCATTTGTCTGAGAACTCTCCTCAGGGCCCGCACGAGGCTGGAGCCTCCCCTACAAACCCTACAAATACGAGGATTCAAAAAAAGACGAACGAGAGACAAAAGAGCAATTTCGGTGGAAATCTGCACCTAAGTAATCCGCTTGTGCTTCAGCTGCGAAGCGTGGGGGAAGGGAGGGAGGGAGTCGTGGCGGTCGGGGATGTTCCGGCGACTGTCCTCCGTGGTCGGATGCGAGTGAGGGTGGGAGTGGGACGGAGGGAGGGCCCGACAGCGGAAGGGAGCGTCTGTCGAGGGTCTGTCCGGACGGACGACAATGAGCGCGACAGGCCGGCCGAGGGGAAGAGAAGAATTCCATCGCGTTAATTGAAACTTGCGCGCCAGTTGGCTCGAGTCCCTGCCCCATCCAGCGGCTTACAGCGGTTGCTGGCGCCAGTGGCGCAGACGGAACACGCGTATTCCGCACCTGGAGGGCCGCTGAGTCGATTACCAGTAGCGGAATCCAATAGCGGAGCGTCTTTGTCGGAATAAAACCCGAATGATTGCGTGTTAGCCGACAAATTGAGCGATATGGAGGTTCCGGAACCACCCACACGCTCACGGGGAACTGCAGGGCAACTGTATTACCTCTCATTCGCAGGAAGTTCCACGTCTCTAAAACAAATAACGTTCCAGCGCCAAGAACGCAGATGGGCCACATATGACGGCTGAGTCTATCGAGTGTGACACACGTAGCAGACTGTATGCTTATTTTCGTTTTAGTCCAGGCCAGACAACTGGAAGCAAGAGTATTACGTAAGTCATAGTAACGTGACAGAAAAATAGACAGAGGAAAACGCTACAGTACGACTTAAGTTCACAATATGTTCCCGGTACTCAGAAAATCCTGCTCACGAAGCAAATTATGCAGTTCGCTGAAACATTTGAAGACGAAAATACACCTAACAAAATTTCTGCAGTATAATAATCTGTTTAGAAAAGTATCATAAAGGAGGACGATTTGGCAGCGCAAAGTACAATTTAAGGAACGTAGTGCAAGGAATTGCACATTGCTGATAGTGCAGTGCGTGAAGCAACTCATGCCGGCAATACAATCGCTGCCAGGTTCATCACTATTATGCAAATATTCGTAAGTTTTCTCACTGCTATTTCTCTTACTATACAAGGTGTTTCAAAGCCCTTGAGGCAAACGTTTAGGCGTAGCAGATCACGTCATGGGGAACAACTTTTGTTAGAGACAAAGTGTTCGTCGACGCTTTCCGCACATGATAGCCGTCTTTAATAATTAATTGTCACTCTGCTGCATTCGTACGCAATGTGTGTTGCTTAAAAGCCAGTCATCTGCTCTACGCGAAAGGCGGCACGTCTAGCTTCTGAAATATCTTTCTCCTCTTAAAGACACTCATTCTTAAGGTTTTCATGTTGAAAATTAGTTTTCTTGTTGAAAATCAATCAATCTGCTGTGGTGGGTAGTACACATATGGATCTCATCTGTTAATAGAACCTGCCTCTTTGGTGAAATCTCGTTGTCCCAGGGCCGACGAATTCAAATAACGACGCCTAGCGTCTCCGGGAGTATTTTGTTTACAATAAAAGTTATTCCTCATGACGCGATCGATCACCCCTAGACGTCCGTCGCAAAGACTTTGAAACGGCCTGTACATACATACCCCGGAGTTTACCCTACGGTAAATGGTAGAGGGTAACAAGTTTGTTTGCGTGGCCATCCTCCGCAGCAAGCACAGAAATATTTGCTTTGTAAATAAAATCGCCTTTCCTTGTTGCAACTGTAGTTTATTTTCCCCAGACTCATTTCGCCTTTTCTTGCTCTAAGCCGTCTTCAGTGGGATAGTTTGTTGGCATCTGCGTTTCCTCTCATGAGGTCTGAATTGGTAGTGCGACCTCCAGACTAGAAAGAAACTATTCCACTGAAGATGCCTTAGAGTAAGGAAAGGGCGAAACGCATCTGGGAAAAATAAACTACAGTTGCAGCAAGAAAGGCGGTTTCACTTCGTACCACTGCTGGTGATTTAATTGAATCGAAAATAAGACGACAAAATAATCACTGCCGGTACGCCTCTGTACCAGCCCTAATCTATCTTATTTTGTGCGGTACTTAACGTGAGTTAAACCTTGGAAAAAATGGAATAGTTCTGTAGTCCGTCGCAAATGCTGATACTCTACAAGTTTTCAATAGCATTTTTTGAAACGATCGCCTTCTTACCTATAAGGCTTTACATATAAACTCAGAGAACATTTGTGTAAAGTTGCCGCACTGATCGAATCCACCACTGAACAAATCTAACAACACGGCCCTCGATTTTTCCTTGAGATCATCATTTTTGCTTGGGGCTTCCAGGCAAATAGTTATAATTAATCTAAAGCGTTTGCCGCAGAGTCTGATCAACGAAAATATCAAACCTTTACTAGTTACACGTAAATAACGTAAAAATCGTTTCGAGAAGCAAACGCAGACTTTTGATTTCTGAGAGACTGCCGGCTCAGTGTCCGCGCCGGTCCCACAGTTCCAGTCGTGGGAAGATATGTCATTTTATTTTGTCACAAGGATTTTTTCTGAGAACTAAAAGAAAATGGCCATATAGCTAAGGGTTTACAAGACGGCACTGCTTGAAGTTGTTTGTGGTCACCAAACAGCTCGCCGTGGTCGTATTTCAGTTATGGATTCTAAACGTCTCTTTTTGACAGTCTGGGTTCGAGAACATTTTTCCAGATAAGCGACTTATTATTTGGCACGCCTCCTCCCCCCTTTTCCCTTGTACACCTTCGTCCGCGTCAGTTTTCGCTACTAATTGTAATATTCACTGTGTATTGACGCAACAAAAGCCACGGTATAGCGATATGCACTTCTACAGATGGCAACAGTATCGTGTACACAAGGTATAAAAGGACAGTGTACTGGTGGAGCTGTCATTTGTACTCATGTGATTCATGTGAAAAAGTTTCCGACGCGATTATTACCGCAAGATGGTAATTAACAGACTTCGGCCGCGGAATGGTAGTTGGAACAAGAAGCATGGGACATTCCCTTCGGAAATCATAAGAGAATTCAATTCTCCGAGATCCACACTGTCAAGACTGTGCTGAAATACCAAATTTCAGGCGTTACGCCTCACCATGGAAAACGCATTGGCCGACGGCCGTTACTTAACGACCGAGAGCAGCGCAGTTTCCACAGAGTTATCATTGCTAACAGACAAGCAAATGCGTGAAATAACCACTGAAATTAATGTGGGGCGCACGAAGAACGTATCAATTAGGACAGCGCGGCGAAATTTGGCGTTAATGGGCTATTCGGCTACCTGTAGACCATTTGCAGCCATTGATGGTGTAAGTAGCCTATTTAGGTTTTCTTATTCGTAACGCCACGTAGCGCTCTGTATGAAAATCACTGGCTGTGCTGTGTGCAGTCTGTAGCTAGTTTGCATTGTTGTCTGCCATTGTAGTGTTGAGCAGCTGGATGTTAATAGCGCGTAGCGTTGCGCAGTTGGAGGTGAGCCGCCAGCAGTGGTGGATGTGGGGAAATGAGATGGCGGATTTTTGAGAATGGATAATCTGAAGGTGTGACCATCAGAAACAGTACATTTGTAAGAATGGATGTCATGAACTGCTATATATATTATCACTATTAAGGTAAATACATTGTTTGTTCTCTATTAAAATCTTTCATTTGCTAACTATGCCTATCGGTAGTTAGTGTCTTCCGTAGTTTGAATCTTTTATTTAGTTGGCAGTAGTGGCGCTCGCTGTATTGCAGTAGTTCGAGTAACGAAGATTTTTGTGAGGTAAGTGATTTGTGAAACGTATAGGTTAATTTAGTCAGGGCTATTCTCTTGTAGGGATTACTGAAAGTCAGATTGCGTTGCGCTAAAAAAATATTGTTTGTCAGTTTAAGCACAGTCATGTATAATTGTTCTAAGGGGACGTTTCATATGTCGACCCTTAGCCGAGGATACCTCACTGGAATCTTCTGATGTTTTCTTGTAGTTTGTGTAATTAGTGCAACCTTTGTTTATTGCTAGCGCGTAATTGTAGAGAGAATTTCCTTTGTAGTTGTAGTTTTTCATTCTTGTACAGTAAAACAGTTGTGGCATGCATGTAGATTTGTACCAAGTATTTCGCAGCTGCGCTTGCAATTAACGAGATATTATTTTCAATGCTATGTTAATGTGTTTTCTTATTTTGCTCTTCAAATTGTGGTTTTCTGTGTTGTTGTGTGAAATATTGTGACAATAATGGCGTGTGAAAAACGTAATACTAGGCTCCAAAGTAAACTGAGAAATGACAGTGAAGACGAAAGCAGTGTGTTAGCGTCGCCGAGTAATGAATTAACTAATGTTCAAAGTAGTAATTTGGTAATTGTGCATAGGGAAATGGAGTGGGCTGCAAATAATGGTGTAGACAGTGAAACAATTAGTGAACAGGGAAGCATTATCGATCGATCGGTCGGCAACAGCTCGCCTCAGGAATCCGAAATGACCGGACACAATCTTGCAAATACTGTAGATTCAGGTTTTGCGTCCTCACCGTTTTCTCAAATAAGTCAAGACACATTTTCTGCTTGTCAAAATGTGAATGTCGCCAGTGCAAATGCACTGCTGAAAAGCATAGAGGAACAGATTCCAGACACTAATACATTATTATTGCAATTAATGCTACAGATGAAACAAAATCAGAGGCAAACACAGCAACAGTTAGACACAATGGAACAAAATCAGAGACAAACACAGCAAAAGCTTCAAAAGTTAGACACAATGGAACAAAAGCTTCAAAAGTTAGACTCAGTGGAACATACGCTTCGAATCGAAATGTCAAAAAGTCTGTAATGATGTAAAAACACAAATTTGTGAGCATTTCCAACCTATATTTTCGCGGCATGAAAATACATTACAGAATCACGAATTAGCCATGAAAGAACTGCAAACTATTGTTCATGAAAATCATGAGGCCTTGCAAGCTAAAATTGACTCAGTTGCATCTACCGATTCGGTTACGCAACTTGCAAAAACTCAGGATAACTTAAAGGACACAGTAGATACGATTTCACACAAATGAACACTCTGAAACTTGGTTGAGAAAAACACACTGAGGAAATCAGTTCACTATCGGAGAAAGTAGCCAAACTTTCAGATCATTTCACTAACTTATCTACAAAGGTAGATGATGATCTGAATGACACAAGACCGGTAGCCTTCACTGACACAGAAGAGTATGAAGAAATTAGAAAAGTCAAACAAAATCAAAACAAATCAATACACAGTACAAAGGAGAAATCCGGGAAGTACAAGATCAGTTGACGCAGGTAATACAAGAATTACATATCTCAGAGGACACTCGCGCTCCAATATGGGAAGAGGGGACGTAGAAATACGGAACAGCCACAAAATAATAACACAGGGCACTTCGGAAGTTATGAAAGAAACTGGCAAGGTACACCGAATTTTGAGATGGAACCGCCGAAAAGAAGTAACAATGACCGATGTGCGAATCGCCGACATGATGATTTTGACTGTAAGCTGTTTATCACTACACGTAAATTCAAAACATTTAAGAATTCTGGCAACGACATTCATCCACAAGCATGGCTCCATCAATTCTCTCATTGTTTTCCTCCCAACTGGTCATTAGAGCACAGATTAGAATTTATGTGTGGCTATTTAGAGAATGAACCAGCTGTAAGAATGCGATCGGTCATTCACGATTGCCACAGTGAAGGAGAATTTTATCATGCCTTCCTCTCAGCATATTGGTCTCAAGCTACACAAGACCGAGTAACACATAGCATCATAATGATGAAACATTTCGAACAATCTGAATTTTCCAGTCTTGTGAGATATTTTGAAGACATGTTGCACAAGAATCAGTACCTGTCAAACCCATACAGCCCCTCAGAACTCATCCGTATTTGCTTAATCAAATTACCCGAACATTTACGACATATTATTTTGGCAGGATGTTGCAAAGACGACATTGAAGCTTTTCAGGGACTGTTACAAGAATTGGAAATTGACACTGACAATCGCGGGACGCGAAAACAGGAACACAACAATTACAGGTCACATCTGTCACAATTCTGCGGTCAAAGAAATAATAAATGGACACGACAAGGCTATTCTTACAACGCAAATCGTGAACAAAACAGACACTACCCGTATGACAACCGTTGGCAGAATTACAGAGAAAGATCGCATTTCCGTAGTAATGAATATGACAGAGATAATCATAGAAACAGACAATATGGGAACCAAAATAATTATTATCAAGGGAGACAGAATAACTTCAGACGCAACGGTCCAGCGCACAGTTACGATTCAGGGAGAAATTCTCCACCACTTAACCGACAAGAAAGAAACTACAGGAACTACCGACATGACGACAGACGATATAATCGTAACGGCAGACTTGAATTGCATCAGAACTGGCGAGATTCAAACAGAGCAGGGCACTCTCGACGAGGTGAATTTGTAGAAGTTAGGTCTCCTAATCCTAATAACGACGCGCGCCAACAAAGAGACAGACAATGACTCGCACCGCAGGCAGCCACGTGCGCCGGCTGGCTCAGAGAAAAATAACATAGACGCTAACCTTGAGAAAAATTTCAGTATTCTTTACCGACGTATACCACATGATAATTGCGTTGAAGTTGAAACTCTGCGTACTAGGAAGAGTAAAAGCTTACACCACATTTCACATGTAAATCCGTTTATTGAAAGATAACCTGTATTTTAACTTAGTCTTTGCCATGAAACTTTTCACTTCACGCTACTAGTACAATTTGTCACACTGAGAAACTGTTAACATGCAACCACTTTTTGAAGTTAACTATCTAGTATAGAACCTAGGGAACATTTTTAAACAGAAATTACGAATGCATTGTTATAGTGAACAGACGACACAGTGTTGTTATTTGTACATTCTTGCATGTTAGCTGCACGATTACGTAATGACTATCAGGCTTATATACTTAGAACATGTACTGGCACTGCTAATGAGATTTTAATGCAACATTTTGGTTTACTTGAAAATACATTCTGGATTTAAAGTACTTTTTGTAAGATACCAGATGACACAGTGGTTAGTTTATGTGACAGCTACACGATTTTATCATGATGCTACTAATGAGTGACCATTTACAATGTTGCTTTTGCGGTGTTTCTGTTTTATATCTGCACAGTTTTTCTGAATTCTTCTGGAAAGTAAAACATGTTTTAGTAGTAACTTTTGTGGTATAGCTACTGTGAGACAGCCTTTTTCGTAGCACAACAATACGTTACATTATAGTACTTTCTTGATCACGGTAAGGTACGTAATAACTACGATATCTATACGCAAAGCATTTCACTTTCGTTTATGATGAGGTAAGTACTCGTACATTGATTTCAGCAGAACTTTGCTTACAGAGGACGATAACTACGACACTTCCACAGAGATTATCTAACAACAAGACGCACAGTTTAGCGCTACAGTACACGTATTTGAGTGATTAATTTTGTACTTAAAACATTTATTTTTTTAAAGATTTTTGAATTACAAAGATACAAAGGTTTTCCGTGATACATTTCATTCCATTGCTGTAATCTGTAACACCTGAGGGTATAATTCCATTAATCCTCAGGGGGGTACACGCTTACTTTGTGTACCATGTGTTTGGCAAGCACAAGGAGCCCTAGCTAATATGGTATTTGCTTATACAACTTTACACATCGGTATCATATTTCCCTAACACATAAATTACACAGCTATCTGATCATTTAACTGAGAGAGACAAACATTTTTTTACTATGTCAGTGACACATGTTTAAGCAATTACACAGTTCGATAACTTCACACTTATGAAATTGTATTTTGTCTGTACTTTGTGAACTGTTCATATTTTTTCGGAACCATTGTGATACTATGAGAGCTTTGAATGATGCATTTTGTGTGGGATCATGATTTTTAAAGTACGTTTGAGGTAGATGACACTATTGAAATGAGCAGAGAATTTTTTTTAGGTTTTGAAATTATTGCAGAAAGCTACAACGTTTTTGAGATTTGACTGAGGTGTTATGGTGTTATTATAACGACGACGATGTGTATTATGCTGTTGAGGAATGTTTATTATGATACACTCCTGGAAATTGAAATAAGAACACCGTGAATTCATTGTCCCAGGAAGGGGAAACTTTATTGACACATTCCTGGGGTCAGATACATCACATGATCACACTGACAGAACCACAGGCACATAGACACAGGCTACAGAGCATGCACAATGTTGGCACTAGTACAGTGTATATCTAACTTTCGCAGCAATGCAGGCTGCTATTCTCCCATGGAGACGATCGTAGAGATGCAGGATGTAGTCCTGTGGAACGGCTTGCCATGCCATTTCCACCTGGCGCCTCAGTTGGACCAGCGTTCGTGCTGGACGTGCAGACCGCGTGAGACGACACTTCATCCAGTCCCAAACATGCTCAATGGGGGACAGATCCGGAGATCTTGCTGGCCAGGGTAGTTGACTTACACCTTCTAGAGCACGTTGGGTGGCACGGGATACATGCGGACGTGCATTGTCCTGTTGGAACAGCAAGTTCCCTTGCCGGTCTAGGAATGATAGAACGATGGGTTCGATGATGGTTTGGATGTACCGTCCACTATTCAGTGTCCTCTCGACGATCACCAGTGGTGTACGGCCAGTGTAGGAGATCGCTTCCCACAACATGATGCCGGGTGTTGGCCCTGTGTGCCTCGGTCGTATGCAGTCTTGATTGTGGCGCTCACCTGCACGGCGCCAAACACGCATACGACCATCATTGGCACCAAGGCAGAAGCGACTCTCATCGCTGAAGACGACACGTCTCCATTCGTCCCTCCATTCACGCCTGTCGCGACACCACTGGAGGCGGGCTGCACGATGTTGGGGCGTGAGCGGAAGACGGCCTAATGGTGTGCGGGACCGTAGCCCAGCTTCATGGAGACGGTTGCGAATGGTCCTCGCCGATACCCCAGGAGCAACAGTGTCCCTAATTTGCTGGGAAGTGGCGGTGCGGTCCCCTACGGCACTGCGTAGGATCCTACAGTCTTGGCGTGCATCCGTGCGTCGCTGCGGTCCGGTCCCAGGTCGACGGGCACGTGCACCTTCCGCCGACCACTGGCGACAACATCGATGTATTGTGGAGACCTCACGCCCCACGTGTTGAGCAATTCGGCGGTACGTCCACCCGGCCTCCCGCATGCCCACTATACGCCCTCGCTCAAAGTCCGTCAACTGCACATACGGTTCACATCCACGCTGTCGCGGCATGCTACCAGTGTTAAAGACTGCGATGGAGCTCCGTATGCCACGGCAAACTGGCTGACACTGACGGCGGCGGTGCACAAATGCTGCGCAGCTAGCGCCATTCGACGGCCAACACCGCGGTTCCTGGTGTGTCCGCTGTGCCGTGCGTGTGATCATTGCTTGTACAGCCCTCTCGCAGTGTCCAGAGCAAGTATGGTGGGTCTGACACACCGGTGTCAATGTGTTCTTTTTTCCACTTCCAGGAGTTTATGTATTTATTATGATGAAATATTGAAAAAGTGTCGACGAATATGTATATGTGTAATAAGGTAAGGAATAATGAGTAGTGGTTAGGGACTCTGGTTTGTGAAGAAGGATGTTGGAAACCAAGAACCGTACTTTAAAAGTAAATGCGTGAATGTATCACAATGCCAGCGAAAATTTTTTGGACACTGTTATGTTTATAAGATTTTGTTTCTACAGATTTGTAACGCAAATATTTCGACCTGTGAAATTTTATTTGTATCCAACTGTCACTGTAGCGGAAACTGATGTTGCAAATATTTCAGTAGGTCACTGTAAGCACCCAGCTGTATGACAGTCACCTGGAAAAAAGCCATTAGTGTGTGCCTTTCAGAGGCACAGGTTGAGAAAAAAAGAGGCCATTATCCTCGCTATTGACATTTCTTTGTAGAAAGCATCGCAAATACGACACGTTCAAACTTGAAAACATATGATTACACTGTGGAGCTCTTAATTTATGATATTTACTGAAATGCCTAATGAAATGACGAGAAATATTTTATGTCTATACACCTGATTATGACTACTGTCTTTCTAGTTGAGAGATTTTTTTTTACTACCTTATGAAATGCCATATGGCTAATGAATGATGTTTCATGCCTTCCTTTGTACATATTTGCTCATTTTGTTTAATATCTAGTTTCTAGCTGCACTGCAGCATTGGTTAAAATAAAATTTAATAGATGTACTAATATCACTATTTTCTGTCTACAGACCCAGTAAAGAATAATTTTATGATGTACTTTTGTAGAAAAGAGAGCACAAATAGACATTTCCCTTCACAGGAATTGTATAAATAATTTTTTAATGACTTGGTAACTTTCTTGCAGAGTAAGTTTTTGTGATGCATCACTTTGGTGTTAAGATGTGACATAGGTATTAAACATGGCCATTTTTACTGTAATATTTTTTTCTGATTGAGCTTTATGTTTTGATATAAGTTATTACATTTACTGCTGCTTGCTTTGCCAATTTGCATTTCTTTGTCATTGCTGTTTGTGTTAATTGTTTTGTGCTGCTGCATTGCATCGTCTCTTAGTTTAGCATCTGAGCTCAGTAGATTTAAGTTAGCTTAAGAGGGGGTAGACTATATAAGAAACTAACTATGATGGATTGGAAGAAATGCATAGAGAATTTTTACGAAAAAAGTACAGAAAGCAGGTATAGGTAGGATTTTCTTGGAAATAAATGATGAGGTAAGATAATGGAAAATAAATAATGAGGTAAGAAATATGTGAACATATAAATACAGAAAGCATTCTTGGATAGGATTTTTTTTTGTGGAAACAAATGTTGAAATAAGACGAAAGATCTATGGAATGAAGTTTTGGGCTGGACTGCAGTACCAAATGTCACACTGAAAACAAATCCTGTCCTGTATTTTTGTGTTATTGCACTGTGTGAATTTGTGTTTTTCCTATCTTTATGTGTTTATCTAATAAGAGTTATGTTGTAGAATTTTTCTGATAATATGTTATTTACTTTGTAAAGATGTTTAGACATTATTTATTCTGTTTTGTTTTAATGCTCATGTGTGAAGTTGATGTTTCAAAAGTTATTCTGATCTTTTATGTATTTACTTATGTCATAATTCCTGTAACACTGATGTATATGTTTATTTCTATTGTTTTGTAAAGCCTGTATTACTACAAATGTTATCTATATTATTATGTTTTTAATGATGTATTTTGTACCTTTGTTATTGTATTCTCAAGTTATAAAATTGTAATTGACACCAGTTCATCAAATTAAGTAACTTGTAAGCATTCATTTCACTGCACATATTTGTGTTGGTAATAGTATATGCACAATATGTGAAAAAATAAGAGAGGACTGTTAGTGTTTGGACGTGTGTTAATAATTCAGCAAGGGACTGGTTAACAGCATTGCCGGTTCTAAGGACAATTCCAAAAACATTGTGAGTGTACAAGTGGTGTTTTATGGACTTGCTATATTCTCCGCAAGACTCTTCGATGGTGATTGTGCACTTGCACAGTCGCAACAGGTGACTGCTGGCCGTCTCTACAAGGACTACAGTGGGTCTGCATCTTTGATGGCTCACCAATACTATTATTTCTACAAGGACTGCACTGGGTCTGCACCTCTGGTGGCCCACCAATACTGTAATCTCTACCAGGACTACAGTGGGTCTGCTCTGTGATGACCTACCTATTAATATTCTTCCAAACTTCGACTGACTCTGCTGTAGGTTTGCTCTGTTGTGGACCATTACCTGTCTGCATGTCAAGAGTCAGCATTATCTTTCTGCTGGAAGGACAACACTACTTCTTCAAGACTGCATGGAAATCCATTACTTCCGTGTGCATTTTCTTTTACTGCTCAGACTTTGAGAAAAACACTGATATTTTACTGTGATGAACGATCAGGACTGTCTTTATGGACTTGAGAAAATTTTAGCTTTTGACCAACATTGTATCAATAAGTGTGTGCATTTGATTTCTTTGTTATTGTAATTGTGAAAAAATTTTAACAAATATGTATTGGCCAGTGCCCAAACAATTTGTAAAATTTTTTGTGGGCTGTGTTGTGTGCAGTCTGTGGCTAGTTTGCATTGTTGCCTGCCATTGTAGTGTTGGGCAGCTGGATGTTAATAGCGCGTAGCGTTGCGCAGTTGGAGGCGAGCCGCCAGCAGTGGTGGATGTGGGGAAGTGAGATGGCGGATTTTTGAGAATGGATAATCTGGAGGTGTGTCCATCAGAAATAGTACATTTGTAAGAATGGATGTCATGAACTGCTATATATATTAAGAGTCTTAAGGTAAATACATTGTTTGTTCTCTATTAAAATCTTTCATTTGCTAACTATGCCTATCAGTAGTTAGTGCCTTCCGTAGTTTGAATCTTTTATTTAGCTGGTAGTAGTGGCGCTCGCTGTATTGCAGTAGTTCGAGTAACGAAGATTTTTGTGAGGTAAGTGATTTGTGAAACGTATAGGTTAATTTAGTCAGGGCCATTCTCTTGTAGGGATTACTGAAAGTCAGATTGCGTTGCGCTAAAAAAATATTGTGTGTAAGTTTAAGCACAGTCATGTATAATTTTTCTAAGGGGACGTTTCAATGGACTTCATGTCCCCACACAACGATGGAATTTTTATGGATGACAGTGTGCCATGTCATAACATCCTGGACAATTCGAGCAAATGATATGGCCACGCAGACTGCCCAACATGAGTCCCATCGAACATTTACAGGACATAATCGAGAAATCAGTTCGTGCAGAAAATCCTGCACCGGCAACACGCTCGCAGTTATGGACGATTATAGAGGCAGTATGGCTCAATATTACTGCAGAGAGCTTCCAGCGACTTGTTGAGCCCAAGTCTCGTCGAGATGCTGCACTACACCGAGCAAAAGGAGGTCCGATGTGATATTAGGAGGTATCTCGTGACTTTTGTCATCACATTGTAGACAAATCCTGCACTTGGGCACCCCTGGAGCCCCTCTCAGCTTGGCGCCCCAGCCGGTCGCTACTAATTGAGGAGGAGGAGGAGATTGGTGTTTAACGGCCCGTCGACATCGAGGTCATTACAGACGCAGCATAAGCTCGGATTAGGGGAGGATGGGGAAGGAAAGTGGCCGTGCCCTGTCGCAGGAACCATCCCGGCAGTTGCCTGAAGCGATTTAGGGAAATCACGGAAAACCTAAATCAGGATGGCCGGGCGCGGGTTTGAACTGTCGCCCTCCCGAATGCGAGTCCAGTGTGCTAACCACTGCGCCACCTCCCTCGGTCATACTAATTGATACGTCTTGTATAGAAACATTACAGACGTGGCGCTTCTGGCGTACGTGTCACATTGGCGCCCCAAGTGGTGGCTTTGTTAAGCGGGCCGCTGTGCCCGAGCGTTTCAGTCCGGAACCGCGCTGCTGCTACGGTCGCAGGTTCGAATCCTGCCTCGGCAATGGATGTGTGTGTCCTTATGTTAGTTAGGTCTAAGTAGTTTTAAGTCTAGGGGACTGATAAATTCAGATGTTAAGTTCAATAGTGCTTAGAGGCATTTGAATCATCTGACTCGGTTAATGTGTCTTAAAAAGGCCAAGCATAGCTCGTGTTCAGTCCTTTGACCAAGGAAAATATTCTTCTTTGCGCTGCCAAAGACAGAATAAAGGAAGAAAGATTGGGGTTCGACGTAGCGACGGCGACGAGGTCATTAGAAGCTCGGACTGGGAAAGCAAAAGGAGTCTTGTTCTGCCCTTTTCAAAGAACCTGGTATTTTCCTTCAGTGATTTACAAAAACGGAGATCTTAAATCGAGATTTCAACTGCTGTCCTTCGAGATGCGGCTTCAGCGTCCTCACAACTGCATCACATCCGTTTCTTCAAGAATCGAACTGGAGTCATGAGAGCCGTATTGGGATATGCTGACAACTCAGCTTGGGCAATAAGCCGTAATACAAGGGTTGCCCAGAAAGAAATGGACCCCATTGTTTTCTTCAGCAATTATTTATCGAACATAATGAGAATTACAAGCACGAAAGAATGGTGTTTTATCTATACACCCTATTTTTATCTATACACCCTATTTTTCCACGTAATCTCCATTCCGTTCTATGGCCTTCCTCCAGCGCGAAACGAGGGCGTGTATGCTCTGTCGCTACCAATCCTTATCCTGATGGTGGAGCCAGTGCTCCACCGTGTGAATCGCGTTCTCATCGTCCTCGAAATGTCTTACACGAATGGCATCCTTTAATGGCCCAAAAAAGTGAAAGTTCGTGGGGGCTAGGTCAGGGCTGTAGGTTGGATGGGGTATCTCTATCCAGCTCTGTTTTGCGATGTGTTCAGCAGTCCTCAGACTTGTGTGGGGCTGAGAGGAATAGTGTTGCAGAAGAACATCCCCTGGGTTGCTGTGGCGCCGAAGTCACCGGAAGCGCTTCTTGAGTTTTGTTAATGTGTTGACATATTCTCCTGAATTAATGGTACCGCCTCTTGGCATCAAATTGTTCAAATTGCTCTGAGCACTACGGGACTTAACATCTGAGGTCATCAGTCCCCTAGAACTACTTAAATCTAACTAACCTAAGGACATCACATACATCCATGCCCGAGGCAGGATTCGAACCTGGGACCGTAACGGTCGCGCGGCTACAGACTGAAGCGCCTAGAACCGCTCGCCACACCGGCCGGCTCTTGGCATCACATCAATGATAATCACACCTTTACAGTGCCAGAATACGATGATCATGATCTTACCGGCGGAAGTAGTTACTTTGAATTTTTTCTTCTGTAGGGAGCGGGAATGACGCCATCCCATCGACTTTCGTTTTGTTTCGGGCTCAAAATGGTGAAACCAGGTTTCATCACCTGTCGCAGCCCGGGACAAGAAGGTCTCCCCCTCAGCTTCAAAACGTTCCAACAAATCACGACAAATGTTTTCTTCTGTGCAATTTGTGATCCACTTGGGACCCATCTTGCACACACTTTTGAATATCCAAGAGTGCGGATAATTGTATCCACACTCCGTTGCTGATTGACATATGCAGCGCCACCTGCCAAGTCGTAGTGCGTCTGTCCTCACGAATGACAACATCAGCCCGCTGCAACATTTCAGGGGTGACAGCCATGGATGGTCTCCCCGACCGCTGCAAATCGTGGAGCACCACCGAATCGCCTTCTGACGACCTCACCCTCCGCGCCCAGCAACTAACTGTACTACTGTAGATAGCAGCTACTCCATAGAGTTTGCACAAGCGTTTGTGAACATTCTCCACAGTTTCTTTCTCTGCAGTAAGAAATTCAATGGCGGCACGTTGCTTGTAACGTACATCACCTACAGAAGCCATTTTGAAACTGTCCTGCAACTTCGCTATCTGTCGGAAGTTACAGAGCTTGGCGAGCTCACTCAGGAGACTTCAAATAATATATACTAACGTTTCGCATTCATACCATTGTTTTCGGCTGGGGAAAAAAAAGCAGTACATTACTTTCTGGGCAATCCTCGTACATTGACAACCCTAGTACCGCCATAAATTCCTCCAGAGAAGCTGATGAAGCTATTATGCATTCGTCTGCTAGAACAGAAGCCTGTTGCCAATTAAGAGAAGAACATTCCGCACCGCGCGGCATCAACTGCACTCCTGCCATATGCCTTACGGAATTAGACTTGAGTAAAATTTGATGGCGACACCGTAACGTGACAAGCATCGGAACGCGATGGTCAGCAGAAGGAAGACGGTGCGTGCTGCGTGGGCGGACAGCTCGCAGGAACAGCGAGCTCTGCGACGCTGCAGGGGCGTGCAGCGCCGACCGCAGACACGCGCCCCGGCTGCGGCATTGTGCGCCGCCTCCACGCTGCAGAATGGAACAGACGGCGCGGCGCAGCGTGGGAACGTGCATTCCACGTGAGCCGACGCACTGCTGGTGCTGTTCTGTGACGTCACTGTCGACGACATCCGGCAACAACACGCCTGCGGCCCATTGCAAAGTGGATCAATACTGTCCGTCGCACGACCACCCCAATATGGGCTATTTGGCAAACACAGAAGAAGTTTTGTCTCTCGTGTTTCCAACTTCATCTACAGATACAGTACGTGTTTGTGAATCATTACAGACCGTGTGTCACAGACAGCTGAAACCAAGTTCGTGTGCGTGGCTCTCGGAATGAACTCGACACATGTCCCTATTGGCCACAGCGGGGCTGCGCACTGCTTAAGGAAAGGGAATCTGGGAAGTGCTCAGTGTCCTGATAACCAGGAAATTCCGCCTGTGACAGAAAAAAGCTGGAAGAAGCCGACTATCGGAAAGCTCAGATTGCGTTCCGGAGGTATGTACGAACACTTGAGGTAGTACTACTTATCTTAGATCAGGAAAGGGCAAACCCCTCATTTGTACTATTTGCAGATTTCGAAAACACTTTTGCGACGTTAGCTGGAACACCTTATTCATAATTGTGAAGTTACATGCGATAAAATACAGGACGAAGGACGAGAAAGGTTAACTGTAGAGCCGGCCGCGGTGGTCTAGCGGTTCTAGGCGCTCAGTCCGGAGCTGCGCGACTGCTACGGTCGCAGGTTCGAATCCTGCCTCGGGCATGGATGTGTGTGATGTCCTTAGGTTAGTTAGGTTTAAGTAGTTCTAAGTTCTAGGGGACTGATGACCATAGATGTTAAGTCCCATAGTGCTCAGAGCCATTTGAACCATTTGTTAACAGTAGAGTAAAAGGGATTAAGAGAGAGAGATAGTCTATCAGCTATGTTATTTAGTCTGTACAGTGTACACTGTACGAGCGGTAAAGGAAATCAAAGGAAGTTTGGAGAGGGAATTAAATGCAGAGGGAGAAATAAGAAAAAATGGCTCTGAGCACTATGGGACTCAACTGCTGAGGTCATTAGTCCCCTAGAGCTTAGAACTAGTTAAACCTAACTAACCTAAGGACATCACAAACATCCATGCCCGAGGCAGGATTCGAACCTGCGACCGTAGCGATCGCGCGGTTCCAGACTGCAGCGCCTTTAACCGCACGGCCACTTCGGCCGGCAGGAGAAATAAGAGCTTTGAGGTTTGCCTATAATCTCGTCATTGTTTCAGGGTCGCGAAAGGACTTGAAAGAATAGTTGAGTGGCACAGATAGTGTCTGGAAAAGAGATTATAAAAATCCACATCAACAAAGGTAAAACAATGGCAGTGAAATACAGTCAAAGTGAATCACGTGATGAAAAGAAGATTAGATTACAATAGGAAGACCGAGTTTTGCTATTTGGGCGGAAACAAGTTGATTACGGCAACATTAAGGCGAGTAAGGCATCTTAATACACGTTTATCTATGCGAAAATTTCAGCACCAAAGGGAAAGAGATAGATACATTAGTAACATACAACAACAGAGTTTTACATGTTAATGCTAACGCAGACGGAACTCCCGCCCCTTAGCCTTCACCTTTAAGAGTAAATACGGACTACAGAGCTCCGTTTAAGGTTGTATACCATTCTCTGCTAACGGCAGCACAGGTCATTATTCTAATTTAATGCCAATGGGCTCAGTACTTGAAGTAACGGCGTTTCTATAACGGTGAATTTGATTTGTACAAATTGAAGTTCTAAAGAGCTGTTCGTGTAGCGAAAGGCGCAGCGCACTGGCCTCCGAAATGGGGGTGTGGGCCACACCTGAATCGAACGACCGTTGATCTGATAACCCAAGCCAGCGTTAGTGTGGTTTTAAGTGACTTTTCACGCTACTGCAGGCGAATTCCGGGCTGATCCCCAGTTACTGCTCCAGGAAATACGATGCGCAAACAGTTGAAATACAATAAAACTAAGCAAGAATTTATACAAATTTTTTTTTATTCCAGTCTTTGATCACAATATAAATTCCTTTGACGATGACCGGTTTCAGTCAGTAATGACTATCTTCAGATGTCAGTACTGATTTTCTGCTTCAGTTTACAGAGCCTTTTGACTCTGTCGTAAGCCAGACAAGGCACTAGTTTTACCAGCTCCGACATAGTCGCGAATATGAACAGTGGTCCAATACAGTCAAATGTTATTTTATTAAAGACTTTGATCACAATATAAATTCCTTTGATGGCGACCGGTTTCAGTAAGTAATGACCATCTTCAGATCTCAGTACTGTTTTTGTGCTTCAGTTTACAGAGCCTTTTGACTCTGTCGTAAGCCAGACAAGGCACTAGTTTCACCAGCTGCGACATAGTCGTGAATATGAACATGGTCCAATACTGTCAAATGATTTTTTTTTTATTCCAGTCTTTGATCACAGTATAAATTCCTTTGACGGTGACCGGTTTCAGTCAGTAATGACCATCTTCAGATCTCAGTACTGATTTTCAACTTCAGTTTCATAGTCAAAGGCATTTATATTGTGATCAAAGACTGGAATAAAAAAAAACATGTGACAGTACTGGATTACTGTTCATATTCGCGACTATGTCGCAGCTGGTGAAAAATTTATACGATTCACAGTCAGGCGGGCCACATGACCTCCCTCCCGTAGGTTAACTAACAACTTCTGCGACAGGATAAACGCTAGGAAAGACATACACTGGCGTGCAAAACTTAAGAACGAAATTCTCTGTCGCATGATGTATCACTGCCAAGTAACATAGCTCGAAGAAAGATGGACCACACACACAAAAAACTGCTGACGTGTAATACGGAAGGCAACTGAAAGAAATACGCAATGAGACGAACTGAAATGAGACTTTTATTCAATACCAGTTACTGCACTGAAATCACTGCGACTTACGATCGACCCCTGGTCATTACAAAAGGTGGGAGGTGGTTCTTAATGGAGTGTATGATAACCTCGGACGGCAGTGGATGCTCTGCAACGCGCTCCCATGCTGACGTCTTGTGGTAAGAGTTCTCGACTGCTCCACCAGCACTGTTGACTGATGCTCGGTGGTCGTATCCCCCACGTGCTCGACAGCATTTAAGCTGGGGGAACGGGCAGGATAATCCATTCGCCGAATATCCTCACGTTCGAGAGCTCCTCCACCTGTGCTCAAAATGGTTCAAATGGTTCTGAGCACTATGGCACTTAACGGCTGAGGTCATCGGTCCCCTAGAATATAGAACGACTAAAACCTAACTAACCTAAGGACATCACACACATCCATGCCCAAGGCAGCATTCGAACCTGCAACCGTAGCAGCAGCGCGGTTCCGGACTGAAGCGCCTAGAACCGCTCGGCCGTCCCCACCTGCGCTGTTCGTTGCGGTCGCGCATTGTCATCCATAAAAATGACGTGGGGACCGAATGTCAACCCGAAAAGTCACATATGGGGTGGGAGTGGAGATTCACACTAAGGGTGACCGCTGCATGTACCGTGGTCAACAAAAAAATGGCTCTGAGCACTATGGGACTCAACTGCTGTAGTTATAAGTCCCCTAGAACTTAGAACTACTTAAACCTAACTAACCTAAGGACATCACACACATCCATGCCCGAGGCAGGATTCGAACCTGCGACCGTAGCGGTCGTGCGGTTCCAGACTGTAGCGCCTAGAAACGCTCGGCCACTCCGGCCGGCACCGTGGTCAACATCTGGAGGTCAGTAAGCCCGTGCAACATTATGCCTCTCCACACAATAACACATGGACCAATAAAACGATCGTGTTCGGCAGGGCTGCTCCGTTCACTACGTAATCCCACCTCACGCCATGTGAGGGTACGTCTAGAATCACCAAGCAGACTCAATCTGCTCTCATCCCAGAAAAGCACGCCACCTTTCTCCTCATTGGCCCAGACATGTGCTCCTGGCTCCACCGCAGTTCTTTGAGCACTGTATGCTCACCGGTCAGTGTTATTATGACACTGTACTTTGTGACGGAACGTCACATAAAGTGACATTTCGAGAAAAATTAAAAGGGTTTTTTGTGTGTTAAAAGATAGTGACGCGTGAACTATAAATTATTGAAAGACTTTGTCCGTGTGCGGGATGAATATCAAATATTAAAAAGTGTGGTTTATTATCTGTAAGGCTCGCAAACAACGATGCGTTTAACAAATAGCCTTTTGTTTATAGTATCTGTGTAATGTAGATGAAGAAGAACAGAGATAATGGTTTTTTTTGGGTAGATTTTTTCCTAGCTTGTTTCGTCTAACGGAAGGCCGCCATTTTATCAAAGTCTGAAATTTAATGTAAATCTGACTGTAATTTACGGAATATGTGTCCAATTGTTATTAGAAAGTGTTGGTTATTGAAGTAGTGAGCACCTCCCATAATAGCCACCATTAATTATAATTAATAGCTTTATTTCAGAACTTCGTCTTGCGGGGAGCTATCTTTCCCTAGCAGCATTTGATCGGCCATTACGCTGACGATATTTTTCAGTTAGAAATTCAGTCTGTAATATTAAACGTAAATGCGGGAGACTTCTCTATTTTGATCTTTTAATAGATTCAAAACTAGTAAAATAAAGACAAATTCCGTTCTTTAATGTTTCCGTACTGAATGAGTTCAGTATGTTTAAGATTGTCCGCTTAACGGTAGATGAGATTCTCCTCAGTTTTTGACTTGCTGACAACGAATAGTAAATACAGAAAAATATTCCGTTTAATAAGCATAAAAAATATCTCAGTTGGTACACAAATGACCAGTAGCCCCTGAGAACCAAATTGATCCTTACGGTTTGCGTAGAAGCACGCATATTTTCTCTCCGTAATAGCAGCGCTCACGCAAACTCTGACAAGTCGGTGAGTCGCGCGCTGTGTATAAAATGGTTCAGATGGCTCTGAGCACTATGGGACTTAACTTCTGAGGTCGTCAGTCCCCTAGAACTTAGAACTACTTCAACCTAACTAACCTAAGGACATCATCACACACATCCATGCCCAAGGCAGGATTCGAACCTGCGACCGTAGCAGTCGGGCAGTTTCAGACTGTAGCGCCTAGAACCGCTCGACCACTCCGAACGGCTTATGTATAAAATATTATTTCGTGCGTACTTCGGAATAGCCGCTGTCCGTACGTATGTCATTGATGTTATTGTGGTATTGGCTTATTTCATAGTCTCTTGCTAGCCCACAATATTTAACAGAGCAGATAATATTGCAGTATTCAGTATTTTTTTTCATTAATCACTGTATATATAGAATTTAACAAAACCCCCAATCCCGAGTACTGCGATAACTGCTTCGCCATGTGCGTCTTTTCAAGGGTGCTTTCAGCCCCGATGCCATTTTTATGGATGACCCCAGCGAACAGCGCAAGTGGAGCAGCTCTAGGAATTAAGAGGATATTCGGCGGATGGACTGGCCTAGCCGTTATCTCGACTAAAATGCTGTAGAGAACTGGTGAGATGCTTTAGGAGGATGTTTTGCAGCACGTCTACATGCACCAACGACCATCCAGCAGTTTTCAACCTCATGATGGAGGAATGGAGCGCCCTACCACAGGAATTGGTTATAATCCTGGTGACCAACATGGTAGCAAGTTCAGAGCACGCACTGGCGTCCGTGGTGATCGCACATCTAATTAAGAATCATGCCCCAAGTACATTGACAAATAACTAGTCAGAACGGCACTGACCGATCATAGAGCTCCATCTCCACTACTGGCACAGCTTACGAACTGTCACTGCACGCCGCCACAATTGATTACATATGCAAGCATTCCTTTAGACTATGTGAAGACCAAGCAACTTCATATTCAGCTGCAACGCTCAAATAAGTATTATTGCAGTGCAAATCTGATTGGCAACGGCAGCGAATCACCGTTCCCGATGAGGTTGCTCAAATACGGATACCACTGATAACGGAGGGGGCCACGGCCTTGCCGCAGTTGATACACCGGTTCCCGTGAAATCACCGAAGTTAAGCGCTGTTGGGTGTGGCCGGCACTTGGATGGGTGACCATGCGCTGTTGCCATTTTTCGGGGTGCCCTCAGCCTCGTGATGCCAATTGAGGAGCTACTTGACCGAATAGTAGCGGCTTCGGTCAAGAATACCATCATAACGACCGGGAGAGCGGTGTGCTGAACCCATGCCCCTCCTGTCCGCATCCTCAACTGAGGATGACACGGCGGTCGGATGGTCCCGGTAGGCCACTCGTGGCCTGAAGACGGAGTGAGTGCACTGATGACGGGGGAGAAAAGCTAGGGTTTGACTCCCGGGATCATTAGAGACGCTGGACAAGGATGTGACAAGACACAGAGCTTGTTCTGTTTCAGAGGATTCATCGCCGTGTCTGCCTTATGTGATTCTATTGATTGGCGACTCCATGTTGTCTTGTGCACTACGACCAGTCTATGTGATTGCTGTAAGCTTAGTGACAACAGTGCATCCCAATTTAAGTTATACAATATAGCACTGAAGATGGTCACTCAGTGACAGAAAATCGATTTTGCAATAGTAAAAAATATACGACCAATGCTGTCTCTTTTTTCAAGTATTATGTGATTCTGGTAATGACTATAAATCCACACCTGGTTAAACAGGTGGGGATGTGAACCCCGTTCTTCCAGAATTGATGATGATGATGTTTGGTTTGTGGGGCGCTTAACTGCGCGGTTTTCGGGGCCCGTACAAATTCCCAACCTTTGATCAGTCCAATCTTGCCACTTTCGTGAATGATGATGAAATGATGAGGACAGCACAAACGCCCAATCATATCGAGGCAGGTGCAAATCCCTGACCCCCCCCCCCCCCCCCCCCCCCCGGGAATCTTCCAGAATTCAAGGTGAATATCTCAACAACAGCGCCACATCACTTGGTCGTCGATTTTTATAACTATGAAAATACAGCTACATATAGCCATATCCGTCACTTACTGATAAATGTCTTCTGCAAGAGCCGCTACGGTCGCAGGTTCGAATCCTGCTTCGGGCATGGATGTGTGTGATGTCCTTAGGTTAGTTAGGTTTAAGTAGTTCTAAGTTCTAGGGGACTGATGACCTTAGAAGTTAAGTCCCATAGTGCTCAGAGCCATTTGAGCCATCTTCTGCAAGAAAAAGACGTGTGCGTATATCGGAAACGAGCTGTGGAGCCAGAAATTATGTAAATGCTGCAATTTACAGTCCTCGTCGGGAGTAATAAAGACCTTTCTGTTCTTTCACAACTATCGCAGCTTCTTTGATACTGCGCCCGACCTTGCCTCTGAAGAAGTGCTCATGGATTCACAGCGTATGGGTCACGTCATACGAGGCGCTTTTATAGCGCGAAATTTCGCCGCTTTCGCCACGCTCACCATCGCTGTCGACAACTTCTTCCGAACAGCCCAAGCCATACAATGGCACAGCAGAGATACCAATCGCTATTTATCAAAATCCTAAGGAATAAGCCAACTGAATGGCCGTGAAAATCACAAACATAAAACTTTCTTAAGTACGTAGGTTTAGAACAAAATAGCAGATTAACTGTTACCATCCACAATTTAGTCACTTCCACAACGCATTTCGGAGATTTAAACCTCCATCGTCAGTCAGATTTATGTAGATTAAAGGAAGGAAGGAATATTGGGTTTAACGTTCCGTCAACGTCGAGTCATTAGAGACAGAGCACAAGTTCGGATTGTGACAAGAGTGGGGAAGGAAATCGGCCGCGCCCTTTCAAAGGAACAATCCTGGCATTTGCCCGGAGTGATTAAAGGAAATCACAGAAAACCAAAATCTGGATCTCCGGACGCAGATTTGAACCGTCGTCATCCCGAATGCGAGTTCAGTTTGCTAACCACTGTGTCACCTCGCTTGGTGATTAAAACGAGAGGTATGTGTTGTTTCACAGCTTTGAAGTAAAGCTTTTTTTCGGTCGTGTTTAATCACGCTTACCATCACACTTTGTATGATGGGAACTTCTTAAGTAACTAACATTTTGCATGGTGGCGCAGTCTCAATAAATTTCTTGAAGTTTGTATAAGACATTCGTGTTTCAGTGTTTACTGGGTTTTAACATGTGCAGTCACTACATGATTTCTGTATGTGGGATAGGTGTTACTCATTTTTCAAGATGACGCACGCATGGGTACGTGTATGGTAGGCTCGTGTTTATGCACACGATGTTCCCCTTGATTATGGTATTTCTATATAATCTGCACGATTGGGAAAAACTTAACTTTTAACAGTCGTGTACTCTTCCACGAAATTTTGGCTTGTATTTGACAGAGACCATTGCACTGTCCTCGAAATACTCCACCTGTAGGATGGTATGATTGGCACATCGCCATTCGTCAGTTTCTTTATGTTTCCCGTCTAAAGTGGAGATTTTCAGCTTCTTAGGGACAACCTCAATGATTACAATCAGCGATTGTATAATCAGACATGAGGCAACTAATTGCACACGTAATACCCAACATAGAACGCGCGATTTGCATCCAAGTCTTTCAGTTTTTGCCTGTCATTGTATTACGCTCCGACAGCAGAGCTCTGTGCGGATTTATAACGTTCATCAAAGAATTGTATTCAACGACATCAGCTTTTATTTGCAGCTGACTGTAAATCAAGACTGTGGAAAAATTTATGTGACGCCACATGCTATCTGTTATTCCGGAATTGCGCACTCAACGACAATAGCTTGCTGTTGAAATGTAACGTGCCAGCTTATAAAGCGAAAAAATTGTAGCCGGAAGGGGCTGTTCTGCTTTGTTGCAATCACAGTCTCCAAACAGCGATCTATCATTAATATGGATGAGATTAAACTGAAACTGCTTGGCAACGAGCGGGCAATAAAAGGGGGATAGCGGACGGCTCGCTTAATGACGATCGTGTGGCCAAGTTCGGCGGGGGGACGGACACTGGTAAGGGACAAACAGAGGAGAAGGGCGTGCATCAACAGTGGCCACTCACCGTTCTCTTCGGTAAAGAAGTGTCTTAGTACAAGAGAGGGTAACCTTTGAAAAAATACAAATTGTATGTAATATCCGTACCTTCTATGAAACATCACGACTAGTTCAAGGCTTTTCGAGCTTTCTGTTCTATCCTAACAACACCGCACTTAGCTAAAAAGAGCAAACAGTCTGTAATGTAACTGTCTTGTTTCAATAAAGTGTGTTTTCTATATTTGTCTTGTTCATTGAATTTATTTCTATGGTGGTAATTTTTTGTGTTTATTAGCCCGATTTCAAGCACTTGGCATTTAACAGCCAGTCGACTGCACTGCTCCCGTCAGGAAAACACCCCTGACACCGTTGGATTCCACTGTGTCGCCTCTCCACTATGAAAAGCATTTTGTGCACCAGTTCCGAAACAGGATACTTTCCCGTTGCGAAAATATCGTCAGTCTCAAGAGAAAAACGTAGCTCTGTTTCTAAACAGAATAACAAAATATTTTTGACAACTGTAGATACTTAGTAATAAAGGAAATAATTTTCCTGAATGAGTCTGCGATCACAGTGAATATTTTATAAATAAAACCGTCCCGATCGCCTCTCGATGTCTTTACTTGGGGGTATCGTAAAGTTCTATCACCTGGAAACTATTATGCTATACTGATGAAATTCTGACAGTGTCATTGGTCCTTCATCGCATGATGTTGAAAATTTCAGTTAATAGTGTCTTTTTTTTAAAGATGGAGGAAACTGCGACTCGTAGCGCGATAAAGTTGCATTTAAATGGTAACAGTGCTCGGGGAATCCATGATGACATATCGCCTATTGTGAGCTGGAAAAGGAATATCCAGACTGGTCACATGTCCCTGACAGAAGAGGTAAGTGCAAAAGTCAGCTAGGAAGGTTATGTTTAGATTTCTTTTTTTTTTCCCGGGGTGGGGTGGGAGTTGGTTGTTGTGGAGTAATCGTCACAGATTATGTTGTTAAGAGCCAAACCATCACTGGTAGACACTACAGCAATCTTCTGGACAAGTCACGAAACCTGTAATTAATAAATGCCACGTTATGCTCTCCAGAGGCGTTCGTCTTCTGGCTGACAGTGCATCGGCTCATTTATCCCAAACTGAAGTTGGCGAAACAAGGGTAAGATACATCTTATTCTTCCGATCAGTGACTTTTCTTGTTTCCAGAAATGAAGGATCCATTGCGTGATAGCCGATTTGACAACATAGATGCCGCGCGGGGTTAGCCGAGCGATCTGGGACGCTGCAGTCATGGACTGTGCGGCTGGTGCCGGTGGAGGTTCGAGTCCTCCCTCGCGCATGGGTATATGTCTGTTTGTCCTTAGGATAATTTAGGTTATTTAGTGTGTAAGCTTAGGGACTGATGACCTTAGCAGTTAAGTCCCATAAGATTTCACACACATTTGAACATTTTTGAACAACATAGATGACGTCATCAATGGAAGAGTGGTTTAAGGCAAAATCTGCAGACTTCTACAGTAAAGGCATTCGGAGGGTCAAGAAACGCAGGGAAAAATGAATAAATCTGGATGGAGAGTACTTAGAGAAGAAAGAACATCAGCAAATCAACACAAACTCCCTATCACACATTTAAGGTTGATAATTAGAATTTCTCGATACCCTCGTATTTATAACATCGCGTCGGCTTCTGCCATCATCAGATTATAACTTAGAACTTTTAAAACTAGTTTCAGTGTCAGTGTCAATAAAAACCTATCTGGATATCGATACTGACACTAACCCTTGTTTTACAGGTTCTCAAGTTTTGACCTGATGATGGCAGCAGCCGATGTGACGTTATGAAATGAACACGTATATGGTGTCCCAAGACAGGGATATTACATGAACAACCATTCGAAGCAAAAATTCTAGTAACACTGCCACTAAAACACATACCGTAAAAGCTATGAGCACGTGTTCGCCTTCGCAAGTGCGAAACACATCTCTTGTACGGAACAAGTACTCGTAACTCTTTCGGTATGTGTTTTAGTGGCAGTGTTTACTAGACTTTGCTTCGAATGGTTGTTTTTGTCATATCCCTCAATATTGACCATACCTGTGTATTGACCACCGTGTATATTAGGCGACCTAGACGGTTTTATTTTTTAATAAAAAGTGCCAGAGATATCCACTATATTTGATTTGCGGAATTTTTACATTGTATTTCTAGAAGGTAGAGACTGTAAGTTTCAGACCTGTTACTAGTTAAATATTGCAAAGGTTTAAAAATTTTGCGATGTGCAGCTTTCGAAACGTCTATTGCCAACTGACGTATCTTAGTAATCACCGAAGAAATCTGAGCTCCAAAGTTTTCTTTTTTTTAAAAGTGGAATCGCAAAAATACTGAGAACCATTCATGATTACAAATCTACGAAGAAGTCGTTGAGAGTACTACGAAAAAGTACCAGATGCAGCGTCGACACGCGCTCCCAACCCCGTTTTGGACAACAGTCAACAAACGAGTACGCAGCGCAACAAACAGCATATTAATTTCCACCGAGCGAGGTGAACACGGGACTCGGATTCGGAAGGACGATGGTTCAAGTCCACGTCCGGATACCTTGATCTAGGTTTTGCGTGATTTCCATTATCGCATAAGGAACTTGTTGGGATGCTTCGTTCGAAAGGACACAGCCGATTCCCAGGCCCAATCTGAGCTTGTGCTCCTCGTCCTCAGACCTCCTTTCTTCGTTCCTTCGTTTCTTCCTCCCTTCCTTCCTTCCTTTCTTTCTTCGTTTCCAAATGCTTGATATCGTGCAGCTGCGTTCTCATTAGCTGAGATGCTGGCAATATTTGCTATTTCTTAAACATTACTCTACCGATTTTATGAATTTTTTCTACTTTTCCTTTGTGGTAACCTCAGCTGTCCAGGCGTTGTGCGTTTCATACTCTTGCCAATGTTGAAACTAATTAATCACTAAATAAATATCCTCCAGTGACTGTGAAGAGTATTTATGAAATTCATCCAATTAGGCAGTTCCTTTGTAAGAGCCCTTCAGTCGGAAATGTTTCGATAACAGCAGGAAACTCCTCCTCCTAAGTCATATGTCACGACTCAAAGAAAGGTTCACGTCGCTTCCATTTCAAATTTCGCACAAAGCATGTCGTGCTTCCTAACATGCTTATTGTTTCATATAAATTATTAAACTGTCCTGACATCTCTTTCAATTTTCAGCTTCGTGGTACGACCAAAGACAGCTTAGATTCGGATCCATTTCAAAATTTAAGCAAATCGCATCGTGCTACCTAACATACATATAGTTTCAAATAATTTATCAAACTACTCTAAAAACTTTTTTTCAGTCTTCAGCTTCGTGACATTAGGACTCTATAATTTCAGAAAACATATTTCTGTAGCTTTGCATTGCTTCCTTTAAATGACGAAGCTCATCCCACATTTGCAAATAATTAGGAGAAAGTGTCCTAAAATGACGTAGTCTGGTAAAATGATGTACTTCGTGTTTCTTGTTACTGCCTTAAAGACACAGCACTTTATGGCAGAAGGTTATGTTCTTGTGTTGGTAAAACTATTAATCTAGAAACGGCGACTCCATTTGCTTAGACGCTTACTTATGGAAAGAATCCGTGCACATCGGGTATTAGAAGTTGTAACAACAGGTCTTGTGTCGCATACTACATTTGCTGATTTGATCTAATATATATATATATATATATATATATATATATATATATATATATATATATATATATATATGTGTGTGTGTGTGTGTGTGTGTGTGTGTGTGTGTGAGTAACACTTCCTTTACAAACATTTTAAGCGTGTCTGTGTGTATGTAGGTCCACGTGTTTATGAGTAGTGGACTTGTACATGGAATGCTGTAACTGCGGGTAAAATTGTATATCATGAATGGGGATCAAATGACATTTCATGAATGGGGGTAAAATGATACAGATATGTCAACACACAGTTTGTGCTTCATGTCTTTCGATTCTTTTTTGTTTATCGTTGTATAAAATGTAGTTAATTATCATTATTATTGTTATTATTATTTCGTTAATAGTCGTTGGAAATTATAATTATTATTTTATTATTATTTCATAATACTTGTTGGAAATTATAAGAGAATCAGTAATCGGCAAACATGTGATTCAGAGAGCATGCTGAAGGCTATTTGATGCTGTTAATTACAAGCAAATGAGCTGGCAGCGTACCTAAAATGTATTGTGGTCTTCAGGCTACTTTAGAAAGGAGCGTACAAGGAAAGAATAAGCAAGTTGTAGGGCTTGATAAAGCTTTAGGTCATTTCTAGAAAACGCTTCCATGACACATAGAAACTGAGTTGTTACAGCATATTAAATACCTTGAATTGAGTGATGTAAGGTGACATGTGAGTTAGCCAAGAGGAATGAAAGTGGCAATCGAGTCACCAAACAGACAATGATAGCAGGCAAATATCTATAATTTAATCAAACAATAAGCATTTAATAGCTTACCTATAACAGGATAAACCACACTTCTTTGATGTTTACATGTGACGTTAGCAAATAAAAGTGTATATTTATAGAACGCATAAGAAAGAATATGTCATTTTGACCAACATCTACATCTACATCTATACTCCGCGAGCCACCTTACGGTGTGTGGCGGAGGGTACTTATTGTACCACTATCTGATCCCCCCTTCCCTGTTCCATTCACGAATTGTGCGTGGAAAGAACGACTGCTTGTAAGTCTCCGTATTTGCTCTAATTTCTCGGATCTTTTCGTTGTGATCATTACGCGAGATATATGTGGGCGGTAGTAATATGTTGCCCATCTCTTCCCGGAATGTGCTCTCTCGTAATTTCGATAATAAACCTCTCCGTATTGCATAACGCCTTTCTTGAAGTGTCCGCCACTGGAGCTTGTTCAGCATCTCCGTAACGCTCTCGCGCTGACTAAATGTCCCCATGACGAATCGCGCTGCTTTTCGCTGGATCATGTCTATCTCTTCTATTAATCCAACCTGGTAAGGGTCCCATACTGATGAGCAATACTCAAGAATCGGACGAACAAGCGTTTTGTAAGCTACTTCTTTCGTCGATGAGTCACATTTTCTTAGAATTCTTCCTATGAATCTCAACCTGGCGCCTGCTTTTCCCACTATTTGTTTTATGTGATCATTCCACTTCAGATCGCTCCGGATAGTAACTCCTAAGTATTTTACGGTCGTTACCGCTTCCAATGATTTACCACCTATGGCATAATCGTACTGGAATGGATTTCTGCCCCTATGTATGCGCATTATATTACATTTATCTACGTTTAGGGAAAGCTGCCAGCTGTCGCACCATGCATTAATCCTCTGCAGGTCCTCCTGGAGTACGTACGAGTCTTCTGATGTTGCTACTTTCTTGTAGACAACCGTGTCATCTGCAAATAGCCTCACGGAGCTACCGATGTTGTCAACTAAGTCATTTATGTATATTGTAAACAATAAAGGTCCTATCACGCTTCCCTGCGGTACTCCCGAAATTACCTCTACATCTGCAGATTTTGAACCGTTAAGAATGACATGTTGTGTTCTTTCTTCTAGGAAATCCTGAATCCAATCACAAACCTGGTCCGATATTCCGTAAGCTCGTATTTTTTTCACTAAACGTAAGTGCGGAACCGTATCAAATGCCTTCCTGAAGTCCAGGAATACGGCATCAATCTGCTCGCCAGTGTCTACGGCACTGTGAATTTCTTGGGCAAATAGGGCGAGCTGAGTTTCACATGATCTCTGTTTGCGGAATCCATGTTGGTTATGATGAAGGAGACAACGATTCTCGTGACATGACAATGTGTAAACTTTCTAATAATATATTCTAATAATCATATAAGGCATAATGTAGTTTTATTTGCTGAATGACTACGTAGTTAATAGATTTTAATGTTAACTTACAAGAAAATAACCTTATGTTTCAAAAAATTTATTCACAGTACAATTCTTCCCTTACGGTATTTCATTTTAGGACACATCCTCTTAATAGTTGTATATAATGAAGAACTATAAAGGTCCCATGTATTAAAATGTGAGAGAAAAGTGCTTATCTCCAGCGCAGGTTCTTCTCATTATTTGCATCAATATGTAATCCACTGAAGTCAATAACAGAGAACCAGAAATGCGAAAGTTTTTTTTTTTCATGATCAGTCGGATTTAACAGTCGTTTTCCCCTTTCTTCTACCAGCAAAATGACTAATTAAGAGGAGAAAAGTCTGACAAAAGCTCTTTTGGAAAGCAATGAACATTGAGAGTAATGTGGGGCACTTTTAATAATGAGGAAGTATTATGTTCTGCTCGGGGACCACGAACAAATGAGTAATGAGCTCATTCGAGCATAAATGGAAGATAAGTGCTCAGAGATAAGCGCCTAACTGCTCTCGGGTAGTTATCAACACAATTACCAGGCGATATTGTTAAAAAGCTGTAGACTACTGAGGTGTTTTTAATCGGTGAAATGTGTCTATGCTTATTGTGGGTTTACGTTGCCAAATAGCGACGTATTTAATTGTGTACTTCGTGCAGTGATAATGTCATGAATAACGGTTTTGGGCGGTTCAATTCAAGTTTCAAATGAGATATTGAGAACATTACGAGACAGATGGGCTAAGCAAAGAGTCCAATAAGGAATATCTCTTTGTAATACACACCACTCAATCTGTGTTGTTAAGTAAGATATAAACTGCCCTCTTGACTGTCGGAAAACAATTCATGCCTTGACGCAATAATTTGAGCAATCTGTATTTAGTGACTGTTTTCCCGATACATCAGTGTGATGACGCAGTGATTCATGGAATTCAATCGCATTTCGGAGCAGCACAGTTCATATCCTCGTCTGTTCATCCAGATTTATTGTTTCCACAAATTCCGTAGATCACTTGAGACAATTTCCGGGATGGTTCGTTAGAAACCATCAGCTCCCTGATTCTTGTTCTATCCGATTTCGTGCTCCGTTTCCACTTACCTCGCTATCGGCGATACGGTAACGTTAACTCATTCCGAAGCGGCGCTGAAATTCCCAAGTCACTTCCAGGGTAATTTAGTTTCTGTGAGTATTCATCCTTGCATCTGGCATACAAAACAAGGATCCCGAGTAGAAATAACTCGCGAAAGACATTTTCCTTCCGGTTAAAGAGCGGCTGATATTGCTTCCCTCTCCTCCAAGCACCGATGTCTCCCTTCCGTACGACAGATTGCGTATCTTCTCTTCAGAGCTCTGCTCCTATGCGTAATACACCGACGCCACACTAAAGATTTCAAGGTACGAGTTCCCATCTACTTGCAATGGAGGGAATGCTGTATCCATTTACCTCCCGCAGATTTACTAAGACATTTCCCATTTAACTACGGGTCTACTTCCCTTATTTCATTTCTCCAGCTAAATAAGGATTTTCGAATAGTGAATAGCACGAAAACTTAAACAATGCCGGGCAAGGCGGAACACACTAAATAATACACGTCACATCACAACAATCACATGAAGTGAAACTTCCTGGCAGATTAAAACTGTGTGCTGGACTTAGACTCGAACTCGGGGCCCAGGCTGTGGCTAAGCCATGTCTCCGCAGTATCCTTTCTTCCAGGAGTGCTAGGTCTGCAAGGTTAGCAGGAGAGCTTCTGTAATGTTTGGAAGGTAGGAGACGAGGTACTGGCAGAAGTAAAGCTGTGAGGACGGGGCGTTGAGTCGTGCTTGGGTAGCTCAGATGGTAGAGAGCACTTGCCGGCGAAAGGCAAAGGTCCCGAGTTCGAGTCTCGGTCCGGCACACAATTTTAATATGCCAGGAAGTTTCATATCAGCGCACATTCCGCTGCAGAGTGAAAATCTCATTCTGGAATCACATGAAATATTTACAGGTCCATCTTCTTCTTCAGTGGGATCACTATAGAGAAAACAAAATAAGAGTAGCTTCCTTATCACTGTCCTGTTATCGTTTTTGCCCTTGTTGAATCCCACTCCTACTGAATACGATTGAATAAAAAAACGGTAGATTGTAACAAAGTATGAAGGCTATTTTTGTTTTCAACCTCCGATCAGTCACGAAAAGGAAACAGCAGCAAAAATGAAAACTGTTTTACTGGCAACATTTGGCTACACCTTCTACCTACTTCTCTACATAGTCACCTCTCCGGCTTCACAAGGTCTGTTCAATACATTCCGGAACATTCCTAATTCGCGGCTATGGCGTGTTGGAACGAAATGCGGTTGGCATCACTGCACACGCCTGTGTTTAATGTGTAACTGCCGGAAGTTTCATTGTAGTAAGTTTGACGGTTACTGTTCAGTGCTGTATCGAGTGAAAGGTTGTGTTGCACATCTTTTGAGTTTCGAAATTGTGGAGTTAGAGGAGCAACGCATCTGCTTTAAATCTGGCGTGAAACTCAAGAGCAACTTTACAGAGACACACAAAATGATGCAAGAAGCCTACGGTGATGAGTGCTGAAGCCGTACTCGGTGTTAAGATGGTTCACACGGTTCAAAAATGGACGGACTGGAGTAAAAGATGACCTTAGTCCATCACGCCCTTCGACGTCCACCGACGACGCTCATGTAAGGAACGTCAACGAAATTGTGCGAGCCAGTCGAAGACCGACTGTCCGAGAGATTGCAGAGGAATGTACCATTTCAGCTGGATGATCTCATGACATATCATCTTGGAATGCACAGTGTTGCCGCCAAGTTCGCCCGCGGGTCATGAGTCGCAATCTGTGAAGAGCTTTTGGGTTAGGTTGTTTGGGAGAAGAGATCAAACAGCGAGGTCATCGGTCTCATCAGGTTAGAGAAGGATGGGGAAGGAAGTCGGCCGTGCCCTTTCAAAGGAACCATCCGGCAATTGCCTGGAGCGATTTAGGGAAATCACGGAAAACCTAAATCAGGATGGTCGGACGCGGGATTGAACCGTCGTCTTCCCGAATGCGAGTACAGTGTGCGAACCACTGCGCCACCTCGCTCGATCGAAGAGCTTTTGGGTCACGCAAATGAGATCGAGATGTTTCTTAGAGAATCATAACAGGTGATGAGACGTGTGTCTACGGTTACGATGTTGGGACCAAGGTTCAGTCTTCACAGTGGGTCGGGAAGGTTCTCCAAGATCAAAGCGAGCTCGTTAGGTCAGGTCAAATGTCAAAGCCATGCTGATAGTTTTCTTTGACTTTGAAGGATTAGTTCAACATGAATTCGTGCCACAGGGACAAACTGTTAATCGATAGTACTATCCGCACGTGTTGCGACGCCTACGAGAAGAAGTGAGAGGGGAACGGCCTGAAATGTAACACGACAGTTCGTGGCTCTTGCATCACGATAACGCACCCACACATTTATTCCTAGTTGTGTGTGACTACTGCACAAAAAACGAAATCATTGTGCTGCCTCATTCTCCGTACTCTCCAGTCCTGGCCCCTGCGGACTTTTTTTTTTATTTCCAAAGTTGAAAACCCCTTTGGAAGGACGGAGATTTGCAACGATAGACTGCTTCCGGAAGTGGAAACGAGATTGGGATCGGTGCATGAGTTGTGGAGGAGAGTATTTCGAATGAGACCATGCACAATAAGTAAAAGGTGAGCGTAGAAAATTTTTGTAGACAAAGTTCAGGAATTTTCTGAATAGCTCTCGTATTGTAGCGTGGTACCAACTTTCCAATACCGCCTGTGATTTCCGTCAGTTCCCTAGTGATCTGCAGCTCGCTGTCTGTGCCAAAATGCTGTCCTCGTAGTCAGCGGTTCATGTGAGCGAAGAGATGAAAATCAGGAGAAGCCAAGTCCGGTGTGTATGGTGGGTGATGAAACACTTCCCACAGAAAACGCTGCTGGTGCGTCTTCGTTGAACCCGAGGTTTGCGGCCGAGAATTGTAATGAAGAAGAAAGCGCATGGCAGTTAAGTTACGTGGGATGCATGAAATTAGGCGAAACTCCTGAAAAGGCAGAAATTGGGGGAAACTCCTGAAAATGTACTTCATACTTGGTCGGAGACATCATTGTTGTAGGCATCTTTACATTCTCACCTTGCGCTTCCAACTCAAACGCACGACGTGTCGCCATAGACGGGCATACTAGACGCGCTGTGCAACGCATCTGCACAAAGCTTCACCGTATTTTCACTGTGACTTTAATTTCGCAACCGATATGAGGTTGAAAAAAAAAATAACTTTCGAACCATACAATAATTTCGTACAACGTTTCACACCTTGTCTTCAGTGTCGTATATTCTACGTCATCTCATTTGATCTTTGAGTACTTATTGTATTTACCCACACTCGTGTGTTTGGTAGGCTGTTTGCGTGTCAATCTGTTTAAAATATAACCGAAACACTCAATGTAACCTTTCACTAAAATTTTTTATTTCTTTTTCTTTATAAGACATTTCGGAAGCTTTACTCCTGCTTCAGGTGATAAGTAGAGAGTTTATTTCAGGTGCATTCCTTCTAGGAAATCAACGATGGCGAAACATCTAGAATGTTTTAAGTGGAGTAAATATAAATAAAAAAATAAAGTTTTGTGAGTAATCACGTCTTTTTTCCCCTATTAGCCTCTAATGTTACGAAACGTGAACGGGAGAATTACTGTAGAGATGAGAACATTCCGTAAAAATTTATTATAAATACCAGTTTTCCGCAGGCAGATGAGGACGGATAACAATATTACAACAGCACCTACAATTACAATCCGCGAGTCACTTTTACGTGCAACGAAGAGTATATCTGATATCACTAAGATATAAGTCTTTTACTGGCCGAAGTGAGAACGAGACTTCTCGGAAGAACGTCTGCACCGTAGCCTCCGTATAAGATGCAATAATTCTGTTTTTCCCATGGTGCTTATTTCGTGAGATGTAAGCGGAAGGAAGTAATGAACTGCCTAGCTATTGATGAAATGAGCGTATTCAAAATTTTAACAGTAATCCTCTCCTCGTGGCACGTCTCTTTTGAATTGTCTGCCACCTGAGGTACGACGAACACTTTCAAGATGCTCTTGCGCATAATGGGCAACTGCCTTGCCGCAGTGGATACACCGGTTCCCGTGAGATCGAAGTTAAGCGCTGTCGGGCGTGGCCTGCGCTTGGATGGGTGACCATCCAGCCGCCATGCGCTGTTGCCATTTTTCGGGGTGCACTTAGCCTCGTGATGCCAATTGAGGAGCTACTCGACCGAACAGTAGCGGCGCCGGTCAAAGAAAACCATCATAACGACCGGGAGAGCGGTGTGCTGACCACACGCCCCTCCTATCCGCATCTTCAATGAGGATGGCACGGCGGTCGGATGGTGCCGATAGGCCATTTGTGGCCTGAAGACGGAGTGCTTGCGCATAATGAACGAACCAATGATGCAACGCGCTGGCCTTCTTCAGTTCATTGATTCTGCCTCTTCTTCCGCTAGTTGCCTCTGCAATTTCCACTGACACAACAGGAAACTTTCTGACGCTTAAGTCGGCACAAAATCTCTTGCAAAAGTATTCTGTGAGGAACTGGATCATTTCCTGAAGTGCGCTGCGCTCAGCTTATTGGAAACCGCCCCTTTCACTTGTGCTGTGTAAGTAGACTGAATGTCACCTTTCGCACGAACGGACAGGACGTACTTCGTCATGTAACTGGCAATCCCGAACAGTCCTTACTGATTGTATGACACTGTCCATCAGTGTAAAATCTGTGCTTAAGGATCTCTACACTTATTTCTGAAAAGAAATTATTTGTTTTTATGGATGCCCGTGATTAAACTTACTTGTATCCATGGATGTCCCTGACTAAACCGTTTCTTTGTTAACATCGTTTCTATAGAACCTCAAAGGACCTTATAACAAACCTTTAAAAGATTACCGGCGAACACATGGAGGACATCATTTCGTTTAAATATTTAGGAGTAAGAATTACACGGTAGATGAATGGGTCTAACGTCTTATAACATAACGGATGCTGCGACAAAACTATGGAAGTTGGATCAATTTTAAGAAACTGTCATGTACGCTAATTTCCTTAACAAATTACGAGTTTACTGGAACAGATACGGGAGTATTGAGCTATTTTTCGAAGTATTCACCACGAGAACTGACATACTAGTGATATCATGGGAACAACGTTTATACACCTGTCATAGAAGTCTGCTGCCTGGGATTGGAACCACTGTGTGACAACCAACTCCGTCAATCTAAAACACTGATTCCAATAGGACAGGAATTCCTTGAGGTTTCAGAACAAATGGAAATAACGGAAGCGATGTGCGGGCTGTTCGGTGGATGATCAAAACATCTCCCAGGAGAACGTTTTCAGGAGCTCTGTAGTCCGCCAAGTTGTGTGTGGCCGAGTGTTATTGAGAAGGAAGACAATGCCGGCACCGAACATTCCGCGCCGCTTGTTCTGAATGGCCCGTCGCAGTTCCCGCATTGTTTCGCAGTAACTCTCAGCATTCGCCGTGTCACCTCTGGCCACAATTTCGACAAAGGGAACCATCCCGTCTGTCCCAGAACACTGAACACTGCATTTTCCGCGCTGTCACGTTACTTGAATTTCGTCTAGCAGGGTGAGCCACTGTGATGCCAACGCATTAACTGCTGCTTGGTTTCTGGGGTGTTGCTTGCAACCTACATCTTATCAGCTGAGATGATCCGGTCCAGAAACTCGTCGCCGTCATCATGGTGCCGCTGCAGGAAAAGTCCAAGCTGTTCCCTTGCGCTATGCTCTGTGTTCTGGAGCCAACTGCTTCGGTACACGCCGTGACAATTTTATGCAATAAGGGGCGACAAAACTGTGGTAATTGAAGCTGAGTTTCGTGACTGTGCAGGAGCGATTCTCCGAAATGCGTTCCCGCACAGGCTCCACAAAGTCGCCTGTCATGTTGAATGGCCCGCTTATCATGAACATTTCGACGACCTGCTGCAAAGTCTCTGCACCAGTGACAGACATCTGCTTGTTCATATCTTTAGGCCCATAGACCTGACAAGCTGACGGTGATTTTGAATTGACGCTTTATTCTGTGTATTCAAAAACTTTATTATCGACCGGTTTTCACACCCGGCTGGAGCTATAATACGAGTCTCCATTTTCAACTGGTACTACGAAGCTACTGTGAGACCACGGGAAGATCCATTGGCGTATGTGCCATGTCACGTCATTACTGTAACACATATATGCAGTGGTTTAACGCAACAAATGGCTTGCAAGCTGCGGGACGGGTGAAAACTTACTTTGTGGACGCTCCTCGTTGTCGTATGAGAACCTGAGGTGTTACTAACTCAAAAAGGCGGCAAATGAAGTATATCTATTTATACTGTAAACTGTGAGCACTGAACTTACCCCCGGGAACTTCTTAAAAGAACCGAAGCTCGCCTAGAAAGACATCAATAACAATCATATACACAACAAACAAAACATTACGAAAACACCCCCCCCCCCCACACACACACACATCCACCCCCTACCCCTACCCCTAACATATTTCGTACGATACATTTGTCCAACACATTTAACAAAACATTTATATGGGCAATATGTTTGGGGAATATAACGCCTCCATGAATATTCGTCTAAGTGACTTTGAAGGGTGGAAATCGGCGTTTCCTCTTCCCTACAAGAGATTTCACAACTGCCCAATAACCCTCTATGCTATTTGTTCAAGCCGGCTGTTATGGCTAAGTGGTTCTAGGCACTTCAGTCTGAAACCGCGTGATCGCTACGGTCGCAGGTTCGAATCCTTCCTCGGGCATGGATGTGTGTGATGTCCTTAGGTTGGTTAGGTTTAAGTAGTTCCAAGTTTTAGTGGACTGATGACCTCAGATGTTAAGTCCCATAGTGCTCAGAGCCATTTTTGCTATTTGTTCCAGCTGGCCGTTGTGGCCAAGCGGTTCTAGGCACTTCAGTCTGAAACCGCGTGACCGCTACGGTCGCAGGTTAGAATTCTGCCTCGGGCATGGATGTGTGTGATGTCCTTAGGTTAGTTAGGTTTAAGTAGTTCTAACTTCTAGGGGTCTGATGACCTCAGACGTTAAGTCCCATATTGCTCATAGCCATTTGAGCCATTTTTTTTTTTTTTTTTTGCTATTTGTGGAAGCCCCTGTGGATAATGAGCTGAACTCAATATTGTGATTAACTACGAGATGCTGATAACCTCTTTCCCCTAAATCCCTATATAAAGAAAAACCATCTGAAATTACAACGGAACCATCTGCAACGTGATCTTCAATTAAGCTGACCAAAACTTTCTTCCTTCGATTGGGTACTAATTTAAACACTACATCGTCACACTCTTGACCTGAAACTACAGCCCCCCAAACCTATAATACCACCGGAGGTTCCCCCCTGTTGTGCTTCCTTTAGCCAAATTGCGAATCGTCAATTTCGATCGTAACACCCAGCCGCCCTAACGGCCCCCTATATTTCATGCATTCCCCACAAACTTCCCTACAAAAAAAGAGTACTAATCCACAACTGCACGCTTGTACACACGACATTCATGGACACACAGCCACACAAGATATCTCAAACACCAACAGTAAGTGATTTTCATAATGTCTCTCAAGGCGAGCTGAGATTTTTCGAACTACGTCCTTCGCCTAATGGACCGCCACAACCGGTATTTTCTGCAGCGCCATACTAATAAGTTGTGAGTACGGCGACGAGATACAATTGTGAGGCGTATATGTTCGCCGCACTCACGACATCGACCATACTCGGCAACGAGACCACACATTTGTAAAAAACAAATCGTGGCCAACATGTCTACTCCCATAGCCTCTCTCAAATCATCCAGGTTCATCGGAACAGATAAATCCATACCTAAAAACGACAATGAGATACTAAAAATTGTTCTAAAATAAGAAACTAACAATCCAAATTGCGAACGAAATTAAGTACCGAATGAATTGCAAACAACCAATTATTTAAATAAATGCATACGAAGAATATTTTCAGCAATATGTAGCGATCTCTTTTAAAATCACACTCAATTATTTTAATGTCCAACGATAACGCTTATCCGGAACACAGAACTGTTTTATTGTCTATGGCTGAAAGTGAGGGCATTATTATCTGTGAGTAATGTATGACGTCATTGGTCAAAGCCGAAGGGTTGTATCCCCTGCTTCACTAGACACGAACCGTGTGACAAGGTCTTTGTCGCCGAAACACGATGTGATTAATGCACTGAGCAACATAAATGAGAGACAGATTGCACTACATAGTTTTAAAGAATTCCTAGTCAACTAATTACAGGAAAGAAATATCGACAGTTCGTTTCTACACGTCACGCTTTCTCAACGTCACTTCCACACCTAGCGCAGTAGGGGTATTTACTCTCACGCCATTTTTAAGCAAACGATGATTAAACTGTATACCAAATTTGGCTGAAATCTCTCCACGGTGTTCCTAAGTGGTGCTTGTAAGTCACACTTTCTCACCCCAAATTCTGAGCCGTAGAAGTGCTAGGGATGTTTTACAGTCACAGTAAATTTTTCCAGGCGGCAAGTAATACATGTGCCAAGTTGGTAGAAATTCCACCAGGCGCTACAGAGTTATGTTGACACGTTATTATCTTTGCAGCCCCCTTCTGGGTGGTCCTTACAACAGAAATCTTCGCAAGTGAGAGCGCAATAACTCACTACAGTTCCATCGTAATCGAATGAGTAGTACAGGAACGCAGAGAAGACAAAGACACCAAGATTAAGTTTTTATGTGTTAATATTTCTGTTTCGAAATAGCTGATGTCTCCGAATTAAAAGTAGTAAGAACTAATTGTGAATGACGTGTAACTTCTCAGACGAAACACTCACCGTTCTGGAAAAGCTACCTCCAGCCTGAACGAAAACAGCCGCGCCACAGAAGTCTTTAACGCCATAACCGTATGCCGCCATCGACTCTGCCGATGGCAGAATTCCGTGCAGTTAATCAGTGTCTGTCCCTGTAACCGTCACTTTAAACTGGCCAAAACGATTTACAGTCACCGAGAAGCAGTGTCATTAGCGGAGCTGTAACACGGGGTACTTATGTCGCAATCGTCTCCTTCACTTTGTTGCCGGGGAAACGCCTTACGAATTGCGACAACGGACTATATCCAACGAACTTCTTTTGTTCTCAAAAAGATAGCGATTTGAATGGCGCAAACAGTCAGAGAAGAGGGCTGTTGCACCTCTCAACCTGTACCTTTTCTTATTTCTACATAGGTAAGTACACATGTACAAAGCAACCACATTTACATGTACAAATAATGAGTCACGTCTGCACCAAATTTGGTTGGAACTGCTCAGTCGTCCTGAGTTATTGTAAGTAGGCTGTTTATGTTTTCTCTATGTAAGTAGGCTGTTTATGTTTTCTTATTGGCAACGTTACGTAGCGCTCAATATGAAAATCACTGGCTGTGCTGTGTGCAGTCTGTGGCTGCTTTGCATTGTTGTAATACTCGCCATTGTAGTGTTAGGCAGCTGGATGTGAACAGCGCGTAGCGTTGCGCAGTTGGAGGTGAGCCGCCAGCAGTGGTGGATGTGGGGAGAGAGATGGCGGAGTTTTGAAATTTGTCATGAACTGCTATATTTATATATGATGATATCAAGGTAAATACATTGTTTGTTCTCTATTAATATCTTTCATTTGCTAACTATCCCTATCAGTAGTTAGTGCCTTCCATAGTTTGAATCTTTTATTTAGCTGGCAGTAGTGGCGCTCGCTGTATTGCAGTAGCTTGAGCAGCGAAGATTTTTGTGAGGTAAGTGATTTGTGAAAGGTATAGTTTAATGTTAGTCAGGGCCATTCTTTTGTAGGGAATTTTGAAAGTCAGATTGCGTTGCGCTAACAAAATATTGTGTGTCAGTTTAAGCACAGTCTTGTATAATTGTTCAAAGGGGACGTTTCATATGTCGACCCTTAGCCTAGGATACCTCACTGGAATCTTCTGATTTTTGTTGTAGTTTGTGTAATTAGTGTAGATTTTGTTTATTGCTAGCTCGTAATTGTAGAGAAAATCTCCTTTGTAGTTGCAGTCTTTCATTGTTGTACAGTAAAACAGTTGTGGCATGCATGTAGATTTGCACCAAGTATTTCGCAGCTGCAATTAACTAGGTATTATTTTCAGTGTTATGTTAATGTGTTCTCTTATTTTTGCTCTTCAAATTGTGCTTTTCTGTGTTGTCGTGTGAAATACTGTGACAATAATGGCGTGTGAAAAACGTAATACTAGGCTCCAAAGTAAATTGAGAAATGACAGTGAAGACGAAAGCAGTGTGTTAGCGCCGCAGAGTAATGAATTAACAAATATTCAAAGTAGTAATTTGGTAACTGTGCATAGGGAAATGGAGCGGGCGTCAAATAATGGTGTAGACATTGAAACATGTAGAGAACAGGGAAGCATTATCGATCGATCGGTCGGCAACAGCTCGCCTCAGGAATCCGAAATGACAGGAAACAATCTCGCAAATACTGTAGATTCAGGTTTTGGATCCTCACCGTTTTCTCAAATAAGGCAAGACACATTTTCTGCTTGTCAAAATGTGAATGTTTCCGGTGCAAATTCACTGCCGAAAAGAACTGAGGAACATGTTCCAGACACCAGTGCATTGTTATTACAATTAATACAGCAAATGGGACAAACACAGCAAAAGCTTCAAAAGTTAGACACAATGGAACAAAATCTTCGAAAGTTAGATACAGTCGAACAAAATCTTAAAAAGTTAGACACAATGGAACAAAATCTTCAAAAGTTAGACACCACACTTGAACGAACACGTGAAGATTTAACTACTGAGTTACATAACATTGAATCGAAATGTCAAAAAGTCTGTAATGACGTAAAAACACAAATTTGTGAGCATTTTCAACCTATTTTTTCGCGGCATGAAAATGCATTACAGAATCACGAAGCAGCCATAAAAGAACTGCAAGCCATTGTTCATGAAAATCACAACACCTTGCAAGCTAAAATTGACTCAGTTGCATCTACCGATTCGGTTACGCAACTTGCAAAAACTCAGGAAAACTTAAAGGACACAGTAGATACTCTGAAACTTGGTTCAGAAAAACATACAGAGGAAATAATTTAACTATCGGATAAAGTAGCAGAACTTTCAGATCAGTTCACTAACTTATCTACAAAGGTAGATGATGATCTGAATAACACAACACCTGTAGCCTTCACTGACACTAAAGAGTATGTAGAAATTAGAAAATTCAAACAAAATCAAAATCAAATCAATACACAGTACAAAAGAGAAATCCGGGAAGTGCAAGATCAGTTGGCACAAGTAGTACAAGAATTACGTATTTCAGAGGACAATCGCGCCCCAATACGGGAAGAGGGACATAGAAATACGGAACAGCCACAAAATAATAACACAGCGCATTTCGGAAATTATGAAAGAAATTGGCAATGTGCACCGAATTTTGAGATTGAACAGCCGACACGACGTAACAATGACCGACATGCGACTCGCCGACATGATGATTTTGACTATAAGCTGTTCATTACTACACGTAAATTCAAAACATTTAAGAATTCTGGCAACGACATTCATCCACAAGCATGGCTCCATCAATTCTCTCATTGTTTTCCTCCCAACTGGTCGTTAGAACACAGATTAGAATTTATGTGTGGCTACTTAGAGAATGAACCAGCTGTAAGAATGCGATCGGTCATTCACGATTGCCACAGTGAGGGAGAGTTTTACCATGCCTTCCTCTCAGCATATTGGTCTCAAGCCACACAAGACCGTGTAAAACATAGCATCATGATGATGAAACACTTTGAACAGTCTGAATTTTCCAGTCTTGTGAAATATTTTGAAGACATGTTGCACAAGAATCAGTACCTGTCAAACCCATACAGCCCCTCAGAACTCATCCGCATTTGCTTAATCAAACTGCCTGAACATTTACGACATATTATTTTGGCAGGACGTTGCAAAGACGACATTGAAGCATTTCAGGGACTCTTACAAGAATTAGAAATTGACACTGATAATCGCGGAACGCGAAACCAGGAACACAACAATTACAGGTCACATCCGTCGCAATTCCGCGATGAAAGAAGTAATAACTTGACACGACAAGTCTATTCTCACAACACAAATCGTGACCAAAACAGACAGCACCCGTATGACAACCGTTGGCAGAGTAGTAATAACTACAGGGAAAGATCACCTCTCCGTGGTAATGACTATCACAGAGATAACCACAGAAACAGACAATATGGGAACCAAAACAATTATTACCAGGGGAGACAGAATAACTTCAGACGCAACAGTTCAGCGCGGAGTTACGATTCAGGGAGAAATTCTCCACCACGTGACCGACAAGGAAGAAACTACGGATTCTACCGAAATGACGACAGACGATATGATCATAACGACAGACGTCAATTGCATCAGAACTGGCGGGATTCAAACAGAGCAGGGCCCTCTCGGCAAGGCGAATTTGTAGAAGTTAGGTCTCCTAATCCCAATAACGACGCGCGCCAACAAAGAGACAGACAATGACTCGCACAGCAGGCAGCCGCGTGCGCCAGGTGGCTCAGAGAAAAATAACATAGACGCTAACCTTGAGAAAAACTCCAGTATTCTTTACCGACGTATACCGCCTGGCAATTGCATTCAAGTTCAAACTCTGAGTACTATGAAGAGTAAAGGTTTACACCACATTTCACATGTAAAACCGTTTATTGAAAGATAATCTGCTTTTTAACTTTGTCTTTGCCATAAAACTTTTCACTTCACATTTCTAGTATGCTTTGTCAGACTTAGAATCTGTTAACATACAACAATGTTTGAAGTTAAATATCCAGTCTAGAACCTAGGGAACATTTTTAAACAGAAATTACGATTGCATTGTTATAGTGAACAGACGACACAGTGTTGTATTTGTACATTCTTGCTTGTTAGTTGCTTGATTACGTAACAACTATCAGGGTCACATACTTAGAACATATACCGGCACTGCTAATGAGATTTTCATGTAACATTTTGGTTTACTTGAAAAGACATTCTTTATTTCAAGTACTTTTTGTGGGATTAAATATGAGTTAGCACTTGGTTTCTTTGACAGCTACACAATTATATCACGACGCTACTAATGTGTGACACAATTTACATTGTTGCTTTTGTGCTGTATCTGCTTTATATCTGCACAGTTTTTTTGAATTCTTCTGCAAAGTAAAATATGTTTTAGTAGTAACTTTTGTGGTATAGCTACATGAGACTGCCTTTTCCGTAGCACAACAATACGTTACAGCACAGTACTTTCTTCATCATGGCAATAAGCGTAATAACTAAGATATCTATACGCAAAGCATTTCACTTTTGTTTATCATGAGGTAAGTACATTGACTTCTGCAGAACTTAGCTTTCGGAGGACGATAACTACGACACTTCCACAGAGATTATGTTGCAACAAGACGCACATTTAGCGCTACAGGACACGTATTTGAGTCATTAATTTTGTACTTAAAACATTTATTTTTAAAGATTTTTGAATTACAAAGAAAGTTTTCCGTGATACATTTCATTCCATTGCTGTAATCTGTAACCCCTGAGGGTATAATTACATTAATCCTCAGGGGGGTACACGCCTACTTTGTGTACCATATGTGTGGCAACCACAAGGAACCCTAGCTAATATGGTATTTGCTTATACAACTTTACACATCGGTACCATATTTTCTCTAACACACAAATTACACAGCTATCTGATCATGTAACTGAGAGATAAACTTTTTTATTACATCAGTGACATATGTTTACGCAATTACAGAGTTGGATTACTTCACACTTACGAAATTGTATTTTGTCTGTACTGTGTGAACTCTTCACATTTTTTCGGAACCATTGTGATACTATGAGAGCTTTGAATGATATATTTGGTAAGGGAGCATGATTTTAAAGTACGTTTGAGGCAGATGACACTTTTGACATGAGCAGAGAATTTTTTTAGGCTTAGAAATTATTGGAGGAAGCTACGACGATTTTGAGATTTGACTGAGGTGTTATGATGTTATTTTTACGACGACGATGTGTATTATGCTGCTGAGGTATGTTTACGATTAATAGGCTGAGGCTATATGAGTTATTTGATTATGCTTCATATTTATAATGACGAAATATTGACGAGTGTCGATGGATACGTATATGTGTAATAAGGTAAGGAGTAATGAATAGTGGGTAGGGACTCTTGACTTGTGAAAAAGGATGTTGGAAACCAAGAAACGTACTTTAAGAGTTATGAAATGTGTGACTGTATCACAATGCTGACGAATATTTTTTTTGGACACTTATATTTATAGGATTTTGTTTCTACAGATTTGCAACGCTAATTCTTGACCTGTGAAATATTTTTATATGAGACTGCAACGGTAGCAGAAACTGCTGTCGTAAATATTTCCGTACGAAAGTTAAGTGACCACCTGCACGTAATGCGTCGCGGGCACCCAGCTGTGTCAGACGCCTGGAGAAAAAGCCATTATTGCGAGCCCTTTTCAGCGGCACAGGTAGAACAAAAAAAAAGGGGAGGCCATTATCCTTGGAAATATTCTTACATCTGCAAACCTGATAATGACAAGTGTCTATCTACGAGAATTGAGAGCTACTGACTTACGAAATGCCACATAGCTATTGAATGATGTTTTTATGCTTTGGTTTGCGTAATTGCTTATTTCATTTGATATCTGGTTTCCAGCAGTGTTGCAGCATTGCTTTTATAAAATGAAATGCATTTGCTAATGTGAACACTTTCTGTCAACAGATCTATTAAATAATTATTTTATGATCCACATTCTTTAAAAAAGGAGCACTTGGAAAGGAAAGAACAATAAGAAGGAACTAGTAACAGTAACACATAATTTTCTTTTCAAGTACATGGTAATATTTCTTTTTACAATCAGTTGTTGTGGTGCACCACTTTAATTACATAGACATTAAGATGTGAATATACATTTCCCTTATCTGCATTGTTATCTTTAGTGTACTATTTTTTCTGCTTGAGCTATGTCATGTTTAGATATAAGTTATTTCTGCTGCTATTTGCCAGGCATAGTGCTACTGAATTTTAAATTGTGTTACTCTGTTAAGCTAGTTTTACTACTGACTTATTTTTCTTGCTACTGTACATTGGCTCATATTAGTTGTAATTTTGCATTTTATCTGTTAATTTAGATTTACTGTAGCTTGCTTTGCAATTTTCCAATTTTTTGGTCATTGCTGTTTGTGTTACTTATTTTGTGCTGCTGCATTGCCTCGTCCCTTAGTTTAGCATCTGAGCTCAGTAGATTTAAGTTAGCTTAAGAGGGGGTAGCCTCTAAGAGAATGAGTTACGATGAATTGGAAGAAATGCATTGAGAAAACAGGTTTAGGTAGGATTTTCTTGGAAATAAATGTTGAGGTAAGAAATATGTGAACATATAAATACAGAAAGCATGCTTAGATAGAATTTTTTTGGTGGAAACAAAGGATGAAATAAGAGGAAAGATATATGAAGTTTTAGGTTGGACTGCAGTACCAAATGTTACACTGAAAACGAACCCTGTCCTTTCCTATTGGTGTTATCCCACTATGTGTTTGTGTACCCTTGAGTATTTGTTTTCTTCCTGTCTCTGTGTAGTTTCATAGAATTTTTTTCTTCTTTTAATATTAAGCTACATTCACTATGATGAGGAATACTGTTATCCTCGAATATAATTGGCATTAATAATATGTTATTTACTTTGTAAAGATGTTAGACATTATTAATTCTGTTCTGTTCAATGCTCATGTGTGAAGTTGATGTTTCAAAAGTTATTGTGATCCTTTATGTATGTACTCATGTCATAATTCCACTGATGTATATGTTTATTTCTATTCTTTTGTAAAGCCTGTGTTACTACAAATGTTATCTGTATTGTTATGTTCTTTAATGATGTATTTTGTACCTTTGTAATTGTATTTTCATGTTGTAAATTTATAATTGTACAGACACCAGTTCTTCAAATTAAGTTACATTTCACTGCACACGTTTCCGTTGGTCATAGTATATGGACAATATGTGAGAAGTAGGGACTGTTAGTGTTTGCACGTGTGTTAATAATTCTGCAAGGGACTGGATAACAGCATTGCTGGTTCTAAGGACAATTCCAAAAACTTTGTGAGTGCACAAGTGGTGGTTATGGACTTGCTATATTGCCTGCAAGACTCTTCGATGGTGATTGTGCACCTGCACATTTGCAACAGATGGCTGCTGGCCGTCTCTACAAGGACTACAGTGGGTCTACATCTTTGATGATCCACCAATACCATTATCTCTACAAGGACTACAGTGGGTCTGCACCTCTGGTGGCCCACCAATACCATTATCTCTACAAGGACTACAGTGGGTCTGCTCTGTGATAACCTACCTACCAATATTCTTCCAAACTACGACTGACTCTGCTGTGGGTTTGCTCTGTTGTGGCCCATTACCTGTATGCATGTCAAGAGTCAGCACTGTCTTTCCGTTGGAAGGACAACACTACTTCTCCAAGACTGCATGGAAATCCACTACTTCCGTGTGCCTTTTCTTCTACTGTTCAGACTTTGAGAAAAACACTATATTTTACCGTAATGAATGATCAGGACTGTCTTTATGGACTGTGAGAAAATTTGAGCTTTTGACCAACATAATATCAATAAGTGTGTGCATTTGATTTCTTTGTTATTGTAATTATGAAAAATTTTATCAAATCATTATTGGCCACTGCCCAATCCAATTTGTAAAAATTTTTGTGGGGAGCATGGGGGCTATGTAAGTAGGCTGTTTATGTTTTCTCTATGTAAGTAGGCTGTTTATGTTTTCTTATTGGCAACGTTACGTAGCGCTCAATATGAAAATCACTGGCTGTGCTGTGTGCAGTCTGTGGCTGCTTTGCATTGTTGTAATACTCGCCATTGTAGTGTTAGGCAGCTGGATGTGAACAGCGCGTAGCGTTGCGCAGTTGGAGGTGAGCCGCCAGCAGTGGTGGATGTGGGGAGAGAGATGGCGGAGTTTTGAAATTTGTCATGAACTGCTATATTTATATATGATGATATCAAGGTAAATACATTGTTTGTTCTCTATTAATATCTTTCATTTGCTAACTATCCCTATCAGTAGTTAGTGCCTTCCATAGTTTGAATCTTTTATTTAGCTGGCAGTAGTGGCGCTCGCTGTATTGCAGTAGCTTGAGCAGCGAAGATTTTTGTGAGGTAAGTGATTTGTGAAAGGTATAGTTTAATGTTAGTCAGGGCCATTCTTTTGTAGGGAATTTTGAAAGTCAGATTGCGTTGCGCTAACAAAATATTGTGTGTCAGTTTAAGCACAGTCTTGTATAATTGTTCAAAGGGGACGTTTCATTATATTTTCTTGTCTTATCCCTTGTCATCGCCGCCGTCAGTCACAGGAATGCTAGGGGTGTTTTACTCTCACAGCATTTTTTTCTAGTGATACGTGAACCAATTTTGGAAGAAATGGCTTCAGACGTCTCAGACGTATGTTCAAATATTACTGTTCTTGCAGCCCCCACACCAAACACCGCTACTGGGATTGGCGCCAATGAGCCAAACAACTCCGAAAATTATGGTTTCGATACAAATCTCGGTCGTTATCGAATATTTTTAAACGTCACGGCTTCCGACCCCCATGTCCACGCCAAGGGGTACACACACACACACACACACACACACACACACACACACACACACACACACACACACAGAGAGAGAGAGAGAGAGAGAGAGAGAGAGAGAGAGAGAGAGAAGATACAAACAGATATTCATTTTATAACTTAGATGACCTGTTTGAACGCCTTAAGCCAGTTCGACTCGAGTGACTTTGTGGTCAAAATCGACTTTTCTAAGTGCGTGCACCTTTCTTGCCTGTGTGTAAAACAGCACACAACCACGTAGTGAGTGTGCGTATAACGTCATTGATCTACTGATTAAACCGAGTGTGAAGTTCTAAATTCCCGAGTATGTTGCACACTCCGCATGAGCACAACATGGACTAAGGCAGCCGCTCCTACTATAGAAATTGATATCGTGCTGCCATGTTTCAAAAGCTTTATTGTGCTCTCTACTTTCTTTACGTAACACACTGAAAAGAGTGAAGGAGATCCCGGTATTTTTCCTCGTAGCGTTCACCTACAAAAAGATGAAATATCAGAAAGCAAAGAGATACATACTTTTACACAGAATAATCCTACGAGCATAAATAAGAACGTAAATAGAAAAACTTGTTTTCTTGAAAATTATTTCAACAGGGAAAATGTCAGAATAATTTGACGAGAAAAATAGTTTTCGACGTCGTCCGGCACTTAGAAAGAACACAAGATACAAGGGACAGAGTAAAAGTGACTGTTTACCGCGTCCTAGATATTGTTTGAAGTGTTTGCAAGTACGTATTTTCTGGAACAAATAGAGGTACATGTTTTGAAATGTTTGGATGACACTTCTGTAATTCATAGTATGAAAGCTTTCACGACCGGATGACATATCTTCTGGTAAACCTTCCGGGATGTAAGGTCGTGGTCCATGAAACTTCTGTAATTCTTTCCGTTCTCGGGGGTGCGGAGAATCCACCACACGATCTCTGACAAGAAATCCATTATGAATTTTGCTTTGGTCATTAATAAACGCTTGTTTCTGCATTTTCTTTGTATATTTCGATTTTTTCGTACAAAGGATAGTTCCTCATAACCTCACCTTCACCCCTCAGGTGCCAAACTGCAGAGCAGGGAACTCTCACGAGACACGCAGTTTTGGCACAGACGAGTAAACAGAAATGACCACTCTGCATCTACATCTACGTGATTACTCTGGTATTCCACTCTCGAACGGCACGAGGGAAAAATGAGCACATAAAATTTTGTGTGCGAGCTCCGATTTCTCTTATTTTATCGTGATATCATTTCTCCCCATGTAGGTTCAAATGGTTCAAATGGCTCTGAGCACTATGGGACTTAACATCTGTGGTCATCAGTCCCCTAGAACTTAGAACTACTTAAACCTAACTAACCCAAGGACACCACACACATCCTTGACCGATACAGGATTCGAACCTGCGACCGTAGCGGTCACGCGGTTCCAGACTGAAGCGCCTAGAACCGCACGGCCATACCGACCGGCTATGTAGGTGGGTGCCAACAGAATGTTTGCGCAGTCGGAGGAGAAAGCTGGTGATTGAAATTTCATGAGGAGAGCCCGTCGCAACGAAAAACGCCTTTGTTTTAATGATTACCACTTCAATTCACGTATCATGTCTGTGACACTATCTCCCCTATTTCGCGATAATACAAAACGAGATGCCCTTCTTTGTACGTTTTCGATGTCTTCCGTCAGTCCCACCTGATGCGGATCCCACACCGCACAGCAATACTCCAGAATAGAGCGGACAAGCGTAGTGTTGGCAGTCTCTTTGGTAGACCTGTCGCACCTTCTAAGTGTTCTGCCAATGAATCGCAGTCTTTGGTTCGCTCCACCCACAATATTATCTATGTAATCGTTCCAATTAAGGTTATTTGTAATTGTAATCTCTAAATATTTAGTTGAATTTACAGCCCTCAGATTTGCGTGACTTATCGCGTCATCGAAATTTAGCTGATTTCTTTTAGTACTCATCTGAATAGCTTCACACTTTTCTTTATTCAGGGTCAATTGCCACTTTTCGCACCATACAGATGTTTTATCTAAATAATTTTGCAAGTCGTTTTGATCATCTGATGTCAGACGAGACTGAGTACAGGAATAAAACGCGAGGGGCGCTGCAGTAGAATCACTCGTCTCGAGTAGTCGGTTGAGACTAGAATGTCGATCGTGTAAAAGAGACTGTACGCACCGTCATCAGATACGAAATGCTTGACTACGAGTAGCACGTCGATGTGAACTGCAGTATGACAATCAGCAGACCGCTCCTCAAGCCATATTGGATGTATGATATGCGGTTGTTGAATTCGCTTCACCCTTCATACCCATATTTGGCCATTCACCGCAGAATCTTGTACGGGCGAATAAGCGGAGCGACGCCGTGGAGAAGCGGTTCCCCGCACAGCCACGCCGACTTGAGTCTTCGGCTGGGCGGTGCGCCGCCGTGGCGACCGTCACCCATTATCGGCGCGTAAGCCGGCCCCGTCACAATATTTCACTGATTTTACGGCGGCTGGTTCCGGTCACGACCGGGTCGAAAAATAAAAAGTCGCGCGCGGCTGCGCCCCCGCGGGGACGTGGCACGCACAGGAAGCAGGGGGCGGCGCCCCACACCTGCTTGCCTCCAGCTCCCACCCGCTGTCTGACCCACATCCCTTCTCTTCCCTCTCGGCTCACCTTCTGCCGCCATCCTACGACCGCAGTGTACTCTGCGCGGCTGCGCGCCAGCGGTTCGGGCTTTTCATTCGCAGAAGTCTGCAGCTTGTCTACCCGCGCGAGCTATCTTCCAGTCGAAGAAGTTAAACTTCTGGGCACCGCCCGACGCCGTTCGTGAAGAGATGTGGGCGTGTGCGACCGACGTCTTTCTTTCCACAGAAGATGGAGGAATAAAAGGAAGAGCCGTACTGTCAAAGTTTCCTGTTGTTCGCACGCTCTTCACAAACCGGTGTTTTCCAAGTTTTCCCCTGTTATTTTGCAAGTATTACACACAAAACCGCAGGGAAAATCCTTCTTTTACTCGTGCTGGTTTCTTTTTCGTTTTAAAACTGATACAGTAGCCAGATAAAACCGCGGGCCCTCTTACCCACGAACTTAGGCTGAAGCTCAAAAGAACTTCGATTTGTGTCGGCGTTTAATTCATGGATGGATGGAAGTTCCGTACTCTTGGACAGAGCGTATGAGAGCGATACGGAAGACCCGCACCGCCGTACTAGGCAAAGTCCTAGTGGAGGTGGTTTGCCATGCCTTCCTCCGACCGTAATGACGATGAATGATGATGATGAAAACGACACAACAACACCCAGTCATCTCGATGCAGGAAAAATCCCTGACTCCGCCGGGAATCGAACCCGGGACCCCGTGCTCGGGAAGCGAGAACGCTACCGCGAGACCACGAGCTGCGGACGTTTAATTCATACAAATGACAATTACCTTTCACACTATTAAGACTCAACTTGTTTTAAACGAGAATGGGTTGCTCTAGCAATATCAAAGGTCGCACAGGAGAAATGTTAAGCAGTAATGCGTTGGAGGATTACATGAAGCTTCCGACAGCATAAGGTGGACTTACATGTTAGAAATCCTCAGGATAATGTATATAAAGTACTACTGTACTACTGTATGGTCTGTGTGTCTTTTTCTTCCATTTTTTGCTTTTCCTTAACGGAAATTTTTTGTTGTTCACAAATTGCAACACTTTATAAAAATTTCACCCTAAATAAGGTCGCAGAAGTATGGCCTTTGAAGAAAGTACTTTAATAAAAAAGTGATTCTGGTAGCCGGAGCCCAAGGTTTTTGTTAATCATGCCTTTTGCATTCTTGAGGTGTTATTTCCATAGAAACGTCATCTCGTAACACGTATTTCTTTACATCTAACCTAGAAGTGAAATACTAAATTTGATACATTTATCTTTAAAAATTTTTTTAATTCAACGAAACATTATCCTACAAATTTTCATCCCCTGTGGTTTAATTTCCAAAAATGGTGAAATACGTATTTTTAAAATTTATGACAGAGAAACCAAATACCAATTTTCGTAGTTCTAGCTTCAAAGTGCCTTAATAGCGACGTATTTCCAAAAGGCTTTTCATCGCTTATTTACATCCTTAGGAGTGCAATTTCGACCAATCCCTTCTTAAACGATGCCTCTAGTATAAGATCCACACTCTCCAAATTTCAAGTTTTTATCCTCAGCGATTTGGGAATGGGCGATGATGAGTTAGTGAATCAGTCTGGCCCTATTCCAGGGGAATTTCCAAAAATAGTGAAACTTGTATTTTTTTAAATTTTTGATTTAGAAGTCAACTACCAACTGTCATAGATGTAGTTTTAAACATTCGGTCACAATGAAATATTTTCAGAAAACATTTCACCCATATTGAACTCTTCTTGTGTGATCAGCCGAGTGTGGCATCGTCTTGTCGCAACGTTTCGATGACTTTCGTACTCATCATCCTCAGGAGAGGAGGATGATGGGTACGAAACTCATCGAAACGTTGCAAGAAGAGTACGCCACCACTCGGCTGATCACCGGAGAACATTTCATCACTGGAACACGCCGAGAAAGCCTCCAATAGCATTTAACATTTCACCCGCCCCTCCCCCTATTTCACCTCCTCCTGTTGAGTATCCAAAAACAATGAATGCGTCCTTTTTTATTACTAATAGAGAAGCGAAGTGCAAATTTTCATAGATTTACCTACAAAAATGCTTGCGTAATGAAATATTTCCATAAAAATTTTTATCCCGTAATTCAGCTCCATAGAGATTCAGTTTCCAAAAACAGGGAAGCACTTATTTTTTATTGGTAACCAAGAAGACAAAGTCAGATATTAACAGATTCAGCTTTATAAACGCTTTCATAATGAAGTCTTTCATAAAACACCACGTCAGAAGTGAAATTTCCAAACCACTGTCTGTAGTACATATTTATTCCTTTTTTACAATTTCCAGCCGAGAAGTCAAATACCAATACTTTAGTAGTTCTGTAGTAATAATTTATTTTCAGAAAAACTTTCACTCTCTATTTTACCTCTATGGTTGTTAAATTTCAAAAAATGCTGAAACGCGTATTTTTTTATTTCTGGTTGAGAAACAAAATAACAATTTTCATAGGACTAGCTTCAAAATTGCTTTTCAAAACACTTTTCGTCCCTCATTTCAACGTCTTAAATGTGAAATTTCGGAAATTTCCTTCCTAAACTATTCCCACAGTATAAGATCGACACCCTCTGCAAATTTCATGTTTCTATCTGTATTGGTTTAGGCTCGGCGAGTACGAGTCAGTGAATGAGTGAGTCACTCGGGACATTTCCTGTTACATATAGAGATAAGGACATGTCAATAAGAGTACGAAGCAAGTTTGTAGTTCATTGTCCCCCTTGTTTCGTTTGCATGTCGCAGAAGTTATATAGAAAGTGAAAGAAAATTTCAGGACGGTAGTAAACGTACATACCAGGGCTAACGGTCGACTTGGCACAGCGTTCTTGACACAGAAAGTAACGAACAGTAAAACAAAGCTAAACAGCGACTTCTCTACAGTTAAAATTCTGGAAGATAAATTTGTAGAAAAAGAAAAATATACTTCTCTACCCGGAAAGCAATATGCACAAAACAGAAAACAACAGAAGAAGCCTATCAGCGTAGACGAAGAAGACTTCTAAGACAAAAGTACTCTACTGGTACAAGATACTGATATGATGATGATGATGTTTGGTTTGTGGGGCGCTCAATTGCGAGTTTATCAGCGCCCGTACAAATTCCCAACCTTTGCTCAGTCCAATCTCGCCACTTACATGAGTGATGAACAACACAAACACCCAGTCATCTCGAGGCAGGTGAAAAGAAATTGATATGGAAACTAGCAAGGAGTCCTGACAGTGTGCTTAAGGAACACATGGCTGTATAGAAGTATATGAGTACGTGAAGGGTGGACAAATGAAACCAGTAGGAAGAGAATTGGAAACATGCTTCATGTGGACAGAAATAAAAGAAAGATAGAAGAGTGGCATTAAAATTCAGGGCGATCGTATATCAGTGACAACATCCTATGATGACGTTGCTATAACCAGTCAACGTGAGGAAGAATTGCAGGATATAATCTGGTCTGACTAGTGTAACGAGCACAAATATGGATCACGAGTAAACCGAAACAAGAAGAAAGTAATGAGGGGTAGCATAAATATAAAAATGAACGAAACGAGAAGGACATAAAAAAGTAGACTAACACAGGCAAAGAGGGCATTCATTATTAAAATGAGGCATTTAGTATCAGACATTTGATGAAGAACTTTCTCAGAATGTACCTCTAGACAATAGCATTGTATGGTAGGCCTGTAGAAAATAGGAAAAGAAGCGAACCGAAGCAGTTGAGATGTGGTGCTGCAGAAGAATGCTGAAAATTAGGTGGACTGATAATGTAAGGAAAGAGGAGGTTCTCCGCAGAATCGCGAAGGAAGGTTGACATACGAGGAAGTAACTTCCGTAATACAAGAGATAGCTGTAGAGGATAGAAACTGTACATGACGACAGAGTTTGGAATACATCCAACATATAACTGAGGACGTAGGTTGCACGAGATGAAAAGCTTGGCGTAGGAGAGGAATTCGTGGCGGGGCACATCAGAACAGAAGGATGTAAAACTTTTAGTGGTCAGGTAAAGCTATTAAGAAGAAATATGGACAGAGATTGGGAGAAGTTGTCTGTGGAAATCTATTAAGAACAAGGAGCTATGGAATGCTCTAAGACAACGCGGGACATTGCTTTCTCCATCACATCACCAGAGCTATACGCAAATGGACCTAAGTACAGAAACACGAACGAGTACGAATTCTACAATGTAATTGGACGTGTATTCAATGAACGAACATCGCTTGAGAATGCACGTAGTCGGGCAGTTTCGGTCGTAATTAAATTTCATTTTGTACAACTGCTGCTGGCGTACATTCATTCAAGAAGAGTTAACTTGGACCTAACAGGAGCAGCAGACGGTGAATGCTGTAAGGAGAGTCTAAGAGAAGAATGTGTAAAGTAAATTATTGACGCTGTATGCAACAGTTTAAAACGACCAACTTGCCAAAGATAAGAAGGAAGTAGAGGGAAATGAAACAAGCTGCATAAAAATGTAGAGTGCTTTGAGAAGACAACGGATAAACAATGTACGGGTATATCTTACACTCTCTGCTCTCTGCTAGCCATGTTATAGAGTGTGTGTGTGTGTGTGTGTGTGTGTGTGTGTGAAAGTTACCGGAATTAATCTATAGTTGATACCACGTGACAGTGTTTTCGCCACGCCTAGATAGCAGCATATCCTCTAGAAAATATTGTTCGTGTAGCACCTCCACATGACGACGAATCTGCAGTGGTTTGAAAACTGGTTAATAGTACAATAAATCATATCACATTCAAGAAAGCGACCAGTGTAGTTGCACATAGCCTACAAATACCATCAAGACCGAAATAATGTTTCGTAAGCTACCCATTTCGTGGGTGAACTACGTTACTTTAGGACTCTTCTCACCATTCCGCTTCTCCAGCCACTACCTTTATGTTACCGTCCCACTAAGAACCCATAATCCCGGATATTTTACGGCTGTTAGGTACTGTTTACAATGACATACAAAGTGGTGAGAAATGGTCTGTAACACTTTTAAGGGTGTTACAAGATAGGTTGTGCTAAAAAATAATCGTTACGGAAAAATTCGATATGTTGCACCGCTTCCGAATTAATGAGCGTAGAAATTAACCAATGAGGCCGTTGCGCGGGCAAATTCAAGCGTATTCTTCGTTTGGTTTCCTAAAACCGAACAGCAGAGCTATGCAAAAATTCAATATGCGATGGTAGTAAGAATGGATCCCGAGTGAATGGCTGAGTAGTCTCGTGCGCTATCGCCTACGCTGTGTAAACAACTAACAGTAATCGTATCTGGCGAGCCACTTGAATTTGCGCGCAACTACATGATTAGCTAACTTCAATGCTATATGACTCTGACACGTACAGAATTTTTTTCTTAACAGTTATTTATCACCACAACCTACCCTGCACCACCTCTACATGCTTTTCAGTTTGTTTCTTACCGTTCTGTATGTAGCCTATCATTTAACCAGATAATAACGTGTTTTTCAGCCTATTTATCCGGTTTTCTTTAACAACAGGTAGCAACGTCTAGACAAGCGCACCGTTTGGTTCATTCAGCTCACATGACCCTCGGTTTCTACAGGGCCTTTGTTTACGTATTTGCATGTACGTGACTGAGACGAAGGTTGCTTGCAAGCTCAGGAAACGTTGTATAGGAACAACGCCATACGTGACTAGAATATTGACAAATACGTACTGCTCTCGGCTAGCACTGCAACCGCCTAAGAAGAACTGCACCCGTCTGAATGAGCACAGAGTACGGTTGCAGTTTGTTCCAAGAGCTCCATGGTGCTGTTTATTGAAATTATTATCTATAAATATCTTGTATAACTTTGAGAATGTCCCTTCACTATATTGACGGTGTCTTTCCAGCACATTCATCAACCTATGATGGTTGAGTATTTCTGTTGTAATTTCTTACTATCTAAAAGTTTACGTATCTTACAGCTCAAATATTTGTGTATTTCGTGTCTCCTCATTCGTTACAACCTTGAGTTGGAGAAACAATATTTCTGTAGTAATTTCTTACTATCTAAAAGTTTACGTATCTTACAGCTCAAATATTTGTGTATTTCGTGTCTCCTCATTCGTTACAACCTTGAGTTGGAGAAACAATAGTTTCAAAGTGGCTAGGGAATGAAATAACTCACTGCGCTTTTCTAAAAGAACGCTCTATAAACGGCCTAGAATACATAAAAAAACATAAAAAATAGATTTCATTGCGTCATACTGAATTAAGCACTTCCGTATGGATTCACACGTAAAGAATACGATCGGTGTAAATAATGTATTCAGAGCAACAGTTGGTTGGTTGGTTGGTTTGTGGAAGGAGACCAGACAGCGAGGTCATCGGTCTCATCGGATGAGGGAAGGACGGGGAAGGAAGTCGGCCGTGCCCTTTTGAAAGGAACCATCCCGGCATTTGCCTGGAGCGATTTAGGGAAATCACGGAAAACCTAAATCAGGATGGCCGGACGCGGGATTGAACCGTCGTCCTCCCGAATGCGAGTCCAGTGTCTAACCACTGCGCCACCTCTCTCGGTCAGAGCAACAGTGATTATCTTGATATTAACGATTACAAAATGAAAATGCAAAAAAACCTAAACAGTCAGCAAATCAGAATATCAGATGGAGTGCATACTAAATAGAACAGGAATACTTTCTTGACTCAAATAAGCCACAGCACTGCTAAAAAGTCCAGACGGGCAAAAGCCTTAAGACGTACAACTATACGCAAAAAAAGTCGTGGGATATGAGATACTACCAGTTACGTATCCTGTTTTCTTGACATAATACTCCGTAAGGCACTGACTATATACAATATCTGTTAATGACAATTTACACACAGAAGAAGTCGTTTTCCGTTATTCCATCCTAGAACGATACGGTTAAGAAATATGAATATTTTATACGTTAAAAGTTATTTGTGCCACTTACTTCGCTGCTATGTGCGGATTATGTATTGAATTCCACAGCAGTGTCATGACTCGCTTTCTCCAACACAATATTTCTGAATTAACTTCGAAGATATGTTTAGCGACACGGCAAACACTTGCCCGCCGATATAGTTGATTCTAGTGCCGTAACTCATTGGTAAGCCTCGTCTATATAAACAGCCAGTTCCACTGCAAAGTAAAATTTCAGTTCTTTTCTTGAAGACAGCATTATTCATTTTATCAGAGAACACATTTCGAATCGGTCCCGGTTTCGCACATAGATAGGCCTTCTTCGGATTCTGAAGATAACTAGTGTATGGCAGAAACTGGTAACAAAATGTGCTTCTTTATTGTGTGTAAGAGAATTACAAACAAATGAATAATACGTATCCATCACTTTTCGCTATAGATAAAACGTCGTTTTTCCTCAAAAGCATTATTCGTCCAAGCATATGCACAATTATATTTCTTCCTCACTCTTATCATCGACGGTTTGTTTATAAGTTACCACTGGCAGGAGGGGGGCAAAAGGGGGCATTCGCCGCGCTCCCCACCACCCTCGGAATCTGGAGTAGAGAGGGTTCTTTTTGCATTATATAACTCTCATATACTTCCAGAAGTGCAGAAGTGATTCCGCTAAACCTCTCGTTTAATCAACTGCAGCATTACGTGGCTGATCGCAGTGACGTGACTCGAAACTGGGGGACTCAGTTATACAATTTCAAGAGTCTTTCTTTCTCTCTCTCTCTCTCTCTCTCTCTCTCTCTCTCTCTCTCTCTCTCACTCCCCCCCCCCCCCCCCCCACTCAAACCCCTCTGTCGCACCTTCTCCGCTCCCCCGGACACATTTCTGCAGACGCCCACCTTTTTGTTGCTTGCTAAACAGCAAAATAATTTATTTTCTGACTTTCACAATTTTTGTGTTCAACTAGCCTCTAACATTTTTATTGTGATAACCATTTTTTTCTTTTTATTTATTTAGCAGTTTTTATAAGACTGTATTACTTTCAGCCTGAAGAGATATGTACCCTGCTAGCCCTATCGTTCGATCAGTTACCCTTGCAACTCTAGTCCTGTTCTTTCACATACTTCATTAATTCTTCTTTGTATGAATTAAATAACAATATTATTTGCAGCCCGGCCCTACATCCCTCTTAACACTGATTTTGTATTTCTTCTTTTCCCGCTTTTGTATTCCCCATTAGGATTTCGTTGTTGGTTCGTCTGTGGATTTCAGTTACGATATTCCATTACAGAAATGAGAATGGTTTCCTCTTAGTTTACACATGCCATGAAAGTGTTTTGGTTTTCCTCTTTTCTTCGATTACTAAGCGCTGGGTCTGAATTTCTTCGGCAGTGTATGCCCAAACTGTTCGTCATGCAGCTCTCTATGAGTAGCAGATTCAGCAGTTTCGTAAAGGACCGTTTTCTTAACTTTAATTGTAACTGGAGTATTTGATGCATTGCAAGCAGATTGAAACTAAAGCAGTTAACCGTAGCTTATATTTGGTCACCTCTCTACCAAAATTCATACGAAAATATTACTTGATGTATTTAATTGAAGTAATTTTGGCTCTGGTTACTCTCTCACCGGAATATCAACAGTGGCCTGTTTCGGCAACGAAGCGCTAGTTTTGGGATGCTTTATGTCGCGCGCGTTCTGTATGCCCCATTATTTCCAAATCTCCTAACGTTTGTGTTCGGTCCCGTATCGACGGCACGTTCAGCCGTTATTCAAAACGCTTCGGTATCATTAAACGTCACTGAGTTGTCAATAATCGGCACAACAGAAGAGCAAACAAGACTACTGTCGAAACATGATACGCTGATTTGGTAACACAAAAGAACGCTCCTAGACGGGCGACCTTTTATTCGTATATCGCTGCCAGCTCACAGTTATCAAATGCAGGCATGTGCAGATCGATCGCGTACCACGAGTGACATGATACGGCAATAAAACTGTGACCTTGCTCTCGGAGAGGGATACTTCGAATTCTCGTCCACCATCCCGTCCACAATCACAGCAATTCCCTAATATACATCGATGCAAATAACGAGACCATTCTAGAATGAATATTTTATTCTTGCGGTTGAACGAATGCTGTGAGAGAGCTTTCGTGGCATACTGCACATCTGTTCACTCTCCAGATTCGCACTCGGACCATTGGTTTTCGTGTACAATACCTTCAGTATATTAGTTACGCGAACGCGCCTTATGGCTAACCTCACACTCTGAGTTTGCCACAATGCACGCTCCCTCCCGGCAATGTGAAGGCATAAATTCATATCCCGATCCAAAACATTCAGTCTCTGACAGGGAAGTTTCAAACAAATAATCGCTTCTGTAACAACTGACCACTTTGTAAAATCTGAGCGCTTTACTTATCGCCGCTGGTCTGTTTTTATTCTAAATAGAGGAATAGCTCTGAGAAGGAGCTCCTTAAATTCGGTCAAATGAGACGTGCAATACAAAGACATGTCTACATTTTCGAAGTTGATGTGGACGATTTGTGTACAAGGAAATAATTATCGTTGTTTTACCCTCCTAATGCCGGCCGCTGTGGACGAGCGATTCTAGGCGCTTCATTCCGGAACTACGCGCCTGCTACGGTCGCAGATTCGAATCCTGCCTAGGGCATGGATGTCTGTGATGCCCTTAGGTTAGTTGGGTTTAAGTCGTTCTAAGTCAAGGGGACTGATGACCTCAGATGTTAAGTCCCATAGTGCTTAGAGCCATTTGAACCATTTGCAACCTTCCTAATACTCCGATCTTCATTTTCTCGACAGGTACTGTTGTTTCCCTTTTTATGGCTACGTATTTCCTATTACCTTTTCTGTTTTCTCGAGAGAGATTTCAGACATCTGTTTGTAAAATAATACCTGTTTAGTATTTCATCTAGTGGATCCCTGAACTGGGTGAGATCACTCCTTAGTAATCCGGACTTGCTAAGTGGCAAACATGACCCTCAGCTTTTTATAACTATATCAGGATGTTCCATATTTTTGTCTCTCGATATTCTGGTGATACTTTTTACGCTTTCTCTGTATTGTCTGAGTTTCCAGCTTCTCTCATTTTACTCAGGGCTAGACATTGTAGCGAAAAGCCCTTAGTTTGTTCTAGAGCGTTAAGATTTCACGACACGTGCTTCTTCAGTCATCGGGTAGGCCCTTTCCATGTATATTACGCTGGTTTAATCTTCTGTTTCATTTACATTCGGCTGTGCATCTCCACTAAGGCATTTAAATTTATGTTCAGTTGTCATGAAATTTCGAGCCTGTTTATGTACGCCATGGATTCCGCTTTCTTCAAGATAATTTCCACAATATTTCTACACCTGCACTCCGCAACTGTAAGGTAAGTGGCCGAAAGTATATGATGTACTGTAGTTGTTTCCTCCCTTACGGTTACCCTGTCGACGATGCAAAGCTTGCGCCCCTCTATGTAAGCCTGAATACCTGTAAGTATATCCCGGTGGAAATTACAAAGCGTTGAGCCCTTACGTATGCATGTTTCCAAACAAAGCCATACCGAGCAACAAAGAAAGCTCTGGAATGATTTATCTACGACATAAAAAGCATCTTTGTGCCACGGAAAAATAATGTTACTCATTATTATGGAAACTTGCCACTCATCAATCCTACTTACGCGGCACACGAAAAATGAATTGGTTCTGTACGCCTCGTTGAGTCGAAACGAGCGAGATGCTCCCGTGTCATCACATTCGACTCGCATTCAGGAAAAATGGCTCTGAGCACTATGGGACTCAACTTCTGAGGTCATTAGTCCCCTAGAACTTAGAACTAGTTAAACCTAACTAACCTAAGGACATCACACACATCCATGCCCGAGGCAGAATTCGAACCTGCGACCGTAGCGGTCTCGCGGTTCCAGACTGCAGCGCCTAGAACCGCACGGCCACTTCGGCCGGCTATTCAGGAAAAGCAGACTTCAAGTCACCGCCCAGTCACTATGACTTAGGGTCCCCTTTGTAAAGTGCGACACGACCGGTTCCCAGGCCTGCCTTCGCCCTATGAGAGCTTGCGACCCGTCTGTAATGGTCCCTTCGTCGATGGGACGTAAGGCCATCATCTTCCTTCGCGAAATCGTGACTCATTGTCGTCTTCGAGGCGGACCTTGGCACTAGCCGCTAACGCATGCTAACGATCAGCTCCGTGTGTGTTAGACCGTCCACAACAAGCCGCCCTCTGCATTGCGTAGTTGTTACGTCACGTCACTCGCCGACGCAAATGTCAACGCGCAGTGCTGGAGGAAGAAGTGTCGCGATGTGGGCAAACTGCAGCCGGTTTGCTTCCCATTAAACGCGATGCGTCACTTGGATGACAACGGATGTGTTGTCGCCACTCTTCCTCGTGTCTGAATTCGTGGACAGCGAGAGATAAAGGGCAGAAGGCACACCGATTCGCTCAGTAAGCATAATTTTAGATAACTTTATTGGGATATAACAGTGATCTTTCATTTACGTAAAAATAGTAAAAGAAAGAGTTCTGGTCACAGTCATTTATTTAAAATATGAGCCGTTTCGGCCTCTAGTAGTAGGCCATCTTTAGATAATGCACTGTAAGGATAAAAATTAAAAGTGCTGATCTACATAAGGAAGTTAGAAAACATTAAAAAGGATATACATTAAAATGACGTACTGTTATCCATCCGGTTACAATCTAACCTGTTACGTTGGCCTAATATTTAATGATTATAAAACCGATTTTAACAGCATCAAATAGTTCAAATGGCTCTGAGCACTATGCGACTTAACTTCTGAGGTCATCAGTCGCCTAGAACTTAGAACTAATTAAACCCAACTAACCTAATGACATCACTCACATCCATGCCCGAGGCAGGATTCGAACCTGCGACCGTAGCGGTCACGCGGTTTCAGACTGAAGCGCCTTTAACCGCACGGCCACACCGGCCGGCTAACAGTATCGATACGATATTGAACTTCCCATTTTTTTAGCCGTTTATAGTTAAATCTATGTACATTACTAAAATTGGATGTTCAAATCTTAATGTACGACGTGTAAATCGCTTCCCACTGGCTGGCATAGACGTCAGGGGTTCATGCGCGCCCTGTTTCACTCTTTTTCATCTACATCTACATTTTTACTCCGCAAGCTACCCAACGGTGTGTGGCGGAGGGCACTTAACGTGCCACTGTCATTACCTCTCTTTCCTGTTCCAGTCGCGTATGGTTCGCGGGAAGAATGACTGTCTGAAAGCCTCCGTGCGCGACAAATCTCTCTAAGTGTACATTCGTGATCTCCTCGGGAGGTATAAGTAGGGGGAAGCAATATATTCGATACCTCGTCCAGAAACGCACCCTCTCGAAACCTGGCGAGCAAGCTATACCGCGGTGAAGAGCGCCTCTCTTGCAGAGTCTACCACTTGAGTTTGCTAAACATCTCCGTAACGCTATAACGGTTACCAAATAACCCTGTGACGAAACGCGCCCCTCTTCTTTGGATCTTCGCTATCTCCTCCGTCAATCCGATCTGGTACGGATCCCACACTGATGAGCAATACTCAAGTATAGGTCGAACGAGTGTTTTGTAAGCCACCTCCTTTGTTGATGGACTACATTTTCTAAGGACTCTCCCAATGAATCTCAACCTGGCACCCGCCTTACCAACAATTAATTTTATATGATCATTCCACTTCAAATCGTTCCACACGCATACTCCCAGATATTTTACAGAAGAACTGCTACCAGTGTTTGTTCCGCTATCATATAATCATAGAATAAAGGATCCTTCTTTCTATGTATTCGCAGTACATTACATTTGTCTATGTTAAGGGTCAGTTTCCACTCCCTGCACCAAGTGCCTACCCGCTGCATATCTTCCTGCATGTCGCTGCAATTTTCTAATGCTGCAACTTCTCTGTATACTACAGCATTATCCTCGAAAAGCCGCACGGAACTTCCAAAACTATCTACTAGGTCATTTAAATATATTGTGAAAAGCAATGGTCCCATAACACTCCCCTGTGGCACACCAGGGGCTACTTTAACGTCTGTAGACGTCTCTCCATTGAGAACAACATGCTGTGTTCTGTTTGCTAAAAACTCTTCAATCCAGCCACACAGCTGGTCTGATATTCCGTAGGCTCTTACTTTGTTTATCAGGTGACAGTGCGGAACTGTATCGAACGCCTTCCGGAAGTCAAGGAAAATGGCATCTACCTGTGAGCCTGTATCTAAAATTTTCTGGTTCTCATGAACAAATAAAGCGAGTTGGGTCTCACACGATCTCTGTTTCCGGAATCCATGTTGATTCCTACAGAGTAGATTCTGCGTTTCCAGAAACGACATGATACGCGAGCAAAAAACATGTTCTAAAATTCTTCAACAGAGCAGTCAGAGATATAGGTCCATAGTTTTGCGCATCTGCTCGACGACCCTTCTTGAGACTGGGACTACCTGTGCTCTTTTCCAATCATTTGGAACCTTCCGTTCCTCTAGAGACTTGCGGTACACGGCTGTTAGAAGGGGGGGGGGGGGGGGGCAAGTTCTTTCGCGTACTCTGTGTAGAATCGAATTGGTATCCCGTCAGGTCCAGTGGACTTTCCTCTGTTGAGTGATTTCAGTTGCTTTTCTATTCCTTGGACACTTATTTCGATGTCATCCATTTTTTCGTTTGTGCGAGGATTTAGAGAAGGAATTGCAGTGCTGCCTTCAGCAGCAGTTTTGCGACTGCGATTGGCACAGCTGTTCCAACCGTCATCAAAAGTAGCCGGATGCGTAACGATACAGCATTTTAATGTATATTCTTTTTAACGGTTTTTGACTTCCCAGTGTAATTCAGCACTCTTAATTTTTATCTTTACAGTGCATTATCTAAATATGGCCTACTACTAGAGGCCGAAACTGGTCATATTTTTAATAAATTACTGTTAAAGTAAGACCGTTTTTTACTAATTTTCGCTCAGTCTTTCCAATAGACATTCACAGTGTCCTTGGCATTTCATCTCAACCTAATTTGTAGGAAAGATCCGCAGAAAAATTCAAACAAACAGTAAAAAAAAAGCAACATTTGTTCTTATACTATTGCGGTATATCATGAACTTAAAATTCTACTTAAAATTTGGTTGACAACATATACACTGGCACGAGAAGAAACTAATGGATTTCTGTTATTTCGTGGCATGAAAATCGCAAAAAGCGTTTCAAAATGACGTTATTGGATTCGACAGACTAGTCATCATCAGACTGTCTACAGATAAAAAGGCTGAAACAACAAGGATTATTGTAAAATCTACCAAGCTACTATCTATGTCACCGGTTCCAGACTTTTCGTCAATGCGTACCATTTAACATTTTCATTTTGGGCATGCCACGATAGCTTATTCTCTTTCCATTTTTTGTTTTAACGTATCTTGAGGTAACGGAAAGGAAGGAAAGGGTAGGGGGGTTGAACGTTGAGCAACCGACTGCCGCAAGAGGTTGAAAGTATTCTTCGTATCAGAGTGCCATTTTACGTAACTGTCACGAAAGCGATAATAACAACAATAAACTGTTCATTGCAGCGCCATGCATTGGCATACCGCATAAGTTGCCACCAGCTGCAAAGAGGCACGAAAACTTCCTATATCCACAGACAAGCCCCGATAGAAATATAGCCAACGTCAGAACAAGATAAGTAATTCCCGGCCAAGACAGCGACGGCTAATGGAGGGAGGGGTTGGGAGGATACAAAGCGACCTTCCTATGTCCAACGTAAAGCCGGAGACAAACATTCTGCAGAAAATCCATTTTCTCTAGCACGCTGCATTTATCAGTTTCATCACCATCATTTAACTTTAAAAATAAAGTAACGTAATAGCAAAACTTTATGTTTTTCAATAAGTGTTTTGTTTACACGCACGCCTACCACCTAAGCAGCCCTGCCGTACCACCGTCTGTGAACCCGTGATCTATGTAATGATAAAACAAGTATATAACTATCCTAAAAAAGTGCGCATATTGCAAATGGTGAAGTTAGGTTTCCATTGCACCATCTGCATTTCGGCATAACTCTATTCTTATTTATCTACAGACAGACTGGTGACCACTGGCTGGTCTAAAACGGTAACAACATTCTGAAATGCTTTTGCGATCGTCATCGCAAGGGACAAAATAGCTAGTCGATCCGATAACATCCGGAGACTTTTTTTTTTTTTTTGCAAATTAATGAGCTGCATTGTTAAGTGTAAGAGAAGACCGTTCTTATGATTTCCAAGATACGTGTGAAAATTCTGCTACACGGACCGCTCTTTAAACGGCAACAGAGTAAAGAATGAAGCTTGTGTTCTTGCAAATTCCCTCGTACAGTGCGAAACACAAAGTTGAAGCAAACTGATATTCTTCGGCTAATCGAACATACTAAATGTGAATAATTATTCCACAGTGTAATTGGACAACATACGAATCGCGTTGTTAACAGACATAAAGCTGTGGGCTGTCAGTGTAACTTGATAAAATATATCCCCAACTCCTAAATGTTATGAGTTGTTACAAATAGGGTAGAACCGTGACGGAACACGTGTGACGTCAGTGCAGGTGTACTAAACAGAAGCAGTGAGCTGGAAATGTGTTTACGAGCCATTAAAACGCATTGTGCTATGTTCCGGCTGACGGTCTGGAAAATTTGGAAATTTGTGGTAAGTTCTTATGGGACCAAACTAGTGAGGTCATCGGTCCCTAGGCTTACAAACTACTTAATCTAATGGCTACCCCACGTGGCGCCGACGGTCTAATAGTTTAGCGACAGACAATATTGCGCTAATGCAGCTGATGTTCGCACAGAATCGACAACCGTCTCACAGACTGACATCGAAGGAGTTCTATATTAGCAAGAACTACTTTAGCGCCATCATTCGCAAACATTTTGGCTTACCAATTTGTGATGCAGAGACTGACTGACTGTAAATCGTTGTAAAGTCATTCACGCGTGTGGCCGAGATCCATTCTTCCTCCAGACTGTTCCGGCATCTGAGATGTGGCATTGTCAGTGCGGTATGAGTAGGGTAGGTTGCCGTCATTACTCCAAAGCACAGCTCGTTATCCGCACAACATTTTGAGTCACATCCAAAGACAGGTGGCACATATGCTTCGTTCAGTTTCAAAGACAGTCTTGCCGTTATCCTGCATCTTTATAAATGTTGTTAAAAGTGTATTCTGGTCAGTGGACATTATTTTCTAGGCGACTAAACGATTTATCTTGTATTTTTAATTTTACGTATTGTATGATGGTTCGCTGAATAGCTTAGATCCTCACTGTTCACTTCTGGGCCAAAGCACTTCTGTAAAATGAGAAAGTATTACGAAACAGTGATGAACATTCTATTCGTACGCTAAACAAATCTTGACTGTTGTTCTAAAGTTTTAATTATTATCATCGTCGCCTTCAGGGATTAGGCCTTAGTGTCTGAGCCCCTTCAGATTTGTTTGCGCCATCTCTGTAAAGGACGACAAACGCTAGACAGTATTGCAACTCTAATTATCTTATTGTTAGACATACGATGGACATGGTCCTTTCAGTTTAGTCCATATTTCTCAGTTACGGTTTTAATGCGTTTTACATTTAGTTCTAGTCTAATATCTGGCTTTCTCGTATGGTCCAGTAATGAATATTCTGCTACAAAGAAGAGGAACTTCATCTCAGATGATTAGACTTGTCGTTATTAATCTGACGTTAGGGCACACTACTCGCTAAAAGGAAAGGCTATTACTTTGCAAAGTTTAATTGTTGTGTCTTTCCGTGCGTTACATTTTAATATATGTTGTGCGGTTCCATAGAAATGTTAGAATCTGGGTTATTTTAGCATTACATAATCTGACTTGGGAAATCTAAAACTGAACTCTGAATATTTAAATCTGTTACTTTACTATTCTTTTGTCTATCTAAAACAAACAATTTTGGCTCTTGTGGATCAATTATTTGTCCATCTGCAACAATTTTGGCTCTTATTGGTTCCAAAGTTCCAATTAATACTCAATACTCTTGTCATACTTGAGGTTGCTCGCCGCGGACTTCACTTTCATAAATTAATCCGAACGTCATTGTTATAAATGTCCTGAATTGTGCTCACTGAATTAATAAAATGTTCCTAACAGTCAAAACTCTGTACAAATATTCCCGAGAAATAGAGTTCAGATTCTCGTTTTACTTAGTTCTCCTAAAGACGGAAAACTCTATGTAGAAACAGTTCTTTAACATAGCCAAACTCGATGTCATCCTACATCCTTGCCCAATGACTCTGTCTATGCTGATCTAGATGTCGACAACGCCGTCCTTCTTTGTACGTAGTGAGCCTATATACCTACAACTACTTTTAAATTTATTTGAGCCTTCCCATCGCTTCGTCACACGTAAAACAGATAATAACTACGATATATATGCGAATTCCATGACCAGCATAAGTATGAAAAAAAAAAACCTTTCTTGCAGCAGGCTACGCCATTTTGAAGATAAAAACAATACTAAAACCAGCGTTTCTGCCGTCTTCGCAGCTGTCTTCTTCAGTCACTCAAGTGAGGACAGCTGCAAATATGGCAGAAACGTAGGTTTTAATAATGAATCTAGTTTCAAAATGACACAGCCTAACGTCTATAATAATTAGATCCAAATAACTACTGTTGAAATAGAGCACTAAAAAGACTACAAACGAGACGACAAAATTAAAAGCAGCACATCGTTATTCCTTCGAATTTCACCTGAGCGAAATTTTACTGTCCGCCGGTGACAGATGTTGTTAATAGACTACGCACGTACGTACGCGCGACAGCTAGCCAGCAATGAAGTAACCTTAGATCGAAGAGCACTAGAATGGCGATTTGGTCTTGAAGATACATCGGGTCTGACAAGATCTCGGACGCTTTAGATACATAAAACGATTAGACTGTGCTCCCGCAGGCATTTAGACGATCGCTCAAACAGTGAAGTTGTGATCCTTATTTAAACTTTTCAGGCTACAGATAACTTCATTAAAATTATGGGATGGTTCCTTCAGTAGTAAACGTAGCGAAGTGACTGATTGATTATGAGACTGGACTTGAACTTACAAACAGCGTAGTGGAAATCTTCTCCCGACCATCTCGATTTAGGACTGCAGCGGTTTTCCGAAATCACACTCAACCAAAAGCCGAAGGATACCTTATGCAAATCACAGCAGCCTCTTTCATCGTACCGCGTTTCACCTTGCCCCGACAAGACGTTACACCCGCACACTCCTCTTCTTGCTACAGCTTTCTGTGGAGGTGCGCACCCGATGCGATGCGACAGCTTCACTAATTCGTCGTTCCGCTTGGGGGCACAGCAGCTCAGGGATGAAATTGTCGCACTGCCTGTGCGGAGGAGTGAACACGAATAGGTAGGCAGCTCTTGAGTCCTCCATTCCGTCACAGTAGACAAATACTGTTACTGATGGTTGACGTGACAAAATACCAGAATGACGTTGATTTTGATAGACAAAAGTACTACTGACGTCTCGGATGGTTACTCCAAACGGCCACTGACGATCAGCCGGCCGCGGTGGCCGTGCGGTTCTAGGCGCTCCAGTCCGGAGCCGCGCTGCTGCTACGGTCGCAGGTTCGAATCCTGCCTCGGGCATGGGTGTGTGTGATGCCCTTAGGTTAGTTAGGTTTAAGTAGTTCTAAGTTCTAGGGGACTGATGACCACAGCAGTTGAGTCCCATAGTGCTCAGACCCATTTGAACCAACTGACGATCCCTTTTGTCACCTGTATCCAGTCAGAGTTAATTCAAATGGCTCTGAGCACTGTGGGACTTGACTTCTGAGGTCATCATTCCCCTAGAACTTAGAACTACTTAAACCTCACTAACCTAAGGACATCACACACATCCATGCCCGAGGCAGGATTGGAACCTGTGACCGTAGCTCTTGCGCGGTTCCAGACTGTAGCGCCTAGAACCGCTCGGAGACCCCGGCCGGCCTGAGTTAATAACTAATGTCGATGTCGTAGTATCGTTTTAGCCTTCCTTCCCTTGCAATGTCCTCCATTCCAGAGTTTTTTTTCTTCTTCCGGAGCTTTTAAATGGTTAACGAGGATTTCACCGACTTAACAAAAACAAAACCAAAGAACTTTAACTCATTACTTAAGACAGATCTATAGTCTGGTAGGAATATAGAATAGTCAGTCTTGCAATTCGAAATCTCTACTCGGTTCGTGAAATGAGCTTAGTTATCTTGACAGAAAGAACACATCATGTCCGGTTCCTGTTCTGGGCGTTTATTAATCACTGATGTCAGTGAGAGTAGAGTAGTGAGCATATGTGAAGGTAGATGGTAGTGTGGCGCAACTAGGAGACAAATTCAGCACGTGCTGCTGAAGGAGGCAGCATAATTTTGTTGTCTACCGCGAACGTTTTGGGCCGAGAGTCGAGCCGTTGGCTATAAATTTCGCATTAGTGTGCATTTGGTGACGTCACGCTTGTTATGAAGGTGATTACTGTCGTTGATAGCAGTGGAATATCTCTAGTGTTATACACGGAACAACTTACACACAAAATCTGCACGTATCGCATTTTATTTTTTCTTATGACGCTAGGTCTGGTACATGTCACTATAATGTTCAGTACAACCGTTGACAATATACAGCGTAACCTTTCTTATTTTATCTGATAACGGCTATGGGCGAAACGCATCACTGAGAATAATGAACACATTGGGATCTATACGAATATTTTGTGTAAGTGCTAAAAATGATCACTTACCTCTGCATTATGAACAAGGGGAACAACATCATTGTCACTTTTTTGTGTACGGGGTTTTCAAGAATTCAAAAGCATGAATCGGAGTCAGTTTGGACACTTCCCAGCGGCCGGTCGTGGTGGCCGAGCGGTTCTAGGCGCTATAGTCTGGAACCGCGTGACGCCGCGCAGTGTTTTTTGTGTTAGCAGAAGAGCCAACACCGTGTTACGACTGGGGGCCGAAATGCACGCGTTTTAGCTCACGCAGGCTGGCGTGAGGAGGGAAGAACTATACTGACGTGAGGTCTGGAACATGACAAGGAATGAGAATTGGGGACGTAATTAGTTTGATACTTAACTTTAATCCATTAATGATGAACGTCGCTCTTGACGGTACATGATTCACAATATTATCTCCTCAGAATACATTCTTGAAGATAGTAATTATAGTAACTGAATATGGTGCCTTGCTAGGTCGTAGCAAATGACGTAGCTGAAAGCTATGTTAAATTGTCGTCTCTGCAAATGAGAGCGTATGTAGACCCTGAACCATCGCTAGCAAAGTCGGCTGTACAACTGGGGCAAGTGCTAGGGAGTCTCTCTAGACTAGACCTGCCGTGTGGCGGCGCTCGGTCTGCAATCACTGATAGTGACGACACGCGGGTCCGGCGTATACTAATGGACCGCTGCCGATTTAAAGGCGACCACCTAGCAAGTGTGGTGTCTGACGATGACATCACAGGATTAGCCGAGCGGTCTAAGGTGCTGCAGTCATGGACTGTGTGGCTTGTCCAGACGGAGGTTCGAGTCCTCCCTCGGGCATGGGTGTATGTGTTTGTCCTTACGATAGTTTAGGTTAAGTAGTGTGTAAGCTTAGGGACTGATGACCTTAGCAGTTAAGTCTCATAAGATTTCACACCCATTCTTGAACTTCCCAGCGTTATTATTTGCCAAGAGAGGGGAGCTGAGGCATTGCAGGACTAAGATAGCAAGAGACACAGAAAGCAAGCTAGCGACGTCGCAGTATATTCCACGACTCCCTTTGTCGTAAAGAACCGCTCACCCGTTTTATGTTCGTGCACTAGATCTCTTGTTGACGTGGTCTCGGCTGAACAGCTAGTGCCCCAGTTGGTACAGAGCGACAACGTTGGCCAGTAGGACTGTACGAGTTCCCGTCGTGTACGTACCACGTGCTGCGCGCGTCCACAACGTTGACGGGTGCGGTGACACGGCTGCGAGCGTCCCGCGCAGCTGTTCGCCGCGTACTGCAGGACGAGGCACTCCCGCCGACGCGTAGCTGACGAGCTGACTCATCCGACAAGGAAGAACCTGCGGCTGGCTGTACGGAGATAGATACGTCCGCCGTATCACCTCCGGGAGTCCACTTGGCGCCGCTGCCTAGACGACTCAGGTCTGCTCCCCCATAACTCTTTCCGGTTCCACAGACCCGGACGACACGCAAAATTATCCTCGACTCCCTGGTACGGGCCAGCGCTAGCTCTCCCACGCATATTCGCTACAACTAGTCTCTCTTTTTCTCCATGTAAGTTTGCAAAAATTGGTTCAAATGACCCTGAGCACTATGGGACTTACCATCTGAGGCCATCAGTCCCCTAAAACTTAGAACTACTTAAACCTAACTAACCCAAGGACATCACACACATTCATGCCCGAGGCAGCATTAGCACCTGAGACCATAGCGGTCGCGCGGTTCCAGACTGAAGCGCCTAGAACCGCTCGGCCACACTGGCCGGCGTAAGTTTGCACCAATTTTTCCAGCCGTGTGGTGATCCTTCCTTTTTGATCTGCTTTCACAAATAGCGTCTTTGTTTTCGGGTTCTCTCTCATCCTCCATCTGTTCACCATTCTCTGAACAAGGCGAGTCACTGGTTAAGAGGTCAGCAGGGATGGCGTTAAAATTCTAGCCCAGCTATCCGCATTTCTGTTTTTCGCAATCTTCTCAACATCAATTGCTGCTGCTGTTATCCGCCTTCTGATCTTGCGTTATGAATACGAAGTTCTGCAGCTAAGATCGCCTTTTGAAACATTTTCATTTTCTCAATGTCCTATCGAAACTGGCCACCCGAGGAATTAAAAATTTTACAACACGTGATCTTAACTGTAAAAATATTTATTTCCTAATATCAGCCGCGCGAGGTAGCCGTGCGGTCTGGGGCGCCTTGTCACGGTTCGCGCGGCTTACCCCGTCGGAGGTTAAAAAAAAAAATGGCTCTGAGTACTATGGGACTTAACAGCTGAGGTCATCAGTCCCCTAGAACTTAGAACTACTTAAACCTAACTAACCTAAGAACGTCACACACATCCATGCCCGAGGCAGGATTCGAACCTGCGACCGTAGCGGTCGTGCGGTCCCAGACTGAAGCGCCTAGAACCGCTCGGCCACACCAGTCGACGTCGGAGGTTCGATTCTTCCCTCGGGCATGGGTGTTTGAGTTATACTTAGCGTAAGTTAGTCTCAGTTAGATTAAGTAGTGTATAAGCCTAGGGACCGACGACCTAAGCAGTTTGGTCCCATATTCCTTACCACAAATTTCCAAATCATTTTTCTTAATATCACTTTACGGTAAGGACAGGTTAGATGTAATTATACGGACACGACAGTTTTCCTTCCCTATTCCCTTCGAACTAAATTAACACCTCGACTTTGGCGACTGTTTACACATACATAAAAAAAAGTTTTGCAATACTCTGGTTCCCAGAACTCCTGAAGATAGACGTTGACTGTGGATATTGTATCACAGACACAGTCCTTTTGACTGCTCAGAGATGTCTAAACCCGCCAACATGTAAACAACCATGCATGAGCAGCATCTCTTAGATAGACGGTCAATACCGCGGTTCGATGGCGTCCGCATTGTTACATTGTGCCAGGAAAGGCTCTCAACAAGGGAAATGACCAGGCGTACGGAGTGACCAAAGCGATGTTGTTCGGACATGGAAGAGATACAGAGAGACAGGAACTGTCGATGACATGCCTCGCTCAGGCCTCCCAAGGGCTACTACTGCAGTGGATGACCACTACCTACGGATTATGGTTCGGAGGAACCCTGACAGCAACGCCACCATGTTGAATAATGCCATCCTCCGACCCATAGTGCAACCATATCGGCAGCATATTGGCGAGACATTCGTCTTCATGGATGACAATTCACGCACCTATCGTGCACATCTTGTGAACGACTTCCTTCAGGATAACGTCATCACTCGACTAGAGTGGTCAGCATGTTCTCCAGACATGAACCCTATCCCTATCGAACGTGCCTGGAATAGACTGAAAATGACTGTTTATGGACGACGTGACTGACCAACCTCTCTGAGGGATCTACGCCGAATCGCCGTTGAAGAACTTGATGAACTTGTGCAGCGCGGGATTAGCCGAGCGGTCTGAGGCGCTGCAGTCATGGACTGTGCGGCTGGTCTCGGCGGAGGTTCGAGTCCTCCCTCGAGCATGGGTGTGTGTGTTTGTCCTTAGGATAGTTTAGGTTAAGTAGTGTGTATGCTTAGGGACTGAAGACCTTAGCAGTTAAGTCCCATAAGATTTCACACACATTTGAACATTTTTGATGAACTTGTGGATAGTGTGCCACGACGAATATAGGCATGCATCAATGCAAGAGGATGTGCTACTGGGGATTACAGGTACCGGAGTGTACAGCAATCTGGACCACCACCTCTGAAGGTCTCGCTGTCCAACATGCAATGTGTGGTTTTCCATGAGAAATAAAAAGGGCGGAAATGATATTCATGTTGATCTCTATTCCAATTTACTGTACGGGTTCCGGAAGTATCCGAACCGAGGTGACGCAATACTTTTTTTGTTGTGTGTATATTCCTTTCTTTGCTACTTATGTTTCTCTGCCATTCTCTACATTCATCGGTACCCATGGTATCAGAAATGACCGTCCTTCTCTATTCCTTAACGGAACGTACGGACGAAAGGCATTAGCATAAATATTATCGGCAAAAGCATGCCGTTCAGCATCGTTTGTGAGTATTGTTGGCGAAACACGAGGAAAGACTTGTCAAAGACGATTCTTTAAGTGTTACCTCATCTTGTCACTGTGCATTTTTAGGTAAAAATGACTCTCATCTTGATAAATCAATGGCCATGGAGTAAACGACTATAACTAGAGCTACACACCTATGTAAAATTAACTGTAGATGATCCCTGGCACTAACAAAGGTTTCTTCGATAACATCATTATGAATAAAGCCTCTCACTGTAATGTGAAGGAAAAGTAAGAATGCACAGGAATGTTGGCCAGAAAGTTAACGATAGTATGTCGATGAAACATGTCCTCTTTAAAAGAAAAAGGGAGAAAGCTCACGCCAATACATTTTAGAATAGCGGCCAGATGACATTAGAACATTGCCACGATAATTCCGTAACTAGGCAACCAGTTTAAGGTAACTTCTACCAATGAATATTCATTACACCCGCAAGCCTAAAAGATATACACAAGGGCAGTTTTATTAATTGTCAGTAAAACCATAAGGTAGTAATAAGGTTAAAACGTAATTCTGAACATTCGACAGAGATCTCAGTTAATCACAAACACTAACACTGACAAATTCTCATAATTTGCCATGTGGAGGGGAGCAGCCAGATAATTCCTTTTAAAAATAAATTTTATTGCAGCCAAATCTTCAGTGGCGAAACTAGGAGACTTCTAGTAGGAAGTAAAAGCAAACTATAACTCTCTGCAAATTCTGACGCAGTCGTGGGAAAAAATTATTCAGGGGCCATTGTATATGAGTCGTCTAAGCTAGTATAGTTACTGAAGATTTAAAGCGAGTATTTGACTGTCATAAACTGTACAGTTCGCTTACCCAGGAAAATTTCACGTCTCGACTATCGGTAACTACAATGAGTGGCCAAAAGTCATGGTAAGGCACTGTATGCGACGTTGGTCGGCTGCTGGTAACTATGCACTGTATTTTCCGCGTCTAACCCCGGTACAATGGGCTCCTGGCAGTTCGACATTCAAACCGGCAGCGATGTGACTTGTACTAGAGCGTCGATCGGCTCTTATGGCACTGCTGTAGGACTGCTGATACTTTAAAAATATCGGTAATCCGACATATCGATATTTAAATGAATATCGTTATGTGTTCTCTTTATATCGAGAAGTAGGATTGACATATCGATGTATCGACAGAATATATTTCGACGTACCGGCCCATAAAAAATATCGGCTTTACATTGTGAATATACTGCCTGTATGTTTAAATACTGATCCATTATTAGATATTCTGTACATCAATAAACCAGTAGCCTGCCTGTCCCCCTTAGAGCAAGAACTGAAGGGAAAACGACGCACGTTCATGCTGGGTGGTAACTACTTTCCCAAAAACGGTAACTGCACGTAAGTGTCAGAATAAAAAGTATGCAGTGGGGTTGTCGTTCGGTTTCGTCACATTTCGGATTATTTATTTCTGCCAACGCCAGCGACCTAGCAGTTGTAATGTCAAAACTACGTGTTGAAGGTAAACGCTGCAGTGTCTGTTAGTGGCGCTGAGCGCCGATTACTTCAGTATTTCCACCAAGTTGTCACCGCCCACGCGAAGACCAGTCTTGTCATTTAGATTTTTGATCACCATTTTCAGCAACTATTTTTGAAGGATACCGATGGAAAGAAATAGCACACTAGTCGCTTTAAAACTGTTTTCAAACACAACTGGTTGCTATTTTTTCACAACGGAAATCTCATTATTCCATTCACAGCGTCACCTCCCAGAGGAATTGGACTTCTCCTGATGTGCCACATATACTTGCTTCACACAGTCAAAGAGAAAGATTGGACGCGATCACATCTCAGAAAGTAGTAAGACTCCTTCACACAGTGAAAGTAAAATTAAATGCTACTACAATTTAAAGAGAAAACGTCAAATATGTACCGAAAACTTTGAAAAAAAAAACAGTATAAAATAAAAACATCAGAACTTGATGCTGTCATTATGAATCACATGTAGGGGAAAAAATATCGCCGATATTTATTGATATATTTTGGGAGAAGTATCGATGTATCGATGTTTTGTCAACAGCTCTACTCTGCGGAGGTGACGTGATGTTCCTTCGCTCAATACTTGGAAGTCGTACTTTGTGGCGGTTTATGGGTACTAAAACATGGTCTCTGTGGTATTGAACGTCCATCTCAGACAATGAGAATCTCGTAAAGCCTGCATCTGATGTAATCTCCGCTGTGATTCGTTACCCAAGCGTCATGCACCCCACGTTCAGAGTCCGTTGACACGTGACGTGCTGCCACGTGCTCCACATAGCTGTCTGTCATAGGCTACTCAGATACCGCGTCTGTACCTGCGCCATACATCAGATTTAACCGCAACATTCAGGAGTCATAAAACACGAGCACGTAATGTCGGTACTAGGGAAAGTAGGCTTCAGTTTATTGAGAGAAACGTGTAGCTCACCTATAAAGCAGACCGCGTATCGAACGTTAGTGCGATGCAACCTCGAGTACATGTGTTCCACACCATGTCGCATCAAGGGAATACATGAAGCAATTCAGAGGCGACCTAGGAGATTCGATCAACTCATCCACTGTTACGGAGACACTTTGTGAACGAAAATGTGACTCCCTGGAGGGAAGACGGTGTTCTCTTCGCGAAACATTATTGATATAATGATTCTACTGCCGCCAACTTAAGTTTCACGTAATGACCTCGAAGACAAGACAATAGAAATTACGGCTGGTACGGAGGCATATAGACAGCCGTTTTCCCCTAGCGCCATTTGCGAGTGGAACAGGAAAGGGAATGACTAGTGGTGGTACAAATACCCCCGTCACGCACGGTACAGTGGCATGCGGAGAACGTAAGTACACTGCGCAAGACTATTAAAGGATCACTTTTTCGCTACACCGTAATTGTTTCCTACTGCGAAGATTACTTTGAAATTTGAGTCGAAGGTGTCTACAACATCCCTCTGTAAACAGTGAAGAAGGGTAGCGCCCTGCGACGTCACCCCCGCCCTCGACAAAAGGCTCGAACTCAGAAGTTCGTGTTATGTGGAAGGTGGGCTAATGCTGTCACCTTGGCACCGAAATTCACCATGTTCTGCGGATCGCCACAGTAGACGTGACACATGATGGGAAGATCGTCGCCACTTTCCTATCCACATTTCACCCCTCCTATTGCCGCCTCCGCGACAGAGGTCAGAATCGCGGCGCCCAGCGTTGAAACCAGGCGGTTTCCTTACCTGTGTCCGAGGAAAACATTTCAGACACACCACCGCTCGGACTCGATACGAAAGGGTATTAGAGACTGGCATAAAGGGCATCAATGAAACCATCCCTTTCCTTGGGACGTTGTTTTCCACACATTTCACGGTCGAAAATGACAGTTAGTAGTGCGGAAGATAACAAGATGACGTTGTTGACCGCCTTTGACACTGCTGACACCCCACAGACGATTCAACCCTTCTCTAAGGATATCGTGGGCCAGCAACCTGAATGTGGTCACATTCCTCTTCGAGTAGCGTGATATCGACACACGCGTGAATAAAGTGGCTTAGACCGTTCATTTCAGCAGCGCTCTTGGTGCCATCCGCCCACTTTTGTTGACCAGCTTTTTAGCTGTACATAGACAAACAGTTACCAGAGGGCTACGCTACTGCTCTTGCGCCAGTTAGTATGGATGCGGAATCGGAAGGGCATCGAAGGTGTTGCCTGTCTCCAAGCGCCTGGGAGTTCGTCACAGGTTGTTTAAATATTCCAGTGTGTGAATTCCTAAGGGACCAACCTTCTGAGGTCATCGGTCCCTAGACCTACACACTACTTAAACTACCTTCTGATAAGGACAACACACACACCCGTGGCCGAGGGAGGACTCGAACCTCCGGTGGGGGGGACAGGTTGTCTCTGATAAGTATATTATTAAAGTGCTCAACAGGGTCGGGCGGAAAGCACTGTGTTGCCGAACTGGGAGGTGGGGGGGGGGGGGGGGGAGGGGCGGTGCTTAGAGAAACCCTTTGACGTTTTTATTCACGAATGTGTCATGTGTTAGCCGGCCGAGGTGGCCGAGCGTTTCTAGGCCCTTCAGTCCGGAACCGCGCTGCTGCTACGGCCGCAGGTTCGAATCCCGCCTCGGGCATGGATGTGTGTGATGTCCTTAGATTTAAGGTTTAAGCAGTTCTAAGACTAGGGGACTGATCAGCTCAGATGTTAAGTCCCATACTGCTCAGAGCCATTTCTGATGTATTAGTGTCACCGTCAGTGACAGAGCGACTCGTGTCCCTGCTGCTAATAAAGCGAGTACACTGTTCGTTTGTTATATATTTTTACGACCTTCCAACAGAAGCGACTTATTTATAGATACTTGTGTAGTTACTAGTTTATTTTTGTAATTTCTTGCGTGTTAGAGTGCTTACTAGGCGCAACCTTTTAGTTTAATAACAGTGCAGCGTAAAATACCGCCGCTGTTAACGACCATTGTATCATATAGGCTTTTGTTTGATTTGGTTGGTGTAAATCAGTGTTGGTTAGACCGTCAATGACAGAGCACTTCGAATTCCAGGTCCTAATAAGCGCCGGCCGCGGTGGTCTAGCGGTTCTAGGCGCTCAGTCCGGAACCGCGGGACTGCTACGATCGCAGGTTCGAATTCTGCCTCGGGCATGGATGTGTGTGATGTCCTTAGGTTAGTTAGGTTTAAGTAGTTCTAAGTTCTAGGGGATTGATGACCACAGATGTTAAGTCCCATAGTGCTCAGAGCCATTTGAACCATTTTTTTTCCTAATAAGCCGAGGGCACCGATCGTTTGCTACATATTTTTACGAGCTTCAAACAGGAGGGACTTCAGTAAAGGATAGTAATTGTGATTGCTGTGTACAGGTGAGTTGGCGATCCTTCGCTCACAGCTCCAGGCTACGTTGGCTTGCGTCATGCAGCTTGAGGCTGCTGCCAAGGGGCATCACTATGGGAAGTCGGACGCGGGGATGCGAGGGACGTCGAGCACGTCCCACATGTCCCCCGATCGGTCCACTGCTGTGGTCGCTCCGGGTACTGCCGGCACTGAAGTTGACCCCTCACCCGTGGCCGAGTGGGAGATCATTCCAAAGTCTGGCAGGCAGCGAAAGACTTTCCAAGGGTCTGATCGTAGGGCCTCCCCGGTTTGCTTGACGAACAGGTTTCGGGCGTTATCTGTGGCTGACGATGACTCTGAGCCGGATGCAATGGTCCACCCTGTTCCAGAGTAAGCTTCTGGGCCCGCAAGGTCTGGGCTTTCACAGAGGGTGGGTTTGCTGGTAGTTGAGAGCTCCAACGTTAGGAGCATAATGGGGCCTCTTAGGAATATGACTCCCAAGGAGGGAAAGGAAGCCAGTGTGCACTCCGTGTGCATATCGGGAGGAGTCATTCCGGGTGTGTATAGGGTGCTTCCGGATGCCATGAAGAGTACAGGGTGCAGCCAACTGCAGGTGGTGGCTCATGTCGGTACCAGTTACGTGTGTCGCTTTGGATCTGAGAAGATTCTCTCTGGTTTCGGGCGGCTAGCGGAAATGGTAAAGACTGCCAGTCTTGCTTGCGAGATTAAGGCGGAGCTCACCATCTGAAACATCGTCGATAGAATCGACTGTGGTCCTTCGGTGCAGAGCCGAGTGGAGGTTCTGAATCAGAGGCTCAGGCGGTTCTGTGACCGTGTAGGCTGCAGATTCCTTGACTTGCGCCATGGGGTGATGGGTTTCTGGGTTCCGCTTAATAGGTCAGGAGTTCACTATACACAGGAAGCGGCTACACGGGTAGCGGGTGCTGTGTGGAAGGGACTGAACGGTTTTTTAGGTTAAAGGGTCTCAGGAAATGGGGTAGGGAAAACACAGTAAGGTAGTTGTAGAAACGATCGGTATTGCAGTTGTAAATTGTCGTAGCTGTGTTGGGAAAGAACCAGAGCTCCAAGCCCTCATAGATAGCACTGAAGCTCAAATAATTATATGTATAGAAAGTTGGCTAAAGCCGGAAATAAGCTCATCCGAAATTTTTTCAAACAATCTAACAGTGTTCAGAAAGGAAAGATCAAGTACAGTTGATGATGGAGTATTTATTGCTGCCAGAAGATGTTTACCTTGTAGTGAAATTGAAGTAGACAGTTCCTGCGAAATAGTATGGGTAGACGTTATACTGGACAATCGGACTAAACTATTAATTGGATCGTTTTACCGACCCCCCCCCCCCCCCCCCCCTCAGAAGGTATAGCTGCTGAACAGTTCAAAGAAAACTTGAGTCTGATTCCAAATAGGTACCCCACTCATACAATTATAGTCGGTGATGACTTCAATCTACCCTCGAAACTGTACTGCATACTTTCTCAGAAAATACCCGAAGCATAAACGGTTGCGAAAGCATACTTGACCTGTTAACAACAAATAACCTTGGACAAATAGGGAGTATCGTGACGAATATAGGAATCAGCGACCACAAGGCAGTTGCTGCTAGGCTGAATACCGTAACACCTACAAACATCAAAAAGAAACGCGATCTATTTGAAAAGTCTGATAAAAATGCTCTTAACACCTTTTTAACAGACAGTCTTCACTCCTTCCGATCTGATCGCGAAAGCCTAGAAAAGATGCGGAATGATTTCAAAGACGGCAAGTGAGAGATATATACGACATAAATTAATAAGTAACGATACTGATACTGCCGGCCGCGGTGGCCGAGCGGTTCTAGGCGCTCAGTCCGGAACCGCGCGACTGCTGCGGTCGCAGGTTCGAATCCTGCCTCGGGCATGGATGTATGTGATGTCCTTAGATTAGTTAGGTTTAAGTAGTTCTAAGTTCTAGGGGACTGATGACCACAGATGTTAAGTCCCATAGTGCTCAGAGCCATTTGAACCATTTGATACTGATACCCCATGGTGTATAAAACGGGTCAGAACGCTGTTGCAGTAGCAACGAAAAAAGCATGTCAAATTTAAAAGAACGCAAAATCCCTAAGACCGACAAAGTTTTGCAGAAGTTCGAAATATAGCGCGTATTTCAGTGCGAGATGCTTTTAATAACTTCCACAACGAGATTCTGTCTCGAAATCTGGCAGAAAACCCAAAGAGATTCTGGTCATACATAAAGCACACCAGTGGCAAGACGCAATCAATACTGCGCGATAACAACGGTGAAGTCAGTGATGACAGTGCCACTATAGGAGGATGATTAAACACGGTTTTCCGAAACACCTTCACCAAAGAAGACGAAGTAAATATTCCTGAATTCCAATCAAGAACAACTGCCAAGATGAGAAACATAGATGTGTAACAAAGCAGCTTAAATCACTTAATAAAGGCAAGGCCTCAGGTCCAGATTGTATACCAGTCAGGTTCCTCTCAGAGTATGCTGATACAATAGTTCCCTATTTAGCAATTATATACAACCACTCGCTCACAGAAAGATACGTACCTGAAAACTGGAAAATTGCTCAAGTCACACCAATACCCAAAAGGGAAGTAGGAGTAATCCGCTGAATTACAGGCCCATATCACTAACGTCGTTTTGCAGTAGGGTTTTGGAACAGACACTGTATTCGAACATTATGAAGCTCCTCGAAGAAAAAAAAAAAACGATTTATTGACACACAGCACGGATTCAGAAAATATCGTTCTTGCGAAACACAACTAGCTCTTTATATCCAAGAAGTAATAAGTGCTATCGACAGGGGACGTCAAATTGATTCCATATTTTTTGATTTCCAGAAGGCTTTCGACACCGTTCCTCACAAGCGTCTTCTAACCAAACTGCGTGCCTATGGAATATCGCCTCAGTTGTGCGACTGGATTCGTGATTTCCTATCAGAAAAGTCACAGTTCGTAGTAATAGACGGAAAGTCATCGAGTAATACAGAAGCAATATTCTGCGTTCCGCAAGGAAGTGTTATAGGCCTTCTATTGTTCCTGCTCTATATTAACGACATAGGAGACAATCTGGGTAGCCCTCTTAGATTGTTTGCTGATGATGCTGTCATTTACAGCTTGTAAAGTTACCAGATGACCAAAACGAATTGAAAAATGATTTAGATATGATATCCGTATGGTGCGAAGAGTAGCAATTGGCCCTGAATAAGGAAAAGTGTGAGGTTATTCACACGAGTACTAAAAGAAATCCGCTAAATTTCGATTACGCGATAAGTCACACAAATATGAAGGCTGTAAGTTCAACTAAATAGTTATGGTTTACAATTACAAATAAGCTGAATTGGAATGATGACATAGAAAATGTTGTGAGTAGAACAAACCAAAGACTGCAGATCATTGGCAGAATACTTAGAAGGTGCAACAGGTCTACTAAAGAGACTGCTTACACTACGCTTGTCCGCCCTATTCTGGAGTACTGCTGAGCGCTGTGGGACCCGCATCAGGTGGGACTGATGGATGGGTCGGAAAAGTACAAAGAGGGGCAACTCTTTTTGTATGATCGTGAAATAGGGGAAATAGTACCGCAGACATGATGGGTGACTTGGAGAGGCAATAGCTGAAACAAAGACATTTTGTTGCGACGGGATCTTATCATGAAATTTCAATCACCAGTTTTCTCCTCCGACTGCGAAATCATTCTGTTGGCACCCACCTACATAGGGAGAAATGATCATCACAATAGAATAAGAGAAATCAGGGCTCGCACAGAAAAATTTAAGTGCTCGTTTTTCCAGCGCGCCGTCCGAGAGCGGAGCGGTAGAGACAAAGGTGGTTCATTGAACCCTCTGCCAGGCACTTTGTCGTGAATAGCAGAGTAATCACGTAGATGTAGACGTAGATGATGTGATCACGGCACAGGAGGGTGCATAATAGGAGGACTGAAGAAAGTTAAGCAACATTTGCTGCTTTGGATCGCCTTCAAATTGCATCGAATGGTTTGAACGGTCCTTACTGTCCGCCCCCGTTAGCTGGGTTGTCAGCGCGGTGGAATGCCACTCCCAAGGGCCTGGGTTCGATTCCCGACTGGGGCAGGAGATTTTGTCCGCTCAGGGGCTGGGTGTTGTGTTGTCCTCATCATCATTTCATCCCCATCTCCGACGCGCAAGTCGCCCAATGTGGCTTCTAATGCAATAAGTACTTGCCCTCGGCGGCCGAACTTCCCCGAATGGGGAACTCCCGGCCCACAATGCCGTTCGCTCATTTCCATTATTTCAGCGGTCCTTACTGGTCCTGGTCCCACCCTGTACAACAGAGCAAAAATTGATGCCCCCCCAAAGAGACGCGATCAATTTTAAAGGAGTTGCTGGCACACGATGTCCTTAGAGAGGGATTGAGTTGTCAACAATGTTAAAGGTCGTGGTCCTGTTGCTCATCACACAGCGAACGTTCGTTTTCGACCACTTAATGTGTGGGAATACCACAGCGAGGGAAGCGGTGGTTTCATCGATGCCTCTTTAACGGCTTCTCTTGCCGATTCTGAGGAGGGTTGTGTCTGAAACGTTTTCTTCGGCTGCATGATTTCAACGCAGTGTGCCGCAGTTCTGACCTCCATCGCAGAGGCGCCAATAGAAGGGGTGAAATGACGGTAAGAGGGAGCGTGGTGTTAGGTCGAATTTTTTGTGAAATTTAGTGCCAATGTGATATCATTGATCCACCTTACATGTAACATAAACTTCTGAGCTCTGGCCTTTTTTGCGCATTTGTCGAAACCTCACTGTTTGAAGGGTCGCTGAGACCGAGACTGAGGTCGCAAGGCGCCACGTTTCTGTTCCATTACAGAGGAATGCTGTAGGCACATTTGAAACAAATTACCGACTTATATGTCGCAGTGGGAGACAGTTACGGGGTATCGAAACGTGATCTTTAATTGTATTTCGCAATGTAATTGTAGATCTTCCTTTGTACAGTCCTTGCCGTGACTTTTCGTTACTCATTTGTTATTGGCTACTGATTTTGTACTCAGAGTCCAAGAGTTCTGCTTCAGATGTATACCCTTTACCTTCGTCCACGGATAACATAATTTGTACGGTGCGCATTTGTTCACCTGTCTGTTTCGCAGTAACATATTTGTCACACTGTAATATCAGTAATGACGAGCACTTTCAGTAACGTTTTGTAGTCTCCCTACAATATTCCCCCACGGTGAGACGATACTGTAAATTCAATCAGAGTAAGGAAAAGACAATACGTAGCCTGTGAATAAGTAGCAGTAATGCACAAATTACACAACAGCTTACTCTCTGCATTCACCACCAGCCCATAGTGCAATTCCTATAGAGAGAAAACTCCGCAATTGAATGTTTCAATTATCGATTCTGTTCTCTGTTAGAGTAGCAGGTTTTGGGAGTAAGCCGTGTTCAGAAACAAGGGAGATCAGTCTTCTTTAAGACGATCCAGAAATGCAGACAAAACGTTGTCCTCGGATCGACCGGCTTCCTGACGCCCTGACTCTTGTGCAATAACTCATACTGCACCTGTCGGCACGCAGAAAGAAGAGAAGGCCTCAAGAACTCAAGAGCACCTGCGGAATTGCCTCCATTTTCGTAACGAAGTCACGGCCTTGGCAGGCGGTGGGATTCCGCGTTGTTGCGTTTGGAGATGTACGTGAAGGTGGATGCGTTACCGTCTTCGCCCAGCATTCCTGAGGCAGGATGCCAACTATTACGACAAAACCAGCAGGTTCACGTGCAACTTACAGCACGGTATTAACATCTCCTGTTTCGTATATGGAAAGTGTCTTGGAATCCTGATGCAGCTCCATCTGAAGGGGTCGGCAGAAGAAAGTGCAAACCCAGAAACTCGTATATTGAGGTAGTACGTGTTATACGTCACATAAAATTCAAAGACAAGAACATACTGTGATGTCGTCAGTCATACGGCCACACCGCCACCTGAGAGATTGATCCGCCGGATGCGATTCTCTCGATAAACGGAACAGAAGAACGGCTTTGTTAGCCAAAGAGAACACAGCCAGTCGCAGTACTTACGCTCGCCGCGAGGCGCTCCTAGGGCACTTCATGTGCAGCAGGAGTGTAGTGCAGTTGTGCCAGTCTACAGTTCGTAGCTGCGCTCAGAGGTCAGCCAACGCCGATATTAGTCATCGTCTGCAGCTCAGTCATTGCTGCCATCAGGCCTTTTTAGCTCCGTTCCAAGTTAGTCTTCAAATTCACCGGATTCGACCTTCAAGATTACGAGAGATTAATTCGTCACTGCAAGATTTGTGACTCGTAAATTATGGTATTCTACAGAAGCGTAGTCTAGTCGCGTCTTCTATAATTGTCAACCAAATGATCATGGACTACAGCAAAGGTAAGTAATAAATACTTTCTTATTTTGTACTCCTGCTAATTAATTGTGTTTTCCTGTTGTAGCAACCAAGCAGTCTTGGCATAGTAGAACCCACGTTTCCACCTCCTTGGCTACCTCATGTTTGCCGCCTCATGTTGATGGACTCGATTATGGTGGAAGATCGAGAGCCATCACATACATACAATGAGACCAAGCAATTTATATAGCAGATAATGTTTTCTGGCAGTACATAGGGAACTACTTGTTACCAGAATGTGGTGCATTCGCAAACACAACAGATAATACGATGTGACTAATCCTTACTAAACTGAAGGTTATCATCTACTTCTGCCGACCCCTTCATCGATACTAGTAATGTGACTAGGAGGTGTAGATACTCAAAATTACGACTGGGTCGTATCTATAACTTTTGAGAATCTCGCAAATTGGCCGGACGATGTTTCGTTAGCGAGAGATAAGGAGCAGTCTGTTAAGATACTAAAATCACGGGTCGGGAGGACGTGTGGAGTTCGAAGCACCGACCGATCGTCCCGGTTTAAGACTCTGCTGACTTCTAAGTAACTTAAGGCAAATCTCTGTTGTTTAGGAAAGACTACAGTCGGTTTCCCTCTTTCTTCTTGTAAATTCGACCTTTGGGTTCATGTACACGGTCCACTCTATTTAATGTCATCGCCACCTGTGTTAGACGTCAATGTGCAATAACCATTGACAGACGGATAGTGGCAGCACTAACAGTGGAGGGTATATGAAGCGTGTTGGAGAACGCGGAGAACAGCACAGTCCATGTCGTAAAGCGGAAACGGAGGGATTTATCTGACGTTTGTCTGACGTTCAGGATGACACGATCGTTGACTTTCGGGCCAAGGATGGAAGCATTTCCGAAACGGCTTAGTTCGTAAACTCCCTCTGTAGTTATAGTATACTGTGCGTCACAAAATGGCGCTTTCCAAAACGGGCGCCGAGGCAAATGTAATGTATTGCGAATACATAGAAAGAAGGATCCTTTATTGTATGATTATATGATAGCGGAACAAACACTGGTAGCAGTTACTTCTGTAAAATATCTGGGAGTATGCGTGCGGAACGATTTGAAGTGGAATGATCATATAAAATTAACTGTTGGTAAGGCGGGTACCAGGTTGAGATTCATTGGGAGAGTGCTTAGAAAATGTAGTCCATCAACAAAGGAGGTGGCTTACAAAACTCTCGTTCGACCTATACTTGAGTATTGCTCATCAGTGTGGGATCCGTACCAGATCGGTTTGACGGAGGAGATAGAGAAGATCCAAAGAAGAGCGGCGCGTTTCGCCACAGGGTTATTTGGTAACCGTGATAGCGTTACGGAGATGTTTAATAAACTCAAGTGGCAGACTCTGCAAGAGAGGCGCTCTGCATCGCGGTGTAGATTGCTCGCCAGGTTTCGAGAGGGTGCGTTTCTGGATGAGGTATCGAATATATTGCTTCTCCCTACTTATACCTCCCGAGGAGATCACGAATGTAAAATTAGAGAGATTAGAGCGCGCACGGAGGCTTTCAGACAGTCGTTCTTCCCGCGAGCCATACGCGACTGGAACAGGAAAGGGAGGTAATGACAGTGGCACGTAAAATGCCCTCCGCCACACACCTTTGGGTGGCTTGCGGAGTATAAATGTATAAATGTAGATGTAGATGTAGAACTGTTGTGCACCAGAGGCCATAGGTGACAAGAGTGATTGACGGCTGCGAACATGGAAATTTTTGGAAATTTGTGGTAAGGCCTTAAGGGATGAAACTGCGTTTTAAACTAACCTATGCTAAGTACGACACACACACCCATACCCGAGAGAGGACTCGAAACTCCGACGGGGGGGGGGGGGGGGGGGGGGAGGAGCCGCACCACGGACCGCGACCGCGACAAGCCTCAGACCACGCGGCTACCCCGCGCAGCTGCAGAGATGTGTACGGGCTAACAGACGAGCTACTGACCGTCAAGAGTAACCAAGAAGGAGCTACCAACAATGTCTCCCAACGATCCTTCAAAGAACGTTGCCGAATCTGGGCGTCTGCAGTAGGCACCTCATTCATGCACCCACGCTTACTGCTGTTCATCGGTGCGAAGGCTGGAATTTGCACGCCAGTGCCGCTACTGGACGATCATTGAGTGGCTCAGGTCGCTTTTTTTTAGATGAATCACGTCTTACGCTTCACTGGACCGATGGCGCATACGGCCCTGCAACAATCGTCGGAAGGGTACAGGCCGAAGTAGGGAGCATTGTGTGGGGAATGTTTTCGTGGCATTCGTTGGTTGATTTCGTCAATGTGGGAGGCTCAGTGGATTCTTGGGGACCATGTCCACCCCCACGTGCAGTCTGTTTTTCCTCATCACGAGGGCATCTACAAACATTACAATGCAACGTGTCACACAGCTCGCAGTATACGTGCGTGGTTCGAAGGACACCAGCATGAGTTTACATACTCGCCTGGCTACCAAACACCCCGGATTTAAACACAACCGAGAAAATGTGGGACTACCCAGATCGGGCCGATTGAGCCATGGATCTCATCCGGGAAACCTAGCGCAGCTGGCCACAGCACTGGAATCTGGCATGGCTTCGAATGCTGCCTCGGGCGTGGATGTGTGTGATGTCCTTAGATTAGTTAGGTTTAAGTAGTCGTAACTTCTAGGGGACTGATGACCTCAGAAGTTAAGTCCCATAGTGCTCAGAGCCATTTGCGCCATTTTCTTGGCATTGCTTCACATCCCTGTTGGTACGTTCCAGAATATCACTGACTGTCTTGCTGCCCGTCCGCACTGTGAAATGTTGTTATTCAGGCTTTTGACAGGTGATCAAATTCGTGTGACTGCACCGTGTACTATAATCTCATCGCGGACGGGGCGTTCAGCCTTAAAATGCTCCCCAACTTCCTTCCATGTTTGTTTCATGTTTTACTGGCTTTCGGGTACCTCCATTCATCTTCCTAACATAATGGGAATATATGGATAAATGACAGGTAAACATATAATTACTACACCTTCACAGTACGGAAATATTGGAAACGTGCCGACAAGTGACATTCCAACATTAAAATCATAGCTTTATATTTCATGAATGTCTGTTAAATAGTTAATTTTGTTTCGACTTTTACTGATGACAGTTCAGGACTGAAGCTGATAAATGATGTTTCTGACGGTGACTGTTTCTTTGAGACTGTGTCGCCACGTCCTTCCGATAATGAAGTCAAGAAATCTTACTTAGGTCCTCGTCTTCACCGCAGTCGCGCATACGAGGTGGTAAAATGTCGAAGCAGTGGAGTTGCTCGTTGAATTGTCTGTGTCTGAGCTTCTTGTGGGATATACCGACCAAGAATTCCGGCCCGCAGCTGCGCCCGCAGTACCAGAGTCTGATCGCTGTTGGATTTTGTCATGCTGTGGTGTCTTGCACTAGCCGCCTTCTAGGCTTTCCAGTCTTGTCCCACTCTTTTCTAACGAGATGCTTTATCGTTTGGCTGGATCTCCTGTCGTTACTAGTTCATGTTCCGCTTAGAAATCCTACATGGCTTTCTTAGCAAGAGTGCCAACTACTGGAGTGCCTGGTATGCTGATACCTGCTTTTACCTAACGAACTGCGATGTAATGTGCTTTCCTACTTACCTCGCAACATATTAGTTACCATTAGATAGTTAAGACGCCTGTGCGGGCAAGAAAAATGGTGACAACATCCGCAAGTCCATTATTCGCAACCGCGGATCTTTTATTGGCATCCACAATACTAAAATACATTAAAGCGCTTCAACCCACTCGGTACGCCACTAGGCTTGCACCTGGTCTGAATCTGAGAGTCAGACATCGTAATACAGATTCCGTGGACTAAGAACTTAATAGACGATCACTATGACGTTTCAACACCGCATACTCTGTCATATTCTTCCTTAAGTTACAACTTATTACTTAAATGGAATTTGTGAAATTTTCTGCTGAATATTTTGACGATGGGGGTGTTAAAAGCTGTCGTCACACGTTGCCTAGTGTTACATGCCAGCCATATAGTTCGTTTATCAAATGTACGTTGCTTCATCATGCTGCTGTATCATGTTAACGAGATAGACTACCCAATGTAATAAACGTTGCTTTGTGTATCTGTAAATATTTCTCAGAGAAACATTGGTAACACCACTGATTTTATACTGAACATTATTTGTGTCGTATCTCACACACAAAAAAGAGTCATACTATAAAATGGAGATTCTAGTGGATGCACGGTGTTAGAATAGCCTCCACGTCGCTTTGTGGCAGCTTTCGGTAATTATGTGAGTCACCACTGTTAATGTAAACGACATGGGTAAGATTCAGACATAAGGGAGCTACTGGTACCACGGAATCTGAATGAAAGTGTAACTGTGCCGACAGCAGAAAGATCGCCATGTCGTCAATTTTAGGGCATTTAGATGGGAACAACACATCTATTGTGCCCAAGGTACTGCGCATTCGAGCCAAAATAGCGGCACTCCATTCCCAGTGAGTAGTGGTTGTTAAGACCTGACAGAACTATAATCGTCCAGTCTTTCATTGCTCTCGGAGACGGCTGATGGGAACTACAACATATGAAACATTAGTGGACTTCGTTACAAGAGCGACAAAAAAATTTACTTAGCGTTTTGCAATCCACTGCCACAGAAATGTGTCGAATAATTACAACTGTCTTTGAACGATAAAGAATCGCTTGATACACACAATTACAGGCTGTTCTCTTGAAGTAAAACTTCAATATTATAAGTGTTCAGTTCCGTCTGAGACTTGAATAGCACTGATGTCCTAACTAGATGATGTTTCATCAGAGGTCACAAATTGGAGCAGGGCGAATCCAGGTTCGGCTCTATGTCGACCTCTGTGAGGTAGCGCTGCGGTACTGAGAGAGAGGGCGTGTCTTCAGGAGCGCCTTCAATTTGTCGTTGTGGATTGCAGCGATATGTTGCTGATCTCTGCGGTATTGATGCACGTGGCCCATTTGGTGTAGCACTGTGTTCTTTGGACGAAACCGTATCAGTAATGAGCCCGCATCTCGTGGTCGTGCGGTAGCGTTCTCGCTTCACACGCCCGGGTTCCCGGGTTCGATTCCCGGCGGGGTCAGGGATTTTCTCTGCCTCGTGATGGCTGGGTGTTGTGTGATGTCCTTAGGTTAGTTAGGTTTAATTAGTTCTAAGTTCTAGGGGACTGATGACCATAGATGTTAAGTCCCATAGTGCTCAGAGCCATTTGATTTGAACGTATCAGTAATGACTGGAACAAAAACAGTTTATTCACTTCTGAGGCAAAAGTATACTATGCGATCAAAAGTATCCGGGCACTTGGCTGAAAGTGACCTACAAGTTCGTGGCACCCTCCATCGGTAATGCTGGAATTCAATACGGTGTTGGTCCACCCTTAGCCTTGATGACAGTTTCCACTCTCGCAGGCATACGTTCAATCTGGTGCTGGAAGCTCTCTTGGGGAATGGTAGAACATTCTTCACGGAGTGCTGCACTGAGGAGAGGTATCGATGTCGGTCTAGGGTGTCTGACACGAAGTCGGCGTTCCAAAACATCCCAGAGGTGTTCTACAGGATTCAGGTCAGGGCTCTGTGCAGGCCAGTCCATTACAGGGTGTTATTGTCTTTTAACGACTCCGCTACAGGCCGTGCATTATGAACAAGTACTCGATCGTGTTGAAAGATGCAACAGCCATCCCCGAATTACTCTTCAACAGTGGGAAGCAAGAAGATGCTTAAAACATCAGTGTAGGCCTGTGCTGTGATAGTGCCACGCCAAACAACAAGGGGTGCCAGTTCCTCCATGACAAACACGTCTACACCATAACACCACAGCCTCCGAATTTTACTGTTGACATTACACACGCTGGCAGATGACGCTCACCGGGCATTCGCCATACCCACATCCTGCCATCGGATCGCCACATTGTGTACCGTGATTCGTCACTCCACACAACGTTTTTCTACTGTTCAATCGTCCAATGTTTACGCTCCTTACACCAAGCGAGGCGTCGTTTAGCATTTACCGGCGTGATGTGTGGTTTATGAACAGCCGCTCGACCATGAAATTTAAGTTTTCTCACCTCCCGCCTAGCCGTAATAGTACACGCAGTAAATCCTGATCCAGTTTCAAATTAATGTGCGATGGTTTGGATAGATGTCTACCTATTACACATTACGGCCCTCTTCTACTGTCGGCGGTCTCCGTCAGTCAACAGACAAGGTCGGCCTGTACGCTTTTGTGCTGTATGTGTCCCTTCACGTTTCCACTTCACTATCACATCGGAAACAGTGGACCTAGGGATGTTTAGGAGTGTGAAAATCTCGCGTACAGACGTATGTCACAAGTGACACCCAATCACCTGACCACGTTCGAAGTCCGTGAGTTCCCTGAGTGCCCCATTCTGCTATCTCAGGATGTCTAATGATGACTGAGGTCGCTGGTATGGAGCACCTGGCAGTAGGTGACAGCAAAATGCACCTAATATGAAAAACGCATCTTTCTGGGATGTCCCGATACTTTTGATGACATAGTGTAGATAAAAATCGCAATACTGACACTATCTTTTAGCCACCAAGCAAGTATTGTGGCAGATATCCTCAGATACACCTGCGGATAACGGATCAGTGCAGAGTAGTACTGGATGGTCTGTGTGGCTCTACCGCAGGTTTCTAAGCGAGATGATGGCAGATTTACAATTGGGCAGAATAATTTGTCTTTTAATAAGTGGCCAAACCGGCAGTAAGCTTTGCAGTCGTGATAGCGGCGTCATTCCTGCCTTGTCGTGGCGTGCAAGAGCCGGCGCGTCGCGGCAGGAGGGTCCCCAGCTGCAGCTGCTGGGCAGTCGACGGCCGTCAAGATGGCGCCGAGGCGTCCCGGCGCTCCGAATTGAATTAGGGCTGCAGCGCCGACCGGCCGCTCCTCCGGGGAAAAATTTGACGACCAGCGGCCGCCCTGGCGACAGTATCTCACCGCCCCACCACGATCGATATCGCAGTGACGTGGCAGGGGGAGGGGGAGGGGAGGGAGGGGAGGCACGCCACGCCCGTGCCCAGCCTAGGCGGGCGAAGCCGATTTCCGAAAGCGGGTGGCGACCGCGTCAGCTGACGCGACTGCTGGAAGTGGAACTGGACGCTGAAGTCGACCAGCAAGCCTCGCGGCTTCCAACACTTCGTACTCTGTCAGGACACCATCTGCTTCTATTCGGAGGCACGGCTACTGATAAAAAACGTAATATAAGTTCTCTTCAATATTGCAGTGTAAGTTTATGTTGGCACGTATATCGGCACAGGTATGGACGAGCGATGTGATGGCGTTGCATGTTTCCATTAGAAACATATATTAAAATCATAATCGTGTAACTTTGGCGGAACGTCGGTACGAGCGTGGTATTCGCCTCGCTGGCTATGGCAACCTGCCTAGAAACCACGTCCAGGGTGGCCGGCTCACCGACCCTCGCCGTCAAACCACTGAACGGAGTCAATTCAGGTCCTGAAATCCCGGAAGCGGCGTGCTAACGCGAGCGGCTGTCTGCGCCGGTTCAACAGTTACTGCTACCTTTGCGGATTTTCAAGTACACACTGCCGAAAAAAGTTAGTACGCCTGGAAAAGACGACGTATAGTTTGATCCGATGACGGTATATGCCACCTTGGGATGGATGTACTGATAATAGTTTCAACATCGCCCGCGAACAGACAACGTAGTGGCATAGATATCAGAGCGCCATCTATGTCTATTCTTTAACAGGAAACGCTCACGGCCAGAAGACTCATTGTGGTACAAACGTGCTAAGCAAGAGGCAACCATGTCACAAAGACGCACTCGTCCTTCCTACAGCCAACTGCGGGAGTTTGAAAGGGGTCAAACTGTGGCCTTGCGAGTTATGGGATTGTTCTTTCAGAAAATTGTCACACGAGTTGGATGAGCTGTGTCAGTTTTGCAACGATGCTGGTATCAGTGATCACATGAAAGTTCTAACACCTGTAGACGAGGCCCTGGACGTCCACGCAGCACGGACGCCCGCCAGGATCGTCGTATCATAAGGGCAGCAGCAGCAGATCGTACAGCTACCACAGCACAGATCTTGTGAGCCCAGACGTATCACCACGATCTGTTGCGAACCTGCAGGCCGGGCTGGCCGAGCGGTTCTAGGCGTTACAGTCTGGAACCGCGCGACCGCTACGGTCGCAGGTTCGAATCCTGGCTCGGGCATGGATGTGTGTGATGGCCTTAGGTTAGTTAGATTTAAGTAGTTCTAAGTTCTAGGTCACTGGTGACCGCAGCAGTTAAGTCCTATAGTGCTCAGAGCCATTTGATTTTGTTGCGACCCGTTTATTAGCACTGGGAGTACAGGCATGCAGAACTCACGCCACAGCATTGACTGGTGCCGTCAGGGGACCACTCGGAATATTGAATGGCTCGCCATGGTCTTCATCGGTAAAAGCAGATCCTTCCTACACGCGGGTGATGGTCGTTTGCGAGTACGACGTAGACCTGTGAGCGCTTTCTCGTTGAGTGCATTCCTCCAAGACGCAGTGGCCCACCCCAGGTCTTATAGTTTTTGGGGCGCAATAAGCTGCAGCTCTCGTCCGCTTTCGGTGTTTGCGGAGGAGACGCCAACCAGCGCTTGGTACATGCAGAATGTTCTTACATTGGTTCTTCTGCCGTTCTTGCAACAGGAAGATGGTGTGTTGTCCCAACAGGATAAAGCTCGCTCACACACTGCCCGTGAAACTCAACACGCTCTGCAACACGTGCAGCAATTTCCCTGGCCAGCACAGTCTCCGGACTTTTCTCCAATGGAACACGTGTGTGATATGATGGGACGAGAAGTGACCCGTGTGACTTGACACACAACTCTTACAGAACTACGTCGAACTGGTGTGGAGTAACTATCCTAGGGCAGTATTTGCTGCCTGTACGATCTACGACTTGTTCACTTGGCGAGTGGGTAAAAAGATTCTTCTACCTTGCCCGATTTAGGTTTTCTTGTGGATGTGATAATCACTCCCAAAAAAGTGATGAAAATAAAAATTTAAACTTTTCACTTGAGGGAAGACTTGAACCAAGGACCTCTTTTTTTGTAACCATATATATTTATTTAAATATATTAACAACGATACATTAAAAAAAAGCATTTTATTTTATTAACCTATAATATTCCTAGTGTTGGTTAATATTACTGTCATTTTATAGGTTTCGTTTTTATATTTTCCTTTTTCGTTTTTCTTTTATTGTTGTTCCTTAAACCTTTTTACATGGCCATTTGTCATCTTTTTTTGGGGGACAGGCATAACAGTTTATATTTAGCATCGATGCATTGATTTTGAGTTCATGTTTCTGTATGTGATGCACTTGTGATGCCACAGGCACATTGTGTATTCTGGTTTGATCTCTTCCTCTAGTTTACACTGTTAGGTGGGGCAGTATGAGGGAAACATCACCATGATAGGTGGAGCAGAAGTGGAAGAAATTTTTTTTACATATAATACAGATTATACCCAAATTGAAGAAGAGAGAAAATTTTGTCATATTATATAAGAGAATCAGAAAGGAGCTCGTTCCGCAGTTGCACACGCTAACCACGGGACAACGGCGCTCCTGATCTTACAGTGTCCTTAATGTTGCCTATCTTGCGCATGGACTATTCAGTTTGTAAATTTGCTTATTTTTTTCATAGTTCCACACAACTTCTTCCTGTTTTCTCGACTGATCTGTGTTCAGTTTTTCAAGGCCTATCCACTGTGCCAACTTATAACTAAATCTGAGGGGGGTGCGATGGGGAGGTTCCCTTGTTAGAAGTGACGTTACACGTTAATCTCGACTGTACTGTTTCCTATCGAAAGAGACCATCACACTTCCAGGTGATCCTTTTCCGCTCCTTGTCAATAACCCGATTGTCACGCCTTTCGCGAATCAGTCTAGCTTCTTTTCCAGTGTCCGCAAAATTCTCGCCCTGCTCCCCGTCTCCCGTTAATACGTGCGACACGTCCTCCTCTTTTCCCGAGAGATTCGTGCTAGAGAGACGACGCGGCTGCCAGATGCGGCGGCGATCAGCCGCGGCGAATCAGCATCGATAGGCCATAACTCAGCTCGGCAGTAATGCCGTTGTTACGACTCCATTGCGACCGCATTGTTCCGCTCCCGGGGCGGACGAAATGCAATAAGCCCGCCGCCGACGCGTCCTGCCCGATTTCCGCGTCGCGGCCCAACGGCGGGCGCTCCGCAGTAATTGAAGCCCTAAATAATAGACAAGGCGGCGCGGGAACCCTCCCACCGGCACCCTCTCGCCCCTCAGCCCCCTCCCCCCCCCCCATCCCCCACTTCTCCTCCCTCCTTGCTCTCTTTTTTATCGGATATCACTTTAAGGCGCTAAAAGCGCCGACGAGCGTCTCTGCCGAAGCGTAAAAATTAATTTACCACGTTTCCACCGTCAGTTTACACCGCGTAGCAAAAAAATGATCAAACAGCCGTACTCCTTTGTGGTACTGGCGGCCAATTACACCGTGTTCTTTCACTCCGCTGAAGAAACGTGTTTGTTTTGTCCCGAACAAAACCCCGTCTCGTACACGCGTGTGTCCGAAGCGCGAAAACGCACTGCAGTATATGCGTGTTGGCGTTCGGGGGGCATCACCGGTCGAACGGCACGTCCGTCAAAACTTTGGATACAGCTGACGCCGGTTTGCTGGAGCGAGAATTTTTTTTTTTCCCTCTGCGGTCCCGAGCAGTAAAAAATGACTGACAGCAAGCCTTCCGCGACTCAGCTCGCTGGACACGGTCCTGCGAATGACAAGCGGGCAGGAACGACGCCATACTATGTCTGCAAGTGAAAACGTATTTATTAACAGCGCATAAAAACTAATTTTTCCCTTCTTTTTGTACGTACCTGTAAGAGGCGAATAAAAATTGATTTTGCTCATTTACAACACCCAAATTTTATAAGCTACTCTACGTGATAGTGAAAAGAAAACTCAGCATATGTTTTTTATCGTCGTGCTAGGAGACCCTCAGTAACCTTGAAATAGACTCCATACACCGAGAATTATTCTGTTGTAGCCAAAACAAGCATCCATTACAGGCAAATACATAATAAACAAAAGATAGGAAAAGGAGTACGGTAAGAGTGACGGCTATGATCGCTGCTATTCAGTTAGTAGAAAGGCTAGGCAAGTGAAAAGTTGTCAGACACACACACTTATTGAATAAAAAGGAATGGAAAACCGCGAAACATTCGTATAAGACATTCTCATTATAGCTGAAGATGAAGACCTAGACACCTACTAAAAAAAGAAGACTGAAGTCAAATGTAAGATTAAAACACACACGTCCAGATAGACTGAAAAAAATCTAAGTCATCATGGAAAAGAAACTCACTCATGGGAGGGAATTCAAGTAATTTGGTAGCATAATCTTCACTGATGGGAGATGTAAGCGAAAGATAACATCAAAAATTTGGGCCGTTTCACAAGAAGAGAATCGTATTAAATCGACATCCGCAGACGTTGTTAGAAACCTCTGTTTGTGTAGTAAGCTCAAAGGCATGGACCGTGAGGAACCACGAATTGTGGTGCTGGGTGGCGAGCTCTGCTGATATTACGGACCGGCAGGGTGACAAGTAAAGAAGTTTGGAAGGAATGAAGGGAAAGAATAGGGAAAAGAAAATAAACAATAGAGAGTGAAGGAAAGAAAGTTCTGGTTAACGAGCCACTTCTGTGTTGCTCCAACTGGTGCACTACGATTACTGTCAAGAAAGATTAAGAAAAGAAGAGCAATATGTAGACCACGAGCTCAATTTATGAATGACATGAAAGAAGGGCAACCCCATAGCCAAAGCAAGATGATAGCATTGCAGACAAGCATTTTAAAGGCCATTTTGCTGGGGTAGCGGGGAGGAAAAAGAAGAAGAAGCAAATGGCGTACTAAATTAATTGGAAGAAATGAACCCCAAAAATCTATTTTCGCAGTAGTTAGGATTGTAGCAAGAAGCGAACGGTGTGGTCTGCAGATGATTCAACCTATCTGGCTGACTTTGAGAACGACTTCAACGAACTAATTAGAGGTAGGAACATAAGTCTACTTGATTAAGAAGATTAAAAATGAAAAATAAAGAATACAAATTTTCGCGACAGAAGTAACGAACAGAAGCAGACACGAAAATAACAACCTAACAGAAAAGTAAACTGACAAACGTGTGACAGAAGATGTGGAAGAATTATTGTATCTAGAAGGCAAGATTAAGGAAGACGACCGGTGCAAGAAAAAAAGAAAGAAAAGAAAAAAGTGTAAACTGATACAAGCAAGCAAGTAACTCATTTCAGACGCTGATCGAGAACTCAAGAAACGTTTCTTCAATATGTTTAAGGCACAGTACTAAATGGGAGTGGAACTTCCACAAAGGGAGAAACATGGGGCGGGAAACGAGAAGGAAAAGAAGAAGTAGGTGAAGAAGCAGAAGAAGAAGAAGACACAAGATGCATTTAGAATTGCGGTTTTGGAAATCGAGTACACAAATAATATGAATAATTATTAGATAAATAAGCGGGAGAACCGTCAGAAAACTACCATACAAAGAAAGGACAGATTGACGACCAGGCAGTAATTTAGCCATACATAGCTATATTTTCAATGGACAGTTAGATGCAAAAGAGAATTACTTCCAGAAACGCAAAGATGTTTGAAAAATGATATCTCCCACAGACAGCTGGAAAAACGGGAGACAATGAAAAAATTAAGAAAATAGGAGACCACTTGATGGAATATTGACTCAGAAGGATAAAAGCTCGGAGAAGCAAAAAGCACTCTAGCGCTAATCTAAGAGCCCTGAAAGCTGGCCACTGTTATCTGGGACGACGTACAAACATGGTGTCAAACAGGTTGTAAAGTGAGCAACGCTGTCTTCTGTTAGCTGAATAGAAAGATAAAGGAATAACCATGACAAGGAACGAGAGAACGAGGAAACCACGTTAGCAGAAAGGGTATAAATCAGGAAGACATGGTCAGAAAGAAGTAAATGTAATCACAGAGCAGGAGTGTGGAACGATAGCGTCTGACATGTAAGAGATTCAACTGGCACGTTGAACGGCTTCTAAATGTGGTGTTCTCTGTTCCGCTGTCAGCTAATGAGATACTTCTCATTTCCGAAAGAACGCAGGAACTCTTTAATCTACACCGTGAAATACAGGGTGTTACAAAAAGGTACGGCCAAACTTTCAGGAAACATTCCTCACACACAAAGAAAGAAAATATGTTATGTGGACATGCGTCCGGAAACACCTACTTTCCATGTTAGAGCTCATTTTATTACTTCTCTTCAAATCACATTAATCAAACACACAGTAACAGAATGTACCAGCGTGACTTCAAACACTTTGTTACAGGAAATGTTCAAAATGTCCTCCGTTAGCGAGGATACATGCATCCACCGTCCGTCGCATGGAATCCCTGATGCGCTGATGCAGCCCTGGAGAATGGCGTATTGTATCACAGCCGTCCACAATACGAGCACGAAGAGTTTCTACATGTGGTACTGGGGTTGCGTAGACAAGAGCTTTCAAATGCCCCCATAAATGAAAGTCAAGAGGGTTGAGGTCAGGAGAGCGTGGAGGCCACGGAATTAGTCCGCCCCTACCAATCCGTCGGTCACCGAATCTGTTGTTGAGAAGCGTACGAACACTTCGACTGAAATGTGCAGGAGCTCCATCGTGCATGAACCACACGTTGTGTCGTACTTGTAAAGGCACATGTTCTAGCAGCACGGGTAGAGTATCCCGTATGAAATCATGATAACGTGCTCCATTGAGCGTAGGTGGTAGAACATGGGGCCCAATCAAGACATCACCAACAATGCCTGCCCAAACGTTCACAGAAAATCTGTGTTGATGACGTGATTGCACAATTGCGTGCGGATTCTCGTCAGCCCACACATGTTGATTGTGAAAATTTACAATTTGATCACGTTGTACAGTATATACTGACGAAACTAAAATGAGCTCTAACATGGAAATTAAGCGTTTCCGGACACATGTCCACATAACATCTTTTCTTTATTTGTGTGTGAGGAATGTTTCCTGAAAGTTTGGCCGTACCTTTTTGTAACACCCTGTATATTCATCATTACGTTGTCCAATTTACGAATATTCCCCTAGTTGCCACATTTTCATCTACAGTGCACAATTTGTGTCACTTGATTATACACTTCTCTGCAATAACTTGAAGCTAAATCAAGAAAATGAAAGTGCAGTAGTGGAAGAAAAATAAACTTAAAATTAAATAAAATGAAAACTATCGTTTTATAACAGCAATTAAATATAGCAGTTCGTCCTGTTGTAAAGTTATTTGAATCTCCATCTTTTGCCGCTTCTATTACAGTTGTTATGCGTAGTATGCGCGTTTATATTCTTTATTTTCCTTTTTTTTTATTACCTAGAAATCTCTTATGGCTTCATAATGTTTCTTTTTGGGTTCGATCCTCTACATTGAGCCATTACCTCAGTCTTAACATAGTTCTAAAGCTCTCAGACAAATCACTGTTGAACCAGAATAACAGGTAAAGTGCTCCAATAATGTTTAAAAAATGAACTTTAAAGCCATATTTTCTTAATACTCGAATGTCAGTTTCAATTATGGGCATCTCTGAGTCTAGAGAGCTCCCTTTACTTTACAGTTGCAGCTATTCATCTTCCAGACTGTAACTTCCAGACCCGTTAAACTTTCAAGAAGTGCTCCAGTTTCTGCCAATAGTAATGACACTTTGCAAGCTGCGACATATACGACGCTGTCGAGAAGTCCTACTACGTTCTTTAAATTGCGAGAGTAAATGATCACCTGTGTTTTCAAACAGTTATTTAATATGCGTTCCAGAAAGATTCTAGTCAGCGATACATATCGCCAAACGCACACGCCAACGTAGCGAGGCCACCAACGAACTTGGTGAGGTTGCACTCGACTCAAAAGTTAGTCGATTACAATCCTGGTGGTGAAACAGATTTTCACTGATTGTATTTGGCCGGCAAGAGGGAGACTGTGCTAATGCGCTGGATTAAATTACGAATCTTCCTACAGGATCTCGCAGGGTCTGCGACAGTATTAACAATAATCAGATCATCGGAAGAGAGCGTTTGGCTCGTCCGACCCTTGCCACTGTTCAAGAGAAGTAGGGAGTCTGCTGGCATTGTGTTTTATGTTCTTTCTCTCATCACCACACAAAACCAACATGATACCATCCTACTTTGGCGTACGCCAATACACAAAGAATATATTAATTGATTAAATTATCGTAAGCAATTGTACACAATAAGTTATTATTTGAAACTGAACTGACTTGGATCGTACTGCAGATCCGATCTTTAAAATTATCCTGCTGACTTACGAGGAAAATAATACCAGTACCTTCATAATAACTCTCTCGTTGCAGCATAGGACTTCAGTAGTGCGGACTTCATAGCAACTGCTTTTGCTAATATAAAAACTTAAATAAAAAAGCTATGTTATTACCAATGGATGATTTATAGTTTACTACAAATAAATATCGAAGAATTTTATTTTGCCTTATGTTTATTCATCATCTTCCATAGCTCTCTACATGTGTCAGACTGGACCCTCAAGTCGATAATCAAGAACAATATAAATGAGGCGCTGAGAACCATAAGGGCCTACAGCACAAAGTCATGGATTATGAGACTGAACAAGTATATATGCTCCTGACGTCTGTTGATCTTATGGTAAATCAGCTTTATCAGTGCTTAGGCCCACATTGCGCGTACGAACATTCACGAAAAGCTGTGTCTCCTGTTTCTCTGATATTCATTTCCATACGGGACCACAGCATAAAGCATAATTTTGTTGCTCTGCGCTGCTCAGTTGTCATCTAGGATTGTCAACACACTTTAGTGTCTACATCACGTACATAACGGTACTTCTTAAGCGGAGGTACACTGGCAATACTATTAGCTTTAGGTTGCTGTTGAAGATGAAGGTTATAGCCTGTAATAATGAAATGGTGCAAATTAAAGGTAAGAATGTGTAAGAGATGAAAAGCTCCAGGGAAAAAAATAAATAAACCTAAAAGGATTAGTGGTGAACAGTATGTGAATACCGTAAACAGGGTGATGCCATAGAAAGAGCATGGGAATGGATGCCCATATAGCCAACAAGATAAATCTAATGTTAAATTAGCATTTGAATATTCGAAACTTTCGGAAAAATGGTTCAAATGGCTCTGAGCACTATGGGACTTAACATCTGAGGTCATCAGTCCCCTAGACTTAGAACTACGTAAACCTAACTAACCTAAGGACAACACACACATCCATGCCCGTGGCAGGATTCGAACCTGCGACCGTAGCAGTTGCGCGATTCCAGACTGAAGCGCCTAGAACTGCTCGGCCACCGCGGCCGGTCTTTCGGAAAAAGAAAAGACAAGCAACTTCGTTGAATTTCACAATCTCGCGTATTATAGTTTACAGAATGAATTACTTCCAAGCCCTGTAGCTGAAGAACAGTGAACAGTGTAACAGAGAGTATACTAACAGATTGAAAGCCAAAAATCAGAAAGCTTCTAGGCGGGTAGTATGCTGTGAATACTATTTACCAAGTTATGTTGGCAAAGCGCGTGTCTGTGGAAATGCTCTGTTAAACGAGTTTGCAATTTCGTTAAAACGCCTTCGTCTAGCAAGATACAAGTCCAACAAAGGAAATCCGGGTATGTAAGTTAGTTGGTTAGTTATTTACAACTTCCATAAATCTATGGAAGTTTATCCAAATCATGGGGAATGAGTCATTATGGAACTACATTTAAAAACAAGGAGATTTTTTTTTACAGGCTACCAGGTTTTAAACAGAAATTAGTCCTAGAACGGAAGAAATAGTCCAGGAAAAATGATTTTAGGTTACATTTAGAATCATTTCTGTAGGCCTACACTTTGTTATAATCTTGTTAAAGTTACAATAGACAAAAAGATGCATTTTCTATTTTATTATTAGCAATATTAACACTCTTTCACGGTGTTTTAGGTCCTTGTAGAGCGGACAGTGACGAGGATTCTGAAGAAGGAATCTTGGATTCCAAAGTTTTGATGCATTTCCAAAGACAAATAGGTGTGTAGGCTGCAGGAGGAAAATTATAAAGAAAGAATGAATTTTGTTAGGGAGCACATTGCTATCAGAGTCACTAGTAAAGATCAAAAAATCCTAACAAGAAATTAAAAATGTATCTTCGGCCTTACTGGTAGCATTAGTGAACTGTGCCGATTGTGGATAAAAACTTGATATATTAATAACATTGTAGCAATGAAAAATAAGCTGATAATGTATTCAGACTCATTATCTGGACGAAATAAAAACATCACTACTGCTCTGTTGTTCTTTGCATTAGTTCAATGTGGACACTAATAAAGTTTTACTTCCCTGCCACACTTTCCTACCGTGTGATGCTGACTTCGGTAAAATCGCGATAGTGAAGAGGAAAACTCAGTTTCCTCACGTGATGTTTGGCGTCAAGTTATGCAGAAAGCAAGGCTAGCTAAACCTTTTTTAGTCTGTGAAATGGACGCTGAGGATTTCAGGACCTTTAAGAGCATTACCAACGTCACTACCGAACAAAAAGTAGATGCACATGTTAAAAACACACAGTTCAGAAATTTACAATGATAAAGTTTGCAACACATTGTCGCAAACTGTAGTTCAAAGTAACGTATTCTTCATTAGTCATGAGAGGCCATCATTTTCTGTAAGTCACGTTGAGGGAGACCACAATCTGAAGTTTTCACACAGTCTGTAGGTTCCTTGAAAAATCTGCTGGCCAAACACGTAGATGGAAGGCAAACACCAACGTCCAAATACAAACATGTAACTAAAGTACTGGATTTTATGCCTGAGGTGGACAGAAACTTCTATATGACCTCAAGTCACTGTTGGTGTTGTGGTCTTCAGTCCAGAGAGTGGTTTGATGCAGCTCTCCATGCTACTCTATCCTGTGCAACCTGCTTCATCTTCAAATACCTACTGTAACCGACATCCTTCTGAATCTGCTTAGTGTATTCGTCTTTTGGTCTCCCTTTACGATTTTTACTCTCGACGCCGCCCTCCAATACTAAATTGGTGATTCCTTGATGCCTCAGAACATGTCCTACCAACCGATCCCTTCTTCTATTCAAGTTGTGCCACAAATTCCTCTTCTTCCCAATTCTGTTCAGTACCTCATCATTAGTTACGTGATTTATCCATCTAATCTTCAGCATTCTTCTGTAGCACCTCAAGTCACACAATATGCTAAATGAAAATGGTGAGAACAGGGACCATGAAGTGTTGGTGATTGTGTGTGTGTGTGGTGCATTTGGTATGTGTTCTTTATGTTCTGATTCCAGTTTCACGTTAATTAAAACTGTAAAAAATGACACTATTGTTGTACATATTATACCGGGTGTTTATAATTAACGTGCAGCTACTCTTAGAGGTCCAGTGTGGGCTGTAATTATCGCGTAGCAGTGAATCTTGCTAGATGCTCTAATGCGTTAGTCTTGAAACACGTATGTAACGTAGCAGCGATGGTGAGGCATGATAAAATCTTTGACCAGAGAGCCTTTTATCGTGGTTAGTCTGCGCTTGACCGCGCGAGAGTTGCGAGCAGCAGTCTGTCGGTAGCAGTAGCTCAGTTCAGTTGCGTCCAGTACTCTGTCAGTAGTCGTCGGTAGTAGTCTGTCGGTAGTAGTCGTGCAGTACAGTTGCGAGCAGCCTGTCAGTGGGCAGTCTGTGAGCAGTGCAGTATGTCGGTAGTAGCAGCCCAGTGCAGTTGTGTGTGAGGAGTCGGCGAGCGTCGACATGGCATTCTGGTCAAGATTCAGGACGAGGTATATTATTTTTAAATGCGCTCAACTAATAATGTAAATTAACTGTAACTAATTTGTGCAATAATCGCCCCAATAATAATTTTGATTTCAAAGCAATTTTTTACAAAAAAAACCATTTAATTGAACCAATGATTTCCTTCCATTTCCCTTAAAGTAAAGTTTCAGTTAAATTTCAAAAAAAAAAAAATATTATTTGCAATGCATTTCCTCCAAGCCGTGGCCAACAATAAGAGCAGAAATTTTACATGCAGTTATACTGAGGTAAGAAATTAATTCTTTTTTTGCACAGGGCCAAAGACCGATATTTCGGTTTAATTGAACTTTCATTGTCACTGAAGTTTCATTAGCACTGAATTATCTTTTATTATATTTTTTGTGGGAGCTTACACAAGAGTCAGATTGCGAATTTCACATTTTTATTGTCATTAAATTTAATTGCTAGGGAGGTTACGTTTAGCTCATTTCTATTAAATATTTTTTTTTTTAAATATTGGGTGGGGAGGTTACACTTAGCTCAATGACCATTAGCATTCATAAATAATATTGTCATAAAAATTCTCCGGAAAGGTTACACTTGGCGACACCCATTCCAGGATCGAATTTCGTTGAGAGTCTTTGAAAAACAGTCAGATATCTGCTCTTATTTGCTTAGATATAATTAGGATTTGGCGCAACGCTTTTACTAATATTGTGACTTTCTTTCTACAGGTCAACGGCAATTCGTTGCTCTGTTGTATTTGTGTGTTGCTTTTGCATTTGTGATTATTTGTTTTGTGAATATTTGTGACTATTGTAAAAATGCCGCGAAAGACTGTGAAAAGTGTATCGCGAGGTATTATGAATGAAATCATCGACTCAAACAACGTGACCGATAATAATTGTGACACGCAGTGTAATGATGACAATCCTGCGTTCACCGACAATCAGTGCGTTCCAAGCTCTAATGATGATTATTATCCTACTGATGAACAAACGAACTCAATTGTCTCCTCGGTTAATTTGACGACAATTGATGACGCGGGGCGTTCTGTTGTAATGAGCGCTGGCCAGCTTAACACACCCGGTTTGGAAAATTCAAGTGACGAACAGACAAATTTTTCTAATGAAAATGAACAGGATACCCAAAGTAGGACGGATTTATTTAATTCCGAAATAGTGTCTGACAGTGTACATCCGACTGATAAACGTTTTTGTAAATTACAGAATAACCAAATGGTTACAGAAAGCGAGACAATTCCAGATCCACCATCAAACAGCACAGAGAATAGAAATTCTAATTTTGGGTTGGATCAAATTATGGGATTTTTTAAACAATTTAATGAAAAACTAGATAACAATTTCAAACAACAGAGGGAAGATTTCAAACAATATTTTAGTGAAATTTTCAAACAACAGAGTGAAGATAACAAACAATTTTGTGAAAGTATTAAACAGCCGAAAGAAAAACACGACAACTTTAACGAACAGAACAAACAAGTTAGGGAACAGATTACAGCTGTTACCGTGCAATGTCAGGACAGTAAAGAACAATTACGTGAGGATACTAAGGCTTGTGCTAATAACAGTAATGAAGAAGTTGGCACTATTGCACAAGAATTAAGTAGCACACGTGTAGGCACAACAGAATCACATAAAGACGAGATTAATGCAGTCACTGAACAATGCCCTAAAAACACAGTACAGATACGCGACGAGTTTAATTTAAACTCACTGGAAGTTTCACACACTGTGAATACGGAAGTTGTTAATAAAAGTGAACGACACAACAACCAAATTGACGGAAGTATTACAGTAACAGAATTGAAAATTATTTCAGTCACCAATACGTCACAGAAACCGCCACGTTGCGAGCCTTTGTCAGGGTCACGCAGCGTGTATAATGTGAACAATTTACAGAGACTACGCGAATTAAAATCCGAAAAGCCATGCGACTTAAAATCTGAAAAGCTACGTAACTTGAAGTACGAAATGACACAGACAAACAGATTCACACACAAACCCGAACGTGTTTTCAAATTCAATGACGAGAACGTAGATTACGAGCAATTTTTATCCGCAAGAAAATGTAAAGAATTTAATAATGACAGAACACAGGTACACGCTTTGAGCTGTATACGACAATTTATTTTTGTACCTTCACCGCTATTGCCTGTAATGCGGAAACGAGCTTTGAACCTGTTACGACAATTTGCTATTGTACTTTCATCAGTATTGCCTGTAATGCAGAAACTTGAATTAGCAAGAATACAGCAATTTGCTTTTGGATTTTTACCGCCATTGCCTGCAACGCAAAAGCTAAAATTTATTTGCAGTGCGTAATTGACCTCAGGGGATTCATTACGCTTTAATGAATATGTGCCGTAGCGAGCATAGGGCCCCGAGCTTAGTAGTGCTGTTTCATCTTTAGTTTTCTGCACTGCTGCCTTCTCTTCTACTATCCTTTATATCTATCAAAACTGCTCTTTAACTATTGCTCTTTGTAGGATAAAGAATATGTAATGAAAACCGGATATGACAAATCTTTACCGAATGTGACAATTTTTTTAAGCACTCGAGAAATGACAACCACGAGAACTTTAATAACAGATAAAATTTTAATCATCAGTATGTACAAAATTTTCGGCAGTCGCAATCACATTTTAGTAACAATAGACGTTTTTCACTACAACAGCATGAAAGTCAGCCGCTTAGCACACCTAAGCAACAATGCAGTCTACAAGGTCAACCAAACTTTAATGTTTCGCCGCGTGCACGTATAGTCCCAGATCCAACAAATAGTAACGCACGGCAACAAGGAAACAACTACGTACAAAGAAGACAGTATTTCAATTCCTATCGCAATGCACCGTATGGGAATGACTATCACGACAGACGTAAAAACGATGAGCACAATTATCAGCGTACATATAATAACAGTCGGTCTCACCAACAGCAAAATCATACGCAAGAACATATTCTCATGAATGAACCCGACAGTAGGTACCATCCAGAGCGTAACACGTCTGGAAGAAGTAATAGAACTGTTCAAATAGTAGAAATGCCACAGCATCCTCCTGATAATAATAACACGTCAGATAGAATCTGAGTAGATACTGTGCAGATCGCATCTTCCAATAACACAAGCACTACCTTTGACACGCAAAATGTTGTTCACGAAAATGTAATTACTTTTGACGATATCAGAGACACTCTTTTACTGGAAAGACCTGTCGTTCAGAAAACTATTTCACATCCTGTTATCGAAATTAAAATTGGTTCATCGAAATTCTCAGCAGTAATTGATTCCGGATCACCTATATCAGTAATAAATGAAGAAACTTTTAACGAGTGTAACAAAGAGAATACGTATCCGACATTACCATTAGGCAAAACAAAAGTGAAGGGAGCAGTATTGAGTAAAGGTGTAGACGTTAAATTACAGACGCATTTATCATTTTGTATCGCAGGTCACACATTTCACTCAAATTTTTGGATTGTTCCTTTATTGACGACAGACGTAATTTTAGGTACTAATTTTCTCGTACAACACGATGCAGTGGTTGATTTTCAAAATTCTTATTTAATGCTAAAGGACGAAAATGTACAATTGGCTTTACAGTTTCAGCATTCATTATCTGCGGAAGAACAAACAATTAACCGCACAGAGGTCATTTCCGCAACACGCAACATAGACTGTAATCCCACATTGTTCACAGATACGTACGTACACAACTATAATACTCCAGACGAAACTGACTACGACGTAATGCAGATGATTTCCGATAAGGTTAAACAAAGCAGTGCAAATACAGACGACGAACGCACGCAACTACGCAAAATTCTTTTACAGCAAGCTACATGGACACGCATGTTACGAGCTAGAAACATTTCTCCGATTTATATATCCAAGTACCATGCTTCTTCGAACCCTTGTGAACGGTTAATGAAAGAAATTGGTAAGCTGTGCCGAATATGCTGCCACAAAAGACATATTGATTGGGATACACACATATTCTCATTCCAAGATGTAATTAATTCCATTCCAAATGAATCCACTATGCTATCTCCGTCTGTTATACTGAAAAACGTTGAGCCACCAAACAAAATTAAAGAATTAGTAAACTTCCCTAAATGTCGTCGACTAAGACACCACGAAATAATTGACATTGCGCTGAACAACATCAAACGTGCCGCAGAGCGCCGGAGAAGACAGCAAAAACAGGTTTGTACACGCCGCGACTTTCACGTTGGACAGAAGATATTAGTGCGTACACACTATTTATCCAGCAAATTAAAAGGTAAGTGCAGTAAATTTGAACTTCTATACGCAGGTCCATATCGGATTCGCAGCATCCCTCACCCCAATGTTGTACACGTCGAAACTTTGAGAACCAGAAAATCGAAAGGCAACCACCATTGGTCAAATATTAAACCCTTTATTGAATGAAGACACTTTATGATTCAACACACTATGATGCCATTTACTAATTTTTTTTATGACCACTTATGCAGTTATATTCACATGACTAATTACTGATGATTATCGTATTTTTTCTTGGCAAGTGCCCGACAAGGTAAGGTTAGCAGGTCGCTTTTCTTGTCGTTACACATCAGACCGTGCACATTTTCCATTTTTTTTTGTGTATACGATTGTATTCCAGTTTTGTTTATATGCACTGTGAAATAGTTAAGATATAACACACACCAGTTGACTTTGACATTTTTTTTGCCCTATGATATCTCAACATCGTGACAGTTTTACATTTTTCTTTTTTGCTGCTGCATTGTATTATTCTGTGTACATTTTTGCATCTGAACACTGTCAATGTCTTTGACATATTACGTTTTCTGTCATGTTATGCTGTATGGTTAATTATGTCACCATAAACCAGTAATTATTTAGTGGGTATATGATTTAAATCCAAGACATTAATCTTTGTTCATCAATTTCAGAAAGAAATGATGCGTGTAAGAAATAAATTCAACAGAAATGGGAATTTCACCTATGGAATAAACGAAAGAAGATGCAATAACTTTATGAGGAAGAGTAAATGGATCAGGATTAACAAGCATTAGCAAGAATATACTATACTCATCATAGAATAGCAGTCTTAACTAATTTATTCTTTCAGAATACAAGGCGATTGATGCAGGCTGTCAGACAGAACTACACATCTTAGTTTTAGTGATGAAACATGCTAGAGATAAGGAATAGTTGTATAATGAGTAATGAAGTGATTTTTTTTGCAGATGATAATGAATGCTGATGAATAATGATGAAGGATATGCTGTTATGAATAATGAAGTTTTTCTTTATAGGTGATGATAATAATGAAGTTATGATAATATGGATAATGAAGTGATTGATAATGAAGTTTTTTCTTTACAGATGAGGATAATGTTGAAGTTATGTATTTATGCTATGTAGGTATTTAAGTATTTGCTGCAGTTTGCTTTGACAGCAGGTGTTATATTGCATAGTAGGATGACGGAAAGTTTTGGAAAGGACAGCTATGGAACACATTTTTATACACATTTCACTACCTGTTAATTCAAAGTTTACTACTTTTCAGCATAGTATGCGTTTCTTCTTTCAGGTCAATAATCGATTTTGTATTTTTTCCAGGAGAAGCTTTTCATGATACTTACTAAACCTGTTACTTATTATACCTGTTCTAGTACTTGCATTTTTATTTTTACCCATTTGTGTCTATCATTTATAAATGTGATCACATATACTGCCTTGTTACATAACCTTGCTACAGCTGACTCATGACGAATGACGTTACCTATCCGCATTTGCAGCAATAGGTCAAAAGCAAATAGTGTTATGCCTCAGCAATTAATTATCGATCCCAACGCAATGCATTGCTAACAAAAAAAAATGTATAACCAGTCCCACATAATGTCACTAGTTTATGATAATTCTGAATAATACTGATTAGCTCTGAACAGTATGTCACTTGAGTAATGACTTCTTAATGAGACAAATATATATATATATATATATATATATATATATATATATATATAAAATAATGCCTTGTAACTGGCTAATAACTGCCACTGTTTATTGTAATGAGACTACTTATAATGCCCATGATTATTAACACTATGACTGTAATTAACTGATTTTTAATAATGACTTCTTAATGATCTGAATAATACTGAATGAGGAACAATGTTTTATTGTAATGAGACTACTTATAATGCCCGTGATTATTAATGCTATGATTGTAATTAGCTGATTTTTAATAATGACTTCTTAATGATCTGAATAATACTGAATGAGGAACAATGTTTTATACTATTCGATACTTGATGGCCACTGAGTGCCAATAATTAGTGTCACTTAATGAATTATATATTAATTATGTCATCAATTAGCTCCTGTTTTCAATGTTGACTTTTCATGTTTTGGCAAATGGCCAATGAGTGCCAATAATTTGTATCACTCAATGTATTACGTTAAATGTCACTAAATGAATTATGTTATTAGTTATGCCATTAATTAGCTCTTGTTTTCAATGTTGACTTTTCATGTTTTGGCAAATGGCCAATGAGTGCCAATAATTTGTATCACTCAATGTATTATGTTAATGCTAGGCCAATAATTGACTCACCTTTTCAATTAAGACGTCTGATGAACATTATTCTGTCATACTAAATATGCTTTGTAATTGACCAAGGACTGCCACTGTTTATTGTAATACGATTACCCATGATGCCAATAATTTAATTTTATGAACATTATTCTGTAATACTAAATACATGGTACAGAAATGTTCAATAACTAGGCTATGAATGCCGCAAACTACTACTGTAATTCTCAATATTATGTGACTTAATGTCCTTCACCTTATGAGCTAACTACCCTGAATTACTGGAATGTCGATTTGTCCTGTCCATCCTCCTGATCATGGAGCACTATATTTGGTTTTTGCACTAATTCTACGTTGGTGTGCCTTGTAAGAGCGTGGTGTTGACACGACATGCTGTCCACCACCGTGAGCGATGAAGACGTTATTATGGTCGCACTGTTTGGTGTACCTAGTGTACTGCCAAAATGAAAACATGGAACATTACTACGACAGTTCAGTGTCTTGGCGACGCTGATAAATTCTGATGGGAAAAGAACTTCAAATTGTGTCACTTGGTGTTGTACTTCTGTGGAAAGATATGGACTTTCAGAACAGCTGTGTGCAATCTAAAGTGCTACAACCATGATGCAATCCTTCCCTTTCCTATCCTAATAGTGAAAATCATTTTTTTGCTAACATCATTTATGTTCATGGGTTATACATTTTTTTTTCTCGATTTGCTGAACTCCAGTGCGAGTACACTTATGTCACTTGTCGACATGATTTTTTGCCATTATGTTTATTTGTTGTGAAAATGCTAAAGACATTTTTTTCGATTTGTTCTGAAGTACAGTATATGTGCACTCTTGTCTTTTATATTGTATATACATTTTTATTTTGATGATATGTTCTGAACTACAGTGCATGTGCACTTATGTTATGTGTTAATATGTTTGCTACTGAACTTCACTGCCTGTGCACTCTTCTCATTTTTTCAATATGATTTGTACTCATTCTGTATACCTTTTATGATTTCCTGATGTGTTCATTAAGTACACTCATGTCACTTGTCAACATGATTTTCTGCCATTCTGTTTATTTGTTCTGAAAATGCTAAAGAATTTCTTCAGTGCGTATGCACTCTGTTATCTGTCAAATAATTTGTATATACATTTTTCTGATTTGCTACTATGTTTTGTACTCATATCTTGTCTTTGTCCGAAATGTTTTGTACTCGGTGCATGTGCACAACATTAATTCATGTACTACATCTAAATATTCTGTAAATTGTAAAAATTTCTTGCGATGGCAAGTCCAAATGACTCACCATCGCTGCCAAATTTTTGCCCCCCCAGTGGAGGGTTATGAAACACGTATGTAACGTAGCAGCGATGGTGAGGCATGATAAAATCTTTGACCAGAGAGCCTTTTATCGTGGTTAGTCTGCGCTTGACCGCGCGAGAGTTGCGAGCAGCAGTCTGTCGGTAGCAGTAGCTCAGTTCAGTTGCGTCCAGTACTCTGTCAGTAGTCGTCGGTAGTAGTCTGTCGGTAGTAGTCGTGCAGTACAGTTGCGAGCAGTCTGTTAGTGGGCAGTCTGTGAGCAGTGCAGTATGTCGGTAGTAGCAGCCCAGTGCAGTTGTGTGTGAGGAGTCGGCGAGCGTCGACATGGCATTCTGGTCAAGATTCAGGACGAGGTATATTATTTTTAAATGCGCTCAACTAATAATGTAAATTAACTGTAACTAATTTGTGCAATAATCGCCCCAATAATAATTTTGATTTCAAAGCAATTTTTTACAAAGAAAACCATTTAATTGAACCAATGATTTCCTTCCATTTCCCTTAAAGTAAAGTTTCAGTTAAATTTCAAAAAAAAAAAAAATATTATTTGCAATGCATTTCTTCCAAGCCGTGGCCAACAATAAGAGCAGAAATTTGACATGCAGTTATACTGAGGTAAGAGATTAATTCTTTTTTTGCACAGGGCCAAAGACCGATATTTCGGTTTAATTGAACTTTCATTGTCACTGAAGTTTCATTAGCACTGAATTATCTTTTATTATATTTTTTGTGGGAGCTTACACAAGAGTCAGATTCACATTTTTATTGTCATTAAATTTAATTGCTAGGGAGGTTACGTTTGGCTCATTTCTATTAAATATTTTTTTTTAAATATTGGGTGGGGAGGTTACACTTAGCACATTGTCCATTAACATTTAAAATAATATCATTTAAAAAAAATTTCGGTGGAAAGGTTACAGTCTGCAGCTCGTGGTCTCTACCACTTGATGGGTGACCATCCGGTCTGCCGAGCGCTGTTGGCAGGCGAGGTGCACTCAGCCCTTGTTAGACAAACTAAGGAGCTACTTGACAGCAGTAGGGGCCCCGGTCTCGTAAACTGACATATAGCCGGGAGAGCGGTGTGCTGACCACATCTACATCTATATCTACATCCATACTCCGCAAGCCACCTGACGGTGTGTGGCGGTGGGTACCCTGAGTACCTCTATCGGTTCTCCCTTCTATTCCAGTCTCGTATCGTTCGTGGAAAGAAGGATTGTCGGCATGCTTCTGTGTGGGCTCTAATCTCTCTGATTTTATCCTCATGGTCTCTTCGCGAGATATACGTAGGAGGGAGCAATATACTGCTTGACTCCTCGGTGAAGGTATGTTCTCGAAACTTTAACAAATGCCCGTACCGAGCTACTGAGCGTCTCTCCTGCAGATTCTTCCACTGGAGTTTATCTATCATCTCCGTAACGCTTTCGCGATTACTAAATGATCCTGTAACGAAGCGCGCTGCTCTCCGTTGAATCTCCTCTATCTCTTCTATCAACCCTATCTGGTACGGATCCCACACTGCTGAGCAGTATTCAAGCAGTGGGCGAACAAGCGTACTGTAACCTACTTCCTTTGTTTTCGGATTGCATTTCCTTAGGATTCTTCCAATGAATCCCAGTCTGGCATCTGCTTTACCGACGATCAACTTTATATAATCATTCCACTTTAAATCACTCCTAATGCGTACTCCCAGATAATTTATGGAATTAACTGCTTCCAGTTGCTGACCTGCTATTTTGTAGCTAAATGATAAGGGATCTATCTTTCTATGTATTCGCAGCACATTACACTTGTCTACATTGAGATTCAATTGCCATTCCCTGCACCATGCGTCAATTCGCTGCAGATGCTCCTGCATTTCAGTACAATGTTTCATTGTTACAACATCTCTATACACCACAGCATCATCTGCAAAAAGACTCAGTGAAGTTCCGATGTTATCCACAAGGTCATTTATGTTTATTGTGAATAGCAACGGTCCTATGACACTCCCCTGCGGCACACCTGAAATCACTCTTATTTCGGAAGACTTCTCTCCATTGAGAATGACATGCTGCGTTCTGTTATCTAGGAACTCTTCAATCCAATAACACAATTGGTCTGATAGTCCATATGCTCTCACTTTGTTCATTAAACGACTGTGGGGAACTGTATCGAACGCCTTGCGGAAGTCAAGAAACATGGCATCTACCCGTGAACCCGTGTCTATGGCCCTCTCAGTCTCGTGGACGAATAGCGCGAGCTGGGTTTCACACGACCGTCTTTTTCGAAACCCATGCTGATTCCTGCAGAGTAGATTTCTAGTCTCCAGAAAATTCATTATACTCGAACATAATACGTGTTCCAAAATTCTACAACTGATCGACGTTAGAGATATAGGTCTTTAGTTCTGCACATCTGTTCGACGTCCCTTCTTGAAAACGGGGATGACCTGTGCCCTTTTCCAATCCTTTGGAACGCTACGCTCTTCTAGATACCTACGGTACACCGCTGCAAGAAGGGGGCAAGTTCCTTCGCGTACTCTGTGTAAAATCGAACTGGTATCCCATCAGGTCCAGCGGCCTTTCCTCTTTTGAGCGATTTTAATTGTTTCTCTATCCCTCTGTTGTCTATTTCGATATCTACCATTTTGTCATCTGTGCGACAATCTAGAGAAGGAACTACAGTGCAGTCTTCCTCTGTGAAACAGCTTTGGAAAAAGACATTTAGTATTCCGGCCTTTAGTCTGCCATCCTCTGTTTCAGTAACATTTTGGTCACAGAGTGTCTGGACATTTTGTTTTGATCCACCTACCGCTTTGGCATACGGCCAAAATTTCTTGGGATTTTCTGCCAAGTCAGTACATAGAACTTTACTTTCGAATTCATTGAACGCCTCTTGCATAGCCCTCCTCACACTACATTTCGCTTCGCGTAATTTTTGTTTGTCTGCAAGGCTTTGGCTACGTTTATGTTTGCTGTGAAGTTCCCTTTGCTTTCGCAGCAGTTTTCTAACTTGGTTGTTGTACCACGGTGGCTCTTTTCCATCTCTTACGATCTTGCTTGGCACATACTCATCTAACGCATATTGTACGATGTTTCTGAACTTTGTCCACTGATCCTCAACACTATCTGTACTTGAAGCAAAACTTTTGTGTTGAGCCATCCATGCCCCTCCATATCCGCGTCCAGTGACACCACTGGACTGAGGATGACACGGCGGCCGGTCGGTTACGTTGGGCCTTCCAAGATCTGTTCGGACGGAGAACGTGCCCACCAGGCGCAAATCTGGCGCTGTACATCATCTCGTTGACGTCTCCGATGCCCAGATTGGACGAACTGTGTAAGCGGCTGTTAATAACGAAGTTAGCATTACGCATTTCTCCCTTGTTTAACGTTGCCTGCCCACATTGCTTTTCTAATCCGCTACACTTGAAAACATTTATACGTGTCTTTCTTGCATTCATGGCTCCAGATTTGCACCAGGTAACGAAAACTGAAGTTACTTTTTTTCCTGTGTAAATCGGTTTCGCGTTTCCGCTTTAGAGTATATACCAAGTTTCGCTGCCGTACGATAATTACAGCCGACACTGGAACTCGATGAGTAGCTCCACAGTAATAATAGCCACCAGGTTCCTGAATGACGGCACACTCAGGAAGCTACATGTTAGGCGCTCGTTTTAGCAGGACAGACAGCCGCAAGGGACTGTTTAACAGTCTTGTTTGAAATCTTTCTTAACCTCATCATAATATATCGTGTTCAAAATACACTACTGGCCATTAAAAAAGCTACACCAAGAAGAAATGCAGATGATAAACGGGTATGCATTAGACAAATATATTATACTAGAACTGACATGTGATTACATTTTCACGTAATTTGGGTGCATAGATCCTGAGAAATCAGTACCCAGAACAATTACCTCTGGCCGTAATAACGGCCTTCATACGCCTGGGCATTGAGTCAAACAGAGCTTGGATGGCGTGTACAGGTACAGCTGCCCATGCAGCTTCAACACGATACCACAGTTCAACAGTAGTGACTGGCGTATTGTGACGAGCCAGTTGCTCCGCCACAATTGACCAGACGTTTTCAATTGGTGAGAGATCTGGAGAATGTGCTGGCCAGGGCTGCAGTCGAACATTTCCTGTATCCAGAAAGGCCCGTACAGGATCTGCAACATGCGGTTGTGCATTATCCTGCTGAAATGTAGGGTTTCGCAAGGATCGAATGAAGGGTAGAGCCACGGGTCGTAGCACATCTGAAATGTAACGTCCACTGTTCAAAGTGCCGTCAATGCGAACAAGAGGTGACCGAGACGTGTAACCAATGGCACCCCATACCATCACGCCGGGTGACACGCCAGTATGGCGATGACGAATACACGCTTCCAATGTGCGTTCACCGCGATTTCGCCAAACACGGATGCGACCATCATGATGCTATAAACAGCACTGAATTCATCCGAAAAAATGACGTTTTGCCATTCGTGCACCCAGATTCGTCGTAGAGTACACCATCGCAGGCGCTCCTGTCTGTGATGCAGCGTCAAGGGTAACCGCAGCCATGGTCTCTGAGCTGATAGTCCATGCTGCTGGAAACGTCTTCAAACTGTTCATGTAGATGGTTGTTGCCTCTCAAACGTCCCCATCTGCTGACTCAGGGATCGAGACGATGCTGCACGATCCGTTACAGCCATGCGGATAAGATGCCTGTCATCTCGACTGCTAGTGATACGAGGCCGTTGGGATCCAGCACGGCGTTCCGTATTACCTTCCTGAACCCACCGATTCCATATTCTGCTAACAGTCATTGGATCTCGACCAACGCGAGCAGCAATTTCGCGATACGATAAACCGCAATCGCGATAGGCTTCCATCCGACCTTTATCAAAGTCGGAAACGTGATGGCACGCATTTCTCCTCCTTACACGAGGCATCACAGCAACGTTTCACCAGGCAACGCCGGTCAACTGCTGTTTGTGTATGAGAAATCGGTTGGAAACTTTCCTAATGTCAGCATTTTGGAGGTGTCGCAACCGGCGCCAACCTTGTGTGAATGCTCTGAAAAGCTAATCATTTGTATATCGTAGCATCATCTTCCTGTCGGTTAAATTTCGCGTCATTTTCGTGGTGTAGCAATTTTAATGGCCAGTAGTGTAAATTATTATCGAAAGCAAGTAATATTACCTCGGTACCGGGAGAGCAGGAAGAAGGTGTGTGCGCCAGCAGGAGGAACAAAGAGTTAGTTGTCCGCTGCCGGTGGGCGCCGATAAGCGGAGCTGACGCCACACACGCGACCAGCCGCCGCGTCGCGCTATCGTCGGCACAGTCACTCCTCAACCACGCGACGCTTCCGCCCGCCTGATTTCCAGGAACGCACCTCCAGATACATACACTCCCTCCACACCGACTCATCAGCCGCCTCCCTAGGCAGTATTTTGTTATCTCCGTGTATGGGTTCTGCACGTTTCTGGCCTACCACAAAGCTGTGTAAAATGCAACCGTCCAAACAATGTCAGATCGAAAGATTTGCGGAACCATGCCTACAGCATATGGCTGAAATCGCTAATCGTGGCATCACCATTTTAATCCCAGGCTGTTTCGCAAATTGTCGTATTCCAACGTGACACCATCTCCCCACCAACCCCCCCCCCCCCCCCCCCCGCCCTGCCCCCTTCCGTATAGCTGAGCGTGTTAAGCGCCGCTTCCGGGTCGGAGCAGTACGCCCGACACGGATCGAATACACCAAGCGGATTAACGAGGAGGTTCGACGTGCCGGCCAGCCTGGGTGTAGTTTTTAGTCCGTTTCCTACATCCCACTAAGCGAATTTTTTTGTTTTAGATCGTCAGTCTTCTGACTAGTTTGATGTGGCCCGTCACGAGATCCTCTCCTAGTCCAGCCTTTTCGTCTCAGAGTAGCACTTGCAACTTACATCCTCAACTATCTGTTAGATGTACTGCAATCTCTGTCTTCTTCTACAGTTTTTGCCCTCTACAGCTCCCTCTAGTACCATTGACGTCATTTCCTGATGTTTTAACAGATATCATCCCAACCCTTCTTCTTAGCCGGCCGCTGGTGGCCGAGCGGTTCTTGGCGCTTCAGTCTGGAACCGCGCGACCACTACGGTCGCAGGTTCGAATCCTGCCTCGGGCATGGATGTGTGTGATGTCCTTAGGTTAGTTAGGTTTAAGTAGTTCTAAGTTCTAGGGGACTGATGACCTGAGATGTTAAGTCCCATAGTGCTCAGAGCCATTTTGAACCTTCTCCTTATCAGTATTTTCCACATATTCCTTTCCTCTCAGATTCTGCGCAGATCCTCTTCATTCATTACCTTATCAGTCCACCAAATTTTCGATTTTCGTCTGTAGCACCACATGTCAAAAGCCTGTGTTCCAGTGTTCGCATAGTCCAAGTTTCAATACCATACAATGCTATACTTCAGTCGTACATTCTCAGAAATTTCTTCCTCAAATTAAGGCCTGTGTTTGATACTAGTAGACTTCGCTTGGCTAGGAATGCTCTTTCTGTCATTACTACTTTGCTTTTGATGTTCTCCTTGCTCCGTCCGTCATTGGTTATTCTACTGCCTAGGTAGCTGAACTCCTTAACTTAATTTACTTCGTGAGCATCAATCCTGATGTTAAGTTTCTCGCTTTTCTCATTTCTGCTACTTCTTATTACTTTCGCCTTTCTTAGATTTACTCTGAATCCATATTCTATACTCATTAGACTGTTCATTCAGTTTAGCAGAACATTTAATTCTTCTCACTTTCATTCAGGATAGAGATGTCACAGCGAATTGTGTCACTGATATTCTTTTATATTGAATTTTAATTGCATTAGGTGAATACCGAGCTAATACTAACGCTCGCCACCCCTCTCCATCAGTTACACGTACCTAACATCACACGCAGACAGTTGGGGTGCACACACTCAGTCCCGAGGTGTAACGCAGTGACGACAGGAAGAGTATCCGGCCGTCCCTTAAACTAACCATAAAAAATCCGTTAATAGTCATGCCGAAACTGCGCCGATGGGGACCAAAGGCACAAGAAAAAGCACTGACAAAACTATCCGTAAAATATCTGTATGGATAATAACGCTCCTTAATTTTACCATCTTTTACCAAAAGACGTACATCCATTTCACTTAGTTCTCAAGTGACGCAGAAGCTCATCTTTCAACGTGTGACCGCATGGGAAAAAAACTCACATATCGCCAGGACCGACAAAAACAACAACGTGCCATAATAGTTGTGTATAACAATTAGAACATGAACGCATTTAAATCTATGATTAATATTTGTAAAAAAAAACTGTTTACCATTCTAGAACATGAAGATAAAATACGAGACGCATCTGGCTATAACCTATGGCGGAAATGGAAAGTATTACACCATGACCACCTTCGCGAATTGCTAGCAAACAGATACTCCAGTATTTCCACGCATGTAGGACACGTTGATTAAAATTTTACTCATATGCGAGCTTATTTTCACTAGAGAAAAAAGTCTTTCGTATAATTCGCGAATGGTGTGAGTACGTGATCACAATTAGCTGAGCCCAAAACTTCTGTAACTTCTCACTCAGCGTGTCTAAAGGACACACACGTTCAACTTATCGCCATCTTTGACTTGAGTGTCATACGAACATCATACCGACAGATCGCAAAGACAGTTGTTTGTATCACAACGACTGCAGACCAACTGGTGACGTTATGGACACAGCACAAGTGTGGCAAAGAGAGTAGGCACAGATCCTTTGAGAAGAATTCGCCTACAGGAAGACCTTAGTGTTGACAGACTGACTCTGCCGAACAGACCACAATAATTGAACTCCGGGCAAACTTTATAGACAGGCTGTCATAACAACAGTCGGGAACACATTACTGGAAGCTCAGCCGAGATCTTGAGCTGTAATCTGTTGTTTACATCATACCACAGACAGCAGAGACTTGCGTGGTACAGTGTCAGGTCAGGTGGGACGTTTAGTGCAAAGGTGAAGGGGTCCAGGGACCTGAGATTCTATGGTAATTGTTGAAGGGCTGACGTCGGAACGTGACAAGACTGGTAAACTCTGTAGGGATGCCCTTCATCATCATGGTACCAAATGGCATATTCCAGCACGATGACGCAGGACCCCAAAGCGTAATTAACACCACAACGCCTTGAGGAACGTGCGGATCCCCCATGCGCCAACCAGGTCGCCTGTTTTGTCACACATGTAGAACGTCTAGGAGGCGACGGGAAGACGTGTACTTTTACAGCAGTCCACAACCAGCAGTCTTGATGAACTGACACAGCTTGTAGAGTTTCAAGCATGGCAAGATATGTTTACAAGATGACATTCGGAGGACGTTTGTTTCTACGTTACAATTAAGACACGAGTGCATCCATTTACGTGGGTTTCACTGCATAACGTGTTGGGTATGAGGTCTGAATGGAAGGGAAGGTGGATCATTTAATACCCTTATGTGACGAAAATCTAAAAAGCAAGCTATCTTAGTCGCTCGCCGAACACTTATTACTCCTCAGTTCAGAGAATGTGTTCCACCCTTAGTCCTAAACAGCATAGAAATCACCTTTCCATCTTCTGCAAAGAATTGTGGAATGATCGTGGACCGTCATCTAGACTGAAATGAACACACAACTGCAGTCTGCAAGAAAGTGTCAGCATCAGTCATTCATTACAGAGATATAAAAATGTATTTCCTCTCGAGCCCAACAAGAAGCTCATGACATCAAGTAATACTCCCCATCCTTGATTACAGTGATTTTATTCTCCAAGGACTTTCAAATGAGTACTCTAGTCGGCTGGAACTGGGGAAGAATGCTTGTGTACGATACATTTTTGATGTACGCTATTTCGTCCATATCACTCCAGCCAATAAACAATTACCATGGTTACGTTCCGACAAGCGTAGAGATTATCATAACCCATATTTGTTGAATACCCCTCTCAAACCATTCTTGCCATTTATCTTCAACCCTTACACTACTGCTGAACAATTCAGAGGAAGTACTCGTTAGTGACAAAATAAACTCCTCCCTGTGTCTCTACACAACACTGTCAGGTTCTCTAAATCATTTTCTGTATCAGGAACTCGACTTTGGAACAATCTTCCTCAAAATGTTAGAGAATTAAAATCGTTTCAAACTTCAAAAGACAGTTAATGGCCCACCTTCTATCACAACAGCTATCTTTTCTTGCAGTTCACTCTCGTCAACCCTCTTCCCCCACCACTTTTCCTTCCCCTTGTCTACAGAGATCTCTATTGAAATTCTATTTTTTCCTACCGACCACTTCACTTTCATTTCAATCCTCTCCTCTTTCATTATCATTTCAACTTCTCTGATAGCAAACAAGGCTTCAAAAGTGTTAAACTGATTAATATCATTCTCAATGCTTCCATTATTTTATTATTATTGTTATTACTATTATTACTGCTAATTATTGTTTTCTTAATAATGAAAATTATTATTATTCAGTTTGTTTGTATAAAATAATTAATATATTTCTTAATTCTTTCATTATTTTATCACCATTGCTATTATTATTATTATTGTTATCACCAATTATCACTTTTAATAAGAAAGGAAATTATTATAATTGTGACTTTTACGTAATATTTTTTTTTGATTATAACGTTCCTGGTCAGATGTAATCTGGTCAGGCTAAATAAACAATTAATAAACAATCTATATATATATATATATATATATATATATATATATGTAGTTTGATAAAGATATTTCACAGTTTAACCCTTTTCATTTCCGTCAATATAAAATATCAGCATTGCATCTTCTGCAATACGTTGAGTTCGTCTCTCGCCTAACTTCGTGCTATCACTACGTTCTTTGTGACAACGTGCCTACTCGTGGACAGTATTGTCTCCTCGAAGTCATCGATGTTACGATAATCATTAAGGCTATACTCTTCTAGAGACATACACAGTGTTAAATTACAGCACTTTCAGTAATGGCTGAGGTGCTAACTTTTTACATCGGAACCTATCATTTGCAGAATTCTGAGCACGAAATACAAATTTATTATTTACTTACGTTAACATAATATGTTTCCTAGAATATACTTTGCAAAAGACGTCCAGTAACATGATTAATTGTAACGCTGCGGACCTGCCGTTCCATAAAAACTTCAGGGAGATGAACATTATTTTCTCTCTCGTTCTCCCACTTACTCAGCCCACCCACCTACTTCCCTATTCTTTTAATTTCATCAGCGCTCTCACCGGCTTAGTGCAGCTCCCCCCCCCCCCCCCCCCGCCCTCCCCCACAGCTTGCTGTCTTTTGCTAATCTGTTTACCACTGCGTATTTACAAAAAGCCGACTCGTCAGTAACTTTTGTTGTATTTCAGACTTAGTGAGATGCGGCACACCTTCTGACGCAGCACTGAGCCAACTATCATAGGAGACCTCCCAACACCTGAAGATATTTTATCTCCGCGGACTTCCATTGTAACTCAGATCTTAATGAAAATTCCTTTTTAATTAGGATATTACTGATGTAGGGCAGCTACACCGATCTCCAGAAGGGTACATTTATGCGGTGTTCATGAAGAATGATATTGTGTAACATGTTTACGTGTGCCACTTTTGATACTGAAGACCCTATTACAGGATCAAAAGCGATTTTTTTTTTCTCTGAGGCTGTACAAAACTGAAGTACCTGACTTCCGTGCGGTCAAACATTAAAACGATCTTTCGGTTGTAGTAATCCATACAAATTATAAAAACGGGTATACACTACATCTCTTCCTGAAATCGTCGCTGAGGAAGTAAGAACCACCAGCCTATCAAAGGGGTGGGGCTGGGGTCGAAAAGCAGTGTAGACCATACCCATAATCTACTCATCCTGTATTTGAGTATGAGAGCACTTTTGCAACAAACTTTACACATAATCTCAGACCTATACGAAACTTTTTCTCGTTGTCGGTCGTTGTGGCCGAGCGGTTGAAGTCTGGAACCGCGCGATTGCTACGGTCGCAGGTTCGAATCCTGTCTCAGGCATGGATGTGTGTGATGTCCTTCGGTTAGTTAGGTTTAAGTAGTTCTACGTTCTAGGGAACTGATGTCCTCAGATGTTAAGATCCACAGTGCTCAGAGCCATTTGAACCATTTTTTTTTCTCGTTGACGACCGCCACAAAATGATGAAAGCAAAAGAGTTTATTGCTTACTACATTTTCCCTGTTCATGTAGTAAAACAGCGCATGAAGCATAATGTTTTAATTTTTTACTTCCTTACTACTAACTCTACTCGCAACACATTTCGCAGATATTATCCATATCTGCCGGTGAATGTGTTAGAAAAATATATCACTGTTTGTCACATACACTACTGGCCATTAAAATTGCTACACCAAGAAGAAATGCATATGATAAATGGGTATTCAGTGGACAAATATATTATACTGGAACTGACATGTGATTACATTCTCACGCAATTTGGGTTCATAGATCCTGAGAAATCAGTACCCAGAACAACCATCTCTGGCCGTAATAACGGCCTTGATACGCCTGGGTATTGAGTCAAACAGAGCTTCGATGGCGTGTACAGGTACAGCTGCCCATGCAGCTTCAACACGATACCACAGTTCATCAAGAGTAGTGACTGGCTTATTGTGACGAGCCAGTTGCTCGGCCACCATTGACCAGACGTTTTCAATTGGTGCGAGATCTGGAGAATGTGCTGGCCAGGGCTGCAGTCGAACACTTTCTGTATTCAGAATGGCCCGTACAGGATCTGCAACATGAGGTCGTGCATTATCCTGCTGAAATGTCGGGTTTCGCAGGGATCGAATGAAGGGTAGAGCCACGGGTCGCAACACATCTGAAATGTAACGCCCACTGTTCAAAGTGCCGTCAATGCGAACAAGAGGTGGCCAACACGTGTAACCAATGGCACCCCATACCATCACGCTGGGTGATACGCCAGTATGGCGATGATGAATACACGCTTGAAATGTGCGTTCACCACGGTATCGCCAAACACGGATGCGACCATCATGATGCTGTAAACAGAACCTGGATTCATCCGAAAAAATAACGTTTTGCCATTCGTGCAAGCAGGTTCGTCGTTGAGTACATCATCGCAGGCGCTCCTGTCTGTGATGCAGCGTCAAGGGTAACCGCAGCCATGGTCTCCGAGCTGATAGTCCATGCTGCTGCAAACGTCGTCGAACTGTTCGTGCAGACGGTTGTTGTCTTGAGCCGGCCGAAGTGGCCGTGCGGTTAAAGGCGCTGCAGTCTGGAACCGCAAGACCGCTACGGTCGCAGGTTCGAATCCTGCCTCGGGCATGGATGTTTGTGATGTCCTTAGGTTAGTTAGGTTTAACTAGTTCTAAGTTCTAGGGGACTAATGACCTCAGCAGTTGAGTCCCATAGTGCTCAGAGCCATTTGAACCCATTTTTGTTGTCTTGAAAACGTCCCCATCTGTTGACTCAGGGATCGACACATGGCTGCACGATCCGTTACAGCCATGCGGATAAGATCGGATAAGATGCCTGTCATCTCGACTGCTAGTGATACGAGGCCGTTGGGAACCCAGCACAGCGTTCCGTATTACCCTCCTGAACCCACCGATTCCATATTTTGCTAACAGTGATTGGATCTCGACCTACGCGAGCAGCAATGTCGCGATACGATAAACCGCAATCGCGATAGGCTACAATCCGACCTTTATCAAAGTCGGAAACGTGATGGTATGCATTTCTCCTGCTTACACGAGGCATCACAACAACGTTTCACCAGGCAACGCCGGTCAACTGCTGTTTGTGTATGAGAAATTGGTTGGAAACTTTCCTCATGTGAGCACGTTGTAGGTGTCGCCACCGGCGCCAACCTTGTGTGAATGCTTTGAAAAGCTATCATTTACATATCACAGCATCTTCTTCCTGTCGGTTAAATTTTGCGTCTGTAGCACGTCATCTTGGTGGTGTAGCAATTTTAATGGCCAGTAGTGTATTACAGGAGATATGAACATCATAAACATTTTCTTATGTGAAAACGGAACTGCCGGTTGAAATTCACTATAGATGCAGGGAAAAATGTGTACAAATGCGTTTGCAATATGTTAGATGTTTGTGGCCTATATTTGACATGTGCGTAAGTGGGCAAAGCCATGGCAAAAATCTCATCCTAAACTCCTGGAATGATTTAATCCAAACTTGGTTTACATACTAGTCACAGCCTGAAAAGAAATACTGTGCAAGTATGAACCACCAGCCTCATACTGCGGTGAGCGTTATAACGTGGAAAGAAAAGGGGGAGAAGCAAGTGGACAGACAGCAACGGCAAGAAGGAGGTGGCGACAGATAGGGGCAAGGAGGAGATGGACAGATGGACAGAGAGGGGGTTGGGGGGTTGAACAGAGAGAGGGTAGAGGTGGAGATAGACAGAGAAAGGAAAGAGTAGGAGAGGGACAGAGACAGAGGGAAGAAGAGAGAGGCAGAGAGAGGAGGAAGGAGGAGACGGCAGAGGGGCATGAGGAAATGGACAGAGAAAGGGGAGGAGATGGACAGGAAGAGGGGTGAGGAGGACAAAGACAGAGAGAGGGGGTAGGAGGAGCTGGATAACGGGAGGGAGAGGGGGAGATGGACAGAAGGGGAAGGAGCAGATGGACCTTGAAAGGAGTAGACTGACAGAGAGGGTGAGGAGGAGATAGACAGAGAGGGGCAGAAGGAGATGTACAGAGGCTGGAGGAAGTGACGGCGGCCAGAGGGAGGGGATGGAGGAGATGGACAGAGAGAGGGGATGAAGGAAGAGATGGACAAAGAAGGGGGTCAAGGATGAGACGGACACAGAGAGTGGGAATCAAGGAGACAGACTAATAGAAGACTGGAGTAAAGACGCAACCAGGCAACGTCAGGTACTCAGCTAGTTTTCAATAAATTGTGTGTTGCATTTAAAAACAGCAAACAGTTGCCGTTTGCACGCACATTGGATATTTCTCGAATAAACACTTCATAATTGCCACTCACATAATATCGACATGTCTTACACAGCAGGCTGCATAGGGTAGCCGCGCAGTCTGAGGCACCTTGACACGGTTCGCGCGGTTCATCTACATCTACATCCATACTCCGCAAGCCACCTGACGGTGTGTGAGTACCTCTATCGGTTCTCCCTTCTATTCCAGTCTCGTATTGTTCGTGGAAAGAAGGATTATGTGTGGTGATATTCCTCCACGTCGGAGGTTCGAGTCCTCTCTCAGGCATGGATATGTATGTTGTCCTTAGCGTAAGTTAGTTTAAGTATGCGTAAGCCTAGGGACCAATGACCTCAGCAGTTTGGTCCATTAGGAACTTATCACTAATTTCCAAATTTTCTTACACTACAAGTAAGCATGACGTGCCTCGCTTGCAGCCAAATTTCGTCTTGTTTAAAGTGCTAAAATACTAGTATTCCTGGCAGTCCTGAACTACAAACAAACACAGTATGAATCAGCAGAATATCATTGAAAGGTTAACGTTTCGAACACTTCTTGGATCACATTGTTCTACAACCAGGGAATCAGACACAGTGATGTTTATGGCAGCTACCCATTTCGTCTTCGCTTGGATAATCTAGAGTCCCTCCACTTTATTTCCACGTAGTCGTGCTGTTGTAATAGATGTAAATATACAGCTGGCCACTGAAACAGCAACTCGGTTACGCAAAATAGAGAGTCTCCTTCACATCACTCCACGTTGCATTCAGTATGTGTCAAGAGAAAAAAGGCTTTCGAATACAGCCGAAATTGCTCCTTGCATGTGTTTAAGCGGATTTCAACTAAAGTATATTTTGGACTGAAATATTAATTCACTTGTTATGTGTGGTGATATTGACGCTTAATACGGATTAAAATTGAGTGACAGGTCAGACTTGAAGCCTGGGCCATTTATTCAGCTTCAGTAATCCTCGTGCACACACACACACACACACACACACACACACACACACACATAAAATTATCTTGTAAAATTACGAAATATTAACTTGTCTGTTGCTGTAAAACAAATAAAACGTCTTAATATCGCGCTAAAGTCGATTCGAAAGACTTAAAACACACTACCGTACGCAAAATTCTTCCTACTAACATCTTATTTGAAAGTCTATGTACATCATTGTTGTCTTAAAACACGTGGAGACGGCATATGTCAACAATAAAATTTTCAACAATCTGACATCGCAGTAGGCCTCAAACAGAAAGTTCATTAACCTCTTCAATAGCACCAAAGTCGCTATTAGGCTGGCCTAAGTTCCCATGATGAAAGCGTAGCCAAGCAATTGTCAATGTGCCCATCCTCCTGCGGTAGGACACTTCCAACAGGTGCTTCCATTTTGTTCTAAAATACATCTTAACGCTGAATATCACTTGATTGAACCTTGACGCATTACTCTCTCCTTCATTAGAGCATCCAGCTTTTCATTGTCATTGAATGCGCAATAAACTTCTATCCAAATGTAGATAATCCTTGTCTTCTGAATATCAACCTTTCGTATTGCTAGCTATACGCCCAAAACATGGTTATTAGTGTTATTATTGAAAAAGGTCCTTACAAGTAAAAAACAGGAAGTGAATCTCAGAGGCCCACATTCTATGCTCTGAGCCGGTAACGCTCTATTAGCAGAGTCATCCGACCGCGGCTGGAAATGTGAGTCACAGCTTGAATTTCCTTCTCCACTGGTGTAGCTCATAGCTTTAGTCTGTCACCTGAATCAACAACAAAATTTGGCAAGGGATTTCCATGATGACCGAAACAAAGAAGTGATGGAAATACATGAACAGTTACAGCCGCGAGAGACCGCATGTTGGCTTTCAGCCGTAGCATAAAGACTTCGGCATCTGCACCAAGTCGGATTACAGGAAGACATCAAAGCAATTCATAGGCGTGCTGCTAGATTTGTTATTGGTATGTTCGAACAACAGGCAGGTATTACGAAGATGCTTCGGGAACTCAAATGGGAATCCCTGGAGGGAAGGCTACGTTCGTTTCGAGGAACACAACTGAGAAGATTTTGCGAAACAGCATTTGTAGCTGGATCCAGAACGATCCTATTGCCGGTCCTTCATATAGGGGCGTGAGGACCCCGATGGAGCGAGAAATTAGGGCTCATACGTAGACGTATAGATAGTCGTTTTTTCCTCACTCTTATGCGACTGGAACGGGAAAGGAAGCAGCTAGTAGTGCTACAGGCTACTCTCCGCCACGCACCGTACGGTGGTTTGCGGAGTATGTATGTAGGTGTAGAGATAGGTGTAGATACAGACTGATCTGTAGTGTATGTTAGAAAGCTGGAAGGCCGCAGTTTGGTTGAGAGTTAGCAGAGCCGACGAATGTAATTTAATGTTAATTGTAATGTCTTTCTGATCGTAGCATAGTGGTGTTGGAATGTTCAATATTCCCCTGCTAAAGCAATGATACAACTTCGCTGGAAGTACTGAAGCTGGAAGGAATACTACTATCGACTTTCTTCCCGAAGGCACTCGGCGGCGACTTTATAGCATGCTGTTGTTAAAACCTGTTCTGTTGCATTGTACGCTTTATCGTATGCACGCCGAGTTCCTCACCTTTCGTAAGGCACTTCTACTTGCTGTGCAACTTTCACTGCCGCGATTGCGTGTTCAGAACGTAATGCGCTATAAACGAATCTGCTTCCTGTGGCCGCACAGGTATAGGATATCGCTTCTCCCATGCATAGGTCCAACACGGAACCTCAATGTCACGACATATAACGCTGTTAGCTGCGTATGTTGTGCCTTTTTAACTCTGTGAAGATGAAATGCAGTGGCTACACGTTCTGTCATGTCACGCCGACTCCTGACATTCACTATTGCCGCCAGTAAGGCTTTATCTCCAAAACACGTGTAGCCGAAGTAACACAATTTATAGTAAAACTCACGGTCAAGTGATACATTGAAGGTTTTTATGGTCGGCGTTCACTGCAGTTAAAACTTCCGGGCTAACAGGCAGTGCCTCATATATGAAACTGTTGAATATAATTTCGTCTTCACTTGCAGAAAACATCTTCAGAGATCTTTTGCCAACTGCACAGGAAGTTCAAGGGGGCGTCGAGTTTATAGGCTATATAGGGCATCACCATTCGCCCTGTGAAGTGGAATGAGTGATATCTCTCGCTGGTGAATTAGCTATCGCTTAAAAGTACGCCCCTGGCGCAAAGTCGGAATCCAAATAGTATGTAACTCACCCCGCTATTGAAATATACCAGGAAGATATCCAACTACTCTTCTCTGTGCCTTCAAGCTACGAAAAGTAACATTCACACAGCGTTGGGTGTGGCAGCGGCTTACTATCATTGACCACACTCATTTCCTATAGCTAAGGTTATGCAATGGAGTAAGCAGAGTAAGAGAATGATATTGAAAGTGAAACATTCCTACCAGTGTGTTCCGTTTAATTTACAGTAGACTGGCGTAAACCGCATCTCAAACAGACTTTTGGATCAATAAATATTTTAATTTTGATAGAGTAAGAGGCAGACTGATTCGCTGGAGTGCATGATGGTCGAGTCCGACCATTGTAGTGCTGGGGCTGCCGAACTCTCGGTGAAACTGCAGGTCATCCACAGCAAGGCCGCAGTGAAGCGAGTGGGGAGTTCTGGCGTCTTTGCACACGCATTCTAATGGAGAAAAAACTAAAAGTAAGACGCAATTTTCTAGCGTAAGTGGGCTAGATTTGTCTCAAGCACTGAAGGCTGGGAGAATCCGAAGTAGTTCATTCAGAAAAACTGATCTTTATTGATAGGCCTTAGCAGATACAGCATAGGCTCCGTGAATTATGCTGTGTGGCGCTTTCATCTTTGTGTTTGTATTGTTGCTGCTGTACTCCAAACATTTATTTATAGTAGATGAGGGTGTTACTTATCTGTGGTGTACAAACCTCTGCCTGAGTCGTTTTTGTTAATGCGAAGAGAGAGTAACTATGTCACACTGGTTGGAGTGCAGCATTCCATCGTTTGCTGAGCAGGTAACGGAAGGTAGGTGTTAACAGTTGAAGAAAGTGCGGACTGACACAGAGTGACCAGAATCAGCATCTACACTGAAGAGCGAAATAAACTGGAACACCTGCCCAGTATCGTGTAGGGCCCCCGCGAGCATGCAGGAGTGCCGCAACACGACGTGGCATGGACTGGACTAATGTCTCAAGTAGTACTGAGGGAATTGACACCATGAATCCTGCACGGCTGTCCCTAAGTCGGTAAGAGTACGAGGGGGTGGAGATCTCTTCTGCAGCACGTTGCAAGGCACCCACATATGCTCAATAACGTTCATGTCTGGGGAATTCGGTTGTCAGCGGAAGTGTTTAAACTCAGAAGAGTGTTTCTGGAGCCACTCTAGCAATTCTGGACGTGTGAGGTGTCGCATTATTTTGCTGCAATTGCTCAAATCCGTCGCAATGCACAATGGAGATGAATGGATGCAGATACTCAGACAGGATGCTTACATACGTGTCACGCGTCAGAGTCGTGTCTAAACATCAGGGGTCCCATAACACTCCAACCACACACGCCGAAAGCCATTACAGAGCCTCCACTAGCTTGAAGAGTTCCTTGCTGACAATCGGGGTCCATGGATTCATGATGTCGTCTCCATACCCTTACACGTTCGTCCGCTCGATACAATTTAAACGAGACTCGTCCTACCAGGCAACATATTTCCAGTCATCAACAGTCCACTGTCGGTGTTGACGAGCCCAGGGGACGCGTAATGCTTTGTGTTCTGCAACCATCAAGGATACACGAGTGGGTCTTCGGCTCCAAAAGCCCATATCGATCATGTTTCGTTGAATGGTTCGCACGCTCACACTTGTTGATGTCCCAGCATTGTAATCTGCAACAATTTGCGGACGAGTTGCATTTCTGTCACGTTGAACGATTGTCTTCAGTCGTCGTTGGTTCCGTTCTTGACGGATCTTTTTCTGGCTGCAGCGATGTCGGAGATTTACCGGACTCCTGATATTCACGGTTCACTGCGAGAATATACGCACTTCATCGCTGTCTCGGAGATGCTGTGTCCCATCATCGTCGCTGACTACAACACAACGTTCAAACTCACTTCAATCTTGCCATTGCAGCAGCGGTAACCGACCTAACAGCTGCGCCAGACACTTGTCTTACATAGGGGTTGCCGACCACAGCGCCGTATTGTACCTGTTTACATATCTCTCCATTTGAATTCGCATGCCTATACCAGTTTCTTTGGCGCTTCAGTGTATGTCTATGCTATCAAACAACTATGCATCCTTATTACTATTACTAACTGCAGACAGTTATTTCTCAAATACGTTGCACGCTTAGATTTCTCCCTCTCATTCAAAATCGATGCAAGAATCAGTGGCGGCTCGTGAGTATGCATCATGGGTGTTTACAATTTTTTAGATTCAGATAAATATGAGAGAGTGAAATTAATAGCGCCTGCTGTATAACAGCCACTGCCAATAATAATAACAATAATAACAGTAATAATAATAATTATTATTATAATTATAATATGCATAGCCGGCCGCTGTGACCGAGCGGTTCTAGGCGCTTCAGCCCGGAAACGCGCTGCTGCTACGGTCACAGGTTCGAATCCTGCCTCGGGCATTGATGTGTGTGACGTCCTTACGTTAATTATGTTTAAGTAGTTCTAAGTCTAGGGGACTGATGACCTCAGATGTTAAGTCCCATAGTGCTTAGAGCCATTTGAACCATAATATGCATAACGTATCTGAAAAAGGAATGAATTGGTTTTGTGGAATTCTGTTTTTTTGTAATAGTTAACTAGAGTTTAGGTCAAGAATGAAATAATATGTAAGCTTTCGCTACTCTCCAGTTCGCATTTTTGTGTAAATAGGAGATTTCGAGCTTTTTTTATTCTTTCAGACAAATGTAGGAGATTCCTAACATATGTATTAGTTAACGAATTAACTTCCGGGCTGAAAATTAGATACTTTTACGTTGCACCCAATAACAACTTACGTTTACTATATCCTTCTTCGTTAAATTTTCGCTTCTTGTCACGCTTATTTCATTTCGTCACGTTGTCAGTCAGCGGATTTGTTCTGGGAGGCACTAGTTCCTTTGTGCTAACTTTTCCTGTTATTTTATTCTGTTAGCTCTTAAAACAGATTCAACAGAGTTCGTGTTGACACTGCTCACGAAATTGGAAATTTATAGTAAGATCTTATGGGACCAAAATTGCTGAGGCCATCGGTCCCTAAGTTTACGCACTACTTAATCTAACTTAAACTAAATTACGCTAAGGACAACACACACACACCCATGTCCGAGGGACGACTCGAAACTCCGACGGGGGAAGCCGCGCGGACCGTGACAAGGCGCCCCAGAGTGACTGCTCGGTAAAGAACTTACTCTAAACGCAAACTGCCGTTTGCGGAAATGACTAAAGTCAAGTAGTAGGGCCTACTGTCTACCAACATGGTCACTTGACTAGAATACAGATCAGGCCCTGAGAACCATAAGGGCAAAAAGCGTACCGTCGTCGATCGCACATTTAAGCGAACATCAGAGATACAAGAGCTTTTCTTGAATGTTCATATATACAATGTGAGCCCATAGCACAGGTTCACCTGACACAGCATGAGATCATCAGATGACAGAAGCAAGAACAAATGCTACAGTCTCACAACCGACGGTGATGTGCTTTATAGTTTTCAGCGCCTCATATAGATAACTGTATGTTAAAATCTAAACCTTAATATACTGTATCTCTCTCAGAATGCCACAAAACAGGCTTTACTAACTGTATAGCTATAACGAATTTATACTGATGTCTGATGTAATTTTACTATACCACGAGTGAATTGGCATCTCTGAGGACTGTGCTACCGTTTAGCGGAGTTTACGCCAAGCGAACAAGAAGGAAAGTCTGCTGCTGTTTGCTACCACCTCGTGTCATTGACGTAAACTTGTAGCTGAGTAGTAAAAGATAACTGTGCGCACCGTGAACAGTGCACGTTGTTTGTCAAATCCCCGCGTATTTGGCCCGTAAAGAAAGTACGTCACGCCACTTGCGCATGCGCAAAAGTTCCGTAAAATGTGCGCAACTGAAGAAGTGCTCGCGACCCTGATGCGAAATTCCACGGACTCTGGAAGAGAACCAATGTAGCTTATCGCGGTAGATTTAGTACCGTGTGTTTCAGATTACCGCAAGTACAGTACGTTTAACAGCATTCAAAGAAAAATGGCTAATAAAACCGCAAGGTGTCAAAAGTTAGGGTGTTCATGTGCTTTTGTGCTCTTCCACAACAGCCGCCACTGGCAGGAATTATCATCGGGCATGGAGGAATCACGTTTCAAGTGGTACCATTCAGCTGGTATTTCATCAGCTGCCTGAAGTGCTCGTTATTTTTTGTAGCACAAGACATTGGTCAAGTCAAACGACAGCTCTGGAACGAGTTTTCGATTTAAGACCCGCAACTGCTAAATCTCTGAAGGAAAAAGTGTGGTGTCACCGCCAGACACCACACTTGCTAGGTGGTAGCTTAAATCGGCCGCGGTCCATTTAGTACATGTCGGACCCGCGTGTCGCCATTGGGTGATCGCAGACCGAGCGCCACCACAAGGCAGGTCTCGAGATACGGGATAGCACTCGCCCCAGTTGTACGGACGACATTGCTAGCGACAATACGGACGAAGCCTTCCTCTCATTTGCCGAGAGACAGTTAGAATAGCCTTCTGCTGAGTCCATGGCTACGACCTAGCAAGTGTGGTGTCTGGCGGTGACACCACAAAAAGGAAAACAAGAACGAAAATTAGGAAATCTGGAATGGACTGCAGACCTTGCATTTTAAATAAAGCTGACTGCAGACTGTCCTCATTAAGACTCTGCAAGGCGAGAAGCAGCTTATTTGTGATTTAAGAGCGAAAGTAGATGCATTTATAAAAGGTAATCGGATTGTGGAAGGCACAACTTCTGACAAGGAACACCGTCAGTTTCCGTAGGCTCACTGGCGCTAAAGAAATAGCGAATTCTGAACAATCCATTACGGCCTTGAAAGAATTCCAGGAATAGTTTTCTAAACATTTGCGGATACTGCCAATCTTACATATGTTTTTGAGCTGTTTTCGAGATCGCTTGCCATTTCAGTCGAGAGCTCTCATGTGCTTTTGCAGATGGGACTGATCGATGTGCAGTGCAATTCCTCTTCAGGACTTCTATGTCGTTCTCCCCAGGAAGTTTGGTTCAAATGGCTCTGAGCACTATGGGACTCAACTTCTGAGGTCATTAGTCCCCTAGAACTTAGAACTACTTAAACCTAACTAACCTAAGGACATCATACACATCCATGCCCGAGGCAGGATTCGAACCTGCGACCGTAGCGGTCTCGCGGTTCCAAACTGCAGCGCCCAGAACCGCGCGGCCACTTCGGCCGGCTCCCCCAGGAAGTGTTTTCAAATCTTCATAATGAGGTTGGAAAGTCATATTTATGTTTCGTACAACATTTGTGCATGAAAGGTTTATTTTTATACCATGGAATTAAACAACCCATGATTATGTGCCTACGTGAGTGACGAAAACCAGCCAAACTGTCTGCGTCTGTCCGCATACCGACAGTTTGTACCAGATATAAATTTTATTATGTCTTCAGAACCCCAAAAATAACTAAATCGTACTAGAATTTTTTTTAGCTTGTGCCCTATGTTGTTATGAAATGTGAAAGAAAGCCGCATATGGCTCTTTTGCAGTGCCTCCCTACCCCTTCCCTCTCTTTGCGCTCAGACGACGGGGCGTGGTAGAGGGGGAAAGTGTGCATCAGGACCACAGAGACTGGCACACGTGCATACGAGCACTGCACACGAGCCGAGTGTTTTGTGATAGATCTTAGTGTCGACTCTTTCGTGCAACAAGTAGTTTGTTCATAATAAGCCAGCTTCACCCGTTGTCCTGAACAGGGCCAAATGAACTCGCGTAATGAATAATGTTGGGACAATGTGCAGGAGTCAAGCGTAGGGATGGGAAAAAGTGACCAGTTAAAACTGATACCGGCATTTTAGTTATGAATAAACGGCATTTTTCGGTGTTTGTTTGATCTCAGTTATAACAAGTGTTTTTATTTTTTATTGATAATTGGGAAACAAAAATGAAATATGAATGAGCCGCAGCCGCAGTGCTAAAATATTTCGTTTTTAAATAAAAAATTTTAAACAACGGGTGATTTTTATTCGTACAATTTGCATTGCTTTGAAATAATGCTTGTTAGAAATTGGTTTGATAATAACAGTACTGGTCCGTGCGACAGAATGTCAATCCTAAGGGCCTGGGTTCGATTCCCGGCTGGGCCGGCGATTTTCTCCGCTCAGGGGCTGGGTGTTGTGTTGCCCCTAATCATCATCATTTCATCTCCATCGACGCGCAAGTCGCCGAAGTGGCGTCAAATCGAAAGACTTGCACCCGGCGAACGGTCTACCCGACGGGAGGCTCTAGTCACACGACATTTTATTTATAACAGTACTGACTGAAACGAGTAACAAACACATAGCGTAAGAATTAGCACAGCATTACTGAGACAATAATGTGCCTGTTACCACATAGGGTGGCCTAGCAGATGGTACGGAATGTGCAAGTTTTGTCGCATCTGGTCTGTGTGGTACTTCCACTGAATTACAGTGTTCCATTTGCTTTAAAAAGAGTAAAAACGGGGGAAACCAGAACAAACTTGTGACTTAATATATGGAGAAAATTAAAACTTAACAGTTCAGTGATACTTACAATAAAAACAGAAAGCAGTTGATCTGCTCCCTGTGTCTACATAACAAACCTTTATCGACTTGTAACCCTTGATAACGGACAAATTAACACGAAAAATTAGGTCTTCAACCTGAGTTTTCACCCCTTAGCACTGACTACTCCTTATGTCGAAACAGTGATTTGACCTCAAAGTACAACATGATTTTTGAGCAGAGTTTAAAAAAATTACAAGCAGTAGGAGAATACTGGTGATTTTTTGTAGTGGTCAACCACTTATCACTTTTCCAGAAAAGGGTGAACGGTGGACAGACTAAGTTCCTTTCATTTTCCTATTTAATATAATGTTTTGAATCTATATATCTTGAAATTGCAAGAGTCAGATTTTTTTCGATCTTAGTTCGGTTTTTAGGTTTATTACTGAAAATAACAGGAGTGGAAAACCGAGAGTCGATTATTTTAGAAACTTTTTATTATCAGTGGTTTCAACAGTCAGGTTGAACTGGCGTAAAAAAAGGATACGTCGCGCGGTTAGAGGCGAAATGTCACGGATTGCGCGGCCCCTCCCGCCGGAGTTTTGAGACCTCCCTCGGGCATGGCTGTGTGTGTATTGTTCTTAGCATAGGTTAGTTTAACTAGTGCGTAAGTCTAGGGATTGATGACCTCAGCAGTTTGGTCCCTCCGAAATTCACACACACACACACAAAACGATATAATCCAAAAGTGGTTGTTTCAGCGACAACCGCCATCCCTAGCACACGCGCACCCACCGCATGCCAGACGAGTTCTCGCCCCTCACCGTCTAGGTGATAGATCCTAAAGGTGACGCTTTCGTGCAATAAGTAGTTTGAAACTTCCTGGGAGATTAAAAGTGTGTGCCGGACCGAGACTCGAACTCGGGACCTTTGCCTTTCGCGGGCAAGTGCTCTACCATCTAAGCTACCCAAGCACGACTCACGCCCCGTCCTCACAGCTTCACTTCTGCCAGTATCTCGTCTCCTACCTTCCTAACTTCACAGAAGCTCTCCTGCGAACCTTGCAGAACTAACACTCCTGGAAGAAAGGATACTGCGGAGACATGGCTTAGCCCGAGTTCGAGTCTCGGTCCGGCACACAGTTTTAATCTGCCAGGAAGTTTCATATCAGCGCACACTCCGTTGCAGACTAAAAAATCTCATTCTGAATAAGTATTTTGTTTGTAACAATCCAGCGTCACCCGTTTCCTTGTAACAGGGCCAAAAAACAACTCGAGTATTGAATAATTGCGAGGCAGGGTGCGGGATTCCAGAAAGCAACTGTAACAAACGACACAAGGAGACGTCAAAACTTCGCAGCCCTTAGAACGATTTCATTCCAGCGTGCGGTGGAGCAGCCGCCGCAGAATAAGCGAGACCGCGGTGCGACAGAGGAATAACAGAAAACTGGCGGGCTGAGTGCCAGTCGAGACAAGGTATCGCGAGTGGATGGCGTGGCGCCACTGAAAGGCAGGCCGGCGTCTTTGTGGGGCCCGGGGCACTCAGCTGGCGCTGACGGCGGAGCCTCGAACTGCCGGCCAAGTTGCAGCCGCCCGCGCTGCCCCCACCCCCACCCAAAGCTCCCCACCCGCGCTCCACCTTGCTCTCGGCCCAGGGGTTAGGCAACAGACACCGACAACACCTGCCGGCAGTCCTACCTGCGCTCAGAGCAGCCCGCCGCGTTCACCTTCGCTCCCGAAAGCTACTTCTGCAGTCACAATTGCTCCCACAGCCGAGAGACGTCAGCGAGGGCGAAATTGCTCGCGGCGTTCCGCTAGTGGTACCAGCTACACGAAGAGGCGGGCGAAAAAATTTCATATTACTCGCTCAGTTTTTATTTCTCTAGGTACCTTTCATATCAGACACGTACAAATTAAAAAGCGAGTGCTGTGGCAGTGCAATTTTTATGAATCGCATTCCACGCGAGCATAAGAGCGGAGCAGCTTAGTTCTGTTAATCGAGACAGGCAGGTAACTGAACAGAAAATTCTCGTATTAAAATCCTTTACGAATAACCGGCTGCACAAAATGACAGACATAGTTTCCGTTTTAAACTGCCACCTTTTCTAACCAACATGGTCAGCTCATCGTTAAACAGCAAATCCAGGTATTATTTTGTTCATAAGCGAAAGGCTATTTACAATTTGTACAGAAACCAGATGGCAGTTATAAGAGTCGAGGGGCATCAAAGCGAAGCAGCGGTTAGGAAGGGAGTGAGACAGGGTTGTAGCCTGTCCCAGATGTTATTCAATCTGTATATTGAGAGACAGCAAAGCACTTGGAAGAGCAGTTGAACGGAATGGGCAGTGTCTTGAAAGGAGGATATAAGATAAACATCAACAAAAGCAAAACGAGGATAATGGAATGTAGTCGAATTACGTCGGGTGATGCTGAGGGAATTAGATTAGGAAATGAGATACTTAAAGTAGTAAAGGAGTTTTGCTATTTGGGGAGCAAAATAACTGATGGTGGTCGAAGTAGAGAGGACATAAAATGTAGACTGGCAATGGCAAGGAAAGCGTTTCTGAAGAAGAGAAATTTGTTAACATCGAGTAAAGATTTAAGTGTCAGGAAGTCGTTTCTGAAAGTATTTGTATGGAGTGTAGCCATGTATGGAAGTGAAACATGGACGATAAATAGTTTGGACAAGAAGAGAATAGAAGCTTTCGAAATGTGGTGCTACAGAAGAATACTGAAGATTAGATGGGTAGATCACATAACTAATGAGGAGGTATTGAATAAGATTAGGGAGAAGGGGAGTTTATGGCACAACTTGACAAGAAGAAGGGACCGGTTGGTAGGACATGTTCTGAGGCATCAAGGGATCACAAATTTAGCATTGGAAGGCAGCGTGGAGGGTAAAAATCATAGAGGGAGACCAAGAGATGAATACACTAAGCAGATTCAGAAGGATGTAGGTTGCAGTAAGTAGTGAGAGATGAAGAAGCTTGCACAGGATAGAGTAGCATGGAGAGCTGCATCAAACCAGTCTCAGGACTGAAGACAACAAACAACAAGCGAAATATGGATAATTTAAACTTGTGAATTCTGTGTAATTTCATAGAATAATGCTACTACTGTATGCAAACTTTGCTGATTCATCTGTAGCTGAATGTCGGGACACAATTTTGATTATACAGAGTCAATCAGCTAACACTTGCACTGCAGGTATTGCAGAAATGCAAAGTGCAACTAATAATGATGATGATGGCGATGATGATGTTTGGTTTGTGGGGTGCTCAACTGCGCGACCATCAGCGCCCGTACAAAGTCCCAATTTCGACACAGTCCAATTTTTACACAATCCGATCTAGCCACTGTCACGAATGATGCTGATGAAATGATGAGGACAACATAAACACCGAGTCCCCGGGCAGTGAAAATCCCCAATCCGGTCGCGAATCGAACCCGGGACCCCGTGATCCAGAGGCAGCAACGCTAGCCACTAGACCACGAGCTGCAGACTGCTATCAATGTACGGTTTTTGACAGAAAATTTGCGGTCAGGGGCTCGTATTGTTAGCCAATACAAAGATTATAATAATGCTCGGAAAGTGAATTTTTTTCGCAGACATACACTTTTTTAAATGGAACAAAGCCTACTGACATTAATAAATTAAAAGTAAGGCAAGTTAGAATGTCGGTAGTGTTTGTTGCAGGAGTCTAGCGCGAGTCGAATACGAGATTTCGTATTGTGCAAATTTTCTATATCGACACTTCTTTGTGCCACTCAGTATGCACAGTTGCTAGGTATGATGTTATGTCTGCTTACAGTGTGCTTGTGTGTTCCTTGAGGATACTGCGACTTGTCAGTCAGTTAGTGTGTAACAGTCCAAGCAGCAGGTGGTGAGTGGACGACGTGATTTACCATTGCAGTAAAAGCCGACATCCTCATGACATGCGGAAAATGTAGGAAGAATACAGTTCGTTTTCCTACGGCGTGTGCGGAAAGATATCCGAATAGACGTTAACGGTCTCGGCAATTATTTATCAACCTCTTTAACCAGTTACGTGAAAGTGGTAGTGTAGCATCTACACAACGTAATAGAAGGAAACAAGTGACGTCAGAAGAGGAGGAAATTACTGTTCTTGCTGCTGTTGCAGTTGATCCGTACGTCAGCTCCCGTGCAATCGCACGAGGAAGTGGTATGAGTCAAGCAAGTTTCGTAAGCATTCTTCGTCGACATGGCTTCCATCCCTATCACACCTCTCTCCATTAAGAGCTGCGTGGAAACGTTTATGAGAATCGTGTTAACTTATGTGCCCGGGCATTACTACAGGATACTCCACATGTATCATTTACCTTCTTTAGTTATGCAAGCAAATTTAGTGATGAAGTCACATTTACCAATCATGGTCAGGAAAACGGACGATACATGCACTAATGGTCTGTTGACAATCCCCGTTGGCTTCATCAGGTGGATCTTCATCGTCCATGGAGTATAAACGTGTGGTGTGGGATAGTGAACCATCAGATCATAGGCCCGTTTTCCATAGATGGGAGACTGAACACGCACAAGCATGGCAGCCTCCTGATAGACCATTTTCCACTGATGCTAGAGCACGTTCCGCTGCAGACTGGGAGAAACCTGCGGCTCCAAAATGACGGCTGCCCATCGTATAGCGCACGATGTACTACAGCATCTTTTCACAAATTGTTTCCAAATCGTTGGACTGGAAGCAGCGGACCTGGTTGGCCCGTTCCCTGGTTTTGACAGCTGTAGACTTTCTTCTGTGCGGAAAGCTGAAAGACGCTGTCCACTAGGACGTACCAACTACACCCGATGATAGACAAAGACGTTTGCTGCAGCCTGGTCGGACATCTCCGCTGACATGCTAGCACGTGTGCAGCAGTAGTTCCATACCAGACTGGAAGAATGTACTGCCGGTGCCAGTGGTCATTTTGAACACAACCTGTGATGTTTAGTCGTCTCATTCATCATCATCAGGATTTCTTTCCAGTGAGGCGGGTAGGAGCTTTGTGAACGATATGCCTCCATTGGTATCTGTCCTGGTATAGCTTTTCCCTCTCCACGACATCCCATGTTACTCCTCTCCTCTTGACATCTTCCTTAATCTGGTCTGTCCATCCCGTGATAGGCCGCACTACTGGTCTTCTTCCTGGTACCTCCATCTCCAAATACTGGCGTGGAGTTTGAGTCGGGTGCATTCCCTCCACATGAGCGAAGCGTTTCAATTTCAAGGCACTCATCCTCTCCTCTGTAGTCAATGTCACCTGCAGGTCTCTCCATACATAATCATTCCTGACTCTGTTTCTCCTAGTTTTTTGTAGAGCTTGTATTTTACTCATTTATTCTACTCTTATTTATGACACAGGCCTCAAGACTATAATCATGATTGGCAGGAGATAAGTTTTATACATGGTCTGTTTGGCTCTTTGAGGGACTTCCTTATTCTAACTAGTGGATGCTCTTCTTTTGTTATTCTCTGTGTGCTGCCATGGGTATTACATCCAAGTGTTGGTATGGAATTCTTTCGAAATACGATATCTCGTAGTGCAACAAACGCCATTGACATTCTAATTGACCCTACTTCTAGTCAATGTCTATAGGTATTGTTCCACATGAAAACATGCATGTTTCCACAAAAAATACACTTTCTAAATATTATTACAATCGGTTTATTTACTAACAATATGAGCCCTTGACAACCAATCCATTCTGTGAAAACCGCCCATCAACAGCGTTTTCCATTTCCGCAATATTTGTGGTGCAAGTTTTAGGTGATTACCCTGTAACCAGACTGATGGTGCCCAGCTGTCCGATGGAATAGTGCATTTGTTTTGTTCAAATGGCTCTGAGCACTATGGGACTTAACATCAGAGGTCATCAGCCCCCCTAGACTTAGAACTACTTAAATCTAAATAACCTGAGGACATCATACACACCCAAGCCCGAGGCATTATTAGAACCTGCGACCGTAGCAGCAGCGCGGTTCTGGACTGAAGCGCCTAGAACCGCTCGGCCACAAAGGCGGGCCACAATTTTGCACGAAGATCTGAAAATGTGCAAAGTTCCTCTAAGTGAGTCCCACCACTGTTGACGGACGACCACAAGGCTGAACACGTGGCACGGCGCCAGGCAACTTTGACGCACAATGGTGACATGAATGAGACATTTTTTCGTCGACTGTGACAACGGGTCAGACGTGGATGCCGTTTTTCAGTCCTGTGGCAATGCACTAGCCAGCTCTCTATTTCCTTCTAAAATCATTTTAGTCTCACAATGGTTTACCCGAAACCAGTGACCAAGAATAAACAAAACATCCTACTGGGACTGTATCAAGATATGTTTTTTATAATCAGTCACACTACGTCCTTAGACGTTATGTCTAACATTATATGGTCAATATCGATGTCATCAGAGACAGAACAGTTGTACTGTTTGAAAAGGATCCAGCGAGGAATGTAATCTAGGCCTCGTTGAAGGTAGCATTTCTCTAATTTAGCGAAACCACAGAATACCTAAAAAGAAGGTGACCACATAGGTATTTGTACGCCACTCTTTACGAATACACATCTACTGTGATAACCAGCGTGGTTCTTGAAAGATACTGTGTGTCTTCCATCGAGTGTCTGCCAGCTGATAATTTTTTAGTATTTCTGTAAGCTTCCCAGTATCGTAAACAAGCCTTTCGCCGTTCGTACACTCCTAGTCTACTACGAGTATGCGTTCCACACACTTTCAGTACTATTCAATTACAGACTTCGTAAGTATTTCCTAGGTTATCTCTTTTGTAGACCCGCTACAGTATCCCAGTGTATTAAACGCCATTCGTTTTTCATTGCTATCTTTTTCGTCTCATGCCTCTACATTGTTACTGTGTATAAGACGAACACAAGTATAGGGCTCAGCGATTTGCGCAGTCTGATAGCAGACAGACGTCAGCCGGGGCTGCACGCGCGTATTTCAATGACCGTCCCGTCGGTCCGAACCGCGCACCGGACGAGCGGCGGGCCTGAGGGAATTTCCACAGTCGCATTTATACGCACCGCACGTAAATCCGACCGGCATTTCACGGACTGTCGCCAGTCATCCGGCAAAGTGCCTGGATTACGCCCTGGCGTTCAGCGTAAGCGCATTAGTACCTGTCGCGGGAAGCGGCAGAGGTGGGGGCGGGCTGAATCGCAAGGCAGCTTTCGTTGGTTGCCTCCGCTGTAGTTCACGTAATTTTCTCCAGTTGCAACACCGTGTCATGTAAGACCTGCCGTCGAGGAGTGAGGCACGGTTTTCATGTCGTCTGCGCACTCAAAGATGCTAAGGCGCAGATATCACGCATCAGTTACTACCGGTCTGGACTTCCGTTCTGTTAAGAGACGACTGGGAATTCCTTCCAGTTGTACAGGTACATGTTTCCCGCGGTTCCCTTAAAACAGACAATACAAGTGAGTTTCCTGCTGATTCACTCAGCTACGGATGTCCGGCAGAACTCGTGTATCGTCAGTATTCCGCTCCACGCCGACGGTAAGCCGAACTGCAGCCGTCCTTATTTGCGGAAACTATACATATCTCTAAACTTAATAATTATTCTCAGGCTTCCAGTTGTATCAGTTGCTTTCAACTAAACAAACTGTTGCGAGTAAAAAATATAGAGGAAGAGCCGGCCGGGGTGCCCGAGCGGTTCCAGGCGCTACAGTCTGGAACCGCGCGACAGCTACGATAGCAGGTTCTAATCCTGCCTCGGGCATGGATGTGTGTGATGTCCTTAGGTTAGTTAGATTTAAGTAGTTCTAAGTTCTAGGAGACTGATGACCTCAGAAGTTACGTCCCATAAGTCCCATAGTGCTCAGAGCCATTTGAACCATATAGAGGAAGACAAAAATTGAAATACGTAAAGTAGAATGGAAGTGCAACTCTAAGATGAAATTTTGCCATTGGAGAGGAATTCGTGGGGGTGGAGGGGGAGGATATCAAAGCAGTCAGAAGGCTGATAAAAAAAAGAAGCTGTTGAAATGTCTTCATCAAATCCTTGTCGCATCAGATTTTTAACACACGAAGAGGAAAATGGAATATAATTTGAGACATCACAAGGAAACATAAGGGAAAAAAAAGAAAAGCAACAGATATTGGTTCCTCAAAATTCTAAGGCCAAAAATCTTCTATCTAAGACAAGAAATATAAATTAAACCTAAAAACGACTGCAGCACTTTCGCATTGGTACAGCTCTTTCATAATCACTTCGACACGGCAGTTAATTGACAGTCTCCAAAAGTGTATTCATTGATACTTTCTACTAAATGCAAGCCTTTCGGCAGTTAAATTTCATTATTTCTCACCCAGTGAAACAGTATTCGACTGCAATGTTACTGAGTTAGCTGTTGTAAAATGCTTCCTCTGTACTTTTAATAACTCTCGGAATCTTCTTAAAAATGAGAACAATATGAGAGCACTTAAAAACTGCTAACGGCGACATGCGCCCGCAAGGGATCACACCTCAGTTGTGGGGTGAAATGATTGCGGAGAGTTCGCCTTTTTTTTTTTCCTTTCCGGCCTGCAAAGGCTGGTGCTGACGTGGGTGAATTATTCCTAAAGAAAAGCGTGTTACTCCGCCGGGAGACATAACAGAAATTTGTGACGACTTGCGCCGTTCCACTGAACTTTCCTACGGGAAAGAAAGTCAGGCCAGGACGCCGGAAAGAGCCCGTAGGGGACCAAGTTGTCGGCCAGCAGCTGTGCCCCGGTACGTGATCTCGTGCAACGTGCCCGCCACTGCGCATGCGCACACTTGGAGCGGGGCGTGTAGGTGTAGGCTCAGAGCGAGTTATTGGAGTTCCGCGAAACAGACGGGCAATATATTTGCTGGCTGCTCTCGTTTCAGAAAAAACTAGTGATCGAGTCATTAACTTCTTTTGAGAGGGGCTAAAGACATTTTGTCAAGGTTATACTTTTCTCTGCGTTTGTTGATAATTTCAGGGTCTGGACGAAAATTTAACATCCTCGTAGACACACCTGATTTCCAGGTATCGTTTACTGTCTTTATTATAATGTGTCGATGTTGTTGTAGGATGTATAATAGGAGAACAAAAGAAAATTCTGAAATTGGGGTGTGACGCCAGTAGTTCTGTGAGTGTCGTGCTGTAGTGCTAAATATCCGTCGTGTCCGACATTACACACCTCCAGTAAGGTCAAAGCCTCCGGCGGTTCTGAGCTGTTGTTCGCACGTCACTGCTATCATGCGGAATTTATACGTAAACCCTGGGAGCTTCAATTATGCCTATCACTGAAACGAGAATAGAAGTTAGAATTCCGTTCTTATACTAAACGAGAACATTGTTGCATATGAAGAAAGTTGTCTCTGGACGATAAAAGCCAAAATGTGAAGCTTATATCCAAGTACCTTCGTTTTCCACGGTTTTAACGAGCGACTCACAGTCTATAAGCTAACATAAAATTTAACCTGGTTAATTTGAAGAGTACATCATCTCCATATAGTACATACAACTTTCTAATGTTTCTAGGTCGCTACAATTATTACAAGGCGACAAGCAAATTGTGATATGACAACTGCGACAAACTGCCACTGTAAATATTGTATGGCCCGAGAAGAGGGTATAATGCTGTTGAAACCGGTTGCCTTATAATAAAATCAGTGATTTCGAATTATTGAAAACATTATCTACAACCTAAGCCTTTCCATTAAACTTAATTAATCTGCTATTTAAGAGTAAAAGTAATATGAATCTATTAATAAAAACATTATATTCAGCTGATATCGTACGAGTAAGGCAGTTACAAATTGTCAAATATCGTAATTTTCTAAATTTTTGTGTTAATTGCCAAGATGTACATTACAAAATTCGGCATATCGCAATAACTGGAGTCCAGCATATAAGTATATAATGTATACTTTCAATGAGATATGGATTGCCTACGATCAGAAGCAAAATGTTGATTTAAAATGGGCCATGGCTCTTGCAGGGCACGTCGTACGGAAGCGGTTATGTTTTAGTGAAGGAGAGTATTACAGTACATCATTTCCAGGGTGTTGCTTTGTCTTATACAGATTTCAACATCTTCAAGAGGAATGGTCCAACCTCAGGCTCACTACACAGACGAGTAGGGGAAGATTTGATGCCCAAGTACTATTTATGGCCCCACGCTTTGCCATAGTTTTATGATTCGTATCTCACACATACCACATCCATCATTAGGTTGCTACAATATGATGACATAACGGACGTATGTTTTTTAATACCAATGTAGAATTCGTATCTTTAGATTTTACCGATCGATTTCCTTATTGGTAATGGAAATAGGTCGCATTAAAAAGAAAAGTATATCGGGTGCATTTCACAAGAGCCAGTGCATGTCACTTACTGGGAATTAAGCAGTAACGGTGTTCGTAAGTAGTCAGGTTGCGTTGTCACAGCCAAAAACGAAATCGCCGGCACCACAGCAACGGAAACGAGTAATGGCTGCTTACCTGAAACAACAGAAAACATGCCGTATGTTAGTAATTATAATATCTAACAGGAAACACTTTCGTTGTGTTTTACAAAATATCATTAATTTTGTCACGAACTGGCTTTCAACTTCTTAGTCCATCGTCAGTGACAACCGAATGTCACAAGCACAGATAAAAAAACGCCTGACGTACACTGATATTATTTATGAAGAAGCTACAAATATTGATGACATACTGAGTGTTTCAAACGGAAAGTATTATATAAAAATATGTCACGTACAAATAGTTCAATTTAACTGAGAATGAAAAATAGAGTTTTTATGTGGATATCGTTAAATTTAACAACAGATGAAAAATAATGTTGAATTTACAATTGCAGTATAATATTTGTGAAACCGAAAATGGTCAGAGTAAATCGATAAAACTAAGCTAGTACTCTGAATCATGCGTCTCTTGATTTTAAATATTTCCGTTCGGATCAAGTTTGCTTTTCTTAACAGTACGTGAAGTTTCACAGTCTACATCGTGTGGGCGGTTTTCTGTTAAAACATGTTCCACAAAGCTTTACTCTGTTTTGACTACTCTCTAGCATCTCTAAAGTTCCGATAACCAAACTGTCACAGCTCTGCGTGACTGATTAACATATACATCTCCACAGTGCTTGCATGTGGTTTTATACACACAAGTCCGTCCTAAAGGTTGAGATTTATCTTTATTACCTAATAAAAATTCTGATGTGCTGTTGTTATTGTAAAATACTGGTGTGTAAATGTGAAACTTTAACTTTCTTGCAATGTTATATGAAATTTTGCCAACAGATGGGATGGTCTACCAATTTTTTGTAAATACTGGTTGGTTCCTGTCGCCCAGCATAGAGAAGTGAAGTCATTTCAGGCGATTTCTCTTTACGTAGAATGTTATCTATCAGGGCAGAGCTATGGCCATTACTGAAAGTGGTAAGTTTGATTCGTTCAGAAAAGAAAACTGCTTGTTTGCGACTTTATGGGTGTTGGGAGCTCACAGAGATTACCGTGTCTGTAGCTGTGGTTTTTCTGTAAATGCAAAGTGTCTCCTTGTGCTGTCTGTATTACGGTGCAAAGAAATTAGAGAGGAGATTCCCAGCTCAATGGTCAACTGAATTTTAATACGTTACTAGGTCAAATGTTGTAGGAATGCATGTAATTGTCTAGTCGTATCAGCGCACAAAAGCAACACATCATCCGCACACCTGATGCAGTATATAACATTGTAACTTACTGGCTCTATTACGGTGTTTTCTACTTAATGGTGTTGTCATGTTCTGCCAACCAGCGACGAAAAATTCGGTTAATTTTAGTGATCCTTGTTAATAATTTCTAAGAAGTATACTGTAAAAATATTTATTTTCTTTGTGTTATGGGTAACGAAAGACATCAGCTACAATGAATTGAAAACCAAAGAGAGATGTATCGCAGGAAACTATAGAATACGAACAAAACGATTATTATTACTACAAAGTTAAATTTACATACAGTGATAAAATCAAGGGGACAATGAAAACTTTTTTATGAATGACAATCAATTGTAACGTAGATATTGCAAGAGGATTGAGGCTGATATTTTAAACAGCTGTAATGGTGGTTTTGCTGTATATTAGACGTTTACCATCACTTTTCCAGCTATAACTCCTTCCGAACAGGCCTCGGAAGGCAGAATGGTACCAACCGGCCGCCGTGTCATCCTCAGCTCACAGGCGTCACGGGATGCGGATATGGAGGGGCATGTGGTCAGCATACCGTTGTCCCAGCCGTATGTCACTTTACGAGACGGGAGCCGCTACTTCTCAATCACGTAGCTCCTCAGTTTGCCTCACAAGGGCTGAGTGCATCGAACTATTTTGGGAGATCGATGTCTGAGTTCTTAACTTCACGTAGCATAAACACTAAAAAATTAAAAAAAATACGATTGCCATGCGGGCTCTCCTTGTGAGCTGGGGAAGGCTGGTGATAGATTAAACACAGATTGAAATATTCCGTCATCCGATCAGCATTCGATGCCGCGACCTTTCGCTCTCCAGGCACGCCCTTTACCACTTTTTTTTTTACCTTGTAGCGACAGGAAAGAACGGACACAGTCAGCTTCAGGCTGGATGGAGACAAGGAGGGTAGGCGTCGAATCCCGAGGTCTGGTAGCGATGCCTTCCGTCGCCACCCCCCTCGCGTACCACCCCCTCCCCCCCCGGTCGCTGTACTAGTCCCTCAAATGGTACTGATCTTTTCCATTTTTTGTCACTTTTTAATTTTTATTTATTTATATGAAAAATCGGAGTTAATCCTACATGACTTTCGCCACTGAAAAAGGAAAAAAATTATTTGCTGCAGTTTTTTGCTTATTTCTTATTAATTAAAAAAACGAGACAAACAGGATCACAAAACTGAAATAAACTGTGTAAAAATACACCTGAAAAGGGACCATGACGAAACTAACACGAGGACTGGTTAACTCAGGAATGAAACATCTGAACAGAAAAGGGATTCTACAGATCATCAAACTACTCCACGATTAAATACGAGATACAACATATTCGCAAAAAGCGCACTATAGAGTGATATCTTTTGCAAATCTAATGGGCCGCAACCATATAAGGTAAAGAGCACAAGGGTCCGGGTCATACCCGCTTCCCATTCTAGACCACAAGTCCCGCCGTCTTCCAAAACGACAAAAGCTGTTTTCACGAGGCTGCACGCATACATTTCTGGGCAACCAGTTGCATCTCGTCTGGTCGGTTAGATCATCCGATTATAGTCTCACAGAAAATGGCTAGGACTGTTTCGAACAGCAGGTAAAACGTAGCAGTCTCGGCAATTTCCCAACTCAATTGTAAGTAGGCTGTTTAGGTTTTTTTATTGGTAACGCCACCTCTGTATGAAAATCACTGGCTGTGCTGTGTGCAGTCTTTGGCTGCTTTGCATTGTTGTAATACTCGCTATTGTAGTGTTAGGCAGCTGGCTGTGAACAGCGCGTAGCGTTGCGCAGTTGGAGGTGAGCCGCCAGCAGTGGTGGATGTGGGGAGAGAGATGGCGCAGTTTTGAAATTTGTCATGAACTGCTATATTTATATATGATGATATCAAGGTAAATACATTGTTTGTTCTCTATTAATATCTTTCATTTGCTAACCATCCCTATCAGTAGTTAGTGCCTTCAGCAGTTTGAATCTTTTATTTAGCTGGCAGTAGTGGCGCTCGCTGTATTGCAGTAGCTTGAGTAGCGAAGATTTTTGTGAGGTAAGTGATTTGTGAAAGGTATAGTTTACTGTTAGTCAGGGCCCATTCTTTTGTAGGGATTATTGAAAGTCAGATTGTGTTGCGCTAACAAAATATTGTGTGTCAGTTTAAGCACAGTCTTGTAAAAATGGTTCAAAGGGGAAGTTTCATATGTCGACCCTTAGCCTAGGATACCTCACTGGAATCTTCTGATTTTTTCTTGTAGTTTGTGTAATTAGTGTAGATTTTGTTTATTGCTATTGCGTAATGTAGAGAGAATCTCCTTGGTAGTTGTGGTTTTTCATTGTTGCACAGTAAAACAGTTGTGGCATGCATGTAGATTTGCACCAAGTATTTCGCAGCTGCAATTAACTAGATATTATTTTCAGTTCTATGTTAATATGTTCTCTTATTTTTGCTCTTAAAATTGTGCTTTTCTGTGTTGTCGTGTGAAATATTGTGACAATAATGGAGTGTGAAAAACGTAATACTAGGCTCCAAAGTAAACTGAGAAATGACAGTGAAGAAAGCAGTGTGTTAGCGCCACCGAGTAATGAATTAATTAATGTTCAACAATTTGGTAATTGTACATAGGGAAATGGAGCGGGCTGCAAACAATGGTGTAGACAGTGAATCAATTAGTGAACAGGGAAGCATTATCGATCGATCGGTCGGCAACAGCTCGCCTCAGGAATCCGAAATGACAGGACACAATCTTGCAAATACTGTAGATTCAGGTTTTGCGTCCTCACCCTTTTCTCAAATAAGTCAAGAAACATTTTCTGCTATTCAAACTGCGAATATTGCCGGTTCAAATGTGTTGCCGAATAGCACTGAGGAACATGTTTGACACCAGTGCACTGTTATTACAGTTAATGCAACAAATGGGACAAAGGCTACAAAAGTTAGACACAATAGAACAGAATCTTCTAAAGTTAGACACAATGGAACAAAATCAGAGACAAACACAGCAAAAGCTTCAAAAGTTAGACACAATGGAACAACACCAGAGACAAACACAGCAACAGTTAGACGCAATGGAACAAAATCTTCACACCACACTTGAACAAACACGTGAAGATTTAACTACTGAGTTACATAACATTGAATCGAAATGTCAAAAAGTCTGTAATGACGTAAAAACACAAATTTGTGAGCATTTTCAACCTATTTTTTCGCGGCATGAAAATGCATTACAGAATCACGAAGCAGCCATAAAAGAACTGCAAACCATTGTTCATGAAAATCATGAGACCTTGCAAGCTAAATTTGACTCAGTTGCATCTACCGATTCGGTTATGCAACTTGCAAAAACTCAGGAAAACTTAAAGGACACAGTAGATTCGATTTCAACACAAATGGACACTCTGAAACTTGGTTCAGAAAAACACACTGAGGAAATGTGTTCACTATCGGAGAAAGTAGCCGAACTTTCGGATCAGGTCACTAACTTATCTACAAAGGTAGATGATGATCTGAATGACACAAGACCCGTAGCCTTCACTGACACAGAAGAGTATGAACAGATAAGAAAATTCAAACAAAATGAAAATCAAATCAATACACAGTACAAAAGAGAAATCCGGGAAGTACAAGATCAGTTGACGCAGGTGATACAAGAATTACATATTTCAGAGGACACTCGCGCTCCAACACAGGAAGAGGAACTTAGAAATACGGGAAAGCCACAAAATAATAACACAGGGCATTTCGGTAATTATGAAAGGAATTGGCAAGGTGGACCGAATTTTGAGATGGAACCGCCGACACGACGTAACAATGACCGATATGCTACTCGCCGACACGATGACTTTGACTATAAGCTGTTCATTACTACACGTAAATTCAAAACATTTAAGAATTCTGGCAACGACATTCATCCACAAGCGTGGCTCCATCAATTCTCTCATTGTTTTCCTCCCAACTGGTCATTAGAGCACAGATTAGAATTTATGTGTGGCTACTTAGAGAATGAACCAGCTGTAAGAATGCGGTCGGTCATTCACGATTGCCACAGTGAAGGAGAGTTTTACCATGCCTTCCTCTCAGCATATTGGTCTCAAGCCACACAAGACCGAGTAAAACATAGCATCATAATGATGAAACGTTTCGAACAATCTGAATTTTCCAGTCTTGTGAAATATTTTGAAGACATGTTGCATAAGAATCAGTATCTTTCAAACCCATACAGCCCCTCAGAACTTATCCGCATTTGCTTAATCAAATTGCCTGAACATTTACGACACATAATTTTGGCAGGACGTTGCAAAGACGACATTGAAGCTTTTCAGGGACTGTTACAAGAATTGGAAATTGACACTGACAATCGCGGAATGCGGAAACAGGAACACAACAATTACAGGTCACATCCGTCACAATTCCTCGATAATAACTGGACGCGACAAGGCTATTCTCACAACACAAATCGTGACCAAAACAGACACCACCCGTATGACAACCGTTGGCAGAGTAGTAATAATTACAGGGAAAGATCACCTCTCTGCGGTAATGACTATCACAGAGACAATCAGAGAAACAGACAATATGGGAACCAAAACAATTATTATTACGGGAGACAGAATAACTTTAGACGCAACAGTTCGGCGCACAGTTACGATTCAGGGAGAAACTCTCCACCACGTGACGGACAAGGAAGAAACTACGGAATCTACCGACATGACGAAAGACGATATATACGTAACGACAGACCTGAATTGCATCAGAACTGGCGGGATTCAAACAGAGCAGGGCACTTTTGACAACGTGAATTTGTAGAAGTTAGGTCTCCTAATCCCAATAACAATGCGCGCCAACAAAGAGACAGACAATGACTCGCGCCGCAGGCACCCACGTGCGCCGGCTGGCTCAGAGAAAAATAACATAGACGCTAACCTTGAGAAAAATTCCAGTATTCTTTACCGACGTATACCGCATCACAATTGCATTCAAGTTCAAACTCTGAGTACTATGAAGAGTAAAGGTTTACACCAGATTTCACATGTAAAACCGTTTATTGAAAGATAATCTGCTTTTTAACTTTGTCTTTGCCATATAACTTTTCAATTCACATTTCTATGTATGCTTTGTCAGACTTAAGAAACTGTTAATATGCAACAATGTTTGAAGTTAAATATCCAGTCTAGAACCTAGGGAACATTTTTAAACAGAAATTACGATTGCATTGTTATAGTGAACAGACGACACAGTGTTGTATTTGTACATTCTTGCTTGTTAGTTGCACGATTACGTAACGACTATAAGGCTCACATACTTAGAACATATACTGGCACTGCTAATGAGATTTTCATGCAACATTTTGCTTTACTTGAAAATACATTTGGGATTTAAAGTTCTTTCTGTGAGATTAAAGATGACTTAGTATTTGGTTTCTTTGACAGCTACACGGTTATATTACGACACTACTAATGTGTGACATAATTTACATTGTTGCTTTTGCGGTGTATCTGCTTTATATCTGCACAGTTTTTCTGAATTCTTCTGGAAAGCAAAACATGTTTTATTAGTAACTTTTGTGGTATAGCTACAAGGAGACAGCCTTTTCCATAGCACAACAATATGTTACAGCACAGTACTTTCATCATCAAAACAATAAGCATAATAACTAAGATATCTCTACGCAAAGCATTTCACTTTTGTTTATCATGAGGTAAGTACATTGGCTTCTGCAGAACTTAGCTTTCGGAGGAAAATAACTACGACACTTCCACAGAGATTATCTTACAACAAGATGCACATTTAGCGCTACAGGACACGCATTTCAGTGATTAATTTTGTACTTAAAACATTTATTTTTAAAGATATTTGAAGTACAATGATACGAAGTTTTTCCGTGATACATCTGTAACACCTGAGGGTATAATTACATTAATCCTCAGGGGGGTACACGCTTACTTTGTGTATCATGTGTTTGGCAAGCACAAGGACCCCTAGCTAATATGGTATTTGCTTACACAACTTTACACATCAGTACCATATTTCTCCAACACATAATTACACAGCTATTTGATCATTTAACTGAGACAGACAAACGTTTTTACTACATCAGTGACAGATGTTTACGTAATTACACAGTTGGATAACTTCACACTTACGAAATTGTATTTTGTCTGTACTTTGAGAAATGCTCATATTTTTCGGAACCATTGTGATACTATGAGAGCTTTGAATGATGTATTTGGTATGAGATCATGAGTTTTAAAGTACGTTTGAGGCAGATGACACTACTGAAATGAGCAGAGAATATTTTTTATAGTTTGAAATTATTGCAGAAAGCTACGACGTTTTTGAGATTTGACTGAGGTGTTATGATGTTATTATTACGACGACGATGTGTATTATGCTGTTGAGGTATGTTTATGTCAATAAGATGATGCTACCATATATGAGGAATGTGATTATGTGTTTATATGTATATGAATAATGAATAGAAGTTAGGGACTCTTGACTTGTGAAACAGGATGTTGGAAACCAAGAATCGTACTTTAAGAGTTACGAAATGTGTGTAAATGCGTGAATGTATCACAATGCCGGCGAAAATTTTTTTCGACACTGTTACATTCATAGGATTTTGTTTCTACACATTTGCAACGTAAATTCTCGACCTGTGAAATTTTTATATGAGACTGTCACTGTAGCGGAAACTGCTGTCGTAAATATTTCCATAAGAAAGTTAAGTGACCACCTGCACGTGCGTCGTCGGCACACCGCTGTGTCAGACACCTGGAGAACAAGCCATTAGGGTGTGCCTTTCCGGAAGCACAGGTAGAAGAAAAAAAAAAAAGGGGAGGCCATTATCCTCGCTATTGACATTTCCTTGTTGAAAGCATACTGTGGAGCTCGTAATTTATGATATTTACTGAAATGCCTAATGAAATGATGAGAAATATTTTTACATCTGCACACCTGATTACGACAAGCGTCTTTCTACGAGAGTTGAGAGAATTTCTACTAACTTATGAAATGTCACATGACTATTGAATGATATTTTTATGCTTTGGTTTGCGTAATTGCCTATTTCATTTGATACCTGTTTTCCAGCTGTGTTACAGCATTAGTTTTATAAAATAAACTTAGATGCATTTGCTAATGTGAACACTTTCTGTCAACAGATCTATTAAATGATAATTTTGTAATCCACATTCTTTAAGAAAAGGAGCACTTGGAAAGGAAAGAACAATAAGAAGGGACTAGTAACAGTAACTGGACACATAATTTTCTTTTCAAGTACATGGTAATATTTTTTTTTACAATAAGTTGTTGTGGTGCACCACTTTAATTACATAGACATTAAGATGTGAATATACATTTCCCTTATCTGCATTGTTGTTTTTACTGTAATATTTTTTCTGCTTGAGCTATGTCATGTTTAGGTATAAGTTGCTGCTGTTTGCCAGGCATAGTGTTATTGAATTTGACTTTACATTATTCTGTTAAGCCAGTTTTACTAATGATTTATTTTTATTGTTTGCTGCACATTGCCTTAGATTAGTTGTAATATTACAATTGCTTTGCTAATTTCTTAATGCTGCTTGCTTCGCAAATCTGCGTTTTTTTTTCATTGCTGTTTATATTAATTGTTGTATGTGATGCTGCATTGCCTCGTCCCTTGGTATATATATCTGAGCTCAGTAGATTTAAGTTAGCTTAAGAGGGGTAGACTATATAAGAAACTAACTATGATGACTTGGAAGAAATGTATTGAGAAGCTATATGAAAATGGTTTGGGCAAAAAAAAAAAAGAAAAAAAAAAAGGATACTGTACAGTGGAGAAAAAGTATTTTTGACAGAGGATGTGAACAGAATACAGAAAGCAGGCTTAGATAGGACTTTTGGGAATAATGATGAATGAAGGGAGATCTCCAAGAAGTAAAGAAAGTTTTGTTTGCAAAATACTGCAGTACAACAAACCCTGTCCTTTCCTTTTGTATTATCCCACTATATGTTTGTGTATCCTTGTGTATTTGTTTTCTTCCTGTCTCTGTGTAGTTTCATAGGATTTTTTCTTCTTCTAATACTAAGCTACATTCACTATGATGAGGAATACTGTTATCCTCAAATATAATTGGCATTAATAATATGTTATTTACCTTATAAATATGCTTACACATTATTTATTCTGTTTTGTTTTAATGCTCATGTGTGAAGTTGATGTTTCGAAAGTGATTCTGATCTTTTATTTTTGTACTCATGTCATAATTCCTGTAACACTGATGTATATGTTTATTTCGATTCTTTTGTAAAGCCTGTACTACAAATGTTATCTGTATTGTTATGTTTTTAATGATGTATTTTGTACCTTTGTAATTATATTTTCGTGTTATAATATTGTAATTGACACCAGTTAATCAAATTACGTAACTTGTAAGTTCCATTTCACTGCACACGTTTCTGTTGGTCATAGTATATGGACAATATGTGAGAAGTAGGGACTGTTAGTGTTTGCACGTGTGTTGATAATTCAGCAAGGGAGTGGATAACAGCATTGCTCGTTCTAAGGACAATTCCAAAAAACTTTGTGAGTGCACAAGTGGTGGTTATGGACTTGCTATATTAACTGCAAGACTCTTCACTGGTGATTGTGCACCTGCACAATCACAACAGATGGCTGCTGGTCATCTCTACCAGGACTACAGTGGGCCTGTCCACACTTTCTACAAGGACTGCAGTGGGTCTGCACCTCTGGTGGCCCACCAATACCATACTCTCTACCAGGACTACAGTGGGTCTGCTCTGTGATGACCTACCTACCAATCTTCTTCAAACCGTCGATTGACTCTGCTGTGGGTTTGCTCCATTGTGGCCCATTACTTGTCAGCATGTCAAGAGTCAGCACTGTCTTTCCGTTGGAAGGACAACACTACTTCTTCAAGACTGCATGGAAATCCACTACTTCCATGTGCATTTTCTTCTACTGCTCAGACTTTGAGAAAAACACTACTATTTTACCGTGATGAACGATCAGGACTGTCTTTATGGACTGTGAGAAAATTTGAGCTTTTGACCAACATTGTATCAATAAGTGTGTGCATTTGATTTCTTTGTTATTGTAATTATGAAAATTTTTTTCAAATCTGTATTGGCCACTGCCCAAACCAATTTGTAAAAATTTTTTGTGGGGAGCATGGGGGCTACGTAAGTAGGCTGTTTAGGTTTTTTTATTGGTAACGCCACCTCTGTATGAAAATCACTGGCTGTGCTGTGTGCATTCTGTGGCTGCTTTGCATTGTTGTAATACTCGCTATTGTAGTGTTAGGCAGCTGGCTGTGAACAGCGCGTAGCGTTGCGCAGTTGGAGGTGAGCCGCCAGCAGTGGTGGATGTGGGGAGAGAGATGGCGGAGTTTTGAAATTTGTCATGAACTGCTATATTTATATATGATGATATCAAGGTAAATACATTGTTTGTTCTCTATTAATATCTTTCATTTGCTAACTATCCCTATCAGTAGTTAGTGCCTTCAGTAGTTTGAATCTTTTATTTAGCTGGCAGTAGTGGCGCTCGCTGTATTGCAGTAGCTTGAGTAGCGAAGATTTTTTGTGAGGTAAGTGATTTGTGAAAGGTATAGTTTACTGTTGGGCAGGGCCCATTCTTTTGTAGGGATTATTGAAAGTCAGATTGCGTTGCGTTAACAAAATATTGTGTGTCAGTTTAAGCACAGTCTTGTAAAAATTGTTCAAAGGGGAAGTTTCACAATTAACTACTTCAGCCGGATATATTGTGCGTGAAAAAACTTGTGGACAGTCTTTCCTGCCGAATTCATTTTCAAGCCTAAGCGCGGCGATAACGGAATCAATGTCTCCGGGAAGTGACAAATTTTATCCCGGTATACTTATAAAGCGGGTGCCAGAAGGAATGGTCAACGTTCAGGGACATAGCAGGAAAGATCATTTGAAGCAAAAAAAGTCTAGTAAACACGGGCGCTAAAATGCATGTCTTAAGAGATACGAGCACTTCCTCTTATCGATGCTGCGAAACAAAACTCTTCTACTGCAAGCTCTTTCCTTTCCAAATTTTGAGAGGAGGCAGTATGGACCAAAAGAAGAAAAAATTGTCTAGTAAACACGGGCTCTAAAATACGTACCTTAAGAGGTATGAGCATTTGTTCAGTAGAAGAAATGTGTTTCACATTAGCGAAGATGAAGAAGTGGTCATAGTTCTTCAGTTATGAATTTTAGAGCCCACGTTTACAATATGTTTTTGCGTCGAACGATCATTCCTCTCAGATCCCTGACTATTGGCCATTCCTCCTCGGACACATGGTACTGTAATGCCTGCGCATAGAGCTCCTGAAAGCGAGCCTTGCAGCCACAACTTGCTAGCAGCAAAGATGTATAAATATGCCTTAGCTCTCATTGCGAATCTAAATACGGAGAGATTCTACGCAAGAGGTAATAACTATTCCACTACGACGACTCTTTGGAGGTTTCGCATCAATAACAAGAAAAAGCGAATTACTGGGAAGGCAAGTAATGTTGTCTCATTCGTAATTCTGCTCTAGAAGCAAGACCAGCGCACACAACAGATGTTATGTCTGAAGCGCAGTTGAAAGTATTTCGAGTGAGTAAACAAACAAGTTACAGAACGACCTTACCTACGTCCTTGTAAGCGATAATAACATAAACAGGGTTAAAGAGGAAACATAAAGGATCAGCAAGCGCCAAGCTAAATGGCGAGGAGAGGTAACATTGGGAAACGCTAGCGGGTAGGGTGCGGGCAGGACGGACTCGGGTGCCGAGTCGCCGGCTTTTCCGCTGGGCACCCAATCTGATGGTCTATTCAGACGCGAGAAAGGCGCCATTGATTTCTCGTAAAAAGCTTCGCGTCCAAAAGCCGAGGGCGCCTCGCGCCCTGACGGCTGCATCTGTACACGCCAGTCACGGCGCACTTATTGCTGGCGCCAGACTGCACTGCCGCGATGCTTATTGCATTTTCCGTGGCCTCGCTTGTGAGAGCCACAGCCGACTCGCAAGCTTTCACTGCCACTGGCGGTGGTTGTCCAACGTCGAGAGGTCAGAATTTTGCCGAGGGAGATTGCTGTCTCCACGTACGCTCCAGATACTGATTAGTAATATACCAATTCTTAACGGAAGCGTCCGCCTCGGCGAAGATGTGACCGCCGTAGCCGTCTTCGTCTGTCTATCGAAGTTTTCCTGCTCTCTGGGGTTCTTATTTCCGAATCAGGCTGCTACTCTTTGGGACCGACCTCAATTAATGATACATATTTAACAACGACAATATTACCATAATTATAGTTGTCTATACAAAAGGTAATGAAAGCAATGTCGTTCTTTTTCGTTGTTTGTTTTAAAAGGCACAGGGTGCTTCAAAACGATCCACCTAATTTCGCAAGAGTACGTCTTCTATATGGATGACAATCAAGTTTCCTCACGCATCGGATTACCGTTTTCATTTTTCAAAACAAACATACGATTTTCAAAAAAGTGGTTCAAATGGCTCTGAGCACTATCGGACTTAACTGCTCAGGTCATCAGTCCCCTAGAACATAGAACTACTTACCTAACTAACCTAAGGACATCACGCACATCCATGCTCGAGGCAGGGTTCGAACCTGCGACCGTAGCGATAGCGCGGTTCTAGACTGTAGAGCCTAGAACCGCTCGGCCACAGCGGTCGACTACGATTTTCAAAGGGTATATTTTTTACATAGCACAGATGATCTTGGGGCACGTTTTGGGTGCTGTTCTCACTGAGGCGATACAATAAGCATGCGATACGCGATGCAACAAAGAAGAATCTCGCATCGATGGAGCACGTAGAAACACAGTTGAAGCGACTTACCTGGTCCACATTGGGATGACAGCCGTATAACCCCGATACGATTACTGGCAGTATCGCCCGGCGCAACATGGACTGGTGATTGTTGCATGCAGCTGTATCGTATAAGACACAGGGAGGGAAATTTCAAGTCATGCGATGTGCCTACAAGAACACTGTTCCGTGTATACGAAGCATAATTAAGCCATCCCTACACTTAGTTTGTCAGTAAAACTATTACTTTTCGCGTCAATAATTAAAAACCATTGTTTTGAGACTCGCTCGTATTCCCCACTAAGCTGTCTTTCTCATTAGATTTTGAGGAAAATATTCGACAAAGAATTTTGTTGTTGCATTTTATTGTCTGATATCAGATAATGAACAGGTTTACTTTTCGCTGTTGCCCATAGGTACTGTGATACTGGATAATTATGTGAAACGGTGGGTGCATTTTGAAAAACTTGTAATAAAAAATGTAGCCGCTGGCCAGTTTAGTTTTGGTGCCTTTTAGGTCATACAATGCTGCGTACCAATGTAGCTACGGAGAGGCATATCTTTTTCCAGTATCGAGTAAATTCGTTACGTATGTGGAAGTGTCCACGACGAGGTTGGCAGCGATGCGCCACACACTAGGCCACAGCCGCCTGCTGTGTCTTGATACTTGTATCGCTCCTGCGGGAACGCGAGTGTTGCACGGGTGACCGTCCCATCATGCGACCCTTACTGCAACAGTTAAGTTTATGATCAAAATCTCCATTTACATTTCAAAATTTCTAATGTGCCCTCCACCTGGTGCACGACAACAATCAGACAATAGTCAAACTCCTTCTAAATTTTTGTGATCATGTCTGGTGTTACTACACTCATACCTTTTACTAGACGGCGTTACCGTTCACCCGAAGTTGTTGGAAAGCAAGGTAAGCAGACACTCTCTTTCTTTCTTTCTTTCACTGGTGCCATGTCCCGCACTGACGCACGGTCGGCATTGTTGGGAACGGGTTTGGCAAGGTTAGGATGAAGGGGTGGCTGGATGCCCTTCCTGCCGCCACCCCGTACCCCCTGGACGGAATTAGCGTATCGCAGCTGTCTGCGTCGAGTGTAATTCATGGAATAGTGCGAACTTGTTCAGACGTCGGCGAGTCGTGTAACTGAGGCGGAACTTGGGGACCAGCCCGGTATTCACCTAGCGGGATGTGGAAAACCGCCTAAAAACCACATCCAGGCTGGGCGGTACACCGGCCTTCGTCGTTAATCCGCTGGGTGGATTCGATCAGGGGCCGGCGCGCCTACCCGAGTCCAGGAAGCAGCGCGTTAGCGCTCTCGGCTATCCTAGTGGGTCAAGGTGAACAGACACATAGCCGACTAAAAATATCATTTAACGTGACAGCAGCCGACCTTGGACGCCAATGGTGCTACGCGAGATACGTACGCCCCTTACGGACGATCCATCAGTGAGAGAGAGCTACACTGCGATTCAGAGCGTTAATAACGATTTCAAACCTATTTTACGAGTAATGTTTGGAACTTATTTTATGCGTAGGTACTAATCAAATTGTGATCCCCGAACTGAACTTCTTGGTTGATCTGTAAGATTCGCTTGCGCGTAAATCACTGGTTCCAATTTCATAGTCGCACACCACCTTAACCTTGCACCAAGGTTGACCGCCGAAGAAGTCTAAATTAGCAGCAGTGTTGAAGACACAAACGAAAATGATGATGAAATAATTAGTAACGATTAGTTGCTACAATGTGAGAAATGCAAAAACACTCCTCTGAAGAGTGGTATCTGTGATAAAAATTATCGTCTGCTTTTTAAAGTTCTTTTAAGTACAGCCGTGCATTAAAAATAAAGCGCTGATAAAAAAGAACCTCATTAAAACTGAAATAAAAGTTTTAGGCATTAATTTAACAAACATTTAACACAGGAGCTTTACCCAAGTACCGACAGTGATTTGATAGAAAAGTAGGACGTTCATTTATAAGGGGCAGTCAAATGGAAACTAGACAAACGGAAAAAATTAAGTATACTGTGCACTATTTCAACAGTAATCGCCACAGCTGTTAATAAATTTATCTCACTGTGAGACAAGACGTTCAGTGCCTTCATGAAAAAATGTTTGCTGTTGCCTACAAAACGATGACTTTACCCTGGCGTGCACCTCTTCCTCCGAAGCAAATCAACGACCACGAATGTCTGTCTTCAGGCTTCCACGAAAATATGGAAATTCTATGGGGAAGTGTCAGGAATGTATGGAGGATACTTGAGGGCTTCCCAGCAAAATTTCTGCAGGGTAGTCGAAACAACGTTGGCAGCATGTGGGTTGGCACTATCCTGCAACAGAATGATGCCGACCGTCAACATTACTGGATGTTTGGACACTTTGCAAAAACTGAAGGGCGGCCTCAAGTCCAAACGGCCAGGAGTTTTGGATAGGATGCTATTGCAGGGTAATGCCCGGCCACATCTTGCCAAAGTTGTTTCGATTACCCTGGAAAATATGCGCTGGGAAGCCTTTACACATTTTCCACACAGGCCCGAACCGTCCCCATGCGATTTCCAAATTTTTGGAGTCCCGATGAAAGACATAAATGGCCGTCGATTTGGTTGGAACGAAGAGGCGCACGCCTGGATGTCATCGTCCGTGGGCAACCGCAAATATTTTTATATTGAGGCATTGACCTTCTTATCCCACAGTGAGGTAAATGTATTAACAATTACGGCGATTATTTTTGAAACAATAAACAGTTTACTTACTTTTTGTACATCAGTCACGTTTTCATTTGACTACCCCTTATACATATCCCGACTCTGTGTAGCAAATAACAAATGCAGTTAATTGAGTCCCGATCGGTGATCGACGTGAGCTTTGCGTTATCGAAACCATCACCCTTGCTGGTGCTGCAAATGAATAAATTTGACGTCGGAGAAAGCATCACACTGTACCTCTCTTCAGAGCACAAAGCGTGAATTAACGCTGCTCAGAGAATGTGCCATTTACAAGCAAATAATTTAAAGCACTTGTAAAAGGATCTGTCTGCCTGACGGTGTCGAACAAATGAATAACACAAAAGACCATCGGGCAGCTGGTTAGTATGCTAGCACGGTAACAGTCCCATCGCGGCGTGCACTTTATTGGGGGTCCCGTCAAAGAGAGCCGGAGTGCCGGGAACGAGAACAATTTACCGAACTGATTCGTTTATTCGTGTCGCAGGATCCAAAGTGCTTAATTTGTGTGTGCCGCAACCCCGGGGAGATTTAATCGAATCCTCAGTGAAAAACTTCTACAGGAACGAAAACTACTAGTTAAATGGCAAGAGTAATTAGCGATTGTGGTTTTGATGGGTAGGTGTTGCATGACAATATAGAATGGCAGAACCGAATGCGTATTACAGCATTTTCGACACAGCACTGTTTCTGTCGCTACCTTCAGAAAAGTTCAGCTTTGCTACGCGTTTGAGCATAACAAACGAGTATTTAAGTTTTCAAGATAGTCAGCAGACAAAGGTCAACTTCTATGCGTGTTTCAGCAAAAGCATCGCGCAACCATGAGATTTTTAACATCCAAGAATTTGGTGGCTGAGATCATCTCGAGGAATTCCCACTGATCCTCTGCCCATACCTAACCATTCTCCAATATGTCGATTAGGTTTTATCCTCTTTCTCTCTTTTTCACTTATCTTTCTTCATGCACGTTTTACTTTTCTTTATTTCTTCCGTTATAGAGTGTTATGTGTCTGTTCGCTCGGTGGGTAAGTGTGCGTCCACAAATCCAACAGTTCTGTTATGGTCTCAACTTCATCCAGAAGTTGTTTTTTTTTTTTTTTAACGAACTTCAAATTCACTTCTAGCAATACTGTGTACGTATCAAACATACCAGACCGAAGCTTGATTTTGATTCAACGTTAAACCGTAGGTTCACATGTAATTGGTTCAGTGAGTCAGTGAAGGGAGCCATAAAACCTCCAACTGGTCCATTGTTGGTGAAGATTTTTCTGAATGCAGACTTTCATTTCCTTATCTTTCTTTTCTGGCTAAGAATAAGATGATTTACGAAAACTGAAATTAGTCAAAGAAGTAGTTTGTACCTCTTGTGTTCACATATTTCTTTCATTCTTCTGCTATGAACTACTTTTCTCGCTTGAGTTTAAGATGCTTCAGTCATCTTCTTCGTTTTTCTTTTTTTTCACCCCGTTCCCGACTGACCAACTTAACCTGCAATTTCCGTGTTATTATCTTCTTGTGTGATAACTGCAAATTTTAAATCTTCTGTTACTCCACCTGTTCCTTTCCTGATCTCTGATATTGCTTTACTCGTGTTTTCATCAAATTCGACTATTTTACCTCGTTTGTTGTTAAGTCGCTTTCTTGTTTGTCTGTCTATCTATTCGGTGCGTATTCTTAAGCTGATATTAAACTAGTCTGATTTAGTGTGATGGTGAGAAACACCTATCTGCAATTGGCAATTGGGAGGGGGGGGGGGGGGGGGGGAGGGAGAGAGGGGTGAAAACGGGGTGACACAGAAGCATAATGCAGAGCACCACCTTTCCGATTGGACTTCCTGCGCAATCGCTGTGCTTAGCAGATTGCATGTCAACCCCTATGCACGCAATGTGCGTAAAACACCTCCTGCACAAAGAGTATACAACTCATTCAATTTACAGGTCCACCTCTGTAATTCCTGATGCAATTTCTAACAAACTGGGAACACATATCATTTACTGTGATGGCATGACCCCCTCCCCCCCCCCCCCCCCCCCCGTTTCAAGCAACCCACGATTCAGAGATACGTGGGATACCTGAAACAACTGCAACCAAATCTGGTATATGTTGTTGTTGTTGTGGTCTTCAGTCCTGAGACTGGTTTGATGCAGCTCTCCATGCTACTCTATCCTGTGCAAGCTTTTTCATCTCCCAGTACCTACTGCAACCTACATCCTTCTGAATCTGCTTAGTGTATTCATCTCTTGGTCTCCCTCTACGATTTTTACCCTCCACGCTGCCCTCCAATACTAAATTGGTGATCCCTTGATGCCTCAGAACATGTCCTACCAACCGATCCCTTCTTCTGGTCAAGTTGCGCCACGAACTTCTCCCCAATCCTATTCAATACTTCCTCATTAGTTATGTGATCTACCCATCTAATCTTCAGCATTCTTCTGTAGCACCACATTTCGAAAGCTTCTATTCTCTTCTTGTCCAAACTATTTATCGTCCATGTTTCACTTCCATACATGGCTACACTCCATACAAATACTTTCAGAAATGACTTCCTGACACTTAAATCAATACTGGATGTTAACAAATTTCTCTTCTTCAGAAACGCTTTCCTTGCCATTGCCAGCCTAAATTTTATATCCTCTCTACTTCGACCATCATCAGTTATTTTGCTCCCCAAATAGCAAAACTCCTTTACTACTTTAAGTGCCTCATTTCCTAATCTAATTCCCTCAGTATCACCCGACTTAATTAGACTACATTCCATTATCCTTGTTTTGCTTTTGTTGATGTTCATCTTATATCCTCCTTTCAAGACACTGTCCATTCCATTCAACTGCTCTTCCAAGTCCTTTGCTGTCTCTGACAGAATTACAATGTCATCGGCGAACCTCAAAGTTTTTATTTCTTCTCCATGAATTTTAATACCTACTCCGAATTTTTCTTTTGTTTCCTTTACTGCTTGCTCAATATACAGATTGAACAACATCGGGGAGAGGCTACAACCCTGTCTTACTCCCTTCCCAATCACTGCTTCCCTTTCATGTCCCTCGACTCTTATAACTGCCATCTGGTTTCTGTACAAATTGTAAATAGCCTTTCGCTCCCTGTATTTTACCCCTGCCACCTTTAGAATTTGAAAGAGAGTATTCCAGTCAACAATGTCAAAAGCTTTCTCTAAGTCTACAAATGCTAGAAACGTAGGTTTGCCTTTCCTTAATCTTTCTTCTAAGATAAGTCGTAAGGTCAGTATTGCCTCACGTGTTCCAGTGTTTCTACGGAATCCAAACTGATCTTCCCCGAGGTTGGCTTCTACTAGTTTTTCCATTCGTCTGTAAAGAATTCGTGTTAGTATTTTGCAGCTGTGACTTATTAAGCTGATAGTTCGGTAATTTTCACATCTGTCAACACCTGCTTTCTTTGGGATTGGAATTATTATATTCTTCTTGAAGTCTGAGGGTATTTCGCCTGTCTCATACATTTTGCTCACCAGATGGTAGAGTTTTGTCAGGAGTGGCTCTCCCACGGCCGTCAGTAGTTCCAATGGAATACTGTCTACTCCGGGGGCTTTGTTTCGACTCAGGTCTTTCAGTGCTCTGTCAAACTCTTCACGCAGTATCATATCTCCCATTTCATCTTCATCTACATCCTCTTCCATTTCCATAATATTGTCCTCAAGTACATCGCCCTTGTATAGACCCTCTATATACTCCTTCCACCTTTCTGCTTTCCCTTCTTTGCTTAGAACTGGGTTTCCATCTGAGCTCTTGATATTCATACAAGTCGTTCTCTGATCTCCAAAGGTCTCTTTAATTTTCCTGTAGGCGGTATCTATCTTACCCCTAGTGAGATAGGCCTCTACATCCTTACATTTGTCCTCTAGCCATCCCTGCTTAGCCATTTTGCACTTCCTGTCGATCTCATTTTTGAGACGTTTGTATTCCTTTTTGCCTGCTTCATTTACTGCATTTTTATATTTTCTCCTTTCATCAATTAAATTCAATATTTCTTCTGTTACCCAAGGATTTCTACTAGCCCTCGTCTTTTTACCTACTTGATCCTCTGCTGCCTTCACTACTTCATCCCTCAAAGCTACCCATTCTTCTTCTACTGTATTTATTTTCCCCATTCCTGTCAATTGCTCCCTTATGCTCTCCCTGAATCTCTGTACAACCTCTGGTTCTTTTAGTTTATCCAGGTCCCATCTCCTTAAATTCCCACCTTTTTGCAGTTTCTTCAGTTTTAATCTACAGGTCATAACCAATAGATTGTGGTCAGAGTCCACATCTGCCCCTGGAAATGTCTTACAATTTAAAACCTGGTTCCTAAATCTCTGTCTTACCATTATATAATCTATCTGATACCTTTTAGTATCTCCAGGGTTCTTCCATGTATACAACCTTCTTTCATGATTCTTAAACCAAGTGTTAGTTATGATTATGTTGTGCTCTGTGCAAAATTCTACCAGGCGGCTTCCTCTTTCATTTCTGTCCCCCAATCCATATTCACCTACTATGTTTCCTTCTCTCCCTTTTCCTACACTCGAATTCCAGTCACCCATGACTATTAAATTTTCGTCTCCCTTCACAATCTGAATAATTTCTTTTATTTCATCATACATTTCTTCAATTTCTTCGTCATCTGCAGAGCTAGTTGGCATATAAACTTGTACTACTGTAGTAGGCATGGGCTTCGTATCTATCTTGGCCACAATAATGCGTTCACTATGCTGTTTGTAGTAGCTTACCATCATTCCTATTTTCCTATTCATTATTAAACCTACTCCTGCATTACCCCTATTTGATTTTGTGTTTATAACCCTGTAGTCACCTGACCAGAAGTCTTGTTCCTCCTGCCACCGAACTTCACTAATTCCCACTATATCTAACTTCAACCTATTCATTTCCCTTTTTAAATTTTCTAACCTACCTGCCCGATTAAGGGATCTGCCATTCCACGCTCCGATCCGTAGAACGCCAGTTTTCTTTCTCCTGATAACGACATCCTCTTGAGTAGTCCCCTCCCGGAGATCCGAATGGGGGACTATTTTACCTCCGGAATATTTTACCCAAGAGGACGCCATCATCATGTAATCATACAGTAAAGCTGCATGCCCTCGGGAAAAATTACGGCTGTAGTTTCCCCTTGCTTTCAGCCGTTCGCAGTACCGGCGCGGCAATGCCGTTTTGGTTATTGTTACAAGGCCAGCTCAGTCAATCATCCAGATTGTTGCCCTTGCAACTACTGAAAAGGCTGCTGCCCCTCTTCAGGAACCACACGTTTGTCTGGCCTCTCAACAGATACCCCTCCGTTGTGGTTGCACCTACGGTACGGCTATCTGTATCGCTGAGGCACGCAAGCCTCCCCACCAACGGCAAGGTCCATGGTTCATGGGGGGGGATCTGGTATATATATGACTGATTTTACTACGTCTTTCTTAGCTTGCTCTCTAGTTTGTCTATTTGGCACAAACTGAGCAGGTGATTTTATACTAACTTCACTACGAGCTAAAAATTTCAAAATTTCTACATAGCTCAGAACTGGATGCAACATCAACTCGCTTTCTTTTGAGGTGTATGTCAGAGGGTACTTTATTTACCACTGTCGTTTCAGGATGAGCTATAGGCTTGAAACTTTCAACATAGTTCAGAACTGGATGGCAATGTAAAATTCACTAGCCTTATTATTATTAGCAGTGTGTGGCGGAGAGTACTTTGTGTACCACTGCCATTTTTTACCATTTCCTGTTCTAGTCACAAATGGTTCACGTACTGGTAAACCACCGAGTGAGTTCAAGTCTCGCTAATTGTTACCATCACTGTCTGTTTGCGAGATTTACGTAGGATGCAGCATTATATTGGTTGAGCCAGGTGAAGAGAAACTAAAATAAATCTGAAATTTACCATATGTCTCCGATTTCACATCATTAAGACGTTTGTAATCGTTTCAAAAATTTCACATACAAAAGACAAAAAAGCAGAGAATAATTATTTAAATAAAAACAAATTTTAATATAACATTTTTTACATCAGATTAAAAAGTATAGAATAATTTGTCCCATCCCTATGCAGATTACTAACCCCACACTGTTAGTTCAGAGAATTTCTGATTGTCAGTTTTAAATAGTTAAGATAAGTATTTACTTAGCTATTAAAAATTCACAGTCTGAGGTTTCGGAACTATCTACATGAGACTAGGAATCTGTGTGGGGTTAGCAGAAATTATTTCATACTTTTCAGTCAGATTTAAAATGTGATATATTAATTTTTTTATTTAAATAAGTATTTCTTGTAAGTACTGATGGTTTCATTCTCTTGTTATCGCCATAATATTCTAAGCTATTTTCCAATGGTTACTGAATATTTATGTACCATTGCCTCTTTTGGTTTCTTCTTAGTCTGAACTGCTCGCTGACAACATATTAATACAAAGATTTTTCTAATCTTTTTCGTCCTCTTTCGGACATCCGTCTCTTGTTCAAAATTTGTGACCCTGGCGCACAGCGGCTTCGATTTAATGATGGAATTGTTGTCTTTCTGTTGAAAACATGCATTCTGTACATATGGTATATCCATTTTTTTCATCTAGTTACAGTATCTCTTGTTGGAATCCCGTTCTTTTTTATTTCTACTTCTTTTTTATCACTTTTTTTAATAATCTGCAGATATACATTCTCATTTACTGCAGAGAGCTCCGAGCGAAATGCGTATACCTTCACGTCAAAAAAATGTAAGATGTCTACTATGATGCAGAAATAACAGCAGTGTTACGTGTTACATCGCAGTGGATCATTATGCATTCTGATTGCCGTACTTTCATAGTCTGGTGTGCTCTTTTCCGTCTTACATCTCGCACCTCGTTCGTCACATGATCATGTGGTATTTTCCGGCAGCCAACATCGCATACGCACAGCACAAATCACGTTCCAAATTTAAATGTAATTCATCCACGAGACCATGATCAATACTTTCAATGTAGGGGACGGAAATGATCGTTGTCGTCATATGACTATTACTAGCATGGGGTGCTAGTAAAAAGACAGGTACGTTACGCGTTCTGTGCAGACCGCTATGCGGAAAAATTCGCAGTGTTCTCTCTGCCCCACGCTACATATGCACTGCTGTTGCCTGCCATGGGAAATGACGATGCCGGTGTAAGCGTCACAATGGATCACGGTTTCTGTTCCCTAGAAAACCGTATATGCTCAAACTTGTTAATTTACTACCTAAAGTTCTGCATTTTTCCATCCGCAACAAACATCACAGTGGCAACACATCTTCGCCAAACCTACACAAAAGTGAAAATCAACGCTGAATATTCTAAGCGGAACTCGATGCACACGGTAAGACAGACGACGCATAACGATGCTAATGCCTAGAGCGACACGCGGCACACTGCCCTTTGCTGCTGTACGTTGGCCCCACCACTTCCTCCGTAGCCGCGAGGTTTAAGGCACCATGTCACGAATTGCGCCGCCCCTCCAGCCGGAGGTTCGAGTCCTCCCTTGTGGATGGGTATGTATGTGTGTGTGTGTGTGTGTGTGTGTGTGTGTGTGTGTGTGTGTGTGTGAGTGAGTGTTGTTCTTAGCATAAGTAGTGTGTAAGCCTAGGGACAGATGACCTCAGCAATTTGGTCCCTTAAGATGGTTCAAATGGCTCTGAGCACTATGAGACTTAACATCTGAGGTCATCAGTCCACTAGAACCTAGAACTACTTAAACCTAACTAACCTAAGGACATCACACACGTCCATGCACGAGGCAGGATTCGAACTTGCGACCGTATCAGTCGCGCGGTTCCGGACTGAAGCGCCTAGAACCGCTCGGCCACCACGGCCGGCGCGGTCCCTTAAGAATTCACACACATTTGAAGATTTGAACTTCCTGCATAGGTGTGCTCACCACTACAGCGAGAAGCAAACCTGGGAAAGTTATCTGTTAAGGAACAAGTCTAGCGCTATAGAACAGAGTTTTGTGTGTTTCTAACTGGTATACAGACATAGAGAAAGTGTTAAAAAAAGCGACAGAGGAATTAAATTCCTAACTATCGTATCAAATATCGCATCCATGTTCATAAAAATCTAACAGCTTCGCAACGCCGCCTTGACGTCCGAAACGTTGCAGCAGCTATTCCACTGGTGGTTAATTAAGCGCCGTGCGATGTTAAGAAAGGTGGTAGTGTGTACGCTCTACGCCTCATTACTAAGAGAGAAGTTGGTACAGAGGAACATCATAAAGGGCGTAGCCACTTACCCCTCAGAGAGACGCCGGCAGGGTGTTGGACGGTCAGGGGCCGGACACAGGGCTCGTTAATAATTCCCGGCAGAGGGGCGCTGTGTTCAAAGTCAGCGCCGTCACAACTACTCCGAAAAGCGAGGCGTTGCCAAGCCGAGTTGACGCTGCGCTGTCTGAATTGTTTTCCGTCCATTACGCCGAGGCCGAACTTGCACAGCTACTTTTGGAGGGACCAGAAACTTTCAGAGAGCAATTCCTGATAAAGTAAACAAGTCTCCTTGACTATTTCCGCACGCTTTTGCAGCAAGTTATAATCCTTTTTCATGCAAACATTTCAGAAAGTTAGGGGTTGAATATATCAGTGAGGAAGAACACTGAAACCGTGTGCGCTTTCCTTTGAATATGCGACACGTGTTGGCAAATTTTGTTTCAGGGCTGATTCCATACTCATACGTCAGAATGTATTTAATATGCAAATTTATGCGTTCCTCCTGTAATAAAGAAGAATATAGATGCTTTTGGGAAACAATCTTATATTATAGGGTGTAGAATAAGATCCGCTACCAGTCACAAATGAACACTGGTTTCGGGCTTGTGTCCATCTTCAAATGATTACATTCATTTACATGTCTTCACATTGAGCGTAGATGAATATAATCACCTGACGATGGGTTCGAGGTCGAAACCGGTCGTATCTTAAACCAATCATCTTCAGTCGTGACTAGTGGTGGATTTTGTTCTACATCCTACAACGCGTCATAGAGTTCAAAAGCGCTTGTTATGAACAAAGCGCACTTTATCTTACATTTATCTCAAGGTTATGGTACAAAGAGCTTTAATAAGTAATGCACATGCTTTTCTTAGCCAATTTCGGTTGGAAAAATGCGGCATTTCTTGTGGGACATCGTGTACTATTCCATTTCAGTCCCGAGAGTTTCATGAAGCTCCGGTAGGTGGTAGCGCTATACGCAGCCTTCGAAATGCCTCCTTTGACGGAGGTGCGTTCCAAGCAAAGAATAGTATCTGAGGTGTTTTTTTTTTTTGGAGGGAGGGGGTGGGGGTGGGGGGAGGATTAGTCGAGGAGTCTAAGGCGCTGCAGTGATGGACTGTGCGGCTGATCACGGCGGAAGTTCGAGTCCTCCCTCGGGCATGGGTGTGTGTGTTTGTCCTTAGGATAATTTAGGTTAAGTAGAGTGTATTTTTTTTATTTATTTTTTTTTTGGCGGAAAACCAGAGCAACACAGGTATTCGTAGACGCTTGCAGAATGTCCGCGGAGACCGGGCAGTGAACAAAAGCACGATGAATCGGTGGGCGAGGCACCTTCATCATTGCAACAAGGTCGCGCAAATCTGTCCGATCTCCCGCGTGCCGGCCGGCTGCACACAGCTGTGACTTCTAAAATGTTGGAACGTGCGGACACTCTCATTCGAGGTGCTCGACGGATCACAAACGAATACCTCGCTGCACGCCTGAACGTCTGTGTTGGTAGTGCTGGCACACTCGTCCATCAGCTGAGGTACTGAAAGCTGTGTGCCTGCTGGGTTCCTCGCCATCTAACAGAAAACCATAAAGAGCAACGAAGGGCTGTTTGTCCGGAACTGCTCGAGCGTTACAAGGCTGATGCTGACAATTTTTTGTCGAACATCCACACAGGCCAATTCGCACCCTATCAAAACAGCAATCCACACCTCATCTCCTCCGAAGAAAATGTTAAATAGCCGCAGCCCCAGCCAGTAAACTCACGGCTATGGCCTTCTGCGACTCTGAAGGGATTATTCTGTTGTACAGCACTGGCCATTAAAATTGCTACACCACGAAGATGATGTGCTACAGACGCGAAATTTAACCGACAGGAAGAAGATGTTGTGATATGCAAATGATTAGATTTTCAGAGTATTCACACAAGGTTGGCGCCGGTGGCGACACCTACAACGTGCTGACATGAGTAAAGTTTCCAACCGATTTGTCATACACAAACAGCAGTTGACCGGCGTTGCCTGGTAAAACGTTGTTGTGATGCCTCGTGTAAGGAGGAGAAATGCGTTCCATCAAGTTTCCGACTTTGATAAAGGTCGGATTGTAGCCTATCGCGATTGTGGTTTATCGTATCGCGACATTGCTGCTTGCGTTGGTCGAGATTCAATGACTGTTAGCAGAATATGGAATCTGTGGGTTCAGGAGGGTAATACGGAACGCCGTGCTGGGTTCCCAACGGCCTCGTATCACTAGCATTCGAGATGACAGGCATCTTGTCCGCATGGCTGTACCGGATCGTGCAGCAACGTCTCGATCGCTGAGTCAACAGATGGGGACGTTTGCAAGACAACAACCATCTGCACGAACAGTTCAACGACGTTTGCAGCAGCATGGACTATCAACTCGGAGACCATGGCTGCGGTTACCCTTGACGCTGCATCACAGACAGGAGCGCCTTCGATGGTGTACACAACGACGAACCTGGGTGCACGAATGGAAAAATGTCATTTTTTCGGATGAATCCAGGTTCTGTTTACAGTATCATGATGGTCGCAACCGTGTTTGGCGACATCGCGGTGAACGCACATTGGAAGGTCGTATTCGTCATCGCCATACTGGCGTATCACCCGGCGTGATGGCATGGGGTGCCATTGGTTACACGTCTCGGTCACCTCTTGTTCGCATTGACGGCACTTTGAACAGTGGACGTTGCATTTCAGGTGTGTTACGACCCGTGGCTCTACCCTTCATTCGATCCCTGCGAAACTCTACATTTCAGCAGGATAATGCATGACCGCATGTTGCAGGTCGTGTACGGGCCTTTCTGGATACAGAAAATGTTCGACTGCTGCCCTGGCCAGCACATTCTCCAGATCTCTCATCAATTGAAAACGTCTGGTCAATGGTGGCCGAGCAACTGGCTCTTTCATGAACTGTGGTATCGTGTTGAGGGTGCATGGGCAGCTGTATCTGTACACGCCATCCAAGCTCTGTTTGACTCAATGCCCAGGCGTAACAAGGCCGTTATTACGGCCAGAGGTGGTTGTTCTGGGTACTGATTTCTCAGGATCTATGCACCCAAATTACGTGAAAATGTAATCACATGTCAGTTCTAGTATAATATATTTTTCCAATGAATACCCGTTTATCATTTGCATTTATCCTTGGTGTAGAAATTTTAATGGCCAGTAGTGTATGTGCTCTTTCTTGGTGCCAAGATCAACTCTGAAGTGTACTGTGCTGCCTTCAGCCGGCCGGGGTGGCCGAGCGGTTCTAGGCCCTTCATCCTGGAACCGCGCGACCGCTGCGGTCGCAGGTTCAAATCCTGCCTTCGAGCATGGATGTGTGTGATGTCCTTAGGTTAGTTAGGTTTAAGTAGTTCTAAGTTCTAGGGGACTGATGACCTCAGAAGTTAAGTCCCATGGTGCTCTGAGCCATTTGAACCATTTGCTACCTTCAGGGCATTGAAGAAGCGACTTCAGCGTGTTCGTCGCCACAAAAATGCGAACTAACTTCTGCTTCTCCATGACAACGGCAAAACCTCACACAAGTCTGTGCACTCAGACAAGCTCACCAAACTTCACTGGACTGCACTTCCTCATCTACCCTACTTGGATCTCGCACCTTCCGACTTCCATCTCTTTGGCGCAATGAAGAATGCACTCCACGGGAAGCAATAATTGGACGGTGGAGAGGTTATTGATGCAGCAAGACACAAGCTCCGACGGCGACCAATGGAGTGATATCATGCGGGTGTACAGACCTGCCCAGTAAAGTGGAGTAAGGCCGTTGCACCGAACGGAGATTACGTTGAAAACTAGGGTTTTGTTGCAAAAAAAAAAAAAAGTGCTGCGTTACTTACTGAACGCCGCTCGTATTACACTCAAATGAAGAGAACGCGTTATTTACATAAAGTAACGGAAAACAAATTTTTAAAGTGTGCTACATCGAGGCGTAGCTTAAAGACAACATCTACATGAATAGTCCGCAAGTGATCTTTACAGTGTCTGGCGGAAGATAAATCACGTGCCACTACTCCCCCCCCCCCCCCCCCCCCCATTTTCCTGTTCCGTTCAAGATTTACGAATGGCGCGTGGGAGCTCCGCATGTGTCGTCTGGTTTCTCGCCCCTATCATTTCGCAAGACGTATGTGGGAGAAGGTACTGTATCACTCGACTCTTCCTGAAACGTAATCTCTCGAAACTAAAAGAGTAGCCTTCTCCGTGATGCACAGCGCCACTCTTGCAGCGTCTGCTACCGGAGGTAGTTGAGCAGCTCCGCAGTGCTCTTCCGCCGAGTAAACGATCAAAAAGTCTGTAGGCTGTAGAGCAGCGTACTAAGCTGCTGCCAGCCCGCCCCCTTCGGAGGGAATTGAAAATCAATAAAGGAAAAAAAAAACAAGTAAGCGATCCCGTGACGATACGCTCCGCTGTTTGCAGCCGTTTGTCGTCAATTCCGTAATCGAACATTAGTGGATATTTTCACCTACTTAAGCGCAGTACGTCACATTTATTTACGTTCAGGGTCAACTGCCAGTCCTTGCACAGCTGTCGACCCTCTGCAAGTCTTCCTTCGTATCGCTTCCGGCGTGCAACATTCCTGTAGTCGACTGCATCGTACGTGAACAGTCTCACGGAGCTTCCAGCGATATCGAATAGATCAATAATCCTTACAAATTATAAAAATGCCTGTACGTACGTTTGTGTGTATGTTTGTACGTGTGTATGTACGTACCACATCTCCTCGTACACCACCGGACAGATTTCAACCAAACTTGGCACACGTGTCATTTACTGTCTGGAAAGAATAACTAGCGGGTAAGAGCTACCCAACCACCCACCTATCAAAGCTGCGGGAGTAGGGGTGAAAAAGCGGTGTAGCCCAATATGCAAGAATACCAGTGCTGTAGTCATCCGGTATTTGAGAGTAACAGCACTTAGACACTTCCAACAAACTTTATACATAATTTCAAACCTTCACAACTCGTTGACAACTCCCACAAAATGATGAAAGAAAAAAAAGTTTACTAGATTTTCGCTGTTCATCCTGCGAACTGCAAGATGAAGCGTCATGTTTTAATTTATTACTTCTTTACTACTTGACACATTTAACAGACAGTATTCACATAAACCACTAAACTTACTAAAAACAATTACATTATTGTACGACATTTAGTTCGGGAGATATGACTTCATAAACACTGAGCTGCACGAGAGGCTACAGCGTCATGCAAGACCTTTAATTGTATTACTTCGTGATTGCTAACGCAAGACTTTTCGCAGAAGATATCCACCTTTTCCGCTGAATGTACCTACGAAAAAATATAATTGTACGACACGTAATTCAGGAGCTATAACGTCATAAACAGTGTGACGCGTGAGAAACTCTAGCATCATGCATGACATTTTAATTTAATACTTCTTTATAGCTAATGCTATTCACAACACATTACACCGGCAGTAGGCACATATACTACTGGAAGTGCCTGCAAAATTATAACACTGTCCGACGCGTAGTTCAGCAGATACGACGTAATAAACACTGAGCTGCGTGAAAATGCTTGACAAAATTCGCTATGCATACGGGAGAAACATAAGCGTGAAATTTGTTAAATATGCGCGAAATATATTTCACATGTGCATATGAGAGCAAAGTCACGGTTACAAATATCATCCTAAACCGTGGGAAGATTTCAGTCAAATTTGGTGTACAATCTGGAAAGAAATACTGTTGGGGTAGGCCTCATCAATTTCCTACTGCCGTGAGCGTGACAAAATGGAGAGAGACGCTAGCACGAGGAGATTGACAGACAGCAGGGGAGAAGGAGAAGATATGCACCAGTAGGTGCAGAAGAAGATGGACAGATAGGGGAGGGGGAAATGGACAGAGGAGGAGGAGACGGAGAGAGAAAGGAAAGAAAAGGAGACACGAAGAGAGAAGGGGAGAAAGAGATAAGCAGAGGGATGGGGGAGGAAGAGATGGACAGAGGGTGAGGAGGAAATGGACAGAGAATGCGGAGAAGATGGACAGAGAGAATGGAGATGAGGAGATGAACACAGAATAGAAACGGGAGATGGTTAGAGAGAGGATAGACAGAGGGGAAAGGAGCACGCAGACAGTCAGGGAGGAGGAAAGAGGCACTGAGAGTGGGGAGAAGTAAATGGACAGAGGCAGGGTCAGAGGAGATGAAGAGAGAGTTGGGAGGGACGGGGAGAGGGGGGTGGTGGAGATGGAAGAAGAGACTGGGAAGGCGGTGGTCTAATCGAAGATTGAGAGAAGTATATACCCGGGCGACTCCGGGTACTCATCTAGTAGTCTATAAATCGTAAATAGTAGCGGCCATATGACTCTCCCTTGGGATACTCCCTAAATTACCTTTACATTTGTCGATTTTGTTCCGTTAAAAGCGACATGTTGTGTACTAATATGGAAGATATATGAGCTCACATTCGTTGTTACTGACATGTCAATAGTTTCTTTTACCAAGGCTTGAATACTGTCACACGGAGAAAATCACAACAACTGAATTTTTGTGACTGTTTTCATTGCAATCCAAAGACGGACTTTTTTTCTATTAAAAGTATTGATTTCCCGTTCACCGAACATCTTCAAATCAGTTAAAACAATGAAGAGCATGCTAACAGCACACCCAAATACTCTATTGCACTATGTACCTCCCACATATATTATAAATGCGACAGGTCGTGTGTGACTATGCTTGTTACTCGTTCGCACTTAAACGGTTGGACAGATTTCGAAGAAACATAGAATGCAATTAACTTATACTCTCAATTAACACATAGGATATTTTTTAAAGTGTGTAGTACAAGACATTTATTGATCTGAAGAATATAACGGGAAATGTGGAACAATAATTAATCTTAGAAACAGCGATTTACCCTTTTCCTTTTGAATTGTATCGTATTTGTGAAAAAGCTTTTATTATTTACTGCGTCCAATATTATACGATTCAACGTAACGAATACAATGCTTATACAATCCTCAAAATGTTTAATCCATTCTTCGATAAAAGCCCGTTGCATTTTAGCCTCTAATATATCTGATAACTTGTAAGACGCTCAAAGACTCACAACAACGGTGTCACTTAAATGCTGTACGACAGAGACACATCATATCTTTATATGTTGAACGTGGCAGGCTCTGATTATGAAGTGCGAGCGTATCTGCTGGTAACGCGTGAGTGCAGATGTCACTGTTGCAAGTACAAATGTTATAAAATTTGCGTTGCACCGAACTAGAAATTACTTATTTTCTTTCTTAGTCGAGTTAGTATGATTGTTTCTAAAAAAAAATAGCTCAAATGGCTCTGAGCACTATGGGACTTAACATCTATGGTCATCATTTCCCTAGAACTTAGAACTACTTAAACCTAACTAACCTAAGGACATCACACAACACCTAGTCATCACGAGGCAGAGAAAATCCCTGACCCCGCCGGGAATCGAACCCGGGTACCCGGGCGTGGGAAGCGAGAACGCTACCGCACGACCACGAGCTGCGGACTATGTTTGTTTCTCCTTCACGCTGAAGCAACTCGACGGATTTTGGAATGGAGAGAGACTACACCCTGAACCAACACATAAGCTACCAAGAAGTATCGTGACGTTGTTTGTAAGACGTATTACAAAAGATTACTGGCTCTCCATACACACCATGCCAATTATGATCCTTTCCGTTCTAGGCACGGCGCAAACATTCTTTAAATCATTTGCTCCCTTTCCCGGTATATTTCGTAATTCGCTAATCGGTTGTTTAATTTTTTCTCTCCTTCAATAAACGAGTCAGTTATGAAAGACAAGTATTCTGTCAGCTTCTCCCATTGTCTCAAAATTCGTTTTCCTTTCTTTATCCGATGTCGCGCCGTTTGCTGCACCGCAAGTGGTTCGCGGCTCATTACTCTCAAGAGATGACTCTTGTGACGGGCCTACGCGTGGATAGTGAGTTTCGACATTAGCTTATCTTGATGTATAACTGTTTAACCGGGGTAACATTGCAGGGAGTAGCTAATGGTAAAACAAAATAGTGTACACGAAACCATAGGAGTTACATAACGAGTCTTCTGTAGAGGCATTGTGCAGGACATTGCATCTTCACACACGTCCCAAGTTGTTGTTGCTAACGTTAAAGCGTTGCTTTTTCAATTGGTCGACCATCCCCCTTATTCTACCGACCTGGCTGGTTCGGAATACTATGGCTCGTAACCTGAAAAAACTTCCGAAGTTGGTCATTTCTCTCACACTGTGGACGTCAAACGTGCTGCTGTGACCTGATTTGACCACCTGTCACATTATTTATTTTTTGAACTGCTATAAAAGCAACAACGACGTGTGGGAGTAATGTGTTGACTAAATGTATACTGTCGAAACTCTATTCTTTATGCGCAAAGCCAATAACTTTTCAGCCCCCTCCGTTGCATGAGGCAGTGTCAGAACCATATCTCACTGTTATCACTGTAATAACTTCGTCTCTTCGAGTTCTAATACTATACCAATGTTTTCAGAGTTCAGGTCTTCCGTAAATATGTGCCTATTGGTCAAAGAAGAGACTGTGTAAAGATAGTGTTTACCATAATGGCTATTGGAAAGTCTGGACTTAAGCGTCAGCATAGCGAAGGATAGTAGTATCAACAGCGCTCTCTACCAAGCGGGCCGGCCGCTGGTGGCCGAGCGGTTCTAGGCGCTTCAGTCTGGAACCGCGCGACCGCTACGGTCGCAGGTTCGAATCCTGCCTCGGGTATGGATGTGTGTGATGTCCTTAGGTTAGTTAGGTTGAAGTAGTTCTAAGTTCTAGGGGACTGATGACCTTAGATGTTAAGTCCCATAGTGCTCAGAGCCATTTGAACCATTCTATCAAGCGGGCAGTTCTAGAATTCACTGGCCTGAAACTGTAACACCTAGGCGTGGGTAATAGCAGCAGCCACATATTAGGACTGCACAAACTAACCAACCAACTACCCGACTGCTGATCGACTGCCGTGTCGTCCTCGGCCTTGCGCCGTCATTTGGTCGCGATGTGTAGGGGCATAAGGTCAGAACACCGCTCTCCCGTCCCGGCCGCTGTCAACCTTCCACACTTTGAGGCCGCTGCTTCTAATTCAAGTAGCTACTCAGGTAGCTCCATGAGACTGAATGGTACCATTCCAGCCCTCCAATAAGGAAAACGACCAGCAGTATCGGAAGACGAATCCCGGGCCTCCGAAAGGATGCGCAACACCTGACCGGTGACGTACATGGCCAGGGACGAGTTTGTGACACATTTGTGCGGAGATGGGACGTGTTGACATTCTTGCGGTGCCTAGGACACTTCAGGGTGTTCCAGAAATAGGATACATCAGCCTGTCCGTACTAGTGGTATAGGTCACTTTCTGCACTGAGAACCCTGTCTGCATACC